>NC_090842.1:33295000-35795000 GCF_028021215.1 Eschrichtius robustus | reverse complement strand
GGTCAACTGAAGTTTATAAACCTTAACTTCATGATTTTCTCTCATCAACCCGATAGTCAGTTATCTCAAAGTTATTTCAAAGAGGCCTTCATCCCATCTCCATTTGCTATTCCTAAACACTTCCCCAGTACTGCACTAGTTGGAGTCAGCTGCAACACCGCCGGCCCTTGGCATCCCTGAGTGTAGTCTAAAGTCAAGCGTAATGGAGTCAATGTGGTGACCAGTGACCATGACTGCTACATAGAGTCATGGATTTTAGGTCTCCAAAAATAATAGGCATAGCTACCAATTATTTAAAAATTGATTGCCAATGACACTTTTCCACAGAGTCAAAGGGTTTTTTTTTTTTAATAGTATGTATAGCTTTAACATATTTGCTAAAATCTATACTATGTTCTTTCTCCAGTAGTATTCTAGGAATTTACAGAATTCATGGGTGTTCAATTGAAGAGATTTCTAAAGGATCCAGGTGTCTGAGTGCATGTTTATATCTGGACCTGAAAAATGTGGATCCTTTGGGGCCAGAGATATTGTGAATAGAATCAGCACCTGGATTCATGGCTGCAGCAGATAGAAGCTGTTTTCTGCATGATGATGGAAATCTAGTCACCTGATATATTGTTAACACAGTTGATTTTAAAGCCACTCTTGAGCCAAGAGCACCATGCTGGGTCAATAAGAGTGAAATTCATCAGGCTACTTGCTTGAGTAATGGCATCAGCTATGGTATGATGTCCAGGATCTGGGTCCTGCATCCAACTCTGGTCCATTTGTCAAGGAGGTCTGGACTTGGCCTTTAAATTTTTTGTCTTCCTTTGCCACCCAACCCTCATGTCCTGACCTCTAAGGTGGGCCTGATAGAAGCCTGTCCAAAACTGAGCTCTAATCATGTCATGTTCGATGGCTTTTAATGGTCTCCATGTACCTGGTCCTGATCCCTCTCTCTGGCCATATTTCCTTATGCTTCCTTCATACAGAACATTCTCCAGTCAAACTGAACCTGCCTTTCATATGTGCCCATGGCCTCCCCTTGCCATGCCATTACTCACTCTGTCCCCTTTCCTTGGAATGCCCCTCTCCATCTCTGTAAGTCCAGATTCTATCAATTTGATTAGATTTGACATAGATTAGGTTCCACCTCTTACATGAAGTTCTCCTTGATCTCTTTCTAGAAGTGATTACTTCCTTCTCTGAGCTCCCCCGACATTTTGGGGGTATTAAGAATATGGTTAAGGATGGAGTCTTTGGAAATGGCTTAGAATCAAATGCTAATTCTGTCATTTTTTGGCTGTGTGAATTTGAGCAATATTCTTAACTCCTCTGTGCCTTAGCTGGAAAATCGGATTAATAATATAATCAGTTTATAGGTTGTGGTAAGAATTGAACACTTTATTACATGCATAGTAAGTGATGTGTCAATGAATAAAATATGGCTAATAGCAAAATCAGTCACCAATTCAGGCTGGAGCTTTCCCTAAACCCATGCACACATGGTCACCTAATTTATCACAAAGGAGGCAAGAATATACAATGGAGAAAAGACAGCCTCTTCAATAGTGGTGCTGGGAAAACTGTACAGCTACATGTAAAAGAATGAAATTAGAACACTACTTGACACCATATACAGAAACAAACTCAAAATGGATTAAAGACCTCAATATAAGACCAGACACTATAAAAGTCTTAGAGGAAAATATAGGAAAAACACTCTGACATAAACCACAGCAAGATCTTTTTTGACTCACCTCCTAGAGTAATGGAAATAAAAACAAAAATAAATAAATGGGACCTAATGAAACTTAAAAGCTTTTGCACAACAAAGGAAACCATAAACAAGATGAAAAGACAACCCTCAGAGTGACAGAAAATATTTGCAAACAAAACAATGGACAAAGGATTAATCTCCAAAATACACAAACAGCTCATGGAGCTCAATATCAAAAAAATAAACAACCCAATTAAAAAATGGGTGGAAGACCTAAATAGACATTTCACCAAAGAAGACATACAGATGGCCAAGAGGCACCTGAAAAGCTGCTCAACATCACTAATTATTAGAGAAATGCAAATCAAAACTACAATGAGGTATCACCTCATACCGGTCAGAAGGGCCATCATCAAAAAAATCTATACACAGTAAATGCTGGAGAGGGTGTGGAGAAAAGGGAACCCTCTTGCACTGTTGGTGGGAATGTAAATTGATACAGCCGCTTTGGAGAACAGTATGGAGGTTCCTTAAAAAACTAAAAATAGAACTACCATATGACCCAGCAATCCCACTACTGGGCATATACCCTGAGAAAACCATATTTCAAAAAGAGTCATGTACCCCAATGTTCATTGCAGCACTATTTACAATAGCCAGGACATGGAAACAACCTAAAGGTCCAAGAACAGATGAATGGGTAAAGAAGATGTGGTACATATATACAATGGAATACTACTCAGCCATAGAAAGGAACGAAATTGGGTCATTTGTAGAGATGTGGATGGACCTAGAGTCTGTCATACAGAGTGAAGTAAGCCAGAAAGAGAAAAACAAATATCATATATTAACGCATATTTGTGGAATCTAGAAAAATGGTACAGATGAACCTATTTGCAGGGCAGGAATAGAGACATAGACATAGAGAATGGACATATGGACACAGGGAGGAAGGGGAGTGTGGGACGAATTGGGAGATTAGGTTTGACATAAATACACTGCCACGTGTAAAATGGATAGCTAGTGGGAACCTGCTGTATAGCACAAGGAGCTCAGCTCAATGCTCTGTGACGACCTAGATGAGTGGGATGAGCGGGGGTGGGAGGGAGGTCCAAGAGGGAGGAGATATAGGTATACATATAGCTGATTCACTTCATTGTACAGCAGAAACTAACATAACATTGTAAAGCAATTATACTCCAATTAAAAAAATCCTCTAAAAAAAAATTGTTGGGCATGGACTCTGGATCACATTGGAAAGATCTTGAATATGACACTTTGCCTGGAATCCTGGGCCAAGGACAAGGCCTGGCATGAGGAGCTGGTTAGAAGTAGGGACCAAGGGCAGGAGTCCTTCCCTATGGTGTTTTGGGGCAGACTGCCCTCAATTCTCCTTGCCACCATGAAATAAATCTCGTTTCTAAATTCTAAAATATGTAAAGCTGATGCAATAGGAAACATATTAGCTTGGGAGTCAGAACATCTGGATCTCAGTACAGGCTCTATTGTCAAGCATCTGTGTGACACTGGACAAACCTCTCCCCCTTTCTGAGCCTCAGTTTCCTCATTGGAAAAATGAGGTGGTTGGTTTAGATCAGCGGTTTTCTAACTCATCCTCTTTTTTCTCTATTGTTTTATTTGTTCCCTTCTTTCTCCTCTTCTTATTCCTATTGTAACCTAAGCCATTTTTACCATAAATTCATATTCAGAGAGGTTCTGTTTGAAATGAGACTGGAAATCCTGGGGCTTCTGACATTCAACTCTCTTTCCCTTCATTACTTCCTATATTGGTCCAAGAAGCACTTCTAAAGATCCCCGGGGTTCCAGCAAACCCTGGATTGGGAAAAACCTGGCCTCTTTGTTCTTAGGGCCCTTATGCTTCAGCATTCTGTGACTCAGGGCAACAGAACACAAACGCCTTTAATTAAAATCATGTCAACTTATCCCCATTAACTATGATTGATGCACCAACCGGAGAATAAGTGCATTAATGCTATAATTATCTGTTGAGGATGTTTTATTGATTCTGCAATGATATTTTAGTCAGTTTGTATTATTTAGTTTCTGACTTAAGTCAGGAAGAAATGGCTATTGGTGAAGAAATTAATCATCTAAATCAAATTGTCATTGATGCTTTTAGAAATAAAAGTCTAGCATAGGACTACATCTCTTAGAGGCTGATGTTCGTTGTTATGATTTGGGCTGAGGAGAAGGCTTCGGTCTGCCCCTCCAAGGTTGCAGGTGCAAGTCCCCCTTGGGCTTTTGTAAAAGTCTTTTCTCCAGCTCAGCCTTCTGGAATCCATTCTGCGTCAGTAGACAACTCCAAGGCAGGGCGATCTTAAGGATTTGTAAGTTTCCAGGTCTTCAGGAGCTTCTCTGTCTGAGCAATGGCACCTCTGCTCCTTTGTCACTTGAGGGGACAATGGGGAAGGTCTGAGAGAATAAGGACCTCAAATTGGGAATCTGTTTCAGTGAGAAGTCTTTTAGTTGCAAGTGACAGGAAACTCAATGCAAACATACCTGAGCAAAGAGAAAGCTGGCTCTCCTGAGCAAAATGTCCAGGGGAGGATCAGCTTTCAACGGGGTCTGGTCCAAGTTCAGGTGATGTCCCAAGGCCTGGCTTCTCTGTGCCTCAGGCTGGTTTTCCTACAGATCTGGGTCTTATTTTCTAACCTTGTGGTGGCAAGAAAGGAGCAGCAACTCCATCTCCCCACTTCCAGCTGCATGCCCTCTGGGGAACATTGCCTCTGTCTCTCCTAGACACCCAGGAGGAGACGCACCGTACTTCGCTGGCTCTGCTAAGTATTTCCCTCTAGTGTTAAATGTTGGTGGCCATGGGTTGGCCATAGTTTCTATGGCCCTGCTGGGTTCTGCTGGGCTCCCCACCATGTGCCTTCTCATTCAGGCTGCAGGAAGAGCCCCTATGTGCGAAAGAGCAGGAAACTGAGCTGACCCACACAATCAATTTGAAGCTTCTACTTGGACGTGGTGTGTCATGACCACCTATATTCTATTGGCCAAAGATATTCACATGGCTAAGACAGTGTCATAGGGGCTGGGAGGTATGCTTTTCCCATGGAGAGAGAAGTGAGTGAGCATTTGCAAACAGTAATACGATCTACCATAGTTCTCAATCTATATAGGCTGAGAGGGGAAAGGGGGCTTTCCCAAAGAAAACCAGTGTGCAATCCTCTGGAAGAATGGTAAAGATCAGTCATCTTCCTTTGATATATTTTAATCCCCCCATCCACTAACTCAAGTTTCTCTGCTGCCTGAGGTACCACCTACCCTCTCTCCCCCAGTGAAGGGAGTCGTAACCTGCAGAGGAAAACTATTCTATATATTGATTGCTCTGCCATCCCTGCAAGAAAAAAACAGTGAAAAGTCTTTCTTTAGCTCAAGCTACTGCTATGGGCTTATACAAGAGGAAGGTGGGGAGAAAGATGAAAAAAACCTTGTATCTCATTTTGGGAGCTTCACTGCATGGAAAAAGAAAGAAAGAAGCAGGGTATGGAAGGCAAAAGCAAGATAGAAAACCATTCTCTCAAGAGCTCTTTATTCTAACCTGTGCAGAGCAATGAAAATGCTTGCTACCCATACATTGTTTAGACCAGAGTGATGGATTGGTGAGCAAAGGCAAGAATCCTGGTCGGGGCAGAGGGCGAGTCCTTGCTCAATGGGAACATGACTTCCTTCTCTTTGATGTGTCTTTGGATGAACTATTTACTTGCACTTGCTTTTAATTTACCGGCCAACAATTAGAGCTGGCTAACAGGCCAAAAAGCTGGCATAATGTACCCAATTATCTCCTGAAAATGTATTTCTGTGATTGGAACTTTAATTGCAGCTTAAATCAAATGCTCATGAACCCAGTCACCATCGAGGGAATGAGACCAGCTAATGAAAAAATGAGAGCTCTGACTCCAATTCAGAGGTAGAGGGACACAGGGAAAGGAAATTGTTCCTTTAAAAAATTCCCTTCCCTTTTTAAAAAAATTGCTGTTGAAGACATGGAAGTCATAAATCCCACCACAAGGCAGCGATGTTACAAAATGGGCAGCGTGTTCCAGTCAGACCACAAATGGAACACGAGTCTGTTTTGTTTCCTGGGATTCACTCTCATGTTTGCCTGCCTGGGTTTGTGTGGACACCAAGGTTCGCACTCCCATTACTCTAGATCAAACAGCTACGGCTTTAGATTTCAAATTCGCCAAACGGGCTCCCCTCTGTGAATGACTTTATCTGCTGATCTGGATGTGGAGCCGTGCTGCAGGGTCACATGGGGAAGGGGCCCGTGTTCCTGGGACTGATTCATTTATGCAGATGTGGCATATGCCCAGAGCCCAGAGCTCCAGGCACCTCTCCCCGCTAACTCATGGTTCTTAATTCAGATTACTTCCTCTTATGAAGAGTCAATTTGCCAATTATCCTTGAGATTGTTGATTAGGTGCCTTTTACCTAAGATCCTGTGCCATGGGCTATGGATTTCTGAGGTTCATTTAGTTTCCTCTGAAAGATGAGAGGGGCTTGGCTGAGAATCACAAGCACTCCACTATTTTCCAATACAAGCAAGTGTTTTTTTTCTTAGAGTCTCATACCTTTGGCTTTGCATCTGGACAATGTGGATTATACACAGCAACAGCAACAACCATAATAGCTACCATTTATTTAGTGAAGTGGCTGTCTTTCTAGCTGCAAATTAGAATCACCTAGGGAGTCTTAAATAGTACTGATGCCCATGTTCCCACCCTCCAGAGGTTCCAGTTTCATGGGTCTGAGCTGGAGACTGGACATCAATATTTTTAAAAGCTCCCTGGGTGATTCCAATGAGCGCCCAGGATTGAGACCCATCAATTTCATGTTTCCAATGGGCCAGGGATTCTGTAAAGAGATAGGCACAGAGTCACAGGAGCTTGAATGAGGTGAGTATTTTTATCCCCATTTTATAGACAGGGAAACGAAGCCCAGAAAAATTTAGAAACTCATCCAAGATCACTCAGCTAATAGGTGGTGATGGCAGGTTATTAGGATTAGGTTCTCCGAAGAGGAGAGATGTAGGCACAGGCTGTTTGAATTGTTTGAGGTTTAAAGACCAGGGGAGTTGAGACAGCATGAAAACTGATGGGAGAAACAGATGAGTGGCAGTGTTTTCCTTTCCCAGAGACAGGTGTGAAGTCCTCTGTGAGAAGCCACACCCCTCGTGCAATGAGCATACACACCATGCCTTTAGCGCAACGCAAAGCAGGGGATTGTACTCGGTTTCCATGAAGAACAGCTTATCCAAGTATCTGAGAGATGCCTGAAGAGAAAGCTCAGTGTCCTCAATCTCTCCTTCCAAGAGAACTGATATTTGTCAGATAGATATTACTCTCCTTCCTCTGCCCAACAGAGGAAGAAGCTCTCCTTTTCTTGCCATCAAAAGCCAAAAGAGAGCTGGGAGAGACATCCGATGGCAACATGAAGAAGATACATGTTGGGAGAGGGAAGGCTGATGGGTTGCCTGGGAGGTGGGTTGGAACTGAAAGTGAACAAGGATAAAACAAGAGGATGCTTCAGGCTGGCATTATATGCAAAGAGGGATGGGGGGTGGGGTCTTTGAATCTGAATTGCTCTGAAAAAGAGTCTAGCTGCCAAATCTGACCACAGAGGAGATTGGCCACTGTGACTTCTAACCCTTTGTTGTCAAAGGGAACAGCTCTGGCACTGGCTAAGACTTTGCTTTTTGTCATATTGTGTTTGTGTTCAGCACTTCTCACTATTATTTCTTCCCCACTTGCCTCCCTGTTATGTTATGCTGGCTGAAAGAATGCCCATATGTTTTAGAAACACCTTGGCCATGGATGTAGGGGCTGAGCAGAAAACAGATATGAGCTATCGTTTTGCCAGTCTCTCTGTGTTCTTCTTGTTCCACATGCCAAGAATCACCTCTTGGGAGTAGGTCAGCAGTTCTAGAATCTGTTTTGTTTACTGATATATCTCCAGTACAGTGCCTGGCACATAGTAGGTGCTCAAAAATATATTTGAATGAATGGATATATAATGAAGTCCAAGGAAAATGGGAAAGTCACAAAATCACCAACCCAGGGCTAAGAATACCAGAAACCATTAGAGGCAAATTCTCCTAAGACTTCTCCACTGGTACAATGGCATTAAGTTGAGGTGGGATACAGGATTGTCATGAAATGTCCCAGATTTTATCCTCCATCATTTCCCACATCCACTTACAAGTCAGGTGGATTTGGGCTGTGGATCATTGTGATTCAATATCTTTGCATGTAGCAAGAAAATAATACCTTTCTTAAAGAGTTTTGGGAGGATTAAAAGAAGTAACACATATAAATCACCTACTATAATGCTCAGCGAATGCATTGAGCATAAGTGCTCAATGAATGGTAGTTAATAATTATTATCCAGAAGGTGTGACATGCCCCCTTGACACTGCATACCAGGGATGATTAATCTGTGACCTTTGGTTAGCTAGTTGTATTCTTCTAAGCCCTTTACTCCCATTTACCATTCATTTTCTTATTCCACTACCTATACTGAGTACCTACTTAGCCAGATTCTGAGCTAGATTCTGGGGATGGAATAATAAACCAGGCAGAGCGTTCCCTGCTGCAATACCCTTGATGCTTCCTGCCGAGATGACAGCCCTCATCCCAGGAGCCTCCCTTGTAGATCCACCCACTTCTTTCTGGTCAGGGGAATACCTGGCCTTCTGTCACACAATCTATAATGTCAATCACTTTACTTAACTTGATTTGTGGCATCCACAATAGGGGAGATGGAGAGCCACTGCTCCCTCTATTGGAATGCTTTTCCCCTAGAACCTTGTTTGGCTCACCCCTCTTCACTCAGAACTTCACACAAATGGTGTTTCCCAGGGAAGAATTTCTGCATTCCCAATCTACTCTACCCCATCGGTCCACATTACATCACCTGTTCTATTATCCTCAGAGCACTTACCAATGTCCAATGTTATTTGAGTCATATAATCCTTTATTTGTTTATAGTCTGTCTCCCCTTCTAGAATATAATCGCATGAGGTCAGGGACAATATATGCTTTTTTAATAGTTGGTACCATCGCACTGAGAATGGGGACTGGCATATCATCGTTATTTGATACATGTCTGTCTCCAAACTCCCAGAGGCTCCTTTGGGCATCTCCCAGAGATTCTGGAAGGTAGAATTTTCTACTGCAGGTTGATAAGGGATTCATCTGACAATAGAGTCAAAGAAATCAGCCATAACCAGCGGAGTTGACAGTGTCCTTTTAAGAGCTGGCATGGAACATTTGATAAAAATACAGTGAGAGATCAGAGCACAATGAATCATATTTAGGAGAAAATTTCTTTTGAAAAGCCCAGGGTAGGTCATGTTTTTTTCATGCTTGTCAACTTGGCTGAATAATTTGCTTAAAATAAGTGGACGAGAATGGTAAGTTGCTATGTAAGGGAAATGAAACAGACTCCTGACTTCGTGTGCAACACTTTCCAGCTTCTGAAGGGTCTGGCTTGGGTGGTGGTGAGCTTTGTGAGTGGGGAGGTGGCTCATGCATTTAGACAGGTTTAATGTCTTCTTGGCTTCAGCACAAGATTTCTGGGGCATCAGCACATTAGCCAATTTCCAATGCAAACAGATTTGATCCATCACTGACGTTGAAAAAAAGCCCTACCTCTCAGATCTGTCAGATTCTCAAACATGAGGCAAATGAGTTAATATCTTCTCATTGTTTTCTTTATTAAGCCTTTGTTAAGCCAATCTTGAATAATGATGTGTCTCTGTCGGCAGTCTTTTAATAAAGTGAGAGTTCCTTTATATAACTTCTCCAGGGAGAATGCTGTGGCTTTAAAAACACGAGGAACCACAATGTCCAAAATGTAAGCAACAAGGCTAATCTCCACAGTGCTGGGCCTGGGATTTTAGCAGCAGACCAGGGAACAGCTCATTATTTGTGGCACAGGCTTTGGGGGCAATGTGCACAGGAAGCTAGAGTTGGATGTCTTTTAGGCTGTAGAGGGAGAGGATGGATGCTTTGGTGACTGGGACACTGCAGACTTAGTGCCAGTCTTAGCAATGGGGGAGGTTCAGTTTATGACTTAGTGCCAAAGCCATGGCACAGGGACAAATGGAGAAAAACCACATGGAATGGCCTAGTTCTCCTTGCTTCCACCTGTCTACAAATAGGGATGCAAGTCTCTGGGAAACCCATATTTGGCTTACTGGCAGTTCACAGCTTGCTCACCAGGCCCAACCTGGACAGCACCCAGTATTCCAAAATTGTCCCTCCTTCCTCCTTTTGTCAAAACCCCCTTGCTGTCACCCAACCATTTTGCTGTAAAGAGCTGGTAAACGAATTCATATTAATGACTTGTGTTGTAGGTCACTCATAAGATGGCCCCAGTGATCTTTGCCTCCTGGTATTCACAGCTTGTGTAAACCTGTCCCCTTCTAGCCAGTAGAATACTTCAACACTGAGGGAATGCTACTTCCATGATTAGATTAGAAAAGATTACTGTACATCTTACTAGCAGACTCTCTGTATTGCTTTCTCAGCTTGCACGCTCCTGGTGAACAAGAAGTCAGGTTAGAGAGGCCCATGTGGCAGGGAACTGAGGTCGTCCCCTAGGTAACAGCCAGTAAGAAACAGAAGCTCTCAGTCCAATAATCCACAAAGAACTGAATCCTGCCAACAATGGTGTGAGTTTGGAAGTAAATCCTTCCCAGGGGAGCTTTCAGATGAGACCTCAGCCCTGGCTGATATGTAGATTACAGCCTTGTGAGACACTGGATGTAGAGGACCCAGCTAAGTTGTGCTCAGATTTCTGACCCACAAAAACTGTGAGATGATAAATGTGTGTCCTTTTAAACCACAGAGTCTGTGTTAATTTGTTGTACAGTAATGGAGAGCTTGCACGACTGACAAAGGCTTAGTGGGCTACATGTTCTGGGGAGGGTACATGTCAACAGGCTGCAGCTCGGTAACCAAAGAAGCACATCTCTGATGGTGAAGCTTTGTGGTGGGCAGGATGGACAATTTGTGGAGTATTAACAGGGAGAGATTGGGGGTGGTTTCTGGAGCTTGTTTCCGAGGTTTGTCAAAAGACTGTCACTTCACTCAATTGCAAGGAACCACAGAATCTCTGTTCCTTAGTTTTTCCCTTCTAAAGAAAACCTCTCAAGGCCTAGCCATCCTGTCCCAGAGGCAGGCATGATCTGCCTTCTTGGGTTTTCATGCTGACAAGGGTTTAAATGACTTCACACCCATTTGCTTGGCAAGTACTAATCCATGACCTCTCTTGCTCTTTTATCAATCAACTAATGCCCTGCTTGCTTTACATTTATGTGACCTGCTGGCCCCCAAGGGCATCTGAGTTTGCTACCCCTGGCACCTGGCACCGGAATCCTCTAGGAGCATTTTTGGCTTTGTCATGCTAGAATTCTACTAAAGCAAGAGGGAAAATAAATGGAGTGAAAGAGAAGAAAAGGGGCAGAGGGAGAGGGGAGGAGAGAGAGAAGAAACAGGAGAAGGTGGGGGAGGAGGAGAACAGTGAAGTGGAGAAAGAGATCAGATAGGAAGGAAAGTTCTGTTCAAGATTCACCCTAACCTGTCCCTTTGGTCAAAAGAAAACCCACGGCTACCTTTGAAGGAAATGGCACCAAAACAAGGAAGCAAACTCTGGTCTGGGAAAGACCCCCATTTCTGGACACTGCCCAGGAGACCTTACCACAAGCTGGGTCTGGGGATTGACCCGTCTCTGTTCTGTAAGTATTCCATCTCCTTCGAGGATCAGAAAACCCCTCAGATTTGACTAACCTTGAGAAATGGCACAGACCTTGCCTCTGGGGCTCCTCACGGCCATGGGGGTCCAGGCTGTTTCCAGGACCAAACCCAGGAGGAGCCCAAGGCTGGGAGGGGCAGGGCCCAGAGGTTCTGCAGCCCTGGCCATGGTCCTGAATTATTAATGTTCATTTCAGTTATCCTTTGGTTCAGCAGAAATATGACAAAGCAATCTCAGATAATGAAATCACCCATATTTTCTGCTGTTCATAGCAGGCTTTCAGGGGCAAATTCTAGTCCCACCTTCACAGTGCTATTGAGTTACACATTTCTGGGTGGGGGTGTGACTCTCCCTGTGTTGTTGATCGGTGTGTAGAACATAGATTAGAGTGACCTGAAGACTTCCCTGTCACCAGGTCAGTGACTGTTCATGGTTAGCCAGTAGAAGAGGAACCTTTGCAGAACATGCAACTTTCATTTTAAAGAGGGTCTCTGGGGGGCGTCGGGAGGCCAGGCAGCCCTAGTCTAGCCTGGAAAGCCGTCATTGCTCTCCCTGATCTTCCCTCTCAATCACTGGACCTTCAGACTTTGAATTGTGCCCTTTTATGGCATCTCAGAACTCATCTAAGATTCATCTAAGCACTTTTACAGAAGAAGGGACTTGCCTAGGGTTATGCTGATTTCTTTTCATTCCTTCCCTTAGCTTCCCTCTACTATCTCCCCATGACCCTTTGATGTCAATTTAAAAAAGAACGCAGAATCCAAAAAACCAGAAAATGAAATTACCGTCTCTTATGCAGAAACGCCAGGACCCCAAATCATGTATAGCAGACATTTGTCAATGGGCAGACTGCCACTCAGTCATGGTTTATTTCTTCATGGTGATCAAATCACCTCCTTGGTGATTGAAAACATCAAATTTAGTTGACTAAATTTTAAAATTGGGGAATCACATAAAAATCTAGAGGCCTGAATTCTTCTGAAATATCAGAAGATCTGGCTGTTCAAGCCAACAGAGTATCAATTGTCCGATGATGAAACTTGAGAGTATTTTATTTTTCTCCAGTTGTTTGAACATTGGCAACGTATGCAACCTTCTAAGACTGGTTAACTAGCATATACCGATCCCCAGAGTCAAAAAGCAGATAGAAGAAGATTTTGGTGGGTTTTGCCTTAAATATAAGTGGAATTTATATGATGCTGGCCTTGAGGTGGTTGGCTTCCAAGTGTTATTTCCTTTTGAAATATTAATAGCTAGTTAACAATGGTTCGCAGATCTAATTTTAAACTTTTATAGGAGATAAGAGTACCCTTATCCAAAGAATAAAAATATTTTCCAAGCTGCAGTAGGTCAATATCACCCTAGGAGGGGAATGGAGAGTATCAGTGGTCTCCAGAGAAATGAAACTAATAGGATACACACACACACAACACACGGATACACACATACATACAGATTTATTATAAGGAATTGGCCCATGTGGTTATGGAAGTCCAAAAGTCCCCTGATCTGCCATCTGCAAGCTAGAGGCCCAGGAAAGCTGGTGATACAGTTTCAGTGTGAGCTCAGAGGCCTGAGAACCAGGGGTGCCAATAGTATTAGTCTCAGTTCAAGTGCAGGAGGGGATCAAAGCTCAAGTAGCCAGGTAGAGGGTGAATTTTGTTCTAGTCAGGCCCTCAGTGGATTAGATGGGGAGAGCCATCTGGTTTACTTAGTCTACCAGTTCAAGTGCTAATCTCATCTGGAAATGCTCTCACAGACACATCTAGAATAAAGTCTAGCCAAATATCTGGGCATCTCGAGTCCTGGTCAAATTGGCACATAAATTAACCATCATAAATGGTAAAATTAAATTGAGGATAAATGTGGTGTGGAACAGACATATATGCTCAGAAAAGCTGCTCTGGGCCAGTCTAATGGTGCTTTGGCCCTGCTGGCGACATTGGGTAATACTTGGTAATTGTTAGCTATTGGGTAGAGCTACTGGGTGACACTTGGTAATTGCTTACTGTGCCATTCACATTGAGTTTTGGGATGTTCTCAATTCCCCTTTGTAGCTACTTAACAAATCCTGTCCGCCTGGTCCTGGGACTCCCTCTTCCCCACTTGGGCCACTTGGGGATGCCTTTGTGGAGCTGATTTGAGCTCTGTCATGTCTCTGGCTGGGGTCAGGGCTGAGCAAATGGTTTGCACTGAGGCCAGGCTTATGGGTTGCAGTGTCTGCCCGACCTTGTGGAAAGTGAAGATAGAACGGCAACAAATACACAGAACATCACCCTTTTGAAATCTCTGGATTGGATCTTTGGCTTCCCGACATTTAGTTCTCAAAAAACAGCTCTGGCAAACAATCAAACATTCACACAGAAGACAAGAAAAGACAACATCCACAGAAAATTGGGAGATAACGCACAGCTTTCCTGGAAGAATCTCTTTGGAGGTCATCTTGTCCAGCCCTGTGCCTCCAGGAAGACTGACCGTGGCTCTACCTCAGAATGATGGAAACCTTCCCTCTTCTCTAGGTCTTAGACCCCGTGAC
Source organism: Eschrichtius robustus (assembly GCF_028021215.1). NCBI lineage: Eukaryota > Metazoa > Chordata > Mammalia > Artiodactyla > Eschrichtiidae > Eschrichtius > Eschrichtius robustus. Next base: position 35,780,976 of record NC_090842.1, on the reverse strand, counting down.
CCCATGCAGGTCATGGGCAGGATAACCCATTATTCTGACAGCAAAGCCCTGTGGTTTGCTTTGGGGCTGTGAGCCTCAGCACCAGGCCCTCGGAAGCCCCTCACTTGCCGTTCCCTGGCAAATGTCTCCTTATCAGTTGCCAATGATTAGCTTCTCAGAGCACCTCTGGCTTTTATTTTCTCCCCAAGGACATTATCTATTTGTCCAGTTCATCCCGAAATAGCCCAGCCCAGCCATCCCATAATACCCCTATCCTGTGTCACTCAAAACAGGGGCCCGGCAGGAGCTCTGAGCTCTTCTTCCTGTCCTTTCTCTTCTTTAATAAGCAAACCCCGGGCTTCAGTCAGTGCCTTCCCTCCAGATTCATGAGTTGGCTGCTTCTGCACCAGCCCCAGATTCTGGCAGATAAATCTACCCCCGAGCTGTCAACACAGACAGAGGGGAACGCTCAGCCGGGTCCTCAGAGAGGCGACCGTGGAGACACCAGATTTATCAGCCACGCTGTCCCTTAGGGTGTCTCCTCCTTGACCTTCAGGATGAAGCAGGGCCAGTGTATGGTTTTTGCTGCCAGGGACCAAGATGCCAAAGGTACTACCTCCAAAGATGCCCTCCCCGCTTATCCTTGGTGACCAGTGGAGAGCCTGGTCGAGGAAGATGGGAGGTGAGGGGCCCTTTAGCTCCCCAAGGAAGGAGTGACTGAGTTGCTGGCCTTGTTGGGGACTCGCCGCCACTGGAGGGAAACACACTGATTTCCAGCCCTGCTCTCCAGGGTCACTCTGGGTTAATTTTAGCTGCTTCCCTGCCCCTGGACGGGCCACACATTTTTCCTCCTTAACCGTGTCCAAGGCTCTCTTCTCACGCAGCCCCAGCGCCTGCCCAAGCAAAATTGAGACATGTGCTTATGACAGTGTGTTTCCATGAAGACAGATTGCTCTCTCTCCAAGGTCAAAGCTCCCGCTGGCCAGGTTCTTCGGCAAACGATTCGTCAAACAGGGCAGCGAGCAGCAGACCGTCAGCTCTCAGGCCCCTGACCGGTCAAACCCTTTCAGAGGATTATCGTGCCCTGTAGAACTTTTCTCCTTCCACTGTCTGTCTGTGCCTCCCCTGATGACCCCCAACACAGAGGGGTGAGTTGGCACAATATTGGAAGTTGTGACAGGGAACCAGAAGGCAAAACAAATCCTTCTGCAGAAATTGGGAAATGTCTCAGTCATTTTGCAAGGCAAGAGCCGCGGTCCCTTGTGAGGTTTAAAAAACAGAACAGTGAAGACATGGCCTGCTGTGCCTGTCCATTTCCTTGTCTGGCTCACCTGCGAGCAGGTCCACGTCTCGTCCTCCACCAGCCCACAGCACAGTGCTGGCTTTTGTTAATTTGTGTTTTTACTATTTTATTAAACACCTAATATTAGCCTGGCACTGGGCACATACGTGGTTCTTGCCCTCATGGCGCTTACTGCCTTGTTGATGGTGTCACACTATAAAGAGGTGAAAGAAATAAATGGGAAATAATGGATTGAGAAACTGTTACAGAGGTTACTTTGGGAGGCAGCCTCGAAACGGCGCCCAATGATCCCGTGTGCTAACAGTCAAGTCTTCTTGCGATGCTGTTCCCTGCAGGGTGGCCTGGGCCCAGTGACACTTCTGAGGAATTGAAGGCGGCAAAAGTGATGGGAGGTCATTCTGAAGATGATTTAAAAAGTGATTTCTGTCGTGCTTGCTGCCAACCTCTCTCTCTCCCAACACTAAGTCTGATGGCGGCCAGCTGCCCTGTGTGTAGCCCTACCAGGGGCCCACGTGGTAGCGAACCATGGCTGCAGCCAACAGCCAGCAAGTTCCTGAGTCCTGTCAACAGCCTCGTGAGTGAGCCTGGAGGTGGCTTCTTCTCAGGTTGACCCTTGAAGGGACTGCCGCCTCAGTCAACACCTTGATTCTAGCCTCTGAGGGACGCTGAGCCAGAGACCCAGCTAAGCACAGTCGGATCCCTGCCCCACAGAAGCGGTGTGACATTGGATGTTGGTTGTGTTAAGCTGCTAAGTTTTTTAGTTTTGCACAGCAATACTATCCGAGGAGTTTTAGAATAGAGGTTTCCGGAGGAAGCCCTACCGAAGTGGGGTGGCAGGGGAAGGCCCCTCTGAGGACATTGCATTTAAGGTGAAGACTGAAGGATGTGTAGGACCAGTTGTACAGAAACCTGGAGGAACAGCATTGCAGGCAAAGGGAATAGCATGTGCAAAGCCTCTTAGGCAGGAAAGGGCTTGGATTATTTTAAGAGCTGTGACTGAAACGTTATGACTGCATGCTAAGCTCATCCCTCTATTTCCACTGTATTTATTTCCCAAAGCAACTTTGAAAAGTGGGCATTATTATCCCATTGCTGGGGGAAACCGAGGCAGAGAGCGATTCTGTGGCCAGGCTAAGGTCACACAACTAGAAAGGGAGAAGGGCTTGGAGTCAAGCCTAAGTTTTTCTAAATATTGAACCTGTGTACTTGGTCATACCTCTTAATACCACCTGACTTCTTCCAACCATTTCTCAGACAACCCCCATTCTCCTGCTGTGTCCCAGGAACACGTGGTTCCTGTCTGACGTAGCTCACAACTTGGAGGGAGAGATAGACAAGGACAGCAAACATCTTCCAGGGCTTTACACTTGGCTCCTCATATAAACCCTGCAAGGCAGCTGGGGGTGGGGCAGGCATCATTCTTGTATCCATTTACAGACAGGGAAAGGGAAGCCCAGAGGGGATAATGGCCGGCACAGGACATCTTGTTAGTGAGGGCAAAATGAGGTCTGGACCCCAGGGCCTCTTACTCCGATTCTCATACTCTTTCCTCCATCCGCATGGTCCTGATTGACACAGGAGCCTCTGAGAAAGGTGCTGAGTGCCTTCTAAAGTCAAGAGACTCTCTTTATAACCAGCTCTGGTATCAAACTAGATTTGTATGCATCACAATTGCTCAGACTGTGGTCCATGCATATATGACCATTCTCACAAAGCAGCTGAATATGGAAAACTTATGTATGTTACAAACAAGTCTTTAACTGAAAGTCTCTCACAATTGGCTTCATTGATAATAACTAGACTTTCTGGTTCATTAATCTTAAGAACTCGAGGAAAAACCCAAACTCACAGAGCTATGTGTATCTCTCCAACTGGGCAATTTACCTCTTTGCATCTACCTAACTCTCACCACGCTTGGGTCTTAATTTAAAAGTGACTCCCTCAGAAAGGCCTGCCTGGAGTCCCAACCCCAGTTAGGGCTGTGTGCTCCCTCGCAGTGCCCTGCCCATCTCCTTCTTAGCTCTTACTGCCTGCTCAATAGACATTAACTTGGGGTCCATTTATCCAGCGTGTGTCTCCCTCACTCAACATGAGCCTTACCCAGGCAGACTAGTGTGTTAGGAGTTTACCATCGAATCTCAGACTAGGATGGTGCCATTGACTCATCACAAACACTCTGTGGGGCAAGTTGCTGAGTGATGGGCACAGGAAGTGGGGAGGAATACCTTTAGGGTAGGGGTGATGCTTCACGTGAGCAACCAGAACATAATAACAAAAATTATAATAGTAGCTAATGTTTTTGAGAGCTTTAGGGAGCGCATGTAAGTGTTTCAAGGGTACCACATGTTAAGTGGTTTCAAGGAATAACTTAGAGACAGTTATTTTGCACACAGACGTTCTCACATGCAAGTGATAAGGTGACCAAGTTGTCCTAGTTTGTCTGGGAATATCTCATTTCTAAAACTGTAAGTCCAGCATCCTAGAGACGCCCTCCGGCTCAGGCAAGATGAGATGGATGGTCAACTTAGCAGGGGGGAAAACAGTCAGTGGACTTTTGCTAAAAAAAAAAAAAAAATAGGATTTACAAGAGAGGAGAGAGAGGAGGGAGAGCAAAAATCTGCAGTGAGTCTGGAAACAGTGAATCTTGTTAGCATTTGTCAGGTGTGTGTGTGTGTGTGTGTGTGTGTGTGTGTGTGGAGAGGAGGTGGTAAACTGATTAGTTAGCAGCTAGAAAAGAGGCTGTGTTGTGCATCCTGTCCTTGAGCAGGATGGAGAAGGGTATTAAAGAAAACAGTTTTAATTCTGTACGTTTCTGCAGAAAACCTGTGCAGGCGATACAGCGGGCCGCTCTGTGTCGCGTCATCTGGGTCCTTCCCACAGACCTCCCCTAAGCTAGGCCAGCTCTGCACCACTACCCTTAGCAGCACTTCTTAGGAGTCTGTGCTAAGTACACAGCACCAGGCTTTGGGGACCCAGAGCTCGGGAGACCTCAGCTCCAAGATGGGGGAAAGAAGTTGTCACCGGGGGAGGCAGTGTTCATTTTCTCTGTGTTTCAAGTGAAAAGCTTCAGTCCTCAGTTACCTGTCCCAAATAAATGTCGCTTTGCGTCATCAAAGCGTTCTTGGAGACTCTTAGTGGTTGTTTCTGGAACTTGCGGTCCCTTGGGGAAGTTCTGCTCATGCCATGGCACTGGCAGGTGAGGGCTGCATAGCTCTGGGTGTAATTCGAGGCGCTTGTAACCCTTGGCTGCAGAAACTCTCCGTGTTCTCAGGCAGCAGATAATGAAGTGTGAAAAAGAATTTCTCCATGACTTGAAAACACATCCTGGGTTCTTAAGGATGAGGGGGATTCCCAGATGTAACAAAAATGATCCCATTTCTGTGTGGCTTTTAGGAGCACTCACAAGACAAGAAAGAATGCTTTGTGCAGAAGGCAGGGTGTGGGCAGGAAGGCTGGGCTCTCCATTCTTTTTTTTTTTTTTTTTAAATTATTAGCACCTTTCATTATTATTTACTTATTATTATTATTATTATTATTTTTGGCTGTGTTGGGTCTTCGTTTCTGTGCAAGGGCTTTCTCTAATTGTGGCAAGCGGGGGCCACTCTTCGTCGCGGTGCGCGGGCCTCTCACTATCGTGGTCTCTCTTGTTGCGGAGCACAGGCTCCAGACGCGCAGCCTCAGTAGTTGTGGCTCACGGGCCTAGTTGCTCCGCGGCATGTGGGATCTTCCCAGACCAGGGCTCAAACCCGTGTCCCCTGCATTAGCAGGCAGATTCTCAACCACTGCGCCACCAGGGAAGCCCCATGGGCTCTCCATTCTTGACTGGGACAAGTCCCTCATGTATTTGTTTGCTTATTAAAATCCATTCCTTTCTTCATTCTTTCATGCATTCTTTCATTTCTGTCCATTCATTGGTTTACTCATTAATTCCTTTATTCTTATGTATTCATGGGTTCACTTATTCCTTTATTTGTCCTCATTCCCTCTCTCAACCCCATTCTTTTAATCAGTTCTTACTGAACATGTACTGTGTTGTCAGAGATGTACTGAGTATTCTGAGCTAGAAGAGGTCCCTGGGGAGCTCTCCTTCCCACTGGGGTGACAGATCTTTCCCCCATAACCCTAATCCAAGGCGTCTTGGGCTGAGTTCTGGTGGCAGGCCTTGGATGATGTCTGTTTGGGAACACTGGTCACTGCAGCTGTGTGAAGAACTCCTGGATCCTTCGAGTCACTGGGAGACTCAGTAGAGAGTCCATGGGCCTTTCGGTCATGCCTCTGGGCACTAGACCCCCGTGGGTGACCAGTAAGATGGTTCTGGGCCTCCAAGTAGATTTTCTCTTCACTGAGACAATGGAAGGCGAGATCCCCCTTTCTTGGTTTCGTTGGCCATGTTTACAAGGTAATGACAGAGCCAGATGGGATCAGATTATATGGGCAGCCCAGATGTCCTTTGCCTGCCTACACAGCCTGAAGAACCTAGAGGTTCCAGAGAGAGGATTTTGCTTCTATATTTCTCAAAATACCTACAGGAAACCAAGCCAAGTGGGAGTTCAGGGATCAGGCAACAAAATTCCAAGGAAGGCTGCCCAAGGCCAGGTGTCCCGTCTACCTGAGCCCTGCTGAGAGCTCAGCCGTGCTGGGCATCGTGTGGAACCCAAGAGGGAAGAAACGACTTAGTCTCTGCTTTTGAAAGAAGCAAGAAAATAACCTGAAACACAAAAATAACCAACACGTATACCATTTACAAACAGTTTTTAGATTGCTCTTCTCATCTGTGCCTCACCTGGGCTGTGTGAGGAGGTGAGATACTATCATTTTACATGTGAAGAGAACACTGGAATTGTCCACAGTCACACAGCTAACATACAGCAGTCAGAATTTGAACCCAGGTCTCTTTGATTCCAAATCACATGTCTGTGCCATGAGCCTGCACCACAGCGTGTAAACTGTGAGGGCTGGCGGTGGCCTCCTTAGGTGGGGAGAGTTTGGAGAATGGGAGTGGTCACTCTTGCTAGTTGTGGTCAGAGGAGGCTTCTCGGAGGATTTCGAATTTCCTTTGTATTGAGGAGTCAGGACCACTCACGAATTTACCCGTTTTTTTACCTTCCATCCTCCTTAATATAACAGGGAATGGGTTTCACCTGCTAGCTCTCACCTCTGCCTGGGGAATGGGAAACATATCTTTTATTCCTCAGTAATATCGAGACTTGGGCGTGAGACCTGAATGGCTCAGAGAATTTAATCATTCAACAAGCAGCTTTGCCTAGGAGCAGAAATAAGAACTGTCGCGGAGTCTTCTCTACCGGTAAATATGATTAGCCTGGCTATTATGTTCCAAATCCTCCCTAAGCCCCTACGCTCAGGTGGAAAGAGAACCTGCTGGCTTCTGGTGACTCTCGAAACCAAGAACCTTTGCTGGGACTGCAGTAATTTGATTTATCTCAGAAAAAAGTCAAGCCAGTACAAGGCTGGGTTTGCAATTTCAATATGCAGAGATTAATTTATATGCAGAGCTAATTAAGCAACTGAAACACCCACTAATTGATTATTACACGAAAAAGAACACATCAATTTGGAGAAATACACTCTATAAGGTTGTACAATAGTTGCAAAGTTAATTGCCAAGTGGAAATTCCTCTTCTAGTGGCTAATAAATTTAACCAATTAACCTTTGCTGGGATGGTCTTTAATTTCTGGAGTCCAGGCAAGCTTTGGTCTCTGCCTTTTCAAACTCAGTCAGAAAAGATAGCAGCTCTGGGCTGCTTTCTGCCCTTGTCTCAGGCCTGGTTCATAGTAAAAGCTCACAGTAAATGCTGTGAATAAAGGTCCAAAGAGTCTATGGCAGTTATTTCCCATTTATTTTTTATTATGAGAATTGTTCCAGATCATGCTCCTGGAAGGCATATTAATATTCTCCCCCTGCCCCAACCCTTTTAAAAAAGCTACATGGCATTCACAGAAGCCTAGTAACAAATCCAGCCACAGATCTAGCAGGGGGTGGATTTTGGCCTTGAACTCAGGTCTTCTGACCCCAGGTTCAGTGCTTTTTCTCCATTTCAGGCTCTTTCTTGTGTCCCAGTGACTAAGACTGACTGTCCGCAGGGCTGGAATAGCCACCCAAAGGGCATGACGTAATGGATCCCAAAGGCCTCCAGCTTTGAAGCGTCACTCCCACTGGTTTGGCACCAGGCTGGATCCCATCCCAGAGAGTGATTCCTACGATTGAAGGAGGGGCTGGACCTTTAAGTCCTGTGTCAAAGTGCAAAGACCTCTTAAAGGAGTCACCATCAACCTCTCCCAGTCATTATTACCCTAGCGAATGTGCCTGTGTCAGGCAGATTCACTTTTTAGATGGAGTCACAGACTACAAGGACCCAAGGGTGTGGGACAGATACGTCTTGACAGGTCAGACAGATGGCATAATCATCTGGATCTGTGGGCCAGGAAGGAATTGTCCTGATGGAGTGGGGGTCCTGGGTTGCTAGAATCAGCCCAAGGGCACTGGTACATGCAAGATTTTTGAAGCAAAAAGGGTAAAGATTATGGGCAAGGGAAAGGTGTACTGCTACCGCTCATGTGTGGTGTTGAGAAAGCTGTGCAATGCCTGCAGGCCTCCATTTCCTCACCTACAAAATGGGAGTCAGGAGACTGCCCTTCCAGGCATGTGTGTGGCTTAAATGAGCCAACATCAGAAGGCTCTTAGCACAGTGCCAGGCACTCAGGAACCGGCCGGCACCTGGGGCTCTTCCTGCAACTGTTCTGGGCAGCTTATTCCCCCCAATGCTGGACAGAGACTCAGAAGGCCTGTGTTCCAGTCCCAGGTCATCTGCAAACTCACCGAGGGCCCTTTGTCAATGCTCTCCTTCTTCAGCCCTCACTTTCTCGTCTATGAAACGAGGCAGTAAAACTGGATGACTTCTAAGGGTCCCTATACCCAATTAATTCATTTATTGATTTGCCCAGTGACTATGTCTTAAGAGCCTACTGTGTGCCAGGCACAGTGCTAGGCAGTGGGGATACAGCTTGGAGAGACAAGGCTTCTGCTTTGAGGGAGCTGATGTTCTAGTGAAGGAAGTAGACGAGTATGTGAGATACTTTCAGATAGTGATCAGTTATGTACAGGAAAGCAAGAGAATCTGTGTTCATCAAAGTTTTCTTTGTCCTCCCCAAGGTATACGAGCCAGTGCTGACAAGTTAAAAAAAACAAAGGCAGGGGCAGGTATTTATTGGCAGGATTAGATATTCTCACAAAGTTTGAGGAAGATCTGAATACCAAGCCCCAGGAAATCCAAGAACCAGACCAGCTCTGGGACCCCACAGCCAGCTTCCGTGGAGCTTCCTTTCTGGAAAGCTCCTAACAACTTACCCCCATTAACTGTTTCTTTGATCTGCCCTGTACATTGGCTTCCACCTTCTCTGTTCCTGTGGATTCCATTTCCCACACTATGTAGTGAAAGATACGGTCAAAGGTCACGTGCTGCAGCCCTCCAGAGACTCTGTTCTTTCTTTCTCAATCACGGCCCTAAATTCCCAGGGGAGGGACTCTGATTGGCTCACCTTGGGTCAGGTGTCTACTGTGGACCAATCAGCTGTGGGTTGAGCAGTGTGTATGCCGTTGCGAAAACATGGCTGCTGTAACCATAGAGGAAGAAGGCAGGAGAAACAGTTTCCAGAAAGTTGGGAGCTGCCAATCCAACACACAGATTAACCAGACTGTGATGCATGGAGAGGTTCCCACATCCAATTTACTTTGGAGATTGAAGTCACTCCCCAAATAAAAGGTAGTGATGAAGCATGTTGGAAGTTTGTTCTCGATGTGGAGTCCAAAGACCTGGATTCTCCCAAGTCTCCACTGACCTGATGCATGACCTTAGACAAGCCATTTACTCTCTCTGAACCTTCAGTGGAAAAGTGGGATAATAATATTAGAGTTACTGTGAAGTCCAGAGAAAAGTAAGGATAAAAAGCGACTTTCAAAATTCCACAGTAAGGCACAATATTGGAGGCTCTCGGAGAAGGGTGGGTGCTGCACAGATGAAAGGAAGGGAACTTACTGGAGAACTCTGCAGGAATCCTTCCCCAGAGTCGTGAGGTTTTTCTTGATTCCTTCCCCAAAAGCTTCACATTTGGGGATCTTTGTCTGATTCACTACCAGGACATATGCATCCGTGTTTACAACCAGCATAGGTCATTCCCAGAATGCAGGCTATTGGCATGTTTATAATTCTACCAACTCAGCCTAGCAGATAGACACGTCTCCCCCCGTGGAGTGAGACATAAATTTTCCTGAGTAAATGGAGCCAAGCTGTTTGGTGCTATCAACTGCACAGGGCTTCACAGGCAGCAGGGGAGGGAGGCTGGTCCACTCCCCACCTGACCCAACCCTACTGCCCTTCACAGTGCAATTCCAGCTTCCTCTCTATGTGGGAACTTGGGGTCTTGATGAGGAGTCATCCTAGACTCCTTTCCTCAACCCTAAGTTCCGCTGATTCTTCTCCAGAGTATCTCTCCCCTACACTTTATCCTTACTGCCATCACACTGTCTCTTGTCTACGTTACTGCATCACTCTCCTAAATGTTTTCCTTGTCTTTAATGTTCCCCCAAGATTTGATCATACCACTTTCTTGCCTAAGATCCACTGGGTAAATCACTACACACCCATTAGAACGGTTGACATAGTAAACACATTCAAGTGCCATTGATGATGAGGAGCAACTGGAACTCTCATACATTCATTGTTGGTGAGAATGCAAAACGGTACAACTATTCTGGAAAACAGTTTGGAAGTTTTGTGAGAAGTTAAATGTATGCTTTAACATATGACACAGCAAACCCAGTCACAGGTATTTTCCCTAGAGAAAAATTTATGTTTATACAAAGACCTGTACATAAATGTATATAGCAGAGTCCTGGTAGATTCCAGCCCTGGCCGTCCATGGCAGCACTTGTAACAACACACCTTTTAAATGGCTTTTCCTCCTTTGCTGTGCCACTTTCTCTATTTCTTCCCTCCTGCTTCCTGAGATCACCTCCCAAGTTAAACACCCGCACCCACATCCTTGTCTTGGACTTCACTTTTGAGGGAAATCAATCTAACACACCTTCTTTTCTATTGCAGGGGTGGAGGGGAGGATGGGTCTGGAGTGATTTGCATGAGGAAATTTCCCGACAGGGCTCCATTCTGAGTCAGGAGACCATGGCTCTGCCCCTATCTATTTAGGAGACCTCGGAAAAGTCTGCCCCTGTCTGAGCCTCGTTTACCTCTGGAAAGCAGCTTATGCTTTCCAGAAACTGAGTTTGGGGTACAAAATATTTATTAGAAACCAATCTCTGGGAAATGAGGGGGGAGAAAGCAGGAGAAGAGGAAGAAGTAAAACTGTACTGAAGACCTGACCAAGCATTGGCCAGCCCCGCCCAAGAGGCACATTCTGCCTGGGAGACTTGCCTGGCAGGGCCTTTATGTCCTCCACCTCACTCAGCCACCAGATGTGACACTGGCAGCCCTGGGCAGGGTGTGACCCCCGGTGAGACAGCTCTCTGCAGCTGAGGCAGACCCTGAAGGAGAGACAGGGTGAGGCTGTCTGCTGACCCCACTCTCTGTAGTTGAGCCGCAAGCCCTTCCTTGCAGCGCCATCTGGACAGCACGTCTCATCTCCATATCTACACCAAGGCCCAAGGGAAAATGCCTTTGGGATCCAGGCAGGTAATGCCAACACGTGAGGTGGGCTGCGTGTGATACAATGTGGAGTAGTGGGGACAGTGGTGACCTGGGGTATAGCCACTACTCAATTCCAGTTGACTTGTGCAAGGAGGCATATTGTTGCCAAACTCTAGAGACTCTGGGCATTTCAAGTTTTATATAAAATTTCTTGGGAATTCCCTGGAGGTCCAGTGGTTAAGACTCCATGCTTCTGCTTCAGGAGGCGCGGGTTCCATCCCTGGTTGGGGAACTAAGATCCCAGATGCCACGCTGTATGGTCAAAAAAAAAAAAAAATTCTTGTTCTTGAACCACCATGTCGTTAGCTAACTCATAACACCTCTGAATGCCTCTGGGTTAACCTCTGATCTAGAGGGCTAGCATTCATCTTGGGTGGTCCTGGGGGCAGGAGAAAGCCTGAGGTGTTTCTGGGTGGGTCCAGAGCCATCTTGCAGAGCTGGGGAGCTCTTAGGGGGAAAAGGCTGGACAGGGCCGGGAAGGGGCACAAGGTTTCCCTGCGTGGACATCCTGCAGGCACTTGTCACTCAATACAAGTGACTGAAGTCGAAACCTTGGGTGCTTGCGTTAGATGTGGACTCGTCTCAGAAATGGGAAACAGTCCCTGTTGGGCCCCCAGATGCCTGGCTTCAAAGGCTCTGAGATCCGTGGCCTGTGCAAAATGAGGCCACATCTGTTCCTGTGCACCTTAATTACACCTTCCCTGGGGCTGGTGGAGCCAGGACTGTGCGTGTTTAAGGTAGTATCTCCGGTCCTGTCCACTCACCCTTGCTAATGTGGCAGGCCAGGTTTTGAATTCCATGGTGTCGGAATGCTGGAGTGTGGTTTCCTTAGTGAGTACCGCCAGGCAGATCTCTGCTTGGGGGGAGGGAGTGGCAGGACCTGGGAGACTGAGGGAGAAATGCACAGCAGGTCTCAACGCAGCCCAGCAGTGCCCTCTGGGTGGGGGCTTCAGAAGTCACAGGGGACACTGGGTGAGTTCTGGAGCATACTGGCCAGGGCTCATGCTGCTGCAGCTGCCTGCCCCAGCCTCTTTCACTCCCTCTTGGAAAAGACTATGGATTCTCTGGCCAGGGGCTCCTGTGAGAGTCCAGGTGAGCTCTCCCTCCCTCATTCCTGTGCACGGGCAGGCAGAGTGAGTGCTGAAACAACACTGTTTATTTTCCAAAGGTCAGCTTGGGTAATGGGTGCGGTTTCTGGGAAACAATTTGCATCAGCTGCCATAATGACTTACGGGTTGGGGACTCACAAAGAGGAATACGGGCTTTGTCAAATCCTCTGGACTCCTAAGTTTGAATACTGCTGAGAAGAAGAGAGGGATATTGTTTTTGGGAGTCTACTTTGTGCAGGATGGAAGGGACCAAAGTGTTATGTGTTATAACAGTTATCTATTGCTGCATAAGAAACTACTTTAAAACTTAGTGGCTAAGAACCATAGTCATTTATTTGCTCATGGTTCTACAGGTTACCAATTTGATAAGGGTCTCCCCTGTGGCCACAGTCATGTAGCGGCTTGGCTGGGGCTGGGTGGTCTAAGATGGCCTCATCATGTGTCTGATGATTGGTGCTGGCTGTCAGCTGAGTCACATTTTCCCAACAAGTTATTGTGGACTTTTTAACACAGTGGCTATGTTCCAAAAGTAGCAAGAAAGAAAACAAGCCCCCTTGTACAAGATTATGCTTGGGTCATTCTTGCTAATGTCCCATTGGCCAAGGCAAGCCACATGGCCAAGCCCAGATTCAATGTGGGAGGGGCCGATACAAGGTTGAGGATATAGAAAGTTATGTTTCATAGGGACCATTACTATAATAATCTACCACAATATGTTCAGGAAGACGTTGGGTATAATTCCTACTTCATTCATTCATTCATTCATTTTTAATAAGTATTTATTGAGTATTAACCAGATGGCAGATACTCATGGGCACAGGGGATTTCACAGGGAGCCAGACAAACATCCCTGCTCTCATGGATTTTTATCATCTAGTTGGGGAGTCAGACAATAAGCAAAATACAGTCAGATGGTATGTCTATGGACAAAAATAAGGTAGAGGAGGATAGGGAGTCCAGGGCATCCTGGCTCTGGGAGTTGTGGACAAAGACCCTGGCAGAGCATGAAGTTTGCAGAAGGGAAAGAACCCTGGGATGCCCTGGTAAATGCTGGGCCAAGCAATGGAATGTCTGACACAGAGAAGGGTGGTTCTACTGACAGGGCCAGAGGGAGGTGTCGCAGCTTCTTTGAGGGAGCTCCTCCATCGTCCAGAGGCCGGGGTGAAGCTGAACCTGGCTCTGTGAACATGGAATTCACAGCTTCAGGTAGAACTGGCCCGACCAGGACCCCTCCCCAACACCCATATATCAGCAGACCTGGGAGGGAGAAAGTACCTACTATCATCTTTCTTCCTTGTCCCCCAAACTAGAAGAGTTAGCAAAAGAAAGAAGAGGGCAAATCTCAGCTCCGAACCTTGTACTTCTTTCTCTTCTCTAAGCAGCTTGAGGCTGGCTGGGGAAGTGAAGAAGAGGAGCTTTGAATCAAAGCTAGAGATTAAAGGGGAAGAAATTATAGGAGTGAGTCTACACTCACATTATTTAAATAACTGGGAGTGGCTGAAGAGTTATGGAGGTGGACCAAGGTATCATGGGTGGCTCTCTGCATTTGGAATGTGAAAGGCCTGATGCCTAATACTCTGCCTTCCCACCTGTCACCACAGAAGAATCATCTGGGCCTCAGTATGAAATCAGTCCCTCCAGTTGTACACTAGGTCCCACCCATTCTTGCCTCTCAGGGACATCACTCCAGCAATCCATTCCCCTACCTCCTACTGCATCAAAAATCTCCTCTCTACTGGGGCTTTCTCTAAAACATACCAGCAGTACTGTTATTTCTCCCCACTTAAAAATGATACCCTGACCCCTTTTGACTGTATCAGCTACAACTACGTTTCTCTTCTCACTTCTGCAGTACAACCTGTGGTAGAGTTGTCTGTGTTTGCTGTCTCCAGTTCTTTCCCTCCCCTGTTCTCTTAAACCAAACTCAGTCTGACTTTTACCCCCATCACCACACCAAAATTGCCATAGGCAGGACCATCAGTGACTTCCATGTTGCCAAACCCAGTGGTCAATCCTGAGCCCTCATCTTGGTTGAACTCTGTTACTTTTCCTCCTTCACACTATTTACTCCTTCTTAGCTGTTTTCTGCCTCCTCCTCCTCCTTCTCTCACCATCTCTGAATGTTGGAGGTCCCAAGACTCAGTTCTGGGCCCTCTTTCCTTGTGTGTCTTCCTTTGGTTTCACCCAGTCTTAAGGCTTCAAATACCATCCATATGTCAGTGGATTCCCAACGTATTTCTCCAGCCTGGACTGGAGAAATACTTGTCTTTCGCTCAAGAGAAGTATACCCCACTACCTACATGACATTCCCACTAGGATGCTGTATCAACCAGGAGAGACTCGGTTATGCTTTGCTAATGATGACCTCGAGTCTCAGTGGCGTTTCACAAAAAAGTTTATTTTTCACTCATGCTACATATCCCCCACGACCTGCACTATGTCATCTTCACTCCAGGATTCAGGCTGATGGAGCAGCTCCCATCTGGAGCATTGCCGATCACAGTGTAAGGGAAAATAGAAAACATGGTAAACCATAAACTGGTTCTTGAAACTTCTGATCATATTTCATTGGCCAAATCAAGTCTTATAGTCAATCTTGACATCAGTGAAGTGGGGAAATGCAGCAAACACTTGTGGCAATTGCACAGTTTATCAGATATGCCCAATAGACATCTTCAACCCATTTAATCCCAAACTGAACTGCTTCCCCCACAAACCTGCTCCCCTCGGTCTTATCCATCTCAGTCAATGTCGATTCCATACTTCTGGTTACTCAGGTCAAAAATCTTTGTGTCATTCTTGATTTTTCTGTTTCACATCCCATATTCAGTCCTTCAAGCTGCATCTTCACAATATATCCAGAATCTAACCTCTCGGCATCAACCACTCTATCCACCTATCGACTTCTCACTATTGGATTATTTTGATAGGCGTCCCTGCTTTTAATAATAGGCCTCCCTGCTTTTATCCTTGACCTTCTCCTGACCCTCAATCCCCAATAGCTTATTCTGAACAGGGCAGCTAGAGTGATTGTTTTAAAATGTAAGACCATTTCTTGCTTCTGCTTGAAATCCCTCAGTGACTCCCAATTTCCCACAAAATAAAACCCAAATTCTTCCACTGGCCCACAAGGTCCATACAGTCTGGTCCCTGCCACTTCTCTCACCTCTTTTCCTGCTATTCTCAACATCACATACACTGGTACCCTTGCTGCTCCTTCCGCAAGGGCCTTGGCAACAGCTGGTCCCCAGCCTGGAATCCTCTTCTCCCAGATGCCATGTGGCCCCTTTCTCCCTTTCTTCCCAGCTCACCTTCTCCATGAGGCCTACCCTGACCATCTAGTTGAAGTTTTCATTCTCTCTTTCAGAATCTCCTAATCCCACAGCAGTTTTTACTTTCTCACTTACTATAAAATTTCCTTATTGAATATGTGTATTATTTGTCTGTTTTTATCATTAAAATGGAGGCTCCAAGAAGGCAGAAATGTTTTGGTCTGTTTTACTCACTGTTGTATGTCAAGTGTTTAGAACAGTGCTTGATATTTATCCATGGAATGAATTGAATGGATGAATGAATTAATAACAGTACAGTGTGATGAATTTTTGATAGGGAAGATCGTCTTAGTTCCAAAAGGATCTCGGGCCTTGAAAGTCAGAGTGAGGTGAGCTCAGATTAGTCCAGGATTAATTTTAAGTCTCACTGAGTCTCAAGGTGTGATGGGAACCACTGGAAGTGTGCAAGATTTTAGGTGACACATGGAGGAATGAGTTTTATTTTAAGACTTCTGTGCTCATTTTAATTAATTACAAGTGATCCAGTTTTTCATCAATGGCAATTGTGTTGTAAAGTTTCTTTTTGTAAGTAAATAAAATAAATCAAATTGAAGGAAAAAGGCTCTTTGGTGGGGCTAATGGTGGACTTGGGAGGGCTCACGCCAAGGAATACTTCCCAGAACTTCTGCTGCCAGTGTCCTTGTCCCTGCGGTGAGCCACAGCAACCCCCTGCCTCTGCAGGAGACCTTCCAACACTAGCAGCTGTGTGGCTGACAGGGTCTTGGTGCTCCGGCCAGGTGTCAGGCCTGTGCCTCTGAGGTGGGAGAGCTGAGTTCAGGACATCGGTCAAACATAGACCTCCTGGCTCCATGTAATATCAAACAGCAAAAGCTCTCCCAGAGATCTCCATCTCAACGCTAAGACCCAGCTCCACTCAATGACCAGCAAGCTACAGTGTTGGACACCCCATGCCAAACAACTAGCAAGACAGGGACACAACCACACCCATTAGCAGAGAGGCTGCCTAAAATCATAATAAGGTCACAGACACCCCAAAACACACCACCGGACATAGTCCTGCCCACCAGAAAGACAAGATCTAGCCTCATACACCAGAACACAGGCACTAGTCCCCTCCACCAGAAAGTTTACACAACCCACTGAACCAACCTTAGCCACTGGGGCCAGACACCGAAAACAACAGGAACTATGAACCTGCAGCCTGCAAAAAGGAGACCTGAAACCCAGTAAGTTAAGCAAAATGAGAAGACAGAGAAACACACGGCAGTTGAAGGAGCAAGATAAAAACCCACCAGACCAAACAAATGAAGAGGAAATATGCAGCCTACCTGAAGAAGAATTCAGAGTAATGATACTAAAGATGATCCAAAATCTTGAAAATAGAATGGAAAAAATACAAGAAACATTTAACAAGGACCTAGAAGAACTAAAGAGCAAATAAACAATGATGAACAACACAATAAATGAAATTAAAACTTTTCTTGAAGGAATCAATAGCAGAATAACTGAGGCAGAAGAACGGTTAAGTGACTTGGAAGATAAAATAGTGGAAGTAACTACCACAGAGCTGAAAAAGAAAAAAGAATGAAAACAATTGAGGACAGTCTCAGAGACTTGTGGGAAAACATTAAATGCACCAACATTCGAATTATAGGGGTCCCAGAAGGAGAGAAAAAGAAAGGGACTGAGAAAATATTTGAAGTGATTATATTTGAAAACTTCCCTAATATGGGAAAGGAAATAGTCAATCAAGTCCAGGAAGTGCAGAGAGTCCCATACAGGATAAATCCAAGGAGAAACACACCAAGACACATATTAATCAAACTATCAAAAATTAAATACAAAGAAAAAATATTAAAAGCAGCAAGGGAAAAACAACAAATAACATACAAAGGAATCCCCATAAGGTTAACAGCTGATCTTTCAGCAGAAACTCTGCAAACCAGAAGGGAGTGGGAATACATATTTGAAGTGATGAAAGGGAAAAAGCTACAACCAAGATTACTCTAGCCAGCAAGGATCTCATTCAGATTTGATGGAGAAATTAAAACCTTTACAGACAAGCAAAACCTAAGAGAATTCAGCACCACCAAACCAGCTTTACAAAAAATGCTAAAGGAACTTCTTAAGGCAGGAAACACAAGAGAAGGAAAAGACCTACAATAACAAACCCAAAACAATGAAGAAAATGGTAATAGGAACATACATATTGAAAATTACCTTAAATGTAAATGGATTAAATTCTCCAACCAAAAGACATAGACTGGCTGAATGGATACAAAAACAAAAAGCCCGTATATATGCTGTTGGCAAGAGACCCACTTCAGACCTAGGGACACAGACAGACTGAAAGTGAGGGGATGGAAAAAGATATTCCATGCAAATGGAAATCAAAAGAAAGCTGGAGGAGCAATTCTCATATCAGATAAAATAGATTTTAACATAAAGACTATTACAAGAGACAAAGAAGGACACTACATAATGATCAAGGGATCAATCCAGGAAGAAGATATAACAATGGTAAATATTTATGCGCCCAACATAGGAACACCTCAATACATAAGGTAAATGCTAATAGCCATTAAAGGGGAAATTGACAGTAACACAATCATAGTTGGGGACTTTAACACCCCACTTTCACCAATGGACAGATCATCCAACATGAAAATAAATAAGGAAACACAAGCTTTAAATGATACGTTAAACAAGATGGACTTAATTGATATTTATAGGACATTCCATCCAAAACCAACAGAATACACTTTCTTCTCAAGTGCTCATGGAACATTCTCCAGCATAGACCATATCTTGGGTCACAAATCAAGCCTTGGTAGATTTAAGAAAATTGAAATCGTATCAAGTATCTTTTCTGACCACAACACTATGAGACTAGATATCAATTACAGGAAAAAATCTGTAAAAAATTCAAACACATGGAGGCTAAACAGTACACTACTAAATAACCAAGAGATCACTGAAGAAATCAAAGAGGAACTCAAAAAATTACCTAGAAACAAATGACAATGAAAACACGACGACCCAAAACCTATGGGATACAGCAAAAGCAATTCTAAGAGGGAAGTTTATAGCAATACAATCTTACCTCAAGAAACATCTCAAATAAAAACCCTAACCTTACACCTAAAGCAATTAGAGAAGGAAGAACAAAAACACCCCAAAGTTAGCAGAAGGAAAGAGATCATAAAGATCAGATCAGAAATAAATGAAAAAGCAATGAGGGAAACAATAACAAAGATGAATAAAACTAAAAGCTGGTTCTTGGAGAAGATAAACAAAATTGATAAACCATTAGCCAGACTCATCAAGAAAAAAAGGGAGAAGACTCAAATCAATAGAATTGGAAATGAAAAAGGAGAAGTAACAACTGACACTGCAGAAATACAAAGGATCATGAGAGATTACTACCAGCAACTATATGCCAATATAATGGACAACCTGGAAGAAATGGACACATTCTTAGAGAAGCACAACCTTCTGAGACTGAACCAGGAAGAAAGAGAAAATATACACAGACTAATCGCAAGCACTGAAAGTGAGACCGTGATTAAAAATCTTCCAACAAACAAAAGCCCAGGACCAGATGGCTTCACAGGAGAATTCTATCAAACATTTAGAGAAAAGCTAACACCTATCCTTCTCAAAATCTTCCAAAATATAGCAGAGGGAGGAACACTCCCCAACTCATTCTACGAGGCCACCATCACTCTGATACCAAAACCAGACAAGATGCCACAAAGAAAGAAGGCCAATATCACTAATGAACATAGTTGCAAAAACCCTCAACAAAATACGAGCAAACAGAATGCAACAGCACATTAAAAGGCTCATACACCATGATCAAGTGAGGTTTATCCCAGGAGTTCAAGGATTCTTCAATACATGGAAATCAATCAATGTGATAAACCATATTAACAAGTTGAAGGATAAAAACCACATGATCACCTCAATAGATGCAGAAAAAGCGTTCAACAAAATTCAACACCCATTTATGATAAAAACCCTCCAGAAAGTAGGCATAGAGGGAACTTACCTCAACATAATAAAGGCCATCTATGACAAACCCACAGCCAACCTCATTCTCAATGGTGAAAAACTGAAACCATTTCCACTAAGATCAGGAACAAGACAAGGTTGCCCACTCTCACCACTATTATTCAACATAGTTTTGGAAGTTTTAGCCACAGCAATCAGAGATGAAAAAGAAATAAAAGGAATCCAAATCAGAAAAGAAGTAAAACTGCCACTGTTTGCAGATGACATGATACTGTACACAGAGAATCCTAAAGATGCTACCAGAAAACTACTAGAGCTAATCAATGAATTTGGTAAAGTAGCAGGGCACAAAATTAATGCACAGAAATCTCTTGCATTCCTATACACTAATGATGAAAAATCTGAAAGAGAAATTAAGGAAACACTCCCATTTACTATTGCAACAAAAAGAGTAAAGTACCTAGGAATAAACCTACCTAGGGAGAAAAAAGACCTGTATGCAGAAAACTATAAGACACTGATGAAAGAAATTAAAGATGATACAAACAGATGGAGCAATGTACCATGTTCTTGGCTTGGAAGAATCACTATTGTGAAAATGACTGTACTACCCAAAGCAATCTACAGATTCAATGCAATCCCTATCAAACTACCAATGGCATTTTTCACAGAACTAGAACAAAATTTCACAATTTGCATGGGAACACAAAAGACCCCGAATAGCCAAAGTAATCTTGAGAAAGAAAAATGTAGCTGGAGGAATCAGGCTCCCGGACTTCAGACTACACTACAAAGCTACAGTAATCAAGACAGTATGGTACTGGCACAAAACTGAAATATAGATCAATGGAACAGGATAGAAAGCCCAGAGATAAACCCGCATACATATGGTCACCTTATTTTTGATAAAGATGGCAAGAATATACAATGGAGAAAAGACAGCCTCTTCAGTAAGTGGTGCTGGGAAAACTGGATAGTTACATGTAAAAGAATGAAATTAGAATACTCCCTAACACCATACACAAAAATAAACTTAAAATGGATTAAAGACCTAAATGTAAGACCAGACACTGTAAAACTCTTAGAGGAAAACATAGGCAGAACACTCTATGACATAAATCACAGCAAGATCCTCTTTGACCCACCTCCTAGAGAAATGGAAATAAAAACAAAAATAAACAAATTGGACCTAATGAAACTTAAAAGCTTTTGTACAGCAAAGGAAACCATAAACAAGATGAAAAGACCACCCTCTGAATGGGAGAACATATTTGCAGATGAAGCAACTGACAAAGGATTAATCTCCAAAATTTACAAGTAGCTCATGCAGCTCAATATCAAAAACACAAACAACACAATCCAAAAATGGGCAGAAGACTTAAATAGACATTTCTGCAAAGACGATATACAAATTGCCAACAAACACATGAAAGGATGCTCAACATCACTAATCATTAGAGAAATGCATTAGAGGTATCACCTCACACCAGTCAGACTGGCCATCATCAAAAAAGCTACAAACAATAAATGCTGGAGAGGGTGTGGAGAGAATGGACTTGAGGACACGGGGAGGGGGAAGTGTAAGCTGGGACGAAGTGAGAGAGTGGCATGTACTTATATATACTACCAAATGTAAAATCGATAGCTAGTGGGAAGCAGCCACATAGCACAGGGAGATCAGCTCGGTGCTTTGTGTCCACCTAGAGGGGTGGGATTGGGAGGGTGGGAGGGAGACGCAAGAGGGAGGAGATATGGGGATGTATGTATAGGTATAGCTGATTCACTTTGTTATACAGCAGAAACTAACACACCATTGTAAAGCAATTATACTCTAATAAAGACGTTAAAAAAATTGTAGGAAAAATAATTTTTAAAGAAGAAGGTACAGATGATAGGTGGATATGGCAAAACCTGTGAAGATGCCGTGTAAGTGAGTGACATCTGGGAAACCCCAGACCATACAAAGGAGCTAGTGAAGAGCTGTGGGGAGGGAAGAGGCAGTGCTCATGGACATGGTGGAGCCAGTATGGGCTCTGGGCAGGGCCTGGGCCCCTGGGAGTGACTGGGAACCCCTTCCCTCAAGGCTGCCCAGATGCTGCCTGAGCCTGGGCTCCTGTGGGCTGCTGGCTCCTGGAGAAGGGAAGCCCAGGAAGCAACACTGCTTGAGGGGTTGCAGCAGTGGCAATGGCACCTCCAATCTGTTACCATCAAGTTATAATAGCCATTTTCCGGAAGTGTGGTTTGCCTCATTAGACTTGAAATAAACAACTTATGTTTTTTGTCACAATTTCCATTCTGGCTTTGTTTCTGCTGACCTCATTTTCTCCTTGTGCTTCATCTTCTCCTGCTTTGCAGAATGAGGTGGGCCAGTGAGAAATAGACTATGCTGTCACCAAGGCGCTTGATATTTATATGGAGCCCTCAACTCAAAAGTCCATCCTAGGGAGATGCCAGGCCCAGCCCAATGAGAGACAGTGGGGGAGACAGAGACAGAGAGACAGAAAGACATAGTGAGATATGCCATTATATTACAGAAGTCTCCACACCTCTCAAAGCCATTTGAAATTTTCAGTGTCCAACATTCTTCCCCATCCCTTATCCCAGGAAAAGGAGAGGAACCTCAGTTCCTAGTTCCTACTCTGTTTTTACAATCCTTTACTCTTGCTGTCAAAGGCTCCACCCCAGTCAGTCCTGTGCCCTTTTCATATACAAAAGACAACATGAGGAAGAGAGATGACCTGCATCAACCTCTTAGCCTAAGTAAGGCATCTCTCCAGCTTCTCCTAGTCACTCTTAAGCCAACTTCCCTTCAATTTTTCTAACCTTAGGAAGCCACTCTAAAACATTTGACATGATTGGGTTCCATCCAACCATCCATCCATCCATCCATCCATCCATCCAAAGCATCTGGTGGTAGTTACTGAGGTCTTTGCTATATGGGGTGGATTAGTGTAGAGGAAGGGTTGGAGAAGTTATATGGGGTTAATACTCACAGCTTCACAGCCAGCCTGTGAGGAAGGTAAGATAAAAATTGTTTTCCCCTTGTACATGTAGAAAAAGTGAGGTTGAGGAAGGATAAGGATGTGTCAGGGTCACAAAGCAAGTGCGTGCAGGAGCCAGCTCAGAACCCAGGTCTTCAGTGTTCCACATCCTCCATCTGGGTGGGTGAGGTTAGGCTGGGGAAGCGGCTGGGGCAGGCAGTTGGCCCGCTTATTGCAGAGGAAGCTATGGTGCATTTCCCTTGCCCTAAAATTGTTGTGCCTTATGCTATATCTTAATAACACCCAATTCAGTGAACTTTGAGAAAAACTGACTAATCACATATAGATGCATTTTAAGCCCCTTCTATTCCCATGGGGGGAAATAACTCTGTTCTGGTGTAAGACTTTGAAATTACAGGTACAAGCCCAGTTAGCTCTAAATTATCCTCATATGACCCAGAGAGCAGAAAGGGGACCTCGTCTGAATCTCCAGACCTGCTGTGTACATTTTCTGGGCTTGCCTCTATCCCAGGTATGTCAGAGACACTAGGAATTTAAAGCACATGTGACAGACACAGGCCTGACCGTGAGCTTTGACCCAGGGCCAGCAGAGATTCTATTTTTTTCATTCTGTCCCTTGCTCTGATGGACACAGAGTCTCATCTATTGGGCTGACACAGAGGCTCAGACTAAGCAGAGACAGTGGCTAAAAGCTGCCTGTGGAACAGGAGAAGGGGTTAAGAGGGTTTTTCTGATTGCAGGGAAGGCAAAAATAGGAGAATGACATGCAAACACATTATTTAGAGTAGCCGTTCATCTCCCTACCACTCTCTGCCGCATCACTCCCATTTCTATTGTCTTCACAGCATTTGTCCTGCTCTGAAATTTCTTATTCTTTGTTTTCTTACTTGTTATTGTCTCTTTCCTCACTAAATTGTAAGCTCCATGAGAGCAGGGATCTGGTCTACCTTGACCACATCTTCTAGAACAGCGTCTGGCACAGAGGTGCCTGATACATAGTCACTGAAGGCACAAACAAGGAAGTGATTACCTAAAAAGGGTGTGGAGAGAGGTCACCTGGGAAGCAGGACAGATAATGGACATGGCTGTGGATGTGGCTAAACTTACCAAGAACCAGAGAAACTCAGAGAACAGCATAGGGTGGTGCCTCAGTTTATGGGCTTTGGATTTAGGCCTGGTATCAAGTCCAACTCCTCATCCCAATTTCCTCATCTATAAATGGGTTAAGACCATTTCTTGAGTACCTGCTCTGTGCCAGGCTCCATGCTAGGTTCTGGTGATCTAGAGAAATCCACCACTCCTGTGGACTGAATTCAGGCAGATGTCCACTCCTGCAAGTAAACAAATGAGCACATCCTCTGTGAGAACTGAAAAGGAAGAATAACAAGGGTTACTCATCTGGATGGTCAGAGAAGAGCTGAAGGATAGAGCTGAAGCCTGCCTGAAGGTGTGTGCAGAGGGATGTCAGATAAGGGGAAGGGCATGCACCAAAGAAGGAACTGCAACTCGATGTCACAGCATATACAAGATGTAGTGGGGCCAGAGGCAAGAGATGAGTGTGGAGAGATAGGCATAGGCCAGATATGTCTCCATTCGTTCATTCACTCATTCAGTTATCCAACACATTTACTGAGTGCCTTCCATAGGTCAGAAATTATTCTCAGCACTGCGGATACAGTGGCAGAAAAACAGCAAATTCCCGGCCCTTAAGATCATCTATGCTGCTAAGGATGTAACGTACACCATGACGACTACAGTTACCATTGCTGTATGATATATACGAAAGCTGTTAAGAGAGTACATCCTAAGAGTTCTCATTATAAGGTGAAATTTTGTTCTCTTTATTTTTTCCATTTCTTTTTATTGTATCTATATGAGATAATGGATGTTTACTAAACCAATTGTGGTAATCATTTCACAATATATGTAAGTCAAATCTTTATGCTGTACACCCGAAACTCATACAGGGATATATGTCAATTATGTCTCAGTAAAACTGGAAAAAAAAAAGAGCATCTATTCTAGATGGGTAAGACAGATGATAAAACAATAACCAGAATAAGTAAATTATTGAGTATGTTAGAAAATGATAAAAGCTGTGGAGAAAAATAAAACAAAGGAGGGGGCATAGAGAATGCCATGGGGAGGAGTGTTGCAGTCCTATATAGTGTGGTCAGGGCAGGCCTCATTGAGACTTGAAAGGAGGCAATTCCCATAAAGATATAGAGATTTCAGCAAAGGGCTGGTACACAGTAGGGACTCCAGAAGCCAATTAGCCAATCAACCATGATGATGATGATGATGAGGGTGATAGTGATGGTGATGATGAAGATGGTGATGGTGATGATGGAGATGGTGATGGAGAAGATGAAGGAGAAGGACAAAGAGAACGGGGAGGAGTCAGTAATGGGAAGTCCTTTGCAAGAACTCCGAATAGTGGCCAATTCCTTCAGAAATTCATCTTCCAAAAATTGCTTTCCATCCATTTTGCTCCAATTCCGTTTTATTTATTACCTAGCAGTGAGCAGATGAAGCCATTTTTTTCTCGGAGCTGCTTGAAAGAGACGCATTGCAATTGTGCAGCAGGCTTGGGGGCTGATTTATGGGCTGTGCGCCCCAGGAGCCAGGGCCGATGCCCCTTCCTGTACCTGCAGCTGGCAGAACGTAACACTGTCTGGCCTGACTCTTTGTGGGCTGCCATTTGGGGAGGTGCCATAGGTGCCAACACGTTACCTGGTCAAAGACACCTTACCCGCTCCCATCCTGTGCCCGCGTTGAAGTCCCTCCCTCCAGGCCTCTAACCCTGGTCTCACCTCGGTGAGCAGGAGGGAGAGAAAATGTTTCTCAAGACAAAGGCAATTTCCTCCTGCCAAAGGAAACGCCCGACCACATCTTCAATCATCTGAGCTTTCAGAGAGCTTCTCGGTTGGGCCATTTAGAAGTTATTATAGAAGCTAATCTCTTCTTTGACATTTTCTATTGAATTTTCAGTTCCCTCATTCAAACTTGAAAAGATTATGACCCCATAATGTGGCCTATCAACCCACATTATAACTACCAATTGGACCAAATCTTTATCTTTCCTGCTTACTTTGTGTGTGACTGGGCAGGTTGTCGGACTTCTCCAAGCCTTAGTTCCCACATCTGTAAAATGCGGTGGCTCTTGGTGGCGAGGAGTCAGAGGGGTAATGCATGTGCACTGCTTAGCTCTACATCGGGTGCATGATGAACGTTCAAGAGAAGTTACCTAGTATTGTTTAAAAATATGATGATTGTCTTTCCTGTCAGAGCTGAATTTCCTCTGTTAATTTGGAATCTGCGGGCCAGCTGAGTTTCTACCCACGTGACTTAGGATGGCTATTTTATTCAAACTGACCCTCATATTTTATAACTATGAAATGGGGAGAGCAACCTCCCCCCAGGGCTCTGGAAAGAAAAGAAACACTATATGTAGAAGTTTCTCGTAAAAGTCAAATCCCTGAATAAAGGCTGGGTACTGCCATCTTTTTATAAATAAGGTCTGCATTTATTTTCAAGGTAGATCTATTGCTGAACAGAGACACGCACGGGCCTCCTGCAGCCCTCTGCCTAACTTCGCACAGGGTCCAGGGTCTTGTGGCCTCTCCTCCGATGCCTGGAAGCCTGGGGTGATAGGGACAGAGTGAGTCCCCTCCCCTCCCTGGAGGCTTCCCCTAAAAAGATTCTGCAGGAGGTGAGTCTGGGGTTCTCCTTGGTTCAGATGACTTCAGCATATTTGAGGGGCTCATAGGAACCCCCCACTTAACAATCAGAGTCTGGAGTCTTGGCCGCTACAAGATTAGGAAGTGGTTAGCTTCCTATTTTATTTCCCTTATATGATCTCCTGGCTTTTCTCCCCGCTGATATCTAGACCCTATTTTGTTATTTGTTTGCTAACTGAATGATGCTGGGCCCAGGGAGAGACCTAAAGAGCCAGAAGGCTAGGAACTTCTGAATCTTCAGTGTTTTGGAGGATGCAGACGATGGTACTGTGACCCAAGCTCCCAGGACAGGAGGCAAATGTTGCAGTTGGGGAGGAGTATGGTGGGAAGCTCATCCATATTGGTCCTCCTGATGGTGTTCCCTTCCTGTGTCTCTTCCTCCTGCCATCTTCCCATCAAAACATGTCACACTGAGAGGGGGCTAGATTGGGAATGTCAGCTTATAACATCTGTGTGAAAGCGCCTCTCCCTGAATCAGTCTTGACCTATGATGTAAGGTAACTCCTAACACATGGAAGACTTTCTGGATTGATATAATCTCCAAAGATTCTTCCAGGCCAGTTGTGCCCTATGTCTCAGCCCCAGAAACCTAAGGTCCCTGTGGTTACAGCCTTAAGAGGATGCGTCCTGTCCAATGAGCCCCTTTTTCTTCATATGTTCTAGATCAGCAGAGCCCAATAAAACTTTCTGCAATGATGGAAATGTTTGATATCTGTGCTGTGCAATATGGTAGCCACTAGCCACAAGCGGTTATTGAGCACGTGTGGCTCACGTGGCTGAGGGACTGAATTTTTAATTTAATTTAATTCATTTAAATAGCCACATTGACCACATGATATCACTTATATGTGGAATCTAAAATACAACACAAATGAACATATCTGTGAAACAAACATACTCACAGACATAGAGAACAGACTTGTGGTTGCCAAGGAGGTGGTGGGGAGAGGGATGGAGTGGGAGTTTGGGATTAATAGATGCAAACAGTTATATATAGAGTGGATAAACAACAAGGTCCTCCTGTATAGCACAGGGAACTATATTCAATATCCTGTGATAAACCACAATGGAAAAGAATATGAAAAAGAATATATATCATTTTCCTGTAGATAAACCACAATGGAAAAGAATATGAAGAAGAATATATATCATTTTCCTGTGCAGCAGAAATTAACACATTATAAATCAACTATACTTCAATAAAATTCAAAAAAAAATGGCCATACTGTGGCTAGGGCTACTGTATTGAACAACACAGCTTTCAACAGTCTCTCCTTTATTTTATGGAGTCACTATTTGGCCAAGAGGAATTGCTTGAGGGACTCCAAGGTGCCAGCCCCCGTGCCAGGCTCTGCAGGGGACAGATGAGAAGAGAAGGCTTAGTGCCTCCTCCATGCCTTGGAAAAGTTTCACTTCTCACCTGGGAGGAGAGTTGGAGAAGGAACAATTGAAGGCGGAAGCAAGTGCTGGGTGAAGAAGCTGCGGATGCTGTTAGTCTTGCCTGCCAAACAGAGAATGAGTTCCTGGACGGCAAGGGTCAGCTCAGCCCAGGCTGAGTGCACAGTGGTTGCCTAATAAGGACAGATGTGCTAAGAGGGACACAGTCTTTAGTCAGGGGCCCACTCAGCCATCTGGGCAGCTTGGCATGGCAGTGGGTGATGGAAGGTAGGAACTCCTTGGAGCTGATACCTGGTCCTGTCTCAGGAGAGGACCAGGACACAGATACTGTCTAATCCCCAGAAAAACCCCAGGGCACCACCCTGCAGCCCATTTAGCAGCACCAGTTCCCAGCGCTCATAAGAAATGACCAATGACATCCAAACTTAGTTCCTTTCCGTGACTCTTTCCGGAAGGGTGATCTGGCTGAACTCTCTGGCAGATACCAGGGGCACATCGCAGCCTCCTTCCCTGATGGCTTTAATCACTGAGAAAACATTGAGGCCGGCTGGCTTGCTGGCTTCTCTGGGCAGGGCAGGTGGGTTCTGTCCCTCTGTCCAGAATGGGCGGTTTCCCCGAGTCACAATCAGCTCTGACTCTCCCTGGGAGCTGGGCCTCCCTCTGCTTTTGCCCAGAATAGACAGTTTATACTTTCAGGACAACAACTTTTGCTCCATGAATGTCAGAGTAGATTTTTTTTTTTTTTTTGGTAACAATTATTGTGAAAAATTTCTTCAACTTGTGCAGGAAGCAAATGACTACAGCATTTATTTAATGAATACTCATAGTGTTTT
This sequence comes from Eschrichtius robustus, assembly GCF_028021215.1. Taxonomy (NCBI): domain Eukaryota; kingdom Metazoa; phylum Chordata; class Mammalia; order Artiodactyla; family Eschrichtiidae; genus Eschrichtius; species Eschrichtius robustus. The sequence goes on along the minus strand of NC_090842.1, from coordinate 35,752,586 downwards.
CTATGTGCCAAGACTGTTCTATGTGTTTTACAAATATGAATGTGCCTCCGAATTATAACAATGCCGGGAGGCAGCTCTGTTCTGAAGACTGAGGAAGCCGAGGCACTAGTAACTGAATTAACTGGCTGGTGAAGCTGCAGGCTGACCAACCATCCCAATTTGCCTGGGACTGAGGGGTTGCCTGGGACATGGGACTTCTGGTGCTAAAACCAGAACTCTTCCAGGTAAACCAGGATGAGTAGTTGGTCGTCCTATACCCTGGGGAAGTTTGGCTCTAGAGTTCCTGCTTTTAATCTCCATGCTCTATCTTCTCAGTGTGGGCACTGAGGGTACCTGGCAGAAGGTCAGTGAATCAGAGTTAGCTTTGTCCTATAGACAGATATACATCTGTATATATATATGTATATAGCTTTGTCATATGTTTGGCCCATATATATAGCTTTGTCCTATAGTCTTATTCTGTAGATGAGAAAGCTGAGGTCTGGCTGATACTCACCCAGACCTCAGGGAAGTCAGAAGCGGAAATGGGACTACATCTTGATCTACCAAGTCCCAGCCCTGGGATCAGGTCATAGGTTTCTGGAATTTCTTTATTCATTTAAACCCCATATCTATGGAAAAGGGATTCTAAAGGGATTCACGTCCTATAGGAAAGGACGTGAGAACAAGTTGCCAAAATACAGGCAGCAAAAGAAAATCATGACCAAAGTTTAATGCAAATACACCAGCTTTAGTAGGTAATTTGGCCTTGAGCTTACTGGCACCCACAGTAAAAAAGGAACGCCCTCAGAGTTTTCTCTGAGGAGACAGAGTGTTATTATTGTTTATAGCTGAATTATACTCTACTCAAGATTCTTAGATAGAAACTATTTACTAGGAGAAGGTGCTTAGTGCTAGTTTCCTGCGAAGGCAGAAGCATATTTCCATGGCTGCCCATACCATCCCTTTCTAAAAGCCAGGGCATCTGGTTAAAGCACAAGTCAGGAAAGTGACCCAGAAAGTGGCTAAACTAAGGTGGTCCAGGTTTGAAGACCTCTGAGGGCTCAAATATAATCCCAAAAACTCTGATGCAGGGGTGCGCCTTATACAACAGTTACAACCAGTGGTTTAGGGGCCTGGAGGTCTGCCTGCTCCTCTCGGCTGCCACCACAGCCTGAGGTTTTCCCCAGAGCCACAAAGACTCTGGAGTGAATCCTCTACTCTGGGTCCTGCCTGAGGACAGACCCAGGCTTTTGGAAGCCTGACTGGAAATTCCCTGGCCTTGAGGGCACCCTGAGCTTTAAGGTGGGTGCCCACCAGCATTGCCTCATCCCACCCTGTATTCCAGAGGCCAGGTCTCAGCTGGGCAAAAGCAGGCATTCCCTGGTACCCTTGCCTGAGGCTGGGGGATGGTTGACTGCTCAGCCAGGAACGATCTGATTCATCCTTGTTAGTTTCTCATCAGGTTTTTTTGTTGGCTTTTCTTTTAAACTATTTCTTGGGTTTCTTTCAAGGTCGAGGAGGAGGGTGCCACTGGGGGAGGTGGGAGAGCCCCACCCTAATCAAATCTGAGCGGGGACAGGATAAAAATTAACCTTCATTTGAATATGTAAACAAACACTGCACTTGGTAACTTCCAGCCGTCCTTGGCTTGGGTCCCTGAGGAGTAGCCCAAAGTGATTCATCTGCCAGGTCTCTTCACGGCAGGAAAAACTTTATTCTTAAAGGCTTTTTGCACTTGAATAAGTGCTAAATAATAATAATAGGCCAAGACTGAAAGAAACTCTTTCCCTGGAAGGGTGTCACCACAGGCAGGATGAAGAACTGAAGAACTCCAGTTTGGGAGGGTGTGACAAAATCTGGGTTGATGAATGCTGACATTCTGAATACAATCACTCCATGCCTTCACCTAGGTCAAGAAACGACATTGTTTTCCTGAGCGGCGGTGACAGCGAGGTGACAGAGATTAATAGCTTGGTATTGACTGAGCAACTTCTAGTTCCTTATCTTTGTCAAGTCAAGGCTGCGTCCAAGGGCTGAAAGTGTTATTAGACTTATAATTGCAAAGACATTTAAAGGGTTTCCCCTTAAGGGACTATGAAATCCAATAAACCTTTCACAAAACCTCCAGCACCGGAGTACGAAGCCCGTCTGGGAGAGCAGCGTGCTGCCAGCCAAGCGCCGGGAAACCTTGAAGCCGCCAGCATTGAATAATGTTTGATTTATGAAGTTGGTTTTGCATTTGTATCAGTTGTTTTATTAAAAATATATGAAAGGAAGTTTTAAATATAAGCAAGCCCTGTAAGTGCTCGTCTGCAGCCAGCCCCCGTCTGGCCCAGCCTCGTGCTGCCTCCTGGCCGTTCCCTCCATCCAGGAGGAGCCGGAACAGAGGAACCCGTGGCTAATTTGTGGGGTTCATTTGGTCTGCCGGGATTAAGTCTCAATTTCTCACCTGGGCTTAGGGGCTGGAGAATGGGGAGTGGGCGGGTACGGAGTCAGAGGGTTTGAGATGTTGTCTGTAAGGTGGCCCCGGGACATCTCTCACCTGGGCTGCATTTCCTTGTCAGTAACAACAGCTTCTACTTCTGGAAGAGGTGTTTCCGCTTCCTTTCAGGAAGGCTGTGGCACCAGAGGATGTAGGCAGGGAGAAGATTGGTTTGTAGGAGACCTGTCTGGGATGCTGGATGTAGAGACCAGGGACTGCGGAGCAGGTTAGGACTCTGGGCCTCAGTTTTCCCATCTGTCAAATGGCACGATTGAACAAGATCCTCCCTCCCTGCCCTTCTACCGCCCTAGGGTCACCTTTGGTCCTGTTGTTCCTTGGAGCATTGAGAGGAGCCCACTCAACAGGGCAGGACCTTCAAGCCCAGCCCCTCATCACTTCATGGCCAGAGGAACACTCCAGAGAGAAGCGTGCTCATGAGAAGAACAGGGACTGAGGCCCAGTGGGTGGGGCAGGCTGCTGGCATCCTGGAATGAGGCGCGGGTTGTTGAAGCATGTTGGTAAGAAGGGCTTCTGTCTTCAGGGCCAGCCTAGGTGGCAGCCAGCACACAGGCCAGGTGCGGGGGGGGGGTGCTGTGGGCATTTGCAGACACGTGGGAGGGCATCCACTTCACCTAGGACTTAGGAACGTCCCTACAGGAGGATGCTTCTCAAGGAGTGAAGTACCCTCTGCTCCTCACCTCTCCCAAGCTTTCAATAAGGAGCCCAGGCAGTCAGAGGTATGGAGGCCCTTGGGGTCTGACCTCAGTAGTCCTCTCTCCAGAGGGGGTCCCTCTGTTCTTCCTGCCCCACCTGCAGTGAGGAGGAGGCTGGCTTGCCCTGGGCTGCCACAGCCCTACCTTTGTATCCCTCCATGTCCCCTGTGTCAGGCACAGAGTTGATACCTAATAAATACTGGTTCAACGAGAGGATAAAGGCCCTTCATCAGCTCCCATTCTCTCTTCCACACCATCAGCACTAGCAAAGCTGGCCAGCCAGCGTGGCAATTCTGCCAGAGGCAGAATTTTGGCATCTGCCAAAACTGGGGGGAGGAGAGCTTATTTCAGGTTTGACCTGGGAACCTCCTTAACAGGTGTGTGGTTTTGAAAGTCCCGAAGTGCTCTCTGGTGCTCTAGGGCTGTACCCCAGTGAGGAGGTTGGGGGAGGGAGAGCCATAACGGGCCTCAGTGATGGGCCCTGGGAGCCCTTTGTCGGGGTGGTCTCTCCCTCTCTCTCTACCTCCCTCTTGCAGGGAGGGGAAAGTCTGGGCATCCTTGGGGGTCCCGCATCCACTGTTACATCACTGTTCCACTAGCCTCACACCGCTGCCCTGTGCCTGGCACATTGTAGATAAATATGTGTTGAATGGATCAATGAATAAATGAAGCTATCCTTCAACTGCAACAGCACCCAACCCATTAATGCCACCCCAGGTGGCCGGCCAGCACACTGGCTCTGCCAGGGAGATGTGGGCATTGCAGACACTGCCTGCTCTGGACCGTGTTGTGGTGTTCCCCCATCTTCCTAGTTAAACTCCTTCTGTAGGTGTTATAACTCATCACCACAGGCCTTCTAATCCCTTGGTCTCCCAGTACCTCGCACTTGTCCTCAAGACAGTTTAGCAACCTTCTCTGAACCGCTTCCACATGCCAGGCACAGCCATGGGAGATAGCAGGAAGGGCAGTGATTAGGTAGCCGGACAGATCTGGCTTCAAGTTACGACTCTGCCACTTTTCAGCTTGGGCAAGTGATTTCATCTCTCTGAGCCTCAGTAACTGAATTAACTGGCTGGTTACAGATTTCATCTCTCTGAGTTCTCGTCTCTAAGATGGAGACAAATATTGAGATCTGCCTTAGAGGGCTGTCCTGGAAAAGAAGGATGCGGAATCATCAGATATCTACTCACCATCGGCAGCATGCTGAGCTTTTGATGCTGAACGCTCTGAGGTATGTACCACTATTATCCCAGGATTCCCTCTTGACGTGTGAGGACACGGAGTCCAGAGAGGTTACGTTGCTTAACCAAAGTTGCGTAGCTCACAAGTGGCTGTGCAGGGCTTGGACCAGGTCTGGCAGAACTTGAGTCTGATTCCAAAGCCCACAGTTATTATGAACTCTCTCCGTACGCCAGACGCCTGTCATGGATGTTTCGAGGTGGCCCCTTGATGCTGAGAAGGAGAGGGGGTACTTCTTCCTGATGCTCAGTGCTGACCACTGATTCAACACATCCTTTGTGAGCACTTCTCACCTGCAAGGTCCTCATCTCGGGGCTGGACTTGCAGGTTTGAATCAGACAGACCCATGGTCGGTAACATGCTTGCTCCAAGGCATTCCTTCAAATCATAGAGGACTGACTTGGTGGAGGACGGCCCTGGGTGGTGGAGGAGTGTCCTGGGTGGTGGAGGACCACCCCAGATGGAAGAGTGGGGTACGGAATGTGCAACCAGCTGACCCCTCAGGTTTATAACCCAAGGCCAGGGCTTCCTCCCAGCATGGCCCTGTGGATCCCTGGGACTCCTTACTTTTCTTAGGCTTAGTAGGCAGAAAGTGTGGTTCCCTGGGGCAAAGCCAGCCGAGGCAGTGGTCACGTTGCACCTGAGACAGGGCCTAAGAGGGCCAGGCGCTGGGTCCAGGCTGAAAGCTAGTACTCTTGAGCTGGCACAGCCCTCCAGGAGGCAGGCAGGAGGAGTGAGGGAGAGCAGACCTCTGGCCCTTCCTCTCTGGGCACTGGCCCTCCACCCAAGGGGGGGCCATGTCAGTCGGCAATGCTGGTCTTCAGGGCAGATGGCAGAGGGGCCTGCTCCCCAGGCTGCTGAGGTTGGGAAGCCTTTCAGAGCCCTCCGCCCCCTGCCAGGGCCGCTCCTTTCCCAAAACAGATGGTCCCAGGCCTCCTCCGTCTCATGCTTCTTCCTGTTCCCCGCTCCCCTCACTGTGTACTTACTTGCTCTGGGCAGGCCTGGTGCGCTCCTGTGTCCTCCACGCCCCTGCATAGCTCCTGGCCCTGCAGTTCTCGTTAATTCTCCTGCATGCTCAGGCTTACCTTGTCTCTTCCTGCACCAGCTAAGTCCTGGGGCCCTCACACCTTGAGAGGAAATAGTCCGGGGAGGTGTCACTGGAGGCCATGTCACCTCTTAGCACATAGGACCCTGGTAACCTTTGTGCAGCCAGCCTTGTAACACCCACCTTCCGGCCCTGCCTCCTGGCTGGCAGCTTCGAGTCCTATAATTCTCGAAACTCTTTGTTCTTCCCTGCCTACTAGTAGTTCAGGCTGACTCAGTCTTTTGCAGAGTTGAGCTCTTGTGACATTGAATCTGTGGGACTGTGGGCTGTTTGGAAGTCGGTCTTGAAGGTTGGTCTTCAACAGTCTGTCATGCTTTGTATTTTTCACCTGCTCTTGATCAAACTTGAGCAGAGGTTTTCAGTGCTGTGAGGTTTTAGAAACTGGAGACACCAAGGATTGGGAGGAACAGAGAGGAACTCAGTAAGGACGGACAGAGAGGGATCTATAGACAGTTCCCCTTGAAGGGGTTCTTACACCACCCAGCGGCTCCCACGCTGGCTGCAGACTCAGATCACTTGACCTCCTCTGCCCCAGGTCCAAAGCGCTCTGGCCATCAGGCCATTTGGAGGGCAAATCAACCTGCTTCACAGAGGTTTCACTGTCTTGTGTGTCTTTCCATGGGATTTCCCAGGGCTCAGTCAGCTTACCTGTTGAACTAGCCCATGCAGATGTGCCACTGGGGAGGTTGAGACGGTCTCTTTCTCCTTCGAGAACTGGGCTACCCTTTAATTGGAGTGAGGCAGTCAGGATTCTTTTGGAGCAAATGACAGAGACCCAAGCCAGGTTGATTTGATCCAAAAGGAGAATGGACTGGCCCCCACAACTGAAAAGTAACTGTGGGTTCAGGCAGCAGAATTCAAGGCTCAGATGTGTATTTTGGAACTTGGTTTCTCTCCATCTCTCAGTGTTCTTTTCCTCTGGGTCACTCTTCTCAAGCAAGTTGGTCCCAAGTGGTGCCACCAGCAGCCCCTGATTTACACGCTTTTCTTCGTTGCTCTGGTGGACTTCTGGAGACTGAGTCTCCCTGGACCTACCTAGGCTACATGCCCGTCTCTGAGCCAATCACGAAAGGGGCAATGAGTTGATTGATCAAAAGTGGGGCATGTGCCCAGCCTGGAGTTGGGTCAATGCCAAGTAAACCACATGGATTCAGAGTGGGGTCCAGGCAAGGGAAGAAATCTAATACCCAGTAAAGGGCCACTGCAGACATTCAAATTTTCCAGCTGTCCTACCTTTGCTGATGCTGTTTCTTCTGTCTGCAGTTGTTGTCCCTCCTCCCTGCTTTGCTTCCCTATCCTTCACCTCCCACCTCCTCATGTTGAGTTAGTTGTCAATTTGATGTCAGTATGTTACTTGGAGAGATCTTTCCTCTTTCTGTGTCTCAGTGTATACCAAAAAAGAGGGTTAGAATAAACCCCATGGCTTCTTCTAGCTCCTAAATATTAAGCTTTTCAGGGCTCAACTGAAGTGCTGCCTCCACCAAGCAGGACTCTGGTATGTCCTCCATCTGCACAGCCTGATTTTGCCTTGAGTCTTGGCTCTTATGTTATACATTTTGTCTCCTTCTTATCCCACGAGCTCCTCCAGGGTGGGATCATGTGTGATTCATCTCCGATTCCTTGACAGATCTCGCACACAGTAGGTTCTCGTAAGACCCTCAGGAGTTAGACGTGGGTAGCTTCTATATTTGATTCTTCCCCTATATTAAAAAATGAAGCAATGCCAAAACAGGGCAACAAAAATTGTATTAAAATTTTAAATGTTTTCTTTGAACAAATTAGTGCTTTAACACTAAAGCAAATAAAACACAACTGTTTACTACTCTGCGCCCATAAAATACATGTCTGAGTAATTTTGATTAATGCAAAAATGTCAGAATATTTATGGCAAAATAATGGCACTTCAGAACTTTTGATTCCACACACAGTGTTATACCAATCATGTTCTAAATGATAGCTACGTGTCACTCATAATCCCCCAATTTAGTTCTGCTTTCAGTGTTCTACCACAGGTGACAATGTCCTACAATGTAATTTGCTATTCACAAGATAATTATGGGATTTATTTTTAAGAACTTAATTCACAGTGCATGCCAGGTGGTGGGGTCGGGGGAGGGGACCCATGTTTGAAGTTGGAGGATGAGTGTCTTATTTCAGTCCTCTTGTGTATCACTGTGACTTTAGCTATAATGTCCTTTGGTGAAAACGTGGAGTCTGAATTTGAGGACTTCTGTGAATCTGCAGCTGCCTCCCATTTCTCCTGCCCACACCCGCCATGGTCAGCAGTGCACTCACTGGGCTTGTGAAATCACCTTTACTGCTGCTAATTCAGAGGTCTGACAGTACAGTGGAGATCTGGGGACTGACAGGCAGGGAGGGTGGTGCTGGGACCGGCTGGCATGGGCACATTTGGTGACTGCGATCACGCTGCGGGGGGCTGGACAGCCTTCTTGGCTCATGCATATGCATGGACCTGCCCTGGGGAGCTGGGGAGTTGGCCGGTCTCCAGGAAGGACACCATATGGAAAGTGTGTGTGTGTGTGGTTTTTTTTTTTTGAGACTACCAAAACAAAAGAAGTAAAAAAGGAAAAAGGAGAAAGGAAAAGAAAACTTAGAGATAGGATTGTACAAGGTTAATGATTAAAAGAATCATAAATATCAATGAACTGCTCCAGCGCTCACACGGCCCAGATGCAGAAACTGATGGGGCGTTGAGGGGGCCACGTCCAAGTCCGAAGGCAGAAGGAGAAGCCAGGGGTTCCAGCACAGCCCCCTAGAGAAGCATGACCTTTGGTTCCTGAGTCTTCTCCTGGCCCTCTTGGGATTTCCTAACAGGACAGCGTGGTGATCTGTGGTTTTGCATTTCCAGATTCTTCTAACAATCAAATAATTTGCTGGCAGTTGGTGTTTTACATAATTGGTTCTCCAAACCTATTACGCAAGATGATTCTTCTTAACTATATAAGCCTTTAAATTCCCCTGTTGGCTTAAATTAAAAAAAGTTGAATTGTGGTAAAATAAGCTTAACAAAATTTACTAAGCTTCATCATTTGGGGTGACGATGTAGTTTTTATTGACAAGGGAATATTTGCACAATATATTCTTTTTTAAAAATTGTGGCAATAAAACACGACATAAAATTTACACACCCAACAATTTCCAAGTATACAGTATAATATTGTTAACCACTGGCGTTGTTGTATAACAGATCCCCAGAACATTCTTCCATGCTGCATGACTGAAATTCTACACCCATCGAAGAACACCACCCATCTTTCTCTCCCCCAGACCCTGGCAACCACCAATCTACCTTCTGCGCTACGAATCTGACTAGTTTAGATACCTCACCTAAATGGAATCACGCAGTATTTGTCGTTTTATGACTGACACTTCACTTAACGTAGTCTCCTTAAGTTTCATTCATGTCGTAGCATATGACAGAATTTCCTTCTTTTTTAAGGCTGAATAATATTCCATTGTAGATATACCATATTGTCTTCATTCATTCATCCATCAGTCACCATTTAAGTTGCTGTCACTTCTTGGCTTTTGTGAATAATGCTTCAGTGAACACAGGGATGCAAATATCTCTTTGAGATCCTGTTTTCAATTCTTCTGGATGCATACCCAGAAGTGGGATGGCAGGATCATATGGTAGTTCTATTTTTAATTTTTTGGAGGAGCCTTCATACTGCTTTCCACAGTGGCTATACCATTTTACATTCCCGCCAACAGTCAATAAGTGTTCCAGTTTCCCTACCTCCTTGCCCCATCTTAACCATTTTTAAGTGTACGTTTCAGTAGAGTTAAGTATATTCACATGGTTGTACACCCCGTCTCTGGAACGCTTTCATCTTGCAAACAGCTTAAAGCCATTTGGATCGGTTACTATGACTTGCAGTGAAAGAGCCCTAATTTATACACCACCAGTAAAATGCACCCCAGTTCCCTGATGCATCAGCATGTCAGTACATTCTTAGTTTGTAGCAGTGGGTGGATTTGGGGATTACAGGAGAGAGCAGTGCCCCAGGATGTCTGAACTGGAGTGATACAACTGTTTTTGCCTAACAAAAACAAATGTTCATCCTCTTAGTGCCGTGCCTCCAAATTTAGCATCCCCTGGGGTACTTGCTAAAAACATCAGTGCCAGGGCCTTGCCTCTTCCCTCAGGATGGGGGATTCTTCAGGAGGACACGCCTCAGGTCCAGATAATTCCTAAATTCGGAGATTGAAGCAACTGTTTGATTTGGGGCCAGGAACTGCCAGCACCCCTCGTGGACTTCCCAGGCCAGCAGAAGGGCTGCTTTTGAGAGCACCTGGTGTGCTTTTCCTGTTGCATTTTCTCATCTTTTCCTTCTAGAAGGGCTGTTGAAGGTCACCCGGCAAACCGGATGTGTGTGTCGTAACAACAGAGAGTTCTTCCCTGATAAAAGAGGTAGTTTGGGGGAACAAGTGCTTGGCTTGGTGATTTCAGAAGCCCTGATTTGTCAAAGCCAAGAATTGCCTTGTAATAATAAAGGGAAAAAATTGCTTGCGATTCCAAAGGGAATCGTGATTTAGCGATAGTCCCGAAGGAAAATTAGGGTGTGTGTGTGACGGCTCCACTCCTTCCTGCTGCCTCCTGAGAGACGATTACTCATTTGTAATTTATTAGCTAATTATGCACGGGCAAAGGAGTATGAATCACTTCATTTAGATGATAGCAATTAGTGAGGGCTTGTTTCTGTTCTTTCTGCTGGGGGCTCTGAGTGTGTTTAGACAACACAGGTGCTGCCGAGGCCAGGACACTTCTGGGGATGAGATCCTCCATTTCCTCTGCCCCTGCCCAGCGAGCACGTCATTCCCGTCCCAACTTCTCCCCTCACCTCCTCTGACTGTACCACTTTCTGATTTGTCTGCCTTTCCCCTCTTACAGGCTCTACAAATTTGGGCAAATCACCTTACTTCTCTGGACTCCATCTGTAAAATGGAATCATCTACTCTCCTGACTCACATGCAGGAGGCTGGAAGGATGATGGAAGCTTTAGACCATGAGTTTGGAATCACTGGATGTTTGGTTTGCTCCCAGCACCCCCAGAAGGTTGGGGAAACGCCAGCCCTTAGAACCCAGTGACCCTACTGCTCCACACTTACTGCAGAGACGCACCGTACATATGCACAGGGATCCAGGCTCCAGGGTGCCCTTTGCACCATGGCATTTACAGGCAAAGTACAGCAGACAACCCCGGTGTCCAAGAATAATATTCCATTGTAGGAATTATTAGAATTGGAGAACAGCTAAATAAAATGTGCTATATTCAAATGATGGAATACTACAAATCAGTTATAAGGACTGACCTCAATCTCTGTATGTCAACATGGATAGTGGCAAATTGCTGTATAATATATACAGTAGGATCTCATTTATGCCAAGAAATTGATATAAAATGTTACACATTTTCTATGAAGTGTCTCTATCAGTCAGTCAGTTGATCAATTCTCTATTTAGATGTGTATTCTGGCGAAGGATAAAGCAGGTCCATGACAACACATCAAATTAATGGTTATAAATCATCAGAATATCATGATAAAGTCCCTTTGGCTATTGTGCTCTCCAATCCCAAATCCTCGATCACTTCCATGGAGAGTGGGAGCTGGATTTGGGAGAATGACAAAGAAGACTAACTTCATCTGAATGTTCTAACTTTGAAAATGTTAATTAGGCAATTATAAACACCTGAGGCCTCAACTTGCTTCAAGTTTCCTGCTCAGCACCCCAGCAGCTCCTCCCAGCCCAGTGCCACGCTTGCCTCAGCCTTCCAGCCCCCAGCTCCACTCCTCTCTTTATACTAAGACAGATTTTAATAAAGCTGCTGCATGTGGAAGAGGATTACTGCTTCATCTGATTTCCGCTATTTGAAGTCCTGGGGGAAGGAGAGCCTTGTTTAACTCAATTCATAGCACTATTAATCCAACCATAAACCTTCCGATGACTTGAAAGGAGAGAGGAGAATTCATTACAGCCCATCTCTAAGCGGCAAATCCTGCCTCTCACAGGCCAGCAGGTGAGGCTTTGGGGGCCGTCGGCACACTGTCTCTCTGAAGGTCTTCTCAGAACAGAGTCCTGGCACAGAGCCGACTGAAAGGAGATGGTGTCAGAGCTCTCACCCCTTCCTTCTCCTTCCACACTTTCCACGTGGGGTAACTGGGGCCCAGAGAGGTTGGGTAAGTTGTCCAAAGTCACCGAGCTAAAAAGCAAGAGACTGGACTAACTCAAACTCTCCTGATTTTATGTCATCCATTGTGAAAACAGTTTTAAACGTGCTTTTATAGGTTTGCGCACAATCATTCTACTTCTGGATATCTAGTCTGAGGAAGTCATTCTAAATATGGAAAAAGCTATATCCCTATTATGTTCATCACAGTATAGTTCATAATGTTAAATCCTGAATCAGACTCATGTGTACCATTAGGAAAATACTCTGCTAACAACCTAACTCAATGGGTTATTACGCTATAAAAAATGTTTCAAAAGACTCAGATAACATGGATAATACTCATACTGAACAAAAAAAAAATGGCAGGATGAAAATGGCATATATAAAGTTGTTTGATTACAATTTTAGAAAAAATACACATATAGGAAAAAGACTGGAAGAAACAGAGCAAATTGCCACATAAGGGCTTGTCACTGCTTTCCCACATATTTAATAATAAGCGATCAAATTGCTTTAAGTTATTATAGCGTGATGGTGATCTATATTTCTCTTTTCTAATTCTGTTCCTCCCAAATATTTTGTAATGTGCTAATATTGTTTTTTAATCAATACATTTTAATTTTGGAAAAGTGGTTTCACCTATCGTCTTAGGTCAGTTTCTCTGTACAACAGACTTTGAGAGAGAAATTTGCATGCAGAAGTTTGCTGGGAAGGGCCCTCAGGACAACGATCTCTGAGGGATGAGGGCCACAAAAGCACACAGAGGTTGGGCTGCAAGGCTGTCGCAACAAAGTTCTCAGCTGATCCCATGCGGATGTCTGCTGCTGGAATCGGCTTCAGGGTGCCCTGAATTGGGATAAGGGGACCAGCCTCTGTGCCCTCACAAGGACAGGAATTGGATGGGGGCTGCCCCCAGGAAGAGGATATAACCTTGGGAAAGGCAGATCCCATCAGCTGAAGGCAGTTCCTGGGGAAGGACTCAGCTCTGAGCCATTAGTAGCCAATGCTCCGCAGCTGAGAGAAGGTGTTTCTTGGTCGCGAAAGAGGGATCTGGGAAGTGCACCACAGCATCTGGTAAACCTATCATAATACACATGTGCCTGGCAGCAAAGCTATGAGTTAGGGCAAGTTGAATAGGACTCATTTTATAGATGGGGAAGCTGAGGCATAGAGCACCTATATGATTTTTCCAGGTCACAAAGCCAGAGAATGCATTTACTTAAAAATCATGAGAGCAAGGCCAGGACAAGAAGCCAGGCACCCTGACTCCCAGACTGTCCATTGTACCATCCTGCCTGAGGCATAGCCCTAAGAACTCTGGCCAAAAGGGTCAGGGTTTAGGGCCAAGGAGGACCTGGGATGCTGAGCTGTGCCCTGCGAGGTCTAAGCCAAAGAGCAGGGGCTTCCTCGGGGTGGGACACAGGTGTCTGCTGGCCTCTGGTGGGCTAGCTGTAAGGGACCAGGGGATGGAGCCCATCATTTCACAGGACCCAAGAAGCACAAGTTCTGGTCCTCCTAGGCCTGGGCACCTAGAGCAGGCTGCCTGCCATCCCTGCAGGAGCTTCCTCAAGAACCTGGGGCCAGAGCGGGGAGGTCAATGAGCCACTTGATCCTTGATTTACTGGCCAGTGTTTCATGCAGAACTGGGGACACTGCAGTGAAGGCGGCAAATGAGGGGGTCCCCCTGTGTAGGGGCTAGACTTCTGTAAGGCATCCTGAAGAGGCAGTTAATTGTATGGCTTCAGAGTCCAGGCTTCGGGGGCAGACAGCCTAGGCTTGAATCCTAGCTCCCCTGCTGACAAGCTGTGAGAACTGGGGTGCATTTCTCTCACCCTGCCTCATTTTCCTTTCCTGTGAAAATGGGATGATGGTAGCAGTATCTTCTGTATCCTTTCTAATCCACATTTATGCACATCACCTCATTCAGTCCTTAAAACATCCACGCAAGGTAGGCAGTCGGAAATGTACCCCCCCTGGAGGTGCTTGTGGTGATGAGGCCTATGATGAATCCATGCCAGCCTCAGGGGCCGCTGCTCACCCCAACCAGTGCCAGATGTTCCCCCAGCCAGTACTTCTTTCATCCCTCAGCAGAGCTGCTCACGCATCGCCACACCACCGTGGCTCAGTGGCTCAGACAAAGACCCCCTTACATACTCACACATGGCCTCTGGCTGCCCCTCATCACTGGGGGCCTCCCTGGCACCCGAGGGTAAAGTCAGCCTCAGCAGAGCCCGAGGGTCTTCCCTGGGCGAGGCATACACCCTTTCCCCATCCTGGGAAGATGCTTACAAGTTCCAGTTCCCTCCTCCTACACTGGGAATGTAGTGGGAATGGAAATTGGTGCAGCCACTATGGAAAACAGTAGGCAGGTTCCTTAAAAACTAGAAACAAGAGTTACCATATGATCCAGCGATGCCACCCCTGGGTATATATCCAGAGAAAACTCTAATTCAAAACGATACATGCACCCCAGTGTTCACTGCAGCACTATTCACAATAGCCAAGATATGGAAGCAACGTAAATGTCCATTGACAGGTGAAAGGATAAAGAAGATGTGGTACATATATACAATGGACTACTATTCAGCCATAAAAAAGAATGAAATAATGCCATTTGCAGCAACATGGATGGACCTAGAGATTATCATGCTAAGTGAAGTCAGACAGAGAAAGATAAATATCACATGATGTCACTTATATGTGGAATCTAAAATAGGATACAAATGAACTTATTTACAAAACAGAAACAAACTCACAGACATAAAAAATAAACTTATGGTTACCAAAGGGGAAAGACGGGGGGAGGGTAAATTAGGAGTATGGGATTAGCAGATACAAACTACTGTATATAAAATAGATAAACATATGGTTCTACTGTATAGCACAGGGAACTATATTCAGTATCTTGTAGTAAACTATAATGGAAAAGAATATGAAAAAGAATATATATATATGTATAACGGAATCCCTTTGCTGTACACCAGAAAGTAGCACAACATTATAAATCAACTATACTTCAATTAAAAAAAAAGAAGAGTTCCAGTTCCCTGACTCCAATAAATATTACCTACACTCTCCAGAGATGTTAACTCCTGCTCCTGTGTGGCCAAATAATTATTACTCCTTAAAATGTTTAAATAAATTCTAAATATAAATGTAACTCAGACATGAAAAAAATGGAGATGGCACAAGAAGGTAAATCATGAAAACTACACACCTCTCTTCTCTCACCTTCCCTAACCACACAGCCCCACCCCTTCAGAATTTTGTTCCCCAGGGAAATTAATAATTTTGTATGGTCTCTACCAGCCTACATATGTATACATTCTTAAAATGTATACAAACGGGGTTATAATACAGGTACGGCTCTACATCTTGCCCTTTCACTTAATAATATTTCATAGAGTCTACATATTAGTACATATAAAACTATTTGATCTATTGTAATGGGCATACTAACAATGTTAATTCTTTTAAAGACTACCACTTATTTCTAATTCTCTTACATTTTTCAAAATGTAAATGGACTTTTTAAAAAATGGATTCACCACGCCATATTTAACCACATAGCACTTGATGACTGTTCCAGTTTTTTGGGGGCACAAACAATGAGCATTTTGAACATGTGTTTTGGAGAGCATATCCTTAGGATAAATCCTAGAGCTGTTTTGAAGTTACACATGGGGATTTTTAAAAATAAATTTTCCTTATTACATGCCTCTATGTTTACCCTCAAGATGAGGAAGTGTTTTGCTGGAGACAATGAAAATGTTACTGTTGGTGGGGGATGGGGTGGGGAGTTGGGGGAAGGTACACCATGAGTTTTAATTGTATCTGCGTTGAGAGCAAATGCTTGCTGAGTCCCATCCCCATGTTGCCGTGGGGGGCCAGAAGCAGACACGGTGTGGACAACCCAAAGAATTGCCCGTTTTTAGGTGGCAAGTCGATCTCTGCTTCGTTAAACTTGGAAGGATTTAAGGGCTAGTGATGGCTAATGACAAACCTAGCCCATGGTTTGTAATCAAGTCACTGATTGGCCTCTGCACCTCTTGCTGCTGTCTGGCAGTAAGATGTGACCTGGACATGCTTCTTCTAGTTCTCTGGTAGGCAGGTCACTCAGCAATGCAAGTATCATCTCAGGTAGGGTGAGACCCAGGGGTAAGGCACCTGGCACATATGAATAGCTATAGGTAACATTTATTCAATATTTACTACATGCTGGACACTGTTTTAAGTGCTTTATGTGAATTAACACATTTAATTCTTAGGACAAACCTGTAGTGTACGTGCAGTTATTACCCACATTTACATAGGAGGGAAATGTGGTCATTATTGGTGCTGTTCAGCAGATTGTTTTTTGGTTTTTCTTCTAAGTATCTGATGAGTTTGCATACTCCCACCCACTTGGAAGTTAGGGGTAGCCACGTGAGTGGCTTTGGTTAAAAAAGTGTGAGCATAAGTGTCATGCATCTCTTCCAGGTGGAAGCTTTAAGAGCCAGTGGGTGATTGGTTCCTTTCCCTCTGTCACAGAGACTGGCAATGCTCAGTATATCAGGTGCTCTGTCAATAGGGTCCCAAAGTGAGGATTATGTGTAGCAGGACCCCCAGACAACCCATGATGGACGTGGAGTGTGAGTGCAAAATAAATTTTATTATTTTTAGTCACTGCGGTTCTGGGATTGTTTGTTATCGTAGGGTAACCTACCCTATCCTAACTGACACAGGAACTGAAATCAGAGAGATTAAGTAAGTTTCTCAAGGTCACACAGCTAATAAGTGGAAGAACCAGATATGAACCTAGATACTCTGGCTCCAGAGTTTGCCTGCCTTTCCCACTCTGGCATGTGGCATACCTATGTAATGGCTCCAAGTTGGAACTTAAAGGGCAGAATCAAAAGCTCTTTCTAAAATTCTGAGTGTCTCTGGGAGTGGGGCTCCAGAATGTCAGATTGACAGGTCATCTGGGCTTTTCAAGTAGAAAGTGTCAGAAACTCAACTTAAACTGATGTTTTACATGTATATGTCTAAATAGTCTATGAATAGAACTGGCTTAAGAACCAGGACTTCAGACAATTCCTCAGGACACTGTCTCCTCATCACTTTATTCTGCTTTCATCTGTGTCGGCTTCGATCGTAGGCAGCCTCCCAACTTAGGGGAGCAAAAATGCCATCCTTCAGCTTAGTGCCCCAGTGCGGATGCATTTTTGTCCTGCCCACCTCACAGGGAATTTTTAAGTACTGGATGAGATAATGTGTGTGAATGTGATTGTGAAGGAAAGAGAAGCGTAAACATTGGTGTTTAGCTGGTCAGTGTTAGCTGATGAGAGTTTAAGTGCTTCCCCTGTCATTGGAGAGGGGAAGAAGGAATGACACGGAGGGTAGGCCCTGCTGCAGAGATCAGAGCTGAGGTTCCAGCACACAACACGCAAGGGACTATTACATTCCAGCCACAGAGGCAGGAGCCAGCACCCATAGAGCAAGGTTATGGCAGAAGGCATGGCAGTGAGGAGTGGCAGCAGCTGTGAATTTGAGCCATGGCTCCTGGGTACAGCCAACACCAGTTGGGGGGCTCCTCAGATTAAGATCTTCCTTCTCTAGGATTGGTGCTCCATCCCCAAGGGGGAGCCACCAATGGGTATGTCTGTATGACAGGACCATAATTGGTCTGGGGAGAGGGATATGTGACCAAGCTGAGCCCATCAGGTTCTCAATCCTGGAAATACAACACTTGGGGCAGAGACTCAGAAGCTTGGGCATGATCATTCTTTTATTGGTAAAACTTTTTGAGCACTTACTAAATGCTGATGTTGTCCTAGGTACTGGGGATCCAGATCACTTTTTCTATGTCAACATAGATTTTAAAAGATAGATTTATAAGGACACAAATAAAGATATTTTCAGATGACAACTGCTAAAAAGGAAATAAAACAGAGGAGTGTGACAAAGAATAACCAGGTAATCAGGGAAGGCTTCTCTGAGAAGGGTCGTTTTTTTTTTTTTTAATCAGCTACCAGATCTAAGAAATATTCAATTTTCTGTATCTTTTTTTAACGTCTTTATTGGAGTATAATTGCTTTACAATGGTGTGTTAGTTTCTGCTGTATAACAAAGTGAATCAGCTATACATATACATACATCCCCATATCTCCTCCCTCTTGCATCTCCCTCCCACCCTCCCAATCCCACCCCTCTAGGTGGACACAAAGCACCGAGCTGATCGCCCTGTGCTATGTGGCTGCTTCCCAATAGCTATCTATTTTACATTTGGTAGTGTATATATGTCCATGCCGGTCTCTCACTTCATCCCAGCTTACCCTTCCCCATCCCCTTGTCCTCAATTCCATTCTCTATGCCTGTGTCTTTATTCCTGTCCTGCTCCTAGGTTCTTCAGACCCTTTTTTTTCTTTTTTTTAGATTCCATATATGTGTTAGCATACAGTATTTGTTTTTCTCTTTCTGACTTACTTCACTCTGTATGACAGACCCTAGGTCCACCCACCTCACTACAAATAACTCAATTTCGTTTCTTTTTATGGCTGAGTAATATTCCATTGTATATACGTGCCACATCTTCTTTACCTATTCATCTGTCGATGGACACTTAGGTTGCTTCCATGTACTGGTTATTGTAAATAGAGCTGCAATGAACATTGTGGTACGTGACTCTTTTTGAATTATAGTTTTCTTAGGGTATATGCCCAGTAGTGGGATTGCTGGGTCACATGGTAGTTCTATTTTTAGTTTTTGAGGAACCTCCATACTGTTCTCCGTAGTGGCTGTATCAATTTACATTCCCACCAACAGTGCAAGAGGATTCCCTTTTCTCCACACCCTCTCCAGAATTTACTGTTTGTAGATTTTTTTGATGATGGCCATTCTGACCGGTATGAGGTGATACCTCATTGTAGTTTTGATTTGCATTTCTCTAATGATTAGTGATGTTGAGCATCCTTTCAGGTGTTTGTTGGCAATCTGTATATCTTCTTTGGAGAAATGTCTATTTAGGTCTTCTGCCCATTTTTGGATTCGGTTGTTTGTTTTTTTGTTATTGAGCTGCATGAGCTGCTTGTAAATCTTGGAGATTAATCCTTTGTCAGTTGCTTCATTTGCAAATATTTTCTCCCGTTCTGAGGGTTGTCTTTTTGTCTTGTTTATGGTTTCCTTTGCTGTGTAAAAGCTTTTAAGTTTCATTAGGTCCCATTTGTTTATTATTGTTTTTATTTCCATTTCTCTAGGAGGTGGGTCAAAAAGGACCTTGCTGTGATTTATGTAATGGAGAGTTCTGCCTATGTTTTCCTCTAAGAGTTTTATAGTGTCTGACCTTATATTTAGGTCTTTAATCCATTTTGAGTTTATTTTTGTGTATGGTGTTAGGGAGTGTATTAATTTCATTCTTTTAGATGTAGCTGTCCAGTTTTCCCAGCAACACTTATTGAAGAGGCTGTCTTTTCTCCATTGTATATTCTTGCCTCCTTTATCAAAGATAAGGTGACCATATGTGCATGGATTTATCTCTGGGTTTTTCTATCCTGTTCTACTGATCAATATTTTTGTCTTTGTGCCAGTACCATACTGTCTTGATTACTGTAGCTTTGTAGTATTGTCTGAAGTCTGGGAGCCTGATTCCTCCAGCTCTGTTTTTCTTTGTCAAGATTGCTTTGCCTATTCGGGGTCTTCTGTGTTTCCAACAAATTGTGAAAATTTTTATTCTAGTTCTGTGAAAAAATGCCATGGGTAGTTGGATGGGGATTGCATTGAATCTGTAGTTTGCTTTGGGTAGTATAGTCATTTTCACAATGTTGATTCTTCCAATCCAAGAACATGGTATATCTCTCCATCTGTTTGTATCATCTTTAATTTCTTTCAACAGTGTCTTATAGTTTTCTGCATACAGGTCTTTTGTCTCTCTAGGTAGGTTTATTCCTAGGTATTTTATTCTTTTTGTTGCAATGGTAAACGGTAGTGTTTCCTTAATTTCAGATTTTTCATCATTAGTGTATAGGAATGCAAGAGATTTCTGTGCATTGATTTTGTATGCTGCTACTGTACCAAATTCATTGATTAGCTCTAGTAGTTTTCTGGTAGCATCTTTTTTTTTTTTAAATAGGTATACCTTTTTTTAAAATTTATTTATTTTTTCTTTATTTTATTTTTGGCTACGTTGGGTTTTCGTTGCTGCGCGCTGGCTTCCTCTAATTGCGGTGAGCGGGAGCTACTCTTCATTGCGGTGAGTGGGCTTCTCATTGCGGTGGCTTCTCTTGTTGCAGAGCATGGGCTCTAGTGGCACGGGCTTCAGTAGTTGCAGCACGTGGGCTCGGTAGTTGTGGTTCATGGACCTAGTTGCTCTGTGGCATGTGGGATCTTCCTGGACCAGGAATCGAACTTGTGTCCCCTGCTTTGGCAGACGGATTCTTAACCACTGCTCCACCAGGGAAGCCCCTGGTAGCATCTTTAGGATTCTCTATGTATAGGACCATGTCATCTGCAAACAGTGACAGTTTTACTTCTTTTCCAATTTGGAGTCCTTTTATTTCTTTTTCTTCTCTGATTGCTGTGGCTAAAACTTGCAAAACTATGTTGAATAATAGTGGTGAGAATGGACAACCATGTCTCATTCCTGATCTTAGAGGAAATGGTTTCAGTGTTTCACCATTGAGAACGATGTTGGCTGTGGGTTTGTCACATATGGCCTTTATTGTGTTGAGGTAAGTTCCCTCTATGCCTACTTTCTGAATGGTTTTTGTGAAAAACTGGTGTTGAATTTTGTTGAAAGCTTTTTCTGCATCTATTGAGATAATCATATGGTTTTTCTCCTTCAAGTTGTTAATTTGTTTTATCACACTGATTGATTTGCGTATATTGAAGAATCCTTGCATCCCTGGGATAAATCCTACTCGATCATGGTGTATGATCCTTTTAATGTGCTGTTGGATTCTGTTTGCTAGTATTTTGTTGAGGATTTTTGCATCTATGTTCATCAGTGATATTGGCCTGTAATTTTCTTTCTTTGTGACATCTTTGTCTGGTTCTGGTATCAGGGTGATGGTGGCCTCGTAGAATGAGTTTGGGAGTGTTCCTCCCTCTGCTATATTTTGGAAGAGTTTGAGAAGGATAGGTGTTAGCTCTTCTCTAAATGTTTGATAGAATTCGCCTGTGAAGCCATCTGGTTCTGGGCTTTTGTTTGTTGGAAGATTTTTAATCACAGTCTCAATTTCAGTGCTTGTGATTGGTCTGTTTATATTTTCTATTTCTTCCTGGCTCAGTCTTGGAAGGTTGTGCTTCTCTAAGAATGTGTCCATTTCTTCCAGGTTGTCCATTTTATTGGCATATATTGCCTGTAGTAATCTCTCATGATCCTTTGTATTTCTGCAGTGTCAGTTGTTACTTCTCCTGTTTCATTTCTAATTCTATTGATTTGAGTCTTCTCCCTTTTTTTCTTGATGAGTCTGGCTAATGGTTTATCACTTTTGTTGATCTTCTCAAAGAACCAGTTTTTAGATTTATTGATCTTTGCTATTGTTTCCTTCATTTTTTTCCATTTATTTCTGATCTGATCTTTATGAGTTCTTTCCTTCTGCTAACTTTGGGGGTTTTTTGTTCTTCTTTCTCTAATTGCTTTAGTTGTAAGGTTAGGTTGTTTATTTGAAATGTTTCTTGTTTCTTGAGGTAGGATTGTATTGCTATAAACTTCCCTCTTAGAACTGCTTTTTTGCATCCCATAGGTTTTGGGTCGTCATGTTTTCATTGTCATTCATTTCTGGGTATTTTTTTATTTCCTCTTTGATTTCTTCAGTGATCTCTTGGTTATTTAGTAGTGTACTGTTTAGCCTCCATGTGTTTGGGCTTTTTACAGATTTTTTCCTGTAATTGATATCTAGTCTCATAGCGTTGTGGTCAGAAAAGATACTTGATATGATTTCAATTTTCTTAAATCTACCAAGGCTTGATTTGTGACCCACGATATGATCTATCCTGGGACTGTTCCATGAGCACTTGAGAAGAATGTGTATTCTGTTGTTTTTGGATGGAATGTCCTATAAATATCAATTAAGTCCATCTTGTTTAATGTATCATTTAAAGCCTGTGCTTCCTTATTTATTTTCAGTTTGGATGATCTGTCCATTGGTGAAAATGGGGTGTTAAAGTCCCCTAGTATGACTGTGTTACTGTCAATTTCCCCTTTTATGGCTGTTAGCATTTGCCTTATGTATTGAGGTGCTCTTATGTTGGATGCATAAATATTTACCATTGTTATATCTTCTTCCTGGATCGATCCCTTGATATTATATAGTGTCCTTCTTTGTCTCTTGTAATAGTCTTTATTTTAAAGTCTATTTTGTCTGATATGAGAATTGCTCCTCCAGCTTTCTTTTGATTTCCATTTGCATGGAATATCTTTTTCCATCCCCTCACTTTCAGTCTGTATGTGTCCCTAGGTCTGAAGTGGGCCTCTTGCAGACAGCATATATATGGGTCTTGTTTTTGTATCCATTCAGCCAGTCTATGTCTTTTGGTTGGAGCATTTAATCTATTTACATTTAAGGTAGTTATCAATATGTATGTTCATATTACCATTTTCTTAATTGTTTTGGGTTTGTCATTGTAGGTCTTTTCCTTCTCTTGTGTTTCCTGCCTAGAGAAGTTCCTTTAGCATTTGTTGTAAAGCTGGTTTGGTGGTGCTGAATTCTCTTAACCTTGCTTATCTGTAAAGGTTTTAATTTTTCTGTCAAATCTGAATGAGATCCTTGCTGGGTAGAGTAAACTTGGTTGTAGGTTTTTCCCTTTCATCACTTTAAATATGTCCTGCCACTCCCTTCTGGTTTGCAGAGTTTCTGTTGAAAGATCAGCTGTTAACCTTATGGGGATCCCCTTGTATGTTAATTGTTGCTTTTCCCTTGCTGCTTTTAATATTTTTTCTTTGTATTTAATTTTTGATAGTTTGATCAATATGTGTCTTGGTGTGTTTCTCCTTGGATTTATCCTGTATGGGACTCTCTGCGCTTCCTGGACTTGATTGACTATTTCCTTCCCTATATTAAGGAAGTTTCAACTATAATCCCTTCAAATATTTTCTCAGTCCCTTTCTTTTTCTCTTCTTCTTCTGGGACCCCTATAATTCGAATGTTGGTGCGTTTGATGTTGTCCCAGAGGTCTCTGAGATTGTCCTCAATGCTTTTCATTCTTTTTTCTTTAATCTGCTTTGCAGTAGTTATTTCCACTTTTTTATCTTCCAGGTCACTTATCCGTTCTTCTGCTTCAGTTATTCTGGTATTGATTCCTTTTAGAGAATTTTTAATTTCATTTATTGTGCTGTTCATCATTGTTTGTTTGCTCTTTAGTTCTTCTAGGTCCTTGTTAAACGTTTCTTGTATTTTCTCCATTCTGTTTCCAAGATTTTGGATCGTCTTTATTATCATTACTCTGAATTCTTTTTCAGGTAGACTGCCTATTTCCTCTTCATTTGTTTGGTCTGGTGGCTTTTTACCTTGCTCATTCATCTGCTGTGTATTTCTCTGTCTTGTCATTTTCTTAACTTACTGTGTTTGGGGTCTCCATTTCACATGCTGCATGTTTGTAGTTCCCGTTGTTTTTGGTGTCTGCTCCCAGTGTGTAAGGTTAGTTCAGTGGGTTGTGTAGGCTTCCTGGTGCGAGGGACTGGTGCCTGTGTTCTGGTGGATGAGCCTGGATCTTGTTTTTCTGGTGGGCAGGACCAGAAAGCATCCGGTGGTGTGTTTTGGGGTGTCTGTGAACTTATGATTTTAGGCAGCCTCCCTGCTAATGGGTGGGGTTGTGTTCCTTTCTTGCTAGTTGTTTGTCATAGGGTGTCCAGCACTGTAGCTTGCTGGTCATTGAGTGGAGCTGGGTCTTAGCATTAAGAAGGAGATCTCTGGGAGAGCTTTTGTCATTTGATATTGTGTGGAGTCGGAGGTCTCTGGTGGACCAATGTGCTGAAGTCGGCTCTCCCACCTCAAAGGCTCAGGCCTGACACCCGCCAGAGCACCAAGACCCTGTCAGCCACACAGCTCAGAACAAAAGGGAGGGAAAAAAAGGAAAGAAAAGAGAAAAAATAAATAAATAAAATAAAGTTATTAAAATAGAAAAAAAAATTTTAAAGTAATAAAGAAAAGAAAGAGAGAAAGAAAGAGGAGAGCAACCAACCAAAAAAGAAATCCATCAATGATAACAAGCACTAAAAACTATACTAAAAAACCCAAAAAACAGACAGTCAGAACCCTATGGCAAATGGCAAAAGCAAAGCTATACAGACAAAATCTCACAAAGAAGCATAAACATACACACTCAGGAAAAGAGAAAAAAGAAAAAAAAAATATATATATGTATAAAAAACTCTAAAAAGGAAGAGAGCAACCAAATCCATAAGCAAATCTATCAATGATGATAAACTCTAAATACTAAACTAAGATAAACATAAAACCAGAAACAAATTAGATGCAGAAAGCAAACCCCAAGTTTACAGTTGCTCCCAAAGCCCACCGCCTCAATTTTGGGATGATTCGTTGTCTATTCACGTATTCCACAGATGCTGGGTACATCAAGTTGATAGTGGAGATTTAATCCGCTGCTCCTGAGGCTGCTGGGAGAGAGTTCCCTTTCTCTTCTTTGTTTGCAAAGCTCCTGGTGTTCAGCTTTGGATCTGGCCCTGCCTCTGGATGTAGGTTTCCTGAGGGTGTCTGTTCCCCATCCAGACAGCACGGGATTAAAGAAGCAGCTGATTAGGGAGCTCTGGCTCACTCAGGCCAGGGGGAAGGAAGGGTACGGAATGGAGGGCGAGCCTGCAGTGGCAGAGGCTGGGGTGGTGTTGCACCAGCCTGAGGCACGCCGTGTGTTCTCCTGGGGAAGTTGTCCCTGGATCATGGGACCCTGGCAGTGGCAGGCTACACAGGCTCCCGGGAGGGGAGCCTTGCACACAGGCTTCCTGGTGGCTGCAGCAGCAGCAGCCTTAGCTTTTCATGCCCGTCTCTGGGGTCCAGGCTGATAGCCGCAGCTCGCGCCCGTCTCTGGAGCTCGTTTAGGCGGTGCTCTGAATCCCCTCTCCTTGTGCACCTCAAAACAATGGTCTCTTGCCTCTTTAACAGTTCCAGACTTTTTCTCAGACTCCATCCTGGCTAGTGGTGGTGCACTAGCCCCCTTCAGGCTGTGTTCACGCAGCCAACCCCAGTCCTCTCCCGGGGGTCTGATCTCCAAAGCCTGAGCCTCAGCTCCCAGCCCCCACCCGCCCCAGTGGGTGAGCAGACAAGGCTCTTGGGCTGGTGAGTGCTGGTCGGCACTGATCCTCTGTGCGGGAATCTCTCCGCTTTGCCCTCCGCACCCCTGTTGCTGCGCTCTCCTCCGTGGTTCCGAAGCTTCCCCCCGCAACCCCCCGTCTCCACCAGTGAAGGGGCTTCCTAGTGTGTGGAAACTTTTCCTCCATCACAGCTCCCTCACTTGAGTTTCAGGTCCCGTCCCTATCTGAGAAGGGTCACTGAAGCTAAGTCCTGAATGAGAACTTATTCATGGGAAGAGGTGTGGAAGGGACTTTCTGAAAGGAGGGACAGAAATACACCAAGGTAGAAAAACTTGACATTATGTACGGTCAGAAGGAAAGTTGGTGTGGCTGGAGGATGGTGAGCAAGGGGGAGAGTGATAATAAGTGAGTCTGGAGAGGTCGGCAGGGACTGGATCACGCGAAGCCTTGATGGCCATAGTAAAGGGCTTGGCTTTCATCTCACATGCTCTAGACTGCTGGAGTTGAGTCCTGTTAAGGCCAGAGCCCTGTGAAGAAGGGCTGTCACGACTGCTTAGATCCCTGGAGCTGTCCAGAGTCCTGCCCTCCCAGAGCTTTGGCTCTTCAGCAATGCTTAACAGAGTGAACCAGGACCCCTGCCTCTCAACATCCTCTGTCACACTATCTTCATTTAGGGAAAATGTCAGCCAGAGCTAGATTCCGCAGGAGCTAGCCTATCCTGCCTTCTGTGGAAAGCATCTTGTTTAATACACAAAGGTATCTTTGATGAGCTTCCAACCAGAGCCTGGGATGGGAATTTTGTGCAAGTGATCTATTGAGGGATTATGTTCAGAAGAAACTTGTAATGGAGTGAGGAGGGCAGGATAGGGTAGGGGAAGAAGCAAAGATGTGGTTTCAGCTGACATCTAGCCTCAGCCTGATCCCTCTGAAGGCCCTGGAGCATGAATAGCCCCACAGAGTTGCATCTTCTTGAGGCAAAGTGACCAGGTTTTATATCCCTGTGTCAGTCACTGCCTGCAGCCCCCCAGGCTTCCCTGGGTGAGGTGATTCCCATCAGTCAAGGGCAATTCTCTGGAGGAAGATGAAGCTGTGAGCCCTTAGCAGTCCAAACATGCAGTGTACATGGTTTGTAACTGGCCCAGTGATGGGGATTTGGGTGGGGCACCAACAGCACCTTACATAAAGGGCATGGTGTATTTCCTTGGAGGGAAGCTTGAGGCTGGGCCAAAGACCCAGGTAGACATGGAGGAGATGCTCCAGACCCTGGCTGCAGATGCCAGTTAATCCCTGGACTCTATCTGTTGGTGAGCTGTGGGTGATACTGGACTTTCTGCCCTGGCTAGGCCTGGAATGAAGAGGGCACACATCTGAAAATGCCCTTCCTAGACCATAACCTGTGCTAAAGACTCTGTAAATGACTTCCTCTGTGCTGCTGGCCGGCCTGCTATGGCGTGAGGCTCACTCTCCCCGCTTTACAGATGGGGTCGTGGAGGCTCAAAGAAGTTATGTAGCTGTCCTCAAGTTACACAGTTAGTTAGTTAGTGGGGTTTAACTGGCTCTGGACCTGGACTATGACGGTGTCCACAAGAGTGGGGCTGGGGCTGGGAAAGGTGGGTAGTAAGAGTAACCTCACTCACTGAGGTTCTCTGGGGCCAGCCTCATATTAGGGCATCTCCATCCCACCTGGAAAGCATTCCAGGCTGTGGTTTCTCACTTTACTGTGTTCTTATTTATCTTTCTCTCAGGCTGAGGAACCCAAATTACATTTCTTTCCAGCTCCCAGAGATGCTACATTTCTCTCCTCAGCCCATTGCTCATGTTCCTGCCTCCCTCCAGCGACTACAGAGCCCAGCATCAGCATGCAAGGGGCACAGTAACGGCTACCATGGGAGCTCTGACTCATCACTCATTTCTGCCAGGTCCTGCAAGACCTTAGCGGTGACCATAAAGCCATTTGCAGGGAAGATTTTGGCTGGTGGGTGGTGTGGGTAGCTCAGGGTTTTCTGTTAGTAGACCAACTCCACAATTTTTGCCATATCCTCGTAAAGTTTGGGGTGTCCTTTACTTACTTAAAAAATTTGACTCATATTTATTACCTAAAGACATTTATTTTATAAAGAAACTTTATGACCACTATCATCAATAGAAAACAGCACTTACTTGCCATAACTACATAACTTTAAAAAATATTAAAACGTCTAACAATTCAAATCATTTTGTGGATCAACTGTGGTATATGTTTGACATTTTAGGAAACACTGGCATAGTTGGAAGAATTCAGGATTAGCTGTCGGGAAATTGGATCCTGGTTCAAGGTCTTCTATCAACATAACAACAACAACAGTAGCAAGAATAATGTTCAACATTTATGTATCATATATTAGGAGTCAAGTATTGTGTTAAATACTTTCTACAGATTGTTTCATTTAATCCTCACATTCTTATTTTGGGGTCCCAAGGAGCAGTCCCTAAGACGAGGATTCATGTGCAATGATATTTTAAGGAACTGCTCTTGGGAGAGGCAGTAAGGGAGTGGCAAACTCTGGTGTATGCTTTGGTTTTAGGGAACCAGCAGGGAAAGTATTATAGGCAGGGAATATTCTCTGTGCTCTTCTGGTTATAGTAAAAAGGCTTCTCCTCTAGTCAGGCATCATGAGAATTTTTTTTTTTTTTCACACACACTGTATTTTATTTTTACAAGAGATAAATAGGCTGACACCAAGCATTGTACATGGATGACCACAACAAAAGCAACAATGATTGCAATTACCAAACATGAAACACACTCATACTATGTCATAATATTGACATTCAGTCCAGTAATCCTCCACTGTAACAGCTCCTTTACTTTGCAGTGAAAATTGATTTGTATATTCTTTGCCTCTGAGTCCTTGTGGGATTTTTTTTTTTTTAATTCAGACAGAAAGTCACAAAAATTATACTCATCCTCATCAGTTCACTCAGTCCCATGTAATTAATTTTTTTTCATCTTGATCTTTTCTTAGCACTTTTATGAGTTCATCAGTTTTTCATTAGAGTTCTGAAAATGCTTATTCATTCAGTTCAGCAGTACAGTTACCAGAAACCTGTACTTGTCAGAGTCTTTTCCATGAATTTTTTGAAGATGAAACCCTTTTATAGGAACATATTTGCAAAAGCATCAGAGTACACCCAGAACTGTCTGTAAATGACAAAAGACTTAAAAATGACCACAGTTAAAGATTTGATGAAAGTTCATAATAATGCAGTTGACAAGAAAATTAGTTATTTCTGAGATATACATTTTAAAGTAATAACTAGGATTATTACTTATAACATTATACCAGAACATATAAGATTTTTAGAAATTTCATGTAATGTCTGAAACATTTATATTAACATATTTCCATACATATTTCCATACAAATACAAATATAAGATTTTTAGAAATTTCATGTAATGTCTGAAACATTTATATTTACATATTTCCATACAAATAACCCAATGAAAGTTTAGTATTAGTTGTTTTGTTTGTTTTTTTATACTGCAGGTTCTTATTAGGCATCAATTTTATACACATCAGTGTATACATGTCAATCCCAGTCGCCCAATTCAGCACACCACCATCCCAACCCCACCGCAGTTTTCCCCCCCTGGTGTCCATATGTCCATTCTCTACATCTGTGTCTCAACTTCTGCCCTGCAAACCGGCTCATCTGTACCATTTTTCTAGGTTCCACATACATGCATTAATATACGATATTTGTTTTCCTCTTTCTGACTTACTTCACTCTGTATGACAGTCTCTAGATCCATCCATGTCTCAACAAATGACTCAATTTCGTTCCCTTTTATGGCTGAGTAATATTCCATCGTATATATGTACCACAACTTCTTTATCCACTCGTCTGTTGATGGGCATTTAGGTTGCTTCCATGACCTGGCTATTGTAAATAGTGCTGCAATGAACATTCGGGTGCATGTGTCTTTTTGAATTACGGTTTTCTCTGGGTATATGCCCAGTAGTGGGATTGCTGGGTCATATGGTAATTCTACTTTTAGTTTTTTAAGGAACCTCCATATTGTTCTCCATAGTGGCTGTATCAATTTACATTCCCACCAACAGTGCAAGAGGGTTCCCTTTTCTCCACACCCTCTCCAGCATTTGTTGTTTGTAGATTTTCTGATGATGCCCATTCTAACAGGAGTGAGGTGATACCTCATTGTAGTTTTGATTTGCATTTCTCTAATAATTAGTGATGTTGAGCAGCTTTTCATGTGCTTCATGGCCGTCTGTATGTCTTCTTTGGAGAAATGTCTATTTAGGTCTTCTGCCCATTTTTGGATTGGGGTGTTTGTTTCTTTAATATTGAGCTGAATGAGCTGTTTATATATTTTGGAGATTAATCCTTTGTCCGTTGATTCATTTGCAAATATTTTCTCCCATTCTGAGGGTTGTCTTTTCGTCTTGTTTATGGTTTCCTTTGCTGTGCAAAAGCTTTGAAGTTTCATTAGGTCCCACTTGTTTATTTTTGTTTTTATTTCCATTACTCTAGGAGGTGGATCAAAAAAGATCTTGCTGTGATTTATGTCAAAGAGTGTTCTTCCTATGTTTTCCTCTAAGAGTTTTATAGTGTCCAGTCTTATATTTAGGTCTTTAATCCATCTTGAGTTTATTTTTGTATATGGTGTTAGGGAGTATTCTAATTTCATTCTTTTACATGTAGCTGTCCAGTTTTCCCAGCACCACTTATTGAAGAGACTGTCTTTTCTCCATTGTATATCTTTGCCTCCTTTGTCATAGATTAGTTGACCATAGGTGCGTGGGTTAATCTGTGGGCTTTCTATCTTGTTCCATTGATCTATGTTTCTGTTTTTGTGCCAGTACCATATTGTCTTGATTACTGTAGCTTTGTAGTATAGTGTGAAGTCAGGGAGTCTGATGCCTCCAGCTCCGTTTTTTTCCCTCAAGACTGCTTTGGCTATTCGGGGTCTTTTGTGTCTCCATACAAATTTTAAGATGATTTGTTCTAGCTCCGTAAAAAATGCCATTGGTAATTTGATAGGGATTGCATTGAATCTGTAGATTGCTTTGGGTAGTATACTCATTTTCACAATGTTGATTCTTCCAATCCAAGAACATGGTATATCTCTCCATCTGTTGGTATCATCTTTAATTTCTTTCATCAGTGTCTTATAGTTTTCTGCATACAGGTCTTTTGTCTCCCTAGGTAGGTTTATTCCTAGGTATTTTATTCTTATTGTTGCAATGGTAAATGGGAGTGTTTCCATAATTTCTCTTTCAGATTTTTCATCATTAGTGTATAGGAACGCAAGAGATTTCTGTGCATTAATTTTGTATCCTGCAACTTTACCATATTCATTAATTAGCTCTAGCAGTTTTCTGGTGGCAGTTTTAGGATTCTCTATGTATAGTATCATGTCATCCGCAAACAGTGACAGTTTTACTTCTTCTTTTCCAATTTATATTCCTTTTATTTCTTTTTCTTCTCTGATTGCCGTGGCTAGGACTTCCAGAACTATGTTGAATAATAGTGGTGAGAGTGGACATCCTTGTCTCGTTCCTGATCTTAGAGGAAATGCTTTCAGTTTTTCACCATTGAGAATGATGTTTGCTGTGGTTTTGTCATATATGGCCTTTATTATGTTGAGATAGGTTCCCTCTATGCCCACTTTCTGGAGAGTTTTTATCATAAATGGGTGTTGAATTTTGTCAAAAGCTTTTTCTGCATCTATTGACATGATCATATGGTTTTTATTCTTCAATTTGTTAATATGGTGTATCACATTGATTGATTTGCGTATATTGAAGAATCCTTGCATCCCTGGGATAAATCCCACTTGATCGTGGTGTATGATCCTTTTAATGTGTTGTTGGATTCTGTTTGCTAGTATTTTGTTGAGGATTTTTGCATCTATGTTCATCAGTGATATTGGTCTGTAATTTTCTTTTTTTGTAGTGTCTTTGTCTGGTTTTGGTATCAGGGTGATGGTGGCCTCATAGAATGAGTTTGGGAGTGTTCCTTCCTCTGCAATCTTTTGGAAGAGTTTGAGAAGGATGGGTGTTAGCTCTTCTCTAAATGTTTGATAGAATTCACCTGTGAAGCCATCTGGTCCTGGACTTTTGTTTGTTGGAAGATTTTTAATCACAGTTTCAATTTCATTACTTGTGATTGGTCTGTTCATATTTTCTGTTTCTTCCTGGTTCAGTCTTGGAAGGTTATACCTTTCTAAGAATTTGTCCATTTCTTCCAGGTTGTCCATTGTATTGGCATAAAGTTGCTTGTAGTAGTCTCTTAGGATGCTTTGTATTTCTGCAGTGTCTGTTGTAACTTCTCCTTTTTCATTTCTGATTTTATTGATTTGAGTCCTCTCCCTCTTTTTCTTGATGAGTCTGGTTAATGGCTTATCAATTTTGTTTATCTTCTCAAAGAACCAACTTTTAGTTTTATTGATCTTTGCTATTGTTTTCTTTGTTTCTACTTCATTTATTTCTGCTCTGATCTTTATGATTTCTTTCCTTCTGCTAACTTTGGGTTTTGTTTGTTCTTCTTTCTCTAGTTTCTTTAGGTGTAAGGTTAGATTGTTTACTTGAGATTTTTCTTGTTTCTTGAGGTAGGCTTGTATAGCTATAAACTTCCCTCTTAGAACTGCTTTCGCTGCATCCCATAGGTTTTGGGTCGTCGTGTTTTCATTGTCATTTGTCTCTAGGTATTTTTTGATTTCCTCTTTGATTTCTTCAGTGATCTCTTGGTTATTTAGTAACGTATTGTTTAGCCTCCATGTGTTTGTGTTTTTTACGTTTTTTTCCCTGTAATTCATTTCTAATCTCATAGCGTTGTGGTCAGAAAAGATGCTTGATATGATTTCAATTTTCTTATATTTACTGAGGCTTGATTTGTGACCCAAGATGTGATCTATCCTGGAGAATGTTCTGTGCGCACTTGAGAAGAACGTGTAATCTGCTGTTTTTGGATGGAATGTCCTATATATATCAATTAAATCTATCTGGTCTATTGTGTCATTTAAAGCTTGTGTTTCCTTATTTATTTTCATTTTGGATGATCTGTCCATTGGTGTAAGTGAGGTGTTAAAGTGCCCCACTATTATTGTGTTACTGTCGATTTCCTCTTTTATAGCTGTTAGCAGTTGCCTTATGTATTGAGGTGCTCCTATGTTGGGTGCATATATATTTATAATTGTTATATCTTCTTCTTGGATTGATCCCTTGATCATTATGTAGTGTCCTTCCTTGTCTCTTGCAACATTCTTTATTTTAAAGTCTATTTTATCTGATATGAGTATAGCTACTCCAGCTTTCTTTTGATTTCAATTTGCATGGAATATCTTTTTCCATCCCCTCACTTTCAGTCTGTATGTGTCCCTAGGTCTAAAGTGGGTCTCTTGTAGACAGCATATATATGGATCTTGTTTTTGTATCTATTCAGCCAGTCTATGTCTTTTGGTTGGGGCATTTAATCCATTCACGGTTAAGGTAATTATCGATATGTATGTTCCTATGACCATTTTCTTAATTGTTTTGGGTTTGTTTTTGTAGGTCCTTTTCTTCTCTTGTGTTTCTCACTTAGAGAAGTTCCTTTAGCATTTGTTGTAGAGCTGGTTTGGTGGTGCTGAATTCTCTTAGCTTTTGCTTGTCTGTAAAGCTTTTGATTTCTCCATCAAATCTAAATGAGATCCTTGCCGGGTAGAGTAATCTTGGTTGTAGGTTCTTCCCTTTCATCACTTTAAGTATATCATGCCACTCCCTTCTGGCTTGCAGAGTTTCTGCTGAGAAATCAGCTGTTAACCTTATGGGAGTTCCCTTGTATGTTATTTGTCGTTTTTCCCTTGCTGCTTTCAATAATTTTTCTTTGTCTTTAATTTTTGCCACTTTGATTACTATGTGTCTCGGCGTGTTTCTCCTTGGGTTTATCCTGTATGGGACTCTCTGCGCTTCCTGGACTTGGGTGGCTATTTCTTTTCCCATGTTAGGGAAGTTTTCGACTATAATCTCTTCAAATATTTTCTCTGGTCCTTTCTCTCTCTCTTCTCCTTCTGGGACCCCTATAATGTGAATGTTGTTGCGTTTAATGTTGTCCCAGAGGTCTCTTAGGCTGTCTTCATTTCTTTTCATTCTTTTTTCTTTAGTCTGTTCCTCAGCAGTGAATTCCACCATTCTGTCTTCCAGGTCACTTATCCATTCTTCTGCCTCAGTTATTCTGCTATTGATTCCTTCTAGTGTCGTTTTCATTTCAGTTATTGTATTGGTCATCTCTGTTTGTTTGTTCTTTAATTCTTCTAGGTCTTTGTTAATCATTTCTTGCATCTTCTCGATCTTTGCCTCCATTCTTATTCCGAGGTCCTGGATCATCTTCACTATCATTATTCTGAATTCTTTTTCTGGAAGGTTGCCTATCTCCACTTCATTTAGTTGTTTTTCTGGGGTTTTTTCTTGATCCTTCATCTGGTACATAGCCCTCTGCCTTTTCATCTTGTGTATCTTTCTGTAACTGTGTTTTTTGGTCCACAGGCTGCAGGGTTGTAGTTTTTCTTGCTTCTGCTGTCTGCCCTCTGGTGGTTGAGGCTATCTAAGAGGCTTGATGGGAGGCTCTGGTGGTGGGTAGAGCTGACTCGCATCATGTGATTTTGTCAGAGACTGAAGTCAATATGACTTAATGCAAAGGAATTATGGCCTCAGTTTAACTAAAAATTCCAAGAGTAGTTTCAGGCAAGGCTGAATGTCCTCAGAGTGGTCTGCAGCTCTGATCTCAGCTGTTGTTAATAATGTTGGATCCTCCTACCATGCAGGCTCTCCCAGCATGCTGGATCCAGGCTTACCTCAAGCCAGATTATAACCACAGTGGAAGGAGAGAAGCTCTTTCTCAGAGTCCGCAAAAAGCCCCAGGGAAGGCTCTCATTGGCCCAGTGTAAGTCACATGAAGCAATCATTCTGACCAGGAGATGTGCTCTGATTGGCTAGTCTTGGTCACATGCCTATCCCTGGACGCTGAGGAATGGGGAGTAGTCAGGCTCCTCTGAACCCCACGCACTAAGATTGGGCGATAGAGACATACCTAAAAGAGAAGCTGGCCAGCAGGAAACAAATGTCCGGCTCCACCTGTCTACGCGCTGAGCCAGGTTTGCTCTGCAGGTCAGGGGAGAAGTGCAGAGGACAGCAATGCACCGCATAGTTTTAAATGTGCTGACGGCGTTCCGAGAGGAGGTTCCCACGGGCAGCCCGGAATGCAATCAACTTGCGGCTTTTGCCAACCCCAGCACCTGTCATATTTCATCTTCTTTTAAATAACTTCAAGGATATGAAAGTCATAAAAGCAAACCCAGGTAGGGTCAGAAGTCACAGGCTCCTCTGTGCGGAGGGCCGTCACTGTTTGGCTCTTTACCCCGCCGCACGTTTGCATCGCCCCATTGGAGCACAGCCCCAGTAAATATTCAAATGAGGCTCATGGGTCTGAGCGGAAAAAAATCACAATTGCTTGCCCGCCCCCAGGACGTACTCAAAATAAAAAAGTACAATGGCGATTACCTTCTTCATAATTGTTATATATTTCTTTGACCTCACAGCAGCTAAAGTTGGCTTTCAAAGAAAAAAAAATGTTTCGGAGCAGCAGAGGAACATTTTAATGAACACCACAGGGTTTACTGATCACCGTTAATGAGTGAAAAAGGAGTGTCCTGCAAGAACCTTCTGTCTATCTTTAGAAAGCAGCCTTGGATGATGGAGGCATGGAGGGGGATGAAGTTGTGTGCGAGTCTGCAAACTAGAAAACAAATGCGTCATGTTTTTAAGGCTGTCTGTAAATGGACACTTCAGGAGCCACCAAAAGCCTTTTGCACCTTTGTGCCCTCCCCTTTCAATAGCAGCAATTAAACCGAGATTTACTGACTTCTATTGAGTTGCAGCAGAAATATTCAAAGAAATGAAACTCAACAGAAACATTTCAGTCTCTTCGGGGTTCTTCACCCACCATTGTGGTTCGGGGAGTGCTTGATGGGAAAGGCCCATTCTTGCCAGTACACATTCTGTGTGTGCCATCGTGGCCTTGGGATCTGCACCAGAGCTGGTGAACAGTTTTGCTATTAAAAGTCACTGACCCACACTCCTGAAATCAAATGGAAGCCCAAGGAAGTAAAAAGCAATTTAATGTAACCAACTTGTTTGCTTCGAGAAATGTGAACACTCGCCTTGTTAGCTTATTAAAATTAAGAGCAGGGAAAAGAACAGTCTATTAACTACACGTAATAAATGACACAATATATGCTTCAGTTTTATTTTAGGGCTGAAGGGAATGAGGGTGACAGAGACAGACAGGAAAAGATACACATAGAGATGCACTTGAAATAAGCAAAGACCCACAGAGACAGGTGAGGAAGTAGTGACACAGTGATTCACTGAATGCTTGTGAAGGGCACGGGCCTTTACACTGATCACCTTAGATCGCCTTATTAATGTGTCCCATAACCCAGGGGCAGAGATCGAATCCCCTTTGTACAGATTAGGACAATGAGGTCTGGGAAGGTTAAAAGATCTACTCAAGACCACATTGTTGGTAAGTGGAAGGGCTGTGCTCCACCCCAGGCAGCTCAGCTCCAAGGCCATTGCTCTGCACCGTGTCTGGACCACTTGTTTGTTTCGAAGATTGCTGTACAACGCATTATGTATGTATGTGTATGAGTGTGCATGGTAATTTAAAAAAATCATACATATATTTTGTTTTGTCTTGAAAGGTTAATATATTCACATAGCACAACAATCAAAGCAGTATAACAAGATTACAATGAGAAGTCTGTGCTTTGTTACTCTGGGGAGCCTACGGCACCCCCCAACTTTGCTAGGCTCTTCCCCTGTCTTGGAGGCCTTCCTGCTCACCTCTACCTACTGCGATGCTGTGTTCCATCACTCCGGATCCCTGGAGGGAAGGGAAGCGGGTCTCCTCTCATGCTTCTCTGGCCAGGACAGAGTTCCTGGGTGGCGGGGCTGGGGTGGTAGTGATGGCAGTAAGCATGTCTCTAACGCCTTTATAATACTTGTTACTCTCTCCTTCATAACTTAGAAGAAACAGATCTTAGGTGCAGAGCTTTCAGCCACCAGTACTTAACTGGGATTTAACAACTCTGGAGTGTTTTAAAATGCGTTTTTATGATTGCTTTCTTTGTGGTGGCAATATTGGTTTTTCCATATCATTAGTGAGGCAGAGTTACCTTTTGGAACTAATTTATTTCAAAATAAGATAATTTAAAAGAAGAACATAAGTAAACAATCATACAGGCGGAACAAGGAAATGCCAAAATTGTGAGATTGGGATGCCAGTAGATAAAGGCTGGGAAATGCCGCCTTCAGCTTTAGAGTTTAGAGCCAAGTTCAAACGACACCTAGTTCATGGGGCCTTACTTGATCCCATTCCCCGCAGCGTTAGTACCTCTCCCGTGTCTCTTAAGAGCTTTCAGCTCATGCTGTGAGTGTTCTCATTGGCCCCGTATCCTTCAGTCCGACTCTGAGTCTTTTTATCCCAATTAGGAAAGGACTCAGTTCTTTCAATCCTTATTCAAATGGCGTGGTTTTGGATTCTTCTCCATTTCAATCACCCTTTTCTGGGTGAAGATCACCTTGTCAAGGTTCTTCTTAAATCTGATACTTCAATGTAGCTCCTGTGGTCACCTCTATTGATGTAACCCAAGATTGTGTGTGTGTGAAATACAAACTTTTTCCTTCAGTAAAAATGGGATCATGTTATACAAACTGTTTTGTAGCCTGCTTTTTCCCCTTTAATCACACATCACAAGGATCTTTTCAAAGAAATAAATATAAATCTGCTATATCATTGTTCA
The DNA here is from genome assembly GCF_028021215.1 of Eschrichtius robustus. NCBI lineage: Eukaryota > Metazoa > Chordata > Mammalia > Artiodactyla > Eschrichtiidae > Eschrichtius > Eschrichtius robustus. The sequence goes on along the minus strand of NC_090842.1, from coordinate 35,715,775 downwards.
TGGCTATATAATAGCCTATTGAATGGATGCACCATGATTTACTTAAACAGGGCTTTCGTTTCTTTCTAAAATGTCCCCAACTACAAACCACATTATAATGAACTGAAGCCAGAATTTCTGACAAACCATTGTCATTGTGTCCTAGAGGGGTTTCCCTGGGATCCCTTTCTTCATGCAGTCGGCCAGCCTTTCCTGAACCCCTCTCCTCTGTGCCAGGCACTGTTGCAGAGGCTGGAGATGGGCACCCAGGCAGATCATTACAGTACTGGGTGCTCGAGGGTATTCACTGGGGTATGTACGAAATGTTCTGGGAGTAGGGACGGAACACCAGCTAATTCTGCCCCAAGAAGGTTGAGGATGGTTTCACACAAACGGGGCAGGGGGGCACTCAACTCAGAGTTTGCATATGTGGGAACCAGTTTTTTGTTTTTTTTTTAAAGTTCAGTTTTTGTTGTTGTTGTTGTTGTTGTTGTTTAAAGTATTTGTTTTATTTATTTATTTATTTATGGCTGTGTTGGGTCTTCATTTCTGTGCGAGGGCTTTCTCTAGTTGCGGCAAGCGGGGCCCACTCTTCATCACGGTGCGCGAGCCTCTCACTATCGCGGCCTCTCTTGTTGCGGAGCACAGGCTCCAGACGCGCAGGCTCAGTAATTGTGGCTCATGGGCCCAGCTGCTCCGCGGCACGTGGGATCTTCCCAGACCAGGGCTCGAACCCGTGTCCCCTGCATTAGCAGGCAGATTCTCAACCACTGCGCCACCAGGGAAGCCCAGGAACCAGTTTTGAAAGAGTGAATTCAGCTGTCGGCCCTGCTGAAGTCACTCTGGACATCCCACCAGACCTAGGACCAAACTCTTGAACAACTCAGACCACCCGGAACTGCTCAAGTCCTCGAGCCATGACTTTCGATAAAAGATTGATTCCCTTGGCCATCTTTATTTACTCATCCTGGAAACCATGGTTCTGACCTTTCAGTGGTCAGGGATCTTAGGGACAGACTGAAGCCCCAGGCAGTGTGGAGGTAATTAGTGAAACATGCTCACAGTGGCCCAGTGATATAGAACCGGTTTTCATTAACCCCTCCCCACTTCCAGTCTGTTCACCATGTGGGATCTCCCCCAAGCCCATCTGATTGGCTCTGCCTGTCTACCATGACTGACAGGCCACTTATTACTCCTGTCTGCCCCTGCCTGGCCCCTCTGGAGGCTTTTATTAGCCCTTTACCTGGGCGAGTTTGGGCTTGGAAAACACCTCTCCTTAAGGCAATCTCAAGATTATGTTTTCTCACCTGAAATAACTGGCACATTTATTGTTTTTGAAGGAAAGAAACATCTCATAATTGAAGTAAAAGAAGAATATGTTTCTGGTTTTTCAAAAGTGTATCGCAAGGCAGGGGGACTGTTCACCCACCTTGGGGACTGTATTCTGCGTAAGAGTGTGGAGTCCCGCCGCTGTAACTCACCCCCGGAGGACTCTCTCGCCACAGCCCCCATTTATTAAAATGTCTGCCTAATGGTTATGGAAAACGCAGTGGCAAATTGCTACCTCATTCGGTTGAAAAGCTCTTAAAATTCTGGACCGTCATCAAAAGCCCTCACTTCTCCTAAAGCAATAACACTTGCCTGGAAAAAACATCGTCCATGAGCCCCTTCACTACAAAGCCAAAAGTCAGATGATGATGGTTTTCAGCAAATTGACAAACTGAGCTAAACTTTATTTAATTTAATTTCAGAAAGGATGGATCTGGAAATAACATTGCTGGTTTCATGTGCTGGAAAAATCGATGCTATGATTTTTTATCTTCTTCCTTTCTACTCCCTTGCCAGGAGGCTGGTATAATAAGTCATTTGGACTGGCCAAACAAATAACCAGCCCGCGACCCCTGGGGCTCATCACCGCCACCCCCCAGGGCTCCAGTGATGGACAGGCCAGAGGACTCCAGCTCTTCCTTTAGCTAGGCACTCCAGTTCACATTTGGCAGGGCTTTTCCCCCCAAAGGCGATATTAATAGCATGGTGTGTGCTTCTGTGGGCCAGGTAGTGTTCAAGGGCTTTACGTGCATTATCTCAATGAACCCTCACTACTTTCTGAATTAGGTACATTGACAAAAACTCAACTTCACAGATTTACAGGTAAGAAACTGAGGTTTAGAGGAGCAAAATCATTCATTCAGGTGACACTGCTAGCACACGAGGAGCCAGGATTTGAATCCAGGTGGGTTGATTTCAGAACTCTGCTATTAACAGGTGAGACGGGCAAGGGGAGGTGTGCAGTTGCCCCCAGGGCAGAGCTGCTCACTTACTGTACACTGTGCTGAGGGTGGGAAGAGATGGGGCTTGCCAGGGTGATCGGCTGGGCTCCAGGTGTCCTCCAACTTCGCTGAGATGAATTTATCTGACGGATGCTGTTCTTTGTGCAAGGAAAAAAGGGTAAAAAGGCCCACTACTTAGGGAATCTTCCTTTGTCCCTAGGCAAGCCCGGGGAGGCTGCAAGTGCCTCTCTTCTCCCTGGAGCTCTCGGTCTCCAAGGCAACCATCAGGCCGAGGGGAGAAGAGCCCTGCCTCCTGGGAGGCCACGTCCAGGCACACAGCTGGGAGCTAAGCACAGACTAGCCGGATGGACCCAGCTGAGGAACTGGAGCCTTCGCAGGGGCCTGGCCTCGCTCCCTAGCTTTAATTTGCCACAGAGAATCCCCCAAATGAGTGGTCTCCAAAATCCAGCCTCAGATTTGAGCTTTGTTTGGAAGCCAGCAGGAGTCAGCTCACCAAAAATTGATCTGTCAAACAAGCAACACACCAATTGTCACTTCATCCAATAACTGAAGAATCTGTCAACATTTTGTTCTCTCCTGCCTTGTCCCCAGAGACTGTAAAACCCTACAGTAACTGAGCCAGGGCAATTCTCCTTAGTCATTTTCCTACCAAAAATCAGAACGGACGTTCTTCTGCAAAGGCAGGGAAGACTGGGTGTGCTTAAGGAAAAGCCCACTTGGTTTCAGAAACACCAGGAGGACTGGGGGCAAATTATAATTTCTCATCGACAAAACCTCCATGAGCTCAGTAAATTGGCAATTTGATGAGTTGCCTTATCTGCAGCGTGGACCAAGGCTCTTGTGCTTGAGTTCTGGTCCTGAGTTCCTGAGTTCCTCTTTTGAACCCCGTGCTGCGAGGGAGCTTGAGGGGGATTTGATCTCACAGAGCAAGAGCCCCAAGACAATGACCTAAGTGCAAAGGGGAGGACTTTCTCAGGAGGGACTCCAGTTTTCCCAGATGTAAAACTGGGGAGTCGTGGTGGGGGAGTCTGCAAACCAGGGCCTGTTTATATTCCATGATTGCAAATTCTTTGATTCCAATTCTATGATTCCAAATTCCTCCTACAGCATGTTAAACAATAAGATAATGACAAAGTGAGACAAGTACTTTGGGAGTTAAAAGCGCTGGATGAACAGATGCTATTTTACTAGCCATGGTATAGAGAAGGGCTTGGTAAACTTTTTCTGTAAAGGACCCGATAATAAGTGTTTTAGGCTTTGTGTTGAAACCATTCAACCCTGCTGTTGTAGCAAAAGCAGCCAGAGACAATATGTAAATGGTGAACACTACTGTGTCCCAATAAAACCTTGTTTATAGACACTGAAATTTAAATTTCATGTGTCATGGCATGTTTTATTTTTGTTTTGATATTTTTCAGTCATTTAAAAATGTCAAGCCATTCTTAGTTTACCGGCTATTCAAAAACAGGCAGTGGGCAAAATTTGACCTCTGGGCCACAGTTTTCTGACCCCTGGTGTAGAGGTCTCAGAGCAGAAGATATCCTAAATTCCTAGCCCTTGGATACCTGATACCATCGACCATCCGCCTGGCCCCTGCTTGGCGGGCAGTGGCAAAGGGCAGTCCCCAGGTGGTGAAACATCCATACTTGGTTTGGCCCAGCTGGTGTATTCTCTTCCCCAGTGTCACCCGCCCCCCCCCAACCCCTACCCTGGGCCGCTCACCTTCAACATCAATGTGGAGAAAAGGGATTCCTTTGAGTCTCCTCTTTCCAGTTCTGATCTTGTCCCAATTTGTAAGGAGTATTTTTCCATTGGAACTCTTGACCTTTTGAGTTTTCTTTCTTGGCCAAAAAGGTTCCAAAAAAGAAAAAGAAAAAGAAGAAATGCAGGTGCCCCGGACCAAAGTATGTGTAGCCCCCAGAGTTGCTGAGTTTTAGCAATAATCAAACTGCATCCACAGTCCCCTGGGCAGAGCTCCTTCCTTATCTCTCTCTTTTTTTTTTTTTTTTAAGTTATTTCTGAGATATACATTTTAAAGTAATAACTAGAATTATGACTTATAACATTATACCAGAACATATAAGATTTTTAGAAATTTCATGTAATGTCTGAAACATTTCTTCCTTATCTCTTCGACTTCAGCATCTCCAATGACAGTGAACTCACTCCCCAAATTGTTGGGGGCTCTGAAAACACTTCCCCAAGTCTGCTGATATCCATTCCCCAACACCTTATACATATCATGGAACTTTGCCTTTAGAGGATATGGAACTTCTCACACCTGAGAAGTGACCTGAGGGTCCAGTATGAAGCAGCATAAACATAATTAATTTTCATGCAAGTAACACCTTGCATGGCTAAAAATAATCCAACTGGGCTGAATAATCAGCTGGGCTGATGGTGAGAAAACAATGATACCCTGTCTCTCCCCTCATTTCTTGTACTCCTCCTCCCCAAAGGCAGCCACTTTTAGTGAGGAAATTTTAGTTGAAATATACCCTACAAATAGAAAAATTGTAGACATCATAAGTATGTGGCTGATTATTTTTACAAAGATACTCTTGTAACTAACACCCAGATCAAGAAATGGAGACTGACCAGCACTCAGAAGTCACTATCCAACCCCCACTCAAGGTTACTCGCTCTCTTGACCATAGGATAAAATTGAAGCAACCACTTTAATGGTTTCTGTTTTTAGTTCTGCAGTTTCTTCTATATGTCTAAATAATATAATTACACAGTTTTTTTGTTTTTTGTTTTTTTGACAATAATAGCTACTTTAATCTTCAGCTCCTATCATTTATCAGGCATCTTTATTTTTTATCTTAATCTCGTGAAATAGATATTGTTGTCTCCATTTTACAGATGAGGAAACAAAGACTGATAGAAATAAAATAACTTGCCTGATATCACACTAGCAAAACTGGATTTCAAACTCAGAGCTCTCTGACAGCAATGCTTACACTCTTAACCCCACCCTATGGCTCCCCTTCAGTTTTTTTCTCACAACAGATGTGCTTGTATCTTGTGGCAGTTTTATTTTGTATATTTTGCTGTTACTAGTGTTTTCTATTTCTTTTCTTTTTTCTTTAAAACAAATAATTATTCAAGTCAATGTTCTAAGACAGCATCTAGGGCTCTTCAGCAAGGTGGAGCTGGGAGAGGCTCAGCAATATAATATAGTATGTAAACACAGGATGTTCTTTGATCTATGAAATAAACAGCTGTCAGTATAGGTGGCTTCCCCAGCCAAACCAAGGGCAAATGTCCCTCACAACAAGGCTCTTCTCAGTTCCCTGCAGACCAGGGCCCAAGACCAGAGCATCTGGGTAAACAGGGTGGGATCTGCTGGGAATATACTTGTGTACATAAAGGACTGTGTCTCCTGTACACAGTTGGTTTTTGATTGATCAACTCTGGACACTGTCTTTCGACTTCTTCCTGTGATAAGAGATTTAGCTTCCTTATACCAGCCTTCACTTTGTATCTCTTCTCCTCCAAATACATTAAATCACTGTTTTTTCTTACTGATCATCTAGGCAAATTCAGTGACATTCTAAGACTTCCATTTCTTATTTCATTCATCACAGACAATATCATTTGCTTTTTAATTCCCTCCCAATCCCCTCCACCCATTCAGGTACGCTGTATTTTTACTTTTATATTGTTAAGTTGGATAACATTTATATTTTGCTCTGTAACCATAGTTTAACCTGTGTGGTTTGTCTGTAGGTTGATGTAAAGTTTGAAACTCAATAGTGTTTAGGTGATTTTTATAGTATTGTTTACTGCAGAACCAAACAGTGTCCTAGGACTACAATCCACAGGTTCAATGTCACGCCTCCTGAACCCCTCCAAGAAGAATATTCCTGGAGTCTGCAGCCCCATTTTATTTATTTTCACATTTATTCTATGGTCAGTGGAAGAAAGAGGGCATGATATTAAGGCCCATGAATGTCAGGAAGGCAGCCTGAAGCCTTCGGGTTTTAGTGATACCAGGATAAAACACATGTTGTCCTGCTTGGTGGTGGTCTTGCATTCTGTTGTTATTAAAATCAACTCCTTTCAGAGTGTTGGCTTTTACTCAGAGATCTCTGAAGGGCTGGTTGTTCCAAATGAGAGGCAGCATTTATCTTTAAGATGAGGGTGGTGTCAAAAGCCTATGTATTCTTAAAAGCAGGTAGTCATAAAATCAGTAGTTAATTGACTTATGTGAGCACTCAGTTTTAGGAGAAGTGTGGCTCTGAGTGAAAAATACAATATGTGGAAGGGTTTAATTTTTTTTGGATTACCCTTTACCAGTAGCATGTAATTGCATTAGTAATCGGAGTCCTTCAAGCAGAATCTCAAACAAAGGATTAGTGGGAAAGAAGATGGAAGAATGCTGACTTCACAATAACTCACTGCCTTCCTAACGTGATTATATAAATAAATTCAAGCAATATTTTCCAAGACGCTGGAGCCTGATCGTAAAGGCGTGAGGGGGCCCAGGGCCTCTGCATGGCCCCTGGTTGGCGGGCAGTAACTGATTGCTGTGGTTGGGAAGGGCAGTCCCCAGGTGGTGAAATATCCAATATCTCTGAATTATCTGTCAGCGCTCAGAAATTATTGAAGCCGGGCTGACTTCTCCAGTGGGGAGCAGGAATATCTTGGCTTCATTTGGCTAAACAATGGGGTTAAAATGGAAACGCCCCGCTGTGACCTCCCAACAGCCCATGTGGGCCCTTCAGCTAGCTGTCAGCAATGGGAGCCATGCAGGGCTGGCTCTGGACACTGCTAACTTCTTGACCCCCAGAGTCAAGGAATCCTCAGAGCTGAATTTCAGGCTCCCATCTCGCCGCCAGCAGGGGATTAGCTAATCCATCCTGTTTTGTTCTTCTGTGCCTACCCACAAAGGCAGTAGGCACAAAGGACAGAGATCTGGATGACACATCAGAGAGCAGTGACATGCTGTCTGCATTCTTTGCCAGAGAGTCTTTGAATTGCTGTTTTCACTTAAGCCCAGGCACTGCGTTGGAGGCCTTAGTTATTCCATTTGCTGGGCTGAGCAAGAAACCAGGGTAACAGAACAAGCCACTTTCCTCCTGGTCCCCCCGGACCTCTGTCCAGTTGTGTAAGAGAAAGACTGCGATCAAAAATGCTTTGCAGCCACTCTCAACAAAGAGTCTTTAAATTCTGATCACAAGAGACTCTGGTCCCGTAAATGCTCCATGGGAGGTGTAAAGTCATTCTAGGTGTAGGGCGGTGGATGTCACCACTAAGCCTTGAGGGTGGGAACTGCCAAAGTAGCTAAACAAGTCTTCAAACCCAACTTTACTAGTTGTGTGCTTTGAGCAAGCCACTTGATTTCTAAACCTCAGTGGCGTCATCAATAAAATGGGAGTAATTATAATTCCTTTGTGGTAGGGATCAAATGAAGCAATGGATGGAAAAATTCTTCACAGGCTTTATGCAAAGGTGGGGTTGTTGCTGCCTTTCTAGCTGTTCTCATTGGCTTATAGGCTGAGCTTCAGTCAGAGGAGTTTCTTTGGAGCCCCGATGAACTTGACATTCCTTTGGCTGTCTTCATCCAGTTCTCTGCCTGGAATGTTCTTGTCCCTTCACTGCCTGTCTGACTTCAACCCACCCGTCATGGTTGCCCATCACATTTCCTTGGTCTTTGAGAACATCCTTTTCTCCCACAGCCTGGTCCACGTGGGGGTCCACAGCAGAGTGTCAGATGATGGGGGTGGCGCCAGCGAGGGGCCCAAAGGAAGCTGGTAGGTGTGGCTCTGTCAGTCTTCAATGATGAATATAAATCATCACAAGTCTGAGAACTCCTTGAGGACAGAGATGGAGACTTGTAACTGAACTGTTGGGCCATCCATTAATTTAAATTAGATGTCATTAATGGAGGACTTCTGAGCCCACCCTGCACTTGCACGAAGCTGAGTTCTCCTTACATTTGCGCCCTTGGCACGTCACTTTTCTCCCCCCAGTCCCAGCTCTGCTCTTATGTGCCAGGCCTAGTGGGGAATTCAGAGACAAATAGTAAGGCATAGCTGTTGTTGTCTATTAAGAAGGACAAAGCAAGAATATAAACATCAATAAAAAGAAATATTCATTTAGTCATTTGTGCAGCAAATATTTACTGACTTATTCTGTGCACCTTGCTAGACACTGTGGATTGAGGATGGGACAAGATCACTGTCATGCCCTTGCTGAGCTCACAGCCCAATGGAGGACACATCTGTGGACAGTCGAGTGTGATGGGGACCATGGTAGGACGTGCAAGGCTGTGGAGAACACTGAAGAGACAGGCAGTGCATAATGGAAGGTTGGGAAAACTTCTCAGAGGAGGCATATCCAGCTGAGACCTGAGAGATGAGAAGGAGCTGGCCAGATAAGAGGGGGTAGAGAACGATCCAGGCGGAGGCAGCAGGATATGCAGAGCACATGTGGGCAACTGAAAATAGTTTGGTATCGTTACAGCTCAGAGTAGGATGGGCAGTGGGGATGGAAAGGGTGATGGGTCATCTAATTGAACCCCTGGAATTACCCTATAAGATAGGTACTGTTGTCATCTTTATCCATATTACAGATGAGGAAAATGAGATCAGAGAGGCTGGGTAGCTTGTCCAAGTCACAGAGCTAGTAAGGGCTAGAACTGAAAATTTGATCCTGATTTGTCTGTTTCCAAAGCCCTTGCCTTTAACCAGGGGAGCTATGGGAAGGGTTCTCTGTGAGGGGTGGTATAGCATGGTGGTGAAGAGTGGGGGCTAGACTGCCTGTTTCCATCCCCGAGGAGCTGTGTGACTTTGGGTGAGTTACTTAAACTGCTCTGTGCTTCAGATTCCTCAGCCAATAAATGGGGATACTAATAATATCTACCCCATAGGGTTGGGTTTTCTGAGAATCAAATGAGTTAATATTTGTAAAGTTATCTTCTGGACAGTATATGATAAATGCTCAGTATATGTTAGCAACTATTATTAGGCTGGATTGGAAAGGAGAGAGACTAAAACAAAGATCACATCTCTGTTTGGAGGCCACTGCAACTGTGGGGCTGAGAGGTGTGGCCACGGGGTGAGGGAGAGGGACAGCATGTGGGTGAAATGTCATATTCCCTTTAGGCTGTCAGTCTGGGGGCTGGGGCTTAACCACCTTCTGGGCTGGGTTTCTTTGTCCCTTTAAGCTGCCCACACACTGGAGGGGACATGTGCTGCCTGCAGAAAAGTTGGTTGCTCCTGAGAACAATATAGATTTCTTTCGTGAGCTTCAGGAAACCACATCCCAGTGAGTGCTGCAGTATTGACTCGACCTGTTGGGACGTGCTGTTGCCAAGGGCAATGCAATCAGCTTCTTGGTCCATTCCTTCTCCCTGTGGCTTCCAGTGACTCTGTTTCCAACAGAGTGGTTTAGGGCCCTGTCACTTCCAGGACATTCTGTTTTCCTTCCCTGGAGATGGGGAACCAGTGTTAGGACCTGGTCAGAGGTGGGGTGCCTGGAGGGGCCAGCCAGGAGCTCCCTGATCTGGGATGAGGAGACAGCTTGTCCAGTGCCCTGGGCTCTCCACGAGGCCAAGAAGCTCCAGATTCAGTGGGGGAGACTTATGCGGTGTTGTGAAAGAACATCACCTCAGTCATCCCCTGGTCCCTCCTTTTCTAGGCCATGGAACCCTCACTCCTCGTTGGCCATTCCTTTCGGTGACTTGTCCAACTTTTGTCTGTTCATGTGCTAGGACTTGTGGCAAAAGGAATTCAGAAAAGATAGGAGGGCTGGTGATGGTCAAGGCATCAGAGGATTTGGGGAAGATGGGGCATCTGGATGGGAGGCGGGGAGGATGAGGGCTGGTTTCTGGGTGGAGAGTGCGTTGAATTGAGCCTGAGGACTCTGACAGCAGACTCTCCATCTGGTTTTCTCACCACAATAGTTCTAGATCCTGGGAGTGGCTCAGAGCAGGAGCTCACCAAATCGATGGAAAATGATGGATTAGACCAAAGATTGGGAGACTTTGGTTCTTTTTTATTTTTTTAATTAATTAATTAATTAATTTATTTATTTATTTATGGCTGTGTTGGGTCTTCGTTTCTGTGCGAGGGCTTTCTCCAGTTGCGGCGAGCGGGGGCCACTCTTCATCGCGGTGCGCGGGCCTCTCACTGTGGGCCTCTCGCGTTGCGGAGCACAGGCTCCAGACGCGCAGGCTCAGTAGTTGTGGCTCACGGGCCTAGCCGCTCCGCGGCATGTGGGATCTTCCCGGACCGGGGCACGAACCCGTGTCCCCTGCCTTGGCAAGCGGATTCTTAACCACTGCGCCACCAGGGAAGCCCGAGACTTTGGTTCTTGTTGTGGCTCTATCATTACCTTGTTTTGTGACCTCGACAAGTCACATCCACTCCTAGAACCTGGGGTACGGTCAGTGCCACCCAAACCACAAGACCTGAGATGAGGATGGGAGTTGGTCCCCAAAGGAAAAACTTGGGAAGCGATTACGGGGAGCCAGAGAATGGATGATGGGAAGGCCAACCCACACACATATGTGTGCAAGCGCGTGCACACACACACACACACACACACACACACACGCAGTTATTTCAGTGGCTCATTGCTCCTCTGATTATTTTCCCAAACCCTTCACAAAAACCAAGTTGCTCATAATGATAACCATGGATCATTGTGCCTTAGTAGGTTCTGAGTAGAACCCAGAACTCAAGCTTCTCAGCTCACTGGTGGGTCTTCTTGCTCACATACACAGGTAGAGATCCTCAAAGTTCCTCGGAAGCCTGGCAGTGATTCCCAGGATCAGATAATATTCCAGAGGAGAAGTAAGGGCAGATCCATTGGTGGACTCATGTGTTTATTCATTGTCAAGCATTCACAGAGCATCTTCTCCACGTCAGGCTCTGGGCTTGGCGAAGCGTATGAGTCAGGATAGGCTAAGTCTGCTGGCATAACAAACACTCCCCACATCTCCGTGACTTCAACAATGAAGGTTTATTTCTTGCTCATGCTGAATTGTCATCGTAGGTTGGCTGGGGGTTTATTGTCCATCCTTCATATGGAATCAAACTGATGGAGCAGCTGTTCTCTGGAACACAGCTTTCCTTGTGGCGGGGGGTATGGTGCTGGTGAGACAGCCACAGGGTTTTAGAGTTAGAGGCAAGTGGGGTGAGGAGTGAAACATCTAGAAAAATGGGCAGTGGTGAAGGCCCTTGAGCACCATGATAAGGAGTTTTTACTTCATCTTGTAGCCCTTCCTCAGAATTGGCCTCACCTCTGGAGATGAATCTGAACTTTCCTTCTTGGTTTCCAGGATCTGAACAAGTATTTGCTCATGACAGTCCCAGGGACCTAGGAAGCTTCTGGTCAGCCATTGTCCAGACCATCATATCCTGCCTTGGTGTGGTCTGAACTGGAAAATCTGTGTGGCTAAGGAGAAGCCATGTATGTAGAAGAGATAGCTGGAGTGCACTCTGTTTAGATTTAAGCTCTCACCATCTCACTGTAATTAAGTGCCAAGTGGTTATTAAACAATACATTTACAGAATTCTGACAACTGTGTAAGAACCTTTCCTCTCCTACAGTGAATATTCCCCAGTAAATACGCTTGTAATATTTCACTGGCTTTTAATTAACCCGACTCGCCTATAAAACCATTTATCTTTTAAAAAGACTGTTGTTCCATGTGCAATACGTGTCAATAGATAATTAAAATGTTTTTCTTAGAGAATGAACAGGGAGATGTGATCTATGCATTTCAGAACGTTATTATTAAAACTGTTATTTATTGAGGTTTAAGCACTTGTTACTTGGTAACTATATAGCGACCGTGTCTCTTTAATACCAAAATTAAACAGGCATTGCAGACAAAATGTGCAAGGTTAGAAAACCTCTTGGGTCATAATTAAATAGTACAAGTAATAAGCGTTCAGTTCTTGTTTAGGAAACAAACGCTCCGATCTGGCTTCTTTTCTATCAGGAATTGGGAGGGCGTGTCTTTGTTTTTCCAGGAGCAGCCTGGCCGTGTCGCTGTTTCAAACACGGACACTTTTTTCAGAGCATCAGAAGTTTCTTCTAGAAATAACAGCTACAAAGTGTTTGGGGAACCTTAAAATAAAAGACAGTGTGAAACTGCTTTGGTGAATGTAGGCTCTTCTAGAACTAGTGGCTGGCCAGAGTCCCATGCCTGGGAGTAGACCTGTGTCTGGGGATGGCAGCCCTCAGAGAGAGGCCATCCCATCCCCTGGTAGCAGGCAGCCTGGCAAGGGTCGCTTTCCCACTCCTCCTGGCTGCCCCCAAGCTGCCCACCAGGGAGAAGCATCATGCTTGCCTCTCGGGCTAAGGGCCCTAGCTTGTTGTCCCGTTTACCATGAGCCCCTTATTGTGGGGTCAGCTGTGTCCCCAGAAAGATGCTGAAGTTCTAACCCCCAGTACCTGTGAATGTGACTGTATTAGTTTGCTAGAGCTGACGTAACAACGTACCACAGCCTGGATGTTTAAACAACAGAAATTGATCCTCAGAGTTCCGGAGGCTGGAAGTCCAAGGTCAAGGTGTTGGCAAGATTGGTCTTTCCCGAGACCTCTCTCCTTGGCTTGTAGATGACGCCTTCTCCCTGTGTTCTCACCTGGCCTTTTCTCTGTGCACACATATTGCTGACCTGTCTTCCTCCTCTTATAAAGGCACTAATACTATTGGATCAGGGCCACCCTTATGACTTCATTTAACCTTCATTCCTCTTTAAAGGCCCAATCTCCAAATACAGTCACACTGGGGATTAGGGTTTCAACATATGAAATCTGGGGGGGACACAGTGGTGTCTGAAACAGTGACCTTATTTGGAAATAGGATGATCGAGTTACGATCGTTAAGATCAGGATTCCTATTAGGATGGGTCCTCATGCGATATAACTGTATCTTTACAAAATAAGGAAATTTGGACAAAGAGACAGACATGTACACAGAGAGAACGCCACATTAGGATGAAGGCAGAGCTCTGGGGGATGCGCCTACAAGCCAGGATGGCCAAAGATGGCCAGCAGACCACCAGAAGTCAGGGGAAAGGATGGGACAAGGTTTCCTTCACAGTCCGCAAAGAGTACCAACCCTGCTGACACCTTGATCTCGGACTTCTAGCCCCCAGAACTGGAGACCACACATTTCTGTTGTTTAAGCCCCCCAGTTTGTGGTACTTTGCTACAGCAGCCCCAGGAAATGAATACACCCCCTGGCAAAGAAATTCTATCACACTCTGATCTTCCTGCCAATCCTCACTGGGTTCTCAGGTCATCCCAACCCACAGACCTGGGAGACAAAGCCAGGTCCTCAGTCATTTAAAGGGACTGAGTAGACTAACATGAGATGCAAAAGACAGTCTATTAGGGCGATGGAAACAGATATAACATATTATCATTTCATCTTAAATCGCATCTTTGTGTATATTTTATCCTGTACAATATTAATATAGTAATAGATGTATATGCTTTATAAGTAAACATGTGCACTTATGTCAGGGTAGGGAGGGGTCCATGTTCAACATGTTTTGACTGATAGAGCTGTGTGATCACACAAATTGGAGACCACTGTTCCAAGGTGGGGAGTCAGTGCTAAAAATTTTTTTTTTTTTTTGTTCCACAATTCATTGACTGAATTGGGGCAGGCGATTTAACAACAGATTGCGAGATAAGGCTGGGAGAGAAGAGTTCTTGCTTTCTCTCCCAGGAGCCAGTTGTGTCATGGATGCTTGTAGATTTTCCAAAATAGCCATCTGTTGTTGGGCAAGCTGGGTCTGAAGCTGGAGATTGGCACACATACATTCTAGGAGTCCTAGACATTCCTTGGGCTTGAGCTCAATTCCTGAGGGCAGCTTTGTTGCCAGGATTTTCAGGGAAGTGGCTGGTGGGGAACTTGCTTGGAGATTAATAAAGCTGGGGGAGGGTCTGGCTCGACAAAGAGGCACAGCATTACCTTCCTCTTTGGCTTTTCTATTAGTAGGATGACTACAACACTGTTCCATCTGAACACCAACAGGTGTGGTGCCACCCAGCCCAGTCCGATTGCACTACCACTCCCATCTCACCCCTCATCAAACCGGCCAGGTCTTCCCTCAACCGACGGTTTCAGTGCTGAAAAATTAGACCAGAGAGCTCCTGTTCAGGAGGATTTCATGTACGAGTCAGAAGAAAAGATTTTAGAGTTCTAAAGAGAATTCTTAAGGTTGTAAAAGAAGATTCAACAAACAAAAGATTGGAGACAAATAGTAGGTTTTCCCAGTGCCCTGGAGCACCGCACTTGGATTATTTATGACGTCGTCATATGTCTCACAATTCGTAATATCTTGACCTCCTTCAAGCCGAGGTGTCATTTGTCTCACCCTGAGGTCCTCTGAGCCCGACATCATGCATGTCCACAGTGTGGTCCCAGGGGGTGATTAACAGTGCTCTAGGTGGAGAGGAGATGGCAGGGCCCGAGCCGGCACTGGCACACGGGGAATCTTTCTCTTGAAGCCCCTCCATCCTGAGAGTGACAGGTGAACCGTGGGTCAGGAGGAGGGGAGAGAGGAAAGTGAGACAGAGAGAAGCAGGAAGGCAGGCCTCAGAGGGAGAGGTAGGTAAACAGAGAAAAATACAGCAGGAGGGCATCTGAGAAGCAGAGATAGAGATGGTCAGAGGGCTGAGGGCGGAGGCAGAAGTTTGGAGGCAGAAAGGAGGGATGAAATCACGAGAAAAATGCAACACTTGCCAAAGGTTGTTCAAACACGTGGTAATTTTTCGTACGTCATAATTTCAGTATGTTTAGGGCTTTACTTAGACATTATCCCAATCTGTATTATTGCACTCATTTGAATAAACATGCTTTACATCTGGAATTTTGGGCATTATGTTACAGGTTCTAGAGTGCGCTGCACCCTTGGGCTGGGAAAGGGCATATTTTTGGTGGGCACCAGACTTCAGGTTATGGAATCCGAAGGTCTGGATGTCAGCCATTAAGCCGCCCATCGGTGTCCTCGTCCCCTCCCCCTGGAAGCTGAGAACAGATGTTCTCTCTGCCCTAGTAGCTGCCTTGATTCCAGGAGAAAGGAGAGAGTGAGAGAGGAAGGGCTCTGGATGTGGATGCATCCTTTCCTCTCCTCCCTGTGTTACCATAGTATCTCGTTTCCTTGGTTACCGGTGGCCAAGGAAAGGACACTGGGCAAGTGCAGGATTTTGATGGAGCTCTCTAAAGAGAGATATCAGCACAGACCTTGTCTCTTTTAAAAGAACGCTCGTTCTGAGAGGTTGCTCAAGAATGGGGGTGGGGAAGAAATGGGTAGTTCTCATGAAGTGGGAATTTAGAAATTTCATTTCACTGGATAGAAATGAAGCACGTAAAAGATAACCTTGAGGAATCAAAGCCAGGGAGGCCTTACCCAGCTTTGCACATTGCTGGAAATCTGGAATTGGCAGGAAGGCTGTGATGCTAATTAAGAAATGATTTCTGCAAATGTTTACTTTAACTGCGCCCAGCTTGGGCTAGCTCAGTAGCTGGCCTGCTCTTTTCCCTGGATAACTAAGCACCCTTGGGGAATATGGGAATATGCCACTTCCGCTGGGAGCATCTGGCATCAGCCTTTAACAGTCCCAAGAGGCCACATGGACCTGTGAACTCTCTCCTGAGAGCCTCTAGATTGTTTTTTGGACAGTTAAATGATGTGGAAGGCAGCGGCCCCCAATTCTACTCAACTTTTGAGAGTCAGTCAAGATATCTGTCCTTCCAATACGTTTGTCTTGACTTCTCCACCTAAGTTAGGTGCCCTTCTTCAAGAACCCCAGGAACTACATTTTATCATTGAAAATTTTATCATTGCTTTTACTACATTGTTCACTAATTGTATGATTATTAGTCTTTCTGCTCTGCCTGGTTTTGAGTTTTCTCATTTTTATTTCTTTTTAAGAAACGTTTTATTTTGGGAGGGAGAGGTAGGTAACACATAAAGGTGGTTAAACAATTAGATCAGTACAAAATCCTCTATGATAAAAAGCCTCCTCCGGCTGGAGCCCCCATTCATGCCCCACTCCCTCTGGGCAGCCATCGTTTCCACTTCTTGTGTGTTCTGCCAGAGAGTGGATGCAGAAATGAGCATGTTTGTCTGCCTCCCTCTCTATTCCTCCTTCATCCTTTATCTTCCTCCCTGTCTCCCTTTTACCCAAATGATACAATCCACACTATTCTGCTTATTACATTTTTTAAAATTAGCCATCTGTCTTGAAGATCTTTTTTATATAAGTATGTATAGAACTTTTAAAAAATTGCAGTGTAGCATTCCACTGTATGAGTCTGCCTCTTTTCTCACTCATCTTGGATTTCCAAAGGCTCCTAGTGCAGATCCAGCCCATAGTAGATGGTCGACGAGCATTCGGCAAATAAACGAATGAATGAAAACTCTCTATGTTGAGAGAGCTTAATTAGAGCCTCAGGAATATGAAAAGTTCAACTACATGGAAGCATTTTTTTTCCCCCAAAGTAAGACATATGTATTCAGTGGGGGCGGGGAGTGGGGTAGTGCCAGTGGACCTTCTGCGGGAAGAGGAAAGGAAAAAGAGACCAAAGGTATCCCAAGTGGAATTGGACATAAGAGCCCAGCTTGCTGGGACTTTTATTTATTTGATGCACAGGTGGTCTCTCGGCTGGTGTTCTGTGAATCCTGTTCAGTTTGGGGCCGGTATTTTTGATATGGGTCTGGATTTGTTCCCTCTGTTTTTGTGTTTTTTCTTTATGGGCAGGGACAGTGTGAAAGCTCTCTTTGGCTGTCGTCTGTGGCTGACTGCTAGCCCTGTGCAGCCTGGTTTATAGCTCAGCGCCACCATGGTCAGCTGCAGGCTGTCTGGGTGATGATGTGGGACATGCCAGCTGGCCTCACACGCAGGGGCACCTTTAGGTTTTCCAGGAGGATGGAGACTCCTGGAAATGGGGACTCCTTCCCCCACTTTCTTTCTGTGCTAAAGCTAATAGTTTAGGGGAAGCCGTGTGCCCTATGCTTTCCTCCTTAGAGCCTATTGGCCTGAGTTTTGTCCTCTACCCACACCTGTCCCCACTTTGAAGCAGACAGATATCCAGGCAGCTTGAAGGAGGCTGTGCTCTCTGGAAGAGGTGACAGAAGGGTGTGGCGTAAGAACTAAAATTAAGACTCAGTATTACGTGTTGCGTTGGCATCTGGTAAAATTGGGAGGGCCTCCAATGGTTTAACTGCAAATTCTTCTTCTAAGACTGTTTCCAAGGACAAGGTCCCCCGCTCAACAACCCTCCTTTTCAAGGGACTAGGCACAGTTAGTTCCTGCTTAACCCCGGGTAGCGGGTTTCAGTTCTCTCCCAGTCCATGGAATTATTCAAACAAAACCCACATCCTCCCATGGGAAACAAGGAACACCTCTTGATACTAGAAAGCCTGCCTCTCACAGCCCCTGGTTTTTCACTCTTCCTGTGCGGCCCTGCCTGGAATTCAGTGTCCTCCTTCCCTGGGCTATGAGTATAACAATTTGCCGTGTTGATCTTATGCGTCCTGGGTCAGGTGTCATGTGTTCATCCATCCCCATAACCCTAGGGTGTGGGTCCCTCCCTCAGCAACAGGGTGAATGGGGCTTAGAACAAAGGGTGCCTGATTCTGAACTCTTAAGTGCATCAGCATCACCTGAAACACTTGTTTAAAATGTGCTTTAGGGCTTCCCTGCTGGCGCAGTGGTTGAGAATCTGCCTGCCAATGCAGGGGACACGGGTTCGAGCCCTGGTCTGGGAGGATCCCACATGCCGCGGAGCAGCTGGGCCCGTGAGCCACAATTACTGAGCCTGCGCGTCTGGAGCCTGTGCTCCGCAACAAGAGGGGCCGCGACAGTGAGAGGCCCGCGCACCACGATGAAGAGTGGCCCCCGCTTGCCGCAGCTAGAGAAAGCCCTCGCACAGAAACGAAGACCCAACGCAGGCAAAAATAAAGAAATAAATAAACAAATAAAAATTTTAAAAAAGAAAAAAAAATGTGCTTTACACACAAGAGATTCAGAAGGTCTGGGGTGGTGCCTAGGAATCTGCATTTTCACAGGCCCAGGTGATTCTCACTTGGGTGATATGCAGCCATGACTTCCAAAGCCTCTCCTTGCAGTCTTAATGTTGATAGGGAGGCCTGTTCAACCTGGGAATCCAGGGAAGGGTAGGAAATACGATGTTCCACTGCCCTTGCTTGATCTCTTTTGTCTTCCTGCACCTACAGTGTGGGTCAGGGCTCACCAGTTCCATCAGCACTTCGTTCTAAAGGTCAGGGCCAAGAGCAGTGGAACGTTCACAAGCTTGTTCTCCATTTGACAAACTCTGGAAGGTTAAGTCACAGAGTCCCACTGAGCAGGAACCTCGGAGGAGCCTCATGGGAGGATGAGGGTGGAGTGGGGAAGTGTGAGAGATGACTCAGTTTGGGGTCTGGACTTTTTCTTGAAGTTCAAAAGTTACCTTGCCTGGCAGGGCCAAGTGAGGAACAGGAGACCTCTCTTTCAAGATCTCTATTAATAGTTGAATCTAAGTTTATAGGAAGTCACAGAAGAATTTGATATAGCTCAGCCACTGGGTTCATATATGCATTTGTTCATTCACTTTATGTTTATTGTTATCTTATTATGCTCCAGGGAAGCATTGTGTCCAGGTGCTGGGTAAACAGTAGTGAATTAAATAGACATGGACCTTGGCCAGATGGAGCACACAAACTGGTGGAGAAAAACATTAAAGAAGGAACCAAATAAATACATAATACTGATTGGTTAAGTGCTATAATGGAAAAGATGCTATGAGGGTCTTATTAGGATTCTTTCATTTGCAACAGTAGAAACCCAACTCAAAATGGTCCAAGCAGAAAGATGAATTGGCTCAGGTAACTGGGCCTTTATCTCACTGCCTTTCCTCCGTTAGCCTCCTTCTCTTGGGCTTTCCCCCCCTGCTAAAGGTCCTGCTTGCCAGCAGCCCTGTGGATATGTTTGCACAGCCTGTAATCCAAGAAGAAACAGAACTTAGCTCTCAGTGCCCTTTGTAAAACTCCGGAGAGAGGACTTTGATTGACCGTTCAGCAATCACTTGCTCAGTTCTGTAACTAGGGGGTAGAGAGACTTGAGATTGAAAGTACCACCTGAACCCCAGGGGATGGGGAAAGAACAATCCCCCAAAGGTATGGAGGTTAAGGGTGGGAAGAAAGAATTACGCAGGCAAAGACAACGTCCACTACACAGAGGAACCTCACTGGGTTTGTGGAGTTGGGAAGGGCCTTTCTTAGGAAGTGCTATTAGGATGGAGATGTTCTTTCCCTGTTTCTGAAAAGGTGTAGATGCATTAGAGATACAAACAGGAGAGGGACAGCATATCTGGACTGTTCTTTACATCTGCAAATCGTTTAGGGATGGGAAGGCATGGGGAGGCTTCCTAAATAACTACAAGTCAAGTCAACAACTGTTGAGCTACCCCAGGGGAAATTGTTCTGAGTGGAGCAGGTTGCCTTCTTCCCCAGAGAGGCAAGTGTTGGCCGAGACTACATCTGATGATGGCAACTTCAGCAGTTCAGCGGGGACCGGGACTGGTGACCCCTCTGTCTGGGTTAATGCTTGGCTTGCTTTTTAAAAGAATTTTTAAAGATAATTTTATTTCTCCCTTTTATTAAAAAATTAAAGGTATATACAGTATACAATGTTTATCTCAGAAATAAATTAAGAAAAATCAGGTTAGCAAAAAACAAAACAAAAAATCACTCTATATCTCACTTTCCACTTGGGAACATTTTGATGTATAACCTTCCGTTTCCTTCTTCTCTTCCCTTACTCCCCTTCTCTCTTTCCACATATGCACAGGTATATGTGTGTGCCTACATATATGTGTGTCTATGTATCAATATTTATATATACATACATAAAAATGGACTCAATTATAAAATGTTCTGAAATCTGAATGACCTATCATATAAATAAGTATAACATTATATCATCCTTTTAAGTGTCTCCCTCAGTTTATTAGGAATATTGTTCTATAGTTTTCTTTTTTTTTCTTCCTAGGTTTATTGAGATGAAATTGACATAGAACACAGTGTAAGTTTAAGCTGTACAACACAGTGATTTTTATATATGTATATATTGCAAAATGATCACCACAACAATGTTAGTTACCACCTCCAGTGCCTCACATAGCTACAATTTCTGGGTGTGTGGTGAGAGCTTTTAAAACCTACTCTGTTAGCAACTTCCAAGTTTCTAATACAATACTGGTAGCTATAATCACCATGCACTACATCACCTCTCCAGAAATTATTCATCTTATAACTAGAAGTTTGTATCCTCTGACCACCTTCACCTGCTTGCATTTTGTCTATGGCGGCTTTGCATTACAAGGACAGAATTGGGTAGTTGCAACAGATGTTCTATAGTTTTCTTTTCTTGTAATATATTTGTCAAGTTTTGGTTTTAGAGTTAAACCAGCCTCACAAAATGAATTGGGAGGTAGTATCTCCTCCTCTTTCTTCTGAAAATTTTTGTAGAATTGGTATAATTTCTTCCTTAAAAATTTGATAAAATTCACAAGCAAAGCTTTCTGGGCCTGGAGTTTTCTCTGCGGGAAAGTTTTAAATCAAACATTCAATTTCTTTAATAGATATAAGGCTATTCAGAATTTTCTATTTGATAAATTTTGTCTTTCAAAAAATTTGCCCATTTCATCTGTGCTTTTCAATTTATTGGCATAAAGTTGTTCATAATATTCTCTCATTTCCTTTTAATTTCTATGGGATCTATAGTGATGTTTCTTCTGTCATTTCTGATATTGGTAATATCTCTCTCCCTCTCTTTCTTTCTTTCCCCTACCCTTCCTTTCTATCAGTATGGCTAGAGATTTCTCAATTTTATTTATCTTTTCAAATAACTGGCTCTTGGTTTCATTGATTTGAAACCTTTCTTTTTTTTCAAATATAAGCATTTAAAGGCATAAATTTCCTTCTAAGCACTACTTTAGCTGCATCACACAAATTTCAATAGGTTGTGTTTTCAACATAATTCATTTTAAATATATTTTCCGTTTTCTCTGTGGTTTTTTATTTGACTCATAGGCTCTTTAGAAATGTGTTATTTAGTTTCCAAATATTTTTTCATTTTCCAATTGTTTATTTGTTGTTCATGTTTTTAAATTTGATTTCGTTTGATCAATTTGATCAGACTACAGACACAACGTGATTTCAATCCATTTAAATTTACCAAAGCTTTTTTGTTTGTTTTTTGTGGCCCAGCATATGGTCTATCTTGGTAAATGTTTTTAAAAATATAATGTGTATTCTACTGATATCAGCTACTGCATTCTATAAATACCAGCCAGTTGATCTGGCTGAGACTGTTCTGCACATGTTTTGTATTTTTACAGATTTTCTGTCTACTTATTCTATCAATTACTGAAAAAGGTGTGCTAAAATTTCCAACAATAACTGTGAATTTGTCTTTTTCTCCTTTTATTTCTGTCAGTTTTTGAGCATGTATTTTGAAGTTTTGTTATTAGGTGCATTCACATTTAGGATGGTTTTGTATTCTTGATGAATTGACCCTTTTATCTTTATGAAATGGCCCTCTTCATGTCTTTCATTACAGAAGAATCAAGAACACTTCCCAATTCGGTTAACGAGGCTGGCATTACCTTGATACTAAAACCAGATCAAAACATTACAAGATAAAACTATGGAACAATATCCTTCATGCACATAGACAAGAGCATCCCCAAGAAATACTGACAAATTGAATCCAGCAGTATGTAAAAAGCACAATACATTATGTCAGTTTGAGTCCTCCAAGAAGCAGATGCTGAGATAGAGCCAGGATTGCAAGAAATTTATTTGGGGGTAACACATGTGAAGGATAAGGGGTGAGAGCACAATTATTCAGGGAAAGCTCTCAAACTATGATGTAGCTCTGACACCTGTGAAAGGAAAGGGAGGAAGTAGGATTGGGCAGGAAGAACCTCAGACTATGGTGTAGCCCTAACAAAGCCTTGACTACCCATTGGGAGCTCTGTAGAAAAGATTGCTCATTAGAGAACTCCTGTATTTGCCAGAACTGGTCAGGTCCCAAGACCAATACTATGCTCTTTCATTGTCCAGAGCTGTCTGGGAAGAGTAAGGTCTTGGTTCAAATGCTATGGCTGATCCCAAAGGCGCTCCAGCTAAAGGCTGCCAGCTAAATATATTCCTCATATCCGAATCGCAACTCCTTTCTTAAAGGAATATCTAAGAACCACAATTTCATGGCACAGACCAAATGGGGTTTATTCCAGGCATGCATGATTAATTTAACATTTGAAAATCAATCAATGCAATTCACCATATTAACAGAATAAAAGAGAAAACCATATGATCACCTCAATAGATGCAAAAAAAAAAAAAATTCAACTTTCATTTACCATAGATTTTCAGCAAATCAAAAATAGAAGGGAACATCTCCAACCTCATAAACCTAAAACCTAGAGTTAACATCATACATAATGGTGAAAGACGGAACTCTTGGCAAGAATGTCATATCAATACTCCTGTACAACAAGTCAATAACATAAACAATGAAAAGAAATAAAAGGCATGCAGATTGGAAAGGAAGGAGTAAAACTTCTTTGTTTACAGATGACATGATCATCGATATAGAAAAATCCCAAGAAATCCCAAGAAAATCCGAAAAATTGTTATTGGAAAAAAAATAAGTGGGGCTTCCCTGGTGGCGCAGTGGTTGAGAATCTGCCTGCCAATGCAGGGGACACGGGTTCGAGCCCTGGTCTGGGAAGATCCCACATGCTGCGGAGCAACTAGGCCCGTGAGCCACAGCTACTGGGCCTGCGCGTCTGGAGCCCCTGCTCCGCAACAAGAGAGGCCGCGATAAAGAGTGGCCCCCGCTTGCCGCAACTAGAGAAAGCCCTCGCACAGAAACGAAGACCCAACACAGCCAAAAATAAATTAATTAATTAATTAAAAAAAAAAAGTGAATCTTAGTACAGGATAGAAAGTCAAAACACAGAAACCAATTGTTTTTCTATTTACTAGAAGTGAACAATGGGAAATTGAAATAAAAATAAATACCACTTACAATAATATAAAAAACAAAATACTTGGGTATAAATCTAATAAAATACGTGCACAATCTGTATACTAAAAATATTCCTGAGAGAAACTAAAGAACACCAGAGTAAATGGGATAACAACATTTATAGATCAGAGGCTTGTTATTGTTAAGATGTCAGTTCTCCCCAAAGCAATCTATAGATTCATTGCAATCCCAATATAAATCTTAGCAGGATTTTTTTAATTTGACGAGCTGATTCTAAAATATATATGAAAATGCAAAGAATTTAGAATAGCCAAAATAATTTTGAAAAATAAGAAGGACATTGGAAGACATACACTACCTGATTTCAAGACTTACTCTAAAGCTGCATTTATCAAGGCAGTATGGCGTTGCATAAGAAACCAACATATAGATCAGAGGAACAGAAGGGAGATTACAGAAATAAACTTGCACATATAAGGCCAACTGATTCTTGACAAAAGCGCCAAAGTAATTCAGTGAGGAAATGCTAGTCTTTTCAACAAAAATGTAGGCCTGATGTGATAAATGATGCAGAAAAATTGGATATAAGTGTTGAAAAAATAAACCTCTACCATTACACATAAAATATAAAACATAAAACTAGAAATTGTCATAGACTCAAACATAGAAATGAAAACTATGATGTTTCTAGAAGAAAATATAGGAGAAAAATCTTTGCAACTTTGTTAGGCAATACTGTATTAGACAGGATATAAAAAGCACAAACGATAAAAATTGGATAAGTCAGACTTCATAAAAATCCAAAAGGTACTCTTTTGAAAAACACTCTTTAAAAAAGGAAAAGTAAAGCAAAACTGGGAACTAATTCACAATACCTCCATCCAGCAAGGGACTTGTATATGAAATCTTTAAAGCACTCTAACAATATGATATTAAGAAGACAGATATTCTAATTTTCAAATAGACAAAATATAGACATTTCTCCAAAGAAGACGTACAGATGACCAACAAGCACATGAAAAGACGTTCAACATCACTAATTATTAGAGAAATGGAAATCAAAACTACAATGAGGTATCACCTCACACCAGTTAGAATGGCCATTATCCAAAAGTCTACAAGCAATCAATGCTGGACAGGGTGCCGAGAAAAGGGAACCCTCCTACACTTTTGGTGGGAATGTAAATTGGTATAGCCACTATGGATAACAGTATGGAGGTTCCTTAAAAAACTAAAAATAGAGTTACCATATGATCCAGGAATCCCATTCCTGGGCATATATCCAGAGAAAACTCTAATTTGAAAAGATACATGCACCCCAATGTTCATAGCAGCACTATCTACAATAGCCAAGACATGGAAGCAACCTAAATGTCCATTGACAGATGAATGGATAAAGATGTGATATATATGTACAATGGAATATTACTCAGCCATAAAAAGAATGAAATAATGCTATTTGCAGCAACAACATGGATGGACCTAGAGGTTATCATACTAAGTGAAGTAAGTCAGACAGAGAAAGACAAATATCATATGATATCACTTATTTGTGGAATCTAAAAAATAATACAAGTGAACTTATTTACAAAACAGAAACAGACTCGTAGACATAGAAAACAAACTTAAGGTTACCAAAGGGGAAAGAGGGGGAGGGATAAATTAGGCATATGAGATTAACAGATACATGCCAATATATAGAAAATAGAAAAATAACAAGGATTTACTGTATAGCACAGGTAACTATATTCAGTATCTTATAAAGACCTATAATGGAAAGAATCTGAAAAAGAAATATATATACATATATATATTAAAACCACAGTGAGATACAACTACACACCCATTAGAGTGGCCAAAATGAAAAAGAATGACAACACCAAGTGTTGGCAAAGTTGTGGGACACCTGGAACTCCCATGCATTGTTAGTGGGGATGTAAAATGGTACAGTCTCTTTGGAAAACATTTAAGCAGTTGTTTAAATAATTTAACATATACTTGCCACACGACCCAGCCATTTCACTGCTAAGTATTTACCTAAGATAATTAAAACATATGTCCACAAAAAAACCTAAAAAGAAATATTTATAGAAGTTTTCCTCAGGATAGTCCCAACTTGAAATGACCCAAACGTGCACCAACAGTTATACAGTATTCGTACAATGGAATACTGCTCAACAATAAACAATGTACTACTAATACAGACAACAACATGGGTGAATCTCTAAAACATTATGCTTAGCTAAAGCAACAAAACACAGAAGACTACATAGTATATGACTCAATTTAGATAAAATTCTGCACTCCTATATTCATTGCAGAATTATTGATAGGAGCCAAGATATGGAAGCAACTTAAACGTCTACTGACTGATGAATGGCTAAAGAAAATGTGGAATATACATACAATGGAACTTTATTCAGCCTTGAAAAAGAAAGAAATCCTGCCATTTGCAGCAGCATGGATGAATCTGGAGGACATTATGCTAAGTGAGATAAGCCAGACACAGAAGGACAAACACTACATGATACCATTTATATGGGGAATCTAAAATAGCCAAACTCATAGAAGGGGAGAGTAGAATGGTGGCTGTTAGGGCCTGGAGGGCAGGGACAGAATATGGGAAGGTATTAGTCAAAGGGCACAAAGTTTTAGTTATGGAAGATGGAAAAATCCTAGAGATTTACTGTACAGCACAGAGCTTATAGTTAACAATGCTGTAGTGTACACCTAAATACAATTAAGAGGGTGGCTCTTATATGTTCTTATTACAAAAAGTAATAATAAATAAAGAAGGTAGGATGAAACTTTTGGAGGTGAGGGATAGGTTTCTGGCATAGATTGCGGTGATGCTTTCACAGATGTATAATTACCTCCAAACTCATCAAGTAGTATATATTAAATATGTATAGCTTTTTGGTAGGTCAATCATACCTCAAAGAAGAAATTCTATAACAGACAACATTAATCTACAGTGACAGAGAATGGATTACTGGTTGCCTGGAACTGAGAGGTTGGGGGAAATTGACTGTCAAGATCATGAAGGAACTCCTTGAGTTGATGTTAATGTTATGTGTCTTGACTGAGGTGAAGGTCTCATGGGTATATTCATTTGCCAACTCATAGAATCAATGGGTATGTTTTATTGCATGTAAATGAAACCTTAACAAAGTTACTTTGATAAAAAAGAGGCTCCTAAGTGTTTAATTATATGGACTTATTGAGTCACTTATTTAATAAATTTTCTACTCCTGGATATTTAGGCTATTTCTGATTTTTCATATTTAAAAAATACCATTATGCACATATGTGCACATACATCTTAGAATATATATTCAATTATTTCTTTAGGTTAAATTTCTAAAATTAGAATTTCTATGTGCAGTGTGCATCATTTGATACATACTGATAACATGACCTCTATAGATGTTGAAACAAATTTCAACCCCACCAGCCACCAATGAAACACAGAAGGGATTGAGGGAGGACGGGGATGGTTCAACCTCATCCCAAAGAGAAAATGATGAACCTTCAGAGACTCAGCTGTAGGGTCACCTCTGTCTTGCTTGTGAGAAAATCTGCCCCTTTGCTTTTATGTAGTTCAATAACCACAGGTGTTGTGGTTATTCTGACAATATCACAACATCAAGCTCTGATTCACTCTGGGAGGAGAGGGATGGAGGTTGAGAGGGATTCTCAGGAATTAAGAGCCTTGCTTTCATAGAATTAATTTTTTAATTGTGGTAAAATATATATAACATTAAAATTTCCATTTTAACCATTTTTTTTTAAAGTAGACTTTTAAAAAAAGAGGAGTTTTAGGTTCACAGCAAAACTGGGCAGAAAATACCCAGTTTCCATGTAGCCCCTTCCCCTACATATGCATAAACTCCCCACTATCAACACCCCCGACCAGAATGGGACATCTGTTAGAATTGACAGAACCTACATTGATACATCATTGTTATCCAACAGTTTACATTAAGGTTCATTCATGGTGTTGTCCGTTCTATGGGTTTAGACAAACGTATGGTGACATGTCTCCACCATCGCAGTATCACATAAAATAGTTTCACACCTTAAAAATCCTCTGCCAGTTCACCAGTTTCCCAGCACTCCTAACCCCTGATGACCACTGATCATAGGATTATTTTTAAACGTGGGGGAAAAAAACCAAACATTAAACAAATAATTACAATAAAGATAAACAGAAAACCAATGTGATAAGAGCTACCTCAGAGGACCAGGAGAGGCCGCACGGGATATACCTGTTGAACGGAGGGCGGTTGCCACAGGCTTGGGCTCTGGACTGGGCAGTGCAGGCTGTAGGCCCAGCTGTGGCCTTTACTGGAGGACATGTGTCACAGAAGCTGGGCCTAACCTGGCGAGGGGGGACCTCCCTGAGGAGGTGGAGAGTGGGCTGGGCAGGAGGAAGCAGACCACGTGTGCCCACATGGGAAAGGCCTGAGGGGAGAAACTGAGTCCTGACCGTCCTTAGGATGGACACCTGAAGAAAGGGAAGGATGCCTGAGATGTGCCATTGGCACCAGCCCCTGTCTGCACCCAGATCTGGCTGTAGGGGGAGCAGATTGTGGAATGCCTTCCAGCTCCACTGTCTGACTGCTCGTGTTCCCAGCACGCGCCATCATAGTCAGTGTCAAGGTTAAGAGCGCAGACTCTGGAGTCAGACTGTGCGTTCAAAGCCCTGTCCAATTCTTACTGGTCATGGGACTGTGAGCTGTAGATGCTGCCTCTTTGTGCCTCAGTTTCCTCATCTGTAAAAGGGGGATAATAGTAGTGCATACCTCTTGGCTTCCCGTGGGGATTAAACGAGTACATCCACGTAAAGCTCTTAAAGGCCTCAGTAAAGCTAAGCTGCTCTAATGATCATTCAGTGAGCATCTACAGCATGCCTGGGCTAAGCCAGCATCATTTCTCGGTGCTGGGGACCTGGCATGAGGAAAACAAATAGATGTCTCCTGTGATCGCGCTTACATTCTAGTGAGGGGAAATAGTTGAACAATGAAGGAAAGAGAAATGCAGGAAAAGACCAGATACGATAAGTGCTGTAATGGGGGAGGGGGTGACTGGGGATGGAAGGTTCTTTAGGTTTCCGTTGGGTGGTCAGCAAAGCTCTCTCTGGGGAAGCGCTACTTGAGCAAAGATATGAATGACAAGAAAAACAAGCCATACAAAGTTCTGGAGGCAGAGCCTTGCATCAACACGTGCAAAGGTCCTAGGGTGGTCTTGGTGTGATGGGGGAGCAGGAAGAAACTTGTGAGGCTGGAGTACAGTGAGTGAGGTAGAGATGAAGAAAGAGCGACCAGAAACCCCATGCACTGCAGGCCAGAGTGAGGAGTTCAGACTCTTTAGTGCTATCACAGAAATACCCTGGACGGACTTTAGGCAGGAAAGTGATATATCTGATAGACCAGATTGACTGTGATGGTTCTTGCTGCTTCCTCTAATGTCCTTTTGTCACTTTCTTAACAATCGGTCATGCCAACCCAGTACCCTAAATTTGTTCAAAATGCACCACTTTTCACTGTATATTTCTATGAGACTGGCTATAACCTCATGTGTCCATGTTCGTATTGCATGGAATAAGTATTCAAACCATGGAGATTTCTTTGTTGTTGTTGAACCTAATTGTTATTCTTTACTCACAAGTGGTGTACATACATACTGGTATGGTTTGTAAACTGTGACCACACAGACATGCAACTGGTGCTTGTGGCAGAAAACACGACTTTGTGAAAAAAGTCAAAAATTTCCAAAATGTACTCAATATTCTGTGATAACCTATATGAGAAAAGAATCAGAAAAAGAATGAATATATGTATATGTATAACTGAATCACTTTGCTGGAAACCTGAAACTAACACAACGCAATAAATCAATTATACTCCAATAAATTTTTTTTAAAAGTTTCCCCCAAAAATGCACCATTCATGAAGAACGCTCCTGGGAGCAGCCTCTTTCCCGAGTCCCCTCCTTCCTTCCCCACCCCATGCCACTGCCCAGAGGCAGGACTATGGGGCCACGACCAGGCCTGTGTCTCATGAGCTGCCCTGAGGATGTAGGAATCCCACTCGCTCCTCGGTCATCAGCTGTCTTTCTGAGCATCTCTCTTGTGTCTGGCACTGAGCTGGAGGCTGTGGGCACCCGGAGTGGATGCTGAGGTCTCCGTCCACCTCCTAGAGGGAGTTGGGTCTAGTTAAGGAGTTAAGACTTGCCTGAAATAATTAGTAAGTGGTTTAAGGCATGATCAAAATTCACTGTTAGATTGGATGGCTTATCGTCAGCTGAGGGCTATAGGAGTTCAGAGAGCCGGCAACGGAGCTGCCAGATTTCAGAGCTCCCGCAGACCATGGCAGTAGCCAGCACCCCTGATAGAAGATTCCCACATCAACTGCAGTCCTGCCAAATGTGCTGAGAGAAAACAGACACTCTGGGGTAAACTCGAGAAAGACTGTGATGGCAGCTACCTCAGTGGGAGCTGGGCCACCCCGTACACACACACACACACACACACACACACAGACACACACACACGCACACGCACACGCGCGCGCCTCTTTAATACTTGTGATCCTGGTAGAAGTGAAAAGTTCACAGCTGCACATTACCACCCTGACCTTTAAATGTCTTCAGGTAAATAGCAGCGAGCTGGGTGTGGGAGTGGGAAGCTTCAGCTGGAATATCCAAGTTCTGAGCACGGGCCCTGCAGGTTGTGCTACGGACCTGATTTCGGCATGTTCAGAAAACCTTTCTCTGTATCAACCAAACAGCCAGCATTTAAACATTTTTTATATGTACATTTTTTAATTTTTAAATTTTTTTCCAGTTTTCTTGAGGTGTAATTGACATACATCACTGTATAAGTTTAAGATACCGACTTACATATATTGTGAAATAATTACCATAATAAGCTTACTTAGCATCCATCATCATCATATCATATAGATACAATAAAGAGAAAAAGCAAAAAAAGAAAAACAATTTTTCCTTGTGATGAGAACTTTTAGGATTTATTCTCTTAACAACTTTCCTATATATCCTTCAGCAGTGGAAACTCTAGTCATCATGTTGGACATGACATCCCCAGTACTTATTTATCTTGTAACTGGAAGTTTGGATCTTTTGACCTCCTTCATCCAAATCCTGCTCCCCCCACCCCCTCCCTCTGTATATGATCTATTTTTCTATTGGTTTGTTTTTTGCTTTTTAAATTTTTTTGTTTGTTTTTTAGAGTCCGCATATAAATGTGATTATTCAGCATTTGTCTTTCTCTGTCTGATTTACTTCACTTAGCCTAATGCCCTCATAATTCCTCCATGTTTCGCAAATGGCAAGATTTCATTTTTTCTCAAGGCTAAATAATATTCTATTATATATATGTATATACGTATATACATATACCACATCTTTTTTATCCATTCATCTGTCAATGGACACTTACCAGCCGTACTTATTGAGCACCTACTGTCTGCCTGGTGACACAGGCCTGGTATGTATCTTCAAAGGACTTACAGTCAACTAGGAAAGATGCCATGTACATCCAATAACCACCAGGTGACAGTGAGGTGATTGACAGCTTGGCTCCAGACCAGAAAGCCCCAAACCAGAATCCCAACCCCCATCCCCACTCACTCACCTGTGAGCTGTGGAAACTACACCAAGAGGCTCCACCTCTCCATCAAGAAAACAAGCCTAATAAGAAAATCTTTCTTTCAGGTTGATGGGAGGAAAAAGCACAAGTCCTGGCAAATAGTATACACTCAACAAATATTAGGTCTTTTGAAAGTATTGCTCAGTAACTGCTATCCATATTGCCATATTACATATTTACTAGTAATAATAACTATGTGTGTTAGCTTGGGCTCCTGAAAGCAGACTGAGTTGGGGACTGTGTGTGGGAGGTTTGGTGGGAAGTGCTCTTAGGAAATACACCTGTGAGGAGGCAAGGGTGGCAGGAGTGGTCAGGGAGTGAAGCCGGTCCTACAGGGAGCTCTTGAGCTGGAGTGGTTCATCAGAGTTGTCCCACATAGAGACAGGCGGTGGCCTTTGTATCCCTGCATCAGCCAGCCTTTGGCCATGGGCAAGGGCCAAACCCTGGGTGAGGCAGGTCTCTGCAGCTGAGGGCGATTGCCAGCAGCCAGGGGTAAATGGGATCTGGGCAAGGCATCCAGAGTGCACTATGGTGTGTTACATCACATGGAACTCTGGAGCTCATGGATTTGGACTTTTGTTCTTGGCTGACAAGGGGCCTGCCATGTGACCATGAACAAGCCATGTTCCTTTTGGGGACCACAGCTTCCCCCAGATAAGACAAAATTGCTGGTCTGAAATTACTTCCAAGTCCAGCACTTCATGGGCTGAAGCAGTCAGAGAAGGCTTCATGGAGGAGGAGTGACCTGAGCTGGGTCTAAAGGACGGCCAGCGTTGGGCTAAGCAGAGCAAAGAGGGGAGGATGAGGAACCAGCCAGTGTTCTGTGTAGGGCACACTTTCAAAGGCAACCTTGGGTCTTTCCAGCCTCAACACTGGCCCCAACCCTCTCTGGCCCTCCAGGTCTTAAGCTCCTTGAAGTCGGGGTCCATGTTCTGTTTGTGTTGGTCTCCTGAAGGTCCAGCACAGACCTGAGCACCAATCGATGCCGAATTAAAAAGCAGCAGGGGACTTCCCTGGTGGTCCAGTGGCTAAGACTCCACGCTCCTAATGCAGTGGGCCTGGGTTCAATCCCTGGTCAAGGAACTAGATCCCGCATGCTGCAGCTAAAGATCTCGCATGCCGCAACGAAGACCTGGTCAGCCAAATAAATAAATTAAAAAAAAAAAAAAACAAAGCAGCAGGGCTCTGCTTCCCATCACCTCCCCTGAGCCCTTATAGAAAACATGTAACAATGGGGACAATCCCTCCATCACGGAGAGTCTGTGATGAGCTGGTGGGCAGGTGGGAGAGCCTTGGCTGGATGCTGCAGAGTCTGCTGGGAGCTGAATCCTGGGATTGTGGACGAGGGTCCATGTTGTGCACCGCTCCCTAGTAAAAGAAGGGCTGCTCCGGAAGACCAGCTCTTCCCTACCCCTCCCCACATCCTCTGGGATGGAAAGGGAGCTGATGGAAGGATGCTCACCACCCAGCCCGCACAGGACCCAGACCTCCCTTGCCTCTGCAGGGACCACTGCGGACACTCTGAGGTCTCCCCCAGACTGGATCCCTCCTTTCTCTTTTGATTTAGCACCTCCCACAGCTCCAACTGCAGCTTCCAGGGGTGGCCTTTCAGGGGTTAAACCAGCCCATCTGCACTCTCTCCAAGTCCTCCGTCCTCACCCTGGGTACCTTTGTTCCTGGGATTCTGAGATGGAATTGACGCTCCCCGCAGGCAGGGCTGAGCAGCTACTCCACACCCCGAGAGACAGCCTCCCTTCCGCCTCTGGAGGAGCTCCCCTCGCCATCTCCTGCACCGACAGGTGTTCAACACCACTTCAGCACCACTTGGAGTGATTTCCAACCACAGGTTACACCAGCCCGAGTCCTTGGATCGGACAACTCAACCACGGGCCTGTTTTAAGCTCAAGGACTCAGTCTCTCCTTTGTCTCTGTTCCTCGGATGCTCAGCCTTACAGCTCATTCAATTCCATTCCACATTTGCTGAAGCGCTATGATGCGCTGGAATCTCTGCTGGGTGCAGGGGATGTGGAAACACATCAGACACAGCCTCTGCCCACAGGTCTGGTGTGCAGAGTGCAGGGGGGGACTCCAGCTTGCTATGTCTGCTCAGTCCTCCTGTAGGTGTAGTTTCAGTCCTCAGGACAGTGTCTAGGATGACCTCAGGAGGTATTTTTGAATGAATGAATGAAAAAAAGTACAGCTATGTGAAGTACTCTAACAGGAACAGAGAACACAGACTTTGAAGAGCTAGGACTTGAAGATATAGGACTTGAATTCTGAAGACTTAGTTCAAGTCTAGGACTTTTACTAGTAAGTAAAAGCAAGCTAGTAAGCTGTGTGGTCTTGAGCTCCTGTCTTGATGTCTCTAATGGAAATGGGGATATAATATTTATCTATTTACTAGATCACTGTAAAACTCAAGTGAGGTAAGATGAAATAATTGATGTAAAATGCTTGATATCAGTGTTCTTAGGAGGGCCCAGATGAGTCAACCTTTCTGGTTGGAGGAGTCAAGAAAGGTTTTCAGAGGTGACATTCGAGGTGGGTCTTGAAAGGAAGACTTTGAGGAGCAGAGATTATTTTTAGGCAGAGGACAGACTGAGCAAAGGGACAGGGATACTTGGGAAAAGAGAATACAAATTTTATGAAGATCCTGGAAATTATTATTTATTATGGTCAGTTTCGGTGGCAAGTTTTCAGAGACCTGTGATCTCCCAGAAACCACCTCTCAGCTGTGTTCAGAGTTCCAGAGCTTCACAAAGGCCACTGGCTGCTAATTGCAGCTCTGTCAGCTGTGATGGGCTTTGTGAATGAGGAAGGGGGTGCCTTGGTGCTTCCTGGTTGCCTTGGTGTTGCTTTCATAGCGTCTGACAGTCCCCTCTTAAATACTCAACCTCCTGTCTGTCTAGATTTAATTGGTCAGTAGCTGTGAGCTGGACAAGCCTATTTTTATTGCGTGTGCCGGCAAGACTTACACCAAATTAGCATTTGAAAATATTGTTAAGACAGCAAGCAGCATCACAAAAGAATGTGAGGCTGTGTATGTGTATCTGACTCCCCTCTGAGGCTGTCTTGTCATTCTGTTTCCCCTGGTGAACAAGATTCTCTCGCCCATAACTATGCTTTTTAAAAGACGGGTGGAGAGCTGGAGGGGCCTTATCACCCAGCCTGCTCTTCTTCTCATTGGGGTTCCTACAAGAGGGAGCTGTGCACGTCAGGAACAATCGCAGAGGTGAAGGTGGGTCTTGCTTCATTATTGGCTGGGCTAGGAGCTTTCTGAGACGCGTGTGTGACTGCCGAGAAATGCTGACAGTAACAGACGCCAGGATTACAGTTCTTAAGCAAAGTGGGAGTTTCTCCCTCCCGTGCAGGAAGCCTGGACGTGGGCAGTCTAGGGCTGGTGGGGCAGCTACACCATCATCACGGTCCCGGGCTCCTTTTTTTCTCCTCCACCATCCTGTGCCATGTGGCTTTCATCATCAAGTCCTTGGGACTGAAGGGCCTCTGGAGTTCCTGTGGTCACAGCCGCATACCAGCCAGGAAGCAGGAGGGAAGGGGCGGCCAAAGGGCACGTGTCAGCTGTCATCTGCTCAAGGGCGGGCCTCTACCTCCTACCTGACATGTCTATGTACAGCCCCCTGGCCACACCGTGCTGCAAACAGGGCTAGGAAATGCAGCCTCTTGGCTGGACACATTGAGTCCAGAATAAAATCGGAGTTTGTTACTAAGGAAGAAGGGAGGATGATATTTCTTGGGCAGCAAGCCATCTCTGCCACAACCCAGGCCCACCCCACCCAGATCAGCTAACCACGTGGAGGCGAGAGGATGGTTGCACCTGCCCTGAGGAGGCAGCCCTGCCCGGGGCTGGGCACGCTGGGGCACAAGGTGCAAGCAGGAGCTTCACCACGGTGACTTGTGTTTGCACGTGTGTCCCAGGCACTGGACCCCGCAGGACGCAGCCCTGTGCGTAACTGTGATGAACTAGAAAGAACAGCTGCCTAAAGCGTGCATGTCCCAGCTGGAGAACACGATGCGGCAGTTAATGATGAGGAACAGCTCTGTGGGCCAAGATGGGGCAACATGCAGAAGGGCCCCAGCGCCAGGCCGCCTCTGTCCGCTTTCTTGTGCATTCCCCCAGCTGCCCTGATTTAGGGATTCTTTGGGGTAGGGTTGGGGGCGCTGCTTGACGAAGGAGTGAGGGGCTTCATTCCGGGAGGTCCTGGGAAAGGAGAGGAGATGTGGGCCTGGCCCACTCTAACGACTACCACCCAGAGAAGGAGACATTTAGGTGGCGCAGAACTGAGGAACGCTCAAGATATGCAGAAGCCAGGCAGGAAGCCATGAGCGAATACAGGGCCCAGGCACACTCTTCCCCTTGGGAGTTAGAACTAGGGGTGTGTTTCCCTAAGAATGCTTTCCCCAGGGCCCCAGTTTCTGGGAAGTCCACCTGGGGTTATTTGGCACAAATTCAAGTTTTCAGTCAACCTCAATGTTAACTGATTTTTTTTTTTTAAAGTAACCTTTTTGATTTCTAAGCATAAAAGTTTATTATAGTAAACAGGGCTTACCTGGACAGAAGGATGATGGCTGATTTTGTTTCTGTCTGTATTTTTTTTGGATTATGCTAAATGGATCAATTACATATTTTTATAAAGACTGATTATCCAAAAATTTCTCAAGAAAAAAACTCTCATTAAGTAACAAAGGTCATTGGCCATTCATCCTGAAATATTTCCTCGTAGAAAATTTGGAACATAGAGAAAAGTGGAAAGAAAAAGAAAAAATAATCACCCATAGTGCCACAGCCCAGAGACAGGCATTGCTAAAAGTGTGGTAAGTTTTTGGGTTTTTTTTTTTGTCTTCACTGTTGGTTTATTTGCATGCTTTGTAAAAATGAGTGTTTTTCAAAAACGGTTCTGAAGAACCTAGGGGCAGGACAGGAATAAAGATGCAGACGTAGAGAATGGACTTGAGGACACGGGGAGGGGGAAGTGTAAGCTGGGACGAAGTGAGAGAGTGGCATGGACATATATACACTACCAAACGTAAAATAGATAGCTATTGGGAAGCAGCCGCATAGCACAGGGAGATCAGCTCGGTGCTCTGTGACCACCTAGAGGGGTGGGATAGGGAGGGTGGGAGGGAGACGCAAGAGGGAGGGGATATGGGGATATATGTAATGTATAGCTGATTCACTTTGTTATACAGAAGAAACAAACCCAATGTTGTTAAGCAATTATACTCCAATAAAGCCATTAAAAAAAAATGAGTGCTTTTCAATATCTCCTCCATATGCAAGCCAAATTCACTCTCTTATTAAGATACATTAAGAAGTCAGATTTAAAAAAAAATAAGATTGCTTTCTAGTGAAAACGTGAGCCATGTTCAGGGATATTAGTCATTCAACAGATACTTTATGAGCCACAACTTTTTGTCAGGCATCTGTGTTAAACATGAATAAGGCATTTTTCCTATCCTCCTGGAGCTTACAGTTTTGAGGGTTTGGTTTTTTGTGTGTGTTGTTTTGTGTTTTGTGTTTTTTGTCAACAGCGGACAGATATATAACAATAAAGTCTGCTATAAAGTAAACAATGATAGAATTATGATGGTCATGAAGAGGCCAAGCTGTAGAAAAGGAAAAGGGGTGAAAAAGGGAAATTATTATCAAGGAATG
This sequence comes from Eschrichtius robustus, assembly GCF_028021215.1. Taxonomy (NCBI): domain Eukaryota; kingdom Metazoa; phylum Chordata; class Mammalia; order Artiodactyla; family Eschrichtiidae; genus Eschrichtius; species Eschrichtius robustus. The sequence continues at coordinate 35,679,120 of NC_090842.1, read as the reverse complement.
CATTCTTTCAGGGAATGTCACCCTCCAAAGGGGAACAGACTATCCTCACCAGTGCTGACTAGATAATTCCAGGTTGATGGGTTAAAGGTATATTCCTGGCAGGGGAGGGAGGGTGAGACTGCAATTAGGTTAGGTATAAAGTCTTGGTTTGCTGACGTGGGGTTTAGCCCAAGTGACTCCATTTGGAGCCTGCTGTCTCCTTTTTAACAAGACTTAAGTTTAACAAAACTTAAGTTTTCAAAGTAAATATAAATTGGCACCAGGCTCTGCTGTGGCAAACAGGTTTCATTCTGTGTTTGTGGTATCAGAAAAAATCAGGTATCAAAATCAATGCTGTATGGCACAGGGAGCTCATCTCGGTGCTCCACGGTGACCCAGATGGGTGGGAAGGAGGGGACACATGCACACAGACAGCTGACTCACCCCGCTGCACAGCAGAAACCTACACAACACTGTAAAGCAAGTGTACCCCAACAAAAAAAAAGAAAAAAAAAAAGAAAGAACGGGAAAAAAAGAGTCAATGGATGGGATCATTTCTTTGTACAAGTGGTAGTTATAGACCTAATGGAACACAGGGGACATGTGTTAAACTTCTGGTCAGAATTTAAAAGTTGGGCGTCTTTGCAATATCTCTTGAACGCATTCCCACCTCCTGGTAGCTTCAAAAACTCATATTTTCCATCTGTGTCATATTCCTTTTTTGAAAGGGTAAAGTCAGAAAGACAAAATAGTCTCGTGTTTCATGACACCACTATAAGGCATCATTAGAAGTTATTTATTCTGAGCTTAAATATAATAAAACAAGGAAAGAATTAAAGCAAAGATCTAGGTTGACAAACGTTTTCTGTAAAGCACCAGTTAGGGAATATTTTAGTATATGCATATAAAACTGTGGTATGTTTTAATTTAATCTTTAATATGCACATATATATTTGCTTTTTATTTTATTATTTTTTTATATTTGCTTTTTAAATAACCATCCCTATTATGCACTAGTATATACTCTTAAGAACAGTTTACGCCATTTTGTGAGAATTTTCCTATGTCCATAGGTATCCCTCTGTCACACAGCGTGCAATGCTGCACGTAGACTATTTCTTATTTGGATGAACCAAAATTGCTCGACCTAACCCCTCTCTTCTTGGACAATTATGATGAGTCTCATTCTTTTCTATTGTAAACTATGCTGCCTTGAATGTCCTCAAACACAAATCCCGGGGGACAGCATGGATTATCACTGCAGATGCATTTCTAGAAGAGGAATCATAGTTAAAGGCATGCACATTTCCAAGGCTTTTGACATGTGTGGCTAAATCACCGAATTCTCCTTCAGAAAGTGTGGGCCAGTGCTCATTCCCACCGTCAGTGTATGGGCTGCCAAGTTCCCCTAAGGTTGCACTGAGCTGTAGAAACGATCATCCTGTGATTCAACTGATGCACTTCTGCCAAGGGTCAGGTAGGGAGTGAGGAGGCAGACCTGTGGGGGTGGATGGGAACACCGGCTGTGGGCCCGTCATCTACAATCGTAGACCAGCCACCTACGGGACTCTGAAGACATGCCTGGCATAGACCCTTCCCTCTAGGAGCTCATGGTGGGTGGGAGGCCGACTGTGCTCCCAGAATTGCAGGACAGGGTTTAAGTCATTCAGGTATGTGATTTAGGTGAGCTCAGGGACCCACCAGGGGGTCAGGAAGTGGGGCTTCGGGTGACACTTGGTCACGTCTTTAGTGCAGGCTGCTATAATAAAACACACAGACTGGATAGCTTAAACCACAAACATCTCTCTCACAGTCAGGAGGCTGGAAGTCTGAGATCAGGGTCCCAACATGACCAGGTTCTTGGAGAAGACCCTCTTCCTGGTTTGCAGATGGCTGTCTTCTTCTTGTGTCCTCACATGACAGAGAGAGAGAGAGAGAGAGAGAGAGGACAGAGGGAGAGAGAGATCTCATGTGTCTTCTTGTAAGGGCACTAATCTCATCACAATGGCTCCACCTTCATGACCCAATTCCCTCCCAAAGGCCTCATCTCCAAAATCCATCACATTGGACCTGAGAGTTTCAACATATGAATTTTAGGAAGTCACAAACATTCAGCCCATAGCAGGCCATTAGGGTGCAGCGAGGGCCAGGTGAAATTTGTGTGCATATGTGTGAGCGAGTGAGGTCCCAGCAGAGGCAGCAGCTGGTGCAAGGCTCGGGCAGAAAAGGGAGGCCTGTAGAGCGCAATGCTGCCAGGCCTGGGAAGGCATCATTATCCCTGAGTGCCATGACCTGACCATGTTCCTTATTAGCTATTAATTTGCATCTCCCTGGGCCTCTCTTTATCTATCTGCAAAATGGACATAGATGATGCTAGCAGGCTTACTTTGACTTCACTTTGGGAAGGAGATTGGCATCCTAGGCTCAGATACATCTGCATTCCAGCCCCAACCTTACATTTCAGTACTGTGTCCGTGCACCAGCCACTTAGGCAGTCCCACCCTGTTTGCTTTCCTGTGAACTGAGATAACAATAGTAGCAACTGTAAGCCCTCTTGTGTGGTGGAGCTATTGTGCATGAAAGTGGCAGATAAGTGGCTATGTCTATTAGCTAGATTGTGGTGATGTTATCATGGATATTTGCATATGTCCAAACTCATTAAATTGTACACATTAAATGTGCAGTCCTTAGTATATCAATTATACCTCAATAATGCTGTTTTAGGGCTTTCCTCGTGGCGCAGTGGTTAAGAATCCGCCTGCCAATGCAGGGGACATGGCTTTGATCCCTGGCCCGGGAAGATCCCACATGCCACGGAACAACTAATCCGTGAGCCACAACTACTGAGCCCGTGTGCCACAACTACTGAAGCCCACATGCCTAGAGCCCCTGCTCCACAACAAGAGAAGCCACGGCAATGAGAAGCCCGCGCACCGCATCAAAGAGTAGCCCCCGCTCGCCGCAACCAGAGAAAAGCCCGTGCACAGCAACAAAGGCCCAACGCAGCCAAAACTAAAATAAATAAAATAAAATAAATAAAATAAAATAAATAAATTTATTAAAAAAAATAATGCTGTTTTAAAAAGTGGCCTCAATAGAGACATTCTCCCTCTCTCATGTTTGAGAGAATTCTCAGAGTTCAAGGAACTCTGAGTGGTCATTATCATTGCTCTAGTTTGTTCCTCACACTGTTCCGTGTGAACCATCCTAAGAAGAGAATCTCCAATCTTTTTTCCATATCGGGAGAGGCTTCTCCTTCTCCCTTGAGTGGCAGGAATTCACAATCCTGAAACTCTGGAAGACTCTTTAGCAGCTAAGCTAATGCCACGTGTAAGTTAAGTTTAGAGGGACAGGCCCGCCCTGTTCTCCATCCACAGACAGCATGGAGCCCAGAACAAAAGGGACACATGGCTTGAGCTAGCAGGGCACCCATGCCACTTGGATAATCTGAGGGGTTTGCTCAGGCCTTGCTTTTACCTGAGCCAGGGACCGGCCTTCTTCCAGTTACTGATCCAGTTAGGCACCTGCTGCAGACGGAAGGGCAGGAGAGGCCACGTGCCTTGCTTGGAGGTCCAGCTGCTTCCTCTGGGGCCCTGGCTGTGGGCTCTTGGGTTAATCTTTCCTTTCTGTTTCCTTCAGTTGTCAGAAGAGACTCCTGGCCTGCACAGAGGGAGAGGGATGTGGCCCAAATATGCCCTTCAATCCATCACAGTGAAAACAGTGAATGTCTTCAGGACCTGGGTCTGAGCTGAATGATCACAAGTCAAAAGGTGATGGATGGCTGATGAATTGGAATTGTGTGGCTGTGTTGCCCAGGAAACCAGTGGAGATCACTTTTGTAAAGTTGCCAGAGGCCCAGGCTTGGGTGAAGAGGCACTGTTACTCTTGGCTTCGTTGGCAATGGGCAGAGATCTGAGCACCTACTATGTGTCAGGCACTGGTTAAGTAGAAGGAAATAGGTACTCTTACTGCCAGGTGGGCTGAGTCATTTGTCTCAAGAGATGGACAACTGGAGATGCAGAATTGGAACTCAGATCTGTGTATATTCAAAGCCCATGGTTACCAAAGGGGAAAGGGGGTGGCGAAGAGATAAATTAGGAGGTAGGAATTAACATATACACCCTACTGTATATAAAATAGATAACCAACAAGGACCTAGTGTATAGTACAGGGAACTATGCTCAGTATTCTGTAATAACCTATAAGGGAAAAGAATCTGAAAAATATATATATATTATATAAAGAATATATATATATGTATAATTGTGCTGTACACCTGAAACTAACATAACATTGTAAATCAACTACACTTCAATAAAACACACACACACACATATAAAACCAAAGTCCATGCTCTTAAGTCTGCCCCACAGGAGAAGTCAGTCCTGGCTGAGAGTCCCATATTCTGTGAATTAGAAGGAAACTCGAGGAAGATTTTTTTTATCGTCGTGAGAGTTTCTTTGAGAAGCAGCATGGCACCATGTGTGGGGTCTGGAGACAAGCTGCTCGTGTGGAAATCCTGGCCCTGCTAGCTGAGCACGCTTGGGTTTGAGCATGGTAGCCCAGAGCCCAAAAGGGGCTGGCTTGCAGGAAGCATGGGGCTGGCGGGTTTCTCCGGTGTGGTGGTTCAGAGTATGAGTTTGGGGTCAAACAGAACTGCCTTGCATGTGCCAGCTGAGTGACTGGGGGCTGTGTCTCCAAGCTCAGTCCCCTCATCTGTAAAAATGGGGACAATGACAGAACAGCTGACGTGTAGGGCTCTGGGAAAATTAAACCAGTTCATTCATGTCACGTACTCAGAACAAAGTCTGGTGCATAAACCTTAGTTAACATTATTCATCCTACGGAAATGTATGATTTCCCTGGCTTTCCAATTCGTGGACAGTCTGAAAGGTCTTTCTTATGCTTAGCGGAAATCTCCAGCTTGATTGTAGAAGGGCCGTCTTGTTCGGAGAGGCCCGGAACGTGGAGAGACAGGAGACTACAAACGGAAGCCTCACTGCCGTGTGGTCAACTCACACAGGAGACAGGGCTTCTGGAATGTGCCCTCAAGCTCCCCCAGTCATGCCTGAGGCTGAGGAAGATACAGTGCATTTCTAACTCCCCAAAGCTGTGGCAGGCACCTGTGAAATTCCCCGGATACTATCAAGGTGCCTTGCTACTCCCTCCGGAGGCCCCCGGAGACTCAGGAAGTCTTTCTATGATGATCTAAACTTCGGGACCTATGAGGAGCTGGGTGTCTGGCTTCAGCCCCTACTTTGCTCTCAGCTTCACTGTTCTTATTAGGAATTTACTCTGTTACTGATGACAATAATAATTTTTAAAATAATAATTCAATGATGATAGCAATTAGCCTGTATTGAAAATATACTGTGAGTTGGGCATTGCGCTATGCAGTCTATGTGTCACTTCTCATTCAATGCTCGAAGAAACACTATGGGTATTGAAATCTTTATTTTCCAGATGAGGAAATGGACTCAGAGAGGGAACTTTTCCCAGATCACACATGGGATTCCAACCCAAGTCGCTCTGACCCCACTAGCAGCTCTCAGCCACTAGAATTACCTGTTTGGGGTTAGGAATCTGGGGACACTCCAGGGGTGGAGAATGTAGGGCTAGGTCAGGATGTGCCTGGGAGAAGTCGAGTACATGTTACTTGTTCTTAATTTAAGGATGCTTTTGTGAACACCAGGGACGGGGGCGCCAGGGCAGATCCAGCAGGGTTCTCTCACTAATAACACACTGACGGCTGAAAACACCAGGATCAAGTTGAGCCCCAGCCACCTTCCAGCACATCAGCCAGACATCTGGGCTGTGGTGCCTGGGATAAGAGATGGGACAGACAGCCCAGGGCCTGGGGCTGGGAGGCCAAGGCCTGTACCATCCCATCCAGGAAAAGACCCTGGAATCCAGTTGGGTAACATCCTCCATATATGCAAACCTACCCCTACCCAAATTCTATAGGAAGGGAATTTAGTCCAAGAAGATGAAGGAACTTAGAATCACCCCAATGCTAAGAGAGAGAGCTGAGGCCACCATTTATTGAGTGCTTCCTGTGCGCAAGACCTACTTCAGAGCTCTACCTACTTCACCCATTTACCCCCCGCCACAAGCACTAGAAGGTTCCACACAACCTCTGACTTCCAGATCAGCGTGGTTCACACTGTACCTCAGTGTTTCCCCAAAAACCACTACTGGAGGGCATGGGTGGCCTCTCAGGGGAGCCCCAGCTGAGCCAACATCCCATGCCCATCAGAGGAAGCTGCCCGCCCTTACTTCCAGCCTCGGCATGGCCACCTCCACTCCAGCCACACTGGTTGGCTCTCAGGGCCTTGAACAGAACAAGTTCTGGGCTCCCCCAGAGGCTTTATACATGCAGCTCCTGCCCTGGAGTGCTCTCCATCTTGTGTCTCCCTCCCTTTGCTGTCCATATCCTACTCATCCTCAGGCCTCAGTTTAGGTATGTTTTGCTCAAATAAACCTTTTCTAACCTCCCCCCCCCCCAAACAAGATCTCTTCCATCATGCCTTTTCATAACATGCCATTTTGTTTCCTTTATAGCACATATCTCAGTTTGCGAATCTAATATCATCTCTGGGCCTGTTTGCTGAACTCCTCCCCTCTGCTGAGCCATGAGGTCATGGAGTGCAGGGTGGTGGCGATTTTGACCACCACAGAATGCCCTTCCCCCAGCACATTGCTGGGCACAGAGCTGAGCTCACTACATATCTGTTGAGTAATTGATGGACAGTCAGAATGGGCAGAACATGAGTCATTTAAAAGACTCCATCTCAACTGCCAGTTTCTGGAGTTCAGACTTAAATATAAAGGTTATGGAAGAAAACTGCTGAACTATCGAAAAAATTGATCAAACTAGCTAGAAATCAAAATCAGGTTGGGGGTGTGGTCTAAGCGGTAACTGATTCGTAGCTGTCAAAGGCTATCAGGGCTGCAGCAGCTGATGCCGAGAGAATGTGAGTGACAGCTCAGTGAGAGACCGGCAAGCTGGGGCTGCCTCCAAGTACAGATCATCTTGGGGAAAAGAAAGTTGTGCTATTGAGTCGTCTTCATTGATAAAAAAACCCAATCCACCAACAGCAAGATTTGAAAAGCAGGGTGCACCATTCTTTCGCTGGGTGAAGGGATAGTTCTGGAAGTTTGCAGGGATACAGCTACCCTGGACCATCGGGGAGCTGTCTGAGAGCTCCCACACAATAGAAAGCTGTTCAGTGCAGCTATTAGCTCCGTTATGATCCTCATTTATGATTTTATTTACCTAATCATTCAGTCTTTCGCGTCATGAATTTTTGAGAGAGACATTCAGTTAGGAATTATGACTGCAGTTTAGAGAAATATATTGCCTCACTTCTGAGGTGGGTGCCAACTTTCTTTTATGGGGGCTCCTGGCTGCGGTCCAGAACATTTGGAGGAAACAAATTTTAGCACTTCCCTCTTTCTCCCTCAAAGCCCGGGAGTTGTGCCAGTTAGAGAAACCTTCCTGTGTCCCCTCAATTCTAGGTATGGTGGTATGTTGGCAGCAGGCAGAAAGGGCAGGTAGTGCTCTGGTGAGGTCTCCCAAGTAATTCACCTGGACAGATCTTTCCTAAAACCCCACCACCTCCGAGTGCTTCCTCAGACCACACACAGACATGAGGTCCTCCCACTTTAATGAGGTCTTTCTTCCAGATGCTCTCATTCCAGCGTTCACTTCTCATGCTTTCCATATCACCAGACCCAGAAAATTCATCCTAAGCTCACCCACAGGAATACTCACAACTCCACCAAGAACCCCAGAGTTCCATCTGAACTGTGGGCTGAAGATTCAGGCTGAAGAAAGGAGGAAGGGAGGAACTAAGGTGGCAGGAAAGCTGGACCACTTTTACCCCCTAGTCAAGGCAAATGAGTGCCAGCTATTGTCAGTCTCTGTATCATTCAGCTCGAGATGGAAGCTTGAAGGGAGAACATCTGATCGGCTGAGCCTGGTAGGCGGAGACCAGGGCATTTTGATTGACAGTCCCATCAATGCCAAAGGTGGTTCCCCAAAACAAAACAGGATGCCATTGTCCAGAGAAGGGGGAACACATTTCATGTAGGCAGGCAAAGAGCAGCACAAATCCACTACAACTGGGAGGGATCTGGACACATGCCACCCAAAGAATGAATGAATGAATGGGGCTCTTTCGCCTGGAAACAAAAAGACCTGGTATTGGGGTCCAGCTTTAAATTCTTAAAGAGCCGTTATTTGCATGTTTTTCTCATTCTTTACAATGATAACAGGTGGGTAGAGTTATTATCCCCATTTTGTTGATGAGGGGACTGAGAATCAGAAAGGTTGAGTAGTTTGTACAAAGTCACTTGCAAAAGGCAAATCTGGTTTAAACCCAGGGTTGTTTGACTCTCAAACCCATGTTGACAGCAGAATTTTTCTCCTTGACTCTTCAAGGACAGAGTTAAGAGCAATGGAGAGAATGGGCAGAAAAACCGGGCAGGGCTTGGCTGAATATCCAAATACATATATATATATATATATGTGTGTGTGTGTATATATATATATATATATATACACACACACATATATATATATACACACATATATATATACATATGTATATGTATATATATTTTTTAACAGACAGAGCTGTCTAGCAGTTCTTTAGAAATAATAATCTTTGTGGAATGGATAAATGTTATTTTTGTTCCCCAGCCCTATGCCTCCCTTTTTTTGGTAATCTGGGGCCAATTTCACTTTGAAAATGACTTCAGGAATCTCCTTGGCTGGGTGGGCATTTGAGTTTTTAATCCCTCGTGGAGTTGACAGAAGCTACTGTTTTTAACCACTTATTTGTCAGGCACCGTGCTGAGTGTTTTTCACCAGTCAACCCATTTTATACTCATACAAGCTTCACGAGACAGAAACACTAGTTATTCTGCTTGTACAGAGGAGGAAGCTGAGGCATAATGTGTCCAAGGTTACACAGGTAGAGCAGAATCTGAATCCAGGTCTCCTGGTTCCAAGTCTGTATCATCTGGAGTATGGTGACATGGGACTTCAACTGAGGTAAGCCAAGCCACCTTGCAACTGATGTTTGGGAAGAGCAGAGAGGTCACAGGCTAGCAGAAAATGGAAGTTTGCAGCAAACATCAAGGGGATGAAGAAGATGTTTAGGGAGACGTAGAGAGGAGGGATGAACATCATCATAAGAGAGAGACACAGTGTGGGACACTGGCTGTCCAGTCCCAGACCCTGTATGGTCCAGCTGTTCTTGGGTTCCTGTCCTTGGCCGCTCACTTCCTTTCAAGGTCCTTGTTACCTGAGCTAGTTTGAATGAGACTGTTTCTCGCCTCTGTTTTCCCTGCTCATGACTGTTCCACGATGCACACCTCCACCCAGAGGCAGTCAACAGCATCTTCCCTCCACCCAAAGCTGGGGCAGCCCAACCAGAGGATGGGGAACGAAGCACCCCAAGAATCCTGGAAACTCTCAAGAGAGGATCATAGAACATCTTAAGCATCCTTGACTGTGAAACAGCTCTCAAAAGATCCTGCCTGGCAATGGAATTTTTGTTTGGTGAAAATTTATGGATACTTAACTTATTCTTGAAAAATCAAGACCTTGCTACCGCCCACACCCTGGGTAACAAAAGCCTGGTCTGCAGACCTCCACCCACCTCCATGCAGAGCAAGCTTCCAGACCACCTGCTGGGGAGGCAGCCAAGTCCTCATATGAGCTGTTGTGGGCTTGCCCAGGCTGTTCGTCCACCCTAAGACAGTTAGAGAGTGTGGGCAGTCAACTCTACCTGGGACACTCTGTTCAACAGAAGAAAAAGCTTCTATGTCTCTCTCACAACTTCATCCTCTGACCTGTGGCATAGGATCCTTCTGGCCCTGGGAGGGAGGGAGTGTCCATGACTCAGAAAGGCAGGGGGAAAGGATTTCTCATAGCCCGCCCCTCTGAAGGAGGGCTCCAAGAGCAGAAACCCCTGTGAGGGGTTAGAGCTTGCCCGCAGCCAGGGCGACTTACTTGGGTTTATGGTCAGTACCGTCCAGAAATGCTCATTAGTGTTGCAAACCGGTAAAGAAGACAGAAGCCACTGGCATCCGACGGTCACCTTTGTGGAAGGACCACCCTGTGACCTATTCGAGTGGACCAGAATGGGCTCTGCCTCCTCAAGCCCACCCAAGTGCTAGGCTGTTAGCACTGAGTGATTTCTTGTCCCAGCTCCTTCCTTAGGTGAGTTTCTCAAGGCAGGACGCTTGTGCAGGATGGAGATGGCACATTTATGCCAGGGGTTCAGGAAGGCCCTTGGAGAAGCTGGCTTAGTATTGTGGCTTCTGACATGAGAAAAAAAGCTACCTGCCAGGCCTGGTGCCAAGTTCTTACCCACATCACCTCTCTAAATCCTCAGCACAGCCCTAACAGAGAGGGCTGTTGTTACCCCATCTGACAGATGAGGAAACTGAGGCTCAGTAGGGCGATTTATTGCCCCAGGGCTAGAGATGGGACTTGGGGTAGTGAGCCTGTTGCCAGAGAGATGGAGCCCTCCCACAGGTCTCCCTGCCCCCATCCTCATTTGGGAGGTCTTGCTTTCCATTCCAGGTTCACTGATTCCCTTCCTCTGTGCCTCTTCCCTCACCTTCTCCCCTCCTGCCTACGCCCCTAACAATCCTTTCTACACCCCACTGCAAGTCCCCTAAACCAGCCCCCCCTCTCTCCCTCCCACCCCCTTGTGACTGGATGCCCCAGGATAGAGACCAGAACACAACAGCTAAGACCCTCAAACTTTTACCACATCTCTCCTCTCTTACTTGAGTCATTGATTGCAGCTCCTTTCCTCATCCACTCTGTGACATCTCTGGATGGAGTTCTGGATTCTTGACTCATCCATTCTCTCACTCACTCATTCATTTCTTGAACAAATTTTGAGGGCCTTTTATGGATCAAGCCTTGTTCTACATCTTGGGGATTCAACTGCAGATAAGTCAGAAAAGATCCTTGTCTTCTGAAGTTTAAAGTTGGGCAACAGACCACGAACAAGAATACAAATAAATGAAGAAGATAAATAAGCAAGCCCATGACAAGAGTCCTGAAGGTCAGACCCAGCTCGATGAGATGGGGAGGAGCTGGGGATGGGGCGATTGGCAGCATCTTTCTGTGGCATGAATCAGTGTCCAGGGCCCAGTGCACTCCCATGGCCACACTGAGCGGGCCCGAGCAGGGCATGAACTTTCTAGGGGCTTCCTCCCTAGAAAGACATGTCTTTCTCCCTTAGGTCAGCCAGGAATCCTTATAAAGGGAGTGAATTAGCAGCCAGACTTAATAAAACCTGGTGAGAGAGGGAAGAGTCTTAATTTAACTCCTTCTGTTCTGTCCAGGAGGAAGTGCTGGCTCATTCTTCCACTCCCGGGGGCCCATTCTCTCCCCTCCAGGAGTCGTAGTGAGTCGTCTGCCTGCACGGTCACTTGTCGATGGACCAGAAGGTCAACTCCAACTCTTCACACCTGTCCGAGTCAGCCTCAGGCCTCCCCTTCTCCTGGTTTTCACTTTTGTGTTTCTACGTTGCCTCACTTTGTAACTGTCTCCTTGGACTTTCCACTAGCATTTATTTATAATCACGCTTCATTTACCTTCCAGGGTTCCTGAGATCCAGAGGGATTTGGGGTAACTGTCATAGAGTGATGTTCTCTGGGGTTCTCTGGGGTGGGAGTTGCTTCTTTTCTCTGGGAACCTGTGACATAATAAGAAATATATATATGTACGGCCCTCTCCCCCCAGTTCCTGACACAGAGCTCCTAAAATCCTTGTAAATAGGGGTGCTAGAGGAATCTTTTATTCTTAGTGTTTGACCCTGGTTCCTGACACAGAGCTCATAAATCCCTTGGAATTTCCTGGGTGATTGATAGTAGTGTTTTGTCCTAATGTGACTTGTGGATGGCTCCTGGATTAGGACTGGTCACCAGAAAGACCAAGCCATGATTAGAAGCTTGGAACTTTCAGCCCCATCCCACATTCTCCAGAGAGGGGAAAGGGACTGGAGACTGAGTTAATGATCAATCATGTCTACGTGATGAATTCTGCATAAAAATCCCAGTAGTGTGGGGCTCGGAGAGCTTCTGGGTTGGTGAACTCATCTACATACCTGGAGGGTGGTGCATCCCAGCTCCATAGAGATAGACACTCTTCCACTCAGGACCCTTCCAGACCTCACCCTACGTCTCTCTTTATCTGGCTTTTCCTCTGTATCCTTGACCATATCCTTTATTATCTAATAAACTGGTAAACATAATAAGTGTTTCCCGGAGTTCTGTGAGCTATTCTAGCAAATCATCAAATCCAGGGGGTGGGTCATGGGAATCTCTGATTTGTAGCCAAGCCAGACAGAAGTTGTGGGTAACCTGAGGACCCACTACTTGGGATTGACGTCTGAAGTGGGCGTGGTCTTTGGGACTGAGCCCTTAAGCTGTGGGGTCTGCACTAACTCCGGTTAGTGTCAGAATTGAATTGAAGTGTAGGATACTTAGCTGATGTCTCAGAGAATCGCTTGGTAGGGGAAAATTCCATACACATTTGGCTGACCAGAAGTATCAGAAGTGAAGTGTTCTGTGTGAACAGTAAAGGAGAGACACAGGAGAAGCGAGTTTTCCTTTACAGAATCTTCCTCACCTTCCGCAACAATATTTCTTGCTCTGAGAGTCCGGGTTAATGGCTGCTACAGCCCCTCCTCCCACCCTGGTTGGGACAATTGGACTGATGTTGACCATTAAGGCTGTACTCCAGGGTTTGAACCTGTGAAACCATGAACTAAAAACATCCATTCACCTTCAAAAGCCCGAACTGTGTCAAAACCAAGTCAGATTTCTTTTTCTCTTTATAGATTTGTGAACTGAGCCAAGGTAATTTTATTTTTCAAGCATCAGCAGAAGACCCTAATATCCACTGAGCCAGGAGGACTTAAAAATTGTCTGAAGCTTTTGAACCAGGTCCTCAAAATAGTCTCTGAAATCAACCCAAACAACTCTTGGCCCTGGGTCATCAGGCTGGTTTTCTGGGACCCCCTGCTCATCCTGTGCCCTTTGCCTGCTGCCCAGGGGTCGATCCTGTGCAGCCCCCATGTACCTCTTTGCAAGGCCTTCCAAGGAGTGGTGAGACCCTGAATCACCATAGCACCAGTCCTAAGGTTGTCCCTACCAGGGAACATCGCAGGTCAAAGAGCCTTGGACACCCGTGTGCCCCAGCCACTCATGTTAGAGGTGGGGAAGGAGGTCCAGAGTGGAGGGGCCATGTCATCTTCTGTTTTCAGATGGATGCATTTGTTGAAACTTCCTCCTTCTCAGTGGTTCTCAATCTCAACTCTACACCAGAATCGTCCGGAGCAAAGGAACCCTTCTGACTAAAGAGGTGATTTGATTCCTAGTTCAACCCAGAAGAAGCCACAGCTCCCACTGACCGGGCCAAGGCAAGTGCTGGGCGTGAGATGGGTTGAGTTGATTCTGTTAAGCTCAGAACTGCATGGGGATGAGTCTGGGCTCCCTCTGGTCCTTCTCATGCCCCAATCCCAATCCCACTTCCCCTGTTATAGCGTGAAGGGCTTGGTATAAGTTATCCTAGCTTCTGCGAAATTCTTTACTTTCAGGGAAAGGGCAGTAAAGCTCTGTGAGTTCAGGGTCTGCAACTGTCTTGTTCATCTGGCATCTTCAGTGCCTGCACAGTGCCTGGCACACAGTGGCACACAGTAAATATTGCGGATGAGTGAATGAGTGAATGAATGAATGAGCAAGCAATACATGTATAAAACAGAAATTCCCCAGACATGGGAATACCTGGGCTAGCTTCTCTCCCAGGAAAACTCTATATTGCAGGGTTCAAATATAGATTTTTTTTTTTTTGGTTTCTTTTTAAAGACTTTTTTTTAAGGGTAGTTTTAAGTTCACAGAAAAATTGAGAGGAAGATACAGAGGTTTCCCATATGCCCCCTGCTCCCACACACGCACAGCTTTCCCTCTGTCAACAACTCCCGCCAGGGTGGCGCCTTTGTCACAACTGATGAACCTGCACTGATACGTCATAATCACTCAAAAGCCATAGTTTACCTTAGGGTTCACTCTTAGCGCTATATATTCTATGGGTTTAGATAAATGTATACGGGCATACCTTGTTTTCTTGTGCTTCACAGGTACTCTGTTTTTTACAAATTGAAGATCTGTAGTATTAAAACATACTTTGTTGCTTAAAAAAAGGCAATTTCTTTAGAATATTACATAAACTTAGTTGATAAAGCAGTGGAAGGGTTTGACAGGATTGACTGCAATTTCGAAAGAACCTCTAATGTGGGCAAAATGCTATCAAACAGCATTGCATGCTGCAGAGAAATCCTCCTTAAAAGGAAGAGTCCACTGATGCGGCAAAATTCATTGTTGTCTTATTTTAAGAAATGGCCACAGCCATCCCAACTTTCATCACCTAACACCCTGATCAGTCAGCAGCCATCAACACTGAGGCAAGACCCTCCACCGGCAAAAAGATTACATCTCACTAAAGGCTCAGATGATGGTTAGCATTTTTAACAATAAAGTATTTTTTAAATTAAGGTATGTACATTGTTTTTTAGACATAATTCTATTGCACACTTCATAGACTACAGTATAGAGTAGACATAACTTTTATATGTACGGGGAAACCAAAAAATTCATGTGACTCATTTTATTGCAATCAAATATGATTTTTAATTGTTTATTTAGGAAGCTGCTGATGTAATATGGCTTAGAGTCAATCCTGATTCCACTAAATTCCAACCATTTGATCTTATAAGTTATTTAGCCTGCCCAAGCCTCAGTTTCCATATGTGAAAAATGGGATCATAATCATCCCTATGTCAAACTGCATGAAAGACAGTTGGCACAGTGCCTGACACATGGTAACCACTCAGATGTCAGCTATTATCAATATTATTAGAAAGGGATTGTTTGTGTGTAGGTAGATCTGTATCTGTATCTAGTTCTATAGCTATTCGGCACTCACAAAGTTCAGGGTTAAGCAATTGCTGTGTTTATCCTACAAATACTGCTGACTGTCTCTGGCTCCCTTTGCAGCTCTGACGTTTTGCCCAGCTTATTTTTAACCCTTAAAGTGTTACAGTCAGTGTGTTACGTGTCACAGCAACACTTTCTTTTTGGTTACCAGAGTTACAGCTTATCAACAGCTCTCTTCAATCCTCCATGCCTGTTTTCTATCACTTGTCTCTCAGAACCATCCACTTGGCAAAGCTCTCAGCTCTCCCTCTCTGTGTTTTTTTCTCCCAGTCACCTGATGTTATGTCTGTCTCTTCTGTTGTTTTCTGTTCTTCCCAGCTTACCCTCCTTCGTTGGCAGGCATAGCAAATGGTATTCATCTCATGTACAAGCTCAGATAGCCTGGAGAGCTACATTTAGGCTTTGAAGGCCATGTCTGGGGTCAGTGGGACAGAGCATCATGACTGCTTAGCAATATCTGCCACTGACATGGGAAGGAAAGGTAGGGTTGTGTGTGGTAACTATTTGCCATCCTTATTTGGGTAAAGGAAACACCATGACTAATCTTTTTATAGCTTTACTATAAATCTTCAAGCAAAAATCAAACGTAGGCTGAAATACAAAGTTAAA
This sequence comes from Eschrichtius robustus, assembly GCF_028021215.1. Taxonomy (NCBI): domain Eukaryota; kingdom Metazoa; phylum Chordata; class Mammalia; order Artiodactyla; family Eschrichtiidae; genus Eschrichtius; species Eschrichtius robustus. The sequence continues at coordinate 35,663,505 of NC_090842.1, read as the reverse complement.
TCATCTAATACAGTATACCACAATTTGGACAGGTGCTAAAAAATGATTTCTTCTCACTCTCTCTCTTAGCCAGAGGGAGCATCTATATCCTTCTGTCTTTGGGGATCTAGGAGGCCTTTGTAAAGAATGTTTTTTCTTCTCTCTAGAAAGCACACACTACAAGAGAAAAATTGCTCCAGCCCTAATATTAAATTTGCTGAGAAAACTCAGGGATGTGTTTGGTTAGAAGAAGAGTCAGGTTTTCTATGCAATGGTACGTGAGGCTTGCGCGGTGGGGCTGGTATCACTGACCTAGGGCCCATCCTCAGTCAGCTTGCTCACTTTCTGAAAGGCCTGGATAGGGTTCCCTTGCCTTGGATCCCCTTAGTCTCCCTACTTTAAGAAGAGGAGGTAGCCAGGTGGGGTTAACTTGTGAGCAGCGGGTTACTGGTGTCCATGCCGAGGTGCTAATGCTGGTACCACATTTCCTGAGTGTCTTGCCTGTGGCAGGCTGGGTGCTGGGCGCCCATGTCAGCTTCTGGAACTGACACCTTCTGCCAGTCCCATGCATAGACCAGACATGGATGAAGCCCCCGTCCCGGTCTGGATACTCTGTCCTGTGCCCAAGTGTCAAGGTTCTTTTGCTCAGAACCCCTCTGTGAGGAGGCACAGGGCCAGCAAGGTCACCACTCCCACCATCTGCCTGACCATCCTTCTGTCCTTTCAGGCTGCTCCCCTGAGCTGTCTTGTCAACAGTGACACCCTTGTCTGTGACAGCAGCTGCAACATCCTTTACAGTGTGCAAGGCCTTGGGCAAGCTTCCTGGCCTCAGTGCCTCAGTATCCTCATCTATGAGATCGAACCTATACTAAGTACCTACTTTGTGGGGTTGTTTTAAAGATTGGAGGGGTTAACAATGTGAAACTCTTAGGCAAGTGCCTGGCATATGGAAAGGCTTCAAATGTTAACTATTATTATTATCATTCGAAGTGCTCTTCCTCCAGTCCCATTTGACCCTCACAGCACTATGAGATCAGCTGGGCCAACCGGGTTAGAATTCTCATCACAGGAAGCAACTCAAGTTCAGGAGGGTGAGGTTCCTTGTCCAGGGCACCCTGCTGGCAGGGACGAGCTGAGCCAGAGTTCAGTTCTCTTAAGTCCATGTCCAGGACTGTGTGATGGTGCCTGTGATTTTTAGTACTTGACCCCAGATCACACTGGTGACTCATTCTACTTTGCCTTTAAATTTTTTCACTAAAAAGGACTTTATAAAAAATCTGAGATCTTGACCATCTCAAAGTCAGATTGGAGTATGTAACTCTATTTACATATGCTAAAGTGTTGAGTGTACACCTTTCTGTTACTTGGGAAAGAGAGTGGGTGAAGGCATTTCATCACTTATGTCTGTAGTGGAGTTCTGCCATTTTCACCGGCTCTGAGACCATTCCACTTCCGGTATGACGTCACCCTGACTTCCTGTTGCATGTCCCCCGTTAGTTATGGGGCAAGGGGCAGGGCTCTTAGTTTCTACTCTGCTTGTTTCCACCAGAGTAACACTCCTGGCCTCTCACTTGTCCTCCATCCCTCCGCAGGGAGAGGAAGTGACTTGTCAGTTTGGTACATTTTTAGGGAAGGAACTGGGCAGTCTCTGCTCAACCTCTTCCTCCCACTTCTCCCTCAGGATCTACAGAGCCCCTACTCTTCTGAGCCATGATTTTACAGATCAGAGCCCCAAGGGTTAGGGAGACCTGAAGTTACCAGTTCTGCCTGTGATAGGCTGCTGCTTTGGGGATGTTAGTATTTAGAAGCTCACTACTGCTGAACACTGAATCTACATTCTCCAAACTTCGTTTTACCGGTAATAACTGTAGTGTTTCGAGCTCTGTCTGCCTGACTCTGTGTCCATCTCTCAATTATTCTGGACTCGGGCAGAGAAAAGGAAGAGTGTTATTTATTAACCCCTCAGACCACAACACCCTCCCCAGCTCTCAGTCCCCTCCCCAAGTCTGGGTGTCATGTGGTCCAGGTGGTCCACCAGCATATCCCCATCCCTTTGGCCACCCTCATTGGTTCAGGATGGGCACATGTTCCAAGCTGACCCAATAAGTTGCTATCCCTGGATGGTTACTGATTATTTTTGCAAAAGAAGTTATGATTTCCATTGGAATTACTCAGAGAAGTATATAAACCAAGACTCACTGTTGAGCTCCTTTCCACCACAGAAGAGCCTGCCTGATAGAACTGACACAGAAGAAAGCAGAGCTGAACAATGGAAGGAGACAGGGGCCAAATGACACTGACCATACACTCCCTCGATTGCTTGAGCTAATGTGAATTGATCTTCAATACCTGCAACCAGAGAGCCTTGATTACGTGATGCTTCTCTTGTAACAGTTTGGCAGAAAACAAAGCTGATCTCAACTTGCTGATGAGACACTTTGTCACACGCTGCCCTTGCTATTGGCCATATTTACAGACACATCAACTTCCACTAATATTTCTATGGCCCTAGGTGTCCTATGGGGGCAAGCTTGAGTCCATCTGTTGAATGGACTTGGTACAGTTTAGTGTAATAATTAATCACAGAACTTAATGCTCATGTGGCGGTTTTTACCTTCGGCACATTTTACATAACTCTGGAGCTAATCACCATTTCTGTTATTCTCTCAAACACATCAGAAGGGTGTCCACACTACTCTCTGTGACCCCCTACACTAAACCTCAACATAGACCAGGGGGGAAAGAGCAGTTTCAGTCGGCCCTGATCACCATCACTGTCATCACTAACTTTCTTTTGTTTTTCTCTCTTTTTTAAACAAAGTCATGTCAGATAAACAGCAAATATAAACCCAAGGATGTGGTGAAGGGAAGTGCTCACATTCATATGTAAACTAATACTAATGTAGGCTTCTGGCCAGGGTGTGGTTTCAGAGGGGGCCCCCTGAGATGGGTGTTAACCCAATCTGGAAGATGAGAAACCCAGGCTCAGAGACAAACAAAAATGTCATGACTGCCAGAGCCCAAAGCATGGACTCTTGGCCATTGCGCCCACCCCTCTGGGCAGAGATTCCTGGCACCCAGTAGGCAAACAATGATTCTATCCTCACAAGCTCTAAGGCCCATTTCTCCATAGGTCATGCAAGCTAGAAGTAAGTTCTCTGTTCTCTGAATCTTGAGACTTTCCTGTCTGGATTTCTTTGGCTCTTAGCCTATACTATCTTGTAGTGAGGCCTTTCTCCCCATTCTCACCCTAAAAAGGTTGTGATAATATTGCTAATAAAATCCAAGTTGGGGGCTTCCCTGGTGGTGCAGTGGTTGAGAGTCTGCCTGCCAATGCAGGGGACACGGGTTCGAGCCCTGGTCTGGGAAGATCCCACATGCCGCGGAGCAACTGGGCCCGTGAGCCACAGTTGCTGAGCCTGCGCGTCTGGAGCCTGTGCTCCACAACGGGGGAGGCGGCGATGGTGAGAGGCCCGCACACCGCGATGAAGAGTGGCCCCTGCTTGCCACAACTAGAGAAAGCCCTCGCACAGAAACGAAGACCCAACACAGCCATAAATAAATAAATTAATCAATTAATTTAAAAAAAAAATGCAAGTTGGTAGATGTGAAATCAGGACAGACTCAGCTCCAGTACTAAGTGGAATCACAAAGGTGATGACCTAGACCTTTTCTTTACTGCTGATAATGCATATGCATATGGTACCTGCTGGGTCTGAAACCCTCACTATTCTTATACACTATACCTGGAGCTGTGAAATGATAAAGCTATTTTTTTTTTTTTTTTGCAGGGGATGGGGAGTGACTTGGCACTATACATCAAGCTTAAAAGTGCATACACAGCATATTAGTTTGCTGGGGCTGCCATAATAAAGAACCAACAACTGGGAGGTTTAAACAATAGAACTGTATTGTCTCACAGTTCTGGAGGCTGGAAGTCCAAGATCAAGGTTTGGGCAGGGTTGGTTCCTCCTGAGGGCTACGAGAGAAAATCTCTCCCCTAGCTTTTGTTGGTTTGCTGGCAATCTCTGGCATTCCTGGCTGGCTGAAGGACCATCTCAATCTCTGACTTCATCTTCACAAGGCATTCTCCTGTCAGCTTGGCTCTGTGTCCAAATGTCCCTTTTTTATGAAGTCATATTGGATCAAGCCCCCATTAATGACCTTTTCTTATGTCTGCAATGACCTCATTTCCAAGTGAGTTCACTTTCTGAGGTACTGGGGGTTCGGACTTCAACATATGAATTTGGGGAAGGGAACACTGTTCAATCCATAACACCTGGAAATTTCGCTTCTAGGAGTCTAGCCTGGCAATCTACTTGCATGTGTTCACAAAGAGGTATTTTAGAAGATGTTTGGAGAAAGCAAAATTAGAATGTTATGCATTAAAAAAGAAGGAGGTAGAGCTATATGTACCACTATGAAATGATTTCTAGGGCATATTATTAAATAAAGCAGCATCTTATAAAATGTGGTATGATCATAAAACAGAACAGAACTCTGATCTATGTAAATGTACCTAGAGATGATCAGAAGAATGCATGAACCAAACTGTTGACAGTGTAAGCCCTAATGAAAAGAGAGGGAGTCGAAGTTGGTAAAGAACCGTTTGGGGTTTTCCAGCTTACTTCTAATCATCTGAATCTTTTCTAATGAGAATGCACTCACATTTCACTTGAGGAATACAAATAAAAATTGTTTCCTTTCCACAGCCAGTGGCCAAGCTGGACGCAAAGAGTGAGATTCTTAAAGCAGGTGGTCCCCAAAGGGTCTCCATGGCCCCATGGAGAAAGTGGGCCTTAGAGCCCAGGCAAGATGGAATCATTCCTTGCCCAATGGGTGCCAAGAGTCCCTGCTGGGAGGGCAGGGGGGCCAGCACAATGACCAAGAGCCTGGGCTTTGGAATCAGGCAGTCATGAGTGCTACGTATATTCTTTTACGTCTCTGAGCCTGGGTCCCTCACCTGCAGGATTGGGTTAATACCCATCTCAGGGAGCCCCTTCTGAAACCGCACCCTTGCCAGAAACCTACATTAGTATTAGCTCAAATTTCATTTATGAGCCAGATAATAGGTCTAAAATCTGCCTGAAGCACTTTTCGGGCACTGGCCCAGAACTCTGTCATCCCAATCAGGTATTTGTGAAACTCTTCAAGAAAAAGCCAGGCTCTTGAGTTGGGCGTTAAGAAATGGGTGGGGAAAAAAAAAAAAAAAGAAATGGGTGGAGAGAGGGGAGCTGTGGCACAATGACAGGAGAAACAGAAATATTCCCTCCCACGTCCCCACATATTCCACTGCCTTTTCTATATTTAAAATTTACCTATGTATATACTTGTATGTAGTCTTTATATTCATAGGAAAGATAGGTGTGTGTGTGTGTGTGTGTGAGAGAGAGAGAGAGAGAGAGAGATGTGGAAAATGGGGGGGGGGGCAGGGAGGGAGAGAGAGAGAAAGAATTTCTAATTTCTATTTATCTCAGACTGGTTAATAAGTGGAGAAATGGGATCAAAACTAATTAACTAGAAATTTCGATTCCATGAGCTATGTCACAAATACCCCTCATAAATGACCAGCTTTCAAAGAGTTAAAGTCCAATAAAATTCCTTTAAAATGAACATGATGCAAATAGGCTTCTAATCTCTCTTGCAGGATTCAGAAAGACCTTCGAGGTCTCAGTGTTTCCCAGGGTCACTTTTATAAACATCGGTGAGCAGTGCAAACAGTTCTGGTTATTTGAGTTTTCTAGGTGTTTGGATCTGAATAAAAGGGAGCTGGCATTTCTACCTTTTTCATCCAGCTATCTGGTGTGTTACAGCTCTGTCTGCTGCCTGTGTAATTAATCATAACATGTAGCTAATGCCTCCTAAATTAATGCAATTATCAGTGTCTCCGAATAACCAGCTTCATGAACCGCTATCAAAACACACTGTTGATAGATCTCCAGCCAAAGCAAGGACGCTCTGAGACTGGAGTTGGGAGTGATTTTTAATTAACTTGTTTCTCATATTGCAAAGGTGAGAAAAATACCTATTCTCCGTGGCTCCAGATTAAAAGAATGGGAGAGGGGGTGTGTGCTTGGGCAGAGACTCATGAAAATAATAGCTACAAGGTATTTTTGTTCCAAAACCTCCATGTTCATGCACTGTGTTTTATTACCACAGTGGGCGAGGGCTCAGCCCCGAACCCTCTAGCTTGCTCTCTCCTCTCATCACAGAACTTCTGTCTAAGGAGCCCCTGGTTTAATTTGCTCTGGGCTGAAGTGTGGCAGAGAGAGTCTCAGCAGCAGGAGAGACAGTTCCTCTCCTCGCCTTTTCTATCCTGAAGTATTTCATTAAATGTGGAGTTCTGGAACTAAGATAAGGTGAGAGAAAAAGCATTTGTTAGTTTGGGTTTGTTTTATGCTGCAGCTTTTCTTTTAAAGTTTCGTTTTTCCAAAAACCCAGACTGGTCTCTTGGTGTGGAAGCAGCTGCTTCTTTCCTGGGCAGACAGTTTTGAAGGGGTGTCCGTTCTGGGGCTGGGTCATGGGTCTGCATCATGTGGCAAAGAGTTTTCCAATGTGCTCTGCTGCACATTAGTCGGCAAGATGGTCCTTGGGTAAAAGAAGCATCAAATAAGCTTGGAAAAGTCTGTATATCCTAGCACCTTCCCCCACCCCCCAAATCAGCAGATTTCCTATGTACCATAATTTATCAAAGGCTTTGGAAAGTCCTGCATTCAGCCAGCATGTTCCTTGTTCCTAGTTCAACTCAGTTGTACCCAAGATAATTGACCGCAGACCTATGTGCTTGGATTTCATCTCTATTAGCGCTGGGCAGAGGGAGTGTTAGGTGCAATCCAGCCAGGGTACACTCTCCTGCAGGGGAAAGAACCTGGGATTGCAGCCCTACCTGGAGACCTTGGTTTTCCCCATCTCTGTCACTGCTTACTACGTGGCTTTGGCAAGTTCCTTCCCCTTTCTGACTTCCCTGTGTACAAAACGGCCTTGCCCTTGGATTCTATGACTCTATTAGGCCTGCAGACTAGTCAACTCAGTTAAAAGCCAAGGGATATGAAGAAATAAAGAAAGAGAGAAAGAGGGGGAGAGACTGACTTAAGGAAAGAAGAAAGAGAAGAGAAAAGAACTAGGCTTCATGAAGAGACCATCCTGAGGAAGACGCTTCTCTTTGGAGATGGTTAGGATTAGGAGTGAAGAATCACAGATGATCCTACCTAAAGGAGGGCTTCTGACCCACCCTCCATGTCTGTGATGTCAGCAAACCTTCTGAAAACCTCTTGCATCACAAGGAGCTGGTTTTGCTGCCAGTGTTCCCACTGCCCACCCAGCATTCCCCTGCTCAGCACCCATCAGTGACAGTCATCTTCTGGTCAGGGCACAAGCCAGTAGAGAACACGACTCAGCCTGGTGGAGAGGACCCCTGCCCCACATCGTGCCTTTCCCGTAGCATGTGGCCGCTCCTCTTCCAGGAGAATACTGTTTTCACTGCAGTGGAAAAGTCCTACCCCAGAGGTCAGCCAACCTGGCTTCAGGCAACTCGGGAGAAAAGCGTTACATTGCAACAGTTGAAACTGGAGGATTAGTAATTCTCCGTGTGACTCTTGTTATGACCTCTTCCATGTGCCCTTAACCAGGGGATCTGTGGGTGCAAATAAAGGGAAGGAAGGAACGGCAGACTGTTTTCTTCACAGAATCACTCCCTTAGCCTCCTCCCACTCTGCTCAGATCTGTTCTTCGGGGATGGATCTGGCTAATAGTAATAATCACCATCTTATTTACCTTTATTTCAAATTGATTTTATTTTATTTTTGGCTGTGTTGGGTCTTTGTTGCTGCGCGCGAGCTTTCTCTAGTTGCGGCGAGTGGGGGCTACTCTTCATGGCAGTGTGCGGGCTTCTCATTGCGGGGGCTTCTCTTTGTTTCGGAGCACGGGTTCTGGGCACGCGGGCTTCAGTAGTTGTGGCTCGTGGGCCCTAGAGCGCAGGCTCAGTAGTTGTGACACACGGGCTTAGTTGTTCCGCGGCATGGGGGATCTTCCCAGACCAGGGCTCGAACCCATGTCCCCTGCATTGGCAGGTGGATTCTTAACCACTGCGCCATCAGGGAAGCCCCTCACCATCTTATTATCATTATTATTATTTTATTATATACATTTCAGATGTACGGCATTATAATTCGACATCTGTATACACTATAGAGTGTTCACCACCACAAGTCTAGTTACCATCCATCACCTTACAGTTGACCCCCTTCACCCATTTCATCTACCCTCCAACACCCCTCCTGTTTCATATCAAGTAATCTGTTCTCTGTATCTGTGAGTTTGTTTTGTTTTATTTTGTTTGTTCATTTGTTTTGTTTTTTTAGATTCCGTATATGTGTGAAATCATATGGTATCTGTCTTTATCTGTCTGACTTATTTTACTTAGCATAATACCTTCAAGGTCCATCCATGTTGTCACAGTGGCAGGATTTCATTCATTTTTATGGCTGAATGGTGTTCTATTGTGTATATATACCACATCTTTATCCATTCACCCATCAACGGACACCACAGGCTGTTCGCATATCTTGGCTACTGAACATAATGTTGCAATGAACATAGGGGTGCATATATCTTTTTGAATTAGTGTTTTTGTGTTCTTCTGCTAAATACTCAGAGTGGAATAGATGGATCATGTGGTAGTTTCATTCTTAATTTTTTGAGGAATCTTCAAACTGTTTTCCACAGTGGCTGCAATCACCATCTTATTAAATATCTTAAATCTTAAATAAAAATCATTTTATTGTGGGTAAAAAGCACTTTTAAAAGGCTAACCATAGGAAGCCTTTGTTGTGGACCACACCCTTGAGCAGAACCATCCGTGTGTGATCTTACCAACTCTTCCTGCAACCCCATGTTGTCAGTGCTATAATTATCCCTTCACAGAGACAAGAACCTAGAGTCCAAAGATCCGAGGCCTCTTCTCATCGTCTGCCTGCTCAGACAGAAGCTCCAACCTGGGCTCCCTCTCTCATCTGACGTGCAGTGTCCAAAGGCCCCACTGATAAATGGGAGGGGTTTTGCCTGACAGGTCCTCTTGGGCTTTAAAGTTTCTGAGATCTCAGATGACCAGCTCTGTGTTCAGTCTTCTTTGTTAAATGGTCACTGTTTGCTGCTCCGAAACCATGGTCCTCTCATCCCTGATATGAATGAGAGGTGCCCACTGCATGAAACATTTAGAAGTCTCTGCTATAACAGCAGACAAGCGGGACCCACTGTCCTCCAGGTACACAGCCCCACCTCACCTCCTTCCGAGGGTTATCTCCAGTGAGCTGACCTGCTCGACTCCACATGACCCTGCCACTCTGGCCATAGCAGGTTGGATCAGCAAGGGCAGCCAATCCCCAGACAGTCCAGGAAACCAGAGAAAAGTCTGGTGTGCAAGCTCTGCCTGCCAGGGCTTCCTATACTGCATGGCAATTGACTAGATCTGTCATATCCTCCCTTTTGAGGACTTGGAACTTGACTCTAGAGACTGAGAATTTGGTAGAAGGAGGTGAGGTCTGAGAAAGAGCCACAGAGAGAAAGGAGTGGAAATCAGGGGGGAACAGAAGACAAAGGGAAGACAGAGGTGGCGGTGGTGGAAATGGTGGCAGCAGAGATGAGCGTGGATGAATCCCCACAATGGAGAGAAACACTTGGGACGAGGGAGTAAAGGATGGGTCGGGTGAGGGGGGAACAGGAGGTCCAGGTGCCGGAGTTGCCCCCTACCAACCCCTGTCTGTCTTGGGTCCTGGAGTGGGGCTGTCCAGCATTACCTACTCTGCCCTGCATCCTAACATGAGTGTGATGTGACCTCTGTGAGGGACTGGAACACGACTCTGGCCCCAGAAGCCAAAACACCCAATGAATGCAGCTGGTGATGCTAAGACTCTGCTAACAACGTCAGCTCCTTAGGGAACTGGCCACTCTTCCCTGTCCAACTAAATCACTTCTCCAGAGCCCTTGCTGTCCAACCCCTCATCAGAGGAGCCCTGAGGTGCCTCTCAGAATCTCACTCTCTCCCCCATCACCTGCCCCTCCCCATTCTCTCTCTCTCCCTCCCCCCTCCCTCCCTCTTTCTCCATCTGTCTGTCTTGGTCTTTCTCATCCTCTCAAATGAGACTTCAGAGCTTCTCAGAGTGGGACAGTGAAGCAGCAATGCTCTTTAAAAACTCTGCCTGACAAAGGTGTGGGAGGATTTTACTTGATAAAGAGTCAGAGAGAGAGTTTCCTGGAGAAACCTGTCAAGGACATTTTTATACCAACCTTCTGTCCTGTTGGCTGGACTCTCAGTCTCTGGTGGAAGCAGAGGGGAAAATCTCTAATTGTGCTCAATGTGCTGAAGGCATTTTGTTCCATCAGTGCTGCCCTCTGAGTATCCCAGGCCCCCTTTTAAGAGAGTCAAAGCCCAGTGGGTCCAAGGTGGGCTTGATGCTTTGAGACTGGAGACACACATGTCCGGGACAGAGCTCTCAATGACTGCCCCCACCCTACTGACTCAGCATATAGGAGCAACACTTGCGGAAGGACATACTGCTGTCATTTCTCTGGGTCTCAAAAACCAGGCAGATTCTCCTGCACATTAGGTCACCAATGACTACACGGCAAGCCACAGTTTCCAAAGGGGATATCTAGAAAACTGCCCAAGACCCTGCCACCTCCAAACTTCTTGACCCTTGATCTTGTATTATTTAGGATTTTCTGGTTGCCAGTGACAGAAATCATTCTGGCTGATCTAAATTAAAAATAAGAAATGTATTACAAGGATATGGGGTTACTCATAGGAAAAGCTTGACCACAGAGCTTGGAGGAGACAGAACTAGGCCAGTTCTGGTGGACAAGGTGTCTGTTCAAGGCACCTCTGGTGGGATGAATCAGCAACCAGCATTGTCTGTCCTTGCATCACTCTTGCTCAATGTTCAGGTGCTCAAGAGGGAGAGGGACTAATTTGCTGGGTGTGGGTGATGTGCCTGGCATTGCCAGGATCTCTCAGACGGCACTCAGTGAGGCAGAGGGTAAATCAAGGTTGGTCACCAGAGGAAAGGGACATGGGCACTGGGCATCCACAGCATCTCCGCACCACGGATCCTGAAGTTCTATACCTGTCTTTGTTCTATCCTCCCTGCTCCACTCTTCCATTCTCTGGATTTGGCACTTACCAGCAATTCTCCTGAGTTTTTACCCCAGGTCTTGATTCATTCATTCATTAGTTCACTCATCCAACAAGAACGTCATGCACTGGGTAGGAGCTTGGGCTTCGTGCCCCCTTTGACTTGAGCATCCTCCGTGGTCCCCTCCGGTCCCAGGCTCAGTGAAACCTCCCTTCCTTACCTCATCTCAGTCCATCTCTTTGACTGGTGTCCAAGTCTGGCCAGTTCTAGGCCCATATGATATGGGAAGGGTGAGAAAGGATTTGGGACAAAGTGACTCTCTGTATGAGTGGACGATTCCTGGTAAACTTTAGGCATTAACACCAGGGAGTGAGTCAGCATGTGTCCCTTCGATGGATCCGATGAGTTTGGATAAGAGGATGGGAGAGAAAAGGTCTGGTGTCTGGGGCCCTGATGAAGGCAGCTCAGTTGGGTGATGGGAACATGCTAAGTCATGGGCTCTCAGGCATCTAAGTGGAGGTAGGAGAACATGCAGATAGAAGTGAAGAATGAGAGAGTGATGGAGAAAAATGACACCCGATTTGGTGTCCGGGGCCTGGCTCTGTATCATAATTATTCCATCCACTAGCTGAGGTACCTTGGGTGCCTAACAGGGTCTATCTCCCATGTCCTGCCCAGCTAGAAAAACCCTAGGCTTCAGATCTGATGGATTCCTTCCACTCCAGATTCCACTGGATTCATATTTCCTCTCTATGCCAAAGCCAAAGGAAATGATCCCAGCAGACTGTCACTTCAATCACAGGAGATTTATGACTTTCAACCAGGGAGAAGCTTGTAACAAGAGGAAAGTCGTCCGTGCCTGTGAAGATGTGGTCCAGCACACAGTGTCCTTGGAAGTCTGTCAGGGGGTCATCTCCCACCCCCTCACCCCCCTTGTGGCAGTCACTGAGGGTCAAGCAGGCTTCAGACCCTTGGCATGGAGCCTAGAAAGAGAACTCAGAATTTTGTCCTGAGGGAGAGGGACATTTCTAGACCTGACCCCACATCTCCTATAGTTTGTTAGGATCAGTTTGATCATTTCTCTAGAACTGGATGACTGTCATTCACAATGACCCTGGACCCTTATTCTCTGGTCAGTCCATAGTGGGAATGCAATGCAACTGTCCCTCCACATACACGTGATCAGGGAGGACTGGCCAAGTGGGATGCTTGCTGGACCACAGGAAGTTGGAAACCAGGACTTGGCTGCTGCCCTTTGCAACGCTGGTCGGTGATACAAGCAGACCTGGGAGAAAATAGGGAGTTAAGAGGCAGGTGCCATGCAGAGAACTAGCTCTCTGCTCTGTCTTTGCCTGAGATACTTCTCCAGTAGCTCCTGAGGCTGTGGACCAGGGCCGTTTCCTGGAGCACAGAGACCAGCTACCAGGACAAAGTGTGTGATGGGCACAGCACTGCAAGCATTCAGGATGGCAGGTGCCCAGTTTTTAAATTACGTCTGGGGTGTTTGTGCTGAATATTAAGCACACAACCCGTGGAGAACTACAGCAGCAAGTCACTTGACTTCTGTCTTAGTCTGTTTGCTATAACAAAATACCAGAGACTGGGTGGCTTATCGACAATGGACATTTATTTCTCACAGTTCTGGAGGCTGGGAGTCTGAGGTCAGAGTGCTGGCATGATGAAGTTCCGGTGAGGGCTCTCTTCTGGATTATTGTATCCTCACGTGGTGGGAGAGACGAGCTAGCTATCTGGGGCCGCTTTTATAGGAGCCTTAATCCCATTCAAGAGGGCTTGCCCTCATGACCTGATCACTCGCGAAGTCTCCTCCTAATACCATCACCCCAGGCCTTAAATTTTCAACATATAAATTTGGGAGGCACACAAGCATTCAGACCATAGCAGCATCTAGAAATAATATCTACCTCTCTAGGTTGTAATACTGATTCCAAGATCAAATAGATAGGGAAGTGTCCTGAAAATTCTCATGGGCCACATAAATGTTAGTCATATGGTTATACAAGGACAAGCAGAGAGAGAGAGCTTAAACTGGTCTTGTGTTTCCCCACACTGGGGAGAAAGGCTTCCTCCATCGGCATGGATTCTTATCTAGCCAATCCCCGTGCCCCTGGCACTAAACTCTAGGGGCTCCAGGGTGGAGGTCACCTTTTAGTCTGTATGCCTTCCTCAGTTCCTAGCCCAGGACCAGGAACATGAGAGAGGGGCAGAGGAATGCAGAATTAAAAGTACAGAATAGTAGACAAAAAAGGACTGTATTCACAAACTTACGTGCCTTCCAGGGCCACACAACTAACTTTCATGAGTAAAGTGTGTTGGGTAGATGATAGGGAGTGGTGGGGACTGTGGTGAACTGGAGGGAACATGCCTCATCTCTCAGGGGCAACTTCTCCTCTTCTTAATTGTTGCCATGAGGGAATGTGGGCTCTATGAAGCCAGATATTCTGAGTATTTTCAAAGCAGCCTGAAATCGACATTAAAAAACTGATGACTGTATATTCTTAAAGTGTTGGCAACTAATCCAAATACAAAAAGAAGACAAAGCATTGTATGGAGTCCTCAAAAATCATCTGCTGGCCAGGTTTGGTATGAGAACTAGCCCTATGAGACCTCAAACTTCCCCTACCTCTTCCTTTCACAGGTGAGGAGACAAGGGCCCAGGGATGGGGAGCAACTTGCCCAAGGATACAGAGCTGGTGACAAGCAGGGAGCTGTGATGGGGAGGGAGGCAAGTGAAGCACTTGGGAGGATCCCCGCGCCCCCTGGGAAGATGGGAATGCCTCTCCTTCTCACCCAGGTGTCCCGGAGCTTCCTTACCCAGCCCGATGAAGGAGGCTCCGGGAAGGGCAGCCACTGTCCGTGATCTAATTATCATGAAGAGATTGCCTGCATATTCTCTGCATTAATAGAGCTTGGGGTGGGGCCATGCCCCCTTTTAGAAACTCAGTACTGAGACGAGACATGGAGCAAGAGGAAAGGACAGAGCTGTGAGCTGAAGGGGAGAGGGGTTTTCCAGTCGCCTTGGCCTTGGCAGCCCGAAAACAGGCAGCCCTGCAAGCCTGTTAACTCTGCAGACAGACAGAAGAGGGACCGGGAAGAGGGAGGAAGGCACAGCACAGAGCAGGGGATGAGGCCCCTCCCAAATCCTCCCTCCTCCCAACCCAGGAGCTACTGCCTGGGGCCCAGGGGTGATTCGTTTGCCCACAAATCCAAAAGGGAAAACAAGCAAATCAGCCGATTGGCTGAGGATGACTTGTTAATTAGGAAATAAAATCTGGCCTGTAAGCTCAGAGCTGTTTGTGGGTTTGTGGGAGTTTGTTTGCTTTGTTTTATTGAGTGGGTGGCTCGGGCCATCGTGATAATCGAGAGCTGATAAACAGAGAAAACACAGGAAATCAGTTGGCTTCAGCTCAAAATGAGGGCTGCAGGGATGAGGATTTCAGTGCTGAAGGAGGGAAGACAGCTGTTCTAGTCGGTGCAAACCGGGACTGGCTTTGGCCGGAACAGACCTCTGGGCCCAGGACCCCACCCCGAATCTCTCACAAGCTTCAGCTGCCCCCTACCACCTCCTCATCCAAGTCCTCGTCAAAGCTGATAATCAGGTGTGGGGAGGAACTCCATGGGGAAGCCGGTACACTTCGGGATCCTCTTTAACAAAAAAGGAACACAAATTTACATAGGAAAGTGAATATTGATTTACAGTGAAAAAAATAAATTAAAATGAATAAGAAAACTTGAAACATTGACAAGCTCCACAAATAACTGAAAAATGACAAAAATAACCGTGCTTGAATTAACAGCTGGCACAGCTCTAAAATACTTTTTCATTCTCTACATTTTTTGGCTTCATCATACTTTGATTGCCTCTTTATATGACAATGATTAGGTAACATGGTTTTTCTAGAGAGAGGATCAGAAGAATGGAAAGGTCCGTTTGGTAAGGACCAACGCCTTTGTGTTCCATGTTCCGGGTCTGAGGTTTAGAACCATGTCCCATAGGCTGGCTTCTAGCTCTGCCCTTTGCCTCACTTTCTTCTGGCGTTGAGCACACTGGACACATTCTTCTCGTGATATGACCCCTGGCCTCATATTTTCACGTTGTGATGCAAGGTGAGTCAGTAAGAGACAGAGGAAGGGTATCCTTGGACGCCGTTCCCACACCAGAACAGCTGACCATAGCTTAATGTCATATGAAATTAACGGGAAATAATATACATCTACCCACTATACTCATGCTAAATGTAGCTCCAGACTCTCCTTAGCCAGATCCCCAAATGCCTGCAGCTCGCCAACCCTGCCTGATAAGAGCATGTTGCGGGGGAAGGAGGCAGCAATAGTAACTAGTGTGGTTCCAATATCTACTTTTTCAAGTCTTACAAAAATATCTGAGCAAGGAAACCATTGGTAGTGCCTCTCCCAGGGCCTCGGAAGAGGCTGGTGTGTGCGAGGACCCAGGGGCTTCATTGTGATTCCACTTCCCTTAACAGTCGGGCTCTGCCAGCCCTTTCTTCCTGCCTCTCCTCCAACTCACAGCTTCTCAGGTCTGGCAGAGTGGAACTCTGACACAGACTGGCTATGTCACATTCAGGGCTGTGTCACTAGCCCTGTCTAAACCATAGCTACCCTGCCTGGATGATGGGAAATTTCCATCTTTGAGTATATGCCCAGGAGTAGAATTGCTGGATCATATGGTAGTTCTATTTTTAGTTTTTTAAGGAACCTCCATACTGTTCTCCTCAGTGGCTGTACCGATTTACATTCCCACCAACAATGTAGAAGTGTTCCTTTTTCTCCACATCCTTTCCAGCATTTATTTGTAGACTTTTTGATGATGGCGATTCTGACCGGTGTGAGGTGATACCTCACTGTAGTTTTGATTTGCATTCAAAACTACAATTAGTAATTAGAGAAGTTGAGCATCTTTTCATGTGTCTGTTGGCCATCTGTATGTCTTCCTTGGAGAAATGTCTGTTTAGGCTTTCTGCCCGGGAAGAATCTTTTATATGGGCTTAATCAGAAGACCATTGTGTCAGTCAAGCTGAGAGATTATGGTGACTGGTCCGGGGTTATAGAGGTGGAAATGGAGAGAAATGGTGGGATTCAAGATATAGATTGGAGCAAAGCCAACAGGATTAATACTTGGATGTGAGTTGTGAGGAAATTAGAGGATTCAGGATGATTGTCTTTTTTAGCCTGAAAATCTGGATGAATGCTGGTACTATTTAAAGGTTGAAGAGCTTTTAGTGTTTGGGGTTCCATGTTGGGGCAGCAGATTTGAGAGGTGAATTAGTTATCTTTTGCTGTGAAACAAATTACCCGCAAACTTAGCGACTTTCAACAGCAATAATTATTTATGATCTCCCAAAGTTTCTGTGGGTCTGGCATATTGGGAGGAGGTGCTGGCTTGGGGTCTCTCCTGAGGTTGCAATCTTCTGAAGACTTGACTGATGCTGGGAGACCTGTTTCCAAGGTGTCTCTCTTAACAGCTCACGATGACTGGATCTAGGAGTTCAAGTGATGCTGTCAGGACTCAATGTTTATTCTTTCCTTCTCTTGGCTTCCATTCTCACATGGGCGAACTCCTAAAGGTGTCAAGATGGCTGCAGCTTCACCAGCTTTATATCCTTTCAATGCCAAGTCCAGTTGACAAGAGAGCCTTTCTTCCCCAGTAAGTTGAACAAAAAGTCCTGGGCCTGATGCCCCTTCCTACTGACTGACTTAAGCCTGGGTCCCACAGCAACCTCTTGGAGATGGAAAGTGGGGCAAGATACCTCAAAGGGACATGGATTAAAGGTGGGAGAGAGCTGTCCCTGTGGTCGGCAGGCACGGGGTGGCTGAAACCAAGTGTCTGCCCTCACAGGGCTCAGCCTGGTGGGAGAATAGATACATAAGTACATAAATAATTACAGTACAGGTGAGCAGAGGAGTGCTAGAGGGCGCAGAGTGTGCTTCCAGAGAACATAGGAGGGGCACCTGAGCTGGGTCTTAAAAGGACGAATAGGAGTTAATGTCAGGAAGGTGAAAGGAAGAAGGCGTTCCAAGCGGAAGGCACAACATGAGCAAAAGTGAGGGGTCAAGAAATAGCGGAGTAGAAGAGGGTGGAGAACTTCAGCCAGTCCCTGTTTCTAGAGAGTTAAGGCAGAAGTGACAGAGAAATGACCTGGATGGGGGAGCTCGGGCCACAGAAGGCTATGCATGCCACTATGGGGAGTTTGGACTTTCCTTTGGGACCCTGGGGAGCCTGTGGGCAGGCAGCAGACCACCCCATCACCACCCTTTCCATTCTCTGTGGGTCTCTCCTGCAGAGGGTGGAGGTGGATCAGAAGGGGCCAAGCCCATGCTTGGGGAGCAGGCAGTGAGGAGGTGCTGGTGGTGGTCTAGGCAGGGCGGGGGAGTGGATCTGAAGGAGAGAGGTGCCATGAGGCTGACAGCAAGAGGCAAGTTTGGAAGGCAAGTCACAGACCCAGGCCAGTGCCGGTGATTGGCTGGAAGAGAGAAAGAAGACTCATGGGTTTCTTGG
The DNA here is from genome assembly GCF_028021215.1 of Eschrichtius robustus. Taxonomy (NCBI): domain Eukaryota; kingdom Metazoa; phylum Chordata; class Mammalia; order Artiodactyla; family Eschrichtiidae; genus Eschrichtius; species Eschrichtius robustus. The sequence goes on along the minus strand of NC_090842.1, from coordinate 35,645,862 downwards.
GCTGCGTGATGAGCAGAGAGATAGAAGGGGTTCCATTCCCTGGGAGCTGGTCCAGCCCTCAGTGCCTGTCCCAGAGGAGCCCTTGCATGTGTCCCAAAGAGAACTCACAAGGAGTTTCCCTGCAGTACTGTCTGTAATTGAAAAAATTAAAAGGAGGTACAGCCTAAACGTTCTGTAGTAACAAATAGCTAAATTAATCATGGTGTAGCCAGTCTGTGGAATACTACACAGCAGTTAAAAAGACCAAGGTAAATATTCTGATGTGGAAAGATGGCCAAGACATATTGAGCAGGAAAAAAGTGAGTTGTCTAATGATATGTAGAATATATTTGTCTTTGTAGAAAAAAAACATGTATATCTATATATCTGTATCTATATATCTGTGTGTATGTGTAAGTGCATTTAAAAATGTCTGGCAGCATACAAGTCAACTGACAATTGTATTGACCTCCAAGGAAAGGATTGGGAATGAAAATGTGGTTCAGGGGGCTTTCTCTCTACCTCCAAAGATTGAATGTTTACAATAAGATTGCTGTTGAGTTGACGGACCGGTAGGACCCCATGTCTTGAGCCCACGAGGCAGCTGGATGTACAGCTCTGAGGCCCAGAGAAAACCCAGATTGGAGACCTGTTCAGTATGTCCATGTTGCAAAACACTGCGCTTTCATATACTCTCTTAATCAAGGCTGCTGTGGTTGCCCGAAACAGAAACCTACTCAAGCTACTAAAGCAGAAATGAAAAGCTACATCCTGAGGACACAGGTCTGAGACCCCAGTGCAAGAAGCATGGCCTCAGCAAAGTCTAGGACAAGAGCTGCAAAGTCACCAGGTATCAAGGTCCCTTTTCTTTCTCACATGCACTCACCCTCTGGTCTGGGGAGAGCTTAAGATCTTTTCCTGCCCCAAAGCAAAAAGTTGGCTTAGGTGGGGTCTTTCCATCCTGCCCAGCTGTAGGATTCTAGAGAGCATAAACTGGGTCTCTAAACTCTACAGTTTCACCATCCACAGGGGGAGAAGACCCTCGGAATCCCACCTATAAAAGCTGGGCTGCTGCCTCCATCCTTGTCCGCCCTGATGACAGCAGTTCTTGTGGCTGTCCATGGGGTGCCCCATGGAGCCTCCCACCCCCACCTCCTCATCACCAATTCAGCTCCAACTCGGTTGTATCTGCTTTGCTGGCAACTTCACAGAGACCAAAGGGAGGCATCAGGAAAAGGGGAGGAAAATCTACCGGAGACTTTCCTGTGACTTGCGGCTGATAAAGTTGATTAGACTGACAAGTCTCTCCTGTTTTATTACTGACAGCTGTGTCCTCGTTTTGATTTATCACCACCAAACCTACCTGAGTCAGGAGTAGAGATTAGTCCAAATTAAAGCTAGGTGACTCAGGAGAGCTGAGACGAGACAGCAGGTGGGAGCGGAGGATGAGGAGTGGAGGGAGCAGCTAACATCTCTGGGCAGATGGAGAAAGGCCCGGGCAGACCTCCTAGGTGCCAAAGATGGAGGTCCCAAGGACTGACGTTCCTGCTCTCCACCTGGGAGGAGTGAGGGTTTTACTGTTTTCTTTCTGGCCAGGGAAGAAAGTCCGTTAATAAAGCTTGTGGGTATTGTGTGTGGCTCTGACAGTCTCGGGAGGCTAATAGATCTTAACCGAGACCCATCTCTGCAGACACCTGGGAACGTGAGCAAAATTATCTCCAATACACAATTACGCATTCTGCCCCTGTTGTCTTCTTCCAGAAACACTGCAGCTGAGACCATAACCCAACAGTTTCTAAGTGTGGTCTTACCAGAGATAAGAAGGGATACTACACTTAAGTCCCTGGGGGAAGTCTGGAACCCACCTGCAGACCCTTCACAGCAGCCCTGTGGCTGCCTAGAGTCCCAAGATTTACCCCTTTAGCTGCAAAATTTGGCAATTTGACCCCATGCCTTCTGTTGCCCTCAAGAAGCCCAATTCCAAAGACCTAGCAGAGACTCTTCACAGAGTCCAGATAGTGAGTGCTACATCACTGGGGGTACTCAAGTCTGATCTAAGCAAACACTTGGAGGAAATATGAGTAATAACTCTTTAAGTTTCCTTCCTAAATGAGCTTCTGGGATACCAGACTGAGAAATTCCTGGAATAAATAAGTAGAACATTGATGTTCACAGAGGTGGCCTTTCAGCAGGAAACAAACTCTAGATTGTCCCATGATATACCGAGAATCCAGGGCTGGCGGTCCTGTCCTTGATGACAGGGTCCTGCCTCAAGTCGTATTCACTCCACTGTAACTCAGTCACACTGAGCTCAGGTCCCCGAGCACAGGAGATGCTCAATGAATGATAGCTAAGTGAACAATGGGCCAACCGAAAGAGCAAAATTCAGAGATAGATGGGTGGAAGACTGGTCCAGAGAATTTAGACCTCTGTAACTGAGTTCTTGCCTCCTATATCCAAATGTCTTTCTGACAGCTCCATTTGGAGGTCAAATAAGGATCTCAAACATCAGACGTCTAAGACAAGACTTGATTTCTCTCATGTCTTCCTCATCTCAGGAGTGGGTAGACAGCTCAAGGCAAAACCTAAGGGTCATCTTTGAATCCTCCCTTTCTATTTCTCCGTTATGTAATGCATACCTCCAAAATATACCCCAATTCCATCCTCTTCTCATTCTCCCTCTGCTCCCATCCTTGTTCAAATGTCCATCATACTCTGCCTAGACTACAGCAGTAGCCTCTAATTGTTTTCTCTGCTTCCACTCTTCCATGCCACCTCACCCCCAACAGTCCATTCCGTGCAGCGGCCGGGAAGATCTTCCTAAAACATAAATCAGGGAAATTTTTCCCATTACATCTTCAACTTCATATTATAAAAGTCCACCAGTTCTTATATGATCTTTATCTTGACTAATTTTTATTTTCCAACTCTCCCTTGACTCACTACACTCTGGCCATACAGAAATTCTTCATTATTCTTTCAACTAAGCTTGTTCCAGGGCCTTTGCACTTGCAGTTTCCTCTGCCTGAATGGCTTTCTCCCAGTTCTTCACATGGCATGGCTGGCTCCTTCTTTTCATTCAAAGTGTCAGCTCAAATAACACCTCCCCTTCCTTTGTTTTTTTCAGAAATGCTATTCCAGTCTATAGTAGCCCTTTTAAGATTTTCTTTATAGCACTATCATTATCTGATACTGTCTTATTTACTTGTTTGCTTATATGTTTATTTTCTGGTTTCTTAAACCAGAATATAAGCTCTATGAGCTAGTCTACATCATTAACTGCTATATCCTCAAGGCCTAGAACAGTGCTTGGTACACAGTACGTACTCAGTGAATATTTATTGAATAGGTATAGCCTAGAAAGTAATTTCTCTGATCAAAGCGCTGATATGGAGGCTTCGTGGCCACACTTCTTATTCTTAAAGGAGCTAGGAGCTGTTGCCTTGGTGAACTGAGCTTGACCTTGACATCAGGAGAATCCTAGCACCATCAAGGAAAAGACACAGCCATGGGAAAAGGAAAGGGGTCATAAGAGCAAGCCTCCACCTGTCGCCCAACCTCTCTGGGCCTTCTCAACCCTGTCAAGATTCTGTTTTATGGATCTTGTTTTTACCACATTTTCCTACCCTCCTTCTGGAATAGGTCTTTGCTTTGAGTTTCCAAAATTCATGCGTTGAATTTGGAAGCTGATTTGCCTGCCTGCAAACCCAGACCAGACATGAGGAACCCTAAATTACAGAAACAGCCAGAAAGTTGAGTTTTCATCAGCCAAGATAAAACTTGTTGTATTGATTGGGGGCAAGGGTAGGAGAGAAGCAGGGAGCAGAAAACAGATAGAAGCTCCCATTTCTGTGTGATTATAATCAACTCAGAGGCTTAGCTTCTCTGTTGCATTACACTAGGGAAAAAGGAAACATCCAACTTAACCCCACACCCACAATCTAACACACCTGCAGGTAATATAGCTCTAGCTTGCCAAACCTTTTTTTAAAAAACTATTTTTCTTATTAAACTTGCTCTGGGTGAATCTCCATTGGCTTATTGATTTGAGTATTAGACTGTGTATCAAATATATGAAAATACAAATTGTTATTTCAGGGAGAAGTAACCGTCTTTATATTGTTTCTGTCTCTGGGGTTCTGAATATTCCCTGGGGTTACCAGGCTGAATAGAATCAGAACAAGGGTATCTTCTTGGCAGATATGAAGTGAGTAGATTCTCTGGGTAGATTCTGTGCAACCCCTTGGTGCTGATGTTGAGGGACCCAGTGACAGGTCAAAGGTTTTTCTACTTACATCTTTTTTAACCATTGACTCTTGTTAGGGCGGGATTAGCATCAAGACATTTCCTGGATATGTTGCTTCAGCATTTAAATCTTGGTAGTGGCCTCTGCGGGGTCCTGTCCCCTGGCTAGCCACGGTGCTGAGTAGCCCCTTCAGTCATCCCTTCTGTGTGTCAGAGGGCTGGTGCATGCAACTGCCTTTAGCCAGTGCAAAATCAACTCCTAGATGATGGAAGAGTGAGGGGCATCAAAACTACAAAGAGGGGACTTCCCTGGTGACACAGTGGTTAAGAATCCGCCTGCCAATGCAGGGAACACGGGTTTGAGCCCTGGCCCAGGAAGATCCCACATGCCGTAGAGCAACTAAGCCCGTGCACCACAACTACTGAGCCTGTGCTCTAGAAGCCGCGAGCCACAGCTACTGAAGCCCGCGTGTCTAGAGCCCGTGCTCCACAAGAGAAGCCACCGAGATGAGAAACTCATGCACCGCAACGAAGAGTAGCCTCCGCTCGCCTCAACGAGAGAAAGCCCGCGTGCAGCAACGAAGACCCAACGCAGCCAAAAACTTAAAAAAATTTAAAAAAATAAAACTACAATGAGGTATCACCTCACACCAGTCAGAATGACCATCATCAAAAAGTCTACCAACGATAAATGCTGGAGAGGGTGTGGAGAAATGGGAACCCTCCTACACTGTTGGTGGGAATGTGTTGTAAATTGGTGCAGTATGGAGGTTCCCTAAAAAACTAAAAATAGAGCTACCTTATGATCTAACAATCCCACTCCTGGGCATATATCCAGAGGAAACCATAATTCAAAAAGATAAATGCACCCTTATGTTCATAGCAGCACTATTCACGATAGCCAAGACATGGAAGCAACCTAAATGTCCATCGACAGATGAATGGATAAAGATGTGGTATACAAACAATGGAGTATTACTCAGCCATAAAAAAGAATGAAATAATGCCATTTGCAGCAACATGGATGGACCTAGAGATTATCATACTAAGTGAAGTAAGTCAGACAAAGACAAATATCATATGATATCACTTATATGTGGAATATAAAAAAATGATACAAAAGAACTTATTTACAAAACAGAAACAGACTCACAGACTTAGAAAACCAACTTATGGTTACCAAAGGGGAAAGGTGGGGGGAAGGTATAAATTAGGAGTTTGGGATTAACACATACAGACTACTATATATAAAATACATAATCAACAAGGACAACAAATATTAAGTAGAGTTCCCTGTATAGCACAGGGAACTCTACTTAATGCTCTGTAATAACCTATATGGGAAAAGAAACTGAAAAAGAATAGATATATGTATATGTATAACTGAATCACTTTGCGGTATACCTGAAATTAACACAACATTGTAAATCAACTATACTCCAATATAAAATTAAAAAATAATTACTTTTAGCAAAAAAAAAAAAAAAAGTGAGGGGCAGAGGGGAACAGAGATTGTGATAGAGGAAAAGAGGGAGAGAGGGAGGAAGGAGCAGTTAGCTGGTGGATTTTCTGCTGATTCTTAGAAAGCAAGTTAAAGAGCTCTCAGGCAGAGCTGGAACTGTTGTTCAGTCCGTGGGTCTTTAAGAAAGAACTGGTCCATGATGCTGTGATATTCTTTCTCTTTTATTTGCCTTGATTTAAACTGAGCCCCTGTGTGTGGGGTGAGTGTGCAGATCATGATCTGAAACAAAATGTCTGGCTGATGGGCACATGGAACTAAAACGTAGCTGATGTTCTGCTTACCACCACCCTGTGTAGCCCTAGCTCAGAACTGTGTCATCCCTAACAAAGGAGCGCCTTTTAAAATAATTCTTTTTATATTAGTCCTCCTAGCTGAGGTGTCTTTATATAATTTTCACAAAAACCCAGTATGTTCTGGCAGCTGCTCTGAATTTACAATTCCACCTTTCATACCCAAACAGTTTGCTTTCATTCCACCTTTGCAAAGTACCCAAACTAGGATGCCCCTCACTTCCTTCATGTCAATTTAATTCCTGCCAGTGTTTTTTTTTTTTTTTTTCATCTTAAATACTGTATTTTTCATCTCTGGAAGCTCAGTTTGGGTCTTTTTATATTTTCTATGTATGTCCTGAATACACTCATGCTTGTTTGTACCTTCTTGAACATATGGAATATATTTATGTTAGATATTTTAGTGTCCTTGTCTACGATTTATATCATCTATATAATTTTGGGATCTATTTCTGTTGGTTGATTTTTCTTTTCGTTATTTGTTGTATTTTCCTGATTCTTTGTATGTCTGGTAATTTTTAACTGAATGTCAGACATTGTGAATTTTACCTTGTTGTGTGCTGAATTATTTTTATTTCCTTAAATGTTTTTGAGCTTTGTTCAGAGACTTATTTAAGTTATGTGGAAACATTTTGACCCTGTTAAGACTTACCATAAGTTTTGTTAGGCTTCCACGAGTCTTTAGTATATAGCTAATTTAAGCTTACTAGTGAGGCAATGTCCGTCTGAGTACTCCACCTGATGCCCTGTGTATTATGAGATTTCTCTATTCTGGCTTTTAGGAATGTGAACTATTCTCAGTGCTGTTTGGGCTCTAGAAATTATTCTTCATGTTCATTTGCAGTGGTTCTTTCCCCAGCTTTGGATAGTCCCCCTACATGTACGTGCAATTCTGTACTCTGCTGAATACTAGAGGGAAAATCTCCAGATTCCCCTCTGTGCAGATCTCTCCTCTGTAATACTCTGCTCTGAAAACCCTAGCTCCTTTGGTTTCTCCAGACTTCCAATTATATCTCTTCAACTCAGAGAGACCACCAGGCTCTGCTTTGGATGCCCCTCCCTGCACTACACCCTGGAAACTCAATTCAGGCAGTACCTCACTTTGTTTTTTCCCCCTTTCTCAGGAATCCTGCACCACCTGTAGTACAATGTCTGAAAACCATTGTTTCATACATTTTGTCTGGACTTTTAGCTGTTGAAGGTGGGAGGATAAATCTGGTCTCTGTTACTTTATCTTGACCAGAAGCTAAAGTGCCGCCTCATATCAATTTATAAAATGATTTTCTCTCATCCAAATGTATATTGCTTTTCACAATTTGAAGTACCTTTATTGTTTATTTGCTTTCACAGCAACTAGGTGTCTTCAGTAGGACAGATATTACATACCCATTTTAAAGGTAGAAGAACTGATGGCCAGCGAGTTCAATGTGCCTGCCCAAGAAATTCATGCAGCGGGTGAATGGCAGAGCTGGTACCCAGAACCCAAGCCCCGCCCCCCCTACATGTTCATGTCCTACTGAACATTGCATCTCTCCACCTCTTTAGGTCTCATTTACCACCCACCTCCCCAGAGACTCAGCCCTGATTACCCCTGACAATCAGTGCATCAATCACACTCGTGATTTTAGAGAGCAAATTTCTCAGCACTCTTCTTAGGGGCTCATTATTTGTTGAATGAACAGAAAAGACAGCAAGTTCCCCAGGGACAAAAACTCTTTGATATCCAAGGGTCCAAGGCAGGGTTTTCTTGGACATTTGTTCCTGCTGTCCCATGTGTGCCATCAGGACTCTCAGTCCCAAGTGACAGAAAACCCAACTTAAATTGGTTAAAGCAAAAACAAGAATTGATTCACTTACCTGATTAGGTTCGCTTCAGGCATGGCTGGCTTCAGCTGCTCAATGCTTCTTGGTCATATCCCAGCTCTGTTCTCCTACATGGGCTTCACCCTCAGATAGGTTCTCCTCATGAGGTATCAAAGTGGTACCAAAGTGGGGCCATGGGCCCACCTCTATGAAAAGAGAACTTCTATTGCCGACAGCCCAAAATTTCAATTTTACCTGTATTGGTTGAGTTGACATCATCTTCTCACTCTTGAACAGATCACTGTGGCCAGGAGGATAGAATGTGATGGTTGGCTAAGTCTAGGTTAAGTGCGTGGCATTTGGAATAAGTGGGCATAGGGTGTTAGCCACACCTTAACCACATGGATGGAGCATGGGGAATGGACCCTCCTCTAGAGGATAGTTAAGTAACCATTGCCAGAACAAGGGGAGAATGTGTTTGGGCAGTGCAGAAACAATAGTTAGCCACTGAGCACTCTTAGATTTTGTGTGTGTATGTGTGATGGTGGGTAACCATTACCTAAGACTTTCTCTGATAAGAAATACTTTCTAGGTGCTTCTAGAACCATATGACCAAGTGAGACCTCTTTGTAAAGACTCCTGGGCCCAAGGAAGGGAAACAACCCAAAGGAGAAAGCATATTCCTGGAGAAACTGATGTCATTTCTGGGCTCCTGGCTGCCCACACATAGGATTGAATTAGACATTTTATAGGTCAGCCAAGACTTCATTATCTCATCCCCTCATGGAGGCCATAGCTCAGGGTTAAATGAGACAAGAAAATGCTCAGGCAACTCATTTATTCATAATCTATGTGCTGAGAACCTACTACGTGCCAGGCACCACACTTAAGGCTATGCTTGGCTGAGCTTGCCCAGGCTGGCCATTGAGGACCCCTGGACAACAGGCTTGGGAAGCACAGCTCCGTGGGGGCTTGAAGTTCTGACCCAGAGACAGGAGATGGCAGGCTGCTTACCCCAGGAGTCTGGGAAAAGACATGAGTGCTTGTTAGAATCTCCTAGCCTCCAGGACCGCATTGTAGATCTAGCAGCAAGGACAAGATCGTGTGCAATGATGTGACTCAGATTTTGGTTCTTGGATGCTTGGGTATCTCCCCTTGCTTCTACGGGGTGGTCTGCACTAAAGCCTGGGAGATCAGGGTGGCGGAATGACCCTGGCTCTAGTTCTCGAGTCCTGGTGACCTTGTAGCTCTGAGAACATCCTACCTACCACCCCAACTTACTCTTCAAGGTCCAACTCTAGTGCCACCTCTTCCAGAAAGCCTCTCTGGCTCCCCAGTTAAGCTCTTTCCTCCTATTTCCCACAGAACTTTGACCTCTTTCATGGCTTATACCAAAGTCCTCATTGTAGTATTGGTGATAATGATAGCAGTAATGATTGAGGATGATGATGATGATTATACAGATACCATTTACCAAGCAGATACTACTTGCCGAGGATTTTACATGCATTATCTGATTCGGTCCTCACTACGTCTCTGAGGTAGGCACTGTTGCTGCCTCATTCCACTGAGAAGAATACAGCAGCACAGGGATTCCCTGGTGGTCCAGTGGTTATGATTCGGCACTTTCACTGCTGTGGCCCTGGTTCAATATCTGGTCAGGGATCTGAGATCCTGCAAGCTGAGTAGCATGGCCAAAACAACAAACAAACAAACCAATATCTGAAAGAAAGATAGAAAGAAAGAGAGAGAGAGGGAGGAGAGAAAGGGAGAAAGAAAGAAAGAAAGAGAAAGAAGGAAAGAAAGAAAGAAAGAAAGAAAGAAAGAAAGAAAGAAAGAAGAAAGAAAGAAAGAAAGGAAGGGAAGGAAGGAAGAGAAAGGAAGGAAGGAAGGAAGGAAGGAAGAGGAAGAAGGAAGGAAGGAAGGAAGGAAGGAAGAAGAAGGAAAGAGAGAAAGAGAGAAAGAAAAGAAAAGAAAAGAAAGGAAAGAAGAAGAAAGAAAGAAAGAAAGAGAGAGAGAAAGAGAAAGGAAGAGAAGGAAGGAGGAAGGGAGGAAGGAAGGAAGGAAGGAAGGAAGGAAGGAAGGAAGGAAGGAAGGAAGGAAGGAAGGAAGGAAGGAAGGTTGCTAAAGAAATGCAGCTGATGTCTACATCTGCCTCCTGGCCAAGCTAAGGTGGGATATTGAACCCGGACATTCTGATTCCAGAGCCCTGCTTATAACCTCACTGCACTCCTCCTAGACCGTACTTGTCTTCCCCAACAGCCCAAGTTCCTGGAAGAAAGACCAAGGTCTTGCTCATCTTCTCATTCCCACAATGTCCAGGATGCTGTTCAGCACTTAGCTGGAACTGAGAAAACCATCCCTGAATTAAGTGCCTGGATGTGTAACCTACACCCTGAGATAAAAATGCAGTTGTTTACATTGAAGCTTCTCCTCTCCCAGGCTCCTCTTTTCCTGCATCGAGACTAATAGCTCATGTAAACAATATTAATCTTCTGGAAGAGACAGCTGCCTTGGCAGAGGGACTGCAAGGCTCTCAGCTCAGGGTTTCCCTGTACAGGAGAGTTGGCTCCAGCAACTTGGCCCAGCATGGCCCTTTTACACCTCGTGTCATTCATCATCCATGGAACTAATGGTTTGTCACTGTTAGAAACACGTCTCTGCTTTCAGTATCAGCGTCTTGGGGAAGGAGTTGGTGGACTTTCACTGGAGCCAACCACCCAGAGGTGTAAGCTGGGGCCTAGAGTCACAAATCCACAGGCCAGTCCATGAAGGGTTAAGGAGTGGCTTAATGACAGAAACCCAACTCAAGATGACTCAAGCACAAAGGATGAACTGTCTCATATAACTGGAGGCCACAGGGCAGTCTCTAGAGGCTCGGGTGATGTTGCTTTCTCTTTGTCTCTCTCCCTGGCTCTCTCACTTCTTAGATTTTTTCCATGTGTTGGCCTCAATTTCTCCTACCACTGAGGGACTCTCTCCTTGCAGTGCAGGGCACTGCCTTATCCGGCTCTAGGTATAATATCATCTATTTCTGTTAAAGTCCAAAGAAAGAGTGCTTCTCCAGCTAGTATTGGAGGAAAAAGAAACCCGCGATGGCCTCTGACTGACCCACCTCTGGGCAGTGATTGCTGTCTGTGGGGAGGGAGACTGATAAGCCAGGCTTGTGTCATGTACCCATTCTTTGGTCCTTGGGGCAGGGCAGTGTGATTGGCAGCCCCTCCAGAGCACGTGGAGAGGGAAAGGGGGAATTCACCAGTAGAAGCAGTTGGCTTTTGCAGGATGGAAGGGTTGCTGGCAGACAAAACAACTGGTATTCCCTATGGACTCTGGAGGTGCCACGGAGCTAGTGGTCCTAGTAGATGAGACCCCACTGCTGGGGTCTGAGCCTTCAGGCTGAGGTTGCTCCCATAGCTGCCAAAGACCTTTTGCCTCTTTAGCAGAAGGACCTCTGGCCTGTCCTATCCTCGTACCTTCTCCAGCCTACAGCTCAATATACAAGGGACTTTCTGGGTCCTCAGTGTGAGAAGAAGCTACTGAGTCCAAGTTTTAAAAAAATATTAATTGTTACTTAGATCATTGTAGATTCACATGCAGTTGTAAGAAACATTCAGAGGCCACTTGTACACTTTGTCTGGTTCCCCCAATGGTAACTTCTTGTAATGTTATCATAACTGGGACGTTGACATTGACACAAAAATGAAATAAAAACTCCCAACGTTTGGCTTTTCCCAAATGTTTTGTTTTGCCTTTTTTAAAAATCTCCTCTCCATCTGTGAGCAAGAACTCAAAAGTGAGGAGACTTCCCTTTGGTAACCAGCATACACAAATTCCAGAGAGACCCGACCCAAGGTTTAAAACAAGCTGAATCCTGGTGTGGGAAGTTTAAGATGCAACCAGCTTATCAAGGATTTGAGGCCACACTAAGGAATTTCCAGTGAACCCCAACACCAGGGCTTGGACCCCTTCCTCAAGGTGGGAAGCCCTGAGTTTCTTAAACTTTCTCCTCACCTTCTTGGCAATGACTGAGCTATCACTTCCATAGAGCAATTCCTGGGGAGGTGCAGATTCTGAATCACCCCCGTTTGTGGTTCTTGCAGACCATCCATTCAGCACACAGCGCTAAGCCCACACTTAACTAATCTGCCCTGCTGTCTTAGCTGTCCCTCCACCCAGAGATGATATTCAAAATATTTAGCAACCTCTGTGGCAGGGGCACCAGCTAATCAGATAGTATGCCAGTCAGTTATAGCACCAGGACCCTGCTCGGCCAAGTGTCAACCCTTCAATTGTTGGGCTGTGGAGAGACGTGGGACTCTCAGAAGATGACCCAAGGCAGCTGGGGTTGCAGAGGAGCCCGTGGGGAAGTGCATGGTCATAGCTATTTAAAAATGAGAATGGAATTATTTTAAGGTCTTAAAAACCGATAGAGCTCCACCAGTGTGCATGGACGGGATGTCTGTCCTGCTTCTCCCCTTATCCCAAATATTCTTGATTCCTGGGTTCATGCACGTCAGGGACCATGTGTGCATCTTGGTTACCACTGGACATAGTGTCTTGCACTGTAGGTGCCCCATAAATTTTAGTTGAATTGGTATATGCATGGTAAGCCCTGCATATGCCAGAAAGCTACCTCTGATCACTTTGAGTAGTAGTGATTTTTCTCCCTTCTCTGACCTCTTATGTGGTGTAGACCAGATCAATGCATAAACGGTAAGGAAGAACAAAGAGTAGGACATAGCAAGGTCTCAGTCTGGGAGGCCTGTCTTCCTTTTCCCTCCCTCCCTTCCTCCCTCCCTTCCTTCCTTCCTTCCGTCCTTCCTTCCTGCCTCCCTCCCTTTCTTTTTCTTCAACAAAATATGCTTTGTTCTAAGCAGTGGGGATGGAGCAGTAAACCAGACAGACAAAATATGTGCTCACATAGAGCTCATATTCCAGGAAAATAGAGCAAACCAGAAAGTGCAGGAGCCATCAGGGAAGGCTGCGTGGATGAAGGGGGCTTATAAAATGAGTAAGGTTTGGGTATGAGGAACAAAGGATAAGAGGACTATGAAGTAGAGCAATAGTAGGAGCGTTAGAATGGAGGTGGGAATACATACCGTGTGTGAGGGCGACCGTGAGACCAGCTGAGTTGGTGGAGAGCGGTTTGCTTGGCTGGGAGTAGCAAGGTATTGAAGAAGGAGACACATGCATGAACTAGTCATGGTTCTGGATCACCAAGAGTCACAGATGGGGGAGGAAATGGGCATGTGAACCATTGTCAGGTAATGTGATCTGTACTCTAGTAGGACTCAGCGTGGAAGGAGCTCTGGAGTGTGCGGGGCAGAGGAAGAGAGGGAGGGCAACAGAGCTGGAAGGGGAGGGTGGCCCCAGATTGGGATGGGCACTCAATGCCCTGAAAACAAAGCAGAGCAGTCATCAGAGGGTTCTGAGTGGGGGAGTGACAAGATCAGGGTGGATTCTGCTGAATCATGAGGAATGACTGGGGAGCACAGAGCTGCAGGACGTGGTGATCACATGGGAGGATCATTGAGGTAGTTCAGGTGAGAGGTGGGGGCAGCCAGGCTAGGGTTGCGGCTATAGGATGAAAAGGCAGGGCAGGCTGTAGAGGCATTCAGAAGCCACCCTGGGAGACCCACCGTACATAGGGGATGGGGAAGAGGGACAGGTTTGGGAAGACTGCAATTGTTGGCTTGGGGGTGGAGTGACTATTGATGGCAGAAACCAGGATTGGGGACACTGGGTGCTCCACCAGTTTTGAGGTAGTGCAGACAGTAGTGATGGGTGGTGGTGGACGGGAAGAAGTAAAGAGCTGCCTTTCAGACCTGTTGACTTAGAACAGCCTTCTGGACTTTCTGATGGGGATGTTCCAGGGACACTGTTGATGGGACGGGACAGAGACAGGGCGATCGCCAGCCACAGAATGAAATCTCTTGTGTAGAAAAGAGAACCACTGGTCTGCCCTTCAGGAACCCAAGGTGTAGAGTGAGGGAGGGCAGATGGTGCCCTGTAAGCCGTCTCAGACGGGCAATGCACCGTGCCGATATTCTGAGGCGTGATGCTGTGACCTCTAACTGGGGTCCTCGATCCTTCCTCCCTGACACTGTCTCTAGACAAACCCATATTTTATATCTGCCTCATCCTGATATCCCCAACCTCCCAGCACCAATTAATGTATCAGTGGGCCTAGGGAATTTTCACCCAAGATGTTACTTCTGAAGGGAGCATCTGGCAACATCTTTAATTTTATTTGGTTTCTTCTTTTTTTCCCGAGGAACGTCCTGAGGGGACCAGATGGCAATAAGAAAGGGCAGATCAATGCTAAGGAAAGTGGTCTGGTTTGCCCTTGGATTCTCAGACTCCTGTCCTCTGTTCTTGAGAATAGTTGTTAAAAGTAAGCTTCTAAGGCTAATTATCTGTGTCTGTGTCCCAAATATCTCTGGGGAGTTGGAGCTTATTTGTTTGACTTGTTTATAGCTGTATTTCCAGACTTCAGTGCAGGACCAGGGTCACTTGCAGATGCTCCAAAAATGTGTTTATTTATTCAACAAATATTTACTGAGTGCCACCCAGGGGCTAGGCACTTTTCTGGGTATTAGGGATACAGCAGTGAACAAAACAAACAGAAATGTGAGCCCTCATGCAGCCTACATTCTAGTCATTTTGCTGTCATTAACAATCAAATTTCTGATCGCTCCTTTTTTTTTTTTTTAATTAATTTATTTATGGCTGTGTTGGGTCTTTGTTTCTGTGCGAGGGCTTTCTCCAGTTGCGGCAAGCGGGGGCCACTCTTCATCGCGGTGCGCGGGCCTCTCACTGTCGCGGCCTCTCCCGTTGCGGAGCACAGGCTCCAGACGCGCAGGCTCAGTAGTTGTGGCTCACGGGCCCAGTTGCTCCGCGGCATGTGGGCTCCTCCCAGACCAGGGCTCGAACCCGTGTCCCCTGCATTGGCAGGCAGATTCTCAACCACTGCGCCACCAGGGAAGCCCTCTGATCGCTCCTTTACGCCAGGCAGTGCTGGGGATACAGCGGTGGTCCTGCCCTCCGGGGGTTAATATTCCAGCGGTAGCGCAGGGTCCCATCAGGTCTGCACGTCAGTTAAGATTCCTTGTTTACAAGCCACGGGAACAGCTGCAGTTTACCTCCAGCAAAGGGCAATTTATCGGAAGGCTAGTAGGGAGGGGAGAAGAGAAGGGAGGCACTGCTGGTTGCCTAATACCAGAATCATCTCCCCCATCACCTTTCTCCTGGGTGATAGAGCCCTGATTATGGACGTGTGTTCACAAAATTAACCCACCTTGATAACTGCTAAAGCTTTCAACTGCTGGTCATGTGAGGTAATAAAACCTCCATATTGTTTGAAGGCTGTTGTTTGAAACCATGAGCAAGCTAACTGAAAAGAAGGGGTGGGACAAGGCTTAGAAACAAGCTGGAGCCTAAAAGTTTGGGCAGATCGAGGTGCAGGACACAGAAAAACAGCATGCTTATGGCCAGAAATAATTACCCCTCCACCCAGAACACCGACGTGGCAAAGCAAGATTTTCTCCATTAGAAATACACTGGTCATTAAGGCAGAAAATTGCTTCTAGGAGACAAAATCGAATAGCTGTGCATTATATTCTACAAGGGGAAGTTGTGAAGGACCCACCCTGTGCTCTGAGTTGCTCTGAGTGACGCCTGTTCTCTTTGGAGACATGGTGTAGTATGGTGAGAAGAAGACTGAGCAAGAGGCTTAACTTGAAAAACAAAATTTATGAAGAGTAAAACCATCGCCTCCCTTTGGGGTGCACAGTTCTGTGAGTTTGGGCACACAGACACCATTACAATCAAGATACGGAACAGTTCTCTCTCCCCAGAAATTCCACCATGCTACCCCCATGTGGTGAAACCCTGACACTATCCTAATCCCTGGCCACTGCTGATCTGTTCTCCATCCCTTAATTTTGCTTTTTCATATGTCATGTAAATGGAATCATGGTGTGCAGTCCTTTCACTCAGGATAACGCCTGTTGGAGGAACATTGTTGCAGGCATCCATAGCTTGTTCCTTTTTATTGCTGAGTAGTATTCCAGGGTATGGATGTACCAGTGTTTCTTTATCCATTCATCCATTATAGAATATTTAGCTTGTTTCCAGTTTCGTAGTGATTATAAACAAAGTTGCTATAAACATTCATATACAGGATTTTGTCTGAGGACAAGCTTTTACTTCTCTGGGTAAATACCTAGGAGTGGGATTGCTGGGTCATATGGTAGGTTTAACTGCCAAACTGTTTTCCAGAGTGCTGTACCATTTTACATTCTAACCAGCAACGTATAAGAATGTATAAGAGTCCCAGTTACTATGCATCCTTGGCAGTATCTGGTATTATCAGGGTTTGGGTTTTTCTTTTAAGGTGTTCTAATAGGGGTGAGGTGGTATTGCACTGTGGTTTTAATTTGCCTTTCCCAATAACTCATGATGTTGATTATCTTTTCATGTGCTTATAGGCCATCCACATCTTTTCGCTGTGAAGTGTCTGTTCAAACATTTTGCCCTCTTTTTAATTGAGTTTTCATTTTCTTATTGTTGAGTTTGAGAGTTCTTTATGCATTCTGGGGACAAGCACTTATGTAATTTGTCAATATTTTCTCTCAGTCTGTATCTTGTCTTTTCATTTTCTTAGCGGTGTCTTTTGCAGAGCAAAAGCTTTTAATTTTAATGAGGTCCAATTTGTTTGTTTTTTTTCTTTTGTGCTTTGGTGTTTAGTGTAAATCTCTTTGTATAACCCAAGGTCACAAAAATTTTCTCCTATATATTTCTTTAAAAGTTGTATAGTATTTTATCTTATATTTAGGTCTGTGGTCCATTTTGAGTTAATTTTTGTATAAGGCATGAGGTATACACCAATGTCCTTCCCTCCCTCCTTCCCTCTGTCCCTCTCTTCCTTCCTTTTTTCTTTCCTTCTTTTTGTTTTTTTCATTTGTTTGTTCTTTCTTTTGGCATGAGGATGTTCAATTGTTCTATATCATTTGTTGAAAAGACAACATTGAATTGCCATTGAATCTTCTCCATTTTTCTGTTGAATTGCCTTTGCATCTTTGTCAAAAATCAATGGACTAAACACAACATTGTAAAGCAATTATACTCCAATAAAGATGTTAAAAAAAAAGTCAAGGGGTATGTTTTATTTTAAATTTGGGTACTGGATTTCTTATGTAAACCCCTTGCTAAAATTTTTTAGCAACCATAATTAAAAAGAGAAAAAAAAACCAATATGTAATTCTTTTTTTTTTAACATCTTTATTAGAGTATAATTGCTTTACAGT
The DNA here is from genome assembly GCF_028021215.1 of Eschrichtius robustus. Lineage (NCBI taxonomy): Eukaryota > Metazoa > Chordata > Mammalia > Artiodactyla > Eschrichtiidae > Eschrichtius > Eschrichtius robustus. Next base: position 35,628,715 of record NC_090842.1, on the reverse strand, counting down.
GGTGTGTTAGTTTCTGCTTTATAACAAAGTGAATCAGTTATACATATACATATGTCCCCATATCTCTTCCCTCTTGCATCTCCCTCCCTCCCACCCTCCCTATCCCACCCCTCTTGGTGGTCACAAAGCACTGAGCTGATCTCCCTGTGCTTCTTTGACAAGGATCCACCATTTAGGGGCAACATAAATTCTTTAAAGGATACATAATAAATATAAAACAAATAATCAAAAAAAAAATCAATGGACTATACCTGTGTGGGTCTGTCATTAACTCTCCATTCTGTTCCATTGATCTATGTGTCTATCGGTCAATAAATACCATACTATCCTGTTTACTGTAGTTTTATAATGTCTTAAAATTGTATAGTATGAATTCTCCAATTTGCTCTTCTTTTCAAAAGGATTTGACTACTCTAGCTCCTTTGCTTTTCTATATAAATTTTAGAATTAATATGTCATAACTACCGTCCTACTGGGATTTTGATTATAATTGCATCAAATATCTAGATCAGTTTGGGAGAGGATTATGGGTTTCTTAACTACGTTGAGTCTTGCGTTCCACAAGCACAGTATTTCTCTCCAATCATTTAGATCTTCTTTGAATTCTTTCATTAGTATTTTGTAGTTTTCAGCACACATAGTCTGCACACATCTTTGTTAGATTTATATCTACTTAGCTACTTTCTATTTTTGGAGCAATTGTAGATGCTATTTTTTTAAATATTTCAGTTTCCAATTGCTCATTTCTGGATTATAGAAATACAGTGGATGTTTTCTATGTTGCCCTTGAATCTATCTCATGACCTTGCTAAACTCACTTATTAGTTCTAGTCTTTGTTTTTTATAGATTCCCTTGGGATTTTCTAAGTAGACAATCATATTATCTGTAAATAGAGACAGTTTTGTTTCTTCCTTTCCAATCTCTATGCCTTTTTTGTTTTTGTTCTTATTGCCTGGGATAGGCTATCTAGTATGATACTGAATAGGAGTCATGTTAGTGAACACCCTATCCTTGTTTGCAATCTTAGGATGAAAGCATGCGTTTTTTTCACCATTAAATATGATGTTACCTGTAGGGTTTTTGTGGATGCCCTTTATCAGGTTAAAGAAGTTCTCTTCTATTCCTGGTTTGCTGAAAGTTTTCATCATGGATGGATGTTGAATTTTTTAAATGCTTTTTCTGTGTCAATTGATATAACTATGTGATTCTTCTTCTTTAATGTGGTAACATGAAGATTGCAATGACTGATTTTCAAATGTTCAACCAGCTTTGCATTCCTGGGATAAACTGCATTTAGTTGTGATGTATCAATATTAATACTTTTTGTATATTGCTGAATTCAATTTGCTAATATTTTGATGAGGATTTTGTGTCTATATTCATGAGGGATATTGGTCTGTAGTTTTCTTGTATTATCTTTTCTTACGTTCTGGCATCAAGGTAATGTTGGCCTCATAAAATAAGTTGGATAAGTTGGAAAATGTTCCCTCCTATTCTCTGGAGGAATTTGTGTAGAATCTTTTTTAAATGTTTGGTAGAATTCACAGAGAAACTATCTGGGCCTAGAATTTTCTTTTCCAGAAGGTTTTAAACTATAATTTCAGTTTCTTATAGGTAGGACAGTTGAGGTTACCTACTTTTTCCTGGGCAAGTTTAGTAATTTGTGTCTTTCTAGGAATTAAGCAATTTCATCTAAGCAATCAAATTTATGTGTATAGAGCTGTTCATAGTATTCTCTCATTAAACTCTTAATGTTTGTATAGTCTATACTGATAGCCTTTCTTTCATTTCTAATAATGGTATTTGTGTCTCTTCTATGTCTTTGAGAGTCTGGCTGTCCGTTGGTCAATTTTACTGATACTTGCAAAAAAAAAAAAAACAACTTCTGTTTTCATTGATTTCTCTATTTTTCTGTTTTTAGTTTCATCGCTTTCCACCCTTACCATTATTTTCCCTTTCCTTCTACTGGCTTTGGGTTTATCTTTCTCTTTTCCTAGGGTAAAAACTAGGTTATTCATATGAGATCTTTCTTTTTAAAAATAAAAGCACTTAATGCTATAATTTCTAAGCACTGCTTTATCTGCATCCCATAAATTTGATATACTGCATTTTATTTTTGTTCAGTTATTTGTTCAAACCCTTTTCTAATTTCCCTTGAGATTTCCTTTTGACCCACAAATTATTTAGAAGTGTGTTGTTTAATTTCCAAGTATTTGAGGACTTTTTCCAGATATCTTTCTTATTGATTTCTAGTTTAATTCCAAGATGTTTAGGATTTGAGTCTCATGCCCTACAGCTGGAGGTAGAAATTGGGGATACTTTGGGAGGGTATCTTGATAATTGTAGCAAAAGCCTTAGAAATTTTCGTATACTTGGATCCAATAGTTCCACTTGTTTGCTTGTATCCTAAGGAAATATTCATGAATGCACACGTACATTTGTGCAATCCTCCAAATTTGGAAAAACCTAAACGCCAAACAATAGGAATAGGGGACTGGTTAGCTAAAGTATGGTTTTCCAAACAATGAAATATTATGCAGCCATTAAAACTTTTTCTGAGGAAGGATGTGGAGTGCCATGGGAAGGAGCTGATGATCTACATTAATTCCTTTGTTGTCTGTCATCTCCCCACTGGGATATAACCTCAATGAGACAACAAACTTTGCTTCTCTTGTTTATTGCTATTTTAACTGTATTGGCACATCATAAATACTCAGAAATATTTAAATAAATAAATTTGAAAAAGTATATTTTATCATTAATATGTCAGTATTATATACATATGTATATTATATAACTATTATATATTATACATATGTGTATGTATATAATATATGTATATATGTGTGTATGTACACATCTATGAAATCTGGTGCCTCTCTTTATATGTGAGTTGCATTCTTGATCCTACTTTGCCTTTAAGTTCTGTGCATTTTCCCCCTTTTCCCTGTGACTCACTCCAGATCCATTTCACCCTGCTGCTCTTCCACGCTTGTGGAGCAATTCCTACTTGGGGGCTGTTTACAGTCATCATTCTTGATCACTAATTATGATGATGTCCTCACAATTAGTAGGCACAAGTCACCTCATTTTTCTGAAGGACAAGTGTGGACAAATGTAACTTTGTCCTCAAGGCCCAAGGTGAGTTAATGGCAAAGGGGGATCTCGGGCCAGGGTATATTACTCCCATCCCAGCGACCTTCCCTTCCAACGCCTTGCCTGTACAGCCCTGTCCTTTCAGAGATGATGACTCTGGGGCATCTGGGACCCCTGATCCCACTTGAGGCTGTGAGCCCCTCATCAGAAGTGTCTGGGTTTTCAGCATCACATGAAATGCCACAGTGGCCTTGCATTCTTGCTGGTTCTTACATTTCCCAAATACCAAAAGGCCACAGTCTGCCATAGCAACTAACAGTCTGAAAGATGTAATTGCTTTTTAAAAAATATTGGGCAACCGGGCCACTTGTGCTTTGCCATTCTCTAGCTTTTATAAAACAACACAAAATACTGCAGGAGACACCCAAAGCCCCTCAGCAGGCTTCGGTGAAAATAAAATGGGCTTGGGGGTGAACTGATCAGGGGTCTGGTTCTGTCACGGTGTGAACTCAGGCACGTGACAGTCTCTGAACTTCACCTGCCCCACCTGTGAAATAGGGACAAGTGGGCATTAAATGTGGTATCACAGATGAAAGGATAGGCACCTTGTGTCTGGCGAATAGCGAGGGCTCAGTACAGAGGATTTGTTGTGCATCCATCCCGGCTGACAACTGTGCTCAGAATTACCTTCTAAACGTCCCACTTTCAAGGGAAGAGCGCACCATTGGAATCAAGGTGAGCTCTACCTGCCTCACACCTGCCTCACCTGTTCGGCTTGTTCCCCTTTCGCCAGTTCTTCCTTCTCCAATATCTTGCACATCTCAGTGGTCTTGGCTGCTGGGGGAGATCTTGCAGCTTCTCCGGCCTCCTTTTGGGATAAGAGTGTAGGGACATATAAGTGGGACTTTTTACCTTCTCCAGGTTTGTTTTGCAGAATCTTTGCCAACTTGGAATTGACCATGTGAGCTGACACTGGATGTCATGGGAGGACTCTTAGGTTTAGTGAAGTTTCTCTGGAGCCCAGAATTTTTGGGAGACCCTTTGATCCTGAAGGGGACTTTCCAAAGCTGACTGTCCGTACCCACCACAGGCTCAGTGGGGAAGGACAGTGTGGACCCTGGGCACTCAACCCTCCTGCCTGACATCCACTCGTGCTCTGGTGTCCCCACTCCCTTGGCCAGTATCTGGGGCCTCAGTCCATGACGACAGCACTCTCTCCTTTGTAGCACATGTGTCTGCTTTGTTTCCACCCTCCCAGCCGACCGGAAGCATATGAGAGCTAGGACCACCGAGCTGCCATCTCTCTCCTCCCAACTCAGAGTTCAGTAATTGGCCACTGGAAGCAACACTGAAGGATGAGGTCATTTGAATCCTGAACAGATAGCTGCTTCGTGCAAAGGAAAGTGATGCCCCCAGCCACACACACACACACACACACACATATCTGAAGATACGCCTCCTTCCAAGGGAGGTTTGGCTGAGGCGCTTTGTTCTTCGGCACAGAGCAAGCTAGTGGCATCACGTTTGAGTGGCCCCTGAGTGTCTGAGCAAAATGTTCTGCTTTCGATCGTCACTCTTCAAACAGCATGTTATTGTCATGCTTCTGCCTCTTTTTAATAAAGAAAAACAAGGAGGGGTTTTGCACGTGCAAAATTAACACAAATCAAAACCGCGCTTCTTTGATCCATTCTGAACTCTGATCTGCACCGGCCTTTTTATTTTCCCACTGAGAATGTACAGCTCAGGAAGGATTATGGAGGGAGAAAACCGCTTACCACTTCCCATTTGATTAACACAATTTAATGCGGCAATAATGCCAGGGAAGTTCATTACTGGGGAAAGGCTCTGATGCGGCTGCCCATGGTGTCTGGGGACTGGGTCTTTTTATTTAAAACGCAATCAAGCACCTACAGTGAGAGGATCTGTGAAATTCTTCCTAAGCTGGGGAAAGTGGAATTTCCATTTAGTGTAGACAGAAAAAAAATCCCTTCTGTTTGTACAGCTTTTGACAGTTTTTCATTCCGCCTGCAAATATTTAGTGTGGCTTATTAAGTTCAAAACTCTGGGATGCAAAAAAGGAGCAAAGGACCCTACCCTCATGGCGCTTACAGCCTAGAAGGGAAGGAGGATGTTAGCCAAAGTGAGCGCGTTGGTGAAGGACGGCATAAGGGGAAGGACAGGGGTATGAGAGCAGGTGAGTCAGTAACATGGCATCTGTCTGGGCAATCAGGGAAGCCTACCTGGAGGAGATGACATATGAGCCGAGATCAGAAGCATGAGTAAGAGTTGATTTGGAATCAGTGACCAGGGGAGGGGCAGAGTTTTTGAGGCTGAGAAACATCCTGTGTGACATTGGGAGGCAGGCAGCAGCTTGAGCTGTGAGCAAAGCTGTCAGGTGGCCACAGTGTCTGGGCAGATGGAGGGTAGGTGGCAGATGGGGGATGGGGTTGGCGAAGAGTACATCAATGCACCCCAGCCTCCTCGTCTCCAATTCAGCTGCAGCTGGGTGTGGAGGATGGAGGGTCACCCTTATGGTCAGAGAATGATTAGAAATACATGGCCTCCATCTCAGAGGATTCCCCCACCCCTCAGTAACAATGGCTTAGAAGGCCCAGGCTCAAGGCCCAACCCTGTGTCTCCTCAGATTTGTGACCTTGGCAGTGTCATTCAACTCACCCGTGCCTCCATCTCTGATCTGCAAAATTTTGTCATTGTGGTCACTCTTTTCTTGCCTCACAGCGCTGCTGGGTAAAAGAAATAAAACAGGAGGCTCAAGCAGTTTCGAGGCATTCTGGAGAATATCAGGGTTCCTGGCATCAATCATTAATGGGACACAGGACACAGGACATGGCTGGGCAAGAGCAAGGAGCCATGAGTTGCATTGAGATTGGAAAGATTCTGTCCAACTTCTAGGAATAAGACTGAGGTCTGGTGAGGAACAGGCTCTCTGAAATAATCCTCATGTTAGTCATGAGCAGGTAAATTATGCTGCAATAAATACAATCCCAAAGTCCCTGAGCTAGTACCGCAAAAGTTATTTCTTATTCACATGAAGCCGATTCAGTCTTGGGCAACTGTCCAGGGCAACCATCCTGTGTGCTGTGAGTTCACAATTCAGGCTGAGGGAGCCTTGCCCATAGCTGCAGGACCATCGTGGAGACAGCACACCAGCTCTTAATTGCTTCCCCCGGAAGGGACATGTGACACTTCTGCTCTTGTTTCAGTGGCCAAAGCAGGTCACGTGGCCACACCTCACCTCAAGGATACGCAATTCTGCACCTCTTTGTCCCAAGAACACGCATCCTGGCTGCCAGCGTCCTGCTTCTCCTAAGCCGGCTCTCCTGCTTTTGCCCCCATAGCATTTATCACCTATGACGCATCACATAGTCTGTTTCTTATGCCGATTGTTTATTTCCTGCTCTCCCACCCCACCACCTAGAATATGGATGCCACAAGGGCAGGGATCTTGCTCTGTATTGTTCTTGGTGTCTTCCTAATGTCCAGAATGGTGCCTGGCACATATCAGGTGCTCAATAAATATTTACCAAATGTCCACAGGGACTGCCCAGTAATGCCTGAGTTCTTCCAGGGTCTGTGGCCCAGAGAGTGGAAACCTCTTGTCTGAATTATCATGTTCATTCCGGGGAACTAAACTCCTCCAAAAATGTGGCATCTCTTGGTCAGCTTCTCTGCCTATCAGGATGTTAATGATAAAGAAAAACAACTAATTGAGGCTCAGAGGGAGCAAGGGCATTATTTCAGGGGGGCTGCCACGAAGAGCAAGGCAAACCAGAGGAAGCAGGAGAACGCACTTGGCAGCCAGGGGTTGGGAGCTGCATTTTCACTCCCTGAACACTCATGAACGGCAGAGAAGGACCAGCTCTCTCTCATGTTCCCTGAATGGCGAAGGCAGAGGCTGTCTTGAGCAAGAACAAATTGTCCTGACCCGTGGATCGGGATCAGAGAATTGAAGTAGAGGCTGGACAGGAGTCAGACACGTGGAGCTACTGGGCTTGACTCAATGGCCCCCGAGGGAGAAGACCCGCCTGGAAGGCCGGTAGACGTTTCCTCCTCGCTTCCCGGCTGCGGCGAGTTCAGCTTTCCCATCCTGCAGGTACTGTCACTGGCAACCTTAAGAGCGCACTTCACTTCCCTCTTGCAGGCAGAAGACACAAGACGCGTCTGTATTTAGCCTCTGCTGTCGGGGAGAAGAAACCCGCGTGAGCCTCTTCTAACTGGCTGAAAGCCTGGCCTGGCTGTGGAGCCACCTGGGTCACGCTGGGTGATACTGACAAGCCCTTCGCCTGCGGGAAGTTCTATCTGCCAGGCCTCTAATAAACTCTTCACTGCAGCTGCTCACACCTGGGGACCTTTACCCTCTGCGGGGGCCTCCCTGTGTCCCAGCTGTTTCTTTACTACCTTGAGAATTCAGGCAAGGATTGGCTGCGATTTGATAAACGCTGGAGATGTAAAAGCACACGACCCGGCCACTGTCTCCCTTCCGACCATAGGAAGACTTTGCTTATGTTTGGTGTTTGCTCTGTCCCTCTCCTGTCCCTCTGCAGCAGTAATTATATTCTCCCTTCTTTCTTTCTTTTGATTTCATCTGTTATGGTGGAGTAGCCACGTGGGCTTGTGGATTTGACTTGGGTGGCACGTGAGGAAATGGTAATAACGAGGTGGCTTACATTGTGCAATGCTCTGACCTTTCCAGTGGGCCTCCACGTGCCTATTTTATCCTCACAGCTTCCCCGCCAGAAAAGCCCAACAAGGGGGATTGTCCTTCTATTTGCAGATGGAGCTGTTTGGGCTCAAAGAGGAGCAGGAACTTGCCTCAGGGTCCAGAGTGAGTTACAGACAGACTTAGTGAGAATCCAGCTGGCCTGGATTTTGTTTTTTAGTGTGTTTGACAAATATTTAGTGAGTTGCTACCATGTGCCAGGCGTTTTTCCAGGGGCTGGTGAGATGCTGATGGAAAGTAGATCGGGTTTGTGCTCTCTGGAGTTTACATTCTTGGGATCCATCTGAAAATAGAGGCAGATTTAGGATATTCACATGCATGATGCAAAATGGTTGTCTTTTCTTGATTTGATTTTTAAAACAAGGCTTAGGGTACAGTGTTCTCACTCTGTGTCTATCTCTGTCTCTCTCTCTCTCTCCTTTTCTCCCTCCCCCTCCTTCTCTTCCTCTTCCTCTTCCTTTTTCTTTCCTGTTAGGACTTGGGGAGATCCAAGTTCACTGCCATAGCCGTCTACTACTTTTCTTTCTTCCCTAATGATTTCAATAACTTTTGATACAATGTACCATAGGCTTTTTCTTGCAAAGGAACAAAAGGTGAAACGTTAATATGATTTTATTTGGGCTCAGATTGGATAAGGAAGACCTTTTGTTTCCTACGTTTCATACTCAAGTCGGCACTCGTTAATTAAATTGAGCTTGTGGAAAGTGAACTTTGGGGGGAGGGAGACTCCTGAGAATAGAATACGTTTTAATCAAATATAGGCAATAAATAAATAAGCAAGAAAAGAGCTATTAGATATAGAAACACCCTGAACACTTCCAGATGAGAGCCCTTGACGGAAAGGTGATTTGTTTTTTCTTTTGGGTGAAAGTGCACACTTAGAAAGAAAACAGGGCCACTTGGACAAGATCATTTACCACCCCCAACCCAGACACCCTGAGAATGGGGGAGACCCTTGCTGATTCTGCTGCCGTAGACCACCGCCGTGGTTTTCTGCAATTAAAGCACGAGGGGCTGCCTGATTTCGCTGAGCGTATGCCTCACCTGGCCACGAGGGGGCGTAGAAGAGTCACTTTTCTCTGTGTGGAGCGGCAAACCTGTGAGGCCTCTCACCTCTGGGCCAGGTGTGGTCAATGATTTTGTCTGCTGGGCTTGGGGGCACTGAAAGGGAACTGAACATCTGCCTGCCCGTGGGGGAGGCTGGTTCACCCCAAGGCCCCAGATGTACAGGGAAGAAATGGAGTGGGAGCATTGTGCTGGGTGACAGTATGGGCTTTGAAGGCGCTGAGACTTCCTTTGTGTGTGATTGTAAGTGAGCAACTTAGCCTTTTGAATCTCAGCCTTTTGAATCCTAATCTGTAAAATGGGGATATAACCTTATAGGGCTGTTGAGAGGAGTCAATGAAATTACAAATATAATAAGCTGAGTGTGAAAGTGATAGGTGCTCAATACAGGATGGTTATTATGATACCTCTGTCCTTCCCCAATACCCAGCCTGCCCCCAAAACGTGCTGCCCGCAAGGAATCCAGGCGTATCCCACTGCCTCTTTTCCTTTGTGTTTTTTACAGAAAGTTATAATGAAATGTATGGTAAGTCTTTTAATGGAAATTCTCTTTGGCTATAAAATATATGTATTCATGCATTCATGTAACCGTTGAGTGCCTACCGTGGGTCAGGTACTCTGGACATAAAATGGAGAGTAAAAAGCAGACCTAGCAAATGCTCTCATAGAATTTCCAGTCCAGACCAGCGCTGTCTGTTAGAACTTTCCATGATGATAGAAATGTTCCATATCTGTGTGCCCAATATGGTAGCCACTAACCACATGTGGCTCTTGAGCACTTGAAATGTGATTAGTGACAGGAAGTAGAAATTCAATTAAATTGTATTTGATTTTAATTGATTTAAGCTAAAATAGCCATACATGACTAATGGCTAATCTATTAGTGCGGGTCTAGAGGATAAATGCGAAAATGTTTAGCACAGGGCCTGGCACCCAGTGGGTACTCAACAAGTGCACACTTCCTTTCCTTCCCTCCACTGTGTGGCCCCTGGTACCTTGTGTGTAACTCCTCTGCTGCTATTACACCTTCTTGGGGATGAGTGAGGTCGTCCAAATAGACTCTAGAAAGGCAGGTGCCAGTTCAGATTACTTTATGTATGCCTGGCAGGATTTTGCACACATTAGGTGAGACAACGTGGTGTAGGGAAGGGAACATGCCTTGGAGCCAAGTGGAAATGATTTTAAATCTTGGCTCCATCACTTACCAGCTGCAAGATAGGAGCAAGTTACTTAACCTCTCTGGGTCTCAGTTTTCGCTTCTGTTAATTGGGGTGATGATCGCTACTTGGGTGGTTGTGAAGACAGATGAGATCCTGCAGGAAACAAACCCATGACACAAATGGTCTTCAAAGATGAGAAATCCAATTGGAAGCCAAATATGGTCAACCCATGATGAGGCTTCTTTGGACATTCCTAGCCTGACAGATGTACCCCCTGTGGTGTGACTCTGTTGTCCTAACCTTGTTGATTGGCCAGCCTGTGAGCACCTGATTCCAGATAAGCCAATCATGTTTCTTTCAAGAGACTTAAAAAGTATAAGACCTAGGGGAGGGCTTCCCTGGTGGTGCAGTGGTTGAGAATCTGCCTGCCAATGCAGGGGACACGGGTTCGAGCCCTGGTCTGGGAAGATCTCACATGCCGCGGAGCAGCTAGGCCCATGAGCCATAACTACTTTGCCTGCGCGTCTGGAGCCTGTGCTCCACAACAAGAGAGGCCGCGATAGTGAGAGGCCTGCGCACCGCGATGAAGAGTGGCCCCCGCTTGCCACAACTAGAGAAAGCCTGCGCACAGAAACGAAGACCCAACACAGCCAAAAATAAATAAGTAAATAAATAAATAAAGGAGCTCCTTAAAAAAAAAAAAAAAAAAGACCTAAGGGAGCAGGTCAGCCCTTCTCCGGGGGTGGGAGCTGAGAGAAGTGAGGTCCAAAGCTAGCTGCACCAAGATTCCCCCTCCCCCAGCGGGAGGGAGCTGGTCTGCAGCAGGAAAGAATCAAACCAACACATGCAAAGAGAAATGGACATAAAAAGTGGGGAAAGAGAGAGAGAGCAAGCAAGCCAGCCCTGGAGATGTTCACACCCTGTTCCAATTGGCCCCTAGACGCGGCTGAAGCCTTAGTGCTCCCAGGGTTACATGAGGCTACTTCCTCATCCTTCTCGAACATTCTCCTTCCTGCCAGAGCCGATCTGGGCTGGGTTTCTCTCACTTGCAACAAAACAAATTCTAATTAAAACAGTGATCAATCCAATACCTTCTCTTTCTCCCGCCCATTTGCATCCCATCAGAACTTTGCCTTAAACGTTGTCCTTACCCTCTATATCCACATCTGCTGTGGGGTAGCTCAGAACCTGGAGTGGTTTCGGGGTTGGGTGGAATGCTGAATCCCTGGACGTTAATTGCAGTTGGAGTCCTTTCTTGTAATGTCTACGTAACATTGCCTCAGGACAATTTAGTAGCAAAAGAGCAAAAGCAGGTATCTCTGAAGTGGTCCTCTGAGAGGTAGCTCAACATGTGGAGAAGAGGGCGCGCTGAATTGGGAGCCAGGGGACCCAGCTTCAAACCCTTGCCTGGCTGTTCACGAATGTGAACTTGGCAAGTCATGGCCTGGGCCTCAGTTTCCTCATTGGTAAAGTGGAGATGATAACACAGGTCATGCCTGTCTCATGGGGACTCTGTGTTTGGATGGAAGAATTCATGAATTCAACAATCCTTTGTCGAGTTGCTGCCCTGAGTCTGGCACTTCACGTTCATGCAGAGCGCTTTGAGAATTATATACGCCTTCATCCATCTTCATCCCAGCTCCGACGAGGAAGAAACAGGAGGCGTGTCTGGGGAAGGAGGGCATTTCCTACCTGCCCTTTCTTGGGACCCCTGATGGGCCAAGGAGGCAGTGGATTCATAGCAGTCTCCTACTTACTTGAGAACTTGGCGGTTTCCCCCTGAAACATCACAGCACCTGGACATTTCATGGCTCACACCTCGGGCTCACCTTTACATGAGACAAGCATCCCACCTGGGGAGCCACCTGCCACCGTTCCTTTCTGTTGAGCATCAGGGCCTCCTTCCCTTTCTGGGGACCCAGAATCAGCAGGCTTGCTTCTCACACCATCCTACCAGCTTCCCAACTGGCCAAAGCCAGGAGCATTGTTGCCTTTGGCACTGTGGTGTCTTGACTTTACAAATTCACAGTTTCTGGAGCCCTTCTTTGAGAATTCCTACCCACTGCTGTCCTGCTCCAGACTCAGGTGAAGTCACCTGCACTGAAAGTCGGCAGCCGTACCTGGGTCCTGGTCCTAGCGCTGCTCTCAGACCTCGGGCAGGTCACATCTCACACTCTTTGTTCCTCAGAGTCCCCGTCTATAAAACCAGGATAAAAATACCTGCCCTCCCGACCTCACAGATAGAAAATTAGATTAGAGATGTGAGACACGGCGAAGCATGATGTGACTGCAAGGTAGTAGTATCATGCTTTATATAACCTTAAAAATCTTATTACAAAAATGATATCTGCTCATTGGGGGAAACTTCGAAAATGTAGATAAGAAAATGATGAAAATAAAAATAGTCCATAATCGCATCACCTAGAGAGAACTGCTGTAAATAATTTAACGGATATTGTTCTAAGATCTACATCTATCTACTTGAAATGGGACAACACTCTTTGTGCTATTTTGCAATTTGATCTTTCCCATGATAACATGAATCCTCAGAGATATGCTTTGCCAGAGATTAAACTTGTGGGATTTCCTCCCATGCTTCAGAGCCAGCGAACCACCTTGGAATTGTTGAAGGTCATGTCCTCCGTCCTCCAAAGAGTAGATGCAGAAAGCTTGGATTCACTTGGGAGCCTCCTTTCGGAGGAAGGGCTATGGCCCAGGGTCTGTGGAAGGAGGGTTATGTAGTCAGACCCTTGTTGCTTTGAGGGTAAAGAGGGAAACATCCTGTTCCACAAGGGAGGATCCCTGGGAGGTAGGGGTTGGTGGCTCTGGTCCTAAGAGATGGTGACAAAAGGATCCAGGGCTGACCCAGGGTCCCAGGAGCTGCATGAAACTCCAGAGGTGGTGGGCTGGGGAGGAAAAGGAGCTGCACGCTTGCATGCCCAATTCTAGGGAGCCCTGGGCCAAGCTTGGCACCAAAGGAGTGACATTGCTGCCCCTCCTCCAAGAACAAGAGGGCCTCAACAGGGATGTAGACTAGGGAGGGGTTGCAACAGCCAACCAGCATCCTGGGTGTGAGTTGCCCTCAACGTATTGGTGGATGGTCCACAGCAGCAGTGGACCGATCCACCTCTAGAGTTTCCTCCATGTGGAGAGCCGGGTGGACCATCTATTAACCCTAGGATTCCTAGGAAAAGCCGTGATTGGAAGAGGCTTTAAGAGGGAGATTGTAACTGTTCTCCTAATCATAAAGGTGAAGGATTGGGCAACTAATCAGAAAAGGGAAAGAGATGCCCCTATTTGTAGTGGGTTGAATGGTTCACCTGGGACCTGTGAATGTGATCTTATTTGGAAAAAAGGGTCTTTGAAGAAGTAATTAAGTGAAGGCTCTTGAGATATCATTCTAGGTTTAGGATGGGCCCTAAATCCAATGACAGGTATCCTTATAAGAGAAAAGCAGAGGGATATTTAAGAGATAAGGAATAGAGGGGACTCTCCCTCTAGCGACCTCTACCGGCAGAACTCAACAGGAAGGGTGTAGTTTGGAAAGTCGGAGCTCCAGCATAACAGAACAGAGTACAGAAGCATGGATTTGCAGCTGGGACTCAGCATGTGTGATATGTGGTGCAAGAACTGTCGGGCTGTCCATATCCAGTCCTGAGTTTACAATGTTCTATGGACCCTGTGAACCCCGTTGATGCTACCAGTGGATCTATTTTCGTCCAGGCAGCCAGAGTGGTTTTCTGTTGCTTACAACCAAGAAACCTAGCAGGTACAGCTGTTAGCTTATGTGATCCTCATACAACTCCATGAAGAAAGTCAGTAGAAAGTGTGATACACATTTTACAGATGAGAAAATTGAGTCTGGATGAGATTGTCTCCTACTCAAACCTGGTCAGTGGCAGTGTTCGGACCAGAGCCCAGGTCTCCTTAATCCAAAGCCTTTCCCTCTCATTTTGCTTCTCACCTGACCTGCTAGGGCCAGAAAATAAAAGAAGCTCTGATCCTCCCGGGCTGGTGATGCTCTCCACTTCCTGCCGAAAAGAAACCCAAAGATCTGTGGATATTCTTTACAGTCAGCCAGAGTGGCAAGTCTGTTTAAGCAAAGTGTCAGTTTGCCCATTACCTTGATGGAAGAGAATTGAATGTAACAACTTTAACTTGTTGGAGAGGTGGCAATTGAATGGAAACAAGTGGCCTTTAAATTTCTTCCCAGAATGACTTTGAGATGAGGCAGAGAGACAGGGAATGTTGCTTTCCCTCTGAACCCTCTCCCCTCTTCTTCTCCAGTAATTTCTCAAGTGTCACGATAAGCCCTGGGAAAGTCTGATCCCAGGAAGACTCTCTCCGGTGGTTTCCAGGAGAGGCAAGGCTTCAGTCCCTGAAATGAGTCTCTTTAGGCATCTTGAAAGTTGGCCATAAAGACACATTGTAGGGTAAGGTGCCTGCAAGAGCTCTGAAATGGAATAAAAATCTCTTCAAGGTTTAGAAAATAAAAAATGACTGAGACACTGCTCTATTGATTTTCTTTCCCTGGTCTCACACCACTGGGTGAATAAATTATTCTTGGAGGTTTTGTACAAACTACTCAATAAAGTCACAAGCAATGTGTCTGGTAAATGTGGTCTGCTTTGATTTCAAGTCCACAGAGCAGCCTGCAGCAGGAAGTGCTAAGGCGGAAGAGACCTTGTGAGCCACAGAATTCAACTTCCTCACTTCACGGGTATGGATAATGGGAGGCAGGGCGACTGGGGGACGTACCTGGGGTCACAGAGAGAGTTGGTGACAGAGTTGAGAGTAGAACTCAGAGTACTGGACTGCGTCACGCTGTCTCCAAATTTGAAGGCAGATAGATAGGAGCCTTGATAGGTTCCTGTGATGGTTCCCTTTATGTGTCAACTTGACTGGGCCACGGGGTGCCCAGACATTTGGTCAAACGTTATTCTGGGTGTATCGGTCCAGGTGTTTCTGGGTGAGATTAACGTTTGAATCAGGAGACTGAGCAAAGTAGCTGCCCTCCTTAATGTGGGAGGGGCTTCGTCCAATCATCTGAAGACCTGGCTGGAACAATAAGGCTGAAAAGAGGGAACTCCTGCCTGACTGCTGAGCTGGGACATGGGTCTTTTCCCGCCTTTGGACTTGAACTGAAGCACTGGCTCATCTTGGGTCTCTAGCCTGCTGGAATTTGAACTAGAGCTTACACCATCATCTCTCCTGGTTCTCAGGTCTTCAGACTGAGACTGGAAGTACATCACTACATCTTCTGGGTCTCTAGCTTGCTAACTGCAGATTTTAGAACTTCTCAGCCTCCATAATTGTGTGAGCCAATTCCTCATAATAAATCTCTTTGTAAATAAATAAATAGATAGATAAATAAATGTCAGGCTCTCCAGGCAAACAGAACCAATATATATATACAATGTCTATGAGTTGGAGAGAAAAAAAAAAGTGATGATTTGGCATCTGAAAAAAAAGCTTGACATCTGAAAGAGCTAAAAGAAATATTTAGCATCCTTACTTGAATACACAAATGGATCATACACAAAGGGCCAATATCTGTTTTCTCCATGCACTCCCTGTTTTATTTGTCTGTTTTAATATACAGCAATTTTGGCCCACTGAAATTGCTACTCCATTTCTTCAACTACACGTAGACATGGTCTACAGCAGAGGTTGCAGAGTGATAGCTTTAGGCTGGCATCGTCCTGAAGATGTGTTCTGTTTGGCCCACACTATGGGGTTTTTCCCCACATCGTATTTTTGAAGTTCTCTTTAGCATATTATGTTTTAAGCATTTTTAAACTTACGTCTTAAAAGCCAAGGGATTTCACATAAAAATTCCACCTTTCTTGCTTTAAAAACAAAATGACAAAATTTAGCAACGTGGGGCTTCTAAATGGCCACAATCAGCTGACACTAAGTAGCAGCTGTACTTGCAGTTACTGTGAGTGTCATGGGTTCCCCATAGTCCCCACCATTCCCAAATGTCTCCCTGATGCTGAAGCTGTGGGTCAGTGCCATTTGCCATCATGCTGTGCTGCTCAGATCAATTATCAAATAATTCAGAATGTCTTTGAGATAAAGACATTGATTCAGTCAATTAACATTTCTTTGCTAGCGACTACTCCTAGGACGGTGTTGGGAGGTGGCAGTACAAAGATAAAGTTGGCATGGCTTTTGCCCATGATGAGATGTAGCCACAGTGAAATGGTTCCTGTATTCATGTCTCAATCCACAGTTTTTGCACCCTCATTAAGTATGCAGGTTGCTGGTTTGTCTGGAGCAGGTATATATTGAGAAAAGTGAGGGTGGGGTTAAGAGGTTGGGTGGTGTCAAACTGAGGTAGGCTGATGTAAGTAGGAGCTTTATTTGTGGATGTGGAAGTGTTATGGAATAGTCTCTGAGTGGGAGTATGGCATGATGAGAAAAAAGAATAATGATGGCAGAGACCAGCTGTCCACCAGGCCACCCCTCTTCCTCCTGGGCTCTCAGCTAGACTACATTTCCCAGAATTCTCTGCAGTTAGGGAAGACCACGTGACTGAATTCCAGCCAATGTGGGTGGAAGCAATAGCTCTTACTCTCCCAACTCTTTAAAGTGACAGCTTCCATCTTCTTTCCCCTTTCAACAGCTGAATAATGTGGTTCAGACGTTGTAGCCTATCATGGAAAGAGCCTAGATCCTTGGGTCACTGTGTATCTAGGGGATACCTGCACTAGACGATGATGTGAATGAGAAACAAGCCTTTACTTTGTTAAGCCACTGAGATTTGGGGATTTATTTATTATCATTTCCTTACCTAACAGGAACAACCATAACAACAAGAATAATTTATTAAGTGCTTACTCTGTGTTAGGCATTGATCTAAGTGCCTTACATACATTATCACATTAAATCATTGCAATTCTATGAAGTAGGTATTTTTATTAATATTTCCACCTAACAGTGAAGAAATTGAAGTACAGAGAGGTTAAGTAACTTGCCCAAGATCACACAGCTACTAATTAGAAACTGCTTTATAGTAGGTTTATTCTGGAACAAAGGAGAAGCAAAGAGGGAGGAGAATTCAAGGAGGCAGAAAACAATCAGAAAAGCAAAGTAAAATGACTTGGAATCACACGTGGTTCCCTGTGCCTGCATCTGAGCTGGGGGTGTTTGGAGACTCAGGATGCAATGGTAAGATAGCTGCCCACGCCCATGGCAGAGTCCTGCTGTGAGGGCGGGGATACTGAGGTGCCAAAGGAGGCACCCACTCTCCCAAGTTGTGTCTTTAGGCTGGAGGACTCTAGCATCTCCAAAGAGCCCTTGTTCCTCTTCGGCTTCCAACATAGCCAGCACATAATTCTGACAAAAGGGCCTCACAGGAGAAAGTTTCCTGGGCTTGGAGATGGTGCTTAGGTTGGAGCATCAGATGGTGCCCAATGGCCTCCCTGCTGTGCCTGCTCAGACCAGAGAGGAGGATGGGGGCTCAGGCATCTGAAGAGAGTTGGCTGCCAGAGGTGTTCCTTATCTCCCTCCAGCAGGTCATGCTGACCCAGACTTTGTGCTGCAGCATCAGAGGGGGAAATGGAAGCCCGAGAGCAGCTTTCTTCTGGCGTAGGTGCCCTTCTCTGGCAGCCCCAGAGCTCCTCCAGGGGAGCCTGCTCTGGGCCAGGTGCGGGGCACATTCTCCCCAACCCTGGTTTCCTCCATGCCTTGGTGTTGAGGATAGCAACTGACAAGGTTTAATTGAGCACCTATTTAGTGACGGGCACTGCCCTCAGTGCTGGAGAGCACATACTTGGTCAACATGTCAAGGACCCTTGTCTCCAAGGGAACAGGCCAGCAAGATCATTTCAGATCTGAGGGACACAGTGGCATGGGGCGGGGTCAGGGAAGGCATCTCTGAAGGGTTGCACTTGGATTGAGAGCTAAATGCTGAGCAGCCTCGTGAAGACCAGGGGAAATATCCCAGGTAGAAGGGACAGCAAGGACAAACCTGCCAGGAAGGTACTGGCTAAGAAGGAACTTGGAGAGTTTGGGCAACAGCAAGGAGGCCAGAGGGGCTGGAGGGAGCCACGGAGAAGAGCAGAGGTTGTAGAAGTCAGCCAGGGCCAGACCATGCCGGCCGTGTAGACCACGGGGAGAGGGGAGCACTGGCCTCTCCTCCGTCTTCTCTGAAGTCCTTGGGGGCCAGGACTGCCCAGTGCCAGTTCCCCAGAGAAACCCGCTCCACTGCTAGTTTCCGGGGGTTAGGTGAGGGATGCCTAGGAACGGTCTCTGGGGGCAGTGCAATGAGGTGGTGACGGATGGAGAAACTTCGATGGGCTGTGCTCAAATCTCCACGGGCAAAATTCTAATGACACAGTCTTGAGTATGTTACATAACTTGGGCTCCATTTTTTTCTCATCTGTAAAAGGCGAATAATAGTGTACCCACTCTGTCCAGGTATTGTGGGGCTTAAATGCCTCAGTGAATTCTAAAAACACCTAGCGTGGACTAACGCTCCATAAATATTAGCCATAGTTATTGGTTATGTTTAATGGACTGTGTTAAGTATTAAGAAGGTTTCTTAAAGGAGGTAAGTTCTTGATTTCTGTTGTCCTTTTGGAATGATCGTAGAGAAACCAGCATCTGACTGTGTCCCAGACCCTGTGCTTGCGAATCTCATGAAATCCTCAGGACACTAGGAATAAGAACTACTCTGATCCCATTTCTCAGATGAAGGCAGTGATATCCAGAGAAGTCAGTTGAGTTTCTAAGAGTCTCACAGCTGACACATGGCAGAGCCAGAACTGAAGACACAGGTGTGTCTGACTCTGGAGTCCAAGTTCATGACCACCTTGTGAAGCAGTCTCTGTAAAAGTTCTCTCCTTCCTTTTTGGAGCTTCCCCAGCTCTACCCACATGGCACACCACTCCTCCTCAAACCAGAGATGCCAGTCAGACATTTGTCTCTCCTGCTTCTCTCCTCAAGGATGTGTGACCGAGCCCACTGTCTCTAAAGCACCCTATAGTTTGTCAAGGCCATGCACGTCTTATCATCACTGTCACCGTGACCCCCACCTCATCACCCGATGCATCAGCCAAGGCTCTGGGGCTAAGACATGATGGTCCAGCGGCAGGGCTGGGACCAGCCCCAAGTGCCCTGACTTCAGTTCAGCCCTCTGCCAGGACACCATGCTGGTTCTTGGGGCTGGGGCTGGAGCAGACACTCCCGAAATCGTTGTTGAATTTGTCTGGATTGAACTGAGATGAGGATGGATTTCAGATCTGGAAGCAGAGGAATACAGCATCCCTGGACTCTCAATCCCAGAATCGTCCTTATCTGCAGGCCTCAATTCATCAGCCGATGGCCTTGATGTCACGACCAGGGTTGGGTTGAGACAGGACTCCGGGAAAACCCAGCAAGGAACTGCAGTGAAGGAGTCCACTCCACAGAAACAAGCCATTACCGCATCTCTGGCCTGCCTGCCAAGCTTCCTTCCCTCCCCCTGCCGATGCCTCCACCCCACTCCTCACCTCAAGCACCAGCAGGAGCTCTCACTTCTCTCCTGGCCCCCACCCTGCTGCCATCTGCCGGGCCGTGCACTGGCCTCACTGTGCCTGGGAGTGGGCACCGCGCCATGGCAGCCCACGGGCCTGCATGCCAGGCGGCAGGGCGAGCATGTGTGGACCCTGTGCGTGCTGTGAAGTTGCTGCACGGCCAGGCTTCTCGGGCGGGGGTTGGAGGGGTGTGTGGCCACGTGGCATGATTGACAGGTAGGGTGGGAGTGGACGCCTGGGGGGAAATGCAGCTGCCTGAGTAGACCCCTGACTTGAGTTGGGATTGGAGGGGAGGGGAGTGGGGAGGTGGAAGGGCTGGGCAGTTACAACACAGTTCCCGTGTTGCTGCTGAGTCAGCTCTGGTCACGCACGGAGCGGGGCAGAGCCCCCTGCCTCTTTGCAAACCTTGCTTTAGTAACAAAAGAGTAGCAACCATTCATTGGGCACTTACTGCATGCCGGGCACTATGCCACGCTCTACCCTTGAGAGATGGCACTAAGAGTCTTTGCCACAAACCCATGAGGTCCCCACTCTACAGTGAAAGACATAGAGCTCAGGCAGTGAAGCTGGGGGCCCAAAGTTACCCGGGGGTAAGTGTCAAGGCCAGGACTCAGCCCCAAGTCTGCTTGACTCCTAACACCAGTTTTGTCTCCTGACAGCGCTGTGCCCAGCACTCTACTCCACACTAAGGAGGCTCCTGCTGTGTTTCCTTAAGTGGCATCATTGGAGCGCTTCCTGTTTGCTTGAATGTGCCGGATACTGGGGAGGGAACGAATGACATTGCCAACCTTTCAGCTGATCATTGTCTCATTGGGAGAGTCCGAATGAGCTGGAAGCCAAGTAGAACCACCAGACCAGAGTCGCAAACCTGATGGACAGTCAGGACCACCAGGAGAGCTTTAAATATGTGTCCCAGACCCACCCTGGCTTCCTGAATCCAAATCTAGGACAGGGTGCTGGGATCTGGACTGCTGGAAGGTTCCTGAGTAATTCTGATGGGATAGAGAGTCCATGGTGCTCAAACTCAGAGGAAGAAACGATTGCTGGAGGTTGGTGTGGTCAAGGAAGGCTTCCTGGAGGAGGAGAAGCTCAAGCATGGGGTGGGGGTATTGGTGGGTATTTCACGCAGGGATGGTGCAGGCACAGCAGGCCTTGCAGCACATGCAGGGAGGGCAAGGAGGTCTCTTCAGTCAGAGGGCAAAGGCACGCAGTGAAGTCCTTGGAGATGAGGCCAGGAAGCAGGAGGGTGGTTACCACTAAAGGCCCAGACGCCAGCCTGAGGAGTTCCATCTATTCACACAACAAACATTTATTGAGCACCTACTGTATGCTGGGCACCGTGTCACACGCTAAGCATATAGACAAATTGGATGGGAAGTGATATTTTGGTTACGAATAAAGACATGAGAAGACAATGTTAGACATGTTGCTGAGGGAATGCTCCTGGAAGGCTGAGCAGGGTCAGGGTGAGGAGGGAGAGCCAGCCACGGAGGAAGAACACTGAGGCGGGGGACACACGGTGAAGGCTATCCCCTGAGGTGGGGTTCGCTGGGAGTGTTCGCAGAGCCTCTCCAAGGGCAGTGTGGCCAGAGCAGCCGGAGCGAGCGTGAGAGCCACGCGAGGAAAGGCCGGCAGGTGGGCAGCGCTGGACTCCATGGACCTCACAGACTGTGGGCGGCATTTAGATTGAAGTCTAAAACCTTGTGCTTTGCCAACTTGAGGACCAGGCCGTGTCTGCAGACTGACTGGAGGCTGTGGGCTGGGGAGGAGCTCCCCATTCTTCCCCTGAACCTTTAACACGCTTCCCCTGTGGTCCCCGCAGGCCTTCCCCTCCTCCCTCACCTTCTGCCCAAGCCCCCACATTTCCCTTTGTCTCTCCAGTGCTCAGTCTGGAAATCAACCTTGCTGTCCCCCTCCTCCAGTGAAACACCCACTCTGTCTACATAGCAAACCACTCCAATCTCCTGCCCTGGCTCCTGAGTTGGGTGCCGTGCAGCCAGGGGATTATCAGGTTGCCCGGCCCTGGGCTCGAGTCACCTTCCAGGCCCTTCAGCCATCCTTACCTCGCTCCGTGCGGAGATTCCTGGGAAGATGTGGCTCTGACAATGGCTTTGCTCCCCAGAAAGGCAACTGAGAGGGATTCGTCTCCTTCACACTCACAATTTACTGTACAATTGGTCCAATGCTGCGGCATTAAGAAACTTACTGTTATTAAGTAAAAGTTAATTGATTGAAATGAGGCAGATGGCAACAGCTGCAGAATGGCAAAAAAAGAAGTACTTATTTAATTGATGAAGCTCAAGTTAAACTGGGGATGGCTGTGGAAACTGCTTAGTTTGGAATTACGGGAGGGGTGTGTGTGTGTGTGTGTGTAAGTGTGTGTGCACGTGTGTGTGTGTGAGTATAAACGTGAGGAGAGGTGGGATTCCAGATATTTCAACTCTCAGAATCTAGAGGTTCAGCTGGTATAATTGCCCAAGCCTGGAGTTATCCCCTCCACCCTATTCTGCAACCCAGGGATGTGTAGAAAAGCTTTTTGCAACAGCTTTTTTAAATTATAATTTCTTTCTGAAACATTTCATTCTCTTTCTCACCAAAGCGGCAAGATCAGCGAGAGAGATCAACAGGAAAGGGGATTAGGTCCCATGTCATCACTAAGAGCATCAAATGCCAGAATACCTCCCCCCGCCCCACAACTTTGGAAGCTGACATTTTGCTCAAATCTCTCTGATCACCCTATTTTGGTGACACCACCCAAGAGCCAAGGCAGGCATTAGCAAAACCGGGTGCTAGCGGGCTCTGGCTCCAGAGTTCAGCGTTTCCACTGTGATAAGTGGGAAACGACCTATTAATAACCACCTACTAATGCAAGAAGTCACGCACCGTCCTTGCCTGGAGGTCCTGGAGAACTCAGGTTGGTCCCATCCTCTGAGGGAGAAGAAGACTCATCAGAGTTGGAGATGATAAAAGCTGACACTGATTGAGCATTTCAGCATGCTTTAATACTTGCCCTCCTTTTGTCTGTACATAGAAAAAGAAATCACAAAAGCTATTTACATAGTGAATCCCTTTTCAAATATTTTCCTTCAATCAAACCAAGGCCACTTCCGTAGATATTGAATTAATCACATGTAGTCTCTTTATAAACTCAAGCTTTCACTACTTCTCTGGGTCTTTTCTTCTCTTTTCCAGCCAATTCCCTTTCAAATCATATGCTCCAGGCACACACTGGTCTTCTTTCTGCCCTTAACACGTCCAGGCTTTGAGCCTGCCTTTGAGTGGATCCTCCTTTTGCCCAGAACTTGGAATATTTGGTTTTATCTGATCATTCTGACTTCGGCCCAAATTTCACTTCCTCATAGAGCCTTCCACCTTAACTAAATCAGGACCCTCCCCATCCTGAGTATAAAGACTGATTATCTTTTTAGCGCTGGCCACTATCCAAAATTTTCATGTTTCTATTGATTCCATGCCTATTGTTACCCTGGAACAGGAGTCTGAAAACTACGGCGCATGGGCTAAATCCAGCTCATGGCCTATTTTCAGTATAGCCCAGGAGTTAAGCATGGTTTTTACATTTTTAAGTGGGAAAGAAAAAAAAAGAAAAGTGATATTTCATGATGTGAAAATTATATGAAATTCAAATTTCAGCTTTCAAAATTAAGGTTTTTTAAAAATTGAGATATAATTGACATATAACATTAAATTAGTTTAGGTGTACAGTGTAATGATTCCACATTTTTATATATTGTGAAATGATATGTCTAGTTAACATACTCAGAATTAAAGTTTTATGGGAGCATAGCATGCCTGTTTATTCCTGTATTGCCTGTGGCTGTTTATTTTTTTTTTTTCTTTATCATCTTTATTGGAGTATAATTGCTGTACAATGGTGTGTTAGTTTCTGCTTTATAACAAAGTGAATCAGCTATACATATACATATATCTTCATATCTCCTCCCTCTTGCCTCTCCCTCCCACCCTCCCTATCCCACCTCTAGGCTGTTTTCACACCAAAACAGCAGAGTTAAATGGTTGTGATAGAAACTGTATGGACCACCAAGCCCAAAATACTTACTACCTGACCCTTCATAGAACAAGTTTGCTGACCCCAGGTCGAGAACGAGCTGCAAGAAAGCATGGACCCTGTCTGTCTTGCTCTCCACCCTTGCCAAAGTCCTTGCTCCACTGTATTTGTTGAATGAATTTGCTTTTTCCTGGATGATCCTTAACATGTCCTTCAAGATGCATCTGAGTCCCTACTTTCAGAAGCACCCCCTGACCAGCTCCTCCGGGCTGGGGTGAGCCTCTCTCCTGGTGGTCCTGGCATCCTGGGTTGTCACTGGCACAGCACTTGCTCGTAACAACAGCTGACCTTTGTAAGCCTTTGCCACAGGTCCAGGCACCATGTTACTGGCTTTGCTTGCATCTTCTTTTTTGACCTCACACATCCAGTGAGGTAGCTACTCTTACGATGCCCATTTTAGAGATGAGGGAGCTGAGGCACAGAGGTTACCAGCCCAGGGTTGACAGCTTTTAGGCAACAAACAGGAATGTGAGCTCAGGCCGTCTGACCCCAGAGCCCATTCATAACCACCACTCTTGTAATTTTGTTCTCTCGTCTGTCTCCCCATTCAGAGATGAGTTCCTTGGGCATGGGGGCCGTGCCTCCCTCGTTTCTGTGTCTCGAGGCTTAATTGAGGAGCTGCTCAAAACTGATGGAGTGAATTCATTTCTGCTGCACTAGGGACTCATGGGCTAATCCACCACCCAAGTCCCCATTCTTCCTCTTCCATTCATGCACACTTCATTCATTCAAACCCTTCTGCCCTTGAGGGTAGCCAACATCCTCACTGGACACCTGGGGAAACCAGGGCTCAGAGGAATTAAGGGAAATGCCTCAAACCAGTGAGCGGCTGAGTCAGGGTCAGAACCCAGGCGTCCCCCCCTGGAAGTTTCACGAGACCTGGCTCTTTGATCGATGGATGGAGAGACCATCTTACTGGCAGGCAGACCAAGCACATCCCTTGGTCTTGTGAGGTCCTCTGTTACAAGAATTAAAACACGACCAACCCCCGGTCTCCCCAGGCAATTTGCCTGTGATGCCCTTGACTGTGATCTTGCCTGACAGGTCCTACCCAGGCACATGTTGGAATCAAGTGCCAGGCTGCCTCCCCACCCCATTCCGCCCCCTCCCTCTCTCTTTCCGTACACACACTCCTGCCTCCAAGAGCACGGCTTCCTGACCAGCCAGCCATGCCCTAAAGCACAAACAGGGTAGGAAATGAAAACCCCGGGCAGAGCAGATGACGCGGGCGGGAGGTGGAGGCACCTCCGCCCAGTGCGGTCTGCTCGGCTCCCCAGGCTGGCAAGAAAAAAGTAAACATTATTTACTCAGCCATGTGTGAGTTAAAACCAATATCTGCCCGCCATCTGTTCAGCCGAGTGACCCCTCAGAACTTCACGGCCCCCCATGACATCAGCATCATTCCTTCTAGTCTTTTTTATTGCCTCCTGGCTCTCTCCCCTCCCCCGGGGACCAGGATGGGAAGGAAAGGGAAGGGTCCATCGTTGGCAGGGACAGCTCCTTGGACCACATCCTGGACATGCAGCCACTGAGGTTATTGTTAAAACTCCTGGCTTGGTGTTGGGGCGGCTTTTGCCTTCTGAGACTTCTTTCGGATTCACTGAGGTTCAGTGGGAGCCCCAGATCCTACCTCATCCATTTTCAGTAGTCCTGGTTCTGATACCAACTAATGGTATAACCTTGGGCAAGTCCTTTCCTAGCTCTGGGTCTCAGTTTCCCTACTGAGTACACGAGGGCAGAGATCAGCCCCTCTTCAAGGTCGGATTGAGCCGTAACGTCTCCCCGGCCACCCCTCCTTGGGTATAACCCATTTCTAAATCAGGACCCTCACACCAGACATTGCCAAGTTCTCCTCCTCCAGGGAGGCTCTATTCCCTGCTGCACCCATTTACCGGTATCTGCCGAGGAAGGCTCCCCGCCATGATGCCTTCCTGTTACCTGGCAACCGTCATCACCATGCAGGGCTCTGTAAGCCTGCCAGGCCGGTCTTCCAACATGCACGCACACACTAACACATAGG
This sequence comes from Eschrichtius robustus, assembly GCF_028021215.1. NCBI lineage: Eukaryota > Metazoa > Chordata > Mammalia > Artiodactyla > Eschrichtiidae > Eschrichtius > Eschrichtius robustus. Next base: position 35,603,024 of record NC_090842.1, on the reverse strand, counting down.
GGCTGGAGAGGAAGAGAGCTGGAGCCACAGAAGAAAGCTGTGTCCACTACACAGGAATCAGGACACACAGGAAAGGGTCACAGTGCAAAGACCATTGGGCTGACAATAAGAAAACCTGAGCTCCAGCTCCCGATGCTGATGCCAGATTGCTGTGTGCCCTTGTAGAAATTCTTCCCCACTCTGGGCTGCTGTTTCCCCTTTTGTGCAGCAAGAGCAGTGTGATTTACTGCCGGCTTCCGGCTTCCCAACTCAAGTTCCTTGGCACAATAAAAGATCTGGGTCCTGGCATCTTGGAAAACATGTGGAATGGAGCAAAGTACTGTAGCTACAGCCCTCTCATAATTCTCTGTGCGCAGAGAGGGGTTAAGGCAGTGGCTGAGGCCAATTAGATAGTGGCCCATGGCCTCCGACTGATGGCGTGTTAGAAACAGCTTGGCTCTGAGAGCCGACAGAGTGCATCTCTTCCCAACTCTGTGTTCTATGTTGGAAGCTTGAAATTGGCCATGGTGGGAGTGGTTACTCCATGGAAACTGGCAAATGCTACAAATCAGGGATTGTAGTTTTTTGTTTTTATTTTGAGAGCCGTTGTTACTCATTTATCAGCTCACCTACTGCCTCCAGACCCTTTAGACAGATGGCCGTGGGATTTCTCACCAAGGGCAGAACTTCCTTCTCTCGTGAGTTTCCTCCAATGGCGTCCACGCCCGTGTGTCCTGTAGAGGGTGATCCACTGCCCACTTCCTGCGAGGTGGGCTCCCAGGAGTGCAGGTAGAGGGAGAGGAGAGAGAAGAGGAAGGGGCACTCGCTTATAGGGATGCCTGTTTGTGGCAGCCGGGATGCGTTGCACAAAGGCATTTATGTACTATCAGGGAAGACTCGTTAATACCAGGGTGTTAAAATATGTAAATAACATAAACATGTACCACATCCTAATTACTGTTTTGCATTATCAAGTCATTTACTCTTTATGACATTTTACGACTGTTCAGCTGTGTCAGCAAACACTTAGCAGAGCCTCCTACCATGGATGAGAAAACACATTTCCCAGGCTCCTGTTATGGGGAGGTGGGGAGGGGACGGAGGCAAAACAAAGCCTTCCTGCTCCATGTGCCTGGGCTGTGAAGGAAGACACCCAGTCAGAGGTTCTCTTTGTGTGAACAGCATATGTTCCCGCTTCCTGGCATTTTCCTTGTCATTCTCTCATCCTGCTTCTCGTGGAGGCAGATTTATCCACAGGCTAATGAGAGCTGACATTTCTTGTGCCAGTTGCTACACAGGCTGCTTTGATTTAATGCAGTGCAGGTGTCAACCAATCGCAAAGCCAGCCTCCTTGAACCCTTCTTTAGAGCAACGTCGCTGTCACGATTCAAGGAGCTGCCTGCTCCGTGAAGCACAGTGACTTTCGGGTTATCCAGCCTGGGTCCCAGCACTGAATTCCGCCTGCCCTTAGGGCTCTCGGACCAGCTCCAAAGAAGGGAAGTTTCTTGTTTTCGCAGAAGGGTTTGAATTTGATGGCCGCTTAGCTCTCTTTAAACAGTTAGTTTAAACGGGTGTTCTCACACAGGTGGCATACAAACCAGTTCCTGTACATAGACATTTTGTTTGTCCGTCGCAATGTTCAAAAAAAATGGTTTTACTTGCCGATTTTTAAACATTGGGATATTTTATGTAAAAGTTCAGATTTTGGGTTTCTCTGAAAAAAATCTGAAGACCTGGCAATGCCTGTCTGATATTACTATGGGAAAGTCAACCGTTGGAGGGGTGTGGTAGTGGGTATAACAGGGCAGATAGAAGTATGGCTTCCGGCTTCAGATGGCCTGGCTCAAATCCAAGCCGCACAGCTTAATTGCTGTGTGACTTTGGGTGATTTACTTAACTTCTCTGTGCTTTAGTCGCTTCATCTACCAAAAAGGGGCTAATCCTCATATCATCCAGTTATAAGCACGAGAAATAGTGCTTTGCACTTATTAAGTACTATATAAGGTTTATTTATTATGACCAATGGCTGCCGCCCTTAGGTAGGGTGTGTGCTTTTCGTGTGTTAGACCCTGGAACTTTCCTGGGTTAAGACACAAGACATGGTCCAGGGTCTGATGAGGCTGCCAGCCAGCGGCAACATCAAGGGTGAGCAGGTGGTGCTGTGGCATCCTTACGCATAGCCAGAGCAGGAAGGAGAAGGGGAGGAGCGCTCCAATCCTGATCTTCACACTGTTACCATTAGCGGTTTACATCCGTCAAGGTCCAGCGTATTCTCCAAATGACAGGTTCACAGAGTGGATGATTCTGCTTTGGAGATTATTAAAGATCGGTGTTGCTAGCAGGAAGAAGGGAACAGAGAGGTGAATGGAAACAATTTCCATTAAAATGGAGTTGGGAGACAAAAGGCACATGGAGAACTATTTTGAGCCCAAGGCAGGTGACATGGGATTCAAAATTTAATGAGCCTTAAATGCCATTGGATGAATATAGCCGGAGATGCACAGTTACATCAGAAAGGGCCCACACGGTTGCGTGCTTTCCCATAATACTCAATTTTTTAAAGGCTCCTTAGAACTAACAAGCTAAAACTCAGTCAAATGACGGAGTCATCACCATTTGCAGCTAAGTGATCTTTCGGCTGCACAAGGAGACGGAGCCGTGTCCTACCTGGCTGCTGCTGTGTCACCCCGTGCTTGAGGACACAGGCCTCCACGCTTGCCCGGATGTCCGTGCCCAGCAGACTGACAGGAGATGCGCCCCGTGTCTCCTGCCGCCTCTCCCCCATGCCCTCCTCGGGACGCCGCCTTCAGCTTCTCAGCAGGGTGGGTTCTGCCGGTTGTCTGCGACAGTTGTGTTCGCTGCAGGCTGCTGCTGCGTGGCTGGGCTCACGGACAGGGCTTGCATGTGTCTAAAGCACAAACAGGGGGAAGCAAATTCATTTCACAGCTGAGGCTGCTCACCCTGGACGATGCCAGGGAGTTTGGGAAAAGTGAAGCCCCTTCCAGCCTCTGAAACATCCTACCGATTTGGAAGCAAAAGGTCCCACAGCGGCGTGAATTCTTGAGGACCTTTGTGGCTTCCCCTAAGAGTTCGTTGACAGCTTTCCACGTGTGCTGTAGCCTGTGACACAGACAGCAGAGGTCGGCTTTTCCTGGGTCAATTACAGGGAGCGAATGATGGAGGCCTGGCAGACTTGAAGACTTTCCGCACCACCCCGCCCTACACACTTGGCCGTGACAATCCTGGTCCTCAAAGCTTCAGCCATTCTCATGCCCCCATCCTGATTTTTGCCATATCCCTTTGTCAGTATTTACTTAGTACATTCAAGCACCTATGTTAGCCTCAGCATGAGCAATAATATCTGTGAAATCACAGGTTTGATGTGTGGGCTTTATTTTTTCTACTGTACATTCAAATAAATGCATAACTGTCAACGTAGAAAATCTTTCTTTGCATATCACCTAACATGATCTTGTGAACAGCCAGTAATGAAGGTGTGAAACTTCTGGAACTCTGCTCTGGAGGCAATAGGAAGAACTTGTTATGGCAGAAAAATTTGGAGGAACCACGGCACAAGATTGGTGGCCGAGAGGATTTGAATTCGAAGCCAGAGTGTGAGAGAAGCAACCCCCCTGGATGGGGTTTGGAGATGCATTTTCTCGCCAAAAAAGACTTGACCTGTCTTTCAAGTGAACGATATCAAGCATTTTGGGTTCAAAAATCCAGGCAGGAAAGTGAAGCGTAAGGAAGAGTAGGTAGGCTGAGAAATGGAGCACTGGTTTTCCTCCGGGAGGAGGGAGGCACATGTTTGACAAAGTGGCCCCCAGGAGCTGGCAAGAAGGCAGGTTCATGCTGCCCTGCCGAGCCACTCTCTCTTGACCACAGGACCACAGGATGAAGGGTCTTAAGGCACATATTAGTTTGCTAGGGCTGCCGTAACAAAGCACCACAGAGTGGGGGATTTGAACAAGAGAAATTTACTTTCTCACAGTTCTGGTGGCTGGGAGTTGAGGTATCAGCAAGGTTGGTTTCCTCTGAGGCCTCTCTCCTTGGCTTGCAGACGGCTGCCTTCTCCCTGTGTCCTCACATGGCTTCCCTCTGGGTATGTCTGTGTCCAAATCTCCTCTTCTTATAAAGACACCAGTCATTTTGGGTTAAGGCCCGACCCAAAGACCTCATTTAACTTTAATTACCTCTTTAATGACCGTATGTCCAAATAAGGTCACATGCTGAATTACTGGGGGTTGAGACTTCAATATATGAATTTTGAGGGGACACAACTCAGCCATAACATGGTCTTTGGAATCAAGGGAATGAAGTGATGTGTCAGAGCCTCATTTGGCTGCTTCAAAGAATGGGACTATTATATGGCCCCCTGAGCCCGAGGAGGACAGCAAGCTCTTGGCATTCAGGCATGGCTCTTGTCAGCCCCGTGGTCCAGCAAGCTTCAGGGACCTGAGGTCTGGGGTCTTCCACAACAGGAGCTGTGGCTCGTTTCCCTTGGTTTTCACTACTAGTACGCCTCTGAGCTTCGGTATCCCTGCTTCTCTCTGTGGGTCCTCTGGTCCTTCCACACGCTAGCAGCCTGCTGGGCAACTCACTATTTCCTGATGCACATTCCAGACCGGGAGAGTCTGGTCCAGCTGACAACTGTGTCAGTTTTTTTCTCAAGCTTGGCCACCCCATATCTCCCTGGCCCCCTGATAAATGAGACCACCCCAGACACAGGCATGGTGGTCAGGCCGGTTTCCTCTTGAAGGCAATAGTGACTGGCAGACACCACTACTGGTATAGAGGGAAAATATCCAGAAGTATTCATCAAGGTGTTCTCGCTCCCACCAATATTTCCAGTTATCTCATGACCTTCCCCGCTGCGGCAGGAAACCATGGACCCTCCAGTCTTCAAGAGAGGGGTGTCTCGGGACTTCCCTGGCAGTCCAGTGGTTAGGGCTCCACGCTTCCACTGCAGGGGGCGCGGGTTTGATCCCTGGTCAGGGAACTATCCCACATGCCACGCGGTGCAGCCAAAAAAATTTTTTTTTAATTTTAAGAATAAAAAGCATTTAAAAAGAGAGGGGTGTCTCATCAGAATCAGAGCACAAAGGAATCAGATTCATAGCTAAGGTTCAGGCTTAAAACAAAGATTTAGGAGAATATCTGGTAGTTTCAGGCAGGATTTGCTGCCTCAGAGGATGTAAAAATTCTCTAATCCGAGAGAGAGAATTGGACAGGAATAAAAGGGGATAGAAGCTGGTGTCTTCCTACGACAAAATCTCCCACCCCAGGAGATCTGAGACCAGAGGGGACTCAGCCTTCCTTCTCGGATGGGGCCTCTCATTCAGAGTTCTCAGGACCCAGCCTGGAGAAGGGGAGCCGAGTTGAAAACTGTAGGCCTGTCTAGGCAAGAAGGGCATGAGGCAACTTCTCAGCAGTTCTGGGGGTTTCAGAGTAAGGTTGGATAGCAGACATTCTGACTCCCTCCCCTGACTTCCCCCGCCTTGAGAGGGGCACGCAGCTGACAGCAGGAGCCAGGCTGGGAGGGGCTCTAAGGTCTGTAGTGAGGGATGTCACAGGTTCAACCTGTGTGTTTTGACAACTGAGAATCAGTCAACATGATACACTTCTTTAAAGGACATCAGCACAGATAAATGACAACCAAGGACTAGAGACCCCACCCCAATCTCTTGGTACCCATAAACCCTGCCCCTAGAACTTAGCAACAATCCAGGGGAAAAGGGAAGTATCACATTGACTGAGTGTAAGTTTCTACTACCTACGTGCACGGAGGCATAAAACGATGATTAAGTTCAGGGTTATCAGTTTCCTATTGCTGCTATAACAAAGACCACAAACTGAGTGACTTGAAACAACACAAATTTATTATATTATAGTTCTGTGGGTTATGAGTCCGACATGGTTTCTTATCGGACAAAACCCAAGATGTCTGCAGGGCCGCATTCCTTCTGGAGATGCTAGGGGTGAATCTGTTTCCTTGTCTTTTTCAGCTTCTGCAGGCCTCCCACGATCCTTGACTTGAGGCCCCTTCCTCCATCTCCAAAGCCAGCAATGGCGGGTCAAGTCCTTCTCACACTGAATGACTCTGATCTTCCATAGTCACATCTCCCTGTCTGCCTCCCTCTTCCACTTACAAGGACCCTTGTGATTATATTGGGCCCACCTGCATAATCCAGAATAATCTTAAAAGTCAGCTGATGAGCAACCTTAATTCTGTCTGCAACCTTAAGTCCCCCTCACCACACAGCAGCCAGAGATCTTCTGAAGAGGCAAATCACATTGCATCACTCCCTACAGCCATTCCTTTTAGGATACAATCCAGACTCCATACTCTGTACCGTGGTCCATATGGCCCTATGATGTGATACCACCTGTCTCTCTGAACGTATCTTCTGCCACTCTTCCCCTATTTGTGTTCTAGCAGACTTGGTCTTTCTCTGTTCTTCGTCCATGTTAAGCTGGTCCTCATCCCCTGATATGGGGCACACTGTTTCCTTTAACTGGAAGTGTTCTCCCCTGGATCTTTCCGTGGTTCCCTTTCTCACTTCATTCAGATCTCTTCCTTAGACAGGCCTTCCCCAGGTAATCTGTGCCTGTCTCTGGAGTCCTTTATCATAGGTATCACCATGAGTCTTCTTTGTTTTCTCTCTGTATTCTCTAGAACATAAGCTTCATGAGAGCTGGGACCCTGACACCGTTATTTATCACTGCATCCCCTGCATCCAGTACATTACCTGGCACATGAAAGATTCTCTGTAAATAATTGTTTAATGAATGATCAAATGAGTGAATGCCCAGTGGGCCCCATGTACCACTCTGAAAGCTCCCATTGCCAGGGACTACTTCAGCAGGTTATTAATAAATTGAACATTTATTTCATTCAGAATTAGAAAAACCATAAGATTCATTTCTATCAACAGAGAGAAGTATGCAAATTCAGTTCATGGCGAAGACTTCCCAGAGTAAGGTGTTGGGAGACACTTGGCCTCCCTGAGTTTGGGGAAGATAAATCAGATGTCAGGATTGCGGTAGGTACCCAGAGGGAAGCAGAGATGAACATGACACGACACCTTCCCTCCAGGAAATTATAGACTGGTAGGGCGAGAGAGACACATACACACATTTTTCTGTTTTTCTGACACAAGCAGAATGACATAAAACATGAAATACGGATAAACCTCGGAAGGAACAAATGAACTTTGGCACTTTTTCTGTCACTGAATTTGTGGCCTGTGTTCCCTGTCAGCTGATTTCAATGCGAGGACATTAATTTTACTGCTTAATTACACCAGAGCACGCCAGGATTATTTTTTTTAATGTTAATTCCCCCCTGGGTTCCTGATATTTGCCAAGCACTGGAGAGGAGCAACAAACACAAGAAGCCTCTTAATATTTGGAATTCTCAGCCCTGCTGTGAGTTATTTGCCTTTCCATTTGGAGCTGGAGAATGCAAGCCCTTCATCCGTTTCTGCGACCTGTGAGCTGAGTCCCAGGAGCCAGGGCGGCCTGGGACAAGGCATCCAGAGAATATCCTAGACTTTGCAAAAACAATGGAAGCTTTCTCATTTGAAACCTCTCAACCATCACATGAAGGAGATCCGTGGCTCTACTGTTTTACAAATGAAGAAACTGAGGCACGGATTGGAGACAAGACTTACTTGCCTAGAGCTAGACAGTCGGAGCAGAGATGGCACTAGAACTCACATATGCAAACTTCAGCCTGACATGTTTGCCACCAAACATGAGCTTTTGGCCAGGATATTTACTTCTGTGCCAAATCACACGACAACACACTGCATCACTTATCCTTTACAAATATCATTTTTTTCCACTGACAGCTTCAGGTTAGCATATGTGTTTAATTAACATTTCTAATCAAAACCATAATGTGTAACAATCAGATATTTTCCAGAAGTTACATTCTTCCATATCTGAAATGGTGCCAATTTGCACATGCTAGGTAAATTATTTTAATTTTCCTAGTGAGATCTTCTGATAAATTTTTATAAAATGGAATAAAAGGGAATGAGTTGAAAGCTCTCAGCCAACGTTCAGATCAGGAAGCAGGGGCTGCTCTAAGGGACTGATTTTTGGAGCTGAGATGGGTAAGCACATTCCTTAAGGTATCACGCTCTTCTCCATAAGAAATTCACTTGGAGGAGACAGGTGCTTGGATGGTGCGGAATGTGAGAGAGGACTTTGCTGCCACATGGCAAGGAGAAAAAAACTCTATCAGGAGATGGCTGCAAAGTGGAGGGTATTTTAAATGAGAATTGTTTGGTTTGCTATTCTATTCCTCCATGGCCCAAAAGAAGATTGAGAACAAGTTTTGACACTCACTTATTTATCAATAAGCATGGTGGATTGCTCTTGCCTGCAATGAGATTTCCCAAACCTTAATCATTGCATGATTTTTGCCACATCCTAGAGCTACTTGTCCTATTGTTCACTTAATATTTTTACCTTTAATTGATTCATTCTACTTATAAGTTTATTTACAAAGGAATCTTCATATCACTCTCATAAGCAGAAAACCAGTGTAAACAATATGTATATATATGCACATTACAATTAATAACTGCTAAGAAATATTTGTGGGCCTCCAAGAAACATTTCATCTACTGTGGATGGCCTGTGAACCATGTTTGGAATACATCAGAATTCACTCTATCAGAATGTCTTTGCAGAGAATTGATAGAATTTTGAAAATTTATAATAATAACTTGACAATGACAGTCTTAAATTCATAAGTGAATTGGTAGAAATTCATAAGTGAAAAAGCATTGTGATAAATGAGGACTAAACAAAAGCAAAACCGAAAAAGAAATTGACATAATTGTGCCTTTCTTTCAATTGCCTGGCTAGAGTGGCAAACATGCATCTCCTTTCCCCCCATCCCTGGGTGTGCAAAAGTACTGGGGTCTTACGATGCCTCAAGGTATCACTGGCCCTTTAAATCTCAAGCACTAAAGGATTCCTCTGGAGAAGCCCACCATCTCAGCCCTTGTTGTCCCTCCACGCCGGTGCTCTGTTGCTATGTTCCCGAGGCTGGAATGCATACATGTTTTTGCTGAGACCGTGACGTGACGGGAGACCCTGCCTTTCCTCGCCTGCTGGTTTCAAAGACACTTCTTCTCTCATCTGGTTCATTCACATTACAATTTGGTGGCCCATCAAGGGGCATATTCCTCTTTCTATGGAGGGCAAATTAGGCATGATCTACCTGGGAGTGAAGATAAGCCTCATTTTATTTTTCTGCTGCAGCAGGAAGAAAAACAAAAGTGTTAACTCATACTAAAACAAGCTGCATATTCAGGTACTGCTAATATAATCATAGCACAACTGACTTCCATGGAGGCATACTGTATGCCAGGCATGCCAGCTCAGTTCTCCAACACACCAGCCATGGCATGGGCAGTGCTGCTCTGCCTGCTTTACCACCTATGAGGACATGGAGACTCAGAGGCTGAGCAAGGGGCCCACGGTTACCCAGTTAGTCTTAAGGGGCAAAATCAGCATCTGGACCCAGCCTGTTCACCTCGCTACTAGTTTACTTGATTGCCTTGAGGCTCCCAGGGTGATTTGTAGATCAGAAGTATCTTGCAAACTGCAAATAACTACATAGTTTTCCTATGGACAACTCTAATTATCCTTACTTGCAGAAGAGGATGACAAAGTGGGGGATGTGAGAAATCAGTGAGCATCAGGGTTAAAACTTAAGTGCCTCGGTCCTGTGGTGTCCTCTGTGGCCACCGATGCCCAAGCTAAAGGAAAAGACATTGGAGATGCCTGATTCTTCTCTAATTATAAAGGAATATGTGGCAAAAATAATACTGATAATGTCAGTGATGGTGAGGTAGGTTATTTCATACCTTGTAGGTGGGAGAACCAGTTGGGACATCTTTCTGGAGGACAGTGTGGTAAAATCCATTACAGTTTTTAAGGGTAAGTAACCCGTGACCTAGGATTGCCTTCTCTAGATAGCTCGCCTGGGAGATCCTTTTCCAGGTACCGAAAGAGGTACAACGAAGAATGTTTGTAGAGCAAAAAATCAGAAATGATCAACACTTTATCCAACAGGAGAATGATCAAACACACGTAACACATCCGTAACATGGAGTTCCATGCACTGGATAAAAATGTGGAACTAGAGCTCCTTGAGGACACTAAAAACTTTTTTTAAAAAATAAATTTGTTTATTTATTTATTTATTTTTGGCTGCGTTGGGTCTTCGTTGCTGAGCACGGGCTTTCTCTAGTTGCTGTGAGCGGGAGCTACTCTTCCTTGCGGTGCACGGACTTCTCATTGCCGTGGCTTCTCTTGTTGCAGACCAAGGGCTCTAGGCATGCGGGCTTCAGTAGTTGTGGCTTGCAGGCTCTAGAGCGCAGGCTCAGTAGTTGTGGCGCATGGGCTTAGTTGCTCCATGGCATGTGGGATCTCCCCGGACCAGGGATTGAACCCGTGTCCCCTGCATTGGCAGGCGGATTCTTAACCACTGCGCCACCAGGGAAGTCCTGTTGAATGTTTTTATCATGAAAGAGTGTTGGATTTTGTCAAATGCTTTTTCTGCATAAATTGAGATGATCATGTGGGATTTTTTTCCTTCATTTTATTAATGTGGCATACTGCCTTGGTTGATTTTCTTATGTTGAACCATCTTTGCATTTCTAGTATAAATCCAACTTAGTCATGGTGAATAATCCATTTAATATGCTGCTGGGTTAAGTTTGCTAATATTTTGTTGAGGCTTTTTGCATCTATGTTCATAAGGCGTATTGGTTTGCCGTTTTCTTGTGATGTCTTTGTCTGGCTTTGATATCAAGGTAATGCTGGTCTCATAGAATAAGTTAGACAGTGTTCCTTTCTCTTCTATTTTTTGAAAGAAGTTGAGAAGGATTGGTGTTGATTTTTCTTTAAATATTTGGTCCTGGGCTTTTCTTTGTTGGAAGGTTTTTATTACTTAGTCAATTTCTTTACTTGTTTTAGATATATGCAGATGTTCTATTTCTTGTTGAATCAGTTTTGATAATTTGTATGTTTCTAGGAATTTGTTCATTTCAGCTAAGTCATCTAATTCATTGGCATACAATTGTTGCATAGTATTCTCTTATAATCCTTTTTTGATCCTGTAAAGCCAATAAGTAATGTTCTCATTTTCATTCCTGATTTTAGTCATTTGAATTTTCTCTCTTTTTTTTTTTCTTGGTCAATCTAGCTAAAGTTTTTTGTCTATTGTGTTGATCTTTTCAAAAATTCAACTTTTCACTTTATTGATTTTCTCTGTTGTTTTTCTATACTCTATTTCTTTAACCACTGCCCTAATCTTTATTATTTCCATCTTTTTTATTTCTTTTGGTCTTAATTTGCTCTTATTTTTCTCATTTCTTAAGGTTGAAGTTTAAGATATTTTCTTTTTGAATGTACACATTTACAGTTATAAATTTCCCTCTGGAACTGCTTTTCTTGCATCCCATATGCAACATGTTTTGGCATGTTGTGTTTTCATGTTTGTCCATCTCAAAGTATTTTTTAATTTCCCTTGTAACTTTGACCCATTGGTTGTCTAGAAATGTGTTGCTTAATTTCTACATATTTGTGAATTTTCCAGTTTACCTTATGTTTTGATTTTTAGCTTCATTTTACTGTGATCAGAGAAGACATTTTGTATGATTTCAATCTTTTTAAATTTATTGAGACTCATTCTGTGGTCTAACATTTGGTCTATGGAGAATGTTTGATATGCATGTGAGAAGAATGCGTATTCTGCTGTTGTTGGGTAGAGCATTCTATAGGTGCCTATTAGGTCTAGTTAGTTTACAGTGTTGTTCAAGTCTTGTAGTTTCTTGCTGATCTCTGTCTACTTGTTATATCCATTGTTGAAAGCGGAGTATTGCTGTCTCTGACTATTAAAATTGAACTGTCTATTTCTCCCCTCAATTCTGCATTTTTCCTTTCATGTATTTTGGGTCTCTGCTGTTAAGGACATATATATACATTTATAATTATTCTATCTTATTGTATTAACCCTTTTATCATTATATAATGTCCTTCTTTGTCCCTTGTAACACTTTTTGTCTTAAAGTCTGATAGTATAGCCACCCAGCTGTCTTTTGGTTTCTGTTTGTATGGAATATCTTTTCTTTTTCCAGCTTTACTGAAGTATAATTGACGAATAAAATGATAAGATATTTAATGTGTACAATGTGATGATTTGTTATATGCACACATTTTGAAACTGGTATATACTTTTCCATTCTTTTACTTTCAATCTATTTTTGTCTTTGAATCTAAAGTAATTCTCTTGTAGACAGCTTGTAGTTGAATAACTTCCTTAAAATGTATATTGCCAGTTTCTGTCTTTTGATTGGAATGAGTTCAGTGTCTGGGCTTTATCAGGGACAATTTCTTTGATTACCTTTATTTTTCTGAATGCACCATACTTTCTTGTTTCTTTGCAAGCCTTACAATTTTTGGTTGATAGCTGGACATTTTGAATATTATAACTTGGCAATTCTGGAAGTCAGATGCTCCCAACTTCCATGGCTTTGCTGTTGCTGCTTGTTGTAGCTGTTGTTTGTTTAGTGACTTTTCTTAAATAATTTTATAGAGTCTTTATTCTTCATCACATGTGGACACTGAAGTCTCAGTACCACTTAGTGGTCAGATTATGAATGATTAGGCAGAGATTTTCTTAAATGCTTAGAACCGAAAATTTTCCCAGTCTTTAAAGATGGTCTGTGAGTGTGTTGGGGCGTGCCTTCAGCAATCATGGAGGCAGTTCAAAGCTCTGTTGTAACCTTCACTTCTTGTGTGCATAAAATCTCAAGGTCAGCCAGAGGTGAGAGTTTAGGGCTTTCTTAATTCTTAGTTCTTTCCTGAGCATGTGTACAGCCATGTACATGGCTTTCTGGATTCCCAGGAACAGGTTGGAGCTTTTCAAAAACTTTGTTCCCCAAAACATCTCACTCCCCAGCCTTTCCTCTCAAGCTTTAAGGTTGGTCTATTGTTTGCCACAAATGTTATTCAATGCCTCAGGCAGCGGCAGCTAAAACATTTGCCTGTAAGTGCTTTTGAGAAATGCCGCCATGTAGCTGCTTTAGTACTAGCAGAATACTGAGTTAGGCAAGGTAAAGTCAAGCCTTTTACGCTGGCCTTCCAGGGAACCACCAGACTGGTCAGAACTAATTGTTACAATTCTTTTTTTTTTTTTTTTTTAATTTTAATGAGGTATAGTTGATTTACAGTGTTGTGTTAATTTCTGCTGTACAGCAAAGTGATTTAGTTATGCATATATATATTCTTTTTCATATTCTTTTCCACTATGCTTTATCAGAGGATACTGAATATAGTTCCCTGTGCTGTACAGTAGGACCTTGTTGGGGGCTGGGGGAGGTAAGGAATGCAAGCTTGTGATTAGCAGATGCAAACTATTAAATATAGAATGGATATACAACAAGGTCCTACTATAACTGTTATCATTCTTGAGGTTCATTCTGCTCCTCTGGACTGTTATTGGGAATATGGGCTGTTATTTTCAAGATTACCACTGTATTGGAGAGCAGGAAATGGACCAGGGTCAGGTAAAACATGATGGAGCTCACCTTTCTTATGGAGATTCAACTACTTCTCTTGATTAACCTTTCTTGATTAAGCTGGTTTCTGTAAGGTTTTGGTTTTTAGTTCACTTGTCAGAAGTTGATTTTGACCATTTTTTGCCAGTTCTTTATTTTCGTAGAGTGGTGGACTTTTGGAATCACTTACTCCATTATTTTTGCTGATATCACTACAGGACAGAGATTTTAAAGCATTGTATTTAGTGGGCGCATAATATTTACTGTGATTTCCTTAACCCCTGTTATATTGATGGGCATTTGTCAATTGTTTTCATTGTATCATATATAGTGCTGGAACACTTGTACATTCACCTTCACTCATATCCCTATTTCTGTAGGCTAGGTTTCTAAAGTGAAGATGTAAGTGAAAGAATATAAATAGTCAAGGCTCATGATATATGTTAAGAAAATAATTCCCAAGTTGATCTGTTAAAAACAAGACAACAGTACATGAAAAGATGCTCAACATCACTAATTGTTAGAGCAATACAAATCAAAACTACACTGAGGTATCACCTCATACCGGTCAGAATGGCCATCATCAAAAAATCTACAAACAATAAATGCTGGACAGGGTGTGGAGAAAAGGGAACCCTTCTCCACTGTTTGTGGGACTGTAAATTGGTGCAGCCACTATGGAGAAGAGTATGGAGGTCCCTTAAAAAACTAAATATAGAGTTGCCATATTATCCAGCAATCCTACTTCTGGGTATATATCTGGAGAAAACTTGAATTCAAAAAGATACATGCACCCCAGTGTTCATAGTGGCGCTATTTATAATAGCCAAGACATGGAAGCAACCTAAATGTCCATCGACAGAAGAATGGGTAAAGAAGATGTGGTACATATGGAATAATATCCAGCCATAAAAAAGAATGAAATATTGCCATTTGCAGCAACATGGATGGACCTAGAGATTATCATACTAAGTGAAGTAAGTCAGAGAGAGAAAGACAAATACCATATGATATCACTTACATGTGGAATCTAAAATAGGATACAAATGAACTTATTACAAAACAGATATAGACTCACAGACATAAAAAACAAACTTATGGTTACCAAGGGAGTAAGGGGTGGGGGAGGGATAAATTAGGAGTTTGGGATTAGCAGATACAAACTACTACACATAAAACAGATAAACAATAAGGTCCTACTGTGTAGCACAGGAAACTGTAGTCAATATCCTGTAATAAACCATAATAGAAAAGAATATATATAATATATACATATTTATATATATATATATATGAATCACGTTGTGTACATCAGAAACTAACACAACATTGTAAATCAACTATACTTAAAAATAAATTAATAAAAAATAAAATAATATAAAAATAAGACAACAGGCCCAAAATGGAGTCACTTACTCTAAACCCCACATCACCAAACCAAGACCGAAGTTAATTACAGTTTTGGCTCTCTCAGAAACAGAATCTTAAACCAGTCAATCAGGAATCACCTGATCAACATTAATTAGACAATCTACCTGATAAACGCCAGCTATCCCTTTTAAGGCAATAACCTTGCCATAACCAGTTCACTTTTTTTTGCCTAGGACTACTTCCCTGTTTCTGTTCCCTTCTGTCTGTAAAATCTCTTGTCTCGTGTGGATCTTCAGAGCTCCTTTCTATCTGCTAGATTAGACCCTGCCTGATTCATGAATCGCTGAATAAAGCCAATAAGATCTTTAAAATTTACTCGGTTGAATTTTGCTTTTTAGCAGATTGGACCATTTTTACTTCCACCAGCCATGTTTGAAAGTATTGCCTCACCCCCGCCTTATCCCCAGTGAGTATTATAGCTCAAGACATTTGTTGAGTAAATTGGCAAAAAATAGTATCTCATTGTTTTGTTTTACATGTCTCTGATTATCAGCAAGGCCAAAATACTTAACAGTGTTCACGTGATGTTGCCATTTCTTCTTCGGTGGATTTCTGGTCAATAATGTTTGCTGTGAGATGTCTGCCTTTTCATTTATTTGTAAGAGCTGTTTAAATAGTAAGACTATTAGCCCTTAATGGTAATAATTGTAAATATTTGAAAATACAGGGCTCTAAAAGCACTTCTAATTTCACATACCCAACGAGTTCTCTTTGCTAGCTCTTGGTCACTATATCATGCTGTATTACTGAAGTAACAATTACCACAAACTTAGTGGCTTAAAGCAACACAGATGTATTCTCTCAGAATTACAGGGGTCAAAAGATTTAAAGTCAGGGTATTGGCAAGCCTGGTTCCTCCATGAGGCTGTGAGGGGAGAATCTGTCTTCTTGCCATTTAATGGACACCTGTATTCCTTGGTCTGTAGCCCCCTTTTCCATCCTCAAAGCACATGACTCCAATCTCTGCTCCTGTCATTACATCACCTCTGCTTCTGACTTCTCCTGCATCCCTTTTATAAGGGTCATTGTGATTACATCAGGCCCACTTAGATAATCCAGGACAATCTCTCCAACTCAAGATTTTTAACTTAATCACATCTGCAAAGTCTTCTTTGCCATATGTCTTAGAGTTCTCCAGAGAAACAGAATGAATAGGATATGTAGATGGATAGTTGGATAGATAGATAGATGATTAGATAGATAGATAGATAGATAGATAGATAGATAGATAGATAGATAGATAGATAGAGGAACTGACTCGTGATTTTGGGGGCTGGCAAGTCCAAACTCTGCCTGGTAGGCTGTGATATTTGAGACCCAGGAAAGAGCTGATATTCAGTCTTGAGTCTGAAGACAGTCTGGATGTAGAATTCTTTCCTCTTTGGGGACCTCAGTCTTTTTCCTCAGGCTTGCACCTGACTGGATGAGACCCACCCACACTATGAAGGGTCAAAAATCTACTTACTCAAAGTCTGCTGATTGAACTGTTAATCACATCAAAAATTATCTTCACTGCAATGTCTAGACTAGTGTTTGACCAAGCAACCCAGTTGACACATAAAATTAACGGTCACAGCACATAAAGTTCCAGGGATTAGGTTATGGACATATTTGAGGGGCCATCATTCAGCCTAGGGCTATTTCTTTGAAAGAAAAGACAATGTCCTCTTTTGAGAAAAAGTAGATACTAATTCAGACTAACTAAAATATTACAAAACTCTCCCATTCTCTTCAGAATTTTACAGTAACAGGAGAGAATTTTCCCATGCTTCCTTTTACCTTCATTATGTGCAGTTTTGAGGAGAATTTTATATCATATTATCCTTAGTAATAAAAAGAAAGATCTGCTTCTCTGATTAAAAGCCTTTTTCCATACTTTTGAAGAAGAAAATCTCTCTCTCTTT
The DNA here is from genome assembly GCF_028021215.1 of Eschrichtius robustus. Lineage (NCBI taxonomy): Eukaryota > Metazoa > Chordata > Mammalia > Artiodactyla > Eschrichtiidae > Eschrichtius > Eschrichtius robustus. The sequence continues at coordinate 35,586,124 of NC_090842.1, read as the reverse complement.
CTCTCTCTCTCTCCCTCTCCTTCTCTTGAATTGCTATTCTTGGTAGGAAATATTTTATCAGCTCAGACTCCTAATTGGATAGAAACATGGCTAATGCGGTACTTCTCTGTTGCAGACAGGAGACCCTTAGGTTTGGGGGACTGGAGACACATTTAAGCAGGAATCTGTTCCCTTTGGGCCCTCAAAATATTTGAAAATGACCGTGAAATTGGAGGAATAGGAGGATTCTCAGAGAATGGTTCCAAGTTACTAGAACTTCAATCCTGAGCTGCCTGTACCCTCCAAATACAAAAGAAACCAAGATTCAAAGAAGAGACTGCTTGAAAAAAAACCTTGCTTCTGTTAAAAACATAGAATAACATCCATTGCTATTATCTGAATGATTAATTCTGCTCCATACTCCTTTGCTCCTACAAATCTTTTGCTTCTTTAACCTAAGAAATTGTAATTGCAATGAAATCTTTACTCTTTTCAATATAGCAAGCCTTGGGTTACTGGAGATTTGGTTAGACACCCACATGGCTGAGGGTTTGTAGCTCATCCCCCAGTTACATGGACTAAGGTACCCTGATTTGGCGGTAGCATGGACAATTCCCCATATGGCAGCATATGGAATAATCATAATAACAACTGATGTCTTCTGAAACTTATCTTGTGCCAACCCACATGCTGAATGCTTTACAGATACTGTCTCAGCTCTGCCTGAAAATTTCCTCCCCAGATAGAGCCCATTATACAGACGAAGAAACTGAGGCTTAGGCTCATTGAAAGGCTCATCTAAGTAAGGTCCCATATCATTGGAATTCAGGCCTGTATGATAGCAGAGCCATGTTTAGCCCTGTTATGGGTTTAATTGTGCCCCCCTCCTCCCAAGTTATATGTTGAAGGCCTAACCCCGTTACCTCAGGATGTGGTACCTTATAAGTACCTTATTGGCAATAGGATCTTTACAGATGTGATTAGTTAAGATGAGGTCGTACTGAGTAACATGGGCCCCTAAGCCAATATGACCGGTGTCCTTAAAAAAGGGGGAAAGTTGGACACAGAGACAGACACACATAGAAGGAAGACAATGTGAAGACACAGGGAGAAGATGGCCATCTACGAGCCAAGCAGAGAGGTCTGGGCAGATCCTTCCTCACAGCCCTCAGAGGGAAGCAGATGGCTGACACCTTGATCTTGGACTTCCAGCCTCTAGAACTGTAAGGAAATACATTTATGCTATTTAAGCTACCTGATCTGTAGTCTTTTGTTACAGCAGCCTCAGGAAACTAATACAAGCCCCTAAGCCATAGTACTTTAAATATTGAATCTCCACATGAGTGGAACTCTTGGTTGGCCTCTGGACCCCAAATGCAACTAACCCCTAGAAGGGTGAAAGGCTTTGTGATAAGTGCCTGAAATGCATTCCTTCATTTCCATGCTGGTGCCATCAGATCTTTGCACTGCTCTGTTATCCCTTCCTCATATTTGCATTTAATTGTGGATGCTCAGGGCCAAGGCCCAGAGAGGTTAATGACTCACTGAAAGTTGCACAGCGAGCAAGTAGAAGTTACTTGGCTCTCACTCTCTCTCTCTGCAGTGGCCTCTCACATGGGTGGAGCAGGGACTCTCCCAAACAATTTGAGAAGCCCTCCCTGATCTGTGGTGGCACTAAAATTCTACAAGGGTAAGTCACCACCTGGAGAGTCCTGGGAGGAGACACAATAGGGTCTAAATCCTTGGCATGGATGGTTGCAACTGATCAGCAGGCAGGAATAAAATCCTGGGGAAAATGAACTGAGATGGGTGAGTTTTGAGGGGGCTTGGGGGAGAGAGAGGCAGGAGCTGCCGGGATGGAATGTGGACCCCAACCTTGCAGAAGGTCATTGGTTGAAGGTGAGAAAAAAGGAGCAGGGAAGCTGAAAAGCACCAAGGCACACTCACCTACTTCCCAGTTTGCTGGAGGAGGTCCTGGCATGGGGTTAATTACCCACTTTCCCAGCACTGTACCTGGAAACCTTCCCAGTCTGCACCTCTGTCAGGGCTGGGCAGCGCCCCTCCCCCACAGGACAAATCCGAGGGAGGGCAGGGAGGTGGACCAGTGAACTCCTCCTCTCACGGTGCTCTGCTGCCACAACAAACACCTGTCTCCCCCCACCCCTCCTCCTGAACCATCTGGCCCAGAACCATCTGCTGGGGCAATGGGGTGTTCTGAATAGCTCCACAGCCCTTTGTCAGTTTGGATGTTTAACTCTCCACTTGGCTCAGCTAATAGGCTCCCAAAGATCCAGGGCTTCCCCATGGAGGCAGGAGGAGTTGGCTTGCATTTCCCAGGGTGAAGGACTTAGGAAAAGAACAAGCTCATTCAAGCTGTGCCTATTCCATTTTCTGCAGTGAATTAGGTGTTTTCATACCTATGTAATCTCACTTAACTCCCCAAATAGCCCAGTGAGAAATATGTCACTATCCCCATTTCATGGATGAGAAAACTGAGGGTCTGAAAGTCACCATGATTAATTAAAGACCTAAAGCTCAAACCCAAACTCTGAGGTAAGCTTGTCCGGGTTCTCTTCTGATGCCTCTGTGAAGGGCCAGAGAGGAATTGCAGCAGGAAAAAAGATGCCCTCGCAGGCCTGCCTCAAAATTCCTCCCACTGAGGGTACTGAGTGCCGGCTCCTGGGGGGCGGTGGTGCTCAAAAAATGAACACCCTGTCCCTCAGGCAGTCTCCTCGCAGCAGGGGGACACACCGTTCATCACTGTGTTTATAATGAGGGAGTTTAAAAACGATGGCTTGTATACAAGTCACATCATAGCATATGTTTAATTTTTCTTTATTTTTTATTTTTAATTGCTTTTTTTTTTTTAAATCTAGAGCATTTAAAAAAACCCTACAGTCACCAATACATGATAAGTGGCATCATTGAGGTGTTGCTCCAACAAGTACTGAGAGATGGAAGCTCTTCTTGTTTTCCGCAGCAACACTCAGAACCATTCTTGGCATTTGTCTCTTTCATGTATCCAGTGAGCTCACCAAGAGACACATCACGTGCCCATGGAGACAGGAAGCAGAGGCAGAAGCGTGGTCAGCTCCTTCAGATGTCGTCATATCGTTTGATTCCAATGACGCCATGGGCCTGGTGCAGGGGAGGTACCCTGAGATGGGAGGACCACCTTCGTCTGGGCCCTGCTGTGTGACTAGTGATGCTCTGGCTGCTTCTTACATTATCACCCCCTCATTCCTTCAGTAACACTGTGATGTTAATGCCATTCTGCTCCATGGTACAGTTGAGGAAATGGCTGAATCCTCACCTAGAGGTCACATGTCTGTCTAGTCAGTGATCAAAACAGGACTTGAGCCCATGCGGTCTGACTCCAGAGCCTGGGCACAGGATCGCTGTGCCGTCAAAGAGGCTGGCGGCTGGGAGGCCTCTGCAGCCTCGGGTGTGACTGACAAAGTCTCACCGAGAACGTTCACTTTCTTCCCTCCAAACCAAGCTTTCACCTGTGGTTCTCAGCCATGGCTGGGAGTTAGAATAACCAGGAAAGAGTTGCTAAGCCTGGCTGGCCCTGAACTTAGGGCTTCTGATTTTTTGGGGTGGGGTCTGCCCATTGGACTTGTTAAGATCTCCCCAGGGTTGAGGACTGCTGTTCTAAAGGAAGGGAAAGGGTGGGGGGAGCATTCATTTCCTCAGCCAGGGGTAGGCCCTGCCTCACCCAGTTGCCCATGCAGGTGATGAACCTTTCAATTGTCTTTAGTGATTTTAATACATGGCCTAAGTCTCTGGTTTGGGTGTAGCCAGGACTAGGGGGGAGGGGTGGCTCACGGGTTGGGGGAGGACAGGGCACAGGTGGGGAGGGGCGATTGGGGAGGGGCGATTGGGTAGGCAGCATGGGGCTGAAATTCAAGATTTAATGCAAGTGCAGCAGCCAAGCCTCTGAAGGAAAGGGCTGTTGGTGCGGAGAGCAGATGTGGCAGATTTAATGGCTTAAGTGCCGGGAGCAGCTGCCAGCTGACTTGGCTGAGTTACAGGCCAGGCTACCCCTTCCCCGGCCTGGCCCCATCCTTCCAGGGAGCCAGTTTTAGAGAAGAATGTGAACCCCCCAGGGCCTCGGCGTGAGGTGGGAACCCAGGTCAGCAGAAAGAGCTGGGTGGGCGTGGTGAGCCCAGCCCCGAGCTGATGTCAGTCCCCTGAGATTCCTGGTTCTGCCCATTCACTCTGTGAGGTTGGGTAAGACTCTGCCTTTTTCCAGCCTTGTCCACACACTGACCAGAGGGACTCTGCCGTCATTCCCAGTGCTGACCTCCTAGAACGCTCAAGGTGAGGCTGGAGGAGAGTGTGGGATTTCCATGGTGGCACCCGCAGGAACAGCCAAGGGCCGGGTTCAGCAAAGAGGATGGCGAAGCAGTCACTGTTATCATCCATAGCAATAATAATCGATAGGGTCTACTGAGCACATCCTGTATGCCATGCGCTGTGCTGAGGGCAGAACAGGTTTTACCTCGTTTATTCTTTGCACTCTGTGAGGTACTTAATGTCACTATCCCTATTTTACAGATGAGAAGACTGAGGCTTGGGGATAGGCTACGTGGAAGAACTCTGACTCAAATCCAAGGTTGCCGGCCTTCCAGAGGCAAGCTCTTGGCACCCACCGTGGCTGCTTCCATGGTCAGAGGCTTGCACAGTGGTTGAGAGCCCAGACTGGGGACAGTCAACTGGGGCTCAGATTCTGGTTCTGGCACTTCCTGGAGGAACCCTGTGGATTTCAAGCAGAATCGAGAAAATGTAAGTAATTAATGCTTAGTCCCAGGGTATGAAGTTGTTGGCTTTGTTGCTCCCGATCCATCCTTGTCCTTGGGCAGGACAACATCCAGGTGTTGTCCTTTAGTTCGCTGTGTCCCCAGGAATGACCAGAGACAATCCCGTGGGCAGAGAAGAGTGGTGGGGGGCCGTCTGCCGCTGCAGCTGGAGAAGCCGTGAGCGGGAGGACAGTGGCCCATGGGCCCAGGTGTGTGGAGAATGGCCGTGGGGCGTGAGCCGGCTGCAGGAGCACACTGGGCCTGCCTTTCTTTTGTGCCCCTAAATCAGACCCTTGCCCCGAGGGTGTCCAGGCCTGTGCTCGTTGGCTGGAGGCACATCCCGGCTTCCTGGAGGGGAGCTGTTGTGGCCCAAGAATGCATCGACCTGGGGCCGCAGTGGTCTGCGGTTAGCTAATACGAAAATAGATCTGTTTCCCAGCCCTTTTATTCCACACACAATGGATCCCTGGCCGCTCTCGCTTTCTCTTTCCAACAACAATAATGCCATCAATACCCTCCCGGGGGCATCTTTATTTGAAGGCTGGGAGGTATGAATTTTATCATTGCAGATAATCCTACCACTTACAAAATATACCAAACAAAGTGAGCCACTCCAGCTGCCCACTAAGGCTGGTTTTCTAGAATCGAATGGGCTTTTATTTGCTGAGTCCTCCTCCTACCCGGCCCCCAGCTCTTCTTCACAGGTCTGAATGGCCCTCGCCAAAGCCTTTCCAGAAAGTTGTGAAACTTGATTTCAGCCCAGAAATGAGCCCTGTGTGGAAACGATGGGCCTTTTGAACTGCTCTTCTAGGGCACATCCTCGATTACCGTGTGCTGAACTTTGCTGTAAGTAATAGCACTCGCCCTGAATTGAGTTAGAAAATCTGAGGCTCAGAAGGGCCAGAGAGATTGCCTAGTAACTACATTCTAATCGAACCTTGCATTTTACAGGTGGGAAAACTGAGGCCCAGACAAAAGAAGTGACCAATCTAAAGTCACAAAACTAGCGGATAGCAGAGAAAGGTCTTGCCCTGCACTTTCCTCTCCAACCTCAGTATCTCCCAGGCTGTGACATGTTCTACTGATGGTGCCCAAAGTGGTTTCAGGTGCCCTGTGGCATCAACTGGCATTAAGTTGCATTGATTTATCTAGAGAGAAAATTATTCCCTTTCAACTTTATTTTACTCCTGATGACAGCGGGGAGAAAGGCTTAGTTTGGTACCTTAGGCACCTCTGTAACAGTATTTCTCTCTCTTTGTAACAATCACAGAGCAGGCCTCTGCTTGAGACTAGGTAATAATATCTAGTGTGTATTTAATAACACTGTTTTGTTTTCGTTGTGTTTCTTTTTAATGATACCACCGAATACTGCTCATTTTCCACTTAATGACTGTTTTAAAATAACTATTGTTCATAAATTAAAAAATAATGTTATTTAAGTTTTTTAAAGTGAGTTCATTTAAGTCATTAACAATATACGTGGTCCGTGGGTGTGGCAAAGCTCTTAAAGGCAGCAATGTGAATGGCTGAAGTTTGGAAACTAACTACCACTTTGTACCTGGTACTTCCTATAAATGGCTTCAGGGCTGAAGTCCACTGGAAAGAATTTCCAGAAAAGGGTGCTGAACTTGAACTCATTTCTCTTGCCTGCATAAGTCTATTGGACTTTTTTTTTCTTCTTCTTCTTATTCCTGACATTTTGCTCTACTAGAAGCAGGATCTTGCCCACTGCAGGTGCACATAAATAGAGGCTTGTCGGTTACTGTGCTGGCCTGAAGGGCCTGGCTCAGCCCCTCCCTGGCTGTGCTACCGCATGCAAGCCATTGCCCACCTGCAGCTGACTCTGTCTTCAACTGCATGTGAGAAAACTCAGGCTGAATGAATCTTTTCTATCTTTGTTTGTTTGTTTGGTTGGTTGGTTGGTTTTTAACTGTGATATTGTCATGGGAGTTCCAGAGCCAGTCTGGAAGCATTCAAATCCTCTTTCTACTCCTTCTTAGCTGTGTGCTCTTGGGCAAGTTTCCTAGCTTCTCTGGGCCTTGTTGTCTGTATCTCTAAATAAAGGATGGAGAGGTGAAGACAAGACGAGGGAATGCTGTGTGCATCTCAGGCTCACCCAGGGGCTTCAAGGGCCCCCAGGACACCGGATGAGTTAATCAGGCAGGTGGGAGAGAACCCTAGGAAGCTGGCTGGTTATTCACGCACTGGCTTATTTTGCCGTGACCACCATTAACTTCCCTGAGGGTAAGGTCCCCACAGCACATCACAGCACAGCAAAGTACCCAGTGAGCATTGGGTGAATGAATTAATTGAGTCCAATTCAGATTGGATTGTATTGGACGGAGTGATTCTAATCATCCGTCCATTCAGAAGATTCCTTTTCAGCATCTATGACATGACAGGTGACACGGTTTCCTGTGCAAGAGAGCCAGCTCTGATGCCAGCCAGACGGAAAGGCTCACGGACCCACTACTTCCTATGTGATCTTGAATAAGTTACTGAATGTCTCTGTTTTTCAGTTTCCTCATCTGTAAAATGGGTCTAATAATAGTCACCTCATAGAGGGGTTGTGAGGAAAGGAGGAGATAAAGCATGAAAAATTCCTTAGAGAAGTATGAGCACAGAGGGCATAATCAATACAATCCATGCTAGCCATTGTGACCTTGGGCTGGTGCTAGGATGGAGTAGAGAGTCAAAAGGACACAGCCCTGCCATCATGGCAATTACGGTCTAGCAGGGGAAATGGACAAAAAACAAATAGAAAAAAAAATGCAGTTAGAAATTGTGGCAAGTGCTGTGCAGGGAACAAACGGGGTGTGTCCTGAGAGAGAATGATGCTGAGGGCTATTATACTTTTCAATTTTGGCATCAGGTCAAACCTGTCTGGGAAGAGGCTATTTAAGTGAGACCTGAAGGATGAGATTGAACGAGCTACGTAAAGGAACGAACAGTGATTCAGACCAAGGGAGCAGCCTGTGAGAAGACCCTGGGCTAAGAACCAGGGCAAGAGTGATGTGCATGAGCTGTAGGTACCAGGGCCTCTCTCCCTGGAGTGTGCGGGAAAGGACATTTTCTAGGGCCACACAATCCTTATTAGCTGGGATTATTAGCTGGGATTGACTCAATCACATCAACTCAGAAGTGCCATAATTACACCTCTTTGGGAAGGACTCATTCATTCTGGTCTGTGGTGACCTGTCATTGTCTACCTGGGGTGAGGCTGGAGAGAAGCTTCTTCCATCTGACAATGCTCAGCTTCATAATTCTGCCATTTCGCTAAAGTCAGGAAGCAGCCCCCATGGGGAGAGATGGAGCTACATGAAAAGTGATGGTCCCCGGGGAGACCGAGGTTCTGGGGGCTACACAGACAGCCAGGCCAGGCCAGGCCAGGTCAGGTGACCCGTCCAGTGAGTCAAGTCAGGCACTGCTGAACCCCACTGGCAACTGGCCTGTAGGGGGACATTTATGGTTTGAAGTTACATCTCTATGTGTCAACATGTGAACAAGCCTCTGGTTTAAAACATGCTTTTATATATATATATATATATATATATATATACACACACATACATATATATATATATATGTTACAAGGACAGAGTAAAGGGACAAAATAGGTGATTAAATAGTGAATCCCTCTAGGGGATTGTAAGTAAAGAAAAAAGTATGGGAGACCCCTGTAAGTTAATGACCACTCAAGAAAGCAGGTTTGCTTAACCACAAAACCAAGCAGGCTTGCTTAGCAACAAAAACATGCAACAGAAGCATGAGACATGCCCCCAGACAATAAAACAATTGTGGACTGAGACCCACATCCTGCCCAGTGAGCTCAGTAAGTTAATGATTCCTAGGACATGCTCTTCTTCACACACTAAAAACAAAAATATAAGGAAAAGGTGACAGTATACTGACACCTGAGATGAGTTAGCATATTTTAGTATATGTTGCTGCCTTTTTTGCTCATTTCCATATATATATACATGCTTTATTACAGGCAGACGACTCTATGCCACTTCAATCCTAACAGCTGGTGGCAGCTCCCTCGGCCTCCAGTGTCTCCAGTTTGGGTTTGAGCACCGCCCTGAAATTCTTCTGGGTTGAAGCCGGCCTAAGACGTGCCCCAACTTGTGTGTAAGAACAGCTGATACTGATCCAGCACTTAGGACTCATCCAGAATATGTGTTTTCTTGGTCAGTCCTCACCACACTAAGTATTACAATTATCTCATGTTAAAGGTGGGGCAACTGAGGCACAGGAAGGTTGAGTAGCCTGCCTGGGGTCCAACCGGCTGTCAGTGGCAGGGTCAGGAGACAAACCCATGCAAGCAGGCCTCCAGGCCCAGTTGTGTCCCAGCAGGGCTGTGCTGGCCCCATGTTCAGTGTGATCCCACTCTCCCCCCAGCCCAGACCCACGCCACCACCACCCAGCCTGTGTGTTAGGAATGGCTTTCACAGCAGCCTCTCATGGCGAGTGAAATTTACCAGGCATGTAGAGCATCTAGTAAAATGATTTTAAGGGCTAGTTTGGACTGACTTCTTATCTGCTCTGAAAACATTAAGAGAGTAACAAGGTTTCAGGCAGCCTGACCGACTCATTTCTTAGATAAGAGCTGGGGTAGGGCCCTACCTCTCTGCATTGGAAATGCGGATTCCCAGAACTGCTGATTGGGAATCTGCTGTGAACAAGGTCCCCTGGTGATTCTATGCACTTTAAAGTTTGGGATGCTCTGGTGTAGACCATTATTGATTCAGTTATTATGAACCCTACTGGCTGCTTATATCTGGGCTGAGAGATGAAGCATTGTGCCCTTCTGGGGCTGCATGGGAAGGGCTAAAAGGGGGCCAGGGTTGTACCTGCTAGAGCTCTGAGAATGCCACCAGTGACTTCTAAACAGTCTGGGGCAGGATAAGGCAACAGAGACAGTGTCTACAGGAAGTGATGCCAAGTGATTCAGGTGAGGCAGTGGGGACTGGGGGTCTACAGCAGAGGGGAGCTGGCTTGGAAGCTGTTAGAGGCAGACGAGAAGCCCCCTGGCCTTGACTGGCCTTGGGCATGGATTGCAATCAGATCAGAGTTCCACCCTTATTTGCTGTAAAAAAAAAAAAAAAAAAAAAGAATTGAATCTCTGTGAAGCACCTGGTCATATATTTGACTTTCAATATGTTATCATTGCAGTTTGTTAGGAATTCAGCTTGGCCTTCTCTATGTGTGAACCCCAGTTCTGCACTTGGCCACTTGATCGCCATCTGCCCAGTGCCCACTGAAACTGTCCAGTGTGGACCCCGCCCGGTGGAACCCGCTCAGGGGAAGTTTGGGACATGCAGCTTCCCTTGACTTCCTCTCCCAGACACTCAGCACAGGGCAAGTTCCTCTCTTTGGCTGCTCCTAATTCCATCATCGGTTTCGATGGCAATGATGCTAACATGGTAACGGCACTTGCCTGTTTCCACAACCTTGTTAATTGTTAAATTGTGCAGAACCCGCAGGCCAAATATGTAGAGATTTATTCTCCTCCTCTGGTGCTTTCTATGGCAAGGCTGCAGGGCACGCTGGGAGCTTTCCTAGAGGTGGTTTGGAGGGGAGATGACTTGTCTCCCCACTTGACAACTTGTCTCAAATAGGGAGGCTGGGCCGGCTGGCTAGATGCAGAGGGGAAAGAGCTTGGGAGCTGCCTCTCAGGTCTAAAACGGAGCTCTCTGGCACACCTCTCAAGACACTCCTGGGCGTACTGTGCTGGTGCCTTTGCCACTGGTCAGGTTTCAATAAGCTAATTTTTTTTAAGATTCTGATTTTCAGCATTTTAATTTTCCTACCACATTCTAATGAAACCCCAACTCTCGCCATCAGAAACTTTAGTGAATGTTGAGCGTTTCTGTATTTCTGATGGCTGGGAAAGAACCAACCCAGATTTTAATTTCTGCCTGGTTGGATTTTCCAGCACCAATTCCTTCTCCCGGGATGGCTGGGTGTGGGAACACCTGATACTCAGAGAAGAGGAAGTAAATCCAACCTTTTAGATGGTTCTATCCCATCTTTTGGGTGCCTGGGACCAGGCCTGAGAACACACACATGTTTCACACAATCTCATTTAAATGTGTGTCTAATATGATAACTTATTCAACAAATATTTATTGAACACCTAACATGTGTCAAGGACTTTTCTAACCACTAAAGTGGTGCATATTCTAGTGGGGCATACCAGCCACAAACAAACTTTAAAAAAAAATGAAATGATAAGATGATTTCTGAAAGTAAATGGTGTTGTAAAGAAAATGAAACAAGACAAAGTATGTGAAAGCTTCTACTCTACAGTTTGGCTCATAGTAACTGCCCAGCTTGGGCTGAATGAAATCAAACTTTTCAATTCAAATGGGCATCCTCGTGGCACATGGAAAAGATAGTGAAATTTGGAATTCGTTGGCTTGAATTGGACTCTAGCTCTCTCACTTAGCACCTATGTGCCTTTGGGCAAGTTACTTAACTTCTCTGCGCCAAGTCCAAGGCTGGGACTAGGGTGTGGCAAGAGAGACACTTAAGGAGCAAAGTTTAAGGAGGAACTGTCAGGGTGCTGTCAGGGTCCTGCAAGTGTAGACTTGTCACTTGCACAACCCTGAGGGCAGTGCTTCCTTAAACTTTGCAGCCTCGGTGCCCCTCTTGCCTCAGCCCTGTCCTGGCCCTGGCCCCATATTTAAAGTGGGGGAAGAAATTACACCTATCTTCTAGGGTTGTTATAAGGTAAAGATCAATTGAGATAAGACGAGGAAAATGAACCTGTCTTGCGAACTGGCGGCTCTTGGTGACCATGAGGAGAAGGGAGTTGCCAGGATCAGGCTGTGCCAGAGTAGCAGGTGGGACAAAAGTCCAGCCACCTCGCCCCATTTCCCAGGGCTGGGACCTAGGAGAAAGTGGGAAAACTTCCACTAGCTGTGTATTCTCATTAGCACCAAGATGTGTGCTCATTGTTGGGCTACCTACGTGCTGGGTAAGCTTCAGTATCATGGCCAGAGCAAAGCCCGCTGTGCATCTCTGGATGAGAGGATGCAGCCCAAACTGAGGGACCGTCAGACTCAGCACCTCGCGTTAAACCAGGTTTTCAGCCTTCCCCCCCCGAGCAGATCAGGTAAAGCAGAGGGTCGGCCTCCAGAAAGCCAGCCCCATCCCTCCCCAGCCTCCCAACGGAATCCGCCACGAAGCCACCCTGCCAGATGTGGTCCAGCATAGGGTTCCTAATGAAAAATGGCCGGGCTATTAGCGTTTTGCAAATTGAGGGTCCTTTCATTTATTACTGTGCTCTGCTAAAGATGAGCATTAATTTTTTTCTCAAAGCAAATTCACTGGAAACAGACAGTTTAGAATTTATGCTTGTAATGATGGCTACATGGGCCATTAAGACCACCTCTAAGTGAGCTTAATTTGTAGCAGATAAATGTATATGTCTACATATTTTTCAACATAGTTTATGGTACATCTTGCACAGCTGCGCCCAACTGATTAAATCCTCACAAAATTTAAATAGGAAACCCATTACGTAGACAGTATTATAGCCATTCATCATGGAGGCAGTTTCAGGTTAACTCTTTCAGTGCCAGGGAGAAGTGGCAGGAATTTGGGGGGTTTTTGGTTGAGAAGGCAGGGGCTTCCTGTTCTCCTGACCTCTTTGTTGCTTCTATCTTCCTGAACTCTGGGGAAATTTCTGCCCTCCTTGGTGGGCTCAGGGTGAAGTTTTTAGCCTGGGAGAAGAGACCCCAAGCTCACCTAGGCAGTTGGACCCTTGCTGTCTGGTTGCAGGGGTCTTCACTGCCCCCACGGACAGACAACACGTTAATCACACAGCCCTGGACAGAGCATCCAAGCCACGGCAGCCCCACCTTGGTTGTCTGTACCAGCCACTGAACCTGCTTAAATCTCAGCTGGTCATACAAAAGCAGCAACGGATAGTAGTGGTACATTAGTGACCAGAGCATGAGTTCTGGCCTCAGGTGGACGTGGGATTAAGTTCCAGCTGTGCTGCTGTTGGCAGGGTGCCACCCCAGGCACCTTATCAGAGAGTTAAGTCATGCCAAGTGCTTAGCACGGTGCCTGGGACATCATCGACGTTCAACGAATAGACCCTCGTTATCATTATTGTTGCTATTTGTAGCAGACACCGTCACTGCCCCAGTGACAGCCCCTTGGTACCCACCCTCCCATACACACCTCTTGAAGGCACCTAAAGCTTTTTGCTTGAGGAAATTTACACAACAAGTAAATGATCAGGGTTGGTAGGAATCCCAGTTTCTCTAAATTCAGGCTCTTTCCATGACTGCATTTGCAAGTGTTTTGTTTTGAAAGCAGTCATGTAGGCAGGATCCTTTTAATACAATAAATATATGCCTGAACATTTTCATTAGGATCCTTTAGGTTCTTGTTCTAAATGTATTTTCAGGATGAGGGTTGAGGGGGATGATTTAAAACAATGAGCACCTGATCAACATTTAATAAAGGTACCAATGTTTCTTGAGCCCTTTCAGGTTACTTAGACCTGAGTTCAAGTCTGTCCCTAATACTTACCACCTGTGTGCTCTTGGACAAACTACTTAATGTCTCTGAACCTTGGTTTCCTTCTCTGTAAAATGGAAACAGTAATATACATAACCCTATGAATATTGTGATGGTGAAATGAAGTGACCCATATGAAGCCTACAGGATTTGGCACTGGAGATAGAAAGATGCAAGGGCCCTGATGTCAACTTGCTTCCAGTTTGAAATAGACAACAGGCTCCAATACAGGGAAACAGATACAGTAAGATGCATTCAACAATTGAAATATATTCCCATTGTTACAAGAAAGGGTGATACACTCTGTTTCTATAAGGGGTGATTGTTGGAGAAGGCTTCACACAGGTAGTAATGTCGGAGCTGAGCTGCTTCACAGGTGGGGAAGGAATGAAGTTTAAAGGCCAACAAAAAAAAGGAGGGCATCCCGGGATTGGAAGCAACAGGTGCATAGCTGGGCAGAACAGGGAGTCTTTTAGGGCCTTTGGTCTTGCTAAACAATGCATCACCACCTTTGCAGGAAGGAGGGAGCATGGAGGGGGGCAGGTAGGCAGACTTGGGACCTTGAAGCTCCTTGTTGGCCATCATCTGAAGCTGAGACGTTATCCTGAAGTTAACAGGGAGCCTTTGGAAAGTTTTAATCAGGAGTGTGATGGGACTGAATTTGCATTTTCAAAGGATCTCCTTTGCAGCCATGCGGAGAATAGCTTGAAAGGGAGTAGGAATGGTGACAGGGGGAGTGGTTAGGAAACAATGGCAGGTGTCTCATTAGACGAGGGGCTGGGACAGTGGGAATGGGAGTGGAGAGACTCTTCAGAAGTGGAATCATCAGATTTGGTGACTGATTAAACGTGGGGGTGAGAGAGGTGGCAAAGAGGACGCCGAATCTATAGCTTGTTGCGAGCCAAGGCAAGAGGGGGACAGGCTTTGGGGGGGAGGGCAAGAAAATGGGACCAGCTGGGGGCATGTTGTGTTTTAGGTGCCTTCCAGGTAAATTTGAATTTCTCTTTATTGATCTCACCTCTAGCAAGGATAGCTTGGCCTGAAACAATACCTCCCGGGAGAAGAGAAATTGACGGTTGGGTAATTTGCTCTAAAACCCCAGTGGATGATTGTTGGCACCCAACAAATCTCCTTCCTGTAAACTACTTTTCAATATGGTGGGCGCTCTGACCGGCTGATTATTAACTCTGGGGTCACTGGGAAGCAGCATGCTTCAAAGCATGACCAATTAAGGACAAAGCCGAGATGTGGGCCTGTCTCTCTCTGTGTGTTTGAAAGGAATCAAGTGAAATGTTCTAAGTGTTCAATTTTACCTGTCAGAGTTACGGTTGTCATTGCTGGGTGCCCAGCTCTCAGAACCTATGGTTCATTAGCACATCACCCCTTTTCTAAAGAACTGTATGATTCCCTCTCTGGACACCGGTCAGGGGAGCAAGGGGAAACTTTCCTTTGCCTCTCTGATGTTATAAAAAATTTTTTTTCTATCTTGAATAAACAAGGAGCAGACTCAAGGGAAAGGGCACTAACACTCAGGTACCCTGTATGTGCCAGGCATCATGCTAATAACTTTATTACAGTTAGGAATGATGAGAGCAATAATAGTCACCGCCATTCAGTGCTTATTCTTGGTCAGCACTGTGCATTATCTCATTTAATACTTTCAACAACTCTTTCAAGCAGATGCTATGATTATCCCCATTTTACAGATGAGAAAACTGAGATGGGACTGATTAACCAACAAGTTCAGTAAGTGGCAGAGAAGGGATTCAAATTCAGGACCTATTGACACTGAAGCTGTGTCTTGACGGCTACACCATGACCATGGGCTCTCTACAAACCCCTTGACTGCCTGAGTCCCATGTGTGCCATCACTGCACCCCTCTTATCGCCCTCACTAGGCACTGGCTGAGGCACAGCTCTCATGCTGCAGCAAACTGCACAGAGTAGGTGCTTATTAAATATCTGCTGGGCTGGAGTGATCCATGCTCCCTCTGCCTCTCTACACTTGCCTGGCTCTTCCTCCTGCCTAGAAGGCCACATTTTTCCTCTTTCACTATTGTTTATCTGTCCCTTTTTTTCAAGCTTAGCCCAGTTTCACCTCCTCCAGTAAGTGCCCCTCGATTAATTTCTTTGCCTGGTCCTTCTGGGCACCTCAGCCCAGACTGCTCAACTACCACATCCTTCTATACTGGTCTAACTTGGCTTCTTCAGTCCCTGAGTGTGTGTGTGTGTGTGTGTGTGTGTGTGTGTGTGTGTCTGTCTGTCTGTCTGTCTGTCCGTGTGTCCTTGAGTGGATGCCCTACTGTGACAGACAATTGGGCATCCCATTATCTGGCTATTTTATCTCAGTCAAAACCTATCTGTTTTTTGCCATATACCAACTGTGTGATCAAATTAAACTTTTTGTGATCAATTTTCTCATCTGCAAAATGGGGGTAATAGTAGCACCCACCTCAGAGGATTATTTTGAAGCTTAAAAGAGATAATGCATGGACAGCTCTTAGGACATCACTCGGCACTAAGTAGGTGCTTAATAAATGGTAGCTAATATCATCATAGGATCAACAAGGAGGTATAGAGCAAGTACATGTTGATAATAAGTACCACCCCTCATACTTGACAGTTTTTGAAGAATGTCTCCATTCATTGCCTCTTTTGATCCATATGACCACATTGAGGGACAGAAGGAGAGAGAGGGGGAGATGGACAGAGGGAGAGAGGAAAGAGTTTATCACCACCTTGTTAGGGCTGGAAGGAAAGTCGGGGCTATCCTGGGGTTTATGGATGGGCTCTAGAAGTTTCATGAACCCCTAAAATTAAATGTGCATTATTTATGCATGTATGTTTATGTGTTTTCTTCTGGGGAGAGGACCCCCATTGCTTCATTAGATTCTCAAAGGCGCCACAGCTCCCCCCAAAGGCTTAGGACAATTGGTCTAATCCAACTGTTCATATATTATACATGGAGAGACTGAGTCCCAGAGAGGAGAAGGGACAGGCTCTAGTGAGTTAGGCAGAGAGGGGCACTGGGGTCCTGGCTCCAGGCCAAGGCTCCATCTACCGCCCAGCCTCAGCCTTGCCTAGGCGGTGTCAGGTGGGGACAGTCAGAAGCCTTAATGAGGGCAGCTTGGCTGAGGACATCACGGCAGCAGGAGATGAGAACTTCAGGGCAGGGGGCCCGGAGCCCATTAGAACCTGCTTGTTGTGGGAGGTGGATCTAATTGCACTGCCAGGGAGTCATTGACTGACCGTTGGGGCCACAGTGATGATCTCACTGCAAAAACTCCGGAGCTACTGATGACTTTGGGAAAGTAGGGCAAGAGGGCCTGGGCCTGGTACAGGGCCAGCTCACCAAGCAAAGGTCAGCTCACAGCTTTCGTTTATTTTTGTCATTTATTTGTGTCATTTATTTTTCTTTCCTTGTTGCTGTGTGTGTTTGTGTGTTTGCAGAGAGAGAGAGAGGAGGAGGGGGAGCGGGGAGCATTCATTAAAGACCACACATACACACGCACACGTGCATACACACTCACACACATTCACACTGGAATTTGGACGTTAAGGAATTGAGCTTCTTTCTAAGAAAAGCCTCCCACCTGAAGATTCAAGTGTGAGGGGAGCAGGTTTTGGCTCCTGGCAGAAAGGAGCTTTTAGGGGCCCCTTGGAAGGGTTTCAAATCCCTTAGGTATTATGATAATGACCATACAATAAAAATAACCTTTAAACGCAGACGACACATTTCCAAAGTTCTTGCTCATATATTTTCCCACTTGAAGTCTCAAACAACCCAGGGAGGATGGTGCGTGTTTAATATTTATATCACATTCAGATAGCTTGATTTATTTGTCATTTTAGTGTGATTTTTATGGTCACAAACGTGGCAACTAAAAACTAACATGGCTGCAGATTTTTAAAATTTTATTTGTATGTAGCACACAAAGGTATTAAAGGTTTTTAATTGGCTATTGATTTGGACTTCGTGAAGAAGATTGTGTGCACGTATTCAGAAAATTAAAATGCAAGAGTGTGTGATATGTTTGTGTTTTATTTACACATGGCCAAAAGTTTAAACAGTAAAAAAGAATGTCAAATCAAAAGTGGAGGACTGTTCTCCAGCTTCCTAAGAAAGACCCATTCTCTGGAGATTTGATTAGCCTAAGTCCCAGAGAGGGTAAGTGGTTAGCTTAGAGTCACACAGCTGGACCGAGGGTGCTGAAACCACACTTCTGACTACAGGTGCAGCCTCTGGTCGCATTCACAGATTTTCTTAACCTACGGTTCAGGGTAAGCATGAACCAACTGAAACAGGCTGGTCTGGGTTCAACCCCAGCAAAGTACAGGTACAATTCTGTGTGGACCTGTTGTGCGTGCATTTCACTGTGGAAATGGCTCACATCACTTTTTTTTTTTTTTTAACATCTTTATTGGAGTATAATTGCTTTACAATGGTGTGTTAGTTTCTGCCTTATAACAAAGTGAATCACTTATACATATACATATGTTCCCATATCTCTTCCCTCTTGCGTCTCCCTCCCTCCCACCCCTCTAGGTGGTCACAAAGCACTTTTAAAACCAGATTTTCAAAGGAAATCTTAAACAACTAGGAAGATTGAGAACCATAGCATTAGAGGTAGCCACTCTGGAAATATAACTAATAATTGTCAGTGTTATCGTTGTCATTCTTAATCAGGGATTTAATAAGAATTTTTTTTTAAAGCTGTTTTTTAGTTTAGGTTTGGAGAATATTTTGATGCTTCTAGATGATTCTGAGTCAGTGGTTCTCAAGTGTGATGCCTAGATTAGCAGCATTAGCATCACTTGGGAACTCCTTAGAAATGCAGATTCTTAGGCCTCACTCCAGACCTACAGGGTGGGAAACTCTGTGGGGGAAACCCAGCCATCTGCGGTCTAACAGGCCCTCCAGGTGAATCTGATCTTCACTAATGTTTTCAGGCCACTGTTCTCGGTCATTCGTTTTGGAAAAAGCTAGGCTTCTAGTTTGAAATGGCTCATGGTGTTTCTAAAAACATCACCTAGGTTTAGGATTCAGTTTAAAAAGGAAGATTTTTGTTCAGGATTCAACAAATCGGTGCAGCTAGTTTAAATCTGAGGTCAGTGCTCAGGCTGGCTCTGGTCCGGCCCCACTTCTTTCCCCATCACTCTTGAAGTTACAAATCACCTCTGGAATAACCTCCCCCTCCCCCCCCTCCCCATCAGTGGCTTGCTGGAAGGTCAGCCAAGGGTGCTCAGAAAGCTGCAGAATATAGTCCAGACACTACACCAGGGCCAGAGAAGGAGAGCTCAGCGGGAACAAATGCTCTTAAACCACCTCCTAGACAGACCTGCACGGCTATGCTGCGTCCTGCTAAGCTGTGAGCCGGCTGGGTGCCTGGCAGCAGGCTGAGAAGACCTCCCTCTTGTTGTACGGCTGTCAACAGCGGAGCCTTCTATGCCACCCGTCCCCGTGGATGAAACTAACACAGAAGCGCACATGGCTCCCGTCAGGCTTCTCTCCAGTCTCCTCCTCATGTGAATCTGGTCCTCCAGCCCAGTCCAGTTCTCTTCTCATTCACCTGTTGCCTTCCAAACCTCTTTGGAGACCCAGTTCAGAGTTTACCTCTTCCAAGAAACCTTCCCACACTTCTCCAGCCCATCTCCCTTCTCTAAGTGCAGGTTCACATCACCAGTATCTCATGATTTGGGGCTTCATGGCTTTCTTTTAATTGTGGGTCTGGGTTCATCAATTTCCATTTGTTGCTTTAGTTAAATCACTCGTGCCAACTCGGCCCTTCAATCAAACACATTTTGAATATCTTCAGGCCCTGTGCTCAAGACTAGGAACGATTCAGAGCCAGCACTACCTTCCAGGGTCTCGTAGATTGGTAAAAGTAACAGCAGCCACTATCCCCACCCCAACCTTGCTAAGCCCGTTAAAGCATTATCTGTTCACACCCACAATCTGAAATTACCTTCTGTCCTCGTTCGTTTACCTCTTTACTTGCTGTCCCCTCCGACAACAATGAGGCTAACACTGGAGTAGAATTGCTGGGTCACAGAGTAAGGGTAGAGGTAGTTTTATAGGAAACTGCCAAAGAGTTTTCCAAAGATCTTGTGCCATTTTGCACACCCACCAGCAAAACAGGACAGTTTCCATTGCCTCGCACCGTTTTCAACACTTTGTGATGACAGGTTTTCTAATGTTGTAAAATCGTGAGTATGGAGCAGAATTTTACTAGAATCGTAATTCGAATTTCCCTCATGACAAATGGTGTTGAACATCTTTTCATGAGCTTATGAGCTTATTGGTCACTCTCAGGGTGTTATATTTCTTTTAACTATTGAGTTCTAGGGGGAAAAATTACATTTATAATACAAGTCCTTTGTCAGATATACAAATAACTTTACCTCGTATGCGCTTTGCCTTTTCTTTCTCTTTGTGATGACTGCTGATAAGCAGACATTTTAAATTTCGATGAAGTCCACTTTGCCAATTGTTTTTTGTTTTTTTTTTTTATCGTTTGTGCTTTAAAGGCCCTCGCTAAGAAATCTTTGCCTACCTCAAGGCCATGAAGATCTTCTCCTATGTTTTCTTCTAGAAGTTTAGAGCTTTAGAGTTTTGACATTTACATTTATGCCTTTGATTGAGTATACACTGAATTTTTGTATGGTATGAGATAGGGCTGAAGTTAGAATTTTCCCATACAGTTATCTATTTGTTCCAGTACCATTTGTTGGAGTCTTTCCTTTCCCTCATTGAATTGTTTAGGTACTTTTATGAAAAATCAATTAACCATAGATGTATGGCTCTATCTCTAAACTCTCAATTCTGTTTCATTGTTCCATTATCTAGTCTTATGCCAATATCACACTGGTTTTTTTCTGTAGCTTTTTTTTTTTTTAATTATTTATTTATTTATTTGTTTATTTATGGCTGTGTTGGGTCTTCGTTTCTGCGCGAGGGCTCTCTCCAGTCGCGGCAAGCGGGGGCCACTCTTCATCGCGATGCGCGGGCCTCTCACTATCGCGGCCTCTCTTGTTGCAGAGCACAGGCTCCAGACGCGCAGGCTCAGTAATTGTGGCTCACGGGCCCAGTTGCTCCGCGGCATGTGGGATCTTCCCAGACCAGGGCTCGAACCCGTGTCCCCTGCATTGGCAGGCAGATTCTCAACCACTGCGCCACCAGGGAAGCCCCCATCTATTCTTTTGAGGGTTTGAGCATACTTGTGATAACTGGTTTAGAGTCCTTTGGTTAATTTCAATACCTCTGCCATTTAAGAGTCCGTTTCTACTGATTACCAGTTTCCTTTTTTTTCCAGTTTTATTGAGATATAATTTATATATCACATTGTATAAGTTTAAGGTGTACAGCATAATGATCTAATATATGTATATATTACAGAATGGTTACCACAGTAAATTTAGTTAACATCCGTTACCTCACATAGTTACAAATTCTTTTTTTCTTTTGATGAGAACTTTTGAGATCTATTCTCTTGGCCACTTTCAAATATACAGTACAGTATTGTTAACTATTTGACTACCAATTTCTTGATTATAGGTCACATTTTCCTGCTTTGCTTGCCTAGCAATGTTTTATTGTATGCTGGATATTGTGGATGATACCTCTTAGGGAGGCTGGATTACATTGTTTTCCTTTAAAGCCTGTGAAATATTGAAGACATTTAAATTACTGGTGAATCCTCTTGATCCTATTTGGCTTTGTTTTATTTTTTGTTAAGATCAGTCTATTTCAATTTCATCATTAGTCATGAGATGTGGCCCTGACTCTAGGGCAGTGGTTCTCAATTGAGGGTCATTTTTCCCCAAGGGGACAATTTGCAATGTCTGGAGACATTCTGAGTTGTCACAAGTGGGGGTGGATGTTATTGGAATCCAATGGGTAGAGGTCAGGATTGCTGCTAAACATCCAAGTGCACAGGATAGCTCCCACAATGAAGGGTTATCTGTTCTAAATGTCAGTCGTGCCGAGGTTGAGAAACCCTGCTCTAAGGTGTGGTCCTTACCTCAGTATATGACCTTTCTGCACTCTTAACTGAGATGCACACTAGGGCTTCTCTATTCTAGCTGAGCTGGAGCTCCCAACCCTGCAGAGCCTCTGGCATTTCCACCTAGTTCTCAGGCTCTTAGCAGCTGCTCTCCAATAGGCCTCACCAAGTCTTGCTCTGGACTCTCCAAGCCCAGGCTTCACCCAAGACCCCACAGGACATGCCCACACTGACTTCTGGGGTCTTTCCTCACCACAGCTCTCCTCTCCAGTGTCTACCCAACAAATTCCAGCCACTTCAGCAGCCCAAACTCCAAGCTCTGCTCAGCTCAATCAGACCACCGGGATCTGCTCGCGTTTCCCCTCCCTCTGTTTCACTTTGAAAAGCGCTCCAGGTCAAAAGCCAGGGCAAGCACAGGTCTCTTCTTCTTGAGTGTTTCCCTTCTCTCAAGAATCACAAGTCTGTACTTTGGTCTGGTGCCAGGAAACAGCTGCCTCATTTATTTTGTTCATTTCAGTTTCGATGATGGAGAGAAGGCTAGTAAGGTACTCAGGGAGTTTTTACAAACACAGCTTCCCTTAGCCCCATCCTGAGCGATTGTGACTCATTGATCCAAGTTGGGACCTGGGGATTTCTATTTTAAAAATCCTAGGAAGGTGTTGATTCAACACCTAGTTTGGGACTCGCCCCTCTAAGACCCGCTGGGGTCACATGGGGCAGGAAAGGCATTTTTCCTCTCTCTAGGATCCTCAGCGCCTTCCACGGGGCTGAACAGGATTGCAGTAGAGATTTGCTACTTTAAAGGTGTGTGTGGCTGGGTGCTCCTTCCACAAGCAGCACACTGTACACATAGTAGCCACATAAGCTGAGAGAAGACTTCATCCAAGGTTGAGGCATCCTCAGCCCTTTATTCCTCTGGGCCTTCCCTTTTGGGAGCAGATGCCAGGAGCTATGTGCTCATCTGCTCTGTGTCTGGGGACCCTGAGGTCTCTCAGGTTTCTTCCCTGATGTGGCTCCTACAACCGTCAATGCTTCTCCGAGGGCTCCTGGGACCCAGATCTGAGATAGAGCAGATATTCACAGGTTTACTGTTTGCTTACTTCACAGTTAATGGTAATTTATGAGTTTTAATCATTATGCCACACAGGGAAAATACAACTGGGAGTCATTTCAATAAGGAAATCCATCTATTTTTATACCTTGGCCCTTATCTCTGGAGCTTCCTCTCCAAATGATCTGTTCCAAAAGCCTCATTAAATGTTTAGAGAGGAGAAGTTCTCAGGCATCCTTTCCTCCTTACTTCAAACAGGCACCCCCAAAAGCTGAGATCCAAACTATCCAGAAATTCCAACCAGGGTAGCTTTCTGTAGCCCTATATTCAGGAGAACTCTGCAGAATTAATCTGGATTAATGCATTCAATACCAATGTATTATATGGGGCCAGCCCAGGATTTTATAAACATATTTCACTCACTATTCATATTCAGTCCTTGTTTTCTTCACTCATTTTTCAACCTATTAATTTATTTTTATGTAAAGCCATGCACGTACCACAAAACAAATATTGATCCTTACTCTGTGCTAGACACTGTGTCTGACCCCAAGAACCTGGAGATTGATAAGTGTTCATTTATTCACTCATTTATTCCATAAATACTCACTGAGCACCTACTATGTGCCAGGTACCTTGCTTGGCATCAGGGACCCAGTGGCAAAGAAGGTAAAGAAGGTTACTGTTCTCATAGCTCATTTGTAAATTGGGGAGAACGCAAATAAACAAGTTAATAAAATAAGATCATGTTCAAAATACTAAGTGCTATGAAGGAAATAAGCAGGTCAAAGGAAGGGGGTATGGTCAGGGCAATCGGGGAAGACTTCTCTGTGGAGGTGACAGTAGAGCTGAGACCTAAATGACAATAACCAACTGTGTGAAGAATTAGATGCAGAATGTTCCAGGCAAAGGAAATTTCAGATGCAAAGCCCCCGAGAAATACAGTGTGGCTAGAACACTGGATGAAGCAGAAGAGTGGCAGGAGATGAAGTTGGAGAGGTTGGCAAGGGCTAGATCATATGGGGCCTTATACATTTGGGAAGAGCTTTGGGTTTTTCCAAATGAGAGATTTCTCTTTTCTCCTGTATGTATGTATGTATGTATGTATTTTTATCAGTATGGACTTATGGATATTTACCGTATCCTATGAGTTATAATCCAGTATTACTTTATTTATTTTGTTGCTAAAATTTGGCCATTGGGAGCTCTTTCAGGTGGCTCCTGAGACTGTTTGACATACTCTCATTATTGTGGGTTTTTTAAAGGATCTTCTTACTTTCTGGCACTACAGGATGCTCCAGGCTAGAGCCTTTATTACAAGAGCAAAGGGAAGTCATTGGATTTATCCCATCTGTCTTCATCTGGCTGCCTTACGTTGTAAGTCCTCAGTGAACAATCTCATTGAGTCTTTTTTCTCATGATGCTCTACCCAGGCACTTTCCTCTTCAATCCAGCCAGCTGCCTTACAATCTTACTGTGGCCCTCATACATTTGCTCACAGGACAGGTCTTTCCCTAGTCTCTTCCCCTTGGAAGACTGAATCATCATCCTCATTTCTTCATTCCTCCCTGTATCCATTCCCTTTGCCATGTGAAGGTGCCAGCTCCTGCCAATAAAGGGGTGGAGTGTATTTCCACCTTAACTTTGGGCTCAGCCATGAGATTTATTTTGGCCTAGGGGATGAGGCATAAGTGACAGTGTGCCAGTTCCAACCTAGGTCTTAAGTGAGTCTCTAGTGAGTTTCCTTGTGTTCTTTTGAACTTGTACCATCACTTTAAGAAGCATGTGCCCAGGTTAACTGTTTATCCCATCCTACAGCTTAGAGTAACCTATCCAAGCTAGCATAGACCCCAGCTGCCTTGTGAACTGTATAAACACTTATCATTTTGCACCACTGAGGACTGGTGATTGTGTGCTACCCAGATTACTGTTAACTAGCAGGCTGATAATCCTTCAAGGCTTGGCTCAGTGCTACCTCCTCCAGGAAGCCTTCCCTTACATCTAGGAACTACACTTACCTTTGCTTTTCTAATTGTTGTCATGCTTTGTACACATTTTGAGATATAATTTATGGAATAGAAATAACAGTAATGGTAGTAGTAGTAGTAGTAGTAGTAGTAGTAGTAATAGTAGTAAGCACTAAGCATGTACTAGGTACTAGGTGTTCATATGAATTTGCTCATTGAAATCTCAAAATAATCCTATGAGGTCAGTACTATTATTGTCCTGATTTTACAGATGAGGAAACTGAGACACAGTTAAATTAAGAGAGTAAAGCAGCTCATACAAGGCTGTGCAATTAGTAAGTGATAGAGCTCGATTTGAACACCGATTCCTGGCTCCAGAGCTCGTCCTCCCCGCTTAACCACTGTGCTACCTCCTGTAACAATATATGTGCTTGTCATTCAAACATTTGACAAAGACATACTGAGAAGCTATTATGTGTTGGGCACTGTGCTGGTTCAATGGATTAGGGCTAAATGAGCCCAAGCCTGGGTCCTCATCCAGCTTAGTTGGGTGGGTGGGAGGAAGTGATGTTGATAAGTAAGCTGGTGATTACTTTCCAAACCGCTGGCCCATTGATTTTCACACCGCCTGTGTCTGGCCTTGATCGCTGGTTCTTATGGGCTAGTCTTCCCAGAACCCCCTGTACCTCCCAGGAAAAGTACTGGAAGCTGCCCAGGAAGTGCTCTATGCAGCAGGGTGACTTGAACAGGTTTGTAGCAAAACCCAGGAAACCCCAGAGAACACTGATAAGGAGGATACAATTCCTTTCTAGTACCCAATAGAGAGATGACTGCTCCATCAGAAATAATTCTATTTGATGCTTATTCACCAAGCACCCACAGGGGAAGAGGCGATCTAAGGAGTTTGGAAGACATCTACATCCATGTCCCTAATGCCCTCTTGAAGAGCTGGGTGGGGTTTACGGGAAAGAGAGACTCACAGGCCTTTGCCATTCCTCTCCTATCAGGCCTGTCAGTCATGGAGTGCTACAGGAGGCTGGACATTTCTTTCCTCTTTTTTTTTCAAAGTAATCTAAAATGGCCAAAATCAAGCACAGGATAATTTCTTAACAGGTCATTATGCTACATTAAATTGTTGATACATCATTTTACTACAATACTGTGAAGCTTTGGAATCTAGCCACAATTCATCTATCCACTTGGCTGTGCTATCTTAATGTGCTGAGTTTTTTAATATCTCTGGGCTGGAGTGGTCTGATCTTCCACAGACTGTGATGTCATGTTCCAGCAGCATGGCATGAGCTGCCTGGACCTTGGAGGCCCACAGGACAGTGAAAATAACCCAGACTAGTTTTATGATCCATTCATTGATGTCTTGCTAGCACCTAGAACACCTGGTGCATTTGAGGCTCAAAATAGACATGTGCTGAATGAATGAATTGTTGAAGCCCTGATGAATTTGGTATCTAAGAGGAGTCTAACAAGATTTCAAAGGCCCCCAAGTGAGAAGTGGAAAAGACACACGAGCCTTCTGCCTTCCCCCAAGACCAGGTCAAACACAAATCCTAAAAGCCACATGCCCACTCTACAAAGTAGGACTGCGGTAGGACCATCCTGAACTCTACAGGTCATGAAACACTCTTGCATACATCATTGCATCAAGTTATTCAGTCCTTGTAGGATAATTGTGAATGGCACCATTTTACAGAGGACGAAAATGGGTCCCAGAGAAGCCTCATATCTCGCTCAGTGTCCCATGGCACAGCCAGGAATTAGAATCAGAGCATCAGACCACAAGTCCTAGCTGGGGCTCTTGACTCTCTAAGCCTCTGTGAAGACACAAAGGAGAGCGGTGTGGGAGAGGGAGAGTCTACTTAGAGTGTGATTGTGGTCCTTATTCTGCTTGGGGTCTGACTATCACCACATGGGCTCCTGGGTGTTTATGGACACCTCCTTCTGTCTCGTGCAGCAATGACTATCAGGTAGGAAGGTAGAGTAAGAGCCCCCTTTATTGAGTGCACATGGTGTGCCTGGCACAGTGCTAAGGAACACACATGTAACGTCCTGTTCAATCTTCCCAACCAGCCCATGAGGGAGCTATGGCAAACATCTCAGTTTTATAGATGAGAAAGTTGAACCTTGGCCAAGTCAAGAAACTTCCTCAAGGTCATGTGGTTGGCTGGTCAGCAGTGGAGCCTGGATGTGACCCCAGCTTATTTGGCTCCTGTACGCATCTTCTTAATCTGCCTTTCTCCCTGCCACTTGAACCCCTCAACTCCAGACAATGTGATACAGATGACCTGGCTCCAAGTACAGGGACATTCAAGAAGCTCCAGTCATGGGGCTCTTCCCCTTGTAATCCAGTGGTTATTGCAATGCTGGTCGTGGGAGCTTGTGGCTGGAGTCGGAACCTGTCCCTCCTGGTTGCTGGTGTCCCACGTTCTCCTTGTCCTACACCAACAGGGTGTGGTCTAGTCAGGAAAGGGATGCAAAAGCTCCTAAAATTGGGCTGCCTCTGGGACCTCTTTATGGGGCTCAGAATTGTCCTGGGAGAGATATTGCTCGTCCTGTTGGACCAGGCTTTGCAAAATGGTCAAGATTTCTTTCTTCCCCCAATACTCCAATTCATATCTTTTCTCTGTTTTACTTTACATCCCTCTCTGTGGATGTTCAGGCAACATTAAGGAAAGATTTCAGCACTATAGATTTGCCACATATTCTTTATTTTTTCCCACTTTTTAATCGAAGTATAGTTGAGTTACAATGTTTCAGGTGTACAGCAAAATGTTCATTTATACCTACATATATATATTCTTTTTCAGATTCTTTTCCATTATAAGTTATTATGAGATATTGAATACAGTTCCCTGTACTATATAGTAAGTCCTTGTTGTTTGTCTATTTTATATATAGTAGTGTGTATCTAGATTTGCCATATATTCTTTAAATAATGATGCAGATTTAATAAAAATTAACCCTTGTCACTTGACTAAACTTATTCACAAAGTTGTGTTCTGACTATCTCAGTCCCAATAGGGTGGAATTTTCCCTACACATTTATTGGATATGTTCTCTGCACTAAGAAATGTGCTTGGTGCAAAGGTGCAGACAAAGATAAGATATATAATTTCTGCCCTAGAGGTGTCCCACAGACTCCAGCCTCCATTCAGCATGAGAAGTGAATACCACTTGAGCAGAGAGTTCTTCAGGCAGTCCGAACATGGAAGGGCAGTCCACGGAGAGGGAACAGTATGTACAAAGGCCATGTGACGGAACATGTGGTATTTGAGGATAAAGACAGAATGAATAAAGGACGAGGGAAAAAGCCTCATGATTGTGCCAAGAGGTGAAGGAAAGAGACCCAAACGTTCAAGCAAATGTCCATAGATTCTCTGAAAGAAGTTTAGGGAGCCACACCAGTGTCTGTATCTCCAATCTGTCTGGTGGCTCCACCTTTAGGCGGGTTGCTCTGAGAAGCTCCTCTCTGTGCGTGCTGCAGAGATGACTGTACACGCATGCGCGTCGGCACGCATGCACGCCCACACACACACACACACACACAGCCACACACACACACCATTGTGCACAGAAGCCTGCAGCATCCATGGGAATTCTGAAAGCCGTGATGAAGTCATGCCAGCGGCTCACCACATCTTAGTTATTGGCAAGGAGTCCCAACGGGACAATTAAGATTAATTGAAATCGGCCTGATTGGCCCGTATGAACTTTCATCAGAGCGGCCCTGTGATGTGGGCAGAGGTAAACAGCTGAATCGGCCCTAATGGACCCGGGTCTGGAAGAGGAAATGCAAACGGAGGTCAGTTCTCTCAGGTGGGACAGATGCCAGAGTCAAACTGCCAGTACCCC
The DNA here is from genome assembly GCF_028021215.1 of Eschrichtius robustus. Classification (NCBI taxonomy): domain Eukaryota; kingdom Metazoa; phylum Chordata; class Mammalia; order Artiodactyla; family Eschrichtiidae; genus Eschrichtius; species Eschrichtius robustus. The sequence goes on along the minus strand of NC_090842.1, from coordinate 35,557,917 downwards.
TCACTTGGTCATGGTTTGAGTCTCCACTGCTATTGGACGGGCCTGGGGGTTCCAAGCGGAGGGCTTTTGGTTAAGAAGTGTCTTGCCTTCCTTGCAAATGTGGTGTGGGTGTGGGATCTGCCTCTCTAGCCTCATCTACCTCTGCCCCAGACTGGCTCCTTGGTTGGTCTAAGCTTCTTAGAGTTCCCTGAGCAGGTCCAGATTTCTATCCTTCCTTCTTTTGCTCTGACTGTGTCGTCCTCCTAGACCAGTGCTCTCAGGTGTTAAGGTGCCCATGAATCACATTGGCATCTTGTTAAGATACAGATTCTCATTCAGCAGATCTGGGATGGGGCTTGAAATTGTGCAGGTGATTATGATGATGCTGGTCTATGAACGACACTTTGAGAAGCGAGATCCTAGAGCACTTCTCCCGTTTGATTCATTTCTCTACCCCACTTTCCAACTGGCGAACTCCTATTCAATCTCAGAAACCCGGTTTTAACGTCCCGTCTCCCAGGAGATTTTTCTGACACCTCTACCCCCTCCACTGTGCAGACACCTCACATGGTGATTACTTTCATTATGGTACTTATCCTTCTCTATGGTCGTTACACTTACTGGTTATACTTTTGTTTCCTTCACTTTACTTGTGTCCCAAAGCCATTGGCAGGGTTTTATTCATCCCCAGTGCCCAGCACAGGGTCTGGAATGCAATAGGCATCAATACGTGTTTGAAGAATTAGACTGTATACAGTGATTTTAACTTTTTTACACTCTTTCTCTTTTACTCCTTCTGAATTAGTCTTTCATACCGTCAAGAATGGGTTGGGACAGGGGTCACTGAGTCCAAACCAGATTCAGAGTTTGACTATTAATGGAATTATATGCAACTAATTTTCCTGACTTGAATTGAGGTTTCTGTTTTTGGGGGGCAGGGGGCTGAAGGAGAAGGAAGTTATCTTAAGTAGAGAAACTGGTTCTGGAATATTCAGTAGGATACAGTGAGGACAGTGGGGTCTCTTGTAACCCACTCAGCACCTTCGGGTTTCACCGGCAGGTAAAGTCCTAGACTGCAATTTCTACCTTAGGAGAGACTGGGAGAGACACAGCTTGAGCGCAGCTGCTCTGGAGGAGGTGCAGGGTCAGGAGAGGGCACTGTCTACACCCAGTGCAGAAGCCAGCCTTGTTCAGGGCCCCAGGGGTGGGTGGCTTTGGAGAGGTAGAGGTATCACCCCCCCCCCTTTCCTTGAATGGCTTCAGAGCCCTTTCCAGATGAACAGAGCTGGCTTTATTCCCTCCAAGTGCACAAGACCCAGGATTTTGTTGGGTCACGCTGGAACTTGATCAGGAAAAAAACTCAACTGTAGGATTTTTGCTGAGCTAAATTTAGGTCAGTTATCCCCGAAATCAGCAATATGCTTAAAGGGTCTCCTTTGGGGAAGACAAACAACTGACCAGATGTAGTCACTTCTCCGGGTTAATGCCCAAACATTTTCAAACATCTAAAAAGGAATAGAAATGATCCCACAGTTTTTTAAAATTGTTTTTAAATATCCAAATATTTGAGCTTGTATTGACTCTTGACTTGGCTACAGAATTTAGTTTTTACTTGTGCTTTATGCCTTCTAATTAATAATAGCAAATAATAAGCAGCATTTTTTGAACATTTAGTGAAATACAGGTACGAGGCAGAATGTCGTACGCATATTATCTTATTGAATCACCCGTGAGGTATTACCCTCATTTTACACCCGTGGAAACTGGGACTTAAGGAGGTTCTAGATAAGCTGTGCAAGGTCGTACAGCTTGTAAATGGCAGAGTTGGAATTCTCTCACAGACATTCTGAGACCAGCACTCACTCTCTTAACAGCTGTACGGTTTTGCCCAAGGCTCCTTGTACAGTTCCCCATATTCTCTGGAATATGCCTCGATGTTTTCTTTCTCTTAAAGCAAGAGGGTACCTGGAAAGGAATGTGGTCTTCCTGAAATATTGGAGTTTCCAGAAAATCATTTCTATCCTCACCATGGATATTTTGGTCCTCTTACCCTGATTGTCAACACATTTGGGCAGTCTCTTCAATGGCCTGGTCAAGATTGTCTTTTGAGTTATGAGTGTCTCCCTTAGAGACATTAGTAAAACAAGACTACATATTCTTCAGCTAATATTAATATGAACTGCTTATATTGTCAAGCACTATTACATGTATTAGTGTAAATACATAAACATTTCACATGTATTTATTCATTTAACCCTCACAAGAACCACAAAAATTAAAGATTAATATCCCGGTTTTTTTTTTTTAATGTATTTATTTTATTTATTTATGGCTGTGTTGGGTCTTCGTTTCTGTGCGAGGGCTTTCTCTAGTTGCGGCAAGCGGGGGCCACTCTTCATCGCGGTGCGCGGGCCTCTCACCACCGCGGCCTCTCCTGTCGCGGAGCACAGGCTCCAGACGCGCAGGCTCAGCAATTGTGGCTCACGGGCCCAGCCGCTCCGCGGCACGTGGGATCCCCCCAGGCCAGGGTTCGAACCCGTGTCCCCCGCACCGGCAGACCGATTCAACCACTGCGCCACCAGGGAAGCCCCTAATATCCCTGTTTTACAGATAAGGATAACAAGGCATAAAGTGATTACATACTTCTCCTATTCTCCAGTTAAACTGGTGCTTATTAAATTAGTTCCTTTGCTTAATCTTTTTGTTTCCTTCTCAAAAAAGGTCAATGACTTCTGAAACTCCTTAGCTTTTCTCTGATCTGCACCTGAACTAAATTTTCAGACTTATTTCCTGCCACTTGTGCCCCTCACATGTCCTTGCTAAAGTGTTCTCTCACTGTTACCAAGACACACCTCATGCTTTCTGGCCTCCACAACTTTGTCTTGCTGTTCCCTCAACCTATACTGTCATTTAGAAGGCTGAGAGATTTGTAACACCTAATTGATAATTCTCATTATGTACCCATCATATCCTGCCTTATGGTATAATTATGTATCACTTGTTTTTTTCTGATTGGACTGTGAAATGATGGGTGGGTCCATGTCTTAGTCCCCTCTGTATCCCTCTCATTATGCACAGGGCTGACATATAAGTTTATGGCAGACAGTATGAGTGCTCGTCTCTTTCCATGTGCTCTGCTATACTTCCCGGATTCCCTTGCAGCTTGGTAGGGTCATGTGACTGGATTTGGGCCAATAGAATGTGGGTAAAAGTGATGCAAGTCACTCTCAAGATGAGCCCTTAAAATTAGTCCACACAATCTTTCAGCCCTTTCTTTCCCTACCACCATGGTCTGGGGAGCCCTTGTTCTGATGGCATAACTACAAGGTAAGAGTGGCCTGGATCCCGGTGTCACCATCTGGAGGAGAACTGTGTAGGGGAGGCACCCAACCCTCACACGACTTTGTCTGAGTGACAAATAACCCTCTATTGTTTCAGACCACTGAGACGTGAGACGTTTCTGCTGCAGGAGCCAACAGCAACTACTTTACTTATAGAGATGGTGTCTCACACCTGTTGTTGAATGCCCAAGAGACAAACAATAGGCATATTGGACACGTATTTGGCCAAGTGGCATTGCTTTTGATAGCATATCTTACTTCCACTCACATATCTCCAGAAAGAGTAGAAAATGTCATACCAAAGGCAAACCACAGAACAAACATAAGATGATCTGCTTTATGTTACTGTAATCAGTGCTTAAAGTCATTTACAAATACATCTCTCTCCTCCTTTTTAAAAAATATGCTTTATTTGTAATCCAGAAAACTAAAAGCAACAGTGAGAAAATATTCAACCATTAAATTGGCAAGATTGCTATTAGATGCCATTTGCCATTAAATTGGCAAAATTACAAAGTCTTAGACCAAGGATAATGAAAACATATTCTACTTTTTAAGTATAGAGGATTCCAGGTTTGGGTGACTGCGCAATAATTCCATCCTAATTTAGACGCTGCTTGGACCAATTAGTTGTGAATTACTTTATGCCTCTGACATGTCTGTATTGCTTTATTCCTTGCATACGTTCATAGGGTGATTCCAGATCTGAGGCTGCAAACCAATGTGCAATATGCAAATCCTCTGCTATAAAATCTGTAAGTTTGTAGATTCTCTGTTCTTCATTTTCCCTTTGGTGCTGGGGAAGAGTATTTAATGTCATTTTTTTCCCAGGCTACACTAAATCCCAAAAGGAAATATCTGGATGATTAGAAATGAGCCTTTCTCTCTGGAATTGCTCCAAGCCTATCTTCAAAGTAGTCATGGCTCATCTTGCAATGGCCCATTACACATTTTCCCATACCTAGGGAGCAGGTCTTCTTTTAATGTCTTGTTAGTTTGGGAAGGAATCAAAAGGAGGGATTCCTGGGGACTGCCTTATTCTGGGCGTCTCCCACCTGATCAATTCCTAGTTCATGAGTCCTCAGAGGACAGGGTTGGTCCATTAACTGCCCATCTGGAATCCAGGAAACAACTAGAAGTGTTTTGAATCTGAGCTCCTTGAATAAAGCACCTTGGACATGGACCAGTACAGGAGTGAGGGTGGGAAGAGTGTTGAATGAATGAATGACTACAATGGCATATCATATCAATTTAATATTTTGCAGCTCATAAACCACTTTGGACCTATCATTTTGTTTAATTCTCATGGTCACCACACTCACAGCTAGACTAAGACTCAAACTTCTTGCCACCATCCTGGAGATCCCCAATCATCTCACCCTGCCCGCCTCTCTGACTTATCTCCTACAACACTTCTCCTGTGTGCAGTGTGTAACAGAGGGCGTGCCTTTGTCTGGTGGGCATGATGTCTGAGCTGAGGTTTAGAGATTAAAGAGAAATTATCCAGGCGAAATGGGAGTGAAGGAGGACAATCCCAGGAAGCATAACTTCAAGAGACAAGACTGGAACCATCAAGGAAGGGGAAATAAGGCTTCTGTGGCTGGAGCAGATATAGGGTTCTCCCTGTGCAGCTCAGAGGGGTACTAGGTATGGAAGCAAGAGATGGAACCCAATTCAATCTGGCTTAAGAATAAAAGAGAGAGTAGCAGTTCACACAACTGAGAGTCAGGGGATCTAATTTGAGGCTGAACTTGACCTGGGTGTACAGACCAAGTCAACTGTCTTCCTACCCCATCTCTGCTTTCCTTGTCATTGGCTTCATTCTCAGGAAGGCTATCCCCACATGCTACCAATACGGCTACCAGCACCTCCATGCCCACTTCCCACCAGCTGACCCACACACAAGGAAAGGGCACCATTTCGTTTTAAATTCCAAGGTTGATTCTCATTAACTTGAATTGGTTGCAGTTGCAACAATCTAATTGGTCAGTTCTGGTACTGGGGGGATGGTGTTGACCCCGCTGAGACCACAGGCATTGAGATTGGAGGGAGTGGTTCCCCAAGAAGAAGAGATGGCTGCTGAGTCCACAGAGAGGGGGAAGAGCAGGAAAGAACACCGATGTCCACTATCAGCTACTTCTGTGTGCTAAGTACGATGCTTCTATGGTAGGAATGGAGATTGGGCAAATCCACATGGCAGCCCTTTCTCCTTTTCTGGAGATCTGAGCCCTTATTGCCCCTGTCCCAGCATAGTCTTCCATCCCATTTCTTCTGGATGGCAGCACATGCCTTCTCCCTGCCAAAAGGGTTCATTCTTTTTATTTATTTATTTATATTTAAAATTTTTTTACTGGAGTATAGTTGATTTACAATGTTGTGTTAGTTTCAGGTGTACAGCAAAGTGAATCAGTTATACATATACATATATCCACTCTTTTTTAGATTCTTTTCCCATATAGGCCATTACAGAGTATTGAGTAGAGTTTCCTGTGCTATACAGTAGGTCCTTATTAGTTATCTATTTTATATATAGTACTGTGCATATGTCAATCCCAATCTCCAAGTTTAAAAATGGGTTCATTCTTAAGAGTTCTCATCAGAATATCTTCTCGCACCAAAGGAATTGTCCATCATGATGGAGTTCCATATCATGGGGAGATGGAATGTGGGAGTGCCCGCTCTAATAGCCAGTCCCTGGCTCAGGGATATGAGTGGACTCTAATGGGCTATCTTTGCCAAGGGAACTGCTGTGAGAAGGTGGATAGCAGACAATAGTGGTGGTGATGGAGTATGAGTTGCTGGCTTGGAACAAGTGGAAATATTGATCCAGACCAAGATGAAATAAAAATGTGTGTCATTTAAAAGTCAAGCTTTCACCCCCTGTCTTGCAAATGAGCCAGAGAATGAATTAATACATAAAGAAGCAAAGGCTGGTAGGAGGTGAAATTTCTTTATGGAGAAAATCTCCTTAAGATGCAACAGAAAGGGAAGGTAATTTGGTAGGAAAAGGAAAAGACTTCTCTTTTGGAGTCTGTTTGTTTTCATATGCCCTCTGACATGAGGTTCACAGGGTCCTCTTCCGGCCCCCTCATGGATGGAGCAGGGGATAGAAGTTTTAAGATCAGACAAATTGAGAGTCCAGCCCGGAAGCTGCCATCTACTAGCTGGGTAACCCAACAAAACTGCTCAAATCTGTTGAGTCTCAGTCTTCTTATCTGTAAAATGGGAATAGTAACTCCTAGTTTTTGCCGTAACAATACTGATGATTAAATGAAATTATCTATGTAAAAGACAAGGCACAAATTTGGTAAGTATTCAGTATATACTACTTCTCTCCACAGGGATAGGGGGATAATAACTGATATTTGTTCAGCATTATATTGTGCAAAAAGCTTTCACTTATTGTTTTAAAATATAGTGTATTGATAGAAAACTTGAGGTATGATAAGGCCAACAGATCAGGAGATGATTGCCATTGAAAAGATAGTTTGTTACTCACACTTCACAAGAGATGGGGGCACACTGCACCACAGGGGGCCACACAAGGAAGCACTGGGGTCAGTCAGGGGGCAGAGGGAGAGGGGGACCCTGTCACCAGAGCCTTTATTGTGGTTTTTCAAGAAGGAAAGAGCAAGGCAGGATAAGCAGGTTTAGGATTTGCTAGTTTGAGTGATTTCAGCGGACCCTGGGATTTAAGGGGTGCCCTAGTTGTCTGTCACCTGGCCCTCGGTGATTAGGGCAGGAGGATGGTGGCCTGGAGCGTGAGAACCTGATGAAGGAGGGGGTTGAGGGTGTGAGCTCTGGGTAGGTTGGTTTATATCTGAACAGCACACCCACAAGAGAGCTGTTTACTACCTCTAGGAATTGGCTGACCCTGGGTAGGACAGTTTCACCAAGGTTAGCAAGGCTCCAGGTGTCAAAGCATCAGAATACAGAAAGTAAAAGACAAGGTCTATGAGGGATACATTGTTTTATTTCGATTATTCTTATCATTTATATTTTATTGTTTAGCAATATTATTTTACTATTAATTATTATTATCATTTGGCAACTTTACCACAGAAATTAAGAGTGGGTTCTGGAGCCAGGCTGCTTCAGTTTGAATTGGGACATCTTGGCCCAATTAATTTGCCTGTACTGTACTCCATTTTCTCATCTTTGGATTGGAGATCAAGGCAAATACTTCGTGGAATTGTTATAAGGCTTAAAAGAGTTCATAACATAAAATGTGGAGCAGTGCCTGACACATAAGAGTTAGCAATTATTTATACACACTTTGCAGATGGTTAAACTGAGGTTTGGAGGTGATGTGATTTGCTCTGATGGCATCAGGATTAGAAGGCTGATCTCCTGCCTTCTGAGCCAGAAGCCACATGCCCCCCTCATCTCATCTCTAGCAATGTTGTCTCCAGGATCCCTTGTGTGAATGTGGGAGCCTTCTCATCCGCAAGGTGGCCCAGCTCACCTGCCGTAGGAAAGCAAAGAGTGGATCAGAAGTCCTGTTTGTTGAGTAGCTGTGTCTGCAGCTGTTTTTAACCACTCTGCTACCCTGGTGGCTTAAGTAACACAAGACCTTGGCGCTAATCCAGGACCATTCAGCCACTAACTCACTGGATCCCCTTGGGGGAAGTTTCTACCCCTCCCTAGGTCTCAGTTTCCCCAACAGGGCTAGCAGCCCGCAAATAGTCCTGGCTCTCAGTCTGGGATACTGTAAGCCATTTATTGGCACCATCCCTGTCTGTCTAAGGTCAAAGAGCTGGATATTTTCCTTTTCTCATAATGATACCTCACTTTATCAGCAGGGTTGAGGGCTGGGCTTGCAGGCTCCCACTTTCCTCAAGGCAGTTGGTCCATTCCTGAGCCACCAAGTGCTCTGACTTCAGCCAGTTACGCTGCAAAAGCCACAACACAGACATGGCTCTCAGGGGCCCCTTACAAATGGCTGTGCTGTGTAGCTTAATGGAAGGCTTCCCAGGCATCACAGGAATGACTGTGAAAGGCAAAAGCACTGAGATATCACAGCCCCCTCCGTCTCGACCCATTAGTGAGCCAAATGGGTGTTTCTGACAATGATTAGACTTAGCTTTGTTAGGTTTTATTGGTTCTTTTTGCTGTTTCCCCCCAAATGGGTCATAATATTGGGTTCTCAGGAGTTTGCATCTCAGGCAAAAATGGATACATGTCAAGTGCAAGAGGGAGCCCTAATAAATACTAAATTCATAAAAGGGCTTTACATAAACCCTCAGAGGATGTCTCAGAGAGAAACTGAGAAGGAAATTGCCGAACAGGAAGGCATGAGCTCTCATTGGCTATAAGCTCAAAGAATAGACTTTGACAGGACAATACAGCTGCTGACAGAGGTGACAATTTTAGGCTGCATTGAATGGGGTATAGTGACATGTTCAAGGGAGGCCATGGCCCCACTCTTCTCTATTGTCTGTCAGTTAGGATTCTTCTGATAGCAAGTGTAAGAAAACCTGACCCAGCTGGCTTAAGAAAAGAGAAAATGTATTGATTCACTTAACTATCCAGAATTAGACTAGACGTCGCTTGATCCAGGATGCAAATGCCAGTTCTTACTCTCCTATTCTTCACCGCCCCTCATTTCTCAGCTCTGCTTACTGGAAAGGAGGTCTCTTCTCAGGCCAACTCTCCCTCCATGGTCTTTAGTTGACTGCTGGAAACGCTCAAGACTCCATATTTCCAGTTGAATTCAGTGGTGACAAATGAGAATCTTAGTCCAGAATCCCCGGCCAGAGTCCCTTTGCACCTCATTCAGACTGGATCATGTGACCATGTCTGGACCAATCACAGTGGGGGGATGGGACACACCCACTGGCTTAACCGCCAGTGGTGCAGTGTTCTGCCTCTCAGCCAGGGGTGGAGTCCAGATACTGAAGCACATGGGCTTATGTGGGGGGAAGGGAGCTTTCCCTAGCACAGAGGTTGGATGCAAAATTGTAATCCATGAAAGAGGTATTTTGCTCCATGTTGGGCTCTATGTTTACTGAGAGACATGAAGAAAATGGAGCAGTTCCAGAAAAGAGTGTTAAGGGTGATGAAGGAGATTTCAAATCTTGTCACGTGGAGGAGAATTGGAAGAAATGGGATTTCTTTACCCAGAGAAGAGACGGTAATGGAGAATCATAAACACTGTCACCAAGTGCCTGAAGTGGTGGGAAAGAGCTGGACGCACTCTGCCTCCGTGGCTGGGGGTGGGGTTGGGGGTCGGGGGAGGGAAGACCTTATTTACACACAGATTTTGGCTCAGTTGATTATAGGGTTCAGGTTGCCGTCACCTCTTGCTAGAACTGGTTCAACAGCCACACAACTTTTTCTGTTATTTCCCACCTGTTCTCCTCCAATTCAGTGCCCACCCTACAATCAGAATAACCCTTGAAAGTCTAAATCAACTGTCAATTAAGTCTGATGTGGTATATTTATACAATGGAATATTACTCAGCCATAAAAAATGAAATAATGCCATTTGCAGCAACATGGATGGACCTAGAGATTATCATACTAAGTGAAGTAAGTCAGACAGAGAAAGACAAATATTGTATGATATCACTTATATGTGGAATCTGAAAGAAAAGATACAAATGAACTTATATACAAAACAGAGATAGCCCAAAGATATAGAAAACAAACTTACGGTTTCCAAAGGGGAAAGGGGGGAGGGATAAATTAGGAGAGATTAACATATACACACTACTACATATAAAATAGACAACCAACAAGGACCTACTGTATAGCACAATATTTTGTAATAACCTATAAAGGAAAAGAAACTGAAAAAAATAGATATGTATGTATGTATAACTGAATCACTCTGCTGTACACCTGAAACTAACACAACATTGTAAATCAACTATACTTCAATTTTAAAAATGTCTAAACCAACTGCTGTCACTCCCCCGCTTAACAACCTCTAATAGCTCAATATCGCAGTCAATTAAATCTCCTAAGGTGGGCTTACCTGATCACCCTCTGCTCACCTCTTGTGCTCATCTCAGAGCCTGCCCTTCCTCCATCCTGAAGGTCCAAGCTCACTCCATACTAGATATTTCTGTTTATGCCAGACCATTTCCACCAGACCATTTCCACTTCAGGGCCTTTGTACTTGTGATATGCTCTCCCTGCAACAATCTCTGGTCCAGCTCCCACATCAGTAGCTCCATCTCATTAATCATATCTCAACTCAAATATCCCCTCTCTACCTTAGGAATGTTTCCCTGAACAATCTGTGCTAACCCATCACCCCTCATCCCCTCAGGCATTCTCTGTTGCCTTTCCCTATTGTACACAATAATGGACACTCCTCACTTTCTACAGTTATCCTATTTATATTGGTTTTTTTTTTTAAATTTAACTTATAAACTATCTTCCTCTGTAAGATTGAAGCACCCCAAAAACAGGGATCTCACTTCTCATGCTCACTGCTATATCCCAGATACCTAGAAGAGTATCTGGACTCAGAGGCTTTGTCACACGAATGCACAAATTGTCTGTTCCTACAGCTGTTTGGCCTGATGAAATGGTAGGTTTCTTAACACTTGAGTGTATCAGAGCAGACTGAGCGAGTGTGTATCAGAGATGGACTTCTGCATCGAGCTGGGGGCGGGGGAAGGGGACACTTCCCAGGGCTCTTGGATGCAAGGAACCTGTGATGTGCCCCACAAGTAAATAACAGCAAATTTGGATGTAATTCCTCTGCTTTAGCCACTTGCCAAAAGGAAATATCTTCCAGTTCCATACTCCTGGTACCGGGTGTTTTTTAATTAAAGACACTCTTTGAGGAATTGTGCTAATCCTGTCAGTACCTGACTTTCTAATTCCCTCTTTCTCACCATGAAGGGAAGGCATATTGGCCACTCTGGCCCCAACTGAGTTGTTTTCCAAGAGAAGAACTTTCAATCCACACACAATAATGAAATATGATACCAAACAGGCCCATGTCAATAAATCTACAGGAGAAAGGTCAGGTTTATATCGCTGGACGGGATTGGCAAATACATTTGTTCCTGCAATGTCTGTGTTTTAAATGCCACCCTCCAATGAACCTGGTGCTGAAACACACTTTGGAGTTTGATGAGATGTCAGTTTTGCTCAGCCCTGATCAAATAAGATGAATGAAAGTGAAACAAGAACAAAAATATTACTTCTGTCATTTTTTTAATGCATTACAGGAATTGGGTCAGTCGGGGAGATTTCTCTTAAACAAATACCAATCCCTGCACAACGTCACCCGTTGATCTGGCAGCCAGCGGACAATGATGGCTTTTGCGTAGGAAAGGGCACACACCTGGAAGAGCAAAGACCAGGGCAGCACCTATACAATACCATCTCCTGCTTCAAATCTTCAAAATCCACCCACCCACCTTCCATTCCTACTTCAAATAATGCTGTATGAGAATATGGATTACTCCCTGCATTGAGCAAACACAGTTAAAGAATGAAATGGAATTTTTCCTGCAAGGAAGAATTAAAACCATTAATTGTTCATTTATTCAACTTAAAACATGTGAACCAAATTAAACAGATACCCAGAGACCTGTCTGACCTAGTCTGAGAGCCATGAAGTTATGACAGGAGATCCAGATAAATTATGAGATCAGCAATAGGAAATCACAAAATTGTAGTGATTCAAAAGGAGCCAAAGGCCAGGAACCAGGAAAGTGGATGAAGTAACAGGAGATAATGGACAGTTGTAGGCACCGTGGACCATATAAACTAGGGGTTGCTGGGGGCCATCTGCCTCCATGTGGGGAAAGCCTGCATGGGAATGAGGCCAGCACAGAACAAAGCAAAGCCCCAAAAGAGGGATGGAGGTGAACTCTTATGACTTCAGCACCTGGATCCACCCTTGGCCACAACCCAGTGCTCCAGACTTTTAATTTACATGAGACAATACTTTTCCCTTCATGTTAAAAATTTAAACAAAAAAAAAATAAAATAAGATGAAGACATGGGTACTTGTCTGTCTGATTACACTGCAAGGGATCTTAGAGCACCACATAGGACCTAACATCATTTGTGCTGGAAAGGAAGGCTGAGTCTCCCTAACCGACGTCCCTGGGTTGTGCAGGGAGAAGTACACAGGAGAGCCCTGCACCTCTGCTACTGTAGGTCCTCTGATCTCTCGGGCTAGACCAACATAGACCCTGGGGGCGATTGCTAACAGGTGGGGTCCTAAAGGGACTGCTGTGCTGGGCTTATCATCTTTATTCGGGTCTTTCCAACTTTTGAAATTCACCAAGAATCACTGTGGATAGAAAATAGTTTCCATGCCTCATGAACAGAAAGACCCCCAAACTTTCCCAGGATAACATCTTTCGGAATGATAATACACAGTTCATTGTTTTTTCTTAGCTATTTGCCTTTCACCTTCCCCCAGTTGACGTGTTACATTTATGGAATTTTCTATTATTTCGTTCAACTGATATTGGTCCCGAGGGGAAGGAGCCAAGAGATGCACTTGACGCTCAGATGTTCAGGAATGCCTGCATCTTCTGGGCTAGTGGGTGGAGAACCATGAGATGTTCTGAGATCAAAGAGAGAACAGAAGGGGCCACGCACAAAGGTGAAGGGAAAATGTCATCAGTCTCCCCTGATAATGTTACTCCCACTGCCCAACTTACACAGTGGGTTTTACAGAACTGGCTGAGACTGGGAGGGTGTCTTTTATCTGGTTCCCTGGCAAATAGACTATGAGACAGAGATGTGCATGCAGGAAGTTGACTGGGGAGTGCCCTCGAAGATCAACACCTATGGAGGAGTGAAGGCAGCAGGAACAGGCAGAGGATGGAGCTGAATTTCTATGCAGAGCTTTGGAGCTGAGTTGGCTTTCCAGAGTTGTCTTGTCTCAAGGTAAGGGGACTAGGCTGTTTTAGCCTTATCAGGAAGTCATTGGATATAGGCTGCACGTCCCTTCTCCAGATGGTGTGTGATCTTGGGTGAGGGCAATTCCTGGAGAGGGACTCAGCTGATACCATCATTCTCTAAAACTCCCAGCAGCTGGAGAATGAGTGTCCCAGTCCTGAAGGGGAAAGCTAGGCAATGTACCACAAAACCCACTAAAGACCATTATCCAAAGACCATTGCATCATTTAGATATACTTTCTTTATATAACAAGTTCTTGGGACAGTTTCTCCAAGATTTTGACTGGTCTGTTTTTCTGGGAAAATTCACAAGAGGAAGGTTAGTGGGAAGAACTAAAATCCTGCTGCTAGAGCTGATCTCAAGGCACAAGTGATACTCATTCTCTCCCTTTTCTGCCCATTCCAGATTCCCGTTATCCTTGGATTAGCATACCTGTGGCTCTGGTGGCTTACCTGGTAGGTGACCCAAGCCCTCATTCCTGAGGGGTCCCATATCCTAACCCAGTTGAGGATGCTTTAGTTCTTCATTTACTATCAAAACTGCGAAACCAAGTACCAAGAGCCACGCTAGTAGATCACCCGGATGCCATACAAATTCTTTTCTGTCGCCATTTGTAATATCAGCGTGACCGCCACCAGATGATCAGGGTCAATATCCCTGCTGGAATGGCCTCCTTTATGTGACTGCTTGTCTCTTGGCTTGAGGAGTCCAAAGTGACTAAGCAGCAGTCACACCTTAAAGTTGAATGAACCTCATGCTGTGTCATTTAGTGGAAGCATTCATTCCCCTTCTCAGAACTAGGACTTCCAACCTCACAGAGTACAGAGTCATGGGGACAGGAATACAAATTCTCCCAATGGGGTCCGTGGGGGACCATGACAAGTAGGGCCATTCCTGCTTCCACCCCTTAGTTCCCAGACCCGTTGGGAACATAACATCATGGAAAAATGGCCATTGATTCAGGGTATCTACTGTGACCTAGAGGATGATGCCTCCATCCTCCTAGGGTATCATCATCAAACTGGTGTCTCAGCTGTACTTTCAAAAGACCTTCCCAAATCTTCCAGATGGATGCAGTTTTGATAAGACCAGAAGATCGCATTGTCATGCAGTCATTTCCATACCTCTTCTGCTGTAAAGTGAGTGGGTCCTTATTCTGGGGACAGTATTATGTGGGAGCCCATGTCAATGAACCAGGCACTCAGCCTCAGATAGAGGTACTGCCTGAGGTCTTGAAAGCAGGAAAGGCAAACTTCGACCCAGAATATGTATGAATTCAAGTCAAGACGAATCAATGCCCCTTCCAGATAGAAGGAGTCCAATGTAATCAACTTCCCACTGTTGAATGGTTGGTTTCCTCAAGGGATGGTGCCATATTGTGGACTCAGTCTTGGTCTTGGTTGCTAGCAGGTTAGCATTTGGCAGCGGCAGTAGCCAGATCAGCCCTGGTAGATGGGAGCCCAAGCTGTTGGGCCCATGCATAGCCTCAGTCCCTGCCATTGTGGCTACTCCACCCACATGCCCATTGTGCCAGCACTTGGTCTGCTATTGGCAGATGCTGAGTGATGTTACTCTTTCTGTTTAGTTGGTTAGTCAGGAGCTTGCCCATGATGGATCTCTCTAATGAATGTTAATATGAGATACAAAAACCTGACACTTCCTATTTGCATATTTACATCCACATGCCTCTTCCCCCAACCAACTTGACCCTGATCTTTCTATTTTTCTCCTTCTGTACCCCTGTCCCAGCTCTTTGCCACTGTCCAGGAGTCCACACATATACGTTCTCAATTCATGCCACTTTTCACTCAAAGTGGATAATCCAGTGCAACGTCCAATATTTCACCAATTGGGAGGATTTCCCTCTCATTTCTGTTGTACATGAATACCCTTAAATGGGGCTGTTGTTTAGCAGCAATCCATTTTTGGCTTACACTGACATAACCAAACGAGTGCATCTATGAGCCAAACTCAGCCTTTTTTTCACCTGTCAGCTCTGGTCATAAGGAACTCCCACGTGGCCATATGTATGAGCTGAGGGAGTGATGCCTTGCAACAGTTACGATGATGTCGGGGTTCTGGGTCACACACTTATGCAGCCTACTTGTGCCTCCATCCCTGACCATGGCTGGATGTACTACTTCAGTTTGACAATGGATTGCTTATAGTTTGTTGGGTCTGACAGAATCCAGTTCACAAAGATCATGCCTAGCCCTGTGATCACTTTATATCCCATGGTCATGGTCTCTACCAGAGGCCTGCAGCATGCCAGAAATGTTTTTTGGATGGTGTATAATTCTCTGCAGCAGATGACATGGCTTTTCTCTAGAAGCCAAGTCTCTACAAACTTGACATAAGTTCCATATGGAATCCTGGGAGCCACTACTGATACCTCTAACAATTCAGGGTCTGCTAGGTGATATGGCTGTTTGCACTGCAGCCTGTACCTGCAAAAGAGCCCTTTCCTGCTCTTGGCCCTACTCAGAGCTGACAGCTTTTCATGTTACCTGATAAATAGGTCAGAGCAATATTCCCAAGTATAGAATACGCTGCCTCCAGGACACAAAATGACCAAACAGGATTTGTACTTTCTTCGTGGGAAGAAGTAGGAGATGCAATATTTTTCCTCATAGTTGGATGGGATAGGCCAGCATTCTTCGGACCTCTGGATTCCTAAAAACTTCCCTAATACGGTAGGTCCTGAATCTTTGTAGGGTTTATTTTCCACCCTCTTGAGAGGGATGGAGGCATGTGCTTCTCTGGTATGATTAACATGATGTCATCAATAAAGTGACTGATACGATATTCTACTGAATGTCTGGATGGTCCATATCCCTTTGGACTCTATTATAACACAAGGTGGGAAAGTTAACATTGCCCCAGGCAAGAGTGTAAATGTAAGCTACTTACTGCCTGTCTCAAGAGAATGTGAACTGTTTCTTATCCTTTACTCACAGGAATGGGAAAGAATACATTCATTCATGGAGCACCTAGCACCATGCATTGTAACTGAGACTGAGTTAATCAGCTTTGGCAAATATCCCACATTTAGCATAACAGTCACAAGCAGGATTACTACCTAGTTGAGTTTACCATTGTACATTTTCATCCTCCAAGTTTTTTCTGGCTTTTATAGGAGCCAGGCCTGTGAATCAGAATATGATGGGGATTAGTCTTTTAGGGTGGCACTGATTTCTGTCCGTGGTCTGGTTTTTTATATTGTTTTGATTTACCGTCTTGGGGAGTGGGGTGGAGGACAGTGTCAGATGTTTCCATTTGGCCTTTCCACTGTGATAGCTCTTACTCTACAAGCTTGGGAACCAGTGTGGTGGTTCTGACTATTACCTAATATAACAGCTCTCATTACACATTTTGGAACTGGGGAAATGACTCCTGGGTGGGACTGTGGACCCAGTGGATCCAATGTAGTCTAGACCTGGGTCATGACTCCACTGGCCCCCAGGTGCCTCACTTTAATAGGATAGTCATGATGGTGTTTTGAGTCCCTGTACAGCAATATCAACTCCAACATTGTGTCCAGCCCCAATGTTTGGACATTCCTCTTTCCTCGGTACTGTTACATGATCATAGATCCCTTTATAGAAGAGCTGTATAAATCATTTCCATATACACTTGCCATAGTGTTACAGGATCTTTATTCCTGGGCACCTGACTTCTCATTAAGTCAGTAGGGGTCTAAACACTAGTCGGATGCAAACCTATTCAATGGACTGTACTTTTTATTGAGACAACTGCTCCCAGCCTCCTGATCATCCACTGTTGATTTCTTTTAATTGTATAGGTTGAGCAATATAGTTGTTGGCTCTCCATCTGCTTCACCAATAGGAATGCTGGTTCTATTAACTATCTCCATAGTTCTCGGAGAGTCAAGTCCCGTTGGCTGTCACTCTGACCTTGCCACTTACTACAATGATTGTACCTGCCTTGATTCTGATGGCTGAGCACTGCCACCTCACAGCAGACACTGCCTCCTCTGTTGTCTGAAGATTCCACCATCCCCATTGCTATCAAGGAGCCCAGTTCTGAAACAGCATTTCCTATCACTACCCTGGACTACACAGGTTAGCCATTACTGAGCCACTCAACAATGTCCATGCCCCTCTTACCAGCGCAGTTCTTATCACTTTTGTAAGTAGTGTTTTCTGCTCTCACGAACACGGCTGGCTGATGGAGTATTTTGGCTTTATTTAATATATCCACTCTAGCTTGCCCATTTCCCTAAGGCTTTTGATCCCTTTATTCAGAACTGCCTTAGAAATTCCGGCATTTTTACTTATTATTTACCTTCATTCTATCCATGTTTCCAAGAGCCATTCTAACAGTGTGTTACTATCTTCTATGCACCCATATTGATAAGTTCTCACTTTATCCAGTTTTCCCTTCCAACCAGGATGCTCAGTATCCAGTGCCATTCTTACTTTCCTGTCTCCTGCCAGGACATGTTTGCTAGGTCCTGCAGCTCCTTCAGGTTCTATATCTGTGGTCTCTAGTAAGCCCAGCGCTTCCTTTGCTGAGTTATGTTGTGACTTAACTCTGGTAATTTGTCTGGTGGCAAGGAGATAAGGTGAGGGTGGATCCTGAGGGCGGCAGTACATGTTTTCTGGTGAGGCAGAATCCTCTACATCATCATCATCAAGCAAGTCGGACCTGCTACCCTTTTCGGGGGCTGGGGGGCGGGGGTGCGGGGTAAGGAGGAGTGGACAACTTCTTTCATCCCAGAGTGTTCTAAGGAATCTATGGATTCAAACCTTTGAATGCCAGATGTTACCACATCCCACATCTCAAGGTCCCACTCCTTCTTAACCCTGACCCTTGCAGAGCTCATTTGTCTAGGTTGAGAATTCAACCACCTCTGGATCTTGATATTTTGATAGTTAAATATGGCGCTTGGTCCTTAACTTTTTTATAGCCTTTGGCTGCAAAGGATGAGAAACTCTTTCATATAAGACAGCATCTGGCTTTCAATTTAGCCTTTAATTGGTAATTAGACAGCCTCAGCCCTTCGTTGTCTTTTTCTAGTGCATAGATTATCACAAGAGCCATCTAACCCCAGTCCTTATAATTAGCACTTCTCTTACAGTTCTCAAAAGTCTAAGATATTGGCCCTTCTAGTAACTTCTCTTTCACCATTACCTCATCCCATAAATGCACTGCTATAGCACTCGGTGGGTTACCCATGCTCTCTACCCACAACCAGTGGTTGTCACCTCATTTTCATCCAGTTAGCAGGCAATCCAGCTCCAAAACCCCAGCTTAGAGTCTGCTTCTTCACACTGCTCTTGGCACCAACTGCCTTAGGTTGGGCTTCCAGGGACACAGACTGAAATGGAAATGTGCCCACAGGAAGTTTATTGAGGAGTACCTTGAGGACCATATATGTTGGAGAGTGAAAGAATAGGATTGTGCAAAAGGATGGGTTGAACTGTGAGACAATCACAACAAAGATCTCAGCTAATCCCACAGGAGCTCTGGAGCTCGGATCACTCTCTCTGTCCAACACTGGGAGACATTGTCCGGAGGATGTCCCTGTGAAGAGGTTATGACCTTGGGTTCGATGGCTCTTTTCATCTGAGGACAATCCCATGAGAGCAAGTCAACTGAGATCTGCCTGCTAATGACACTGCCAACAGCTGGGGGAATGAGTGTCTTAGTCTGGAGGAAGCAATCTGGGCGGCACATCACAGCATCCACTGCAGAGGGGATTATCAGGTGTTTCAATAAGATGAAGTCTTGTTTTTCCTTTCTTTCACATTATGTCTTATTCAAAATATCAATTTGGGGGCTGGGCTGAAGGCATTCTGGTTCTGGGGCAGTCCAGATAGGCCACATGGACTCAATAAGATTACCTAAGAGTTTGTAAGCCAAAAGAATCTGGTTGTTTTATAATTGTGGCAGTGACTTTTATCTGTTCAACAGAACCCACTTCCTTCTGGGCACACAGCTGGATTACATTCCCCACCTCTTGGGCAGTTACGTGTGGCCGAGCGCCTGAGTTCTGGCCAATGAGATGTACACAGTGTGAAGTTGGCTACTTTCTGTCCTGGTCCAGAAAAACCATTCCAGATGCAAGCCTCTCTCTCTTCTCCTGTCTTCCAAGACCACAGAGGACAGTAAAGCTATAAGACAGAAAGATTCTGTGTCCCCGGTGACTTCATGAAAGGTCACCAACCAAATACCCACAGTGCGTTATACGATTGAGAAATAAAATTCTGTGTTCAGCCACTGAGATTTTAAGGTTGTTTATGACAACGACTCACCTGCCTGGACTAAGGCAATAATTATCCCAGGATGCCAACGCTTTTTAAGAAGGATTGTTGTGCTAATAACATAAAACCTAATGGAAAATAGGAAAAGTTAATCCATAGGCAGATATATTCCAACATGTGGATCTTGCTGTCTACCTCTCCAAGGTCTATTGGTCTCCTTGACTGCATTAGGCAACAGAGTGGTGTGCAGCCCTGAGTCACACTGTGAGTTCAAATGCCCCCGGGAAAATCACTTCACTTCTTTGTCCCTCAGTTTCTCATCTACACAGTGTGCATATTACCTCCCTCTTAGGGATCCTGTGGCATTTCAATGAAGACAGGTAGGCAAAGTGCTGAACACTGTGGCTGACACATCAATAGACACAAAATATGACTTTCACTACTATTGATAACCACCTTTCAGCCTTGGGAAAACCTGTGAGGTAGGAGGGCATCTTTAGTCCTATTTCACAGGACTAAAGTTCACACGATTGGGAACTTGGGTCCGTAGGGTTTTCCAAGGCCCCCATAAGAAAATAGCCCAAACTGGACGTCAGATCTTGCATCTCCCGATTCCTTACCATTCTCTGCACCACGGTAACGCTCCCTCTACTTCTCGGTCGGTTGTTCTCATTCACGACTCTCGCAGTCCCCCAGAGGTGGTTTCATTGCTTCGTGGTAACGTGCCTTTTCTCAGGAAGGCTGCTGTGGATGGCGGAGCTGGCCTGAGAGCTCTCGCTGCTCAGGTGCCATGTCACCACATGTCACTGTGTGTCACCACATGGCCTGCAGGAAGATGTGCTCGTCACTGACGGCACCCTCTCTGCCCTGCTCCCCGTCATTCTTCCTCCTCGCAGCAGCCGGGTCTGCACGGGGACCAGGGCACCTCCTTAGCACCTCCTCCAGGAACCAGTGCTGGATTCACGTGGGAGGACTCTCCCTGAGGACACAAACACTTAGTGTTTACTGTGTCGTAATATTTCCCCAAATGACAACATTAAAGAGGCAGGGTGGTATAGCGGGAGGGGGATGGACTTTCAGATTCTTTCAGTTGTAAATCACATAAACCCAACTCAAACTAGCATAAGTGCAATCCCGATAGGTAGGTAGATAGATAGATAGATAGATAGATAGATAGATAGATAGATAGATGACAGATAGATAGATGATAGATACATACATACACTGGTGCTATGGTTTAAATGTTTGTGTTCCTCTCCCCTCCCAAATTCATATGTTGAGAACCTAATGTCTCATATGATGGTATTAGGAAGTGGGGCTTTGGGGAGGTGCTTCAGTCATGAAAGGGATTAGTGCTTTATAAAAGAGGCTACAGAGAGAGCCCTAGCCCCTTTCACCTTGTGAGGACACAGTGAGAAGGCACCAGCTATGAATCAGGAAGCAGCCTAGATACTGAATCTGCTGGCACCTTGATCTTGGACTTCCAGCCTCCAGAACTGTGAGATATAAATATCTGTTGTCTATGAGCTATCCAGTCTCTGGTATTTTGCTATAGCAGCTTGAGCAGACTTAGACAACTGGCTGCAAGCTCTGCTGGATCCGGGGAGCTCAAATGTTAGTATCAGGACCTGGACTCACAGAATTCCTTGTGTTATGTCCATTCTCAAGCAGGATACCCTCTTTCGGTGGCTGCCAGACAATCCCTTTAGAAAGGGAGATCGTCTGTTTTCAATAATTCCAACCAAAGTCCCATAACTGAATCTTGCTGCTTCCAGTGAGGTCATGTGATCTTCCCTGAGCCAATCACTATAGTCAGAGCATGTGGTGCTCTGATTGGCCAGGCCTGGGTCACATGCTCCCCTCTGGGGCTGGAGTGAAGTCAGATACATTCGAAGCACATGGACTGACAATGGGAGATGTGTGGTTCTGTAAGGAAGGCTGGGGGCAATGTCGCTGGAAGGAAAACAGGAAACTGGCCAGGCAAAAAAACAGATATTCATTACACCTGGGATTTGTCCATTACGCCTGGAGCCTGGTGTCTGGTCCTACCTTTAAGCAATTCTAGGGACTCAAGCAAGTTGTTTATTCCTTTGTTGCTGTTTCTTCAAGGTTGAAGTTTGTCTCTTGAATCATAAGCTTCTGTACTTCCATTCAGTTTCTTCCCAGGGTTGTATCACCCATTGCAGAGTTTAGAAATAACTGAACTTTGCATTGGGGTACAATTGTTGTGTTCTTATTGTAGGGTAGAAAATAGACTAATCAAGTTTTTAAACTACCTCACATCAGATGGTGTCATATAACTTTTCTATTTCTCTTTGATCTTAGGAAATGCCTCCTTCTTTAAATATCAGAGCTGGTGTTGATATTTTTTCTTTTTTCTTAATTAATTTTTATTCAAGTATAGTTGTTTTACAATGTTGTGTTAGTTTTTGCTATACAGCGAAGTAGTTTTAAATTTATTTTGTGTAACTGTCCCCATGGGGTCTCAGTTGGGTTCCAATTTTTGGACTGGTAGTACTGCCTTAGAAAGCATGATCTTTATGACAAAAAATATTCTGTATGCTTCTAAAATTCAGGCAAGCTGCTTAGATAACAGAAGGGTCACTAAAAGGCGTGGGTTCTCACTGTTATTATTTTTCATTATATAATAAAAATGATGTTAATAATAATCACTTATTATTTCCTGAGCATTTCTTAGATGCCAAACATTATGCTAGTTGTTTTACATACATGACCTATTTTATGCTCTCAAGTCTGGGTTGTCCAGGCTCTTGTCTCCTCCTCCCTTCCCCTCTCCCCATCGACACTATTCAGTTCTTTCCCACCAGCGACTCTGTATTTTCCAATTTATAACCCACCCTCTTCTCTGTCTTCTCTGTTTATTTTTCTCCCAGATTTGTCCATTGCTTCCATTAGCATCACAACAGACCCCAGTTGATACCTGTGTAACACATAACTTCTTCTTTTGAAAGCAGGAGACAGGGGGAATGCACCAAACCCATTGCTCCTTGGGCCAGAGGTGACTCCCCTCAGACACCAAAAACCATGCTCCTTTGCAGGGGCAGGGCATAAAAATCCAGCACGTGGGCATGCCAACACCGCTGAATAAGGGCGGCAGGGCTGTGCACGTGGGAGTCTGTGCTGACCTTTGGGAGTAGCCCTTCCCATGCTGGGCGTCCACAGAGCTGGGCAGGGCCAGCAATCAAACAAGACCCACGCCCACCAGAGAGCAGACTCCCAAGGAATGCTAGAGGGGCCTCCTGGGCTTAAAACTAACAAACAAACAAAATCAGTTTGAGGCAAATTATTTAGCTAGATATCCTCAGTGCCTGACATTAATATGTGTGTATTTGTATACCAGCAAGCCCTTAATAAATACAGTCTCTCTTGTCCCATGGAAATGTTCTGTAAATAAATAAATAACAAGACACCCCACTTTTGCTGACTAATCATTTTTCCTTTCTATCTGGGTGCCAGTGCTCTTTATAAATGACTTTCATTTACAGTGCATTATGTTTCCTTGTATTACTTGCCTCTAAATCCCCATGCAATATTTTGTATCCTTTCCCATGATAGTTTAAGGGTCTTTAACATTTTCAGTGAAGGGTGTGTGTGTACATGTGTGTTTGTGTAGTGAGTAGATGTGGTGTTTGATAACAACATCTACCTGTTTCAGTCCGTCATTTCTAAATGGATCAACTGAAGTATGTCATTTTTGCCAAGTGTCTTGTTAACGGTCAGGTTTCCATTAATATCAGTTGTATTTGCTTTGTGTAAATTGGCCCCTGGATGACTGAGAACAGAGCAAACTGATCCCTTTGGTGTGAATGTGGAAGCAGAGACTGAAGTGGGGAAGTCCATTGCTGAAACCAAAGCAGACATCATTGATCAAATTTGTCATTCATGTCAGTGTAATTCTCTTCAAAACTTCATTTGAAGCTTTCCCCAGAAAACACCAAACTGCACTATTCAACATAAAGCAAAATAATAACTACCGTTTATTAAGCACCTACTGTATGCAAAGTCCTCTATTCACACAGCTTCATTAATCTTCACAAAGAAACCCTAGCAGGCGGACATTATTATTATTGCCTTTTGATAGATGGGGAAACTGAAGCCCAGAGAAGTGGAGTCTTTTCCCAAGATCACAAATAGTTTAAAAACCTCAGCTGCATTTTGATCTGATGCCAAAGCTTGCCTCTGAAATTCTGGCCAGCATAGCTAGAGTCTGATTTCTAGATGGTGGGAGAGTAAAAATTTTGCACACAGTGCCAGGGTCTTTTGCCAGGGACATGGGTTCTTTACTTCTGGCTTGGTGCTAGGTTGCCCACAAATTCACCAGTGGTGTACTGCTGCCCCTTCAGTGATGGGTCTGAGCAAGCACTGAGGCCATGGAGCTGAATGCAACTGGCACTGGCTCCCAAGAGCCTCATGGTGAACCTCTAGAGAAGCCAACAGACACCCCCACCCCACGACAAGATGGGAGTCCATTCACTCATTCATGCAGCAAATATGTATTAAACTCTGTGCAGGCACTATTGTAAACAATGGGACTACAAGGCAGACAATAGCCCTGAGCTCATGCTAAACAAACTAGTAACATAATATCCAATAATAAAAGAACTCTACTTTAGTCTTCTATTGCTGCCTTTACACAGTACCACAAACTTAGGAGCCTAAAACAATACCCATTTATTATCCCATAGAACTGTAGGTCAGAAGTCCAGACAGGCTCAGAGTCTCACAAGGCCAAAATCACTGTGTCAGCTAGCTGGGTTCTTATCCAGAAGCTCTGGGAAGAATCTTCCTGAAAGCCCATTCAGGTTGTTGACATAATCCCGTTCCTTATGGTTGTAGGACTGAGGCTTCTGTGTCCTTGCTGATTGCTAGCTGGGCACCGCGCTCTCAGCTTCTCAAGGCTGCCCACATTCCTTCTCTCAGGCTGCTTCTTGTGCTTTGAATCTCTTTGACTGCCTCTTTTGTTCCTACTCTCTGCTTTTAAGGGCTCATATGATTATATTGTGTCCACTTGGACAATCTAAGGTAATCTCTCTATTTTAAGGTCAATTCGTTATATCTGCAAAGCTCTTTTTGCCATGTAACTAACATGTTCATAAGCATGATACCAGGGGACAAAAGTCAAGCAAGCCAAAATCCTACCTGCCACAGGCTTTTATAGAAAAAGTAATGTCACAGTCATTCATCCAGCAAATACTGAGCACCCATTATACACCAGGCACTGGTCTCAGTGCTGATTATGTACCAGTGAGCAAATAGACAGAGATCCCTGGCCTCTTGGAGCTTACATTTTAATGAGAAAAGATGCCAGTAACCAGGATAAATAATAAAATATGTACTATGTCAGGTATTGTTATGTGCTGTGGAGAAAAGCAAATAAGGTAAAAGGCTAGGATGGCATTGGGGGATGTGGTTGTAGTTTGGAATAGGGTAGTCAGGGAAGGGCTCATGCAGAAACTGACATGTGAGCAGAGACCTGAAAGAGGGGAGAGAGCAAGCCATGCATGTAACTGAGAAAGAATGTTCTAGAAAGAAATAACAGTAGGTAAAATGATGCTGAAATGGGTGCATGTTCAAGGAACAGCAAGGAAGGCTGTGTAGCTGGAACAGTGAGGGGCAGAGTGGGCTAAGAAGGGGTCTCAGAGGCAACAAGAGCCAGATCAGGCAAGGCCTCCTTATGCTTAGGATATGACATGAAGTGACAGGAAATGCAGTGTGGAGAGGGAGGTAGGGATTTAATTTCTGTGATCAGGGTCGGTGCACTGGCCACCTATTTCTGTTTAACAAAGTAGCAGGTTAAAACCACAAACGTTTTGGGACTTCCCTGGTGACGCAGTGGTTAAGAATCCGCCTGCCAATGCAGGGGACACAGGTTCAATCCCTGGTCTGGGAAGATCCCACATGTTGTGAAGCAAGTAAGCCCGTGCGCCACAACTACTGAGCCTGTGCTCTAGAGCCCTCGAGCCACAACTACTGAGCTCACGTGCCACAACTACTGAAGCCCGTGTGCCTAGAGCCCGTGCTCCGTAACAAGAGAAGCCACCACAACGAGAAGCCCATGCACCGCAAGGAACAGTAGCCCCTGCTTGCCACAACTAGAGAAAACCCGCGTGCAGCAACGAAGACCCAACACAGTCAAAAATAAATAAATAAATTTATTTATTTTAAAAAAACACACACAAACATTTGTTTTCTCAATTTCTATGGTTCAGGAATCTGGAAATGGTTTATCTGGGGGTGATTCTGGCTCCAGATCTCTCACAGGCTACAATCAAGTTGTCAGCTGGGGCTGCAGTCATCTGAGGCTTCACCAAAATTGGGGGATTTGCTCTCCAGCCCACTCATGCAGCAACTGACTGGAAGCTTCAGCTCCTGCTGGGTACGTCTCTCCATAGGGCAGCTAGAATAGCCTCACAGCGTGGCATCTAGATTCCCCCAGAGCAAGGAACTGAGAGAGAAAGAGAGAGAGAGAGAGAGATGTCACACTGCCT
Organism: Eschrichtius robustus; assembly: GCF_028021215.1. NCBI lineage: Eukaryota > Metazoa > Chordata > Mammalia > Artiodactyla > Eschrichtiidae > Eschrichtius > Eschrichtius robustus. The sequence continues at coordinate 35,531,978 of NC_090842.1, read as the reverse complement.
TTTATGATCTAGTCTCGGACGCAAACACACACACACACACACACACAGTCTCACCTTATTCTATTCTTTCGATGCAATTCACTAAGTCCAGCCCCCACTCGCTCAGTGGGAAGGGACTACATGACGTTGTCAATACCAAAAGGGGGGTATCATTGGGGCAAATCTTGGAGGCTGGGTACCACAAAAGGCTTCTCCAATAAAAAAGGATATTTGATCTGAGAGCTCAGTGATGGGAACAGATGAGGGAGAAACAGGCTCGAGCAGACCTTGGTTCTGTTGATTCTGACAAATCCCGGACTGGCAGTGCATCGTCCGCCTCTTCTGACACCTCTCTTCTTCCTCCCCCGCTTTGTTTCCAATCAGGCCACTGATGCTCAGACTTGGAATCACACTCCCCAGGGTGTTTCTGACCCCTGTTCTTAACTTAGGCTGTTCTCCCACCCAGCGTGCCACTGCCCTCTTCCCCACTCCCCTAAACACTGACCACACCTCAAGGCCCACTCGAGCCACCACCTTCTCTCAGAAGCCTCCCGTGATGCTGTAGCCCATTCTGTCCCCTTTCTCTGATCACGCAAATGCCTTGCGGACGTCGCATAGAAGATCTGGCTGAATAGAAATGTCTGTTCCCTTTCTGTTTGTTGCTTACATCTCCGATTCCATTGCAAACTCTCAGAGGGCAGGGAAAGTGTTTTTTTCATTTCTGCCATTTCTAAAGCCTCCTAATGCAGTCAGGGTCTGGTAGTCAAGGTCAGGCTCACTCAGACTGGGTAATTTGAGGAGTGTTAATAAAAGAACTAGTTTACAAGGTTTAGAGGAACTAACATGGGGTGGTACAGTATCTAAGGCTAATCTCAGCAGGGAGCTGTCACTTGTCCTGACCTGAAGGAGAAGGGGGAGGAATGGTGTCCCAAACTGGGAGAGAGGAGCGTAGGGAAAGAACCACCTGGCAAGAGCTGTGGCCTGCAAGCCAGCCCACAGCAACCTGGTAGGGAAAGAACGGGGGAGGGGGTGGATAAATACCCCAACTCCTTCCTCCTTCTACCCTCCCATCACCACTGGCAGCTCCCATTGGCCAAACTCAATATGAGGACAAGAGATGTAGTTCCTACAGGTCAGCCTCTGAGACACGGAGCAGAGTGGAGAAGTGGGGAGAGTAATCTAGAAAAGTTGGTGGGACTCCCCGCTGCTTCCACTGCAGGGGGCACGGGTTCGATCCCTGGTTGGGGATTCCAGCAAGTCATGCAGCGCAGCCAGAAAAAAAAGGGGGGGGGGGGGAGTCCGCTGGTGGCCTAGTGGTTAGGATTCTGAGTTTTCACTGCCCTGGCCCAGCTTCAGTCCCTGGTCGGAGAACTGAGATCCCTCAAGTCACGCAATACGGCCAACAGCAGAAATAATCAAATAGAGAAGTCAGTGGGAGCTCCCCGGCACAAAGCCCCAGAGCCAGGTCCAGACCTGGGCTGGCAAATGCTGTCTAAACCCCTGGGGCTTTGCTGATGACCTCCTGGAAACTGCTTCATCCCCCAGTGCCTCCTCCCAGCCCACATCCCCTTTCACAGGACATCTGCCCCATCTGTACTCAGTTTCCCTCATATTGATTCCCCTTCTGCCGAAAGGTGCGCATCTGAACCACTGACTTTCTGATGGAAATATCCCAGGAAAGCAAATCGTATTTGTGCTGAAGTGGACCCTTCCCATGTTCATGGTGAGCTGACAGTGGAAGTACCATCCTCACCGCCCCGAGGGGAGCAGGTGCCTCCATGACTGAGGAGTCCTGTGAAAGGGGAGGAGCACTGGCCTTCACGACAATAGACCCATTCTTCCGTCTGGTCTGCTACAGTGCTTGGAATTTGTAAAGCCACTGTTGAAGTTTATGCAAAACTGCAATGAGGTATCACCTCACACCAGTCAGAATGACCATCATCAAAAAGTCTACAAACAATGTATGCTGGAGAGGGTGTGGAGAAAAGGGAACCCTCCTACACTGTTGGTGGGAATGCAAATTTGTACAGCCACTATGGAGAACAGTATGGAGGTTCCTTAAAAAACGAAAAATAGAACTACCATATGATCCAGCAATCTCACTCCTGAGCATATATCCAGAGAAAACCATGATTCAAATATATGCACCCCAATGTTCATTGCAGCACTGTTTACAATAGCCAAGACATGGAAGCAACCTAAATGTCCTTCAACAGATGAACGGGTGAAGAAGATGTGGTACATATATACAATGGAATATTACTCAGCCATTAAAAAGAACGAAATAATGCCATTTGCAGCAACATGGATGGACCTAGAGATTATCATACTAAGTGAAGTAAGTCAAAGACAAATATCATATGATATTGCTTATATGTGGAATCTAAAAAAAATGATACAAATGAACTTATTTACAAAACAGAAACAGAATTGCAGACTTAGAAGACAAACTTATGGCTACCAAAGGGGAAAGGTAGTGGGGAGGGATAAATTTGGAGTTTGGGATTGACCTATGCACACTACTATATTTAAAATAGATAACCGACAAGGACCTACTGTATATATAGCACAGGGAACTCTGCTCAATATTCTGTAACAACCTGAATGGGCAAAGAATTTGAAAAAGAATAGATAGATGTATATGTATAACTAAAAGCCCTTGCTTTTAATTAGGCAGCCTTGTTTCAGTCAATAGTGTGACCAGGATGAATCTATCAGTGGGGACTGATGTTGTAAGTGAAAGAGCTTCCAGACCCAGTGGAAATGCAGCCCCCATATGGCAGGACTTAGAGGGAGCTGCTTTGGCAGGATGCTGCCATTTCAGTGATCGCAGACCAAACTGAGGCCTCCAGACGCAACCCTGAGACTGGGATGCCGCCAGGATGGGTCCGCTTCCAAGAAGAATAGCTGCAGACCCCAGACTGTCTCCTGGCCTCCTCAAGCGGAGAGCAATTGACAGGGGCCTAGAGACCATCTTCCCAACTGCTGGGCATGGATCCAAGACGGGACTGTTCCATGGTGCAGTTTTCACCAAAGTCCACAGGGAAATAAGAAAAATAATAACAAAGTTGAGGTTTGTTCTTTTTAACAGCCAAAATAATTCAAAGAGTTGTTTTACATTTCACATTCTTATAAATGATATTATTCCTTCTCTCTTTAGCTGGTATGGAAATGTCTTTTCTTTAACAAGAGCTGGTAAGAGTGGGCAGTAGGGTTTTATGAAAACATTTATTTAATGTCCTAACTTGAAACTCCACCCCACGCATTAAACAATATTATGGATCTATAGAATCCCAAAGGCTGGGAACACATGATCGAGTGACGAGTCAAAGTGCCCGTGTTCAGCTGGGGAAGCTGAGATTCTGGGACTTAAAACAAGTCCAGGAAAGTTGACTGAAAACTCTGTCTTCACACAGCCTTACTTCTTTTCTCCAGCCTCACCACGTGGTAACTGAGCTGTGATGTAAGCGGTGGTGGCCTCCTCCTCCACACATGTCAGCCCCACCAGGCACTCTGGCAGCATAACAGAAATGTCTTCACACGCGTAAGACTCAGGCCATTTCCCTTCTGGCTCTCTTTTTCCTTTGACTTCTCCAGGATTCAGGTGACATCACATCTTTTTCTCCCATTTTTAAGATCCATGTTTTACCGCCTAAGAAGATGGACCCAATATTTGAAGTTGGGCAGGCTTGGCCTGGCCACTTAACCAGTAGTAACTTGTCCTTGGCACGTGATCTAACCTCTCTGATTCTCCAGTTTCCCAATTATTTACTCGCTCTCCACCAGACCAAAGTCCCACACGGGCAGGGACCATGTCAGTCGTGTTTATGGTTGTATCTGCAGCACCTAACACAGGGTCTGGCATATACTTACTTAGCACCTAGAAAATACGTGCTCAATGAATCTCATTCTATAAGGATTTCAAGGCTGCAAACTCCATTTCTTTATCTGTGGGATGTGGGTGGTAATGATACCTCCCACATAAGATTCTAGTAAGGCTTTGTAAAATCATGGCCAAAGACATAATTGCAAACTGTCAGTTCCTGGCCATCCAGACACCAGGGAAGGTGAAAGGGACAGTTTCAACCTGACCAGGGAATAAGATTTTCCATGACCCAGTCCTGGGAGGCATTAGCTTGGTAGTAGAATTCATGGAAATCCAGAAAGGCCTAGGGCTGGCCTTACAGAGGCTCTCAGAGCGGTTCTCCCAGAGAATAAATTAAAGGGCGTGGACTGAGCACATCCTGCCTTTCTCCCAGACCCGAGCTGCCTTACACAGGTGTCTTTCCTATCAGGAGACACTTTCACAAAGTTGGTATTTGTGTCACACAGGGAGATTTCAAAATGCTGTATTTGGAAACATGAATGTGTAATATCTCCCTGGAAATCTACACCTTCTCAGTGAAAGATGTAAGTTCAGTCCAAGACAGACATGTTTAATTAGTGAGCAAACTTGACATTTCCAGTGTTTGGACTAGACAGAAGAAAAGCCAAGAGCAAACCGAGATCTTTTCTTCATCCCCTCCCCGCAGCTTGCTGACAGAGAATAATTTATTGGGTTTGAAGAAAAATGAATGTCTTTACAACAACAAGAAAGAAAAGGCCAGAAGATCCAAGAATGGGTATTAAATAATTGCCACCACTACATATGTATCTCCTCTATCTTCATTCCTGCCCTCCTTGGATCCCTGCTTGATCCACATGGATATGTCACAGTGGCATATCTAGTCCCCCAGTCACTTGGGTGCCAGGCCCCAGAGGCACATTTATGCCACAATCCCCCACATCTGAGATCTGTAATTCCAATTTTTTCATATCTAACAGACCTGAGTACTTCTTGTCTTTCTCAAGCCCATGACCGATCGTGATAGCTTTCTAACTGGTCCTTTCCTTCCCCCTCTCCTCTCCCCCCTACCCCAAGCCAGTCTACACATTTCTGCCAGAGAGAGTTTTGTAGAGCATGCTTCTGTTTATAGCTCTCCCCTTTACCAAAATTGTCAGTAGTTCCTCATTTACTCAACCTTTCATGTGCCAGGCACCGGGCGTCAATGGTGACTGAGGTTTCCTTAAGATGAAGCCCAAACCTCTAAGCTGGTATTTTGTCAGACCCTGATACGCCCTTCTTGGTTTACCCCTTCCAGCACCCTCTGACCTTACATTCTAGACATGTCCACCATCTATTATTTCCCCCACGCTCTGTACATCCCCACCTTCAGATGCACCTTAATTGAGAAACTTCTGTGCACAGTGTTGGACACTTTACATCCACTTTTTCTTTTATTGCCAACACACTTTTTACAATAAGGCCAGGGTTCTTACTGATAATGCCTTTGTTTATATAGATTCCCCATCCACAATGCTCTTATCTCCTCAAACTCCCTTATTCTTTAATGGCCAAGTTAAGGGTCATACTGATACTTCTGGCTTGTATTAATATCACCCATCTTTTCGTTATTACGGAACCCCCCTTGAAGTTCCTTTATACTACCTGAAACACTTTGCCATATATGACCGGTATTTCTAGTGGCAGAAATTGACCTTTGAGGGAACATATCAATCAGAATCCAATAAGGAAAAAAACACTCTGATATGTCAAACAGAGAGGATTTAATTGGTTATGCAAGGGATGAAAGAACAGAGAAACCAGGCAAACAATGGCAAGCTAGCCAAAGATTAGCAATAGCAAGAAGCTGCTACCACCACTAGGCTGGGAAGACAATGGGAGGAGGTGGGGTTACTGGACTCTGGGTCTCCAGTGACTCAGCAGAAGCTGGGAATGTGGTAGGTGATCCAGTGAGAGCCTGAGCTTCAGAGGAGACACAACCCTTAGTAGGATGTTGCTAGAGGCAGTGGAGGGGAGATAGCCTGGTTTTTCTCTTCCTCTAATCTCCTGACTCCCCACCAGTGCTGCCTTTGCTGAGCCCTGGTGGAGGTCAGCTGGCCTGGGAACCTGGGTCACCCTGCAGGGCAGGGCAAGGGTGGAGTAGCACAACCCCAATCCAATACCCCTTACCTCTAAAACTAGCATACTTTATTAAAGTAACAGCATGATTCATTAACTCACTTCCAATATGAAACCTTACAGAACACTTCTAAGAAAATGCAGACACCTGGGTATAGCTTATTTCTCTCATTCATCCTCTGTTACTAACAATTCTTCACTTAAATCCAGTCTCCTTGAATCTGCATGGAGAGAAGCCACTTTGACCTTTCCTAGGGAAAAGGCTCCTGACGCGTTTCTCACCAAGCTCAGCTCTTAGTTTCCTGGGGTGGCTTCCTTTGCCCTAGTGAGATGCAAGTTCATCATTCTCTGCTAATGCCCTTGACCTGAGAGGCTTACATTTGCCTCCTGGTCCCTCCCCTGGTTCTAAGCTTTCAGGGCCCTCAAGGGATGAGGAAGTGCCCCACTACAGGCAGGAGAGAGTAAAATTAAGGCTCTAGGATCTCAGTTTTGTCTTCAAATCCACCTTCCCCATGTTTCTGGTTATTAACCTTGAACTCTGACTTGACCTCTCTAAAGTCACAGCTTCCCCATCTGAAACATGTAGACAATGGTAGCACCTGCCTCGTAAGGTTATCATGAGGACTAACTAAAATGAGTCATACAGAACACTTGGCACAGTGCCAAGGCTATGATGCGTTCAGTGTCTGTGAACGATTACTTTTTTCTCTCAACAGCAACACATCATGAAAGATCATGGGTGGTGTGGGTGTGGCAGTCAGCTCTGGGTCCTCAACAACTTTGTTGTTGTTTTTTAATCAAGTAAACAGTCTTCTGGTAATCACATTTTATTTCACTAAGTCTAACCAATTTCCCATTCTTTGGAAACATAGTCTTGGAATGTCACAACTGGTAGAGACCAAAGATTGCCTAGTTTAACATCCTCTCTCACTACATGTACAGGAGCTAAATCCCAGAGTGAGTAAATTATTCTTTGTAAAATATGTGTGTGTGTGTGTATGTGTGTCCCAGCAGTTATCTCATATATATATATAGTCATACATATATATAAATAGTCATATATATATGACTATTTAGTCTCCTTTGTATTATTTAAAAATAAAAATAGAATTACAGTGTACTCACTATTTTTTAAGTAATCTGTTTTTTTTCCCCAAGTAACACCATCTTCAACATCTTTCCATGTCAGAATATACCATTTTAAATGGCTGCATTGATATAAATATGTTGTAGTTTACTTTATTTAACAAATTTCTTTTTCTTTTCCTTTTTTTTCTTTTTTTTTGGCTGCATCGGGTCTTAGTTGCAACACGCGGGATCTTCGTTGAGGCATGCGGGATCTTTTGTTGCGGCACATGGGCTTCTCTCTAGTGGTGTCCTGCAGGCTCCAGGGTGCGTGGGCTCTGTAGTTTGTGTCACGTGGGCTCTCTCGTTGAGGCGCGTGGGCTCAGTAGTTGTGGCACACGGGCTTAGTTGCCCTGCGGCATGTGGGATCTTAGTTCCCAATCAGGGATCGAACCTGCATCCCCTGCATTGGAAGGTGGATTCTTTAACACTGGACCACCAGGGAAGTCCCAACAAATTTCATTTTTAAAGATTTCCTTCTGTGGACATTGGGATGTTTCTAATTTTTCACCATTATAAACAATGTCTCCAAAGTGCTTCTGAAAAAGACCATACACCTCCTTTTCCCTGAGCATTTTAAATACTTTGGGCTACAATGGAAAGTTGAATTTTCATGCAGACTCTATGGTTTCTTCATAAGCTGTCTGCACACAGCAAAGAGCTTTCTCAGCCGTTGTTATTTTATCCCATTCTTGCAGCAAGGCCAGGAGGTCAGTCCTCGCAAGGCTGCTATGAGCAAGTCTGAAGAGTAGGTTTAGGCCCTGCTGGCTTTCTTGGCCTTTGACCGGGTGGAATCTATCCAGGTGTTTTCTTCAGGCTGTGGGCCAGTGTTAGAGGTGCAGAAGCCTTCTCCGCAGCATCACAAATGCCTTACTAAAAATGATGCATGATGTCCCAAGCCTGGCTCCAGGATGTACGATGGCATCTTCTGCTTTTCCAAAACCTGCTATGTGTTATACATGAAGCTTCTGAAATGTGGTCATTACTTCTCATGCTGATCTCTTGAATTGAGAGCCATCCCTGGGAGAGCATATCAGGCTCCACAGATTAGAAAGAATTTAGAAGCCAGTGGCTAATTCTCTTTGGATGGGTCCAGTGACGTGGCAACCTCTGATCTAGGACTTTTTGTGTAATCATCCCAGAGGATCAATTTCCTGGAGATAATTATGGGGTACTTGAAGGATCCTTCACTCCAAAACTTATTCTTCAAAAACCTGTGACAGTACCTACAACTCAAACCCAACAAGTTAGTGGCATTAGGCCTTTGTCAATTGCTCCAATAAAATCCACAAATCCCAAGGAAAAGTGACATAGTAGTCCATGAATAGCCAGTAGCCCTCCACTAATATTTCCTTGTGCAATGGAGTCTATGTTAGTTTGCTAAGGCTGCCACAACAAAGTACCACTGACTGGATGGCTTAAACAACAGAAATGTATTTTCTCATGGTTCTGGAGGCTGGAAGTCCAAGACCAGGGTGTTGGCAGAGTTGATTTCTTCTGAGGACCATGAGGGAAGGATTGGTTCCAGGCTCTCTGCTTGGTTTATAGATGACCATCTTCTCCCTGTGTCTTCACGTGATCTTGTCTCTGTATGTGTCTGCGTCCAAATTCCCTCTACTTATCAGGATACCGGTCATACTGGATTAGGGCCTACACTAATGACCTCGTTTCACCTTAATTTTCTCTTTAAAGACCCTATCTACAAATACAGCCACATTCTGAGACACTAGGGATTAAGACTTCAACATATGAATTTTGGGAGGACGCAATTCAGCCCATAACAGAGTCTAACTACATGAATTAACATAGAATGATCTCAAACAAAAAAAGTTGTTGGGCAGAAGAAGCAAGTTGCAGAATGACACATTCTATATGCTATCATTTATGGAAAAAATTTAAAGCATATATATTAATACCATACCTTTTTTTATGAATTCATAAATAATAGAGACATGGAAGGGAAGGATAAACACAAACTTTATAATAGTTGTTTTCTCTGAGGATGGAGAGAGAGATGGACTCATGAAGGTTTAAAAAGGTAAACTTGACTGTGTCTATGATGTGTTTTAAAAACTCAAGTGTATATGACAAAATATCAATATTTGTTCATTCTGGGGGTGATTACACATATGTTAAGCAGAATATTCTGTATTCTTCTGTATTTTTTACACTTTCTATTTTAAAAATGGAGAAAAGAGGCCTTTGAGGCAAGTTTTGTTCTACTGTACTTCGCTTCTCCAATGTCCTGGGGGGTGATGGGTTTCACTCTAGTTTCTTTCTTAGGGTTGGTAGAAGGGTTACACTCATGTGACCCTCAAGTGTGAGAATACTCCATGAAAAAGGCTCTTATCACTAAGGGCCCAGTCCCTCAAAACATGACTCCACAGGCCTCTAAAATAGAACTGTAGAAATCAGTGGGACGGAGCCTGCCCCCTTTGCAGCCTCACACAGGAGGATGGGTAAGGACTCTTCACAGCCTTTTCACTTTCCCCATATAGCTCATTCCATCTCCAGCCCTCCAACCCCCCACCACCTTCCTCTCCTCCATGGACACCAAGTGCCTGTGAAGTATTTACTAGCCTCAGGCAGGAAGAAGGCTCCCTGCCCCGCAGACTTCAGCAGGGAGCAGTGCCTGCATACAGGGACCTGCCAGGGAGGATAACATTCCAGTTCTGTGAAAGGGGAAAAGACATCAGGAGGCATGCCAGCCACCTGGAGTACATCTGAATCTCTTTTTAAATTTTTAAAGTGTCTTCATGGCTTTTCGGTATCCATAATATCATTTGAATCTCACAAAACTGCTGTGGGCCATCCAGGGCAGATAGAAATGGCCCAACTTCCAGTCATGAGACCCTGAGGTGGGACATGACTTGACTAGAATCCTGCTGGTTCCTTCCAAGCAGTTCAACTCTTCCTCCTGCAGGGAGCCTTCCTCAAGCTCACTAGAGCATGCAGATCACTGTTTCAGTATCTTCAACATGTTCATTGTCTAAACCACTCATTTGGGACCTACCACTCCTCATCTGCCTTGCTTTTTGTTTCATGTCTGATCCCCTTAATTAGACTAAATTGTGAGCTCAATGACCTCAAGGTACAATATTATAGCATTCTCTATATTTTGTAACTAATTTAACTTTCTTTTGAATCCCTTCCTGCTAATGGGGCATGAGGAATTTAAACTTTCCAATGGGTGTATCAGTACCAAAGTATTACTAGCATTCTTAGATAAACATTTAGGAAATTCAAAATTTAATAAGGGCTGTCTTCTTTCCATATTCCCTGGTTTTTGTATTTCTAGGTGATGCTGAGTTCAGGAGGCATTTTGTGTGGTAGCCTAGTGATGATGAGGCAGGAGCTTCAGAACCAAGTGCTGCTTTTTTGGGGGGAGGTTGGGGAGAGGTTCTGGTCTGCTTGTAGATGGCCATGTTTTGATACCCACCCCTGTAGCCATAGTGTTAAAAGGTATAGTGTCCCAAAGAACTGAGCCTTCCTTGGTCCCAGCTGCCATAGCCTCACCCAGGCTCTAAGGGGCCCTGCCATGCAAATGAACTACCAGCCTCATCCCCTTAGAAAGCCTGTGAGATCTTTGTGCTTCTTCCATGGCTAACTAGAGTCAGGAAGGCTTGAAAAATGCCAATGACAGCCCTCTTGTTGCTTACATAATTCCCTCTACTAGTCCAAGCTACAGACTGTGTGGAACTATGTTGTTCCAGCTCCATGTTGAACATGAAGATTTTTCTTAGGGGGCTTGCAATATTTTCCAGACTGAATCCCAAGAAATAAAAAGCAAGTTCACCTGATCTGGAAGTTATTCAAACTTACAGGAGTATTTGCCTAGGTTCTACAACTTCTTTCCACAAGGGGTGACCCAGATCCTCTACTTCTGATTTCTTCCTTCCTTTCCTCCAACTTCTCTCCCAGGAAGGTCCCTTTCCTTCTTTCCTTTGGGACACTCCCTTTATATCAACTCCTGAATTTTCTCTAACATGGTCAGGAATGAAACATAGAGTCTGAGATAGCTAGGGCTAACTATTTATTTATAGATAGGGCAGCTCTTGAAATTTAGAATATATGTTTCCTCTTGACAACTATGGTCTTAAAAAAGTTATCTCTCAGACTCAAAACTGACCAGGAAAACAAAAAGTACAGGAAATGAATATATATTAGAAATTACTTTCACTATACGTAGCTATAAGCATCTTGGAGAGTAGGAACTCAGCACAAATCTAAGTGAAGAGCCAGTGGTCACATCAATGTTTGTTAAATAGAAGAAAAAAAATATATATAAAGGATGTTCCACTCCACCTCAGCCAACTCCTATCCTCTGTCACGCTAGGCTCACCAGAGCTATACCAGATGGCTGAGTACCAGTCCTAGACTCTAGCTTATTGTTTACTCGAGTGTAAATAAATTTCCTCAGACTCTTTCCTCTATGCCCCTCCCCCCCTCACTCACCTAATAGAAAGCTGGGCAAGTGCTTTAAAATATCACACCTGAAGTTAGCTCAGCTTGAAAAGTTTAAAAATAATCAACTCAAGGAACAAACACTGTCAACAGCTCGTCCTAGACACACTTCAAGTTCCCACAGGGTGACAGAGTTGATGTGTGAACACGGACCCGCCTGCTTCCTTCTCCTGCTCTCTGCCGGGCTTCAACATCCAAACTCCTTTCTTCCTGAGCAAGCCAGGTATGCCCCAGGCCTAGGAAGCTGAGCACAAGATAAGTTCCTCTTCCTACACCTGATGAATATCTTTGAATGAATATATGCATACATATATATTTTTAGTAACATAATTTATACAAACCTCCAGGGCTAGAGATTTGATTTTTGTCTTAATGCATAGACCTAGTTAACTCCCTTCCTCCAAGTCATAGCGTGCAGCCTGCAAGTGAATCAAGACTGCCAACATCTTCTCGCTGGGATCACAGAGAGGTGATCTCAGTGAGGTCTAAAAGCAGGAGGAAAACATTCACTTGACATTTAACAGTCCATTGAAATAGCAACCTGATGCAGAGAGCCAGTGCGTTTCCAGCAGCTGCCTGCTTCCTGGCCAGGAAATGTTTTACTTTGTTCTGCGTTCAGATGTGACTCTACAGTAGAACCTGGTAGACTCTGAGGGAAACATGAGCTGTGTCTAGAGCCCAGTGCCACCCACACCTCTATCAAGATACGTAAGGAGAGATACTGTGAGAGTATAACTAGCTGGCAAAAGGTAACTCATATCTGTTAAGCCTCTACTATGTTCCAGGTGCTCTACTAGGGGTTTTACAAAAATGCTACCAAATACCCCACGGAGTAAGAAGCATCCTGAGTACCATTTTGTAAGTAAGAAAATGATGACTCAGGCATGTTAATTTACTTGCCAATGCCCCACAGCAGGTCAGTTACAAAGCCAAGATTTTAATTCAAGCCCAAGGCTTTCCCACTACATCACATTTTCCTTCTCTGAGTGTGAGGTACAGACAGGCTGCCAGTTCTCATGGGGCCAAGGATCAGGTTAATTACTTCTACTCACAACTCACTGGTCAGAAGTGGTCAACAGACTCCATCCAACCAGAAAGGAATCAGAAAGTAAAATCATACCATGTTCCAGAAAGGGGGAAAGGAGCCAGAATATTTGGCAAACAGCATTGATGACTACTTCAGGGTCTAAAGCACCGGCAGCTCAGCAAAATCTGGGGTGTGGGGATAGTGCCTTTCATGGCTGAGATTGAATTTCCCACTGACCTGGTAGGATCGGAGCCCCGAGTTCAAAGCAAATAAAGGATAGACATAGTTCCTGCACTCAGGCATCTGTGGACTGAATCTTCCACTTGCTGAATGTGTTTGAATGGAAGCAAACATATTTGAATTTTATAACAGGGTTTTAGGCTCAGCCAACACGTCCATAGATGGATAATTACAACCAAGCACAGCCTGAACTACAAGCTAACAAAAAGCCATGCTTCATATCAGAAGAATGAGCCTTGGCCCATCCATTGGTCTTCCCAGACATCTTCATTTACTAGTAACACCACTGTCCAAAAATGGACAGCCAAGGCACTTGGGGTGGTTATGAATTTTTCTGTGGCTGATTAAAACCCCCTTTTCACTGTTGAGGTCAAGAGAGTCCCTGCTGCAACCCTGGAAGCAATAACTGGCTGCCTACAATGAGTGACAGCAATCTGGCCTGGGGCCAAGGGATGGGGACTCTGTGGGGATGAGGTCACGATGCATCCAGTCTCTTATGCAGCAATTCAGCAAACAGTCATTGAAAACCTGCTTTGTATATTAATACTGGACTCACATCTCAGGAAGAGGTGTAAAAGCAGCTGTGGAAATAGAAAACAGAGACCAAGAGGATCAGGGCAGGGGGCAGTAACACTCCCCAGGACCCTGGGTGGGGAGACACTGACTGCCTGGGAGCCCAGAATTTGAAACGAGAGCTGAACAGTCCAGCCAGCAGAGCCTGGATGATGGCTCATGGCCAGAAGGACCCAGAGACCACTCACTTCTCTCATCCAAAGGGCCAGTGAGGTAGGGGTGGGGTGGAGCTGTTCCCTCATTCTCTCTGACATTTGGAGGGTGAGCTCTCTTCCATGCGATTAGCCTGTGGCAACCAGGTGGCGAGATGAGACTCTGCTGCGTCCCCCAGCCCATAAAGCCTGCCCCTGCTGCACAGTGAAAATTAAAGCTTATATTACAGGGTGCGTGTTGGGGAAATAGCCGGAGGTTGCTGATACAATCAGAGTTCAGGTAGCTTTATTGAGAATTGTGAAATGAAACTGTGTTACCCATGTGCCCAAATTTGAAAGAGAAAACTTTCCCCCCAAAAAACAAACAGAAAAACAATAACCGAAGCTGTGTTTGTTTCTTCTTCTTTGTAAAATTATTGTAGCAAGCTGTAGCCAGGAATCTAGTATCTTTTTTCCACTTAAAAGAGAGCAAGTTTTCCCCAGAATAAAGCAGTAGGCACTCAAAAGCCCAAAAGAAGGAAGGTGATCATTGCCACAGCAGGCCTCTAGCACAGCAGCTTCAAGAGGTGTTTCTGGAGGTATCAGGGTACCAGAGTGACACATCAGAGGATGCTTAGAGGGACAATATGGAGATCCAGGGCTCAGGACTCGGAACCCCCCTCAGTGCTAACTGCAGCACCTATACTTTAGTCATTTAAAATATTGGGGATCTGACTATGATTTTGCTAGAAGAAAAATTTTTGTTGTTTTTTTCTGCTTTTTAAAAGTTGTTTTTATTAAGGCAAAGCTGTGGTGGACAAAGCCAGAAAAGTAATTGCCTCTGAAGGGTGGGGGCAGAACTTATCTGTGAAGGGATGTGAGGGAACTTTCTGGAGTGATGAAATGTCCCATATCTTAATAGGGGTTTGGGTTACATGGGTGAACGCATTTGTCAAAACTCATCCAGTAACATGTAAGATCTGTGCATTTCACTCTGTAAATTTTATCTCAAAAAAAAAACCACTGCAAACGAATATTGCAATCTGGTTGATAATATGCATGCTGCAGTATTTAGGAGAGAATGTACTGATGCATGCAATTTACACTAATGCCCCCAAAACGAAGATGGGTTGCTGGATGGAGAGAGGAGTGGATAGGCAGATAGACATGTAATAAAACAAGTATAGTAAAATGTCAGTGGTAGAATCTAGATTATGGGTGTGCTGATAGTCACTGAAAATTCTTTGGATTTTTCTATATGTTTGAAAATGTTCACAATAAAATACTGAGGGAAAGTTTGCTTTAATTAAATCAACATTTTGCAAACTTTGCTGATTAGAATTCCCTAGAATATTTGTTTTAAAAATAAAATTTCTCGGACCTTTTCTTAGAGATTTCAGCTTCGATAAAGCTGGGGCCCCTGCTATCTGCATTTTTAATCAGCCTTCCCAGATGAGCCTGATGATGGGGCAGGTTTGAGAAACATCGACTTAATTAACTCTCCCCCAAGAAATTGATGTTGGATGTGAGAAAGAAGAATGGCCAATGGAATGATGAGAAGGGCCAGCCTCTGGCTACCAATCAGACCAGAAACCTCAGGTTTACCAGGGTCATTATGAAGTGCAGTGAGTTTTGAGAAACACCAATTTTGGAAACAACTGCTCAAAGAGAAAAGAATATCTCAGCCAAACTCTGGCTGGTCCTGTTCCTAAAATCCCCCCCAAACGTGTGATCAACTTGCAAGTTAGGGAAATAAAGTGGCCAGTCAGTCAGCTACTCTTTTCCTGTGGAGCTGATGCTGATATTGTAGGGGGACGTCTCTGGTTTTCTCTTGGGTCCTCCTAAGGCCTTAAGGGATGAAAGCCAGACTAATGAGGGAGAGACTTACGCCTCCTGACTTCACTGCCCGCAGAACACTGATTAACGCTAGCATCGCATGGCTACTCCCACTCCACATGGTATTGTGCTGTGCTTGGGCTAGGCAGGGTGGGGTGAGGTACAAAGATGAGTGCGACTCAGCAGCTGCCCTCACAGAGGCTCTGGTCCAGCTGGGGGAGCCAGACTAGCACAGATGAACCAGGGAGTGAGCAGGGCCCCCAGGTCAGTGCAGGATGGGTCCTGATGAGAGGAGAGCCGGTGAGCACTGGCACAACCAGGGGAACATCCTGGAGGGCGCGGGACTCCAGGTGCGCTCGGAGAATTGGGCAAAGTTGCTTTACAGGAGAGTGAAGAAGAATAGCAGAAAGCCAGCTGCAAAGGGGTCGGTGATGCTTGGTACCATTATGTCAGCTCAACATACAGCAGGAGTATATGTTAGTACTGAGTGAAGTGTAAAAAATACACAAGGAAAAAATACAAAGCAGCTGTCCTCTTGTAAGGGAAGGAGGAAGAAAGAAGAAACAAAAACAGTGAGCCCATCTGTGCTAGTTTATTTCCCAAGAGAGGGAGAGACAAAGAATAAAAAAAGTCAGAGAGATGGAGTGACTCTGATCTTTGTTTTATAATCTCCCAGTGACACACTTGACAGGTGATGTTCAAGCTCCCGATTTTGAGGAAACCTGCTGAGACATAACCGGGAACTGCAGCACAACAGCTCTGTAATCCCCACAACCAGCCTGGTGATGTCATTAACGACCTCTCAGGGTCCAGCACCCAAAGCGCACGTCCGCCCCTTTCTCTTTTCCATCAGAGATGTGAGAGGTGCTGTTATATCTGTTTGTGTGAGTTCTAAATGATAAAAAAAATATGTCCAAACTTAGCTCCTACTTTCAGAGTTAGCTTCTCTCACCAGATGGTGGGTTCCAGAGACTAAGGTGAAAATCAAGTCAGTCCAAATTACTCTTGAGCATGGCTTAAATCACCAGTTAAGTCCAATGTTCAGTGTCATGTGAAGCTCAAAGTGGAGACTTCACCCCTCAGCCCATGTTTAAGAACAATTTGCAGTTTAAAGATGGAAACCCACTAACAGTGGCGAGAGGTATTTGAATGATTGGATACCCCTCATTCCAAGCTCACTCACTCCTAAGCGAAATCACTGAAACCATTTAAATAGCTTTAAAAAACATTTTTTTTTTCTTTGCAACCTATGGATAGTCTCCTTAACATAAAGGAGATGCACGTAGGTTGTGGCTCCACTGTGCTAAGTGTAAATGATCAGGAAGCTCCTTAAAATGATGGAAATGCCCCCCATCCTCCCACCCCAACCAGCATGATATATAATGGCAGTTTCTGTGCTGCATCTAACATTCAAGACGGGGACTGTATATCCAACGCCAGTGTAGGGGGCAACTGCTAAACACATAGATATTCCAACCACTGGTCCTACTGGGAGCAGGGGTGTGAGTAGTAACTGCTGAAATCTGGGAGGCAGCCTGGGGGAAGGGAGATGGGGAGTCAGTGCTGAAGGTGGCTTGTCTTCAGGATCTGGTCAGCTCAAAGGCAGAAAAAGGAAATGGATTGGACCTCTTCACGTCTGTCCTTCTGGATTCCTGCCCACTCCCACCCCGGCGTCACCTTAGACCAAAAGTTGCAAGCTAGTGGCCCAAAAATGCTTCTTTTGATTTTTGGAAATTTGGCTACTTTTACATCATAATTCCCATTCTAGCCTTCTCTTGAAACATCAGGGGACCTAACAGCTCTGGGCCTGCATGCCCTTAGCAACAAGGTGCTGGAGCTGAGTAATAGCCACTGCTTCTCCGAAAGAACACTCTCTGATTCAGAGAAAATCCACCCATCCAGGTGGCCTGGCCTCGGGGACCTGACTCTCAGCCTTGCTGGTCAAAGAGTTGGTGGGCATGTGGGCAGGGAGAAGTGGTTCTTGGACACACTGTCTCAGTAGTTCTGCCCCTAAACAGATGCTGAGCTGCTTCCCTGGGGGGAAAGACTAATCTCAGATCTGGTCCATGACATCACACCAGACATCAGGGGGTCTTGGTTGTGGAGGTTTCTGCCAATGAAATCTGAGTAGAACCCTCAGTCCCAGCAGCTGAGACTGACACCCTCTGTTGCACAGAGGAAACTGATGAGGGTAAAGGCACAAGCATATCCCAGCTGGGGAAAGGAGGCAGAAATCACACAGCATCCTTCTCACGCTTTCCCTGCAAGACTAACTTTCCTGTGAAGAAGGTGTGCTTGTGGGGAGGCGAGCTTAGGATTCGAGGCAGATGAAGGTGAGGATCACTGAAAGATAAATGTTGAACAGGAGCGTTTACGAGTAGTTCAGCAACTGCCTAGTTCTCCTTTCTCCCACATCTACCTACAATTTTAACTTTCTCATTAGTGAGAATTGTTCTGTAAACAGCACAGCTCCCAATTCACTTTGGCAACAAGAGACAATTGGATGGAAGGAGGTTTGAAAAAGCACTGGTTTCACTAGTTTTCAGCAGGGATGAGAAGGACACACTTCCCTCTCCTATAGCACTTTACTCTTTCCAAAGCTCTTTCACATCTCTTTGCTTTATTTCTCAGACTGCGGTGAGGATGGGGAGCTGCTTTAGAGCTGTGGAAACTGAGGCACAGGTAAGTTGAGTGACAAGACAAAGGTCACACTGCTGGTGAGTGTCCCAGCTGAGACCAGGATTCGGGGACTCCTTTGGGTTGTTCTCTTTCCTCGCGGATTTCATGACAAGCAGATTAATGAGGCTTGGTTGCCATGAGCATGGTGGATGGCACCCTCACTCAGTGCTTGTGCTGTGACAGACTTTACCTGCGGCTGCAAACAGCCCCAGACAGGAATGAATTCCAGCCGGTGGTAACCCTCAGGACCTCTGGGATGCCCAGAGATGCCCTGAATGAGCTGTCACCACCGCCCTCCTTTGCACACTGACAGAGGCTCATAGCCCCTCCCTACTGTGACATTTCTCAGCATCAGAACTCAAGCAGACAAGCTCCGCTGGGCCAGGACAGTTTGGGCAATCAAAGTCTGCAGCTGTGATGGAGGCCTGGCATTTAAGTCTATTGATCAATGACAGAAGTAAAGCACAAGGCAAAAAATGCACCAGGAGATCTTACTGTCAGAGCCAAATAGAGGCTTCTCTCTGTTTTGAAGACAGCTGAAAAGAGAGAGGAGGAGGAAAAACAACCACAAAGCCAGGGAAAAGTGGCACTTGAAGATTTTAATTGGTTTTTAAAGGTTTGAGGCAGGGGCTGCTAAGAGCAAAGGGCTCACATGAGGGCATGGGTGGGGGGCAATCTGGGTGTAGTTCTTGATTTTCAGATGGAGATGGCTTCTGTTGTATTCAGCAGTCCAAATGCAAATGCAGTGGCTGCACGCCCTTAGATGACAACTTTCTGCCATAAGGGCAAGACAGGCCACATGTCTTCCTGAATGCTATTGAAGTGACCCAGCTGTAGGTGTTCAGCTCTGTCTCCGTAAGCGCCAGCCCCAAAGAAAAGCTGAGGCTCCGTCCATCTTGCTTGGGAGAAGAAAGGGCATCTTCTCGAAAAGGGGGAAAGGAAGGGGCAGAGGAAGCAAGGGACCCTCAGCCCAGGGAGCACACAGGAAAAGTAGAGGCAGGATTCTTGGTTTGCTGTGTGCCCTGGATGTAGTCAGTCATCCTCTCTGAGCCTCCTTTTCCTCTCTCCTAAAAAATAAGGAGGTGAAGGTAATGCCCTTGAAGATTCCTTCTGATCCCATGAAATGACTTCAATAATTCATCAGCCTGCAGAGCCCAGGCTGGAGCAGCAGAGAGCCGGGCTGGGCTCTCAAGCGCAAGAGCATGCTGTCTGGGCAGAGGTGAACCTTGGGAGCAAGGAAGTCCAGGCGGCTGGGAGCCCTCAGGCTTCAGTAAGCCTCAAGCACCACCACCCCGCCCCCAGTGGATCTGCAGAGCTCCTGTGTAGGACTCAGAAATATGCATTTTTTATGGCTGGGACATCCTAGGTAATTCTGATGCTGGAAACATATAACCCACACACTGAGTGATGCTGGCATGGCTGCGAAGGACGTGAGCTCTGGATTCGGAGAGCTGGGGCTCATTTCATTTCTGTCACGCTCCAGCTATGTCCCAGGGTCTAGTTGCTTAATCTCTCTGAGCCTCGGTTTCTTCATTTGTACAATGAGGGTGACAATACCCATTTTACAGCATGGTTGTGGGAATTCAATGAGCTAATGTATTAAAAGCCCTTAGCCAAGAATCACATGTTATAAGTGCTCAGTAGTTGATGCCACTCTCATTATTGTCATAATTGTGATGATTATTGGAGGGGCTTGAATAGGGAGCAGGTCAACAGGCAGAGCTGATGTGAGGACTTAGTCCAAGCATAAAAATTCTCCAGTAATCCACAAACATTTTTATCAAAAGACAAGAAGTTCTTGGTGATGTGTAACTTAAGGTTCTTATGTGACAGCTTACGATCTTTCATCTTTACCTGTCCCATCCTACTTCCGGCCTGTTCTTGCAAGTGGCCATTCAAACATTCTGGTTTAAGGGAAAGAATTCCAAAGAGTCCCACCCACCAGAGGAAATGCTCTTCACCTCTTCCCTCACCATTTGAGCCCACTCATCCCCAGACACTCTGGTTCAAAACTGTCCTTGGTCTTGGCATGTAGAAGGTTGACTCTTTCCTGGGATGGGGCTGAAGGTCAGAAGGAAGAGAACAGAAGGGGCCTGTGAAGTCCCTTAGGCATTGAGCGGGTGTCCCAAACTCAAAAGCCTGCAGAGGCTGGGCAAGAACTACCCATGTATGAAGCAGCCCTGGAGAGGGGGTACTGACAAGCAAGAGAGAGGACCCCTCATTTAAAGGAAGGAGTGCCTACTCAGTGTAGCCAGCTGTGACATGCAGGGGGAGATTCAGGTTTCCCAGAGGTGATTTTTTGAAAGAAGACATAAATTCATATTTTTTTTGTGAAATCTCCTTATTTGTAAATGTTGGCAGTTAAATCGGTTTATTTCTAACACACAGGTCAAAGATCTGGAAACCTCTATCTCCTTCAGGAAGACCATCTTCTCTTCATTTAGACAACCATGATTTTTCTCCTCCTTTCCACCCTCTGGCACTTCCGCTCTCCCCAGCACTCTGTGCCTGACCTCCCCTAGCTCCCCATGACATCCTGTCTTGAGTTGTTTCATGCATTTCCCAGGAAGATTGGGCTTTGCCATCAGCGAGCCCTAGGTTTGAATCCCAGCTCTATTCATCACTAGTCTCGTGGACCTGTCTGAACCTCAGTTTCCTCACCAGTAAAATGGAGATCATTGTAATGTCTATGCCATTGTGCTGACTTAAGGGCTCCAGCACAGAGTCTGTCTGTCATAAATTCTCCCCAAGTGGCTGCTCTTTGAGTACAGGGACCGCACCTCCTTCACCTCCCCTACATTGCACAGGGCTCGGCAGAAGACAGTGTTGGTTACTTGATTCATTTTTAAATATTGGGATTTTTTAAAAAGGCTTTATTTTTGTAGAGCAGGTTTAGGTCCATAGCAAAATGGAGAGGAAGAGAGCTCCTATATACCCCCTGCCCTGACTCAGGTATAGTTTCTTCCTTTATCAACACCCTCCATCTGAGAAGTACAATATGCTTATTACAACTGAGGAACCTACATTGACACATCATTATCACCCAAAGTCCATAGTTGACATTAGGGTTCACTCTTTGTGTGGTACATTCTATGGGTTTGGACACATGAGTAACGACATGTAACCACCATTATAGATCTAACCACCATTATAGTATCATACAGAGTAGTTTCACTGCCGCTCAAATCCTCGGTGATCCACTTATTCATCCACCCCCCCAACCCCTTCACCGCTAACAATCACTGATCTTTTTACTGTCTCCATAGTTTTGCCTTTTAGAATATCGTATAGTTGGAATCATACAGGATCTTTTCAAATTGGCTTCTTTCACTTAGTAATGTGCATTTAAATTTCCTCCGTGTCTTTTCATGGCTTAGCACCTCATTTCTTTTTAGCACTAAATAATATTCCATTGTCTCAATGTACCACAACTTTTTATCCATTCACCTACTAAAGGATGTCTTGGTTGCTTCCCAGCTTTGGCAGTTATGAATAAAGCTGCTATAAACATCTGTGTGCAGGTTTTAGTGTAGTCATAAATTTTCAGCTACTCTGAGTAACTACAAAGGAATGTGATCACTGAATTTTATGGTAAAAGTATGTTTTGTTTTGTAAGGAACCACCAAATTGTCTTCCAGAGTGGCTGTACCATTTTGCATTCCTACCAGCAATGAATGAGAGTTCCTGGTGCTCCACATCCTTGCCAGAATTTGGTGTTGTCAGTGTTCTGGATTTTCACCATTTTAACAGATATGTAGTCGTATCTCGTTGCTGTTTGAATTTGCATTTCCCTCATGACATAGGATGTGGATCGTCTTCATAGGCTTATTTGCCATCATCTTCTTTGGTGAGGTATCTGTTAAGGTCTTTGGTCCATTTTTTTAAGCAAGGTTCTGATTTTTTTACTGTTGAGTTTCAAGAATTCTTTGTATGCTTAGGATAACAGTCCTCTCTCAGATGCCTTTTGCAAAGATTTTCTCCCAATCTGTGGCTTGTCCTTTAATTCTCTTGACAGTGCAGAGCAGAAAATTCTAACTTCCGTGAAGTCCAGCTTATGAAATCTTTCCTTTATGGATCATGCCTTTGGTGTCATATCTAAAAAGTCGTCCCCAAATTTAAGGTCACTGAGATTTTTTTCCTGCTGTTTTCTAGGAGTTTTGTAGTTTTGCATCTTACACTTGGGTGTGTGATCCAGTTTGATTTAACTTTTGTGAAAAGTATAAAGTTTGCGTCTAGATTCTTTTTTTTTTTTTTCTGGCATGTAGATGCCCAGTTGTTCAATTTGGGATTTGGGGCACTATACCATGCAGCTCATTGCACGGAAAGGAATGGAGCACTTCTCACAGATCAGGAACGCTAGAAGTGCAGGGAATGTGGGTTCCTACAACACTGACAGCCCATGATCTGAGCTCTGGTTGCCTTAGCATCCTTTGGAAAAAGTGAGAAGAGTCAGAAGTGACCTCAAGATTGTGTTTTTGCTCATTGTGTATGTTCAGAAGGGAAAATAGGAAGGGTTTAGGAATTTCAGTTCTAACCAAGCTAAGGAAGGATGCCCAGGACATTCCCTTCAAAGGCAGATGGGTTTCTATTGATGATTAGCTGCTTCTGTGGGCTTTGATGTAAAGATACTGAAAATTTAGCCCCTTAAAGATGTGCAATTCAAGCATGCAGAGAAACTTTATTTGTAAAAGAGTGAGAGCAAATATTTGACTAAAACAGACCAGAGAAGGCAAATATAATCGGGATTGCAAGTTTTGCAAGACTCCTTCCCTTAATGACCCAATCAATGCCTGGGAAAATGAGTACCACTGGAAGAAAATAACTGACTATTCTTGCCTAAGTGAAATGGAGGATTAAACCAAACATGCAGATAATTCATATTTGCTATCACAGAGCTGGGCTGGCAGAAGAGAGTGGGAAAGAAACATAGCTTTAGGAAAAAGGAGATGAAAGTTCTGAGGTTAAATACTGGATGATCATGTCTTCTGTCTGATAAGTATTTATGTATTGGACTCTCAAAGGCTAGACTTTTTTTTTTTTTTTTAAGGCTAGACTTATTGTTTGAAAAGATTAAAGGGACAGCAGTCCTTATCAATGAAAAATATGGCTCTAAACAGAGCCTCTGGACTGCTTTAACCCAAGTCTGTGCTACTTCTCATAATGTGGGTTTCATGACCAACCCTTCTTTAGATCCAATCATATCTGACCTACTCATCACATCTTGTTCCCAGTACCCAATTTGCTTCAACACATCATGCCATGCTTTTTGATCAGCAAAAAATTTCTGTTTATAGTTCATTTTCCTTGGAGAAAGGTTTGACTCAGTTCACTAGTCCTAGCCTTGTCTCTGGGAACTGCCTTTCCTCCACAGGGATTAGCCTCTGGCAGCTATGTTCATAATATATGGCCCTGCCCCTTAGGTTCAGCTGATTGGATAAAGTGGACACCGGACCAAAATGTGCCAAACTCTCTCTCCTAAAAAATTCTGGTGGTGAGATATAGAGAGTAGGGGTAATAAGCTGACCCAAGTCATTGGCAACTTTCTAAAGAGATGGTCTATTGGTCAGAGTTCTTTTGTTTACCAGCAAAAGAAACTGACTATGGTTATTTATTGGAATGAGTACTTATTAGAATATGGATAACTTGGAGAATTATTGGGAAAGCCAAAAATCCTGAAAAGCACAGAACCAAGACAACCCTGGGGCTTTACAAAATGGTAACTTCGAGGAATAGTTTTATGGGAAGAACAGGCTATTCCTGGTACTACGGCCGGAACAGATGATTTTCAACTATTTTGAATCTCTTTAAATTTCTTATCAAGATTCAAATTCCTGGGAGTGAACATTTAATTGGCCTATCTTGGATTTTGTAGTTTCCCTATTAACTAGGGCAGTGTAGGACCCCAATTCATAATTCCACCAGGCTGTATTCAAAAGGAAGAAGATGCTTCTGTCAAAGGAAATTCGAGTGATGGTGGAAAGGGGAATGGATGTTGGACAATCAAAAACAACACTCAGGGTCACCAAAGATGTCTTGCTCCAGCTTTTCCTAGAGATGAGATTATTCTGTCTTTCTAGGATTCTATGAGACGCCCCACTATCCTTCTAGGAAATTCCTTTCTCTGTTTAACCTGGCTTGAGTGGTTTATGTTACTGTCAATCAAAAAATTCTTAACTGAGACACTATTCCTCCATTTCTGCAAGAAATGAACCTCAGCTTCGACCCTTACTTGAAAGAGACCTGTATATTGATGGGCAGCCCATAAGAAATCAACGACCTGTAAAATCAGCATTAGTGTACACCAAACGAGCTGTGTGTGGTGGCCTCGGATCAGTGTCCCCAATCTGTTCATTTCCATTTACTGAGACTCTCCATTCCCAGCCATGCTCTCTTCTCCAGCTCCTGAGTAGATAATAGAACAATTTTTAAATACAATAAGGGGTGTGATGTTGGAAATGCTCTCACAGAAAGCCAAACAAGCCAATGAAGCCATGGTAACAGTGCAGATGCATGCTTTATTACCTTGAACCTTAGAGGAGAGAATATGCTTATTTAATCCCATGGCTCCCAGGCCAGTCAAAGACAAACATCTCAGGGCAAGGATATTCTGCAGTCCATTTTCCTTGGAGAAAGAAAAGGAATTTCTCTCTATTTAAGTGAGTGAATGGGCAGGGCAGCTTTCTGGACCACAGAAATAGGGGGAGGGTTCTATAAAGGCTTCAGAGTTCCTTTCTACTGAAATGCTCTTGCTTGAAGGGGTAATATTATAAATGTAGCAGCAAGAGTAATAGTAATACTCAGTGCTTTAAGTAGTTGCTATGTTAGGAGCACTGTACTAAGTGCCTAAGATTAGTTTTTTTTCCCCTAATGGAATGGTTGTCTATGTCCTTAAGAAGGAAACAGTCATGTGATATGACTAGGTTCCCCACTCACACACCTCTGAAGACCTTGTTTGCACCTCTCTTTGGACATAGCATTTTCTCTGTGTTTTGTGGTTATTCAGGTCAATTCAAAATATATTTACTGGCCTAGTACTGGAAAACTGGAATAGAGGAAAGGCATAAAGAAGAGAAATAAGACATGTGCCTGCCCTCAGAGAGCTCACAGACGAATGGAAAAGACCAAAAAAAAATTAAAAAGGTAAATCACAATATACTGTGGGTTCCCATTTATACATTTTCCAGTTCTCTGGCTATAGAGAGGAGATACAAATGAGAAAACATTTCCTTCTGGAGTGGGAAAGGACAGGGAAGAAAATAACATTGAGCTCATGCTTGAGGGTTGAAAAATAGTCTGTAAGTTGAGTGAAGTGGTTGTTATTTCCCCTGGTATTTCTTGAGGGTTCAAGACCTTTGATTCAACTATAAATTCTCTCTCATGCTCATCAATCTCAGGTCCTAGGGCAGGTCCACATTGCACCTAGTAGGGGCTCAATAAATTTTTCTTGAATTGGTTCAAAGAACATCAGGTCCCCAAGTCACACTCCTCTTGGTTGTTTTAAAAATAAAATTCAACAAGTCGTGTTTTGCTGTGAAAGGTAGAGACTGGCATGTTTAAGATAAAGTGTAAATCATTCCAAGTTTGGACTGTGTGAAAGACTCTGAGATCCCTTCCTCTTTTAGGAAGAGGGAGAGGAGGAGGTTATGTATAGACTGATGCAATTAATGACGGAATTTTCTTAAGTGAGGCTAAACTTAAAATATTACAGACAATCTCCTCGCTCATCCTCTGGGAACGTAGGTTTCCAAGATCCTACATTTGATAGGTATTCCAACCTCTTGACATCAACTCCTACCACTTTTTTCCTGCTCTCCACATGGCCACACGGGCCTTCCTGAGGCTCCTCACACGCAAGATAAGCATTCCCCATCTGGATTTGCTACCATTAGCCTGACATGTCTCTGAAAAACAAAGTAACATGGAATGGCACTAGGATGCCAGATGCTGCCCCTTCCTAGCTGAGTGGTCTTGGGCAGTAACTCCCTTGGATTGGGGTTCAGTTTCCTCATTAGATAAGTAGAGTTAATAGATCTTGCCCACATACTTCACAGGGCTAAGAGAATTAACTGAGATACTATGTAGGAGAATGTTTTGGACATCATTTCCAAGGGCTCTACGTTTTTTAATGGAGTATTGTTCTAATACTGTCTTGTGTGGATTAATTTATAAGGTTAGAAGACTTTTAGGAGCTTAGATGGAGGACTGGGAAAGTTAACAGTGGGAGATGAGAGAGTAATTTGAGAAGAGTTGGGGAGAGAGGTTAGGGTTATACCTACAACTCTTAACCAGGAAAGAGGGGTTCACGATTGGACCCTAGAGTCTTAAAATTGTATAGTGTATGTAAATGTGGAGATATGCATTTTTCCTGAGGTGTGGAGCCTCAGCTTTCATCAGATGCTCAAAGAGGTCTATTATCTACAATGTTGAAGAGTCATTGGTTTGTGATAGTGGAAGGTACATTTTGAAAAAGCACAACTCACTGAATGGGAGCAGGAAAGCAAAAGCAACTTGTATTAAGAAGAAATATTTATTTAAAATTTTTTTCTTCCAGTTTTATTGAGCTATAATCAACACACAGCAATGTATAAGTTTAAGGTATACGGCATAATGATTTGACTGACATACATCATGAAATGATGATCACAATAAGTTTAGTGAATACCTGTCATCTCACATAGATACAAAATTAAAGAAATAGAAAAAATAATTTTTCCTTTGTGATGAGACCTCTTAGGATTTATTCTCTTAACAACTCATATGTAACATACAACAATGTTATTTATCTTCCTCATGTTGTACGTTACATCCCTAGTACTTATTTACCTTGTAACTGGGAGTTTGTACCTTTTGACACCTTCATCCAGTTACCCCGCACCTGATCCCCCACCTCTGGTAACCACAAATCTGATCTCTTTTTCTATGAGTTTGGATTTCTTCTGAAGTATAATTGACCTGCAGCATTGTGTTAGTTCTTGTTACACAACACAGTGATTCAATATTTCTATACATTTCAAAATGATCACCGTGATAGTTGTGATCTGCTACTATACAAAGATATTACGTAATTATTGACTATATTCCCCACACTGTGCATTTTACACCCATGACTCATTTATTAGCAATAGCAACCTTTGAGCTGAAATGAGGGGGAAAAGGGGGACCAGAAGAGTGCTGTAATCAACTGGCTCCATCATTAATTTTCCTGGACTCCAAGCAACACATTAGTAACAATCAACGTAATATTTTCTTCCTGGATCAGTTAGCTTCTGCTGCATAACAATCACCCCGAATCCTAATAGCTTAAAACAATAAGCATTTACTTAACATATGATTCTATAGGTCAGCAATTTGGACCAGACTGAGCTAGGTGATTCTTCTGTTCTCAGCTGGACTCACTCTGGAATCTGCAGTTAGCTGCCAGGCTGTCCGGGGACTGGCTGATGTAGGGTGGCCTCAAGTGGGTGTCTCATCGCTTGTTCACATGGCAGCTGGGCAGGAATCCAAGAGAGCCAGTGGAAGCCTCTTGTGGCCTTGCCTCAGAACTGGCTACCGTGACTTCTCCTGCACTGTATGAGCTAAAGCAAGTCACACAACTATCCCTTATTCAAAGGAAGGATTCCACCTCTCGATGGAATGAGATATAAAATCATTTTGCAAAGAACACGGATACCTGGAGGAGAGAAGGATTGTGGCCATTTATTTTGGCAATCAACCACCACTCCCAACCCCATGCCTAATTCATCAGCCAATTTTGGTCTCTTTTATTAACGGGAATTCTGATATTCTTAATCTTATACCAGCTACATTGACGAAAAGAGAAAGCCTCAGATAGAGATTACATGTGGCATCAGGGGCCCAGAGAGAGAGTGATTTATCCAAGGTCATAAAGCAAGTGAGCAGAACGGCCAGGCCGAGCACTTCCTTAGGTCATTTCTATTCAGTTCTCAGCTACTTCACACCATACCTCATTCAATTACAGGTGTCCTAATGCTTTGGGACTTCTCCAAGCAAGAATCCACATCAGTGTATCTCAAAGTGTTTGCGATGAAGGGTCAGTTTCTGTTGTTGTTGCTTTTGGTTGGTTTTATTTCTAATCCATCATGGATTAATACTAGTATGAAGCTCGTGCCAAGTGTGACTCATCACGTGAATCTGACAACAATCAAACTGCTTTATACCCTATTGAGTGAAGAGAGGCCCCTGATCACACACTTGGCTGTCACTGCAATGTCAAATTGCTATACAAGTTTCTGAATGCTTACTCTTAACTTTCTGCAATTACCTCACTCCAGACAGGTAACAAGCAGTTGGCAGAGTGATATCACACCTTGAGAAGCATTGCTCTGCATCCATTGTCTCATCCTATCTTCATCATATCCCGAGGAGGTAGGAAAACTGGGGCTTTGTGGCCCTTTTGAACCAGATAAGGAAACTGTGGCCTAGAAAAGCAAAGGGCTGATCAAAGATCACCCAGGGCCCTGGACCTTGTCCAATACTCTTCTCATCCTGCACCATATCACTCTGCCTCCCTAAATTACATTTTAAGACAAACAAACCTGCTTAGTTAAAGAAATCAGCTTTCTCTTCACATCCCAAGTCCAAAGCCTACGCTGAGTTACTGAGGCTGAAAAAAGTTTACCTTTTACATTGGGGATTTATGCAGTATTTACATAATCAGATCCCACCCCCCACCATGCTCAGAGAAATTAATTCAAAATGCAGTTACGAGGTATTTCACATTTAAACATTTAATGAGCTCTTCATCACTCCCCTCAGTGTGTGTGAGTCCTAGGGTGGCGATGAGGGGGTTTCTCCCTGGTGCTTTGCAAAGGAAAGTTGCCGAGGCAGCAGAACCACAGGCCCCGTTTACGTGCAGAGTAAGTAATTCTCCTTGGGCTGACACGGGCAAAGTCAGAGAATGGAAAGTGCAGGAGGGCAGCGGGCCTGCAACTTGAAGATGTCTTGGTCCCACTTCTGCCATCCTGGAGTGTCCAATAGACAGAACACAGAGCATTGACCAGCACCATATGCCCTCCGGGTGGGTCGGGAAGAGCACCTGCTCCCACCTCACCTTTCCTGTTCCACACTTTAACCAAGGAGAGAAAGCCTTCAGGACAGAGATCCTGTCTGTGCTGGGTCCTAGAAATGGTACAACTCTGGTCATAGAAGGGGCAGAGTTTCCCTGAGTCCTCTTTCGGGCTTGGGCTCTGTGGTCCTGAGAGAAGCCTTTCACCTTGACTTAGCAGACCTCACAATCCCCAGACTCTTGTGCAGGCTTCAAACAGGATGGAGGGGCCCAGACAAATAGGACCCCAGGATCTTATACCTCACTAGGCAAGTTTCAGGGGTGTCAGCTTGACATCAAAACATTGAAGATATAAGCAGATCTCTTGGATCTGAGAGTTCAGCAAGGGAGCCTTGACCCTTGGGATCCTAGAATTTCAGGGCTGGTGGGGGAGGTTCTTCAAGCGTCATTTCGTCCAGGGTTTGCTAACTGCTCTGTATCCTCATTGTTTTATATGTTTCCTTTGAACAAAATGTTCAGTAGCTTTAGGGGAAAAAAGCGAAAAGCGAAAAGAAATCACTGAGTTAGTCCCATCCCCTCATTTCTAAATGGAGAAACTGAGGTCCGACACTGAGTGTGACATGTGAGGCCATCTAGCTAATGGACAGAAGCAATGTCGGTGGTTTTTCCCTCTGGCCAGGGCTCTGTCCACCACCCTCTTCTGACACTCCAGTTCCTCTCTATTTCCAAAGCCTTTCCTGGCCTTGGTTGGAAGGTGGACCTGTTTAAATTGGCAGAGGCCTCCTAACAACTTCGGGAACCGTCACTGCTGCGTCGAGGTCTCACACATTCCCTCTGCCCGGAATGTTCCTCCCACAGGTGCTCACGCGGCTGGCGCCCTGGTGGCACTGAGATCTTCTTGATCTAATGCGACCTCAGAGAGGTTTTCCCTACCTTCCCCCTACAAAGTGCCTTCTCTCTCATCCCACCAACACGTACTAGGTACCTTCTTCCACATCTCCATGTTTTATTTTCTTAAAGGCTTTATTAGCAACTAAACTTGTCTTGTTTGTTTATTCAATAGATTAATATCTGTCTCTCCTAACAGAATGTAAAGTCATGAGATCAGGGGTTTTGTCTCAACTACCATATTATCTTCAAGTCCTGGCTCACTGTCTGTCCCATAGTAGACAATTAATCTTTGCATGAATGAAAGTCTATCTTCATTTTGTATACCAAGGCACAAGACCTTCAGAGTAATAGCAATTTGCTCCAGTGTTCAGTGGTATTTGTCACCACAAATTGCCCCTGACCACACTCCTCACATGCATTGATGAAGACATCTACATGAATCCCTCATCTCTAAGATGCTCACAGCTGAGCTCTCTGGAAACCTCTCAGCTGACATGATGGCCATAAAAAAAGCATCCAAACCCACTTGGCCTTGGTTTCCTGGGTAACCAAGGTTGTGTGCTTAGATACACATGACCAAGCAGGACTCTCCCAGGGGACATGAGCATTGAAGACTCAGGCACTAGCTGCATGTTTTTTACTCTCTCAAGTAGCCATTGCCTGAGGCTGACAAGCAGTTCGGTGGCTTCATCTCTGGCGTCAGATCCAAACTCTCAGTGGACAAGGTGCCCAGTCCCAGTACAAATTTTACATCCAAGTTCAAATAATGCTCGAGCTCCAGTCTGTGCAAGATGGAGCAGTACGTTAATTCATATTTTGTTGTATAGATGCTATAGAGATCAGACAAAAATTAAACGGCACATTCTTCTATGCATGGACACCAAGTCATGCCTAATATCTTGGCCTAAATACATTCCCTTTCACTTTGCCTTTCTTTTTGCTCAAGAGGATAGAGAAGGCCATGAAGACACTTCCCTTTACCCTGTCAGCCTAATAACTGATGCCACCAAAGTCTCACGTTCTAGGCAATACAGAACTTTGTGAAGAATAAAAATTGCACACTGGTGGTTCATGGGAGCAAGAATGAATAATAGGTGTGTTATGATTGGCCAACATAGTATTTTTCTTAATTAATTAGTAGCTGTCATTGAAAAATCAGGAGCTTCTCATAGAAATCCAGATTTCCAGATTCTCTTTAAAAACTGGGATATCTGGCAACATCAAGTCTATGTCATAGCTTGGTTTCCCTGGAAAGCAGGCACTGAGACAAAGGCTTGGGTATAAGTAGTTTTTGTGGAAACTGATCTCAGAAATCAATAGTAAGGGAGCAGGAAGATGAAATAGACAAGGAGGAAAAACTGACAAAAGACTAATTATTGCTGGAAGCAACAGAGGCTTGATGGCACTGAAATTTCTGGGATACAGTTAGAAAGCTTTCCAAAATTAATGACCTGAAAGACCAGAGGCTGTGACATTTATGCACCAGTGCCCCTCTCCCCTTGAGATGTTAATTTCCTAACACTTCTGCACACATTGCAAACCAAGCCAGGTTGTACATAGGCTGATTTGACTCCCATAATTAGAAAACATTGTAGCTATAAAGAGAAAGACATGTAGTACAAGTTTGAGGTGAGATGCTGTCTTTGGTGAGTCAGAATTATCCATCACAGTTGCAGCTGAAATCAGAAGCAGAACATGGAAATGTGACAAAATACCAAAAAGCATATGCTACAGTCCACCCCTTGGACCTATCAGATACACTAGCTAATAAGTATAGTTCTTCCTAGTATGCAATATTTCTTTTGATATATATCTTGGCTGGAAGATGGAGTGTTTTATTTCCACTTGGCTTTTTCTACTTTAATGGTTCTTATTCTACAGATCAGGGACTGATGTGAGAGTTATACCAACAGTTAAGTATATCCATCCCATTTATATATTCCAGCCCTCGGTAGACCTATGGACCCCCTGGATCCACTGTTAGATGGACGTGGGTCAGGATTTCATTTATTATCAGTTCTCCTAAGCCTGTACTCTAACCAAGGGACCATGATTGTGTTTTATTTATTATTTTTATTTTTGGCTGTGTTGGGTCTTCGTTTCTGTGTGAGGGCTTTCTCCAGTTGCGGCGAGTGGGGGCCACTCTTCATCGCGGTGCGCGGGCCTCTCACTATCGCGGCCTCTCTTGTTGCGGAGCAGAGGCTCCAGACGCTCAGGCTCAGTAGTTGTGGCTCACGGGCCCAGTTGCTCCGCGGCATGTGGGATCTTCCCAGACCAGGGCTCGAACCCATGTCCCCTGCATTGGCAGGCAGATTCTCAACCACTGCGCCACCAGGGAAGCCCCATGATTGTGTTTTGACTCCCCTCTAGCATCACTGTGATCTCTGACTTCATATGCAATATCCCTAGTAGATTCTGGCTATTCCTCTATTCTCTGTTTACACTCAGTCTCATAAATTGTTACCAGTTCTTTAGGGAAGAATTAAGAGAATATTTATTAAATAAACAAATAAAATATTATTGTTGTGGTATTTCAGGGTCTTTCTTCATGAGGAACCAATCTCACTTCAACCAATAGACCTTGACTCTGAAAACTGATTCATGTCTAGAAATTGAATGAGGAATTGTAATTTTCCATTGCTGTGGCTGATGTCAGCCTTTGCTTTTCAATTCTCAATTATTTCCCATCGTACAAGTCAAGCAATACCCTAATCAGCTTCTCAGATAACTCACCCCTAAGGATGTCATCAGCTATTGACCGTTCTGACAGATCCCTGTGAGTCAAAGAACTCTGGTTGCCATCCTAGCTTTGCTGCCAACTGTGACCACCTTTCCTCTGATATAAAGTGCTGCCAGCTGGCTTCTGAAATTCTGGAGCCCTGTCCCACCACAGTGTTTCCTGCAGTCGATACTGTCTTTCCGCAGTCAACCACCACTGAACTTTTCAGTCATGCTTGTGCCCCCTCAGTAGTATATTCCTAATTGTCCAGCTGAAGGTATGACTTCTGAGCCCTCCCAGGGAAACAGTTAGGTAGAGGGTATTCAGTGGTACTCCATTCCAACATTTTTACTTCCCTAAGCTTTACTACTCATTTTGCAAGGCTTTGCCATACCCAATTCATTTACTACAGTCCATCATCATTCAGAAGATTTAAGGAATCATTCCAGAAGCTTGCTAGACTGGCTCCAGGTGTCCCTACCAGAATGCTAAGTCCTAAGTCACAGGAGAGCATTCCCATATCAATAAATTCACCCTCACACAGCTTTGCATTCTGTTCCCCTTGTCCAACTCCATCAAGATCTTCTCTCCCACATATTTCCCAGATTCTTGCTGGTGTATATTAATCAAGTCCTAAACTCTTTTAGTGAGTAAGCTTTTTATTCTCTATAAAGGGATTTTATTTCACTTTACCTATGTTGAGACCTGTTATTGGTCTAGTTACTGGTATGGAAGCAGTGGTGGGAGGTAGGAGTAGATCTTTTGGAATACAGCATTATTTTGAGAAACATCCACCCCAGGAAATGTCTCCTGGAGAGAGAAGGCTATTCTCTAAGAAGAGAAAAGAGGCTGTGTCTATTGCCCAAAAGGGCTCAGGGAAATCTAGGAATTCAAGTTTAGACACATCTACCCAAATGTCCTAAGTCCATGTTTCAGGGCCTCATTCCTTCCCTAACATGGTCCTGACTTTAGTATAGGAGATCTGTTAAAGTTGTGCATTCCATCTCCAATCATAGGAGATAAGAGTCACTTTAAAACTTTCATGGAAACTTTCTATGTTTTACAATATAAAAGAATTATCAAGATCTTTTCCAAAGACAATAGGGTTCAATTCCACTCTAACCTCTGGAAAGCATAAAGAATGTCTCCTAGAATTATTCACCTGAAAGATGAGAGGATGGAGCATTTATCCACAAACCTTCAACTTCCACCAGTTGAGAGTTGGCCCGCTGGGGTGTAACTTGCCACATTTTGGACTTCACTTGTATGTGAACCAATACATCCCACAGCATTAGGAAAGATCTTGAAGCAGAAAGACAGAATGTTGTTGTTCCAAGATGACTAAGAACTCCCATGGATCTGTCCCCCTATAGATGAAATAAGAATTGGGCCATGAGGATATAACATGGTACCTTCATCTACCTTTAAAGGCATCTTCTAATGTCTAAGTTTTCATGTGGCAACAGTTATCTGGAGATAAGGAGTGAACTCTGTATGTTTTCTATGTGTACTCTGTATGTACCCTACATGTACTCATATAATCTCCAAATTATCTTGGTCTCCTGGCCAGCTTCATTAATGTAGAAAATCTTACCTTGCCTCTGTAGACATTAGACTTTTAAACCCTGAATTAGAATAGCCAGAGAACATAAAATTTTAAAGGATCAAAGAGATAACCTGAATCAATACCTTTATTGTACGAGTGAGAAAACAGGTCCATCAAAATGTAATTGTCATGGGGGCAACAGAATTTAGATATTCTAGTTTTGCTATTCTTCCTTATTTGCCTCTTTCTGTGCCTCAAGCCCCTACTATTTTTCTCATGAGAGGGAGTGGATGACTCCACACAGCCCATAACTGTTTTTGGAAACAAATCAATAGTCTCCAGCCCAGACTTCTGGCTTGCCTCCAGAACAATTGCCCCCTAGTGACCTTCACTTTAATGTTGCACAGCTACTTCAAACTCAAAGCTATCCCAAAGTGAATAATCTTTTCCACAAAATCTGCATCTCCTACTAAACTTCTGTTAATTCTATATTCTTCTTTTTCTCATACCCTGTTGCTCATATCTATTTTGAGTTTGATATTGGCTTTTATCATCTTTCACTTTAACCACTGCAATCATCTCATAAATGGTCTTTTTGCATTTATTCTCTCTTCCTTCTAATCCATCTTCCATAACACTGCCAGAGTGATATTTATAAACTGCAAAATGGAAAAAACTACTACTCTTCTTAAAATCCAATGGCTCACTATCACACATAGCACACAAATATTGAGACCCTACCTATTCTCTCGCTAGATGTTGTGTTTACAATGGCTAACAACACAAACGTGTCTCCATAGTCATAGAGCTTTGAACGTCATGGAGTTTCCAAAAGCTTTAACTTCCTGATTGTGGTGCACAAACCCATCCATGTTCTATTTTCTGCTCACTTCCCAAAATTATTTCTTAAAATGCTTCCACCTCTGTAAACGGTTGCAATTCCCTGAAGGAACAAAACCCCACAAGGAGAGGGACTGTTTTATTAGTCTTGCCAGAATGTAGCACAGTGACAGGCACTTACTAGGAATTCAGTGAAGGTTCATTGAATGAACAAATGAACTGTAGACAACCACAGAGATAAAAGTGGGATGAGGCAAGCAAGGCACCTAGGGTGCAAAATTTAAGGAGGCACTCACTCTTGGTGTATACCCTAGATGCTCTTAGGGTACACTTACCCTAATCTGGGACCTGGACAGCCATTAGGAACCATGGATTACAGGAAGGGGGTTTTGTGTGAGCTGTCCAGCGTGCTGGACAGAAGATAGAGGTTTCCGTGGGCTGTCCAGGGTTCTGTTTGGAAACTGCACATCTCTGGTGTCCTTTGCCTGTGTGCAGCCCATTTACCATAGATCTTTGTTTGAGGATCAAAGTAGCTAAGGTATGTGGCACACCACAGGTTCCAGACTGCATTCCAAAAGGTACCAAGAAGACCAGACAGAATATGCCTCCGGCATTCAGCTTCTGAAAAACAGATGCTGTGCATTCTCAGGTGCTGTGAGAAGCTAGAAAATACTCGCCCCCAACTCCGTGGGACCATTATAAAAAAAGTGTTTTCCAAGTTGTCTCTATCAATAACATACAGCAATTTTCAAATGGTTTTGAGATATTTTTCCTGACAGCTAGCAGCTATTTAAAGAGTTAATCTGAATCTATCCAACACACCTAATTACTAAAAGTCAAAACCTCAGTAAACACCTAAATGGTCTTTACTTATGTTGCCAAAAATCTGGAGAGACTAAAATTTCCCCACTGAATTTTACCCTACACAACACAGCCTTTATCCAAATACAGCCCTGAGTTAAAGGAAGAAGTATGGGTTCCTCTATGACAGCTTGCATTCAGACAAAGGTTTGGCTTTTTTTTTTTTTTTTTTTTACTATTTTGTGCAGTTTTTGTTTATTCAAATGAACAAACTAAATATGTGAAGTGGTGCGTTAGTTTTGGATGACCTTTCAGATTGTCTCTTGAAACATACACACAGACTCATTTCAGTGGGAA
The DNA here is from genome assembly GCF_028021215.1 of Eschrichtius robustus. Classification (NCBI taxonomy): domain Eukaryota; kingdom Metazoa; phylum Chordata; class Mammalia; order Artiodactyla; family Eschrichtiidae; genus Eschrichtius; species Eschrichtius robustus. Next base: position 35,495,782 of record NC_090842.1, on the reverse strand, counting down.
ATTTCATACAGTAGGTACACAGAATCCTAAAATGACAGACCTTGAAGATGGAACTTACCTAGTCTAACTTTTGAATTTAACAAAGAAACTAAAGTTAAGTAAGCAAGGTCATACAATGAGCTAGTGACAGAGCTAGGATCAGGATTCAGATTTTCCAAAAACAAAACAAATACTCTGTCCTCCATCACCACACATGGGAATTCATCCTTCCCACAAGTCCTGGTCACCTGGTGTTGGAACTTTTAAGGAGAACATATAAAGGGAAAGAAGGTAACAATAAATAATAATAATACTTACCGTGTTCCAGGCACTGTGTTTTAAACAGTGACTGCATGTAATTGATATTATTATTACTGTTGTCATTTTGTTTTTTGTTGTTATTGCTGTCATGACCATCATCATCATCATCATCCCCCTTTTACAATGAGGAAATCAAGGCTCAGAGAGGTTAGGTAATTAACCCAAGTTCACAAGGATAGTAAGTGACTGAACAGGGATTTGAATTTAGATTGGGCTTCAAAACATTTACTCCCTTTACCAGCACACTACGCTGCCTTCCTATTTTCTTCTTTAGCTTGCTTCCTTTGAAAACGTTTGGCTTTATGTTCATCTACATGAAATGCACTAAATCTCTGGTGATGACAGCATTTAACACTTCTAACCAGATGCAGCTGAGCAGATCAATGCATGAGGTAAATCACAAAATAGAGAATAAACTTAATGGGCAAGTTATTTAGATGTCTTATTTTCTATAATTACATAAGCTCAGTAGAATTCAAATGAATGGTACTCACATAGCCACACCTGGCTAAATAATGTCTGCTATTATTATTGCTATTATTATTAACAAAAATAATAAACAAGTATATATTATATGCCAGCTAATTTATAGCCCTAACTTCACATAATCCTCAAAATGACCTTGTGATATAGGTACTAGTGACACATTTTATGGATGAAGAAACCAAGGTCCAGAGAATTTAGATTGCTTGTCCACCTTTTAATGTCATTTTGGCTGACTTTGATTTTTCCAGGACTTGGCCTCCTCCAGATTACAAACCACTTCCCAGTGGGGCTGCGTCCCATATTTTGCTAATCCTGCCAGGGCAGCAAGTGCCTGGCTTAGTTAGTTTTATTTTTGTTTCAGTGTATTTCGGTGATATTGTGATCATTGCTCAGCAGAACTGGATGGCTTACACATTGCCAAGCACATCTCTCATTATGCACTGCTGAGCATGTGCTCATGTCACTCTCTTGTCCTGGAAAGCCCTTCCTTTCATCTCCAAATACTCAAACCTCCGCAATTAAGGCTCAAATGGCATTCATTCATGTTATACTCCCTTAACTCCCATAGAATCTCATCTAAATGACTCATTACTTCATTTACTTATTAATTTACTCACTGGGCAAAGGAGACTCTACTCTGGACGAGACATTGTACCTAAAAGTTGGGTTGGTTAAACAAACGACACTTACTGAAACATTTTATGGCATTTGTTATATTCTACCTTTTGTTCTGTTTATTCATATTCATTTTGCTTCCAACCTAATCCATACTAAACGTTTTGAGGACAAAATTATATTTCATTCATCTTCATATTACACCCTCAAATGCCTAGGAGAGTGCATTATGTGTGGGAAATGAGGACAACAAACAAACATTCAATAAATAATTAAACATTTTTAGGAAAAATACATTATTTGAAAAAATGAGAATGTTGATTAATTTTACAATTTATATAAATTACCAAATTATTTTTTAAATAACAATTGGTCTAATCACATACAAAGTAACCTGGCAGTGATGTCATCAAGACACACACACACACACGCACACACACGCACAATATTCCACATTTTATTTGCTTTTGGTTTTCTTCTTTCAAAAATTTTTGGCTTCGAATCAATGGACAAAGGATTAATCTCCAAAATATATAAACAGCTCATGCAGCTCAATATTAAAGAAACAAACAACCCAATCCAAAAATGGGCAGAGGATCTAAATAGACATTTCTCCAAAGAAGACATGCAGATGGCCAAGAAGCACATAAAAAGATGCTCAACATCACTAATTATTAGAGAAATGCAAATCAAAACTACAATGAGGTATCACCTCACACCAGTTAGAATGGACATCATCAGAAAATCTACAAACAACAAATGCTGGAGAAGGTGTGGAGAAAACGGAACCCTCTTGCACTGTTGGTGGGAATGTAAATTGATACAGCCACTATGGAGAACAATATGGAGGTTCCTTAAAAAACTAAAAATAGAATTACCATATGATCCAGCAATCCCACTACTGGGCATATACCCAGAGAAAACTGTAATTCAAAAAGACACATGCACCCCAGTGTTCATTGCAGCACTATTTACAATAGCCGGGTCGTGGAAGCAACCTAAATGCCCATCGACAGACGAATGGATAAAGAAGTTGTGGTACATATATACAATGGAATATTACTCAGCCATAAAAAGGAACGAAATTGAGTCATTTGTTGAGACGTGGATGGATCTAGAGACTGTCATACAGAGTGAAGTAAGTCAGAAAGAGAAAAACAAATATCGTATATTAACGCATGTATGTGGAACCTAGAAAAATGGTACAGATGAACCGGTTTGCAGGGCAGAAGTTGAGACACAGATGTAGAGAACAAACGTATGGACACCAAGGGGGGAAAACTGCGGTGGGGTGGGGATGGTGGTGTGCTGAATTGGGCGATTGGGATTGACATGTATACACTGATGTGTATAAAATTGATGACTGATTAAAAAACAAAAAAAGACAGCAGTCAAAATACACTGTTGATAAATTAGAAATTTGGGATTACTATACTGACATTACTACATATAAAATAAACAACAGGGACCAACTGTATAGCACAAGGAACCAAGGAACTATATTCAATATCTTGTAATAACTTATAATGGAAAAGAATCTTAAAAAGAGTATATATATATATATATATGTATACACACACATACATATATATATAACTGAATCACTTTGCTGTACACCTGAAACTACAACAACATTATAAATTAACTATACTTCAATTTTTTTGAATGGTTAAAAAAGAAAAAAATATATATTGTTGATTAAGAGCAGATACAGAATAATGCATTCTATATGTTTCCATTTTTATTGAGTTCAGAAACTGGCTAAACTAATCCATGGTATTATTAAGGATATTGGTTTCTTGTAAGGAAGGGCGAAAGCTGGGAACTGTACATGAAGGGGCTTTTAGGATCCTAGTAATGTTCTATTTCTTGATGTGTGTAGTGGTTTCATAGAAGTGTTCACTTAAACATTTTTTATCGTGCTTAAAATATGTGCACTTTTCTGTTTGTAAGTTATACTTTACAATAAAAATGCATTTTTAAAAGGAAAAGAAAATGTTTTAGCTTAAGTTTATCTACATGACCAGCCCCAAATCCTTAATAAAAGTACATGTTAAAGAAATTAATGCTGGAGGAAAATTACAAAACAGAAGGAGAATCTAATGACAGTTGAGGAAGCCCTCATAAGATTCTTGAGCCCATTGGCATCTGACTCCACTCTGAGGTCTTGCCCTGCAAGGAAGTCAACAGTTGAAACTTCTCCCAACTTGACTTCAGTTCTTAGAGCCTGGGACACCTGGATCTGTGTGGGACTTTTTTCATGACAAGTGGTTCTCCGGCACCAGGCAGGTTCTTCTCCTCAGTTGATAACTTCACTCTCTGCCATCTCTGAATTCACCACCTGCAACTAGAATCTATAAAACTCAGTGGGATAAAGTTCTTGTTTTTATAATTGTTGCTGGAACATTTTTTCTCTTTTAAAAAATTTCTTTCGTAATTTTAAAGAATCCTCATCCATGTGCAAGGTAAACAACATCCAGACATCAACTTCAAAAGTTCCCGGTGGCCCTAATGCCGCCAACTAGATGGCTTAGGGAAATGTGGGGTTGATTCTTGATGGCCACTGGATGTAGAGCCCATTTCCTATCCTAGGACACCCTGGAATCTACAATCTCAAGCTATTAGGGAAAACTCTTTCTGACCATACCATCTATCCACAGGATGAAAATTCATCTCACTTCCAGCCTTTGGGGTAGCTTATCTGCACCCTGCTTTACAAAATTCTGTACTTTTCCTCCTGCAATTGGCAGCAGTAATGTGTGTATGTGTGTGTGTCGGGAGGGTCTCTTCAGGGTAGGTCCTGAATTGACTGCACACATTGGAATATCCTCTGTGTTCACTAAATTAAAACCGCCAAAGGAAAAACATGAAAGGAACAGCTCAAAGGAGAGGGCAGAATATTTCAGAGACACCAAGGAAATCTTTCAAACAGTTCAATTTCAGTGAAGTATGTTTTGTTTTGATGGTACAAGTCTCTCTCTCATTCTCTCTCAAATATATATTTTAAAATTCACTGGTAACAGAGTTTGAGAAGCGACTGGTAAAAAGATTTCCAAAGGCTGGTCAGTTGGTTGAATTCATCTTCCATCAGTTACCTAGGAAAATACACCTAAGAGAAGCCCTTCTTCCATCTTGGCACTGAAAAATCTGCACATAAATAAAACATCTGTAAATCTCTTACCTGATTCTTTGTCCCACTGGAGCCACAAAGCTGCATTGTTATGGCAATGCAGCAAGATGGGGGGTCATAATGTATTTTTTGTCTTTATTATAATCTTCTCTGCTATAGAAAGCTCTCTGATGCAAGGCCACTATATTTACTCTCATTTCATAAACTACCATTATAGTAACATCTTTATTCCACCTGAAGGACTCAAAGGCCATGGTGAATGAGTTCCCATCTGGGAGGAGGGTCATCCTCACCAAATGGAGTCTTGTATAAATTCCAGACGTGATCATCTCCTCCATTCTGATGAGTGCAGTCACATGGCTCCAGGTTTACAGCAATGTTGTCTGTGCTTGGGGAAGCAGGAGACTACTGTACAGAGGAGAAATTTCTATGGCCTTTTAGTTTGCCCTAACATGGGAAATGTGAAGAACCCAGGGCAACAACCAGATTTAAATTCGACTGCTTCAGCTGAAAACACTTAGGAAATAAAAGAGCTGGAATGTTGTAACCAGTGAAACAAAGGCGAAACATATCTATAAAGAGATGGATGAACACACTGAGTTCATAAGCAATTCTATGGGATCTAAAATATTAACCTAGTTTTCCCATAATGATAAAAATATTCTTTTGTGTTGAAGCACATTTTTCCTTTAGAAAATGTCTGTTTTGAAATATCTGTTGAGTCCATTTTACATATCAACCCACATAAATTTCCCATGGAGTAGTTAATACAGAGCTTAGCTTTCAGTTATGTAGTTTGAATCCTGACTTGTCATGTTGCTTCTCTGAGCCACTTTCTTTCTTTATAATAATTCAACACCCATTTATGATAAAAAACCCTCCAGAAAGTAGGCATAGAGGGAGCTTACTTACCTCAACATAATAAAGGCCATATATGGCAAACTCACAGCCAACATCGTTCTGCATGGTGAAACACTGAAACCATTTCCTCTAAGATCAGGAACAAGACAAGCTTGCCCACACTCACTGCTATTATTCAACTTAGTTTTGGACGTTTTAGCCACAGCAATCACAGAAGAAAAAGAAATAAAAGGAATCCAAATCAGGAAAAAAAAGCAGTAAAATTGTCACTGTTTGCAGATGACATGATCCTATACATAGAGAATCCTAAAGATGCTACCAGAAAACTACTAGAGCTAATCAATGAATTTGATAAAGTAGCAGGATACAAAATTAATGCACAGAAATCTATTGCATTCTTATACACTAATGATGAAAAATCTGAAAGAGATTAAGGAAACACTCCCATTTACCATTGCAACAAAAAGAATAAAATACCTAGGAATAAACCTACATAAGGAGACAAAAGACCTGTATGCAGAAAACTATAAGACACTGATGAAAGAAATTAAAGTTGACACAAACAGATGGAGAGATATACCATGCTCTTGGATTGGAAGAATCAACACTGTGAAAATGACTATACTACTCAAAGCAATCTACAGATTCAATGCAATCCCTATCCAACTACCAATGGCATTTTTCACAGAACTAGAACAAAAAATTTCACAATTTGTATGGAAACACAAAAGACCCGGGATAGCCAAAGCAATCTTGAGAAAGAAAAACAGAGCTGGAGGAATCAGGCTCCCTGACTTCAGACTATACTTCAAAGCTACAGTAATCAAGACAGTATGGTACTGGCACAAAAACAGAAATATAGATCAACGGAACAGGATAGAAAGCTCAGAGGTAAACCCATGCACATATGGTCACCTTATCTTTGATAAAGGAGGCAAGAATATACAATGGAGAAAAGGCAGCCTCTTCAATATCTGGTGCTGGGAAAACTGGACAGCTACATGTAAAAGAATGAAATTAGAACACTCCCTAACACCGTATACAATAATAAACTCAAAATGGATTAAAGACCTAAATGTAAGTCCAGACATTATAAAACTCTTAGAGGAAAACACAGGCAGAACACTCTATGACATAAACCATAGCAAGATCCTTTTTGACCTACCTCCTAGAGAAATGGAAATAAAAACAAAAATAAACAAATGGGACCTAATGAAACTTAAAAGCTTTTGCACAGCAAAGGAAACCATAAACAAGATGAAAAGACAACCCTCAGAATGGGAGGAAATATTTGCAAATGAAACAACTGACAAAGAATTAATCTCCAAAATATACAAGCAGCTCATGCAGCTCAATGGCAAAAAAACAAAAAACCCAATCCAAAACGGGCAGAAGACCTAAATAGACATTTCTCCAAAGAAGATATACAGATGGCCAACAAACACATGAAAGGATGCTCAACATCACTAATCATTAGAGAAATGCAAATCAAAACTACAATGAGGTATTGCCTCACACTGGTCAGAATGGCCATCATCAAAAAATCTACAAACAATAAATGCTGGAGAGGGTGTGGAGAAAAGGGAACCCTCTTGCACTGTTCGTGGGAATGTAAATTGATACAGCCACTATGGAGAACAGTATGGAGGTTCCTTAAAAAACTCAAAATAGAACTACCATATGACCCAGCAATCCCACTACTGGGCATATACCGAGAGAAAACCATAATTCAAAAAGAGTCATGTACCACAATGTTCATTGCAGCAGTATTTACAATAGCCAGGACATGGAAGCAACCTAAGTGACCATCGACAGATGAATGGATGAAGATGAGGCACATATATATACAATGGAATATTACTCAGACATAAAAAGAAATGAAATTGAGTTATTTGTAGTGAGGTGGGTGGACCTAGAGTCTGTCATACAGAGTGAAGTAAGTCAGAAAGAGAAAAGCAAATACCGTATGCTAACACATATATAGGGAATCTAAAAAAAAAAAAAAGGTTCTGACGAACCTAGGGGCAGGACAGGAATAAAGATGCAGATGTAGAGAATGGACTTGAGGACAGGGGGAGGAGGAAGTGTAAGCTGGGATGAAGTGAGAGAGTGGCATTGACATATATACACTACCAAATGTAAAATAGATAGCTAGTGGGAAGCAGCTGCATAGCACAGGGAGATCAGCTCCGTGTTTTGTGACCACCTAGAGGGGTGAGATAGGGACGGTGGGAGGGAGACACAAGAGGGAGGGGATATGGAGATATACGTATATGTATAGCTGATTCACTTTGTTATACAGCAGAAACTAATACAACATTGTAAAGCAATTATACTCCATTAAAGATGTTTAAAAATTTTAAAAGGTTCATAATAATTTTAATGTTTAACATTATTATAATTTTTACATCACTGACACAAGTCAAAGTGTCTATAGACACGAGTTCAAATCCTGATCCATTTGTTACTAACTGTGAGACTTCAAATAAGTTATTTAACTCTTTTGGACCTTGTCTCTTGGTCTGTAAAATGGGAGTGAGGATATTTACATCTTAGTGTTGCTATGAAGATGAAATTATATAATGCATGTAAAGTTCATATCCTGGTTTGCAGCACATAGTTTAGGAACTCCGGGAGCTACAGAGAAAGCTTGACACAAGGCCATTTCTTTCCAGATGCTAATGTATAATTTGGAGAAAAAAGAAATTGAAGCAGAGAGGTTCTGGTTTGGGTAAGAGGAACAAAGCAGTGTCCACTCTGTATTGTCCATTGAATGTAACTGCAAACCTGTATAGAATGAATGGAGCAGCTACCTAAAGACTCTGAAAATTTAACAGTAGCAGGCAGATTATGATTTTTTTCCTTCTGATTCTGCAGACCTGGACTCAGACTAAGCCCAAATCCTGGAACTTCACACTAGATATGGGCAGAAAGAGCTTCAAGAGAAGTCATGTATTTCTCATCCAAAGAATGAGAAGGAGGGCACTTACAGAACAGAAAGGGTAGAGTAAATCCCTTTTTTGTTGTTGTTGTTTTGTGTTTTTCTTTTGCTTTTATTCCAGCTCCCAGGCAATCCCCAGTCACAAAGCTTAATCTCCCAGTGGTTAGGTGGCAGCTGGGCAGGTGCAGGGCAGAAATGGTAGTGGCTGCCAGCTGACACTTGAAATTCCAAGGAAGGGGAAATATTCTCTCTGACCAGAGAAATTATGTGAACTAAGAAATGGAAGGAAATCTCTCTCTATCTTCCTACCACTTTACCTCAGAGGCAGGTTTACCTGTGGCAACTGTGCAACAGACTAGGGATACTAAAAGTCACCTTTCTAGCCAGAGGACCAAGAAGGGGAGATTCTGGGAGCCAGGGTGTCAGAAAGAATGAAGAGTAGAGGCAGTTTGAGAAAGAGATGTCACAAAGTCATGTATGAACTTCAGCACTCACCCACAAGCTACACATGCATGGACCTGATCCTGAACAGCATACCTGAGGCTTTGGGGACTAAACACAGTGTTAATCACTGCCCAGAGTGGTGCACATGTGGAACAAATCTGAACAGCACTGCACAAATTTGAAACTGAACTGACATGGGAATCACAGTCCATTGAAAGTTGGTATGGCTTGAATAGAACTGAGTTGATTGCTTTGTTAAAACAAAGTCTTTACAGCATTAAAACAAACTACAAAGTCATATCACATGATATTTGAAATGCCTAGGATACAATCCAAAATTATTTGACATATGAAAAAAATCTCAACAACTTACAAAGGAAAAGACAATCAACAGACAACAACCAAGATAACTAAGATGTTGAAATTATCAGACAGACTTTAAAGCAGCTATTTATAATCATGCTCCAACAAGTAAGGGCAAACACTCTTGAAATAAGGGAAATATGGAAAGAAATAGAAGCTATAAAAATATTCAAATGGGAATATTAGATATAAAAAGTATAATAATAACCAAAATAAAACTTTCAGTTGATTGACTCAACAGCAAGATGTAGATTGCAGAAGAGTCAGTAAACTTAAAGATAAGTCAGTTTAAACTATCCAATCTGAACAACAGTGAGAAAAAATGAAAAAAAAAAAAGGAACAGAGCCTTAGGAAACTATGGGACGATACGAAAAAGTTTAACATTTGTGTTGTTAGAGCATCAGATGGAGAAAAGAATGAGCGTGGTGCAGAAAAAACTTTTCAAGAAATAATGTCTAAGAATTTCCCAATTTGGTAAGAGACATAAACTTATGTATTCAAAAAATCTCAGTGAATCCCAAATAGGAAATATTCAAAGAAATCCACCCAAAGATACACCATAATTAAATTGATGAAAACCAAAGACAATGAAAAAAATTTTGAAAGCAGCCAGAGGAAAAAGAAGCATTACACACATGGTACAACAATTCAAATTACTGCTGACTTCTCATCATGAATCATGGAAGCTTTAAAGTAATGGGACATTTTTAAAGTGCTGACAGTAAAATCAAACAAACAAAACAAAACCTAAAACAAAAACAAAAAAAACACCCCGTTGACCCAAAATTCTATATACAGCAAATACCTTTCAAGAATGAAGTTGAAATGAAAATATCCTCAAATAAAGGAAAACAAAAAGAATTCATGAGCAAAATTATATTAAAATAAGTGTAAAAAAATTTTCTTAAAACAGAAGAGAAATGATAACAGAAGAAAACTTAGAACTTTGTGAATAAAGGAAGGGCAACAGAAATGGTAAAATTGGGTAAATTTAATAGGTTATTTTTCTCAGACCAAGTTTTAAAAATACATAAGACACTGTAAAGGTATTTATTTCTTCTTGCATATGTTTTGCTGGTTTGGGCTTTAGAGGAATTGGTCCGTTCTATCTAAGATATCAAAGTTATGTGCATAAACGTGCATTTAATGTCTATGGGGCTTGTGATGATAATCCTCTTTTCATTCTTGTTACTGGTAATTTGTGTCTTCTCTTTACTTTCTTTTTCAGTCTAGTCAGAAGTTTCTCAACAAATAATGATAGAACAACTGAAGATCTCTATGCCAAAAAAATTAACCTTGATTCGTATGCCTTACCTTATACAAAATTAATTCATATATTTAAATGTAAAACTTCTAGAAAATAGGGAAAATCTTTATGATTTTGTGATACGTAAAATGTTCTTAGATGTGGAACAAAATGCATGATTCTTAGAAGAAAAAAAATTGCTAAATTGTGTGCCATCAAAATAAAAAACTATTGCCTTGCAAAAGATTCTATTAAGAGAATAAAAACTCAAGCTACAAATTGAGAAAAAATACTTTCAAGTAACGTATTCAACAAAGGACTTACATCCAGAATATATAAAGAACTCAACAATAAGAAAATAATTTAATAAAAATGGCAAGAGATTTGAAGAATTCCTTCACCCAAGAAGATATATTGATAGCAAGAAAAGCCCATGAAAAGATATTCAAACACCATTAAGTAAGCTGACTATATCAAGTGTTGATTACAATACAGAGCAACTGGAATTCTTGTACGTTGCTGGTGGGAATGCAAAACGGTACAGATATAGCCACTCTGGAAAAGAGACAGTTTCTTATAAAGTTAAACATATGATTACGTATGTCTGATCCAGACACTCACTCCTATATATTTACTTGAGAAAAATGAAACATATTTCTACATTTTATGCAAATGTTTATAGCATATTTATTTATAAAAACTAAAGGCTAGAAACAACCCAAATGTTCACTGACAGGTGAATAGATAAACAAATTGTGGTAGATTCATACAATGGATTACTACTCAGCAATCAAAAGAATGAACTATTGATGTACACAACGACATGGATGAACCTGAAAGGCATTACGCTAAGTGAAAAAGCCAATCCCAAAGGTTATGCGTTGTGTGACTCCATTTATATAACATTCTGTGAAAGGAAAATTATAGGGCCAGAGAATGGCTCAGTGGTTTTCAGGTATTTGGAGTAGGAGAGGCTGTGACTACAAAGGGGGCAGCACAGGGGTTATTTTTGGTTTGTTGGTACTGCTCTGTGTCATGATAATGGTGGTAGTTACTTGAACCTACACACATATTAAAACTCCTGGAACTATTCACCCCCAAAATAATTAATTTTACTATTTCTAAATTTTAAAAAAATATTAACAAGTTTTTTAAATAGAAGGGAATATTTTCTAGGTTGGAGGACAGCACTTGGCTTCATGTCAGTGGTGAGATTTGCCTAGGTATAAAGAAAGATGAGCAGGATTGGAATATATAAGAATAAAGAGTTTCTGGTTGAGTGATTTTCATGAAAAGTGGCGAGACTAGGCATGATGTATGTGCTGGACAAGGAATAAAAATGCCTTGGCTATTATAGGAAATGGTAGCTAGTGGAAAACTGTGGACTAGAATTTTGAAGTAATTCAGTGGCCAGATTAAAGAACCGAAAGAGAAGGTACTACATTAGGCCCTGATTCCCAAGATTTTTCCCCTATGACCCAAATGATGGATAAAAATGCACAATATTCTCTAGTTTGCATGACCAGATTTGATAAAATCCGACTCCAAATCACTAAAATAATTAGTGATTTTGACAAATGTAAAATATAACTCAGTCATGGACACTCACTGCAGGCCATCACATAGTTTGAAAGGCTCTGGGTTATTCAGTTATTCATAATGTCCCACACACTCTTTTTTTCCCATTCAGGAAGGCATCTTGGAATTTTAGTGACAGTGATGCTATAGGGATAAACTTGATTCTAGCATAGGTTATAAAAAGAGAAGTAATTCACAAACTTCAGTACTTTCATTTGACTATTTTTAGTAATAAATTACTTGCAATACCATAGTAGATTATCAAAAACATAAAATGAACTTTTGCATTCATTTCAGCCAGCACTGAGGAAATGCGGTATCATCCCCAGTGTCATTATGGAGTTGATTCTACTACTCAGCTCTGATGATATTAAGTGGTGAATAAAGTAGATGAGGTGCCAATCCTCATGGAGCTCTAAGTCTAGTGAAATTGAAAAAGTGATATACTAAAGCACATGGGTCATGGTTGAAGAAAGACTACAAGATTATTGGATTCAGAGGGAAACAGAGAAAGAAGCTTGCGTCACCAGAAGGAAATTTGTAAGTGGATGGGAATATTAGTCAAGGCTCTTTGGTTACAAATTACAGAAACACAAATCAAGTTGGGCTATGCAAAAGAGGGATATCACTGGCTTATGTAACTGAAAGTCCAGGGCTGTTAAGGGATGCTCAGTGTATTTCATCAGCCATCTAGCTCACCTCTCCACTCTGCTTTCCTCTATGTGACTATTCTCAGACTTCATGCTTACCTCCCAACAACAAGAGAACTTGCCAACTTTTCCAGAAACCACAGGGCTGACCCCTAGTGTCACAGATTGGCCAATAAATCATGTCCACATCTCTGGACCAATTCTAGAAGCATGGAGATAATGGTGGGTTGAGTAACCAGACCAGGCCATATGCCCCCTCCTAGACCCAGAGGTTAGAGTCATTCAAATTTGAACTGAGAGTGGGAGAGGGGAGATATGTCAACCAAAATCAAAATTTTGTATTTGGATGAAGAAGAAATGACTGATAGCAGGCAGTGCAATGGAAATAGAGTTCTTCTAGAACGGGGTTGACATGGAAGGTAAGCTCAGCTCATTCCAGATCCATTAATAAGACTCCAGAAAGACCCTAAACTGGAATAATTGTATTTCAGAAGCCCACCTTGCACAGGTGTTCATATTATGGAAACTTTTTATTCTCACATTTATCTCAGACTTCAACTCACTTCAGAGTTTCAATATTTACTGTTGTGTCTCAGAACTTCAGAGTTAAGAACTTTTCTGAGTGATGATTGGAAAGGGGGGTCATGGTCCAGAGGAAAGGCTCATGAACTTGGAGACAGATGGTTTACACGTGAATCCTGAGTATCCTCACTTCCCTGACTCAGCCCCTCACTATGAAAATGCAACTGGTGTGAGAATCAAATGAGATAATAAGTGAAAACGCACTTTAGTGTTTCAAGTAAAATTCTAGTGGGAGACATTATTGTTGGTGGCTTCTTATAAGTTGGTCTTGCATTAGCAGCTTTATTAAACACTCCTGAAGGAAACAGAATGATTTCTCATCCTTTTTGGTATCCCAACAGGCCTACCACAAGGCTGGAAAAATAGTAGGATCTTCCTAATTTCTTATGGAGTAGCTCAGTGAGTAGGTGAAGGAAGGAATGAATGGCTTTGGGCTTAGATTCCAATACAAATTCCTCAGAATGATTCATTTTATCATGATCAAATTTTTTAACATCAGTAGGTAAAGATAAAAGCCTGATTCTCTGATCTCTGAAAATATTGTGTGCAGTTCTCGACATACCTTTAAAAGACATGAAGAAGCTAGAGGAAGTGAGGAGGAGGACATCGAAAATGATCAAGGAGGTGGGAGCAGGAATGCCATCCAAGGATAGATCAAAATGGGTTGCTTTGTTCTGGAAATATAAAGGCTGAGAAAGAAATGATCAAAGTCTTTGAAATCCTGGGGGGTGGGGGGATGGATGGGGTGGAGATTTACCCTGCCCGCAATGTCCTTAATGCCCACATCACAGACAGAATTGTGGGGTCAACCCAATGTGGTATTTCTCATGATTTTAAGATAGTCTGTAGATTAAGAATCACTTTGAATGATGACTTTTCAAATTCACATCAGGAATGAAGTCATTTAAGCTACTTGGGCATCCGGAATTCGTGGAAGATGAGGCTGAAGAGGCACTTGTTCTAAAAGCAATTCATCTAGAAAGGTGGAACTTCTGCAGAAGAGCTGATGGAGAGGGCCAATCAGGGAAGAAAAACTGATAGTATCCTAAAACTTTAGGTAGTCAGTGAACAAATATGCCTGAACTTTTACAAATGGAAATTAGTGAGCTGCCCTTACAGACTTCTCTGGCTGCATTGTAGGCCCCATTTCTTTAGAGAGCCTTCTGTTGCCATCAAGTTTGCTTACTCTGTGCTGAAGATTAAGCACAGGGCTTTGACATCAGACCAGAGTTTAAGTACCAGTTTCATGATTACATTAAGTAGGTGTCATTTTGTTGCAAGTAATATGTAATCAAATTCAAATTGGCTTCAGCACAAAAATAATTTTAGGTTCAAGTTCATTCAATTGTAAAGACTAAGTAGGAATCGAACAGTATCATTAAATTAAAAGACAACTCTCTCTTTCTCTCTCTCTGCCTTACTCTCTCCCTCCCTCTCTGTAACTCCCACCTGAGCTAAGTTCTGTGTGATGGTTACTCTTACGAGTCAACTTGACTGGGCTAAGGGATGCTCAAATAGCTAATAAAACATTATTTCTGGGTGTGTTTATGAGGGTATTTCCAGAAGATATTAGCATTTGAATTGGTGAACTGAGTAAAGCAGATGATCCTTCCCAATATGAATGGGCATCATCCAAACCACTGAGGGACCAAATAGAACAAAAAGGTGAAAGGGGAGTTCAGTCTCTCTGCTTGAGCTAAGACATTCATCTACTCCTTCCCTCGGAAATCAGCGCTCCTGTTTCCCAGGCTTTCAGACTCAGGTCAGAACTTATACCATTAGCCCCCTGATTTGCAGGCCTTTGGACCACTGACTTTTCTGGTTTTCCAACTTGCAGATGGCAGATCGTGGGTCTTCTTGGCTGTGGGCCACCCCTCGGGAGAGCAAGGCAATACACTCCCAAGGGCAACTTCCAGTGAGGGTTGAAGCTGTGAGCCAATTCAGGTGACATTTAGAACCTCCATAACCGTGTGAGCCAACACCTATAATAAATTTCCACTGATATATCTATGTCTGTATCTATATATCTGTACCTATATTTGCATCTCCTATTGGTTCTGTTTCTCTGAGTAATACACTCTCCCTTCCTCTTGGTTTAGTCCACAGAGTCTCATGGATTACTCCTATATAGTCTAACAACTGCAGCAAAATTAAAGCATCTCTCTCCCAGCAACTCTAATAAAAGTCCTGGGGTTGAATACCATGAGACCAATTAAGGCACATGTCCATCACCGTGGTCAAGAGGGAGAAAAAAGCTGGCTGGCCAGACCTGAGTCACAAGCTCATTCTTGAAACTGAGAGAGTGTGGCCACCTGATTTGAATCATGTGGACTGAGAGAGGAGACCCCAAAGGAAAGTCAAAGCTGTTCGCGGATGAAGAGGAAATGAAAGTAGGTCAGGCAAAACAGCAGAGGTACATTTCAGTGGGTGAGCGTGCCCAGCATCTCCTCTGAAAAGCATTTTGTCAAGTACCTGTACACATCCTACACATCTCTGTGAGCCTTGTTCAAGAGGCACCTCCCCCAAGGAACTGCTCCATCACCACCCTTCAGGACTCCCTCCTTTCTCTGAATCCTAAGGCACCCCTTTTGGCAGCATGTCTTTTCTCTCTCAGGAAGGTTCTCAGGGACTGGGATGGTACATCACTCCTCTTCTATGTCCAAAGCAATGTCAGCTAGAACAAATCAGATCACACAGTGTGTACCTGGAAAACCAGACTCTTTCTAAACAGGGAGGTAGATTTCAACTCAGACAAAGGACAGGCTTTCTAACAAGTAGAGCTTCTCAGCAAGTTCAAGACTGGCTTGCTGCAAGGAGAGGATGAAGCAGCAGGGATGGACCTCTCTGGTTAGAGGCAGTGGAGGGGACTTAGGCATCAGGTGAGTAATTGAGCCAGATGAATTTAAGGTTTTGTTTTAAACTTGGTCCCATGGGAACAAAGGGCCATTGTGGGCAGAGGTTGATTGGAGAGCGCCCTTGGAAGGATCACATGTAGGAAAGTATGAAAAGTGTATTGAACAGAGGGAAGTGAGGCTTCAGCCGAGGACTCAGCCAATCCTAACTTTGGAACTGGGGTGGTTCTTCAGAGTTGTTCCAATTCAGACAAGATGCTGGCATTTTGCATCAGCCAGTCACTGGCTATGGGCTGACCCCTAAGAGAGCAAGGCAGTTCCCCATTCCCAAGGGCAACTACCAGTGAGGGTTGCAGCTATGAGCCAATGCAGCTGATATTCCCAGCAACTGGGGGATGGATGTGTTGACCTTGAAGAGGGAATGGGGATGTAGCATCCAGTACCCACTAATGTTCCATCTAGCTTAAGATATTGTGAGATGTCCACTTGTTTTTAAGTCTTAGTGTGAGTTATTTGGCATTCTCTATCTCCAAACTGTTCCTGCCAAATCTTACTACCAGATGTAGGTGGAGTCTGGTTGCATGATCAGTTGCTCAGATCAGAGTGGAAAAAATAAGAAAATAAATAGAAAAGTTGGACTTGATCACATTCCCTAGGAGAATCATTTCTACTAAGACTGACTCCTTCCTATCTGACTTAAATTCCCTCTAGTCTCCACCCCCCCTCCACCAACCCCATCTCCCATTGAACCGGGCAACGTGCAACCATCAGAACAAATTTTTAAACACTAAGAGACTTTGCTACAACCAACAACTTAGTCACAGTCAGACCATTGCCCAGCCAAAGAGCCCACGGTACCACACCATCTGATACCCATTTGTGTGGTATGCTGGTAAATGTTCTTCAACAACAGGTTTTTGGAGGTGGAGGGCTTATTTGTGGCTTTTGCCTATTTCTGTCGGTAAATGCTCTCACCATGGCCAATTTCAAATTAACAGTGTGGCATCACTGAACACAGAATTGGGCAAATTTGTACACAGTCATCTCTCACAAGTTGAGACTACCACAACTACTGGCTGGAATTAATTCTAGGATCAGATTTACCAGCCCACTGGGTTGAAATACTGTGCTACAATTTTAAAGGATGCTTAAAACTATAGCTGAGAGAGGCATTAGAATTGATTTGCATTGTGGTGAAGGCAAAGTCATATTTTTATTGAGGGGAAGTTGATTTACAGTATTATATAAGTTTCAGGTGTACAGCATAGTGATTTACAATTTTTAAAGATTATACTCCATTTAAAGTTATTATAAAATATTGGTTATATTCCCTGTGCTGTACAATATATCCTTGTACCTTATTTATTTTATATCAATACAGAGTAGTTTTACCTCCTAATCCTCTACCCCTAGATTGCCCCTCCCCCTTCCCTCTCTCCACTGGTAACCACTAGTTTGTTCTCTATATCTGTGAGTCTGTTTCTTTTTTGTTATATTCATTAGTTTTAGCTTTTAGACTTCACATATCGGTGATAACATACAGTATTTGTCCTTCTCTGTCTGACTTATTTCACTAGGTGTAATACCCTCCAGGGCCGTTGTTGCAAATGACAAAATTTCATTCTTTTTTACTGAGTAATAGTCTATCGTGTATATATATACAATGTCTTCTTTATCCATTCATCTGTCGATGGACACTTAGGTTGCTTCCATGTCCTGGCTATTGTAGATAGAGCTGCAATGAACATTGTGGTACATGACTCTTTTTGAATTATGGTTTTCTCAGGGTATATGCCCAGTAGTGGGATTGCTGGGTCATATGGTAGTTCTATTTTTAGTTTTTTGAGGAACCTCCATACTGTTCCCATAGTGGCTGAATCAGTTTACATTCCCACCAACAGTGCAAGAGGGTTCCCTTTTCTCCACACCCTCTCCAGCATTTATTGTTTGTAGACTTTTTGATGATGGTCATTCTGACCAGTGTGAGGTGATATCTCATTGTGGTTTTGATTTGGATTTTTCTGATGATTAGTGATGTTGAGCATCTTTTCATGTGCCTGTTGGCCATCTGTATGTCTTTTTTGGAAAATATCTCTTCAGGTCTTCTGACCATTTTTTTAATTGGGCTGTTTGTTTTTTGGTATTGAGATGTATGAGCTGTTTATGTATCTTAGATATTAACCTCTTATCAGTCATATCACTTGCAAATATTTTCTCCCATTCAGTAGGTTGTCGTTTTGTTTTATCAGTAGTTTCCTTTGCTGTGCAAAAGCTTTTAAGTTTAATTAGGTCCCAGTTGTTTATTTTCCTTTTGTTTCCTTTGCCTTAGGAGACAGATCCAAAATAGTATTGCTACAATTAATGTCAAAGAGTGTTCTGCCCATGTTTTTTTCTAGGAGCTTTATGGTTTCCAGTCCTACATTTCGGTCTTCAATCCATATTGAGTTTATTTTTGTATATGGTGTGAGAAAATGTTCTAATTTCCTTCTTTTACATGTAGCTCTCCAGTTTTCTCAGCACCATTTATTGAAAAGATTGTCTTTTCTCTATTGTATATTCTTGCCTTCTTTATTGGAGATTAATTGACCATAAGTGTGTGGGTTTATTTCTGGGCTCTCTATTCTGTTATATTGTTCTATCTGTCTGTTTTTCTGCCCATATCATACTGTTTTGATAACTATAACATTGTACTGATAGTATAGTCTTAAGTCAGGGAGTGTGATATCTCCAGTTCTGTTCTTCTTTCTTAAGATTGTTTTGGCTATTCAGGGTCTTCTGTGTTTCCATACAAATTTTAAAATTATTTGTTCTAGTTTTGTGAAAAATGCCATTGGTATTTTGATAGGGATTACATTGAATTTGTAGTTTGCCTTGGGTAGTATAGTCATTTTAACAATATTAATTCTTCCAATCCATGAAGACAGTATATCTTTCCATCTCTTTGCATTGCCTTCAGTTTCTTTTGTCAGTGTCTTATGGTATCCAAGTACAGGTCTTTTACCTTAGATTTATTCCTAAGTATTTTATTCTTTTTGATGTGATTGTAAATGGAATTGTCTCCTTAATTTCTCTTTCTGAGAGTTTATTATTAGTGTATAGAAATACAACAGATTACTGTATATTAATTTTGTATCTTGCAACTTTACCAAATTCATTGATGAGCTCTAGTAGTTTTCTGGTAGCATCTTTAGGATTTTCTATGTATAGTATGATGTCATCTGCAAACAGTGACAGTTGTACTTCTTCCTTTCCAATTTGGATTCCTTTTATTTCTTTTTTTTTTTTTTTTTTTTTTTTTTTGTATGACTGCTGTGGCTAGGACTTCCAATACCATGCTGAATAAAAGTGGAGAGAGTGGGCATCCTTGTCTTGTTCCTGATCTTGAGGGAAATGCTTTCAGCTCTTCACCATTGAGCATGATGTTAGCTTGGACTCGTCATATATGGCTTTTAATATGTTGAGGTATGTTCCCTCTCTACCTATTTTCTGGAGAGTTTTTATCATAAATGGATGTTGAATTTTGTCAAAAGCTTTTTCTGTATCTATTGGGGTGATCATATGCCTTTTATTTTCACTTTGTTAATGTAGTGTATCTCACTGATTGATTTGTGGGTATTGAATTATCCTTGCATCTCCGGGATAAATCCCACTTGATCATGGTGTATGATTCGTTTAATGTATTGTTGGAATTGGTTCGCTAATATTTTATTGAGGATTTTTGCATCTGTGTTCATCAGTGATATTGGCCTGAAATTTTCTTTTTTTGTGATATCTTTGTCTCTCAAAAGTCATATATTGAGAGTTAACTTCTCCCAGCACCAGCTACATTTTCAACATTACAGTGATGGGTATATATGCAGATTATCTTCATGAAAATACCTATCTAGCTAATTTATTGCTCAATCCTTTGGTGAGGTAACACAGACCTATAGAAAGCACTTGTTACTCTCTCTCAGTTATCTACCTCCCACTGTCCTCTCTGAACTTGATTCTCCTCTTCTGATCTCTTATCTTGCTCATTTCCATCCTATTACTTCCTACCTCTTTCAGCATTTCTTTGTATTGATGTTCAAACTTGACTATATTTGATTGTCAATCACATTATTTTTCCTAGGTCTTATATGTCTCTTCTGGTTCTACACACTGCTGCTCTTAGCAGCCAGTGACTTGATCCTTTGTTTATTCATTTAAAGGACAATTTAAACAATAGCAGGAGAAGGCATGGCTCAGCCCTTTCTACCAGGGCATGTTTGATGAGCCTTCAGAAGGAGAAATACCGATGTCCTCTGTGATGTCTGTCTTAGTCCGTTCAGGCTACTGTAACAAAATACCACAGACTGATTGACTTATAAACAACAGAAATTTATTTTACACAGTTCTGGAGGCTGTAAATCAAAGCTCGAGATGCCAGCATGGTCTGGGGAGAGCCCTTTATCCAGATCACAGACTCCTCGCTGTGTCCTCACATGATGGAAGGGGCTAAGGATCTCTGTGGGAGCACTAATTCCATTCATGAAGGCCCCATTCTCATGGTGTAATCACCTCCCAAAGTCTCCACCTACTAATATTATTACCTTTGGGGGTTAGGATTTTAACAGAATATTGAAGGGTTACAAATTTTCAGACCATAGCATTCCACCTCTGCCCCCCAAAATTTATGTCCTCACATGCAAAATACATTTATTGCATCCCAAGGGGGATGCACACCCCATAAGTCTTAACTCATTCCAGTATCAACTGAAACATGTAAAGTCCAAAGTCTCATCTGAATATCATCTAAATCAAATATGAGTGAGACTCAAAGTATGATTCATTCTGAGGCAAGTCTTTCTCCAGATGTGAACCTGATGATGCAAAATCAAACAAGTAGTGTTCTTCCAAAATTCAATGGTGGGACAGGCATAGGACAAATATTACCATTCCAAAAAGGAGAAATAGGAGAGAAGGAAGGATGACAGGTCCCAAGCAAGTCCAAAATCCAACAATATAAACAGCAATGTTATTTTAAGAAGGCTGGGATGTGTCATTGTTTTTAACACCTTCCAATGGGAAACCCTTCTCAACTCCCCAGCCAGGTTTGTCTCACTTTCTTCAAGACCCTGGGCACAGACTGGAATATGTATATCTCTGCCCACATACCTCTTCTGCCCTTTGAGGAGAAAGAAGGGCTGCAGCTTCTCCTCATCTCAAGTGTCCAGCAGTCCTTAGCACAAGGCTAGGAATATGGTAGGCACTCCCTGAAGTTTCGCTGAATTCATGTAACTCCATTCTTCTGGAGACAAAAAGTGTTTGATGAGTTCCTTATAATGAAGTGGCCTTTCCAAGGTCACCCAGAGAAGCTCAAGATAGAAGGAGCACCTGCCCAATGCATTCCATGAGGAGACCTCTTCCTCCCAGACGCAGGGCCCTGGGGACAGAGTAAGACAGACTTCTAGGAGAAAGTTCACATTCACACATCTCCAAACCCAGCTCACCATTCAACAATAGTCAGATGGTGACCCTGGTGCTGTCCTTCAAGGACATTTCAGGATTGTTCACTGCAGTCTTCCCTCCCAGCACAGCCAGACATCTCTGCCTCTGGCTATTGTCTGGTTCTTCCTGATGGCCAGGAGAGTAGCCAGAGTCCCCAAGAGATTTTTTCCTTTTATTCTATCATTGTCATAGACAAAGTCATTCTTTAATTATCTTCTGTGGGTTGGTCTTTGTGGTTGTTGAATTTGTTTCTTCTCTCCTCTGATTATTATGATTTGAATATGGAAAACCCAAGAAACCTGTCGTCTCAGCCACAGGCTGTCACTGGCACAAACACTGCTGTGTTGGAGACATGCTAGAGAGTCCCCAGAGGAGGGGATGGAAGGGCTTCAAGAGAGTGATTCAGGAGGGATTGGAGAGAGGACCCCAAAAAGTCTTCAAATTGTATGGACCTTCTTAGGTAAGAGACTGCAAACTAGTGGCCTGTAGACTGGATCCAACCCTTTATAAATGTTTGATTCACTTGTTTAGTGTTTTTATTTTAACTGAATTTCTTGCCAACATTTAAAAATCAAAAGATTACAAGAAAATATCCAATGTTCCACTCTGAAAAGTCATATCTGGCAGTGCTGCATGTATATCCCCTCAGACTAAGAAACTGCTGCCTCCTTTAGATGGGGCATGAGCTCTTAGCTTCACCACTGCCCTCTCTGGCCCACCTTACCCATTAGCAACTGCCCTGTTTTATAAGTTTGCCACTCTTGCTCTGGATCCTACATTAGATCTGGTCCTAGCTCCTGCCCCTTCTTCTTTTCACACATGCATACTTTTCCCCTTCCTCCTTTCTGAGATCTCGTTCTGCCTCTCTACCCCACTGCTATCCAGGTCAAAGCAGCCTAGTTTTGAGCTGGGCACAGTCAGCTAGACCACTCCACTGGATATCCTGCCATTACTGCAAACAGCATAGGCTGAGTGGAACACGTCATCTTCCACAGCCAGGCTTGGCCTTCTCCAATGCTTCCATCATTCTAGACTCAAATCCAGGAAGCCATCTTTCTTCCACCTCCTGTATCTATTGATAGACTTGTTACTTCTATCTTTCCTCAATGTCTCTCCCTGACCCCACTCCCTCTATCCTTGATGAAATTCTCATTAGCTCTAATCCAGACTCCAGGCTTGGTCTCCTAACTGTTCTACCCAATATAATTTCCCTCCTCTTTCTAACTTACCCTTTATGCGACTGCTGACAATCATTCTATAATCATGGCTTGGCTCATACGACTTTCCAACTCACAAGCTTCAGATGACAGCCCACTAGGGGCAGAATTGGGTTGGATTCCTTAGGAAGGCATTCAGGCCTCTTTAGAGTTTGTACCCAGTCATTTTAAGCTTTATAAATGCTGGAAGGGGGAAGTCAGAAAGAGCTGAGCTATGAAATAAGTCAGACTTGAAGTTCCAGCCCCACCCCTCAGCCTCTTGGTCCTTATCTATAAAATGGGGATACAAGCTTCCGGGTTAATGGCCCCTCACTTTATCTCTTCCTATTAAAATCCTACCCATCTTCAAGACCCAGATCAAATGCATATTGCACTGAAAGCTTCTCCCCTTCTTCTTCATATCATTCTTTTATTGAAATAAAATCTGTTTCTCTAGAATAGGAGTCAGCAAACTCTTTCTGTAAAATGTTTCAGGCTTTGTGAGTCATGCATTCTCTGTCCTAGCTATTCATTCCTGCTGTTGAACTACAACATCAGCTACAGATATTATGTAAACGAATGAGTAGGGCCATGTGCCAATAAATATTTATGGGCATTGAAATTTGAATTTCATACAATGTTCACCTATCACAAAATATTCTTCTTCTTTTGATTGTTTTCAGTCATTTAAAAGTGGTTCATGGGCCATATAAAAACAGGCAAGCAGTGGGCCAGATTGGGTCTGTGGGTCTTAGTTTGCCAACTCCTATTTTAGAGAGCAATTTTTTGCAACTATTCATTCTCTCTCTCTCTCTCTCTCTCGCTCGCTCGCTCGCTCGCTCGCTCTCTGTCTCTCCCCCACCCCCTTCCCTTATTAGATTCTGAACTCATCAATAACAGACATATGTTCACCTCTCCATCACCCACTCCTGGCAGAGGAAAGTCTTTCTCCAGAACTAGTGCACTTAACCCCTCTGCTCTAGAATACTGCTACCAACTTCAGGTAGTCCTCAGATTTTGCCATTGCCATCATGGTTTGGGATTCACAGGAGGCACAAATGCCAACAGATAAAGCATATTTTTAGAAATTTTTATTTTCTCATTAACACCAAAAGTAGGAGAGAACATTGCCAAGTGTTTTGAGAGTTGGGGAAAATGTTTCTCTAAACCCTTCAGATGACTAAACCTTGAAGACTCCAAAGTCCTAATGCCATATCTCTATACTGCTGTCCAGCCCACAACCTGGAAAGCCTTTGTTATAGATCCTCCTCTTTCTCCAGCTCTGCCTGAAGTCCTGAATGGGTAAAGATTGTCATCCTATTTTTATAGCTGGGGAACCACTGCTGAGAGAGGTTAAATAACTTTCTCCAAGGCTCAGCACGCCAAGGAGAGAAAGCAGGTTGTCTATGCAATTTTTCCTCTCCTAGGGCTAAAGAGTTAGAAGTTCATCCAAGACCGCAAGCAATTAAGCTGAGCTTCATTTGCTGAGTCTGGAGCAGACAGCCCCTGCTCTGCCAGGGTGTGTTTTTATCATAAATTCTTCTCCACCCTGGGGTTATGTTCGGCATTTCCCTTGGTCTTCAGAACATAACCACATATACTTTCCCGGCTTTCCAAGAGTTTGAAAAAAATGTCAAACCATCTACTGCATCGTGATTGGCTTCCATGGTAGAAATATATTGCTTTTGCCTCCCCAGCATCCATCTTCCCTTTTCTGGTGACAATAACTCAATTTTCCTTTGGAGGAACAACACTTTTTTCATGCCTGGCCCATTGGTTCACGTGGGGTCTCACCTCCCACCTTCAAAGGGGATCCATGACTCAGTCCTGATCAATAAGAATATTTCATCCCCCTGATCCCAGGGATCAGCTTGGGAATGGAGATGAGACTTGAGTCAACTAATTCAGCTAAGATTCTAGGGGCTCTGTGGGAGCTACTGGCAAAGAGAAACACCCTCTGTTTGCTCAACTAGGAGGGCATAAGCCTGGTGTTTCCAGGGGCCACCTTGTAGAAAGTGCCTCTGTGAGAGTGAAGCTGACACTGAGGAGGGCAGAGCTTTGGGGTGGAGAGAAGAAGAGCCAGACTCATGACACCACCTGAGTTTCAGCATCCATTTGTGCTTAAAGCCTAACTCTCTGCCTCTTGAGATAATAAATCTTTTTGTGTTCTTCATCCAGCTTGAGAAGAATTTTGAGACCTCATAACCCTCCCGTTTCCCTAAGCCTGTTGCCCTCATTTCCCACTCCCTGCTCATGTGACTTCTGGGCCTTGAAGTCCCCCTAAGAATGCTTCCAAATCCAGTCCAGACTTCAAGGCCAAGGTCAAGTCCCATGAAGATCTCCCAAACCCCTCACACTATGGATGCCACAAGGATCGGTCTCCCTCTGAACTGCTACATCAACTGCAGTGATTACATGGGTAGGAATAGAGGTGGATGACCACGATATCTTTGGGAATACAGATAACAGGACTTACGGATGGTTTTGATGATGGATTATACAAGTACAGAGCTGTTTTTTGTGGCACCAGAGTTTTCTGAGCTTGTCATGTCCATTTTACCATCTGCTCCCACCATTTTTCTCTGTCTAAATTACTACATAATCTGAATTATAGGGGTCCCAGAAGAAGAAGAGAAAAAGAAAGGGTCTGAGAAAATATTTGAAGAGATTATAGTTGAAAACTTCCCTAACGTGGGAAAGGAAATAGTCAATCAAGTCCAGGAAGCACAGAGAGTCCCATACAGGATAAATCCAAGGAGAAACACGCCAAGACACATATTAATCAAACTATCAAAATTTAAATGCAAAGAAAAAGTATTAAAAGAAGCAAGGGAAAAACAACAAATAACATACAAGGGAATCCCCATAAGGTTAACAGCTGATCTTTCAGCAGAAACTCTGCAAGCCAGAAGGGAGTAGCAGAACATATTTAAAGTGATGAAAGGGAAAAACCTACAACCAAGATTACTCTACCCAGCAAGGATCTCATTCAGATTCGATGGAGAAATTAAAACCTTTACAGACAAGCAAAAGTTAAGAGAATACAGGACCACCAAACCAGCTTTACAACAAATGTTAAAGGAACTTCTCTAAGCAGGAAACACAAGAGAAGGAAAAAACCTACAAAAAAAACCCCCAAAACAATTAAGAAAATGGTAATAGGAACATATATATCGATAATTACCTTAAATGTAAATGGATTAAATGCTCCAAGCAAAAGACATAGACTGGCTGAATGGATACAAAAACAATACCCATATATATGCTGTCTACAAGAGACCCACTTCAGGGACTTCCCTGGTAGCACAGTGGTTAAGAATCTGCTTACCAATGCAGGGGACATGGATTTGAGCCCTGGTCTGGGAAGATCGCACATGCCACAGAGCAATTAAACCCATGTGCCACAACTACTGAGCCTGTGCTCTAGAGCCCATGCTCCACAACAAGAGAAGCCACCACAATGAGAAGCCCATGCACAGCAATGAAGAGTAGCCCCAGCTCTCCGCAACTAGAGAAAGCCCACCACGCGCAGCAATGAAGACTGAACGCAGCCAAAAATAAATAAAATTAATAAAATTTTAAAAAAAAATTAAAAAAAAAAAAGAGACCCACTTCAAACCTAGGGACACATACAGACTGAAAGTAAGGGGATGGAAAAAGATATTCCATGCAAATGGAAATCAAAAGAAAGCTGGAGTAGCAATTCTCATATCAGACAAAATAGACTTTAAAATAAAGACTATTACAAGAGACAAAGAAAGACACTACCTAATGATCAAGGGATCCATCCAAGAAGAATATATAACAATTGTAAACATTTATGCACCCAACATAGGAACACCTCAATACATAAGGCAAATGCTAAGAGCCATAATAAGGGAAATCAACATTAACACAATAATAGTGGGGGACCTTAACACCCCACTTTCACCAATGGACAGATCATGCAGAATGAAAATAAACAAGGAAACACAAGCTTTAAATGACACATTAAACAAGATGGACTTAATTGATATTTACAGGATATTGCATCCTAAAACAACAGAATACACTTTCTTCTCAAGTGCTCATGAAACATTCTCCAGGATAGATCATATCTTGGGTCAAAAATCAAGCTTTGGTAAATTTAAGAAAATTGAAATCGTATCAGGCATCTTTTCCAACCACAACACTATGAGACTAGATATCAATTACAGGAAAAAAACTGTAAAAAATACAAACACATGGAGGCTAAATAATACGCTACTAAATAACCAAGAGATCACTGAAGAAATCAAAGAGGAAATCAAAAAATACCTAGAAACAAATGACAGTGAAAACATGACACCCCAAAACCTATCGATGCAGCAAAAGCAGTTCTAAGAGGGAAGTTTATAGCAATACAATCCTACCTCAAGAAACAAGAAGAATCTCAAATAAACAACCTAACCTTACACCTAAAGCAATTAGAGAAAGAAGAACAAAAAACCCCCAAAGTTAGCAGAACGAAAGTAATCATAAAGATCAGATCAGAAATAAATGAAAAAGAAATGAAGGAAACAATAGCAAAGGTCAATAAAACTAAAAGCTGGTTCTTTGAGAAGATAAACAAAATTGATAAACCATTAACCAGACTCATCAAGAAAAAAAGGGAGAAGACTCAAATCAACAGAATTAGAAATGAAAAAGGAGAAGTAACAACTGACACTGCAGAAATACAAAGGATCGTGAGAGATTACTGCAAGCAACTACATGCCAATAAAATGGACGACTTGGAAGAAATGGACAAATTCTTAGAAAAGCACAACCTTCCGAGACTGAACCAGGAAGAAATACAAAATATAAACAAACCAATCACGAGCACTGAAATTGAAACTGTGATTAAAAATCTTCCAGCAAACAAAAGCCCAGGACAGATAGCTTCATAGGTGAATTCTATCAAACATTTAGACAAGAGCTAGCACCTATCCTTCTCAAACTCTTTCAAAATATAACAGAGGGAGGAACACTCCCAAACTCATTCTATGAGGCCACCATCACCCTGATACCAGACCCAGACAAAAATGTCACAAAAAAAGAAAACTACAGGCCAATATCACTGATGAACACAGATGCAAAAATCCTCAACAAAATACTAGCAAAGAGAATCCAACAGCACATTAAAAAGATCATACACCATGATCAAGTGGGGTTTAATCCCAGGAATGCAAGGATTCTTCAATATATGCAAATCAATTAATGTGGTACACCATATTAACAAAGTGAAGAATTAAAACCATATGATAATCTCAATAGATGCAGAAAAAGCTTTTGACAAAATTCAGCACCGATTTATGATAAAAACTCTACAGAAAGTAGGCTTAGAGGGAACTTACCTCAACATAATAAAGGCCATATATGACAAACCCACAGCCAACATCGTTCTCAATGGTGAAACACTGAAACCATTTCCTCTAAGATCAGGAACAAGACAAGGTTGCCCACTCTCACTGCTATTATTCAACTTAGTTTTGGAAGTTTTAGCCACAGCAATCACAGAAGAAAAAGAAATAAAAGGAATCCAAATCAGAAAAAAAGAAGTAAAACTGTCACTGTTTGCAGATGACATGATCCTACACATAGAGAATCCTAAAGATGCTACAAGAAAACTACTAGAGCTAATCAATGAATTTGGTAAAGTAGCAGGATACAAAATTAATGCACAGAAATCTCTTGCATTCCTATACACTAATGATGAAAAATCTGAAAGAGAAATTAAGGAAATACTCCCATCTACCATTGCAACAAAAAGAATAAAATACCTAGGAATAAACCTACCTGAGGAGACAAAAGACCTGTATGCAGAAAACTATAAGACACTGATGAAAGAAATTAAAGTTGCTACAAACAGATGGAGAGATATACCATGTTCTTGGATTGGAAGAATCAACACTGTGAAAATGACTATATTACTCAAAGCAATCTACAGAGTCAATGCAATCCCTATCCAACTACCAATGGCATTTTTCACAGAACTAGAACAAAAAATTTCACAATTTGTATGCAAACACAAAAGACCCAGAATAGCCAAAGCAATCTTGAGAAAGAAAAACGGAGCTGGAGGAATCAGGCTCCCTGACTTCGGACTATACTTCAAAGCTACAGTAATCAAGACATTATGGTACTGGCACAAAAACAGAAGTATAGATCAATGGAAAAGGATAGAAAGCTCAGAGGTAAACCCATGCACATATGGTTACCTTATCTTTAATAAAGGAGGTAAGAATATACAATGGAGAAAAGACAGCCTCTTCAATAAGTGGTGCTGGGAAAACTGGACAGCTACATGTAAAAGAATGAAATTAGAACACTCCCTAACACCGTATACAATAATAAACTCAAAATGGATTAAAGACCTAAACGTAAGTCCAGACATTATAAAACTCTTAGAGGAAAACACAGGCAGAACACTCTATGACATAAACCATAGCAAGATCCTTTTTGACCCACCTCCTAGAGAAATGGAAATAAAAACAAAAATAAACAAATGGGACCTAATGAAACTTAAAAGCTTTTGCACAGCAATGGAAACCATAAACAAGATGAAAGGACACCCTCAGAATGGGAGAAAATATTTGCAGACGAAGCAACTGACAAAGGATTAATCTCCAAAATATACAAGCAGCACATGCAGCTCAATGTCAAAAAAACAAACAACCCAATCCAAAAATGAGCAGAAGACCTAAATAGACATTTCTCCAAAGAAGATATACAGATTGTCAACAAACACATGAAAGGATGCTCAACATCACTAATCATTAGAGAAATGCAAATCAAAACTACAATGAGGTATTGCCTCACACTGGTCAGAATGGCCATCATCAGAAAATCTACAAACAGTAAATGCTGGAGAGGGTGTGGAGAAAGAGGAACCCTCTTGCACTGTTAGTGGGAATGTAAATTGATACAGCCACTATGGAGAACAGTATGGAGGTTCCTTAAAAAACTAAAAATAGAATTACCATATGACCCAGCAATCCCACTACTAGGCATATATCCTGAGAAAACCATAATTCCAAAAGAGTCATGTACCATAATGTTCATTGCAGCTCTATTTACAATAGCCAGGACATAGAAGCAACCTAAGTGTCCATCGACAGATGAATGGATAAAGAAGATGTGGCACATATATACAATGGAATATTACTCAGCCATAAAAGGAAACGAAATTGAGTTATTTGTAGTGAGGTGGATGGACCTAGAGTCTGTCATACAAAGTGAAGTAAGTCAGAAAGAGAAAAACAGATGTAGAGAATGGACTTGAGGACACAGGGAGGGGGAAGGATAGGCTGGGACGAGGTGAGAGAGTGGCATTGACATATATACCCTACCAAATGTAAAATAGATAGCTAGTGGGAAGCAGCTGCATAGCACAGGGAGATCAGCTCCATGTTTTGTGACCACCTGGAGGGGCGGGATAGGGAGGGTGGGAGGGAGACGCAAGAGGGAGGGGATATGGGGATATATGTATACGTATAGCTGATTCATTTTGTTATACAGCAGAAACTAACACACCATTGTAAAGCAATTATACTCCAATAAAGATGTTTAAAAAAAGAAAAATAAATTACCACAAAGTCAGATGCATGAAATATATTAAGGATACTTCAATTCCATTCTCATTAGCCTATGATAATTTCATACACTGTTTTCTTATGTATATAATAAGATGATAATAATGGAAATACTAATGCCTCAATTTTCTCATCTATACTAGTAATAATAGTATTTTAAAAATTCACTAAAAGTGAAGATCAAATGAGTTAAGGTACATTGTGTGCTTAGAATAGTGCCTAGAACATAGTAAATATTCATTAAATGCTGGGTATCTGTCACTCCTGTTCATTTAACTACTGGTAGTATTAATACTATTTCTTCATACTAATATGACGATAAATGTAAATTCAAACACGGGCGCTGAATCGTATAAAGAAGTTATCCTAATGATCCAGAATATAATCATGTTAAATCTTTTAGATTCTCTTCAAAACGGGAACACAAAATTTTAAAGAAGTCAAGATCCAGGGAATACAGAAATACCAGCCAGATTAGCCAAAAGTTGAAATTTTTGGCCCAGTGATATGCTGACCCAAGGGGATCTTGGGAGAGAGCGTGACTAGAAGACTACAGTAGGCGACAAGAAGTCAGAAGATTTAGCTCAGAGAAGGTTTGGAAGTGGCAGGGACTTGAGACAGTGAGAAATGGTACCTTTTCTTGATCTCAGACTGACTTGACAGCTAACTACAGCCCTAGAAAATGTTATTAGAACTGCAGCACCAGTGGAGTTCAAATGCATTTTTAATATCTTCTAAATGCTTAATTTGGTTTTGCTGGAGATGTGTTTCATTATTCCCTCCTGCCCCTTAATTAAGCTAATGACTTTATTTCTTTTCTCTTTTCTGATCAGCTCATAGCACATTTCCCAGGCCAGCCTCCCTCCTCCAGCCTGTCGTTTTTGATCTGGTTATTAGCTTTCCCACTCACATTGTTTTCCATGTGTTGGAATGTTACAGACTGAGACTGGTCCATTCAGGAGGCTCTGGGGCTGGAGGGACCCGAGCTGGCACAGTCCCACCCACTCTTACAAAGAACAAAAGCCATTACATGTGCTATCACCTAACAATTTACTAAGCAGTTGCATTATTATCTCAACTGATCCTCAAGAGAAAGCACTGAGGCAGGCACTATTAACTCTGCCATTTTACAGATCAGGAGTGTGAAAGACAGGAAAGCTAGTCACTGACCCAGGCCAAATAACATGAAGGCATTAGAGCCAAGATGTCTTACTCACCAACTGATGCCCTTGCTCTTCCTTCTACACCATTCTGCTTACCCCACATCCTCCATCAAGACCACTGTGTTTTTCTGGGCAATGCAATGTGCACAGTCATGGCATTTCAGCTGGGCAAGTGTGGATCGTTCAGGATGCTTCACAAGGGTCAGAGAAGAGTCATGCTCTGGGTAGGATACCATCACCCTGTTTGTTCTCTTTTCTCCATGGATAGTTGCACTTCATCCATGATGGGTCAGTTAAAGGAAGCTCTGGGGATGCCCTGATTCTCGAGAATGATGTCGTGGAAATTATCTGCAAACTCCCCTAGCCTGACTCAGAAGCTCCTTTTGACTCAGAAGCTCCTTTTGGGCTGGGTGAATGGGATGGGAAGGTTACCTAACCCTTCCAGAGAGACTCAGACCCTCCCTGGAAACAAGAACTTATTTACTTTCCTGGGAATGTATGGTGACTCCTGTTTCAGAGCCATGGGGAAAGTCAACGATAAGCTGAAGGATAATACAACACCTCTAAGGTCACTTTAACATATATTCTATGGGCTGTGCTAATTAAATCAACTCACTTTACAGATGAGGCTCAGATGGGACAAGTAACTTGTCCAAGATCACCCATTTAGTTAGAGATGGTTATTTGGAAAGGAAACGTATTCATAAAGAGTAAGCAACATTTTACCCTAAGAGATGGCTTGTAAAGGGGTGAGAAGATAGAAGGATTAGAATGTTCTCAGATAACCTATATTCTCCCCCATATTATAAGAATTGCCAATGAGACAATGTTACCTTACAGGAGGGACAGAACTACTCTGTTTGCTTGAACTACTGTTTGCAGAACTACTCTTTGTGCTTGATCAAAACTGAGTTATTTGCAAAAACCAATTTTCCTTACTACAAAGATGGATCTGCAGAATTCCCAGAAGATACTGGCTATGAGAAGTCTCAGGTACCATTATCCAAGATGGAAAAGGAGTCTGGGAGCACATCCATTTGTTGGGCCAGATAAAGGTCCATGGTAAGACAGTTGTACTTGTGGGTCTCCTCTTACATCCCAATCTCTTGGTGAGAGCTGCAGCCTTTAATGTTGTGGTCCTTGGGCTGAGGAGAATCCTGACAGGTAAAAGCTCTATCCTATCTCCCTGAAAAGCGGGGGAAATTTAAAGAGACTTAGTGGGCCAAGCATGAGGCAGAAGAAGAAAGATAGGTTTAGACATCTGTGCTGAAAAGCTGAGAAGCAGAACAAAAGGAAGGAAGTTCCCCCAGGCTCTAAAACAGTCAAGCTGTAGCTCAATATGCTGAGTGATCGGGCAGCCGCAGAGAAAGAGGCTTGGCCACAGGTGTTGCTGTAGAATCAGTCTGGAAGTGCTTCTTTCTGGCCTGGAGTTCACCATTTCTGAGCTGCACAAGAAGCTGAATAGGCTCTTTCTGGAATGAATTGATCCCTGTGTCCAAGCTAATTACTGCCTTAATAATCTGCCTCCTGCAGACACAAACTGGGCACAGACAAGGCTAGGGGCTGGCCCAAAACCACAGAGTGAGTCAGTGGCAGGGACAGAAATAAGGCTGAGTAACCAGTGGCCCTTCCTTTGGTTGCCCTGGCCAAGAAGTAAACCCCACCAGAGCAGCAGCCAATTCTCTGGTGCAATGAGATGGGCAGGGGTGACGCAATCCCCCACCCCTGCTCCTCCATAGCTGCCCAGGTGAGCTGTGGTCCGCAGATCTGCTGTGATCAGGAGAACCTGCGCGCTGCAGGATAACATTAGCTCGCTTTTATTGCCGTGGGCTGGGCACCCTCCGGCAGCTTGGCTGTAAACCTTTGATCTACTGCGCTCCTGGAGCTGCAGGTTCCCACACACTCCACGGGGAGACAGAAGTTTGATTCTCCCGGCAGCCACCTCCAAAGGCAGCAGCACTTTGAGGCAGTCAGGTGAGTAGAAGGGGACCCTTTCACCATCACCCGCTCCGATGCCCACCAGGGTCTGCTTCCCAAACCCCAGTTACGTGTATGCCACACTCACGATTTGCCATATAGTTCCCGTGTTACTTACTTGATATTTTTCTTCACATTAACTCACCATTTAAATTTTTAAAATTTATTTTGAAAGAAGTTTTATCATATTTCCATAAGTAGAAAACTAATACCACTTGCTTTAAAAATCAATAGAAGAAAAACAGAAGTACTTGCTAAACTTTAGCCAGAAGCTTCCTGCCAAAGGCTCTGAGCCTGCAGTCTAGTATGTATGTTAAGACACACGAGCACTTTCTCCTTGGCATAATGAGAGGACCTGACAAAGAACTGTAGCGAGCAGGAAGCCAGGCACCAGCAAACCCAGCAACCATCTCATGTGAGTTTCAGAGACCACCCCTTGGGAGACCCTGGCCTAAATCAAATGCCACCTCTCCGATGAAGTACTCCCCTGATTAACCGTTAGGAAACACTCTCTTCTTTTGGCTTCCCCCAGCCCTTAGCTCCTGGAGCAGTCAGCACTTTCTACCTAACATTACATGTGGGCATATATTCTCTTTCTCATGATACTGAAAACTTCTTAACTTCCAGTCAACCCCTAATACAGGAGCAGGAGTTTGAATCGAAACAACCAGCCAGACATCCAGTAGGCAAAAAATAAGCATTTGGCATTTCTCGTGGATTTGGTTTGGTTCATCCTCGATCCCCCCAGAAAAAGAAAGCACAGGAACTTGCGGTACAAACAGATCTGTTGGTGGGTGGTCATGAGGAGACAGGTGTAAGGAAGGATCATACCGATCGACCCCAGGTAGGGCCAGTTACCGTGAGAAAACGTGAGCTCCCTGGCACTGAAAGTATTCAAGACGAGGCTGGGAGACTCCTTGCAGCTTATAGGGGCTTGGATGAAATTATTCAGAAGGGCCTTCCGGTCTTCAAATGCCATGACTCTGAGACTCTGGGCTCAAGGTTAATGAACCCTCCCAATGTTAGATGAGAGCCATGCATGGCCAGTTTGGTGGGTGGGTGTGTGGGTACGTGTGTGGGTATGTGTGTGTGCACGTGCACATGGTCACTTCTGCCCTTAAGTCTGGCATTGCTGCATCAGCAAGGCCAGATTAGCCCCTTGGTGGCAGGCACTGGGACCCCATGTCTCTCTCTGCTGACAAGCTTGCTTGCAAAGACCCCAATGGGTTAATTAAGTTTTATTGAGCCAGAGTTTATTGCAGCTGGCTCTTGTCTTTCTCCTTAAACACCTCTGCTTCCTGGGAAGCTGGAGTCCTCTCGGACAATATTTTCAACTCTGTTTAGTTTGCCTGTAACCTATATTTTATTTTATTTGTTTTTTGAAATACTCTAAAGGGAGGGTGGATGAGGTCATCCCCTCCGCCCCCTCCCTGCTCTTTATCTCTCAGCGACTCCATTAAATCAGGTTGTTTAAATGGAGCACAGATGTTGCCGATTTTTCATATAAAGGAATGCATATTCATTTACATAAATTTCAGTGAATTGCGGCAGTTTGCGTTTTACACTGCGTGCGTGTTTGTTTGCGCAACACAGACTTGCGGAACTCCCTCCAGGAAAGAGCCGTCAAAAGGTTTAACTAGGAAATCCTTCACATCCATGATATGTTCATTTTCTTGCTCTATTTTATTTTATTTTCGAGGCTACCAATCCTGCTTCAGTGATCTCTAATAGCTTAATACGATTAGAGATTTCCTCTAATCGCTGCTCAACGTGTTTCAGGTCTATTAAAGATTTATACGAAAGCTTTATGGAACACACCTTTTTAGAATTCAGAAGGATTTTGCGGGTTATTATTCATAACATCTGCCACTTACTGCAAAGAGCCTTAGAACACCCCTTTAATGTGTATTTAATGTTTCTGATACAATATTATATCAAATAAGACGTGCTTTATTATGGCGCCCGTGTTTGTGTAGCCGCACTGAAGCTCTGCCACTGTTGTCAGCCTAAGGTGGAGGGTTTATAACTGCTGTAAAAACCTGCACAGAGCTCAACTTGGCATTTAAGGACACACAGAGAGAAATGGTGTTTTTTCTTCTTTTACTTGACTTGGTACAACGTGGAGAGAAGCAGTCTGGCAATTTAAAGAGCCACTGAACATAATCTAGATATAAAACAGTGGTCCTTGGAGAAGCATTAAGGTCACCTATTGTTTGAAAGCAGACCTTGCCGGCCTGCACACGCAGACCTGAGCGGTAGCTGGTCTGACCAGCAAAGGCTATGGGCTTCAGCTGCTTCATCCAGCACTTTCTCTGATCAGGAGAATAAAGCACACCTTCTATTATTCTTTACCTGTTAACCCGACATTTTTACCAAGCAGCATTTATTAACAACTCAGTTTCACATTTTAATTTATGAAAGATGTACACAGTATGTATGTCTTTAACTAAAAATGTGTGATACATATTTATCAAAATACCAACAGTAGCTGTGTTAGGGTGGTGGCATTGATTTTGTGGAGTTGGAGGTCATACAGCAGAGAAGAAAGAATACAGCCCCGGACAGGAATCATAGCTCAGTTCCTTATCACTTGGAGGGCCTTGGGCAAGGTATCAACTCCTCCAAACCTTGGTTTGCTCATCTGTGATATGGGGATGATGCCTATGAATGAAGGTTGTTCAATTAAATGAAATAATACATTCAGAGAGCTTAGCAACGACTCTGACACATTGCAGGTGTTCAGTTCTGTGTCCTATTTTTGTAAGGCATTAACAGTATTTTTTAAATGAAAGAAATACATTTTTAAATTCTTTGAGAAAAAGACATTTATAAGTGCTGATGAGAACTTTGGATCTGCTGGTGACCACCACTGCTACCACACTGAGTGGACACCATTCCAGGCACAAGCAATGACTTTCACTGCTTTATTAACCTGTGCTGTCAATGCCGCCCAAATGCATGATGTCTCTTAGGTTTGAAGGAATGCAGCAAATACATCACAAAGTCTCAAGAGTCCCAAGTTGAAAAACCATCAAACGAATCTAAATACCCTCATTTTGCAGAAAGGGGGTCCAGGTCCAGAGAGGGGAAGGGACTTGCCCCAAATCACACAGGGAGAAAGGTATAAACCATGGCTCCTACCTCCCTCTCAGAGCTGTCCCACCACCCCTGATTCCAGGAGAAGAAGACTTTGGCTCTCGTTGCCTTATGGCTAGTGCCACTTCCCTTTAATGAAAGCACACTGGAGCAGCCCCTCAGAATTGCAGGATCTGCTTTTCCTTGCATTTGTTTATCTATGTACCCACTCATCTTTGGTGGGTTCAATCCAAGAATCCAACCTCCAAGGAGGTTGCAGAGACTCCATCTACGCAGGCCAGCCCAGGGTGGTGTGCTGGGAGTGGGTATACAGCAGGCGGCCAGCCCAGGGTGGTGTGCTGGGAGTGGGTATACAGCAGGCGGCCAGCCCAGGGTGGTGTGCTGGGAGTGGGTATACAGCAGGCAGCCAGCCCAGGGTGGTGTGCTGGGAGTGGGTATACAGCAGGCAGAAGGAGATTCTCCTGGTGTGTGCATTACTCCACTTGGTAATTCTGAGGTTGGAACTCCCTAAGTGCCCGCTGGACAAATTTGCTGAACACTTGACTTTCAAACAGCCCTCATTACAGACCCGCAGCCATCTACTTTCTGACGGCTTTAGAGTAAATATGTAGTCGGGGAGTTTTTAAGCCATGTTCTGTAAAGTGCCGTCTGTGTCTGCTGTTTGGTTATTTTATGTGGTTATCAAAGCTGTTCTAGAGACGGGCGGAGGAATGAGATACAGGGTGGAGGTGGGGTAGACATTTGTACAGGATGCTTGCAGCCTGTTCTGCAGAGTTCAGTGATCAAAATGGGCAAAACCCTTGATGGTCTGCAAAGCGCTCATTCACATGCTGAAGGTTACATATCCTTTCCACACTCCTGGGGGGACTCAGAGACGTCAAGGTCACCTGGAAAGTCAATGACAGTTCCGGAATTTTTTCTTTTTCAAAAAATGTTTTAGCATTCTTTTATTGCCAACATTTTATTATGAAAATATTCAAAGATACAGTAAAGTTAAAGGAATTTTACAGTGAACCAAGGTATCTAGAGTCTATCATTAACATTTTACTGTGCTTGCTTTATCACTTATCTGTCTACCCATTAATCCATCTTATTTGGTACTTCAAAGTAAATTGAAGACATCATATATTTCCCCCTTAATAGTTCAGCATGGATTTCATTAGAGTTCAGTATTTGTCTGCAGTTTCTTTGTTTTGATGTAAAATTTACACATAAATGGAGTGCACAGATCTTAAGTGCATCCCATGAGTTTTAACCAATGTGTATATATCTGTGAGACCCAAACCCCTATCAAGATACTGCCATCACCACCAGAAAGTACCCTCTTGCCTCCTCCCAGGAAATCTTATCCCCACTTCCCAAAATGCAACCACTGTTCTGATTTTTCCCCCACTATAGGTTAGTTTTGTCTGCTCTATAATGTCACGTGTATAATGATACAGTACCCACACTTTTATGTAAGGCTTATTGCACTCAGAATAATATTTTTGAGATCCATCCATGTTGTTGCATGTGTTTGGTAATCCATTCCTTTTTATTGCTGAATAATATAGCACTGAATGAATATACCAGTTTGTTTATCCATTCTCCTGCTGGTGGACAACTGAGCTCTTTCCAGTTGTAACTATTATGAAGAAAGCTGCCATGAACACCCATGTTTTGTGGATTTATGTTTATATTTATCATGGGACAATACTTAGAAGTGAGATCACTGGGTCATAGGGTAGTATGTTTAGTTATATAAGAAACTTGCCAGCCTGTTTCAAAAATAATTGTCATTTTATATTCCCACCAACAATATATGAGGGTTCAAGCTGCTCCACAAACTTTCCAAAATTTGATGTTGTCATTCTTTTTAATTTTAGCTATTCTGATAGATGTGAAGAGGTATCTTATTATGGTTTTGATTTGCATCTCCCTGATGACTAATGATGTTGTCCATTTTTCATGCATTTATAGCCATTCATATATCTTCTTTTGTGAAGTGCCTTTCAAATCTTTTGTCCATTTTTAATTAGGTGGTTTGTCTTTTTTATTATTGAGTAATAGGAGTTATTTATAGATCCTGAATACCAGTCCTCTTTCAGATATATGTTTTGACAACATTTTCTTCTCATCTGTGGTTTGTCTGTTTGTTTTCTTAAGTTTAACTTTGGATGAGCAGAAATTTTAATTTTGATCAGTTCTAAAGATCTTTTTTCTCTTATTAAAATTGCTGTCTGTGACCTGCTTATAAAATCTGTGCCTACTTCTATAAAAGCTTTATGGTTTTAGCTCTTGCATTTACATATAAGATACATCTTGAATTAATTTTTTTTAAATCTTTATTGGAGTATAATTGCTTTTTGAATTAATTTTTGTGCATGGCATGAGGTAGGAATTGTAGTTACTAATATTAGTGTAGAGTTCTCCCAGTACAATTGGTTGAAAAGAACTTTATTTCCCCATTTGATTGCTTTGTTGCCTTCATTGAAAATAAAATGATTGCATAAACGTGGGTTCTCTATTCCATTTCACATATTATTTGTCAATCATTATGTCAATACCACAATGTCTTTATTATTGTAGCTTTACACTAAGTCTTGCAATCAGGTAGAAGTCTTCCAGTTTTGTTCTTCTTTCTCAAGATAATTTTGGATATTTTAGGTCTTTGCATTTCCACATATATTTCATAATCAGCTTGACAGTTTCTACCAGAAAAGTTAAAAAGCCTGCTGGAATTTTGTTTGGGATTACACTGAATCTTTAGGATTATTTGAGGATAATTGACTCCTTAACAGTATTGAGTCTTTTCATCTTTGAACATAATTTAGTTCACCATTTCTTTGGAGATCCATTAATTTCTCTCAACAGTGTCTTCTAGTAGAGGACTTACATATCAAATTTATTCCTAAATATGTTATGCTTTGACTTTATTTTAAATGAATTGGTTTTTAAATTTTCATTTCTAATTGTTTGCTGCTAGTATATAAATATACATTTGGTTTTTGTGTATTAACTTTGTATCCTGCAAACTTCCTAAGTACATTTACTAGTTTTAGCAGTGTTTTTATAGATTCCTTGGGATTTTCTATCTAAACAATTATGTCATCTGCAAATAGCTACAGTTTTGCTTCTTTCTTTTCAATCCTTACGATTGTTATTTATTTTACTTGCCTCATTGCACTAGATAGGACCTCCAGTGTTATATTAAATAGCAGTGGTGAAAATTGACAGATCTTGCCTTCTTAGGGAAAATGCCTTCAGTATTTCACCATGAACTATGGTATTAGCTGTAAGGGTTTTTTTGGTAGCTGTCCTTTATTCTGTTGAGAAAGATCTTTTCTATTTGTAGTTGACTGAGAATTTTGATCAGAAATTGATTTTGAATTCTCAAATGCTTATTCTGCATCTGTTGAAATGATCAGAATTTTGTTTCCTTTTATTCTGTTAAGCCAGCCTTGCATCTGGGAAATAAATGCCATGATGTTTTCTTATAATCTAGATTTTTGTTTTATAATTATTAAAAGCTCGATTTTGTACATTTAGATGTGAAAATCAAATATCATCTTGGACGTGCATAAAAATGAAAATATAAACTAGGTTAGGTATTCCTAAAATTTCTTCACATTTAGAGTCCAAATGTCATTGAATCGCTTTTTATCTCTGAACCATCAATGCCTCTGTTTTTCCACACAGTGTTGTCCTCTTTGCTTTCAAGAGGACTGTAGATACAGAATTTACTACAATAATGCTGCATTATTATCTTCAGGATTTTATTCCAGGCTGCTGTCACCTCTGCTACAAGCTTTGATGGCATGCATAAACACTGACAACCACATAATGACTGCTGTCTGCCAATAACAATTATTGGACCCATTCTGATCTGGGGAATGTTAAGATGTAAATAAAATATAGATGTTAGAACCGCTTAAATACAGTAACAACTTCAATTTTCCCCTTTGTCACTAGAGGGATTTGTAATGGGGAATTTCATTTACTACATGATACATTTCCAGTCATGTTTAAAGTTTTACAAGGAGCAAATATGACTTTTATAATCAGAAAAAATTTAATAGATACTTTTAAGAAAATTAATTAAAAACCTTCAGGAATAGTTTATAATTTTTAATGCCTACTTTTAACTTTACGAAGTTTATAAATAAAGAGGGCTTTGGAAGATCATTTAGTCCACAGAGCTCATTGAACAGATGGAGATATTGGCCCCTGACTAGTCAACTAGACTTGTAAGCTCCATGAGAGCAGAAACCAAGTGTGTTATGATCATCACAATAACCCCTGTGTCTTCACATTTCCCAGTAAGAAGTTGGCACTCAATAAATACTTTCTGAAAGGATGAGTGAGTGAATGAGACTTAGAGGATGTATTAACTTCTCAAAAGTCATATGGAGGACACTTACTGGCTGAGATGGGACTATAGTCTGAGTATCCTGATGCCATTGGTCTATACTCGGTCATGTACCAAATCCAACTAAGACCTGGCTTACTTGGGTTTTCTGACCTTGCAGATGCTGTGGGGGGCGTGTGTGTATAATAAGTTGGGGATCTTGCTGTGTGCACCACGGATCTTGCCTTATATGGCAGCAATTACAAAAGTCTAGACCTTGTTGTCATATCATAATAGGACTTTCTGTCTCCTCCTTCACCACACCATCACTGAAAACAAGTCACAGATGCCGTATGTGGCTATTAATCACTCCTGTTATCCAGACTGCATCTCAGTGGCATGTTGTACATTATTAAATTATACCATCACTCACTCTTGGGCTGCTGTGTTTAACTGCATGGAAAGAATTACTGATCAGATCTCCCCAAATACTTTTCCCCTCCCACAGATCAAGCCCTGTTTGTTTGAGCAAAGGATGCATGGCTAAATCCCATGAATAATCAAAAGTATTTTGAGGCTCTGGCTCAACGATCTTTGAATACAAACATGTGCTAGCCACTACATTATCATCTCTCCTGAACTCAAGCACCTTCATATTTTCCCTTGCCCCAGTTGTTTATTCTTATCAAGGCCCACACCAAATCGTCAAGCTGAATTCATGGTCCCCCTGCTGCCAAGCACACTTGTCCTGCCCTCTCATCACTTCTTCCCCATCTCAGTAAATGGAACCACCATCTACCAAGATGCTGAAGCTGGAACCTAGGAGACATCCTTGCTCCTGCTCTGTTCCTCAATTCCTAATCCATATGTCAGTTATGTTTATTCTACTTCCCAAGAGATTCCAAATGTGTACACTTATCTCCATTCCTAAAATCTGCTCTGGAATACCATATTTCACCCAGAAGCTTCTTAAGTAACCTCCAGGTACCTGCTCCGTACAGTCTATTATCCACACAACAGACAGAGTGATCTAAAAACACAAATCAGGGACTTCCCTGGTGGTCCAGTGGTTGAGACTCCGCTCTTTCACTGCAGGGGGCGCGGGTTCGATCCCTGGTTGGGGAATTAAAATCCCACATGCCGCGCGGAGTAGCCAAAAAAAAAGAAACACACACACACACACACACACACACACACACACATCAGATCATGTCATTTCTCTCCTCAAGACCCTTCTATGCTTTCCAATTTTTCATGGAAAAAAATCCAAATTATTTACCACAACCTGTAAGGCTCTGCATGGTCTAGCGCTTGCCTAACTCTCCATCCACGTTACGTAGGACTCTCTCCCTTGATAACCCTGCACCAGTCTGCCCCACTGGCCCCTGGTTTCCTTGAACACACCAAGCTCATCCCCACTCCAGGGCCCTAGAACATGCTGTTGCCCCTGCCTCGATGCCCCTTACGCTGGCTCTTCATGTGGCTAGACCCTTGTCATGATCTGCATATCAGCTTAAATGCCACTTCCTCAAAGAGGTCTTCTTGAGCTCTTTATACAA
This sequence comes from Eschrichtius robustus, assembly GCF_028021215.1. NCBI lineage: Eukaryota > Metazoa > Chordata > Mammalia > Artiodactyla > Eschrichtiidae > Eschrichtius > Eschrichtius robustus. Next base: position 35,453,351 of record NC_090842.1, on the reverse strand, counting down.
AAGAAGTTCTTCCCATGACTTTTTGTTTATTTCTCTCCTAGCACTCATTACAACCTGGCAATTACTTTATTTGCCTGGTTATTTGGGGTTTCTTTCTTTCTTTTTTTTATTGAAGTATAGTTAATTTACAGTGTTGTATTAGTTTCAAGTGTACAGCAAACTGATTCAGTTTTTTATATATATATTCTTTTTCAGATTATTTTCCATTAGAAGTTATTACAAGATATTGAGTACAGTTCCCTGTGCTATACAGTAAGTCCTTGTTGTTAGCCTATTTTATATATAGTAGAGTGTATATGTTAACCCCAGGCTCTAATTCAAAAAGATACATACACCCCATTGTTCATAGCAGCACTATTTATAATAGCCAAGACATGGAAGCAACCTAAATGTCCATCAACAGATGAATGTATAAAGAAGATGTGGTATATATATACAATGGAATACTACTCAGCCATAAAAAAGAATGAAATAATGTCATTTGCAGCAACATGGGTGGACTTAGAGACTATCATACTAAGTGAAGTAAGTCAGATAGAGAAAGATAAATATCACATACATCACTTATATGTGGAATCTAAAAAAAAAGAAATGATACAAATGAACTTATTTACAAAACAGAAATAGACTCACAGACACAGAAAACAAAGGGGATAGAGGAGGGCAGAAATAAATTAGGAGTTTGGTTATTTGTTTTTGATCTGTCTCCCCTCACTAAAATGTAAGCTCCTTGAAGGAAAACATCGTACTGTTCAAAGTGTTCAATGATAGCACACTTCCTGGTATATGTTATTCTCTCTCTCTCTCTCTCACATGAAAAGAAAGTATTTATATGCAGAGGAGTTAGAATCCCATTCACAAGAGAAATCACAATCATGATGGGTAGATGAGAGGTACCCAGAAAAGGACTAGAGATAATGAAGCATACAGTTGTGGGAACTTATGTTGGGTGCAGTGAGGATAAATGAGAGGAAGGAAGAGATGGGGTGTGGGTAGATTAGGCTGGGAAGACTTCATGAGGGAAGTAGAATTTTATTCATTTATTCATATATCCATATATATCCATATATATATATATATATATATATATATGTATTTATGCACATGTATGAATGAGTGGGGTGTGTATATAAGTCTACTCCTCTTCTCCATGTTGCCTCTAATCTCAAGCTTTACCTGTTAGCAAGATGACAGCCAGGTGGTCCAGCCATATATTCTCTTTACTGGACGCCCTCACAGAAGCCCTGGAGTTTACTCCATGGGGGGGTGGGGGGTCAAATCAGTTGCTCTCCTTCAAACCTCCACTGAGGTCTGGTTGTCTCTGACCTGGAGGGGTGCATCCCCAAATCAAAGCCAGGGGCTGAGCTGGAGGAATAGGAAATGTATGCTCTGGAGATAATTTGTTCGCTCAGTAAACATTTATGGGATCCTCCCGTGAGCCAGTTGCTAGAGATACAAAGATAAGTGAGCTCTCAGGTCTCAGCTGAGAGGGCCAAGGGAGGAAAATAGAGAAGTGATCAAGCACTGTGTCACAGTGAGACCAAACTAGGATAGAGCGTGGTTTGGAAGTTTACATGAGAGAAGAGGAGGGCTTCAGGCAGGCAGTGGCGTTTGAACTGGGCCTCAGGGAACAGGAGGCAATTGCCAGGTGAAGAAGAGGGGAAGGGACCTCAAAGGGCAATGGAATGCGACAAGTAAGTCCCAGAGATGTGAAAAAGAAGGGCCTAATTGTATGCTGGAATTGAAGGAGGCCTGAGCACAGGGGCACTGGGGATGGACGGAAAGTTCTAGGAAAAAAGTTTGGTGCAGAGTTTGCAAATTGGCAATCTGTACCCACATCCTGCTTATACTAGTGTTGTGTTTGACCAGCATAGTATTTTTATTTTTAAAATAGTTTTCAACTTTTAAAACTTAGGAATTTTACATCAAACCCAGATATTCAGCTTCCCTTGAGACATCAGATGTGGCATTGTAGGCCCACGTAACCAACTGAAATCCACCGTTACGGCCCCAGGTGGATGGGACAAGGGAGCTCCATTCCATTCCCCCAAAGTCCCCACCCAGTCTCTGCATCCATTCACGTTACCTTACTGGTCCTAGAACGCTTTTGAGTTTCAGACCTCAGGCCTGGTGAAATAACTTGACTCTACACTGATGAGTGTTTTGTGTGCCAAGCTAAGGCATTTAGATTTTATCCTTCAGGTAATGAATATCCACTGACAGTTTTAAAATAGGTGAATGTCATAACTAGTTCTTATCCATCTTTATAGTTTCTCCAGCAATTAGCACAATGGCTTACACAAAGCAGGTGTTAAGTCATTATTAAATGAACTAATTAAAGAAGGAATAAATCTTAAAAATTAATGAGTAACAACCACTTCGGAAAACTTTTTGGCAGTAAATACCAAATCTGAATACGTACTAATCTATGACCCAGCAATTCCACTCCTAGGAATACATCTTGCAGAAATGCATATGTGTGTTTACTATAAGAATGTTCACAGCAGCCAAAACCTGGGGACAAAACCCCAAATGTTCATCAGTGGTAGAATAGACAAATAAAGGGTAGTATATTCACATGGCAGAATACTACTACGAGGCAATGAGAATGGATGATACAATTGCATACAAAAATATGGATGAATCTTAAAAGCATAGTATTGAGTGAAAGAAACAAAACAGGGCATGCCATATGGTTTTATCTAAAGTAAAAAAACAGAGAATACGATTCTGTCCCATTAGAAGTCAATATCATGGTCACTCTTAGAGGTGGGTTTAGTGATTAGGAGCCTGCAGAGGGCTTTGGGGTGCTGCCATGTTGTGGTGCTTGATCTGGGTGCTCTTGCACAGGTGTGTGTAGTTTGTGAAAAATTGTGCCATACCCTTAGGATGTGTGCAATTCCCGCATGTAAGGTTAGTGTGTGAGCCCCTTTCTGAAATCGTCCTGCAGCATCCAGCCCAGTGGTTGTTCAATGCATTCTGAGTGATCAATTGAAAACAACTCTGTTCTCACCTCATAAACTATTCTAATAGCCTGGTAAACATATTTTGTGCTAAACTGATTAATCTGGGAGAATGGAAGACCCCTCAGCAGTGGGGGGACCTTGGGAAAAGACAGTCTGAGAACAAACAGCCAGATTAGAGCAAGAAACGAGAGGCCATAAACCCTGGCTGGCAGGCCCTGCACAGGACTACCAGGCCTCATTAAAGCACTTGGTGAGAATTAACACTCTTCAGAACATCAGCAAAGTCTGGGAACTCAAGTGGAAATCACACACTGTGTGAGGAAAAGGAAATTCGTCTGGTGCCAAGGGAATCCATTCAATAGAGCTCTATCGAGTACTTGCTAAGAACAAAGCTGGTTGCATCCGCGGCGGTAGCAGGGATGGGAAGGCGGGAACCTGTCCTCAGGACGTTCCTGTGTGGCGGGAGAGAGGCCAGCAGATAGGCCGGTGGGTAGCTAAGAAGTAGGGGAGAGGGGCACGCAGGTTGCTCTGGAGTGCCATTCTGATTGAAGGGCCAGAATGGAACGTGGGAGATGGCCCGGAAGGATGGAACAAAGTTCCCTGGGAAGTGACAAGGGATAAACTTTCCAGGCTGGAGGGACTGTGGCAGCAAAGGTCTGAGTGGTGACAGCAGCCACATGGGAGGCAGTCCAGGGTAGCTGGGAGCTAGTGCATAGAGCACAGGAAGAGGTGAAGCAGGACAAGTAAGAAGGTCAAGGTTACGAAGGCTTTTAAATGGCTGTGTGGGCTTCAGCCCACAGGCACTTGTGGTGGTGATGGTGTGTGATGGAAGGAAGGACTCTCTAAAGATGTTGAGGAAATAGCGAACACAACCCAATAAGAAATATCAGTCTGTCTTAAGGGAAAGCATAAACCTGAACATGGGTTACAAACTCAAAGGCCCACAGAGTTAGCCCTTCAATAAGGGAAGAGGGCCAAGTGATATTGTATAATAAATGCCATAATTAATGGGAACTGCCACTCCATCCTATTGTTGGGGGTAAGATGGGGAGGGGTGGAGACTGTGGTAAAACTGGTGGTGTATCTAATGGGGCAGTCAATACTCACCTCCAGCCGGTTATTTTCTGTAGAGAGACATGGGCCCAGCACTAGTCCAATTTTTCTAGAGAAGCTAGAAATCTGCATGTTTATATACAGATAAGCAATCTATTCTAATTTTTTTCAAAGCATCATGCAGCCTAAACAACTTGTGTTTGAAGGCAGCTTAGGCCAGCCCTCTGTGCCCTCCGAAAATTAAAAATCCGCATCACTCAGGTATTCCACTTCCCTGTCACGTCCTAGGGAGTTTGGTAAAACACTGTGATGAAAACAATGTATCAGGACGTCCAAATACTTTTTTGCAACAACTGAAAAGACCTGGAACAGCTGCTAACTGTTCTGTTTTGGCGATGTCTGGGGTATATTCGGGACAACATTGATCATCACAACAGCGCTTTGTATGTCTGAGTCTCATCCATTTGTTGTCTGCACGGCTGGGTTTTTTGCCATCAATATTTTGTGTGAAGAGAGACATCTCCATCTAATGACGCCCTAATCGTTACTAATTTCCTCTGCCTGGATTGTACGCCATCAGGTATAATGAGCACATTTGCTTTTAATGCTCCTGCTACAACGAGTTCCTGGGAAATGGTTGGAAGGCACGTACACAAGCCGACAGGGAGGAGGTGAGAAGCATCACCGACGTGGGAGAGAGTCGGAGGTCTGCAGCTGGCGGGAGGGCCCTCCAGCCAGGGAGGGCCGGACAGCAGCCAGCTGGGTCTGAGCCCTCCCCTCACCCCCATAAGCTTCCACTCACATTAATAATCTTAACTCCCTGATTTGCAATTAACCCAAAAGCTCTGTAATGATAATGGGATACGTGTGTAATTTGGTGCCGGAAGATGATAGATCAGCAGGGCTGGAATCTTTATTAATCTCTCTGTTTTGTTGCTCTGAGTGAGGTGGGGGCCACCTTATCCCAGGCTCCTGGCACAGGGAACCATGAGTGAGGCCGCCAGGTAGGCTGGCCTTGGATGGCTTAGAGCTGGGTAGCAGCTGAATTCTCCATGGGAATGCTAAGGGTGGGGCCTGGCTTGCCTTTCCCCTCTGTGGCTGAAGCTGCAGAGAGCTGTGTTTTGCTGGCCTGCATGGGGTCCTTGGGGAAATGTAAAATCATTATTTACAAAGCAGGAGATTTCTTATAAGCACCCAGATTTGGGCTTCTTTAGACGAACGGGAAGATCTGGCAATCCCGGGCTCCTGTGTCCGGAGGGCAAAGAACAGCTCAACCTGGGGGGCATGGGGCACATGCTGGCTGTGTGTCCCGGCCCCCACCTGGCCCACTTCACCTGCATATCTGCCAGGGCCCACTGTCAGATGTGTGTGTGAGCACCGAGAATAAGGAGTCCCAGTTCAACCTCAAATGCGGGAAGGCCTCCTCCTGCCCCATCCCAGGTCTCAGCCTGGTTCTTACTGGTTTCATTTGCTTGGCTCTTACTTGGGAAAAGAGCGTCAGAAGCGATTTCTCACCCAGAAGTCTGCTGGAGGCTGTGCTTGCTCATTTGGCAAACCTTTATTGACATCTGTTCTAGGACCCAGGTACAAGGCTCACAGCGTGGAAAGGGTCAGACACAAGAAAAACCACTGACCAAGACTGGGGAGGCAGGGACTGACTTACTCCATGGAACTCTGAGGACACAGCAGCATTGTCTAGTGCCAGGATGGCAAAGGGACTTCATGTGGAAGGGCAGCCCTGATCAAGCAAACAGTCCTGAGGTCGAGGTAGAGCTCAGGAGGAAAAGACTCCATGACTGCTGAACATAGGCTGCCCTGGGCACAGGAAGAAGGGAGTGGAAAAACACAGACTGTGTGTTTGAAACCCCTGGCCCAGTGAGAAGAATAGCAAAGTGTGACTCAGGAGACCTGGGTCCTGGTCCAGTCTCTGGAACTTCCTCGTCATATGACCTGGGTTTAGGATCTCCAGATATAATACAGAATTTGAAGTACAGGTAAATAAGTGTGTCCCTTATGCAATATTTGGGATATGTTTATGCTAAAAAGTATTTGTTTATCTGCCATTTAAATTTAACTGGGCACCCTGTACGTTTATGGCTACATCTGGCAGCCCTACCTGGGAACATAAGTGCCTTTCCCTCTCTGCTCTCCAGTTTCCTCATCTATCAAATGGAGTCAAGCAAGATCGATGGTTATCGAAGAGCTTAGTTGCAGAATCATCCTTCAAAATTAAAGTATCAGTAGAAGCCAAAAGTGGGACACAGATATAATTGAGGCTGCTCTGGTAGAAGATGCCACGAAGGCCCTAGAAGCACTGCTGACTTTCACAGAAAAGGATCTGTGATATCAAGCATCATACAGTGAGACAGAGCTCACCTAGGTTAATAATAACAATAACAGCAACAATAATGCCATGTAACATTCACTAGGCACTTCCCACGGCCGGGTGCTTTGTGTATATCCCCACATTGACTACTTATAACAACCATAGATGGCAAGTACCCCACTTACTCCTACTGAACACACGGAGAAATAGAAACACTGAGAGAACTGGGAACAAGCTCAAGCCAGGGGTAGATCCAGGATTTGAACTCAGAGAGTCGACTCTAGAAGCCATGCTCTTAACACCAAAGAGCCATCTAGAAATAATGAATTCATCTTCAACTCAACGTATGAGTCTCCCACTGCTGAAGGTGGGCAAGCAGAACTCGGGTGACTTTCTCTAAGCCTTGCTTGGGGTGGTTTTAGGGATCGCTCCTGTGGGCAGGGGTTAGACTCATCTAATCTACAGGGTCCTTTCGCTCTAACACTTTGTGGATCTGTGGGTCTTGGGGATTTCACTGGTGGATATGAGACCTCGATCTTCATTCCCAGAGATTTTTTAAAGAAATAATAAAACCTTTCCCTAATGAAGAGCCCCATTTATTCCCACAACGATTACTTGGTAATTACTGTCAACCCACTAGGACTCTTAATACGGCTTCTTTGCCACTTTTGACTTCCTACACTAAATTGTAATTGTGCGTAGAGAGACCATTAACTGAGGTTAAACTGCACCTGTCCTTGCTGGCAGCGGTTGCCATAGCTACTTTCCTCGGACCACCCCCAATATAGAGTTGGACTGGACAATTTTGAAACTTGCCAGGAGTTGCAAAAATCACTTAGGCTGATCTCAGGGCCATTTCTGCAGCAAAGGAGTGTGGTCCTGCCCGATTTCAAGGGAGAGAAGCAGGGATAGTGGAGAAACAGTCCAGAAAGTTTAAATGTGAAGACCCACAGAAGTGCAGGGATGATAGGACTCCAAAAGATAGCTGGTCCAAACTGCCGTCTTATGGAAATGGAATCAGAAAGACCAAGACCCAGATCCCTTTTCTGCTGCCTTCCCTGTGACGCTGTTCAGGTTATGTAACTTCTCTGACCTCTGATTTCTCCTTTGTGACACCTATCACATAGGTGTGATAGATGTCACAAAGGAGAATGAGGAGTATAGCATTTGCTGCCCATAATGAGGAGTAAGAATTTGCTGCCATGACATGCATAGTGTGCCTAACCCACAATAATCACTTGCGTGATGGTAGCTATTTTGATCATTCCCTGGGAAGGTGCTCAGAAACTAGAGTCCTCCACCACCATTTTCAATTCTCTGCATGAGTATGGTTATTGCTGGGGTCCTTTCCAGCTCTGACACTTGGGGTTCTCTGTGTGTAGGGCCAGGGTCGAAAATCAGGGGCCAGGCAGTAAGATCAATGAGAGAAGCTGGCAGCCCCAAGTGTGAGTGCACAGAGGCGGTAAGTGACAGAGGGATCCACGTGGAGCTGAGAGCATGCATGCCGCTCCCCAGCTCTAGCCAGCCACAACCATTGGACACAAGCTTCTCAGACCTTCTCATTTTTTCAAGAGAATCCAGAAACAGGAATTTTTTGAAGATGGAATTCCCTGATTCTTTAAACTTATTTTTAAATTTTTTTATACATTCTTTGGACCAAACAAGCCTTTGGGCTCAATTTGACTGGTGGATCCTCACTTCGGAACCACTCGTCTAGATAATTAAAGAAGGATGGGAATTGTTTTTTTCTTGAAAAGACATAACAGCAGTAAAAGCCCTGGTGGTGTGTGGAAATGTGGGTCCAGGGTTGTTTATATCATCTCCATGATTCAGGGAAGAAGTCCCCTTACTGCTCAGCAAGATTATGGGGCAGGTCTGGCCCTGAGACTCAGACCCTGCCCAGCCACTATGGAAAAGAAAAAAAGAGCCAACATCTTGCAGAGCTTAACCCAGTGTCACCTCTGCCATAACTCAGGCCTTGGCACAGCTCCAGAACCTGGAGCCCAGGGCCCCCCAGTGCAGCACAGGCCCATCTGAGTACCATCACCATGTATATCACCCTCACACACACACTACAGACACACACACACAGACATACACGCAGACACACATACACACAGAGACACATATACACACAGACACATATACACACACAGAGAGAGACATAAACACAGACACAGGCACACACACACACACATATACACATACACAGCTCTTGACTGGAGAGCTCAGGAGGAGGGATAAGCAGGATGGAGATGTCATACCCTGTCCTCACTGGAATGGAATTGACTGGCTTTGGAGAGAAGGTGTCTTTAACCTGCAAGTGATAGTAATCCAACTCAAACAGGTTTTAGCAGTACAAGGAATAATTTTAGCATATCTGAAATGTCCAGGGGTGTTGCAGGTATGGTTGGATCCTGCAATCTTGTCAGGAATCTCTCTCTCTTTGTATCTCGGCTCTGCTTTCTCCTGTGTGGCGTTGATTCTCAGCCAGTATGGCCAACATCTCCAGGCTTACATCCTACCAGCTTAGGACCCCCAGCAGAGAAAGAACACTTCTTTTTTGATGGTTCCACAAAAGTCCTATCACCCATATTGACCACACCTGGACCCTGTGCCCACCCTCGAGCTGGGGATGGAGTCAGCCTCAGCCATACCTAATGGATAAAAGTGGAAAGGAGTCAGGTCTCTTAAGGAAAAATGAAGGGGGAGGATTAGTGCTGGGCAGGGAGAAATAACTGATGTCCCCAGCAGCACCCTGTTCCACCTGCCCCAGCTGGACCGTCCTGTGTCTCCCGTCTATTTTGTGCTGTTCTCTGATAGAATCTTCCTTCTGCCCTCTGGTTCCTGGCATTCCTAGGTCATCTCAACCTCGGTCCTCCCTCGCTAATCTCATGTCAATTCAGTTGGTGCAAAGTCTCCAAATAGCACCCCCAGAGGACCCCATTCCACCCCCAGTGGGCCCCATCTCCTACCTATTGCTAAGGCCAGTGTAAGGTTGTGGCTCTACCTGCAGCCAGGCTGCCTGGGTTCTAATACTGGTTTGCACACTGACTAGTATTGAGATAGATTGGGACCCGGGATCCTCTGCCAGAGTGCTTGCACCTGGACAAAGTCTCCTTGAGCCATAGGATACAAAGAAACTATGACGAAAAATAACTGCATGCATGTGCAGTGGGTCAGTTATGAGTAATAGGATGGAAACACCACCTAAGCTACACCTCCTGGCCAATCCACAGATCCGCCCCCATTGTTACCCCATTTAAGGACCCAAGTAGCTCCTTTCCAAGATTGGGCAAGAGTAACTGTTTCTTGCTTTGGCTCCCTCGTGCTACAGCAAGAGTCCCAATAAAGCCTTGCCTGAAATTCTCATCTGGCTTCATCAATTTCTATTGATTAAAGAGTCCAAGGGATGGGGTCAGTACAGTATTATGACCCTAGACTCTGTTTCCATATCTGTAAAATGGGGGTAAGAATAGTTTGTACTTTATAGGTTGTTGTGAGAATTAAATGAGATAATGTATGTAAAGTGCTTATGGTTGCTAGCATTTAGTATGTGATCAATACAAAGTAATGGCAGTAAAAATAATAATAATACTGAGAACATTTCCACCCTGACCACCCCTCCTTTACTTACTGAGTTATGAGTTGAAATCCATGTTACAGGAGAGCAGGTAGCAGGCATCTCTCTATCTCCTGCTGCTCAACCCAACCGTTTCTCCATTTCTCACAGCCGGGAAATGGCCAAGCCAATGTACAGAACTGGAAGGGGGTGCTTTGCCAGCTGGCTGGGCATGCTGATGCCAGCATCTCTCTTGGTGGACCAGAGAAGCCCAGGAACCTGTGTCCATGTTAGGGTCTGTGAGCTCTCCAACCTGTCTGAGAGAATGCCTTTCATTCATCCCAACTCAGCGAGTCACCTGCAGCTACAGAGGCACCAGCTGCCCCCTTGCTTATCTCTTAGAAACATCTAGTCCTAGGAACTCCCCCAGGAGGCTCTTCCCCACCATGCCCAGGCCTCCCTGTGCCCCCAGCCCCTGCCATAACACTGACCGCACCACCGATGAGGACCCTAGTTCCTGACTTCAGGAGGACAGCTGTGGCATGGGACCCAGCACAGCACCGGTGACCAGAGGGCCTGGAAAATGAATTTCCAACTCCCAACAGACATTCACCCCAGCAATCCTCCCTGGATGAGTGCAGCGCCGCCACCACCCGCCCCCATCCTCTGCCATCTCCCCACTACCAATCTTGGCCCCCTGCAGTCAGACATTCTTCTCACTGCAGCAGCCCCTGTGAACTTTTAAAATCACCAGGCAACATTTATGGCGTTCCTCTGAACCCCTCCCAGTGGCCTTGCCATGGCACACAAGATCTGGCCCAGCTCACCATCCTTGCCATCCTTTTCATCTGCTACTGCCTCCACTCAGCTGGACTTTACAAATCTGACCTGGTCCAGCTTCAGGGACATTGCCTTTGCTCTGCTTGGAATATTCTAGAATTGTGTTCTCACGTCTGATTCTTCGATATCCCTCCCCAGAGAAGCCATATCTGACCACTCCATCCAAAGCAGCACCACCCCCCCTCAGCCCAGCCAGTCATTGCTTCCATTTGCTTCGTTTCCTTCAAACCTTTTCTCATGATGCATGTTTACCTTTTTCTATATTTTCAATTGTTTACGCCCTGTCTTCCACAGCAGAACACAAGCCTTGTCTTGGAAACCGCCACATCTGCAGAGCATAGACCAGTATCTCCTCAAATAGTGGATGCAAAATAAATACTTATCAAATACGTGAACCCTCCCTCCGCTAAAAGCTATCCTCTGTTGCACGCCCTCCCTCCAGGTTCTGCACTGACTCTTCTTTTCAGTTCTTTAGGACCTGGGTTTGGGCTGTGATTCCTGGGCAATGATCCTCCAGGGAAATTAGGGTTATGGAGGCATCCTTCTACCTTCCCACTGAAACCACCCCCCTCTGCCCTGCCTGGAGTCCTACCCCACGCACCAGCATCCCAAAAGGTAGAGCAAGGCAGGTGTGCACACAGGCGGGCAGGAAGCCAAAGAGCTGGCCTGAGCTGGCCTCCTACTGATGCTCAGAAACAGGGCTGAGCCCCCAGCAAAGGACGTGGAGCCTTTGACTATAGTGGGAGTCGTGGGGCATGGAGCAGAACTCAGCCTGAAATATTAGCTGCTGATAATGAAGAGCAAATGAGACCTCTTTTCCAGGGAGCCCTGTTGAGATATTGTGATTTGTGATAAGAAATATTGGGTTGGCCAAAAAGTTCATTCGGGTTTTCTCCCACATCGCACGGAAAACCCGAACGAACTTTTTGGCCAGCCGATGTGTATTTGGTCTTAATCCCAGTTTCTGACACAGAGCTCCTAAAACCCTTGGAATCTGTTAGGTGAGGAAAGCAGTAAGGGGGGGGGGGGCGGGTCTCTTGTCATATTAATGAGATGACTTTTAGGAAGTGCTTAAGAATGGGTGCTGGTAGCCCGGGGAGCCCACCGGATGATTAGAGGGTTGGAACTTTCAGTCTCACCCCACTGACCTCTGGGGAGGGGAGAGGGGCTGGAGGTTGAGTTAGGTCTCCAATGGCCAATGATTTAATTGACCATGCCTATGAAGGAAGCCTCCATAAAATCTCAAAAGGACGGGGTTCAGAGAGCCTCTGGGTTGGTGAACACATGCAGGTTTGGGAGGAGTGGAGTGCCTGGAGAGGACACGGCAGCTCCGTCCTCCTTGCCCTGCGCATCTCTTCCATCTGGCTGTTCCTCACTTATATTCCTTTATAATAAACAGTAATCTCGTAAGTAAAATATTTCTCCGAGTTCTGTGAGTCACTCTAGCAAAGTAATCGAACGCAAGGAGAGGGGATCTGATTTATAGCCATTTCATCAGAAACACAAGTGACAACCTGGACTTGTGATTGGTACCCAAAGAGGAAGGCAGTTTCGAGCGACAGAGCCCTTTACCTGTGGGATCTGATGCTATCTCCAGGTAGATAGTGTCAAAATTGAGTTGAATTGTAGGACACTCAGCTGGTGTTGCAGAGAATTGCTTGCACACACACACACACACACACACCACACAGTGAGAACCTGTGCAACTGGGAGCTCATTGTTCCTTGTCAACAGTGAGAACAAAAGCCACTGGAGGGCTTCCCTGGTGGCGCAGTGGTTGAGAGTCTGCCTGCTAATGCAGGGTACACGGGTTCGAGCCCTGGTCTGGGAAGATCCCACATGCCGCGGAGCAACTAAGCCCGTGCGCCACAACTACTGAGCCTGCGCATCTGGAGCTTGTGCTCTGCAACAAGAGAGGCCACAATAGTGAGAGGCCCACGCACCGCGATGAAGAGTGGCCCCCGCTTGCCGCAACTAGAGAAAGCCCTCGCACAGAAACTGAGACCCAACACAGCCAAAAATTTAAAAAAAAAAAAAAAAAGCCACTGGAGGCTGTTGTTTTATGAGGATGTGTAGTGTGAACCCCTTGGAGGAGGAGCCAGACAGGAGGTGCTGATGTGCTTACCTGCAATGGCTGAAAGCAACTCCCCCAGGCTGGGGAAGGCACTGAAGAAATGGCAGGAACAGGTACTGTGTCCAAAACCCTTAGCCATTGACAAGCAACCTGCACAATTTTGCCATATTCTTATACCACCTCTACTATTATGTACTTAATAATTATTGTAAATCAACAAACTTTGACCTTAAATACATTTATTTTTGAAAATGAACTTTATAATACTTCTGTAGATGAAAGAAACAGTATCATTTGCCATCAAAAGAAGGTCACTGTTTAACAATTGCATGGTTATTAAAATAAAAATATCCAAATACCCACCTCTGCGCCTCCTGAAATCACTTGTATGATATTTTGGGGAACATTGGTCCGATGGAAAGAGAACTAGATTTTAAAAATCAGAATAGCGGGGCTTCCCTGGTGGCGCAGTGGTTGAGAATCCGCCTGCCAATGCAGGGGACACGGGTTCGAGCCCTGGTCTGGGAAAATCTCACATGCCGCTGGGCCCGTGAGCCACAACTACTGAGCCTGCGTGTCTGGAGCCTGTGCTCCGCAACAGGAGAGGCCGCGACAGTGAGAGGCCCACGCACCGCGATGAAGAGTGGCCCCCGCTCGCCGCAACTAGAGACAGCCCTTGCACAGCAACGAAGACCCAACACAGCCAAAAAATAAATAAATAAATAAATAAACAAATAAATAAATAAATAAAATCAGAATAGCTGGTGTAAGTCCCAGGGCTGCCTCTAAAAATCATGGTCATTTACTGAGGGCTGTTTTTATGTCGGGCACTGTACATACGTCGCCTCCATCTCATACCAGGTAGGTGTTAGAATATCCTCCATCTCATACCAGGTAGGTATTAGAATATCCATTTCTCAGATGAGAAAATTGAGTCTCAAGGAGGTTAAGTAATTTGCCCAAAGTCACACAGCTGAAAAGCATCACAAGTGGAATTTATACTCAGGTTTGGCTGATCCCAGGTCCTGGGTTTTTCCCATGACACCACCATGACCTCTCCACCCTGTTGGCCTCTCTGGCCTTCAGTGTGATCATCTGTAACATGCAGGTACCAGACCAGATGCCCTCTCAGGGTTGTAAACTCTAGGGGCTAATGATGGGACCACAAACCAGGAAGCATTCCCACCTCTGGCTCCAAGGGGTCTGGGAAGCTGTGAACATGATTGGAATGTCCTGATTAAGAAAGGATGCTGGCGTAACTGACTATATGCCTGGAAGAGAACAAAGTTAGACCTCTGTCTGACAATTTAAATGTAAAAAAGACAAAAAAAATCAAGCACTAAGTTACATCTATATCTATTGCCCACGATGTATTAAGTGAGGTGGTGGGAAAGAAAGCTGCAGAGAAATGTACATAGTATATACATATGTATATACTACATATACATATAGTATATGTATATACTATATACAAATGTATATGGTAAAATCTCCATTTTGGAGAAAAAAGGGCAAAAAAAAAAAAAGCCCACATTAGAGTATATGTTTGTAAATGTCTGTTGGTCTTGGAGAAAGACCTGGAACTATAGACATTAGGCAGTTACCTTGATTATCTCCCTCATGGAAGGGGAAGGAGGGATGAGGGAAAGGAGGCAAGAGGAGAGGGTATAGAAGAAAAAATGTCCATTAAAAACTGGAAAAAAATAGTATGATAAGTAAAAATGCAAATATAAAATATTATCTACAACAATTCTGCAAAAACTTACAAATGAAGTAAACATGTAGACAAGGGTTGTAAAGTAACAAACAATAAACACTTAATTTCATTAGGTAATAGAATTGTGGGCAATTTTTATCTTAGGTTCGTGCTGTTTTATTTTTTATTTTTTGCAATATTTTAACAACAAAAATAATATATTGCAATGCTTAAAGTCATTAAAAGTAAATGTTCCCCAATTTTCTGGATATGTCCAGAAAACAAACGAAAAAAAGGCTCTGTCTGTCCTATGGGGCACTCAAGCAGGGTGAGCAGAGGCAGCCCTGAATGACAAAGCAAAGGCTCTCTTTGCACTTATCCTCTGTCTGAATTTCTAAAAGATTTTCCAAATTAAAGAAAAGGCCCCTCGTGAACTGTGGTTTCATCTGCAAGACTTTCATTTTAGCCATTTAATTTAGATTCAAATGAGCACAGCAAAACTGATGACAAAATTTCCTGGACAGCACAGCACTCATTGGCCAGGTTGGAAACATTCCCATTGACTGACTTTGGAGTCTGTGTTAATAAGATGAAGGGGGTCCCAGTCCTCCTTAACTGGGAGAAACAAATGTTTTCATCCTTTATTAAACACTGGAAATAGCTAAAAGTGCTACCTCTGAGAGAGGTAAGATTTAAAGAAGCAAACTGATATATTTTGCTAATGAATCCATTAAAAACCTCATTTGGGTGTAAACAAGGAAGGCACATTAAATCTTAATGTACAGCGTGGGGTGTGAGCTTGGCTCCGGTGCTAAGCGCCCAGGCCCTGACCCCAGGTTAGAACTCCCACCAAAGCACTTTCTATCCCCTACTGGAATAGGAAGTGCTCCCCCCAAAATAAGACATCACTTCTGTACTAGCTCCCCACACTCAGTACACACACACATACACACACATACACACCACAGGGAAGGGAGGGTATTCCCTCAGGCCTCCCTCCCCCCTGCTGGCTGCTCGCAATTTAGGGAAGGGCAGCTTTAGGACCCAGATGGAGTCAGAAGAGCCCCTGGACATCTAGGAAGAGCTTGGGAAACCAGTGGTTCTGAAACTGAGCCCAGCTCAGTAGGGACCCTGACTCTATCCTTTAGATGACTTAACATCCTGAGCTGTGGCTCTTTCACTGATCACAGAGGATTGGGCAGAAGCAGACTCCCTTCCCAGAATTTAATGAGGATTAAATGAGATCATGTGTCTGAAACCAGCAACTGCAGGGCTTGGTATATTATATATGCTCAAATAAAAACATAGTAAAAATTCCTGAAAAATATACACTGAAATTGTAATAGTAGTATTCTCTAAGTGGTTTTGATTTTCTATCATTACTTATCTATATTTTCTAGAATAAATTGATATCATTGTGAAAATTTTTTAAATACTCAAAAGATCTTAATTTTCTACCAGCTTACCGCTGTGAGGCTACTACTATTTACTCCAGGAGGTGGGTTTAGTTTTATACTCTACACACTTTTGTATCTTTTTTTTAACAGGGTGCATTCATTATCTTTTAAAAAAAAAAAACAAAGGCAGGAATTAATTTTTAAAAAGAAAGCATTTTTATGTATAATGGAGACAATAAGATTCTGAGGGATGAAATGAATTGTCAAGCTGGTAAGTGAGGGCTCCTTCCTCCCAGTCTGTCCTCTTTCCCCTCAGCTTAGTTTTACTTTCCATGTGACCCTATTGAGAAATACTTATTAGAAAAAGAAGTTGCTCTTGTTTTTAGAGAAATACGGCTCTTAAGCAACATAGGACAAATAGCAAAGGAGAAAAAAGAGCCAGTGAGTCTTGGGATTTGGCTGTGCAAGGTGAATGTGGGGATAGATGGGGGTGGGCTGTGCACAAGGCCATAAGGACTATGGAGAAAAAACACCAGAGGCAAGGGTACAAATACATCCAGGCATGGGACTCACGAGATACCGATTTGATGGAATCATTCATTCATTCAACAAATGTATATGAAGTGTCTGCCATGTGCCAAGCACAATGCAGAGGGTACAGAGGTGAGCTAGCAGGCCTTCATGGAGCTTAGTGTCTAGTGAGGGAAGCAGCAAGTAAACAGTTATCAGTGAATACATCTTACATCTTGTGGTCAGGGCTGTGCAGGACAAGCCAGGTGATCGGCTTGGAGGAGGTCAGTGAGAGGCTCTCTAAAGAAATGACGTATAAACTGAGACCTAAAAGGTATGTAATGATCAGTCAGGCTAGGAGTGAAGAGCATTTTAGAAGGAGGAAATTGCGTATGTGGAACCCCTAAGACAAGAACAGGTATAATATCAGTTATACAAGGTATGTTCTAGAATTCTGCTGTACAAGCTTGTGTCTATAATTAACAATACTGTATTGTGCAATTAAAATTTTGTTTAGAGGGTAGATCTCACATAAGTGTTCGTACCACCATCAAGGAAAGACGGAAGGAAGAGAGGGAGGGACGGAGGGAGGGAGAAAGGAAGGAAGGAGAAAGGAAAGGGAAAGAAACAAAAAAGGAGCTATCAAATGGCCAGGGTGGTTGAAGTGAAGTGAGGTTGGAGGCGGGACGGGGTGAATAAGGGATAGGGCAGGGCTCGGGGCTGGGGCAGGAACTTGGAGATTATCCCAAGTGCAATGGGAAGCTATCAAAGTTTTAAGCAGAGGAGTGACATTATCTGCTTTCCATGCTTGAAAGATCTCTGTCTACCAGCTGAGAACGGAGCAGTGAAGAGGCTGTTGTTATAGTCCCAATAACAGCTTTGGAAATGGAGGGAAGTGGATGGATCCACAATGTATTTAGGAGGCAGAACTGGCAGAGTTTGTTGCTAGAGTGGTTATGCAGTTGAGGGAGGGAAAAAGAAGAGCCCGTGATGACTTCCGGGTTACTGGCATGAGAACTATTATAGAGAAGCCCAAGAGAGAAACTAATGGGGGGCAAAATTTATACTCTAACATGGGAACCCTAAAGCATCTGAGAGGTTATACAGAATATCTGTAGGTGCCTGAGTCTGCTGGGGAGGAATACCCCCCAAAAAACACACCGTGGGCAGTTGAATCAGGGCAACAGCCACAAGTCCACTGGGGAACCTAGCAGATAGATACTGGGTAGGTCTGGTGGAACTGCCTTCATGACATTCTAGAGTGAGGTCTTCTTTGACCCCTCTGATCTCTGGGCATGGACACATCTGGGCTCCTGTCACACACACAGCGTGAGGTTGTCACTGAGGTCTATGCAGGGAGCAGCAAGATCCAGGGGAGAGAGACTCTCAATCCATGAGGCTATCAGCTAAGTATTTACTATATGCCCAGCATGGTCCCAGGCCTTTGGCAGAGGATGCAAAAATTCCAGACCTCAACTTATAATCTTGTCAAGCAAGCAAAATACATGAAACTAGGTGTCCCTTTCAGATCCAGCTCTGCTCAGAAATGATTGGTTCCATGCTCATTCTTTCAAGTCCAGATAGGTGAGGTACATGCGAAGGCATTCCTGTCTCATAATAAGACATCATTAATTCCTGCATTTTAACAGGACTGAGTTAATGTTGTAAGTCAAGAATGACCACTGTTGGGTATTAAGTTACCATGATAGAGACTGTGATTGCATGGAAAGCCCCAGGTTCACCTGCCCAGGGGATGATTCCAGGTCCTAGGAAATCACAATTCATAAGGTCTTGCTGTGTCAGGCTCTTCCATCCCATCTCTCCTCTCACTCTTTGTTTCAGCCACATCAGCCTTCCTTTAGTTCCTGGAAAGCGCCAATCTCTTCCCTGCCTCGGGGCCTTTGCACATGCTTTATCATTATCCTTTTATCCCACTCAGCTCATTTTAATTGTTCAGCTCTCATCTCAAGCCTCACTGCCTAGGGGAAGCCTCCAACTCCCTGCTGCCACCAGCAAGGCTTTCCTTGTTAATGCACACTTAGAGGACTCTATCTCCCCTTCACAGGGATTTTCCAATTCCCAATAAGACACTGATTAATGTGATTATTTCATTACTATCTCCTCCACTCATCAATAAAAGCAACAAAAAGTCTGTTTTTTTGTTCACCCCCAGAGCCTAGCACAGTGCCAGATCCATATCAGACCCTTAAATAATGAAAAAAAGAAATGAATTCGTGAATGGATAAATGAGTGAATTCCTTCAGGGCAGCAAGTATCTTAGATGTGCTTAGTAGTCTTGGCACTGGGGCCATGCCCCTGGTAGGTCTCCCAGGGCAGTCAGGCAGAGTCAGTCTTGGCCAGAATAATATGGGTGGTGCTTCCCCAGAGAGGCCAAACTTGCCCTGCATGTGGTTGGAAGGGCCTTTTTTTCTTGAGTTCACTGAGGCCAGAAATGAGCCAGCTGCTGGGCCAGAAGATGATTGCTGGGGTCAGTGCCCCTGAATCCATGATATTGAACAATTCCATCATTTCTGGCTGCTAAGTGATTCCAGACCAGTGACTCATGATGGGTGAATGGAGGAAAGTGCTGGATAAACACCTCCAGCAGCTCTCCTGCTCCTGACAAGCACTGAGCCAAAATGGGATTTCGGTTATGAAAGCAAGCCAGTTTCCCATTTTGATCTCCACATCCAGGACCAGGGATCTTCCTCCAGTGGCAGATACTTGTTTGGGCACTGTTGTTTTGTGCACAAAATCCCACCAGCTTTGCCCATTGGTTTCCTGAGCCTCTGGTTGTCCAAGACCTGCTACGGGAGTGGGGAAGCACAGCAAGCACATAGTGAAGCCAAAAAGGTTGGGAAACAGATCAAGTCAGAACCCAAACTAAAAGCCATCACATTAGGGATTTTCCAGAGGGCGTGAGATTTTGATGGTATCCTACAGGAGAAGTGGGAATTAGAAAGTGGAGGAAGTGGGGGAGGGGGAACAGAGCAGAGGTCTCAAGCCTGTGCTTGTGTGATGATTGGTCCAGGCTTGACAGAGTACTGGGGGCTTATTGTGATCATTCTCTGCTTTGCTGTTAGAAGCACAAGGAAACAAGCTAGTGCCCCATGGAGAAAGGAGACTTTCAGGTAGACCAGCAGGTTGTGTGGTATCTAGGCCACCTTTGGAGATTTTGGTTGTGTCTGCCTTCATGACAAGTAAGAATGGCACTGGCTGTCTCCATTTCAGAGGCTATTTTTGATGTCTAGCTGGCACTCAGAAAGCTCCACTGTGCTCTGCATCTCACTCACCCAAGCTGAGTTGTAATCTTTCAAGAGCCAGCCACTCATCACATAATAATCAAACCAAGATGGATGGAGGAGAAATGCAAGTAGCATACCACTGCCCTGGCTCAAAGTCGGTGGGGGTGGGCATCCCCTAGTGAGAGAGACAGACAAAAGAAGAGGCTTGAATAATCCCCCACTTTCCCAGGATGAGTGGAACTAGTGTTTGTATTTCTACCCAGTGTATTCAGTTAGAGAAGGCCTGGAGCCAGGGGGCTGGAACCTTGCCTTCTCCTCCTGAATCCCACTATACTCTCCAGCTCTATGGCCTCAGGCATATTGTTAAACTTCCTGAATCTTTCTTTTCCCATTTGTCAAATAAGATGAACAATACCTACTGGTCCAGGAAGCCCTCTCTGAGGAGGTAATATTTGAGCTGAGACCTAATTTTGAGAAAAATCTAGATGTGAATTTCTGGGGAAAATGTTTTCCAGGCAGAGGAAACAGAAAGAGTACAGGGCCTGAGGCAGAAGCAAGCCAGGCTTATTTGAAGAATAACAACAACAGTAATCAAAGCTGGTGTGGCTGAAGCAGAGAGAAGGAAGGAAAGATGGTAGGAGATTATGTCAGAGAAGTAGTGAAGAGCCCGTAAGCCCATATGTGTGACCTTAAAGGCCATGGTTTATATGAGGCATGATGAGACCACATCAAGGTCTTTTAGGTAGGAGAGTGATATGATTTACATTTGTAAAAGATTATTCTGACTGCTGCATAAAGAATGCATCAGTGTGGGCAAGAGGCAAGGTGTAAGCATGAAGAATATTTATGAGACTACTGAAGTTATTTCAGCAAGAAATGGTGGTAACTAGGATTAAAGGAACAGCAATGGAGGTGGAGAGATAGATGGATTGGGGATATATCATGCAAGGAAAGCCAATAAGACATGCTCATGCATGACCTGTAGAATCCCAGAAGTCCAAGAATCTTCCTTTATTTTGTCCCATCCCTGTCCTCTTCAGTCCAAGCTGGCGGCATTTCTGCTGAGATGGTCAACTGGATTCCTAAGTCACACATCTAATCTTTTTAGCAAATGGTCGTCCAGCTACACTCTTGTTCTCTTCAGAGCACACCTTCTCATTTTTTGTAATATGGATAGGCTGATAATTTTACATATCTTCAAGTTCTAGTTTCTTTGCTTAACAATCCCTTCTTCAATTTATTTCTTTCCTCTTGCTTTTCACCATAAGCATCAAGGAGAAACCAGGTCACGCCTTCAATATTTTGCTTAAAAATCTCTTCAGCTAAATATCCAAGTTTATCACTTTCAAGTTACACCTTCCACAAAACAGTAGCACACAATGCAGCCAAGTTCTCTGCCACTTTATAACAAAGATCACTTTTCCTCAAGTTGCCAATAACATGTTTCCCATTTCCGTCTGAGACTAGAAGCAACTTTAACTTTTATATGTCTAACAATAGTCTCTTCAAGGAAATCTAGGTTTTTTGCCTATCATGAACCTCAAAACTCTTCCAAGTCTCATAGGATTCTGGTAAGATGGTAAAGTAGGAAGCACCAGGAATCTGTCTTCTCACCTAGACAATAATTGCAATGGCAGAGTCTGTCTGATATAACTATTTTGGAACTCTGGAATCTATTAAAGGCTTGCAACTTCCAAGGGAAGACTTGGAGAATAAAAATTGCAGTTAATTTCTGTGAATTTCAGCTCTCAGCACAGTAGCTGCTACCTATTTCCCACCCCTAGCCCGTGGAAGGCAGCCGGCATGTTCCTGGAGCAGCTTGCACACAGCTTGTGGGGGCCAGGGTAGACAAAAAAGGCCCTGTCCTCCACATATTAGGGATCTATTCTCTGATTGCTAATTGCTGCTTCTTATCACAGTGCTGCAAACAAAGAGGTGGGCAGCCATTGTTGTACCTCCCATTGTTGCAAGCCCCACCCCCTTCAGCTGAGGTTAATTCCAGGGGATGTAAAGGGCTGACACCCTTCTTTCCCCTTCATTTTTCTCTTTTCCTCCATTTGAGTGTCAGACATTAAAAACTGCATATATGGGGAAAATTAGAAAGTGACCACACATGCCTAAGGAAAGTTTCAGTAAAGACCTGAGAAGACCTTAAGTTTACACCCCACACTGATCCTCCACACAGAGATAGCTACAACAATCAAGTAAGCAAAAATATAAACAACAACAACAAAAATAACAAAAAATAGAAAACCCCAAGAAACGGGGAGAATCTGATTTCCAGAGATATCACATTATTAGGTTCAAATGTCCAGTTTTCAGTAAAAAGTCACAAGCCATATGAAGAAACAGAAAAGTATGGCCCATTCAAAGGAAAAAACAATAGAAGCTGTCCTTGAAAATGATCTGATGGCAGATATACTAGACAAAAACATTTTTAAAAATTCATAAAAGTACTCAGAGAACTGCAGGAAGATGTGGATTAAGCCATAAAATAATGTATGAACAAAATGAAAACATCAATAAAGAGCTAGAAAACTTAAAAGAAAACCAAAAGAAACTTGGAGACTGAAATATACAATAACTGAAATAAAAGTTTACTAGAGGAATTCAAAAGCAGATTTGAGCAGGCAGAAAAAAGAATCTGCAAACCTGAATATAGGACAATGGAAATGATCAAGTCTAAAAAACAGAAAGAAAAAAAAAATCAAAGAAGTTAACAGAGCCTAAGGGACCTGTGGAACACCATCAAACAGACCAAATATACATTGTGGGAGTCCCTGAAGGAGGAAAGAGAGAGAAGGGAGCAGAGAGAATTTTAAGAAGTAATGACTGAAACTTCCCAAATTTGATGAAAGACATGAATATAAACATCCAAGAGGCTCAATACACTCCAAATATGTACCAAGATACATTATAATCAAATTTTCAAAAGAAAAATACAAGGAAAGAATCTTGAAAGCAGCAAGAAAGAGGGGATCCTCAATAAGATTATCAGCAGACTTCTCATCAGAAATATTGGAGGCCAGAAGGTAGTGGGTAGATATATTCAAATTGCTAAAAGAAGAAAACTGTCAACCAAGAATGCTATGTCCAGTGAAATTTTCCTTCAAAAGTGAGGGAGAAAGTAACACTTTCCGAGATAAACAAAAACTGAGGGAGTTTGTGACCACTAGATCTGTCCTGCAAGAAATGATCAAGAGAGTCCTGCAAGGTGAAAAGAGAGGATACTAGACAGTAACAGGAAGCCACATGCAGAAATAAAAATATCAGTAAAGGTAAATAGATGGGCTTATAAAAGCTAGTGTTATTGTAATGATGGTTTGCAACTGTACTTTTTGTTTTCTACATGATTTAAGAGACTGATACATTTAGAAAAACAAACATATTCTTATATTATTGTTTTCTACATAATTTAAGAGACTAATGCATTTAAAAGAATTATTAGGGGACTTCCCTGGTGGTGCAGTGGTTAAGAATCTGCCTGCCAATGCAGGGGACACAGGTTCGAGCCCTGGTCCAGGAAGATCCCACATGCCACAGAGCAACTAAGCCCGTGAGCCACAACTACCGAGCCTGCACTCTAGAGCCCACAAGCCACAACTACTGAGCCTGTGTGCTACAACTATTGAAGCCCACATGCCTAGAGCCTGTGCTCCACAACAAGAGAAGCCACTGCAATGAGAAGCCCGCACACTGCAACAAAGAGTAGCCCCGCTCGCCGCAACTAGAGAAAAGTCCATGTGCAGCAATGAAGATCCAGTGCAGCCAAAAATAAATAAGTTTTAAAAAAAGAAAGAAGGCCCTGATTGTTTAAAAAGAAAAGAATTATTAGTTTCTTTTTTGAGCACACAACGTATAAAGATGTTATTTTGTGACATCAGCAGCTGGAGTAGTGGGGAGCAAGTTGTAAAGACCAGAGTTTTTAAATATTATTGAAGAAAAGCTGGTATAAATTCTAATTAGATTTTTATAACTTTAGGATGTTAAATGTAATCTCCATGGTAACCACAAAGATAATAGTTAGAGAATATACAAAAGGGAAATGAGAAAGGAATTTAAGCATTTCACTACAAAAAATCAACTAACCACAAAAGAAGAGAGTAATGTAGGAAATGAGGGACAAAAAGGGTATAAAGCGTATATAAAACAAATAGGAAAATGACAGAAGTCCCTCCGTATCAGTACAGTAACCTCCCCCCAACAACTTATCTGTGGTTTTGCTTTCTGCAGTTTCAGTTACCTGAAGTCAACTGCAATCTGAAAATATTAAATTAAAAATTCCAGAAATAAACAATTCATAAGTTTTAAATTGCATGCCATTCTGAGGAGCATGATGAACTCTTGTGCCATTCTGCTCTGTCCCACCTGGGACATGATTCATCCCTTTGTCCAGTGTATTCATGCTGTACATACTACCCACTCACTAGTATTAGAAAAAAAGCATAGTATATATAAGTTTCAGTGCTTCCATGGGGTTTCAGGCATCCACTGGGGGTTTTAAAATATCTCCCAGCAGATAAGGAGGAATTACTCTAACTACTTTTTTCATTTATTTATTTATTTTAATATTTATTTATTTATTTATTTATTTATTTATTTATTTATTGGCTGCATCGGGTCTTAGTTGGGGCACATGAGATCTTTCGTTGCGGCGAGTGGGCTCTTCGTTGCAGTGCGCAGGCTTCTCTCTAGTTGTGGTGCATGGGCTCCAGAGTGCGTGGGCTCTGTAGTTGCAGCACACAGCATCTCTAGTTGTGGTGTACAGGTTTATTTGCCCTGCAGCATGTGGGATCTTATTTTCCCGACCAGGGATCTAACCGGTGTCCCCTGCATTGCAAGACAGATTCTCAAGCACAGGACCAGCAGGGAAGTCCCACTCTAACTACTTTAAATGTAAGTGGATAACATTCTCCAATCAAAAGAGATTGGCAGAATGAATAAAAACACTTGATCCAAATATATATACAAGAGACTCACTTTAGATCCAAAGACACAAATAGATTGAAAGTAAAAAGATGGAAAAAGATATTCCATGCAAATGGTAAGCAAGAGAGAGTGAGGATGGCTATACTAGCATCAGATAATAAGGGTTTTAAATCAAAAAAGCTTGCAAGAGACAAAGAAGGACATCATATACTAATACAAGTTTCAATTTGCAAGAAGATATAACAATTATAAACATTTATGCACCTAATGACAGGTCCTCAAAATACAAGAAGCAAAAACTAACAATTGAAGGAAGAATAGATAGTTCCACAATAATTGTTGAGGACTACAGTATAGATAAAATAACCAGACAGAAGATAAGTAAGGAAGTAGGGGATTTAAAAAACATAATAGACCAACTAGATATAACAGACACATACAGAACACTCTAACAACAACAGTGTGCACATGGGACATTTTCCAGAATAGACCATATGTTAGGTCATTAATTAAGTCTCAAGAGATTTTAAAAGATAGATATTATACAAAATATCTTCTCCAACAAAAATGGGTTGAAGGTGGAAATCAACAACAGGAGTAAAACTGGAAAATTTATAAAATTGTGGAAATTAAAACAACACACTTTTAAACAACCAATGGATCAAAGAATAAGTCTCAACGGAAATTAAAAAATACTTAGAGACCAGTGAAAATGAAAACAAAACATACCAAAATTTACGGGATGTGACAAAAGCTGTGCTAAAGGGGAAATGTATAGTTATAAATGCTTATATTAAAAACAAGAAAAGATCTTGAATCAACAACCTAACTTTAGAGCTTAAGGAACTAGAAAAAGAAGAACAAACTAGACTCAAAGCTAGCATAAGGAAGTAAATAATAAAGATTAAAGCAAATATAAATGAACTAGAAAATAAAAATACAATAGAGAAAAAAATAAAACCAAAAGTTGGTGCATCAAAAAGAAAACAAAATTGACAAAAGTTTAGCTGGGATAAAGTAAGAAAAAAAGAGAGAAGAAAATTACTAAAATCAGAAATTAAAGTGAGGACATTACTATTGATTCTACAGAAATAAAAAGGATTACAAGAGAGTAGTATGAACAATTGTACAACAACAAACTGGATAACCTAGATGGACAAATTCATAGAAATACAAAATCTACCAAGGTGAAATCACGAAGAAATAGAAAATCTGGATAGATCTACAGCTAGTAATGGGATTAAGTCAATAATTTAAAATCTCCCAAAAAAGAAAAGCCCTAGAGCTGATGGCTTCGCTAGGAGTTCTATCAAATATGTAAAGAAAAACTAATACCAATCCTTCTCAACTTTTCCAAAAAATTTAAGAGGAAAGAACATTTCCTAACTCAGTCTAGGAGACCAGCATTACCCTAATACTAAAGCCAATCAAAGGCACTAGAAGAAAAGAAAAACTCCAGACCAATATCCCTTATGGACATTGATACAAAAATATTCAACAAAATATAAGCAAAATGAACTCAGCACCATATTGAAAGGATTGTACAACATGACCAAGTGTAATTTATTCTTGGAATATGAAGATGGTTTAACATACAAAAATCAATCAATGTAATACACCACTTTAACAGAATGAAGACCAAAAAAAGCACTTAATCATCTCAACTGATACAAGAAAAGTATTTGACAAAACCCAACACATTTTAGTGATAAAAACACTCAATGACTTAGAAACAGAGGGGAGTTTCATCAATCTCATAAGCAGCATTTATGAAAAACTCACAGCTAACATCATACTTAATGGAGAAAGACTGAAAACTTTCCCCCTAAGATCAAGGAACAAGACAAACATGTCTGTTCTCATCACATCTATTCAAATTGTGCTGAAAGTCTAGTTAGGACAATTAGGCAAGAAAAAGAAATAAAAGGCATCCAGATTGGAAAAGAAGAAGTAAAATTATCTCTGTTTGCAGATAATATGATTTTATATAAAGAAAAGCCTACAGATATCCAAATAACCCATTAGAACTAATTAATTCAGCAAAATAGCAGGATACAAAGTGAACACGTACAAAAATTAGTTGCATTTCTGCACACTAATAATCTGAAAAGAAAATTACAAAAACAATTCCATTTACAATAGCAGCAAAGGGAATAAAATACTTGGGAAATAATTTAACCCAGGAGCTGAAAGACTTGTACAATGAAAACTATAAGACGTTATTGAGAGAAATTAAATAATACATAAATAAATGGAAACACATCCCATGCTTATGGATTGGAAGACTTAATATTGTCAAAATGTCAATATTACTCAAAGTAATCTACATATTCAATACAATCACTGTCAAAATCCCAATGATGGTTTTTGGAGAATTAGAAAAACACATCCTAAAATTTATATGGAATCTCAAGGGACCTCAGATAGACAAAATAATCTTGGGGAACAAAACCCCAAACTTGGAGGACTCATACTTCCTGGTTTTAAAACTTGCTACAGTAATCAAAAGAGAGTGGTACTAGCATAAAAACAGACATATAGACCAATGGAATAGAATAGGGACCCCAGAAATAAAACCTCATATACATTTTTGACAAGAGTCCCAAGATCATTTGATGGGGAAAGGACAGTCTTTTCAACAAATGGTCCCAGGAAAATCGTATAGCCAGATGTAGAAGAATGAAGTTGGACCTTTACCTAGTACCATACACAAAAATTAAATCAAAACAGAAGACCTAAAACAATAAAACTCTTAGAAGAAAACATGAGATAAAAGCTTCTTGACGTTAGATTAGGCAACGATTTCTTGGACATGACACAAAAGGCACAGAAAACAAAAGAAAAATGGACAAATTGGACCTCATGAAAATTTTAAAATTTTGTGCATCAAGAAACACTATCCAGGGAAAAGAATCTAAAAAGAGAGTGGATATATGTATATGTATAACAGATTCACATTGCTGTGCTGCAACTAACAACATTGTAAATCAACTATACCTAAATTTAAAAAAAATAAAGCACCAAAAAACAAAAACAGAAACACTATCCACAGAGTAAAAAGACAACCCACAGACTGGGAGAAAATATTTGCAAGTCATATATCTAATACAGGATTAATATCCAGAATATATAGAGAACTCCTAAAACTCAACATCAACAACTAACCAACCCAATTCAAAAATGGGCAAAGGACTTGAATATACATTTCTCCAAAGAAGATACACAAATGGCCAATAAGCACATGAAAAGATGCCCAACATCACTAATCTTTAGGGAAATGCAAATCAAAACAGTGAGACACTACCTCACACCCATTAGGATGGTTACTATCAAAAAACAAAAAACAACAAATGTTGGTGAGGGTGTGGAGAAACTGAAATCCTTGTGCACTGTTGCTGGGACTGGTACAGTCACTGTGGCAAACAGTCTGGCAGTTCCTCAAAAAATTAAAAATAGAATTATCATATGATCCGGCAATTTTGAAGAGTATTTGCAAACACATGTTCATAGCAGCATTATTCACAATAGCTAAAACATGGGATCAATCCAATTATCCATCAATGGATGAAGGAATAAGCAAAATGTGGTATATAAATACAATGGAATACTTTTCAGCCTTAAAAAGGAAGACATTCTGCAATACACCATAACATGGAAGAGCCTCGAGGACATTATGCTAAGTGAAATAAGCCAGTCACAAAAAGACAACAAATACTGTATGATTCCACATATATGAAGTACTTAGAGTAGTCAGAATCATAGGGTCAAAAGATAGAATTGTGGTTGCCAGGGTCTGGGGAAAATGGGTTTTATTGTTTAATGGTTATAGAGTTTCAGTTTTACAAGATGAAAGGAGTTACAGAGATGGATGGTGGTGATGGCTGTACAACATTATGAATTTATGTAATACCACTGAACTGTACCTTAAAAATGGTTAAGATGGTAAATCTTATGTTATGTGTATTTTACCACAATAAAAAATTTGGGGGGAAAAACACAAGCAGAAACAACAAGAGCACTCTTCCAGGCTCTATCCAGCACTCAATTCCAAAGCCATTTCCACATTTTTAGATATTTGTTACAGCATCCTGGAGCATGGGGTTAGCAAGAAGAGGGTGGGAAAACAAGAAATCTTGGATGATATCCAGATATTTAACTGGATTAGATGGGTGGATATTTGTGCCCTTTACTAATGTGAGAAGTCTCAGGAAAAGTAAGTCAGGGAATGGTTGTTAGACATCTATGTGAAGAGACAAATAACGTGTTCAGAAATACAAACCTGAATTCATGAAAGGATTCTAGGTTTGAGATAGGTATTTTGGAGTCATAACATATAATAGTTGGTAATAAGGGCACTAGGGAGATGCACTTAGGTAGAGAAGACAGTCAAGAACTGACCTCTAATGCCTTCCAATGCTAAGCACCAGCCAAGGAGACGAAGGGGCAAGAGCAACCAGGGAGCCAAGTGTTTTGAAGAGGATGGAGGGATCGAGGGTATCTTTCCAATGGATCAATGGTGTTTTAAGGAGAGGTTGGGATAGTTGGTATGAAGAGGTGACCACTGGCTTGGGAAACATGATCTTGTTGGTAACCTTGACAAGAGTGGTTTCGGTGGAGTGGTGGGGATGGAATTTTGAATACTAATGGGCTGAAGAGAGAATAGGAGGGGAGAAAGTAGTGATGGCAGGACAGGCTTGGCAGGATAGGCTAACCCTAACTGATTTGAAAAACCTTGCTGCAATGAGAACAGAGCATCCAGAGAGTAACTGGGAGGAAATGATGAGTGAAGAAATTTTTTTTTTTTTTTAAGTTGGGACCATAAAGTAGGTTCAAGACACTGGGATAGAAATGGAAACATCAGAACAGCATCAGGGATCCAGACAGAGGGTTGGTGAAAGCCAGGAAACAGTTCCTGGTATGATACCAGGGATTTCCGTGGAGGTCTTGGTCTCCCCCATAGAGAGGGAGGTGCACTGCAGAAAACCGAGTGAGCTGGACACCTGCCTTAGCAGTCTCTCTTCTGTTCTTACCCAGGAGCCTGAAGAGAAGGAGGGGGAGAGGTAGAGAGAAGCAGAGATCAAAGAGTCAAGAAGAGAGCAATCTGAAAGGAGGAAGAAGAAAGACAATGCCAGCATGAGTTCTGATTCTGTCAGGACAGAAGCCAATCGGTAAAAAGAAAATCTTATTAGAACACTTGTTTTCTATCTTCTGGTAGGTTTATCTAGTCAATAAGTTTAGTTTTCTTTGTAGACTAAGGTCATTAAAACTAAAAAATTTTTATTTTAAGCAAATTTCTAGCTTTGCCCTCTGTCTCAGTCTCTCTCTGTCTCTCTCTGTCTCACACACACACACACACACACACACACACACAAATACACACACACACACACACACACCACTCAGTATGTATAGTGTGGGGACAGATGATCCTAAAATCTGTTCCAGAGGGGTGAATATCACTCATCTCAGCATATTCCATTATCCTGGTCACAGTAATTGGTTCAGACAAGACACGTGACCAATAGTGGTCCAAAAAGATTCAATCCTGGGACTTTTGTGGCTAGAACACAAGCCTAAGGCTACCAGACATATCTCTCGGTCACCACATGGGGAGAGGCTGCTGGCAAATGAAGTCAAAAAGGTGAAAGCAGAACTGAGAGTCAGAAACTAAGCCAGCACTAGTCTTGAACTTCTTGGTCCCATGAATAAAAAAAATGTTTCCCCTTTCCCACTGACTCAAGTCAATTTGAGTTGGTTTTCTGTCACTTGCATCCAAAGAGTTCTCACTGATGAAACCACAAAATCTGCGCAGCACAGACTTGAATACTGAGATAGCAGAGGTAAGCAAGGCAATCTCAAAATCACCAAGCCAGCCCAGGACAAAAGCCTATCTTAATTAGGCTTAAAGGAAAATAGAAGGGGCATCGAACGAAGTCCAGAGAAAGAGGAGACTCCAAGACTATCAGTTAGACAGCCTAGGCATTTCACAATGTACCACGTGTCATTTACGTTTGGTATCTCATTTGATTCTCTAACAGCTCTGAGAGTGAGGAAACCATACTCTATTTTATTAAAAATAAAACTGAGCTCCAAAGAAGGAATATTAGTCACCTGAGCAGAGCCTAAGCCCCAACCCAAGTTTTCTGACTTTAGGACGGTTAGCCTGCAGGTCACTCCTAGCCCACGTGGCACTTTCATGCAAATTAACAAGACATGTAATGTCCAGGCACTCCGCCCCCAGAGGAGATAATCACTGCCCACTTCTCATCCCAGTGCCCCTGTGCAGAAACAATCTGTACACTGTGCTCTGCCGTGTCCCATACATCATACTTCCACTCTGCTTTCTTCCTCTTTCTCTCTTCACTTACGTCCTGTGCGTCCCTTCCTGTCTCTGGGAGTCAATGAGCCCATACACAAAACGAAGTTGGGTTAAAAAAGGACACCCCCCAACTACCTTCTCCACTGTGATATTTTATTTCTATGCCTCAGATGGGGTAAAAAGAAGCAGCCACCCATGAAATACAATGTGAGCATTCCAATAGCACCCCAAAATTTGCCTTCACTGTAATTTTGTCTTCAATTCAATCCCTTTGGATTAAGCCATGGAAGACAATCATCACAATATGAACAAGGACTCACAATGGTTAACTACTGTATACTTAATGTATACTATTCTATTTCATGTGAGATACATATTATTACAGATTTCTCCCCGTATCCAAAAACAGAGCATTCCTATGAAACCTTTCGTAAGCCAAAATGGTGTAAAATGAAGAAGCAATTTTTGCTTTTCACCTTTTATTGTAAAAGCAAAAATCCTCTTCCAATGTCTTTTGATTAGTGAAAATAGGTACTAATGTAGGTCTTTTATAAAAGTGAAGTGGTGTAAAGGGAACTTTCAAAAAGTGGGGGATAGCTGTCTTTCCATTTCAATGATGAAAGTGCCAAGATCAGAGAAGTTAATATCTTGCCTAAGATCACACGGAAGGCAACCCTAGTTCTGCCTGATCCTAAAGCAGAGTCTAACCACCAGATTTCCCAATTACCAGCTTTTAATGCTTGATCCCACTTTACCAGGTTTCTAGAAATTCAGGGTCATTGAGCTTTGATAAGAAGAGTGAAAACCATGCCCTAAGCAAAATAGGGTAAGGGGAAGCTACTACAATAGCCAGGGAAAACAGAGTGGAAGCAGGGAGGCTCTAGCAACATGACCCCTGCACTAGTTCAGAGAGTTCCCCCCAGACCTCCCAACACATGCTTTGTGACTGCAAGCAAGTCCCTTCACCTCTCTGGGTCCCCGGTACTTTATTTGCTGGAAGGGGATACCAAGCCCTTTTTCTTCTTACCTAACAGTGCTGTCACAGGGTGAGGAGAGATAATCTGTGACCAAATGTCATGCAGGTGAAACATCCTTTGCCTCACTGCACCAGGTTGAGATTCTTTGTGGCTACTGACAGCGTCTCAGCTGTCACCATGGCTTCAAGTCCACTTTTTAAATTGTTGGCCTGCATCACAAAGCCACAGAATTCAACCAAGGAATGCAGCCAAACTTAAAAGAAAAAAAGCACTGTGTTTTTCCAGAAACCCCTCACAAGGGTAAAACTACATTTGCCCTTGTCCCTTGTTTAGAGGTCAAGCCACATACTCAATTATGCTGGCCTTCCCATCTCCCTTTGCAGGTACTGGGTGAGGTTAGGCAGGGGTTATTGATTCATGGTTCCTATTTTAAATGCAAAACAAAAGAGACATCATTTGTCTTGAATGCAAAATAAAGCCTTAGTGCATTTTTTAAGCTGCTAATGCACAATTGGTGTAACATTCATTTATGTGGCAAAGCCAAAACAAGCAAAAACCTAGCAGGGTTGAGGTGATTGTTTCCCTGTGAACATAATCAAACAACCTCTAAGGAGGCATTCTCTATTTGCTTTTGCATCAGATCCTTAAATTTATATAAATAGTGCTGAAAATTAAACCCTGTGTCTTTGTAATATTGCATCTGATTTCTGGAAACTGAGCTTGCCCAGATTCCAAAAAATTAGCAATAACTGAACATCAAATGTGTAGTATCTAAAGTGTTACTCTTCATCATCTTTTCAGTTGCTGGGATAGCAGTGATCTTTAAAGCAGCTTGTCCACTGAAGTTTTGCATTTGTACAGGATCAAATCATATATCTGCTAGAAAGTCCATGGCTCAAAGCACCTGTACCCAGTCTTCTAAGGTGTGAAGCTAATTTCTTTTCCCTAATAGAGTTGCCTTTCTTTCATTTGGAAAAAAAAAAAGAGAGATTATTGAATCATTAGAATAATTGGTCCCCAATAAGTAAAATTTTCTTTAGATGATTAGATTAATTCTATAGGAAAAAAGAAGGTAATTTTCCAGTAAGCTCTGATGTCTTATTTTTTACTCGAAGAAATGATCATTCTTTTCCCCACCCACCCTCTTTATTACACACAAAGACAGTAATAATTTGCTTCCTATTAAGGGACAGCTCCTCTCTGTGTTCAGGAGCTGATGCTTTGGTCCCCCAGCTTCTTTTCAATGGGTGCCTGGGGACAACTCACTGGTAATGCTGGTGGGAGAGAGGAAGGGCATGGACCTCAGGGGACTTCCAGTCATTCTCTTTCCAGACCTTAAAGCCAGGCACCAGCTGGGTGGTAACCAAATGTACCACTTACATTCAACTCTGAAAGTGTTTATTAACAAGGGACTGGGTCATCAACACTGAACTCAACTGTAGGACAGACAAAGAAACTTGAGTGGTGACTCTCATGCATGCTGAACCACTCTGGGTCAGGCTCAATGCAACTTGAAATGCCAAGTTGTTATTGGGTAAATGGGGGTCCAACTAAGAACTGAAGGAGAATGAAGAGGCCAAAACCCACACAGACCTGGGTTTCAATTTTGGTCCCACCTCTTAATAGGATTTCAGACATGTGGATTAATGTCTCTAAGCTTCCTTTTCTGCAAAATGTGAGTAACATCCTAGTGCTTCCATCGGAGGTAAGGTAATGTTACAGAGATGAATGTTTAGCACACAGTGCCCGGTACTCACTAAGTGCTCAGTGAGTAGCAGAAGGTATAGTTGGATCAGAGACAAGGGGGATAAGATAAGCCATGGAAGCTTTCTTGGAGGATGCAGGTTTTAAGTGATAAAGAATGGATGGATTTGACCAGGCCAAAAAAAAAAAATCACTTCTTGTGTATGGATAGCTGAACCAAAGGCATAAATGGGCTGCTGGGCACGGCCCATATTGAAGATACTAAAGAAAATGGCCCAACACCCACCCTATAGCCTCCTTACCGCCAACAAACCAAATCATCATCAGAGAATACAAGCTGGTTCTTACCATTTGTTTATTTGACATAATAGAAAAAAGCCTGATTGCAACAAACAAAATTTCCAGAGCATTCCAACTTGAAGTATACATGCTGATTTGCATTAGAATGGAGCCTGCCAGATAATAGGTGCTCAATAAACTCTTATTTGTAAATGACACTGCCTTCTCCATTACTGTGGATAATAATGAGCAGATTACCTTACAAATTAAGTATAACATCCATTCGCTATAATTACCCAAGATACTAGTATTTTTGCTTTCTGCATCCACTTTTGAGAGAAAGAGTCAGATGATACCAAAAAGAGCTCAAAGCCAGTATTTAGTCTTTTTAGAACAAATAACATTCCATAGTTTGGTCTGTGCTCCATTAACATTAAGCCAAATCTCTTATACCTTTCCCACCTCAATCCTTTATAAATGGGAAATAATATTCAGGATGAGGACTTAAGTTCCTGCCTGATTTTTCAATGTGAAAGAAAGATTCCACCATGGCCACTAAACTGTCCTTGCTAAGACAGGAAAGTGGACTCCTCTATTTTCATAGTTTTGGAGCTGGAACTAAGTGAACTTAGAGGTCATCAAATCCAATCTCCTCTTTCACAAAAGGGAAAACTGAGCCCTGGAGAGGAGGAAAGACTTATTCAAAGTCAAAAAGCTAACAAAGCAGAACTAGGCTCAAATCCAGAATGCCTGACCCTTGCCCACTTCCTGTGTGCTAGAAAGACCATTAATAATAAAATGAAAGCCAACTTAATAAACCAAAACTAGATTAGATTAGATTAGATTAATAGGAAGAGATGGATAGATAGATAGATAGATAGATAGATAGATAGATAGATAGATAGACAGACAGATAAGAATCTCCATTCCTCATACACTTGGTTATCAAAATTTTAACTACTTATTACCCCACTTGGATTTAATGGGCAGTTTCATTCTTCACCTATGTCCTTATGAAGCCATCCCAAGTCTTCTTACCCTTCAGAACAGTCTGTTTCTAACATTGACCTAACCTCTACATTTGTCACAATTTATAAAACATAAGTACCTCACTCAGAAGCAAGTTCACTCATCCTAAATCATTGACAGCCTTCATTATCTGATAATGCATCCTGGGTAAATCCTGGGACACTGTGAGATTGTCAACTCTCTTTGGGCAAGGAATCTGACTCTCTTCTTACATCCTCCAAAGCAGAGATTTCAAAACAGTTTTAGAGACTGGTTGCAACAGAATTACTTGGAGAGCCTTCCAAAAATGCCTGTTCCTGGGCTCCACTCATAAAAATCCTGATTCAGTAGATCTAAAGGGAACATTTCTACAAAGCTCCCCATATGATCTTGAGGATTAACCAAGTTTTGCAGCACCCCACACCACACTAATATCCCACAAAGCCTCAATAAATACCTGCTAAATGACCTATGAAGGAGAGAGTCAAGTCCTTTCCATAAAACCAACAATTTCCCAGATATATAGGAGGTTTTCGGTGTAACTGTTCAGTTCTAAAGACTGCAGGGCATTCTCTTGTCATTTTCTTATTCAAAACTGTGGTGGAATTAATCTCCTTTTTGGGGATAATTTGTTACAGACTGTGCAGGTAGATGACTAGAAGATATTTAATCATTAATAATCCAAACAGAACTTAGCTTCAGTGTGATGTAAAGGTATTAAAAATTACTTCTGGATCATTTGACAAATAACGTCAAAGAAAGAGGGAGAGAGAAGATGGAAGCCTGGGGAATGAGGATATACCTTTGCCAAGACCAAAATAAATCGCACCTACTCTATTATGACAACTGCTTTGCCTGAGGGAGTTGAAGGGAAGATCATAAGGATATTCATGGCCAGAGGCTCAGTATCTGCCTGGAAGCCAATGGCCAATGCTTAGGTATGCCTTCCTTGGTCCATGCCAAAGCTTCAAACACACTACCAATAACGGGAGCCGCCAAGGTGACCCAAGATAAGATCGATCTATCCAGATGTTGGGTGTGGTCATCTATTTTAATAATTTGTCCTAGCAATAAGCAGATGGTTTGAAAGGCAGAGGACAGTTAATGGAAAGATATTCTCACAACAGGATGAACCTGGAATGATATGAAGGTCCCAGGAAGGACCCCCAACTCCGAGTTCTGGGCCTCAAGCCTGGTCAGATATTTGGGATAAGGGTCACTGGTCTATATCTGTGGGAGAACCAGCTTGTCACCCAAAAAAGACACCAAGAGGTCAAACACAGAGACAAGTCCGTACTCTATCATGCATATGGATTAGGGCTGTCGCAACTTGACTGATGACAAAGACAACTTCTGAGATACATATTTTTTTAAACCTGCTGGCCTTTTCCCGTCTCTAAAATAACAATATCACAAGAAGAGATGAGCCAACTGGCGAACGTCCATCAGCAAGTGGTCCCGATGAGAACTGCCCTTGCTCTGCCCCTGGACAATGTGACACTCTGCTCCCCAAACTGCCTGTTCAGCAAACCTTCCAGCAGCTGCTTGTCAGCACCTCAGTACAGGAAAGTTATCCTCAAAGCAGAGAGAAGCTCAAGGAATTTGGAAAGAAATGAATTTGGGAACCTAGAGACAGTGGACTCAGAGGTTTGATATTACCTTTTATGTGTGCCTTTTCATGCACAGTCAGGAATCAATGAAGCAGCAGGAAGCAAAGAACAATTCTTGCCATGTTTATCCAGCTGCATCCATGTGAGATAACTCAAATAAGGACTCCCAAATTTTTCTGAGATCCCTAAAATCATAGAACATCAGAGTAGTCATGCTTTTAGAGATCTTATAGGGCAATCCACTAATGGGGAGACTGAGGCCAAGGAAGTTGGGTGGCTAGGTGAGTAGCTAACCTGAGAAAAAACTCGTTTGAGAATCCCAATTTTGTAAAATTGTCAATGCTCTTTCACACATACCATGAAAGAGAAAGGCATGATGGATAGATGGGTGGATGGGTGAATGGATGAATGGATGGGTCCCGGGCAAGTGAAGCACTTGCAGTAATATTAATCCAATGTGAAAGCTTGGATCAGCAGTTTCTTCTTTCATCTGCTTTTTCATCTCCTTCAACTGCCTTAATTCTCCCATAATTAAAGCAATGAAATTCAAAAGTTGTAGGCCCCTGGGCCCAGCTTTAAATTTATTCTCTTTAATATATATCCTCACTCCTTTGCTGAGCTTATATAGTCTCATGACTTTATCATCTAAATGTTGACAACCCCCAAATTTGTACTTCCAACATGGACCTTATCCTGAATTTTAGTCTTATCCATCTGTCTCTGCAGCATCTCCCCTTGTATCTGTAAAAGATATCTCAAACTTAACATGACCCAGCTGGACTCCTGATCTCCAGTCCCCCATGCCTGGTCCTCCCACAATCTTCCCCATATCCATTAATGGCAACTCCGTTCTTCTCATGGCTTCAGACAAAATCCTGGGAGTCATCAATAACTCTGTTCTTTCTCTCACATCCTACATCCAACCCATCAGCAAATCTTGCTGGTTCTACCTCAACAAAACAACCAGATCTTATACTTCTTACCACCTACACTGATTAAAATCTTGGTTCAGCCTACCATGATACCTCAGTTCTCCCTGATTCCAGCTTGCTCCCCTTCAGGATATTTTCAACAGAGCATCAGAGAGACTCTGTTAATAAGCAAGATAGATCACATCACTGTTCTATTCAAAACTCTGAGAGTTTCTCATCTCTCTCGGCGTGAACGTGAAATTCCTTCAAATGAACCACAAAGCCCCACATGGTCCAGACACTCTCTCCCTCCATACCAGCCACACTAAGACACCCCCAAACACTCAAGCCTGCTCCAGTCTCAGAGCCTTTGCCCTTCCTGCTCTCTCTGCCTGCGCTCCTCATCCCCCAGATTTTTACCTGGCCCCCCTCCACATGTCTTTATTCACATGTCACCTTCTCAGTGAGGCATTTTCAGACCATAATATTGACAACTACTCCCTCCACACTCAAAACTTCCTACCCCCTTCCCTCCTTTATTTTTCTTCAGTGCACTATTGCTTCACAAGCAGTCCATGTTCTACCAAGAAGTGGAAGAAAGTTAAATCATTCCTGAAAATAGCCACTTTGTCACCCTTGGTCTTCTGCTTCCTTTTCATGGAAACTATGCAAAGTTATGAGGCTTGACTCTTTCTACATTTCCCTGGAAATCGGGCACTAAATCCAGAGCAATGGGCCGAAATTAAAGATATTGATTTGCTGAAATGGAGCATACTTTCCAACACCTAGTTTAAAGGAGAAAAATCTCTCTCGAAGCTGTCAAGACACTCTACGTTTTGCAGCTTTGAAACAAATGCCAGGAGAATGTTGTTCTTCTTTTCACTTTTTCCCCCTGTAACTTTTTCTAGTATTTTAATTCACACTTGGTTACCTAAAAGTAGGAGAAAAAATAATTCAAGTAAAAGTATCCCCATGGCTTGGGATAAGAACTGTGTTGGCAAATGCTGAGATCCTGCCTGGGTAGTAGGAGTTTAAAGACAAGGTTCTGCTGATATTGCTGTCTCCCAGATTCATCCATTCAAGGGTCTTTTTGGTTATTAACTGTTGAGATGACTTGGCAATCATACAGTCATAATTGCAGTAAACAAATTGGTTGATCAATCACTCGTGTTCCATCATTATCATCCAGGCTCCTTCTTTTTCTGTTTTCCACACTCACCACTTTTCAGTTCATTAAGGAACATAATGATTCATGACTACTTGTCTCTAAAAATGCTCATCTTACATTTTAGGTAACTGGCAAAACCTTTTTTCCTCCTGCTAAGACATTTTTTTCCTCCTGCTACCTATAAATTTAACGATTTATCTCCCCAGATGCTAACTCCTTTGGAGGATGCTAATCATTATAACAATCTATTGTTCATTGAGGACTCAGGATGTCCCACTGTGGGAGATGCCTACCTGGTCTCTGTTTCTAAACTTGCTTCCTTAAGTCAACTGAAAGTGCCCTTTTTTCAAAAGTAAATCAAAGGTTGTCATTCTCCTTTTAGGAGCCCTGGAGTGGATTCCAACTGAGATTAGAACTAAATCCAAAGTCTGCAGCCTGTTCCTTCAGGTCCTGCATGATCTGCTCATTGCTTCCCTCTAATCCTCCTATCTCCCCTCTTCCCCCCTCATTTACTATACTCCAGCCACATTGGCCTTTTTTCTGTTCTTCTACAAGCCAAGGTTATTCCTGCCTTGAGATCCTTGAACGTTTTGCTACCTTTCCCTAACAGGCTACTGCCTGAGATGCCCGTGTGATGGCCTCCGCAAATAATGCAGCTCCCAGGTCCCTTATCTTCAGAGGCTTTTCCTGCCCACCCACCCTCCCTGCCACTCTTAGGAGTTACCCTCTACTGTATTATTTTTTGTAGGACTTATCACAAGCAAGAATTCTCCTAGTTATTGATGTGTTACTTGTTTATGATCTGACTTTGCAATGAGAATCTAAGTTCCACAAAAGAAGGGACCTTAGCTGCCTTGTTTCTTGCTGCATTCCTGGGACCTAGGACAGTTCCCAGCATAGAATAGAAGCTCAATAAAAATTTCTAGAATAAAAGAATGAATACATGATCCCACTCAATCCTCACAATAGCGCATTTCAGACAATACAATGGAGAGGTACCAAAGTTAAATTATTTTCCCAAGGCTGGTGTCAGAGGCAGCAATCAAACTCAGGTCTCCAAAACCACAGTTGTTAGGTCAGGACTCTGTTTGTTTTTTGTTTTTTGTTTTTGTTTTTTTTTTTAAACATCTTTATTGAAGTATAATTGCCTTACAATGGTGTGTTAGCTTCTGCTTTATAACAAAGTGAATCAGTTATACATATACAATATGTTCCCATTTCTCTTCCCTCTTGCATCTCCCTCCCTCCCACCCTCCCCATCCCACCCCTCTAGGTGGTCACAAAGCACCGAGCTGATCTCCCTGTGCTATGCGGCTGCTTCCCACTGGTTATCTATTTTACATTTGGTAGTGTATATATGTCCATGACATCAGAATGGGAGAAAATATTTGCAAATGAAGCAACTGACAAAGGATTAATCTCCAAGATTTACAAGCAGCTCATGTTTTTTGTTTTTTGTTTTCCTTTTCTCTGATGTTTAAAAAGATGCTCCCATATTGACCCATGTCATCCAGATCTGGAATCATGGAAGTAAAGAATCTCAGGTCTGCATGGATTGAGAGACCACCAATATCAGTCCCCATTTAGGAGCTGGGCCCTTTCCCCAGCAGCACGCTATCTATAAACACACATGACCTCAAAGCAGACAGACCTATGTTAGAGTCCCAGCTGAGTCGTCTCTGACAGCGTCCTTCTCTCCAGACCTCAATTCCCTTATTCTTATTCTCAAAATGGGAACATGCGTCTTAGGGTTGCTTTTGAGGTTAAATGAGATAGTATACAGAAAGCGCTTAGTACTAGGCCTGGAACACAGTGAATGTTCAATAAAAATTATCTATGTTTAATGATGTTTTGGTGGCTGAAAATATGGTATGGGGGACCAGGAGAACTGGTTCTGGTGTCCTGAAGATCTAGGTTTAAATCCTACAAGTTGGTAGCTTTGGGCAAATTTTGTAAATGGGAAAGCTCTGATTTCTTCCTTTGTAATAAAGGATAATAAATGCAACTGATTTATTGGGTTTGATGAGGAATAAAAGAGAGCATATTTAAGTACTTAGCCCAAATATCTGTCCACATGGTAAGTGAGCAAAAACTAAGAACTATTGTTAATATTATCATCATCGTTCTCATCAAGTGAAGTTAAGTTGCGGGGATGGGGGGACAATAAGGAGGGAATCTCGCTGCTTCTTCCTAGCCTTGACTCTGTGATCCTAGAATTTCTCCAGCCCAGCCAATCCCTCTGTCTCTGCTCAGGGCCGAGACACCAGCCACTTGTATTCTCCAGCTCTGCCATCACCAGCCCTCCCCTCCAGAGGCCAGAGCCAGGCACCTGCTCCTAAGATCTTAATGCCTTCCTTGGAAACTGCCCGCAGAACACAGAGGTGGGCACGCACACTCACACCTGCACTCGGAGTCCTGCTTAGCTTTCAGAGGAAGGGAAAAGGTGGTAGATGTTGATATGGAAGTTGCTCTGGATCAAACTGTGGCAGTCTGTGTCACGGCTCCCACACACCACCCCCGGGGCCCTGCCTGCGGAAAACGCACTCAGCTTCATTTTTTTCTTCCTCGCGACCAGTTGGACAGACTTTGAAGACCTCTTTAAGACATTTGGGGTTTGTTTCCCGGCATATGTGGGCAGCGTCACTACTTCCACGCCCTCAGGACTACTTAACAACATCAGCAAAGCAATTAAGCCCAGTTTTCAGGAAAATGCCAGTGGCTCTGCAGTATCTGGATGGAAGTCTCGGCCCAATTATTTCCAGCTAGTTGTGAACTGCGGGGAAGTGGACTTTACTTCGTTAGAACTTCAGCTCCCACTGATTAAAAGTCGACTGTGTTGGAGACAGTAAGGAAAAGTGAAACAATTAAACTTGTCATCAATAAAATTGCTGTGTATTCCTCAGCACAAGGTTTTACTTCTCTCCAGAGGAGCGATTAAAATGAACTGATGGAAGTATAACTTGATTGACTGGAGAGCCTCCATCCATTGTGCTGAAACTGAACTTCCACTCACTGCCCTTCTTAGCTTGGGACATGAAACCCTCCTATAGGCCCGCCAGAGCCCAGCAGCAGATGCTCTGAGCCCATCAGGTGGTGCTGACCGCACCCAGAGATCTGCTGAGGGACCATGGTAGGCAGAATAATGCACCCCTAAAGACGCCCAGGCCCTACCTCTGAAAGCTGTGAATATGTTACCTTTTGGGATTTGGCAGATAAGGATTAAGGTTAAGGGCCTTGAAAGGAGAGATTATCCCAGATTATCCAGGTGGACCCAATCTAGCTACATGAATTCTTAAAAGCAGAGAACCTTTCCTGGCCAGGTCAGAGAGTGATATGATGACAGAAAAGTCAGAAACAGGCAACGTTGCTGGCTTTGGAGATGGAAGAAGAGGCTACAAGCTAAGGAATGTGGGTGGCCTCTAGGAGCTGGAAAAGGCATGGAAATGGATTTTCTACTGGAGCCTCCAGAAGGGAATGCAGCCCTGGTGACATCTGGAATTTAGCATAGTGAGACCCTTGTCAAACTTTAGCTAACCTCTAGAATTGAAAGATAAGAAATTTGTGTTGTTTTTGAAGCCACCGAGTTTGTGGTAATTTGTTGCAGCAGCAGCAACAGGAAACAAATACAAGGATCTGGGCAAGCGTGGGCAAGAAGGACAGGCACTGGAATACTCACCCTCACCATCCAAAGGCTGCAGGCTGGAGTCGGATGCCAGGAAGGGAACCTCACGAGCACCATGATGTCATCCGGTATGTGTATGGTGCAAGGACTTGGGAGGAGAGCAGACGGAGAGGAAAGGCCCCACGCCCGGAACACGCTGCACAGCATCTCCAAAGCCACTGACTCCCAGAGTTTGCAAGGTTGAGTTTCACTTGTTTAGCAAAGACCCTGCACAGAGTAGGTACTCAATAAGTGCTGAGTGATCTAAGGTTGAATGAAAATGTGCTAAAGGAATGAGTGAATGAATGAATGAATAAAAAAATAAATGTGAATCAAATGAATATTGATTGTGAGTGAAAACGCCATACCCATGCTTGGTAACCTGGACACTTTGGGTTTTTGGTTTTCGCTTTTTTTGGCTGCACCGCGCGGCATGCGGGATCTTAGTTCCCCAACCAGGGCTCGAATCCGTGCCCCCTGCAGCGGAAGTGCAGAGTCTTAACCACTGGACCGCCAGGGAAGTCCCCAACCTGGACACTTTGACATTGGGTCAGGAAACTATGTGTGTTTTACCGCTCAGAATCCCATGGAAACCAAGAAGAAAGAAGGGAGGGAGGAGAAGTGTAGGCCCACTTCCTAATTTCCTTTATGCCTGTGGATGCTTTAAGCCTATTTCTAGGGCTTATCTGAGATTTGTACCTAAGTTTGGGGACAGAATATGAGCTCCAATTGGGACTTCCCATATGTCTTAGGCAGATTATGCTGCCATAACAAAATACCACACACTGAGTGGCTTCCATCAGAGATTTGTTTCTCACAGTTCTGGAGGCTAGAAAGTCCAAGACCAAGGTACTGGCTGATTCAGTTCCTGATAAAGCCTCTCTTCTTGGCTTGCAGATAGCCAACATCTTGCTATGTCCTCACATTTCTTTCTTCCAGGTGTGAGCTCAGAGAAAGAGAGAGAGCATTCTCTCTTCCTTTTCTTATAAGGCCACTAATCCCATCATGAGTTTCCACCCTTGTGACCTAATCTGACCCTGATTACTACCCAAAGGTCCCATCTCCAAATACTATCACAATGGGGGTTAGGGCTTCAACATACGAATTTGGTTTGGGGAAAGGGGCACAGACATTCAGTCGCTGACACCATGACAGCTATGACCTTGGCTAACTCATTTAGCCTCAATGACCTCTGTCAACTCATCTGAAAGTCAGGGCTTGGGATGGGAGTAACAGACAGCACTTACTGAGTACTTACCACATCCCAGGCTCTGTTCTAAGTGCTCTCTGGGCATTAAACG
Organism: Eschrichtius robustus; assembly: GCF_028021215.1. Lineage (NCBI taxonomy): Eukaryota > Metazoa > Chordata > Mammalia > Artiodactyla > Eschrichtiidae > Eschrichtius > Eschrichtius robustus. The sequence continues at coordinate 35,409,815 of NC_090842.1, read as the reverse complement.
CCTCACCATTCCCAATAGCTCTGTACACTCTGACTGTATATTATCATTCCCGTTTTACATATAGGAAATGTATAAAACCTAGAAAGATGAAGTCACTTGCTCAAGATCATAGTGGCAGAGCCAAATTTTGGACTCAAGTCCATTTGAGACCAGAACTAGGATTCTTAACATAAGGGAATATTATGGTTGAAGCCGATATAATAGTTGCTTGAAAACTCTTCAGCAGTAGAAACACTTTAGGGCGCTAGGTGAAGGCAGTTAAATTCATGTGAATCCTCTCTCCGAATAAGAATTCAAAGGAAGCTCTAAAATACCTACAAATGAATAACGTGTGTGTGTGTGTGTGTGTGTGTGTGTGTGTGTGTGTGTGTGGTTTTGCCCATGTATGTTTGCAGCCATTGTGCAGACACTGTCACTGTGCAATAGAATTGTTCCACATGGAACAAAGCACTGCACAAGGCCTGCCATCCATTCACACCGTGTCCCCTAACAATTGATACCTGCTGCCATTTTCCACTGGAAGAGAAATGTGATTTCTATATGTCAGGTGACAGTCTTTAAAATGCCTCCAGTGATTCATATTTCAATGTGTGTTTAACCCACCTTGGGAAACAGCCTATGTGGGGCCTCTCCACTGCCTTCTTCCTAGCAACCAAGGCCTTTTGTCGTCACAGCTTCAAACGGGCTCACATTCGCTTTGCGTGTGGGACTCAAGTTCCTGACACCAAGGCCCGCCTCTCCTCTCCAGCTCACAGCATTGAAAGAAAGAGGAATCAATGTGGCCTCTACCTTAGAAATGAGTACAGTGTCAAAGGCCCATGTCGCATCTTGTTTATGACAGTCCTCCAGCACAACCCAGTGTGTCATGTTGCTCAGAAATAAAGAGCCTACATGAGACTAGCCTGTGATTAGGGCTGGGCCGAGATTGTGCTGTTCCTCTTCTCTGAGGCTGGGCCCCTCACTCCAGCCTCTGTGCAAGCCTTCAGAGGACCCACCCACTTGTCCCCATATGGAAGGAGAGGAGACGTGGAGAAGGGAAGAGGGAACTTGCACTTCCTGAGCAATGTCTGACTCTGAAGAAAGGTCTTCTTGCCCCCACTTTACAGTTTGCATCTTTTCCTAGGCTTTCAAAAGAGCATCTCTATGCCAATGACTCCCAAATTTAGTGTCCAGCAAAAATGCCCTCACCAAACTCTAGACCCAAACAGCCAATACGGAGTTGCCATCTCTACCTGCATGCCTTATAGACAACTCAAACTCAACAGGTCCAACTGTTTGATCTCCCACATGCATATACACACATGTTTTTTATCTTAGTCTTACGCACCTCAGTAAATGACAGCACGGTTTCTCCAGGGACTCATCTATGAAACTCCTCTCTCCACCCCGACATCCAACCCATTAGCAAGACTGGTTGACTCTACTTCCCAAATACACCCCAAATCTACCCACCTCCGTTCTTCCCCAATACTACTGTCATCCCTGACATATCACAAAATCCTCTTAGTTGGTCCCTCCATGGTGATTCTTGTCCTTCTTCCAAATGAGTCACCTCACTTTATTGAGAGTGATCTTTTTTTAAATGAAAAATTGTATCACATTACTCCTCTGACTAAAATATTTCTATGGCTCCCCTCTGCATTGAAAATAAAAAGCTAAAGTTCTTTACTTGGGCTACGATGCCAACATGGTGTAACTCCTGCCCTCCGCTGCAACTTTATCTCCTGCCTCTCTTCCCGTCACTTAATGTGGTCTAGTCAACCTGGCCTCCTCTTGGTTCCACAACTATGCAAGCTCTTTAATACTTCCTGGCCTTAAGACATGTAGTTCCATCTGCCTGGGAATCTCTTACCTCTGCTTTTCCCACGGTTGTCTCCTTTTACTCCAGTAAGGAACCCAGCCTAACTACCCTATCTGCATAGTTTATTCACCTTCCCCATTCCAATCATACTCTACCATTTCACATGATTCATCTTTGTAGACTTATAACAGTTTGTTTTTATCCATTTTTCCCTATCCTTTATTGCCTATATTCTCCTCTAGCCTAGAAACCTGAGGTGGACTTGTTGCATGCCTGGAACAGAATCAATGCTCAGTAACTACTTAGTTAATTAATAGCTACATAGATGAATGACTGACTTGCCCCAAATTCACAGTTGACAAGTACCAGGATTCAAACCCAGGGCTGCCTCTCTCCATAGTTCATGCTCTTAAGATTAACTCATGGTTTTTGGATTCAGAGTTGGTCATTGGTAAAGTCATGTGTCTCCCTTTCACTCCATGGTGCCAGGAGTCCAGCATTCCCATGCTGCCATTCCCACTAAAGCTTTCGGGGTAGAGGCGGAATTCTAGGCACCCAACAGGAAGAGAGATGTGGGGGCACTCAGTGTACCCTCCAGGGCAGCTTTCTGGTCTAACCTATATACTGACATTCTATATTATCCCCATCTGGGATACATACTCTGCTTCTATGGTTGGCACTGGGAAGGACAACCAACTGCTTTCCCAAAACCTTTCCACTCATCTGTGGGTCTCCAGAGACTAAGTCCTGATTAGGTTGGGCCATGAAAACTTTCAGACACTTTTCAGTGGCCTAAGGAGCCTGTTACAAATAGTTTCTGTATCCCACGCCATATGCCATAGCCCCACCTGATTTCTATACAGCCATGGGGGCACCTCTGAGCACACAGCCGACATCCTACATCAACAGTGTTTCAGCATCTCTCTATTTCTTTCTGTCCCAAGATATTACCTAAACCCATGAATGCCCTTCAGATACTGGCAGGTATAGCCCCAAAGTGCACGCTGGATTATACCTCCAAAGGGCATCCTCAACCTGTGGGGCATGGGAGTCAGTGGATAAATACTTCAGCTTCCTGTTCTTCAGAGCAACAATTCCGTGGTGGACTCTGAACAACAGAGGATTCCCAGGGAAACTGAATGCCAATTGCCCAATGCGGTAAATCACTCCACGATACATCTTTAATTGGCTTTTCCTTCTCTTTCTTTCTCTCTTTTTCTCTCTGCTTCCTCATTCTGCTTACTTGGATCACCCCACTATTAAACTACTTACCCCCGACTCTATATCTCAGGCTCTTCTTTCAGGAGAACCTAAATTAAGAAAGACTCAATTCTTCTGTAATTGGTCACCACCCAAAAAACCACACAGTGTTTGCTGGGAACTCAAGATGAAAAGAAAAAAAAAAAAAAAAAAAAGCCAAGTGTTGGCTCAGAGCAGTGCTCAAATATGAGTAAGTTTGGAAAGACAGATCACTGCAATGCGAAGAAACCTTACCAACTAAGTCAGTCCTTGGCCTTTGACCATCAGTGAGCTTGAACTTCTGAGGTCATCACACTCTGCTCGAAAACTTTCCATAACTTCCTGCCTCCCTTAGCCTGGCAGATAAGCCTCTTATGATCTGGCTCCAATTTACCCCTATAGCCTGACTGTTCTCCCTACAGTGGTCCCTCCAAATCTCTATACTCCCCATGTTCCAATGGAATACCAGAACTTCCCCACCTTGAGGCCTTTGCCTCCTATGCCTCCATCCACCTTGCTCAGGAGCCATCCAGACAGGCCAGCTTCATGGTCATTCAACCTGTGCAGTCACACTGAGCCCCGCACAAAGAAGGGCCCCCATTCTTGGTTCATTGTTCTACTGTTACCATCTTAAAATTCTCAATTATTTTTGAACAAGGGGCCTTGCATTTCATTTTGCTCTGAGCCATGAAAATTATGTAGCTAATCCTGCCTCCAGAGTATGAGTTATGAGATTTGACTTTCAATTTACCCTGTAGGATTGTTAAGAAATTACCACATTACCTTACATCAGGGCAGAATCTCTTTCTCACCCTTCACCTCTTAGACCAAATTATGTTTTAAAGTCAAAGGTGGATTATTTGAGAGAAGGAAAAAAATATTTCAAGGCTTCCTCCACCCATTCCCTTAGTGAATTTGGAACCAAGGGCAAAGTTAATCCTGCAGTCCCCAGGAGTGTCACATATTCCCAGGTATCCAAGAAATATTGTCTAAAAGTAGAGGTTTTACCTGTGAGTTACAAGGAGGGTAATTCCAAGAGTGCTCTCTCATACCTCCTTTGTTGAGTCTCAACATCTTATTTTAGTATTTTGCAGGTCTTTAAATACCCATGGTTTATTTATGAACTGAGGGTTATTAACTGTTTGAAACTTCATTAAGTCCCTCCCTGGGGATAGTCTCGGCTGAGGTCCTTTTAGATGATCCCTCCCTAAATATCTGTGTAATTTAGATTTAATAGAACAGTTTATTGTATGTTGATAAAATAATAATGAATTAATAAAGCCTTCACTGAGACTTAGGTAACAGATACATAATCTATCGTTGTTAAAGCGCCATGCAAATGTTTTTAATAATCAGCATTTAATATGCAGCAACCCAGATGTAAATCCAGCCTAAACACACATTCGGAAACTCATTTAAAGCAGCTCATGAGTTTCTTGGAGATGGGAAAACCTTGAGGCCAAATGTGCTGCAGGACATCTGGTATCCTTGAGTCCCTTAAAGCCCTGTAGTGATCCTGGGGCCTTAGCTCAGGAAAAGCAGAGAACCCACTGTTAGAAGATGCCCCCAGCTTCCTCTCCCCAACATTGGGGTTTGTAGATTCTTGCTTCTTCTGCTATGTATTTTTCAATGCTCCACCAAGTAAATAAAGACACTGTAACCAGGTAATTTGAGTGTCCATGTTTATTTAAAACATTGCAAGAACAGCTACTCAGGAGCTTCACAGGGTGACCTCTGTCCAGATGTTTCCATATAGGTGGTCTGCACCAAATATTTAGCCCAAATATCGCAATAAAAGTTATCCTTTATCCCCCTTTCCTATAGCTTATTCTTAAAAGAAAGTTGATGCTTGGGTGGCTGACACTCGTAGTCATCTTGGATTTGTGCAAGAGGTCATATTTCAGGTTGGGATTTTCATGATCTTAGACAAATACCCAGGAGACGGATGGGCAAGTTGTCATGTTGAATCCATTCAGGAAGGCTCCCACTGCAACACTTCAAGAAAGCCAGCTCTCTTCACAGATAGAGACCTGTAGTATGGCCAAACTGTCTCCACCACTGACCAGTCTCAATGCCTGTAGTTCCCACCATCATCACGTTTCTTTGGGATTAACTGTAAAACCAGAAGTTGGTGAAGTGAGAGAAATATTAGGTTTGAAACTACAAGACTTGATTCAAGGCTAACACACCGTCTTCCTAGCTGTTGGCCCCTTGAGTCCCTTCCCTCCTGTGAGCCTAAAAGAGGACATTGGATTTTATGAACTTTCAGCTCCTGCATTCTGTCCCAGGGAAGTGAGACACTTGATTTCATTAGTAGCCATAATCATCCTAGCACTGGTTGAGCATCTTTGCTCAATATGGAAACACCTTGGAAATCAGAGAGCCGAGCAGTAAGGGAGTGTCCATTTGCAAGACAGGCAATTCTGATGAAAACAAAAGATTGGGGAGTATGGGAGGACAAGTTCTAGCATGACACCCCAGTGGGAAGCTCACTGAGGGATGAGATGTGGACATCTTCAGAGCAAAGAGAAGAATGAGGAAGGAAGGGAAGAATGACAAAGAAAAAAAAAAACAACCCTCACTTTGTTGGCATCCTGGCCAAGAGTGGCCTCTGGTCACTGGGAATAAGACATCTCAGGTCTGTATGGTTCAGTCCAGAAGAACTTAGTACACAAGAACCAGACAGCATTTGGAGGAATATTGCTTGACATCCAATCCCAACAAGTTACTTAAACTCACTGTACCTTCATGTATTCATCTGGAAATTGGGACTATTAGTCCTTGGAGAGCTGTCATGAGAATCAAATGAGTTCATATATGTAAAACTTAGCTCAGCAACGTTTTCTGTCACTGCTATTTCACCTCTGCCGCTGTGATCCTATTTCACGGTGAGTGGGGAGCAGGAGGTACAGGGAGAGGAAGCTGCAGCCCCCTTAGCTCTTACCACACCTTCCTGCAGATCCTGTCATTGTGTAGACTGCTAGACCAGGGCTAATCCCTCAGACAATGACCTTGGGCAACATAAAAGGGATTTACAGACCAGCTGGCAACTCATGCTGCTGCCTCCTATGAAGGCATTTTGTCCTTAGAGGCTCTGAAATTCCAGGGAAGAAATTACAATGTCAGCTCTTAGCCTTGCCCCAAGCACCTGCCTAACACTCCTTGGGATGTCCAGATGTGTATATACACAGATGCACCAGTACACACAGGTTTGTACGGATGCACATACACACATAGGAACACATGGTCACAGACACAAGCACCTGTACACACCTATACAACTCTATGGAGAGAGAAATATATAAATACACTTACACATATACACTTAGACAGAACAAGGTATACATACATGTATATGTAATACATAGAGACATATACTGATGTATAATCACAAAGAGACAAATATGCACATGTATGTATCCACTAATAATATGTCACTTGGCATACGGTTACACTGTCACAAACTGTACATCCATGAACTGGACCACATGTCCAGCACCTTCAAGAAACTGAGAACCTAGGAAACCATGTCCCCAGCCTTAGTTCTAGCTTGAAGTCAACACTACACAGACCCACTTTGGGGCTGTGCTGATGGCCCAGGGTGGAGGACAGAGGCAGGTCAGAGGAGACAGTGCCCTACAGGCTCTGGGGAGATCCAGCTGTCAGAGACTTGCTGGCCTTGAGACCATGGAAGTGGATGCTGCAAGCCAGTGGGCTAGGTAGGAGCATTCCGTTACTTAGGTCTCTGGCCGCCAAACCCAGCTTTTCTACCATCTGTTGAAAAGGAATTTTTGAGAAGCTCCTGGCTGACCAAAGGGCAGAAGCAGCCACAAGTGTGACAAACTTTATCTTCATTGGACTCACTGGGGGGAAGAAGAAACACGAATGGGCTTTAGCTAGAGTTCACCAGGAGTCAGGGGTTGAGAGGTGGGGTGGAAGATGACTGGGGAGGACCATGACCTTATGGTTTCTCCAGCATAGCTTTCACTGCTCCTGTGAGAAGTTCTGTCTGGGACATTTCTGCCATATTTCTCCCTGATGCTTTGTTGATTCTGAAACCCCCATCGCTCATTCTTCCCAGATGCCTTCTTGAGGCCACTTATGGCTTACAGACCCAGGACCAACATCCTCACGCAGTATCTATTACCTACTTCAAGATGACAACTTCTGCCTGATGAGCGAATATCACAGAGCCACCAATAAGAGAAACAAAAGGTTCCAAGCAGTGGCAAAGATGACCACTGTCACTGGACCCCCTGACGATTCAGCCTAAAATAATTTACACTGCATATTATCTGAAGGTAGAAAGGTGTATTTGTCCCACCTTGATTCCCTAGGGTGATTCAAAGAGAACTGTCAGCTCTCAGGAATTCCCCAAGTTGTCTGCCACCATAAAAAATAATTTATTGGAGGCTTCCATTCAAATGTACTTTGAATGAGTATATTTACCATTAAGAGCTGTTACCACAAGGAGAGCTTGTGGAACAGATAAATTTTAATGGTGAGCATTCAAAAATATTGTGTAGTCCTTAGACCTCTCATTAAACTGGGCTCCCAAAAATGAGCCAGCTCAAATTCCACTCCTGCCCAACTGCAGATGGAGATTCCTAAACAACCCACCAGTTATGAGGCGCTTGTAGCAGGATTCATGCATCATCAAAGGGCTGGTCTGAATGGCCATAATGTCTTAACCAACTCTGGGGGTGTGGGCAATGAATCTATGAAATAATGGAAGAGGTCCAGGACTTTGTAATAGGGAGTTGGTATTTGAGATGCAAATCCTAGTGCCTAATCTGAAGAGAGGATTTTGTTCAGAGAATTGTTTGATCAACTGAACCCCCCAAGTCTTCCCATGTGCTGCAAGTCCTCATGACCATTCTCAGCTTCTCCTTCTGCCTCCCATTCATATGTTCCCCACCTCCAGTGTGGAATGACTTAAGGGTCTGAGAACACAGCCAGTGTTCCCCATTTCCATGGCTCTGTACTTACTGTTCCCGGAGCAAGCGCTCTAATCCTCTACTCCTCACCTGCTGGACTCCTACACATCATTCAAGTCTCAGTTTACGGAGCACCTCCTCCAAGTAGCCTTCTTTTACCCACTTTTTCTGGAGATTAAGTGTCCTCTCTGAGCTCGTTGAGCACAATGTGAGAATTTTTGCTTTCATCTCAATGTCTCCAGCTAGACTACATGAGCTTTTTAAGAAGAGTGAGTCTTTATCTTGCTGTTTTTATACCCTTAACAGTAGCATGGAGCCTGGTATGTAGCAAATGCTTAATAAGTGTTCACTGCATGCATGCATGAATTCAGTGAATAAGAAGCAGCTGGTGTAGTAGTTAGGAGCCTGGGCTTTGAGCCAGGCTGCCTGGGTTCATATGCTGGTTTTGCCACTTATTAGTAGACTTATCTTCTCTATACCTCAGCTTCCTCACCTGTAAAATGGGTATAATAATAGAGCTGTTGTAAGGATTAAGTGATTTAACATATGTAAATGTTTAAATAGTGGCTAGTACATAGTAAGCATTCAACTCATGTTAGCCCTGAGTCCAAATCCAACCCTATTTGAGCGTTATCAATGATTCTGAAGACCTCTCTACTAAGTCCATGCCAGAAGAGGAGCAAGAAGTGACTCTACTTGCCCTTTGAGTCCTGTAACAATCCCTCCTCTAGGGTCCAAACACACCTTATCTAGGCTGAGTGGACTTATTTACAAGGGCCTAGTTAATCATGTCCATCTGTAATGTAAATGTGCTTCTCATTATGCTAATGTAAGCACTAGACATGCAAATCCATAAACATTTGCATGCCTAATGCAACAGTTCTTGTCCATCCTGTTCTGTTGCTATTTACTATCTAGTTTTTATGACTTATGGATTTCCAACCCTTTAAATTTATATCAGCACCGTGACATATCTGCAAGCAGCGACAGTTTTATGAGCACTAAAAAAGCTGCAACACACCACCACTAAATACTAATGACATAAATGGTAGCTGTAATGGCTCCTATTTTTATTACAATACCAAACCTCAGTATATTGCAATTACCTCTACACTCAACCAGACCAAGCCACACTATACAGGAGCCAGCCCAGCGGGAGAGATGTGACCAGCAGTAGAGTTTCCAGGTCAAGCCATTCTGTAGTGCTAAGGAGAGGAGGTCAACTACTGTGGCAGGAATTTCCTCTGAGGGTTCACTGGGCCTGCAAGTCAGAAATCTCCATCAGGAACAGATGTGCCTGGATGTTGAGGTGGGTCTCACAAACCTCAGGTATTGCTTAGAGATGGTTCATAGGTTTCAGCCCTGCCACTCTCTGCCATCCCCCTGAAAAGGAAGCATAGAACGAAGGAAAAGTTGTCAGTACTACCAGGTCCCAGTCCCAGTTGAGCCACTAACTTGCTGTGTGACCCTGAGCAAGTCCCTTCCCTCTCTGGGCCTCAGTTCCCCATCGGGAGGGGTGGGACTAAATATCTCTAAGGGTGTTTCCAACTCCAACATTCTGGGACGGACTCTGTGGAAGATTCAAGCCCAAGATGTAGCCATTAATTTTCTGCAGAATGAAAATATATCCACCAGGACATTTTTATGCCTGCTTTTATGAGTTCTGATTTTACACCTTAAAATAATAACATCTTGAATTTATTTTATGGCATTTTCTATCTAAAACACTTTTCTGTCTGTTATGGCAGTCATTCTCAGTGTCCCTGGAGAGCTGAGCCAGATGGGAATTATTCTTTCCATCGTGCAGGTAGGGAAACTGAGGCATGGAAAGAGGAAGGTTATGTAACACACCAGGGCCAACATTGGGATTATAACCCAGGTCTTTATTGGTGGCCTTCTACTAAGCTATGTCTCCACCTCTCCAGTGGCTATCCCTTCCGGAATCTGTAAAAGTGTCACTTTCTTAGTACAGTGAGAAGGAAGACAGAAAGGATCCTTGAAGCAACTCCTCACCAATGCCTTGAACTCCACCAGTGAGGCTTTCTTCATTTGGCTCCTGCTCTGTGTCCCTGGGAGAGGTAGTTTCCCTAAGCAGTTATCCATCACTAGCCTCTCAGAGTGGACTTGTTTACAGGATCACTTTCCCCAGGAGTAGATAGTTATGGGCAAGCTTGGGTGGGCAGTTGTGTGGTACATCAGTTGGTATGGTATATCAGTTCAGTACACGGGGGCATTTTGGGGGAGCAGAGGCCTGAATGGGGGATAGTAGATGGCCAGAGAATATCAGGAGTGGAATGGGCTTGAGAGAGAGAGGACACACCACCCAGTCAAAGGCCAGTCCTCCTTTCATTTGCCCTCTAGGCCATGATCTCTTCTCAGGGTGAGAGGAGGTCCCATTGGCTCAGCTCAGTAGCTGGTACAGAGAAGGTGCTGAGTAAAACAACTTCTCCTGATCATCACTCAACTAAGGTAATTAAAATTTATCTGGAATTAAAAGAGATTGCTAGGACTGGCTGAAAGGTGGTGTTATGGACTGAATTGTATCCCCGCAAATTCATATGTTGAAGCCCTAACCCCCAAAGTAATAATATTTGGCGGTAGGGCCTTTAAAGAGGTAATTAAGGTAAAATGATGCCATAAAGGCAGGGTCCTAATCCAATATGAGTGGTTTTCTTGCAAGAAGAGAGAGATGCTGGAGAGGCACACACAGAGGGAAGACCTGTGAGGACACAGCCAGAAGGTGGTCACCTGCAAGCCAAGGAGAGAGGCCTCAGGAGAAACCAAACCTGCGCACACCTTGATCTTGGACTTCCAGCCTCCAGAAGAGTGAGAAAGTAAATTTCTGTTGTTTAAGGCACTCAGTCTATGGTAGTTTCTTATGGCTGTGGTTGTCTCTCTCAGAGTAAAAGCTGCAGCAGTAACCTTAACCCCACACTAAATGGAGATCTGTGACTTCAGAGGCTGAGGATATAAAACGACAGGGAAAGGCAGACTTGTCTTCAAGAAAGTATCTTAGACAACTCAAAATCTCATGCATGGATGAATAGGATATTGGGAAAACTGCCCAGTAAACTGTAGGTAAAAAGCAGATAATAAAAAGGTGAAAAGCCCCAATACATGATACTTCAGCAAACAAGTATTTACCCCAGTACCACATACTGGGGAGTAGTCACCCGGATGTGGGCACGTTTTTGGTGGGACTTAAGTTGTATCTCCCTTATGGTGTCTGAAATTAAAGGTCCATCTCCTTAGTAAGGCATTGTACTCTGGCATTAATATAGTTGATTGAAGATTTCTGTATCACTTAGGATTTTTTCTCTTTTTTTGGTAAGCAGCAGAAGTAAACTCTGCCCACATGGCTTTAACAAAATGAGAATCCTGTAACAAAAAGATCCTGTTCACAAGTCTAAGTGTTTTCAGGCAGAGCTGGAAGCAGAAGCTTAAACCATATCACCAGGACATGGTTTTCTTCTGTGCTATCCTTTCAGATCCATATTCCTCTATGTTAGTGTGGTTGTCTCAAGCTCCTCCCTTCTGAGCCCATAATGCCTGCTAGTAGCTCCAGAACATATTTCCTTTCACAGAAGGCAGAGTGGATGGTGCATGATCAAAACACAACTAATGTCCACTCTGATATGACTTTCACAGGTAAATTCCAGGTGACAGCTCCCGAAAAGTAAGAGGAAAAGTAGAGGAAGACAGGTCTGGATGGGCCATGTGCTCGCAGTTGCATGTAACCGCTCACCTGCACTATTGGGAAAATCATTCTGTCCTTCAGGATCCAGCTCAGAAGTCACCAGGAAACTTCTGGTTTCAAGTCTGCAATGTAAAGATCTTAGAAATCATCATTCCCATCCTAACAATAAGAAAAAGCTTAAACAAACTGAAAATAAATATATTTTCTTGGATCCATTAGAGAATATTTTTAAGATTGCAGGGCAAATGGATGTCCCAAAATCTGGGGGACAGGTAAACACAGTGAAAGAGCCAAAATCAGCTTCCTTGGAGCCCAAGCCATTGGAGCCATAAGGTGGTAGGACATTTAAGTGGTAATTTTGGTGACTTGCTAGAAGATAAGTGTGGACTAGTTTGAGAGTAAAAAAATCATGGAGCCAAGGTCTTACAGAGTTACTCGCATTTTCATGGGTTTTAAATGCAGGAACTCCACCATATCTTCATTGTGAAAAGCTAAGACAAATCCCTCTTATTTCTGACAAAGAGAGGGAGAAAGCAACATTTTGAAATATGCCCAGTGCATTCTTCATAACAAAGGCCTACTCTCTAGTTAAAAGCACTTTACCAGAGCCTTGTCTCACACAGGCAGGCAGGTGATTACCCAACTGCTGCCCACGATAGCCTCTCTATCTCACCTAAAGAAGGAGAGAAAAAAAGGTAACAAGTCCCTGTGAAGGTCACATCCCGGGAACACAGGTCCACCATAACACTGGATTTAATCAGAAAATTATAGAATGCCTCCCTTCCCCCATATCTTACCACCACAATAACAGGGCTTCAGTGTAATAATAGTGGGTTATAGCTGAAAGACCTACGAGAATCAGATTTTAATTAAAAAGGAGATTTTAGGAAAACCCTAAGACAACAGGAGACACAAAAAATGATACTAGAGGAATCTGAAGTCCTTGACACCTATGTAAACATTAAATATGGACCGTCACCTAGCCAGATTAATACAAAACCTCACTGGTGCTAAAGACCTATTTCCCTCAGTTCCTATTACCCAAAATATCACGTCTGGATTTCAACAAAAAATTACAAGACACTATGAAAGGCAGAAGAAACACAGTCTGAAGAAACTAGGCAAGCATCAGTACCAGACTCAGATGTGACACAGATCTGGGAATTATCAGACAAGGAATTTAATATAACTATAATTAATATGTTAAGATCACTAATGGAAAAAAGTAGACACTGTGTAAGAACAAATGGGTAATGTAAACAGAAAGATGGAAACTCTAAGAAAGAATCAAAAAGAGATGCTAGGGCTTCCCTGGTGGCGCAGTGGTTGAGAGTCTGCCTGCCAATGCAGGGGACACGGGTTCAATCCCTGGGCTGGGAGGATCCCACATGCCACGGAGCGACTAGGCCCGTGAGCCACAACTACTGAGCCTGCGCGTCTGGAGCGTGTGCTCCATAACAATAGAGGCTGCGATAGCGGGAGGCCCGTGCACCGCGATGAAGAGTGGCCCCCGTTTACCGCAACTGGGGAAAGCCCTTGCACAGAAACAAAGACCCAACACAGCCATAAATAAATAAATAAATGTTTAAAAAAAAAAAAAAAGAGATGCTAGAAATTTAAAAAAAAACTGTAATGGAAATGAAGAATGCATTTTATGGGCTCATCGATAGATTGGACACAAATGAGGAAAGAATCAATGAACTCAAAGATAAGTCAATAAAGACTTAAACTAGGATTTTCCTGGTGGCACAGTGGTTAAGAATCTGCCTGCCAATGCAGGGGACATAGGTTCGAGCTCTGGTCTGGGAAGATCCCACATGCTGCGGAGCAACTAAGCCCATGCACCACAACTACTGAGCCTGCACTCTACAGCCCGTGTGCCACAACTACTGAAGCCCGCGTGCCTAGAGCCCATGCTCCACAACAAGAGAAGCCCCTGCTCGCCGCAACTAGAGAAAGCCTGCACACAGCAATGTAGACCCAACACAGTCAAAAATAAATAATAAATAATTTTTTTAAAAAATAGAAAAAAAGACTTACACTAAAATACAAAGAGTGAAAAGAATTTAAAAAAAAAAACATAGCAGAATATCCAAGAGCTGTGGAATGATTTTGAAAGAGTTAACATACATGTATTGGACTACTAGAAGCCGAAGAAAGAAGAATGGAGCAGAAAAATACTTAAACTGAAAATGGTTGAGAACTTTCCAAAATTAATGACAGGCACCAAGCTACAGATCTGGGACATTCAGAGGAACGTTAGGCGGGATAAATACCAAAAACTCTTCACCTAGAAATATCACATTCAAACTTCAGAAAACAAAAGAGAACATTTTGAAAGAAACCATAGAAAAATAAACATCTTATATATAGAGGAGCAAGGATAAGAATTACAGTGGAGTTTTCATCAGAAATCACGCAAGCAACCTGCAAGTAGAGTAAAATACTTAAAGTGTTGAAAAATCACCAACCTAGAATTCTATATTCTGTGAAATCATCTCCAAAACTGAAGAGGAAATAACGACTTTCTCAGACAAACAAAAACTAAGAGAATTCATTGCCAGCAGACCTGCCCTATAAGAAATGTTAAAAGAAGTTCTCGGGAAACAATAAAATTATATAGGTGAGAAACTTAGATCTACATGATAAAAGGAAAAGCACCAGAGAAAAAATAAAGGTAAAATAAAATATTTTATTTTTCATATTTTTAATGGATCTAATAAATAAATGTTCAAATAATACTAACAATGTAACAATGTACTGTATGATTATAGCATATGGACAAATGAAATCAGTTATAGCAATGGGTGGGCAGAACTGGAAATACCCTGCTGTAAAATAACTGCTCTAGGAAGCAGTCGTGTTATTCAAAAGTAGACTTAGATCAGTGGTAAATGTATATTGAAAACTCTAAGGAAACTACTAAAAATTTTTAAAAAGAAGTATAATTAATATGCAAAAAGATGTGAGAAAATAAAATTATATTACATGCCCAATTAAAACCAGAGAAGTCAGAAGAAAATGGGGGGAAAAAAGAACAAATGCAATGAATAGAAACAGTTACAAACAAGATAGATAAATAGGTAGATAGATAGATAGATAGATGATAGATATAATACTTTAAATGTGCATGGTGTAAGTATACAATTAAAAGACAGATGTCAGAGTGAATTTAAAAAACAAGATTCAAGGGCTTCCCTGGTGGCTCAGTGGTTGAGAATCTGCCTGCTGACGCAGGGGACACGGGTTCGAGCCCTGGTCTGGGAAGATCCCACATGCCACGGAGCAACTGGGCCCCGTGAGCCACAATTACTGAGCCTGCGCGTCTGGAGCCTGTGCTCCGCAACAAGAGAGGCCGCGATAGTGAGAGGCCCACGCACCGCGATGAAGAGTGGCCCCCGCTTGCCACAACTAGAGAAAGCCCTCGCACAGAAACGAAGACCCAACACAGCTATAAATAAATAAATAAATAAATTTAAAAACAAAAAAAAAACAAGATTCAACTGTATATTGTTTAAAAGAAACCTACTCTAAATATAAAGATATTGATAGGCTAAAAGTAAATGGGTTGAAAAAGATATACCATGCTAATACTCATCAAAAGAAAGACAATGCACACTCCAGAACAAGAAAAATCATCAGAGATAAAGAAAGGAATTACGTAATAATAAAGGGGTTAATTCCTCCAAAAAGACATAATCCTTAATATGTATGCAGCTAACAACAGAGCATCAAAATACATGACACAAAACTGAAAGAACTGCAAGGAGAAATAGAAAAACCCACTCTTCAAGCTGAACACTTCAACAACTCTTTCAGTAAGTGATAGATCAGGTAGGCAGAAATTTAATAAGGGAGAAAACAGGTAATCTGAATACACCTATATTTACTAAATAAATTTAATCAATAATTAACCTTTGAGAAAGAAAGCACTGGGCCCAGATGGTTTCACCAGTGAATTCTACCAAAGGTTTAAGTAAAAAAAAATCAATTCTCTATAATCTCCTCCAGAAAATAAAAGCAGGGGGAACACTTTATAACTCATCCTATGCGGACAGCATTACGCTAATACCCAAACCCAACAAGGCATTACAAGAAAGACCACAGACCAATAACTCTCATGAGCATAGATACAAAAATCCTCAACAAAATATTAGCAAATTGAATCCAACAATGTACAAAAAGAATTATAGACTACAGTCAAGTGGCATTTATTCCAGGTATGCAAGCCCGGTTCAACATTCAAAAATGAATTAAAATAATCCTCTACTTCAACAGGTTAAAGAAGAAAAACCATATGCTCATATTATGCTCATATCAATTGATCTTGAATAGGCAATTAACAAAATCTAATACCCATTCATGATAAAAAAAAAAAAAAAAAAACACCTCTCAGCACATCGGGAATACAGAGGAACTTTCTCAATTTGATAGAGAACATTTACAAAAATCCTACAGCTAACATCATATATACTGGTGAAAAACTGGATGCTTTCCCCCTAAGAATGGGAACAAGGCAAGGATATTCCTTCTCACCACTCCTATTCAGTATTGTACCGGAAGTCCTAGGTAATGAAATAAGACAAGAATAGAAAATAAAAGCGGTGCAGATTGGAAAGAAATAAAACAGTCTTTGTTTTCCGATATGATTTTCTATGTAGAAAATCACAGAGAATCAATATGAAAACTCATGGAACTCATAAGCAAGGTTGGAGGTTACAAGGTTAATATTCAAAAGTCAATTGCTTTCCTATACCCTAGCAATGAACAACTGGAATTTAAAGTTAAAAACACAATACCATTCAAAATATTGTCAAAAAATTAAATACTCGGGTATAAATCTAACAAGATATATGTAGTATCCATACATATACAAAATTCTGGTGAAGGAAATCAAAGATCTAAATAAATAAAGGAATATTTCATGTATGTGGATTGAAAAAGTCAGTATTATTAGGAAGTTAATTCTTTACAACCTAATCTATAGATTCAGTGAAATCTCAATCAAAATTTCAGCAAGCTACTTTGCAGGTATTGATAAACTATTTCCAGAGTTTACATGGAGACAAGCAAAAGATCCAGAATAGCCAACATAATACTGAAAAGAACAAAGTTGGAGACCTGACGCTACCCAGCCTCAAGACTTACTATAAAGCTAGAATAATGAAGGCAATGTGGTATTGGTGGAAGAATAGACACATTAATGGAACAGAATAAAGAGCCCAGAAATAGACCTACACAAATATAGTCAACCAATCTTTGCAAAGCCAAGTCAGTAAAGAACAGTTTTTTCAACAAATGGTCCTGGAACAATTGGACATTCTGATGCCAAAAAAAAAAAAAAAATTCTAGACACAGACCTTACATCTTTTCCAAAAATTAACCCAAAATGAATCATAGACCTAAATATAAAGTGCAAAAACCATAAAACTTCTTAAAAAAAAACACACACAGAGAGAAGATAATTAGGTGACCATAAGTTTGGTGATGAGTTTTAAATACGGCTCTCAAAGCACAATCCATAAAAGAAAAAATAGTAAGCTGGACTTTTATTAAAGTTTAAAACTTATGCTCTGCAAAAGACACTGTGAAAAGAATGAAAAGACAAGCCACAGACTGGGAAAAAATATTTTCAAAGCACATATCTGATAAAGACCTTGTAACTAAAATATACAAAGAAGTTTTAAAACTCAACAATAATGCAACAAATAACCCAATTTTGAAATGAGTAAATGATCTGAATGGATACCTCACTAAAGAAAATATACAAATAACAAATAAGCATATTAAAAAATGTTCAACATCATTTGCCATTTTGGAATTGCAAATTAAAACAATAGTGTACCATTACACAATTCTTAGAATGGTTAAAATCCAAAAAACTAACAATACCAAATGCTGGTAATGATGCAGAGCAATAGGAACTCTCATTCATTGCTGGTGGGAATGCAAAATGGTACAGCCACTTTGGAAGAAAGCTTGGCAGTTTCTTACAAGACTAAACATGATCTTTTTTTTTTTAGTATGAATTTTATTTCATCATCATTTTGTTATCCATAGTGTATGACTTTCTCTTTCTTGCTCCTCTCTTACACCCTTCTTTGTCCACCAGAAATAAGTCGCTCCAAGCAGTTTTTTTGTCTTTTGATTTTTGTTTTTTGGCCTCACCCTGTGTCATGTGGGATCTTAGTTCCCAGAGCAGGGATGGAACCTGTGTCCCCTGCAGTGGAAGTGCAGAGCCCTAACTACTGGACGACCAGGGAATTCACAAACTAAATGTGATCTTACCATATGATCTAGCAATTGCCTTCCTGGTATCTACCCAACTAATCTGAAAACTTAAGTCGACACAAAAGTCTGCATACAAATGTATCTAGCAGCTTTATTCATAACTGCCAAAAACTAAAACAACCAAGATGCCCTTCAATAGATGAATGGATAAACTGGTACATCAATATAGTGAAGTATTATTCATCAATAAAAAGAAATGGGCTGTCAAGCATGAAAAGACATGGAATCTTAAAAACATATTGCTAAGTGAAAGAAGCCAGTCTGAGAAGGCCACATACTGTATGATTCCAATTACATAACATTTTGTAAATGACAAAACTATAGAGATAGTAAAAAGGTCAATGTTTGTCAGGGTTTAAGGGAGAGTAGGGGGAAGGGATGAATATATAATGAACAGTAGATTTTTAGAGAAGTGACACTATTCTGCATGACACTTGAATAGTGGATACATGACATTACACATTTTTTAAAACCCATAGACGTTTACAGCACAAAGAGTGAAACTTAATGTCTGCAAATGTTTTTAAATCAGGAGGTTAGGGGATCACAGGAAGGAATACAGACTGTGACAAGAGAATCTACTTGTATTATAAATGTACGGTACAACCTCAGGGAAGAGGGTGGGGAGAAAAGGTGCCGACCTAAGTAGCTTTGCAAATGAATGGTCTGTAAAACTAAAGCCAGAAAGAACTTCACGTAAGCACTGTACTCTACTTGATAAAGTTATTTCCTATAGGGGTACTGGAGATTAATAATTCTGAAGTCACTATAAATGTATAGTGGAATTGAACAAGTAAGTATACGGATCTTGGTTCTTGGGAGCCAGATTTTACACTGTTAGAGTGGGAATGTACAGACAAGCAAGGGGAGGAGGCTGGAGTGACCCACGTGGTAATGAGTTAGAGTTGGAGATGTCAGTATGAACTCATCTTTAGTTTAATATAGATACAGATGGTTACATATAGACATACTTACAGATGCCTGTATATATTGAGTTTCGTATACATCATACATTTTCTTGTTCTGTCAGCCAAGAGGCCCTAGAAGAAATGACCCCCGCCCCCAATAGCAGTGAGCCCACCGAATACCCAGATCTTGGTTTCTAATATCATGCTCCAACAAAAGGAACCAGTGCTCCTTAAAGAAATGGCTGATTCTAGGACTAGGGCAAGAAATGTCCAAGAATATCTTATCCTATAGTGCCAAAAAAGTGAGGAAGTTAAAAAAAAAAAGAAAACTACATCGAAAGGGGTATGTCAAGGAGAGAGGAGCCAACCGAAAGAGCTCCTAATGTCTAAAGCAGAAACCATTCGGTCAATAAAATAGTGTTGGATTATAACCCAAACTATAAAATAAGAATCCATGAGTCCATACTGATCTACATAAAAGATTGAATAAGTAAATGAGGGAAATCTCCCTTTCAGAGGAATTCCAAAAAATGTATGTAGATACTTAGCTCTCAAGGAGACGAAGAATAACTTCCCACCATTTCAATGTGGGCTGCACACATTGACTTCCTTCCAAAGAATACAGTATGGCAAGGGGAGGGAGATAAACTTTACCATGGAGATGCCTGACAAACACTGCCTCAGCCAGATCACTAAGGTCAGTAGCAACAGTGATAAATTACGTTGATGGTATGTACCCTTGATATAACGTGATGAAAATGTCATTTTATTTCTGTGGTCTTATCCCCCAAACCCGTAACTCCACTCCAATCATGAAAAAAAATATTAGACTAATTCTGGGAAAAGGACATTCTACAAAATACCTGACTAGTACTTCCTGAAACTGTCATCAAAACGAGGAAAGCTCTGAGAAACTGTCACAGCCAGGAGGAGCTTAAGGAAACATGATGACTAAATATAATTTGGCATTCTGGATGAGATCTTGAAACAGAACAAGACATTAGCTAGAAACTAAGGAAATCTGAATGAAACATGGACATTTGTTAATAATAATGTGTTACTATCAGTTTGTTAACTGTGATAAGTGCACCACACTAATGTAAGCTGTTAATAATAGGGGAAACTGGGCAAGGGAGTATAGGGGAATTCTTTACCAACTTCTCAATTTTTCTGTATATCTAAAGCTGTTCTAAAAAGTATAATCTAATAAAAACAAGACTACCTCCTCCCAGAAGCCCTCTGCTTCCTCCAAGACGCCATGGGATTTGGCCCCCACACCATGGCCCTGAGAGCATTTCTCCAGGCCTATCCCCCGCCAGTCCCTAAGCCTTCCCACAGCACCAACGCTGCCGTCCTTAACTTTGTAACCCTGCAACCATCCGAAAAGGGGAATTGCATCTTCTGAGAACTGTTTGGAGACAACCAGCTATGCTTGCATGCAGAGGTTCTGGTCTGTTCCAGAAACAGCCGGGTGCTATGGCCTATTGCCTTTCCTCTGGAGACTGCTGTCTTCAGTAAGGGCTCCTTGTGTTCCGTAGACTGGGGTCTCTCTTCAGAGGCAGGGGGCATTTTGATCACTCCAGGACAAAGCTCCAGGACACTCCTCTCTGGGGCTCGGGGGCCCTCTTTGCTTCAGTGGGAATCAGTTGCTTAGAATCAGGAAGGTCGGCTTTAGTCTGGGTTGTTTTCCCCGCCTGAAGCAATGGAGCGGCTCTATTTTTAAAGCCCTTGGTTTCTCTCTGTCTTGCTCAGAAGGTGGCAGGTGCTCCAGGCCTCTGCTTGGGATAAACGCTCTGTCTTTCGCGCTTCCCTCTGTCCTCAGTTTTATGCCATCGCCAATACCGTCCTCCCCCTGGTGCTGTCAGGGGAAGCTGGGCTTGTAATTCTTCCAGGAAAGCCTTTAGAAAGAAAGACATTAAGTTCTATCAAAGTCTCAGGTCTGAGTTGTGTGTATGTTGAGAGGCATAGGCGTAGGTGAGAGGCGCTTAACAGGACTCCCTTCTGTGCCTCAGTCCTCTCCCTCCCCTCCCCCCCAACCCCATGATAACGTAGCCTCTTGTGGATATTAAGCTTTATTAAGCGACAATAGGAGCTAATCAAACAAGTCCCAGTATGAGGTGAAGCCCACCCTACCAGAAGCCAATCATAGCAGCAGCCTTGAGAGGGGAGATTTGGCTGCAGGAACACACACACACACACACACACACACACACACACACACGCACACGCACACGCACACACACACACACACAGCAACGGTTTAAGTCTTTGTAACATGGCGGCACTTCCTAAGAGCTTTCCCCCGCACTGTCTGCATGTTTCCCCGTCAGCCTATTCATCTCAGGGCTCTTGACCTACCTTAATGCCTATGAGGCCTGAGTTTATGCGTCCAACTCAGACTTGCCCTCTGGCCTCCAGACCCTTCTATCTAGCTGTCTATTTGGCACTGACACATGATATCTCAAATACAGCACTTCCCCCACTGAGCTCACAACCCTCCTGGCCCTGGATCTCACTCTCCAGGAGAGCCAATGCTGCCCGTCTTACTATAGAATAACCAGAAATTCTGGAGAAATCAGAAACCACGCTTGGTGGTCTCTCCCTCACCTCTGTGTCCTAATCCATCACTAAATCCTAAATACCTCTTAAACCCATCTACTGGTCTCCAACTTTGCTGTCCCTGCTCTAGTCCCAGCTGCCTTTATCCCTAAGCCCTGTGGCTGTCACAGCCTCGTCACTGGACTGCTGCATCCTCTCCTGCCCCCCTCCAGGCCTTCTCCTCCCAGTAGCCGCCCTGACATTCCGAAAGTGTAAAGACAATTGTGGTTAAAACTTTGAACGGGGACCCATTGCTCTCAGAACGAAGACCCGAATCCTTGCCCTGGCCTACCAGGCCTCACAGGATCTGGCCCCTGCAACTCTCCAGCCTCACCTTGACCCCCCACTCCTCCCTAAATGGGCGTGACATTGGCCCTCCCTCAGTCCCAAGATTCATGATGTTTCCCACCTGGCAGTTTCACACACGCTGCTCCTTCTGCCTGGAATGCTTTCTCCTGTCCCCAACATTGGCCTAGCTCATTCCTAGTCAAACTTCAAGTCTCAGCTCAAAGTCAAACCCCCTCATAGCTCACAGTTCCCCAGGCAGGCAGGTCCTCCAGAGCCCTTTTCACTCTAATCATGCAACTCTGAATGATGCTTGGACTGAGGTATCCCCAGCTGCACGGGAACAAGGAGGTATCTATTTGGTTCACGCTGTAATCCCAACGCTAGAGCAGTGTCAGACTCCGACCAGGCTCCATAACTGTTTTTTACTTGAATGAGTAGACCCTCCCAACAACCCTAAGAAGTAGGTTTTTATTATCCTCCTTCCTGCATAGCTCAGAGACACTCTACAACTTACCCAGGTCATACAGCTCCTTGCAGCAGAGCCAGAATTTAAACAAGGTCGACTTGCCCCTAAAGCTCTTGATCGATATTTTGTCCTGACCTGTCCCTCTGTGTTTATGGGACCTATGGGCCAGGAAGTCCCTGAGGCTTCTTTCCTCCTGACCAGGCACTACCCACATTGGAGGAGAGGAAACCCAAGTCGGGGCCTGGGGAGAGGGAGAGCACTTGAATCGTTGCTTCACAGCACCCACACACACGCACACCCCTCCTTTCGGGCAATAACTAACACTGATTGAACTGAGTGCCTACTGTATGCCTGGCACTGTTTTAGGTGCTTTACCTATGTTCATTTAATTAATGAAGAAGGCATTATTATTATTCCCATTTTTCAGATGAGAAAACTTAAGTCCAGACAAAAATAAATAAATAACTTGCTGAAAGCTACACTGTGGATCATGGCAGAGCTGGGATACAAGCCCAGGCAGCCTGGCCCCAGAGCCCACACTTCTAGCTACGCTTCATCCTGAGGAACTCTCTTGGCTGCGTCATCTGCAGGCTTGGTGTGGACAGTCATGATGTTCGGTGCTCCCCTAGATGAGGGGTGAGCTTGTGAGGTAATCCTCTCTCCAGGGACATTAAATGTTGAGTGACATGAGAGTGGAAACTACTACCACCCATGTACCCTGGAGGTGGGCTCCCAAAGGGACTGTCATCAGGGCTGTCCCACTTCCTGGCTTCTTCTGAGTCTAGTTCTCCAGGCTTCACTTCCATTCTGTGAGCTGCCATAAGGCATATGAAGAAACTCCTCTTCTGCTTACCATAGCCAATTTCTGCTCCTTACAACTAAAGTGTCCTAGTAGACACTCTCCAGAACTCCAGGCTCAAAGCCTGTCACGGGGACAGCTGAAGGAGCTGCTGGAAGGTGGGCAGGGACCTCCAGGACCAGGTCCGGGAGTAAGGGTGAGGGAGGGAAGAAGCTGATGCTTGCACCTCAGGGGGCAGGCAGCCCCAAGGATGGCAGTGAGCAAGAAGGGACAGCAGACACGGTGGCTTTGGCACGGCCAAAGTTAAAATGACACAAGTCAGGCGGGCAGGCTCTCCAGCGGGTACGGTTTGTACAAGGGCTCTCGTGAGGCTGCCTTCATTATCAGCGCAGAAGCTGGGCAGAAACACTGTGTGCAGCTATGCATTGTTACCACTAAGTGAAAGTGAAGGATGCGGTCACCAAACAGCCTCGCAGGCATCCCGCTGAGAGGCGGGCGTGTTAGCCAAAAGGGGCAGGATATCCCTCCTCCTGCAAAGCGAGCTGATGCTAATTACACTCCTCAGATGATCTCCCCCAGTATTATAAAAGTAGCAGCCTTTGTATAATCAGATTTCACTGTGGGAAATAATAAGTAACCCTGCTCCGCCCCCACTTTCCACGCCACCCTAAAAACCACACACAAGCACAGAGGGAAAGATGAGATGTTGATTCAGCAGACGTTATGCACTACCTCCATGCCAGAGCCCAGACCAGGTGTTGAGAGCAATGGTTTGCAAACCTGGGCAGCACATCAAAATCACACATGGGACTTGTAGCAACACAGAGCCCCCAGACCCAGCCCAGAGCTACTGAATTAGAATCTCCAGGGGCAGGAAGTGGCAGGTGAACTTTACGTAAGCTCCCAGATGAAAGGTAAATAAGGTCAGAGGAGCAGTCAGGAAGTGTGGGCTGGGGTGGGGGACAGAAAAATAGTTTAGATTTTATTCTAAAAGAGCAGGGAACCCATTTGGAAGTTTTAGTAGAGAAATGCCATGATCTGACTCACCTCTTAGCAGGACCATTCTGTGGCTGCTTTGACCATGTGTGTTTGTAGATGTAGGGCAGCAAGAGGGCCAGCTGGGAGACAAATTGGGTGACTGCAATTGTTCCAGGGAGAGGTGCTGGTGGTCTGGATCAGCTGACTGTTGGATTATTTTGAAGGTAAAGTGATAGGGCTTGCTGATGAATTAGAGGTTGGGTATAAGAAAGGAGTAGTCAAGGGTGATGCCAGGGTTTCCGGTCTGAACTACCAGAAGAATGGAGTGGCCATAACTGAGACGGAAAAGGCTTTGGCAGGAGCAGATTTGGGGAAAGATCAGGGGACCCATTTTGATCATGTACATCTGAGATGCCTGTTAGCTATGTGAGTGGAAAGTTGGGTATAAGAACCTGGGGGTGGGATTGGAGATGGGTAGCCCTTGACTTTCTGTGCTAGCTTTCAGTTTTAGTTTGGAAATCCTCCTACACACACATACACACTCTCTTTATCCTTGATCCTTCAATGAAGTGCATTTCACACTCTGACCTCACAAGGGGGATAAGACTTAAGCTGACCAATCAGAGCCTGCTTTGCCTTTCCATTGAAATTGATCTAGAGATTGGCATGTGACTCCTTTAGGGCCGATGAGATGCCATGAGAATTTTGCAAAGACTTCTGGGTAGAGGATTTGAAGGGTTGGAGCTTCTGCAGCTATACTGTGACTGTGAGGAGTGAAAGGGGCTGAGCACAAGAGAGAGGGAGACAGAGACCAGGCACCGGTGATCAAATTATGCCTGAAGCAATCTCTATCTCTCATGCTTACCTTGTCTTATGAGAGCCGCCAGTAAATTCTCTTTCCAAAAAAGTCTCATTTGATTCTGATATAACACATCTGTGGACAGATATTTAGGAATTAGCTGTGGGATATACATGATCCTATCCATTGCTTTTCAAGTGTCATCTGTAGTGAGTTCATCATGTAGAATTTTGCAAAGATTATTAGAATTGAAAAATTCTTTTAAAAAGTCAATTCTAAAAAGCTTATTAAAATCGGAAACCTCAATCCCCAACCCAGATTTAAAGAATCAGAATCTGCATTTTAACAAGATCTCCAGATGATCTGAATCCACAAATAAGCATTCATAGGCCAAAAGGAGCTTGTGCTCTTCCTGGGAGAAAAAGATATCTTTGTGATATAAATCAATAACGATGCCAGGGTGCATGGGCATTGGCAAAAATTGCCTCTGGAGCAATAATAATAACTGCTATTTACTACGTACTTACTATGTTCTTTGCTCTGTGAAATCTTTCATAGTTATTACCTCATTCATGCTAACAGAATTAGACATTATCAACCCCTTACTTGAAGTCACACTTCCCTTACAGGAAGTGGCCGTGGTGGTGAACATCTCTTGCCTTTGTTCACCTCACCTCCATTCCCCCTTCATTTGTACCAGCTGCCCCCAGACAGGGCTGCTTCTCCCCATCCCAACCCCACCCTCAACCTGGCTCCATGCCTGGCCAGTTAGCTCATTTCATTCCTCTGCTCAGGGAGACTGGTTCTGGGAATGCACCTGACAAGTCAGTCCAATATTCATCAGCTCTGGAATTTTTTCTGGAACTGTGGAGAAACAAATGCTCTCTTTCTAATGGGGAAACTAGACAAAATGTCGGTCTGTTATTGCTGCCACAGTTGGGGGCCTGGAAGTGAATCCAGATGTAAAAAGAGGCAGATTTCTAATGACATTGCTTAAGTGCCTGGATCAGCCACACCTAAATTTAATTATCCTTGGATTTTTTTTTTTTCTTTTTTTGAATGCAATCCAATAAATTCTTTTGGGTGGAAGGTACTAAGGCCAGTTTGAGTTGGGTTTCTATAATTTGAAACCGTAAGGGTCCTGATGAATATAGCAACAAAGGCAGCCCTCAAAACCAGCTCTGCTTAACTCAAAGCTCATTCTCTTAACCAGTGCCCCCTACTCTGCCATATAAAGGAGGGTGAAACCCAAAGGTCACGAAAATTGACTTGGACCATAAGGAGTTCACAGTGGTGCAGGAGGGAGAGGATTAAATCAAGTAGAACAGACAACTGAGTTCCTTGCCCTAAGTTCCTATCCTTCTCTGTACTATGCTCCCTTCAGCTGAACTGCAGGCAAGGCTGGCCCCCTGCCTGGGTTTTTCTACTGGACCTCTAGAACAGAGCTGGTGCTGGGCATGCAGGCAGCGTTGCGAGGTAAATGTTGTTGAATAAATGTGTGATTGACAACTCCAGGCTAGCTGGGTATTTCTGCGGTGGATATTTTGCAGTCTGAAGATACGTGTCTTTTTTTCTACAGCCTTAGATCCACGTTGCTGCCATTTCTGCCCACAGTGCTGCCTCCTCCCATCTCGGAGAGAGTCGAGAAGCTGCCTTCTCTCTTGTGCATGTGATTCTCCAGCCTTCCTTCTCCTTTCTTAGTCCCCACTCGCTGCCCACCTCTGCTCCAAGCAGAGTTACAGTTACAGGAACGGCACCCTGGCTGCTTCCCACCTCTGCCCTAGACCAAGGTCTCTTTTCTCCTTGTTCTCTTGTTCGTGCTTGTCTGTTGCAGGATAACTTCAGTGGGAAAAAATCAATAATTCACAGCTCACTTCAGTTCTCCCTAGCCCACCACATGGTTAGCTGAATTAAGCAATTTTAACAATAGACATTAATAAGCAAAAAAAAACACAAACCATTCATTGGGCCTGTAGATAAGAGACCAATTTTCCAGCCCCCATCCTTGACCCCATGACTTCCAGCCTGCTTCCCCTCTGGATGGATATGCCTTCTGGTGGGTGAAATGTTTAATGGCTCCCCTGAGCTTCTGAGGAGAGAGACCAATGAGAAGACGACTCTGCTCTGATGGATCATGATTGGATGGCTCATTTGCCATTCAGTTGTTTTGTATATTAATCCCGCCCCTACCATTCTAGGTTCTGTTCCAAACTCCGGGGACAAAGCAACACCCAGGACAGACCAGGTCCCTGTCCCCAGGGACGGAGAGAAACAGCAAACAAGCAAACAGATAAATGAGCATTTCAGGGCAATGAAATAGAGCTCAACTGGTAATAAAGGAAGTGCCTTGGTATCAGAGAGAGTAATCAGAGGTGGCCTGCTGAGACCTGAGAGAGAAGGAAACAGCCCCAGAAGATCAACCTGTGCAGAGATTCTGAGACAGGAGAGAGCTTGGCATATTCTAGGAGCTGACGGAAAGCCAGAATGAGCTTGCCTGCAGTAGAGGAAAGCAATAGAAGCTTGTAGAGGTCAGCTGGGGCCAGATGAGGGAGGCCCAGCCAGCCACAGTAAAAAGTCACAACGCACTGTGGAGGCACTAGGTGGTTTCATGCGGTGTGGTTTGGTTTATGTTTTGAGAAGCTCACTCTGGCTACTGAGGGAAGAATGAACTATGGGGGGCCCAAAGAAAATCCATGTCACGGCTCTGAAAGCTAGTCACCAGGTGGCTTTCTCTGAAGGCTGGGGCTGGAAGGCGGGATTCTGGTGACAGATTTAGGCTAGAAACTCAGACATGAAGACCCCAACTGCCGCCCAGAGAATCTTGCATCTCATAGACTTCTGGTTGAAACGGGATCCTATAGAGGTCACATCTGGAGGTCCTGTGGTCTCGCTCCTGGGGGAACAGGCTTGTTTCTGCCCTCAGCCTGGACCCCAACTTCTTATGACAGAGACAGGGACACATTTAGGCAATGAAGGAAAACAGCTGCAAACTTCACAGCCTCAAAGAGCACCGCTGTCACTCAGACTGATGCCGGAGATGATTTAGGTGGACCTGGCAGGCAAGGTCCCACTTGGGAAGCACAGAGAGCCCCGAGCGAACGAAAGGAAAAGCAACAGACACACAGATGCCACATGAAGGCTGAGCTTCGAGCCCACACCCACAGCTCAATTGGTATTGCTAACATGCCCTCTCCCTTGGCATCTTCAGAATAAGTAAATAATCTGTCTACCTGAAATGAACTTCTCCAAAAAGAAAGAAAGAGAGAGTGAGTGAGCATTTGGAACATTGCTGAGACTTAAAATGACCAACTTTGATCAAGATGAGTTAAGTAAAATTGTAGGCTCCTCATCAGCTGCATTTTAAGTCCATATTTGGAGCCATTCAGTCATTATAAAATCATCTGGACTTCTCAGTGGAAGTACACATTGGGGAGTTTATTTCTGAGCCTCTCAGAATATCAAGGAGAGTCTGTCCAATACAGGATCTGGGCAGAGCACACAGCTCCCTTTTAAATGAGGATGACACGATGCCCAGTTGCCTCTCCATTTAATTCCCTCTCCCCTCTGTGCAAGTTTCCCTGGAAGCATGCAGTAATTTCTGAGGATGGAAGAAAGGGCTCTTGGAGCCTCACCTGAGGAAGTAGGTTGCTGCTGGCTGGCAGAGCATTCCAGAGAACTCTCTGTTGGGCTGAACACCCAGCTGGACACTGGGTCTGAGGAAGGAGGGGAATTTGGGGGAATCCTTGACATTCTTTAGAGGAAACCAACTGAGCCCACTCCACCTCCATGGTCTGCAGCAGAATCCAAAACTGTGAGGGGATTTCAGGGGTCATTCTGCATTTAGCTAGAGCAAAACCCCAGAGAGCCCATGTCCAGCCACAAGCCAGGGTCTGCTGGGGAAATACCAGCTCCCTCACTGACCAATGCACTGTGCAGCTACTGCTTACACCTGGCTTCTCTGCTGGCACCATGGAAAATCCTGCTGGGCTTCGCCAACTGCTTGGCACCATCACCAGGGGTTTCAACCCCACCCATTGCCACAGACCTAATGGCTTGATCCTGGATTAAGCAACCAATTGACCAATACTGAATCATGTTATTAGGTGTTGCCCTTTAAGGAAAATAAAATATGGTCCCTACCCTCTAAGGAATGGCCCATATGTTGGGGGTGGGGTGGGGCAAGCAGCATGCAAGAAAAACTTGTGTTGTAAGGTCAACTCCAGACAGCTGGTACAATCCAATTTCACTCTAAAATAAATGTGGCGGCCATCATAAAAAACCTACAGACAGTAAATGCTGGAGAGGGTGTGGAGAAAAGGGAACCCTCCTGCACTGTTGGTGGGAGTGTCAATTGATACAGCCACTATGGAGAACAGTATGGAGGTTCCTTAAAAGACTAAAAATAGAACTACCATACGACCCAGCAATCCCACTACTGGGCATATACCAAGAGAAAACCAAAATTCAAAAAGAGTCATGTACCACAATGTTCATTGCAGCTCTATTTACAATAGCCAGGACATGGAAGCAACCTAAGTGTCCATATACAGATGAATGGATAAAGAAGATGTGGCACATATACACAATGGGATATTACTCAGCCATAAAAAGAAACGAAATTGAGTTATTTGTAGTGAGGTGGATGGACCTAGAGTCTGTCCTACAGAGTGAAGTAACTCAGAAAGAGAAAAACAAATACCGTATGCTAACACATATATGGAATCTAAAAAAAAAAAGATTCTGAAGAACCTCGCGGCAGGATAGGAATAAAGATGTAGACGTAGAGAATGGACTTGAGGACACAGGGAGGCGGAAGGGTAAGGTGGGATGAAGTGAGAGAGTAACATTGACATATATACACTACCAAACGTAAAATAGCTAGCTAGTGGGAAGCAGCCGCATAGCACAGGGAGATCAGCTCGGTGCTTTGTGTCCACCTAGCGGGGTGGGATAGGGAGGGTGGGAGGGAGACTCAAGAGGGAGGAGATATGGGGATATATGTATATGTATAGCTGATTCACTTTGTTATAAAGCAGAAACTAACACACCATTGTAAAGCAATTATACTCCAATAAAGATGTTTTAAAAAATAAATAAATAAATGTGGCTGTTCATGGGGATAACGGGGATCTCAAGAACTGTACAAGGTCAAGCCTGCAATCCAGAATCCCACAGTCCAAAGTACCGTAATTCTTTATTCATTTGTTCAGGAAATACTGTTCATGCTGACTCTATTCCAGACACTGTGCTAGGCACTGAGAATGTAACTGTAACTAAGGCCAATAACAAGGTAGATGCTTTCATGGAGTTCACATTCTGGTGGACCAGACAAATGCACTCGCCATGCAACCAGTAATCCCTCCCTCCTTCTGCCCACCCATTCGTGTGTTCACTCACTCATGCATTCAGGGAGCATTTATAGTGCATCTACCAGCCCTGACACTGTGCCAGGCTCTGGATGCCTTGTGGGAAACCACAGATGAGGACTGATGCCCAGAGAGCTTAGAGTCCAACAGAATTGTGGCGAGGGTGTGACCTGAATAGGAGAGTTCAGGTGGTCAGCAGAGGGCCAGGCCCTTATGGGTGGGGTTCAGAGAGGACTTTGCCAATGAGGTGGAGCTCAAGGTCAGATTGGAGCCTTCCCCTGCTCCCTCCCTCTGCATCTCCTCCCTGACCTCTTCAGAGTGTAGCAAGATGAACAAAGACCTCCCTAGGCTCTGGGCTATGGCCACACACCTGGAAGTTCTTTCTTTATAATCATAAAGTTCTCCTTCCTGCCTTCAGCTGCACAGGGTCTCCTCACGGCTGCCAGAAAATGTTTGCCCGGTGTGAAGACCTAGCAACAAATCCAAACACCAACCCATACATCTAACCATGGCCTCTTCCTCGCTGCCCCTGCTCACTGCTATCCCAGGGTCAAAGCTGGGACTTCCTGGGGACAGGCTGAGTGCAGAGTGAAATAGGAAGAGATGAGAGTAAGTGCAGGTGCCCGGGAAGGTTTCCCTGACAGCACAGGGTCTGGAAGAACTTCCACATCAGCATTCCTTTCAGTGATGGGGGTGCATGCAGGACTGAGAGGTTCCCTGAAGGGCAGTTTCACTGGTTGGGTCCATATCCTGCAATTGTGCCAGGCACAGTTTGCTTTCACTCCTGACACAATCACAGGAGCCCTGCTCTGGGCCTGACACCGCAGAAGGCACTGGGCCAAGCAAGATGAGCGGTATGCCAGGGGCTCACCCTCTAAATGGACACAGATACGTAAATAGTGCTCATAACCAATGGAGAAGCATGCAAACTGAGTATTCATCCGCAGTGGTTGATGCAAATATATGAGCAACAGGGATGGAGATGAAAGACACTTACAGGGTAAAATTCCCCTGTTCTCATAAGTAACTGGAGGTGGGTGGGGAGATGAATGTGCAGGGAAAACAAAGGACACAGGATCCTAATTCACGTGTCCTGTGTCCCTTCCCCTCTCTGGTTTCAGTTTTCCTATCTGCTTGATGTTCCTTTAAGTGTTGCTTCTGTGATAGTGTGATGCCCCCGGTGTCCATCGCTCCTCATTGTTGCTAGCGTTTATTCAGCACCTACTGTGTGTCAGGCAGTGCTGAGTACTTTTTATGCCTTTTAGCAACCACCCTGCTGTGAAAGGCATTATTGTCCCCATTTGAAATATGAGCAAACTGAGGCTCAGATAGAGTGTGGATGTATTTTCAATGAGGAGCCCTGTGCAAAGAGGCCAAGGGACCTTTGTCATCACCCCGGGAAAGCTTTTCTTTCCCATTGAATTGGCTCAAAGGGAGTGTACCTGCACTTTCCCTCCCAGCTTGACCTTCCAGTTCAAGGGCACCGCTGACCTCCCCAGACTCCGTAAGAAGTTTCACTGTTTTGTTTGAAAGCTAGCAGGGATGACACGGACTCGGCCAAACGCAGCTGGGAGTTGGGGGGCGGGGTGGGGGGAGGGGAAGACCGGCTCACGGACGGGTTGATCAGAAATGTTAGATCACCTGGAGGAAACCCCAGACATCTAGCCCACCCCTTGCATTTGGGAGTTGAGGAAAATGTGGTTCAGGCTGGGAAGGAAGTAATCTCCGGTCGCACAGCACGCCAGAGGTCGAGCGCTGGGCGCGCGGTCTTCACCCTCGGGGCGGGGTCCCAGGACCCCGCCCTGCACGCGAGGAAACGTCCAGCCCCGTCGCTCCGCCCAGCACTCTCTCCACCTCCACTACCCCGTTAGGGTAACAACTAAGGAGGGAGGTGAGGCTCCAGCTCCATCTGGGTAATTATGTTCTCATTAGGAGCCCATGCGCCCGGGCCAGGAGCTGCTTGGAGGGCGCGCCCCCAGCTCTGCTAACAGTGGAAGCCGTGGCGAGGGAGCGAGCTCTGGGGCTCAGCAGACAACAAAGCCCACAGTGACCCCGGCACCTGGCGAGGGATCCAGCGCTGGCCCAGAGGCACCCAGAAGCTCAGGGCGCTGCCTGGAAAACCGAGGCCTAGGAGTCAGGTCTGGGCTCATTGGGTCCTAGAAATCACCACCACCATATCCCCCCTACCTCCACCCCAGCTTCAGCCCCCCCCCCGTCCCCCCTCCGAAGTTGCCCTGCACCAGACCCCTAACTCAATCTCTGCCCTCAGGGAACTGGGTGAGGGAGGAGGCAGTGTGGTAGGAGAGACCACACTCCAAAGAAGCCCGGGAAGTGGTAACCACTCTGCCTGTCTGGGGTGGGGAAGGCTTCCCGGAGGAGGTTACCATTGAGGCAAGAAAGACGGAAGTGACCAAGGTGACCTGGGCAGCGGAGGAGTCTTTCAGACAGAGGGTGAGGCCGAATGAGGGGGTGGTCCTGGAACCCCTGCAGGCTTGATTCTGATCAGGTTTATTTGAGATAAGAGCAAGAAGCAGGGCCCAGATCTAGAAGCCTAGAGGATCCTAAGCACTAAAGGAAGCCATTGTGAGGTGTAGGTTAGAATCACCCCCCCCCCCGCTTCCTAGCTTCTGGTTGGGGGCAGGGAGGTAGTCCCTACTGAGCTAATGACCCCTTTTTTCTCTATCCCTCTGAATCCCCAACACACCACCCTTGAAGCTGGAGCACAGTTTTCAGATGAAGGTCATTCACCTGTCTCTGGCAGAGGTAACAATCACCTTTGCCCCAGAGGTGAGGGAGGTGGCCCAAAGGCCAAGTGCAGGCCCCAGCTGGGCCTCGTAGAGAGAGAGCTGTCGACAGCCCCATCCAGGCTAATGGGAAGCTCAGGCCTGAGGAGGAGGGCAGTTTGAGGGATGGAGAACCCCACATTTCCTCAGAGCCCCCTAGGGCAGGAATACCAGCTTAGCACTTCCCAGCGCTTGCTGGTGTGGGTCACCACTAACCCCTGGAGCCCACTGCAGAGGGGAGACAGGCCCAGCCCCCAATGTCTCCTCCCTGCCAGCTCCAAATAAGGCCTGGTGGGAGGGTAAGGAGGTGGTTGTGAGCCTTGGGAAGGTAGGGTCTGTGCTGTATGGACAGGACCACTTCTCGGAGGACAAGCCTTTTAGATGAACTGCTTAGATCCCCAGAAAGATAGGATTTTGAAAAGTAGGGAAGAAGAAAAAGGGTACTTCAACTGAGAGAAAAGAAACAGCAGGTGCGGAGGTATGAAGACAGTAGTGGGGGATGGGTTCATCAAATGGTGGAGAGAAGAGATCAGCAGGTGGAAGAAGTGGCTGGAACCAGGCTGAGAAGGATCTCCAATGCCAAGGTCAGAATTTGGAGAGGAAGAGCTCCCCCAGGAAGGGGCCAGCTGGAGGCACAGCAGAATCAAGGGATAACTTCTCACTCGTCCCACTTGGGGCCCCCTTTGCTCCCCCTCTGTGTTCACCTTTCAGTCCCCAGAGCAGGGGTTCAAAGTGAGCCTGAGTCCCTGGAGCCTTCCCCTTGGCCTCCAGCCCAGCCTCGGGCCTAGCCTTCAGGAGCCAGATCAGCTCGGCTGCAGCCGGGACTCACTAAACCCAGGCAAAAGAACTGGGGGGAAGAGAGGACCAGAGAACCGCTGGAACCTCAGGGCCAGAGGGCTCTTGGAGACGTTTAGATTCCTCTCTGTCTTTGTACAGATGGGCAAACTGAGGCCAAGCCAGGGGACTTGACAAAGTCTCCCAGCGGAGCACAGCCTGGTGGTCCCACAGCTTGGACGTCCACCCTGGTGGTCTGCTCCTCAGGAAGAGGGGTGACCGCCTGCTCACAGCCAAGTAAGCTTCAAGCGCGTTTGGGGCTCAGCTCCCTTGGGCGGTGGCTACCGCAGCCCCGCGGCCGTGAGTCCTGGCCTGGGCGGTATCTGTGTGTGCCTGGCGGGCGGGCTCTGCTCCGGCTGAGTGACTGGGTCGAGCTGGTTCCGCTGCCCAAGGCTCCAGCTCTCCCGGATTTCTACCTCCCAACCGGAAGAATGCAGAGAAAGGATTTTTTTTTTTTAAGTGTCTCCTTTTTTAAAGAATAGGTTTTTTTAAAAACAATTCCTCTAGGACTCCTCGTCCTCACTTCCCTGGGGAGTGACTAGGGTGGAGAACGGTGGCGCAGGAACAGAAAAGCACCCGGTCCCCTCCTCACTCCCGAAGGATCCGGGGCCGCTGGGGCTGTGGATGGCGCCTGCTAGAGATGCGGACCCCTGGACCGCGAGCTGAGGAATAACCCGGTGTGAGTTTGAGCGCAGCCGCGTGCTTGTTGAGTCTCAAAATCGGAGGAGCCGCGGGAACAAATAGAGAAACATTGCTTATTATGCTATTATTAATCCCTCACACACACACCCCTTCTCTCCAGCCTCCAGGAGCTAATTAAATTCATCTCTGAATCTCGGGCCAGGAAAAAGCCTCCAAAACGAACAGAGCCAGAGGGGCCCATGCCGCGGCTCCCACCCCTGGGCTGCCCACCTCTTTTCCCACGCCCGATCTCCCCTCGGCCGAAGCGACTTGGTCAGACTTCCAGACTTAAAACGAAGTCGTTTATTTCAATTTTGCTTTCACATTATGTTCCGATACAATCAAAACTCCTGGACGAACCTCTTGAATAAAAGTCCTGCGATGAGCACGATCACAGGTCCCGGGAGCTGGGTAATACGGCAGGGAGGACTCGGGATTCAGAGGCGGCGGAATAAAACATAACGCTGCTTCGGCATCTGTGAGCAGAGAGTCCAGAGGCAGAGGCGTGGGAAGCGTGACGCTTAGGGCAGAAAGGTTCCGGCTCCTCGAATCGGGATTACTCCTGATGCATTTGGACTGCGAAAAGCCCAAACTTCGCTTCCAGGCCGGCAGCCGGGCCTGGCCTAGCAAGATTTCAGCCAAATTTCTTACGTTTGCGCTAAAGCAGGGAGCACGGGGCGAATGCAGGGTTGGCCCTAGGCCTGCGCTGGAAGGAGCGCAGGCCGATTTGGCGAGGAAGCCCTCCTGCCCTGGCCTTTCTTGGGTTGCATCCCACCAAGTCCCCTACCACTCTGAATCTCGCCCTTCCGCACCCCTGCCTCCAGACCTTGTAACTGGGGAAGGTGCGGAGTTTAGGAAGCAGTTTCAGAAAAATAAAAGCCCCACTTCAACTTTATTGGATTAAAGCAAAATTAAATCTTGGCTATTCACAGGTATGTTGCAGAGGACGAGGAAGCGTCCGGAAGAACCTCCCGGCGTTTAGTGGAGCCACAGGACACGAGGGCATTAACAAGCATCAGAACATCAAGCAGCCTTAGATTTCACGATCACTCCGAATAGGACATAGAAATACGGAAATACAGCCAGTTTCCACTGGGAAGAGTTCTTCGTGTACAAATGATATATATTTATATATATATATATATATTTTTTTTTTTTTTAAACCAGTCACCGCTAAGGTGAGTTCTTTCTCTGCTAACAAGCAGCCGAGGATACAAAGTATCTTCAGCTAATTAATTCGAGCGGGTGTTTTCCGAGCAATACTTGCCAAATTAAAACTACCTCCCCATCAAAAACACAAAAACAAAAACAGAAAAACAAACAAAAAAACCAAAAAACACCTTCCCCCCTCTCCAAAATAAAAAAGGGGGGAGGGACATATTAGATTTCAGCGGGTGTAAAGATTCAGATGGCGACTCAGAGGAGGAAGATATTTCACATTATACAGTGAAATGCAAAGTTTCTTTTATATAAATTGTAGGGAACGTGAACATGAGGGTAAGAAACAATGACAAGGAGTCTCTCTTGATTACTGCCACTGGAATGCGGGAGGCGAGTTTATTTTTGGAAATGGGAGTGCGCAGAGCTAAGCGGAATTTACTTCTCCTAGAGGAAACGGACAAAGTTGTCCGACCGCCGGGTGCGCACGTTTTACCCGGATACAGCTGCGGAACATGTAGGAAGTTTCAAGTCGTGCCGCTTTCTCGTCCTCTAAAGTTCTGCCTCTTTATCATTTTCCCCTCCTGCCTTCGCCCTCTCCCTGCCTCCATTCCCGCGATGAGCCAGTCAGAGGGGAAATACGAGGAATCCCGAGAAGGTCGAGTACTTCCAGCCCCCCATCAAGTTTCCTCGCTCCAGCTTGAGGTATGCTCGGTCGCCTTTCTCCATCTGGATTAGAACTCCGTTGCTGGCGGCTTCCCGGGTCACGTCCTGGTCACCAGCGAAGGCTGAAATCACCGGCCACCCGTTTAACATGAGGCTCACCTGAGAAAGAGACAGGCCCGCTTCAGAGGCGCAACCTAGGCGGGTACCGAAGCGGCGATAAAGCCGCGAACCTTCGCCGCTTGGCTAACAGCCGTAAGGCCTGGAAGCAGGGGGCGGGGGTGGGGCGGGAGAGCGGAAAGAAAAGGCGCTTTGCAGTTTACTGCTGAGGGTCCAATGAGGCGAAAGACGGCCCATTTGGGTGACAGGAAGGGTCTGCCCCCAAAACAGGAGTCACTTTCATTTCTTGGACGCGCCAATAGAATCCTGATTCGCTCTCTTATCCAGTTTAATGAACCCGTAGGTGGCTCAAGCGCCCAGAGACCTTCAGCCTCGCCCTCCCCCCAGCCTCAAAGAGAAACTCAGGCAACTGGCGCTTCCGGGAACACAAACAAATAGAAACAAACACACAAAACGCCTGGTTCCTCCCGGACCCGGCTGCCAGGACACAGCAGAGACGCAATGGAGGAGCCAGGCAAGGCTTCGGCTGATGAGAAATCTCGCGCAGAGCTGCACTCAGTGCTTCATCCCCAACCCCCGGGCTCAGTTCCCGTCCCAGATCCAGCGTCGCCCGCCACCGCCTGGTTTTGCCCTTGCGGTGGCACCAGAAGCCAAAGGCCCTGCGCCCTCTCCCCAACCGCGCGTTCCGCCTTCTGTGTCCGCCCAAAGGAATCCTGGACACCTTTGGGAACCTGGAGAGCCGGTGAGTGCTGGCTAAGGAGAGGCAGGAGCCAGGAGGGAGTGGCACTATGCCCCTCCCTTCTGTCTCCACTCTTAAACTGCTAAGGCTCGGCGCTGCTTGGTCAGAAATCCGGAGTCGGCCCCCATAAAGACGCCAGGAGACCCCCCCCCTCCCCCCGAGCGTGGCGCTGAACGCAAGCGCACAGGCGTCTCGCGGGCTGCAGAGCTGGGACGGGGTCTGGGATACTGTACGTGGTGCTGAGGGCGAGGATCGCGGAAAGCTTCCCGAAGCGGGAACTGTCCCTGATGCTAACAGAAACCTCTAAGGGAAATCCCTGGAGTCCAATAGCGGGAGAACCTCTTTGCAGGGTCCCAGAAGGCAGACGCAGAAAACTGTGCCTGGGGATGGGAATAGGTTCCAAGAACCAATGACAGGGAAGGCAAGGGAGAGTCCAAGCCACAGAACCGTGAGGCCCTGCTACCCGTCCCTCCAAGCAGCCCGGACACATGCAGCTGCCCCTTCCATCTCCCACCCCCACAGGGCTCGCTCAATCCCGCGGCTAGTAGCCCCCTACCAGGGCTGGGGCCTGGCCCTGAGGCGGCAGCTGACCTGGATGGTCTGTCTGTTGTAGACTTTTACCACGTGGAAGTTAAAACTGTAGATCCCTTTGCGCGGGGCGATGAAAGTGCTGCGTTCTGAATCAAAGTTGTTCCCGATGTTCACTAGTACCTATAACGAGACGGGAACGAAGGGGAGTAGGCAAGAATCTGTCCAGAACTCTTGTCCCTGCGTTTCCGCAGAGACCTCGGAGAGGATCGAACATCTACCTACCACCTCTCCCCTAACCTCCACCAATCCAATCTTCCCCGAGCACTCACCTGGTCGAAGTAGATGATCATGGTGCGATTACTCATCTCGGACGGCTCGTGGTTGGTGCTTCTGATGGCAGAGAAAGCCACCTTAGCGCTGCCGGAGCGCACAGAGATGCCCAGAGCTGTGCCCGTGGGATCGGACGTAGGGTTGGAGTCGCAAACCACCAGGCACTTGCCCTCCAGCACGATGGGCTCTGTCTCATTCTGCCCGCGGGCCGGGCCCGCCAGCCATGCTGCCCCCAGCAGCAGCAGCTCCACGACGCCCAGCATCGCGGCGCCGGCGCCCACCCCGCCCCCCACCCCGGGGGCTGCCTGCGCCAGCCGCCCCCCCCCCCGCCCCAGCCCCGCTCCGAAACCCCCTCCTCAGCTCCGTGAGCAGCTCCACCGACTCCGCTCTGGACACTTCAGGTCTTCCTTGCACTCCTGGGCAAGCGTGCACCCCGCGCGATGCTCCCGGAGCCCTGCCCGGGTCTCAGGGGTACCGCGGCTGCCCAGCCGCACTTGGATGCATAGCCGCTGCCGCTTGATCCTCGCTGCTTCCGCCGCCTCCTGCCCGCACCGGCCGCTCCCGCCGCCGCCGCCGATCTGAATTATTGATGCAGCCGGCGATGCAGCCGGAGCGGGCGGAGAGCGCGCGCCGGGCACAAAGGCGCGGACCGAGGCCTGGCCCCGCCCCTGCCACCTCCCTCTCCAGCCCCGCCCCCGCACCGGCAGAGGCTCCGCCCCCTGGCCAATCCTGGCGCGCCGCGCTCCCCGCCGAGCCAATGGCGGCGCTGTCCGCGCGCGGCCACCTGACCCTGGGCGCTGTTGTTATTAGGCGCGGCGAGGCCGGCGGCGCGCGGCAGCAGGGTTGGGCTCTGGCCGGGAGTCGACGGAGAGAG
Organism: Eschrichtius robustus; assembly: GCF_028021215.1. Classification (NCBI taxonomy): domain Eukaryota; kingdom Metazoa; phylum Chordata; class Mammalia; order Artiodactyla; family Eschrichtiidae; genus Eschrichtius; species Eschrichtius robustus. The sequence goes on along the minus strand of NC_090842.1, from coordinate 35,370,935 downwards.
CGAGGATCGGGAGCGCGCGCGCGCCCGCGCCCAGACCGTCTGCCGCGGCCGCTCGCTTTCTCGTTTCCCGCCTCCCGCCTCCCGCTACGGTCTTGTTCAGCCCCTCAGCCCTTCCGCGCACCTCCCTCGCCGGCCCTCAGGTAGGGGGCGGCGCGCGCCCAGGGTCCGGAGTTGAGTCGCAGGGGGCCGAGAGACGCCCGCGTGTGGGCGCGTGGGTCGGGAGGGGAGCGCCCTCCAGCGGGTAAAGGCGCGAGGGGCAGCGGGCGCGCGGGTGAGCCGTGGCGTGCGGGCTGACCGGGCTGTCGGGCCGCAGGGCGCGTGCGTGCGCGACGGGGCGGGGCGTGCGCGAAGGCCTTGGTGGGAGGAGGCGCACGTGAAGCCGCCGGGAGCTGGCGCGGCGGGGTCTGGAGGCCGCTGTCAGCATCCCGGCCTCGCGGCTAAGAGCGTAGCGCTGGGCCGGCAGCTCTCTCTCGCTTCTCGATGTGCCTGCGGAGTCGGATCTAGCGTTCACTCATTCATTCATTCGTTCGTTCATTTATTCGAGATAGATCATTGAACACTTACGAAGTGCCAGGCACAGGGCCACGCGCCAAGGATGTAGTGATGAGCAAAAACAGACGAGGCCTGTCTTCGTGCCTCTTACAGCCTAGTGCAGGAGGCAGTGACAAGTCCAGTGGCGTCGCAGGCAGGCTCATTTCCCTGATATCATTTTTATCTTTTGCACTTAAAAGTTATATTTTGCATCCGTATTTTTTTATTTACTATGCACCTTTGCGGCATGTTTTATCCACGTGTACTTGCTTATTATTGCCTTGAGTACAGACACCAAATCTTGTGATTTATGGGCGATTTTTCAAGGGTGATTTTGAAATTTCAAGGCGAGTGAATTTTCGCCTCACGTATTAACTTAGAACTTTACACACAAGTAGTCACAAACGTGAAAGTGAAAATACAGCTTTGATAAGTGGCAGAGAGAAAGGAGCAGCGGAGATGGTAAGAGGAAAGGCGCGTTCCAGCCTGGGTGCGAGAAGGCAAGAGACCTGAAGATGAACGCCGGCGGTTAACCCGGCGGAGGCTGGAGGGCGAGCGGACCTCTCCGTCAAGTCCAAAGCAAGAGAGCGCGGGCTTCCGACGCCAAGCAGAGGCGGGTGGGGATGCTGCCCACCGGGGTACCTGGAGCTTTGGTCCCCGCCGGGCGACCTTGAGCCTGCGTGCTCTGCCGAGCCAGAGCAGACGTGTGGCCGGCGGCGGCGGCCTGGTGCGAGCCCGGGGATCTGGAGGGACTTGGGTCGCGGGCTGACAGCACCTCCTTTCGGCTTCCGGGCTCGCCGCTGGCGGCGTGTGCAGCCGCCTAGGGTACGCTCTTCCCTACGCGGGAGCCTGCCTTGGAATCGCTAACGGCCACACCTTTCGGCTTCGCAGCCTCTTTTGTGTCTTTGTGACTTAGCTAGCTGTTTAGAATCACCGGGAGGTACCCCATGGCCGACCCTCGCTTCCGTTGGGACGCCTGCCTGCCGGGGTCACTGAGTTCGCCAGGAGAAAGGGAAGGAGCGGGGAAGAGGCAACAATTTTACTTTCAATTAAATTGACACAAAACTATTCTTTCAGCTCAGATCTTTTTGAGACATACCCAGAAAACGTTGCCAGCTGTGATTACACTTAATGTGAGAGCATGAACTAATTGAAGAGGGGAGAGCTGAGTAATGAGACTGCACCCAGTATAGCCGCAGAGGCTGGCAGCTCCAGAGGTGGAGGGTACCTGGCGAAATATCTGTATAGAACCAACGGCATGCGCTCAGTGCCCTGGCTCTACACAGGCATTCCACAGATATTTACTGGTTGCCACCCCCGTCTGGTGGGGAAGCCTGTTTTCATGGAGCTCACAAACAGGACTGAGGTTACCTGGAGGAACCCCCTCCAGCCCCCTCCTCTTCTGTTCCTGGGGAGGCCCTGGCAGGCAGTGCCCAAGCCTGAACTGCCATCTGTATGCCAGTGATGGGGATCTTGTATGGGCAGTCGCCGCAGCCTCCCTGCAACCCAGACCAGTCATTTTAAGGGCCTGCTGGACCTCTTTTGTTTATATATCCTGCAGGCATCTTTAACTGACCCATAATTTGTCTCCTTCCCTTTGTCACCCAAACTCTGTCTCTTCCTTCTTTCCCTATCCCAGTGACAATAGCTACACCCACCTAGGGATCCCCGCATCTAACCTGACTCTATCTTTACCTCCTATTTGTTTGAGCCATTCTTGTAGGGCTGCCTGTTTGGGGTTCATCATCTCTCACCTGGGATACTGCAAAAGCCTCCTAATTTTATCAGTCAGGGAATTCGTATAGAGATCACCTCCTGGCTCTGCTATATAGTGTTTATTCTTTCATTTGGTGGATATCTATTGAGTGCCCTGAAATATGTAACTGCCACTTTTCTCCCACGTAAGGGAGACTTCCCTGACCACCAGACTTCAGAATGATTACTCCCCTGGCATTGCCTGTCCCTCTTCCACAGAGTATGTGTTTAAAAAATAATGAATTTAATGTTAATGGAGATGTGCTTTCCTGAATTGGGAGGATTAAATAAAGTAATGCATATGAGGAGGTAAATTCATTAGAAACCTCAAAAGCAGTCATGTTTATTTTTAATGTCACATTGTTACACTCAGGATTCTTTTAGCTGCAAGTGACAAAACCAATTCAAACTGGCTTAAGTATAAAGGATTTCATTTAATTGATGAAAAAGCCTATAGGTAGGTCTTGCCAGTTAAAGTATGGTTGGAGCCATCAGTCAGGGTTATCAGGATCTGTTTCCTGGTTTTGGCTTCATTTTCAGACAAGTTGTTTCTATACGATAGCCCCTAAGAAGCTACTGCCAACTCAGAGCAAGGAAAGGAGAGCACTTTTTCTTCAATGTTTGCTGCAAAAGTCCCAGAGCTGTTCTTACAGGGGCATCAGAGTCAGTTGCCCCTCTCTGAACATGGAGAATGGACCGTTCTGCTGACTAAGCTTGGATTCAGATGTCTTCCTCCAAAAAGGGGTTTGATGTTAGCTCCACATTATCTGGAGTAGGGGAGTTCTCCAAAGGAAAATTAGAGGAAGGATGCTGGGTAGGCAGAAACAACACATGTCTATTTTAGTCCCTCTCAAAGGGTCAACTGCAATATATTTCACCCGAAAAGAATGGTGATGAAGAGTGATGCAGTAGCCAGAACAGTAGATATGTGTTTGTTTTGGTCCTATGGGATCTTCAAGATCTCAGCTAAACATGCAATCAGGTACTGTCAACATTGATGCTACCGAAGGGTTAGCTTTGAAGTCTGAATGCACTTCGAATGGTAGAGCCAGATGATTATAAATAATTAAGTAATTTAACATTCTGTTCTAAAAGATTTCTATGGCAACATTTTGTTGGAGTTGATTTTGTTTCCTTTTCACTTCTTAGGCTCCTAAAAAAAGTGAAAATCTACTTTCTTTGTGGATAGGTACCTAAAATTCATCATTATTCATTGATTATTGAAAACAAATGAAAATTTGAGAGAGAGTCTGAAAAATAAAAGGATTGAGTGAGGTCATGTCTGAAATTTAAAACTAGAGGGTTTAACTTGCTGAGGCTTTTCAGGTGTTGAAATGTTGGTAAAGTATTATAAAATCATCTGTCTGAGGCTTTTAAAGTAATGTGTTATAGAGATTTCAGGAACTGCAAGATTGCAAATAATGAACTTGTACTGTTGCTGTTGTATCCTTTACCTGCTACCTTAAATGCAGCTTTATATTTTGGTGAAGTCAAGGTTTATTTCCCCACACTGCACTCTGAATTTCTCACCACAATGCATTTTGAGAAATAAACATAACAGCTATCTTGATCCCTCCGCCTCCACCCTGGAAAAAAAATAACAACCCCCTATTGTAGGAATGAGAGCATTTTCAGGAAAAGGGGAATATTTTGTCACGGGATATGAAAAAAACTCATCCTTTTATAAACTCAAAATGGATTCTCTAATGTTTATACACATCAAAGAGTATTTCATCTATTTTAGCCTTGGTTCAAAGGCCCAGGCAGTACCATTCCTTAGTATTTAGTTCATTTGCCCATGAAGCAGAAGAGAAAGGCTATTTTGTTCTGAAGAGTGTTAAATTTAGGATTTCAATGGTTAAGGTAATTTCAAATTAACGTTTGGATCTAGACTATAAAATTTGGGAATAGTTCTAAGTTGTGCAAAGTATGAAATAATATTTTAACTTTCACCAAAACCTTGGTCTTCCTGTATATGTCTTTTTTTGCCTATTCAGATTCACTTTGGATATATTTTTGCTGTTTAAGTTTAAAAAGTATGTTACTTTTTAACATAAAAAGAATTAACTTTGTAATTGGACACTTTCATTAAATGCAAAGAAATGCAGGATTATTTTTCAATGAAGGCCAAGTTTATGGTAAGATTTTAATTCTTAAAAAAAAAACTGATCTTAAAAAAAATTAAAGAATATATTCAAAATATCTTTAGCTCTTAATACCAAATTATGCATTTTCCTAGCCACTTGACAGTTTTAAATTGAAAGATGCTGGCACCATTTTTAAAATGATGCCTTGAATCTGCTGTGGTTGTGCTGGTAGGACTTTTGTATAAAGCTGTTATTCAAGTATATGACATTAAAGTGAAAGGGAAAAAAACATAAAATAATGTAATCCTACAGAGCTGCTCCTGAGAGAGAAACCACATAGGTGACATCAAACACTAGTTGGAATTTTTCCAAGAAGTAATTATCTGTGTGCTTTTGGGGTGGTGATTATGGGGACAAACCAAGGTTTGGCCTATTCAGCAAATATTTATTGAGTGCATGAAATGTGCAAGACACTGTTTTAGGGCCTTGGCTACTGAAAAGATGAATCACACCTGATCCCCGCACCCACCACCCCAGACTTTATGTTTGAGGGTGGTCAGGGATACATCCTTGGGAACCTCCATTTAAGATCCTTCTGGTTCTACTGAGAAGGCTTCTTAGTAGTGGTGCTACATAAGTTCTTTCATGGTAGCTTTGATTATTCTCTGTATTTGTTCACAATTGCCCTATAATCAAAAGTTACACAAAAATTATGCACACATGCAAAATTAATAGATGAGAGAACATTCAAACAAATATTTCAGGTGTTACTTCAAATGCATTTGACATTTATCAAAGAAATGGTGAATGATATCCTCTGTGGGTGGCTGGACTGAGATTGTGGAAAAGTTATCACTAACTTTAATAGGGATCTTAGGGAAATTTACTGGATCTCGCATTCGTTGACAGCTGTGTAAAGACTTCCCACAGTTCAGAAAGCTCTCAGGATGAGGTCTTAGAAAAAAGTCCGCCAACTGGAGGGCTGCTTGAACCAAATACCTCTGTGTTACTAGGAGGTAAATGAAAGGAAGGATTTAAATAAAACTTGAAGGGGAAAAAATGTTGAAGAAAAAAGAGGGTTTTGTATTTTTAAAAAATTATTTTCCCAAAATGATATTTCCCGGTAGACTTCTGAGAAATGAGATCAGAGAAACACATTTCATCCTGCCACCCTGTGTCAGGCCTCAGGGGTGGTGACGTGATTAGCTGCCTAGTGCTTCTGACACCCCCTCCACTCCCTCCACCCCCGCCCCAGAGCCATTCCCTTTCCTCTTTGCTGTTCTTGCCCCTGAAGGCTGACTCCTTCCAGCTGGCTTCTGGTTTTGGCCAACAGAAGGAAGGCACAAGCAGGGGGTCAGAGAGAAGTTGGGGTATTTCTTCCAGCTCTCTCCCTGCTACAGTGCAGGTAGTGTGAACCAGTGACCCTGAAAAATCTCTGGCGGTGCTTCCCCTTTTCAAGATTGTAGCTCCTGCCCAACACCCCTCCTCCCTTCCTGGGCTCCAGCTCTCACTCCAGTAATACTCTTTCCTCCCTCTGTATCTTCAGCATGAGGATGGGAGGTTTGCCAGTCTCTGGGTTCTCAGCATCTTGTGCTCATTCCCCAGACCCTGCCAACACCTCTGTAGGTTGTCCCTTCATTAAAATCCCTCCATTCGAACTATCTGAGTTTAATTCTATTTCCTCCTGGGATCTCAGTGATAGACTGTATCAGTACAAAATCTTGCTTCACCTTCAGAACCAACAGATTTGATATATTTTATCCTCTTGTGGAACCATTAGTTGTTTAATCACTAGTTGTGTCATAGAAAAAATCACTATGAATTAAACCCTAATACATTTCAAATTCAGATTAGGTGCATGATGTTACCAAAGTTATATATTTCAAACAAAACTATGAGTTTTACAAATTAACTGCTGATAAATGTAATTGTGCTGTTTTCTGAATATTAAAGTGAAAAAAATCAAAAGAAGCATATTTTAAAATAGCAAATACTCCAAGTAAAATACATCCTATGCTTGCAATACAAGGATATATTAATATCTTGAGAAAAATACAATATTACTTTGTGAGTTCATAAAACTATTTTGAGTTTTTAAAATATAAGAACCTTTTAAAATATGAAAATGTGTTTTTCTTATTGAAGAGCATGATAATTACTGCTATTCAATTTTTTAAACTTTTATCTGTGCATGTTCTCAACAAATAAGGGCTTTACTATTATCCTCTAAAACAGGTAATGTTTTAGATCTTAAAACAACAGTTTGAAAGCAAGCCACAATAAAGTATGTTTCAATATATTGGTACTTATGAGGGAATCCTTTTAGTCATCCATTCAACTTAACTATCCATTTCACACCTACTGCCTAGTGTTGTTTGAGGTCCTTACCAAAACAGTATTAAAGGCTAGTTAGGAAATAGAAAGCAGTTGGGAAGTAAGATTTGACCAGTAGGCTATCCACAAAAGGCAACAAACGTTAGGATAAATTCAATTAAAATACCTATTCAATTCTAGTGTTCACTGGTCTAGAAGAACAGGCTGGTTAAATTCCTGTTTCTTCTGGTTGTTGTGGTAACATGCTGCATTCTATAAGTGTTTTAAGTGATTACAGATGTATTGAGATTTATCTATGGTTTTGTCAGCATACTATAAAATTTGGTGAATACATTCTTCTGTCCTCATGATGAAATTGGTCCCAATATTTAATGCACCAACAATATCAAGATGATAGGATATTAATGCAGTGAGACCTCTATGGTCTTTTTAGATAAATAAAGACCAGGATTTTGGATCTTCAACCTGGAGTATCTTGAACCTTAGATGTTGAACCCTAATTCTTAGCAAGTCAACTGCCTGCATTTTGCAGACGGAAGCCCAGGAAGGGTAAGTTCCTCGGAGACAGTGGTTCCTGTGCAGGCTCCAAAATCAGAATTCAAGAGGCAAAATCCCATGCTGGTACCTCGTAGGCAGGAACCCTTTGATAAGGTATGTAATCTCTCTGCCTTTAGTTCCCTCATCCACAAAGCAAGAATAACAGTAAGCATTTACCTTAAAGGCTGGTTTTCAGGATGCAATGAGCTAATCCATCTATGTGATTAGCCTACACTTGGCCCAGGCTGTCCATGCATGAGCGCTGCTGCTCGCCTCCTCGGGTGCCCAGGTGGTCGGAGTGCTAGAATGAGAAGCCCAGGTGCATTCCCCACTGCCCCGTGCTTGTTCCAGACTCATCTTGAGGTTGGCCAGCCACTCCCCTGGCTCTCTGCCAGTGTTTTCTCTTCTCTTGCTGCACAAAAGTCCAGGCCAGAATGTCTTTGTTTGATTTCAGTAGATATATTCCATTGAAAGTCCTCATTTGCAAATTTAAAGCAAAGACTATTTAATGTACCTCAATAATAGTATACACACAGTTGGCACAGTGTCACAAACATATCATGCACTCCTCTTTCTGTATTTATTTATTCATTCAGCTAATGTGTATTGACCACCTACAGTGTGACAAGTATTTGTTGTGGGCACCGGGGATACATCAGGGAACAAAACCGGCAAAACTTCCTGTCATCTATGTAAGTTATCTGAGGGAGAGATTTGACTTTGTGACAACCGTATTCTTCTCATTATGAATTTTAACACTTTAATATTAAAGCTAAATCATCCTCACCTCATTGGACCACACAATTATGAGACCACAGTTTTTTCTGCTGAAGCATCTCATGATTCGGGAGGTGGCTATCTTTTTTTTTTTTTTTATGACATCAAAATTTTTTTCTATCTTGAGATTTAATTGGAAAATCATCAACATTATAAATTTTATGTTGTCATTTCCATTTTTAAATGTAAACGAATTCAAGGACTGTGAATCTGACTGCCTGTAAGTGAAAGTTGAAGGTAATTATTATGTTGCCTTGGCACATTTTTGTCAATGGAGAATGGCTTGCTTGGTTTTCATCTATGAAGTTTTTAAAATAAATTTTAATGTGCCCTTTTGATATATATTGTTTTAAAGATATTCCATTTTAAAACATTGCTAGGAGAAGAATTTGATGTCTGTGCTTGAGGTAAAAAAAAAAAAAACAGGGTACACAGAGCCTGTGTTTCTGCTTTAGACTCCTTCCTTCCCTCCCTCCTTGATGTCAATGCCTGTCTGGTCTCACAGCACACCCTGGGGCTCAGGAAGTGTATGTGCATATCCCCTTTGGAAGAGCTTCAATTTTCCCAGTCCTGTGACTACATGAATACTTTTTGTATGCCTTTCCTCACAAAGGAAGACTCTTCTCCCCACCCTCTTGGGGAACAGGAAAGGGAGGCCCTGACATTGTGCTTGTGTGAACATTATTGAAAGCTTTCCCTGTCTCTTGCATCTTCATAAGTGATTTCTTGTATTATGCTGGGACAGTAGTTCTTTAAATAGAATATTCTCCCATGGAAAGCACCCACAGTGCTGAGAGAACACCTTGCAAAAGGTGAGTCTGGCATATAGGGTACATCCTCAGCATTGCCTAAAAGCTGAAGTTAGGGTTCTCTGGAATATCGCAAACAAATTTATAGCAGTTCGTTAGTGTAAGGAATCAGGATAACAGTGTGCCGCCATCCCCCGTGGAAGAAACAAAGAGCTTCCACACCAGCGCAGACATGAAACTCTGAAGCTGAAGCTGTTTACATGAGCTATCATTTATTCTAGAGAAACCCACTTGCCTATTTTGAACCTGTTTTCTTTATAGCATATGTCTCACTGTGTGACCAAAATGGTGTTTATATCCTAGTCACTTGGCAAAAATTCTGTCATTGCTTCAGAGAGATCCATTTTAAGCCTAAAGCATAGAGCTGGTCAATAGATGGGCTTTGGTAGTCTGAGGAAATGACCCTACTGCAAATTTACAGAGTTGTTGTTTTTTTTTCTTTTGTTCCCCGTAATATTGTTGCTAGGTGGGGCTACATTTTTTAACTAGAGGATAAATAGAGGCCTAAATCAGTTTGGTTATTTCCACTCATTCTAAATAAGAACTTTTGTTTCTATTCAACAAGATGGGAAAAATTAGGGGCTCTTCATGACATTTCCATTGTCCACTAACTTATTTCAGTTGAAACAGATTCTCCCACGTATCCGAGACAGTTTCCAAATTATTGCTCTTTAAAGTCTGTTGATATTAAATGGGAAGACAGCAAAATACAAAATTATATTTATAGGACATATGTACAGGAATTATAAAATTTATCTAAACTATTTATAGAAGATGACTGGTAGAGTATATTAATCAGCATATTAATTGATAATTGTCTTTGGTTAGGATTATGATGTTTTTAGCCTTCCATAAACTTCAATAAATGTATTTTAATACAGTTTTTTAAAATGCCTAAAAGAGAATTTCCTTTTAATAATATTAAAGTCCACGCAACGTCCATTGGTACCACCAAGGCATTTTCCCCTCTTCCTTGACCTGCAAACCATACATGAAGATGCTCATAGCAGTGCCTCTCAGACAGGCTCTGATATGCGTTCATCAATAAATCATCTGTAACTAGAGGTAGAAATCTTCTCTTCCCAGCACAAATACATCTCTTTGAAAAGTAGTTCTCTTTTGTGAATGATGTTTGATGTCTTAGAAATGAGGATAACCTTTATTATGTGCATTGTTCTAATCAAAGCATTATTTTGTGTGGTGGACTCAAGGTTACATGTTTAAGAAAAGCATCAGGTGAATCCCAGTAGGAAAATCATCTTATTCATAAACCTTTAACCATTTAAAAGACCGTTAGGCGCTTATACGTATGTAAGTTGGATAGAATTGAATAGCATATTTGACAATTGGCAATAGAAAACCATAGCCTTCATTTGCACAGTGCTATCTATTTAAAAACCAGTAAACCTTTGATAGACACACCTCAACATGAGGCTTTCAGATAGTTATTATATCCAATTTGGGGATGTCAAAATGTAGTCTGGCAGAGATAAACTAATTTGCCCAAACTCATTCAGCTGGCAGAGGTGGGATTATTTTCTGTCCCCCGTTCTAAACACCTGTCCATTTCTCTGCAACATTGCCCGTCTAAAAAGTCACTCCCGCTGAATCCAGTGACGGTGACGTAGTGCTTCTAGCTAGGAGTTAGAGCTATTGACTTTAAATGTGAATTTTTTTTCCTATTAAGCAATGAAGTTCAGTTTTCAAAATTTCAAAGATAATAAACCTCTCCTTTTTTCTTCCTTTTTCTCTTTTGCCCCTAAATAGAGTTCCATATATATTACTGTTAGAAACAGATTATTGGCATTCGTGTTACGCTTTTCCATACCTTTTAATCATTTTTACAGCTGTTCACATGACAATTACATATCCACTTTTAAAAAATTGTTAGAAGGATGTGCAGAGAAAAGAGAACAGCAAAGGAATAAACTACAAGCAATTACATAAGTGACACTTTTGTGATCTGACATTTTGGGAAATGAGGGGTAAAGTGTTACTGATACAGCATTACCTTTTAATATCCAGGTTTTAACCTTTTACTGGGTGAAGGTGAAATTCACGTGCCATAAACCTGGTCACAACATAATGATAGGACATTTCTTTTTCTAATCTTCACACTATCCAAATTTTTTACCTGTAGGAAGATTGCTTACTCTGTACCAGGTTACATGATGGTACCTAGAAGTAGATGTGTCCAATTTACCAATATGTCCTTTTGCAAAACATATTAATAATGTACTGAGAAGTGGACACTGTGCAAAGTGAGCCAATGGGTTTAAGTGTATAGACTGAACTCACTGCTCTTCCCGGTCAGGCATTTAACAGGATTTGACCCATTGGGTTTATTTGTGAATCATTTGTATTTTCTTGTCATTTTGAAGATTTAAGTTTCAAATATTTTTGAAAGCTCATTTTATTGTGATATGCTATGAATGTTTCTTTCTCATCCCTTAACAAGAAATCCTTTATTCTGTTGCTCCTTTCCCACCCCATTTCTGTACGTACCAGTGTTCTTTTTACCGTTGCAAGCTGATTGGCCTGACACATCTATGACACCACTCAGAGAGCTTCATCTTAGAAATACCAAGCTTATTTTTCCTAGATGTTTTGAGCACATGGTATAGATATATAGAAACATATATGGAACATGACCTTTCTTCCTGTGGTGTGTTGAGATCAGTAACTTTGGAAAGTTTCATGCGATCATTGTGTGACATGGACCCAGAAGTCCCTCAAAGATCATGATTTGGGGTAGAAGCACCCAGGCATCCAAAGTAACCTAATGAACTTATTAAATTCTAAAATTTAGTTAATCATGAATTTGAGATGTGTAAGATTTTGCTTAAAGTGTGTTTTCGTTTTACTCCTGTTTTGTTTTCCAAAGCGCACCTGCCTTATTTTCATACTATGTTAGAACTTTAGCATGAAGGAATGGGCCCGTAAGGAGAGGTAAGCATACGTTAACAAAAGTTAGTGTAGTCACATACATGTTTAGCTTATAATTTTATAAGTTTTTCGTTTATAATGCTTAATATCGATTTGGCTATCATATAATATCTTTTTTTGTTAACAAACTCTAAATCAGAAATGTACTTAACCGTGCATTTAGCAGACTGAAAGTAAGGGGAAAAGAGCATGGCAACAAAGTCTTAGATGTTTAAATCAGAATGATTTAATCATGAAAAATACCTAAAATAAAGTCCTGTCTCTTCCACTCAATGTTTCCTCATCAAGTAAAGTTCAGTTTACTCATTAAATTCTATGCCACCAGGTACGATGTTATAGTGAACCATGGTTTTAATATCCTTTGAGAAATGGTACATCTGTTCTGTAGTCAGTCTACCACTTTTAGCCTCTGTACAAAATACAAAGGAGTCCTTACCAACCAGAAAAATCTAGAACCTGGCAATTCAAATACCATTCTGAGCAAATATTTAATAACTGGAACTAAATGTTAGGCCTCATGGCAGCTCAATATCCACTAAACAGGTTTTAATAACAGGGTAAGCCCACTGTATCCAGAGCAAAAAGAAGCATACCACGTTTACACAGCCAAATCATTAACCTTTTATGTTCTGACTTTAGCCCTCTGAAAGGGCTCAGGACTATTGCAGTAAGCATCGAGTTTATTTTCAGTGCCTTAAACATCTATAAAATACTCTGTATTTTACATATTGCTTTTAATAGCCAATATAATAAGTACCAAGGACCAGGCTAAATTCTCTACATGCATTGTTGCAATTAATCATTGGGATAATCTTATGATTTTTTTTTTTTAATCTCACTTTCAGATGAGGAAACCAATGGTAAATAGATTGCCCACGTTGAGCTGCAATGTGTTGAACAGGGATTCAACCTATTCAGTCAGACGGTTAAACAACACATCTTTCCCAGGGACGCATCACATGAGCCTCATAATCAACTCTGACGTATGCAGGATGAAGAGTATTACCCCTGTTTCACAGATGGCAAAATCGAGGTCTGTACACTGCAGGTGACCTACTCAGAGCACAGGATAATGAGCAGTGGCGCTGGACCGTAAACTCTATGTGTGATGCCTTCCTATACCACTACCACTGCTTAGATTTCTTCTGACACTAGTGAGGTTGTATTCTCTACATTTGTGTTTCTGGCTTGGAATTTAACACTCTGTGGGTCTCTGTGTTGATCAGCAGGGATGGCATAGGATACCTCCATATGCAGCATCTCTGTTCCTGCCCCAGCCCCAGAGCTGTAATAGGCAGGGCTGCCGGCCAAACATAGGAGAGGGGCTTGGCCTTGGGCACTGCTGCCCTCCCCCTTCTCTATCTTTTGTTTGACAGGGACGTTCCTTCCTCTTTTTTTAGTTCGTTAGTGCCTTTATGTTCTAAAGCACCTCCCCACCATAAAAATAGAAAAGAAGCTGTGAGTCATTTACATCTTAGCCTGGCTGTTTGTGCCTAACTTTTTCTCTAACTGTAAAATGAAAGTCTCTGAAATATCCTGGTTTCCTCCCTGAGAAGAATGAGCTGGGAGTTGGTCTAGACATCAGGACCACCAGAGACCTATTGCCCAGAGATACTTGGACTGTGTAATTGTTGCAGATCAGGCATCTGGAGCAGCTTTTCCTGAGCAATGGGACTCTCTCTTCTCCCCTTTCTGCTCGAGCCAGGTGTACTCTTGCCCTCCACCCTCTTCCAAGTTGTCAGGAAGCCAGAGAACATTCTCCATTTTCCCAGTGATCCACCTCCCAACAGCAGACATCCAGCTATCAGAGTTGGAATACATTGAAGGTGGTCCCAGGGCTGTGGACAGAGCATCCATAGGCTTCTGCTTCAGGTGTCTTAGGTGGCAGAGGGAATGCAGAGAGCCTTACCTGCTTGAGGCTGTCTTAGTAAGGGTTTCTGTATCTGTGCATTGAGGATTAAGTTATTCACAGCATCAGAGAAGCCCATCACCACGGATGGATAGAGTAGGTGTGAAGAATTAATAACTAAGAAGGGGGGAAAATGCTAAGCATTTGGTTTGTCTGAACGCAAGTAAAGACTCTTACAGTCGTTGTGTATTACTTATTAATGTCTGATTACAGTGCTGCATAATAATGATTATGCATGTCATTAAATATGTGTCAAATTAACTTTGTCATAAAATTTATGACCATATTAAGTTCCACTCACATGCTCAGCCTTCATAATTTACTGCTTATGTGGCATGGTTATGACTTTTAAAAAAATCTCTTAAGACACTGTTGCTTTGATGACTGTATTGCTTATCTATGAGTCTAGTTTCTCCATTCATTTGGGAGTTTCATATTTCATGGTAATAGTCACTGACTCTGCCTCTAGTGCTGCTGGTGGCAAAGCAGTTTCAGTTGCCCAGTTACTGTGGCTGAGAGTAACTCCCCTCTTGCTGTGAGTCTCTTGCTATATATTACAGATTAATTCAGTGAACTTTTATTTGCCCCCAGCCATATAACATTCATTGTGCCAGATGATGTGAATTTAGATATGGATTAGAAGCTTATCCTGTCCTCAGAGAGCTCATGGTCTAGTAGAGAATCACACCACCTGATAGATGATTGTTCAAAAAGGGAGCAAAAAATGAATAAATGACCATGCATCTTCTGTTTCTCTAGGTGTGGGATAACAGAGCTGTTTCTGCATTTGGTTTCCAAATAACATCTCTAAAGCTACCAGTCATCGCTTTGTGCTTTCAGAAGTGAGGAGTGTTGTAGGATAGTACTCGTTGCATGGCCTTAGCTTTTTGTGCTGACTGAGAATTTGATAAATGAAAGCCATTCACTGGTAAAATGTAAGTGATTCCTTTAGCTAAGTGCACAGTGGTAGCACCTTTTTAGAATCCAAGTCTAAAGATGTCATCAAACCCCAGGTCCACACACTTCTTAACAAAAAGCCAACTAGAAGAACTTTACTGTTCACAGCAAAGGCAAAATGCTGTCAGCAATGAGGCTTAGTACCACAGGGGGCAGAGCCAAATACATTCTTGAAGTTTGTAAGTTTACATAAAAAGGACGTATTGGGAAGCCAAGCTTGCCACTGTCAGCTCTCAAAATTGCACTTGGCAGGAGAAGCCAGGGTCAGGAATGGAATGGAGACAGTCAACAGCAGATGGACCTGAGAGAGGACTAGTGTTGGTCCTGGGGTCCAGTGACCTCCCAGATGTTCTAGCGTGGATCTGGCAGTGGACTAGGTAAGTGGATCTAGGTCACGTTTATACCAGAGCTGAGAAAGAGGTTAGTGTGGAGAGAATTTAAATAGCTTACTTTTAGCCCTTCTAAAGAATTGTATTTTCCTAAATGCCAACCCAAGAACATTCCAGATGATCATGCACTTTAAGGCTATGGTATACCCATAGCAATTAGAATAACCCCATAAATAGCAGGGAATAATAGCAACCAGATTTGAAACAACTCCGTCCTTCCTTTGTTTGTAGCAATGATTAGAAGCAAAATCCCAGTGTATAAAAATGCATGTATTAGTACATTATTAAGAAAGGGTATGGGCATGTCAATTTCTCCCTCTACACCAAAGCTGTGCTAATCGACAAGTGTCCCATATTAGTAGGAAACTTTGCCACCCACCCACTCCTGCAAGCTAGAGCTTCAAGACCCTCTTGGAATCCTCCCTGGCTCTCCACACCCAACAGGAGTGGAACTCTCACTTGCATCTTTTTAAATGTTTCTCAAGTCTCTACCTGCCTCTCAATACCATAGCCTCTGCTGTAGTCATAGCCCTTTGTGAGAATAAATGGGTTTCTTGCTTCTATTCTTCCCCCTCTTCAACCCATCTTCCAGAACCCATGGCTGTGGCTTCTCCTGCTTGCCTAGAGAAAGAAGTGCAGATGGTTTGCCACTGGTCCTTGGCTCACTTTCCCAGCCTCACCTCCAGTGACCCTTTGCTGTGCTCTACTCCAGCCCCTCTGAGCTCACCTACATTCTCTGGACATGCCAAACATTTCACACTGTTCCTTACCTGTACTCATCCCTCTATTCAGCTCACTACCTTTCTGAAACTTTCCAAAACCCTCCCAGGCAGAATTAATCACTTCTGCATCTGTACTCCAAAAGTGAAGGATCCATTACAGTGTTTATCATGTTGATTATGGTTATTTACTTTTCCATCTTAATTAGCTTTGTAACACCTAGCACAGTAATTGAAACAGGGTAGATACTCAAACATGGATTTATTATTTAAAAATATTTTAATATTTATTTAATATTGATTTATTTAAAGTGAGATGAGGATTTTAGGATGCCAGAAATCTCTGGGTCAAAAAATTAGCTTGATTTTTATATCAGGCAGAGTTCTTAGTTTCAAGCAGTATAACAACTCTAGCTCATTCAAGCAGGAAAGGGATGAATTGAAGGCTGTTGGGTTACTTGAAGGTCCTGGGAGGTCCATAGAGACAAGTGTTGGGTACCCCAGAAGCAGGAGCAATACGTAAAATTTCTGCAGGGAACCAACTTGCCACCAGTACTGGGTGCAGATTCCTTCAGATGCACCACCTGTACCTCGAGCCTGACACTAGACTCAGCTGCTCCCTCTGGGAACTGTTGTAGCTCCCAGTACTGCTGCCACCCCAACCAGAATGGGTTCTCTGCAGTCCCCCTTGTCCCATGTCATGTCAAGAGTCAAACTCCATCTGATTGGTTGAGCCTGGATCACATGTCTGAGCCCTAGCTGCAAGGGAGGCTGGGAAAATGAGGATGTGTCTTCCAAGTGGTTGTTGGTCTCCATCGCTCATCAAGGGCCATGAGGTAGGGAAATCCCCAGACAGGAAAGTTAGCTCAGATGTTGGGGGTTGGGGGGAGGGATTTAGGGAAGGTGCAAAAAGAGTGACAAATGTCCACTAGAATTTTCAAGACACCAAGGACCTAATTAAGAGCTTCCTTTGTTGGTATTTCCGACTCTTAACAACAACAAAAAAAATGGCATGATCAAATCGGGTGATTGGAGGAGAAATGAGTAAAGGGGATATTTACGAAGGATGGACGGGGTGTAGTGAAATCACAAGGGACAGTGCAGTACTTCAGGAGTAATAACAGTTGTTACCACTCCAGGCCTGAAGAAGCCAGGGGAGGGAGCAATTACCAGACACGCAGAGACAGAGAGTAACCTGACAGGAGCCAAGACCACATAAAACAGACACAGTCAGCCCTGGGCAACCCCTCAGGGAGAGAACCAGAGTTGTAAATGCCCCAACTCTCCCCCTTCCTTTCCTGTGAACCCCTGCTGAGGCTCCCACTGGCCCCAACCAGAAACCAGAGCCCCAGGGAGCCCGGTCAGGCTGTTCACACTCATCAGTCTAGAGGGCACAGAGCATGTTGGAGAAGGGTGAGAGCGGGTCTGGAGGAACACACAGAGGATATGCAGCACATGAGGCTTAATCAATACGTCACCAACATTTTTCTTTTCGTGTTATTCAGTATCTCCTTTGGGGATGTCACTTTACATTTTCAGTACCCCAGCCTACAAGATCGATGATCTTAAAGTGTCCTTCTCATCTTGAGTTTAACGAGATTCTATTTTCCCCTTGTTTGCTATTTAGAATACTCTACCGTATGGTTCAGTAATCTTCACCATTAAAGTTTAGCAAATGCCAACCACTCCACTTTTTTTTCCTTCCCAGGCTTGGGGAAAAAAGGGGGGACTTGTGACCTGTGCACACACAATGTCAAGAACGTCCCTTTCCAAATCTTCATGCACGTGTCCTCCTTCGGTGTTGTCTCAGCACAGAGTCCCTGCCGTTCGTCCATCTCTGTCTCCTCCTCATCAGCATCTAGCCTTCTAAAGGAAGCAGGTGCAAGAGTTGTCATTAATATGAGTCCCATGCCATTACCAGCAGTTATAAGCCCCTCAAGGATTTATGCAGTGTAACCCCTGATCCTTTTGAAGTACATGGTGACTTGTGCAAAAATAACCAGTTCTTGGCTGTTTACTCTGGAAAAGAATGTCGAGGGGAAAGCTTGGTCATTGTCTTTGAGTATATTATGGGTTCCTTCACAGAATATGGAAACCAATTGTTTTTCATCCTCCCGGAAACCCCTACTAGGGGAATTGAGGTATATCATTAGATATGTAGGTGAAAGAAGAATATTATTTTTTTACTTAAAAGAATTACAATAACATAATTCTTATTTAAAATGCAAATGATAGAGAAATATACAGAGTTAAGGGCAGAAGATACCACCCTTTATGTGTCCACTTCCTCCCCCACCCTTGTCTCCACTAATCCCCCTAACAGCATTAGCAGTATGGCAGAAAATAAAAAGATTTTTTTCTAATCACATTATTACAAGCTATGTCCTCATAGGTTGTTGAAGTTGAGGTCTTGAAGCAGTATTTACTCTGCTGCTCTGTCAAGGCCCCGGAGCCTTGACGGAACACAGGATCTGCATCTCACTCTGTGAGTACAAAAACCATTTGCAAAGCTGCAAACCTGGGCTGTGTCACATGGCACCCACTTACAAGGGGTTCCTGAGATCCTTCTATCCACTTATTTATTTTAAGTGCTAATGTACATTTCTGACTTGCCACTTTCCTACCAAAATAGGGATTTGCTTTGTTTTTTGTTTTTTGTTTTTTTTAGGTTTGGATGAAGGACTCTACTGCTAATGAATACTTGAAATCCCTAGGTGTGGTTTTTGGCATTTGTAGACATCAAATACCAAGGGCATTTGCTTGCCAAGAGCAGAATATTTACACTTTTGTTAGAAGGAGGTGTCCAAGAAATGAGTATGGTTGATACTTAATGTGAGTGTAAGAATGCTCGTTTCCAGTCTTACACCAAATATATTGAGTTTTCCACATGGATTTTAGGGATGTGTCAGGAGGACTTTGAAAGCTGCTCATGTCCGTCATCCTGTAGAAAGAACTCTCTGACCTGGCACTTCCTGGTCCTTCTCTTCTCTAATCTGTCAGACTACAATATCAACATCCAAAATCTAACCACTTCTCACACCACCCCCGCTTCTACCACCATGGCCCAAAGACCATCATCTGTCCCAGGGACTGTTTGCTGTGGCCTCCTCCTGTTGTCCCTGCTCCCACCCTCCATCCCCTACAGTCTCTTCTCAGTACAGTAGCCATCATGACCCTTTGCAATGTAAGTCAGATCCTGTCGCTCTTCTGCTCAAAACTACCCAGAGGATCCCATCTCGATCTGAGTGGAAGCCCAGGTCCTAACGATGGCTGACAGGTCTTTGCACTATTGCTTCCCCACCCTCCTTATCTCCGAGCTCTCTCCTCCTCCTCTCCTTCTCACTTACTCACTCTGGCCTCTTTGCTGTGCTCTTGCTTCAGGGCCCTTGCACAGGCTGTTACCTCTGCCTCTCCAGCTCTTCTCAAATCTGCAATGTTCACTCTCTCACCTCTTTCAAGTAATTGCTCCAATGGCACCTCCTCGGTGAGCCCTACCCTACCTGCTTTTAAAATTGTAATCTGACCTCTCCCCAAATTCAGATTTCCTGTAGCTCCTCTGTTTTTTCCACAGTACTTATTACCTTCAGTCATGCTGTGTAATTTACTTGTATATCATGCTTCTTGCTTGTGTTCTCCATTAGAATATAAGTTCCACAGGGGTAGGGATCCTTATCTTTTTTGTTCACGGACATATCTGCAGTTCCTAGAACAATGCCTGACACATAATAGGCACTCAGTAAATGTTGAATGAATGAGCACGTTCTGAATTTCAATGGAAAAAGTTACCAAACTATGACTCAATGTTACATAAACATTCAGCGACATACTGTTTTTGGTATCAGGATGATGCTGACCTCGTAGAATGAGTTTGGAAATGTTCCTTTCTCTGCAATTTTTTGAAATAGTTTAAGAAAGATAGGTGTTAACTCTTCTCTAAATGTTTGGTAGAACTCACCTGTGAAGCCATCTGGTCCTGGACTTTTGTTTGTTAGGTGTTTATTGATTACTGATTCAAGTTCATTACTGATAATTTGGTCTGTTCATATTTTCTATTTCTTCCTTGTTCAGTCTTGGAAGATTGTACATTTCTAGGAATTTGTCCATTTCTTCTAGGTTGTCCATTTTATTGACATATATTTGTTTATGGTAATCTCTTATGATCCTTTGTATTTCTGTGGTGTTGATTATAACATCTTCTTTTTCACTTCTGATTTTATTGATTTGGGCCTTCTGTCTTTTTTCTTGATGAGTCTGGCTGAAGATTTATCAATTTTGTTTATCTTTTCAAAGAACCACCTCTTGGTTTCGTTGATCTTTTCTATTGTTTTTTTAGTCTCTTTTTTATTTATTTCTGCTCTAATCTTTATGATTTCTTCCCTTCTACTAACTTTGGGTTTTGTATTTACTTTTAATTAATTTAAATTTAAATAAAAGCATGTTGTTACTTTACTGAACAGCTGAGCTCTAAACCACTAACTAATAGTGCATCTTAGATGTAACTGTCAGAGTGGCAAAGAGTTCTTTAACTCTTTGTTATAACTGTTATTTAAAGATGCATCTTTGTGAGATTCCCTGAAATGATGCAGCCCACAAACTTGATGTCTTTCAAACAATGCCATCCATAACTTATGGAATGTATGCCTCTCTGATTTCAAAGTTCTCTCAGACAAAAAAAAAAAAAAAAAGGATATGTTGTCCAAATGCATTATGTTCTTTCTTGTTGAAAAAAAAATGGAGGATCAAAATGTTCTGACTCTAATTTTTTTCTTATTTAAGAGCATAATTGTGTAAGATAAAAATAAAGAAAAGCTAATGACAAAAGGTAGAGTGTGACACTGCAGGTTCGGCTAAAAATCACAGTTACATTTCTATTGATTTTTGAATTGTATTTTTTTATTTTGGAAACTTGAAAAAACGTAAAACTATTCTTTTTAAAGGGGGGAAGGAGCAACCAGCAATATTCCCACCACCTGGAATTAATCACTGGCATATTTGATCCAGTCTTCTTTCTATGTATATAATATATTTTTTAATTATACAAATTATATATGGGTGAATTCTACCTTTAAAAAAATAGCATCTTATTGAGTTTAAATCTCCCTTTGCCTATCCATCCAGCCATAGTCTCCTTCCCTTACTCTCTGAACTTGGTGTGTATCCTTCCAGACAGTTCATATAGTTTTACATATATATATATATATATATATATATATATATATATATATATATATATATATATATATATATATATATATGTATGCATATACTTAGAGACACATAATATTGTTTGCATGGATTTTTTTGACATTTATATAAATAATATCACACTGTATTTTGTTCTGCAACTTTTTTCACTTTTATCGTTGTTTTTCAGCTTCATGCATTTTTGCTACGTTTAAATCTATATTAGTGTCCCTAACTATTAAATCAAATGAACATACCACAGTTTTAGTTACCCATTCTCTTGCTGATGGATACTTAAGTTACATCCGGTTTATTTCAAATAATGCTGCAATGACTGTCCTTGTTCATATTCTCTAGTGTGTCTACACAAGTGTTTCTCTAGGACAAACAATTTTAACATCATAGGATTTGCTTATTTTCCCTTTCACTAGGTACTTAATACCTCCAAATTGGCTGTGCCATTTATAACTCCCACCGGGTGAATGAAAGCATTCATTTTCCCACACTTAACGCCAACATCTGATATTGACCAACTTCAAGTTTTACTCATCTAAAATAGGTAGTAGCTTCTTGTGGTTTCAATTTGCGTTCCCCTAATTACTAGTGAGGTTTCTCATCCATGTTTATTATCCACTTGAAATTCCTTTTCTGTGACAGTCTTGACTTTATCATTTATGGTTTCTTCCTATTGAGTTGTTTATCTTATTGACTTGTAGGATTTCTTTATAATTTCTGCTTAACAATCTTTTGTTTACTAAATATGTTGTGAATATTTACTCCCTATTTATAACTTGTCTTTTACCCTTTTTATGATTTATTTTGTCATACAGACGTTTTAAGTTTTAGACTCTAACTGTGGCTTCTAAGAGGCTTTACTCATTCTTGTTGAACGGTTTGCAAGTCTTACTGGATCTTCACGTGTTAAGTTCTAGGAAAAGAAACAAAAGCTGACATACATGACTTGGTGATTTATTGGCTGAATGCAATTTCTAGGAAAAAAATATTTCCTTGTGCATATTTATAGCATTTTCCTTAAGGGACAAAGTTCATTTTTATGTCATCGTGAATGTTATGTTGTTATGGTAATGATCTTTTGATATCTAATAATAAAATGTTGACAGTGGTAAAATCCTTGTAATAGATTTTAAAGCAAGAGTTGATTTTGCCTTTCATTGTATACTCTAAAATAAGAGTGTTTTTTCTGGGTTCTTTTCCTCTTTTCCTTTTCTACTTATTGGGTTCTGCTATCTATAATTATGGTGCAAGTGATTTTAGATGTTTAAAAATTATTTTAAATAACATACCTTTTCAGACAGAAATCATGCAGACTGGAACTAGTCTACCAGGTTTGAATCCCAGCTCTACCACCTATTACCTAGAAACCTTAGGCAAATCACTTCCATTCTTCGTTTCTCAGTTTCCGCAACTGTAAAATGGGTCATGATAGCACAAGCCTCTTGCGACCAGTGTGAACGTTAAATGAGTCGTAACACGTCAGAACATCCTCGAGCAGTGGTTGGCACAGAGAAAGTGCACTACAGATGAGGACAGTCATTGTCTCTCAGATATTTCAAGATTCTTATAATGAGGAAAAGCACTGTAAATTCAGTGCTCTCTGAAAAGTATACTGAAGTTAAAGAGCCACTAGTTTCTCTAATTGTCATGTTATATTCCATTAGTGATACAGAAAAACGGACAAATACAAACACTGCTGAGAACAACTGATCAATGCAGAGCTATCTTTTATAGATTCTCCATGACACACTTTTTTTTTTTTTTTTTTGGTTGCGTTGAGTCTTTGTTGCTGCGCACAGGCTTTCTCTGCTTGCGGCGAGCGGGGGCTACTCTTCACTGCGGTGCCCGGGGCTTCTCATTGCAGTGGCTTCTCTTGTTGCGGAGTACGGGCTCTAAGCGCGTGGACTTAAGTAGTTGTGGCACGCGGGCTCTAGAGCGCAGGCTCAGTAGTTGTGGCGCACGGGCTTAGTTGCTCTGCGGCATGTGGGATCTTCCCGGACCAGGGCTCGAACCCATGTCCCCTGCATTGGCAGGCAGATTCTTAACCACTGCACCACCAGGGAAGCCCCCCATGACACACTTTTAACCACCCAAGCTCAGTGCTTGCCTACTCCAAACACTTACAAATCAACAATTTAAAAACAAAAAAAAGAAAGGTATAACCTTGTACCACATCTCCAAAAGTCTGGCTCTTTACAAGTGCAATTGTACGGTTATCTGTATAAATATTTGTTCACTTCTTCCTCCCCCACTAGTCTGTAAGCCCCATGAAGTCCAAGGCAATGTAGATGCCGAATGCATATTGGTTAAATTCGCTTATTAATATGTATTTAGAGTCAGGTTGGTGGACCCTTTGTTCTCATCAAATGTTTTGTAATTGGTTCTGCCCTCAGTTCCTGGCCAAACGCCCTTCCACCAGCTTACCAGAGAGTGCTGGTTTGAGTGAGAGGAGCTGAATTTGAGACCTTCCCCCCCACCACACACACACACAAATTGACCAGTAATTGACATAACCTCCCAACACTTCAGTTTTTTCAACTATAGGGGAGATGTGATGTAAAAATGTAGGGCTTTTAAATGTTGAAAGTGGAATTTCATCAGAAATTCCTTTGAGGACAGCACTGGATATTAAAATGAAGACTGATGTATACACATGACAAAATATGAACTTGAAATATTTTATTTTTGCAATTTACACTCTCTCCTTACCTTGGTAAATCATTCTGAAACAAGTTCACCCCTCCCCACCCTCCCCAGCTCCTCCATTCCAGAAGGATGCAATACTGAGCTGTCATGTTTTCAGAAGTGTTTTCTGAGCATTGCTAGCTTAACTAGAAGCGTCCTCTCTGTTTTGTTCTTGCTATTGCATATAGGATAACTGCTCTCACCTGTTAACCCCCTAGCAGAAAATCTGCCTGCCGAACAATAGCTTGGAAACACAGCACAGCACTCGGTGTGTGAGGCATAAAGGAGTCAGCGGGCAGGGCGTGGGGTCAGCCTGCTGTTGGGGGCAGGCTGGTTTTTGTTGGCACGTCCCTTTTGTGAAGGATGTAGTCCTTGTTCTACAGTCTGTACCAGGCTGCACATCATCTATTTACTTGCTATCCTTGAACTAACGGGGTATTTTCCCCCAGCCATAAATGGGTTGGTGTGAGATAAGCTTCTCCTGCTGAGGGAATCACTTCTGCACCGAGTCCTCTTTGTTAATCTTTTGCAAAATAAGGCAGTTTTCTGTCGAAGAGAAAGCAATCATTAATTTTTCATAAGAGCAGCAAAGTTGTGAATAGCAGAGGACCTCTTGAATAAAGAGCTTAGAGGTTCCAAAGAGAGACAAATAACAAAGCCCAGGGGAAAAAGAAAAAGTATATTCTTTCTTATAATATTTATCGTCCTCCCCCAACCCCATCTGCCCTGTTAAGAAGGAAGAAGCCATTTATGCAAGCTAACAGTTCTTCAGATCTCATGAACCTTAATTTTAATCCTTATCAGTACCTTTTAAAATGAATAATACAGTGACCTTCAGCTTTGTCCTATATTATGTGAGGTTGATTTGTAAAGACGGCTTTAGTTTTTTAAATTAAGGCAGAAGCTATATGTGTTCTACTCAATTCTAGCATTAGAGTTATCCCAAGTGTGGCATTTATGTTCTTTCTCTTCTTTGGTATAAATAAATATCAAAGTAGGAAGACCAGTGTGAACTCTACGAGGAATAATAAACTAAAATAATATGGCATTGATTTTGTTCAGGGTGTCTAAATGCATTTTTATGATTGTGTATGTTTATAGCTTCTTCACACAAGTGACATGAATTCTGGGCAATTAAAAAGGACATGAATTTTAAGACATTTAGGAAGAGGATCTGCTTTCTAATAGCTCTGCATTTTACCAAGTTGTGGTTCATGAGGAAAACGCTGCAGATTTCAGACCTCCACCTTGTAGAGTGAGTTATTGCCATTTTGTATTGTTTTACAGTATTATTACCAGGAGACCACATTAGGGGGCTTTATTTTGGCTGCTGAAGTGCTATGTGTGGATATAACAATTTAATAAAGAAGCCGAGGGATTCCTTTACACTGCATGTGTATTTTCTTTTTGAATTTTCTCCAGTCAAGTGTTCTTTGGGTCTTGTCAGTGAGGTCTCAACCTTTTGTCGTATTGAATGAGGGAGACATGGGCCCCAGGAGCCTGAGAGCCTGGCAAGTTCACAGATTCCTTTACAAAGGGAGGGGACCCCCATGTGGACAGCCTTCCACATAATGAATTAAGACAATTGTTTTTCTCATGAATTTCAATAAAATAATAGACACTCCCTACACTGCTGGCCTCACTTCTCTGTCCTTTCTCTCAGTCCTTCTTAGGGCATTACTGCTATTCTTTTAAACTATTTTTTTTGGTATTATCTAAATTATTCAAGTAATACATAAAAATCAACTCCTTAAAAAGATTAAAACATTACAGATAAGTTAAAGTCGCCTTGGACCCGTATCACCAATACAGGTTCCTATTGCCCTCCACTCTCCCAGTAACCATGATCGGTTTAGTCTGTATCCTCTGAAATGGTTTTCATACTTTTAAGCATGGTACCTGTGATTCAATAGCATTAAGCAACTAGACAGCATTGTTTTTAAAAGATTTTTCCCCTATGTCAGTATAATATTGTATGTCTCTTTCTGCAAATAGCTTTTTCACTCGTTAATATTTCTTGGAGACCTTTTCATGTTAATCCATATAGATCGACTTCATTTGTTTTCATTGCTTCATAACATCTCATGGTATGCCTATGCTATAGTTATTTAGCTTTTCTCACGTACAGGGGCATTTAATTGTTTTTCTAGTTTTCCACTATTAAAAATGCTGCAGTAGTATGTGACTTCTTGGGCACAGAAGTGCTTCTCTAGGTTTATACCTACAGGTGGAAATGCTGGGCCACAGAATATGCACATTTTACAGTTTAACAGACTGGGCCAACTTGCTCTTCACACTGGAGATACCAATCGACGAGCAGGGAACGAGGGTTGGTGTCTTCTGAATCTTCACCGACTCTTAATATTGTCAGACATTGGTAATTGCAATCATTGTTGCTTTTGTTGCAGTCATCCACTTACAATGCTTGGTGTCAGTTTATTTATCTCTTGTAAAAATAAAATACAGTGTGTGTGTGTGAAAAAATATATATATATATTGTCAGACATTAAAACGTGTGCTACTTTAATGGGTGCAAAATGGTGTCTTGTTATTTTAATGTACGTTTCTCTTATTACTGATAAGGTTGAACCACTTGTTTTATGTTTATTGGCTATTGGCATTTCCTCCCTATAATTTGCTTATTCATACACTTTGACCATTTTTCTATTGGGTTATTTGTCTTATTGATTTGTAGGAGTTTTATGTGTGTATATGTGTGTGTACACACATATTTATAAGCAATGTAGATACTCTATTGTCATCTTTTATCTGTTAGACATGTTGCAATCTCCCAGAACATGGCCTGTGTTTCAATTTGTTTATAATATCTTTTTGTCACCATTGTTTTTGTAACTTATTTTTCTCAATCTTCTTTTTCTTTTCCTCAGACTTCTTCGTAAACATGCGGTGATTATCATCCTGAGCTTATTGTATGCTGGTTACATTTACAAATAATCTTATTCAGATGAGGTTTAGAGCTGAGACTTCCATGGTGACCTTGCTGCCATCTACCATCCACAGCTGTAGGAGAGGCTCATGGGGGAAAGAATTGTGACTGGTACTAAAATCCATTTGCAGCCGCTTAGCTTTGATGTGAAACTTCTCTTCCACATGTTTATCTGGGTTGAGGGCTTGAAGTTTGAGGGAACATGTGGAGCCTAGTGAGTGCAATCATATATGGGAGTTGGTTTTTTTTTTTTTTTTTAAGTATAATTGGAAAGGGAAAAAAAACCCAGCTCAGCAGTTTACCTGCCATCTACTTTTCAGAAACTATGGGCCCACAACTCCCAAGGCCATATTCTAGGCTTTATTGTACACTTCAAATTGGGATATATGTCACAACAGCTGCATTTAATTGGGAGGTTATTAAAAAGCATGAGCAAATTCAGAGTTTTTCACCCAGAAAATGCTGTCCATGTTCAGCCTAAATGAGACCATTCTTCCCTTCCTGTTTCTCTGTCCCGCAAGTAGCCATATTCAGAAGGTAAACCAGGATAGAGCTTTGATAGTCTGGAGTTCCCCAAACCTCAGTGATTTGGAAAACACCTTTTCAAAGATTGCCATAACTTTCCTCCTGTGCTATTATTTACTTAACATTCTTCTTCGATCACCTAATTTTTAATTGTAAATAAGTTTATTTAAAAGGATAAATTTAACCTTTGTCCCTATCACAAATGTTTCACTTGTCATATATAAGATAGACAGTAACCATGGAAATAAATACAAACAATAATTTTGTAGTAGTGAAATACTCTGAGTCTGAGGTCTGCTATCTCTCGATTAAAAGGGAGATTTAGTAACTATTACAGAGAGAAAGGTGTTAAATACATAACAGTACAAACTAAGATTTTCTCCTTGATATCAATAGAATTAAGAGAGAATTGAAAACGGAATAAATTTCTTTAGTTTGGGAGAGAGTGTATGACATTCTCCACCACCCACTTCCCTAGGAATTCTGAGGTCAAGTTGTCTCTTCCTCCAAAACACTGCCTTTGTCCCATCTCCCCTGAGAGTGCGTTTGATTGAACGCATCATCTCAGGATGAGTTGACTGATGTACAGAGCTTGGGTGTGAGGTCACTGCTCTGTGTATCCAGATCATATACTCTAGTGGATTTAGCTTAGTCCTAGACCAGTTGGCTTCATATATAAGCACTGTTCCATCCAGAAAGGCTGTTTGTCAAGGGAGCATGAGAGGGGGGTGGGGGGAGAGAGAGACAGAGAGGGAGAGAAGAAATACATTCAGTGGAATCCATGCATATTTTAGGAAGAAAACAACTGCCTACTGGCAGTAGCATAGGATATAATGGCCATATTTTGAAAAGTGCAGCCATGTTACTCTAGAATCCATTTAACTTGCTTTGGGCTCTGATGTCAGTATGTACCCAATGTATTTTTAAAGTAGTATTTTGAAATCACGCAGGTGGTTTAAAAAATTAAGTGATACAAATTAAGACTTTTAAATGATTGCGTTTCTTCTCTATCCCACCATCCTCTTCCTCCAAGCATACTCCCTGAGGCAGCCGATTCTATTTATAGGCCTTCTGGTGGAAAGCTCCACATTTCTGTGTAATATGCTCATACATTTATTTGGTAATTTACCACCTTTAAACAATGTCTATCAGTTTCTTGCTGTGTTAGATGAGAAATTAATTAATGCCATCACCACTTCCCTTTTCCTCTTGCTTCATTATGTTTTGACTGTTGAGAAGTCTAATGCCAGCGTGATTTTCAGTCCTTTATGGGTGATCTGTTTATTCCCTGTGGAAACTTTTAGGATTCTCTCATTATTTTTATGGTTCTGACATTTCAAAATGATGTACAAGATTTTACGCCTAAGTGTTTCAGATTTTTGTAAAGATGTCAATTCACTTATCTTCAGTAATTTCTCAGTATTTCATCTTTTAATGGTGTTATAAATTTTTTTAAATTTCAATTTCTGATGATTCATCGTTAGCTTATACAAACAAAATTGCCATTTGCATAGTGATCTCATATCTTGCAACCTTGTTAAAACTCACTTATTAGTTACAGAAGCATTTTTGTACATTATATTGGATTCTCTACATTGACAATCATGTTATCTGTAAATAAGGACAGTTTTACTTTCCAATCTAGCCTTTTATTTCTTTTACTTAGTCTATTGGCTAGAAACCCTGGCGTGCTATTGAACAGAAGTGAGAATGGACATCTTTGTCTTGTTTCTGATCTTAGGGGGAAACATTCACTCTGTTAGTGTTAAGTATCATGTTAGCTTATATTTTTTGAAGGTGCCCTTTATCATATTGGGGAAGTTCCCTTTAATTCCTACTTTACTGAGAGCTCTTATCAGAAATGTATGTTAGATTTTGTCAAAGCCTTTTCTGTATCTATTAAGATGACAATATTTCTTTTTCTTTACAGCTTGTTAACATAGTGAATTATATTGATCGATTTTTGAATGTTAAACAACTTTGTATTCCTGGGGTAAACTCTACTTTGTCATGATGTATTATACTTTTTATATATTATTGCTTTGATTTGCTAAAATTTTGTTTAGAATTTTTCTACATTTGTGAAGGATGTTGTTCTGTTTTCTTTGCTTGTAATGTCTTTGTCTAGTTTTGGTATTGGGGCAATGCTAATCTCATAGAATAAATTGGAAAATATTCCCCAACTCTTTCCAATTTCCTGGAAGAGTTGTGTAGAGTTGATATGATTTCTTCCTTAATAGTTTATATAATTAACCACTGAAGAAGCCATATGGCCTGGAGTTTTCTTCATGGGAAGACTTTTTTATTTAAAAATTCTTTAATAGATACAGGACTGTTAGATTATCCATTTCTTCTTGAGTGTGTTTTGATAATTTGTGTCTTTAAGGGAATTTGTCCATTTCATCCAACTTGTCAGATTCGTTGGCATAAAGTTCTTTACAATATCCCCCCTTATTATCTTTTTAGCATCTGTAGAGTATATAGTGATGTCACTTCTCTCAGACCTATTATCAGAAATTCCATCTTCTCTTTTTTTTTTTTTTTTTCCTGAAAAGACTGGCTACAGGTTAATCAATTTTATTGATCTTTTTAAAGAACCAGCTTTTGGTCTCATTGGGTTTTTTTCCTATTGTTTTTCTTTTTTTGTGTCATTGTTGTCTGTTCCTATCTTTATTATTTCCTTCCTTCTACATACTTAAAGTTTAACTTGCTCTTTCTTTTTAAGTTTTTTAAGTAGGAAGCTGAGATTTTTCTTCCTTTCTAGCACAGGCAGCTGTGTACTATAAATTTCCCCCTGTGTACTTCTTTAGTGGCATCTCAAATTCTGATATGTTGCTATTTTAATTTTCATTCAGTTACAAATACTTTCTAAATTCATTTTTGAATTCATCCTTGGCCCATGAGTTACTGAAAAGCATGTTATTTTGTTTCCAAATATTTGAGTATTTTCTAGAGATCTTTCTGTTGTTGATTTTTTATTTAATTCCATTATGATCAGAGAATATACTTTGTGTGACTGGAATCCTTTCTAATTTACTGAGGCTTGTTTTATAGCCTACAATATGGTCTATCCTTGTAAATGTCCGTGTGCTCATGAAAAGAATGTTTATTCTGCTATTGTTGAGTAAAATGTTCTATAATATCAATTAGATAAGTTGTTTGATAGTGTTGGTTAAATATTCTATTTCCTTATTGATTTTTCTGTCTATTTGGTCTATATATCAAGACAGGAGTATCAAAATACCTTACTATGTTTGTGGAGTAGTCTATATCTATCTTCTTGTAATTATTCCAGTTTTTGTTTCTTGTATTTTGAAGCTCTGTTACTAGGTACATAAACATTTATAACTCACGATTTTTATGTCCTTTTGATGAATTGATCCCCTTATCATTAGGAAAGGACATTCTTCATCCCAGGTAATAGTCTTTGCTCTGAATTCTCCTTTGTTTGACATTAATATAACTCTCTTTTGATTGGTGTTAGCATGGTAATTTTTTTAATCCTTCAAACTTTTAACTTATTCGTGCCATTATATTTGGGGTGTGTTACTTATCAGCAACATATAGTTGGGTCTTTCTTTTTTTATTCAATCTCTGCCTTTTAATTGTGGCATTTAGACCATGTATATTTAATGTGATAAGGCTTAAGTGCTATTTGTTTTCTGTTTGTTCCATCCTCTCTTTGTTCCTTTTTTCTCTTTTCTTGCTTTATTTTGGATTACTTGAATATTTTCTACAATTCCATTTTGTGTTGTTCATTGGCTTATCCGCTATAACTCTTTGTTATTTTAGTTAGTACTTCAGAGCATGTGTGTGTGTGTAGTTTATCAGTCTGCCTTCAAGTGATTTTATGCTATTTCACATATAGTGTAACAATCTTGCAATAGTATATTTCTGTTTCTCCCCCTCCAACCTTTTTTTTGCCATTATTGCCATACATTTTCTTCTACAGATGTTACAAATCCCACATTATGTTATTATTTTTGTTACAACAGTTATCTTTTAAAGAGGTTTTAATTAGGGGCAAAATTTATTTATGTACCCATTTCAGTGTTCTTCATTCATTTGTGTAGATTCTGATTTCCATCTGATATCATTTCTTTCTGCTTAAAGGATTTTCTTTAATATTTCTTGCAGTGCAGTCTGCTGGTAATGAATTCTTTTAGCTTTTGTATGTCTGAAAAAGTCTTTATTTACCTTTTAAAAAAAATTATAATGTCAGATTTTCTTGCTGTAAAACTGAATAAGGTATCCAAATGAGTTGAAAACTATGTACACACAAAACCCTGCATGTGAATGTTTTAGCAGCTTTACTCATAATTGCTAAAACGTGAGGGCAACCAAGATGTCTTTCAGTAGTGAATAGACAGACTGTGGTACATTCATACAATGGAATATTATTCAGGAATAAAAAGAAATGAGCTATCAAACCACAAAAAGACATGGAGGAACCTTAAATGCATACTACTAAGTGAAAGAAACCAATCTGAAAGGGTTACATATTGTATGATTACGACTATATAAAATCCTGGAAGAGGCAAAGCTATGGAGGCAATAAAAAGATCAGTGGTTGCCAAGCATTAGCGGGGAGGGAGGAATGAATAGGCAGAACACAGAGTATTTTTAGGGCAGTGAAACTATTCTGTGTGATACTGTAACAGTGGACACATGTCATTATACATTTGTCAAAACCCATAGAATGTACAACACAAAGAGTGAACTCGAATGCAGACTGTGGACTTTAGTTAATAATAATGTATCAATAATGGTTCATCAATTGTAACAAGTATACCACACGAATAATAGAGTAAACTGGTGTAAGGAGTGACAGGGTGTATGGGAACTCTCTATACCTTACTCAATTTTTCTGTAAACCTAGAACTAATTTTAAAAGTCAATTTTTTAAAAACCGAGTGAAGCAATATACATAGTCGTTTTATAGTATAACTGTTATATAACTCTGGGTTCAAATCCTGACCTTGCCACTTAAAAACTTTGAACTTTTGGGCAAGTAGCTTAATTCGTGCCTCAGTATTGCCACATATAAATTGGGGACAATAATAGAATCCACTTCATAGAGTTCTTGTGAGGATTAAATGATATGTGAAGGCTTTAAACAGAGCCTGGTATGTACTAAACAGACAGAAGTGATACCTACTGTTAGTATTATTTGTTCACGAATACTCACTTGAAGAAGAAAGTCTGGACATATTTTGGAAACCACTTTACGTGGTGAAGAGTGGGGTATTAAATATGAGAATTTTCATGTGTAAGGGTACAAAGTATGCCAATCTAATTGCCATTTTGCATGTTAAGTCCTTGGCTTTGGTACTGCCTGATTTGGTGATGTTGACTGTGATAGCATTTGTTTTGGTGCTACTTAGTTTCATTTCCTTCAAGATAAAATATTTCTGAATTTTGTAAAGAAGTTTTATTAAAGCAATTTTCTTGTTAACAGCTGGAGGCTTCCCACCAGATTCCTGCTCTGGGCAGGCACCAGGCTACTGAACATCTTGCAGTAGTTGGTTCTGTCTCCCAGTGCCAGTCAGCTATAGGGGTCACAGCATGGGTGTTAGAGAGACCTCTGCAGGGGAAGAGGTGCATGGCTGGGCCCATTCTCCATTCTCCACCTCTAGAGGCCACACCTGTGTGCTTGGATTCAAGCCGCTCGGCTGCACATGCCCAGCCCATTCAGCTCCTCTGCTTTCTCTTTCATTTTTAAAAGGTAGTTTTGCTAAATATAGAATTCTAGGTTGACAGTTCTTTTCCTTCAGTAGTTAAAAAATGTGACTCCACTATCTTCTTGAATGCATTATTTCTGTCTAGAGAGCTGCAGTAATCTTACTTTGATCCTCTCTATGTGATATGTCTGTTTGTCTGAAGCTGCTTTTAAGATTTTCTTCTCATCACTGGTTTTGAGCAAGTTAATTATGATGTACTTTGCTGTCATTTTCTTCATGTTTCTTGTGCTTGGGACTCATTGAGCTTCGTGGATCTGTGGTCTTATTGTTTTTTATCAAATTTGAAAATTTGTACCCATTAGTTCTTCAAATTTTTTTCTGTCCTGCCCTCTCTCTCCTGCATTTCAGGAACTCCAATTTCCTATGTATTCGGCCGCTTGAAGTTATCCCACAGCTCACTGATGCTCTGCTCATTTTATAAAATTCTCCTTCTCCTGGTCTTTTGTTCTGAATGCTGTCTATTGCCATGTCTTCAAGTTCAATAATCTTTTCTTCTGCAAGGTCTAATCTACCATTAATCCTATCCAATGTGGTTCTTATCTTAGATGTTATAGTTTGCTTTAAAGATGTGTTTGGTAGGACCAAAGAAATGGTTGGTTTTGGGGTAATTATTCCCCACAATTGAGGCAAACTGTTCTGTGTATGTACACACAGCCCAGTAAATCTTGAGGTTTCCAATCTGGTTTGGAATAGGGACTTTTCCCAAGTCTGTGTGATCAAGCAGCACTGTTCTCTAGTCCTTTTTTAATGCTTTTTTGCCTGGCCTTGGGTAATTTCCTCCCCAGCATGCACTTTTCAGTCCTCAGCTGAATGCTCAAGGAGGACCATCTTCCGGTCTCTGGAGTTCTCTCGCTGTACAGCTCACTCCTCTCCAGGACTCTTCTCTGTAAACTCTAGCTGTCTACATGTCCTCCAGCACTCAGCTTAAGCCACTCAACTCCAGGAGTCCACCAGGCTCCACCTGAGTTGTCCTTTTTGTGCCATGGCCTGGAGCCTCCCTCATGTATCATTTGGCTTTGGGCTCACCTCATTTGTTTCCCTTATCTCAAGAACCACTGGTTTTTTTGTTTGTTTGTTTTTTGGTTTTGTTTTTTGCTTTTTTTCTGGCCACACAGCGTGGCATGCGGCATCTTAGTTCCCTGACCAGGGGTTGAACCCATGCCTCCTGCGGTGGAAGCATGGAGTCCTACACCACTGGACCACCAGGGAATTCCCAAGGACCACTGTTTTTGTTGACTGATGTCCAGTGTCTCGCATCCTGTTGTTTCATATATTTTGTCCATTTTTTGGTTGTTTTCGATGTGAGGGTAAGTCATGTGCCTGTTACTCCATCTTGGCCAGAAGTAGGAATTTGGCATTTACTCTCATTAGTGGGGTTTTAGTCATGGGAGGAAATAATACATGTCCTCATTCCACCATATTGACCCAGAAGCACATTGCACATTTTTAAAAAGATGCTGCTTCTTGTGGTATTGGAATCTCTGTTAACAGGAGCTCATGGCCTTGTAATTATTTATTTAAATTCATAATCTCTAAATGAATGTGTCTGCACACTTGGGAGAATTTTATTCATGGCCATTTACCTGGTCATTTTCTAATCGGATCTCACTGTGAAAATTATTGTGGAATAACAGAAAAATATATATTTCCAATTCATCTCGTCTATTGTTTTATTTTTTTTGTATTATCAATTTAATCCTTTAAAGGATCCTTCAGGTTCAACATATAATTAAAGACAAATGGACATATTATAAGGCCAAATTTCCTCAATTTTTTCTTTATCTAGCATGTGGTGCTGTATCATATATTCATGAAATCTTTCAAAGATTCAGAAGCCGAGAAATTTGAGTGAGTTAGTCAAAATATGTCACTTACCAACTCCTTGGCTTATAAAAGCAGCATAGCATAGTGGTCTCATATACTGTGGAGCCTGATTGCCTGTGTACAGCCTCACCTCTTACTAACAGTGTGACCTTGGGCAAGTCACTCAACTCCTCCAAGCCTCAGTTTTCTCATCTGTAAAATGGGATAACAAGAATATTTTCTCAGGTTGTTTTGAAGATTAAATTGGTTATTGCTTATGGAGTACTTTAAATGGTGCCTGATATATGGTAAGTACTATATAAGCATTCATAAGTTAAAAATAAGATTAAATGAAGTGAAATAGAATAAAATAAAGATAAAGGTTTACTCCATCTTTCAGCATTTTATCTAATCTGCCTTTCCCAAGAAGTAAAAATTCTACTTTCTGTTTTATCGAAATATTTCCTACTTCAACAGGCTGCATTTTTGGAAATCAGTTGAATATTGAGGGAAAAAGAACCTTTCCTGATTTCCTTTTCTAGATCTTTTATGCAGCAATGATTCCTGTCCCCCTGCCTGTTTCACTGGGTCATGTTTAGCAGGACTTTTCCTTGACACCTTCATCTTTCCTTTCATAGCAACCTTCAGTTTTCCTCAATTCTACTTTAAATTCTGCCTCTGAACTGCCCGCCCCTCATCAACAAGTTGATACTAGGAATTTTCCATCATAATATTCAGTATCTACTCTCACCTTTGTTATGTAGCTATTACCTGGGACACTTTAACACCATAAATATGTTTTCCAACCTCGCTGAGTTCCTTCCTAATTTAACATCTTTATTTTCTATAGTGTTCCAATTTCACAGCTATCTAAGGCTTGCAGAATTATCTCTAGTTGTTAGAGAGATACTTTTGATTTATCATTCCTTTTCCATTTTTAAGTTACTTAGCTGTTGCATTATTTAATTTGTAATTTACATTTATATTATATTTATATTATTTATATAATGATATAAGATTTATTATTTTAGTGCTTATTTAATTTAATAACACTCAATATTGTTTTATTATTTAGCATCATCTGCCCACGTCATTATTGCCCTAGCATCTTATGTCCAGATTACCAAGAAGCTGTCAAGAAAGCTAAAGCAACAGTAAATGCTTGACTTTATTTTGTAAATATATGACTTTAACTAATGGCTTTTTGAAATTTATATTGACTTATTTTTTTTATTCCATGGTCTCAGGCCATATAATGCCGTCTCTGGGGATTTCTGTGCACAATGTCATATTCTTATATTTGTTTCCGGCTGGATATTTGAGGCAAGGGAGGGAGACTCACAGGACTTTACAGAAACAAAGATGAGTCTAAAATCCAAATCGCCTAATTAGAGTTGTTGTCAATGCTGCCCAGTCCTGTTCAACATCAGGAGACCTGACAAGGGCATCTCACACCACACTGTGCCTACCTCTGCCTGCCTGCCCGCCCACACAGGGGCAGTCGCTGTTGTCATGCGTTAAGAGCAAAGGCGCTGGGGGTGTCTGGCTAGAGAGCGGGCTGCCCTTCATCACACAGCAGCCCCGTGCAAGAGCAGTTACTTATTACGAGGGTCAGAAAACGTGTAGATTAAATAGTCACATTGTGACCGGTCACAATCCCTAAACAAATCCTCCTGACTGATTGGGTCCAACACTTCCAAATCTCCTGTCATCACTAAACACGAACATATGGAAAGAATAAGTCACGACAGAATGATGAAGTTCTTGAATGGTTTTGCTTAAACGTATTTATTCCCTTGTGTGTGTGTATAGATACACACACACACACACACACACACACACCCCACATCCACATCCATTCTTGCATACGTTAACTCTTCCTTAGGTGCGCTTTTACCATTTCATCCAGTCTAACTTTGGTAGATCCTGCTGTGGTCCTTCTCTAGACTAATTCTCTAAATATTTCGAGAAATAAGAGGGTCTTTTATGTGTGTGTAGTAGTTGATTTTGCTGGCTCTTAAAGCATTATCTTTTATAAATTCTTAAGTGTTAGAAGTGGGAAAACCATCTTTCTTTTAAATTTAGCAAATAGCATTTATGTGCATATGTGCTTATGCCGTCTACACACTTACACTGTAATAGAAATACCGTGGAAAAGCAAACCATAAGCTTTTAACACTGTCAGGCATGAGCTTTTTCCCTCTCATCTCCTCCTGAAGGATGTTTGGAAGAATGAGAGGCCTCTCTGCCTCTGTGTTTATAAGCCGCACCAGAAAAAATGTCAATTCTTTTTTAGAGTCAGGATCACAATATAATAAATGTGAATCTAAGCAATTGTTCCATCTATAATCACACAATATCCTTCTTTTATTTAGTAAATGCCAATAAAAGCTAATAAGAAAGCAGTGCCATTTGCATGTTTCGTATTTTTACTCAGTATGGAGACGAGTAGTTGAATAGTCTCACTTGGGAGCCAAGAGAGGCGAAAAAAGTTGATTTCCTGCATCTCACACGGTCTCTGTAGATTTAGAGAGCAGTGTTTCTTGTATGAGATAAAACTAAAAAGGTTTTGCTACTACAGTGACCTGGGCATGCTGCTGGAGAAACCAAAAGTGGCCCTTGGGAAGCTAGAACTTCTCTCCTCTTTGAATGGGCTTTGTTCTAGGATATTTCATGTGAAGATATTGCACTTCCCATGGAGTAGAATGTCAAAACCATCACATCCTTGTGCTATAAGCAACTAGGACAGGATTTATGTTTATAAAAATGTTTGGTTATTAAGGTAAGTAAATAGGGCACATGGAAGGAAAGATAGTGCAGAGATGTGGGTTCTGGAGTTAGAAAACCTGGTTTCAAATCCTAGCTCCACTTGCTGTATGATCTTGGGCTAGTCACTTAACCTCTCTGAGCCTCAGTTTCTTTCTGTGTAAAATAGGGGGAAATAAAAGCTAACCATATGTTTGTTGTGAGTATTTAATGAGTTAATACATAAAAAACAATTCACAGATAATAAGCGCTAAATAAATGCTAATTACTGTGATTTTTATTATTATGTATTAAGAAAGGATTTTCACAACTAAGATATCAAAAGAAGTGGAGATGCTGAGGAATTCTTTGGCTTTAAAAGATAAATTCCAGTACAAAATGAGGTCCTGACAACCAGATCCAGTATGACAATCAAAATGTTCCAGCACAGATATATTACCTCAGGCTTTATCTGGGGGAAATGTATAAAGGTGCCAAAAATTATTTTGGTTTTTTTTTTCAAATTATAACAAATGAACTCTTCATTCCCCTCTGTCCTCCTCTCCCATAGCACTGTCTCTTACTCTGTGGTCTGTGAATGTATTTCTCTTCTGAGTTTGGCCTTTTTTTAGAACTAGTTGTGAATTCTTTATTCTCACACATAGACATATGACAGTGGGGGAGGAGGGCATGTGTATTTCCTAAATTTTAGCAAGGAATCTGTCTTGCCATCTCCATAGAGTGGAAAATTCAGCAAGGAGAGTCTGTTTCATCCCCCTTTCAAATCACATTCAACAGTGTACTCAATGCCTGGCGCAAGTCTATCAGACATTTTCATCATCAGTAAGAGTGAAGCTTCAGAAGTTTGGGGTGGGTGTGGGTTTTGCATCTACCAGAGGGAATCCTTAGCCCTTGGGGTGACTTTTGAAGATGGCTCTGCCGGTGCTCCACCCATATTTGCTGCATCTTTGTCAGACAGGCTGCCCTTCGGCTACTGGAACCCACTTTGTCCATAGCATGGGAAGCTGAAAGTACCTGGGAATTAACATCTCCCTGGAGGCGTCCTTAACCAAGGGCTGTGGAGTATATGGGGATAGATATCCCAGCTGCCTCACCCCCTTGACCAAGCTAATTCCAAGGCATGTGTTTTGCACAGTTTTCCAGTTTCCCTCTGAGGTTCAACTACAGTCACCCACCATGGTAGCTGACTTAGTAATGTCCCCCCTTCTTGTCCAACCACCTTCCATTCCTTGTCTCCCCTCTCCCTTCACCTTCCCAGGCTCCCTCTACTTCCCAATAAACCACTTGGTTCTCACATCCTTGGCTCTGGGTCTTTTCTGGGGTTTCCAACCTAAGATGGTGCATACACTTATAATGCAGAAGGGAATCTGCTAAGCCTGGTTTAGGCTTAAAGTTGGGCCTTAAGTTGGCTGGGCACACTTTGGCAGACCACTGCTTCCCCTGGGTTTGGAATTCTACCCACTCAGAGCTCAGCTCGTCATGGGTGCAGACCTGTCAAGGCTTAGACTGTTGGGGAAGTGGGCAAGGACCGTAGCCAGCCATTCACTCACTCAACTTTCCTTCTGCAGCACAGCCAATTAGTATTGGAGGAGGGAGATTTTACTAGCAGTGGTCAGGCTTCTAGCATCTAGCATGCTGTGAATGCTGGCTGCTAAGCGTAAGTGGGCCTCTACAAATGCTCCTATCCACTTCATCCACTCTCTTTACAGACCTATCAGACGAGTGCTTTACTGTTTTCCCAGTACCAATCTAGCTAAACCAGTCACCTTACCCACCAGTGTATCAAAGAAAACACCTGCTTCCCAGAAGGTTTTCTATCTAATGGGAAAGAAAAGATTGGTCCACATGGCCTCTCATTGCAAACCAGCTCATTCTTTGGCAATCTGAGACCAAGACTGCACATTTAGCCAGGTGGATCTCTTAAAAGCATCTCCTTTACCATAGTCTCCATTTCAGACTCTGATCCGTATCTGCTTTCTTGTTTTGCTTTATCACCTTTGTGATGCTTTAATGCTCAGCCCACCAGCTGAAGCTATGTGAAATCCATATCAGAGTATATTAGCATTCCAGAAAACATGCAATCCCTCAGTAGACAATAAATTTGATTTCGCACAAGTGGTGTCCTTTATACTTTGCTCATAAGGCAATCTCTCAAGTGTATCTGTTTTTCTGAAACACAACACAAATAGTCTGGTGGCGTAAAAATGGGTTGCGTGATGGGTTTTGTGCTCAGCAAAAAGAACTTGGACAAAGCAGCCACACTGATGTTCTTATTTACAGAGGTTGCCGTCTGGGAAATTAATGTCTGTTGCTCAGTAATTAGGAAAATTTAGGACCCCTAGCGCTCCAACATCTTGCATTAAAGGTTGTATGTCATCAGTGTTTTCATGAGAATTTGCTGGATTTCTGTCATTAATAACAGGCATAAACCCAGCAAGCAGTAGAATATACATTACATTTAATCAATTTGCTATTTGTATTCATTATGTATGTCCTCCATTTTGAGTCATGAAAAATTGAAAGGCCGTTACAAATAGAAAGAGCATCGTGGATTACAAATGATGTAACAAGAGCATAAGTGCTATTAATTGGTCAATTGTGCTTGTCAGTACATTTAAAGTGATTAAAGCAGAAATATTAGAAGGGACACGAATGTGCTTAGGAAATAGAAGCCCAAGAACACTAGGACTCTCCCAAATCCCTTGTGCCCAAATAAATGCAGCAAAATCCAATGGCATTTATTCCAAGAAATTCGTTCTCCAAGTGTTTGTTGTGCCGGGGATCGTGCTGAGTGTTGGGAATATGGCAGAAAACAAAATAAATGAAGTCCATGACCTCAGGGGCTTATATTCTGGTGGGGAGGGAGAAGTGTGAAATGAGCAAGTAGATATGTAATATCAGTAGTGGTCAGACCTGTAAAGGCCACCAGAATAAGAGAAGGACATTGAGAGGGATGGGTGGTAGTGAGGACAGGTCTCTTTGGGGAAGTGATATTTGAACAGATGAATTGGCCCAACACCCCAACTCCCATCCTAACACTCAAGAAGAAACGATAATTCTTGTAATTATTTCTATTGGCTTGACCCAGTGGAAAGGCTTCCCCAGAGCTACAAAACTCACACGATCAAACCTTCCCACTGTAGTCCCCTTCTGTGGTGGCGATTCTGTTACAGTGAAAACTGATATCATTGAACATTTTAGTTTCATCCACCCAAACTCCTTACCATGGTGCGCAAAGCCCTACGTGATCAGGCCTCACATTTCGTACCACCCTTCCCTCACTTGCTAAGCTCTAGCCCCTGGCCTTTCTACCGCTCAAGCTGCCAGCTCCTTCCTGCTTATGCATTTGCTGTCTCCCTGCCCAGTACAGTCTGCCCTCTGAATCTCAGACCTCACCTCGCCAGTCACCTCTCACAGAAGCCCTCCCTGGCCACCAGGCAGAAGTCAATCCCTGGTTCCTCGCTATTAGATCCTCCTGCTTTGTTTTCATCAGGGCACTTGTTATCTGAACTGCATGCTGTTACTTGCTTCTATCCTGTCTAGTTCCCGCAATTGAATATAAGCTCCACGAGATCAGGCGCACGTCGCCGGAGTTCACCCCTGTTTCCCAGGGCTTAGATCAGTGCCTGGCACCAAGAAGAGGCTCAAAGGCCT
This sequence comes from Eschrichtius robustus, assembly GCF_028021215.1. Taxonomy (NCBI): domain Eukaryota; kingdom Metazoa; phylum Chordata; class Mammalia; order Artiodactyla; family Eschrichtiidae; genus Eschrichtius; species Eschrichtius robustus. The sequence continues at coordinate 35,329,865 of NC_090842.1, read as the reverse complement.
GAGACAAATGAAGGAACATGTAACTCAATCAATCAGTCAGCTAACCAGCCAAAATAAGGCCCCAAATTGACAATTCAGCTTCTGCTGTTGAATTCAGGTAGCTATCTCAAAAATTTTGCCTGAAAGGCACGTGGAAGAAATGGGTGTTTATTCTGAGCAGTGTTCTCTACAGTTTTGGGCAAATGAAAGTAATTAGGTACTGCTGCTATTTGTGCTATTTTGCTTCATATGTCTAGGATCTATTGCTGTGCCTTTTTAAATAACTTAATATTTCTTTGCAATGTATTGACTCATTTTTACAGGCTAAATGCTATGTCATTGTCTTTGAGTGTTTGCAAGTAATGGAATGTGGGCCCAGAGTGAACCATGGCACATTAGTATGACAGCAATCCTGCTTCTTTAGAATTGATGATCCTAAGACTTCTCGCTTAATATATAGCATCTGGGAAATACATCAGAAGAGGGTGATATTGTCATGTGATGGTATCAGGATTCCAACTTCCATTCGGGATATAATTCATAGCAGACTCGTGAACGTTTATCATGTACCAGACTCCACGGCAGGTGCTGGGGGTACCAGGTGAAGAAGGCAGTGTTGCTACCAGGGAGAGTTGACAGTCAACCCTGGTGGTTCTAAACCCACCTGCATGCTACAATCACCTGGGAGTCCACTATATATACTGAGGCCTGGGCCCCCTCCCAGACCAGTTGAATCAGAATCTCTGATTCTATGGCCAGGGGCTTACACATCCACATATTTTTAAGCCCCAAGTGCTGGGCAGCCAGAGTTGAAACCTACTGGTCTCGTAGAACAGGCAATGGGACAAGGGCCATAGTAACAGCTGGTAGGTCTGCGCTGGAAAATGGCAATATTTCTCTTTGGTGCCTAACTCCAACTCAGAAAGAAATGTTTGTGGGGATCAGGAGGCTAGATGACCTGGTGTTGTACAATAGATAAATGCTGCATGTATTCACTCCCACAGAAAACTGATAAAAATTGGCAGACACCATCTGTTAAATGATTATTTTTTCCTACATAGGGCCAAATAAATGATTTTATTTTTCTATATAAGCCAGGAATTGGATCTAACATCGTTAATCAAATAAAGAATAGTGTCTTTCTTAAGTGGCAGACATGAGAGAAAGGAAAATATGAGAATCCACAGGGTAACCATCAAAGGGAAGGAATTAACATGTCTTCTAAAATTATTTTAAAATGTCAGAATTTCCTGAAGTGTGGTGGTGAAGGTGATCTGAAACTCTCTCCCTCAGACTACCTGTGCCTTTGATAGAGGGCATTAAAGTGTTTAGACTGGAGGGAAAAAAAGAAAATCTTTCTAGGTAATTAATGGAGGTTTATGTCATTCAGCTGAAGATCAAGCTTTGCTTTTTTCCCCCTTGAATATAGGTGAAAAGAACAGGAAAGTGAAAATGATTTTTAAAGGGCTAAATTGCTGTTCAGAGTGGCACTTCTGATGCCTTGGTAAAATATTCCTGTCTGATGTCTAAGTGGTAAACTGTGAGTTTTTTAAAAAGCAGTCTTTGTGATCCGATAAGGCAGCATGTTCTAAGAAAGTCTGTAAGCAGTGTGTCTAACCCTCCCTGTCAGGCCCTCCTTCCTGTAACACGCTCTCTGCTCCTCTCCCCACCAGAAAGACACAAGTTTCCGTCAGAGCAGGTGACGCCTGACACTGGGAAGAACACCCGTCTCCACATATCCGTCCTCGGACTCTGCCTCCTTGGATCTTACAGTTACCAACAGTTGGTGATCTTTAGAAATGCTCACAGTTTCAGATAAGCCCTATACTTGAATATTTAAAGAAAGAGAGATTTTACAAAGTAGAAGGATGACCTAAGAGAACAGCAGGAAAGAAGCCATGATCATCCAGAACGAAGGTGACCAACCAGCCCAGGCGAAGGGAAGGCCGGCCCCTTAGGGGTGGCTCCCCAGGGACACGCTCCCTCCTGCAAAGCGGCAGTTCTCGGTCCTGGCTGCACACTGCAGTTACCTGGGGGGCTAGAAAAATACTGACGCCTGAGGCCCCTGCCAAGCCATCCTGCGGGGAGGACAGCCAGGAGGAGGTGCGTTTAGAAAAGCTCCCAGGGGAACCTAACTAACGTGCAGCCAGCATGGGGAACCACTGATGTCATCCCAGATTAGTGACCGAAACAGGTCACCAGGGAGGTAATGTTGGTGGCACACTCCGCCACGCTCAAGGTCTTGGCACGTTCCGGGGTCAGCAAAAGGCAAGGATTCCTTGTGAAGGGAGAGGCTTTGGCAGGAAACACTAAATAAGTCTGTATTGGAGCAAATGTCCCCTTCTTTCTGTGACTTCCTGACTGCTCCTTGCCCTGCAGAAACCGCAGCGAGCAGGACAGACATGACTGTCAGATAAATGCCTGGCTTTCAGGTCCCTCCTGGCGTCAATGAGATTAGGGTGAGAAAAGCCACTTGCAAATGAAGTAAATACTTGAGAGAGAATCAGAGGCTGGGCAATAGCGGGCCTGGGCAGTTCCACCTTAAAGGAGGGCAGGAGGGGCAGTTAGGGAGGTTTGTGCCAAGATCAGGGGCAGCTGAGAGACCACAGGCTGGCCAGGGCTCCCAAGTACCAAGACACCAGAGAGCCTTTCATGCCCCTCACACCTCTGCCACGTGCGTGATTCACACCTCCATCTCCTACAGTGCTCCCAGGACTAAGCAGAGTGGGGGAGCAGGATGGGGAAGGGGAAGAAGCCGAACAAGGGTGTAATTGAAGTGAAATCCCAGATGCAGCCTGGTCACAAGAGGGGCTTAGGCACAAATTACATCTCAGGGTTTGTCCAGCCTTGGGACAGAGGGTGCGAGGCTTGTGTGCTTTCACAGGAGCTGGGTGTTGGCTAAAGGCCACCCGGAGGGCTTTGGGCTCTCTGCAGAAGGGGTGCAGCTCTAGGGCCCAAGGAGCATTCCCTGAAGGTCACAGGTGGGAGCTGATAGGAGCAGAGCCTACAGAAGCTGGGAGATGGGTGCACAGCTGATGAGGGGATCCGGGAAGTCTGGGCTGGGCACTGACAGTATTTGCTACACAGGCCAGAGCATGGTCTCCTAAATCCATTAGCTTAGCACCCTGTATGTCTACAGTATTGACAAACAATAGAGCGTATTTCTACATCTTCCTCCTCTGATACAGTAGATTTCCTCTCAATACCTTTCTCTTTCTTATTGCCCAGTCCCTTGTTTTCATTGTTTTTTGTTTCTTGTTACCATCGGAGTGGAAATTCTAGAAGGTCGGGGAGAGAATGTGACTAAGGAGGCCACTCTAACCTGTTCTTCAGTTAGGATGCTAGTGGGAGCAAGAGACGAGATACCCAACCAAGGGCCTTTGTAATGGGAACCCTCACACACGAGAAGCCTGGCAGCAGCAGGTGGTCCAGGTTTGACTCGGTTGTTCAACAATGTCAGGGCTCTTAGTAAGGGTGTGATATTGTGATTTATAAGAAGAAATATGTATTTGGTCCTATATCTGGCACAAAGCTCCTAAAACTCTTGGAATCTCCCAAGAGATAAGAGCAATAAAGGTGTTTTGTTATGTTAATGATGTGACTTTTTTTTTTAAGTTTTTTTAAAATTTATTTATTTATTTATTTATTTTTGGCTGTGTTGGGTCTTCATTTCTGTGCGAGGGCTTTCTCTAGTTGTGGCAAGCGGGGGCCACTCTTCATCGCGGTGCGCGGGCCTCTCACTATCGCGGCCTCTCTCGTTGCGGAGCACAGGCTCCAGACGCGCAGGCTCAGCAGCTGTGGCTCACGGGCCCAGCTGCTCCACGGCATGTGGGATCTTCCCAGACCAGGGCTCGAACCCGTGTCCCCTGCATTGGCAGGCAGACTCTCAACCACTGCGCCACCAGGGAAGCCCAATGATGTGACTTTTAGACCACTCCTAAGGGTGGAGGCTGGTTGCCAAGAGAACCACAGTCCCAACCCCCGTCCCCATCCCTAACCTCCTAGGAGGGGAGGGGGGCTGGAGATTGAGTGCAATCGCCAAAGGCCAATGATTTAATCAACCGTGGCTATGTGATGAAGCCTCCATAAAAACCTGAAAGGACGGGATTTGAAGAGTGAGCACATGGAGATCTGGGGAGAGTGGTGCACCCAGAGAGGGCAGGGAAGCCCCGTGCCCTTTCCCCACACCTTGTCCCGTGCACCTCTTCCATCTGAGTTACATCCTTTTATAATAAACCTGTAATCTAGTAAGTAAACTGTTTCTCTGAGTTCTGTGAGCCACTCCAGCAAATTAATGGAACCCAAGTACGGGGTCATTGGAACCTCTGATCTACAGCCAGTCAGAAGCAAGCTGGGCTTGCAGTTGCCATCTGAAATGGGGGTGTGAGGGCAGTCTTGTAGGATGGAGCCCTTAACCTGTGGGGCCTGATGCAGCATCTAGGTAGATAGTGTCAGAATATAGTTGAATTGTAGGATACCTGGTGTCAGAGAATTGTTTGGTTGTGTGGAAAACCCCCCACACCCACTGGAATTGGGTGCAGAATTAGAAAGGGCTGCTCTGCCATCCTCTTGGCCTTCCCTCCGTCATGGTGGCAGCAGGGCTGCAGCAGTCCCCGGCATCATGTCCTTACACCATAAAATCCAAAATCAGGGAGGGAGAGACTGGCTTTCCTCATGCATCATTCTCCAATCAAAAAAAAAAAAAAGGAAATATTTCCCAGATCCAGGCAGAGACTCCACTTTACAGGTGAACTGTTGGTCAGGATGGTGTCATTTTCCTCTCACTTAGCCTTAGGAGGACTGAGAGAAAGGAGTATCTGCCTGCCGGTCTCTGCAAAAGGAGGGTGCTGGTCATTCTCCAGTTGTCCCTTGGACCCATCCTCTGCCCTTGTCCACCCTGCTGCCAGCTCTGTGCCCTTGGAGGCTGATATCCATGGGTTTCATCAGCAAGCTCCACCCTTGGTATCTGAGTGGGTTCAGCCCACGGGGGGTACCAGGAAGAGATGGGAGGGATCAGGGAGAGAAGCTGGGGCATTTCTTGCCTCTGCTCCATCCCTGCCAGGCCACAGTGTGGCAGTGGCTGCACTTCCCTACTGAAGGCCAAGGTCAGGGAGATATTGCCTTTGAGTGACGACCTCCTGAGGTATTGTTCTCCCTTTCATACTTAGATCTACAGTCCAGTTGTGACTTTCTCCCTGTTTTTTATTTTGAAAGTTTTCGAATCTACTGAAAAGTTTAGAATAACTTAATAAACACTCATACCCTTCAGCTAGATTCCCCAGTGGTTAATGTTACGTCACTTTTTCTTTATGTCTCTTAATATATAGATACAGATATAAATAGATGGAGATATATGTATAAACAGATAATGCATTGAGCTGTACAGTTTTGGGTTTTACTGAACGATTTGAATGTTCTAGACAACTTGACATTTCACTCCTAAATACTTTGGCATGCATCTCCTAAGGATAAAGACATAACACCCCCAAATTAACATTAATTCAGTAGTATCACCCAACTGATTTTTTTTTTGCTTAAAAAATACTTTCTTGATAATCCTGACATTAGATAGTGCTTTGCAGCTGACAAAGCACATTCACCAACATTATTTTATTTCATACCCACAGTCACCTTCTTAAGCAATCGTTATCATCCCCATCTTATAGGTGAGGAAAATAAGAATCAGAGAGGCTAATGACCCACCCAGGGTCACACAGCGTGACTGGGATTCAAACGCAGTCCTTCTGACTCCAAATTCTATGCACTTTCCATTACATCACAACTCATTTTGGACAGAGTGTTAGTTTTTCTAGAACTTATGCCCCCAAACATTTCCCTTATTTTTTCCCCCCTCCAACCTTCTCATTCACCAGAAATAATGAGGATGCCTTTCTCCAGCTTCAAATAGCGATACTTTAGGTGTACTGGTTATCCACCTTGGCCTCTGCTTGGTGTGGAAAGAATGCTAGGCAACACGTTTGGACACTGCATTTAATTTAAGCTAGCGTGATTGATTACATAGTATTTCTTAACTGCATTATGCTTGATTCGCCCCTTCCTTCCCTGGGCACTGAGTGAAAGAAAGCTTCCCTCCTGGATGGCAAGAACCTGGTTTCTACTGCTCAAGTAGCAGGAGAGGACAGGTGTCCTTGACGCCCAACCAGGGCAGAATCTTGGACTCCCAGCTACCAGATCTCCTCCTGAGGACCTCTCCAATCAGGCCCTTTCTCTCCTTCGCCACTGTCACTGTGCCAATCCAAGCCACCTCGACTCCTGCTAGGAGACTGCAGCAGCCCCTCACCCAGTCTGCCCATCTGCATCCCCTCCGCTTCACTCTGAATCTCATCAGTAATGTCTGTCACCCTGGGAATGAAGTACAAAGTCTGTGCTGTGCCACCTCCTGGCTCCAGCTCCCACTGACCTCGCTGCCTCATCTCCTACCATGCGCCCCTGCCCACCCCAAGCTCGTGCCAGGCCAGCCTTGTTTTCCTCAGACAAGCCCAGGTCCCACCCCAGCATCTCTCTACCTGCTTTTTTCTCTCTGCCTGCGGTGCGTCCCCATTTCCACCCACAGCTGCCCGATTATGCATCCTTCAAACCTCAGCTTAAGGATCCAGCCCTGAGCCCCACAGCTGGATCCCCCAAACGCCTGAATCACACCCTGTGCTTTTCCTGCATGCATCCCAGCATCTTCACATAAGAAGTGCTCAGCAAATTGGTCAATGATCGAATCCTCCCAATTCCTCTAGAGAAAGTAATGAGGCCCAGAGAGGAGGGGTAACACCTAAAGTCGGTGTCAGAGCCCAGGCCTTTCTCACCCAGAGCCTCAGCCCTCGCTCCCTCCAGAAGGAGCCCTTCCTGCTTTATCCTGGCTCCTTCATCCGGGAGCGGTGGTCCCCTTGCCCTGCCATCATCACAGGGCATGCCCCCCTGGAGGGGGATGGGAAACCTCCTCACCTTCGCTTCACATCTGCTTTTCAAACCATAGATGACCATTTATACACTCGTTTGGCCACTATTACCATTCACTTATTCACCAAATAGTTATTGAGCAAATTATATATGTGACATTATGCTATTCATAGGTGAGCAGTGAGCAAAACAGGTTGCTGCCTTCAGAGAGTCACCATGTAGAAGGAAGACAGACCAAATCTCATAAACAGACAGTGAGTGTTGAATGGTGGCCAGAGGGAGGTGCCAGGAAGGAACCCAGAGGGCAGAGTGACAGAGGAGCAGTGGTCCCCACCCAGCATCAACCCTCTCTCCCTCCTAACAGAACCCCCGCCGTTGCATTCAGCTATCCATGGCCTCAAACGTCCCCGAGCCGAGAGAAACCACCACAACCCCCAGGCCCCAGGGTGAACCTGACTGGCCCAAGGGTAATTCTACCCCCTTGCCAGGGACAGGCTCGAGAAGGAGCATGTGACCCATTTCAGGCCAATGAGACAAAGGTAGTTCTGCTAGGGAAGACAGGGACCTAGGAAAGCGTCCTTGCGTTGAAGAGAAAGCCACAAGCAGAGATGGTCATTCGGCTTCCTCTGGATGCTGTACGTCTGGCTGTGATGGCTAGAAGTGCTGCAGCCTCGCACTCCCAGCCTGAGGGTGAAGCCAGCCCTGCGCCCAGCTGAGCAGAGGTGGAGGAACCAGGTGCGCGGTGCTGCTGTATCGTGAGGGTGCTGGAGCCCTCTGATTTCCCATCCATGTGAGACTGCCTTTCTTTATAGCCCACCTAAAGCACCAAAATTGATACAGAGATGCGGGCCGTGTCTGCTGCCCTCGTTGTTCTATCCCTAACTCCTGCCACAGTGCCTGGAACACAGTAGAGACTCAATAAGTAGTTTTGGAATGGGTGGTGTGTTGTAGGTCAGATTTCCCCGAAGCAGACTGGTAGACAGGGCTTCCCGTGCAGGCGTCATATTATGAAATGCTCCTGGGGGGTCTCATAAGGGGGAAGCAGAAGTAGGCCAGGAAGTGGGGGGCAGGGGGAGAATAGGAGCAGGATCAAACAAAGCCCCCAGGGCGGCTTCCACCTGATCCCCCAGGGAGCTTGGCCAAGGGAGCTGGGCATTCTCAATCCCACTCTTCAGTCTCTGCCTGAGGGCCCCCCAGGGGCATAGAAACTGCCAGTCCCTTCCAGCTCTCAGCTTTCGCAGTTAAAGTGGTTCCAGGAGCACAAGAGTGGCACCTGCCAACCCCTGGAGCCAAAAGTACAGTGAAGCTGGCACAGAAGTGACGAAGAGACCAAAGAGGGTCCGGACGTGGGCCGGCAATGGGGGCCACAGGCAGATGAACGGATAGGCCTAGAGTGTGTCCACAATTGATTCTCAAACAGCAAAACCGAGGCAGCCTTCTGGTCTGCAAATGCTCCCACCATACCCCTCCTCCAGCCAGACGGGTCTTTTCCTGCCGCCCACACAGGATGGCCAGCGGAAGCCCCCAACTTTTATTAAAATGGAAAAAAATCTTTGCATTTCAAAATTATTATTGCACTTTGTTATTCATCTTGAGATTCTTTTTGCAAAACATCAAAACCAGATCACAATTTTCTGATGAAATATTGATTATGCATCTATATTTGTATGCAGAGCTCCACACTATGTAGATAGAACACCCACCCTGTCATATCTTCCATTTAAGTCAATATGAAGATGGATGTTCCCCCCAGGCAAGTTTTGATAAAATACTTGTGTTGATATAAAAAGACATTAATGCCAATGCAAATCAATACCTGCTTATTGGTTTGGGTCTCTTCTCCTCCACGCAGCAGCCAGCTCCAAGAGGGGCTTCCAAACACCAGTAGCTCCCAGCCAGTTTGCATATTTCTTCATTACACCACGTGAGTGGGAAATGTCAAGGGAATGTGAACTGGCAGGGGGCTGCCCACACCCGCTCCTGAATCGAATCGGGGAGGGAATGAAAATAAAAGCAAACAGCCTGTAAACAAATCTGAGAGACACTTTATTACTGTCATTAGCGATGCGCTTATCCTGTCTCGCTTTCAAAAAGAGTAATATTTAAACAGCAGAGGAACCAAGAATCATCTCCATCCTTGTCAGGTTCTCAGCATACGACAGGAACTAGGTCTCGTCTTGGCTGTGGGCATCTGCCGTGTCTGCCTGCCCAACACTTACTGTCACCTGAAACTCCATGTATTTAGTACTCCCTAAAAGTCTCACTTAAAATTTCTCTGCCTTCCCCGCCATGAAGTAAGGTCCCAAGGGGCAGAGATTTTCGTTTACTGCCGTATTTCCTATGTCTGGATGCTGAATTAATTTCTTTCTGCTTCATTCATTCATCCAACAAATTGAGCAACTACTATATGACACTACTCTACTGGGTTCTTGGTGAACAAAACATTGTTCCTGGTGAAAAAACACTGGCGAACAAAACGGACATCCTAGTGGGCTAGAGGACAATAGAGATAATAAATATACAGGAAGTTAGAAGGCAGTAACTGCTATGGAGGGAGCAGAGGCACAAAGTAAGGACTGGGAATGCTGGGGAGATGGATTCCGATTTTAAATCCGGTGGTCAGGTGCAGCTTCAGAAGGTAGCTTTGAGCAAAGCTTTGTAGGAGGTAAGGGAATGAGATACGCAGCCATGGAGGGGAGGGGGTAGGGATTTCCATGCACTTGGAATAGTGCAGATATCCTAAGGCAAGAGTATGCCTGGTTTATTTAAGGAACAGAAAAAAGTGAGTGGCTAGAATGGAGTGAGTAATGTTTGGACAATTGAAGAAGATGGGTGATGCTGAGGTTTCTAGGGGCCACCTTGCCCCTAACAGCTGCCATATGGGAGACCCCATATGAAGAATAAACAGAGTCACACAGAGCCCCCTGGATCCAGCCACACCTGAAGCAGCTTCTACCCAACATCTTTTCTGTGCTTGAGCCAATATATTCCCTTTTTAAAGTCACTTGTAACTGAAAGAGACCTGAGAAAACAAGTCTGAAACCAAGCGACTAGGACGTTTGAGTTGCTGTGCCGATGGTGGGCCTCAAAGATACCAGCCGGCTGGCTGTGGGACAATGGGAAATCCAGCCTGGGAGGGCGAGGCCTGGAAGCCATCTGTGCAGGGGAGGCCTGGACAGCTGACAAGTGAGAAGGAGTCTTTCAAATTTGCAATTTTCAAGTGTCAGAAGGATGTTGTGCCGCTCCTCTGACACTCGGCATCTTAGGCAGATTCTCCCTGTTTCCATCAACACATCTGCTGTGTGAGGTACAGCCTTTGCACTCACATGACCCAGAACCCACAACTGAGAATGAGAATTCAAGGTGTTTGTTTGTCCAACAAGTCACATTCAAAGGACCAGACAGGCCCTTCATCCTCAGTTACCAAAGTTGACGTAATACTTTCAAAGGATTCTGTTCAATTCGACAGGTGCTTTGAACACATGCTCTTCAAGATGCTGGCGAGTCGGAAACACACAACTTGGCCTGTCTCATAAAAGATGATCTAGTGGGTGAGGGGCCCTTTAATTCATTTCATTCACATTTATTCCATGCTAAAGGCAAGACACTAGGTGCTGGGGTAGAAACTCCCAAAACAGGGGAAAGACAGACATTCGCATGTGATACTGGTACATGATCACCCCGCCATTATTCATTCAGCAAACTTGAAATCAGTACTTCCTGTGCACCCAGCACTCTTAGGCATTAAGGATGCAGCAAAAGCAAGATGGGCAAGATCCCAGTTCATGTGGAGTTTATGTCCTAGTGGAACATGAAGATAACAAAGTGAAGCTAATTTTTTAAAGAAAGGATGACTTCTGAAATTAAGTGCAGCGAGGAAAATATATCAGGAAAATATATTCCAATAGAGAGATAACCAGGGAGTATGGGGCAAGATGGAGAGGTCAGGGAAGGCTGAGCTGAGCCCACATGCTGGGAAGGAGCCAGCCTGCAGAGAGGCAGGGGGAAGTGCTCTAGGCAGAGGGAATGATGGGTTCAAAGGCCTGAGCCTTTATTCACCTTTATTTCAGGGTGATGTTGGCATACTCCCACTCAGATAAATAAACATTCTCGCCTTGGCAGATCATTCGGGTAGAAACAAGAAATGTACCCAGCAATGCAAAAAGAAGAGGAGGGTTCTACAGTTTCTCAAGATCCAGACAATGGCACCTTGTGTTTGTTTTGTTTTAAAGAGAAGAAAGCCTGCAAATAAACAGAGCCCAAGACTGAAAGTAAAAGGGCCACAATAGAGGAGGGAACCACACAACACACGTCACAAAGAGAACAGCAAAACCAAGGCAGGAGCAGCTCATCCCAGGCGAGGGACTTGGGAAGGAGTGGGTGGGCCTGGAAGGACGTGGGGACGCTGACCCCCCAGAGTGGGAGAGATGTACCTGCTCTGGAGGCAACAGCATGGGACGGGGGTGCAGCGAGCTGGCCAGGAGGATCAGGGTAAAGGTTGGGGTTGAGAGTGAGGGAGGAAAGCAGGGTGCTGGGAGCAGATTTAAAGTTAAATGGCTGCCGTAGACCTTGTGTAGCCCTCTAAGCTTCTGTCCTTCTGGGGGGGAGCTTCAGTCCTGGGCCCAGGGGAGACCTCACCAGGCCTCTGCTTCGCATCTGGGCTATGGCAGCGTCAGGTTGCAGGAAGGATGAGGTCCCAGGCTTACAGCAAATCACACATCTAGTCCTTGGCCGTGGCTGCTGTGTTTTTGGCAGTTGGAAACGCATGAAGAAAGTTCATTTTTCTGTAGCAGCTACAGTGATGAAGCAGGGAGAAGCGACTGGAAAGGTCAAACATGCCCTTCACCTACTCAGCTCATAAACCCGGGGAGAGACGGAGCCCTGAGCCTTTGGGAGGAGAGTAAATCCTGCGCTGTGCCGAGGCTGCAGAGGTGGAGTCAGGGTCGGCCCGTCCTGGGGGATATCTCCTCCTGTTCTAGCTCACCAGGCCCTCTGGCTGAGCTTTCTAAAGAGGGTGGGCAAGGAGAAGCTGTGCCTCCAGAGTTCAAGGGCCAGGCACCTTAGAGAGGCAGGTGAGGGTTGTGGTCAAGAGAACGGGCTCTGGACTCAGAAGGCCATCAGTTCACATCCAGAATGGCTGTCATCCTAACTTGAGGGTGACACCGTTGAGGCTGAAACCAACCAATAAGGTATTACAAAAGGGGGCCAGCAGCATGAAGGAGACCATTGCTTCACCATACTAAGAGAAGCTTCACTGAACTGCAGAGCAGGTAAGAAGTGCAGCAGCTTGAATGTCTCAGGTGGGTTCCCTGGTAGCAGGCACGAGTTGGGGGCAGAGCCCAATGGTAAAGCATTAGTGGATTGCTTCCAGCATTATCTGGGACAGAGTGGGCTTTCCACCCCTGAAAGGGCCTGAATAGCCCTTTCTAGGAAGTTTTATCCCAATAGCCATCATAGTTTGAAGACAATGTCATTAAAACTATGAACTCCCTAACTCTAGTTCTATGCCCACCAAGCATCCTTCTTATTTCAAATTAGCTTCCTATGTTATGTGCGAGAGAGAGCGTGTTGACAGAAAGAGGACCAACTGACTATTTCCCTTGGTGGGCATGTTTTCATTAATAAACCAACTTTCCAGCCTCGCTCTCTCTCTCTCTTTCTCTCTCTCTCTGTCTCTCTCTCTCTCTCTCTCTCTCTCTCTGCCACTTGCTACATTCATTTTGAAGGGAGAAGTATAGATTATGAATTCCATCTCCCAGACGAGCGTTAAGCCAAACACTAGGGGATGTCCCTACTGTTCCGACCCCCAAGGTACATATTGTTTTCCCACAACCCCCTCTCCTTCCTCCTCTCCTGTGCCCACTGTGCTCCACGCCTCCTGGTATATCAGAGCTCAACAGAGTCAGGTCAGAGCTTGAAGGATGCTGAGAGCCCACTGAAAGCAATGACTCCTGCACTGAGGTTCACAGAAGTAGCACTGGGTCCTGTGAATTCTTGGCAAAAATTCAGAAAACCTAAGGGAATCCACACATTAGCCGATAATGAGGCCACACAGACTAACTACAGCATCAGCCATCTCATTAAACTGGGAAGCTTAATACTGTTTCTATTGCACAATCGCTTCTAAATGACTTTTATTAATAAAACTGGGGAAATGAATTAGTTATTCCTTAATAAGTGCAGAGGGTTTAGTTGGCAAAATCTTTACAAAGAAGAGGATCCACGAGCGGTGAGAATACTAAAAGCTGTCATTGTTCTACGGGGTCGGAAAAACTGAGCTGCCACCCACACCCCCACCCCTCACCATTTTACAAGTGAAGAAAGGAGACAAAAAACCATACTTTTCCTCAAGTTTCAAATTTCCATTTCCCTTAAACTCTTAGAATATTCTGTAACCCTTTATAGCCTATAGCAGCTAGAATCATGAGGGATAGTCTCTCTGGAGTCTGTTTCCTTTTTCTCTCTTAATTCACTCAAACCTCAGTGGATGATAGATTTGACCCTTGAAGTCAATATTACACATAAATAAGAATCATCCTCAGCTCACCTGCTATTCTTGGTGGGAGGGGAGGGAGGGAAGGCAGTGGTTCAATAATTTTTAAGTGGGAGAGAAGGGTGTAAAACAACACTCCTACTACACCAGTAGTTTCTCCACATTATTTAATCTTCACAACAATCTCAGGAAGAAAGTATAATTTTCCATTCCACAGATAAGAAAATTAACATTTGGAGAGGTTAAAAGACTTTCCAGGGGTCTTCCCTGGTGGCGCAGTGGTTGAGAATCTGCCTGCCAATGCAGGGGACACGGGTTCGAGCCCTGGTCTGGGAAGATCCCACATGCCGCGGAGCGGCTAGGCCTGTGAGCCACAACTGCTGAGCCTGCGCTTCTGGAGCCTGTGCTCTGCAACAAGAGAGGCCGCGATAATGAGAGGCCCGCGCACCGCGATGAAGAGTGGCCCCCGCTTGCCGCAACTGGAGAAAGCCCTCGCACAGAAACGAAGACCCAACACAGCCATAAATAAATAAAGAATCCTGGTCAAAAAAGGTAATGATTTAAAAAAAAAATACTTTCCAAGGGAACAAATGTTTAGAAGTAAAGCGCAGTTCTAATGTTTAAGTCCAAGTTCATTCTGTAACAAGGCTCTATAAACGCCACTGGATTCAGCACCATGGACAGAGGCGGAGCCCCCAGAGTCTTCACTGGGAAAGCACTGGGGGCAGAGAGGGTGGGAAGTTGGATGCTGAGTCCCAGGGAAGAACTCGAACTACAGAAATGCCTGAACAAATAGGAAGGGGGCCAGGGCCAAGGAAAGAGCTATCATCACAGTCTCTTCACATCTGCATCAAACTGCTCTTTTGAGAAGCATTTTCTATCCTCCTACCAACTACTTAAGCTAGAACAAGCATTGTCATCTGTAAAATGCCACTCCCAGACTGCCACCCAGAGTTTTTATAAAACACAGATGAATCAATGGATGGAAAAGTTATCTGAAATTCATAAAAATTCACTGTTAAGGAAACAACTGAAGGATTGGGATTCCCCCAATGCCAATGACTTAACACAATAGACATTTATATCTGGCTTGTGTAAAGCCCCATACAGGGATTCCTGATAGCCATGAAGCTTGCCTCCAAGAGTGATTCTGGTGCTGGGTACCCTGGGGTCCTTCCTCCTTGTGGCTCTGACACCTTCCAACATGGCTTCCTGTGTTTAGGTTCCTGTGTTTATCTGCATCGAGCTAAAAGGAAAAATCATGAAGAATATCCAGGGAGATTTTTATAAGCTGAGCCTGGAAATGGCACACGTCACTTCTGCTCACATTTTATTGATTAGAACCCAGCTCATGGCCACACCTACCTACAAGAGGGGATAGGAGGTGTGGTCTAGCTGTGGGTACAGGAAGATGAGGAGGTGAGTTTAGATGAACACAGAGCAGTTTCTCGCTCCTGTGCAAAGCTAAGTTGTCACAATCACATGATTCTTAGCCCCATTTGAGAGCTTGAAAGTGGGAATAAACTAAGGACACACCACGTTAAATATCTTGACTCCTGGGCTTTTACTGGATGAATTCCACATGTGGATAATCTTAGATTCCCCAGCTGTGCATCTTGTGACCTCCATGGTACAAAAGCAGGGGAAATTATTACAAGCTAGAGCTGTTAGATCATTAGATTCCCCAGGAAGATATGTATATCTATATAGATAGGTAGATAGATAGATGATAGATAGATAGATAGATGATGATGATAGATAGATAGATAGATAGATGATAGATAGATAGATAGATAGATAGATGATAGATAGATAGATAGATAGATAGATAGATAGATAGATAGATAGATAGATAGATAGATGATAGATCGATCTACATTCCTGGAGATTCTAATTCAGCTACCTGGCGTGGACCTGGGATGTGTTTTTAACCACAGGGGATTTGTCAGGACTCTTTCAGTTGCAAGTGGCAGAAATCCAACACACATGCTCTTAAGCAAGAAAGGAAATGCACTGGTTCATGTAATTGTGCCAGGGATAGGATTAATTTGGGTCATGGCTGGATATAGTTTCAAACAGTCTCATTGGGACACCCCAGCTCTCCATCCCTTACCTGATCTCTTCAGTAGAGGATCCATTTTCAGGCAATCTCTCTTCACGGGTCCAGGTGGCCACCAGCAGCTCCAGGCGTACTTTTTTATCCACAGCCCCAAGAGAAGTGCTCTTTCTCAGGAAAAGTTCCATAATTTATCCCTTTGGAGCTAATTGTTCTGGCTTGGATCGCATGCCTATCCCTAAACCAGTCACTGTGACCTGACAAATGGTGTCCTCTGACTGTCCAGGTCATGAACCTGGGTCACGAGCCCGCCCTGAGTCTGGGGGTGAGGTCCAAGCCATACCACACACATGGACTAGTTCGAGGCGGGGGTGGCTCCCCAGGGACAACCAGGGTGTTATCCCCAGAAGAAGGGGGGACAGGGAGTGGGTGCTGGGCAAGCATCAGCAACAGAGATTCTCATGCACTAGGCTATGGGGGGCTTTGAGAGATGTGGGAGCCCTGACCTTCAGACTCCCCCCAGGGCTGTGGGCAGGTCCCTCAGACCTGCAGAGCCGTCTCTGCTCACCAAGCTGCCTGATGCCTTCCGTTCCTACTCCAGAACCCTGCTGAGTACCCTCTACATTGAACACATGAAACTGGCATGACCCTCCGGGCTTCCTTTGTCACAGGACAGGAGTGTACCAGGCCCCTTCCCCCAGACCCTCTCAGCAGCCCTAACCCCAACAGGCTTGGCCCTCTTCCCAAGGCCGAGTGCTCGGTTGCCAGTGGCACCAAGGACTCCAGCTGATGGTGACTTTAAGCAGAGGTTTATGACCTGAGGCCTCTGGGCAACAAAGAACCCCCAAACCGCTAAGTGTGAAGTCAACACTCGAGTGTATGTACATAATGTATGTGCATGCTTCTCTCCACCTGGGGGAAAAAAACCCCCACAACTTTCATCAAGTTACCCAAGGAGACATCCTAAAAAGACTGAGAACCACCAGTGTCAGCTATGGCTTCTCTGGGCATCTGCTTCAAGTATTTAATGGTGAAGTTTCATGTACCATAATACGCATTCTGGAGAAGCAGGGAGCCACAGGCCAACTTGAAATATTCTTAGATCAATGTTTCCCAAAATGGGTTCCTTGGAAGATGGATTGATGTGATCTTATGTCTAACGAAAGGAACACAAACATTTCATGTTCAAATAAGTTGGGGCAATGCCAGGATAAACGAGGTTAAACAGGCTTCTTTTCTGCTGGACTTCTCAGAGGCTTTAATGCTCTAATGTGTTTTGTGACTCTTCAGGAGGGGTTGTAGTAGGCAGTGTTTCCCAAACTTACATGTCTTGAGTGGGGGTTTTTCTCTGTTAGCAGCATCCTGGTAAACATGCCCCTGAACATGAACTCATGGGTTATCCATCTGGGAATCCCCGGTCCTCAGGGATGTATGTTTGTGGTGGTGACTTTGAGTTTGTGCTGCTGTAAAGAGGTCTGGCAGCAAGCATCTGAAAACTTCAAAAAGGGGGTGATACTTAGGAGAAATCATTCTCTGTCCTTTGCCTGAGTTAGAACAAACAAGGTGCCAGTATGTTTGCTAGACCCCCTGGCATCTCTGGATGTCTGTGAGCTGTGGAGTGTCAGGTGGGAAGGGTGAGGGACTGGAGTCAGCACGCCCTGGGAGGGCTCGTGACTCTGCCACTAACTGGCTGTGCAATTCAGGCATGGACTTAACCCCTCTGAACCTCAGCCTGTGATCTGTAAAAGGGTTTGATGTGAGGATTGAGTGAGATCGTGTAGGGAATGCACGGTGTCTGGCACTCAGGAATGCCCACCCACAGGCAGCTGAAGCAGAAGACTGTTTTGAGGTCTGGGGCCTGCAGAGCTTCCTTTGCTCTGGCAGCTCCAGGAAATGCCACACTTGTCCTTACCTACCTTCTCCTCTTACCTCAACTGTCTCCTGCTTGGTCTCGACAGTTCCCCATTCTCTCCCCCTCAGGCTCCTTTGCTGCCACTCTGGGGACCGCCAAACACTGCTGGCCCTCTTTCCTGCCCTCTTGTGGCAGCTGAGGGGGTAGCAATGGGACGATGACCTCCGCCGAGGCTGGCTCCCTCCCACCTGCCTTGGCATCTCCCCTGGCTCCACCTTGGGTCAACAAGCCACATGGAAATGGATGCAGAGTCCTCACTGTTGGCTGACACTCAGACTGAACTTGAGGTCACCCTTTGTGATATGTCACCAAGAGCGAACAAATCCACGCTGCATCTATTCTATCAGAGCTTGTTTCTATCTGCATCTGTCAATGCTGATTGCATTTGAATGGGTTTAGTCTCTATTTTAAATAAAAGATTTATGCCTTAGCTGTCAGAGCCTGCCTTCATTTGAAAATTTAATCTTGTTTCTAGGAGTCTAAATTAACTTATTAGATTTAGGCGTCCCTCGAGTGTCTCGGAGAGAAAAGGAGTAGATTCTCCTCTGCATACGGCCCTGTACACGCCACACAGTGGAAGCCAAGAGCTAGATGTGCCTCATCACCCAGCGAACCAAGGCAGGACAGAAGCCACCGTCTTGGACAGCTTTATTTGGTATCCTTGTGTCCAGGAAGTGTTTTTCTGGGTTCCCAGTTCTCTGGGCCAGCTTCCCGGCCATGAGCTTGGGGGCCTGTGTTCCCTGCACCAAATTTGCCCTTTCTCCAGAGTTTTGTGGAAGCCCCAGCAGAGATCCCCAGCACGAGACCGACTGGTCAACCTTAGCTGTGTGAAGAAATTCTGAGTTTCCTTCGTATCTGTGTTGTATCTTCTACCCTCTCAGAGCGCTCACTGGTTAGACCACAGGGTCAGAAGACCTGGGTCTGAGTCCGAGCTGTGTGACCTTGGGTAGGCCACTTAACTTCCCTGACCCTCAGTCTCCTCATCTGAAAGATGGAGGCAACGTTAATGCCCATCTCATAGGGTTGCCGTGTCTCTGAGTGAGAAAATAGGGGGCAGGCTCTTGAGAGCTGCTCTCTATAAGTGTGTAGCTACTTCAGCAGGTATGGGGGGTGTGCACATCTACCTCCTTTGGAGGTGAAGACGTGGCTGCTCCAAGGGGGAAGTGTCTGCTGGGGGTCACAGCGAAGTGAATGGCAAAGCTGGCCCAGAACCAGGAATTCTGATCCCAGCCCAGTGCCGTGGGCTCTTCCCTCCTCCCCCCACCGACCCCACCCCCATCTCTGTCTCTGTCTCTCTTCCTCTCTTTCCCTCTCTCCCTGTCTCTCTCTCTCTCTCTGCAGTAGACTAAATAGTGCCTCCAAAAATTCATATATTAAAACCCTAACCTCCAATGTGACTGTATTTGGAGAGAGGGTCTTTAGGAACTAATTAAGGTTAAATGAGGTCATAAGGGTGGGGCCCTAATCTGATAGGACTGCCTGCTTTATATGAACAGGAAGAGCTCTCTCTCTCTCCCTCCCTCCCTCCCTCCAAGAGCATACACTAAGGAAGGCCTTGTGAGCACATAGTGAGATGGTGGCAGCCTACAACCCAAGAGAAGAGGGGTCAGAATGAAACCTGCCTTGCTGGCACCTTGACCTTGGACTTGCCAGCCTCCAGCACTGTGAGAAAGAAATTTCTGTTGTCAAGCCACCCAGTCTATGGTGTTTTGTTATGGCAGCCCAAACAGACTAATATACTCTGTCTCTGTCTCTGTCTCTGTCTCTCTCTCTCTCTCTCTCTCTCTCTGCCTCTGTCTTTGTCTCTCTCTGTCTCTGATTCTGTGTTTCTGTGTCTGTCTGTGTCCGTCTCTCTGTCTCCCTCTCTCTCTCCTCCCTCCCTCCCCAGCAGTCCCTGACTTTCCCGTAGCACTCTCGCCATCTGCTGGTCAGTCTCAGGTTAGCAGGCAAGGTCCAGGGCAGCCCCTTCCTCACACACACACACACATATACACACACACACACACACACACACACACACACTCCCCAGCCAAGGATGAGAGCTGGACGGACTCTCATCACCCCATAGTTTGCCCTCCCTCACACCCAATAACCTGGCGCACCTCAGTTCCTGACACACGGACAAAAATTTATTTTTTGTTATAAGCTCCTTAAAGTCAGGGCCACAGCTGACCCATCTCTTTACCGACCCTCACGCCCACCTACTCACTCATTGCCTGGCACACAGTAGGTGCTCACTAAATGTTCCTTGAATGACTAAGGGAAGACACTCCCTTTTGGGAATTTCATGAGTTCTCCTCTTTGGGGGCTCTGAGCTCAGGAAGGAGAATGTCTCTTCGTCCTGGTGGGACCCCTACACACTCACTCGCACAGGTAGTGCCCACACTCACACCCTGCACACAGCGCCAGGCACCACCCACCCGGGCTACAAGGTGACGGATTGGGAGCCCCGTCTCCTGCCTCATTAAGTGGCCTCACACCCGGCTCTGCAAGGCAACCTGGAGCAGGGGACATGCATCTCTTGGTTTGTCACTTGGCAAAACAACTCAAGGGGAAGGAAGATATAGTGACTGTCTCCATAGTTCAGCTGCCTCAGCCTGGGAAGGAACCGTCATCTGAGGGGGCTAATTAAGATGAATCTATCCAAGGGGAGAAGAAACCCCAGCTTCAGCTTTCTAACCTAGAGGCGCTCCATCACTCCAGTTCCTAAATCAGTCCAGGGTGGTAGGGGAAGAGGAGGCTCCTGGCCCAGCGTGCTCAGCCAGGGTCCTTTCATCCTCATCAGGCCAGGACAAGGGCGAGGAGAGTGAGGAACTCGCCTGGGACACAAGATTTGAAGGGTGCCACAAACAGGATCATGCAAGGTGAGTATTACCCATCCTTCCCTTTGCTCTCCTGTGGCTCAGCACCGTGCTGTTCCTGATCTCGTCTTTCACTTTTTGATAGTCTATTCATAATGGACTTTTTTGCATGAATTTTGATTTTTTTTTAAAATATTGCATTAATGAAAGCGGGACTTAGATATCTGCACACCCATGTTCGTAGCAGCACTATTCACAATAGCCAAAGGGTAGAAAGCAACCCAGGTGTCCATCGATGGATGAGTGGATAAACAAAATGTGGTATATCCACAGTGGAATTTTATTCAGCCTTAAAAGGGAAGGGGCAACTATACTCCAATAAAAATTAATTAAAAAAAAAAAAAAAAAGGAAGGGAATTCTGACACATGCTACAGCATGGTAGAAACCCAAGGACATTGTGCTAAGCGAAATAAGCCAGTCACAAAAAGACAAATGCTGCATGATTCCACTAATATGAACTACTTAGTCAAATTCAGAGAGACAGAAAGTAGAGTTATCCTGGGGGCTGGGGGAAGCAGGGAATAAGGGGTTAGTGTTTAATGGATACAGAATTTCAGTTGGGGAAGATGAAGAAGTTCTGAAGATGGATGATGATGGTTGCACAGCAATGTGAATATACTTAATGCCACTGAACTGAACACTTAAAATGGTTAAACTGGTAAATTTTATGTTATATGTATTTTACCACAATAAAAAAATACTGCATTAAAATATTGATCTTAATTGCTGAGATTTTTGGCGCCCTCTTAAATGTTATGTCAGAATTAAGTACCTCTTACCTCAGCCTTGTCTGACCCTGAATTCCTCACATTGTCCCCATCTTACAGATGGTGGAACAGAGCCTGAGGCATGTTATAGGCCTGCCGAAGGTGACCTAGAAGATTCCAGGTAAGCCAGGAACTCAAAAGCCAAGCGCCCAGCTCCCGGCTAAGGATTAAGTCCGATACAGCTCCGCCTGCCTGCCCACCCCCAAGACACTTCCAGGGAGCTCTGTGTACACCACCATCCTTCTGGAGTCAGCTATTCCTTGGGTGGAGTCTAATTCCACAAATAAGGACCTCAGTGGACCCAGAGGTCCTGCAGCTCAGCCCCTGCCCACTCCTCCTCTTGTAAAGACCCCATTCCCAACAGCTACAACTCTCTGCTCCCTTGCAAAGAAATCTCTAGGACTGTGGTCAAGTCCATTTTCACACTCTGTAGCTATAACAATGGCTGCTACTTTTTCCCCAACATCTATCCCCTCTCCTTCTTCAGTAACAGAACCCAAATTTAGCTGGCACAAGTTGCCTGGAATAAAGGCTTCATTTCTTAGCTTCCCCTGCTAGCTGGGAGTACCCACAAGCCTTAGATCTGGCCCCAAACATGGAAACTGAAACACCATGTACAGGTTCTAAGATGTGTCCTTCTAGAGAGCAGCACCCCCTTTCTTCTCTTTTCCTCCTTTCTGTTGGCTGGAAAGGTAGGCATGATGGCTGGATCCTGTGCTGCCATATTGGAGGATGGAGGAGCATGGGATAGAAGGGGACTGGGTCCCTGACATGGTCAGGGCCAGAGCAGCCCTTGCCAACCCACCTGCACACTTCTGTGAGAGGTTCAGTCCCCAAAAAGTCACAAGTCACAAACCCTAGAGCAGATGAGCTGACCCAGCCTCCCTCTCCACAGGGCAAGGACTCTATGTAGATCACTTCCCAGCCCCTCCTGGTCATTTCTGGAACATTTCCTAATAAATTACTTTCACAGGAGTCTTGGGTGCAGGGTCTGTTTCTGGAAACCCAACCTATGACTTCCTTCCCTCCCCATTTGGTCTTTCATAGCCTGTATGGTGTCCAGGTGGGCTGTAGTACAGCTGGGCCCGAGGGTCATTCTGTACCATTCACCACGTACTTCTTTAAGTGAGAGAGAAACTTCTATCAAGCTTAAGCCACTACTGTGTGAACTTGGGCAAATCTCTTCGCCCCTCTGGCTTAGGTTTCCCCCCTGTGAAATGCAGATAAAGCCCAATGAGAAAATAGACATGAATGAATTTGGTAAACTTGTAAGAGGTATGTTATGGACCGAATATCTGTGTCCCCAACCCCCACCCCACCAAATCCATATGTTGAGATCCTAATCCCCATTGTGATGGTATTAGGAGGTAGGGCCTTTAAGGAGGGAATTAGATCATCATGGGATTAGTGTCCTTGTCAGAAGAACACCAGAGTTTGCTCCTCTCTGCCATGTGAGGACACAGCAAGAAGACGGCCATCTGCAAACCAGGAAGAGAGCCCTCACCAGAACCTGATGATGCTGGGCCCCTGATCTCAGACTTCCCAGCCCCCAGAACTGTGAGAAATAAATCTCTGTTCTTTAAGCCATGCAGTCTGTGGTATTTTTGTTATAGCAGCCGAACTGACAAGGTACTTTCCGAATTATCTGGTGAGTGACCAATCCCATGAAAACCAAGAGCTCCCCCAAATCAGTGACAACCCCCAAACGCCAGATGTTTATTTCCAGCAATTCTGGCTGAGAAATTGGGTCCCTCTGACTTTGCTATAGGGAATGTAACCTGAATGTCCTCTATTCAGAGGAAGGCTGTGGGGACCATGCCCCTGCCCTCCACACCATCATCACATCACTGCCGCTCCCCAGATCCTTCCCCCCACCCTGGGACCTCTTTGGCCTTCAGCCTCCCAGGCAACCCACACCCACCCCATTCACAGCCATGTCTCCTCTGGGCTAAGAAATGGCAGGGCCTTGGGACAGGCTCCCACAGCAACACCTTCAGCAGGAATGCAGGCACATGTCCCAGCCCAAAGGGGAGGCAGCGGGTGGGGAAGGATGTGAGAGGGAGAGATGGGGACTAAAGGGGAGCAGGGCCAACACCAAAGGGTAGAAACAGGCTGCTCCCTCCTAAACCATGAGCAGAGATAAAAGCAGTCATGAGTGGTGTGACTGAGCACTTCACAGTTTCCAGAGCACTTTCTCCTGCACTATGTCTCTCATTCCCAGCAAGGACATAAAGGTTCAGAGAAGGCAGAGATGTTGCCACAGTCACATGGCAGCCAGAGGTAGCGCATTGACCCACCTTAAACATTCCTCAGAATTTGGAGAACATCCTAGACAATTGCACCCTCAGCGGTAGACCTGGGGGCGACAGTGAAGGGGCACTCGCCTGCTGACCATTTTCCAGTGATGGCCTGGCCCCTCAGGGAAGGGCCTGGACAGATGTTGGAGGCGCCCCCTCACAGACATGGATAACACATGTCCCTCCTAGAAACTGGACCAGGCTCAGTGAAGGGGACATATCTGTTGGTTTTGTCCTCTGTGATACTAGCACCCCAATATCGCTTTTGAGAACCATCCCTCCCCACAGGATACATTCGGAGTGCTTAGTCAAGGGTCCCACCCGGCAGAGGGGTGATCATGTGACAGCGGCTCAGCCAGATTGTCCCTCTCACTTTCACACAAGTCCCAGATGAACAGTCCATTTCTGGGAACCCAATCTCCCCACTTGGACTTTCACAGGCCATGTGATGTCCAGCCAGGCTGCAGCACAGGCAGGTGAGGTCTCCCACCTCACACCAGTGAGGGATGACGGCACCTGCTGTGAACCATTGCTGCCCTTCCTCCTCTGCCCAGCCTCACGTCACCCTCCTCACTCCAGCCGCCTAGACCGTAGTCAGCTCCACGGGTTCCCCCAGCCCCTTCCCATCACAGGACCTCTTTCCAGGTTCACACAAGGCTCAGCTCCAGCAATGCCCTCTCAGGGAGGCCCTCCAGGACCACCTCGAGCTGGAACTCTACCAAGCCACCCCCAGGCCAGCTGAAAGCAGCGCAAAGAGAGAGATAGCAGAGCATCCCTGCAGAAAACACTCTCGAACGTGGTCTTGAAGGAAGGGGAGGATTCAGACTTCCAGAAGTGAAATGGGAAGAGGGTAGAGAAAGCATTTATCAGCCAAGAGCGTGGCAGCTTTGGGGTCTGCAGGCAGCATGGAGGTAATGAGAGATAGAACTGGAAACATAGGCTGGAGCAGATCGGGGGCACATGGAAGTATGAGGTGAGGAAGTATGAGCTTTTCCTGTTGAGTCAGAGGGAGTCTGGGGGCCAAGATTAAAGACGTCAAAGTCACAGCTACTTGCAGTCGTGTGGGGTCACCCCAATGGGCAGGGTCAGAAACAGGAACCAGGGCGCTGGGCCCAGGAGCGTGACAGAGGTGCTAAAGTACAGCCCCAGGGGTAACAGCCTGGGGTACTCCAGGGAAACGCAGCTTCTGGAGCGGCTCCCCCAGGTTCCACTTACTTAGACTGCAACCTGTCCTTTAGCGCCACCCCAGCCCTTCCAGCCTCAAGGCCTCATGGCTTTTGAAGTTCCCAGCCTTCTCCTAGGGGAGCTGGGGGAGGGGTAGAGCCTGGTACACTGGAGCCAAGGTCACTTTTCACTTTCATGGCCCTTCATTTCCTTACTGTAAGGAAGTAGACTTCTGCTCCTAATAGGGCTCGGTAATATTTTTCACGTGCTTACTGTGTTAGAAATCTTTCACACAGATTAATCCTCACCACAACTCCTGGAAACAGGTATGGTTATTAATCTCAGGTTTTAGAGGTAGGGAAACTGAGGCAGAGAGGTTGAAAACCATGTCCACAGTCACACAAGCAGTAAGTGGCAGAGCCATAACTGAACCATTGTGCCACACTGCCCTGAAATGGACAGGGGCGTATCATCTCTCCCTCCCCTGAGCTGGCCCAGGATTCTGCCCAGCCCCTGTGGCCAACCCCCTCCCTGCCTTCCCGACATCCCACCGGGACTCCCGCCTTAGTGGTTCCCAAATCCTGACAGCCCTCACTCCCCTCCTCTCCAGCCCCACCCCATCCTTTGCAGTGATGTCCCTGTCTTCACCCTCCCCACCCAGGTTCCCTTTCACTCTTTCTCCTGGGAGCTTTAAGCAGGAGAGACACCTGGGAATCTGCTCTGCAAACTGCTTGGGACGTCTACACCGGGGCCACCCAAGCCTCCCGCTGCCACCGCCGCCCCAGGGCAGACATCTGGAGCTTCAGCTGACTCCCACAGAAAAGTCACCGCATCATTGCCGGCTGCCACCATGCTGTGATTAGCTAATCACTAAGTGCATGGGGCTTTTAATTAACTGCCAGCCCTGCACGGGCAGCTGTTCCACAAACCACATCTGATCGTGGCTCCCCCGTTCCGGGCTAATGGAACACTTCAATCACGCAACTGATGCTTGGATATTTTGATGCTGCAGGGATGGCAGCTGCCAGTACTGCAGCCCTGATGGAAGCAGCCAGCCACAGGAAGGAGAAAAAAAGACAGCTTTCAGTTGGGGGACAATTGGGTGTGTAAGGCTGAGGGGCAAGTCTGCGCAAGATCTGTGAGTGTGCAGATGCGTGCTGGGATGTTTATCTATATATTAGAAGTAATTCAACTCAAACAAATGTAAGGAAGAAAGAAATCTATAGGAGCCACATAACCAGTCATACTTCAGGCATGGCTGGATCCAGGGGTACAAATGAAATTACCAGAGTAGATGGGGCCTGGACCATCAGAAGAGCAGTACTTGCATCTTGGATGAGTCAGATGAGCACAGAGGACTCATATGAGGCATAGAAGAGATTATGACGTTGTCACTTGTCCAAATAAGGACTTCCCTTGCTTCTCTCTAATTCAGTTATTTCTTCCCATCTCTGGACCTTCAAATAACTCTGACCCAACTTCCATTATAGCTTTATCACATTTTATTTTAACCATTTGGCCACATGTCTGTGTTGTCCAAGAGACCAAGTTTCCCCAACTTCAGCGCTATTGGCATTTGGGGCAGAGAACTCTTTGCTGTCGGGACTGACCTGTGCGTTGTAGCATGTTTAGCAGTAGCATTTCTGACCTCCACCCACTAGATGCCAGGAGCACCCCTTCCCCCCCAAGTTGTCACAACCAAAAATGTCCCCAGGCATGGCTGAACGTCTGCTGCAGGGGCAGGAGCCGCTCGCATGAGAGCCCCTGGGATAGACGTTGTGGCACAAGCGTCATTTCCCCCGGTGCAGGCCCTGAGACCTCGTGGGGTTCCAGCAATGCTTTGAGAGCAGAAGCAAGGGTCCGGGGGAGGAAGGAAGTGAGAATGCAGGGAAGAGCTGACACGGGCTCCACACTTGACGGAGGGGACTCGTGTGTCGGCCTGGGCACCACTGCCCGCAAGGGCTGAATGTCTGTGTCAGGTTGCTGAGGGACCCCGCTGGCACACCAAAACCCCAGACTCGGAACCGGCGGCGAGTGGGTGCTAAGAGAGTGAGGCAGAGGCAAGGAAACTCAGGCCCAGAGAGGGAGGGGCCCCGTGGGGACCAGCCCAGTGTTCACCCCCTCCCCCCAACACAGTCACTTACGTGCACCAAAATACCAGCAGCTGGCCCTTCTCTGTGCCAGGCAGTTGTAAGGCCTGATTCAATAATTCCTCACAGGAATCTATGAGGTACATCACATAGTTTCACCTCACTTCACAGATGAGGAAAGAGAGGCACTGGAGGCTTTTGTGGTGGTGGTGGCTTTTTTACTTGTCAAAGATGCCAGGTGGCAGAGCCGGCATTCAAATCCCACTGGTCTGGCCCCTGAGTCCACTCTCCTGCCTGGGATGTTCCACTGGCCCTGCCAGAGGGCAGAGCAGCCCAGGCTGTCCTCAGCCTTTGCGGGGCTGCCATGGAGGAGATGCTTCTGGGATCAAGAAATGGAGAAAGCACCTGCGGGAAGCTCTTCATAGAGGGGCCAGTGTTTGCACCCTGAGAACCTCCCCAGCCCAGCTACCTGGAAAGGGCAGTGGATTCCAAGGCTGAGGGCTTGTTTAAAATCTTGACCCTCCAGCACCCGCCAGTGGGACCGCTGGGTCCCTCCATTAACCTCAGGCTCTTATCATGGCCAGGCTGAAACTGCACCCACTTGACCAAGTTGCCCAGCATCTGGGGTCAACCAGCCCCTGCCCATCCGCTGGGCCAGGCCTCCAGGCTGGCTTTCCGTGAGAGGCGGGGAATGAGCCCTGAGCCAACCTTCTGGGCAGCAGGACAAGCCCTCCCAGAGCCCAAGCCAAACCCCCAGATTTTCCTTGTGATTCTTGCCTCCATGCTCCCACGGAGGAGAAAGAGGGGAAGGCCATGGCCTGGACTTGGCTGAAGTCATTTCTATACTATTCCCCCTGCGTTGGGCCCCTGGACCAGCCACGGTCATTGTTCTGTGGGAATCAGCATTCCTATACCACTCCCATCTTTGGCCATCATAGGCCCATTTATCTGTCCATGTTGTATATTCATGGCTACCATTTATTAAGCACCTACTGTATGCCTGGCACAGTGTCAGCACTTTATTCAGATAGTTCACTGAATGCTCACAATTGCTTGAGTAGGAACTATGACTGGCTTTATTTTACAGAAGAGAAAACCTTAGACCAGAGAGGTTAAGTGACCCACCCAAGGACACACACCTTTCACGTGGTAGGTTTCCCTCCAGAGCCTATACTCTTAATCATGATACTATAACCATGACACTATCTTCTGCCCTGAGTTTCTGCAACTTTGCAAAATCCTTGTCTCCTGAGCTCCTCCCAACATCCCCATGAGCGAAGCAAGGCTGAGGTTAGCGCCATTTTGCAGATGAGGAAACCAAGGTCTGTGGAGAATCAGCCTCCCTGTGGTCATGTAATCAGGAAGCCTCAGAGAAGGGAACGGACCCAGTCAATCCCCTGACACCCAGCCCTGCACCCTGCCCACTGCCCAGCCCAGCCTCTCTGGGAATCCCTCGTCACAGGGGTCTCCAGCTCCCTCCTAGTCCTCTGGGGGAACACCAGACCAGAGTGTCACAGAACATTCCACGTGTTGCCAGCCCCTCAGCCCTTCCCCTCTCTCCTCCCAGTGGCAGAGAGGTGGAGCATGAGGGCCTCCAGTAAGGCCTGGCAGGACCCTTAGCCTCAGTGAGCCCAGGAAGACCCCAGGGATCGACCCATTGCTTAATGCAGGCCTGGAAGGAGGGTGGGCTTGGGGGTCAGACAGGTGTGAACCCAGCTGCACCACACAGCAACTTCATGTCTTTGAATCTTGGGCTCCAAACCTATAAAATGGGTTGAGAATCCTAACTTATCCAGATCAAGGATAGGAGGAGATAAATTTGTCTTTGTAACTTTGTAAAGTGTTTAGAATGACTACCTAGTCTGGGGTCACAAACTCATGTGTCTTTAGGGGACACGCAGGTCATGTAGGCGGATGAAGCTGGCCAGGTAAGCACTGTAGCAACAGAAGGCGTGTGTCCCATCTCAAGGGGGAACTGCCGGCCCAGTCATACCAGATCATCATTTATTAAACAGATCAGAAATCTGAATTTTTTTAATGAAATGCCCTGATTTCTAAAACACTCTGCAGGCTGAATAAGATACACCAGTGGACCAAATATCACATGCACTGATTTGCAACTCCTAATGGAGTCCTAGTTGCTAGAAAAGCAAAGAGGCCAAACAGCAAGCCCAAGGTCACACAGCAAACGAGGCAGAGCCAGGCGAGTCTCGGCCCGAGGCCTCGGGCTGCCTGATCAGCCCAGTCTCCCCGATCAGCCCAGTCTCCCCAGCTCCATGCTGCTCGGCGTTTTAAGCACCTTCAGAGGCATGCAGCCCAAGGTCTGCGCCCCTGGGAAGCAGTGGCCTCCTTGGAGCCCTGCAGAGCAAAGGAAGGACAGTCCCAGGACAAAGGAGACTGCAGGGCTCTGAGTATGTAAATCACAGCACAGCCATCCTGAGGCCTAATTGAGACATTTGCTTGGAGTGTCCTCAAAAACTAGGGCAGATGTGGCCCTCTGAGAGAGCCACCCGCCGCAGCTGCCCTGCCAACACTGGGGACCGATGGCTGTTCTCTGGAACTTGGACCAGCCACAGGGACGCCGGTTCTCACTAATAAGATTATATATATTTTAAATGGCCCTGGTTTACTGCAAGGATACTGAGTATTAAAATGCCGGAAAAGAAAACAAAGTAAAAAAGACAGCCCATCTCTGCAGGAACCGTGCAGCACCAGGCTGAAAACCCCCTGCGGATTTCGCCCCCAGGCATCCCCTAGCCTGAGCCCGGAAGGCTGGAGGTGTGTTCAAACCCATCGCAACACTCAAGGCCTCCTTGACTCTTGAGGGGGGCCGCTGCTTGAACCCTGTTTCTCAGACTCGTTTCTCTTGGAACCCCACAGTGCTCTCATGGGCTGGGGGTCCAGTCCTGGATGTACTTATTCCCAGCTGAGTGGACTTGTGTAAGTCACCTCCCCTTCTCTCTGCCTCAATTTCATCCTCTGTCCTTTGCGCTGACATAGCGCCCAGCTCTGGTGAGGGTCCAGTGAGGCAGAGGCTACAAACGGGCAACCCCAGGCCTGAGCAAGGCCACATGGGTTTTGCCCAATCAATTTCTTTTTAAGTTTGTTTTCAACTAATTTCACATAAACATTTGGATTTTTGCCTTCTCTTTAAAAATCACAAGATCTGACCCCATGGGGCTGACATTCCCACGTGGCCACAATGGGCCGTAGCTGAGGGACAGCTTGCCCGTTCCCCCCTCACCGCCCACTCCCTACTGCCTATACTCAGCCAGCTTCACTCCTTTATGTTACCTACTTCACACTTGAATTTGAGACCCCTGATTTAATGCAATAGCTATGAAAATTCTTTGCAGGAAGTCTACAGATTCTGGGCTTCATTATTATTAATGGAATTTCCGGGTCTCACTATTTGGCTTTGACCTTGGGCAGGTCTCTTGGGCTCTCTGGGCTCTGGTCTCCACCTCATCTGTGAAATGAGAGCGAGTACTAGGGGACTCCAAGAGCATTTCCAGCTCTGACGCTCGGAATGTCTCAGTGGTCCGGTCTTGCAATCTTGGCTCTTCAATTGCAGTCCAAGAGCCTCTCGATTACCTAGGTTCTGCCATAATATTTGTTAAAGGGAGGGAGGCAGAGAGGGAGGGAGGAAGCTGGTCAAGGCTCCCTGGGTACAGGCCACTGAGTTTCCAGCTCTCTTAACCCACCCCCTACCTGCTGTCCCCAAGACAGAGCCAGGCTCTAAAGCCAGGAGGAGTGAGCCTAGGGATGGGCCAGCTGGGGGCAGGACTGCATGTTGGTTCTGATGACAGAAAGCATGGAAAAACACCATCTTCCCCCGACCACACTTTCTATTTCTTCTTTCTTTTTTAACATCTTTATTGGAGTATAACTGCTTTACAATGGTGTGCTAGTTTCTGCTGTATAATAAAGTGAGTCAGCTCTACGTATATGTATATCCCCATATCCCCTCCCTCTTGCGTCTCCCTCCCACCCTCCCTATTCCGCCCCTCTAGGTGGTCACATAACACGGAGCTGATCTCCCTGTGCTATGCGGCTGCTTCCCACTAGCTATTTTACATTTGGTAGTATATATATGTCCATGCCACTCTCTCACTTTGTCCCAGCTTACCCTTCCCCCTCCCCGTGTCCTCAAGTCCATTCTCTACGTCTGTGTCTTTATTCCTGTCCTGCCCCTAGGTTCTTCAGAACCATTTTTTTTTTTTAGATTCCATATATATGTGTTAGCATACGGTATTTGTTTTTCTCTTTCTGACTTACTTCATTCTGTATGACAGACTCTAAGTCCCAGAGATAAACCCACACACATATGGTCACCTTATCTTTGACAAAGGAGGCAAGAAAATACAATGGAGAAAAGACAGCCTCTTCAATAAGTGGTGCTGGGAAAACTGGACAGCTACATGTAAAAGAATGAAATTAGAACACTCCCCAACACCATACACAAAAATCAACTCAAAATGGATTAAAGACTTTCTATTTCTTTTGCACCACTGCTCCTAATGTCTTTTTACTAAAACCTTAATGAACATCATGTCAATAAATTGCCTTGCAATTTGTTTCAATAAGTACTATTTGGTGGCGGGGAGGGGGGAGGGCATTGTTCTCCACTCCACCACCAAATTCCCAAGCTTCATTTCTTTCACCCAACCCTCAACTCAATCCCAGGTCCAATCTGGACTTGGGATCCAGGCTTGCTGGCGACAGTGCTCTATTTGACGCTGTCTCTATATATGCGGGGTGTCTTCCTGGCTTTCTCCAGCTCAGCCTGCCCACTCTCCTCCCCACCTGCCCCTATTTCTGTACACATCACTTAGAGGTACCTGGCCCATCAGAAGCATTCAAAAGCTGATTGTTGAATGAATGAGCTTTCTAAAGCCACAAAGCATCCCTGTACCTTCATTCCCTGGCTCCAGACTAGTTCCCCACTCCCTGTCCCCAGGCCTCCGCTCTTTAGATAGAGTATTACCTCCCCGTACAACTCCACGCTCTGGTCGGTGCAGTTCCCTCCATCTGGAATGTATTTTCCTATTGTCAAAATCCTCTGCAAAATCCTTCAAGATCTACCTAGCTCTAATATTTCCTCGGTGGAGTTTTCTCTCATCCCCCGAAGCAGACTTTACCATGCCCTCTCTTGTGCTCTCACAACACATTTTGTAATGTCACTACTGCACCATCTCCCCTGTATTAGCTATTTGTATCACACAAAAGATTTTGATTGCAAGTAACAGGAAACACAACTCAGGCTGAGTTACACATTAAAAGTCTGAAAAGCTCAGACACTGGTTCAATTTTTCAGCGAGTCTCTTGGCTCTGCCCTGCTCTTTGGATGGGGTTCATCCTCATGGTATCTTCCCTCCCTCATCAGAACAAAATGACCACCACCATTCCAGGCTTTACATCCAAATGCCCCACCATTCACAGAGAGTCTGTTTCCTCACATCTCTAGCAAAATCTCCCCATTCCATGCTGACTGGGCCCCTACTGTGCCAATCACAGTAGCCTGGGGAAGGCTGCATATTGATTGGCTCAGCCCAATCTGGTCCCTTCCCTCAAATTGGAGCAGTGTTTACTCACCCAAACTACAAGGGGGAACAGTGGAGGGAGCATGGGGAGACACAACAGTGCCCACCAGCCTTTGTAAATGTCTCCCTAAGGAAACAACAAGCTCCATGAGGGCAGGGACTGACTCTAATTAATCTCTGGGTCCTCCTTCCTCAGTGCCCAGCACGGTGCTTGGCACCAGAGACACATGTGTAAACGTTCCTTGATTTGAACACCCTCCTGTCCCATGAGATGATCTTCTGGGACCTGGGTGGCCTGACCTCTGGTCTCTCGAAATGACAGTGATGGCTGTCAGATGACCTAGAGCACTTATGTTCACAAGAGTAGAGTTCTGCTACCCCAGTTTCAACCTCAGAATAGGGCTTCTAGAAACATGTGACCTCTACTAAGATTTGGGAAAGAGAAACCTAGGATGAAGAAGCCTGAGATTAGGCGCCAGGTATTGTCCATTCGCTCGCTCGCTCGTTCACTCACCTGCTCACTGTACTGATGCCTACTTATCATTGCCTCCCCAGCCCACAGCCCCTGCTGAATGCGGACAGACCGTGTGACTGTACCCTGCCTGCTTCCACCCATCCTAACCATTCTTGATTGATTACAATAGATTATTTCATTGGTTTTCAGTGGAGTTGTACCATTCCCTCAGAGGTGTTTGGAAAACTGGGGAGGCTTGTCTTCTATTTTAGTTGAGACCACACATTAAAATATTGACATACACCCAAAGGAAGACTATATTTTTTTTTAATTTCTCTTTTTTTTTGTTGTTTGGAGGATTATAGTAATTTTTTAAGATATGTGTATTTTATTGCAAGATAGCAAACGGGGTCTTCCAAAATGTGTTATGTAAAGTGTGCATTGGCAGGGGACTTCTGCCTCTGGCTGAGTGAAAATATGGTAAATCCTCTCCCCAAAACGCAATTACAAAGCTGGGCAAAATTGGTCAAAACAACCATGCAGCACTCTGGACATCAACCAAAGGCATACAACAATTGGAACAGCATTTGTGCTTGGAAACTGGAAATTTGGGCAATAACAGTGAGAATCTATGGCATTCTAGCCGGAGGCGGCTCCCATTCCCCTCCTCCCAGTTCAGTCAGAAGGGAGGTTCCACCAAGGTGGGGCAGTTTCTCTGGTTTGGTTAAAGGGGGCTCACTGGATTTGGATCAGGGAGCAGCGCCCACTCTTGGCAGCCTTGTTGGTTTAAGTGAAAATCTCCAAGTCAGAAAAGCAGGAAGGCCACCAACTCCACTGGACAAATGTTGCAGTTGTGTTTGGGCATATATATTTCTGGCTAAAGCTGCATGCGTGCACCACAGAAGCTAGAAAGGGCTCAATCAAGCCACAGGCTCCTGGCCAGCCCTGAGGCTGTGAATGTGTGTAAAGGAGACAAGAAAGAGCCCATAGAAAGTAAGTGATAAGGACCGTGTGAAAATGGCCTGAATTTTGAATGTGCTCCTGGGATAGGCAGCTTCTAAAATGGTTCCCAATGATCCTCACCTCTAGGATTAGTGCCCTGTGTAATCCTTCCTTTGGGTGTTGTCTGGGCATAGTGACTTGCTTCTGATAAATAGAACATGGCAGAAGTGATAGATGTCACTTCCAAGGTTAGGTTATAAAAGACTGACTTCTTTCTTGCTCTCATTCTCTCTTTAGTTCTTCTCCCTTGCTGTTCTGATGAAGCAAGCTGCCATGCTGTAAGCTTCTCTATGGAGAGGCACATGTCACAAAGAACTGAGGGTGGCCTTCTGCCAACAGCCAGCAAAGAAAGAACTCAGTTCAATGGACTGCAAGGAACCCACTCCTGCCAACAACCAGATGAGGAGCTTTGAAGTATATCCTTTCCCAGTCAAGCCTTTAGGGCCAATCAACCTGGCCAGCAGCTTGATTTTAGCTTGAGTCAGAGGACCCAGCTAAAACACACTCAAAATCCTGACCCACAAAAACTGTGTCGTAGAAAATGCTTTTGTTTTAAGCCACTAAACTTTGGGATGATTTGTCATGTAGCAACATGATAATTGATACAGCTCCCCTACCCACACACAGACTAATCAACAGAGGACAGATAATTGATGTGTTTCAGCACAATCTCTGTCCAATCTGATATGCAGGTGTAGACACAGAGACAATGCTTAGGAAGCTAGACTTAAATATACAAACAAGAATATAAAAAATTTAATCAGAACTTCAGCAGCTTCATACCGTAGGGAAGACAGGATTCCCAGATTCCCAGACAGGGATTGTCTGATTCACAGAGCCTGGAGAAGTTATTTTTAAAATAAACAAATGAAAAAACAGTAACAATAAACCTTGGGGGCAGAGGAGTGAATCAGAATCCAAAGTTACCACTATACTTTTTTAATGTCCAATTGTCAACAAAAAGAAATTACAAGTTATATAAAGAAACAGGAAAGTGTGACACATACTCAGAAAAACAGCTGTCAATAGAAACTGAGTGTTCCCAGATGTTGAATTGAAAGACTTTAAATACCTATTAAAATATGGTCAAAGAACTAAAGTAAACCATGTTTTAAATTTTAAATGAAAGCATGACAACAATGAATCAACAAAGAGAGATTCTAAATAAGGAGAAAGAAATTATTTTTTAAAAGGGGATATCCTGGGCTTGAACAGTACAATTGAAATGAATATTATACTAGAAAGGCTCAACATCAGATTATATTTGGCAGAGGAAAGAAGACTGAACCTGAAGATAGACTGATAGAAATTATACAATCTGAAGAACAGAGAAAAGAATAATTGAAAAAAATGAACAAAGCTTTAGAGACCAGAGGGACAACATTAAGCCTGCCAACAGATGTATAATGGGAGTCCAGAAATAGAGAGAAGGGCAGAAAAAAAAAAAAAATGGAAAAAAAAAATGGCCAACATCTTCCAGAATTTAATGTCTTTAAAGACATTAAATACATATCCAAAAAATTCAACACATCTCAAGTGGGATAAATACAAAGATATTCACACCTAGACTCATCATAGCAAACATTTGAAAGACAAAAACAGAGAAAAATCTGCAAGAGAAAAATGACATATATGCAGGAGAGTAACAATATGATTAGCAGCTGACTTCCCACGTAAAACAACGAAAGGCAGAAGAGAATGAAATAACACATCAAAGTGCTGAAGAAAACGGTTAACCAAAAATTCTATTATCCAGCAAATTTTTCTTCAGAAATGAAGGCAAAAATAAAAGCATTTCTACATACACAAAGACTAAAGAATTCATTGCTAAAATCCTGCAAATATATTGTAAAACAAATGAAGCCAGATACAAAAGACTACATGTGTATGATTCTATTTATATAAAACTCCAACAGGCAAAAGAAATCTATGAAATTAGAAGTCAGAGTAGTGCTTACCTTTGGAGGGAGGTAGTGACTAGCAGGGGCCATAAGGGGGAATTTCTGGAGCATTAGTTACTTGTGATTCTGGCACACTTCTGCATATAGTTTCCATCAATAAAAGTTTCCTAAAACAAAAAAGGAAGCTTGATCATGTCACTCCCTCCCCTATGTTTGATTCCCTTTATTGTTTTCCCGTTACTTCCCTTTCCTTCCCAGTCTCAGCAAACCTGTGACCTCCAATGTGCTCTCTGGTCCGGCCTCTGCCCACCTCTCCAGCATCATTTCTCATTACCTAGTGCTCTAGCCACCTTGGCCTTCTGCTATTCCTCAAGTGTTCCCTGCTTCCATCCTGCCACAGGGCCTTTGCACATGCTTGTCCCCCTGGTCCAGAGCCCCACTGAGACCAGCTTACCCTTTACCTCCAGCCACTCCCCAAGTGTGATCTACTCACTACCCATCCAAGTCTAGTTTTTTTGTTTTGTTTAGTTCTTAGAATTATATTCCTTTCCTTCAGAGCACTCATCTTCATTTGTCATTATGGATTCACAGGGTAATTATTTGACTGCTGTTTTGTCTTTCCCACTAGCCCATAAGTTTTAGAAGGTCTGACTATGTTTTTTTTTTTTAACATCTTTATTGAAGTATAATTGCTTCACAATGGTGTGTTAGTTTCTGCTTTATAACAAAGTGAATCAGCTACACATATACACACCTTCCCATATCTCCTCCCTCCTGCATCTCCCTCCCTCCCACCCTCCCCATCCCACCCCCCCAGGCGGTCACAAAGCACTGAGCTGATCTCCCTGTGCTATGCGGCTGCTTCCCACTAGCTATCTATTTTACATTTGGTAGTGTATATATGTCCATGACACTCTCTCACCCTGTCGCATCTCACCCCTCCCCCTCCCCATATCCTCAAGTCCATTCTTTAGTAGGTCTGTGTCTTTATTCCCATCTTGCCACTAGGTTCTTCATGACCTTTTTTTTTTTTTTTTTTCCTTAGATTCCATATATATGTGTTAGCATACTGTATTTGTTTTTCTCTTTCTGACTTACTTCACTCTGTATGACAGACTCTAACTCCATCCACCTCATTACAAATACCTCCATTTCATTTCTTTTTATGGCTGAGTAATATTCCATTGTATATATGTGCCACATCTTCTTTATCCATTCATCCGATGATGGACACTTAGGTTGCTTCCATGTCCTGGCTATTGTAAATAGAGCTGCAATGAACATTTTGGTACATGACTCTTTTTGAATTATGGTTTTCTCAGGGTATATGCCCAGTAGTGGGATTGCTGGGTCTTATGGTAGTTCTATTTTTAGTTGTTTAAGGAACCTCCATACTGTTCTCCATAGTGGCTGTATCAATTTACATTCCCACCAACAGTGCAAGAGTGTTCCCTTTTCTCCACACCCTCTCCAGCATTTATTGTTTGTAGATTTTTTGATGATGGCCATTCTGACCGGTGTGAGATGATACCTCATTGTAGTTTTGATTTGCATTTCTCTAATGATTAATGATGTTGAGCATTCTTTCATGTGTCTGTTGGCCATCTGTATATCTTCTTTGGAGAAATGTCTATTAGGTCTTCTGCCCATTTTTGGATTGGGTTGTTTGTTTTTTTGTTATTGAGCTGCATGAGCTGCTTGTAAATCTTGGAGATTAATCCTTTGCCAGTTGCTTCATTTGCAAATATTTTCTCCCATTCTGAGGGTTGTCTTTTGGTCTTGTTTATGGTTTCCTTTGCTGTGCAAAAGCTTTTAAGTTTCATTAGGTCCCATTTGTTTATTTGTGTTTTTATTTCCATTTCTCTAGGAGCTGGGTCAAAAAGGATCTTGCTGTGATTTATGTCATAGAGTGTTCTGCCTATGTTTTCCTCTAAGAGTTTGATAGTGTCTGCCCTTACACTTAGGTCTTTAATCCATTTTGAGTTTATTTTTGTGCATGGTGTCAGGGAGTGTTCTAATTTCATACTTTTACATATACCTGTCCAATTTTCCCAGCACCACTTATTGAAGAGGCTGTCTTTTCTCCACTGTATATGCTTGCCTCCTTTATCAAAGATAAGGTGACCATATGTGCGTGGGTTTATCTCTGGGCTTTCTATCCTGTTCCATTGATCTATATTTCTGTTTTTGTGCCAGTACCAAACTGTCTTGATTACTGTAGCTTTGTAATATAGTCTGAAGTCAGGGAGCCTGATTCCTCCAGCTCCATTTTTCGTTCTCAAGATTGCTTTGGCTATTCGGGGTCTTTTGTGTCTCCATACAAATTGTGAAATTTTTTGTTCTAGTTCTGTGAAAAATGCCAGTGGTAGTCTGATAGAGATTGCATTGAATCTGTAGATTGCTTTGGGTAGTAGAGTCATTTTCACAATGTTGATTCTTCCAATCCAAGAACATGGTATATCTCTCCATCTGTTTGTATCATCTTTAATTTCTTTCATCAGTGTCCTATAATTTTCTGCATACAGGTCTTTTGTCTCCTTAGGTAGGTTTATTCCTAGATATTTTATTCTTTTTGTTGCAATGGTAAACAGGGGTGTTTTCTTAATTTCACTTTCAGATTTTTCATCATTAGTATATAGGAATGCAAGAGATTTCTGTGCATTAATTTTGTATCCTGCTACTTTACCAAATTCATTGATTAGCTCTAGTAGTTTTCTGGTGGCAGTTTTAGGATTCTCTATGTATAGTATCATGTCATCTGCAAACAGTGACAGCTTTACTTCTTCTTTTCCGATTTGGATTCCTTTTATTTCTTTTTCTTCTCTGATTGCTGTGGCTAACACTTCCAAAACTATGTTGAATAATAGTGGTGAGAGTAGGCAACCTTGTCTTGTTCCTGATCTTAGTGGAAATGGTTTCAGTTTTTCACCATTGAGGACAATGTTGGCTGTGGGTTTGCCATATATGGCCTTTATTATGTTGAGGAAAGTTCCCTCTATGCCTACTTTCTGCAGGGCTTTTCTCATAAATGGGTGCTGAATTTTGTTGAAAGCTTTCTCTGCATCTATTGAGATGATCATATGGTTTTTCTCCTTCAGTTTGTTAATATGATGTATCACGTTGATTGATTTGCGTATATTGAAGAATCCTTGCATTCCTGGAATAAACCCCACTTGATCATGGTGTATGATCCTTTTAATGTGCTGTTGGATTCTGTTTGCTAGTATTTTGTTGAGGATTTTTGCATCTATGTTCATCAGTGATATTGGCCTGTAGTTTTCTTTCTTTGTGACATCTTTGTCTGGTTTTGGTATCAGGGTGATGGTGGCCTCGTAGAATGAGTTGGGGAGTGTTCCTCGCTCTGCAATATTTTGGAAGAGTTTGAGAAGGATAGGTGTTAGCTCGTCTCTAAATGTTTGATAGAATCCGCCTGTGAAGCCATCTGGTCCTGGGCTTTTGTTTGTTGGAAGATTTTTAATCACAGTTTCAATTTCAGTGCTTGTGATTGGTCTGTTCATATTTTCTATTTCTTCCTGGTTCAGTCTCGGTAGGTTGTGCATTTCTAAGAATCGGTCCATTTCTTCCAGGTTGTCCATTTTATTGGCATAGAGTTGCTTGTAGTAATCTCTCATGATCGTTTGTATTTCTGCAGTGTCAGTGGTTACTTCTCCTTTTTCATTTCTAATTCTATTGATTTGAGTCTTCTCCCTTTTTCTCTTGATGAGTCTGGCTAATGGTTTATCAATTTTGTTTATCTTCTCGAAGAACCAGCTTTTAGTTTCATTGATTTTTGCTATTGTTTCCTTCATTTGTTTTTCATTTATTTCTGATCTGATCTTTATGATTTCTTTCCTTCTGCTAGCTTTGGGGTTTTTTTGCTCTTCTTTCTCTAATTGCTTTAGGTGCAAGGTTAGGTTGTTTATTCAAGATGTTTCCTGTTTCTTGATGTAGGCTTGTATTGCTATAAACTTCCCTCTTAGCACTGCTTTTGCTGCATCCCATAGGTTTTGGGTCGTCGTGTCTCCATTGTCATTTGTTTCTAGGTATTTTTTGATTTCCCCTTTGATTTCTTCAGTGATCACTTCGTTATTAAGTAGTGTATTGTGTAGCCTCCATGTGTTTGTATTTTTTACAGATCTTTTCCTGTAATTGATATCTAGTCTCATAGCGTTGTGGTCGGAAAAGATACTTGATACGATTTCAATTTTCTTAAATTTACCAAGGCTTGATTTGTGACCCAAGATATGATCTATCCTGGAGAATGTTCCATGAGCACTTGAGAAAAATGTGTATTCTATTGTTTTGGGGTGGAATGTCCTATAAATATCAATTAAGTCCATCTTGTTTAATGTATCATTTAAAGCTTGTGTTTCCTTATTTATTTTCATTTTGGATGATCTGTCCATTGGTGAAAGTGGGGTGTTAAAGTCCCCTACTATGATTGTGTTACTGTCTATTTCCCCTTTTATGGCTGTTAGTATTTGCCTTATGTATTGAGGTGCTCCTATGTTGGGTGCATAAATATTTACAATTGTTATACTTTCCTCTTGGATCGATCCCTTGATCATTATATAGTGTCCTTCTTTGTCTCTTGTAATAGTCTTTATTTTAAAGTCTATTTTGTCTGATATGAGAATTGCTACTCCAGCTTTCTTTTGATTTCCATTTGCATGGAATATCTTTTTCCATCCCCTCACTTTCAGTCTGTACGTGTCTCTAGGTCTGAAGTGGGTCTCTTGTAGACAGCATATATATGGATCTTGCTTTTGTATCCATTCAGCCAGTCTGTGTCTTTTGGTGGGAGCATTTAATCCATTTACATTTAAGGTAATTATCGATATGTATGTTCCTATTCCCATTTTCTTAGATATTTCGTGTTTGTTATTGTAGGTGTTTTCCTTCTCTTGTGTTTCTTGCCTAGAGAAGTTCCTTTAGCATTTGTTGTAAAGCTGGTTTGGTGGTGCTGAACTCTCTCAGCTTTTGCTTGTCTGTAAAGGTTTTAATTTCTCCATCAAATCTGAATGAGATCCTTGCTGGGTAGAGTAACCTTGGTTGTAGGTTTTTCTCCTTCATGACTTTAAGTATATCCTGCCACTCCCTTCTGGCTTGCAGAGTTTCTGCTGAAAGATCAGCTGTTAACCTTATGGAGATTCCCTTGTGTGTTATTTGTTGTTTTTCCCTTGCTGCTTTTAATATGTTTTCTTTATATTTAATTTTTGACAGTTTGATTAATATGTGTCTTGGCGTGTTTCTCTTTGGATTTATCCTGTATGGGACTCTCTGTGCTTCCAGGACTTGATTAACTATTTCCTTTCCCATATTAGGGAAGTTTTCAACTATAATCTCTTCAAATATTTTCTCAGTCCCTTTCTTTTCCTTTTCTTCTTCTGGGACCCCTATAATTCGAATGTTGGTGCGTTTAATGTTGTCCCAGAGGTCTCTGAGACTGTCCTCAGTTCTTTTCATTCTTTTTTCTTTATTCTGCTCTGCAGTAGTTATTTCCACTATTTTATCTTCCAGGGCACTTATCCGTTCTTCTGCCTCAGTTATTCTGCTATTGATCCCGTCTAGAGTATTTTTAATTTCATTTATTGTGTTTTTCATCGTTGCTTGGTTCCTCTTTAGTTCTTCTACATCCTTGTTAAATGTTTCTTGCATTTTGTCTATTCTATTTCCAAGATTTTGGATCATCTTTACTATCATTATTCTGAATTCTTTTTCAGGTAGACTGCCTATTTCCTCTTCATTTGTTAGGTCTGGTGTGTTTTGACCCTGCTCCTTCACCTGCTGTGTGGTTTTTTTGTCTTCTCATTTTGCTTATCTTACTGTGTTTGGGGTCTCCTTTTCACAGGCTGCAGGTTCGTAGTTCCTGTTGTTTTTGGTATCTGTCCCCAGTGGCTAAGGTTGGTTCAGTGGGTTGTGTAGGCTTCCTGGTGGAGGGGACTAGTGCCTGTGTTCTGGTGGATGAGGCTGGATCTTGTCTTTCTGGTGGGCACGTCCACGTCTGGTGGTGTGTTTTGGGGTGTCTGTGGCCTTATTATGATTTTAGGCAGGCTCTCTGCTAATGGATGGGGCTGTGTTCCTGTCTTGCTAGTTGTTTGGCATAGGGTGTCCAGCACTGTAGCTTGCTGGTCGTTGAGTGAAGCTGGGTCTTGATGTTGAGATGGAGATCTCTGAGAGATTTTCGCCGTTTGGTATTACGTGGAGCTGGGAGGTCTCTTGTGGACCAGTGTCCTGAAGTTGGCTCTCCCACCTCAGAGGCACAGCCCTGATGCCTGGCTGGAGCACCAAGAGCCTTTCATCCACACGGCTCAGAATAAAAGGGAGAAAAAAATAGAAAGAAAGAAAGAAAGAGGATAAAATAAAATAAAATAAACCTATTATAATAAAAAATAAGAAAAAAAATTATTAAGAATAAATGTATTCAGAAAAAAATTTTTTTAATTTTTAAAAATAGATTTATTAATTTTTATAGTAAAAAATAAGAAGAAAATTATTAAGAAAAAAGTTTATTAAGAAAACAATTTTTTTTAATTTTTTAAAATAAAAAATATGAAAAAACTTATTAAAATTCTTTTTTAATTTCTAAAAATAGAAAATAAGGAAAAAATTATTAAGAAAACATTTATTAGGAAAAAAAATTTTTTAAGTTAAAAAAAAAAAAAAAAAAAACACGGACGGACCTAACCCTAGGACTAATGGTGAAAGCAAAGCTATACAGGCAAAATCTCACCCAGAAGCATACACCTATACACTCACAAAAAAAGGAAAAGGGGAAAAATTAATATATCCTGCTCCCAAAGTCCACCTCCTGAATTTGGGATGATTCGTTGTCTATTCAGGTATTCAACAGATGCAGGCACATCAAGTTGTTTGTGGAGCTTTAACCC
The DNA here is from genome assembly GCF_028021215.1 of Eschrichtius robustus. Lineage (NCBI taxonomy): Eukaryota > Metazoa > Chordata > Mammalia > Artiodactyla > Eschrichtiidae > Eschrichtius > Eschrichtius robustus. The sequence goes on along the minus strand of NC_090842.1, from coordinate 35,287,543 downwards.
GCTGCTTCTGAGGCTGCTGGGAGGGATTTCCCTTTCTCTTCTTTGTTCGCACAGCTCCTGGGGTTCAGCTTTGGATTTGGACCCGCCTCTGCGTGTAGGTCGCCTGAGGGCGTCTGTTCCCCGCCCAGACAGGACGGGGTTAAAGGAGCAGCTGCCTCGGGGGCTCTGGCTCACTCAGGCCGGGGGGAGGGAGCGGTACGGATGCGGGGCGAGCCTGCGGCGGCAGAGGCCGGCGTGACGTTCCATCAGCCTGAGGCGCGCCGCGTGTTCTCCCGGGGAAGTTGTCCCTGGATCACGGGACCCTGGCAGTGGCGGGCTGCACAGGCTCCCGGGAGGGGAGGTGTGGAGAGTGACCTGTGCTCGCACACAGGCTTCTTGGTGGCGGCAGCAGCAGCCCCAGCGTCTCACGCCCGTCTCTGGGGTCCGCGCTGATAGCCGCGGCTCGCGCCCGTTTCTGGAGTTCGTTTAGGCGGCGCTCTGAATCCCCTCTCCTTGCGCGCCAGGAAACAAAGCGGCAAGAAAAAGTCTCTTGCCTCTTCGGCAGCTGCAGACTTTTTCCCGGACTCCCTCCCAGCCAGCACCGAAGCCCGAGCCTCAGCTCCCAGCCCCGCCCGCCCCGGCAGGTTAGTAGACAAGCCTCTCGGGCTGGTGAGTGCTGCTCGGCACCGATCCTCTGTGCGGGAATCTCTCCGCTCTGCCCTCCACACCCCTGTGGCTGCGCTCTCCTCCGTGGCTCTGAAGCTTCCCCCCTTTGCCACCCGCAGTCTCCGCCCGCGAAGGGGCTTCCTAGTGTGTGGAAACCTTTCCTGCTTCACAGCTCCCTCCCACTGGTGCAGGTCCCATCCCTATTCTTTTGTCTCTGTTATTTCTTTTTTCTTTTGCCCTACCCAAGTACGTGGGGAGTTTCTTGCCTTTTGGGAGGTCTGACGTTTTCTGCCAGCGTTCAGTGGGTGTTCTGTAGGAGCAGCTCCGCGTGTAGATGTATTTCTAATGTATCTGTGGGAAGGAAAGTGATCTCCGCGTCTTACTCTTCCGCCATCTTGCCCCTCGTCCTCTCTGACTGTGTTTTTATCTTGTGTTGTATCTCCAGCACCATGCCTGGCACATAGTAGGTATCTGATAACTATCTGTTCAATGACTATAAAACTAATTAAGGCTCTACAAATCTTCATTCTAATTAGAGCACATTGTGGAAAGCCTACCAGACTAAGAAATTTTAGATTTTTTTTTATAAGCTACAAGGAGTCATTGAAGGTTTTTGAGAAGAGGAGATATGTGAGCTGAGCTTTGTTTTAATAAGATCTCTGTAGAAATGGAGGTGGAGAGCCCATAAAGGAGGCTGTGGCAGAGTCCAAGTGATGGACAGTGCCTAAAGAGGGACAGTGGCCATGAGGGAAACCAGTGTCTTGCTCCACTCTGACCCCCATGGACAGCCTGACAGTGACATCACAATCACCCTCTGGATCTCCTACCCTTGGAGGTTAACATCCCGGCTCTGGCCTAACGCTGCCCTTTATGTTCACATTTATGTTCACATCTAGGGGACAATACCCTACCATCTGAGTCATCCAGGCCAGCAACCAGAGGCAGAGGGTTCAACAAAGCAAGAGCGTGCCACCTTTCCGCCCAAGGCATGACCAAGGCTCCATGATGACAGAGCAATCAGAGGACCTGAAGGATTCCCTGCCCACAGAGAGGAAGCATGTGTGGAGGACGGCCGAGGAGAGGCGGATGTCAGACCTCGCGCGGGTGTTGGAGTGGCTGGAGCGGAGGCAGGGGAAGAAGAAGCAAGCTCTCCAGGTGTGTACTGTCAAAGAAAACCTGCAAGGAAGGCTTCACTCGAGACTACTGCAGTATGATGTGACGGGGTGAGGGGAGGGTTTGCAGCACCGGGGTGAGCCAGTAGAAAAGCACCGGAGGACATGGGGGGGGGATTGTCAATGATGTGATCAGGCCATCCTTGTTGGCTAATTATCCCTATGGAGTTAGGCTCTTACCCTCCCACAGAGACTGGGAGGTGGGAATGCTATCTTTCCTGATGATTGCCTTTCAAAGGGATGGCTCCCAAGCTCTGGAGAAAAACATTCCTGGATTATAAAGCTGGGCAAGAGGCTGGGAGAAGATTTACATCTCGAAGCGGCAGAGAAAGAATTTACAGGTGTACATTCGCTAAAGGAATTGTTCTAGGAAAAGGGAGGTCAAGGTCCTAGAGTCAGGAAGAAACCTACCTAGTTTAGTCGAGGTGAAGGGACCTTAAAGCCATCTTGGTCAGTGTTGGAGAAGGGCTGAGAGGCAATAGCTTCTAGTGTCTTGATGATCTCAGAATGGGTCGTCCCACTGTCCCCAGGTGCTTCCATCCACATGATGGTCCCAGGGTCAGAGAGCATTCTCCACCTCCACTATCCCCACTGGGACTCCTGCTAACATACCTCTTCCTTTCTATTCCTGCATTAAAACTATTTGTAACTGCCTGTCTTGGTCCATTTGGGCTGCTACAACCAAATACCATAGGCCAGGTGGTTTAGAGACAACAGAAATTTCTTTCTTCCAGATCTAGAGGTTGGGAAGTCCCAGATCAAGGTGCCAGCAGATTTGGTGTCTGATGAAGGCCTGCTTCATGGTTCATAGATGGCTGCCTCCTTGCTATATCCTGATAAAGAGGAAGAGTCAGGAGAGCTCTCAGGGGCCTCTGTTTTAAGGCCCTAGTCCCATTTATGAGGGCTCCACCCTCATGACATAACAACCTCCTGAAGTCCCCACCTCCTAATACCATCACATTAGGAGTTAGGATTTCAGCATAGGAATTTAGGGGGACACAAACATTCAGTCTGTAGCACCACCCTTTCCTCTTTCTCCAGGAACTATGACAACCGATTTTGCCCCAGTTTCCCCCAGAGTTCCCCTCTGGGCCCATCGTCTACAGAAAATTAAGCCATGTCCTTGGAAAGTGGTCTCCTCTGCAGAGGATGTCACCTTATCTTGACTCCCCTGGCTCCCAGAGAAAAAAGGGTGAAAATGGCATTACTAAGAACAATGATAACTTTTATTAAGCGTTTCCTGTGTGCCAGGCCCTGTGCTTACTGCAATGAGTTGTCTGGTCAACTGCTCCCAGCAAGGCTACAATTTGCTTGAGCTCACAGAGCTAGTGAGGGGCCGAGCCAGGGCTCAAACTCAGATTTATCCAGTTTCCAAGCTCGTGGGCTGTCAGGCCCACGCACCATCACCACCTCCCCTTCCCCTGCTTCACCCAGTTCAGCGGCCCCTGCCTTTCAGGGGAGCTCCTGTTCTGGTTATGTGCTTACTTATCAATTATAGTCAGAGAGATCTGGAGTGCCAGTTCCATCAGATACCCGTAAACACATCTGACAAACATATTTTACTCTAAGGCGTTAGTGATTTACCTACCCTCCCCCTTCCCCCCATTTTTTGGGCCTCTCATTACTCATTCACAGAAATCACATTCAGTTCTATGATGAATATGTTTGATCCCATCTCTTCATACTAAGATTATATTCCTTTTTTAAAAAATTTTATTGGAGTATAGTTGATTTACAATGTTGTATTATTTTCAGGAGTACAGCAAAGTGAATCAGTTATACATATACATATATCCACTCTTTTTTTTAGATTCCTTTCCCATATTGGCCATTACAGAGTACTAAGTAGAGTTCCCTGTGCTATATAGCAAGTTCTTATTAGTTATCTATTTTATATTCAGTAGCATGTATATGTCAATCCCAATCTTCCAATTTATCCCTCCCCCTCTTTATCCCCTGGTAACCATAAGTTTGTTTTCTACATCTGTGACTGTACCTCGTTTTTGTAAGTAAGTTCATTTGTACCATTTTTTTTAGATTCCACATATAAGCGATATCAAATGATATTTGTCTCATAAGATTATACTCGAATAATGTTTTCACAGCTTTACATTATATGTGGCTTTTATTGTAAATAATTTTGGACCCAGGGAGGGAACAATTTAATTTGAAAATACAATTAAATCTTCAAGCATCATTACCCTTGCCAGAAGCATTTGTATTTTGAAAGAAGCTCCTGAGAGAGAGGGTGATGCTTCCGTGGCAGGTCTCGTATGGCAGGTGGCGGGGGACCCTTTAGTGAAGACGGTTGGGGGGGGGCTGTCTGTGGCCTCCTCTCCCTTCTCCTGGCAATCCAGGCTTTTCTCCACTTCAGCACGATTATGGAGCTACCCAGAGGGCTGTGCCCCTTGTGATTCATTTGCCATCCATGAAGACCCCTGAAGTTCAAAGTCTCAGCCACAGGGGCCACTGAATCGTGGCTATTGCAGTTTCCTTGGGTCTGTGGTATCACCACATCCATTCCACTCAGCTTCCTCCAAAAATGGGGGCTGGTAGCTACTCAGGTGACTCTTGAGGAGAGGCTGAGGGTTGAGAGGAGAAGGTGGGAGGTGGGCCACCCCTGGGGGATCTGGCCTTAGTCTCTCTCTAATCAAGCTGCAGCATCAGCCCTGGCCCCAGCTTGCGCCCCTTCCCCCCACTAAGCCAAACAAAACCCCGAAGTTGAGTAGCACCCCGTCCTTTGATGGCCTGAAGCAGGACCTTGGACAGCTTCCTTCCACCCATCCAGATGGCTTATCAAAACCCTCCTTCCGCCCATACAGTGTTGCTGACATTCATGGAGGGCTTAGCACGTCTGCGCAGTGATTCATTTATTTCCCACTATAACCCTATGAAGTAGGTTCTGCTATCGTCCCCGTCCTCAGAGAGAGCCGTCCCTTGCCCAAGGTTGCCCAGCCACTCAGCCATAGAGCAGGATTGCAAGCTGGGCCGTCAGCCCTGGAGACCAGTCTCAGCCATCACCCCATGACCCCGACACCCCACGGCACACCCCAAGAGGAGACCTAGTTGATTCAGTTTCCCCACTATGCTCCAGCACCCCATGCCCACCCCTTAGAGATGGGCCTGGATGTGCCTCTGTGGGCCCCTCCCCCGATGGGCCCTGGTGCTCCCTAATGAACCTTACTCTTTCCCTGGGCGCTCCTGGCAGCTTTCAGGGCCGAGCACACATGCCTCGAATGGACTTGCACGTGCCTGACCTTCCTTTCCCAGCAGGCAGACAGGAGCACCCAGGGAAATACAAAGGCAGGAGGCATTGTGATCGCAACTCTGGGAGGACAAGATGGGGTGGGAGTGGGGCAAGGAGAGGAGGGGCTCTGGGCACAGGGAGCAACCCTGGCTGGGCTTGAAGGCTGGAGGTCGTGGTAGGGAAGTGGCAGCTAGAGAGGCCATTTGAGGGCCGGAAGGAATACCTACCAGGCTGGGGCATGGGGCCCTCACGTGGACGGTGATAGTGATGGATTTTGGGGTGGAGAGGGACAGCCAGACCTGGGGATGGAAGGCCATCCTGGGGGTGGTGTGATATGGATACCGGGTGCGTCAGGAGGCAGAGGGGCTGCGAGGGGGAACGGGAGCGCCAGAGTGGGTGCGAAAGCTGGGTGGCACCTTCCCCTCTGCAGGGTGCAGGGCTGGTCTGTGCCCAGTGGGCCAGCCACAGGGTTTTTCTCCCTGTTCTTTCAGAAGAACAAACCCAAGGTGGTGACACTCTCTACAGCACCTGTGAAGGAAGAAAAGAAAGGCAAAAATGTCCAGAAACAGCAGGGAGGGAACCACCAGGTGGCATTCTCTAAGCAGGTGACACAGCCCCACCACTGTCTCCATGTGGAGGAGAGGCACCCACTCTGCTCCTGCGCGGGGTCGGCTACTTTTTTTTTAATTTAAAGCTCTAAAATTCATTCCTGCCCCACACTAGCACCCAAATGGATCACCTGCCCCCTCCACCCACCCAGCCCCCACCAACACTCTGCACACCCTGGTGGGAAGACTTGCACCCCTGTGGTAGAGTTCATTCTTCCCGGGTGCCACCTCCCTCCCCTAAATCACTCCGGAGTGCCGCTGGAAAGAGGAGACCGCCAGCGAAGGCTGTGGTTTCCATGGTCCCTCAAGGCCTCCCTTTGAGCTATGGGGACAGAAGGGAGGCGTTGGTGAGCGGACACCAGTGTGCATTCCTGTCCCAGTGTCCCGGCACCCAGAGCAGGACTCTCCTTCGGCCCCCTCGCCTGCCTTTCAGCAAGCCCTGGCACTTGCTCATTTGGGGAATGAAGGAGGCGGAGCCAGATCCCTGTTCTCTCGCCTGTAATGTCTCTCCAGCTCCCCTCCCAGGCTTCAGGGCAAAGCTCCAAAAAGCACGGGGAAGCCTCCGCCCTATACCGAAGGCTCTACAGAGCGGAAGCAAAGGGAAAACGCCTCAGCAGCATGACCCCGGGCAATTACCCCAAGGATGCACCTAGGAAATCTGGTAAGGGAAGCGCCTTGGTCCGGATGCCAGAACTGTCCTCATAACTGCCCTCCTATCAGAGGGACCCAAAGCCCACAGCATCCTTAGGGCAGCACCATCCACGTCGACCCAACCTCTGTGTATGCAGGAGCCCCACGTGACTGGGGAATCACAGCGCAAGGGGGTGTGGCCTGGACAGGAGGCGAGCGGATGTCAAGGCTCAGCTGGCGCCAGGGTGTTCTCTTCTCAGGAAGCCAGTGTAATGTCCCCCAGGTTCCTGAAGCCATTTTGGTGACATCGACCTCATGTCCAAATGATCTAATTAGTTTAGATACTGTGACAATGTCAAGGTGCTACAGAAGGTACCACACCTGCTGGCTTGAAATCTGCCCGGTGATGCTTGCACCCAAGAAGAGGTGGGCTTAGGTTATGCCAGACACCTATTGCCAAGACTGCCTGAGTTCAAATCCCAGCCCCACCAATCGATAACAATTGTTTATGAGATGTTATATAATCCCAAGCCACTCCAACTCTGGGGTCTGGTTTTCACATCCATAAAATGAAACATAACATGACCTGCCTCACAGTATAGTTGTGGGTTGAGGCACGGAACATACTTAGCCTGATACAGAGTAGGTGCTCAATAAATGTTAGCAAATGGTTATTTCTAAGTAAACATTTTGCTAATGTTCTCTGGTGGGCTGTGTTGGAAAAACAGAGGCATTTATTGTGCCTGGCCCCTTGGGATGGAGGTGTATGGTAAAAAAGAAATCTGGAAGGGATTCCAATTAGCCCAAAGGCAGAGGGGCAAGAGCCTTCAAGCAGGGGCTGGTTCTCCTGTACAAACTGCCCCCATTGTGCCCAAGAAAAGCTCTTTTTTTTTCTTTTTCATTGAAAAAGTCATTGTAACCAAACTGTAGTTACTTGCCTGTCAGAACTAAATATGATTGGCTCTAAATGCAAGGCAGAATCCTGGACTGAATCCTAAAATAGCTCTTCAGTGGAAAAACTGGTGAGATCCAAGAAAGCTCTGTAATGTGCCCAGGTTAATTGCTTGTTCCCTGCTTATGTAAGATGTTAACATTAGGGGAAACTGAGTGAAGGGTGTGTAGGAACTCTCTGTACCATCTTTGCAACTCTTCTGTAAATCTTAAAGTACTCCAAAATAAAAAGTTTATTTAAAAAGTAGAAAGAGATTGACTTCCCCAAGTTTCCCGTCACTCTCAGTGTCCTGGTCCTGCTGGGACCCTGAGCATCTGTAGGTCTCACTTCCAGTGGCTGTTTCCTTCTCCCTGCTCTCTGCCAACCCAAACACAGAACACATTTCCTTCATTTCTCCCCAAACCTTTCACATGAAGCCTTTATGTATAAGCAGACTTTACTGAAGGTTTCGGGCAACAGAGGGAAATAATTACATCACAGACTTAACACAGCAAACATATTAGAAGTCGATTATGATCCCCTCTTGTTCTTCAAAGTCCTTTGTCCCCTGCCACCAGGAGATTTCCCTGGCTACATTTCCTGCAGGGGTGGCCTCCAGATGTTTTCCTCAACCCCAAGACTAGGGCTAGAGTCAGACAAGCCAGGCACCCAAGTCACAAGATTTAAGGAGGTGCTCTCTCTCAGGTGACAACCCTGCACTTTCATGAGCCTGAGAGAAAGCACCTCCTTCAATTTTGTCCCCTGGGTACCTCGTTTGTCTCACTTTAGTCCTGGTTCTGCCCAGCTCTCCCTCTTCTTCCCTCTTTCCTCTCCCCTCCACTCCATCCTCTGCCTTCCTTGCCCCGCACATTCCCATTGGCTTCTTACATCAAGGGATCACTTTGTTTCCTTTGTTTCACTGTCTCATTCCACACTCAATGTAATCTATGAAGATATTTTCCTAAACAAAGGCAGTTCCTTCCCTAAGAGAAACTCTCATGCAAGTCGATTCATTTTTTTCATTTCACGGAACAAGGATGCCAGCAGGGCAGGCTGACTCACCAGCTATTTGGTCTTCTGCAGTTCCCCCTGCATCTGCCCAGCCCTGTCCCGCACAAAACCACACTGTTGGAGAGCAGTCTTCCGTCTCCTAATGTAATACAACCAATGGCCACTGGGGGTCAGCAGGTGCTCATGCCCCTCAAGTGCAGCAGCTGTTCAGAGGCATCCAGGAACCACCTGCGCATGCAGGTGTGGCACCCAGGACTGAGTCAGGGCTGAGCCTGGGCACAGCAAGGGGAACTTACTGTGAAGGCTGTCAGGAAGCCTGAAATGAGTGAGCAGGATCTGGTTTGGGAGTGAAGATCAAGACAAAGCAGCCTCTAGGAAGGGCATAGAGGCAGTTAAGGGCTAAAGCAGGAGTCTAAGGAGGGGGTAAGTGTAGATCAAGGAAAAGTATTCTAGACCAGAACATCTGTTTCTAACCTCCCCCAGCCCCACTCAGCACCCAAATCATTAGCGTCATTTTCAAGAACCAGATCCCCTGTGTGTCCCACGTTCCCTGTCGGAAGAGTAAGCTCTTTCCACTCTCCATGTCGTGGTTCTGTGTTGACCCGGTGGGCATGACCATCAAACATTCCCCACCACCTTCGGGACTGGAATGTGACAACTCAGCCCGTGCAATCACAACCACTCCTGCTCTTCTGTGTTTTCAGTGTTGTGATGGCCACAAAATCAGAATCTGCAAAACATTGTGAGTGTTCTGAATGAATGATATTAACTGTCCCTGGCTCCAGAACACCGAAGCGAATAGAAGCAACAGTGACAACACCCATGTGGAATACTTTCGCTTTTCAGAGCAAACTGCTTCGCCTTTGTCACCTCACCTAATTTTCACCAAAACTCCCACTCACTGCTGAAATGCCCCTGTCCCTCCGCTGATTACCATTCGGCACATTCAGGATGCAACAGCCTGCTCCCCCTCCCTTCTCCTCCATTGCCTCTCCTCCCTTGAATTCCCTGAGCACACTTTCTTCTACTTTCTTTCCTCTTTCACCACCCTCTCCTGGTCCCCTCTGAGGGCTCACCCATAAATGCTGACTGCTTGGCCTCCTCCCAGTACAGCCTCTAGGTCAGCCCAACCCAGACCCAAGGCAGCAAGAGATCCATACGGCTAAGCTGAAGCTGTGGTCTTGGGTCACCCTCACTTCTGTGAAAAAAGGGTGCAAAATATTCCCATTTGGTGGGCTTCTTTCCCCTGCTTCATCTGATTTCCATAAGGCTTCTCTGACCCACACATAATTTCCACTTAAATTTATTAACCTCATATATTTCTAACTTGCTACTAACCAACCTTCCCTTCTTTCCCCCTTCCCAGACCTAAATTTCCCCTCTGAATTCCCCACTGATCAGTACTGCCATTCTCATCCCATTATACAAGTTTCCTGGCTGATTCTATCCAAAGGAGTGGCTTTAACCACTGTCTAGGGAATTCCAAATCCAAATCTCCGGACAGCCTTCTCTCCTGAGTTCCATCTACATGCCTGCTCCCAATGTTAGCTTGGATGTCTCTCAGGCTCCGCAAACCCCCATGCCTCCCCTTCACAGGGGCCATCGCGTGGGCTAGCACTGGCCCAGCACAGTGGCCCAAGTCAGAAGTTATCTCCCTCCACAACCCTTTATGACCCGTTACTGGGTCCTAGAGATTGTACCTCCTTCATACCTTTCATCTCTTTTACTTCCTCTCCACTTTAACTACTACTATTTTAGTTTAACCCCGATCCTGTTCCACCCTAAGAACCTCCAATAGCTTTCCTCCTCTATGGCTACCAAATTGGCCTTTCTAATTTATTTGGGTCTTTATGTTTAAAGGGAGTTTCTTAGAGGCAGCAGATGATTGGGCCTTGCATTATTTTCAATCCAGTCTGACAATTTCAATCTTCCCATTGGGATTGGGATATTTAGACCATTTACACTGAATGTAATCATTGATATGGTTGAGTTTAAACCTACCATGTTGGTTTTTTTTTTTTTTAAATTATTTATTTATTTATTTATTTATTTATTTTGGTTGTGTTGGGTCTTCGTTTCAGTGCGAGGGCTTTCTCCAGTTGCGGCAAGCGGGGGCCACTCTTCATCGCGGTGCGCAGGCCTCTCACTATCGCGGCCGCTCTTGTTGCGGAGCACAGGCTCCAGACGCGCAGGCTCAGTAGTTGTGGCTCACGGGCCCAGTTGCTCCGCAGCATGTGGGATCTTCCCAGACCAGGGCTCGAATCTGTGTCCCCTGCGTTGGCAGGCAGATTCTCAACCACTGCGCCACCAGGGAAACCCCACCATGTTGGTATTTGTTTCTAATTTATTCCATCTATTCTTTGCCCTCCCCTTCCTGTTTTTCTGCCTTCTTTTGGGCTGAGTAGTTTTTGTGATTCCATTTTATCTTCTTTGTTGGCTTGTGAACTATAACTCTTTGTTGTGCTATCTTAGTAGTTGCTTTAGGGTTGACAGGATTCATCTTCGACATATCACAGCCTACCTTCACCTCATAGTCTGTATCACTCACGTAGAACATAAGGAGCTTACAAGAGTATACTTCCATTTCTCCTCTCCCAACCCTCAGGCTACTATTGCCATTCATTGTACTTCTCCATAAGTTATTATAAACCCCACAATACACTGTTATTACTCTTGCTTTAAGCAAGTATCTTTTAGAGAGACTTCAATGTTTATCCATAGTTAACATTTCTAGGGCTCTTCATTGCTTTACATAGGTCCAGCTTTCTGCCTGGAGTCATTTCCTTCTGCCTAAAGGTCTTCCTTCAACAATTCTTATGGTGTGGGCTTGTTGGTGACAAATTCCTTCAGCTTTTATATATCTGAAAAGGTCTTTATTTCACTTTTGTTTCTGAAAGGTACTTTTGCTGAGTGTAGAATTCTAGACTGACAAGCTTTTTTCTTCAGTGTTTTAAAGTTGTGCTCTGCCTTCTAACTTGCATTGTCACCAGTGAGAAGTTGGCTGTCGTCTTTATTTATGTTCCCTGTAATGTATCTTTTTCCTCTGACTTCTTTGGAAGTTTTCAGGCATCTTGATGATGATGTGTCTTGATGTCGTTTGCTTCATGTTTCTTGTGTTTGTGTTTGGGGTATGTTGAGATTCTTGGTTTATAGTTTCCATCATATTTGGAAAATTTTGGACCATAATTTCTTCAAATATATTTTCACTCCTCCCCTCTCCTCCTCTCCTTCAGGCACCACAATTACACATATTTGAAGTTCTGAAACTCAGTAGGTTTTTTCCCAGTCTTTTCTCTCTGTGTTTCATTTTGTATAGTGTCTGTCGCTATGTCTTCAAATTCACTAATTTTTCCTTCTACAATACCTAATCTGCTATTAATCCCACCCAATGTATTTTTCATACTAGACATTGTAGTTTTCATGTCTAGAATTTCAATTTGGGTCATTTTCAATCTTCTGTGTCTCACCTTAGCATGCTCAAGCTTTGTTGAACATACAGAGCTATACAGTTATAATAGCTGTTTTAATGGTCTTGTCTACCAATTCTATCTGTGCAGTTTCCTCTCCTGCATAACTAGGATTCAGCTGAGAGAAGCTTTTGCAGATCTCTGCAGCTCTCCATGCAGTTTTCTCCTGTTACTCTGCCCTGTGAATTCTAGCTTCCTTGGCGCATTTAAATTGTCTATTCTCTCTCCCCAACTCAGGGAAACTGCTAGATACTATCTAGGTTTTCCCCTCCCTGTGCTGCAACCTGGAAGCATCTCCCAGCTCTCAGCTGGGGCTCCCATGGGACTCACCTCTTCCTTTTCTCAAGGGCCACTGCCCTGAGTTACCTGTTGTCCAATGTCTGAAAAAGGCTGTTTCATGTATCAGGCCGCACTTTATAGCTGCTTAAGATGGAAGGATAAATCCAGTCCCTGTTACCCTATCTTGGCTGAAAGCAGAAGTCTCACATTGGCTTTTCCAAAGCACAAACCTAATTGAGTGCAATGACAAGTCATTGAAAAATTTTAGGAGGGAAGCTACCAAGTTAGATTTGAATTTTTAAAAGGTGACTCTGGCTAAGGGCCACTAAAAGATGTTGGGAAGACACTGGGAACACATTTCCAAAGTAAACCTTGACAAAGTCTGGGCGCCTAGACTAAGAAAATGGAACTCACTTGGCTTTCTCTCCTTGCCCACTATTCTCAGAGCATTCTGTCCATGCCAGGCAAGGGTGCATTCCTAATGCAGAGAGTTGGAGGGCAGTTCCCAACTCTGTCTCTATGAGTACAGAGTAGTCCCTGGAGTCCCAAACATAGCTCACCAGAAGTCTAACTTATCTGTTCAGCCATGGACTCAGGAACATGGGACATTTTGTCCAAGAGGGTAGCCAGGACAGGCTCCCAGAAAAAGGCACTGACAACCTGGGTTCACATTTTCCTGGATCCACTACTGTCTATGGCATCTTGGGCACGTGACTTAATTTCTCCAATCCTCCACTTTCCCATTTGTTCAATGGATGTGACATGGTTGTGAGATTGTAGTTGCCCCCCTCCCTAGAAAGGCTTTAGAACACTGCCTGGCACATAAGTTATGCAATAAATGTTAGCTAATATGTAAAATTATCATTACCTTTTCTATTACTACTCTTCTTTCCTACATGAGACCTACCTTGACCCAGAAGAGGATCAGATGTCTCAGGAAAGGCTATGGCCCTTTCCCCAAGGGATTTCAATTTGTGTCAATGAAGATGTGTAGCTCAGGATTCTCCTGGAACATAGGACCAATTTCCACCATGCACAAACAGACTGCTAACACCACCTGACCCTATCACTCTATTAGGGCCCAGCTGTCAGTTTAGAGAGCCATACTGGACATAAAGGTTCCAGTTCAGCCACTGACTCATTATGAGACCTTGGGCAAGTCAAAGCTTCTCTCCAGGCCACTGTACCTCCCTTTATGTAATTGTAGAAGGTCTAGACTCCCCCAGACATATCCTGGTAAAATTCCTGAATTTTATTTATGAAATCTAGCAAGCTTACAGGAAGAACAACTTACTTACAAAGGAAAAAGAGTCAGATTAGCATCAATCTAGAAGTGAAATGAACACCTATAGACTACTGAGAACAAAGATTTATAATCTCATAAACCTATCCTCAGCCCGTATATAAGTTTCCATTGGGGTGAATGAATGATATTTGCAAATTCAGAAATATTTAGGGACTTTCTCAGCCATTTATCCATTCATCTATAGAAAATGCCCTGGAAGAGAGCAGAGGCACCAAATTAGGGAATAACTGGTTTAAAAATCAAAATCTAGATACACACTTAAAATCATGCGATATAGAAAGAATGAAAAAAAGATAGGCAAAGAGATAACAAGAAATGCAAACATATGAGGTGGATTTAAGGCTAAAAGGAACAACAGGGTAAAAGAGGGATATTTTAAAATGTTAAAGAGAACAAATAATAACAATAAACCTACACACAGCAAAAAAAAGTAGTTAAATAAACATTTAGAAATGCAAAGAGAATCTGTCAAAAATAAAGTTATAGTAGGAGACTGCAAAATACCTCTTTCAGAACCCAATAGACAGATCAAAGAGACAATTACAATAAGTGCCTAGAAGAATCTAACAATGTAATTAACAAACCATAACTTTATAGTTGAATAGAGAACACACATTTTTATATGGCCAAAGAATATTTCTAAAAATCATCTGCATATTCATCAAAAGAAAACATTAACATTCAAAATAGTAAAGATTTTAGGGCCACCTACAGTATCCTAAAGCAATAACTAGAAATAAAATTAAAATTAAAAGATAATCTCAACAGAAATTAAGAAACACTCCTAAAATACCATTATTTCAAAGAAAAAAACTATTGAAAATAAGTCTGTTTCATACCAAAATCCATGGGATGAAGGCAAAATCTATGCCCAGAAGAAAATTTACAGCAAAAACTAAAAGTAATCGTTCTTGTCTGTATAAAACAAACAAAAAAATTAACACTTTTATTAATTTAATGATATAGAAGAAATAATTAATACGAAAAAGAGAGAATTAATACATTAAATACCAACTAAGATTAGTGAAATACAAGATTAAAAATAGTTAAAAGCATAAATCCAAAGCTAACTTTTTAAAAAACCAAGTGACAAATAGCATGAAGTTATCATGAGCCTTGTCAAAAGAAGAGTCAAAAATATACAAGATTTTATATGAGAAAGGATGCATAAGCAAAGATACGAAATACATTAAATGAATTATAATAGAATACTATATGCACATCTACACAATACATTTGAAAATCCAGCATAAATGAATCATTTCCTATCAGACTATAAATTATCAAAATGGGCATAATAAAGCGTAGAAAAGTTGAATAGAGCAATTTCTGAGGTAAAAATTGAAAGATGGTAGACATTTTCCCACTAAAAAAGGCACCAGGACAAATGATTTCCCACCAAGTTCTACCTAACATTTAAAAAGCAAATAATCCCAATGTTACTTCAACTATTGCAGGCCATATAAAATATAGACATTTGTGCATTAATTTCACAAGCCATCATAAGCTTAAACTTAAAAGATTAGGCAAAAAAGCAGGCCAATCTCACAATAATAGATGATTTTAAAATGATTTTAAAAATTTTAGCAGATAGACTTAATGTATGAAAATATAGCAAATATATCCATGTATGAAATGAATAATAAACCGTGACCAGGTGGGATTTATTATAGCAGGTTACGAATGGTTAGGTTAATCAATATCAAGATATCTAATAACATAATTTATTACATCAATAAATTAAAGGAAAACCATATGATCAGTAGATGATAGAAAAGCAATAAATAGAATCAATCAATTATTACTAATAAAAACTCTGTGTAAACCAAGAGTAGAGCTGCTAAATGTTATAAAACATATTCCAAAAATAGTGGCAAATATCATTCTAAATGATGAAATGCTGAATCACTTTAATTAAAATCAGAAACAAAATGAGGCATGACTGCTATCATCATTATTGACATTGTTTTGGAGGGTCTGTCAAATGCAACATGTCAAGAAGAGTACATCATTTTTATAAACATTAGGAGGGATATATTTTCATTTTTCTCCTGATATGATTGCCTTTCTGCAAAACTCAAGAAATTCTAGTCAAAAAATAATAAGATCTGGTATGGTTGTTGGTGTACTAGAAAAAAAATTTTTAAACAGTAGTCTTTTCTCTATACTAGTCACACCAGTTAGAAATAGAAATGAAAAGAAAATATTCCACTCGCACAAGTAAAAATCTGTAAAATACAGAGAAGTATGTTTAACAAGAAAATAATTAAGGTCTCCAAGCTCTAGTCCCAACAGTATTTCACTCAGTACCAACCCCGTATTTGGGTAACATCTGACCCTCACTCTTTCATTTCATATATGTGTGTCTTTGTGCACGCTGTTCCTCCTGCCCGCCCATGCTGTTCCTCCCTTTTTCATCTGATAAACTATTTGTCCTTTAAAAATCCAGCTCAAAGTTGATCTCCTCTGATACCTTCCCCTAAACCCCCCTTTAGGCTAACGTTCACTTTAGGTGAATTTTCTCTGGGGAGTGAGAGAAGATTGAGAGAAGGAAACAAATGAAAGGAGAGAAAGGGAATGAGTTGAGGAAATGAGGGGAAAGGAGGGAGAAAAAGATGAATAGGGATTAAACGAATGTTAAGAAGGAGAACCTGCCAAAGCCTTGAAAAGACCTCATGTCTCAGTGATGTCTGAAGCCCTTGCAGCCTTCCAGGCCTATCCCCTTCCTATCCACCCTACTTCTCACCCCTACCAGGATCTAACTCCCTGGTGACATCTGTCCAATTTCAGACTTAGACATCAAGGATGAAACCACCCAAGAGTCCACTCAGCGCTCAACGCCATACCATCGACAAAGCATCATAGAACCCATGTTACAGGATGCTATCTTTGTCCCACGGAAGTCGACCCTCTTGCGAGACTGGGTTGGCAAGATGCCCGACGTCTCCTACGAGCGGAAGCTGAAGAGCCTCATGGAGAAGGGCAACGAGCCCAAGATGGAGATGGTGAGGATGCTGAAGCCGGAGGAGGTGCTGAGCTGCCGGTGAGCGGCCCTGCGCAGGTGGGGCTGGGCGCGTTCTGCAAGACCAGGCTTTGCTCACGACTGCCTGTGGTTCATACACCTGGGCCGAGCCCAGAGCAAGGGAGGGTGGCTGCAGCATGTCCGGGCTCTGTCTCCGAGTCCAGAGGGCTGCTCCAGGGCTGAAGCTGTTGGGTTTCTGAGCAGAGAATCATCTCCTGAATGGACACAACATTTAGGCGCTGCCATTTTGATGGCACGCCTTTGGACACATACACAACCTTTCCAGAATTTCTATTTGTTTCACAAAAGAAACCATGAATATTATTCACAACGGAAAGAACGAGTTGTTTGTGGCCTCGTTTTAACAGGAAACTCCCCCAAGATCCTTTACACGATGGTGTTGAATTGCTGGTGACAGTAGCCGCCATTCCCAGGGCCACCTGCTGTATGTTTGGGGTTTTAGACTCCGAAGGGATCATGAACAAAGTATGAAACCATTTGGTATTTACTGCTCTTACCAAGGGGTCTCACTTCTTGCTTGTTCTTTGTCATACTTATCAAGACCCACTGGTTTTCAGCAACACCAAACAGCTTGGTTTCTGCCCCCAAATCCAAGCATCCCTCCCCAGCCCAATGTTATTCTTTACTGTAAAGATGTAACTGACAACAGTCAGAAACTTTGGCAAAGGAGGAAATAGGACAAGAGACTAAGGTAGTCATCCTTGTAGAGTTCACAGCAGTGAACTCACCTGTAGGTTTCAGACGGCCTCAGATGCCTGGCATCCGAGGACCCCACCACACAGTCCTGCTCTGCTGGCTGACTGGCTGTGGGATGGAGGGGTGGAATGGCTAACTGGCTGAAAGTTGGACAGGCAGTCTCCTCGACTAGAGGGGGCTTCTGGCTCACGCCACCTCCACAGCTGGATGACTTTGGCTATGGGTTTCAAATTGATAAAGTGGTTTTAATTGATTCCGGCCAAAGACAGCCTACCTGGGCTCCATGGTGGGGAGAAAAGAGGCTTGGACAGGGTAGGGGGAGAGAATATTTGGAGAGATGGCAATTAACAAGCCATTAGAAAAACATCCAAGAAAAGGATGAAATTGTCCTTTGCAATCTTAGTGAGCGTCCACAGGTAGATATGTGTGAGATTGCCCCCTGGGGCTGGGCTGGTCAGGGAAGGGTGGGGCTGACCGGAGCCATCAGGGAAAGGTAGTACAGGTATAGCGACTGGTGAGTGGGGTCTGAGCTGGCTGTAAGAACAGGGAAGCTCTGGGCAGATCTTGAAAGAGAAGGGCAGTTCCCTGGTGGCCTACTGGTTAGGATTTCAGGCTTTCACTGCCAAGGGCCTGGGTTCATTCAACCCCTGGTTGGGGAACTAAGATCCTGCGGGGCCACAGGTATGGCCAAAAAAAAAAGAAAAAAAAAAAAAGGAAAGAGAAGGGAGACCATTCCCAATGGGTAGAAAAGCCAGGTTCTATCAATATGCAGCTCCTCCCCCACCATCTGTAGCAAATTAACCAACCAGAATGCAGCCTGAACCGGGGGCCTCCCTCCTTATACTAAAGCTGGGAGCAAGGTCAAAGTTGATGGTGGAATAAGGGATATGATGGCAGAGATACTGTCTAAATCACATAGATGGCATCAGTCCTATTCTTCAGTCAAGTCAGAATGGTGGGGCTTTAGCTAATATTTTAAATCAGTGTTTTAACTTTAACTTTTTAATTGAAAATTTTAATTGTTTGAATACCATTAAAAATACTCACCTCTATTCCTACAATTTTCTCAGCCTTTATTTCCACTGTCCTGGATTTCCCCCAGCCCTTGGCCTCACTCAGATCACACACACATGGCAGTGATGAGAGAAAACACCTAACAATTTGCATCCTGGTTTTTTCTCCCCATTTGGCAATAACGTCACAGCCATATTGCATCTTCTTCTTCCTAATGACATTTTAACACTAGCAGAAGAGTCCTTGAAATGGATATTCCATTTTTTGCTTGACCATTCCTCTGTTGATGGAATTTCCTATTTTCCTATTGTTGATAACCCCAAAATAAACACTTTTGTTTATGTAGCTTTTCTTTCCATTGACTTCTGTACTTGGGATAAGTTGAGCACCTGAGTGGAATTACTGAGTCAAAACTAATAAACCTGAAAAAAAATAATAATAATAATAAACCTGGTTTTTTGGGGGGTGGGGCAGGAGGTGCTTGGCATATATGTTGCCAAATTGATTTCCAAAAGAGTTATACCAATAAAAACTCCCACCAAGTCTGTGGGGTGTCCCAGTCTTTTTTTTTTTTTTTTTTTTTTTAAATCAAGGTGTCAGGCAGAGCTGAATTTTTTCTGGAGGCTCTAGGAAGGAATCTTTTTCCTTGCCTTTTCTGGTTCTAGAGACAGCCTGTATTCCTTTTTTTTTTTTCTTAATTTTAATTTATTTATTTATTTATTTATTTATGGCTGTGTTGGGTCTTCGTTTCTGTGCGAGGGCTTTCTCTAGTTGCGGCAAGTGGGGGCCACTCTTCATCGCGGTGCGCGGGCCTCTCACTATCACGGCCTCTCTTGTTGCGGAGCACAGGCTCCAGACGCGCAGGCTCAGTAGCTGTGGCTCATGGGCCTAATTGCTCCGCAGCATGTGGGATCTTCCCAGACCAGGGCTCGAACCCATGTCCCCTACACTGGCAGACAGATTCTCAACCACTGCGCCACCAGGGAAGCCCAAGTGTGTCCCAGTCTTTTATGAGACCTCTGTCAGCTGCAGAAATGTCTGGAGGGCCAGTCCCTTACAGAGGTCCCACGCTGACGCTGTTTAACTCTTTTCAATGAAGTTTGCACCTGCAGTGACTCCACCCTCAACTGACCTCTTTGGCCTTGTCTCGCACAGATACCTGAGGCTGTCCAAGAACAACATTCGAACTTTGCTCAAGCTGTGCAAGGACGCAGGAATGAACGTGGACATCCACCCCCACGTGGTCGAAGGAGAGATAGATGCGAAAAAGGTGTTCAACCAAAACATCAATGTAGCCCTCTAAATAGCTCCTCTCCCTGGCCACCTCAAGCCCCCTCTGCTGTTGGACCCTCGGCCACCAGATGCCACCCTCTGGCACACCACACCTGGCTCTTCAGACCTGGGGCGTCCCCTTTTGACAGTAGCGATCATGAAACAAGGCTAGACTGCTTGGATCATTGCACTGACGTAGTGTTTTGTCCTCGTCATCCAAGTCAGAACCAACGCAGGAGAAACTATAGGTTTCCTCCCCACTCCCCAAAGAACACTCCTTGGAAAAGCCTTCTTAGAAAGGAAGTCTTAGAAGAAGTGAGAAATGGGAGCCCAGAGTCTCCAGAGGGATTTCAGGAGGGACAAAGTATTGAGGGGCTGCTGGGGACACATGCACCCCAGGTCTTGCCCAACCATCCCCACTATGTCCTGTGGTGGACACGGCCCTGCGGGGAGCTGGCCCTCTTGTGTGCAGGGTGGGGAGCTGATCGGGAGAGCAGGAGGGGGAGGACGCTGTCAACTCAGGTACACAAGGATTACTCAGAGAAGTCACAGAGCAAGGAACTGGCTCAGAGTCACGCAGGCGAGAAGCGGCAGGGCTGGGATGGGAAGAGGGTCCTCACCTTAGTCTCCCGTTCTTGCCTGATGGAGCTTCTGGCAAATCCTGCACGACGGTTCAGAGATGCTGCCTTCCTCTCATGCAGCAACTGCCAATGGAGGTCCCTGTAAGCACTGCAAGTAAGTTCAAATCCCAACTGCCCCACTTACTAGCTGTGTGACTTTTGGCAAGTTACCTTCCTTCTCTGTGCCTTTGTTTCCTCATCTGTAAAATGGGGCTAATGATGGAACCTGCGGAGCAGGGATGCTGAGAAGAGGAAACGAGAGCTTCCATGTGAAGCATGAAGCACAGACATTGACACACAAGAGCTCGATGAACATGTGGGCTGTTTCCCTAGTTCCTGGGGTGGACGAGGAGCAGATTTCCCAGCCCCGGCTTCCCCAGGAGGGGTCCTCAAAACTGGGCCTATCGACGTTGAGTCAAGCCCTGTTGAAAAGCTGCTGATTCCAAACCCATGCCCTTCGTGGTAAGTCCAAAAATTAAACGGTCCCTGAGCCCTCAGGGGCTAGTGAACACCCCCAGGGGATAAGGTGTAGCCGCTGGTCCAGCTGGGCCCCGCTAACCAGGTTTTACTTTCTGCCTCCATATACGAAAAGGGCAGGGATTCCAC
Organism: Eschrichtius robustus; assembly: GCF_028021215.1. NCBI lineage: Eukaryota > Metazoa > Chordata > Mammalia > Artiodactyla > Eschrichtiidae > Eschrichtius > Eschrichtius robustus. The sequence continues at coordinate 35,266,996 of NC_090842.1, read as the reverse complement.
CGCCCCCCACCCCATATGCTTTGTAAATCTCCATGCCCCATCTCGAGGCTCCAAAGTGACCCCGCTGAGGTGAGTGGCTCTCTCCACTGAGAGTCATTGCCCTTGGGAGTCAGAGTAAAGGTGTGGAGGCTTCCAATCCCCCCCATGCACCCACTCAAGTCACCACTAAGGGAAGGCAGAGCCCCTTAGGGTTGTGGGCAGCTCAGAGACGTGTGCCCGGAGCAGGGCACCCCGGCGATGTTTAGACAGAGCCCACGGCTAGAATCTCAAGAAACCAGCTGTGAACGATTAGGTGATAGTCCCTCTCTCCAGCAAATACCTGTTCTTGGGGAGAACCAGCTCTTCAAAGGGGGGAAAGAAAGGTATTTCCTGAGCCTCACCAAGTGTCAGGCACTTTGTCGGTATCGTCGCATTCAAAATCAAAACCTAAAACCATCTTCAGAGGCATTCACTTCGTCCCACCGACTCAGTGGTCTGCATGAGTCACTACCAACCTCTTTCCTGCACTGAGTGTTCTCACCTCCAGGAAGTCCTTCTGCCTATCTAATCTGCCTCTCTCTTGCTGCAGTTTGAGCCCATTTTCTCTCCTTTGAGCCACAGTGGAAAGGGAGGAGAAGTCCGTCTCCTTTGTCTAATAAATATTCATATTCAGGGAGGATGTGTACTGAGGAAAAAGTGCACAGATGAAATGGCCCTGAGAAGTTAAACGTCAGGTACATCACTAAGAGCAGCTGTGTGATATGACAATGACCATTTAGCCTTTCCAACTTCATACTTGTTTTTTCAGTTTTCTGTCATATAATTCCATCTGATTATTTCTCCAGTGTCCTTTCCACATCCCTCTTAAAATGCATTGATGAAGGCTGGATCTAGCCCGGTTTTCTAATAAGGTGCCAAAGACTGAGTTCTTTCTGGTAAGAAGGATTGACTCCAAGGTGACTATAAATTCCACTCATTCATTCGTTTTCTCTCCCCCCACCAATTGTATTGTATGGCAGGCTTGCTGTATTCCCCTTATGGTTCACCGAGACCGCTGGGTCCTCTTCTGCAGGGCCGGAGTTTTACATCAGCTTTTTCTCCACGACTCACTAGGAGACCCAGATGCAGGGAGGTGTTCAGGGAGAGGGAAGCCCAGCCCTTCTGATGTCACAGAGGAGCCAGGTGCCACTGAGAGGTGCCACCTTTCCAACCTCTAATCTGGAGCTCTCCTCGCCAGGTGGAGTGGTCAGGTGATGCAGAGCAGGACGTTTGTGATTCTAACACTCCAGTAACGATCTCCACTGCACCACCCAGCTCCTTAAATCCATCACGGCCCACATTCTCTCTGACCTTCACAAGTTTGGACTGGGGAAAGAGCAGATCTTCAGCTCACCTAGTTCGTCTGCTTCTGATCACATCACATATTTACTGAGCCCCACCAGGCCCTACGGTTGGGCCAGGGACTCAGTAGTTAAGAAGGCCTGGTCCTGCTGGCCTGGGCCATATGGTCCTGAAGACAGAGGAGTAACCAGTTAATCAGTGAAGTGCAGAGAGCGTGTGGAGTGCCTGGGAGACCTGGGGGAGGAGGACCGCACCATGGGCTGGAAGTGGGGAGACAGAAAAGCTTCTTTTCTTTTTAAATTGAAGTGTAGTTGATTCACGATGTTATGCTAATTTCTGCTGTACAGCAAAATGATTCAGCAAAGTGATATATGTGTATACCTATATATACTTTCTTTTTTATATTCTTCTCCATTATGGTTTATCACAGGATATTGAATATAGTTCCCTGCGCTATAAAGTAGGACCTTGTTTATCCACTCTATATATAATAGTTTGCATCTGCTAACCCCAACATTTTTGAGAAAACTTCTTGAAGGACGAAACTTCTGATGTAAAACTTTTGAGAATAAATAGTCCCCAGCGTTTTTGTATGGGAAGGAAGAGCAGACCAAAGGAACAGTGTGTGCAAAAGCTTAGAGGCTGGGGCAGTATGATGGGGAACCTGCAGGTAGTTCCACCTGCATGGGGTGGAGAATTGACGAGAACAGTGGCAGGAAATCCTATGCTTGCAAAGGATTTGTAAGCTATGCCACAAGGGTTTTTTTTTTTTTCCCCCTTGGGCTTGTTATTCATTCATTTAACAAATCTTTATTGAGCACTTACTATATGCCAGGAACTGTTATAAATACTGGGGGTAGAGCAGTAAACAGAAAAACACATGATTGCTGCTTTCCTGGAGCTTATATTCTAGTTAAAGGTGTTACTATGCTCCTCAACACCAATACATTCAGCAACTGATGAGAAAATAAAACCACGATGCAATGAAAGGAAAGGACTGGGCAGAGGTTGGGGAGGATGTCTTTAGCTAGAGTGGTCAGGGCAGGCCTCCCTGAGGAAGTATTTGAGTTAATATGTGGCTGAGGAGGAGGCAGCCAAGTGCAGATATAGGAGGGTCTGCTCCAGCAGAGGGGACAGCAAGAGCAAAGGCACATTCATGGGACTGAGAGGATGGTCACTGCGGCTGAAGCCCACTGAGGAGGCAGGGAATCAGTCAGGCCTTGAAGACTATGGTCCAGAGTTTGGAGTCATTCAATTGCAACAGGAAACCATTGGAGGGTGATAAATAGAGGAGAGACCACTCTGGCTTCTGAGAAGAGAAAATATTGTGAGAGCGGAAGGGACAGCTGGGGGACTAGTTAAGGAGGTGTATCAATTAGCTATGGCTGTGTAACAAATTACCCCAAAATATAGTTTAAAGAACATAATTCCTCATGAGACCTCTGGTCAATCAAACCATTCTGATCCAGGCCAGGCTTAGCCAATCTAGTCTGGGCTCATGTGTTGGTGGGTTACCTAGTGACTTCACTGAGGGTTTGCTGGTCTACAACAGCCTTGACTGAGATGTCTAGTCTCTGCTCCATGCAGGTCATCCTCTAACCAACTAGCCTGGGCTGGTGCTCACGGTGGTGGCAACATTCCAGGAAGTGCACAAGGTCTCCTGAGACCTAGGTTCAAAACTGTCACACCGTCACTGCATGTAGTTTTCAATGGCCAAAGCAAGTCCCAAGGTCAGCTCAGGGTCCAGGGTGGAGAAGTAGACCCTGCCTATAGAAGGAAGGCACTGCAAAGTCAATTGCCAAGGGCCTGGACGTAGGGGGGAATAAAGGATTATGGCCATTTTTGCAATCAACCTACCACAAGAGGCTGTCATGTAGTTCAAGAAAGAGCAGTTGGAGGCTTAAAATACTATGATCATGGTGGAAGCAAAGAACTGAGGATACACTTTAGAGGTAGAGTTGATAGAATTTGTCACTGAATTGGAGGCAGGCATGAGGGAGAGGAGTCAAGGATAACACTTGAGTCATCCTTTGGCCAGAGTGACTGTTGGGTGTGCCTAAAATGAGCTGGTGGGGTGCCGGGGGGAGGGAGGCAGGAGCCAGGGATTCAGCTGGGGCTGGTTGGGTGGGAGACGCGGTCAGCATCCGTGATGCTGCTTTAGTGGTCGTGATGGGCCACTCCTGACAGGTAATCACAAGGAGAGTGATGTGATGAAGGACAGATGGGAGGGGCAAGCCCAGACGTAGGCTGTATTTGTTTCCTAGGGCTGCTGTAAAAAGTACCACGTACTGACTGGCTGAGAACAACAGACCTTGGTTTTCTCACAGTTTTCAAGGGCAGAAGTCCCAAATCAAGGTGTTGGTAGGGCCATGTTCCTTCTGATGCCTCTAGAGAAGGATCCTTCCCCCTCCTCGTCCAGCTTCTGGTGCCCCAGGTGTTCCTGGGCACGTGGAAGCGTCACTCCAATCTCTGCCCTCATCTTCACATGCTTGTCTTCTCTGTGTGTCTCTGTTCTTCCTGTAAGGACACCAATCAGATTAAATTAGGGCCCACGCTACAACCTCATCTTAGCCTGATTATATCTGCAAAGACCTTATTTCCAAATGAGGTCCCAATCCCAGGTTCCGGGGAGTTAGGACTTCAACGTATCCTTCTGGGGACACAATGCAACCCATAACACAGAGAGACCAAAAGTGAGGAGTTGGAGGCCCAGAGAGAGGCGGAGAGTTTCCCAGGAGGCCCTTGAGCTCATGCCAGAGTTGGCTCTGGAACCCACGCTCTTGACCCACTCCCTGACCTGGCCCTCCCACCACGCCCTACTGCCCACACTGCCCATCTCTGCCCAGTGGACGATCCAGAGTTTGGGTCCCAGGCTGTTGGCCCCAGGAGCAGAGCTGTCACTCTGCTGGGACACTCAGAGAGCCAGGGCCTCCAAGAGATTGTCCCCGGGCCCCCAGACCCTGGTTGCTGGACTTGCTTATCAACATGCAACCCTCTACACAAAGTGAAGTAATCTTAGCAGGAGGTCAGGCCCAGCCCCTGCTGTGCTGAATGCCACATCCTCAAGGGATTGCTTGGGGTTCCCAGACCCTCGAGCGGTGAATTGCTGTGAGAACCCCACCTCTCAGACCCCAGATGCTCCTGCAGAGCCAGGTGCAGGCTTCCCTGTGGCCCAGCACAGTTGGGAAGAGGGAGGGAAAATGAATGCTGGGAAGAGACTTTGCCCCACCCCAGCTGCTGGGGCCACATGGGTGCTCTCTGGGGTCCAGAGACCTCACAGGAACTAGGAATATCCAAGTCAGCTTCCTGACTTTGTGGGCAAATGAGCCCATGGTGAGCCCCAAGATAATGAAGAGAGGGAGAGGCTTGTCAGCAAGCTCAAGCCAGGGTCCACTGGCAGACAGCCCCACCTGCTGCACACCGTACTCTAGGAGCTTATAAACTCTGAAATGACCTCGTGCATGGTACCATTACATTGCATTTTCTGAAAGAAACAGACATATATACCAGGAACAGATTTACACGGGTACCATCCCCTGGTTTATGACAAAGGTGACACAGCAGTGCAGTGGGGAAAAGATGATCTTCTCCATAAATCAGGCTGGTCAATTAAATATCCATATGGAAAAAAATATTGACCCTCTGCCTCCCACCAGATGCAAAAATCAGTTCCAGATGGGTGCAGATTGTGAAAGCTTTTAGAAGAAAAGAAGACAGTCTCCATGATCTTGGCATAGGCAAAAAGATTTTCAATAGAACACAAAATAATAAGAGAAAATATTAATAAATTATAGGAAAAGCAGAGACTTCTGCTCATTAAAAGATATCACTAAGAGAGTGAAAAGGCAAGTGACCCAAGTGGGAGAAAATATTTCTGAGAAAGTGCTCATATCCAGATGACATACTTTTTAACTCCTATGTACCAATAAGAAAAAAGTAGGCAACTCAACAGAAAAATGGCCAAAAGTCTGACATAGACAATTCACAGAAATTAGCCAAGTGACCAGTAAACATAAGAAATTTCATTAGTCATCAGGATTGCAAATTTAAAATACTATGCAATACCACTAATACCCACCAGTGCCACTAATACCCACTAAAGATACTATGCAGTACCACTAATACCCACCAGTACCACTAATACCCACTAAAAATACTATGCAGTACCACTAATACCCTTGGTGACAGTACCAAGGGTAGGTGAGAATGCAGACGAACCAGCACTCACACCGCCACTGGAATGGTAACTTAACACAACCACTTTGGGAAACTGGCAATATCTACAAAAGTCGAATATACACCCTACCCACGGTCCAGTATTTTCATTCCTAGACACATGCTTAACAGAACTGTATACACATGTGCACCAAAACTCTGTACTAGAATGTTCATAGCAGCTTTATTCAATATAGCCAAGTTCTGGAATCAGCACAAATATCCATCAGCAGTGGAAAGGATAACTTGCAGTATATTCATATAACGGGATGCTGTATAAAAGAGAGAATGAACAGACATGGATGAATGAACCACCCAAACGATATTGTGCAAAAACAGCAAGATAGACAAGGCAACAGCTGTATACAGTTCCACGTATACAGCAGTCAACCCAGCAAAGGAATCTCCAGCCTTAGGAGTCAGGATAGTGGCAGGAGGGGCTGGAGGGGGCAGATGTTCACTGCTGAAAATTCACTGAGCTGTACACTTGGGATTTGTGTCTTTTATGCAGGTATGTTGTACTTTAATTAAAGTCCCTTTAAGAAAGAGTACACTAGCTGTTTTTGTAAGAGAGTTCTGGTTTTGTTTGCTAAAGACAATAAGAGCCTCAAAATGGAGACGGTTCAGGTCCCCTGCACCTGCAAGGTGAAGGTGGCAGGGGTTCAAACTTCCAGTCATAAGATAAATAAGTCCTGGAGATTCGTGTATAGCACGGTGACTATGGTTGATGATGGGGTGCTGTGTATTTGGGGGTTGCTAAGAGAGTTGATCTTGGAAATTCTCATCACAAGAAAAAATTACATTGTACACCTGAAACTAGTATAATGTGTGTCAGTTATATCCCAATTTGAAAATTTTGAAAAATAGAAATCAAGGAGCGCTTCAAAAGTGAGGCGGCTCACGTCCCCTCCCCTCCCGTCCTCTCCCGTCCCCTCCACAGCGGCAGTTCCCTCTCAGCACCACAAGGTGGAGCTCGATCACAGCGGAAGACCTGCACCTGCACAAGTCTGACCCGGCGGCTGGTAGAGCCCTCAGCCCACGAGGGACAGTTGGACCCTGGCACCAGCTTGAGCCCAGAGTGGGTGGGTGAAGCCCAGCTGTTCACACACCAGCTGAGGGCCCCTGGGCACATCACTTCTCTGAAGCTTCCATTCTTCCCCACAGATGAAGGCAAGAAATGCAATTTGAAACAACAATGAGGTATTACTTTATATCTAATGAGACAGGAAAATACTAGTTAGCTGGGGAATGCCAAAGTTGGCCCAGATATGGAAATGAAGGAAGCTTCAAACCTTGCTGTAGGTAGTGTAGGTCATTGCGGCCTTTCTTGGTGAAGTTACACACAGACGTTGCAGTGACCGGCAATTCTACTCCTGGGTGTATATTCCAAAGAAGTTCTGTCACAGGAGATACATTTGAGGGTGTTCACTCAGTGTTGACAGAGGTAGCTGAGTGCTGGAGGCCGTCCATGCGTGGGAAGGTGGATGGCAAAACGTGGTGGGTGGAAAAGGTGGAAACGGGATGAGATGTGACACAATAACCTTCATACAAACTAAAAATATGTATGTATAAACAGTGCATTGCTTATAAGAACATGTATAAATGCATTAGGACAGCTGGAATGGGATTAGGAAGGAAGGAAGGGAGGGAGGAGGGAAGGAAGGGAGGAGGGAGGGAAGGAGGGAAGGAAAAGAAAATGTAGCTGAGAATACCAAGTTTCTAGGGTGTTGTGAAAAGAATCTCAGGGAAGTTTCCATAAGTTTCTAGCACTTAGTGGGCGCCCCGTTAATTATTTTCTACTAGTGCCTTTATACATTAATGTTTATTGAGTGCCCACTGTGTGTCAGGCAATGTACTAGGCTCTGTAACACAATAATGAATAAAGAAAAAGAAAAATTCCTGCCACCATGGAGCTGACATTCTAGTACCTTTGAGTCTTATTCCACAAACTTGGGTGTAAAAGAAATGGCACATTTTCCTAAATTAAATTACTATGAACCCTTTTTGTGGATTAAACTTTGTGCCCCTGTCATGCTGGTCTGGTGGGAGATTCCATTTCAGTCGTCTGTGGGGTTCCCTCCCTCACACCCCCAGGGGCCCAGGACATTACCCAGAGCAGTACAGGGGGTGTGCAGGATTCCCGGCATCTGGTGTCAGTCTACACTGGTCACTGCTGAATCACTATGGGTCACAACCCACAAAAGCCTAACGAACAGTCAGCTCCACTGGCTCTGCACCAAGCTGGTTCAAGGGTTTCTGCTGGGAGGCCCCATGGCTACAGTCCTGCCTCCTGAGATGGGTCGCACTGCCATCTCTCCCAGGAAGGGCCCAGCACCTCCAAGGCACTGCCAACAACAAAGGTACTTGTGCCTCGAGGCTGTGCTGGCACTCTTTCCCCCGCCTATGCTTTCTTCTCACCCCCATGCTCACCTCAAAGAGCCCAGGCTTCCAGGCCAAGGCAGGCTGGCTGGCTGTCTGCAGATACCTGCTGCTCCTGGCCTGGCCACAGGTGACCAGGAGCTGGTCTCCTCCGGAAAGGTGTCGGGGGAGGGGTGAGGGCGGGGAGAGTCGCAGAGAGCCGGGCACAAAGAATTCTCAGCTTTTAACTTCTTCTCCAAGAGCACAAACAAGACACAAATTAAGATCACCAGAGATAGCCCTGACGTCATTCGTATTTCTAGGTGTTTATCCAACACACAATGGTTGAGCACTTACTGAATGGTGGGTGATGTAGGCACTTGGAGGGGGGCCTTCCGTGAGTGGTGTGATGGTGGGCGGGGCTGTGAAGAGGATGACCGCAGGGTGGCTGTGCCAGTCCAGGTTATCTGACTGCCAACAATAACCGACTCTGGCACACACACACACACAAGTGTGTGTGTGTGTGTGTACATGTGTGAACATGCATGTTTGTATGGCAGGTATACATGTATGTATATAATGCATGTGTATGTGTGTATGGCATCAAGTAGAGTCTAGAATCAACCTGACCACTTCCAGATCTGGTATCTATGCCTGAGATACCAATTCCAGGGAGAGGCTCTGATTGTCCTCTCCAAGGTCAGGGCCCCATCCCTTGGCCCAGGGAAGACAGAGCGTCCTTACAGATTGTTCCACCAAGTCCACACGCAGGGGGAGAAGGTAGTTCCCCCAGGGGATCTGGGGTACTTATCGGTTCTCTATTGCTGGGGGAGAGTCTCCTTCAAACAATAGCAAAGACTGATTGTCTCACCGTTTCTGTGGGTCAGGAATCAGGGAGCAGCTTGGCTGGGATGGCTCCCGAGGTTACAGTCAAGCTGTCGGTCAACTGTGGTCATCCGAAGGCATGGCCAGGGCTGAGGAGCCGCTGCCAAGGTGGCTCACTCGCGTGGGTGGCTGCTCGGTGCTGGTGGTGGGAAGGAAGCCTCGGTTCCTCTCCACGCGCATCTCTCCACAGGGCCGCTCGGGTATCCTGATGACATGGCACCGGCTTCCTCTGAGCAAGGCAGGAACCTCCTGTCCTTGATGCTTCCGCCTCCGAAGTCACACACACCATCACATCTGGTCTGTCTAATGTCTGTCAGTCACACAGCTCTGCTTTATTCATCGTGGGAGGGGACAACACAAGGCAGGGAGTCGAGAGTCATGGGGGCCATTGTGGGGACCAGCTGCCACAGGTGCCACTCAAGGAGGTAAGACAAGCAGAAATAACATGTTCACACAAGGATGATGCCCTTGGAGCTCACCATCTAGAGGAAGAAGGTAAGATGGCAGAGCCAATGAGTAACTACTCAGCTGAGGACAAACCCCTCCCAATAATGGAAAGAGGAACGAAGAGGAGGGTAGGAACCCAAAGAGGCAGCAAGTAACCTTGGCTGGAGGAATCAAGGAGGGCCCCCCCAGAGAAGATGACATTTGAGTTGGACCTTGAGCATAAATAGAAGCTCACCAGGCAGAGATGGGAGGAAGGGCAGTCCAGGCAAAGACAGGAGATGGGAAGTGAGTGGAGTCAGTTCTGCAGAAGAGAAAGCCTTTGAAACGACCCAAGGACTGCCTACCTGTGGGACACCTGCTCCCAGGCCTGCCTTGGCTTTCTGCTTGGATTCTCTGCTGGAAGTACCCACTTTCCCCAGCTAACTGGCCCCTCGGGGAGAGATCACAGGCCTGCCATTCCAAAAGAAAGGCTGGACTCTTAATGGGCACTTCCCTCCACCCCAACTGAGAACTGGGTGGGTGGGGCTGTGGGCAGCCAGTCAGGGCCCTACCAACCCACTGGGCCATCCTCAATCCCCCCACGGCATCCCCCAAAACACACACACAAATTCCCACTGGTTGCAGGCCAGCGGGATATAGCTTCAGCAGGGCCAGGGGAGCCGCTTTTCCTAAGGCATCCGCCTCCCCCAGGACGCATTAGGCAGGCTTCGCTGGTCAGAGCAGGGCGAGTCTGCAGAGAAACAGGCTCGGGGGGCCTCACATCTCCAGAGGGGAGGGGGCCATCTGGCCCCAGCTGTAGAAGCAATGAAAGGGGGGTACACAGTGGCCTTCTCGCCACCCCCCACCATGGCAGAAGGGAGGTGAAGGAGGAGGAAGAGGAGGAGAGGAAATTAAGATGCAGGCAGCGATGGCACTATCGCATCCTAAATAGTCAAGGGCCAGAGTCAAGTCCATGCTTCCTGCCGGCAGAGCCCAGCGCCTGGGAGCCAAGGGCCCCTCCCCACAGGGTCCCGGGAGCTTCAGGGGCTGCCACCAGGGACCCAGGCAGGAGGGTAGGGGCTGCAGCTCTGCCCACTCCCAGCACATGTCTCCTGGGCCCACACTGAACACAAGCCCACTAGCTGCAAAGTATTAACCAACTCTCAGATTCAGGAAAAATTCCCGTGGCCACCAAGCTTGGAGGGACAGGATTTGTCCCAGATCTGCAGAAACCTCTGAGGTGGAGGGTAAGGCCTTAAACAACTTAAACACTTAAACAACTCTGGGCACTGGCATGGAGAAGGGCAGGGCTTGCCAAACACACCCAGTTAAGAAGTTGCAGAGTCAAGACTCATCCCAGGTATTTTGTCGAGGAAGCCTTGCTCTCTCTTTAAATCATTCGTGGCCTAAAGCATTCAGTCAACTTGCAGCAAACATTTACTGAGCTCTTCCTATGTGACAAAGACTGCTCAGCTGTGAGATTCTGTGATGAGCAAAACCAGACATAATTCCACTACATGGAGCTTGCAGGTTAGTTGGGGAAACAGGCCTTAAGTAAGTTCAAAAGTACATAATTGCTAAGTGTGATAAGCTTTGTAAAGAAAAGAATGGGTTTATTCATAGAAAACAATTAGGGAAGGGGTGACCTCCTTCAGAGGGTGACCAGGGAAGATGCTTCTGAGGAGGTACTTTTAAATCCTGCTTAAGTACAGCAGAAATGAGATTAAATGAAATTAGTCAGGATCGATTAATAATGTCTGCCATGGCCACTGAATTAGGAAGTGGTGGTATGAATGCCAGATACTTGTTTCACCTGTTTTATGCCCTCACCTAGGATCCTTGCTACCCAAAGTAGAACTAGATGTAATTCTAATTCTCCTGGAATTCACTGTGAGATAGAGTGGATAAACATTTGCAGAAGAAGCCATGGTACAAGGCAGCTCACTAGTTTCATTAGTAGAAAAATCAAGGAAGTGAAATAGAAGCGGTGAGGGAGTGATCGATTGCCACTAGGGTGACGTTAGTGAGGCCTTGAAGGACATGGCATTTGGGAGCTTGTTGAAAAGAAGGCCCTCATTTTAAAGAGAAGAAGGTACTTAGCATCAGAGAATGTCAGAACTTCTCTGGCCTTGGTTGGAAGGACAGTTAATTCCTGCTCTGATCGCCTCCACATTCATAACAATCTCTGCTTGAAGATACTTCTCCACATGTGCTCAGAGTCTCACCACGGACCCTCAGTGAGAACCGACCTTCTTCCATCAGCCTCCCTACACTCAGCATCCCATCAAGTGGTCCATCAAGACAACTCAGGGCTCTCCACTGCTACCACAGCTGCGCAGGCAGCTTAGACCCCACCAGATGTAAAACAAAGTCCTTAAGAAGCAATTGTTGGGTCCATCTAAACACTCCTAGAGCAGCCTGCACCTACCCTTCACTGCATTTATCACAATTGTAATCAAGCCTTTCTGTGGCTCTTGATTCATGGCCTGTAAGTCCTAAGAGAATAGGGATGGTATCTTGGCATATCCGCCACTGAATCCCCAGTGCCTGGCCCATAGCAGGCCACTTAACAATTCTTTATTGATTGAGTGAACTGTTACAGAACAGAAAGAGTTGAGACAATGTTGAGAAGCTGAACGTTTTGGCCTTGCCCCAGGGACCACCAGTCCTCGAGACTGGTTAGCAGAGGGTGATAGCAACATGGTGGCAGCTCCTCTTGAGTCCTGCTCCCAGCCTCAGGCATGGAAGATCCCCAGGAGGAGGTCGTGAGCCCATATCCTCTGCATTCTCCAGCCCACAGCCTGGCCACTTCTCACAGTTTAGAAGAGGCCAAAGCTTCTTGTGCTCACTCTGTGGGTCCTGTGCTATGTGCTGCTGCCTACGAGGTGGGATCCTTGCCCCTAGGAAGCTGACAGTCCACTGGGGAGAGTAGACTAGACTGACAATCAATGAAGTGAGTCGAATGCATAGAGAATCAGTGTGTGAGAACTCACCAAGGAGTTTCATGAGGATGGGCTAGCCTCAGAAGTCTCCTGGGAGTCAGGTCTGCTAGGACGCATAGACCTTGGATAGACAAGTGGGGAAGAGACTACTCAGAGAAGGGGGCCTTCCGTGGGAGAGGGAAGAATGAAGTGAGATAAAGAAGGACGTGGGCATGGTGGGAGAAGTCTTAGGTAGGTGTGCGGACTGGGAAGAAAGGCAGAGTGGAGCCAACCCATGGTGGACCTTGGTTGCTAGCCTGGGATTTGGAAGTTGAGCCTATGGACAATGGAAAGCCAGCGTGACCTTCTAGACAAGGAGCCCAGAGCTGGTTGTCTGGGGCTTCAGGGGCAATGGGCAGAAGACAGATCCATGCCCCCTTGGAGGCCAGACTTTGTACACAAGGGGAGAAAGGCCCCAGGGAGTCAGCAATGGATGACTCCTCTAGACCTTGGTTTTCAGAACGTGCCTCATCAAAGGAGCTGGTTGCCTTATTAGTTCCCCCAAACAGCACGTCTTCGTAGATCAAGACTCCGGTGGAAACACAATGGCCACAAAAGTGGTTTTTGTGTCTTGGCTTTCTGGGCCTCCCGCTCCCCCCTCCCTCCAAAATCTGTTCTCCATTATTGGCCAGACAAAGCCCATCCCAAGATGCCCGCGTCTCCGTTGCAGCTATCATCTGTCCTTTCTCACCCGTGCACTTGCCCGTCTGCGCCTCCACGAAATCTTTCATCCCATCCACACTGTAAGAATTCAAAGTAAGGAGGTTCATGGTGTCAAAGAAGCCTTGATCTGAATGCCTTCCCCCCACTTTCTCCTTAAATGAGTTGTTAACAGGAACCCAAGTGTCTGTTGAACCTAAAATACTTTTTTTTTTTTTTTAAATAACATTTCAAGGTAACTTACGGCGCGCACTTTAAGAGGCGAGGGCTCAGCGTGTCCCCGACGGCTTCCTCCTTGAAGCTCTGGTCTTCAGGGCTGTGGGAGGCATCCAATCAGACAGGCCGCTGCTGAGGGCCAGGGGAGGGGGCTGCAGTGGTTTTATCTCAGATTCGAGCTAAGACCATGAAATGGAAGGCAGGGGAAAAGTGAGTGAGCGAGCGAGCGAGCGTGTGTGCCTGTGTGTGCGTGTCTGTGTGCGCACGGCCAGAATAATGAGTCGCACTAATTCATAGAATTCCATTTTGGCCATCACACACGGCTCCCTTTTCTCTTGAAGGCCACTTTGAAAAATCCCGTTTTCATAAGTCATTTACTTCCCCTAGGAGGGCAGGCCTTCTAAAAATATTCCCCATTTCTTACACCTCAGAAGCAAATTATTTATGTTAAAGCAGCTTCGTTATCCTGGCCCCACTGGGCCAGCTTGGAAATGGAGGTGACTTCAAGAAGCCACCACTGTCAACGGCAAAGTCCTCGAGGGGTCTGCTCCTGAAGAGGCAAGGTGAGGCTTTCCACCGGACCTGCAGGGCCAAGAGAACATTCGCAGGTCGATAAGGAGAAGTTCTGTTCTGTCTTTCCACAAATATTTAGGTACCAGGCACAGTGCTAGACAGTGAACAGTGAACAAACATACGGGTCCTCAATCACATCTCAGTGAGGAGAGATAGATGCTTGATGAATACACATGTTAATAGGATATGTTGAGAGCATGAGGGTGAACTGCGGGGGCGGGGGGTGCCTCTGAAGGGTGTACTTGACATTGTACGGGGTGGGTGGTCTGAGTCGTTGGTCGCGACATCCAAATGACAAGAAGGGATGAGCTGTGCAAAGATCTAGGGGTTGTGTTTTGCAGGGAGGGGAACTGCCAAGAGTGAAGACCTGACGTGGATGAGCTGGGCAAGCTTGGAGGGGAGCGAGGTCAGCTTGGCCAGTGAGGCTGGGGCGAGTGGGCAGGGAGTGGGCAGGGAGTGGGCCGAGGTGAGGTCCACAGAGGCAGGCACACACTCTCTGAGCCTGGAGGCCAGGGCCAAGCCAGTGAAGCTTTGTGCTCCTGTTTCCTCTTCATGCTGACCCCGTCCACAGATGTACTAAGAGCTCAAGCCCCGCAAGGTAAGTGCACCCCACTAAACAGGGATGCTGAGAAAGTGGCTGGGACTGGCTCACTTGCATCCCCATCTCAATGCTCTGACTCTACCTGGGAAAATGCAATTAAAAATCACCTCTGAAAAGTCAGGGAGGAAGCAAGGCACCGGGTAGGGCACGTGCTCTAAATGGAGGTGGAGCCCATCACGGGCCCCCAAGAGGGGAGCTCATCTCCCCCCTCTAATCATTCCCAGGTTCTGTCATTATCCAGCAGGGGAGAGAAAAGCAAGGAGAGGACCGCTCCCTGGAGAAGCCCCTCCATTCTTTCAGTGTCCATGAGCCAATTAAGTCTTAACGTTCGCAAACCTGAAGGCTTTCGTGGGCCGAGCCCATTGGTGCCTCTCCGTAATGAGGGGGGCCTTCAGCTCACCAGGCGTGCTTTCCCAGCAGCTGGTCCCCGCCTCGCCGAGAGGCAGCCAGGCTGGGGGCTTCCCTGCGAGATGCACAGCCCCGGGCTCCGGGCTCCGAGGCACAGGGCGGGGAGAGGGCCGAGGCCCCGTTAACAAGAGGGTGGCTCTGACGCACAGCCAAGGCGGGATCTGTAGAGCAGGGGCCTGGGCCCAGGATGAAAGGCCGGCCGTGAATAGCCTCATTACCAACGAGCCCCAGATTAAGCCTTTATTATGGGCCTAATTGGAGAGTTAATTATTAGGTGCCATTGTGCGCTACACAGAAGCTGAGATGGTTCACCCAGATGCTGGGCCTTCACTAGGGGTCTCCCCGGTTACCTGGCAGTGCAGGCCAGGCAGGGGCCTCCCTGTACCAGGTTCTACCTAGGAGCGGGGGATACAAGGAGGAGCAAAGCAGAGCCCCTGCCCTCGTGAGGCCTCTTGGGGGCTGGGAGGATGCAGGGGAGAAATAACAAGAGAAAACACACGGGAAGGCATAGCTCAGGGCATGCTGAGGGTGGGTGGGAGAGGCCCCTTCTTCAAACTGGGGGTGAGAAAGCCAGGAGAGGCCTCCGGAGATAGAGCGAGGGGCAGCGTGCCCCAGGTGCAGGGAACAGTGTGTGCAAAGGCCCCAGTGAGGGACCTGAAAAATGGGGCTAGAGGGGCAATGATGCCAGGCGCTAGGGGGAGACCCAGGTGGGAGCCAGCCTTGTGGAGCGAGATGGGCAGGGACCGGGGAGTAAGGCAGGAGGTTCTCACGAGAGCAGCCGCAGGTGGTGGCCGAGGAAAGGGAGAGAGCGAGTGACCGGTGCTGCCGTGGTGCTGTTAAGGCCAGAGATGCATGAACACTCAGGTCCCTCCCTGCCGATCCCCCCAACTCTCTACGAGGTGCCAAGAGAGCCGTCCGCACGAGCAAGGATGGAGGACCCACGTCCCTCTAAAACCCACGTCTGCTCAGGCACTGAGCCTTAGGGCCGGTGGAAAGAGGGCAGAGGGCCAATCTATGGAGAGGGTGGGCTTAACTTCACTTCTCAGGCGGCTGCCTGGAGGCGCTGATGGTGAAGAGGAGAGAGTCGTGGTAAGACCCTCCAGGAGTGATGCGAAGATGATAGCCAACCCCCCGGGCCCTGAATGTCCAGGAATCACAGGGACTGGACTTTCTATGGGGCCCAAACCTGTGTGTTTCAAGGCAGGGTTGAGTGATTCCAGAAGTCAGCATCGGCTGGGAGTGATGAGGACGGACCTTGAGGACCCCAAGGACCCTCCCAGGCCTTAAGTCCCAGGATGCCCCTGAGCCTGTGAGTCAAAGGGCCGGGAAGGGGGTGCGGGATGCTCTGTGATCACTCCCCCTGCCCAGCAATGGGGACAGCCCCGCTAAGGGAAGGAGCCCAAGCCCAGGCCCTAGGACCCTGGGCTTTCTCACCAAGACTTCGGTGGCGGTGTTTGCCGCATGGCTCTCGCAGGACTCCTGGGTGGAAGCAGCTCTTCTTTAATAAAGAGAGCAGTGGCCAGCACAGAGGCCGCACACCTGCTTGCTACCCCCTTTACAGGCATCCTCAACCCCGGCTTACAGATAAGGACCAGGCTCAGGAGAGTGGAGTGAGTTAACGGCAGCCCAGCGGTGAAGCCGTCTGATGCCAAATGCTAGGCTTTTAGCCTCCTGGTTAAGCCACAAAGGACAGCGTTTGGTGCCTGGTGGCACGCGTGGTGCAGCAGGGCCGGCCGTTTGCACTAAGGCAGCAATGGGTGTGTTCGCAGAGCCAGCGAGGAGCTGGACCCCCACTCGACGGTCTCCTCCCGAGACGCCAGGGCCTGGCCACTCTGCAGACTCCCACTGTGGGCCCAGGCTTTCATCACATGCACCCGACACCCCAAGAAGGCAGGGCCCTGGCTGGGTGTCATTGTCCCTAACGAGTTAATTGTAGTGGTGGAAGGCATCTCCCCCATTCCCGCCCGGCCCCATCAAAGCGTTCCCGTAATGACACAGGACCATGAATGGAAACTTGCAGGTGGTTAAATGAGTTTTCTTGCCTCTGCAAGGCAGTGGGGAGGGGAAGGGCTGTTTTGTTTAAGGAAAGCAGCCATGCCACTTTGATGCGAAGCTCATTTTCTCAAGAGACGATGCGTGTGAGTGAAGCCAGCACCACGGCGGATAGATGCTCAGAGCGTCACTCTCCTGGGCCGATGGAGGCAACAGGCAGAGACGGACGCAGAGCATGGCCAGGGTGGGTGCAGCCAGCTTGCTCTCTCCTCGTCCTAGAAGCACCTCTAGACACTGTCTAAAATGAGGCTCAGGGCTTGCCACTCCTCAGCTCAAAAACGTGCAGTGGCTCCCCATGGCCCCCACAGATGGGTTTTCAAACTTCTAAGGCATATGTTTGAGAAGTTAAGAATCCTTTGGTTGCAAATGACCAAAACCAGAACCCAAAGTGGCTAAGCTAAACGAGTAATGCACCTGCTCTTATGAACTGACAAGCCCAAGGCCGGTTTGCCTTCAGATACAGCTTGATCCAGGAGCTTAATAGTGTTATCAGGACCTGGGTGATCTTTTCCCATCTCTCAGCTCTCCTGCCTTTGTGAGTTTTGTTCTCTGGCAGGTTCTCCTGTCAGATGGCAAGGGAGCTGTAGCTGCTTTAAATGTATCCCTCCTGTCTTTGAGCAGGAGGGAGACCCAGTGCCGCTTCCAGGTCAAACTCAAGCAAACGCCCCTTGATTGTCTCTGAGACCTTGGCTTGGATGACAATGACACTCTGAACTGATCACGTCGGCCAGGGCAATGGAGGCTCTAATAGTCAGAACTGGGAGCTGAGCTTGGAACTACTAGACTAATGTTTGTCCTGGGACGTCCCCAGCCCTAACCATCCTACCTGCTCTTACTTGAACCCCAGAAGGATGCATCATCTGATGTTTGCTCACAAACCAGTTTACGCTTTTAGCCAGGGCCACTGCACCTTAGGATAACATTATTTTCCATGGAGTGAGGCAGGAGTTCTTTTATTTGTCTGGATCAGTCCTCTTTCCCCTCCAAGGAAAAGGTTCCAAGGTGAGGCTACTTTCCTGCTTTCACCTATCCAAGGCCCTGTAGGGTGGACAGCCCCCACCCCAGGCACAGAGTCTCCCCTGTAAGTTAGCCCAGAGGAAAGAGAACAAGTGGTTGATCGCTCAGACTCTATGGTCAAGTCTCTTTTTAAAAAAAGTTTTTAATGTAATTTTTATCTTATATTGAGATAGTTGATTTATCTATGGTCAAGTCTTGGTTCTACCAGGAAAAGTTATTTCACCTCCATCAGCCTCAGTTTCTTCCTTTCTAAAATGGGGATAATACAAATATCTAAGTTGTCAGGAGAATTCAATAAGATCACACATATGAAGCACCTAGCCCAATGCCAGTGTGGATTAAGCACTCAAAAAGTAGTACTCGTGGGACTTCCCTGGTGGCGCAGTGGTTAATAATCCGCCTGCCAGTGCAGGGGACACAGGTTCGAGCCCTGGTCCGGGAAGATCCCACATGCCCTGGTCGGGAAATATCCCACATGAGGAGCAACTAAGCCCGTGCGCCATAACTACTGAGCCTGCACGCTAGAGCCTGCGAGCCACAACTACTGAGCCCACATGCCACAACTACTGAAGCCTGCATGCCTAGAGCCTGTGCTCTGCAATAAGAGAAGCCACTGCAATGAGAAGCCCACGCACCACAATGAAGAGTAGCCCCCGTTCGCCACAACTAGAGAAAGCCCGCATGCAGCAACGAAGACCCAACGCAGCCAAAAAATTAATTAAATAAATAAGTTTTTTAAAAAAATAGTATTCTTGCAGAAGGATGTCTCTGCTGTGCGTCTCACAGGGCCAAAGCTGTCCATTACAACAAGGGAGCGTTGGCCAGAAGGGGCGGGAGGATAAGCCAGCTGGGGAGCAGTGCCCCGGCATCCTTCAACCTTCTCCTGGTAACTGCTCCCCAATTTTATCAGTAAAAACCAACCCTCTGCCGCTCTAGGGAGACAGTGGACCGCAGGCCAAATTTGATCATTTGAGGACTATCTGTGAAGGTCCACCCCCCACCCCAAGCCAGCTACTGTCTGTTGGCTCCTAGGATGGGCCAGGTACTACAGCCGGCATGGCACACACGTTACCTCACTTAAGCACAATGCCCGATCAAGTGGGGACTATCATTAGCCCCATTTTCCAGACCAAGAAACAGGCTCAGAGAAGGTAAGTGGCTTGCCCAAGTTTGCAGAGTTAATAGGTGGCAGAGCTGACGTCCCCACCCAGCGCGGTTGGTCTCAAATCCTGGGCTCGTAACCATCAGTGCTCTGCTGCTGGGCAGGACATCCACAAAGAGGAGGGGGCCCCTGAGCCAGGTGGGCTGTGCAGCCAACCCCCTGCCCTCTGCCCACCTCCTGGAGCACAAATCCTGCCCCTGCAGCTCCGACCTGCAGGAAACTCCAGGCGATAGACCCAGTCCTGTCTTGCTGGCATCCCTGCCCCCACTGAGAGCCATTGGGGGTCCCTCTGCCCATCTGACCAGAAGCACGACATGCCATCCCCACCAGGGTGCCTGACTCCCTGGGTGGGCAGGGACCCTCAAAGTCTGCTCAGCCCGGCCCGGGGCTCAGCCCAGCAGCGACACATTTCCCTCGGGAGCCGTGGAGGGTGAAATGGCTGCGGGCACAAGATGCACTTGGCACCGCCTGCCCAGGCCCTGGTGTGGGTGCAGCCGTCAGAGGGCTGCTTTTCAAGAACCTCAACAACAGCAGTATCCGTAATCCCCCCTCCGAGTTCACTGTGTTCCAGTCTCCAGTGCACTTCCTTATCTGTTCCCTCATCATTTTTAGGGATAATTTTACAAGCTAATATTAGTAAGTATGTGTTATGTGCTAGGCTCTGGACTAAGTGCATTTTATACACTATGTGTTCACTTGCCCATGAGGTCAACAAATATGTTTAGCTCTTCATTATGGAGATGTTCAAACCCACCCAAAAGAAGGAAGAATGTAATTAACCCAAATGTACTCATTTTCTAATTTTAACAGTTATCAACATTTGGCCATTTTTGCTTCATCAACTCCCACTTTTTCCTTAAACTGGAATATGTTAAAGCGAATCCCAGGATGCCATTTTACCCATAAATACTTCAGCCTCTTTTTTTTTTCACCCTAACCTCAATACCACTATCGCACTCAATCAAATTAACAATAATTTCTTACTATTGTCTAATAGCCAGTTCTTATTCAAGTCTTCTCCAAAATACCTTTCCACAGTCAACAAATATTTTCAGGCACCAACTACACTCGAGGCTCAGTGGCAGGCACTGAGAGGGCAGCAAGAAAGAGACAGGGTCCCGGCCCTTGTGGGGCACACGTCACGTTGGGGAGGTGGATCACACACTAAAGAAAAGTAAACACAGTAGTTTCAAATAGCAATATGGACCAGGAAGAAAACTAAAGAAGGAACAAGGCATGAGACACATGCATGGATGGTGTGCCAGGCAGAGGGATGGCAGGTGCAAAGGCCCTGTGGCTGAAATGACTGTGAAAGGCGGCAGGGAAAGTATAAGTGAGGAGAGAGGCTGCTGTGTATTGCTGAGTGAGATGGGAATCACAGAAAGATTTTAAAATGAGAAGGGCACCCCTTCCACTTTCTGGAAAGCCTAATCTGGTCACAGGAGAAGACGTGCACCTGGGTTCATTCCTATCCATCCTTAAATTCCAGGAAGCTGCTGCTCCCTCCAGATGGATTTACCAAAGGCAGGAAGCCTGTATCCCGAGGATGGTTGAACATTCTGATCGGTCCTGGCACACCTGGAGAGGTGAGCAGTTTAGAAGGGTGTTGATGGCAGTGCCCACCATGGTTGAGCAGTGAGTGCGGGGACTCAGAAGGCCCCAGGGGTGATGGTCAACTTGCAGAAACAAGATTCAGAGGGGAGGCGAGGAACTAGACTCATCTGGGTTCCTCCAGATCAGGGCTCCTACCTGGAATTTGTTCTCAAATCTCCTAACAGCCCTTGAGGTTGGTACTATGACCCACACTTCAGTATGAGGAGACTGAGGCTCAATTCCTTGGAGTTTGTGAACGTGGATAGAAAAAATATGACATTTTTATTTTTACTAACCTCTAAACTCTACCATCCCTTAAATTACAAATGTAGGCCACAAATTACAATAGTGTGATCAGTCCCTGTGACTCTGTCACCAAAAGAAAGCAAAGCATTTTTCTAATCATGTCACAGTTATTGCAGATACATCAAAATAGCGTTTCCGCTTATCACTGCTTCAAAAGACAGTCATCATTAGACCTGCCGTGAGTATTACATAATGCGCCAACAAAGCACAGCACTAAATAACAATTTTTAAGATATTTTAATAACTGGATTTTAATATAATTGGCTGCCCTTGCAAGGCTATATCTTCTATTTTACGCATTTAAAAGCGTTATTCCGAGACTGCCAAGGGGTCCCTGGCACAATAGAGGTTAAGACCCCCACCCCCAGTCGGTGAGTACAGTGCCTGATGCAAAACTGGAGTCTGAAAGGAAGGGGGAGGCGGGCAAGATGTTAGTGTTAGGCAGGCAAATGCGTGTGCCGTGTACCAAGAAGACCTGTAGCATCCCCTCTGCCGGCACTGGCCGGTCCTCTGCTCACACAGCCTTTAGCGCCCCTGCGCCTCCCCTGACTAAGCATGTGCCGGCTCCCCTTCCTCCCCTTCACTCTGGGCTTTCCCTTC
The DNA here is from genome assembly GCF_028021215.1 of Eschrichtius robustus. Taxonomy (NCBI): domain Eukaryota; kingdom Metazoa; phylum Chordata; class Mammalia; order Artiodactyla; family Eschrichtiidae; genus Eschrichtius; species Eschrichtius robustus. Next base: position 35,245,623 of record NC_090842.1, on the reverse strand, counting down.
TATCTCTGTTCTGTTAAAATTATCTGAGACTTCGTGTGCTGTTAGCTGACCCATATCCTTTTAGGAAAGTGATGGAATCTTTTTTTTTTTTTTTTTTTTGAACCAAACTTGTGAAGAGGGAAAGGCATTTTTAACCTGATTTTGCTCAGAGAGAAACTGACAGTCAGAACTTGGGAATTGACTTGGTAAAGATCTCACATCAAGTAAGGACCCTCCGGATCCAGTGGTCCACCCGGGGGAGTGGTCCTGGTCACACCTCCACCACGTCCCACTGGAAGCAGAATTCAGCTGGCTGCGGCCAGGGTCTAACTCAGGATAGCATGCCCCACATTCTCCCTAGGGTTGGGGTCCCAGAGCATCTGGGGTGGGACTAGCCAGCCACTGTCCTCTTCCCCACTCCCAGCACAAATTAATCCTCCCGCCAGTACCTGAAGCCAGAGCTGACACCTGGCGGAAGGGTGGCCGTTTCTAAGTCATTTCCTACTCCTCAATTTTAAAGTCATTGAGGAGATCTGATGTTACCTTTTCTACGATTCTGGGAGCTGCCATAGCTCTTGCCACACTTTGGCCTGGACCATAAAGGGGATGGGACAAGGCAATGAGGTTGATGGATCGGACAAGAGTAGGCAGAGCAGGACACCCTGAATCTCAGAGGTGCACAGTGGATGCCTAAGAGGAGAAATGCGAGCTTTACGAGGTGGCCTCCGAAAAGCTTTGACAATTCCATCTCTCTGGGCTCACACTGGGGAAGTCTTCTATATTACCTAGATAATACTGTACTAAGAGATTTTGTATTTGGTGTATTTAATGAGCAAGCAACTCCCCAAAGACCAGTAAATTTAACAGGAGAAACGCATCAATTGGCTTTGCTGCTCTGGTTAAGAGGGCCGCCGCTTTCCGCCTTTACAGACCCTGGCATGTATTATGCCAAGAAAGCCCCAGAATCAATCCTTGAGAAGACAGCCAAAGGGTGGGTGCAATTAAGCAGCTAACTTTCAGCCCCCACCATACCAGCTGAAATGATTATTTTAATGTAAAAGCAATGGAGTTGATGAGAAGTCGCCCAAGTTAAGCAACCGCGCTTACCATCAGCATGTCACTGCTCTGAAGGGTCTCTGAGCACAAGACTGTTCATGAAGGCAGCCCAGAGACCAAAGAAAAGACTAAATACATAAAGGCATGCGCACCCCCAAACAGAGTGCTAGAGTGAAGCTGATTTATGGAAAGCAGTATTGTGGGTTTTGACGAGATGGAGAGAAGATAAAATATTCATATTCATCATCTCTTCAACATGAGTGCATGCCACCTTGGTACCCTTGCAGAGAGGACTGGACAGAAGTTAAATATAGAGATGGAGGTCGAGGTCGACCAGGGCTCTGCGCTGGGACAGACCTGGGTCTGTCTGGTTCTGTCTTTACCCATAAATAAAGTGGAGACTTAGTCAATTGCTTACTCCATCCAGCTCCCAACACCCAGCAGGAAGCCCTGGTGATGTGTGTGTGTATATGTGTGTGTGTTTAATTAATAAACTTTATTTTTAGAGCAATTTTAGGTTCCCAGCAAAACTAAGCAGAGTATAGAGTTCCCGTATCCCCCCTGCCCCACACGTGCACACCCTCCCCAGCTGTCCGTGTCCCACACCAAACTAGTACATTTGTTACGGTTGTTGAACCTACATTGACACTTCCTTATCACCCAAAGCCCATAGCCTGGTGGTGTGTTTGTAAATGGAATCCACTCACTCATTCTTTCTGTAAACACTTATTAAGCACCTACTACATGCCAAGCTCCAGTTTAGGGGCTAAAAAAAACAAAAGCAAATAACATGTGCTTCCTACCCTAAAGCAGTTACCATCATAGACATCCCAAGAGGAAAGTCTCATGAACTCTAATACAAACCTACAGATACACTGCCCATCACTAGAAATCTCAGTTACACAAAGTGTTATCATTTAGCTTTTTTTGCATAACAAACCACCCCAAAACTTAGTGGCTTAAAATAACCGTTTATTTAGCTCATGATTCCATAAATTGGCACTCTGGGCTGGACTCAGCTGGGCAGGTCTTCTGATTTCAGCTGGGCTCCATCATGTGTCTGTGGTCAGCTGCAGGTCGGCAGGGTGGAAGCTCCTGGAGGTTAATTGGTCCCTGGCTAGGGCAACGTGGAGTAGGGAAAGGGACAGCTGGACTACAGGTCTTTCATCACGCAGCAGGCTAGCCCAGGCTCATGCACAGGTGTCTCTGGGTTCCAAGAGCAGGGAGAGGAAAAGTGCTTTTCAAGCTCTTGTGTCAGGTTTGCTCTTGTTCCACTGATGACAGCAAGTTACAATCCGGCCTGATTCAAGAGATAGAGAAAAACTCTCCTTCTTGTGGGAGGAGCTACAAGATTGGCATGGATATGAAACTTCAGATGATTTTTATAAATATGAAACAGGAGAAGAATTTGTGGCCACTTTTGCCATCTGCCACATGTATGTGTCTGGTTTGAGAGAAAACACAGAAGCAGGAGAACAGATGAAACCCATCTCCTTTGTTCAGCATTTCTTTCCAGCCACTACCCTTCTTCACATCGGGAACTTCTCAAAAGACCAGCTGACACTTGCTGTCTTTGCCCTGGCTGCTTTCCTGTCCCAGTCTGGTAGGGATACCACCCTACCCAGCCTGTCTCCTTGAGGACAGTGGAAAGCCACTGATTGCCAAATCTGGACAGTGCCCTTGATTTTTCATCATCCTGGCTCTCTTGGCTGTGTTTTACACAGTGGATCTTTCCTTTCTTCTTGAAACTATCTGTGGTCAACTGTATCATTGTTCAGGGTATCTGTGCCTTCATTCTGGGGAGGATTATACTTCCTGGCCGTGTTGACCTCAGCCTTGGTCTGGGACTGACTTTGGTCAATGAAATCTGAACAGGACTGATATCTGTCACTTTGGAGTGAAAGTTTCAAGAGGCAGTTCATGGTTGCAACGTCCCCTTTTATCTCTGCCTTGAGACTGGTGATGTTGCAAGGACGGGATATACCATCAACCTGGGTCCAGGCAGAGGGCAGTAGCTGACTTGAGATGATCAAGTAGCTTATGCTGTAAATCTGTTTTGGCAAAAGCCACTGAGATTGGGACTTGTTAGTTCCAGCTACAGCATAACGTAGCACAACCTGACTAATACAGAATTCCCATGGCTTCTATAGCACCACTCTCTTTTTGTTTCCCACCTACCACTCTCGCTGCTCCTTCTTTAAGTCTCTTCTCCCCTCTTCCTCTGTCCGCCCTAAAAATATTGGTGTCCCCACGGTCCTGTGTTTGGCCTACTGTTTGTCTTACTCTCCATGCTCCCTGATTTCACTATCTCTCCAAAGACTCCTGGGTCCATATCTTCAGCCCAGATCTATCCCCCAAGCTTCATTCTCAGAAGTTTAGTCTTTTAAACTGAGTATATCCCCCTGGATGTTTCACAGGTACCCCTAAACCTACCCCTTCTCCCCACTTGAGATCTCCACTGGTAGCTCCTTTGTCCATTTAATCCCCAAGCTATCCTTGACTTCCCACTCTTTTTTGGTACATCCCAGCAGTTGAACATCGTAGCACATTTGATGTCCCCAATCCATCCCCTCCTCCCCTCCTATTTGTTCTACTGTCACTTCCTTGGTTCTAGCCACCAACCACTGTTCCCTGGATGTTGGCCATGACCTCTGATAATCTCTACCATTCCCCCAAATCTCACCTTCTGCCACCCAGCCCAGACCAGAACTCCTTTTGGCAATGGTGTGAGAACTATCAAAAGTACACATCTGGCCACGTAGATCTGCTTATATCTGCCAAGGTTCCCATTGCCCGCGACATAATCTGAACTCCTCACCGAGACCCATAAGGTCCCCCTCACTCACCCCACCCTCACGACTGCACATGCTGGGACCTTGTCCCATTGTCTCATTGCCTCCACTCCTGCTGCCCCTCTATCTGGACTGTTTTGAACCAGCATCCTCCCACCTGTGTCCTGAGTAAGTCCTACTTGCTTTTTAACATTCAACCCAGACATCATCTCCTCCAGGAAGCCCTCCCTTGTCATCACTACCACAAACACACACACACACACACACACACACACACACACACACACACACACACACTGGTGGATTGGGCACCCATCCTCCCAGTTCCCCATGCAAATCTCCAACACTGCACTCACCCCACTGAAGGCTACTTAAATGCCTAATGTCCTTCTTTTCTTTCTGATCATGAGCTTTCCCTGCCATCCCGGCATTTCCAGTGTGTCTGCCACATGGCAACTAACACATGGAACTTATTAAATGTATGTCTGAATGAGTTTATAAAAAATTAACCATTTTCTACAATGTCTGGTTTTCAACCCATCTGTGAAGTCAGGTTTCCATCCCTAGTTACTACTCTTTCCATACTCTCAGGTCGTTGTTCCTGCGGGTTGGTGAGCTATGCACAACATCCCAAATCTCGTCATAATCACTATAACAAAATACCTCCGAGTATCCTGACTTACGTGACCACACCCACGAATGCCTGGAGAAGGCTAGTCACGTGTGCGAGTCCTCCTCTGGACTGATGGCAGGTTCTTTGTGGGCAGGTGCCCCGCTGCTGCATCCCCAGTGTGTGTACGGTACTGGGCCCCAAGTAAGAGCCACATGTATTGAGTGTTTTCTGTAGGCAACACTGCATGCCTTGTCTCATTTAATCTTGACAGCAATCCATCGGATAAGCTATGATTAGTCCCCTTTTACATGTTAGGAAAGGAACGCACAGGGAAGTTAGGTAGACTTCCCCAGGCTACACAGCTTCTAAGTGGTTGAACTGGGATTCCAACCCAGGTGGTCTATGCCCAGCGGGCTCACTCTCAACCACTTCTCTGTGCACATGTATGAGCACAGAAAACACCTTAGGACTTGAGTAGGGGATAGATTGATTGGTCATGTAGATGTGATTTACACCATCGTTTTAGCCTGATATCTAACCAGATTACTCTAAAAATTTGACACCCCAAGATATGGGTTGTGATGGAAGGGGCTAGGACTTAGAAGAACCAGCTCCGCGTCTTAGCTGGACCACACCATCATGTGACTAACCTCTCTGACCCTTGGCTCCTGACCCGTAAGATGGACTGTTACAGATGCTTCAGGGAGGATTACCAGAAAGGTGTCAGGAGCACCCAGTGGTACCATGTGGCCCAATCAGGCTTGTCCCGGGAGAACTTCCATTTCCACTGGAGAAAAGGCAGTGGCACACTGCCTTCACCTCACCTGAGCTGTGTACGTGACACCCAATACAATTAAAAGGCAAAAGAGGAAAGCAGTGACCAGATGTTCAGTCTACACAGCCCTGTAAATCGACTTGGCCCTTTTGTTTCCTTTCTCACCCCAAGTGATTGATTGTTTTGGCATCATGGAGACAGCCCAGACTGGATGCCAAAGTATCCGATCGGTTCCATCAAACGAGGTGCTGGGCTGCCCAGAGCCGGCCACCGGCTCTCAGATCGTGCCCTTCCTCACAGCTGGGTCAGGACCTGGTGGAACAGTTGATCTCTGTTGGTAACCACGTACTAACCCACTGGTGGGCTGGAATCCGCTGTTTTTGCTGTTCTTTCTCCTTCAGCGACTTACTCTGTGCCTTGCATTAAGGATTCCATGTCAGATAAAACCAGGTTCTTTCCCCAAGGAGCTCACCATTCAGTGGGAAACAAAGCAAATAAAAACCTGGCTGATGCGTGGACAACAGAAAACATGCAGCCCAGCCTTGCCTGGCTCTGGCCTCTCGCTCTGAGCAGCCGGGCGTGTCCACTGAGCCCAGACGTGGACACACACTCCACGGCTCTGCTTTCCACCCTCCCGACGCTTCCTCCTCCCTCTTCGCAGAGCCTCCCCCTCCGTCCAATGGCGCTGCCTCCCCCCAACCTCTGTGCCACCCACCTTCACCCGTCGCTGACACAGATCTGCCCGGAAGGACTGCAGTTCATTCCGACTGGTAAATCCATACAGGCCAGGCCCAGTGCAGGGGATCCACAGTGAGGACACACCATAGCCCCTGACCTCACGGGGCTCTACTTGGGCAGGAGAGTCAGATACTGAACAAATGATCACACACATGTGTCATTTAACACTCGGAAGAGTTTGAAGGGAAAGATGAGGATGATAAGGGAGCTTATCTCGGGGGTCTAGTATAGATTATCACTTGGGAAAGGAGACATTTTAACCTGAGGCATCACAGGCAAGTGGGAAGGAACGAGGAGAGGCTGGAGGAGTGTTGGGGCGGCGGTGGGGGTCAGATTCCAGGACAACACGTGCCAAGTCGCTGCCTTCAAACCGGGAAGAGGAAATGAGTTCAAGTTCAGCCCAAACGCAGAAGCCAGTGTCCCCACCACCACGATGGAGGCCCGCCCCCAGCATGGTCCAGTCAGGATTCTTAGAAACATGTTTCTTAAAAGAAAGAAAAAGGGTTTTGGGAGGGCAGATATCTGCCTCAGCACAGAGAAGACCACCTCTCACAGGTCTGGACACAGGAGCTGTTGTTCAGGCCCAGGCTTTTCCTTCCACTCAGAGGGTGGTCCTTTCTGAGCCTCAGTCTCCCCATCTTTCAAATGGACAGAGAACATGACCTACTAACGGGTATTTCATGGAGACAGAGTAACAGCATGAACACACTTTGGAAAAGCACACTTTTAACAAACAGCCCAGCACTTGGAACCAGGAGCTCATGGAGGCTGTGCTGTCCTTTAACGACGGGTTCCCAGACCTTCCTGCTGGTGTTCACTGAGCAAAGAAACCCCAACAGAAGCAGAAATCATTGTAACGCAGACTATCTAGGAGCACACATTTCAGAATCAGAGCAAGGTCACTTTGGGCAAATGGCTCTACCTTTCTGAACCTCAGTTTCTGCATCTGTAAAATGGGGATAGTAATGGTACCCATCCCATGGGTTATGGTGAGGATTAAACAAAATGGTGCATGTGGAGACTTCAGCTTACAGTGAGGACACATCAATATTGGTGATCACTATTGTGATCTGATTCCCCCCAGATCTGACATTTCCGAGCCTGGCAGAGGCCAGTCCAGAGCAAACAAAGTGCCCCCCGGCCCCACCCGCTGCATCCCGATTTAACAGCCAACGTAAAGAATGGGGTAGGGGGAGTGAGGGGTGGCAGAGGGGCCTAGGCAAGCCTACCTCAAGAAAGCTGCAGGGAAGGGCTGATTCCAAGGTCTTAGCTTATAGAGGACCCCCACTGCCTCTTATCTGGCTGAGCCTCACTGTGACACCCCAGGTTCTGAGCTCCCCATGGAACCAGCCTCAGGCTAAATCTGCCGCAATAATTCCAGGAGCTGGAAATGGGAGGAAAATGTAGGCGGCGGTAGCAGCTGAGCCGGCCCAGCGGGCCCTGCTGAGGACCGTCTCAGCCGAGGTTGCATGCAAACCTCAGTGAAGAGGGCAGCGAAGGCAAATGGAAAGACTCCAGGACCCAAGTTCTTGCTGTTTGTTAACATCAAAATAAGAAATGCAAAGCCTCTTTAAGAAGACGGCACCTGCTCTCCAGACTGGAGCAAAAGAGTTTCAAATACAGACGGTGCAAAGGAGGACAGGAAACCCAGGGGCACATGATCCTGGGCTTGGGGGGACAGGAGTGGAACCCTGGGTGTGATGAATGTGTTGGTGCACACGTATGTGCACGCGTGTGCCGGGGGAGGGTGCTGGATGCGGCAGTGAAAGAGGGAACTTACCCCAAACACAAGTTTGGAAGGGGGGGTGTGCTTTATTTCAGACAAATGATAGGAGGCAAAGAGACCCATCAGAACTTTTCACCCTTGACCTTCCCTCCTTGGTCTGTATCTGTCTCTAGCATTTCTCCTCTATGTCTCCCTTTCTCTGTCTCAAGGTCTTTTTTTCTCAGTTTCTTTCTGTCTGTCTCTGTCTCTGTCTCTCTGCCCCGCTGCCTCCCAGTCTCTGTTCCCATCTCTTTGTCTGTGTCTCTGTGTGTGTCTCTGTCTCTCCCTGTTTATCTCTCTATCTCTTTTGGACTCCGTTCCTCTCTCCCTCCACGCATCTCTTCTCATCTCTTCCCCTAACGATCATGTCTCTTCCTTCATCCCAAGACAGCCTTTTCTTCCAGCCCCCCCGGGGCTGCTTCCTACTCCTTTGTGCTGGGAGAGGAACTGTCTTCCAACAGAGTGGAATCCTCGGGAGACACGGGGTTTCCAGGTCTGAGCGCTTAATTTCACATTCCCACTCCACGAGGGCGAAGATTCCAGCCACACTGTATCCCGGCTTATCACACACTCCCCACCAGCCCTGGAGAAACCGCTCTCCTCTCCTCCTAGATGGGGGTTTGGCCATTCCGCCCGAGAAGGGGGCATATTTTAGGGGTCTTCTCAGTGGTTTTCCCCTCTGTGCGGGACACGTGGAGGAGAAGTTTGGGAAATTCTAGGCAGGACCCTCACCTCCTCACCACCCAGAGAGTGAGCCTGGGCTCCAGAAGGGTGGGTCAGCTCAGATTTTCTGAGGGTCCATCCATGCTCTTTATTTTGTTCTGTTCTATTCTAAGAACAAGTACTGACTGGTTTCCAATTGTTTTTTGCTCCATTACAATTCGAAAAAAATGAAAACCTAAATAAAATAGGTAAAAGTTCTTTGACTATTCATGTGAATGAATACACACACGCAAAATTCTAAGCAGTTTACAAATCTGAATTCATTGACTCCTTATAATGAATCCTCATCTTACAGATGAGGAAATTGTGGCACAGAGACATCAGACAACTTGCCAAGGTCACACAGCCACCCAGTGTGGATTTGAACCCAGTCGTTCAACCCTGGAGTTTGGGCTCTTACTCCTATACTGCCCTCCAGCCCACCTGCAGGGACACAGGTACCCTCTGTGCAGAGCCGTCCCTACCTCAGGATGACAGGGAAACTGACCATGTCGATTCCTACAGCAGCCTCGCCCTTTCTCTCTCCGGGGCTCTGGGCCTGGGTTCCATTTCCCTCACTTTTCTGCAGGGCTGCTTCCTTCTCACCCTTCTCAGGCCTTCCCTGAGCCCCCTCAGTAAAGGATACCCCCTCCCCAGGATGCCCAGGATGTCACAGTATTTATTTCCTCCAAAGCTGGTCACATTGGGGATTTCATGGCTATGCTTTATCTGTAGTCTTGGTCACTCTCTCTCTCTTTTCTCCCCAGATTAAACCCCACTATCCAGAACAGAGTCAGAGCTCCAGAAAGACTGAATAAACAAGTAAATGCAAAAAAGAGTGAGATTTGGGCTCGTACAGATACAATGAGAGAGGTGGTCAAGGGTGTTTCAGGAGGAAAGGACAGCTGAACGAGGGCATGGAGGTATAAGAACCCAGTGCACATGCAGGTGCGTAGACATTCTGTGCCACGTGCTTCTGGGTAGGATTGGCTGGGAGGACTGGGAGGTAGACGGGCTAGAATTAAGGGCCTTGAATGCCAGGCTGAGGAGCTTGGGCTTTACCAGCAGGCAACGGGGAGCTAGTGAGGGAGCTGGCGAGGTGGCAGCACGCCTGCTGTGGTTTGGGGAGAATGACCTGGCAGGGTGGGTGGGCAGGGAGGGGCTGGGGCAGGACGCCCCATCAGACCTGGCTGAGGGCTCTCCCTGGCCGGGGAGACCCAGGCCCTGGGGAAGAGGTGGGGGCAGAGGAGGCCCAGGAGAGTCTGTAGCCCACAGTACATGGGTGCGGACAAGACGCCAGCTGGGTGCTGCGGCAGGAGCGGGACCGAGAGAGAAGGAGCCTCCCGTGGTCTGAAATCGCCCAGATGCATTTTCTAAAAATCAGCGCCATTTGGGATCTTTGTTTTCTATTTTTCCCCTGCCCACTTCAGGGCAATGAGAAGCAGATTGTGTTTCCAAACACATCACAAGACTCTGCAGTGGAAGTTGGAAGAATAACCCCAGGCTTCTTGGTCTAATTCTCAAGGTCAACTGATATCATTAGAATAACATGAACTCAATTTGAGTTACAGCAGGGAAATCATGTTAGGAATATGGGTCACTCATCACCGAGTAATGAAGCTGTTACCTCACACGATCGCAAACGCGCTCAGAAGCCTGTCAGCGTCCTCGTCCCGTGGTCCTAAAAATGGGGCCGGCTCGGAACAATGGAGTCGCCCACGGAAACCAAAGCCCACTCGAAGAGGGAGCCATGTGATGGAGCAGGGCCCGGCTTTGGTGCCTGCAGCCTCAGGGCCAGCCAGAAGGGCGGGGGTGTCCCAGGACAAAGGGCCAATTTCCGTCCTGTTGGTTTTCATCCAGAAGCTTTCTATGTGATTTTTGAGATTTGCTTTAAAAACCACAATGGGAAACGGGCAGAGGGAAGGGCCCTAAGGTCCTGAGGTCGTAGAACAGACAAAACCCAATGCTCCATCTGCCGGGGAAGACGGGTTACGGGGAGCAACAACTAGCACTTGCCCAGAAGTCAGCTCCGACAGCAGCCTGTGTAGACAGTAAGAGTCGTGACACAAGTGAGGAAACCGGGGTCGTGGGTCAGGTGTGCGACAGTAGAATGGCGAGATGCCCACTTGGTAAAGGGACCACTGTTGCCCAGGCCAGCCCCCAGCTGAACAGCAGGACCGTGGCCCGGCTTTGGAAGATCCCCCAATGTTTCCGTGAAAAGTAGAAACTCAGGACTGTATGTGAAATCTCCTTATTTAAGGATGGTGGCAACCAATCAAAAATATTTAGGGCTATAGTGTCTACACCACAAAACACGTCTTGGTGTTGCTGATTTGTGACTTACAGGGTCAAGAAAGGCTAACTGATACCCTGCTGGGGATGGAAGGCCCTGGGTTAGGAGACCTTGGTCCCCCATGAGCTCCCAATACCACAGTGAGGGAGGGGCGGCAACTCAGCTCCGGAGCAGCCTGGGCAAGTGCTCGGGCCCTCACAGTGGATGCCCCAGTGCCTGCGCTGCGCTCCCTCCAGGGCCAAACGCTCAGCAACTGGCTACTAGGAGTGTTGGCGCTCTGCTCTCTGCTGGGCCGTCTCAGGGTGTCGCCTGGGCTGAAAGAGACTCTTCACATATGGACGCCAACCCCCTGGGGTAGCCCTCACATATTGGCTAATGTTGTGGGAGCAGGCGGTATACGGGCCTGGACTTCTCACCCCAATTGGGAGCATCTCTGAAGGCCCACACCTGCTCCAGGGCTCCCAGCAGAACCATCTGAGGCCTTTGCTGTGATTGCGTCATGGCCCGGTTTCTACTTCTGCCTAGACTTGCTTCCCTCATTCCCTACAAGTACTGATCCCACGAGCTACCAACCCCCCTCAGGAAACCCAACTGTGATGCCCTCTGAAACCCTAATTTCCTCATCGGTCCCATGGAGAGAATCACTCGTGTTATCATGTCTTACGAGGCTGTAATGAGTTGATGGAGGTGGAGGTGGCAGAGTCAGGAAGGCACCGTGCATGCCGCAGGTGCTCAATAAATGCTCACTGTGCGTCGTGGATTGAGTGCATAGGAGAAGGCGGTAAATATGTGGCTATTGTTACTAACCACACGGGATTTATTCCCTAAGGCAGAGCTTCACCTGCCACGACTGATATTCAGGGCCTGATCAGTCTCTAATGTGGGGGAGGAAGGGCTTGTGCTGTGTTGCAGACGCTTAACAGCCTCTACCCACTAGATGCCAGTAGCAACCCCCAGCTGTGAGAACCAAAAATGTTTCTATACGTGACCAAATGTCCCCTGAGAGGCAAAATTCCTCCCAGGTGAGAGCCACTGCCCAGAGCCATCAGAGTTCCTCAAGCTGCAGTTGGGGGAGATCCCAGCTCCAAAAAGTTGACCAAGGGGCCTTTCCCAGGCCTCGTCCACAGAGAACAGGGAATCCAAGCCAAGGTGGTATGGGGCAGTGGCAGGAGCCCACACAGGGGCCAGAGACACTGCTTCAAGTCCCAGCGACTCAAAATGCAACCCAGAAAGGGCATCTCTTCTCCCTGCCTCAGTGTCCTTCTATGAAGAATAGAGATATCAGTTCAGTCCTGCCGACCTCCCGAGGGTAGGGGATATAAAAACTTTTGGTTCAGTGGGTGGGAGAGCATTTTGACAAAATAAAGTATTGTGCGGAAGTACAATAAAATTGATCCATATAAACCATCGACCTACCCAAAGAGAGGGACAGAAAGGTAGACAGACAGAGGGGCCTTTACTTACACCGTCACTCTTCTTTTGTCCCCACTGCACCAGGGAAGGGGAGGTCACTGCTAACATGCCCAAGAAACAAAATAAGTTAAATTCTCAGGAGCCACCAGGTCCTACTGATTTACAGGATTTTCAAGATAAATTTCACTTGGTAAAATTTACAGGAGATCTTGCCTTCTATGGCAACTTTCCTAACCTTGAGTAGAATGCAACTGGGCTCTTTTTTTTTTTTTTTTTAACTCCAAAAAAGTAAAATGCATATCAAAAGAAGTTATGCCAACTTGACAAACCCATTCCACCAGCAGTGGGCAGCATAAGCAGGAAAAGAAAAGTTTGCCTCTGAAACACCTGGTGGAAGCAGAGACACACGGGCTCCACCTTCCTCCACCGCCTGCCCTCCATCCTTCCCTCCCTGGAACAGAAGAGAAGCAGTGAGAGCCTAAAATAGTCTCACTCCCAATGGTGAGGCAGGAAGGCACCAGCCCCACGACTGACAGCTCTCATGCAATTGCCACAGAGAGCCGGCCGCTGCCCTGTCATTCACCTCAGGGGGCTCGAAGCCCCCCACCAAGCCAGGGAGGGGAGGCTGTCAGGGGTCCGCCAGGATGTGCTCCCTGGAGACATTTCAGGGAAGGCGGGATGAAGGCAGGGATCAGTTCTAGGGCAAGGGGCTTCTCCCCTCCCCCGCACCGAAACCCCCAACTGTGGCTCTGCCATCCCAGACCCAGGGGCTCAGCTGGGTTTACCCCATAAGGAGCGGAGTCTACAGATATTTCAGGGGCCATTAAACACACTTGAGACCCGAGAAGGAAAAAAAAGGGCATTGACTCTAAAATATGAGAAGAAAACTGTAAAATCAAAATTACTAATAATTTCACAAGCAAGATTCCAAACCCTTTTAACATTCTTAAGCAAAATAATTTTGGAACTAATTACATTCAATGTAAGCTGAGTAGATTTTAATATGTTGATGTGCGGGAGGGCCTCGCAGAGGTCTTAAATTGGCCCCTGGAATATACTCCTCTCCCCTCCTGGGGGTAAACGTTCTCTTACCTTGCTGAGCGTGAATGGGACATGGAAGCAGAACATCTCTGAGCCCACTCAGCCCTCCTCCCCTGGAATCTGCAGGGTAGCCTCAGAGACCGCAGGGCACAGGCAAGGCAGGAACCGGTGTTCTGGAGCTATGGAGAGCTTCAGCACAGGTCTGAACTCCTAGGAGCATCCTGACCTGTCTCCCCAGCCCAAGTCATCAGAGCCTTGTCATCGCCTGCCTTCATCCCGGCAAGTCTGGTGGAAGGTTCCAGGCTGGGAGTCAGGAGCCGGGGTTCCTTTGCATTTCCTTATAGGCAAAAGCAATGCAACACTCTCTGCACCAATGTCACCACTGAAAGCAGAGAAACACAGGATGGACTGAGAGGACCATTCTTATTAAATAAAAAATGGGAAAAGGCACATTTCTTTGTGAAAGAGGAAACTCTTCTCGCTGATCTCAGATGCAGATAGGTGCCTGCCCATCCACTGTGACTCCCACATCACTCATTCCCCTTACCGGACCCAGCAAGCCCTGTTTAGGGTTGGGTGCTTCCCAAATCTGACACTGCGATTCTCTCGGGCCCTGGTGTCCTCCGAGAAATCACACGTAGCCAACGGAGGTCAAGTACCAGCCCCTGCCCACTGCCTGCTGGTAACCCCGGTTGGCAGAAATCTCTTTTCCTGGTCGGTGGGCAGGGTTGTGTTTATTTTGCAATTAACAAAGAACAAAGGAAGTGGCAGGGGGCTTGTGGCTGGCTTTGGGGGACCAAAATCCCTGCCTTGCCCCAGGTTCTGTTGATTGCAAGTCCGGGGGTGGGAGGGGTGTCCATGCTCTCCATCATTTCACAGCAGTCTGCATCTTTTTTGGCCAGGTCACCAGCTGCAGCAGATGGGCCTATTCTCCAAGAGAGGCCGGGGGCAAGGCCCCGCTCAAACAGACCTCCAGGCCCACTCAGGTCTGGGGTGACAAGTACAGGCTCCCCCTTATTCATCGAGTGTGCCATTGGGAGACCAAGGGACCAAGACCATGCAAGTCTCAGAGAACAGCCCCTACTGGTTCTTCATCATGCCATCTGCAAAGTGGGAACCGTGTCCCTGCGTCCTACACGGGGATATGGCAGACCCCCACTAATGAAAGCAGGGAGACTTGGGGGGCACTGGAAGTGTTGATACAACAGATAGGGCTCCAAATTACCCACGGTAAACAAAGCCAATTATATTTACTTCCACAGGAGCCTGAGATTTTGACAGCAAAGAGAGACTTACGGTAGAGTTGTTGCTGCATTTATATTTAATAAATTTAAGAGAGAGATGAAATAGACTTTAGCAAGGCTGGTGAAATATTTATAAAAGCACACCGAAGCCATGTAAAGGAGAGAGAGGGAAATAAAACAGCTCACATGTGGGATCAAATGGAGCAAGCCAGCTCTTAACCTGACAGCTCCCCAGCACTGCAGGCAGAAAGCTGCCAACGGGCCACAGATGCACCACACCTGAGCTAGCCGGGAAGCAGAGGGAGGTTTGGGGAGGGGAGGCGGGGTGGAACTCTGTGCGTGCACAAGGCACAGCCAGCTCCAAGTGGTCCAGGGCAACTGTCACACCTGCCCGCCTGCTCAGGTGCGCCTGGCACCTAGCAATGCCAGCCAGAGCAGGTTCTCCTGCCCCTGGCCTATGTCCAGTCAAGCCCATGGCCTGGTAGGAGCATCCAAGGCCCCTAGGAGGCCTCACAGACAGATGGAGGCTGGACACCCCTGGGCTTCCATCTCTCAGAGAGAGTGGTCTGTCTTCAAGCTATTGTCCCTGGCAGGTCTTGGGATTATTAGACTGAAGGGAAACCAGCTAGTTTTGTTAGTTTGCAGATTCGTCACATTTTTGAAATGCACAACTAATGTATAGTCATGGTGGAAAATCAGAAGAAAACAGATTGATAAACATGCAAACCCTGTCACCCATAATCTCAACCACTGTAGGCATTTCCAGACTGGTGGCATACCATTTATCAAGGGGTGGTTTTACTATTATGTAGTTCTACTCCCTTCTGACATGATCTGGAACATGCTGGCCATTGTATGTCTCGTCCCTTACCCTCAGCTTGGGGACTTTCCCTCTGCCTGAAACATTCTTCTTTTCGTATCCTGATCCAAATCTAAGTTCGTCTTGTAGACCCATTTCAATCCTGTCTCCCCAGAAAGCCACTCGTAGGGGCCTGCTGCCCTCTGGCCCAGTCTCTTCCCTCAGCTGAATCCCCATATCGCCACACTGTGGTTCATCTTCAGACCATCTTGTTGGCTGGCCGTGCTGCATGTTGACTCTTCCTGTCTTCTCATTCCCATGGAGGGCCCTGCCTTGTCCTTTTTTGCCTCCGTCTGCCTTGGGCCAAGTGCAGGCCCACAGTGGGCTCCAGAGAGCATCCCAAACCCAGAACCTCCCAGAACATCTTCCGGCTTCAGCTGTGGGCTGTGGACAAGGTCTGGATGTCTGCTCTGCCTCAGAGAATCACATCAGTGCGGGCTGCTTCCTCCAGGAGCCGAGGGCTGATTTGCAGAAACCAGGTTGCGGAAGACCAGTTCACCGAGTGGCCAGCCGACCTGGCAAGGGAGGGGTGGTCTGGGGGTTTCAGTTCCCCCACTCCAGTCTTCGCCCTGCTTCTACCACTGCTCATGCAAACACACCAGCTGGGCTAAACACTGCCTGTCCCACCCCCTCCACCACGCACCCCTTTGGACTTGGAACTGCTACAGAGAACTCTGCTAGACCAAGTCTAAGAGGTATGTCTAAACAGCTCATTCAGCAAACTGGACTTGTTAAATGAATTTTCCGCACGTCGGCTTTTGTGAATTGGCGTAGGTCCCCCCTGGGCTGGAAAAGAAGTTCTGAAGCCACCATGGGACGTGGTCTGGGACCCATCTCCCTGACCCCTCAGGCCACGCCTTCCCGCCTCTGGCCTCCTGACCCGGGCACCTCCCATCTTCTTCTTTCAACTGATAGCCTCCTTCCTTCAGGCCCTGCCTAACTATTCTGAGCTCTGACTTCCAGGGTGGGGCTCATTTGTACATCTCCACAGAGTGGCCGAGTGTCACGGGAATGTGTAAGAAGCAGAAAAAGCAGGAGCACAGTGGGCCAGGCCTGGGAACTGTCTGAAGCTTCCCACAGATTCTTGAGTGAGGCACAGAATGTATTAGAAGCAGATAACAAGGGACCGATAGTCGCTTCATGTCTCCTACCCCGTTCTCCAGCCATGGTGAACCCTTTTCACTTCTTATGAACCTCTCGTTCTCATCTCCAGGCTTTTCACAGGCTATCACCTCTGCCTGGAGTATTTTCCCCTTCTTTCTCCCTCACTACCTCCTTTTTTTAAAAAAAACAATGATATTGAGGAATAATTTAAATGCAATAAACCGCACACATTTAAAATGTACATTGTGTCAAGATTTGACCCACGTAAATGCCCCTGAAACCATCACCACAGTCAAGGTAGTGAACCTGTCCATCATCCCCCAAGTTTCCTCCTGACTCTCTAATTCCTCCTACTCACCCTTGCCCCGGTGCCCAGGCAACCGCTGATCAGCTTTCTGTCTCTGTAGATTAGTTTGCTGTTTCTAGAATTTCATATACATTGAATCATATGATATACACTCTTTTATGTCTGGCTTCTTTCACTCAGCATGATTATTTTGAGATTCTGTTGTGTGTATCAGTAGCTCATTTCTTTCTACTGCTAAGGAATATTCCATTGTATGGATATACCATACTTTGTTTATCGCTTCACCCGACTGGTCACTACCAGTCTGTTGATATTAAAAATAAAGCTGCAATGGACATTCATGTACAAGTTTTTGGTTGGACCTATGCTTTCATTCCCCATGATAAATCTCTCAGAGTAGAGTGGCTGGATATTATGACAGGCACATGTTTAAATTTTTAAGAAACCACTAAACAGTTTTTCAAATCAGCAATAGAAGGGAGTTCTAGTTTTTCCACATCCTCACCAGCACTTGGTATGGTCAGCCTTGTTCATTTTAACCATTCTAATAGATGATTGGTGGTAGTGAATTTGCATTTCTCTAATGGCAAATGATGCAGAGCATCTTTTCATTGGCTTATTTGCCATCCATGCATCTTCCTTGGTAAAGTGTCCATTCAAATCATTTGCCATTTTCTATTGGTTTATTAGTGTTCTTATTATTAAATTTTGAAAGTTCTTTATATATTCTAGAAACAAATCCTTTATCAGATATATGATTTTATTTTGTTCATTCTTTTAATGGTGTTTTTCAAAGCACAGAGGTTTTTAATTTAAAGTCCTATTTATCGAGTGTGTGTTTTTAGAGATCATGGTTTTGATGTCATTTCTGAGAAATCTTTGCCGAACCCAAGGTCACAAATTTTCTGCTACATTTTCAACATTTAGGTTTATGATCCATTTTGTGTTAAACTTTGTATATGATGAGAGGTATGAATCAGAGCTCATTTTTTGCATATGGATATCCAATTGTTTCAACACTATTTGTTGAAACAACTATCTTTTCTCTACCTTTGCACCTTAGTCAAAAACCAGTTTTCCACGTATATGGAGAGAGCCCTATTTCTGGTTTCTCTGTTTCATTCATCTCTTGATCTTTACACCAGTATCACACTCTCTTCATTACTGTGGCTTTTTTGTAAGGCTTGAAATCAGGTCATCATAGTCCCCATCTTTGTCTTTTGCAAAGTTGTTTTGGCTATTCTGTGTCCTCCCTTTGCTTTTCCAAATGAATTTTAGAATTGGCTTGTTAGTTTCAACAAAAATGTCTGCAGGATTTTAATTGGGATTGCTTTGAATCTGTAGATAAATTTGGGAAGATTTGACATTTTAAAAATACTGAGTCTTCTGACCTGTAAACAAGCCATATCTCTCTATTTATTTACTTCTTTAATTTCTCTCAGCAGTGTTTTGTGGTTTTCAATGTACAGCTCTTGCAGACCTTTTGTCAGATGGATTTCTGTTTCATATTTTTTGATATTACTATAAATGGTATTTTTAATTTTAATTTCTTATTGTTCCTCGTTAGTATACAAAAATACAATTGAATTTTGTATATTGATCTTGTTTCCTGAAACACCTTCTAAACATCTTTGTTAATTCCAGTAGTTGTTTTATAGATTCCATCAGATTTTCTATATATACAACTATATCATTTGCAATAAAGATATTTTTACTTCTTTTTCAATATAGATCCTCCTGTTCGCTCTCTCTCTCCCCCCATCTTCCCCCCTTTCGTTCTTTTTCATTCTTTCCCCACTATTTCACTGCTAGATCCTCCAGTACAGTATTGAATAGAAGCAGTGAGAGTGGACATCCTTGTCTTGTTCCTTATTTTAGGAGGAATGCATTGTCTTTCATCATTAAATATGATGTTAGCTGTAAGCTTTTCAAGATAAAGGAGTTGCCTTCTATTTGTAATTTGTTGAGAGGTTTTTATCAGGAAAGGATATTAAATTTTATCAAATGCTTTTTCTGTGTCTCATAAGGTGATCATTTTCAGATCTGGATTTTATTTTGTTGAGGTAGTTTCCTTCTATTCATAGGTTGCTGAATGTTTTTATCAAGAAATGGTGTTGAATTTTGTTAAGTGTTTTTTCTACATCAATTGAGAGGATCATGTGTTTTTTTCCTTCATTCTGTTAATGTGGTGTATCACGCGGATCTATTGTCATATGTTGGATCATCCTTGCAGTTCCAGGAATAAATGCCACTTGGTTATAATCCTTTTGATATGCTGCTGCATTTGACTTGCTAGTATTTTGCTGAGGATTTTTGCATAAATATTCATAAGGAATATTGGTCTGTAGTTTTCTTGTAGTGACTGTCTGGTTTGGGTATCAAAGTAATACCAACCTTATAGAGAGAGTTAGGAAGGGTTCCCCCCTCTTCAGTATTTTGGAAAAGTTTGAGAAATGTTGCCATTAGTTCTTCCTTAAACATTTGGTAGAATTCACCAGTGAAGCACCAAGACCAGGGCTTTTATTTGCCAGGAGATTTCTGATTGCTGATTCAATCTCCTTACCAATTATAGGTCTATTCAGATTTTCTATTTCTTTGTGATTTAGTCTTGGTAGGTTTGTGGCCCCAGGAATTTTTCCTTTTCATCTAGATAATCCAATTTGTTGGTGTACAATTGTTCTTTCTTATAATCCTTTTTATTTCTGTAAAATCAGTAGTAATGTCCCCATTTTCATTTCTGATTTTAGTAATTTGAGTCTTCTCTCTTTTTTCTTAGTCAATCAGAATAAAGCTTTATCAATTTTGTTGATCTTCTCAAAGAACCAACTTGTGGTTTCATTGATTTTCTCTGTTGTTTTTCTGTTTTTCAGTTTATCTTTGCTCTAATCTTTATTATTTCCTTCCTTCTGCTGAGTTCAGTTTGTTCTTCTTTTTTTAGTTCCTTAAGTTGTAAAGCTAAGTTGTTTGTTGATTTGAGATCTGTCTAGTTTCTTTTTTTTTTTTTAATGCAAGTGTTTGTAGCTATAAATTTCCCCCCTTAACACTGCTTTCACTGTGTTCCATAAGTTTTGGTATGTTGTGTTTTCATTTTCATTTGTCTCTCTATATTTTTAAATTTCCCCTGTGATTTCTTCTTTGATCCATTGGTTGTTTAAGAGTGTGTTGTTTGATTTCCACAAATTTGTAGATTTTCCCGTTTTACTTCTGTTGTTGATTTCTGATGTCGTCCTGTTGTGGTGGGAGAAGATACCCTGTATAATATCTATCATTTAAGATCTATTGGACTTAATTTGTGGTCTAACATATGGTCTATTCTGGAAAATGTCCCATGTGCACTTGAGAAGAATATATATGCTGTTGTTGTTGTTATTGTTGGCTAGAGTGTTCTGTGTATGTCAGTTTTATCTAGTTCGTTTATTGTGTTGTTTAAGTCCTGTGTTCCCTTATTTATCTTCAATCTGGTTGTCCTAGCCATTATTGAGAGTTGGGTATTGTAGACTCCAACTCTTATGGTAGAGCTGTCTATTTCTCCCCTAAATTCTATCAGTTTTTGCTTCATATATTTTGACGGTTTGTCATTAGGTACATAAATGTTTGTAACTGTAATATCTATGTTAAACCTCTTAATATATAGTGTACTTCTTTCTCTCTTACAACATTTTTTGTTTTAAATCTATTTTGTCCCATGTTAGTATAGCCACCCCTGCTTTCTTTCCCTTCTATTTGCATGGAATATTTATTTCCATTTTTTCACTTTCAATATACTTTTGTGTCTTTGGATCTAAAGTGAGTCTCCTGTAGACAGCATATAGTTGAAACATGTGTTTTTATCCATTTTGAAAATCGCTGCCTTTTAATTGGAGAGTTTAATTTATTCATATTTAAAGTAATTAATGACAAGAGGGACTTCTGTCATTTTCTTTTTTGTTTTCTATATGCCTTATAGTTTGGGGGGGTGGTCCCTCATTTCCTACATTACTGTTCTTTCATGTTTAATTGATTTTTTTGT
The DNA here is from genome assembly GCF_028021215.1 of Eschrichtius robustus. Classification (NCBI taxonomy): domain Eukaryota; kingdom Metazoa; phylum Chordata; class Mammalia; order Artiodactyla; family Eschrichtiidae; genus Eschrichtius; species Eschrichtius robustus. The sequence continues at coordinate 35,224,933 of NC_090842.1, read as the reverse complement.
AGTAAAATGTTTGAACTCCTTTCTTATTTCCTTTTGTGTATATTCTATAGCTATTTTCTTTGTGGTTACCATAGGGATTCCATTTAACATCTTAAAGTTTTAACACTCTAGTTAACACTCCAGTTAGAAATTATACTACCTTTAACTTCAATAACATACAAAAACTCTGCTACTTTTTAACTCCATCCCCACCCTTTATGGTTACTGCTGTCACAAAATTACATCTTTAAACATTGTGTGCCCCAAAACATAAACTAAAAATTATTTAAAATGCATTAGTCTTTTAAGTCACATAGAATAAAAAATATGGAGTTACAAACCAAAGTTACAATAATGCTACCTTTGTTTTTTTAATGCATTAATCTTTTAAATAAAATATAAAGCAAAAAGTAGTTATAAAAAGTAATACTAGCTTTTACAATTTCCCATGTATTTACCCTTTGATGAGATCTGTATTTCTCCACATGGCTTCAAGTTACTGTCTAGTGTCCTTCATTACTCCTTGCACGACTCCCTCGAGCATTTTTTGCAGGGCAGGTCTAGTGGAAAGAAACTCCCTCACTTTTTTTTCATCAGGGAATGTATAAATTTCTCCCTCACTTTTGAAGGACAGTTTGGCTGGATATAAGATTCTCAGCTGACAGTTTTTCTTTTAGCACTTTGAATAGATTGTTCCATTGTTTTTGGCATCCAGAGTTTCGATGAGAAATCTGCTGATATTCTTATTGAGGATCCTTTGTATGTGATGATTCACCTCTGCCTTGCTGCTTTCTAGATTCTCTCTTTGTCTTTGGTTTTTGAAAGTTTAAATACAATGTGCCTTGGTGTGGGTCTCTTTGAGTTCATCTTACTTGGAGTTTGTTGAGCTTCTTGGATGTTTATATTCATATCTCTCATTAAATAGGAGAAGTTTTCAGCCCTTATTTCTTCAAATATTCTTTCTGCCCCTCTCCCTCTCTCTCCCTTCTGGGACTCCCACCAAAAGTGTGTATAATATGTATGTTGATCTGCTTGATGGTACTCCACAGGTCCTCTAGGCTCTGTTCACTTTTCTTCACTCTTTCAGTCCCTCAGATTTGATCATTTCCATTGTCCTATCTTCAGGTTTGCTGATTCTTTCTTCTACCTTCTCAAATATGCCTTTGAGTCCCTCTAGTGAATTTCTCACTTCAGTTATTGTGTTTTTCAGCTTCAGAATTTCTTTTTGGTTCCTTTTTTAGGTTTTCTGTCTCTTTTTGATATTTCTACTTTGTTTATACATCGTTTTCTTGACTTTCTCCACATCTTCCTTTAGTTCTTTGAATGTCTTCATGACAGTTGTTTTAAACTGTCTAGTAGATCTGCCTTCAGATCTTTTTCAAGGACAGTTTCTGCTGAGTTATTTTTTTCCATTGAACAGATCATACTTTCCTATTTCTTTGTATACCTTGTAATGTTTATGTTGAAAAGTGGATGTTTAAATCTAATAATGTAGTAACTCTAGAAATCAGATTCTCTCCCGTCCTCAGGATTTGCTTTGTCATTATTTTGTTTACTGGGTTTTTTTGTTTTTTGTTTTTTTTTTAATTGTAGACTGTATCTGTACCAAGGATCAGCCTGAGGTGAAAACTCAGGTGAAGGTCTTCCCAGGTATTTTCTGAGCCTATGTCTTTCCCTAAGCATATGTGGTCACTTTCTAATTTCCCCTATATATGCAGTTGCTTATAAATGTCCTAGACTTTAATGTCTGGCTCCCAAAAAAGGAAGAAGAGAAAAATGAAGGCGGGAAGTGTGTTGGCCCTTTAAATCCCCTGGAAGTCACTTCAGCTGGAGGGGAAGGTGCTTATCACAATGGATGATGGTGCAACAAAAATGCCCACCTCTTTGTCTGCACCCCTGTGATTAAAAGCACCAATCAGCAATCAATCAGAGCACAGATTCCCTATATTTGGAGGATAGGTCTTTTTTGCCCATCTTGACTCCCACAAGCTGCATTCAAGCTGCTCCAGGAATACAAGCATGGCTGCATGGGGATGTAGAGGTAGAGAGCTGCTACCATGCTACAAACTGAAACTGACCAAAATTAACTGCAGTTGACCACCAGAGCCTTCCCTTGGAAGTTGCAAGCTTTCAATAGACTCCAGAATGCCAAAATAATTACATCAGACAGATTCTGTCAATGTAATTATTGTCCAGGTAGAGAAACAGATTCCTGGTGCTCCCTACCCCGCCATATATTCAGAATCTACTCTCTATTTTGTCTTCATTTCTGAAAAATATTTTCACTAGGTAGAGAATTGAGTTGACAGTCTTTCAATGTTTTAAAGATGCGGCTCCACTGTCTTCTCATTTGCATTGTTTCTGGTGAGAAATCTGCTGTAATCCTCTATACATAATGTGTTTTTTTCCTTTGGCTCTAAAATTTTTCTCTTTAAGAGTGATTTTGAATAATTTGGTTATGATGTGCCTTTGTATAGTTTTCTTCAGGCTTCTTGTGCTTGGAGTTCATTGAGCTGTTTGGATCTGTGGGTTTATAGTTCTCATAAAATTTGGGGAAATTTTAGCTATTATTACTTCATCTGTGTTTGCTGCGCCCACCTCCTTAAGGAACTCTAATGACATGTATTTTAGGCCACTGAATACTATCCCACAACTCATTTATGCTATTTACTGTCTTTACTATTTTTTTCTCTCTTTCTTTCCTTTTAGAAAGTTTCTATTGCTCTCTTTAAGTTCACTAATCTTTTATTCTGCAATGTGTAACCTCCTCCCTTAATCCCATCCAGCATACTTTTCAGTCTCAGTAAGTGTAGTCTTCATTTCTAGTAGTTTGATCTAGGTCTTTTTCACGTCTTCCGTGTCTCTAATTAAGTTTTTGAATATATGGAATATCATCAGAACTGTTTTAATATCCTTACCTGATAATTCTAACACCTGCACCAGTTCTAGGTCAGTTTTGATTGAGTCATTTTTCTCTTCATCCTGGGTCATATTTTCCTGCTTCTTTACATGGCTGGTCATTTGTAAATGGATGCCAGACATAATAAATTTTATCTTTTTGTATGGTGGATGTTTTTGTGTTCCTGTAAATAATCTTGTGCCTTACTCTGGGCACAGTTAGAGCACTCTTCACTCTGACCCTTTGGATGGTTCATTCCTAGGCTTGTTACCTTCCCCACATGCATGTGCTGATTGATGTTCTGCTAAATACTTGAGGAGGGCTCCCTGCAGATCTCCAGAGTTCTCTGTGCCACTTTCTCCTTTCAGCTTGTCTCTCCTGCAAACTCCAGCCACCTTGGCTTCCAGACTCTCAGCTCTGTCTCCTCAACAGAGGGAGTCTACCAGTCTTCTCCAGGTTCCCCCTCCTGTGCCATAGCCTGGAAACTCTCTCAAGGCAATAAGCTGGAACAATCATAGCGCTCACTGCATTTGGTTCCCATCTCTCAGGGAAAACTGCTCTTCATTTCTTAATGTCCAATGTCTTGCAAACCATCTTTTGATTGTTTCAGGCAGGAAGTAAATTTAGTCCATATTACTCCATCTTGGCTGGAAGTAGAAGTTCCTTACTAACAGCAAGTGAATCTTCACAACTCCACTCAAATAGCCACTCAAATATGCTTCTTCAGGCAGCCTTCCCTGATGGCCCACAGACCAGATTAAGCACTCCTGCTACAATGCTTCCTCTGTCATAGTTCTTATCAGACTGCATTGTTATTGTTTATCTGCTCACCTCCCCAGTTAGACTATAGGTTTCTAAACATAAAGATCTGTGTCTTACTCATTAAACTTTATCTGGCACAGAATAGGTGCTTGATGAATTTTGACATTTTTTAATGTGTTTTAGCTCCAGAAGGCTGAAGCACCATTATCAGGGAGGGTCCTCTTGTGTCCAGTCAAATAATGGAGACAGGGAAGTTTCATCTAGAAAAGTGTGGATGTAAGGTACACCTGTGTCTTCTGGGGGAGGATTCTAACTCACCTATTCTTATCTTCAAGAAGTCAGAGTTGGTAGCCAGTTAAGCAGCAGTACACTAGGGGCAATTCAGATGCAAGGGGAGCGTTCAGAACCAGGGAGAAGGCTGCACAAAGGGCTACGCTTCCCAAGGAATCAGGAAGTCTGTCTCAGAATGAAATGCCTGTACAGATGCAGCCATGTGGTCCCTCCAAAATTCCCAGCTCCCCAAACCCCCAAGGTTCTGGAGAGGACCAGAAGACACCCTCCCCCGCCCGCCCCAAGCCCAGGCAGTTAAGGAGTAAAGCAAGTTTGCAAACTAAAGAGATTTCAAGTCTGCACTTGGTGAGTGGAAAAAAACTCACTCTTTTTCAAAGAATGAAAAGGCTTCCCCCACCCTCCCCTTCCTTTCTCTTCAATGATGGCATTTCCATAAGAGAAACTGCTTGATAGGCCTGTTCCCTTTAAATTATTTTCTAACGATCCAGGCAGTCGCACGCACAGGCTGCCTCTCCTTGGCTCACCTTTCCTTTCAATTACTTTCCTTCTTAAGCTGAACAATGGCAGCGTCACGGCCCCTCCTTGCTGAGACTGCTGCAACTCAGCGCCTCTGCGGCCGGGTGCCCAGGCTGGGTTCCGGCTTTGTTCCCCTGGCCAGACGGCCGTTGTTTCATCTTCCCGTCTCCCCTTTCTGTGTCATTTAAACTTTAACCTGGTAGTAACTTTGCTGCCTTGATTCCCGATTCAAAGCCTGGCAGATGAAAAGCCCTCCCCTTGGATGTGGCTTGAAAACTTCATCTCCAGTCTCTCTCTGTCTTTGAACTGCCTTGGAGCCTTTTTGCCCAGGCTGTTTTATTCTCCCTGGGCCTCGAGCTCTCAGGCCTGGGGGCTCGGGAAAGGCAGCAATAGGGGTTTCTCAGTTGGGGCCCGAGAGGACCCCAAGTGCCCAGGGTGGGCAACGCATGTGCGCCCACACACATACCATCTCCCCCTACCCCCAAGGGCTGGGAGTCTGGCTCAGGAGACCATCTCTGGCCTTTGGGGCCAGTCCCTGCCTTCACCCAGCCCTCCCCCATCGCAGCTTCCCTTCACAAGCCCCAGACCCACAGCATTTCAAGGCTTCTAGCCCCAGGTGGGTCCTCCAGAAACTTTTTCCTTTTCAATGCCCGGCAGGCCGCTTGCTGTTTCAGATGTCGGACAAGGCACAACGACAGAATTCTGCAATCACAGAAAAATTCAGGTAATCAAGACCAAATGGGACAGTGGGGAAATGAACGGGAGAGAACGTTAGAAGTAAACCCCAAAGCAGACCTAAATCTTCCTCCTCCAAGCAGGCTCTGCATGGCCGGGTGTTGGCTTCATCTCTAGGGTCTCACATGGATTCCCCTTTGTTAGATGCTCGGGTGTCTTGTTTGTCTACAAGGGCAGTTTCCCCACCACCCTTGTGGTGACACAACTGCTGACACAGCTGAAGGACATTAGAGTGGGTTGAATTGTGGCCTTCCAATAGATATGTCCACATCCCCCCACCCCTGGAATCTGTTAATCAACCTTATTTGGGAAAAGGCTCTTTGCAGACATAATGAAGTTAAGGATCTTAAGATGACGGGAGCAACCTGGATTAGTCAGGTGCACCTAAATGCAAGGTCTAGTGTCTTTCTGAGAGACACACAGAGGAGAGGAGGAGGCCATGTGACCACAGAGGCAGAGAGTGGAGCAATGTGGCCATAAGTCAAGGAACACCTGGGGCCGCCAGAAGCTGGAAGAGGCATGGAATGGATGTTCCCTAGAGCTTTTGGAAGGAGCACAGCCCTTCTAACACTTTGATTCTAGACTTCTGGCCTCCAGAACTGCAAGAATAAATTCCTGCTGATTTAAGTCACTAAGCTTGTAGTAATTTGTCACAGCAGACTCAGGAAACTAATACAAGTATGCAAAAGTGTGGAGGGAGATTTTCATGAGTTTTCACTGCCTTCACCAGGGCCTGGTGCTGTGGGGTAGATGTGGTGGGGGACACCTTCTTCTTTCTCGGGGGGTGATCATCTCTACCTGCAAGTCCACACAGCCAGCCTGAGGATGATGGCAGCATAAAGAGATGGAAAGGGCCTGCACAAGGCGTGGCAGGAATGGGCAATGATGCAAGCTAGATAGGGATCTTGAAGGGACAGCTTGAACCTAAATCATGTCTCCTAATGGAAACTGGACATAGCTGGGTTTGGGGTAGACCAGAAGTCCACCTGAATGATGATTTGAGAAGCCCCTTGAATAGAATTCCTTCTATTTATTTATTTATTTAGGCCGCACTGCGTGGCATGCGGGATCTTATTTCCCCGACCAGAGATCGCATCCGTACCCCCTGCAATGGAAGTATGGAGTCTTAACCACTGGACCACCAGGGAAGTCCTTAGAATTCCTTCTAAAGGGAGAGCCAGAGCCCAGCTTAGACTTACAGCCAAGGTTCAAGCATGAGGCAGTGAGGGGGCCAGGGTTCTAATGTCTGGCTTGTAGATTTTTCTCCTGACTACGGCCCCTAGATTCATGGTCCAAATTGGGAGAGAGAAAAGCTGTCAACAAAAATTGAAAGAATGGTTTTTATCGAAACTCAGAAGACACCAAGACCAATGACAGAGAGCAGCAGAGATTGGGGGAGAAGGGAATGCTCCTCACTGCAGCTCAGGGCTGGGAGGACTCCAAAATGTGGGGACCCTTTGGCAGCTTGAGCTCAGCCCATCGGCATTAGAGACATAAGGCTCAGAGGCAGCTGTGGCACCAGCAGACGGGATGGACCAGTCGAGGTGGCTGGGCCCAGCAGAGGGGCTGAGATGTGTCCAGCTGACACCATGGTGCCTAAAAGGGGGGATAGGAGCCAGTGCAGGCACAGAGAGCAAGGGACTGGACAGCAGGGCTTCCAGATGCAGGGCTGGGTCACTCCAAACAGCTTCTCAGGCAGATGACCCAAAGCATAATGGAGAGGCCTGTCCCACGTCACTTGGTAGCTGACAGGTTTGTTTATGAGCCCACGTGAGACAAGTCTGGAGAGTCCCCAGAACAACTGAGTGACGGTTTGACAGGGTTCTGGGAGCCCTGCCACATCAGGTGAGAGCAAAAAACAGGTAAACATATATCATTATTGTCCTTTATCCTAAAGGCCTTTATCATAAAGGCCTTTGTGTGTCCCTTATCATAAAGGCCCTTTTATGGCCTTAGGCCGTGTGACCTGGCAGAATCCGATCACGTCATTCATTAGCAACATCAGTTTCAGGCCAGAGCTACTCGCTTTAACCACGACGTTGTGTAAGCACCCTGTGGTTCTCAGGTGCATATCGGAGTCACCTAGGGGCTTGTAAAAGAGACCCATGCCCAGGGCCCCAACCCCACCAACATCCTGGGGGTCTCTGGCAGGACCACTGTGCAGCCAGCGTTGAGAACCCCTCCTTCCTGGCGTCCTCTGCCTACCCAGGCAGGAAGCAGGAGAGAACCCCAACCTCCTTCCAAGCCACCGCAGTTTCTCCAGCTCTAATGTGGGAGGTCAGGCTCGGTGCCTTCCCAGGACGTGCTCAGTTCAGCGGTGGTGGGAGCCCCACCCCCAGCTGAGCCAGAGCCTTGCTGATGCCCCTCGCCAGGCAAGGGGGCAGGGGCTGCAGAAGTTCCACCTCCCAGCCTCTATCGCACTCACGCCCCAAGCCTCCCGGTTGCAAAGGCTGAGGCTTCTGCCCTGTCTTGGGCCCGGGTGGGTGTGGGGAGAGATGACCCCCTCCAAGAGGTGGGAGTCACCCGAAGCCTGCCTGTGCACAAGCCCAAGAACTGCTAATGGGCCTGCAGAGTCATTAGGTAGAGAGGACAGAGCTTCTAGCCATCTAAACCCCATTTAACTCATCATTTTACAGTTACTAACAGATGTAAGCTCCTCTGACGAGAAAGAGATGGGCCATAAGCACCCGACCTCTGGCCCACTCCGAGGAAGCTGGGCTTCAGTTTCCGGGTGGATTCGGAGAGCTCTGGGCCCTGTTATGGTCATCTGTCAGTGATGATTACAGGCAACACGGAGAGCAGGTGGCCTCGTGCTCTCCTCATGAGAGGCATCCGCCATCCAAAGGCTCCCATGCACCCTGCGAAGGTCTAAGTATCCTTCACCACCCTGCGCCCATACTTCCCCTGCCCCGTAGAGGCCCCAGGTACAGCAGCTCAGAAAGCTCTCCAGTCCTAAGGCCCTGATGGTGGCACCCAGCCCTCTGGAACAGACCTTGTCCCCTCCGATGGGAGAAGTGGGGGTCAAGGGGAGGCCTGGGCAGCCCATCAGTTGTGTCCCTCAGAGACTCAGCCCATAGCTCCAGGGCCCACTCAGCAGGACCTTAAGGAGCTGTCTGCAAGCTGCAGAGATGCTTTCTGTGGGGGTGGAGACACTAGCCGTCTTGGAGCAGATCTCCTCTGTTCACGAAGGGGCCTTTCAAGAGGCCCCCTTGGGTGGGCAAGCATCCAGTGAATGGGCACCCATGGCTAAGGGAAGAGTGTGGCCACACCCTTGGGACCTGACCAAGGCTACCCTTCCACACCCCCGACTCCTCCGCTCCCACCTCCCCCATCCCCCAACCGCCCACCTCCCATGCTGTGGACACATTTGCCCCGGTGCCAGGGTGCCAGGGAGAAGAACTGACACTTGCCCTCATCTTCCTTAAAGCACAGGGCCTTGAGAATTGACAGGGTCCTGACCACGACCCCTGTCTGGAAGGGATGCTGAGGACCCCAAAGGGGCTCACCCCAAGGAAAGGGGAAGTCTGGACCGATGAACGAGGCTTTTCCCGGTCTGGATGGTTGGGAGGGGAGGAGGATGTCAGCTTCAACACAGCCTGGAGCTACTCCTGGCCCAGCCGCTTGGCTTGGAGGGTGGGCTTTGGGAAGCATGGCTGGCGTGGGGGTGGGGTGGAGCTCAAGTGCTGGAACCAGGGAGGCCACACACAGGTAAAGGGGGCGTGGGGCAACCTTCTCTGAAGAGCCCCTTCTACCTGCCAAGGGGCTGGAGAAGCGGGGGCATCAGCCTCAGCAGACGAGACACAACATCCCACAGCACCCAACGACCAGCACCCAGCGGCTCAACCTGTCCGCACCAGACTGATTTGTCCTGCTGACTTTTCTCTTCCTTCCACTGGGGACCTGGAAAGACAGTTACTGTGTCCTATTTGCCAACACCTGGCACATAACTAATAATTCAGTGGATTAAACAAATGAATCAACGATACATCTGAAACCCGTTTCATGTGTGGACACCCCTCGTCACCCACGTGCTGCCCACTCTGTGGATTTCCCACAGCAAACACCTTCTCCCAGCCTCCAGCCCACTCCGGGGCTGTCCCACCCTCACTGTCTGTGAGCTCAAGGATTACAAACTAATCCTAATGTGTTTGCCTGCATGAGACGTAATTAGGAAGGTAAATCCGAAAAAAGTAAAAGGTAAAACAATATAGAAATCCAAGGAGGGTGGCCCCTGGCACCCCGAGCGGAAGAGAAGGTGGTTTGGAATCATTCATTCTGTGGTGTCCCCCTCTCAGCTCAAACTAGGAGGAGACAGGTCCCCCCTCTCTGCCAGGCAAGGCCAATGAGAAAGGCAGAGGCTAATTTGTTTAAAAAGGCACCTGGACCTGGAATCCCACTACGTAAGGGGGGGTCTTGGTGCCATTTTCCCTGTCTTCCTGCTTCTAGGGCTTGGAATTTCAGATCCATCAGAGGCTCTAGCAAATGGTATTTCTGTTGCAAGAAATGAAAATCTAGTTCCAAGTGGCTTAAGGAAAAAAAGAAATGGAGGTACGTGTGTGTGCGTGCGTGTGCGAGTACGCACGCGCACGCATGCAGAATTCAATGGCTCTTATAACTGAAAGTCCAGGGGTAGGTAGGATTAGCAGAATACGGTGACTTAACTCTCTTTTTCCCATCTGTCTTTCATAATTTGCAGGCAGGCTGTCTTCAAACAGTGTCCCTTCCAGCAACCAGCTTCTATCCTCCCCTCTCCATGGCCAGTGGCAGGGAGGGCGTCTTTTTGAGACTGCGGAGTGGTGGTGATTGGCCTGATTGGCTTCTCTTGGGTCATGTGGGCATCCATGAGCCAATCATGTGATTGGAAGGATCTGATGCTCTGATTGGTCAGCCCTGGGTCCCATGTTTCACCCCTGGAAACAGAGGGTAACATCCATCCCACCTAACGCCCAAGGACTGCAAGTGAGGGAGAGTGTGGTTCCCCAAAGGAAGATAGCAGAGGAGTATATTTGATCCTACAAATGGGAAAGGAGGCTGCACAAGCAGTGGGAGATGTCCACCATCAACTTGAATAGTGAGAAGGAGATGGAAGCTTTTAAAGTTCAATGGGCAGGACAGATAAAAACCTGGAGGCGGGAAATGAGCCACATGGGCTGGGGTGGGAGCTGAGAGCTGGGCTGATTGCAGAAGAGGGCTCCAAAATGCAGATCCGGGGGTGTCACGGTGTAGGTTTCATGGGCACATGGGCTGAGGTGCTCCTGGAGGCCCCTGAGCTGGATTTTGAAAGAAGCATCTGAAAATCCTCACTTTGGGGAACACCAAAATGATGTTTCGGCTTCTTTATGTTCTGCTTTCTAGGGGTAATAAAGGTATGCAAAAAGCAAAAGAGGAGAGGAAGCAGGAGACAGACCATCTCTGATGGCTAGCGAGTGAATCAGTTGTTATCTTATGTGCATTCCTCAAACCACACCTACTTTGGGTTTTCTGGGGCAGCTGAGCTTACAAAAGAAAGCTTCAGGGTAGAGTAGAAAGCTGCCTTTTGGCTTCAGGGCACTGGGAATTGGCTAAGTTGAGGGGAAACTTTCAAGGAATGGGCTTCTAAGGATCACTCTTAATTCATTTCTGGGGCATTTACTAGGCAGGCACAGTGTGCAGAACATGGGCTGTGTCCTACAGAGTCAATGGACAAGAGAAACTTCATATGGCCTCTGAACTGACGGGATCAGTCAGGTCCATCGCTGCTGGGTCATGGCACAGCTTCACTCTGCCTACAGATCCATCTCATCTTTGACCCCTTACAAGGGCGGAAATGTCCCCCATTCCTCTGGAGGTCTCCTGTGCCTGACCCAGTGCCCTATACATTATAGCCACTCCATCTTTGCATCCTTTAATGAATGAGTGAATGAATGAGTTTCTCAGTGATAATGGACATGATAAAGAGTGTTGCCATCAAGTAAAGAATTCTATAAACCCAGTGATCCTTTGTTTATGGTAAGTTATTTGTTGAGCACCTGCTATGTACTTCTGCTGGAAATACAGCAGAGTGTAAGAAACAGAAAGCCACTCTCTCCTGGAGCTTATGCTACAGAGGGTATAGCCATCCCCATCTACAGGTGAGGAAACTGAGGCTCCGAGGGGTTAAGGCTCACGCTCCTGGTTGCACTGCTAGGAAATGGGAAAGCTGGCACCTACCAAAAATTAGATTCTGTTCCAAATCTTCCTGCTTCCAAAGCCAGACCAAACCCACACTTGCTGCATCACTGAGTAAAATAAAAACTAAATTCAATCATACGACCACTGAAGAGGGTGTGATTAATACTTATTTGGGTTGGGGGAAGTGAAGGAAGATATCTCAGAGCAGGTGGCATTGAGCTGACCCTAGGGGGATGGAGGAGGATTTCGGCATGAGGAGGATGTGTGGAAGAGGGATGCAGGAAGGGGGAACAGGGTCAGCAAAGATCCAGAATGGGGCAGGCGCAAGGTGAGTCATGCCACCCAGCTGGCACCTTGTGAAGAGTAGGTGAGGCTGGATAGAGAGCTAAGGGCCAGCTCTCCGAGGTCTGGGAGATCAAGGGTTTGCCCTCTTATAAAGGTACCATTCTTAATCCTCCGCTCTGCACCAGGCTCTGTGCCAGGTACTTTCCATGTATCATCTGATGGTACTATTACTTATACTATGTACTGGTAAGTACTTACGAAGTGCTTATTGCTATTATCTTAGAGTACTGTTACTTGTACTATTAATAAGTACTTACTACTATTATCTTAGAGCACAACTGTTATTCCCATTGCACAAATGGGGCAGCTAAGGGTGCAAGTACCTGCCCAAGGATGGAAATCAGGCAGCCCTGCCTCCCACCATGAAGTATTCTGCTGTGTGGAGAGAGGGGAGCTCAGGGGAAGCCGGCGAATGGGAGCCCTGCCTCTTTCTCCATCACACTGGCCCAGCTGGAGGGGGGCTGAAAAGGAGGCCGCTGCTCCGAGGCCCGCACCCCTTCCAAGCCAACGAGCAGAGCAAGGAGCAGATGGGAAGTCGCCCACCCAGGGTCCAGCTCCAAACCTTCCAGAAACCTGCAAACATGAAACAATCATAGATGAGAGGAGGCTTGAAAGCCACCGTTTTTAAAATAAAAGGAAATCGCATTGTAAAAGCCCTGGCAAAGATGACAAAAAAAAAAAAAAACTTGTTAAGATCAAAAAATGCAGCCAAACCTCAAAAAAGAGGTGTGGGATAAAGGGAGGGAGCAGGGGTTTTACCTGGGAGCTTCCAAGGGGGCTTCTGAAGCAGGTGAGGGCGGGGAGTCCCCAGCCTGAGCCCGGGCTGGCCTGCCTCTCTGGCCTCCCCTCCGAGGCAACTTTCATGTTCCCCTCTCACCTCCCCACCTCCGGCCTGCGAGGCTGACAATGGCGCCCAGACACTGGACACGCGTCAAGTTTTCCAACTTGAAACTCATTTCTTTCCCCTTAAACTGAGGAAACTTGGAGTCCTTTCCAGACACAGAGAATGGCAGGGATTTGCATGGGGCCTCCTCCCAGGCTTCTCATCCCACCTCCCTGCAGCAGGAGGGGCTCTTCGGGCTCTGCCCCCAAGAACATTAACTCTTCACCCAGGTGACAAAGGGCTGGCCCAGTGGGACACCTGTGGCCAGAGTCCCATTACCTGCCCCTCAGGAGGGTCTTTCTCGTCCTCAGGCCCCTGAAGTGCAGAGGACCAGACAAGGTCCCGTACCGCTCTCACTCGGGGCCGGCATTCTGTGGGGATTTACTGAATAACATTTCTCAGAAATAACTTAGTCACGCCACCCAGCACAGAGGGGAGGTTGGAGAATTGGAAGGAAGAAAGCGGGTACCAGCCTCGAGGCCTCCCAAGACTCAACTAATCAGAGTCTCCCAGCCCTGCCCGAGGGCCGGAGGGTGGGCAAAGCAGAGAAGAGCCCAAGCAGCACCCGCTCTGAGTGCCATGGAGGCGGGACAGGGGCGTCCCAGAGGACACAGGCTGGGGGATATCTGGGTGTGTCTGCTGCGGGAGAGCTGGGGTTCAGTGCCGGGATAGGGGCTGCGGAGGTGTGGCAGGTTCCCCTCCTCAGGGCACACTTGGCTAAGCACATGGACGCAGGGGCCCACACTCCCCTGGACCACACAGGCTGGGGTCCTCCTCCAGCTCCCCCAGCCCTTGCCAGCCAGTGACCGTGTGCACGTGATGGCACACCTACCTCTGGGCCTCAGCCTTCCCAGCCAGGCGGGACAAGACCCCAGCCCTGCCTGCCATGTGGCCTGATGTGAGGGTCACACGGGGCCATATGTGTTGGGCTCGCTGAGCCTGGGAGGGAGACCATGAACGATACACGCTCTCAGAGAGTTGAGGGGACAGAGCCGGGCAGAAAATGGAAACTAGGGAGAGGAAATGAGAGGGAACATCAGAGAGAGACAAGGGAGAGAGAGGAGGGGACAGAGGGGAGGAGAGGGAGAGCAAGAAAGAGTGAAACAGAGACTCCCTGGGAGCCACAGACAGAGAGAAACGGAGGTCAAGGCAGAGGGACATGGGCGGGTGGGGGGGGGAGTGGGGGGAAGGATTCAGACAGAACCCGCCCCCAATGCACACACACATGCACATAGAGACCAAGGTGCTGGGGCAACATGCATACATGCTCAGTGCCGTCCATCTGTCTGTCTGCCCCTGCGCCTTAGCAGACCCTCGCTGCCTCCAGGAGAGAGCTGGTCTGCAGGGCCCGGACCCTGGTGAGTCTGGAAGCAGAAGCTGTTGCAGCTAAGAGCACAGGCCCTGGGGTCACACTGCCCAAGGCGGGCGGGGGGACCAGCAGACGGCCCTTGGGCACGTCCCTGAGCCTCAGTCTCATCTGTGAAATGGGAATCATAACACAACCCGCCGCAGGGGCTTGCCCCGAGCTTCCGTGAGCTGCGGACGCAAACCCCTCAGCACCAGTCAGACCCCCTTGAATATGGTCGTGGCCTTGGGCCTCAGCCCTTCCTCCCCGGGCTTCCCTGTCTCCTTATGTTCTCCTTCTCTTCATGAGAATCCCTTCCAGCTCTGGGACCCCTCAGCCTTCCCAAGGGACACAGAGGCACCCAGGTCAGCGGCAATTTCCACTCTGATGGACACCTGCCCACTGCCAGCAATACCAAAGGCCTGGGACCCGCGCCCTCCTGGCAGGAGACCTCATCCGTGGTACAGACACCGGCCCAGTCTGTGACACACTCCACAGCTCCAGCCTCTTAAAGGCCAAGGAAATAAATGTCAAAACTCTTATTCCTTCCTTGAAAGAAAAAGTCCTACGTTAACTGCCGGGAAGGGGGGTGGGCTGAACTGGTGGGCAGGCTTGTGAGACAGGTGGGTCTCACTAAACCTGATGAGCTACGTTTGCTCCTTAGGGACCTCAATACTCCAGTTACGAGACAGCTGTCAACCTCGTGACTCAAACTTCCCCAGACCCGCGGCCGAGGAAAGGGCCAAGAGGTCAGGACGGCACAAAAGCACAGATTCGGAAAAGCAAGGTAGGTGTTGAAGGACCTGCAGGGAGGTGGCAGCTTAAATGTCACCCCCTCCAAGAGGCAGCCTCCCCTGCCCGCTCTCGCAGGGGAGGCCCCATCTGTGTCCTTTTCTGAACCTCAGCATTTGGAACGCATGCACTTTGTACCTACTTGGTTTTCTGTCTCACCTGACTGACTGTGGCTGGGAACCCCATCTATTTCATTCAGTTTTGATGCTCTGTGTCTGGCACAGCATAGGTGCTTTTGCAATATTTTTTGGAAGGAAATATGAGTTCCTTCCAGTTAACAGAGAAGGGGGCTGACGGCAGATTAGGAGGTGGGGGTCTGGGAAGAGAGAAGTGTTTGGAAGTAGGGGAGCTGGGTTCCAGGCAAGGCACTTCATTCCAGGGCGCAGGTCATCAGGGTCTCGGATCTCTGTCACTGCCTGGGCAGCCTGGGAAGGTCCCCTCCCTCCCTGTGCCTGTAGAACTGGGGGATAGCACATAAGTAAGTCTGAGTCACTGGCCAATCTCCAACGAACTCCAGAGTTGGATGACTGTCAAGGGTGTTGTATAATTAAAAATTAGTATTATGCTGAACTAAATGAAATTGACTTTCTTGTGGATCAAAACTCGTCAATGTTGGCAATTTCATGTGGTTCAACCAAAAAATAACAATAACAATAATAATAATCGACTCTTACAGGGACCTTGATAATAGGGTTGATCTTAGGTCCATTCAGGACCAAGAAATGAGGAGTTGGGTAAAAGGATACCTGAGTTCCCTTTTAGCCCTATCTATTTTAAGGTGTTGTGAGCCAGCCATGTGTGACACTAATCAAGTCACTCCCTCTCTGAGCCAAGTAAAGATGGTTCATCCACCTTGTCTGGTCCACAGGGCTGCTTCTAGGTGACAAAGGGGGAAGTGCCCTGGAGACTGAAGGAGCGGTCCAAATGCAAGAAGAGATCACTTCCGTCAAGTGCAGAGCACCCCTAGCCCCACCTCACAGGCAAGCAAAGTCCTGGGCACAGCCGAAAGGGCTGAGAAACAGCCAAATCGGAGAGGGAAGAAAGCGTGAATTGTAGAGCAAATACACAGAGCTATACACACAGACATACCTGGGAACATGCACAGATACACACTCACACAGACACACTGTCACATAGCCAGGGAAACACTGATACGCTTGCCAGTTCATTGTGGTGGCATGTAGGGTATTCAGAAAGGAGGGAGAAAGCCAAAACACGTAGAAAAGCTGTAGGAGTCGTTGAAGGGGTTTGGGTGGCCCCATGCGCAGTGCTCTAGCAAATGAACTAATGAAGGTGGCACAACAGGTTGAGGTGACAGGAAGAGCCCAGGAGATTCCAGATCCAGGCAGAGAAGCTGAGAAGAGGCTGCCTTTAGAGGAACAGGGGGGCTGAGAGGGAAACAGCAGGTGGCAGGGTACAGGGAAGGTTGGGAGTGGGGATTGGGCAGGAGAGGAACTAAGAGGGCTGGACAGCCCCCGGGAGCAGCCTGGGCATGGGGTGCCTGGAACTGAGGGCCACGTTCCATGTGGCCCTAGGCTGGCTTTTCCCTGCTGTCGTGGGGTCTGACCCCCCCTGGCCAGACTCCAGAGAGCCCCTGGGTGCTGGACAAGTGGAGCTGGACCCAGGAGTGGTGACCAGGCCAGTCCTGTGACTGGCCACTTAATGAGTCCATCTCACACCCGTCTGACCCCCTCCCACCTGCTGGTGGTAGAGGAAAGAGATCCGGGATGTGAAAGACCCTTGAGGCCTCTGTGAACGATACGGCACCTCATGGTGTGAGGTAGGGATTGCCTGGAGTCACCTACAGGAAGCAGAGGCTCCAGGCCTCCAGACAAGGGTGCCACTGCCTGCTCCAACCAGCTGGGAAAACAAGCAGTTCTCTCTGTCCAGACCTCGTCTCTCCTTTGCAGGGACTTCTCCAACCCTAACCCCATGCTATGTGTAATTTCTTCAGGAGCCCACCCCAGCCTCAGTTGATGGTTTAGAGGAGTGAAAGCCTAAGCAAGGACAACCCAACACGTTCCAGCCTTCAGCTTCCCCCAGTTACCACAGGACCCTGCAGCCAAACCCAGCTGTGCCTGAGCTGGCTTCAGGTGACTTCTGTCACTTGCGTCCCAAACAGCACTGATTACTGCAAAATACACACATGTACACACACACACACACACACACACCAATAATAAATAAATAAAGCAAGAAAGGACAAATGAAAACAGGGTTTTAAGGGAAAGAGCACTGGGGAACCCCAGTTTCCCCACCCTCCTGCTGTGTGACCTTGAGCAATTTCTTAACTTCTCTGACCCCCAGTTCCCTTACCTGTGAAATAAGAATAAGAACACCTCTTTTGCAGAACTGTACAATTCCCTGCAGCCAAAGAGCACCAAGAATGCATCTTTTGTCCAACAAAGTTGGGTTTACGGGCCAGCTGCTATGGTGGAGAATGTACACCCCTGGGCGTCTCAGGAACAGGGCTTTAGGAAGATTATTTTGGGACTTTGGCTCATGTTAAGTGATTTTTGGGGCTTTTTCTCTGGGTTTGATGCTGTCAGGAAGCAGGGGTAATTGAATGACTAGGTATCTTAATGATTCTTACCTAGAAGACAGGAGGACCCAAACAAAGCTACAGCTGCAATTAGTAAAGAAAGATTTTAGCCAGGATGGGGGATGTTTGGGCGGTTTTGTGGTGTGGACGATGCCCACGTTCTGTCTGTGTCCAGACATGATTACAGAGTGGTCCCGTCTTTGTTTGACCCTCCATGGTCTTGCCTGATGCCGGTGTTCTGGGGAACAGTTTGTGGCCAACAGCCCCAGCTGACTGTCAGGCAGCTCCTCTATTTCATGGTTGACAGGAGGCCGATACTTGGAAACCTTAGGCTTTCCAAGTATTGGCCTAAGGTTTCACTAATGGCTTTAGCTCTGCTGGAGCGATAATGATCTGGAGTCTGACATGTTATGTGGCACGGCTGCGTGTACCACAGAGGTTCCGAGGAGGGCAACGTGGGTGAGTGTGCACCGGGATGCTTCCGGCAGCAGTTAGGGCTTGAGCTGGGTTTTTAAGGATGAGTAAGAGTTGCAGGGGGAGGGCGGATGACTCCAAAAGAACCGGCGAGCAGAGGTTGGATTAGTCCAGTGTGGTGGGCGTAATGCTTCTCTGCCCAGAGACGGCAGTTCCCGCAACCCTGTAGTTGACTGGGGGTCTACTCCTCCCCAGCCTCAGACCACAGGATCTGGGCTGCACCACGCTAGCTCCAGGAGGAGCACATGACCTGTCCTGGCCAATCAGCACATCACACCTAGTGGCCACCTGACTGTGTAGGTCAGGCCTGTGACTGAGCTGGTCCAATCAGAGAGCATCTCAGAGCTTTCCTGGGGATGCTGGGCAAGGCTTCCACTACTTTTCCATGTTTTGGAGCCTGGAAGAATGCCATCCCACAGCTGTTGGTGGTTGTTAAGTGAGCTTGAGGAAAACACTTGCAAGTGAGGGGCTCCAGCTCAGGAAGAAGAGCAGTAAGGAACCAAGAAAGAGAAAGAACCAGAGCCTGTGTGGTCACCTTAGCCCTGTGTCAAGCCATTCCTGAAGCAGATCATCTTGGGACATTTCCATTCCATGAGCTGGTAAATCCCCCCTCGGCTGAAGGCAGCTGGAATTGTATTTCTGTCACTTGCACCCAAAGAGCCTGACTAATTCACAGGCTGTCTAATTCCAGCATCCGCATGAGACCCACTCCTCAGAGCCCAGTTTCACAAATGGACCTTCCTCCAGCACCAGGTCGCCCACCTTCCCACCCTCTTGGCCATCATGCTACTTCCAGGTCTCCGGGAGGAGAAGCCCACGTGGGCATTTGCGGAGCTCTTTCTGGGTGCTTTTACTTTAAGGTATCCTCGCGGCCACCCTGCAGGGAGGAAGGAGGAACCTATTTTACGGATGAAGAAGTAAGTGGAGGCTCACAGGTCCAAGGTCCCGTAGCCAGTTAAGCGGTGAGGCCACATCTGGCTGATTTCAGAGGTTTTCTCACTGCTCCAGGCTCCTCTCAAATGCCGGCTTCTGATCAAGTGAATTAATCCACAAATTATGCACAAACGTTTGTCTAATACGTATGATGGCACCCAGGTTTGAGCCAGCCTCTGACACAACCCCTAGATGAAGGGGCATCCTAGGATTAAGAAAGAGACCAGCTCACTCCACACAGGACCCCCATCAGCTCGCGCCCAGCTTCTGTGGTGCCCACAGCAATGCAAGGAAAGCTTCAGTCAGGCTGAAGTCAGGGCCTCTGCTTTGTGGCGGGGCACCTGAAGATCAGGCAGGATTCGAGAAAGGAGAGAGAGGGTGAGAGTCTGGACCTCACAGTGGAAACAGCACTGGTCTTGGAGTCAGGCAGACATGGGGCCAAGCCCATCCTTTCCTAACTGTGTGACTTAGCCTGGCTGAGCCTCAGGGAGGATGGTGGTACCCCTTCCTCCTGGCTGTTCATTCCCCCTCCCAGCACCTCGGTCGCCATTAACGTGCCTGTGGCTGGTGCCAAATCCTCCAGGAGGCAGCGGCTGGCTGGTTTCCTCCCTCCACCCCAGCTGAACAGACCCAGCAGGGCTTTAGGTGCTGAGTTGATGGGGCAAGAGCCCAAGGCAAGGACTGAGCCTGCAGTCTGGGGCCTGACTGCGCAAGCCCTGCCCCGCACCTGCCCAGGACCACTCAAATGGGAGCGCAGGAGGGTGGAGCTTCTCCATGGTGTGGCTCATCCATCAATCCCAGCCCCTGGAACAGGGTCTGACTAAGAGTAGGCGCTCCACACCTCTTTGATGAATGAAAGAATCAATGAGCCTCGCCCCTGGTGGGAAGGGGCTCTTTAGTAAGATAAAGAGACAGAGATGTTAGCGTAGCTCTACACGGAGCTTTCCCATGAGAGGCCATCATGAGGTGGCTTTGGGTAGAGAAGATTCTTCTCTGAAGAACTTGAAGTTGCTAAAGCAGAGATCTGGAAAGCAAGTGCCTTCAGAGGCCAGGCAGGTCGTGGAAAGGAGGGTGGAGCCTGGCGTCGCCAAGGGGTGGGTGGGGACCGTGGGCAGACAGAGAAGGCCGGTCGCACCTAAAGGCATTCAAGCTGCAAAAACTAACCACCACTTACACAGGCTAGTGGTGAGAGGCCAGCAGAGAGCCACATGCAGCTCAGGGCCCTGGTGTGTGACTCCTGAACTCTGTCCCCCTCCAAGCCTAGAGGGAGGCCTGCTGGGACAGTGCCTTTCATAGGCAGGGCAGCCTTCCTGGTGACATCGACCTCCATTTGAGTCTTTCATGCTCCCCAAGAGCCCCCAATCTTCGGAGGAGGGAGGGTCCCCCGGTAACATTGTGCCGGGAGACCAGCCTCCCGGTCCGCACACATGCACCCAGACATGCACAGGTGTGAGCCCCCAAACACAAACTAAAGGGCTGGCTCCTGGGCACCTGCCCTTCTGTCAAGAGACCCCCTACTCCAGGGAGTCCTCCCTGATCATGGCCCATCACCCAGCATGCCAGATCTGCCCTCCTTCCTCCAGACCTTGTGGCATCCCCTCCCCTTGGAACCGTGAGTCTGGGAGCAAGAACTGTAGATGACTCACCTCTGTGCCCTCAGCACAGGCCTGGCACAGAGCAGTGGCTGCCATGTGTTTGCTGAGCGCCTGAGAGAGGGTTGAGGAGCATCACAGAGACAAGCACAGGTCCTGGGTTCGAATCCCAGCACCGCCACCGCCCAGCAGCACGACTTGAGCAAGTTGCTTAACATTCTCTGCCCTCCGTTTCCCTGGGTGTGAAGTGGAGTTAATCATAGTGCCTCCCTCACCATTCTGCTGAAAATAACGTGCGGGTGAGTTTCTGCAGCATGGCTGCAACTTGGCTCTATGTATGTGTGTTCGCCACTATTGCTGCGCTGGTTCCAGCTGGACCGGGGAAGATGGAGTGAAGACATGAAATATTCCCTGTGGCCTCTGCAGTGAGATGCTGCAGCGGTAGGGCCAGACAGCAACCTCCCAAGCGTGCTGGCCCAATCAGCCAGCCTCCCCCAGACTCGGTATTGACCTTCGCCTGCCCTGGGGCCCATGGCCTCTTCCCTGAGCGGCGAATGTGGCGAGGATGGGCAGGCCCCGCGGGCCAGATTGATTTTGAAATCTTGTCTCTTACACAGGGAAAGGTCATGTTTGCGGGTGGGCATCCCAAGGCCCCTTTCCAGCGGGGCGCCCTGGCTGAGCCACGGGACTTCCATTAGCATTAACGGGGGGCTCTCGGCAGAGAGCTCTGGCTGGAGGTGCCAGGTGCCTGTCAGTGTGGAAATCATTCCTCATGAAGCTGCTCAGAGAAAGCTGGTCTTCAGGGCAGGCGGGGCCGTGAGGGCAGTTCCAGCCTCTTCGGCCTGAGTTTGCCAAAAGAAAGTGGGGTTGGGAATGTAGGCCCCAGTTAAAGATCCTCGGGGTCACATTCAGCACCAGGGTCCCCAGCAAAGCCAGAACAGAAGGCTCTCCGTCCTCACATCCTCAGCCAGGGCTGCATCTGGCTGGCTGCTGGAACCTGCCAGGGGCCAGAAAAAGTGGGTCAGTGGGAGAGGTCAAGGTCCCACCCCAGGAAGTGGGGCACAGATCTACCCCCTCTACCAGCCTCTGCTCTCACTGGGGTGGGCCTGAGAGAGGGGTGTCCCTGGAGACAGGTGTTTGGACGAGCCCTCCGGGCCCCTTAGGCCCTTAAATCAGGACCAGAGGACCCCCTGACCCTGCCCAGACCCTCACCCCTGAACACCTCACTCCTGGCTGCCCGCTGGGTTTGGGGTCCATGATCAGAATCGTGCCCAGTAAGGACCTCACAGATAGATGAATTGAAAGCTGCCAACTGGTTGCTCGCAGGCTGGATCTGGCCTATATTGAGTTTTGTTTGGCGTGAGTAGGGTTTTTAAAAATATTTTTAAATTAGCTTCCAACACTTCAAAGTTGGAATAGCTCACATTTTAAAAGGTGATGATTTTAGCTTTGCTTGAAACATGAGATACATTGGCTGCTCCAGGCCTGCATTCCCTTGTCGCCAGCCGGCTGCCTGCTACAGACACGCCACGGCTGCCACCATCCTCACCTCTCCCTATCACCTCCCTAACACCGATCTGGTGTCATCACACCGAGGCCTGGTTCACTTCTCTCATGACCCATGCCTGGAGCCATGGGCGCTGGAATTCATGATCCCTGCTTGTTGTTGCAGTGACTGAGATCCAGATAGGCCAACCCATTCCTGCCTCGGGGCCTTTGCACTTGCCATTCCCTCCACCCAGGTTGCTCTTCTCCAGGATGGCACACAACCTCCCTCCCGTTTTGTTCAGATCTCTGCTCCAATGTCAGAGAAGCCATCCCTGCCCACTGTCACCATCACTCCCTTGCTGTGACCTGCTTTGTCCTTCTTCATGGCTCTTATTTCCTCCACACACACAATACATCCATCTGTTTATTTGCCCTTTGTCTCCACCCCACCCCACCATTAAAACATCAACTCCATGAGAAGAGTGACTTTGTGATTTTATTCTTTGTCTTGTCCTCAGCCCCTGGCATTTGGTAGGTGCTCAATAAATATTTTTGAATGAATAAAAAGGAAAAAAGGTAGGATGTGACACAGACCGTGAAGAGCCTTGAATGCCATTCTGAGGAGCAGGAATGGGGAAACCTCCATGGGCTATAGGCAGCAGGGTAACAGGGTGGGGTTAGCATTCTTGAAGATCTTCTCTGGGACCTGCCTTTCAGGCACATTTATGTGGCCCTTGAGGGAGCTGCATTTCCGTATTAGCCACATGATCTCTGTAACAAGAGCCACTATGTAGCCAGCCTCTTGGGGAAGCAAAGGCCCTGGCCCCTGCCTTCAGGGGGCTTTGTTATAATTGGGAAACAGAATAAGGCAAAGGCCACAACAGGGGTAGGAGGGAGGGGAGAGAGAGGGAGAGAATTCCCACTAGACTGCAATCTCTGTGAGGGCAGGGTCCCCTAAATCATCCAACAAAGATTTGTTGAGCACGTACTATGTGCCAGGACCCTGCCCTAGTGGAGCTCAGCCTAGTGATGGGACAGGCATTTGTGCCACAAACACACATGTAACTAAAGATAAGCTGAGGGAGGCTTTGACGGCCTCTATCTTGCTCCTCACTGAGCACACAGTAGGTGCTCACATACATTTTCTAAATGAATGGAGGACTCTCCAGAGGAGCCGCTGAGAGGAGTGAGACCCTGCAGAACCACAGGAAGGGCGCTTTCAGCTTGAAGGAGGTGGAGGCAAGAGGTGGAGAAGCGGGAGGATGGCACCCCCGGAATGAGGGTTTGCTGTTCCCTGCATGGGACACCACGCTGGGTGATGGATGCTGGATGCTAGGCCCTGGGCAGGGGTCTCCCTGGGAGAAGAAGGGGGCTCCTTCTCCTTTTCAGGAATGTGCACTGCCCCTACCCCTACCCCGGGTGGGCCAGGAGCCACTCGGTCTGCCATTTTGATGCTCTTGGCAGGACCAGGATGCTGTAAACACCCATACGCGACTCTCCTGCAGGGTCTCCGGGTTGCCAGCAATCACGGCCATCTGTTCGTATGGCATCGGGCCCGAGCCCAGTGCCCCGGGAACCGTGCCAGGCAGCGATTGGTTCTGAGGCGTGCCCCTTAAACCGGGCGGGGGGCCTCCTCTTCTGAGGAGCCCTGGGGGAGCAGAAGAACAAAAGACAGATTTCTCTTTCCTTAGAAAGAAAGATCAATTTCACTTAAGACTCAGCACAAAACGAGGAATGGGGGAAGAAACAGAGAAGCGTGTCTGTGGGGTCCTGAATATTCACAAGCTGCCTCTGCACAGCTCAGAGTCCTGGGTGATGGGGGAGGCACCGAGGGCACACTCCATCTTTAAAACATCCTTCAAAAGTCGCAGTTTCTTCTTGGAGGCACCCCGTTCTCCGTGACTCAGCTGCAGAAGGGCATCAAGGGAGGGAGGCCAGTGGAGAAGTTACAGATAGCATTGGACTGGGGACCAGGACCTGAGATCCCACCCAGCCAGGCTATTCGGGGGCTGTGTGGCTTTGGGCAGTGCACTTAGCCTCTCTGAGTCCCCCATAAAACAAAGGTGATGGGTGGGTTGTGCAGATTAGATAGGACAGGAGACACGGTAGCATGTCTCTCCAGAGCAAGAAAAGGTCCCAGCGGTGGGAGGTCACTAGGTGCTATGGTGCCTCTGGAACGTGCGTGCACAGTTGTGTGTGTGTGTCTAGCGAGCTCAGATCTTTCTGTGTCTCTGTGGGCAAGCGTGTAGTTGACCATGCCCCCGGGTGGGCCCATCTGTGTTTGCATGTGAGACTCCAGGAAACTGCACCGGCGTGTCGTGGCTCTTGCTCACATATGGACCTGTGGGTCCTCTTATGGAGATCTGAGCGGGCACCAGTGCACATGTGTGTGCACAGACAGAGTCAGCCTGCACCCTGGACTCACCGCCTCTGGGAGCCAGGTCGTCGGTGGCAGACAGGAGCCGGCTTCTAGTGAGGATTTGGACTGAGGCTTCTTTTCCAGCCATGTCACCTCCTTGGTGGCTTATCCTCAGCCTACCCCACCCATTGTCCAGCTGGCAAACACCAGGGTCTGGCACTTGTTTCAAAGTCAACACCCGAAAGGGGCCGGCCATGGGAAATCATGCTGGACACCCCAGCACCATCTGGGCCTGGGGCTGGGGCTCTGGGGCTCTCCGTACCAGGACCTCTTAAGCGGGCAGGCGACCTGCACAGAGGGGCTGCCTGGGCTCTGAGCCGAGTGGCAGCCCATCTCTGTGCTCCCCGGAGCAGGCTGTAGAGGGGACGTGGTTATGGCTCAGGATCCCAAAGGGCGGTCTGAGCAAGAGGAGTGGAGGGGAGGGGGCCCAGCTACCCCTGGGCACAGCACCCAATAGTTTGCCGGGTTCTTTCCCACGCAGAAGCCCACTCCATCCTTGCCATCTTGCCAGGCACAGTGACTATCAAACCCATTCCACAGACAGGGAGTCGAGGCTCCGAGCGGGGACCGAGGTTGCACCATGACGTCATTGGCAGTGGATCCAACACCTCGCCTTCAGCAGCTGAGTAGGCGTGACCCAAGTCACTTTATGCGGAAGAGCCACACGTGCAGGGCTTGGCTTAACTGCTGGGCCAGGTGATTGTTAGCATTTCTGAGTAGCACTGCTTTAAGCGCCTAACTCATCCCCACAACAACCCCATGAGGTAAGCACTCCCATTACCCCTATTTTACCCACGAGGACACTGAGCACACACACGGGAAGAAATTTGTACCAAGTCACACAGGTAGCAGGTAGTACGCACGCAGGTGGCCTGTAGCCACCACACCCGGCTGCCTCCCATGCGGGCCAGGGTAGGTCGCAGACCCATTTAAAAGAAAAGACAGGGGGGCGGATGGAAGTCCTTCTTGCCTCCTCTCCCCAGGAGAAGTGAGCAAGGTGGCCATTCTGCTGGACAGAGGGGCTCCCCAGCACCCGGATGCCCTTCCTCTGCCCCTGAGGCCCGGGTGGGAATTCCACCCCACCAGGAGTGGGAGACAAGGGACCCGTAAGCTAACAACACCCAGGGGTCGCCCAGGACCACCGTCCCATGCCATCCTCCCTCCAGGCCTGGCCAGGTGGCCCTGTGGCCAAGGGGTCCTCCACGCCAGAGTCCCGGACAAGGAGGTGGCTGGAGGAGAAGGGTGGGACTGAGACAGGCATCCGCACCCCCACCCCCACCCCCGTCGCCTGGCTCACCACAGCCGCCTCTGCCACCACTGAGCCCGCGCTGGATTATTCAATGTAACATTTAATTACACCGAGAGTCTAACGAACACAAGGAAAGTCAGATGTGGAACTTGCACCCCCCACCGAGCCTCCTGGAAGCCATGGGGGAAGACAGGGTTGCTCCATATGCTGCTGTGTGAGTGTGTGTGGTACGTGCACATGTGTGTTTGTGCACTGGGAGCCTGTCTCCGTGTGTGCGTGTGCGTGTGCACCTGAGCGGACAGTCTGGGTGTACCTGCCTGACGCATACCTCTGTGTGTGTGTGTGTGTGTCGTGTGTCTGACTGTGTCTGGGCTGGGTGTGTCTGGGCGGGCCTCTGTGTGTCTCTGTTTGCTTGCCTTTGTCATGCTGCTAAAAGCAGTTTTGCCTCTAATGATAAACAGTGTTTTCCAGGCCCCCAGTAAGAGTGGATTGGTCAAAATCCTCCTCTGACACTGCATTGCTCTATAACATAGTCCAGCAGGGGGCCCCCTTTGGGACGGCCAGCCCCCCGCCCCAGGAATCCCTTTCCGTCCCATCTTCCTGTGCAGGTCTTTGCAGGTGACCAGGTGTGAGTAAGCTCCTCCCTTCTCCCCTCTTCCTACTTCCCTTCCTTCAGGGCTTCTCCCTCAGCACAGGTCTAGACTTGGGCAGCCCTCTTTCTGGTCACGTTTTCTGCTTCTTTTTTTTTCCAAGTAATAAGTCTTTTATTGTTTAATTAATTAATTAATTAATTTAAACATCTTTATTAGAGTATAATTGCTTTACAATGGTGTGTTAGTTTCTGCTGTACAAAAAAGTGAATCAGCTATACGCATACATATATCCCCATATCCCCTCCCTATTGCGTCTCCCTCCCACCCTCCCTATCCCACCCCTCTAGGTGGTCAAAAAGCACCGAGCTGATCTCCCTGTGCTATGCGGCTGCTTCCCACTAGCTATCTATTTTACATTTGGTCGGTATATATGTCCATGCCACTTTCTCACTTCGTCCCAGCTTACCCTTCCCTCTCCCCGTGTCCTCAAGTCCATTCTCTACGTCTGCGTCTTTATTCCTGTCCTGCCCCTAGGTTTTTCAGAACCTTTTTTTTTTTTTTTAGATTCCATATATACGTGTTAGCATATGGGATTTGTTTTTCTCTTTCTGACTTACTTCACTCTGTAGGACAGACTCTAGGTCCATCCACCTCACTACAAATAACTCAATTTCGTTTCTTTTTCTGGCTGAGTAATATTCCATTGTATATATGTGCCACAATCTTCTTTATCCATTCATCTGTCGATGGACACTTAGGTGGCTTCCATATCCTGGCTATTGTAAATACTGGTCACATTTTCCTATATGCCTATTCTAGAATGTCACTTTGGACCCCAGGCTCCTCCACTGACTTCAGGCTTCAGAGCCAGACCACCTAGGACTGAGTTCTGCATCTGCCGCTCACTGTTGTGTGACCTTAGACCAGACACTACACCTGGCTGAGCCTGCCTTCCCGCCTGCTAGGGAGCCCCAAATGAGCTGATGTGTAGAAAGCGTGCTGTGTACTGCATGGTACAGCCAGGGGAGCTCCATCACAATGGGAAGGAAGAACAGGAGGCGCTCCTGAGCCTTACCAGGGCCATCCCTGCAGGGCAAGATCAGCCAGTGGAGAGGAGGGTGCATATTCTCCCAAACTGGCCTCCGGGACTAGCCCTCCAAAGATGGCAGTCAGAGGGTGGCGCTTCCTGGACAGCAGGACCAGGCTGGGCCAAGGCCAGCTGAAAATTTTCCACGGACCTGGGCAACACTGCCGACATAAATTGGGGAATGTTGCTTGGTCTGGGCCTGGCACGTGCTCCCTCTGGTCAGTCCCAGTCCAACTCGCCCTCCCCCATTGTTCTCTTACTGTCCCTCCATGTGCTTCCCCACCAAAATCTTCTACCTCAAGAACCAACTTACCAAGTGAAATCCAATCTGCTCAGTCAACAACTTCTGGAATTGTTATATGCTCACACCAAGGCAGAAAGACCTACATATAAAACGTTCATTGCAACATTGTTTATAACACAAAGGCTGGAAACAAAGTAAATGCCCCACAACAAGGAACAGGTTCAGTCAATGATGATCTGTTTATCTAATGGGATCCATCGTGACCATTATAAAAGAAAACTATCTGGAGGGATTTCCACTTCCAGCAAAGTGGAACAGACATTTTTTCCCCCCTGTTTCTCATCCTAAGTTCAACTAAAAACCCTGAACACTTATGCATTTTAAAAAATATGAAGACTCAGAAAGGTGAAGAAGTGTGGAGAAGTGGCTAAGAACCTCAGGACCCAAGAAACAACATGATGATGAATTCACTGAGTTTTCTTTTTGATACGAGTAGAGTAGGATAATTAAATAGTTAGTTTAGAAATCACACTAGGGCAGCAGTCCCCGACCTTTTTGGAACCAGGGACCTGTTTCGTGGAAGACAATTTTTGCACAAACCGGGGTGGGGGGGGGATGGTTTCGTGATGATGCAAGCGCATTACATTTATTGTGCAGTTTATTTCTATTATTATTCCATTGTAATATATAATGAAATAATTATACAACTCACCATAATGCAGAATCAGTGGGAGCCCTGAGCTCATTTTCACTTGCCACTCACTGATAGGGTTTTGATATGAGTCTACAAGCAATTGATTTATTATGGTCTCTGTGCAGTCAAACCTCTCTGCTAATGATAATCTGTATTTACAGCCACTCCCCAGCGCTAGCATCACTGACTCAGCTCCACCTCAGATCATCAGGCATTAGATTCTCATAAGGAGCACGCAACCTAGATCCCTTGCACGCGCAGTTCACAGTAGGGTTCGCGCTCCTATAAGAATCTAATGCCACCGCTGATCTGACAGGAGACGGAGCTCAGGAGGTAATGCGAGCGATGGGGAGCGGCTGTAAATACGGATGAAGCTTCACTTGCTCGCCCGCTGCTCACCTCCTGCTGTGCAGCCCGGTTCCTAACAGGCCATGGACCAGTACTGGTCCGTGGCTCGGGGGTTGGGGACCCCCGAGGGGATTAAAGACAGAAAGGGAATTTTAAGGGAGTTTGGGAGACTGTTGTAAACTAATGACCACTCAAGAAAGGAATTCAGTAACCGAGCAACAATCTACGCTACCTTGAAGGAAGACCAGGCTCATTCAAGTGCCAGGAGCACTCCAGCCACAAACCCAGATGGTTAAAACACAAAACAATAGACATGGGGTCTGAATCTTGCTACATGAAGTCAGGGAGTTAATGGTCCTTGAAGAGTAGCATTTCTGCATGTAGCCAAGACAGTAATATAGGTGGAAGGGGAAAGAAACTAGGTGAAAGGGGACATTATATTGAAACCTGACATGAATTATCATATTATAGTATATGTCACCACCATTCTGCTAATATACATATGATTTAAATAGTGCCATGACAGTCTTGGTTAGACCATATAGGGTCAAAAGAGGAACTAATGAGGTAACCTTGATGTCTACCCAAAAATGAGGAAGAAGGTGGTCTTCTCCCCTCCCCACTTTTTCTTTCATTATAAAAAGGAGCCCTCTTTGTTCTTGGGACTGTGCTCCCTTGCCGACCCACTTGTATCTCTCACAAGTGTCCTATGCTAATAAACTCACTCTTTGCCTATCATTTGGCCTCTCACTGAATTCTTTCTGTGAAGAGACAAAAGAACCTGAGCTTCAGTAAGTCCTGACACCAGGTGAGTGGTTTCAATTAAAAGACAGTAGATTTGAGTCCCCTCCTAAGACAGGGATTGTGGGTTCAAGTCCCAATCTGAGTTTTGGCTGGGTTTGAGTCCCATCTGAGAAAGGAGTGCAATTTCATTTTTGCTTCATATATTGCAGACTTGGAAACACCAATGGGCACAGACAAAAAAAATCCACCCAACAAAGGCCTGACTTCTTTAGCTGAAGAATCAGTAAAGGGGCAGCCTGCCAAGACAGAAAGCTTCTGGACAATAACCATTCTACTCCAGAAAAACACCGTAGAAAAAACTGTGCCTCCACCCCCACAGTCTAGGGACCCTAAGGTTCCACCCTCAACAGTCTGTAATGACGTTCCCCAGTGCTCACCACCATGGAGGGGAAGCCGAGAAAACAAGGCCCTTTTCCCACTCCACTGTGCCAGGGGAGCCTGGACTTCCACTGCCCAGCCAGCAGTAGTGAGACACTTCACTCCTTCCCTGCCCACCAGGGTGGTATCAGAGGAGGCCTAGTGAAGAGGCAGGCCTTGTGCCCCTGCCCAGTAGTAACAAGGCCACCCACCCTTCCGTGGGATCAGTGGAGACCACAACGGAAGCAGTAACGAGGCATTCCTCCCCTTCCCATTCAGAGAGGTATCATTGGAGACCTCGTGGAGAGTCAGAACTCCACCTCCACCCAGCTGTAATAAGAAACCCCCCTCCTTGTGTATCAGTGGAGGCTGAGTGGGGAACTTGAAATTCCACTCCCACCTGATATTAATGAGGTATCACCACCACCACCTTCTGCTGCCGGGGCAGTATCAGAGGAAGACAGCTAAAAAAGAAAGTTTAAGTGAGATCCAGAGTCTCATTATATAATATACAAAATGTGAAAGTTTCAGTAAAGAATAAGATGTCTTACCAGGAACTAGGAGGATAGCAAACAGAATGAAAATTGATAATCAATAGAAAATTGAGATGACAGAGATGTTAGCATTATCTGACAAAGATTTTAAAGCAACCATCATAAAAATGCTTTAATGAGCATAAAAATGCTTTAACAAACCTGCTTGAAACAAATGAAAGAAAAAAGTCTCAACAAAGAAATAGAAGGTACAAAGAAGAATCAAGTGGAAATTTTAGAACTGAAAAATACAGTAAGTGAAATAAAACACACAATCAATGGGCTCAACAGCAGAAAGGAAGGGACAGGGGAAAAATCAGTGAACCAGAAGACAGAATAATAGAAATTATTTAATCTGAATAAAAGAGAACAAATAAACTGGAAAAAAAATGAACAAAGCATTAGGGATCTAATGCATTAGGGATGGGACTTTAACAAAAATTCTAACATTAGTGTCAACAGAATCCTGAAAAAAGAAGAGAAAAAAAGTAGGGCCCAAAATGTATTAATACTTGGCTAAAAAAAAAATCCCAAATTTAGCAAAATAAAATAGTAAAAAGGAAATCAGAAATGAAAAACAGAGAGAGCAAACAGAAAACAAAAAAATAAAATGGCCAAAGTGAGCCCTAACATGTAAATAATTACATTAAGTGTAAATGGTCTAATACATCAATTATAAGACAGAGATTGGCAGGGTAGATGATCCAACTACATGCTATCTATAAGAAACTCACTTCAAATATAATGTTATAAGCAGGTTGAAAATAAAGATTGGAAATATATATATTAAGCAAACATTAATCAAAAGAAAACATAAGTGGTTACATTATATTAGGTAAAGTAGACTTTAAAGCAAAGAAAACTACCAGAAACAAAGAAAGATATTACATAATGCTATAAGGATTGATCCACCCAGAAGACACAGCAGCTTTAAATATGTATGGACCAAACAGTAGATTGTCAAAATATGTGTAGCAAAAACTAATTGAATTGAAATTTTGAAAACAGACACATCCACAATTATATTTGGATACGTCAATAACCTTCTCTCAACAACTGATAGAGCAACTAGACAGAAAATCAGCAAAAATATAGAACTCAACAACACCATCAACCAACAGGATCTAATAGACATTTATAAAACACTCCACTCAATGACAACAGAATACACATTCTTTTATATTCCCATGGAATTTATACCATGATAGACCATGTTATGGGCCATAAAAAGAACTCAACAAATTTAAAAGAATTTAAATCACAGAGTGTGTTCTCCAACCTCAATGGAATCAAACTGGAAATCAGTAACAGAGAGATAACAGAAAAATCACCAAACACTTGGAAATTAAACAACACTTCTAAATAATCCATGGGTCAAAGAGAAAAATCTCAAGAGAAATTTTTTAAAATACACTGAGTGGAACGAAAATGAAAATACAACATATCATATTTTGGGACACAGCCAAAGCAGTACTGAGAAGGAAATTTATACCACTAAATGTGTATATTTAGTCTCAAACCAATCATCTAAGCTTCCACCACAACAACCTAGAAAAACAAGCGCAAGATAAATCCAAAGCAAGCAGAACAAGGGAATAATAAAGAGCAGAAGTGAATGAAATAGAAAATAGATAAAATAACGGAAAAAATAATGAAACAAAGAATAGGATCTTGGGGGGAAGTATCAGTAAAATTGATGAACCTCTAATAAGACTGAAAAAGAAGAAAAGAAGACACAGAGTACCAATATCCAGAATAAAATAGGGGATATCACTACAGACCCTGCAGACATCAAAAGCACAATAAGGGAATACTAATTTCACAAACTAGATGAAATAAACAAATTCTTTAAAAACACAGACTACCACAACTCACCCAACATGAAACAGATCATTTGAATAGCCATATATATAACTTATAACTATTTAGGAAATTGAATTTGTAATAGAAAAACTCCACCCTGATACTCAAAAGAATGAGATCTCTGTGTGCTAACGTGGGGAGAAAGGAACAGTGTATTGATAAAGGAATGAAAAGTAAGTTACAGAGCAATGTGCCCAATAACATATTTTTGTGAAAGAAAGGATGGAGATATATACAAACGTATGCTTTCATGTACACAGACTATCTCTGGAGGAATGAGGCTGGAAAAAAGGAGTGTGTGTGGGAAGAATGGTTGATTTTTTTATGTTTTTTATTTTTATTTTATATCCATCTGAATGCTTTAACCTTTTTTCCTATTATTATTTAATAATTTTTTAAGTTGAATATTTTGTTTTAAGCATCCACATGTCTTCTCTGGCTAGAGCTCAGCCTTACAGACAGATCACCTGTTTTCATGTCTCGGCTTTACCCCTCACTAAGCTATTATAGCTGAGCCCCAGTTTCCCTTACTGTAAAATGAGAATGAAAATAATGAGAAATAACTGTCTGGGAATGTCAGGACTCTGAATTCAGCAAACAGCACCTTTGTACCTTGCATTGTGCTGGGTGTTGTGAGTCAGGGCAAACCCAGCAAGTGCCTGAGGGGAGGTCAGATGGTGGCACTGGAGTTAAGCCCTGAAAGAGCTATAGGACTGCTCAGGCCCAGGAGAGGGAAGAATGCTATTACAGAGATGCCAGAAAGCAGCACAAACCCATGGTGCCAGGGGACAGGGAAGCCAGGGTGCAGGGCAGAGCCAGGAGCCCTCAGGCTGCCAGAACAGGAAGTTCTCATGCCAGGGGAAAATCAGAGCTCTACTTTGTTAAAAAGACAGAAGAACCAGGATATTTTCCTCCTCATATTCTCAGAGCTGATTTTCTTCCCTGCTTTCTATGGGACTCTAAGAACCGTCAGCTAATAAAACTGTCCCCCAGGTGTTTGACATGCCACCAAAGTGCTGCCAAATGCAGCATGTCCTCAGATCCTCTCTGCGGTCCAGGGTGCAGGCATCCTTGTCCCCATTTACAGATTCAGAAGCCATCCTTGTGCCCTGTCCCAGGTCCCAGGCCTCCCAAGAAAGCCCCATAAACATAGGAAGTTCTAAAGCCAAGATCAGCTTGGAGAGCTTCTGATTCAACACTCTCACTTCACAGATGAGGAAACTGAGACCCAGAGTAGGGAAGGGACTTGCCCACAGTCACACAGGGCACTCCAATGGAGAAGAGTGTGGACTCCCAGCCTGGTGCTTGTTGCTCTGCATGAGATACACACAGCAAGGCCCCAATCCATGTCTGTTATTATGATGCAGGTATTACCAACCCAGAACTCTGAAATCCCCTCTATTTCTGGGGTTGTCTATCACAAATCAGGAGTAGCAGAATCCCTAAGAAGTTCAGGGATAGAAACTGGTTTCCATATGGCTTCTCTCCTTCTGGGAGAGCCTTCTTGGTGCCTGGAGCCCCAGCCTGTCTGCAGGAGTGGGATGACCACCTGGTCTATGGGTGTACCTTACAGGTGGCAGCAGGAACTGTGCTAATAAATGCCTGCTATGTCATCTCATCAAATTCTCACCACTCCAAGAGAGCTTGATTTTTTTATCCCCATTTTACAGATGAGGAAACTGAGGCATAGAGAGCCCGAGGATCCAGCTCTACTGCTAGAAAGTAAAACAGACAAATCCCTCCCGTGAGAAGAGAAGGGGGGGGGGGATGGGAGGGTGTGGGAGGGTGGGCTCTCTGGGCACTCCCACTTCCGCCTCCAGCCCACAACTTGGGGGAGGGGCTAGCTTCCCTCAGCCTCCACTGGGTTCCTCAGCTCCTCTGCTCAGTCTCTCTGTGATTCAAAATGGGGTGAGTCACAGGCCCCCTCTCTTTCATTTGGTGCCCAAAGTTCCAGCCCCTATAGCGTTCTCTCACATGCTCTCAAGAGACGTCTAACTGATGGCCCCATGGCCAAACATAGCCCTCAGAAGTGTTTTCCTTAGCACACATGTTTTGGGTTTTCGGTTTTTTTAAAATTAAACTCTGAAGTAATTACCAGGACTAAAAAATTGGAACTTTTCACAATAAAATCTGGATTTCCTCCTCTTGAAAAATTGGAAGATCTGGCAACCTGGGTCTACGTTCTCACAGGGCAGCAAGGAGCTGGACCTCCTTGAGATGGGCATTTACTGCCCGCCACCACATCCAGCCCCCTCTCCCCCAGCCCCCTTCACTCATTCAGCCTGGCCTGCCTGCCCTGAGTCTGTGGCTCCTGATATGGGCTCTCAGGCACTCATTCAACAAATATGTATAGAGCATTTACCGGATGCAAATAGTCATTTCACAGGGAGAGGAGGAAGGGAACTCTTCACCCCAGTTGATCCTGTTAGAATCTCCAGGGGTGGTGAGGGTAGCTAATGGGCAAATGCACTTTGAAAAACAATTATCTGTATTGTGACCTAATGTTATATTTGGAAAAATTTTAAAACCTACTACAATTATGCTAGTAATAATAATAGTGGAACAGCTACTGTGTTCAGCACTTTTCATCCATTCATTTATTCAACATCTGTTCATTTATTCTATATATTTATTGAGCATCTACTATGTTCTGGCACTGCTCTAGGTGCTGGGGATACAGCACAGACAAAAAGACAAAACTCTGCCCTCTTTTTTTTTCTTTTCCTTTATAGTTTATTGCAGGATACTGAATATAGTTCCCTGTGCTATACAGTAGGACCTTGTTGTTTATCCATTCTATATATATTAGTTTTTATCCGCTAGTCCCAAACTCCTAATCCAATCCTCCCATGCCCCACCTCCCCCTTGGCAACCACAAGTCTGTTCCCTATGTTTGTGAGTCTGTTTCTGTTTCACAGATAAGTTCATTTGTGTCATATTTTAGATTCCACATATAAGTGATATCATATGGTATTTGTCTTTCTCTTTCTGACTTTCTTCCCTTAGTATGATCATCTCTAGGTCCACCCATGTAGCTACAAATGGCATTATTTCATTTTTTTTATGGCTGAAAACTCTGCCCTCTTGGAGTTGACGTTATCCTAGGATTCTTATTCCCTCCCCACAGCAGCCTGATGGAGGCAAGGGTAGCACAAACTCCATACACATATGGGGAAACCCAGGTCCAGGGGGGTTGAATGGCTTGGCCAAAATCACTGACCACGGCTCCAGCAGCCCCCAGGCCCTGTCTCTAAGCCCCACAGTCCAGGTAGATGACTGTGGGTGCCCCCCAGCCCCAGCCCCAAGGGAAGCCCAGCAGGGTCTCTGGGGTGTGGCCTCTGGGTGTGGAGTTGAGAGCCAGAGGGCAGGGGATTTGGAAGGTGGTACCGGCTCTGCTCAGAGTTCTGGAGCCCGCCATCCTGGGAATCCCTCAAGTGTGGGAGGCCAGAGGCAGACAGAATTAAGCTGGCACCTGCAGGTCCTGTGGCTCAGAAGGGAGCCCGAAAACTGGGGGGATGGTTATCTTCTGGAGACCCTCTCTAGGCCTCCCAAGAAATCCCAGGCCCTAGTACTGGGCAGCTGATCCCGCCTCCCAGGGACCTTGACCCAGGCTGGGCTGGCCTCTCAGAGGCTACATTGCTCCTTCCCCTCAACATCCGTTTCCCAAGGTCGTGGGCGGGGTGGGCTGAGGAGCAGTAGGGGACCGGGCACGGGAGTGACAGGGCCTTTGCAAGGACCTTTCTGTTTTCAGTTCTTTCTGGGACTGGGGCTGGGTAGGGCCCGTGCCTGGGCTTGGCATTAAACTAGGAGCGGCCAGGGCAGGTGTAAATTATGCATAGCTATTTCTGGAAACTTATCAGATTTCTCAAGAGAGAGAAATTAATTTGCCTGTTTGGGCAAATAACACCAATTTTTTTCCCCTGCTTAAGGTCATTTTGTTAAAATAAAATTGATTAACGTTCTCTTTAAAGTTTAAGTAGAAACTGCTCAAACATATTTTTATGCACAGAAGCACGGTTTGCGCGCTTCAGTAATTAATAACTCCACAAATAAGCTCACACCGCGCAGCTCGCCCGAGCTCAGCCAGCGGCTCTTGCTGGGCGCTGGGTGGGCGGGGCCGGCGCTGAGTCAGGCCAATCAGGGCTCAGGGGAGGGAGGGGGCGGGCCGAGCCGCTGCCTCCGCCACTCAGGTCAGAGGCTGGGCTGCTGCCGATCCCAGGCTTTCCAGGACCACCCAAGCACTGGCTCCCACCCGGACATGAGGTCTGTGCAGGCAAAGGCCGACCCTGGAGGACCAACACCTGGAATCAGCCCTAGTGATGCGAGCATCAGGAGCCGCCATTTCCAATTTGCTCTGCTCAAAGTGCTTCTGGGGACCCTGAGAAAAGGGCTCTGGAGCTAGACTGCCTGAGTTAAAATTGGAGTGTGAGCAGGTTAGCCTCTCTCTCTGCCTTGGTTTCCTCGTCTGTAAGAAGGGAATAACAGTAACCACCTGATAATGTTGTTGTGTGGATTGAAAGAATCAATACCCGTATGGTGCTCGGAATAATGCCAGGTGCATAGTGAATGCTCAGATATTGTTGTTTAACATCATAATTTTTATCTCATTTCAACTTCACAACAACTCTGTGAGATAAGCACTATTTATTATTCTTCTTCCTATTTTACTTATGAAAACACAGGTGCACAGAGAAGTTAAGTGCCTTGCTTGACTCCACAGCTTTTAAGCTACAAGATGTCTTCATACACATGCTTATCTTCCCCTGGACCTTCTTAATTGTCATTTATTCACTTTCTACTCAATTTCTGTATACATTCAGTAAATATTTATCTGCTGCAGATCCTGTGCAGAGGTGCTGGATATACCCAGATTTACTAAGAGTCAGGCTCTGCCCTTGAAGAGATTATAGTCAGGGATTGGTGGAGAGGCAGTGAAGATGGTCTGTGGTGATAGTCATTAGTGCAATTAGCCAAACCTTGCCAGTTTTTAGTTATTCCAGGCACATGGCAGAATTGCACTTCCTGGCTCCTCATCATGGGGTGGGGCCATGTGACAATTGCTGGCCAATGAGTTGTGAGTTAAAGTGCTATGTGTGTGTGTAAGTGTGTGACTCCCAGGCAAGAGCATTAAAATTGCCAGTGTGAGACCGTCCCAAGTTCTCTATCTCTCTCTGGCTTGGTTACTGACCACATTTATGGTAGTCTGCCCTCTGAGCCTGACTTCCCAAGTGACTACAATGAAGGATGGCCATGTAATATGAGTGAGAAATAAATCATTATTGTGTTAAGCCACTACAATTTGGGAACTTTTTGTTACTGCACCATAACCTAACCTATCCTGACTGATACACGGTCCCAGAGACAGACGGTTATAAAAGTGTATAGCTGTCCAGTAATAGACTTTTATGCCAACTATTATCAGAGTTGTTATTATCAGAGCATTTTTCCTGTGCAGGTCAGAGTAGGCTGCTTGGAGGATGAACAAGGCCATGCCTAGCGTGAAATGATGAAGCACTTGCCTTGGGCACAAAATTTAAGTGAATGGCAAAAACTCAGAATAATGCTTTAATGTAATGGGTTTTTTCTTGTTTTTTTGGTTTTTTTAAATTTACTTTTGGCTGCGTTGGGTCTTCGTTGCTGCCCGCGGGTTTTTCTCTAGTTGTGGCAAGCAGGGGCTACTCTTCATTGCGGTGCACGGGCTTCTCATTGTGGTGGCTTCTCTTGTTGCGGAGCACGGGCTCTAGGCACGCAGGTCTCAGTAGCTGCGGTGCACAGGCTCAGTTGCTCCGCGCCATGCGAGATCTTCCCGGACCAGGGCTCAAACCTGTGTCCTCTGCATTGGCAGGCGGATTCTCAACCACTGCGCCACCAGGGAAGCCCTGTTTTGTTTTGGTTTTTTTTAGAAACTTGTTTAATTTCTTTTGTGTTAATTTATTATTTACTTATTTATTTTTGACTGCATTGGGTCTTAGTTGTGGCAGCAGGGATCTTTCGTTGTGGCACGTGGGCTTCTCTCTAGTTGGGGCATGCAGGCTCCAGAGCGCATGGGCTGTGTAGCTGCAGCATGCAGGCTCTCTAGTTGTGGCGTGGGCTCAGTAGTTGCAGCACGTGGGCTTAGTTGCCCTGCAGCTTGTGGGATCTTAGTTCCCTGACCAGGGATCGAACCTGCGTCCCCTGCATTTTGAAGGCGGATTCTTAACCACTGGACCACCAGGGAAGTCCCTAATGCAATGTTTTTTAAAAAATCAAAGTTAATGCAAAAAGTCAAACAAAGTAGCAAAATTTTTAATAATGACAGGATCCAATGCTGCATTTGCACAGTTCTGCCTCATTGCCTCACCTTAATCCCAGCCCTGTTCCAATAAAGCTTTTTTAAAAACAGGTTGCCAGCCTGCTGGCTGTAGTTTGCCAATTTGATTTTTTTTTTTTTAAATATTGTGTTGAATATTGTTTATCTTGATTACTGAGCTTTTTGGTTCCCCCTTAGATTTTGTACCCAAGGGGAGTGCTTCACTCACCTCACCCAGGTCTTGGCCCTGAAAATTAGACACCTGAACTGAGTTTAAAAGTAGAAGCTAACCAGGTAAAAAAGAAGGGAAGGGCATTCTAGGAAAAGGAGCATCATGGGTGAAGGCATGGAAGAAGGACACAGCCAGGGGTGTACATGGCAAACTATACCCTACTTGGTACTTCTGGAGAGAGGCCAAGCAAGGCAAAGTTGTAAATGTTTGGCTTTTGTTACTTGGTGGGAGTTTTCTCCCCTTCTTAGAAATTGAGGGTGCCATCCATCTTTGCTCACTCTCCGGGCAAGCCTGAGTGAACCAAAATCAACTGTAAATTGTAAAAATAGTGGCCCTGTGAACTTGCTTGGATAGCTAACAAGCATTTGGGTGATCAGTCCTTTGCAGGTGCCTCTCTCTTCCCCAAAGGCTAGGTCCAACCCATCAAGACTTAGGTGGACCACCTCGGTTTGTTCACTTCCTAAGCTGTGGTCATAGATGGTACTTCATAAGTACCAGCAGGTTTTGCCTTGGGAGGAGAGAGAGGAGCTTCTCAGTTCTGTGGCAGATTAGTTATATTAATGACCCCGATTCTCCATCCCTCCCTGAATCCAGCCCTTTATGCTGGAATCTTGCAGCTCTTCCCATCAGCAGGTGGGGTATATTTCCCTTCCCTTGAGTCTAAGTTTGGGCATGTGAGTAAACATGATTCACGAGTGGAAGCTTGAAAGTGCTTGCACAATTGGACTTGCTCTGCTCTTGCCCTTGGCCAATGCCATGAGAAGAACATGCTCAGACTACCCTGCCTGAGGATGAAACATGAAGAGCAGGGCTGAGGTGACTCAGTCATCTCAGCAAGGCCATCCCACAGTCACCCACAGCCAGACACCCAGATCAGATTAGCCAAGCTAAGCCAATCCCAGCCCAGATCAGCCCAGCCCCATGCACTTATGAACCAAACAGATATTGATTATAGTATGTCACTGAAGTAGATCTCTTAGCCTTCAGACATTTTTACCCATCCCATACCCTTTCCTTGAAACTTCTGAATTTGCTCTTACTTGGAAGCCATCTATGTATGTATTCAATTTGTTTTAGTTAAGAATTGATTCAACTGTAACAGAAAAACCCAAATAATAATGGCTTGAACAAGAGAGAAGTTTATTTCTCTCTCAAGATCAAGAAGTCTGTTTCTCTCTCAAGATCAAGAAGTCTTTTGGGAAGCAGGACAGAGCTAGTACACATTTGGCACTGTTGGAGATCCAGATTCCTTCTATATTGTTGCTCAACCCATGTATGGCTTCCATTTCCACTTCACCTCATGATTCAAAATGGCTTCTGGAGTTCCAGCTATTGCATGTACATTCCAGTCACCAAGAAGAGTAGTGGATGAGCTCATTTCTTCTCTTTAAGGATAATTCTTAGAATTTACACATACTGCCTTATTTATATCCCATTGGCAGAACCAATATGACCACCAGTAGTAATATGGCCACGCCCATCTTCTAGGACAGATAGGGTATATTATCTGACCCTTCTCCTCTCCAAGGTAATGTGTGCTCAGATAAAAATCAGAGTTAACTGACTAAGGAAAAGAAGGAGAGCCAGCAGTCTTTCCTACATAGTATGTCATTTTATTCATAGTAATAATTATTATTCAATCAATTTGCCCTACAACAAATAGAAGATGGCCACAGAGGGGAGTCAGACACCCAAGGCTAGAAGGCAGGACACCCATATTATAGTCTCAATTCTATGCTGAATTGTGTGACCTTGGACAAGATTCTGAATTTCTGTGGGCTTGTTTTAATCCATCTAAAATCGAAACCTAGTACAACCAGAGATCCCTAAGGATACTTCCAGCTCGTTTCCAGCTTGGGGCTTTTGTGTTCACTGCACTTTTCCCACTGCTCTTGGACTGCTGAGTTCCTTTCATTCTTCTGGCCGGAACACAAGTCACATCCTCAGCAAGGCCGTCCTCGATGTGCCCCTGCCTCTAAGGTGGGTCCCCCATGCATCTCACACAGTCTGGCCCTTTCCCATCACAGCACTTGTGACCGTGCGCTGCTGGATGTTTATTGGCATGCTTGTTTGTTAGATGGCTGTCATGTGACTGTGAGCTTCACATCACCCATCCATCCCTATATCCCTAGCACCTTGCGCAGTGCCTGGCACACAGGAGCAGTTCCATAAATATCTGCCAGATGGATGAATGAATGGATTAAAGTCCTGGTCCTATTAACTGAACACCTGTAGGTGCAGGCCCCACCCCTAAGAATGCATGCTTTAGAAGGGAATAAAAAAGCAGGTGGAAAGTTAAATATTAAACATACTATGAGTTTAGGAGGAAGATTCTCTATCGCTAGGGCAACTCGAGAAGGTTCTTCCTATGGCAGCTTCTCTACTGAGACCAAAACCCCTATCCATCTGCTTCCAGAAGCTCTAGGCAGGAAGCCAATGGCAGGGACCTGTGGCCCAGGGGACCTGGTCCATTTCTCAGCCTGGGCTAAATTCCTCCAGCCCACAGAGCCACTAGAAACTGATGATTTGTACATGCAAACCCAGCACCAATGAAGTTAGGCCTCCAGTCACCTCGCCCACTTCCCACTGCCGAACCCTGCTCCAGTATCCAAGCTGCTGATGGCTGATTCCATCACACCCTCTGCTGAAAGGGGCCACTCCTATGTGGGATGCCTGGCTTCATCGTCCTCCTAACAATAACCGTGCCACTTCCGGGTCTTTCTCTGTACTCAGCCCTTCCTTTCCTGTAGGCATCCTTTCCTAGAAGCCTCCCAGTGACCCTCTGAGGTCCTGCAGAACTGAGAGATAAAGTGGCTCATTCTAGTTCCAAACCGTTTGACTAGAAGTGGGGGGCCCCCAAAGCACAGGTTTATAGCCCTGCACTACCCCCCAACCCAGTACTTCCTGATGGTGACAAATACCAGTCCCCGTAAGGGCCGCCATGTCCCCCCCTACAAGCCCCCTCCCCGCACAAAGTCACGAGGGGCTCTCAGCTGAAGCAGCAGGGGCAGAGCCAGCCCGAGAACAATGGGGCAGGGGTGAGGGGGGAGTCGGTGGGGTTCCCCGGCTGCCTTGTCGTTGCCATAAACCTCATTACCTCGCGGTCCCCTAGGCTGCCTCTCTCCTTACCCAAGGCATCCGCCGGCTTCGCTGCTGATTCCCACATGGCGAGAAAAGCTCTTAAACCCCCCGCTGTATTTTTAATGGGGGCAGTGACTAATTTAGCCCTATGCCACCAACTGTCAAATCAAATCTTCTGTTGGTACTTACTGAGGACTCACCTGGGTTCCACGGGGTTCGGGATAAATCGGGCCTGGAGAGGGCCCAGAGATGGTGATCTGGGAAGCCCCCGGGACACGCTGGTCCTGCCCACAGTCACGGCATCGTCTGAAAGGCAGGCTTGGCTGTGGACTCAGGGAAGCCCACCCCAGCCCCAGCCTGTGGCCGGCCACACTTTGGGGAATACTGATGCCTACCCTGAGGTCTGCCCCTAAAACGGCCGAGTCTCTAGAGGACTAAAAATTGGAGTTCACCACCTTTGGCTTCCAGGAGGTAGGAGCCCGCAAATCAAAGAGCACCTGCTTCATTCTGTCCAACACCGGCAGGAGTCCACTCGGAGATTCACAGGCATAAAATACCTTTAGAAAAACCAACAGCCCCACCCATGTCAGAACATTACGTGTGGTGGCAGCAAGGGGAACTCTTACAGAAGCCCCTTGATATGGGAGTCAGAAGATGCTGGGGATAATTGCTCCAAATTCCACGCCATGACTTAGTATTACATTATAATTAGGTGCAATCTGTCTGCCTGTTTCATTTCCGCTCTGCAGAGGGTAATAACCGATTTTCCTGCCCCTTGTGAAAAGTTAACAAGGAAGGGCTTCCCCGTGCAGGTTCTGAAGCCCTGGCTTCTGACTGGCAAGTTGGCTGAGCACCAGCACGATGGAGGCACGAGAGGACGGGCATGTGGGAGGCGAAGGCTGCTGGGTCGGTCCTGGGGCGCCAGCAGGACCAAGAGGAGGTGAGGCAAGCAAGGCACCTAAGGGTGCAAAGTGTCAGGAAATGTCCATTCTTGGGGCCCCTGAGAGCAGGCCCCCCCCTACCCTGAGATTCTGCATCCTAGGCACCTCGCTTGCCCCAGTAGAGTCCTGGCTGCAGCCACTGGTCTCAGTGCTTCCACATCCCACGGATCTCTGTGATTGGGAGACTGCGGCTCCTCCCTGGCTCACTCTGCAGCCCTCAGCTCTGGAGCTCATGGGGCCGGGCAGCCATCCCTAACGCCTGTCCAATCCCCATGCCTTGGCCACAACTAGAATCCAGGTCCTGCCTGGAGTCCTGGCAAGGTAAGGGTTAACCACGTGACCGGCTTCATCCAGCAGCCAGGAAAGCCATACCCAAGGGGGAGAGGCGACGTGGATGAACGTGAGCCACCCTATCAACCTATTCCGTGGCCTCAGTGCAGTCGCTCGCTTATCCTTGGGCCTCAGTTTCTCCATCCATAAATGAGACGATCAGAGTATTTAAAGGTTCTTCCCACTCTGACTTCCGTGCCGTGCCTCCTGCCAGCTCATCCAGTCTGTGTGCATTAGATTACTATGCTTCTTCCTACCCGAGGGGAGCTGGGTCTATTGTGTGCAGGTCCCCACTAGCATGTGCGATCCACGGGAACTCACACAGGGACACAACCCCGTAGGTGACGACAGCCCTCACACAGCCCTGGGCTGGGGAGGAGAGAACCAAGCAGCCGGATGCTAATCGCATGGATTCCCTTTATTGAACTGTACTAGTTACTGCAGTCAGATTAAGTCACATTTAAAAGCAGACCATCCAGTTGCACTGAAACCGATTATATTCATTACATAGTTTTAATCACTGTCCGGTGAACTGGCAAATCCAATCAAAGCATTAGTCTTTAATTAAAAAATTAAAAGGAAATATTCAGACAATAGCCAAGCAATCACATCACGATGCACAATTACCTAGAATTGCAATTAAAAAGTAGTTAACCGAAAGGGGGGAAAGAAAAACAAGAAAGAAAAAAAAAGAAGCAAAGCAAAAAAAAATCACACTAATCCTTTTTTTTAAAAACTATCAATATAATACATGAAGGAACAAAGGACAATAGCCTCAAAAAGCGGGTTTCTCTAACTCTAGAAATGTAGTCTGCGGCGGAAACTCTAAAAGCACACTAGCTGTAGCAGGACAATAAAAAATACTGAGCATGGAATACTTTTAATCTCTGCCATTAATATTCATTTCCAGCTGCTTATAATAGCAGCGCCTCATGGCCAAATCATTAGAGTTTTACATCTGGGTTGCAAATGACACTTTGATTGGATGTAATGTTCAAATGGCCCTCCCCACGGCGTCTCCGGCAGGCCTTCTACGGAGAGGTGTCCTGTCGCGCGGTCCCTCA
This sequence comes from Eschrichtius robustus, assembly GCF_028021215.1. Classification (NCBI taxonomy): domain Eukaryota; kingdom Metazoa; phylum Chordata; class Mammalia; order Artiodactyla; family Eschrichtiidae; genus Eschrichtius; species Eschrichtius robustus. Next base: position 35,181,079 of record NC_090842.1, on the reverse strand, counting down.
CTGTGCGTGCTGGCTCATCGTGTGGTTCTGCAAAGGCGAAGAAAGGGGACACGCATGAGGGCAGAAGAATGGAGAGCGTGCCTGTCCCCTCCCACTCAGTGCATTTACGCCGAGAGCCGCAGAAAAGCATCTCGTTTATTACAAAACAAAATGCAACAAGGAAAAAGTGCTCCGGGGACGCAGCTGCCAAGACGCCACGTTGATTTGGGGGCTTGGGGATGGGTTCCTGTTGCTGCCAACCTGGGCTCCCTATGAATTTTTGTTTTTAGACCATTCAGGTCGTACCGTGGGGACTGGCTATATGGAGGGAGAGGGGAAATGCTGGGGAGGTAGTGGGAATTAAAAACATCCCTGTTCACCTCTCCATCTCCCTTTTGCTCTAACGATCAGGAGGAAATTATATCTGATCGCCTGCAGGCTTCCCCCAGATCTCCTTCTCGGGCCTTCCGGGGAGCTGCTCTGAGCTTAGTGCAGGGAGACAGCAGATGTGCCTTGCAGTTCTCCAGCCAAGAAACACCCAAGTGGCACGGACATGCTGAGGAAGTGGGCGGTCTTGGTGCCTGCGGCCGAGGCAGGGGGCAGGTCACCCACAGGGAGGGCGCCAGGGGAGGGAGGTTGCCTGTGCCGTCACGAGACAGTGCTCTGGCCGGAAGACTGTTGTGTCGTCTGTCCGAATCCGCCTGGGAATCCAGGGCCCGGGTGGGCCCCTCTGGCCAAACGCTTCCCTCTCGCCACAGCCCACGGTATCTCCTCCCTCACACCAGCCAGAGCAGGCCAGCAGTGTAGGTCTGTTTCCACGGGAGCTAGTGGCCTGGGGCTGGGGGTGGGATTTGGCCTCTAAGAGCCTACAATCTTTTTGTTTCTTTTCAGTGGTCTGTGTTCCAAATCCACACCAATCTCATCAAAGCCTCAGATGGTATTCGACCTCATGACACCTGGAGAAAGGAAGCAAAATCCACCCGGGGCAGGGCAACCCTGCTCGGGGGCAGCACAGGGCCCCCAGTGACGGGAAGCAGCCTCCCCAGAAGTGGGCGCCCCGCCAGCGCCGCCACTCCTCCGGGGCTGGGAGCCGCACCTGCAGCTCTGCCGATGACCACCAGGGGTCAGGCGTGGCGCTGCGTCTCTCTCCCGGGCTCCGGGTCTGGGCGGTGAGGGTGACCAGAGGATGCCTTGCAGCTTCGCCGGGAGGCCTGGGGCCACCTCCCCGGCCCAGGGCCCCGGTGGCAGCCCCTTCCCACGGAAGGCACGGCTGCTGCCTCCCGGCGATGGCACCAGCCCCTCCGGTAAGCTCACGGCCAGGGAGAGGCAGCGCCCCGTCCTCACACAGCAGATGCCCGCTGACTCCCGAGGCACAGAACACCAACCACTGCCGCCCTCCTTCCTTGGGCTCCCGGGCACAGGCCACGTGGCCAGAGTTTGGCAAGCACACGTGCTATGTGCGGTTGCAGGCACATCTCTGTCGATCCTCACAGCAGCCTTACAAGGTAGGACGGGGTAAAATGAGGAAACTGAGGCTCAGACAGGGTAAAAGTACATCCAGCTAGGAAGCAGGAGGGGTGGCAACTGGAATCCAAGAGAGCCAGGGGCTTGGGCGATAAGGCAGGGTTCCCACAGCGCCCTATGCCCTCGTGGGCACCCAGTCGGCGGATCATCTGAACTCTCCAGACATGAGCACAGACTCTGCCAGCATTGCCTGGCACCTCGGTGGGGTTGTCAGGGACCCAGAGGCACAAGGCAGGTTGTCTGAGGCCACAGATGGGATGCGGCGGTTTCCATGGGAGCGCCCACCCTGCCGCCGAGGCACCTCTCCCTGCGCTTGTGCACGGCCAGCAGCCAGTCCTGCGGGGAGCTGAGCCCACCCTACATCAAACCACCCTCCTAGCTTCCAAGCTTTTGTTGATTCAGCTCCTGCCTCCTCTCTCCTCCCAACCGTGCTACTCGTGAAGTCCTCTGGGCACACGGCGCTTCCCATCTCTGCAGCTGCTCGAGGAACCTCCAGCCCAGCCCACGGCCCCCACACCTATGCGCCTCCCGAGGGCCAGCCTGGCCGCCTCTGCTGAGCGGCAGGTAGCGGGGCATCACTTCCTTTCTTGACCCCAGCACCTGGCCCAGGGCTGCACACCGTGCTGACCGGACCCCCGGGCCTCCCATGCCCAGCGGTGGTGCAGCAGGCGCAGCTGCCAGGAACGATGTGGTGGTCTCCCTCGCCCACCCTGCCAGCAGCCAGTGAGTTAACAGTGCCACGTGGCCTGGGTCCTCCGGGTGTGGTCCGGTCCTTCTTGATTTGTGGGGGGGTTGGGGAGGAGGAAGAAGAGGGACATTAGGAAGGTAAACATGTATAGCCCTTTCCTCATTCTCAAATTATGGCTCCGAGGCTCTGGCACCAAGGAGACACTGAGTAAATGTTTTTGAATCAATGGAAGGATAAATAAATGAATAAACATATGGGTAGGATGTAGGTATGTGGAAAGGGGAAAGGACATGCCAAGAGGAGGGCACAGCACAGACGAAGGTATGGAGGCTGGAGTAAGCTCGGCACAGGCAGGCACCAGTGGGGTGATCCCAGCACAGAGGTCACGTGGAAGACTGCTGGGAGCCCTGAATGCCCCTGAGTGTGGACTCTGTTTCATAAGCACAGAAAACCAGATGATTTCTGATCTTCACAGAGTCCTCAGGACCATCCACCAGCAACATGGGAAAAGGCGGACGTCCAGGGCTGTCTGGATAATGAAGCAGCCTCTTGCTAAGATGCCAAGAACAGGGCCGGTGTGACACACATGGTCCACACTGGCTCAGCCAGGCACAGAAATCCTGGCGATGGAAACCTACACCTAGGACTGCTGGTTAGGACAGTTCAAGAATAAATGCCACTTCTCAGGTGAAAACAACAATGGCCTTCTCTCTTAAGGGGCAGTAGCTGGCGGTTCTTCGGTTAGACTCAAGGAAGAACTTCCTCAAAGAGGGTGAAACTTCCTTACCTGAAGTTCTACAGGAACAAAAGCCCAGGATGTCACAGCAGATGGAAACGTGGAAACTTGATGCCCCGAGGGGGCCAGGCACCAGAATTCATTCAGCACTGCGCTGTGAAGTGCCTGCTGGGTGCTCTGCCCTGGGACGGGCAGAGAGGAAGGGAGGGGATGACTCCAGCTGGGCTTGGCCCTCGAGGAGCCTGACTGCGTGGGGTGGGGGGGGATGCCTAGAGACACACAGACACCCAAACAACGATGGGTGTGGGTTTAAGGGTGCAGAATGGCGGCTCTGAGGGAGCCCGGTCCAGGCCGCCCAGTAAGTATGGGGGTGGCTGAGAAGCCCCTGTGCTCGGCCAGGATGGCATCAGCTCCTCCACAGGCCCAGGGCGCGGTCTCGAAAAGGGCGGAGGGGGTGGCAGGGACCGTCTCGAGGACTCAGCAATCGCCAGCACACCTGTGCGCTGAGCGGCTCCCGGCGGAGCCACTGGCGAGGGGCACAGTTCAATAACCCTAAAAACCCGTGGCTGCTCCCCCCACGGCTTGAAGCTGCGGTTGGTTCGAGGGATGAGGGAGCTTCATCAAGTCTTCTTAGAGCTCCTTCCACCCGGCATGGTTCTCACAAGGGCATTTTGGCTTAATGTCTATTTCTCTGTTTATGCCTGTGCTATATTTAGCCCCTTCAGAGAAGGAAGGAAATCGTTTTTTAAAGATGCTACCAACCCCGCAGAAGAACACCTCCCGGCATCGTAAAGGCCGGGGCTGGGGCAGGGGTGGCAGCCGGCAAGGACCGGGAGGTCCCTGGGGAGGGGGGGGTGGGGGCGGTGGCTGGCATCCACACAGGCCTCTCTGCCTGCCAGGGAGACGCAGGTGTGGGCCGAGGAGCAGGTGAGAAAAATAAAATGGGAGAACGGAAGGGGGGGTGGGTGGCACTGGTTTGCGGCCGAGATCCATCCTCTCGGCAGAGCCAGTGAGGCTCTCCTGGTGGAGGTTTCTGGTAGGGCCTGTTCCGAGCGCCTCTGCCTGGTGCACTGGGCCATCTGCCCCCGGGATACGAGTTAGTGACGGGTGAGAGGTCGGGCCCTAGCTGGGATCCTGGTGAACCCTCTCTCTGTGGAAGTCATCCGCAGAGGGCTGAGGCTGAGGATCCCTCTGTCACACCCTCACATTCATTTACATGGCTGTTCGTTCATTCATTCATTCATTCATTCGTTCATTCAGAAAACCTTTACTAGATCCCTGGGTGACAGCCACCATGTTTGTTGCTAGGAAATTCAGCAGTAAAATAACCTGGATTTGGAGCGAAGCCAGGGTACATGTTGGGCAATGAGGGAGCATCACGATCACGGAGTCTGTGGCTGGACCATCCTTCCCAAAGCACAGACACACCCTAGCATGGGCCAGTTGGAGATTCTGGTGGGGGCCCCATCCACTAGCCCCAGGAGGCATCCCTGACTCAACACACCTCCATGCCCTGCAACAGGCATGCATACGCACCACATGCACACACACGTATGCACACGCACACACAAACACTGGTGCGTTCCCCCCCCGTTGTCTGCAATCAGGATTTCTTCTCCAGGTCTTGGCTTTGTGTTCTGTCCCCTGGTCTGGGACCCTGCTTGGTCTCCCTTTGATGCCCACTCACCACAGAGTCAAGGAGAAAAGACTAGTGGTGCTTAAACATGCTGGCTGCCTGGTGGCCTGGAAAACACTGCCTGTGAGGCAATGAGAGACTGCTCTGCACATCCTGGGATGCACGGGCATGGGCTGGAGAGGATTTCTCTGCACTGCGGGTCATTATTAGCTGCCTCTCCTGTGCTCCAGCCACTCTGATGACAAAATATCTCTAAAGTCCTGGCACCTCGCCTGGTCCTTTGCAAGTGCCCCATTTGTGCTAGCCACTGCCCTGAGGGATCCCAAGGCAGGGGGCAAGCCCTTATGGGCTGAGATGGGCTGAGTCCCGGGTTTGAATCCTGGCTCTGCCACTTACTAGCCATGTGACCTTGAGCAAGTTCCCTGACCTCTGGGGGCTTGTGGGAGGGGGGTGCAGAAATAGCAGAGCCCACTTCCTAAGATGCCCTGAGGACTCAGGAGATAATGTGTGTGTACTTATCCCAGGCTGGCCAAGAGTAAGTGCTACATACATTGCCATAAACGGCGTCCAAGATACAGGGAGCTCCGTGAACGAGGGGCTGTTTGTTCCCTGCTTGTACCCCCATGGCACCAAACACGTTTGGGGGCTTGCAGTGGGGGCTTCTTGGAGGTCTGACAGACTGATCCCTCTCCCAGCTCCTCCTTCTGTGTGTCCCCGGGGCTGGCGAGATCTCAGGACCGCTCCGGAGAGGGCAGCACCTTGGATGGTCCTATCTCTGGAACAGCAGCGTCTAATAAAGGCCCTCCCCGCGTTGTCCCCTCCCCACCAGCCCCCTGGCTACAACCTCTGTACCCACAATTCACTGCTTTCCCTCCCCCCAGGGAACAGAGTGGGACGTCTGGTGAGGCGAGTAGACTTTGTGGAGGAGGGAGGAGGTGTGTACTCATCCCGTCATTCGCTCCTTCGCTCGTCCCTTCCCCAGCGGTTCACGGAGGCCCCAGCCGGGCGCTGGACACACGGAGGTGGAGGAGCCCCAGCCTCTCCCTTGAGAAGCTCACAGTTCCACAGTGAATGGGGGCGGCCTGGACTCAAACACCCTTACTCTCAAGGGGCGCAAGGGAAGGCCAGGTCCCGGGGCCGGGCCTCACCTCCCTGTGGCAGGACTTAAGGGCGCAGGGACACAGCCCCCAGACCCAGAGCATCCCACCCTCCCTGCTCACCCAGCCCCACCTGCAGAGCCCACCTGGCTTCGCCACATCACCTCCCTCTGGTTCTAGGTTGGGAAAGAGGCTGTGGTTAATCCCCTTTCTCCCCACTGCCTACCGCTGGGCCACTCCCTGGCGGCTCCAGCCCCAGTGGCTCTCACAAGGCTGGTGTTACAAAGAGCAGTCTGCAGGAGCAGCGACCAAGTCCAAGAACCTGCCTTAACCACGGGAGGATTCGTTTCCAGGGGAAAAGGTAGATCCTTCGGGCTAACACTGCAGCCGTGTTCAGGCTAAGCGAGGTTCTGTTATTTGTTTGTTTAACAAACACGGAGCCTGGCTGTGTGTGGTAGACGGAAGACAGAGAGAGAGAGAAAGAGACAGAGAGAGAGAGAGAGAGTGAGGCACATCCTGGCCTGCTACCAGCTCATGGCTGAAGGAGGGGGTGAGATTTCACAAAAAGGGACTGTGGGGAGAACATTTCTGATTGGGAGGAGCTTAAGGAAAAAGTTGGCCTCCCAGCTGCCCTTTGAGGATGGCTCGGGTTAGGATTTGCACTGGTGTGTGTGTGTGTGTGTGTGTGTGTGTGTGTGTGTGTGTGTTCGCTTTCCAGGGAGATGGGACCACCCAGACAAAGGCTGAAGGTGTGAAGAACCCTGACAACGATCACAGCTAACACTCATCGTGAGCTCACTGTGTCATTCTTAACCCTTCACTTATATTAACTCATTTAAGCCTCACGACAACCCTGGGGACTAAATACTCTCATTATCCCTATTTTACAGATGAGAAAACTGAGGCACAGAGTGGAGGTGCTACAGCTGGTTAATGGTGGTGCGGGAGCTGCACCTGTGCGGTCTGTATGCAGAGCCCACCCTTCACCACAGCCCTCTCCTGCCTGTGAAATGTGAAAAGTGCAGCATATGTTGGGGGAACAATGAATAATTCAGCTTGGCAGAAGGACAGGGTATGTGCCGTGGAGACAAGCCTGGAAAGGAAGGAGGGGGTCTTATTGATGAGGCTCCGTGATGCCAGACGAGGCAGCTTGCCCTTAAATCTGGGCCACGGGGAGCCATCGAAAGTACTTGAGCTGCGGAGTTACACGAGAGGCAAGGAACAGGGAGACGCACACACCTCCAGCCGGAAAGGTCTATCGGCAGGGCCTTCAGGCTCTCACCCGGCTCTGCGCCCTTCTCGGGCCCCCACCCACGCCCAGCACACGTGCTGTATCTTTCCCTTTGGGGAGGGTACAGGTGCAGGCAGCCCTGCTTCCCTCTCTGCTGTGTATCACCTGGGCAGCCCCTCTCTGCTAGTGAGCACTTATTTTTAGAAGCATTTGACAATCGTCCAAGGGTCTAAGACGAACAGATGGCCTGTCTTAAAGGCTCGTATGTTCGCTAGTTTGCACTTCTGACAAACGGTAAGCGCACTCGAGAGCACACCGTAAACAGCACTGAATGAATACTCAGAACACAATTTCGTTAATGCACGTCATGAAAATTAGGAGTGAGTGATGGCTGAGGTTCCCTCTAAATGCCTGCCCGGTGACGCAGCCGCTCTCCTGGGGATCCGGGCCCTGACGTGTATGCGCCCCACGTCCCCCTGGGCCCACCAAGCAAGCCGGAGGCTGCCCATTTGCACAGAGGGCAAGGAGAGGTTCGCCCGTGTGGAAGGGAGACCCGTCCTTGGCATCGGAGGGTCCTGAGTGAAGCTGGTGACCCACCACCCTGGGACAAAGCCTGAGATATCCCACGAGGCCAAGGCAGCTCCTCCTCGCGTGGGGATGTGTGTGGGCCTTCCCTGACCCTGCCTCCCAGACAGCCAGACAGGCTGTCGTCTGCCAATCCAGAGCAGCAGGAAGTGAGCGGCGTACCCGCTTAGCTGGGGAAGTCTGTCTCTCATGTGAGAGCCTCAGTTCATGCGGAACTCCTGGCGTGGAGGGAGATGCCAGCTTCTAAGGAGCAGTAGGGTTGGCTTTGGGGGGAACTACTGCTTTCTGGCACAACCCAGAGCAGGAGCAGTTTCGGGGACCTCAAGTCACCTGGGGCCACGTGAGGAAGAGCCGCGTGGCCCTGACTGCTGCTGCTGGACGTGTCCCCAAAGAAGCTGACTGTCTGCTCTCTTTCATTCTCCTTGCTGCTCTAAGGACCCCGGGTGGGCAAGCGAGTACCCCCTCTAAACCCCTCTCGCCAGTGCCCAGCAGCACCCAGGACCCAAGAGCCCAAAGCAGGTGGCCTGGCCAACAACCAGTCCCGTGAGTGGGAAAAAGATCTTCCTTTGAGTGAAAATGTGGGAGAAAATGTTGCTGTGGAAAAAAAAAAAAAAAAAAAAAAAGCCCAATAAATTCCCAAGGGGGCAGGTTCTATACGGCTGTGCTTTGGAAATAAAACCCACCAGAGAATAGATTATTAGGAGGGAACTGAAGCCTTCTATTAGGACTCAGCCCGTAAACAGGCTCCCATTCAGAGTCACCCAACAAAACAAGGGAACTAATAATACCTGCCCAGAGGGCCCGCGGACTCCAGGGAACTGCGCTTCAGAATGCAAATGGCCCCAGTCGGTCTGTTTGTGAGCAGAGAATCGCAGGCCAGCGACTCGACTTTAGGGAGCGGCTGTGTCACGGGTAGAGGAGGGTGAAATCTTTCCAGGGCTGCTTAGAGACGTGCCCCTCCTCAGCAACAAGCCTGACGCCGAGTCCCCAGTTAATTCGGCCATCACTGTTGCTGGTTCTCCAAAGGGAGGTGGGAGCCCCTCAGGGACAAGGTGCCCAGCAAACCTGGGACAAAGGACCGAGAATCAAGGGTTTTGGCCGTGGTGTGCCAGGCGACCACAAGTTGGTTCCCTGCTGTGGATTCTGGCCCCTCCTGGGTGGGGACACTGCACTGGCCTGTCACGGGTCACTGGGAAGTCCATTCTAAACACATTAGCCAAGCGCTTGCTTGGAACCAGCCCCTGGGGTTCATCTCAAATACGAATTAAGACATGGCCCCCTGCCCCCAAAGAGCCTGGGTCAGACCTCTGAAAGACAGGATTCCATCCTGCCGGAGCAGGGCAGGAACCGAAGCGTACAGGCCACCAGAGCCTGAGGAGAGACCAAGGCAGAGGTGCTGAAACTCCATTAAAAATAGTGCGGGAAGACGGGGCTCCCAAGACCAAGAGACGGGTCTCTCCTCCCACCTCAGAACACATCTGCCGGTCTTAGTGACGGTCAGAGAAGACCAGGCACCCACACGCATGGAACATCCTATCAGCTGGGGCACCACACTCACAGGGTAATATACTGAAAAACAGCGGCTGATGTCGGGGAGACCCGGCTGCTGTGGGCAGAGCTTCCCTGCCATGTGCCGCTGGGCCCGGACTGGACAGAGGCCTCCGCTCAGGGGCCAGGTTGCTGTCGGGCCCACTCGACCAGCAAGCTCCACCCAGGCCAGGTGCAAGGCAATAAGGTACAGTGGGGACTGGTGTCATCCCAAGAACCCCAGCCTCGTAGGAAAGGGGCAGCCCTCGTGGGCTCCAGGTAATGATGGCCCAAGGACCCCAGCCTCGTGGGAAAGGGGCTGCCCTCGTGGGCTCCAGGTAATGATGGCCCTGTGGGAATGCAGGCCTAGCGCTGCCAGCACTTCTGGTTCTGTAGGGAAAACTGAAAAATCGAGATTTTTTGAAAAATAAAACATTTGATATTTAAAGCGTGACGCAGCCAATGAAAACATGTCTGTAGGTCAAATCTGGCCCACGGGCTGCCAGCTTGAGGCCACTGGTATTTTGAGAGGCCCTCAAGATGCTCGAGATATCTTCCAGTACACTGACTGGCTGATGCCCAGGGTGGGGGGAGGGTGGGCAGTGCTATTAGATGGCACGTGGCCCGTCATTATTTAGGGTCCTCACCTGAGGGAGTGGGATGTGGGACCCTCCAGGGTTACGTTCTGAAGAAGAGGATGGAGCCTAGAAGATGAAGCTCTGTTGAGGCCAGCATGGTCCCCCAGGGCCTGGGTACCGCTGCCTTGAGGGCGGGGCCCACCATGCAGCCTAAGGGTTTCTGGGTGCGCCAGGTGCTAGCAAACCTGGGAAACCCGCCTTCCCTAGGGTCACACAGGAGCGTCAAAATGGCCATCTTGGGGAGGGGAAGCAGGCAGCCCCTCCCTCAACCACTCAGAGAGAACAGCACCAGTTTTCCATAACCACCTCGTTCAAGAGTCTTGATGATAATCCCCTCGTACCTCCCTTTCTTCCAAAGAACTTGAGAATCCTCCCACCCATCACCGCTGTATCTCACGGGGGAGAAGGAGAGAGCCAGGCATTGTGTGGGCACTGCCCTTGGGGGCACTTATGAATGCAGCATGGTATGACAGGGCTCCTCTTTCCTCCGCACCTACGCCCACCCCCAAATGCACACTCTCACAGACACCCCGAAGTCACACATCAAGGGAAGCGGGAAATCTCTGCATAATCCCCCATTGGGTTCCAAACACATACACACATGCACACGCACAGGTACCCCAAAATGAAATGCACGCAGGTACACACACACTCATGGATAGTCCACAGGCACCTACACACAGTCTCACAGACAACCACAATCACACACACAATCGTGGACACCCCACAATCCCAGGCGTGCGTGCACACACACACACACGTTACACTGACAACATGCTGCAGAGTGGTTCAGGGGTCGGTTATTGTTATTTCTGGCTTTTCATCTCCCCACACAGTGCAGTTAACCTGCCCTCACTCACACCACTGGGGGGACACCCCTGCAAGCCCCCATTTGCCGATGACCCGGGTTCCAGCCAGGGCTTCCTCTTCGTGGCCATGGGACACTGAGAGAACAAAGTGCCATGAGAGGAACGTCCCAGGTTCTCTCTTCCAGGGAGCAGGGAAGTGGGAGATCTCTGCTTAACCTCCAGTGGGTCCCAACCACACCCAGAAGAAATCCAGGTCCCGGACGCCAGGCCTGACAGCCCTACAAGGTCCGGCGACTGCTGGCGCCGAAGCCTCTACCACCTTCTCTCGGCTCCCCACCCAGGCCAAGGTCTTTCCTCACTCAGCCCTCTCGGCGGCCACTCCACTGCCCCGAGGCTCCCCCCACTTTCCCCAGGCTCCTCCGCATCTGATTTCCGTGCCCTGGGAAAGCCCTTCCTGCACGTATGATGAGGGGCCCCTGTCTTGGTGCAGCTCCTCACCTGCACAGGTGTCCTTCTAGCACTTTCCTCAACCTGCGGTGAGCAGGCTGTTTCCCCGCCCCTCACTAGGCCATGAGCTGCAGGCAGGGACCTCATCTCTCCATTCTCTGCTGGGCCCTGTGTCGGCTCAGAGCCCGCGCTTGCTAAAAACTCAGTATTTCTGAAATGACAGCCAACGAGCGATGGTAGTGAGGCAAAGCCTCCACTGACAGGGCTGGGGAGAGGAGAAGAAACAGGGCTGCCCCTCTCCTCCATGTCCCCGGCCCCGCCCAGGGCATGCTATACTTTTCCCTTAGAAGTCCAGGGATCCTTTGAAGACACTGTGCTAAGTGCAACGAGCTGGTCACAGAAGGACAAAGACTGTATGACTCACTTCTATGAGGTTCCTAGAGACAGGAAGGAGAATGGTGGTTTCCAGGGGCTGCGGGAGGGAGGGGGAGTCACTGACTCATGGGGACACAGTTTCCGTTTGGGAGGATGGAAAAGATCTGTGGATGGTGGTGATGGTTGCATAACACTGTGAAGGTACTTAGTGCCAATGAACCGTCTGCTTAAAAATGGTTAAGGGGAAAAAAAAAAATGGTTACGGGACTTCCCTGGTGGCGCAGTGGTTAGGAATCCGCCTGCCAATGCAGGGGACACGGGTTCGAGCCCTGGTCCGGGAAGATCCCACATGCTGTGGAGCAACTGAGCCCGTGCGCCACAACTACTGAGCCTGAGCTCTAGAGCCCATGAGCCACAACTGCTGAAGCCCACATGCCACAACTACTGAGCCTGTGCTCTAGAGCCCACAAGCCACAACTACTGAAGCCCGCATGCCACAACTACTGAGCCTGCGCTCTAGAGCCCATGGGCCACAACTATTGAAGCCCGCGTGCCACAACTACTGAGCCTGTGCTCTAGAGCCCGTGAGCCACAACTACTGAAGTCCGCACGCCTAGAGCCCATGCTCCGCAACAAGAGAAGCCACCACAATGAGAAGCCCGCGCACTGCAACGAAGCGTAGCCCCTGCTCGCCGCAACCAGAGAAAGCCCGCACACAGCAACAAAGACCCAATGCAGCCAAAAATAAATAAATTAATTAATTTTTAAAAAATGGTTACGATGGTAAACTTTATGTATGTGTATTTTCCCATCATTTTTTAAAAAATTGGGTGGGATCTTACAGAGTAAGCGGGCAGGTGGGAGGATGAAATGTGTGTCGCATTCTACAGCTGAATGCAGGGCCAATCCTGCGCTGTAATCCTCATGTCTCTTGTTCTACAGAAGACATCTTTCTTTTTTCTTTTGGCCACGCAGCATCTAGGATCTTAGTTCCCCAACCAGGGATCGAACCCGCGCCCCCTGCATTGGAAGTGCAGAGTCTTAGCCACTAGACCACCAGGGAAGTCCACGTCTCTTGTTCTAGGGTTGGCAGTTGGAAGCTGGAAGTTGCACAGACTGTAGCAGCGAGACGAGGCGTGTAGAGGCCTCGGCTGGACGGGTGGGAGCTATAGCATCCAGGGGACATATCACTGGCCAGAATTGGCTGCAAGGCCTTTTCCACCTCCGTGATGCATAGGGCTTCCTCTGCGGTGCCCAAGCCTATGGCTATCATCCATGGCATGGCTCCCGGGGCCACAGAAGAACAGAGGACCTCTCGAGACCTTTAGAACCAGAGGCTTTATGCCCTGAGCACAGAGGCCTGAGCCACACGGCGAAGAGGCCTCCCCTGCAATTACCACCAAGTCCAAAGGACTGGGGCCTTGACAGTTTTCAAACCCTGCTGGATGGAAGTGTTTCCTCTGCTACTTCAGTGGGGGAACGGGAAGCATGCATGAGGTATACCCACAGACGCATTTTGCCATGTTGGGAAAAAAAGTGGGTGGAAATTTTCCCTTTAATTTTTTCTGAAATCTTTCCAAGCCTTTACAGCTTTAAATATTTATTCATTAAAATTTGATGAGAAAACTCAGCTCCATATGTAGTCATCATATTTCACAAGCCAAAAAACCAGGACAAATAGCCAATAGCTGGGACAAAATACTTGAAATCAGGACTGTCCTGGAAAATCTAGGTCACACGGTCACTAATTATACAGAACACATATGTTCTGGTCCCTCAACTAACCCAGTGCTTTCAGGTTTTATAAATGATATTTTAAAACTTCGATCACATCCTTTTCTTCTTTCCTCCAAGTTTTTGCTAGAAGGAAAACTTTCCTGCATCCTCAAAATTTCTAGAAAATTAACCCCTGCAGCGGGAGCGCTGTTCTGGCAGATTATTCTGAGGGTGGTCCTCCTCAGAAAACATGGCTCATCATCCCCCCAGAATGGCTTCCGGAGCCCACGTGGCCCAGCCCCCTCGCTGACAGACCCTCAGGCCGCAGGGCCAGAAGTTCTGAAGATGGACCTAATTTGCTGTGATGAATTGTGTGCATGCACCAGCGATCAAAACTGCAGCTGAGACCGATTATATTTAATGATCGCGAAGGTTCTTATGAAAACACTTGGGCGTATATCCTTGTCCATTCGGAGAGGACATCCAGCCCGGTACAAAGCAAAGGGCTAAGGGTGACCTCTAAGCACCTAGAAAGGCAGGGCTCCTTAGGAGCTGGGCCCACTGATGGGGCTAAAGAACACTGTGGCCCAGCCTGCAATGCCTTGTCTGCCCTCAGCTTCCAACCAAACTCTAGGCCCATCATCGCTGCCCACACACCTGGCTGCACCTTGACCAAGTGGGTCTGCCCTGCGCCTTCGCTTCCACCACCAGAACTCGATGGTTTCCATGAGGCAAACAAAGGATCATCTAGATCCCCAGTCCATCCTGCCCGACTCAACTCATCAGAGGTGTGGGGGGGACGGGGGGGAGCACAGGCAGTTGTAGGGTAGGAGGAGGGATGGGTGGCAGTTAAGCATGGAATTAAGAGCACACGAGGGAGGGGTCATGAAAGCTGTGTAGTTCCCAGCACTTAACACTCAATACTGATGGATGGCTGGATGGCTGTGTAGCTAGATGGATGGAAAAATGGTTGGTGGATGATGGCTGGATGAGTAGATGGATGGATGGAAAGATGGATGAATCGATGAATGTGTGGATAAGTGGATGGGTGGCAGATGAGTGAATGGTAGGGGAAAGAAGAGTGCACGAATAAATAAGTGGGAAGGAGGGTAGAAGGACCGGTGGAAATACAGTGGGGCTTTGGAGTTCAAATCCTGCCTTAGCCACCTAATATATGTATGTGACCCAAGGCAAGTCACTTCACTTAAGTACCTATTTACAAATAATACTGACCTCATAGCCTTGTTATGAGCTTCAAATCAGGTTACATATGTAAAAATGTTTACAATATGTAAAATGGTACACGGATGTTTAATATTGTCATAATTACTACAGATCACAAGGCTTTGCCGTCACTGTCAACTCCAAAGCATGGATGACCCTGCATTTTTGATGTGACAGCTTCAGAAAGAAGGGTGGGGAGACTGAGACGGTGCCATTGGGATGCAGCTGTTGGCCTGTGCATCCACATCTGGTTTCACTGGGGGGACCAGTCACTGAGCTGGAGAGCAGGGAGTCCCACTTGCCTCCCTGTTCAAACACCCAAACCCAAATGGGTGGAATACACTCCCCACTCCCACCCTGGGCCCCACTCCTCCCAGCTTTATCGCCCTTTCCCAGCCTCAGTTTTCAGGTCTGCAAAATAGTGGGAGTAAAGCGCACTTCTAGTGGTTCCCGGTTGTTGAGGCACCAAAAAGATAATATATACAAACTGTGAAGTGCTGCCACAGGGCCGCAAACTCAGAGCCCAGGTGGGTAATGAACTGCGTGAGTCCGACCAGGTCGGGGGCGGTGCTGAAACAGAGCTCACATCCCTGCGTCTGAAGAGGGCAGCTGATTGTTGCCAGGCAGGACTGTGGTCCAGGGGCTGCCAGGTCTCATTTGTAGAAAAATCAAGAAATCTAGCCATTCAGTGTGGTGGTAAAGAGACAGAATCTGGGGCTGGTGGCCTAGGCCCAGGACTGACTAGCTCTGTGGCCTCGGGGAGTTAGTTAACCTCTCTGTGCCTCAGTTCAGTTACCTCAATAACAGAGGCATTGTGAGGATAGAACGTCTTAATGTATAGAAGTGCTAAGAACAATGTCTGGCACGTAATA
Organism: Eschrichtius robustus; assembly: GCF_028021215.1. Taxonomy (NCBI): domain Eukaryota; kingdom Metazoa; phylum Chordata; class Mammalia; order Artiodactyla; family Eschrichtiidae; genus Eschrichtius; species Eschrichtius robustus. The sequence continues at coordinate 35,165,995 of NC_090842.1, read as the reverse complement.
AGCACTATATTAATGGTAGCCACTATAATTATAGGAAATCTCCATTTTGAAACATAGACAACCATTTAAAGGTTCCAAAATCCCCAGGGTCATGGGCTAGGAGTTTTTAACCTCACTGTAAAAATGCTCAACGTTACTATGATAATGACATTTCCCTGTGTGTGTCTTCTCCCTTCTATGTGAGGGGAGGCTGGACGGGACCCCTCTTGCTCATTCTGGAGAACCTGAAGGGAAGGAAGGGGTTGGCATGCTCCCACTGGGAAACCCAATCAACGCCCCAGACAATTTCAGCATCTTTCTTCCTCCTCACCCTCCGCCATGCTTCCTACCAATGCCGCCTTTTATCTATTCTAAGACCCCAGAGAATATAAGATGCTCCGTATCTGATGTATCACAACAAGCAAACAAAAAACTGACCCATTAAACTATAACACACAAGTGAGGTATTCCAATGTGAGAGCCGTTATAATGAGAAAAGCTGTGCATCTTAAAATACGTCCGTGGAATAGGGTAATAGCTACCATATACTGTGCGCCTGTCATGTGCCAAAACTGGGCTGCCTGGTCTTCATACGTTCTCTTCACATGTCCCGATTTTACTGATGTCCCATTTTACTGATGAAGAAACTGAGGCTCAGAAAGACAAAGCAGGGAATTTCCTGGTGGTCCAGTGGTTAGGACTCTGCGTTTTTACTGCTGAGGGCCCAGGTTCAAACCCTGGTTGGGGAAATAAGATCCCGCAAGCCGAGTGGTGTGGCCAACAAAAAAAAAAAGAGAGAGAGGAAGGCAAAGCAGCTTGCTAAGTTATGCAGCTGGTAAGAGCTGGTTGAGCTCAAATGACTCGGTCCTAAGGCTACCCCCTCCCCTTTCGCTGTCCCCTGCCCACCCACTCTGCTTCCTGACGTTACTGAAAGGAAACACCAAACTGAACCTGTTACCCACCCTTGCCCATATCACAGCACACAGTGAATCTCACTGCAGCCCTGGATGAGCCCCAGTCGGTCCGGGCTTGATTTTGTCTAAACTCCAGAAGCAGAGCGAGTGGGGCCACATTCATTATTGACACAGCAAAATTAATTCCTGCCACCTCCTCCTTCTCCCTGCACACCCAGCCCCAGCCCCTTGCCTCTCCAGTGAGTGCTGATGTGGGGCTGTTGACTGGCGCTCCTGAAATGCCAACTTGCATTTCTCATCATTAATTTCTTTCTAAATGTCATTAGTAATTGTTCCTGCTCAACCAAAGAGTGCAGCCCAGGCTTCCGCCGACAGCACCCGGTTCTGGTCTCTGCGCTGGAGGGGGCCAAGCACCTCCAGCCACCCAGACCCTGGCATCCTGGCAGGGGGAAGCCAGCCCACCCCCAACAAGTTGAGCGGACAGACCACGGTATCGAGAGACAAAGCAGACCTCATTTTTAACACACTTGGGGCTCTGCAATGGGAAAAAGCCTGCCCACAGCATCAGGGCAGCAGTTCAACACTCGGGCTCTACAGCCAGGCTACCTGGGTTCAAGTCTCATCTCTGCCACTGCCTCGCATGCCTCAGTCTCCCCCTCTGCAAAATGGAGAGAACAACAATATTGGCCTCAAATGACTGTCGTGAGGATAAAACAGGATAATCAATGCAAAGGGCCCCCCCCCCTTAGTGTCTGGGGTTGTTGCTGTTACTATTATTCACCCACCCTTCCTTGCCCCTCAGGCTCTGCTCTGCCACTTGCTAGCTGTGTGACGTGATATCGAGTCTCCCATCTGTGAAAGTGGGGCAGCGACATCACATCAATTCTACCCCCAACGCCACCCCATCCGTTAGGCCCTCCTGGGCCCGGGCACCGTGTTCTGTGTTTCACAGACAGTGCGTTGCATCCCCACATTAACCCCCCAGGAGAGGCACATCGGCCCGCTGTCCGGGTGAGGACGGTGAGTCTCGGGGGGAAGGTCACATGTCCCAAGGTCACAGGGACCTTGAAGAAGCAACTCTGAGATTCACACCCTCTGGCCCCCAAGGCCCTGTGTCTTTCCTGTACGTCGGGCTGCCTCTGTGTCTAAGTCAATGAGGGGGGCAGGGCTTTGTACAGTGCCAACCTCTGGGAGCCTTGGACCAACACGGCACCCACTGTTCTTAGTATTATCATTGTTCTAAGAAACTGAAGGCATTTGGTCCCGGCTGGGACAGCGCCGGCGAGGGGCTGGGCTCACAACACACACAATGGCCGCCGGCCTCAGGCTCCTGGCAGCGCCCCCATGCCCATCTGTCATGATGGCATGGTGCCCCTCTAAAGTTCGTTGGCCCCCCGCCCTAGGGCATGAATGACAGGCTCCAATGGGCAGACGGGCAGCCGGAGGCCGATTCCAAGTGCCATCTCTGCCCGGAGCTGGGCCTTGGGAGGAGCCCCGCCAGTCCCCACCTGGGCCTCCACACACTTCATCGCTCAAGCAGGCAGAGCCCCGGGGCTCGCGAGGGCATCTGAGCACAGCCGGGCATGGGCTCCTCCAGGGCCTGCCCCTCGCTTGCTCCTCTCTGTGGTGACCACGGCAGCCGCAGCTCACCCAGAGCAAGACATCCACGTGCCCCAGGAGCCTGGCGACCTCCGAGTCCCCTGCTGGAACTCTTACCCTCCTGGGAGGTGAGGCCTGCCTGCACCCAACACCCAGCACCCAGAGGCCTGCCCTTGGCTCTCAAGGGCTTGAGAGTCGACTGCAAGTGCACTGCCCCAGCCTTGGCGCCGAGAACACAGACACTAGTGTCAGGCTGCGTGTGTTCACAGCCCTGCGACTCCAGCAGCTGTGTGACCCAGGAGAGCCTCAGTTTACCCATCTGTGCCATGGAGATCGTCACTGTGAGGCCTCAAGAGACTGCGCACGTGAAGAGATGGAATCGGGCCTCCAGCAAACACTCGGGAAAAGCTGTCTCGTTTTTACTACAGTGGGGTGGACGGCTCAGGCCTGTGCCTGGGCCTCAGAAGGACAAGGAGCAGAGTCACGGCCCAGCCCTCAGCCTTCTCCAGACGTAGACCCTAAACCTGCACACACGGCCCCTTGGGAGGCTCGGCTGCCCCAAGTGGTGAGACAGGACGCTGCTGCTGAGGGTAATACGTTTTACTGTGAGCAGGAAAGGCCTTGCCCCACTCAAGGATAAATAAACTAAGAGACACAGATAGACAAGCCTGCAGACAAAGAGAGGAACGGTCACAGCCCAGGCCTCCTGCGATGTCACATGGGGCCCGGCTGCAGGTTCTGCTGGGTACAGCAGTCCTGCTGTGTGAGACTTAGCACACCGCATGATTGCTATGATGCGATGCTTTAGTGCATACATTACACTAGATTACGCCGCAAACGTGGAATCAGTACTCTGCCTGTTTGTCCTCACTGGCTCCCTATTCCTCTCCAGGCAGCACTTGAGGGACATAGGCCTTTGTGTGTCCCCAGAACCTGCACACACCTGGCACGTAGTAGGTGCTCAGCAAATCTTGTGGGCGGCAGTGACCACGTCCACACATGACGGGCTGAAGGAGTGAGTCGTGAAGGAGGGAACCGAAGCCCACGGGTCACAGCAGCGACGACAACACTACACTGGCTGATGCTCACCAAACCTGGATTCTGACCAGACCCGGAGCTGGAGGCTTTTCAGGCGCTGTCATTACCCTCCATTTGCTGAGGCCCAGAGAGGGTCAGTGACTTGCTCAAGGTCACAGAGCCACTCGGTCGGTAGTGGGGCTGGGATTTGCAGCCAGGCTGTGTGGGCACACCACACCATGTTGCCACGATTAACGGAAATTGGGCTGTGCTGGGCTCTGGTTTCCTGACCTAGTGGGGAAGGCAGGACACACAAAGGGATCACACCCTGAAATGCACAGTAATTACCTCCAGGAAGCTTTATATTCTAAGCGCTCACCAAGTGCTTTTCCGCCCATGAACTGTCCATCCTCACGAAACCTGAGGCAATAGGTCCTACCCCACTGTACACTCAAGGAAACTGAGGCCAGAAAGGTGCAAGTGTCTGCAATAGAAAACAGTGGAGGAGGGGCAATCTGGGGAGGACTCCAATGCCAGCAATCGATTCTCACTGCCCGGAGCCACTGCTGGGTGTCAGCGGGCACCTCCCTCTCGCTCCCCCAGGCCAAGGCCAGCCAGGCCCTGCTCTCCCAGCAGTGGTGGATGGCACAGACTGGGCCGTCTTTAAAGCAGGAAAGAGGAAGACGCTGCTGCTCACGGAAAGCTCAGCCAAAGAGCCAAATGCTAAGTATGTGCCTAGAGCACTTTCAATGTTTAATTATTATTAGTTATAATTATCCGGCTGGTTCTGACAGCAGCAGCGCAAAGAGGCAAGGAAACTGGCTCCTTGGTTACCCATCTTATAAGGACCAGGAATTTAAAAAATGGGCTCCTAGAATCTGCAGTTGCAACTCTCCTTCTTTTACTCGTTTCCTTGTTTGTGTTCTCTTCCCTTTGTTTCCTACTTCCTAGGAGCTAAAAACAAATATGGTAAAACATATGGTGGATGGATGGATGGATGGATGGCTGGATAGCAGAAAGAGGCTTCACCCTCCAAAAACTCACATTAGAGTGGGAAGTCAGGTGTAGACATAGTTATTGTAGTCTGTATAGGCAAAGGGATCAGGGGGTTAAATGCAGGGCTGGAGAAGCCCAAGAAGGGAGAATCAGGGAGGGCTTCTCAGAGGAGGGACCACTTGAGCTGGGGCCTGAAGACCGAGAAGAAGGGAAGGTTGTTCAAGCAGAAGGCTCAGTAGGGGCACATGCGTCCCAGAAGCCAAGACAAGAACAACCCAGAAGAATGAAGCAAGAAGGTGCTCACCCCTCTCCAGCCTGACCGCCCTTTTCTCTGTTCCTTGGAATCCCCAAATCTGTCCGTGCCTCTGAGCCTTTGCACTGGCTGTTCCCTTTCCTGGAAGCTCCCCCGGCTCTTCCCTGTACTGGCTCTTTCTCAACCTTCAGGACTCAGTTGAAACGCCAGCCTTCTTTGACCACCTGATCTGATTTTTCACCCCCAACATCCCCTCCTCCTTGCCCCGGCACACATGCACACAGACACACTTCACTTTCTGTCCCAAAGCAGTGTTTTACTGTCTTCAAAATTCCACAGTCTGAAACGACCTCGTTCACGTATTTACTGACTTATCGTCAGTGTCTCCCGTAGACCGTCAGCTCTGTGAGAACAGGGACCTTGTGTACCGGTTCACAGCTGCAGCCCAGGCCCCCGCGATGGCACCTATAATAGGTACTCAGTAAATGTTCGTGAAACGAAAATGGAATGAGGGAAAGGGTCAAAGCAAATGTTCACAAGGGCTGAGAAGGAGGGGTGCCCCTGGAGCTCAGACCATGCCCCTGGCTCACAGACACCTCCCCCTGGCTGGGTACCAGGATTCCTCCTGGCAGGGCCCAGCTTGCCCCATCGGAAGGGCTCCAGGTTGCTAGTTAGAATACCTAGCTTTGCTTTTAATCAATTGTAATCATTTAGCTGGAAGCGGCGTGATTAGGCACACACAAGCAAACAGCGTGAGCTAATCCTTTAAATGCGCCTGCTCGACGCCAGGCTGGCCGCTTTGCCGCTGCAGGCCGGCTCAGGATGTGCTTCCTGCGGCCCCTTGCTTTGTCGATGAGGGAGTCTAGATTCCAGGGCACGGGGCAGGCCCGCTGCTCCCCGCGCCCAGCCCAGCCCCATCACAGAGGTCTGCAGGATGCCAGACGTTCCACCATCAAGAGACCTTTCTCTGGCTCAGCCTCCTGTGACGGCAGCCGGCAAAGCTGCCGTAGGTGGGAAGGTGGCAGCGCCAGGAAGCGTGAGGTCTTCTGAGGTTCCTGTCTCCACGACTGGACCCCATCCTTCCTCTCCCCAAGCCTGGCCTGAGCTGAACTGACCCCCTTGCTCCTTGCAAGAAAATTTGCAGGTTCCTGGCCTCAAGCTCCAGCCTTACGAACACGGTTACAGGCCTGGCTCCGCATAACGGTCCCCAGGGCGCTTCTGCCTGGGTCCACCCGCAAGGAGTTTCTTTTGCATCCCCTGTTGCCGCTATTTGTGCTACCTGCTTGGCCCAACTACTAAAATCGTTTCCGGGTCCCCTGACACAGGCTTTTTATAGCTCAGCACCGCAGGTCTCATTTAAATCTATTAGCTCTTATAAATGGCAATTCACTTAAACTTTGGAGGGTTTCTGTTTGCCTTGGTGGCGAAGACAATTTGGTTTTGCATGTGGCTCTGCCATTTGCAAGTGACCCTGGGCAAATCACTTAACCTCTGGGAGTCTCAGTTTCCATATCTGTAAATGGGAATAAGAGTGCCTACTTCACGGGATTGTGTTGAGGCAATCCACACAAAATGCTTAAGACAGGACCTGGCTCACACTAGGGATCCACCCAGGGTGGTGGCCGTTATAACTACTTCTTGTCCGGTTTCAGGAGGAACTTGTCCGCCTGTCAGAGGCCAGCCACGTATGGCTGGGAATCAGCGTGGCCCCTCATGGCTTCCCTCAGCGATAACAAAGAATGGGATGCAGTGAGGCTGTTGGGAAGGAGAGAAGGCGATGCCATCCCTGCCAGTGTCTGTGGGCACAGAGGTGTCCAGGGGATTCAGAGACAGCTGGGCTGGGCAGGCAGAGCCAGCCCCTCCCCTCAGGTCAGCTAACCCCTGGCAAGGGGCCCACAGGGCCCCAGGCCTTCATCTGCTGAGGCCTGAGGCTGGAAATGCAAGGCCAACAGCCTTGACATTTTCAGGGTCTGTGGTTTACAGGGTTGTCTCACATCCCCAACCAAACCTGCATACCTCCCTCCACCGAGCCCGGGCACAGCTAAGGAAAACGGGGTCCAGAGAAAAGACCTGGGACAAAGGTGCTCGGAAACATGCAGAAAGGCGGACTTGAAGTCCCAGCCTCTGGCCCCCACTCCGTGCCCCTTCCCCCCTTGCCTCCCTGCTCTGCACCCAGCTCCTCCCATGCCCCATTGGGGGCCTCCGGTGCCCATGGCCTTGAGACTTGGCTGGGTGCCACAGAAGGAAGGATTTAGAATCTCCCTTTGTTCCAACTCAGGCCAGAAATCATGAAATCACAGCAAACCCCAAATGGAGGGGACCCTAAAAAGTCTTCTGATCTTAAAATGGCTAATGCCAGTAATATACTACTACTACTACTAATGATAACAACAGTGATAATAATAATAATAATAGTAAATGATAATAATAACAGGTAGGTGTTAGTAATAGCCAAGCTCTTCCTACGTGCCACCCACTGTGCCAAGGGCTTCACGACACAACCACGAGGTAGGAACTATTAATACTCCATTTTACAGATAAAGAAACTGAGACCCACAGCTGATGAATGATGGAGCAAGGCTTCAAATGCAGAGCCGTTCTCACAAAGACTGTGCTCGCAGCCTCTCCCTCTGCAGCATTTCAGACAAGGGCTCTGTTTGCACACCTCTACTGACAGGGACTTCACCACCTTCCATTTCTTCCACGTGTAGACAGTTTTCCCACGTAGTGGCTATCTGTGGTGTCTACCAGCCCATGCTCCCCTTCCCCTGATGGTTTGCACTGAGTGGCCCCACCTAGGGCCACAGCTCGCTGGAGCAGGTCTGGACAGCTGACCTGAGTGCAACCATCAGATTTCCACTCCAGGGACCTAGAACCTGTTGCCTGCATGCACACCGACTGTTACCCACAGTCACCATTTCTGGGTGAGCTGGGTGTTGCTGCTGGCTACTTGTGTAACGACATCCCCACACTAAAGACACACCTGTTGAAATACCCAGGTGTGTCTGTCTCAGCAGAAACGACAGGAGCTGCGGCGGTGCTGGCCACCTTCCTCCACGTATAGAGGAGCCCAGAGAGTCAGGCTGCAGAGGGAGAACGCGACACGAGCCAGAAAGAGGCAGAGGCAGAAGGTCCCTGCCTTGATAAACAGCACTTGGTTCCTGGGAACTGGACAGCTGAAAACTCGACACTTCCCGCTCTTGGCATCCAAAGCCACGCCTGTGTCCCTACAAGTTAATTCCCATCTTGCTTGAGCTAACCCCAGAGAGTGATGCCTGAGTCTGTCAGAGAAGAAAATCCACGTCCCGAGTCTCCGCCCACTACCGGAAGTCTGGGGGACACTGGAAGCACGTTGAGCACCCCCTCATCCCGGCAGAGCTTAAAACGCTTGAAGGGCTTCCCTGGTGGCTCAGGAGTTAAGAATCCGCCTGCCAATGCAGGGGACACGGGTTTGAACACGTGTGGGACACGGCTTCCCTCCGGGAAGATCCCACATGCCGCGGAGCAACGAAGCCCATGCGCCACAACAACTGAGCCTGCGCGCTAAAGCCCGTGAGCCACAACTACTGAGCCCACGTGCCACAACTACTGAAGCCCACGCGCCTGGACCCCCTGCTCCACAACAAGAGAAGCCACCACAATGAGAAGCCCGCGCACCGCAACTAAGAGCAGCCCCTGCTCGTCGCAACTAGAGAAACCCGTGCACAGCAACGAAGACCCAACGCAGCCAAAAATAAATAATTTTTTAAAAAACAAACACTTAAAGACGACTGTCCCCACACTCCCCCCACAATCCAGCCAAGTCTTCTCCTGGTGAACTAGCCCCCTGAAAGCTCCTTGAAACCACGCTGCATGCCCGGAGCCTAGCACCCTGCCTGGGCTGAGTGGGGCGTATATGTCTTTATGTGTGCATTTGTGTGTGTGTTTAGATGAATCTTGTTCAGGCTTCCCTATTTCTTCTCCCTACCCCCAGCCCCTGGCAATTATTGGTCTGTTTTCTATTCCAGTATTTTTGCCTTTTTCCAGAACATCATGTACATAGAACCACACAGTATGGAGCCTTTTGAGTCTGGCTTCTTTCACTTGCCATTTACCATTCACTCATGTCGTTGTGTGTATGAGCAGTTGCCTTTTATTGCCAAGTAGTAAGTAGTCCATGGTATGAATGTAAATACATCTGTCTGTTCATTTACCAGGGAAGGGACCATTGAGGGGGGGTTCCAGTTTGGGGCCGTTATAAATAAAGCTCTACATCATTCATGTAGAGGTGTCTGGATAAGCGTGTTTTCAGTTCTCTGGAATAAACACCCAGCAGTAGGATTGCTATGTCATAGGTTAACTGTATGTTTAACGTTGTAAGAAACTCAAAAACTATTTTGCCACATGGCTGTACCATTTTGCAATTCCCCAGCAATGCAGGAGAGTTCCAACTGATCCTCCACGCCCTGGCTGGCACCCGTCGGTTTTTTGTTTTTGTTTTAGTCATTCTACTAGGTGTATAATGGTATTACATCATGGTTTTCATTTGTTCTTCCCTAATTACTATCAATGTTGAACATCTATATGTCTTCTTTGGTGAAGTGTTGAAATTTTTTGCTCCTTTTTTTTTGGTTGATTTCCCCTCTCATTATCAAGTTTTGAGAGTTTTAAAAAAATATGTTCCGGATACAAGTCCCTTATCAAATATGTGATTTGCATATATCTTCTCCCTGCCTGGGACTTTTCATTCTCTTAATAGTCAGTGTCTCTCAATTTGGGTTCAGGACGTAAATCAGATAATACGTCTTCCCATTGTGATGCGCGGTTTCTCATCACAATGGGGACAAAATCCAAATAGCTTTGCTGTCCTATGAACCTTGCTATGACCTTGCCTCCAACCTGCCCCCCTTCACACCCCCCACCCACTCACTGTGCTTCAGCCAATTGTCACCTTCTGTTGTTCCAGCAACACACCTGGCTTGCACTGGCCACAGGGCCTTTGCACTCATGCCTCTCTTCCACACACTCTCTCCCTCTCACCTTCCAGACCTCAGCTCAAATGCCACCTCCTCAGAGACGCCCTCCCTGACCACACTCACCAAGCTGTAACCAACCTCGCTCCCATTATGCTCTAGCCTACTACCTGGTTTTATTTTCTTCATGTCATTGACCACTATTGGAAAGTGTCTATCAATCCCTCCAGAATGTAGGCCCTATGGGTGTTTCTCTGTCTCGCTCACCACTGTCTTGTCAGTTCCTAGATCTAGTGTCTGTACATAATGGGCCCTCTATCTACATGCTTTGAACAAATAAAGAGCAACTTGAGTTCCCTCTCATGCACCTAATCAATGAATGTGCCCTGGTTTGTCCAAAGTTCTTTAAATTAATCTCAGTCTCTGGGCAGAGCCAGGTGAACTCAGAATCAAACAGGACTTGCACCTCCCTCTTTCTGACAACTCCTATTAATGCATCTTAAGAGAACACTCCCTTTGGAGGCAGGCATATCACTCTGACACAGACCAAGCCTTCCAGAGCCCAATCCTACCTCTATTACCTCTATATCCACAGCAGGAAGTCTGCTCCTACAGTGAGAACAATCCTAAATTTCACATCTTCTCAAGACCTCTCAGCCCAGAGTCACTTGTGCCTACAAACGTTAGCTGCCCTGAGTCTCCACACTGGACCTACATGACATACAGACTGGAGAGCCACTCGAGGCCCCAGCAAGGGCCAGGCCCTGTCTCCTGTTGCACTCCCCAAGCCCCCACATGTCACTCTAGGGAAATAACCCCCTCGTCTGCCAGCCCCAGCTTCAGCGTAATGACGATGAAATTTTCAATGCCTGAAAAACCCTTCTCTCAAAAAACCAGAGAATTGTTCCTCAAGTTACTTAACGAAAGCCATTATTTGCATAGATTTGGCATTGGTACGACACTTCCATATTTAAATGGTCTGTAATTAAAATCATTAATTGCAGAAAATAGTGACTCGTTAAGGCTATAATTTAGTGAGGTTCTTGGCATTTGAGGATCTGCCTTAAAGGTTGATGGGGTGACCCAGGGAATCATCAGCTCACACAAACCATTCTGGTGTCTGGGATGTCTGCAGCCCAAGGTGGATGCAGCCAAAGCAAGATCTGGCTTGAAACCACAGCTACCTACACCTGTGCCTCACGAGCTAGGCCTCTGGCACAGGGATGCCGATGAAGCTTGAAAAAGGCGGGACTGGGAGGTTTCTCTGGGAAAAACCTCAAAGCCAACAAGGAGAGCAGTCATCCCTCTCTTGGCATCCAGGACAATGTGGGGGGACCAGAGGGCTGAGCGAGCCCGAAGTTTAAGTGAATCATAGTTTATATGAGCTAGCGCGTTTAGAAGCGGCCTGCCACGTTGGGCTATAAAAAGCTTCAGTTGTCTGGGGACTTGGAGCCCATTTTGGTAGCTAAGCCAGGCCGGTAAGGCAGGTGGAGATAGGGTGAAGGGTGCATAGCCCGTGCACGAGCAAGGCTTCCTGGACAGATGCCGATCAGGGCTGGCACCAGTCCCCTTGGTCAAATGAGAGGGCAGTTTGCTGTTGTTCCCTCACAGGCCTCAGCACAGAGGTACACACTCAGTTTGTGGGTCGATGGGGAGACAGCAGTGGGCCCTGGGTGCGGTCACTACCTTGCTGGTGGTCATTTCGTAGCAGAACCCCCTCTCTGGGCCTGGGTCCATAATTCTGTCCCACACTGAGATGGAATGAACGTTGTGTGAGGGGTACAGGACTTACAGGAACTCAGAGGGGCTGCCCGAAGAGTGAAAAGTAATAGGCTTTCCAGCCATCCACCTGGTGCAGTTCAAGGTCAGAGGCCAGGCCTGTCCGCTCTGTCTGCCTGGCCCAGGCCCGGGACCAGCCCATGGGAACAGGACGCTGACTGTCGGGTGGTGAATCCCTCCTGCGCCCTCTGTGGGCCTGTTTTCACGTCCTCTGGGTGATGGCTGTCAGCAGCCATGCAGACAGGATGGGTCCAGGCCTGGCTGAGTGCACGGGCTACAGCGCAGTGAGGCGGGCTACCCTGCAACAGGCATGGCTACACCCCTTCAGTCCCAGAAGAGGGCCACCACTGCTGCCCTCCAGCGACATTATGACTCTGCTGTGGCTGCAGCCGTGAAGCACGCAGCTGAATGCACGATCAGCACCTGCATGGGGGTGCAGGCAAGGTGTACGGGGTGGGCAGACACACCCGGTGGGCCACAGTGTGTGCTAGTCCTTGGGGGTGGGGCTGTGAGGAACGCCAGCTCTCCTCTCCTTCCAGGCATCGGGGGATTCCCTCCCTCGCCCCTTTGACATTGGGCATGGCCACCTGAAGGGCTCTGGCCAAGACAATGTGGGAGCGAGATGTGGGTCACTTCCCAGTGAAGCTTTGAGGGCGGTCTGCGATCGCCACCTCGTCCCCTCCCTGCTTCGGTGACCATGCAAACATGAGAGGAGATGAACCCGCCATCGGCCCAGGTCACGGACTATCGTGAGCGGAGTTCCTCCCCAGCCACCTGATACATAACACAAGCAGCAAATAAGTCCCTGTTACTTGAAGACAGGGCTAGAGGATGTTCGTTCCTGCAGCGGAACCTAACTCGTACCCCAGCTGAAAACAGTGTTATTCTCAGTATGTGATATTCCGGCGTGTCTGTGTGTACATGTGGTACTTCTGTGGATGCCTGAATGTTACTTCTTTTGGAGTGTGGTGTTGTGCTGTGTGTGTGTGGTGTTACTCTGAAAATGATGTCTCTGTGTGTATGCATAGGGACTGTGTGTGTGGGACTTTACTTTGTGTGTGCAGTGTGTGTGTGATTGTGTGTGTGTGTGTGTGTGTGTGGTATTTCTGTGACAGCATGTCACCTCTCCAGTGTTAAAAGAGTTTCTTGCAAAAATCAGTGCATGAGAAGGTGGTTTCACCTGGACACAGATCTGGGTCCTCAAAAACCAGTAACAGGTGGGAAGGGGCCCGTGGGATGCCGAGGGGAGTGGGCTACAGGAGCCCTGGGAAGCCCACCACAGCCGCTTCCTTTCCCAAGGGCCCTCTCAGCTACTGCAGGTCCTGGATGGGGGGCTGAGGAAGCTGTAGGGCTGGGGTGCCCCATCTGAGGGCCACATCAGCCTCAGGACCACTGGCAAGTATCCCTTCCTCTGAGTTGGGGCCCAACTGGTATCCATTGCTCTCACTTTGCTAGCTTTCCTGGGCATGTTGGAGGTTCCAAGATCCCAGATCCAGCTTCCGGCCACACACGGCCCCAGGACTCAGCCATGCAAGCCACACGGGCCACCAGCCATAGATCCAAAGTTCAGTGGAACATCATCATGTAATCCCAGTGGGGAAATGAAATCCCTGAGAGGGGAAGGGACTTGCAACGGAAACAGCACAAATGTTAAGCCTTCCAACTCTGGCTCCAGGCTCAGCTGCTATGGTCCAGCTCTCCTGAGAACGCTGGACCAGCGAGGCCAGGAGGCCATACCCCATACCAGCCAGCCAGGAGGGCAGCCACTGGCTCCAGACCCACAAGCACAAGTCCAGGGCCTGTTGCTTTCGCGGTTGGGGTGGTGCTGAGTACAAGATCCCACCATCATGGATTCACCCCAAGACCCTCAGTGCCAGTGGGAGCCCCAGAGAGCCCCAGGAGGGGTGTGTGCAGCGGACAAGGGCACTCACCTGCAGCTCGGTCTGGAAGAAGAACTTCTGTGGGCACTGCGAGCAGTCGTAGATCTTGTCCTCCTGCCCGTGCACAGCAAAGATGTGCTGCTGCAACTTGTTGGCCTGGACGAAAACTGGACATGGACATGGACATGGCCATCAGGGGGCCAGACACTGGGGACACGGGCCCGGCCAACCAGAGCAGCTGCTCCACCCCACTCCCAAGTAGGGATCACCCAGGCATGGACACAGCGGCCGAACAATGGGCTACTGGAAACACTGTTGGCACACACTAGAGAGGGCTCAAGCCAGTGAAGCTGAACTCTGCCACGTACAGGCTGTGCAACACTGGACAAGTCACTTAACCTCTCTGGGCTTCATTTCCTGAAACATGAGGATCATTAAAGTATGTAGTTCACCGGGTGGCTGGGAGGATCAAATGGGTTAACACTTGCAAAACGCTTAAAAGATGGCCTGGCACATAATTAGCCCAATGAATGTCGTCGTCTTCATCATCGCCGTTTGCCAGATACCTTCCAAACGTGAGCTCCTTGAATACACACAGGCCTGTAAGGCAGGCACTGCTGTTATCCCCATTTTATAGAAGAGAAAACTGAGGCACTGGGAATGTTGTGACTTGTCCTAGGTCTCACTCTGCAGGTGGCAGAGCTGAGATTTGAATTAAATAAGCTCAGCACAGTGTCTAGTACAGGAAGGTACTCAATTAACAGGAATCACTCATCTTGCTGAGGTGCTCAGCATCCTTGGATCCCCACACAGGGGCCCCCGTGTCCTGGATGGGCAGACCTGGCAACTGAGGCCCCTTGGTGCCAGCCCCCGACCCAGCTCACAGAGTGGGATGGTAACAGATGGGTGGGGGCCCCTGAGATGGAGGGATTGAGAAGGAAGAGGCACCAGCGTGTGCCAAGACTCTTGGGAACCCCAGAGGGGTGTGAGCGTGCGGGGACTCTCCCCGCTGCGGAGCCCCTTCCTCGGGCCTGTCACGGAGCAGGTCACAGCCCCGGCTTCCCGGTGGCTGTATCCTCGATGTGGTCCGGACCCTGGGCGCACACAGGAGGTGGCCCTGAAGCAGCTGTGTGTCTGGGAGGTGAGCACTTCAGAGATCCCCTCCTGCCAGGCGCCCTCCCCAGGGTGGGCTTCCCGCAGTGGCAGACGACAGATGTCAGGGAGAGGTAGGGGAAGGCCAGCCTCCCCCACGCACACCGGCTGCCATCTGGGCAGCAGGAGGGGGGCCGGCAGAGCCCCTGAGACTCGCCTCAGGCCGGGACAGCCACTCGCCTGGGCCGGCAGCCAGTCTGGGGGCTGGGGACTTGGCCGGCAGAGCTGCCCTTGACCCCTCCAGCCTGGAGCACGGATGAAGTAGGGGCTGGGACAGGCCAGGGAGGAGGGGGAGACAGGAGGTGTGCGAAGGGGAACCCCACTGGTGCTGGACAGAGCTCAGAGACGAGCCTGGGGTCCGTGAAGGGCCAACTGCAAGGAGGGGCAAGGCTGGGTGGGAAACAGCGTGGCAGCAGTTGAGTGCAGGGGTGGGAGGAGGGCTAGGAACCCACGCTGCCGAAGAGGAGAGAGCAGAGACCGTAGACAGGGAGGGCCGGGGTCGGCTCTATGTGGAGGCAGGCAGAGCAATAGGGCTGCAGATCCCTCGGGGCTTCCCCGTGAGCTCCGGGGCCACGTTGGGCCAGATGCTGAGGGCCAGGGATTGAAGGGCTGGGCCCCTGGGTCCCTTCCCTCTCCCCACGTGCTCCCCGCCGGACACACTTACCTGTGAAGCACACGGGACATTTGAAGGTGCCGCCCATGCCCTCGAAGCTGTGCTCGATGAGGTGACAGAGGAGCTTGGCCGGGGAGTCGAACATCTGGTTGCACAGCTTACACTCGTGGTTGATGCCTTCCTCTGCAAGGAGAGCCACGGCCAGTCAGCAGCCCTGCACACCATGTCCTCCTGCAGGAGCCCACACGCCCCCAGTACACCCCAGGCCGGCCCTCCCTGACCCCCAGAACCAGGGCTGGGGACGGGCTGTGGATGCCCAGACCCATCCCAGCTCCAGATGGTCCAGCTCCAGGAAGGCTGACAGACCCCAGGGGGCGCCAGCCCCAAATATCTGGCTCTTGAATGTGTCATTTGCTGTGATTTCTCCTGCTGGTCTAGCAACAAGGCAAGTAGCTTGAATCCTAGACTGTATCATAGAGGAGAGGGGCCCAGGATGGGGTCCGCATGGGGAAGGGGGTCCAACCAAAATTTTTAAAAATCCAATAGACCATTTATCGAGCATGTACTGTGTGCCAGGAGGGGATTCTGTGGGGAGCTAAGCAGATAATGCACTTGCCCCCATTCTAGTGGTGGGGAGACAGATAATAAAAACAGTCAACACGTAACTCAGCGTCAGGAGGTGGCGAGGGAACACAGGGAGCTCTGGAGGGGAGAGTCGAGGGCAAGGCCCTGAGGTGGGCCCACGCGGGGCCATCTGGATGCTAGCAAGGGGGCAGTGCCTGACGGCTGGGGGGCCAGAGACAGCATGGGACAGTGGGGACCCAGGGATGCACTTCGCAGAGGGCCTTGCCGGCCACTAGAGGGCTTGGGGATTTTACTGTAAGAGGGATGGGCAGCCCCTGGAAGATACTGCAAAAAACCATGAAGTGCTCTTTCAAAAATTTTTAAACAGACGGTCTACCCAGGGCTCACGGACAGTGGGCAGACACCCTTTGCTGCTTCCAGATGAGAACACAGCTCCATCTCCCCACCTGGGAGCTGCTATGACCCCAAACCTTCACTCAAAGGTGCCCAGGGAAGAGAGGGTGCCCTGAGCGGCAGCTTCCCACCAGCAGAGCTGAGGTCTGGCGCCCCGACCCAGGACCAGCAGGGCAGAGTCCAAATCCTGGCTTCTTCTTCAAACCATGTGGCCTGGGCAACAGTTCACTTTTAGTAGATGAGGGCCACCTGAGCCCCTGCCTCACAGGGCTGTGAGAGAATGAAAGGGGCCATACCAGCGACCAGTCCGGCCCGCTGGTCAGTAGTGGTGACGGAGAATCACCCCAGCTTGAGGGTCACATCATCCAGGGTTGGAACCTGACTCTGCTACTTACTGCATGATCTTGGGCAAGTTATGTAACCTCTCTGTGCCTCAGTTTCCTCTTTTCTAAAATACTCAATAATAGCTTCCTTAACACTACACACCTACGAGAATGGCCAAAATCCAGAACACAGACGATACCAAATGCTGGCGAGGATGTGGAGTAACAGAACTCCCATTCACTGTTGGTGAGAATGCAAAATAGCACAGCCACTTTGCAAGACTGTTTGGCAGCTTCTTATAAAACTAAACATACTCTTACCATATGATCCAGCAATCTCACTCCTTGGTATTTACCAAAAGGAGTTGAGAACTTATGTCCACACAAAAACTTGTGCACGGATGTTTATAGTAGCTTTATTTAAAATTGCCAAACCTTGGAAGCAACCAAGATATCCTTCAGTAGAGGAGTGGACACATAAACTGTGATACATCCAGACAATGGAATATTATTCAATGCTAAAAAAATAGACATTGAGGAACCTTAAATGCATATTACTAAGTGAAAGAAGCCAATCTGAAAAACACTACATATTGTATGATCCCAACTATTCTGGAAGAACTATGCAGACAGTAAAAAGCTCAGTGGTTACTGGGGCTGGGTGGGGAATGAATAGGCAGAGCACAGAGGAATTTTAGGATATGATACCACTATGTATGATATTATGCTAATAGGTATATATCATTATACATGTGTCCAAACCCACAGAATGTACACCAAGAGTGAGCCCCAAGGAAAACTATGGACTTTAGGCGACTATGATGTTTCACTTTAGGTTCATCTTTGCAAAAAAAATGTACCATCATGGTGAGTAATGTTGAAAATGCGGGAGGCTATGCACGTGTGGGGCAGGGGATAGAAGGAAAGTCTGTATCTTCCTCTCGATTTTATTGTAAACCTGAAACTGCTTTTTAAAAAGCCTTTGAAAAACAGGCTTTAAAACAACGTCAATCCTGGGACTTCCCTGGTGGTCCAGTGCTAAAGAATCTGCCTTCCAACGAAGGGGATGTGGGTTGGATCCCTGGTCGGGGAACCAAGATCCCACATGCCACGGGGCAACTACTGAGCCCGCGCGCCTCAACTAGAGAGCCCACGTGCTGCAACAAAAGATCCCGCATGCCTCAGTGAAGATCCCACATGCCACAACCAAGACCTGACACAGCCAGAAAAATAAAGAAAATAAAGAAAATAAATATTAAAAAAAGCCAATCCCCCCCCATCAAATAGCCTTCCTCTTATAGTTGATGTGAGAATTAAATGAGTTAATACTCCTTTAATACATGAAAAGGGGTTTTGACCAGCCCCTGGCACACAACAAGCACTCAATAGGTGTTTGTTGCCGAGCGTGCCAGTATCGGGGAGAGTATTATCTGGGACAGCCAAGGACACAGGCTCCCCTTCGGGCTCCCCCAGGGAACCAGCCTCACCAAAGGTGCCAGGTGCTCCGATTAGCCCTCAAAGGCAAGAATTAGGTAGCAGAGGGGCTCTGCCAGTGGCAAAACACGAACACAGATGGGCTGAGGCTCCTGGCGAGTCCCTGGGTCCCCAGGCCCTGGCAGGGGCTGGCAGGGACAGCAGGCATCCCCCTGGCCCAGCCTTCCCCCACCCGCCCCCCGGCACCCCACTGCAGAGGCGCAAACACACACGTGCGTGTGCAGGTGGGCCTGCCCCACATAGCCCACTGGCTGGAATCTTCTGGGTGTTTGTCACGCCCCTGGAGCCCCGGCAACTAGGCCACGTGCACCCAACAGAGATTCAAGCTGATCTTCCATTTATACTGGCGGAAAAGGAATTCATTGACAAGTTTTGGGACACAGGGCAGGCTCAGCACACTCGCCTCACAGGCCCCAACGCACGTCCTCCACTTCCCTCGGGGAGGCTCTCATCATAATTAGAGATGGCCTCCAGTGTGGGGGGACTGCCTCAGAAGACCCCCCCACCAACACACCCCCTGCTCACCCCCTCCCCCGCACAAACAGTGCTTCGCAGAGCCTGGCACAGAGTAAGGAATGAGTGAATGAATGAAGGAATGAATGAGAGAGATACCACCCTTACCTATGCCCTCCCCGTTAGGATGTGGACATCTCCTGCACATTAATGAGGCAGAGGGTATGTGAAAATGATGACTGCACAGAGGTTTCTATTATAGTTAACTGAAGTTTAAGTTTATAACAAATTGACTCTCAGAATTAACCCTGCTTGCTGGGAAAACCACATTTCTAGGAGAGAAAAAAATGGGTTCAGAGAATTAGACCACTTGCTGAGGTAACACAACCAGCTGGGGGTGGTCCTCTGAACAAGATACAAAGCCCTCCCTATCCTCACGCACCCCACCTGCACACCACCTCCAGGCAGCCTCCCCGACTATGCCAGCTTGCACGGCTGCCCCTGGCTGGGCACGGTGACCCTAGGTTCATCTAACCATATCCTATGAGTCTTCCTGCTCCTGGCAACTAGGCTACAGGCACAGACAATGTCTTCTCCTCTGGACCCCAAAGCATGAGGCTCCACCTGGGCCCACAGGAGGGGCTCAGGAAATACTCATGGAGAAGAGATGCCCTGGCCGGTCTCTCTCCCTCTGCCCAGCCAGAGCGGGTTCCCTGGGCTGAGATGGCAAAGGAGGATTTACTGCTCTCTGCCGACTGAGGGCCTTTATCCACTTGGCTGTGAATGGAGACATGCCCATCTGATACACAAACACGGAGAGGACAAAGAAGGCTCCTGCAACTTATAAATCAGAGAAATCATGTCTGACAGTCGCTTTCCGCCCTCCCAGCGCTGAGCAATTCATCAGCTGGTCCCCCCGATTCATAGACGCAGCTACACCCTGCACCCATGTTCAGAAATATGTGCACAGTCAGGCAGACCAGAGCTGCAAGCCGGTTCTGGGGCCTAAACAGCTGCCATTTCAGCAAATCACAGCCCCAAACCGGTGCCCATGTGAGGTTCCGGGATCATTAGATCAGGAGCCCGACAGACAACTACGGGAGCTGGTCCCTTTCCTCACTCCCCACCCAACGTGTTTAATAAGAGTCAAACCTGGGAGACAGGAGAGGGAAAATAAAACAAGCAAAAAAGTAAAAGTGGGTGAAAAATAATAAAGCCTGAGGGCTTCCCATAGACCTGGGAACCTCTCCCACTTGAAGGCAGACCTTCTGATTTGCAAATCTTCTTCCTGAAGGACGACGAGGCCCTCTCCCCACCGGTGGGGGCTAGAGGGGCTCCCTGGGGGGCCCATTATGTGCACCTCTGCCTATAAAACCATCCAAGAAAACAGTGGGGAGGGGTGGCAGGGGCTGCCCTAGTTAGTGTGCAAACACTCCTTTGCATGCCTGTGACCCAGTACCAGCCAGCCCGTGGCTATAGAGAGAATTCAGTGTCACCATCACTCTCACCCCACCGGCGCTGACAGCCTCTCATTCCATTCCAAGTTGCAGGGTCTGAAGACAGCAGCACCCTCGGAGAGTAACTTTCCTGAATTATATAAGATCACACAGGCTCGGCGACATCTTGGAGCAGAATGACAAAGCTGTCTGGGAGTCCACAGGCCCCTCCGCCCCGCCGTGGGGCTGGAGGATTTTGTGAGTGAAGATGCACAATCGCTTCCTCTTCTTTCTGTTCTTTTTTTTTTTTTTTTTCTTTATAGCACATGACAGGCATCCATAAGAGAGACCCACGCAACTCAAGTGAATTATGCAGCCCCGCTCATCTGTAAAGTGAAATGCAGATTTCACCTGCTCGCTGTGCCAGATCATGCCTCCCAGTTCCCATAAGTCAGGGCTGGCGTGGGGAATCTATTGATTTATTATGATTTTTTAAAAATAAAAATAAATAAAAACCCAAACTGCCACACAAACAACCCGACAAGCATGAAAATCCCAGAGTCCCTCTCTCTCTTTTATTTTTTTCCTCTGCTCAGGAATAGTAAGTGTTAATTTTACACTTCATTTCTCAAAAAAATAATAGGATGTGCTTTTGCTTAAAACCAAGTCAGCCTGCTGGAACCTTTCAGGCTGAAACTGTGTCAGCCCAAAAGAGAAGCAGAGGGCTTTGTGGAAGAGCATCGTGCCGAGATGATAGCTCCCTGTAATGTCCTCGGTACCGACTTTTGTCTCCAAAAGCATTTGATCCCTGGCAGACACATACTTATTTCCATACAGGTCTTGGGGGAAGCCAGGAGGAGAGAAAGCTGATTATCAGAATCCTGAAGGTGAAGCTCAGGTGGGCCCCACTGATGTCAAAGGCAGGCCTGGGCACACACTCGGAGGCCATAATTTGCTGCCTGGGAGGGAGGGGCAGCAGGCTGCAGTGGGGAGGGGACAGGGCATTGTTCTTGGACTCTAATGCACTGAGCATGACCCGCTCCCACCATAGCCGTGGGCCCTGCCTGGCCCTTCTCTAAGCAGGGACCCCACTGGGAAAAGCTGCCCCCGAGAGCGGTATCGTTCATGCGTATACCCCTCTAGGAGAGAACCAGTGACGGCCACCTGTGGAGACAGGGGACATGATTAGCTACCTCCATTCAGGAAGCAGCAATTAAGGACACAGAAGTTAGAACCAGAAACACTTGGGTTTGAATCCCATTCCATCACCCACTCGCTGTGTGTACTTGGATAAGTTCGTTAACCTCTCTGAGCTTTAGCTGCTTCTGCTAGAAAATGGGAAGCATCATCACAGGGTTTTGTAAGGTGGCCAAGCAGGCTTCTTCTGCCACAGGACGACTGCCCTCACTGAGACACCCTTCCTCCAGACCACCTCTTCATCCCCCTCCCCTCACTTCATCCAGGTGTCTGCTCAGATGATGCCACCACCAAGAGGCCTACCCAGACACCCCCCGGCAAAGACAGCACAGACACCCCATCCTTTCTAGAGCCTTACCCACCTTGAATTTCCTTGAGAATGCTCACTGACATCTGGCATAGTACAGAGATGATTGTTTATTTTAACTCACTGACTCTCTTTTTCACACGTACACACAAAACACACACACACAGAAAGAAAAATATAAGCTCCATGAGCGCTATTTTGCTCATTGCTATGTCACCAGTGCCTGGAACAGGGCCTGGCACATAGTAGGTGCTCAGTAAATAGGGAACGAATGATTTGTGTAAAGCGCTTAGTACAATGCTTGGAACATGGGGAGGGGATACTGGTAAATGCCAGTTACCAGACACCAGTGGTCCCCCCGAAACTCTCAGGACTGAGGGCTTATAAAAGCTGTTCTTGCCTTCAGGCACTTGCTATTTGCATCCTCACAAGATGGCCTGGTCCAGGAGTGCAGGCACCGAGGGGCTCCCTCAACTGACAGAAGAGGAAAAGAAGCTTAGAGGGCAGAGCCCCTACCAGGGAGGTGGCAGAGTGAGGCGGGGGTGGGGTGCATGCTGGTCACCACAAGCAGCCCTCTCTGGCTTTAGAAAATACCAGAAAGGCCACAGGACTTGAGACCTGGGACCTAGCAAGCCACCCTGTGCTCCTCAATCACCCAAAAACCTCTGGCAAGAAGGAGGACACTCAGACCCACCCTCCACGTTTCCATGTCTGAGCCAGGTGGGCCCCCCTGCCAGCACCAGCGCCAGCTACAGGTGGCAGGAGCGCTGGGGACTTTTCCCAGGTGAGGGGAGGCGGCAGTGCCCACAGCGACACAGCCTGGGCCAGCCCCAGGCTGCAGCGTTGTCCCTGCAACAGCGTCTCTGCAAACGGAGGGAGCTGAAGAGGGGTGCACAGGCTGCCTGGCCGAGCTGAAATCCTCTGTCACCAGCTCCGGTAACGAACTTCACCAGACTTCAATTCCTGAGTACCAGGGGCTGAGCCCACGGCCCACCCCAAGGATCAGGTCAAGTAAAGGCCCCTGAGGTCCAGGGGCCCAGGCTCAGTCACACGCAGGGCACATGACGATAAGGAAGAAGAGGGGCAGAGGGCCCAGCATTCACCCAGGCAAATGAGAAGGCAAGAGGAGGACCCTGGGAGAGGACCTCTCTGACACCACGCCAGTAAATAACCAACTGCAAACAGACAGGTAATAGAAACAAGGGCCGACGGGGACCTCCGTCCTTTGTTCTCTATAAAGAACAAAGACCTCTGGGCAGAAGAGAAGAGGGCAGGCAGATAATAATATCTGGGCAGCCAAATCAGGCTGTTTATCTATTGATCTGTCATTAAATACCACAGGAAACGAACCCAGGCAAGCCAAGAGGAAAGGGGACGGATGACATTTGGGCTGGGGTTGACGAGGGGCAAAGGAGGAAACAGGGTCTGAGGCGGGCTCCTTCACCAGAGGCCAGGCAGAAATCAGGAAGCCTGGAAGCGGGGGCAAGGGCTGATCTTGGGATCCCCAATCCAGTAGACCCAGACTGCCCTCCAGGATCTACATCCCTGCTGGGCAAGGTGTGGTCTCTGGCATCACCTGGGAGCTGGTCAGAAATGCAGAACCTCAGGCCCCACCCAGACCCACAGAATGAGAATCTGCATTTTAAAAGTGCCCCAATGATCTGGGTGTGCATTCAAGTTTAAGGAGCACTGAGCTCTATAAAAGGGCTTCTGGGGATGCTGATCTCACTAGAACCCTGTTGTCATGAAGCTGTAGGTTCGTAGGTATCACACTGCCTTCACCAGGATTGTATGTTTCGGATGTCTAAAAAGGAGTAAACTTTTCCACGGCTGCTTTTGGTCCACACTTTACAGAAGGCTGAGAAATCCTCGACCATGGGAAACACTTTCCTGTTATCATGACCGGGATGAAAATGGTGAGGGTGTCTTTGGAGGGGAGACTCTGCAGTGGGCAGCTAACACTCCCCCAGGCCACCTCAGCATCCCCACGGCCCCAGACCCCCAGTGCCAGGGTGCCCGGGGCTGCCCAGTGCCTCCCATCACTCAAGAACACCCAGCCATTGCTTGAAGGCACGCCCCACCACCGCTGCCCCCATTTTGGTCCCCCATTTTCTTACCTGATCCTGAAGGATGGGCTGTGCCCTCCCCCCTCCCCTCAGAGGCACCTTCCCAGGCCTCTCTGGCCAGGAGGGACCCATCTCATGGTCCCCCATGCTTCAGAAAGGCTTATAAATGAGCTCTGGCAGCCTGAACTGGGGCCCCACGGGGGACCTGGGGCCTCTTCAAAACAGAGCCCTGACAATTAAGCAGTCTGAGTTTTGAAAGGCTTGGGATTGATGGCGTGGACAGTAAAAATATCACCTGGGGAGCTGGGTGTAGTCCTCTGAGGGTTGCCTGAGGTCAGTTGCCATGGCGACGGAGAATGAGCTCAACCTTGTAACTGACCCTTATCTTTTTTTGATCTGTGGGCCACTTGGGGCCAAGGCTTGAAATCAACTGGAAAATAATCCGGTCACATATCAGAAAGAAAACTATTTATACTTATTTACCCAGGTACCCACCAACATCCGCCTTCGACAAGGATGTCAACGCCCCAATAAACTGACGCGGCATGTCCACACGGAGGCTACCAGTTGGCAGGAAAAGGGGAGGCTGAATTCCCCATCTCGGCAGAATGTAGCTCTATCCACATGCCGGCAGGCATAGGCAGGTGGAAAGGGTTACCCTCCCCAACGTCTCACGTCATTCTAGCCGGAAGCGCTGGACCCTCTTGCCATCCGGTAAAAGTCCTCCCAAGGAGTGGGACTCTGAGATTTCTACTCTCATCTGGTACTCAGGCGTTGTTTCAGCCTGGCTAGATCACTAGGCTGCCTGGCTTTATTCCAGGGTCGGAAGAGGCGTGTTCCCAGCCTCGAGGCGGGACAGGGTGTCGAGTAGATGTGCATCGCTCTCTGCACCTGGGGGAATTGTTGACGTGGGGTTTGGGGAAACAGGCTGAGGGGAC
Organism: Eschrichtius robustus; assembly: GCF_028021215.1. NCBI lineage: Eukaryota > Metazoa > Chordata > Mammalia > Artiodactyla > Eschrichtiidae > Eschrichtius > Eschrichtius robustus. Next base: position 35,141,669 of record NC_090842.1, on the reverse strand, counting down.
AACTACAGGCCCTTCTTCCTGCACACACACCCCAGAGGGCCTGGCCGGCTCAGCCGCCCGTGCACCCACTCCAGGGTTCCCGTGGCAAGACGGCCATCTGGCCAGGGCCCGTCTCCAGCAGGCTGCTATCCTAAGTTACAAGTGCTCGCTCACTCTCTCCTCCGAAACTCAAATCAGAAGACTCCAGATGGTTCCATTGACCGACTGCTCCCAAGAGCCATGTCAGATGGATCTTAGCTAGGAGTCAGTTAAGACTGAGCATGATTCCGGGTAAATTTCCCTTGAGATTTCCCATCACAGCAAACAGGACAGTTCAACTGACTGCCTCTCTCCCACCCTTGTTTCACCAAGATGATCTTCTTTTCGGAGTGGGGGGAAAAACACGCCTGTGAACTAGGCAGCTCGGAGGATATTCCTGGCTCCCCTCAGACCTGCAGGGTGACTGGGCTGAGCACTTTCCCTCCAGGCCTCAGTCTCCTCGTCTGTGAAATGGGGAGAAAGTCGCCTCCCTCACAGGGCTGCTATGAAGAGTGAGTGAGGAGGATTAAAGCACCACCGCCAGTGCTACTATCACTGCTTTGGTTCTTTCCCACATGATTCGACCCTGAAACTCCACACCCAGGGTCTTGTAACAAAAGCCCTCTGCGGGAGTCACCAGGGCAGTTGAATCCACCTTCAGTAAACGTTTCAAGAGCCCTTAGCACCCGGCACATTGCAGGTATGCGATCTATGTTACATCCACCGACAAAATACCTCTGGGTCAATTTTCCTTGTCTCTATCCTCTTCCGCCTCCACACCACTCCCCGTATTTGCGACGGCAAAAGCTGTGTCCAGATTTCAAACCCTTTTGCTCAGCTGTGGCTCGCTGCAGCTCCCTGCTTCTGACCACAGGAGTTTACTCCATCTCCCCTCAGATGTTCCTGGGACCAGAGTTTCATATTTCTTCCTGGTTCTTCTCCTAGCTCCTTTCTCTTAAAACTCATTGGGATTTCTATGGAGGTCAAAGCAGAGCCTGAGACGAGGACACGACTCAGGTTCATGTGTCCCCCCACCCCCTGGGAATGGTCAGCCCTTCTTCATAGCTGGGCCCATGCAGAGAGCTCCCTAAGGGCCCCAGAGCTCTAAGAATCTCAAACAGAGGCTGGTCCAGCTGGACCGGGTCCTCGATGGAGGGACGCTCCTTCTGGCGCTAGGATCTGCTTCCGCGCTGCCAGGGAACCCAGCCCTGGATGGTTAATGAGAAAACACACGATCTTTGCAGACAGCTCCGCTTACAGACTTCTTTGGCAAAAGAAAAGTCACCAACCAGGCCCTGGACAGGTCCTCCAAGAGATGGGAGGTGCCGATCTCAGCTGCTTTAAGGAAAGAGAGCGAAATAAATGAGTGAATGATCAAATCAACCACAGACAGATCGGTGGGCCTTCAATGAGAACTGGAGGGAGAGAGAACTCTTGGAGTTCTAAAGAATACAAACTTCTAGAACTTGATACTCTGGGGGCTTGAAACATCCTACTGATGAAGACATTCTATGGCCCTCCTCACACACCGGCCCCCCCCACCAACTGCAAAAGACAAAGACGCTCAGAAAATAAAGATTCTGCTACATCCCCTGGGGACCCACTTCTTAACATGCCAAACACCTACTGATGTATATCCCTGATCTTCAGATTCAAGTTTTCCACAACAAGGCAACTGCTTAAAAATCCATCATGCTAATAATCCTCAGATTAATGGCCTCTAATAACATACAATTAACGTGACAGGCAGGCTGCAAAACCCTTATTGTCACCGACCCTGCCAGGGACACATGAATTACCCCTGCTTCAACTACAAGGGTCGTCTCTGCGGCTGACATCGTTTTTTCCCCTACCAAGATCATTTTTTAAAATGAGCAACAGCCATGCCATCAAAAAAACAAACAGCTACTCGCATGCACACAAACACAGGGCACCCATGCAGGAGGCTGGTAGCACCATTTTTTTTTTTTTTAAGTTTTCCATCCAGGTAGACACAGAATTGTCCCTGCAGCTCCTGATACTTAAAGCAAGAAGACCTAGTGCTCAGCCTGGAAACTGCAATTCACCATGAAAAAAGTGACAAGACTAGAAAATAATAACTGATTGCTATTGCAAAGTTTTCAAAAGTATGCATCTGCTGGATGTGAACTGTCCAATATGGTCATTACTCAAGTGGCTATTTAAATCTAAATTAATTAAATAAAATTAAAAATTCAGTTCTGCACTTCAGGTGCGTAACAGCAATGCGGTTAGCGGCTACCGAGTGGGATGTTGTAGAAGGTTTTCATCCCGGCAGAAAGTTCTATTGGCCAGCGCTGTGCACACTGCAAGCGAGGCAAGGGCAGGGGCTCTCCCCGTCTTGTTCGACACTATAATCCCAGAATCGACAACAGTGTGTGGCGCACAGCGGGCGCTGGATAAATACTTACCGAGTTGTGGTATGTGCATTCCCAAATGCTGCAAAGAACGCCTCGTCCCTTTTGCCTGTTAGTGTTTATTACAATTGCTCTGCGTGGGAAATGCTCAGATGTGAACTTCTCTGACCTTCAACTTAAACCTCTACCCTGATAATTATGTGGTCGCTTTCCCCGGGGCAGATGAGAACACAGTGAATGCAGGAAACTTCGAGAGTCACGAGGTTTCTCTGAAGGCCACAACCCAGATAAATGGGTAACTCTGACCCATAGGTTGTGAGGTGGGTCACTAACTAGGGGTCACTAGCTCGTCAGGGGCCCACCTGGCACCCCACCACTGAGCAATCCGCGTCTTCCACTCCCTGCATCGCCCCGAGAAACAGCAGAATGTCAGCAGACAGAGGACACCTGTGGGCGGTCAAGGCCAAGAGAGAGAATGACCGATGCAGGGAATTCCCAACTGTACACTGGCTCAGCCCCACTGCTCGTGAAGGAAGTGACTGCTCGAAATTGTAAGGCTTAACTGAGTTTCCCGGTTCTGCTTCTGCAGGTTACATCTCAGAGCACCGGGTTTTTTCTGTGACCCGAGTAAAATGAAAATTGGACATTCAAAGGCCACATGGAATAAATGAATACATTCAAATCAACAATACATCCTTCACATCGTCACATGATCCCCATCATAATACCCACACTGAGCTGCCCTGGGGGAGCAGTCCTGTCTTCAGTTCGGCTGAGGAGCCCCAGGAGATGGCAAATCTCAGCGTTGCAGCCCCCCCCGCAAGGCGTTTTCTTAGACGGAACTTTCCTCTGGTCCACTCTCCCCGCGCCCCCTCCTCAACCATCAACACCAAACTAGCACCTTGCTGAGGGCAAGCACAGCACTCCCGCCTTTCTTTCTTTCTCCAACAGACCCAGACGGAGGCCTGCCGGATCCCCCAGGCTCACTTCTGACATCAACGTGGGTTTCTTCAGCTCCCAGAGCCGAGCTCTCCCACACGGTTATCTGGGATGCTTTGGGACCAGCACCCAGAGACCAGGTGGGGCTCTGCCATCTCTAGGCAGCTTAGGTGCCACAGCCCAGCTCCCAGACGCCGGCCAGTCTGCCTCTGCCCACAGCCAGCTCTGTCCACACCTGGTCGCGCCTTCACCCACCTACAGGGCCCCGAAGCCTGAGGTCTGCTCCCATCCCACCCACCACCCCTAGCCCGAGGGGGCAGTTAACTGACAGCGCCTGACAGCCCCTATCCCCGGAAGAACAGGGGCCACGGGCAGCCTGTGCAGGAGGAGGAAGCAGGCGAACTGCTGAGAGGTTGGGGGGCGGGGGCAGAGGCCACCCCCATGCAGCCCTCCACTCTCCACGCTGGCCCAGCAAGTGGAACAGCTGCCATTAATTGTGATGAGAGGCAGGCAGCTCGAGGCCCACGCACCATGGCAGGAAGATGTCCCTCTGTACAGCTCTGGCTGGCATCTAGCCTTTTTGCTTCTTGGAAAAGACAGCTTCATAGATGCTCTCGTAAAAAAGCACATCAACGCCTGGCAATTCACCCCTTGCTCTCCGCCCTCCTGGCCCCGCTCACCATGCCTGCCCCAGTCTCTCCCCGCTCAGTCCATCCCGAGCACAGTGAGTGGATAATCCTCCCCAGGCTCGACGGCCATCATTTCACTCTCTTCCTCAAGAACCTTCAGTGGCTCCCTTTCTCCTAGTGAAAGCTCAACAGCCCAGGCCCCACTAACCAGCACCCCATTTTCAGCCACACCCACACCCCCTGCCACACTGGTCTCCTCACTCTCAGGGCCTTGCTCATTCCTGACTCTGCACCTTGATACAAACAGTTCTCCGTGCTTTGCCTCTGTCCTTCCAACCATGATTTTCCAAGAGAAAGTCCTACACAGGCATTCGAGTCTCTGGTTCCACTTGCACCAAAAGCTATTCATAGTTTTGTGAAATAAAAAGGGGTCTTTCCAAAAATTCATCCCTTTGCTTAAGCTAACTTGACTTGCTGTCACCTGCAACCCAAACAGTCCTGGCTAATAAATTCTCTGAGGACAAAAACAGCATTTTTTTTTTTACTTGTCTGGTGTTTCTAATCGGGCCAGACAAACATGAGGTGCTCAATTAATGCTAATACTTTGGTTGGTCAATAGATTTGTACCTCCCACCCTCATGGCTCTGGACTCTTCCCTGGAGCATGCAGCCTGGGGGTTCCCGTACTCAATGCTGTCCCAGACGTAAGAGCTCAGACACACGGCTCTGGGTCCACAGACACCCTCTACGTGCCTAGGATCGAGCTCCGATAGCATCCGGATGGTGACAGAGCAGGACCCAGTCTGCCCTATGACCCTACCCTCACCCCAAGAAACGTGCTGTTCTCGGGGCTGGACACAGTCCCCCACTTGCTCACTCGGTGCACTCAGCCAGCACAGCACGTGGAGAGAAGTGTAGGTTCAGAGTCAGTGTTCAAATGCCCCTCCTGCCTCCTACTAGCTGTGGGGTCTTGGATGAGTGACCAGATCTCCCTGAGCCCCAGTCACCCCAAATGTGAAATGAGAACCAGCACAGTACCAACCTCATCAGGCTGTTGTCAGGGTGAATAGGCCTCAAAGCACCAGTGTTGTTATTATTATCACCACCATCACTGTTGTTGACTGTGTCAGGTGCTGGGTGAGGCACTGGGGTAACAGGTCAATGAGACACTATCCGTGACCCCCAAGCTGCTCAGGGGTGAGGAGCTTGGGAGGCCAGATGAAGGGACCTGGCGTGTGTGACAATGCAGTCACCCAGAAACCCTGAAAATACCCCAAACTGGGCCCTTAAGGACCCCTGGGGTGGGGGGTGGAGCTCTAGGGGAGACAGATGGTTGGCAGCCTCTGTAGCTGGAGGAGCTGAGAGAAGTGGGGTGCCCAGCAGCCCAGCCCGGCCCGTACCAGGGCCCTAGATCTTCCTCACTGGCCACATCACAGCCTTGCTGACCCAGCACCCAGGATGCAGGAGCAGTTCCACTGGAGGCCAGAGGCTCGGTGTGAGGGCACAGGGTCCCCCTGTCATTGAAAGGCTTGTTCTGGTAAGATGACGCCTCCATCCCCACTGGACATGACCAGGAGATGGACACACACACACATACACCCCTCCAGAACCCATTTCCAGTTCCCACAAATTAAAGGAGTTCTCAGTACAGTACTCCCACTACAGTAAAGGCCGTAGCCCCAATTTCACCCACAATGTTAACCTCAGAATCTGGGGGGGGGCGGGGGGGGAGGGGAAGGGGGAGGGGAAGAAATCCAAAGCTGCTTTCTCTGCCTTCACTTCATGCTTTAATCACACCCTGAATGTACAGAGGCCCAACCTTAACGACAATTCAGAAACCACAAGCCAGATTCTAGCAAAGTACCTTGAATTCTGGTTCCAGATTCAAGAGCGTGTCTCCAACAAGACTCCTCCAGGCAGTCCAGTGCCTGGTCCTATCCTTGCCTCCGTCTGGATGGCTCCCTTCTCCTTGTCCAGAGCTGAGAAAAGCAGGAATCTCGTAGGCCTTCCGAGGGCTGCGTACGTGTCGGCGGGACTGGGATCCAGCATGAAAACGGGGCCCAGGTGGCCTTCTGCCCAGGTCACAACGGAGCTCACCTCCCTGCCTCCCCACGGGCGAGGCCCTCCCCTGAATGCCCTCCGCCCCTCCCTGCCAACAGCAAGACGTCTTCAGAGCACAGCTCAGGCTCCCACCTCGACAGGAGCGAGTCCTGCCACCTGCCCCCCCCCATCACCTCCAGACTCCTACGGGACCCCTGCTCTCTGCACCCGAGACCTGTTCCCACCTCCTCGGTGCACTCACACCTGTTCCCGCCTCTCTCCAGGTACCCAGTGCCTGGCAAGAGCCCGCACACAGTGGGCAATCGATCAGTGCTCACACAATGGAAGGGGGTTCTCGAGAGACAAACCAAAGTTAGTCCCCGTGTATCAGAGAGAAACACCTTCTCTAAGGGGACAGCGCGTTCTCACAGTCTCCCGCCTCGCACCCAATTAAGTGGAAATAAGGAAAACCAGGTAGTCAACACAATCTTATTTTGGAAAAAAAAAAAGAGGGGGTATAACTATATTAGTGTGTGCTTATTGAAAAAATTGCTGAAAGGGCACAGGCAAAGGCGACAGAGGGTCGTCTCTGGACGGCAGGATACATTTTCCTTATTCTCGCTTGGCTGTACAGACGTCCCTCAGAATCCACAGGGGATTGTTTCCAGGAACCCCGCAGGTGCTCCTCGGATGCTCAAGTCCCTTATCTAAAATGATCTAATGTTTGCCTATAACCAGTGTACATCCTCCCAGAAACTATAAGTCATCTCTAGGTTATGTATAATACCTAGTACAATGTAAATGCTTTGTAAATAGTTGTAGATACAATGTAAATGCTACTGAATAGTTGCTGGTGCCTGACACATTCAAAGTTTTGCTTTTTGGAGCCTTCTGGATTTTTTTTCCGGAGTTATCTCCCATCTCAAGTTGATTGATTTCATGGAACCCACGGGTAGAGAGGGCCAACTGTATTTTCTAGTTTTCCTGCAAAGAGCATGGACAGCTCTTGTAATAAGTAGAATAAAAGCTTTTTTAATAAAAAAAAATTTAATCCACTGATTAACGATTAAGACGATGACGGCAAGGCAGCGTCCCCTCTCTGGCCCCGGTGTCCCCATTTATGAGCCGAGAGGGGTGGAACCAGAGATGTCCATGGCCCCATTCAGGCCCTGCTCTGTGTTTTTTTCCATCAGAGACTCTGGGCGGCAGCCCCACGCCTCACTCAGGCAGCTTCTCGCTGCCTGCTGACCCCCATTCGGTCCGCACCTCCATGGGGGCAAATCAGTCCTCTCACCTAGGTTTGGTTCCATCATCTGTCAAGTGGGATGGGCAGGCCATTTTCCAAGTCTGGGTTCTGCCACTGTGTCCTGGCAAGTCAACTATCTGTGACCCAGTCTCCCCATCTGTAAAATGGGAATGAAGTTACAGAGGCATTGGTAGAGCTTGGAGGGCACCTCCAGGCTCTCACAAGCACCAGCTGCTTCACGTGGCTGTGAAGGTGCTTTGAAAGGTGTGAGTGACCACCCGCACGTGAGCTGGTGGGATCTGTTGCAGGCTCATGCCTCAGAGGCAAGGGGAATCTGTCTGATACGATTCGTGACCACAAAACCAGAGGCCGGGAGGTTTGGGGAGATGGGAAGTGAGGCTCCAAGTGGGCGAGAGATGCCAGGGGGCCTTATGACCCATCGTGAAGAGGCCCCTGCAAATGCTCAGAAATGCTTGGCCGTGGCTGTCTCGGCCTGGGTCTAGGCTGGGCCTGGCCCACGGGGGGAGGCGGCAGCTCCAAAGGCTCGTCAGGCCAGAGGCAGCCTGCCCAGATCTGCACCCTCCGTGAGATTGAAGATGACAGGCTCTGGGGGCCGGGAGGAGCTGGGTCAGAGGAAACTTGGCAAGGAGAAGGGCGAGAAGAGCAGCTGGGATCACAGGGCCTCGTGGCCCCCAGCCTCTGGAGGGCCCAGCGGCCCCCCCACCCCGCAACCCTCAAGTCTTTAAGTGAGTTCTAAATGCTCCTCGTCTGAGGCTACGGTTCTATCGCTGCCCCTTCCCATGGCGCCAGCTTCCAAAGAGACAGTAGAAAGTGATCCAAAGATCCAATATTTGTATTTTGAATGCTAATTTGACATAGAGGAGTGGGCATGGGGGAGTGTTTATAATCAGCACTCCAATAAGCCCACAAATGACGCCCGTATTTTATAAGCTTGTTAGAAACAAATCACCCCTCAGCTGATATTTACTTACTGATGAATCATAAAAGGGCTCAATACACAAAGAGTAAATCCGAAAAGAATGTCTTTCTTCAGTCCCATCTTCGGCAACAATGCTGGAAGGTGGGCCTCGCCCAGCCTACACCCGCCGCCCACAGTGTGTGCCCAGCCCCCCACTCCTGCCAGCCTCCCCAAGGTGGCAAATCATTGGCACCAGCCCCGTCTCCATGCCCATCCCCCCCGCCCCCCCCCCCCATCGACTGGCCTAATCTGGGGCTCAATCCAACGCTCTGGAGGCAGCTCCGTCCTTCTGCCACCCCCGGAGTCCTCTGCGGGAGCAGATCCAATCCAGCTAATTTGCATAATGATGAAGCCCTCCAGTGTGGGCTGGATCTTAAGAGGACTGGGAAGAAATATGCCCCGTCCTTTGGAGAGGCACGCGGAAGGCTCGGTGCAGCCCGGGAGGAATGGGGCGCCCGGTGGGTGGACAGGGGCGGCGAGGAACCGGCATCTCGCTCGCCAAGGACAGCTCAGCTCTGTCGCCCGCTGAGCCTGCGTCCAGCTGGCCCAGCAGAGAAAGGACTGCCCAGGGCTGTAAACCAGCAGGAAGTGAGGTTCAGAGTGCCAGCTCCAGATTCAGGCCGAACAGACCCAGGTCAGAGAGACCGCCACTCACCGGCTGGCTGACCTTGGGCAAGTCACTGACCTCTCGGAATCTCAGTAGGACCAGACGAGGCAGCCCGTAAAGCACTGATTAGAACAGGCTGGTAGAATGCAACAACAGTCAGCCATTATTATATTCATAGCATCATTATTCTCATCCCTGCATTATTGGGTCTATCCATCCATTTGTTTATTCAGCAATGTCAGGTACTGTGCTGGGCAGGCCAGGAGACACAGGGACACACATCCCGCCTTTGAACTGCCTCCAGTGACAAAACCATCTAAGGGTCCGGAGGTGAGGGCAGTGCTTGCTAAGGGGGCACACGGGAGCTACTGGAGGGCCGTTCAGGTTCTCCTCCTTGGTCTGGCTGTGTTCCGTTTCTGGAAATTCCTCAAGCTGTACATTTGCAATTTGTGCATTTTCCTGGATGTACGTTATATTTCAGTAAAGTGTTTTTTTAACGTCTTGTCTAGTTAGGAAGGGAGATCAGCCAGGTGTGTGCATAACACCAGGCAGGAAAGGTCAGCTTCTTAAGAGGGATGGATAAAATATTTGGGATGCGAGTTGGGGCAACACCAAGAGGGAAGAAATTCCTTCTATGAGAAGTGAGGATCACTTTAGCAGGTGCCTGGCATAGTGGGTACTCGATAGATTCCTGCTGAATGAGTGAGTGAGTGAGTGAATGCATGAATGAATGACTTCCTTCCTGGAAGAGGGGGCCTTGGAGGAACGCGTTCTGAGATACAAAAGCAGGGAGGGCGTTCCGGGGGAGGGGGAGAGGCTCTGCAGCGGGCTTGTTCCAGCAGACGAATGTTCACCAGGCCAGGTGCCGCTGGCAGCCATGATCCTGGGAGCGGGGCCTCTGCCTCTGCGGGGCTCACAGTCTGGGGGAAACCAGGCATCCAAGAAGCAATTCCCAGGTTATCAGATCCCTTTTCACTCTGCAGAAACTGACTGAGCACCCAAGTGCAGAGTACAGTGCTAGATGCTGGGGACACACAGGTGAACAGGACGACAGGGCCCCTGACCTCACCGGCTCACTGCCTCCTGCAAGTAAGTCGTGTTTTAAAAAATCTGGTGTGAATAATGTATCAAACCTGACACTAAGGCAGCTTCACAAACAGTTAGTCACTAATCGTCACAGTGATGCTATGAGGCTGGGGCTATTTTTATTCCCATTTTAAAGATGAGGAAAACTGATACTGAATGAAGTTAAGCAACTCGTCTAAGATCACAGGGCTTACGGAGAGGCTGACCCAGTTGGAGCACAGCTCTCACTCTCTGCCCTATTTCTGGGTGGCTGGTCGAGGAGCCAAAAATGACCCTTTCCCGTGGCCTCTACAGAACACGTGCGTACCCGTGCCTCTTTCACAGCCCTGGGAGTAAGCTGGACAGAGGCACCATTCTTAGTTCCATTTTACAAATGGGAACACTGATTTTCTGAGCACTGGGTCACAAAAGGTAATAAGTGACAAAGGAAGTGGACCCCAGAGGCTCAACTCTGTGTCCATGCACTTTCCCCTGCCCAGTGCTGTTGGGCAGGTGAGTGGAGACCATTCAGAAGAAGAGGGGCCTCTGGATAAGGGCAAGGCCAGCACCTTGGGGCTCACGGTGTACAAGCCTGGGCCCTGGCCCCCACAGAACAACCTGGTCCCGTTGACCCATCTCAGAGCCCATGAACTATGAAGGCATCATCCCCAGCTCTGCCCACCATGCGCCGGCCAGGGGGACCCCCAACTCCACCCACGCGCTGCCTCTGGCCCCTTGAGAAGAGCAGCCACAGCTGGAGAAGTAGCTCAGGCTGAAACGATCCCCCAAAGCTGCCTGTGAGCAGACATGGCTGCTTTAAATGGCGATTTTGCAGTTTGGAGTGCAAAATTATTTTCCACGGCACATGGGGTTTGCTTGTGCTGAGTTGCAGTCCTACAGCCAAGCAAACCTGCACAGACTCTGGCCGTGACTGGGCTCACTGCCGAGCCTCAGCCGCTACAGCTCTGAGATGGGACAGGAGGCCTAATAATTGGTAACATTTACTAAGCGCTGACTATGTGCTAGACGTTATGCTAAACATTCCATCCATCTGGGAGGATGCACATAAAATCTCTACGAGGAGGTAACAGGAAGCGACAGTGCCCAGGCATTCCAGCCCCAGAGCTGTGCTCTTAACCCCCGGGGCTGCACTAACATCCTGACCATTATTAATTATCACCATTGGTAGTAGAGGGATAAAGGCAATTAAATTCAATACTTAATTTCTGTTATGGTCAAAGCATAGGGCCGGGTGTTGGGAATATAAGCATGAAGAAGAACTAAACTATCTGCAAGGAGTTTTACATGATTAAACCCACCAATGCAGGATGTCTTTTCACTAAGATGATTTTAAATGATCAAGCATCTGCTCAGCACATAGTAAGTCCACAGTAAATGTCTTGTAAGAAAAAAAAGGTTAACGTTTTTTAAGGAGATCACATTTGCTTCCCTACTGGCTATTCTCCAATCTGTTTCAAACCAACTCCCCACATCCACTCAAACAGTGACTCCCTCCACTTCCAAAGAGTGACTTCTTAATGAAGAAACTACCAGCAGTGTGTCCTTGCGTAAGCTGCTTTTCCTCTCTGAGCTCAGGGTCCTCCTTGGTGAAAGGAGAAGGTGGGATTAGAGAACTCACAAGGTCCCTCAGGGTCTAGGGTACTGGGATGCTAGGGCCAGTCCCCATCCTAATTGTAGAGGACTTTATCAGATAGTTGGCGGATATAAGGGAATAAGCATGTGAGAATTTCATTAAAAAGTTCAAGATTCAAACTTGAGGGCAAGACATCGGAGAGAGATACTCATTGTGAGCACACAGTAGCAGCCAAAGAAATGTGACCTTGGAAGCTCGAGATGTCATTAAGAGGCACAGAATTAAATGTCAAAGCTGATAGGCTAACGGCAAAAAGCTGAATTTTAATGCTTTTAGAACATTCCCTGCACTCCCCACCAATCCCTATTGTTTTATACTCCACAGCCCCACCCTTATCGGCCTGACTCTCAAAGGCAATCAAGCGTGTGACCCCCGTTAAAGAGAATTCATTCTTCAAAAGCAAAGCCAGAGGGACGAAGGAGGTATCTATAACTGGGAGGCACGAATGCCCGATGCCTACAAGCTGTGTGACCTTAGGAAAGCCAGCTAAGTTCTCTGAGCCTTAGTTTCCTCACAGCCAATAGTGGGCATACATCTGTATCTACCTGATAGTCTTTCCAGGAAAAAAAAAATCAGCCAGCTTTCCAGCACTCCCAGCACCCTGAAGAAAATCATAAAGTTTGGGAGACCCAATGGAGACCTGTATCAGTCAGGACAGGATAAGAAACGCGCAGTGCAAATCACAAGGGCTGCAAACAACAAAGGTTTAGTCCTCGTTTGCCCTTCACGTCCATTGCGGGGGGATCTGCTCATGGAAATCCCTTCGGACACCGCAAGACAGGAATCACCTTCGCTTGTGACACTGACAGTCCCCGAACCCCAGGGAAAGAGGGAACTCTGGAGGGTCTCACCCAGGCGGGGCAAAGCTCTGGCCTGGGAGTGACGCCAGCCACCTCCACTCACAGCTCTCTGGCCAGAATTAGCCACTAGTCCCCCACCCAAAACAAAAGGGCCAGGCTGTGGAACCCTAGCGCATTCCAAAGGACAACTAATGACTGCCACGTTCACAAGCAGAACAATGATGTTCAGCAGAGAACTCTAATCTCAAGCCAGGAGTCAGGAAGGGAAGAAAGAAAATGCAACCCGGAAAATCACAGTGGCGACAAAGGCTCTCAGAGAACGTTCCCACTTGCCCAGGCCCAGGGTTTGGAGGAGCAAGAAATGTGCGCCATGCTCGCTGTCTCCCTGGGTCAGTCCCAGAGTGGCCGGTGGGCCCGGAGAGGGAATCTCCAGTCCCCACGCCCTCTCCTGAAGGCGGAGGGGGGATGCTCTCCTCCCCGCCACCGGCTCTCCAAAGAGCACCCCGGGTAAATGCCAGGTGCTGTCCTGGGGCTTTCTGCAAAAGTCGCTCTTGATGATAACGGCTTTCAGAGGTGATGCGACCGCACGCCTGGCATCTGAACGTCGTCGGAGGCAGGTGTTGCATCTCTAATTAGGATGGGGATTTTTTTTTCACCCCACACAGAATTTACATAATTGAGAAGGAGGTTACAACGAGGACCCTCCCCACCGATTGTGTGTTTTCCAGGTCCTCCTTCCACTTTCCCTCGCACACTTCAGATTTAAGGGAGAAATGAATCGATTTGAATTTTTTTGAAATTAATTATCATCATTGCCACGGAAAATGTATCTGCTGCCTTCCTTCGGGAGTTGAGAGAGGAGGGGGGTGACCTCGTGTGGAGAGGAGCCCTGGGAGGTGACACACGTCCCCCGATGCACTCTTCAAGAAAAACCCCACCTCTCCCAACCTCGCCAGCTGGCTCTCAGAGCACCTCCCAGTTCGGTCTGAGGATTCTTTGGAATTTTTTTTAGCACCAAAATTAGTGCTTTAAAATGTTACTTGCTACAGTAAAACTCATCAACATTATTATATACCATAGAAACTGCCATCCCAGACAAACGCACGACATTAAAATTTGGTCTAGAGTTCCCCAGGGGAAACGTTTGCAGCAATTTGTATAACAGTTTATATATGTATGCTACTTAATGGTACAAAGCAATAATTATGACTTCACTCACTGATAAGCAACGGCATTACATAAATCTGATGCGGATTTAGAACATGCCAGCTCTGACACCAGTGTACTAGTTGTAAATTATGTTGCCGTTAAAAAAAAAAAGGTCCAAGCAAATATGAAGGAGCAGCGGGAAACTAATAATGCATCTCCAGCTGTTCCAGTTAACCTGCAAATGTGGCCATCTGCACCTCGGGAGGAAGAGAAGGGGAGAAGACGGGGAGGCAGAGCAGGGAGAAGGGAGAGAGGGAAGAGCCGCCTTCTGGAAGCACAAAGCCTGCCCCTGACATCGGACCAATGACCTTTCCACACGCAGGCCAACTGGGCCCAAATCAGGCAAGGTTCCCTAAGACCGAAGGGTTCTCTCTCTGCTCCTCAGGTGCCCACACCCAGACCCACACTCCTGTCCCCTGGCCAAAAGAAGTCTCTGGTGTCATCTTTCCTTTCCCTGCCCTTGCCGGAGGCTGAGCTTTCGCCTCTGAGTCCTATTTACTGCAGCACCAGACTCACCAGGGAGCTTTCTTTACAACTTTTTCACTTCTTTTTCTTTTCCTTTTTTTTTTTTGGAATTTTAACACTTCTGCCCAGACCCATCTTGCATTAAGAAAAGGTGAGGCAGAGGTGGTGGCTGAAAAAAGTAGTCATCGTCATAGAGAATAGGGTGCCCACTTCACATGGCTCCAAATGGAGCCGCGGGCACAAAGGCTAGAACCAGCAGACGAGATGGGAATGCTGCGGCCGCACGTCACAGATCTGGGCAGAGACCGCCCACCAGGCTTCCGAGCGCCACAGACGAATGGTTCCCATGCTGCCCAGGGAGTGGCACATGGCAGCAGGGATGTCCCTGCCCGTGGCTCACCCCAGCCTCCACCCAGACGGCACAGCGCTCCCCTGGGCAGGCTGGAGGCTCTGCTCCAGGGCGGGGACTCCCCGTCAAGCCCGCGTCAGCTGCAGGTCCCCAGGACAGTCCTTGGGCCCTGCTGGAGAATGAGGCACTGCAGACCACGACGGCTCTCCTCCCCTCCAGAGGCTGGCAGAGGAGGAGGGTCCCGCACCTCCTCTTCGGTGTCTAAGTACGTACGTATGGCTGCAGCACCAACAGCCGGCACGGAGCTGGCACGGAGCATGTATTGTGTGTTCATGCGCTGCACACTTCACACGACTCCCTCAGCTAATCCTCGTAAGCGTTGCGCTGGGGACTGAATTATTCCCATTTTACAGATAAGGCCACTGAATCATGGAGAGATTTTCTATCACTTGCCCAAGATCAGCTCAGCTAGTGAACTACACTTATAAACCATAAGGTTCAGAAGAATGTTTGTAGGCCATCGGACCTGTGTTTCAAATTTTTAAACTGCAACCCTCAGCACGAACTATATGCACCATGACCTAGTCACACACTAACACATATACGTAACCCCGCCGCCACCGCCAAATTAATGAAATAACACTTAAGCTCACTAAGTGTGATGTACTCCGGTAGTTTCTTTCCGTTTGCTTTTGCTTTTCCTTCTTCCTTTCGTTTACTTCCCTTCCTTTCCATTCTGTTCCACTGCTGGGCTCTGCTCTGTCTAGTTCCTCTTTTATTTTGTTGGCTGTGACCATACACGTTGATTCCGTGATTTGCTAATGGGTTGCAGCTTACAATATGAAAAACACTGGCTATTTCAACTCCCTCCTTTTACTGAAGGAAAGCTGAGGCTCAGAGAGGGAAACCCATTTTGCCCGGGGCCACACAGGTTTGTGGCCCAGCCAGAAGCGAAGCCCAGGCCTCCAGCTCTCTTTCCACCAAACCCTCCAGTCTACGTCATCCCTAAGCCCTTCCTGGGCTCCCCAGCGCCCACTTCCGGCCACAACGGGGATAAGCGGGCCCCGGGCCCATCAGGTCCCTGCCCTTAGTTGGGGACAGAGAGGGCACTGTGTACATACGGGATGAAGCAGAGGGGGAAACAAGCAGGCAGCGAGAGAACAGGGCCCCCAAGAGGGGCTCCCAATTCATTCAGTCGACAATTTGGGGGAGGGGCTGACCCAAAGAGTCTACCTTTGAGGGTGACAACCCAGTGCCCCCGCACCCAGCAGGGCACAGAGACAGATGATAGTCCACCAAGAGGGCTGGCACCCGGCCTGGCATATCAGCGTCCTCCAGGAGGGCTAGCGCTCCTTCTGCTGCCTCCTACCGGAAGCCTCCATGGCGGGGCGGGGGGAGCTGGCTGTACTGCCGCAGACACAGAGGAAGGAGGGAGCAAGGCGATCCTCGCAGGACCGCAGGCCGAAGCGGCACTACCTGTCCGAGGCCTGACTCTCCCTGGACGTCATTACATCCCATCTCCAGGTGGGTCCCCGAAGGAAGGCCCTCAGGCTGAGACAACAGGCCAGGGGCACGGTTCCGCCCTCCTTCCTGCTTACAACTCCCTTTCATTTTGACAAAATGATTCTGCAACCAAGAAAACACCACTTTTGGCTGCTCCGATTTTCACAGACTTTCAGCAACCCCGGTTCCAATGTCTAGCCATCAGCTTTCCCACCGGAAAGTTCCAAAAGCCCCTCCCTTCCTTCAATCCCATGACATCAGTCCCTCTGGCCAGGTGTGGGGCATTGGGTCCTGCCAGCCTCTCAGAGCACAACTCCACCCGTTCCCCCGCACATCAGCTTATTCACAAGACACACTCTAAGTATTGAGGACACGGTCTTTTTATTTTTATGGTCTAAGCAGCATCAATTCCAAGAACTAGAAAAACAGTCCCTCAGTGGGAACCTATTCAGTGACTCGCCCGGAAGGTCCTGGAGGCCAGGCTAGTAGCTCTGTATTCTTAGCAGCACGAGGACAAAGGACAGCCAGGCCTGAGGGCTGGGGTCAGGCCTGTACACACGTCAAAACACACAGGGTGCGTCTAAGCTGGAACCCGGACAGTGGAATTGGTTAGGAAAAGCCGCCACTTTCTCCACTGGATGGGCTAGGAGACCCTTGGGAGCACAGAGAGCTCGAGTGAGCTCACAGGGAGGGAAGGGGAGAGCGGACCCCCAACTCTGGGGCACCTGGAAGGAAGGTGTTGGGGCAGGTGGATGGACGGAGTGGCCTCCAGCTCTGGCCACTTGACACAATGCGTGGCCAGTACACCCTCAGCCCGCAGCTGTGGTTCTCTTTCAGGGGTCGCATCATCTGGGAGTTTTTTTGTAATTAGCTGCCAACGTTTAAAAAACACACACACACACAAGAAATTTTATATTAAAATCTGGAGTTTTGGTTTCTCTTGAAAACTCAGAACATCTGGGATCCCCACGATGCAATCCCCCTGGACAGCAATGGGAGGCCGGGTTCTCTGCTGGGACATGGCAACCCCCACTGTCTCACACACAGGCTGTGTCACCTGCTTTTGTTAGTGCCTGGTGACACTTGAACCGCCAGGTGAAAAGAGAGCAAAGGAGACCAGGGTTTCAGCCCTCCCTTCCCCGACTGACTCACTGTGTGACCTTGGGCAGGTCCTGCCCCTCTCTGGGCCTCAGAGAAACCTGAGCAATGAAGGGGGTAGAAATCAGCCACTGGTTCCCTCGGTGCCCCCGTGATACCATCTCAGGCACCTTCAAACGGGGCGAGCCGGGTGTGGTTTCCTGGTGGGGAGCAAGGCTGGGGGACAGGAAGGTGCCCGTGCGGCCCTTGCAGTCAGCACCACCGTGCCCGGCGCCATCCCTGAGGCTGTGCTGACGCCACTCCTCGGCAGCTTGATATGAATATTGTGTCAGAGATAGGAGATATTAAGAATGACAATGCATTATTACTGCAGCAGGGAAATCTCCTGAGTCCTGGAGATAGGATTTCGAAATCCTCAGCCAAAAATCAATAGTAATGCCCAAGAATTTATAAAAGAAGCACGTCAGTCTGCATTTGAGAAGACACACTTTAGGTTTCTGGCTAAACCAAAGGGACAAGTGCAAGTGTGTCATTCTGGAAGGGCAGGAAGCAAGAAGCAAAAGCCGCAAGCAGCGTCCCAGGTGGTGGAAGGCGCCTGGTAGGCTCTCACGCGGGGCCAAGATGCCACCAGGCAAACAGAAACCAGCGGTGCCCCCAAGGGCTCTCTGTGACCCCTCCCGGAGGGGACAGGGATGCAGGAGAAACCCACTTCTGCGACCACTCCTGGACCCACTCAGTCCTGGAAACCAGCGTATATGAAGAGGACAAGGACAAAGAGGAGGTCTAGCCTGGGATACCAGGTCTATTCCTAGCTGTAAAATGGGCATAAAATAGCGGTCCCATCTTTCTCATGGTATTGCTATGAGATCAAAAATTAATTTAAAAAAATCAAACGTGCTTTAGGAAGCATTAAGACCCAACAGAAAGGGCACTGGCTCTGAAGGCAGAAGAAGCTGGGTTAAAATCCTGGCTGCATCCTGAAGGATGACGGTAACAGCACTTACCTTGCCCCATGGGGATGTTTAAGGGTTGGAGGTGGGACCTCACAGCATCCGCCACAATACTGAGTCTTGATACAGTTTCAATATTATGATCATTATTAAAAATATAGACAAATGTCAGGTATTACAGCATTCCCATCTTAGATGTATTTCTTAATCACAATCACTCTTAGTAGATGAGCCGATAGTTTTAAGACTTTTCATGCAATACTGTCGTTCACTGGTACAGGGCTCCCCAGATTACAAAATGTTTCCATAACTTTTTTCTTGAATAATGCTGACTAGATGAAGTGAGAGAAAGATTCCCCATTTGACAGGACTCTGAAGCCCCCAAAATTGATGGGACTGCACCAAGGGCACGAACCAAATCAGAGACAGGAAAGAAGGATGCCTCCATCCTGCCTTGGAGGCAGGGAGGACCCCAAACCTCTGCAGTGACTGACGCCTACCTCCAGTGCCCATTCCTGTTCTGGGCTTCCTGTTCTCCCCAAAACAAGGACCTCTTCTCTCTCCTATCGCTGTCTCTGTAAGGACTTAGAATATGACACATCCAACCGTGAGAACACCAAAGGGGATCCCATCTGGCTCTCAACTCTGCAGACCCCAAATCTGAGGCCACGAGAGGGCAGGCAAAACCACAGCTGCTGACTCTGCATTCTCAGTAAATGGACAAGGAGTTCGAATACCTGCCCAAGTGCTTCCTCCTCCTTCCCCCAATCCAATCCTAGACCCCCAGGGTGAGGCAGCCCAGCACAGCAGGATGGGGAGTGCCGAGAGCAGAAAGTAAACACCCGCTTCCACACACCTGCCATATACGGGGGGCGGAAGCCAGACCACCTCCAGCCTCCACAGCCTCCTTTGATGGCCATGCCTGAACAATGTCTCCTAAGAGGTGACAGAGCTCCCCAAATTCCAGTTACCTCCCGAACAGGTTGGCTGAACACCCTCTCCTACCTTGCCCTGTCTCAACCATCTGAATTAGACTGGGGTGCTCTAAGTGCCAAGAATCAACAAGGCAGCTGCTGGTGTCCTGAGGGCCAGCCATTCAAAAGATACCAACTTGGGGCTTCCCTGGTGGCGCAGTGGTTGAGAATCTGCCTGCCAATGCAGGAGACACGGGTTCGAGCCCTGGTCTGGGAAGATCCCACGTGCCACGGAGCAACTGGGCCCGTGAGCCACAACTACTGAGCCTGTGTGTCTGGAGCCTGTGCTCCGCAACAAGAGAGGCCGCGATAATGAGAGGTCCGCGCACTGCGATGAAGAGTGGCCCCCACTTGCCACAACTAGAGAAAGCCCTAGCACAGAAACGAAGACCCAACACAACCAAAAATAAATAATAAATAAATAAATAATAAATAAAATCAAAAGATACCGACTTGGGGGACTTCCCTGGTGGTGAAGGGGTTAAGAATCTGCCTGCCAGTGCAGGGTACAGGGGTTCGAGCCCTGGTCCGGGAAGATCCCACATGCCGCGGAGCAACTATGCCCACGCGCCACAACTACTGAGCCTGCACTCTAGAGCCCGCGAGCCACAACCACTGAGCCCATGTGCCACAACTACTGAAGCCCACGTGCCTAGAGCCCATGCTCTGCAACAAGAGAAGCCACCGCAATGAGAAGCCGGCACACTGCAACGAAGAGTAGCCCCCGCTCACTGCAACTAGAGAAAGCCCACGTACAGCAACCAAGACCCAACACAGCCATTAATTAATTAATTAATTAATTATTTATTTATTTAAAAAAGAAGATACTGACTTGGGATTTTTCACTTGTTTTCAGAGATTACAGTTAAGTTAGTACAATCCTACAGCATCACCTTGGCCATGTGAGGGCAGAGGCTCTGATTTTGTTGGATGGTTTTTAGTTGGCTTTTCTGATGATACAAAAGCATTGTGTGGTTATTATAGGACATTTGCAAAGTACAAAAACAGATAAAGATCACCCTCAACTCTACGTCTCACAGAAACCCATAGTCGAGATTCTGATCCACTTCCCTCAGAAATAAATCTTACAAGAAGTTACACGTGATCTTGACAAAACCACCTGGCACAGTGCCCAGTATACAGCTGGCACTCAACACATGTACGCTGAAGAAATATGCAAGAAAGCAGTCAAAGAACAGGTGAATTAGAATGTAAGTAGCAATGAGTCCATACTGTCCAAACAGCATCTTCAAGTGTTAAGGGCTTTGTCAAGACAATACTTGGGATCTTAGATACTTCAACAAGGAGTTTCATTTTCTTTGGTGTTTTGTATGTTTATTTTATAATTAATTGTTTAAAAAATTGTAAGAGGCCTCATGGACATGAGGCAAACATGCCTACATTAAAAACAGGGCAGGGGCAGATATGTGAGATAGGAATTTCCCCTCAAAACAGCAATTAAAAACAAAATACACTGGCCATTTCGTAATAGTCCTTAATGCCCACATCATAGGCTCCTCCTGCACGAATCCCAGACCTTGCTATGAGGCAGAAGCCCCTTGTTCCCAGGAGGAACCTCTCCAGACTATGCCTGAAGCTCTAAGGAGTTCAGCTCAGGCTGTGGGACAGAGTCGGGCACACAGGTGTCACGCAGTAAGCAAAACCAAGACTTACTGAGTCCTTACTATTTTCCAGGCCCCATGCTAAGCATTTTGCATGTACTATCTCATTTAATTTTAGCAACGTGCTTTTACTAGCATTTGCTATTTTCCCCCATTTTACAGATGAAAAGGATTAACTCACAGGATGTGTAGCTTGCCCAAGGACATAACGTTAATAAGTGATAGAGGTAGGATTTGAATTCAAGAGAACCCCTGCTTTTAACTCCTACACTATAATGTCTCAGGGATTATAAATGGATATGTGGATGGATAGATGGTGGATGGACAGATGAATGGTTAACATGGATGGTAGATAGACAGACAGACGTGAGTGGATGGTAGATGGATGGATGAATGAGTAGGTAGATGGATGGTTAAGTGTATAGGTAAATAGATGGGTAGACAGACGATGGGTGGATGGATGAATAGATGGATGGATGGTGGAGAAACAGGTGGACGGATGAATGGATGGATGGAATGGGGGTGGATGTCAGATGGGCAACAGTCATGCACCAGCCCAGGTCTGCTTCCTTCACTTAATCTAATGCCTTGTCACTAGAGCGTAAACAAGGAGGTGACCCAAAAGACTGCTCCCATCAAAACTACAAGAACATGAGAGCCACAGGCTGGCTTCCCTCTCATCTCACCTAGGAATTATCTTCACCCAATGCACCCAAGGGCTGAGCTTTCAAGCCCACCAGGCCATTGACATCTCCCTGCCCCTGGGAGCTTTCCAATTGTGGGGGGTGGAGGACTTAAATGACATCAGGGAGAAGGCGAGCCATGCACAGGGGCGGGGCGGTCAGTCCACCTTGCTCAGAATATTTGTTTTCACACTGAAGACTGACTTGGGTTTTTGCTCATTTCCAAATACTCCCTGTGGCTCTCCTCACCCTTCAGAAGTGAGCAGAAGTGTTATTACCTCTTCTCCAAAGCCCTCCCCTTCCACAAGAGAGAGCTAGGTGATGTGCTAGCTGTCCTCTCCCACAGGATTATAAACGTGAGAGGGGAGTCTGTGCCCCATCAACTCCGAGGCCCCAGCTCAGCACTCTGCAAGCAGAGGGGCGCAATAAATGTGTGCAATTGACTCCAACGTCCCAAACTGAGACTTCCAAGGACTCCAGCCACCCTCCTCCCCTCCTGGCCATCAGTAAACAAGAGTCCGGCCACCAGGCTGCAGAATTAACCACCTGCAGTTGCTTCTTTATCCACAAGAGAGCACAGTCTTGGAGCCCCACACAAATTCTTTTGTAAATGCCTGGTGTACTTACAGAACACTGTATAACTCAAAAATTATAATTAAAATGTCTTAGCTCCCGTATTTATAGTAACATTTAAACTACTGTGCTTTCTTGAAGTCAGTCATTTACTTGAGAACCACACACTTCATGGTGAACAGATCTTTGAAACAGTACCGCGGGGATCGAGGCCAGGCACATGTAACTCAATATATGTCAACAGCTGTAAAAATATTGGTGGGAGAAGGCAGGAAAAAAAGCCATGAGCCCAGATCAAGTGCCCTGTCTCTCACATCTGACTGTTTTCAGCAGCTCCCTCCTCTTCCAAATAATTGGGCCATTTTGGTGCCCGCTGTCCCACAAGGCAGGCCCTCTTTGAGGCTGGATGATCAAAAAGGTTATAAATGAAAATGATTTCGATGTTGGCGGCCTGGAGAGTGACCAGGGCGTGCGCGGCAGCAGAAGGGCCTGTTCTAATCTTACCAACTGCACACCGCCTTCCAAGAGTCTTCCTAGGGCGCGAGCAGCTCCCCAGGGCGAGGCCATGGTAAATTCCGCCTAATCCCTTCTGCATACAAATGAGCGCCTGGCAGGAGGAACCGGGGCCAGACGCTGCAGCCCAATGCCGGCTCCTCCTCCCCGGGCTGGCTGTCTTAGCTGAACAAACAATCAGGCAACGGTGGAGAGGGCTGCAGGCTGGGCGGAATCCCAGGGCTGGGCACGCAGCGCCCTGACCCCATCGCCTGGCAGTGGGTACACAGGAGCTTGGGTGTCGAAGGGCGGCATGGCCAGAGGCTGGACCAGATGAGGGAATGGGATGTCCATCAACCTAAGGGCAGTGGGAGGCCCCTCTCTTACAGGGCCCGGGGAGCTATAAGGCGATGTGGTGCTTAAGCGGGCATCCAGTCCTTCCAAAGGCACTGGATTCACCAAGAGGAGGGGGCTGATGTCCCAGGAAGGGCCCTCGGGTGTCAGAGGGCTCCTCCTAACCCACCAGATGAAGGGAGGCCACAAGCAGGAGTTCCGAGGGAAGGGCCAGGAGGGAAGAGGTTCCATCCTGAAGCTTCCCTCAGCATCGGCTCTTCATTTCCACCCAGACAGGTCGCAGCTACCCTGCAATGAACTAAGTCAAGTGCTGGATGCTAAATCTGAGCAAAGGGCCCCCGGGCCTGGGAATCTGGGGGCCCCAAAGCAGCAGAGGGATGGCTCCAGAGGGGCCAATCCTCAAATGGGGAGACAGCCCAGAGAGGGGATAGGATGTATGTCCGGTCATAGAGAAAGGGAATGAATCGGCCGGCACCAGAGTCACACGGGGTCACTTTGCCATGTGACGGTCTCTGACATCAGTTTGCCTGCGGTAAGATGGAAGCAAGGACTGTTCTTGAAATCAATTCCAAGCCCCGAAGTCAACTCTGTAGGGCAGGTGCTCAGAACTTGGGCTCACGGATGGACCTCGCCGGGACAAAGCCCACGGCTGCACTGCATTCGATCCTCACAGCCTCTGTGCTGCGCTAAGTGGCGATTTAAATGAGTTAACATATGTACGGCATTTAAACTGTGCTTGGCATTTGGGAACCCAAGAAGTATTAACTAGTGTTGTGATGTTCACTCTGCAGGGGGAGAAAGTCCCACGGCCCCTATACAGGTTCATGGTCGTGGCTCCGGGCTGGTCTGGCTCTGAGGTCCCTTCCCAACTTGGCTGATCCAGGATGAGAGGAGTGGGCCCAGATGTGTCCCAGTGGACCCTTCCCAAGGTGGAGGGGACAGCATCCCTTCGCTCAACAGTGGACCAATCAGATTCAGGCACACGTGCATATCTACACATCTCAAAAGTTATCATTTGCCCAAATTTGCCTGTGAATTCACACACGCACACACGTGCACACACACACCATCCCACATCCACATCTTCCATGAAAATCAGCGGGAACTGCACATTTTGAGGACCCAATTAGGCTCAGTGTGTATTTGACAACCTTTCAACCTCCAGAAGACATTTATTTTTACAACGCTCTCCAGCTGAGAAATTACTAGGTTCCCGCACGTCCCTGAATCGTCTTGGCATCGGTAAGCACCAGGGTGTACCTGGGAGTGAGGAAGGGGGACCCACTCGGCAAGGCTTGGCCGTGGCTGCCGTGACCACTTGGAAAATGGGTCTCGGGGACTGTCCAAGGTGGGCCCAAGTCCTGAGCTCCTCGGGAACCCACTCCCAGCCCAGGCTGCCCCCAGGATGGGTAACTCTAGAGGTCTAAGTGCCTCTTCCACTGTCCATCATCCCCTGTGCCCCTCAGCTCCTCAGGGCCACTCTGAGAGGCAGGTGTGTGTCTGGGGTGGGGTGCTTTCTGTCTCACAGATCAGGAAACTGAGGCCCAGCCCAGAGAGGTCTATGATCTGATCTGTGGCCTTGCCACACAAAAGGGCTCCACCCGGGGTATTCTCACTTCCTACTTCGTGCTTCCCTTCTCAGCACACATGGCCACACTCGGTGTCAGGTCACCTGAAAAGGCTAGGCCAGACAGAGAGGGAGTCTCTGAGTTGGGGGGTCAGGGGATGGGAGCAGAGCATGGGAAATAAAAAGAAAAAAAAGAAAAGAAAGACCTCCTTGGTGATGAGGTAAGGGGAACGCGAGCATCAGCCCAGGGTCGGACGGCTAGAGACTCCCTCTAATCTTCCCAGGAGGTCTCAGTCAACCTACTCATCAGGTTCTGTCCGTAGACATTTCTCTAACTCAATCACATCTCACCATCACCGACTTCTCTCTCTCCCAACAGCCTCCTCTTCCCCCCCTTAAGAGACTAGGACTTCACATCCTTGTCGAGGAAAAAGAGGTTGACAGTGATAACGTTTTCCTGCAGGTGGCACACCGTGACTCCCGGCTCCGCGACATTTGTCAAGCCCCAGCATTTGTGCACGTGAACCAAGGTCTCCTGCATCAGGACCAGCAGGACATTCCTGGGCAATGGCACCAAAGACCCTTGAATTTCACGGGTATTTCATAGTAGGGTCCCTCATTCACTAACATCTTCAGACAAAGAAGAGTGAAATCAAAGGCACCATCCCCGGTAAGCCAACCCGTGGACCTTCCCCCCAAGTAGAGACAGTGTCACTGATTGTGATTTACAAAGTAAACGACCATGATTTCAATGTCAGTCTCTCTCTGACCCTCAGACCCCCTAAATGTCACGGTGATGCAACCAGGGTGAAAGGTGTACAAAAAACACCACCCCATCACAGCAGCCTGGGTCGGGGGTACCAAGCAGAACATGTGCTCTGGGTGGCTCTATCTGAAACTCCAGCTCTGCTATCTCACAAGCAGCAGGTTGGCGGTTAGCAAAATAGCAATAGCGTCGAAGCCGGTAACAACTGCCATGGCTGTGATAGTGATGACACAGAGGCATCAAGCCTGCTTCTCCCCTCCGCCAGAGTCCCCACATAGGCAGGAGCTCTAAACATTTTAGGGAAACTTGGCCAATCATTTCCGTGAATCTTTACTGCCTGGACAGATTAAACCCAGGCCCCAAGTGGCTCCCCCAGTTGACAAGTTTTCTTTCAAAAAGGCACAAGTTGCTGTGAGCCAAGTTCTTGCAGCCGAATTCCTGGATACAGTTTCCAACTATTCCAATCAGCCGGCTCTGCAGTGGGGCTGGGATTTCAAGCTTGCCACAGTATGAAGTCCAGTTTGGGCTATATTCCCTTCCCTCTCGCAGCGTGATGAAGGTTTCCCCGCAAAAGCAAAGGCTTACTGTCAAGTTTTCGATTGGTCTGGGATCCGCGCTACCATGTGTATGGTGACGGGAAGGAATATGAATGTGGTACCGGCTCTACCATGGGGCCTGAAGGCCTCGTCCAAGCCATCCAGGGACCTTGTGAAAGTGGAACAGAACTCTTTGCACGTATATTCCAGCTAATGAAATTCCCCAGACGTGCCACAGTGTGCAAAAGCAGTGTAAAAAAGAACAATGGCTGGACAAAAACTGAGGTAAGTCCACCGAGCACACTGAAGACAACCAGTGGTGCTGATGCCAGGGGAGGCCAAGCCCGGAATCTGCCCCCCTCCACCTCTTCTCTTCTTTCTGTCTTTTCTCCTCTTACATTTGGAACCTAATGAAAACAAAGTCTCCATGTTTCCAGGGGAGGAGATCTGCTCTCTACTTGCATAAAATATATTGCAAGCTCACCCAGGGAGGCTGATGGTTGGGAAAAACACACAGATGATACTCAGGGCCCAAACTGATGCATATGATTTACTTCTCTTTTTTCCCTTTAAACCACAGACATGTATATGTGTGTATATAAACCACTGGTGTGCTGGAGCCAGCTTGTACTAGCTCCCAAGAGCTGATCGTGTGCTTCTCTTCCCAACCCAACGTTCAGTGAAGTCAGACTGGGAGCCTGAAATCAGCCATAGTGGGAGTATTTACACCACAGAAATTGGCAAACAGAATTTCCTTTTTTTTTTTTTTTCCAGACAGCTCATTGTTAAATATTTACTAGCATACCACACTACTGTGTGTATGGATGGATAGATGGATGGAGAGATAAATAGATATATAGATGTATATAGATATAGATATACACAGGTATACATAAATTTTATAGATATACATACATATATATGGAGAGAGGTTACATGCACACATTATTCACATTTGTCTCTTCCCCCTAATTCATAACTTCTCTTTAAATATTCTTTGAAAGTAATACTAGAACCAGGGATCCAAGAGACTCTGTATGCTTTTATATTAAAAAAAAAAAAAAAAGAAAAACCAACCTGTTCTCCTCAAATATAATAGCAAGAGCTAAATTGATTCCTTTTTGCCGGGCATTAACTTTCTCCTGTGACTGCAAATTTGCTGCACTTGTATTTTCTTCCATCCCCAGAATTAAACACACTTCTAATTTCTCACTTCAGGTGCATTAAGTGTGGTATAGGGCACAAATGAATAATTTTATTGGTAATAAATTTTATAATCCATGCAGCACTTGCTGAAATGGATGTGTCTGGATGCATTCATTATTTCTCCTAATCTGAAGACCACAGGATTGCAGCTGCCCTGGTCGCTGAGCCTCTCTGGTAACTGCTGGCTATTTTCTACTGGTTTGAGGCCTGAGTGACAATTCAGGCACATGGCTCTGCTTTATGTGGATAAATTACAATAACCAGTTTATCCGATTATTACTTTTATTAATTTAAGGGACTATACAACATTGGCAAGTGGTTTCTGTCTCCTGCAGACAGAAGTTACCCTGCCAGCTTAATGGTGCCGTGAGGAACTGGATATATGACACGTCGCTAAACGTTAACAGCTCGACGCACTCTCCCCAGATCATGCAACTAAAACATGGATGGGAAGAAGCCGCTGGGGGAAAGTGGGCTGACTGAGATGGAGAGGGAAGAAGCAGGGAAAAGACCAAAGGATTCTTGGTTGGTTTTAAGCTTGCTTGGATATTTAAGAACAGGGTTTTGACATCAGACAGACCTGATCTCAGTCCCAGCCAGTCCACTAGATCCGTGTAAACCTTAAACAAGTCAACTCGCTGACCCTCTGTTTCCTCATCAGTAAAACAGAGGCAAAATAATACCTTCCCCTTAGGACTCAGGAGGATGGATGAGATAATGTATGTACAATGCTTGGCACCTGGTAAACACCCAATGGGTGGCAGCTGTTGACCCTTCTTGGGTCTCTACACTGAAGAGGAAGTCAGGAAAGTCTTTGTATGGGGTAAGAACTGCCAAAATGTACAGAGTTTGGAAAGAAGCTGTCTATGATTGTCATGGCAGACTGGGGTGAGTTCCCCACCATGGGAGGCATTCAAGGAAAGCTGAGCATCTGTGGAAGAGATTCGTGAATGGATTCTAGGATAAAATTAGATGATTTGAGGTTCTAGGATTCTTGTCAAATTACTCTAGATTAAAGAGGAATTTGACCAAATTGCTCACACTCATTGGGTACTTACAATTCATTAGGTACTTACAACCACATGTCGTTGTAAGCATTTTACATGCTTTCTCATTTAATCTCCACAACAGCCCTATGAGAGAGACGTTCATTATCCTCATGTTATAGACAAGGACATGGGACATGGGACAAGGGAGGTTAAATAGTCTGTTCAAGGTCATGCAGGCACCAAGAGGCAGAGCTGGGACTCAAACTGCGGTGGTCTGCCTCCCAGAGCTGGATCCTAGGCCCACATACCTGTCTGCACCACTCTCACCCACACCCGTGGACCACAGAGGACCAAGCCAATGGCATCTGCCCACACCCCCGCCTCGCTCAGCCTGCCACTAGACCAGCCCATCCCAGCAGCAGGGCCAGCTCGGGAATCCAAGCAAACACCTGAAACCTGATTGCACATCAGGGAAGAAGCCACTGTCTCCACGTCTGCTCAGGAGACTCAAATCATGCCCCCTGACAAGCCGAACTCATTTCCCACCAACTGATGGGTGGCGGGGAAAGCCTGGCAGCTTTAGAAACCAGAATTCTTTCCAGCATAGGACCATCCCAGTGGATGTGTAACACAGCGGCATTTACCAGCAGGCTCTTTACCAGGGTTTGTGTTTCCCCAATAATTAAGCGCATCTGATACTTACACAAGCCCCCACCTTCCCTGACATACACATACACACACACACACACACACACACACACACACACACGGTCCATGGCCTGCCCAAATGAGGATGCTGTAAATGTTTGTCAAAAGGATGAATTCACTGTGATGTACCATATAGACAACTGCAACTGAATTATGGGCATATGCTGTAGTTGGATATATTCCTTTTTTTGCAGTGCAGACTCACCTGGCCCTTGCAGTGGGAAGCATTTTGCTCTTCTCAAAAATAGGAACATATCAAAGGTGGGGGGGGGGGAGGAGAAGAAGAAGAAGAAGAAGGGGGCGGGGAAGGAGGAGGAGGAGAAGGAGAAGGGGGCGGGGGAGGAGAAGGAGCGGGGAGGGAGGAGGGGGATGGGGAGGAAGGGAGGGAGGCGGAGGGAGGAGGGGGTGAAGAGGAGATGATACACAGATTTCTAACCTTGGCATTCTGAATTTTCTAATAATTGGGTGGTCTAGATGGGCCCCCAAGTGACCCACCCCCCTCCAGCCTCGAGTTAGACTCAGGGACCAGAGCCAGACTCCTGTCAAGAGCCTTTCTCATCACAAGAGAAGACATCTCTTAAAGACCTCAAAACTGAAGTCCAAAGCCAGGCCTCCGTGCTACGGCAAGGGGGAAACTGGCTGCAGGTGACCCTGACAGCAAATGTTTCCTGGGCAAAGACAGACCTAGGCAGCCCCCCCAACCCTGAGAGCCACCCTATCATTCTAGCCAGGGAGCCCTGGGCATGGCGCAGTGGCACTAAGGTCTTGGGGCCTTTTGGACATAACGTGGAAACACCTCAGTGTCCTTATTCACCCAACTCCCAAGCCAGCTGTCTGGAGCAAAACACAGAGAGGGGCTGGGATGCTGTGCCCTGCCCCGGGGCGCACACCTGCAGCAGCCTCTTTGTTCCTGGCCCCAGGAGCTACGGTTCTGCACAGTTTCTGGTCTGGGCAGGACACCCCCGACCATCACCTCCTCCTCTTTTGTTCTAAATCCCCAGCATTCCGTCGGTCCCCCTCCCCGCTCTCCTGATTAACAGCCGGCCACCTCATTTAGAAAGCTAACTTTTCTCCGAGTTCCAGCCTGTTCTTGAGGTTTCGGTTGGAAACTTGGCCTAGATGACAGCTGTGTGGGCCTCTCCCCAGCTCGACCCAGCAGGAGTTCTAATACACTTCATTCTGGGGCTGGCTGCTGCTTTTAATCTATCAGCACGGCGCCACAGCTGCTGTAAGCTAGCTGAAAATTGTCTGCATACGGGGCGAACCGTTTGTAACCCTTTTCAGTGCAAACGTGCACTTCAGCAGAAATGCACCGCCCAGCTCTCCCATGCCTAGGAAATGTGCGGGTCCAGAGAGGCCGAGGTCTTCCCCGCCACGGAAGCTTCCTCACCCTAAAAACCGGGACACTTTCAGAAGCTTGAACTCACTGGCTTGGAAATTCTACCCTCCTGACTCAACTTCTTCACAAGCTCTGGCCAGAGCACCACGGACCCCTGTCACCGGGGCCTCGCCCCAGGACTCCTCTACCTGGCACTTGGCTTTGATGCTTGTTGAGAGGAGGAGCTTTCCTTCCCAAGGAAGCAGGTTCAGTTTTGCAGAGGGCCTCCCAAGGGCCGTCATCCCCAGACCCGAAGAGTCCTGGCCCAAGGCAACGCCACCTGATTCTCAATCTGCTGGTGCCATCAACTGTAAAGGGCCTCTGCTCGATCCACTCTGCAGCAACGGACCCAACAGGGCTCCACAAACAAGGTGGGGAGGGAGGAGCTGAAACACTTGGCAAATATGAATAGTTCCCGTTCTTACAGACCAGCCAGTACCCTTCAGGCATTAAATACCATTTTAGATGTCAACAGGGAAAGAGAAAAAGGGGAAGAAAAATAGGGAAATAAAAAGGAGAGGGGAAGGATAGAAGGAAAGAGGAGGGGAGGGGAGGCAGGGGACAGTGAGGGTGACAAGAACAAGAAAGGTGCTCCCACTAGAAAGCACCTTCCACCCATCTCCAACTCTGTCTTTGCAAAGCCCTTGGCGGTCAGTGGGAGGAGGCCCAGGCCCCTGTCCATCTGCAGTGGAGATTCTCAGTGCAGCAGTCACTTCCCACCCCTCACCCCCAGACCTCATCGCTAAGGAGGGGAAAGGCTCCCCGGCTTTGCCTCCAGGCACGGAGCCCAGACGGCATCCACAGCCCCTGCTCCCTAGAGCAGGCACAGAAAGGGACCTTCCTCTCTACCACCCAAGGAGAGCCCAAGACTCCTCCCTCTCTGCCCATCAGCCATGAGATTTCTGTTCACAGAGCAGCACCCGCCCCACAGGAGTCCGGGGCACCAGCCAGGGCGGTCCCCACACCCTGCGCCTGGAGCAGATGGGAGCAGACTACCTGGCCCCAGCGCTGGTTGGTGGAGGAGGGGCTGGTATAGACTATGTGGTCCAGAGAAAAGAAGGGCTGGACGGGGGAGGGCAAGGGAGGTGGGCCCACCTCCCACACTCAGTCCAACTCAAAACCCAGTCTTCCCTTAGAATTGATACGGCAGCAGCTGTATCTCTTTCATTTGAGTAATTATCATATAATTAAGTGCATGAATTACAAGAGAGCCAAGGCATTAAATTAAAATATTTAATGCTTGTAAATCTGAAAATGATTACTGTGCTGATGCGCAGCCAGTGAGAAGTGAGGCTAATGGCTCAGCGGCCAGCGCTGGGAGGTGGTGGCAGCGGCCGAGCTTCGCCTCAGAAGGCAGGGAGGGCGAGGGGGAGGGCTGGGGGGGAGACGAGGTAGGGGGAGGGCTGCTGGGGGGAGGATGAGGGGGGAGGACTAGGGAGGGGAGATTGAGGGGGGAGGATGGGGGGGAGGCCTGGGAGGGATGGTGAGGGGGGAGGATGGGGGGGAGGCCTGGGAGGGATGGTGAGGGGGGAGGATGGGGGGGAGGCCTGGAGGAGGAGGACTGAGAGGGGAGGGGGAGGGCTGTGGGGAGGACTGAAAGGGGATGGGGAGAGCTAGGGGAGGCCTGGGAGGGATGGTGAGGGGGGAGGATGGGTGGGAGGCCTGGGAGGGATGGTGAGGGGGGAGGATGGGGGGGAGGCCTGGGAGGGATGGTGAGGGGGGAGGATGGGGGGGAGGCCTGGAAGAGGAGGACTGGGAGGGGAGGGGGAGGGCTAGGGGGAGGACTGGGGGGGGGTGAGGGAGAGGCATGGAGGAGGTCTGAGAGGGGAGGGGGAGGCCAGGGGGGAGGCCTGGGAGGGATGGTGAGGAGAGAGGATGGGTGGGAGGCCTGGAGGAGGAGGACGGGGGGGAGGGCTAGGGGAGGACTGAGGGGGGGCTGAGGGAGAGGCATGGAGGAGGTCTGAGAGGGGAGGGGGAGGCCGGGGGGGAGGCCTGGGAGGGATGGTGAGGGGGGAGGATGGGGGGGAGGCCTGGAGGAGGAGGATGGGGGGGAGGGCTAGGGTAGGACTGAGGGGGGGCTGAGGGAGAGGCATGGAGGAGGCCTGATGGCGGAGGATGGAGGAGGATTGGGAGGAGGCCTGGAGGAAGCCTGAGGGGGGGAAAGGAGCGGAGGACTGAGTGGGGAGGGAGAGGGGGTGACTGGAGGGAGGACCCAGGGGAGGACCGGCGGAGAGGCAGCATACTTGAGCAGGGGCAGCCAGTCTACAAATCTCACAGCTGATTCTCCCAGCAGAGAGAGGTGTTAGTCCTAAAATGAGGGCCACATGTTGTGAGGCCCCAAATCTCACAGGGTGTTTCGATGTCTCTAGGGACAGAAGGAAATAGGGCCAAACTTGATGACATCACTCATGTGTACACTTTTACCTCTGGAAAGTGTTCATGTTCCAGTGTGGACAAATGAGGAAACTGAGGCACAGAAACAAAGGGAGACTTGCCGAAGACCATGCAGCAAGTCAAAGCCGGGCTGGGACTCGGGCCAAGGCCTCTGACAACCTGAACTTCCACACCTGGGAAGCTATGATGAGCCAGCTCACCTGGCTTTGGCTGGCTTTGATGTGACCCAGGATGGCATTAGCTGACCCTTTCATTTCCCAAACCAACCTGTCTCCCTCTTGGGACAAAAGGGAGGTACAAAGCTTCCACAGTGATCCCCCATGATGCTGACAAATAGTTCCACAAAGCCGGAACAGGGGTAAGTTTTGGGTTTCTGCCCAGAAAACACCACACACTACCCAGACAGAGCCAGGCTAGACAGATGCCCGCAGGGTTCAAAAGGAAAAGCAAGATCTGCCATCTCAGTCACCGTTCATGGTGGCCAAACAGGAATCAGACCACTGGCAGCCTGGAGCAAAGCTTCCAATCTCCTCCTGGAACGGTCTCCAGGGACAGCTGGGGAGGATGCAAAGAGTGGACATCCAGTCCAGGTGCAAGAAAATCAAGTGCGTGAGATGTTAGGAAACATTGCCTCTACCGGATTCATCATTTCCTGGCCCAGAAGACCCCTCTTCCCATGGAGCCACCCCTCTGTAGGTGGCCAGCTTCTGACCTCTCACTTGAGAGCTCGAATTACCCATGACCTGCAGGCCAGAGCTGGCCCTTACTCCCCCTGAAGCCGACTTTGGTTTTACTCCTGTTGGCATCTATTTTCCCTTCTTCTGGGAAAAACCACCCAGATGTCCTTTAGGGAGCCTCTACCAGAGGTTGACCACCTCCCCCAAGTGAGCATGTGACTCAGGCCTGGCCAATCAGTGTATTCCATGCTCCTGGATAAAGTGATTGGTTCAGGAATGAACATGTGACCCAGACCTGGCCAATCAATCTTCAGGTTAGGGATAAAAGACTCTAGCCCCTGAAGTTGTTGAGCTAACAGGATATAAGCCTGGAGGGGCTGGTGGCCATTGTTTCCTAACTGGAGCGGCCATGTCCTGATGGTGGGCCCACCCGGGCCTTGAGAACTTCCTGTTTCAGGCCCAGTGAACTCATTCCCTTGGTTCCTTCTTAAGCCAGTTTAAGGCAGGGTCCGGGCTCTTGCAACTCAAAGAGTCCTCACAAGTGTGCTTCTCATAAACCTTCGATTCCTCCCAGAGAGGGATTTGTCCCTTCCTGGTCCATCTGTCTGTCTCTCTTTCTCCCTCCCTCCTTCCCCCTGCCCTCCTGCCCTACAGTATCAAGTACAATGATGGACTTAACTAATGTACGAATGAATACAGTGTTCCTTGTTCAGGCAGGTCCTTTGGGTGCAGTAAGGGTTCCCAACCACCTCCCACCCCCACGCCTGTCCCTGGTGGCCTCTCCTGAGCACTGAAATTCACAACCTGCCCTGACTCTGTGGAAGAGCTGGTATTGGAGGTCACTCTACTTGAGCCACTATGGGCCACAGAGGCATCTTGTCCCAAAACACACAGGGAGCTCCTTGAAGGCAGAGGCCTCGTCACAGCCTCCTCCTGTGGTCCCCACAGCTGGTCACAGGGCTTCTCACCTCCAAACCTTTGCTCTCCATGTCCCCTGCTGAAATGACCCCTTCCCTCCTTAGGGAGTCAGATCGAGCTCCACCAGCACCTTCTAGAAAGATTTCCCAGAACACTATCTCTCCAAAGACCCCGCTCCCTCCAAGGAACTCCCCCAGCACCTACTGTGCCCACCACTGGTGAGTGATCATGATTTCTCCAGAACTCACCCACTGCTCTCCACCTGCCAGCAACCCCGCTACAGGCCACCATCTTTTCTTGTCTACATGACAACAGCCTCCTAACCGGTTTCCCGTCTTCCAGGAGTCCCTGTCCTGAGTGAGCCTCTTATGGGCCCCCCGGAGAAGGGAGCTGCTAAGGGTGAGACTGATCCACAGGGAGCGCAAGAGAGACATTCCAGACTTCTGGACAGCCCAGTGTGACTGCAGATGAGAAAATGGTCTGCACAGAGCAGATGCCCAATAAGGGTCAGGTTGGGAAGGCATGTCTTCCTGAGTGGTGGCATGGCAAGCAAAAAGAGGGCAGCTTTGGAGTCCCACAGGCCTGGGTACAAAACCCAGCCCTAAAATGTTCTACGTCCCCCATATGGCCTCTGCTAGGTGATATTAAGAGCCTCCGTTTCGTCACTGGGAAGATGAGAGTAATCGCAAGGTTGTTGCAACAATCATGAAAAATGGATGCGAAGCACCCCCTCTAGGTCTTCTATGACACACAGTAGGCACCTGATAAGTGGCAACTACTATCACTGTCACGGTGGTGGTGAATGTCCCCAGCCTGACCGGGGAAGTGCCTTCAGAAAACACCCGCAACTTAAATGAGCCTTTCTGAATCCAAAACTTAAATAAACGAATAACAAAACCCGACATGTACTGGGTGCTTACTATGTATCAGGCACTGTTTAAGTGCTTTCCGTTTATTAAACTCATTTAATCCTAGGAGAAGAGTAATAATTCTTACCCCATTTTACAGAGAAGGAAATGGATGCAGCAAGAGCTTAAGCATGTGCCCAAAAGACTCAAGAGCTGCCGCAGGGCCAGCCAGGACTGGAAGCCAGCCTGTGCACTGCCCCTCCTCCCCTACTGAGCCGCCCTGAGCTGTAGACGGCAGGTGATAAAGAAGGGAGATAAAACAGGAGGCTCCTCACTCCTGCTCCCAGAACCTCACAAATATTCTGGGAAGAAAGAGCACTCTGACGGGGGCGCTTCCCTGGTGGCGCAGTGGTTAAGAGTCCACCTGCCAATGCAGGGGACACGGGTTCTAGCCCTGGTCCGGGAAGATCCCACATGCCGCGGAGCAACTAAGCCCGTGCGCCACAACTACTGAGCCTGTGCTCTAGAGCCCGCGAGCCACAACTACTGAGCCCATGCGCCACAGCTACTGAAGCCGTGCTCCTCAACAAGATAAGCCACCGCAGTGAGAAGCCTGCGCACCGCAACAAAGAGTAGCCCCCGCTCTCCACGACTAGAGAAAGCCCGCGTGCAGCAACAAAGACCCAACACAGCCATAAATAAATAAATAAATAAATAAATAAATAAATAAAAGTTTTTAAAAATTAAAAAAGAAGAAAAAAGAAAGAGCACTCTGAAATGCATTTCAGGCCCTGACCAATAGAACATAAATCATCCAGCCTCAGTGTACCTCCGTGCCATGGTGACCCTTTAAAGAAAAGCCACTGTATGCTGGGAACTGTGCTTTTTTATTTATGGTACCATTTAATCCTCACAGCAGCCCTGTGAGGTGGGTATTACTAGCCCCACTTTATAGATGAGAAGGCTGGGGCTCAGAGAGGTTATGTGACTTCGCTGTGGTCACATAATACAAGAGAGCTGGAAATCAAAGCCCGTAATGGTTACAGTAAATCATGCCATCTGAGTGGGGGTTATTTGGCTATTTATTTAATTTTTTCCCTCCTCTCTCTCTCTCTTTTTTTTTTTTTTTTTAGCTCCTGGGGAGTAAAGAGAGGTGCCTGTTAATGAAGAATGAAATAGTTTGCTACAATTTGCTCCAAAACAGTATGCTTAATTACCACAAACTCTTCCCCAACCAAATCGCTTAATTGAATTCAGACAGCATGTTTGATGCTATATATAATATTTTGCAAGTTGGCCCTCTTTGGGGAGTGTATTGATTGAGGAGGAAAACAGATGTTCTGGAAGATGTTTCCAGATTAGGGCTGGACCAGGTGGCTGCAGAGTTGAAAGGATTATACAAGTGCAAAAACAGTTGTGACCCCAGGGGCCAGAGGCGGGGGCAGGCTTCACCCTGCTTCTCACCAGAAGGCCACCCCCCAGCCCATTCCCCACCCTGACCCCCAGCACAACTGTGTCAGCAGCAGCTTCCAGGGCCACTGTCTCTACCCCTCACACAGCTCCTGGTTGTGAGTGCTGGGCGAGAGGCAGGCAGGCAGGTCAGAAGGCAAAGGCTCCTGGAGCTGATGGGGTGAGCACAGGAGGGCTGAAAGGACAGATACACAGTCTCCCTTATCTAGAGGGGCCCTAATTGGCCACAGCTTTCCCAGGAAGGCACTGAGTATCCTTTCATATTCACTCATTTGTTTGTTTATTCAACAAACATTTGCCAGGTACCTATTATGTGCCATTCATGTATTCATTCATTAAACATTTACTAAGTGCCTACCACATATCTTTTTTTATTCATTCATTCAAAAAACGGATCAGAAGTCTGCAGCGTGCAAAGCCCCAGGTCTCGGTGGCACCTGCCCACATGGAGTTCAGAGTCCAGCAGGGAGGAAGAGATTCACCATCAGATGCAATGAGATAGCACCTCCATGCAACCTGAGGGATGGAGGCACGTGAGGGCAGAGAGAGAGTCGGCAGCTCGGACAGCACCAAGCGCATCCAGTCAGAGCCAGTGAGGGGCAAGGAGAGGGACGGCCTGCCCAAAGGCCGGCCGCTGGGAGAGGAGAGAGAAGGCCAGTGTGGCTGGAATGGGGACAGAGTGAGGGCAGGTGTGGAGACAAGCTGGTGTGCACAGGGGAGGGGGAAGCACTGACCTGGCAGGGCCTGGGGGCTGCACTGAGGGTCTCTACCTAAGGGCGATGGGGAGCCACATTCAGAAGGCCTCTTCAGGTCCAACATAGACAGCAGATTAGGGGTGGAGGGAAAAGAATAGATCCCAGAAGAGCAGGGAGGATGTCAGGTTCTGTGCCAGGCACTGGGGTTCATAAATGAATTAAGACACGGCCCCTGCCCATTAGAATCCACAATCACGCCAAACACACAGACAAGTCAGCAGGCGGTTGCAATCCTAGGAGAGCAGCACCTCATGGGGTAAGTTAGCTTTTGAACTTTTAATATTATTCCTGTTATATCTGGTCAACATTTATTTTTAAATCACAAACCACATTAAAGGGGAGGATGAACATTTTGGTTCATTCTTTCATTCAAAAAATACTTATTGAGCACCAACTATGTGCCAGGTCCTGTGTGTCCCGTGGGGGAAACAACGAGGTTTAAGGCCTTTTAACCCCAAAGTCAGCCCCAATAGCCCTTTCTAGGGCTCTCACTCATAACATGCATCTTAGACACATGTAACTAAGTGATGAATTTGCTCACTTCCGAAGCAGCACCTACTGTGGGTCAGGTTCCATGTAGGCAGCTGTGCTGGAGATGACACAGACCCGCTATGGCCCGCGACCCATTGTGAGCATAAGCCTTGCAAACAAGAGCCTTGCAAACAAGAGCCAGACACGTGACGACATGGAACAAGAGACCACACAGGGTTCTGCAGAGGGACATCCCATCCCAGCAGAAGACAAAAGCAGATCTCATGAGTAAGACGGGGGAGGACACTGGAGCGGGCCACCGAGCGCGAGCGTGGGAAGGGTTTTAATGGAGCATTAAGGAGCATCATGATGGCGAAGGCGCTTTACACAAGGAGAACAGCACGTGCAAAAATGCGCCAAGACGTCTGGAAACAGCAAATTACTCAGGCTGGAGCACAGGTTGGGAACCGGAGGGTCATAAGGTTGGTGAATAGCCTGGGAACAAGCATGGATTGCATCTGATGGCAGAACAAAACTGTGGGCTTTGTTCTGTAGGCAATGAGGAGTCATTGGAGTCTTGAGTGGAGAAATGGCATGATCCAGGGGGGCACACTTGCAGAATATGAATCACAGCACAGAGCTGGGAGAGGCTGGCTGAAGGGAGACCAGGAGATTCAGCACTACCATAGCTCAGAGGAACAGGGACGGAAGTATGCACGGAGGGGTGGCAGGAAGTCAAGCCTCCTCACAAGGCGCAGTGGGGCCAGCTTGGCACTGGGAGGGGTGGGAGAAGAGGACTCAGGCAGAGCTGTGGGCAGACTAGATCACTGTCAAGGTCCCAGCTCAACAGTATCTTAAAGAACATGGCCAGCTCATGTGACCAGATATAAAGTGATAAAAAAGCTCCTGTGATTGAGAATGATAGAAAATGCCTGGTACATAGTAGGCTTTTCATAAAGATGGCGGGGCGGGGAGAGGGAAAATTGGGAGCGATAGATGAGTAATGAAATGGACAGATGGATGAATGGGTGGGGATGGGTGAGTGAATGGCCACTTGAACACTTGGATGGATGCACGAATATGTGGACAAGTTGTATGAGTGAAAGATGCGAGACTGATGGAAGGCAGGAGGGAGCAGTAAGACATTGCATGGATGGGTAGACAGATGGATACATGGATGGGTGGGTAGGTGGGTGCACGAGTGGGTAGATGGATGCGGGTGCTGACAGCAACTCTAGCAGAACACAACTAGAGGATGCTGGGAGACTCCAGACAGGTAAATATTTATATTCTGGGCTGATAACCCTTGGGCCTCTCCTTGGCTTACTCATCACTTCCAGCTGAAAACTCTTCTCTCCCAGCCCTGCCCTCAGCATTCAGAGAGATAGTCTAACAGAAAGATCTGGAATCAAAAGAGCTGGCTGCTTACTCATTCCAGTTTTGCTCCGATTTGCTGTGTGGCCTTAGACCAGCTCCTTAACCTCTCTGGCCTTCTCTTTGTCATCCAGTACGATGAAGGAACGGGACTGGGTCAGGGATGCCTGTGTGCTCTCTATCCCCACGCCCTCACCTACGCCTTACTAGCCAAGCCTTACCAATCTCTTAAGGTTTCATCTGCAAGCTGAGCCCCACTTGCCAGGTGACCACGCAGGTCAGTGGTCTGTAACTTTAGCAAGCATCGGAATCAGATGGAAGATCCATCAGAACACAGGTGTCTGGTCTTCACCCCAGAGCTTCCGATTTGGTAGGTCTGGGCGGGGCCAAGAACTTGCATTTCTAGCAAATTTCCAGGTGACGCCGATGGTGCTGGTCCTGGGACCCCTCTCTGAGAACCACTGATCTAAGCATCCCCGTCGGCCACTCCTCTGACAGTCTGTGCTGAAACCTGGTAGGCATCCCATGTGAGGGCAGCTCACCCTTCCCCACATAGGGGGCTCCCTGGAGCACTGTCCCTCCGGCCGCCCAGGGACAACCTCGGACGCGGTGAGCAGGGCAGTCCGCAGCCCCGCAGTCATCCCTGCCCCAGGGCCCTGTGCCGACCCTCCCTCCCTCCACCGTGCACTCCCCGCCTGCTTTCTCTCTCGAGGAGCACCGTGCCTTCTGCCGCCTGCGCGCCGCCCGCCCCTGCCGCCCTCCGAACAGCTGTGGGCTCAATCATCAAAAGAACATTTTAATAGTCTCATAACTGAACTCCCTTCAAAACATGCCAGCGGAGGAGGCGGGAAGGACTCTTTTCAGCACCTCTTCCCGCCCGACCTTGCTAATCGTAGGTATTTAAGCTGCCCCAGGAGGTCCAGATGCCCAGCCCCGCCCACGGAGCACCTCCTCCCCACGCCACGTGGGCGTGGCTTCCCCACGCTGAGCACGCAGGACCCAGAGTCTGAGCCAGGCGTCATCACGGGGGCCCCACCGCTCCCTCCTTACGGAAGGAAAAGCCGCTCATTCCGGGACACACAGTCGTCACTCAGGAAAGTGGATCTGCGAAGAGGACTTCGGCAATTCATTTGCGATCACCAGGGGTTTTACTTGCTTTTAACACCTTTTCTTATTTCAAATTTTAAAACTTGCTATCACAAACATTAACTCTGGCTTCCCCTTTCCCTGCTACTCCATGTGATTATTCTGCAGGGAGTCCTAGCTGGTATTTAGCTCCTGAGTTAAGCTCTACTAAACAAGCCCAGTGCAAAACTAGCGTCACAAATCACAGTGTTTTTCCCTCCCACTCGCCGCAGCTCCCTTCACTCTCTCATTCTTAAAGCTAGCTAACATTGCCATTTATCCACCACTCACTATGCCTGGGCTGTGTGCTAAGGACAGAACATAACGTTATACATTATTACATCGGATCCTTGTTCAGCAGCCCAAGGAGAAAGGCCCGACTGTATGATCCTCACTTCAACCAAGAGGAAACTGAAGCCAAGAGAGGTTACACCTGCCCCCCCAGGTGTCCTGCTAGCACTGGGGAGCTGGGATAGGAAGCCAGGAGGGCATGTTTTTAGCAAGGGCACTATCCTACCTTCCTTGGTGTTGGCCCTCAATGAAACTGTCTTCTAGGCCAGAGCTTCTCAAACTTGGTAAGTATGTGAATCGCCAGGGACTCTTTAAAAGGCAAGCTCTGGTTCAGTAGGGCTGGGGTGAGGCCTGGGATTCTGTGTTTCTAGAACACTCCTAGGTGATGCAGATGTTGCTGGTCAGTGGCCCACACCTGGAGGGGCGAGGCTCTGGGAAGCAGGGCCCAGGGAAGGCCTAGGCCAGCTCCCGGCATCGTTAGACCAGAGTGATCAAGCAAGGTCTGGGAATGCTGGGCCTCCTCCTGCAGCTCCGTCTTGGGCTGGTGGCCCTGGCTCTCTCCTGGCCCTCTCACCATCGCCGCAGGTAGTAGCCCCAACTCCCAGGAGAGGCACAGGAGGGGGCATTACATAAGAGGCCAGTATTCTCACAGTACCCTGTTCGTCTGGCTTCTTAAACTCCACGCCCAGCCATGGAACAAGAAGTCACCTTTGCTCTCTGAAGGAGATTGTCAGAAGTTTTCAGAACCAGGCAGATCCCTTTGGCCTTCATCATATCCCCCGCTGCCTACACTGAACACCTACTATGTAGCAAGACAGGCACTGTGGGAACATGGGACAGGATGTGGTACCTGTCCGCAGGCACCTGACTAGTGCACAAGAAAGAGCTGCTGCCGTCTAAGGTTCCGGGTGGGCTCTCAGTGGGGGCCAGGGATGCACAGGCAAGAGCGGAAGCTGGCCTGAGCTGGGCACTGCCAGTCACCCTGAGCTCTGGGGAATTCAAGTCCATTTAATAGTAGCCCCAATGCACTAAGCTTACTACCAGTAATAAAGGGGACCCTCATGCCACTCCTGGACATGAGCCAGGGTGTGCACTCTGTCACAGACTTGGGGACTCAGTAGTCTGTCAAGATTTTGGGGAAAGGGACTTGGCCCATGGCAACCCCCAGTAAACTGGCCACCAGCCCATCAGAAAACCAGTCCTACTCGACAACCCCCAGAGACCACACAGACAGACAAAACAGTAAGGCAGTTAAGTGACGGTGCCAAACCACCTGGGCAGACAATGAGAG
The DNA here is from genome assembly GCF_028021215.1 of Eschrichtius robustus. Classification (NCBI taxonomy): domain Eukaryota; kingdom Metazoa; phylum Chordata; class Mammalia; order Artiodactyla; family Eschrichtiidae; genus Eschrichtius; species Eschrichtius robustus. Next base: position 35,100,282 of record NC_090842.1, on the reverse strand, counting down.
ACCTGGGGACAGGCCAGCTGGGAAGGCTCTCTGCAGAAGGGGTGCTTTGGGCCGTCTCCAGGAACGGGGAAGATCTGTAACCACAGCAATAGTAATATCAGACTTTACCCAATCGTTACCACTCGGTGTCAACTGTGTTCTAAGCACGTTACATACTTAGCCCATTGAATTCTAAGGACCACCTGAAGGGGGCGGTACCACCATCACCACTATCTTACTGAGAAGGAAACGGCACAGAGCTTCCGTGACTTGCCTACAGTCACCCCGCTCATACGGAGCAAAACAGGGATGCAAACCCAGGCAGAGTCCACATTCCCAACCACTTGGTTCTACAGAGGCCAAGGCCCCTAGAGGCCAGGCAGAGGCCAGCATCTCCGGAAACAGAGAGAAAGGGAGGGCTGGTACCCCACGTGAGCCGTGCCCAGAGGCAGGGGGGGGGGGTGTGGGGGGGGGGAATATTGGAAAGGTAAGAGTAAGGCAGTCCCACCCCGTGCAGATCGTGCAGCACGTAAGTGCAGGGGGGTCAGGACCCCGAAGTGAGTTGGGGCCTGGCAGGAAACCTTATCAGCAGCCCCCAGCTCTCCTTTGTCAGGGAACGGGCTTCCCCTGTGTCCCTGTGATGGCCCCTCTGTAGGAACAGCTCCCTTTGTCCTTCCACCACAGCAGGCGAGAACGGCCCTTCCAAGGCATAATGTCTCTGGTTTCTATTTGCCGGTAGAGACCCAGCTCCCAGCAACCCTAGACCAGGGCTGATCCCGAAACTCTGCACTCACATGGCAGTCAAGGTCCATATCTGCTTGGCCAGGACACATGCCAGGCACACACTGTGGCGGGGAAGAGAAAGCAGGAGGGATGGGTGCCCAGCGCCTGTGTTTGGAGGGAAGGCATCAACACTAGGAGCTTTGGGAGGGCAGGAACTGCAGAGACAAAGCAACAGAATTCCAAAATCCTCTCCTCTCCAGGCAGGGAGCCGGGCAAGCCATTGTCCACGGCCTGTGAAGCCACCCATGTGGCACCAGTCCCAGCAAACAGCCCCTGGGACAGGACAGGAATCTGAACCTTTGTCTGCAAGTGGTCACCTGCCCAGGACCCCCCCTCAGCCACAAGCCCCTCTCCTACCCCGGAGGTGGCCTCTCTCCAGCCCCAGCCAGGCTTCCCCATCCTGCCCGTTCAAGCTGGGGAAGGGCCTCTTCCATTTGTGAAGGATCTTCCTCATTTCCTCCACCTTCTCACACTGCACTTTCCAGAACAGGATATTATGGGAAGAGAAACCAAGGGCTTTCGGGGTTTTTAGTCTCCGCTCCAGGGAAAAACAGACACTCATCCCTATCTGAAATTGCTTCACTCTGCGAGCCTGTGGGCCGCGGGAGCCCTCCCGCCACAGACGAGCAGAAAATAGAGTTTGTTTCTCCATCTCCCAGCCCCCGCCCCCGCCCCCGCCCCCGCCGCGCCTCCCCACCCCCGCGCCTCTCGCCCGCCCTCCCTCCCCGCTTCCCTGCTCCTCTCTGCCTGGCACACCGCTGGAGGAGGGGCCTCGTGGCTCCACGCGGCTGTCTGGTGCCAGGAGCAGGGCACGGACTCCCACAGCTCGCGGCCCTGGACCGGGAGGAAAAGGAGCAGAAGCCCTTCCCGCTGCCTCCCGCGCCCCGAACCACGTGGCCTTCAAATAACCCTGGACCGAGGCCCTTCTCAGGAAAGCAGACCCAAGGACCTTTTGTTCTCTGAAATATTCAGGTTTTCAGGTCACTCTCTGGCCTTGCCAGGAGTGCGGTGTGCTCCCGGCTTGAACACGATGCTCTGGTGTTCAAACACTCATCTGGTTTTGGCTGGGGCAGAGGTGTCCGTGTGTATTACGTGTGGGTAAGTGTGTGTATGTTTCAGGGAAACAGAAACATTGTTTCCCCCTCATCTTCTGCTCCCTAGCCCACCTGGGAGGGTCCGCCTTGATTTTGGCAACATTTTTTGAGATTCCACCATCCGGGAGGCAGAGAGTGGGAGAGACACAGATGGATGGAGTCAACTAGTTGTTGCCTCTCCAAGGGAAAGGGGAGGGACAGTAGATGTTTTCTTGGAAGTTAATTCAACCCAAAGCTGGGCACCGGGAATACTCTGCCCCAGCGATTAATCCCTGCCCCCCCCCACCCCCCACCCCCGCCACAGCATCAGCAAAAAGCCTGTCTACCCTCCAGAGGTGTACACATGTGCACTGAGCGGGGCCCCAGCGGGAGGACCCCTCTTGGGCCACTGGACCAGACTGGGGCCCTCGGGTTGCTTTAATTAGCAGTCACTCCACCTCCTTCCCTTCGCTCCTCAGCCACCATCACGGGAACCTGTCAAGCGTCCACCCCAAGGACCAAGAAATCAGCTACCTACTGGCCCTGGTCGTTAACTAAAGGCTCGAGCTCAATTATACCGCAGACCTTGGGGATCTCCGGAGTGGTGGCTGGAGGAAGGGCTGTTGGTGGGCGTGGAGGGAGCGGAAGGAAGGGTTGGGCACACTGAACACGCTTCCATCCCCTTCCCAAGAGGAGCTGGGGAAACCGAGGCCAGAGGGTGAGTAGCATAATGTGTGGGGGGCCGGGAGAAAGGGAATCCAGGAGCCCCCCGCTCCATCCTTCCTTGGGGGACTGCCATGAACCGTTCCAAACAGTCTAAGGGGAGAGAAGACAGACACCCTGGGTGGTTAGCCTGGAAAACAAGAGGACCTCCCCAGTGGGAGGACACAGGGGTCACAGATAGAGGCTGACCAACTGTAGGAACTCAGTGGCATAGAGCCATTCAAGGCCAACACATCTCCCCGCCTGGCATGTACTTTGCCAGTGAGTTTGTCCAGAACACGTCTTGAATCAGCCCCTTCACCCCCTGCCACCACCATGGCCATCTTCTCCAGCCAGGACAACAGCAGTGGCCACCCACCAGACTCTGAGCTTCCACTCTTCTCCCTGGTGATCTCATCTACGCCCAGCAGCCAGAACAATTTTTTTTACAATGTTAAAATGGGAAAGTGTCATTCATGACTTCAAGCCCTGCACGGGTTTCTTACTGCAGAGCATAAAGTCCCAGTTCCTGACCACACCCCGCGAGGCCCCACACTGCCCAGCCTCTCGCTTCATTAGAGCCACGGTCCTGATCCCTCGCCACCCTCCAAGCCCACACGTTGGCTTTCGGCTCCTGGAAGACGTCGCAGCATTTCCAGCCTCAGGACTTGTGCTCTTGACCCAGCCTCTTCCCCTGACTGGCTCCTTCTCACCCTTTAAACCTCGGCTTAGCTGGCATCCTCCCCATTTTTCTCCAACCCCGCACTAGTGACGCATCTCTCCGTTCGTAATTACCATTGGCTGGTTTGCCTGTCCAGTCTTGGCTTTCCCATCCAGACGGTAAGCTACATGAATGTGAGGGGAACACATTTATCCACTCACTAGAGCCCAGCACAATGCCTGGAGTAGAGCAGTCTCCCAATAGATGTTTGTTGAATGAATCAAAGAACACATGGCTGTGAGTTAGCTCAAAGCAGAACTTCCCTATAGTCAGAGATGAAGAAACATTCCATTACCCACCCGTCTAAACATTCCAGGCGGGTAGAAGCAAACGTTCTTCCACCCTGCAATGAATATCAACTTTCCGTGCACCGTCTTAATTCCCGATCACATTTGGATTCAGATATTTAAGAAGCTAGAGAAGCAAATGTTATACTGTGTCCTGAGAAAGCCCCTGAGGTTCTGCATTCAAGGTTAGAAAAGTTTCACTTTCATAAAGCCTAATAAAATCTTGCTTCCACCAAGCAGGCCGCGGAGACCGTACTCAGAGAGCCTACGGGGCGCTCTGGATCCTAAAAGCATGGAAACTCAAACTGTGACTAGAATACAGAAGTCAGTGGGACCTGCCAGGAGAAGGGCCTGAGGCCTGGCCGGGTCCAACGCAGGCACGGAGGAAGGGCCCCGAGAGGTTATGAACTGAGCAGATCTACACCCCGGCCGTGACATTTATAACAATAAATGATTCTCACCATTGCCACAGCTCACGGCAGTCCTCCTTAAGAACCGTGGACAAAATGCAAACACATCCTCACCCAAAAAAACCTAGGGGGAAGACAGGCTGTCTGTTCCTCCAGCCCCACTGATGTGGGTTTACCCATTACGCTCATGTAATCAGAAGAACATTAAACATTTCTAAAGTCTTCTCTTTTTTCCATGGCTGATTAAGCAGTTGGGAGCACAGAGTTTACTGTGAAAAAAGCAAACAATTATGTGCTATCCGAGGTAAACATTACCTGAGGAATGGAAGCTGGGATGTGCAGCCCCATTGTCAGTAGGGATTATCATTATAATACTTAAAATAACATTTATAACACTTACTGAAATTACACGAATGAAGTCTGCAGAGACACAGAAATGAAATCAGCTCAATGTGTTTTTATAAGAATACTGAAATCTCTGTCCCTTGGAGGAAAGTTATAGGCATTAACAGTTTTTGCTGGGCTTCCGTTAGCTGGTAAAATTTGAATACTGTTTCTTAGGTGAGCTCTAATCTTCTTTGAATCCTCCCAACACATTTTACCTGTAAAATATTGTAGTTAAAAATTTAGTTTGATGGAATGATATTTAAGTGCTTCTCCTCATCTAACTCCCTGAAAGCGCCCCAGAGAGTCTCCCCGTAATTTGTTCAAACGAAATAATATTTTCGTTTGCCCGTTTCTCTTTGTTGTCTTGCGTGATGAAAAGTAACATTTCTTTTCTTTCAATCCTATTAAGCGAGGCTCGAGGAATGCCAGCCACTCAATCCAAATGCGATCTGGCAGACAGGCACTCTGCTTAAAAAACGGGGCCTGCCAACCCGGGTTTCCTTCAGGGGTTGACATGTCACCAGGCATTGGAGCTGTGCAACATTTCCTGAGCAATAACCGGGGTTACTAGCAAGCGGAGTGGGTTTTTCCTTCTCTCTTTCTTTTTTTTAGCTGACACACTGGGCTGCTTGGCTCAAATATTCAGTCACTTGCACGTACTCTGTCTTCCCCCACTCTCGCAGCTTACCATGCTCAAGTCTCCTGAGCCTGCCTGACACCTACCCTCAACTGGTGAGGCTCTGGCCCCTTCTCCAATTGCAGGACTCGCCCTCTCGGGCAGCCCCTCCAGGCAGAAAGGGGCATGAGATCCTGCTCTAGTCCCTTCCTGAATCCACCGAGTCCCCCTTATTCCTCTTCCCATCCTACGTGACTTCCCTCCATACCACTGTCATCAACAAAGGCAGTTCAACTCACAAACTCCAACTCACTCTTCGAAACCTGCTATGAAATGTCACCTCCTCTCTGAAGCCCTCCCCAGCATCCGAAGGCATCCATGCTCCTGCAAATGCTTTGACTCCATCCAGAAAGATGTGATTAAATAAATTACGGTACAGCCATCCGATAAAACACTATGCATACTCTTTTTTGCTTTTTTATGGCATGAAACCAAGTGGGTTAATATGGAAATATGTCCATGGTAAAATGCTAAAAGTGAAGTAAGAAAGCTGCATAATAACAAATATAATTGATCCTATTTGAATAATACATGTGTATATGCATAGAGAACTCTTGGACGACACATAAAAATCAATGGGCGGGGTGGCTTCTGGGGAGTGGAAATTGGGGGAGGAGCCAAGAAGAAGGGAGACTCTATCATCTTTTATGTTATTTGAGTCTTTTTTCCATGAGCAGGGATTACTTTCCTGATTAAAAATAATAAAATCCATCTGTGTTGATGAGAAAGACTTAGTAGTGCCATTTTGAATTTCTATTTTTAACTCACTGGAATAAATGCCACTGTAGGACCAATCACCATCACCATCAGTCTTATCACACAACCTTCGCAACGGGCCACACTCCCTGTCTATATCTATATGTGAATGTCTTGCCAACATTACAAGTATGAATTTATTGTATATAAGGAAACCTTCTAAAGATGAGATTCTCTTAGTTCTCTACTCAAAACTAAGCTCCGACTTCCTCTCTCTATATCTGGCTGGCTAGAAAATAGAAGGAAAGACCAGCCAAGAAGAACCACAATGTGACCTCAGAGGCCATTCCTGGGCTACAATCTCAGGCAACAGAAAAGGGGTGGGACCCTTAGAGCCTTACTGACCTGATGGCCACCAACAGTCAAGTCTCTGGAACGTTCTGCCCAACTTCGGTTGATGGGTTTTCTCATTTCCTGAATGTTGCCACCCTTGGATAAAAGAATAGCTAGAACAATAGGGCCAGGAATACCGTTAGGGCACTGACATTTGGGTTCTTGATAAAGCTGCCATTTGATATTAGAAAAATACATTGTGATTAGTGAATTACACCCTAAATGGGGGAAAAAAAAAAAAAAAGGCACAATGGCAGCAACATTTCTGTTCTGTATGAAATGTCAATGGACCAAAATTATTTGAAAAAAAAGACATTTAGGCACAGAAACATTAAACCTAACAATTTTATTCTAATGACAAAACTGTCTTTACAAATACATTACTTACAGAAGTGCTCACACACTGTATATGCATTTCACACACACAGACATATATCATCAAGCTCAGCTGCCCAGAGAGTAAGGTAGTTGAGGCTGGAGACTGCACCAAATCCATACCCAGGAACACCAAGGTGGCCAGCACAGTGTGACACAGCACCAGGGAACAATCCGTAACATACATTGATCATGTTTAGGCTACTTGTACAACCAAGTACAGTGACCCTGGGAACAGCAACAATTTGTCCAGAAGTTGAGAACACAAATGATTTCTGCTACTTTGTTTTGTAAGTTAAAGGAAAATTAAATTATTTTAAATTAAGGGCTGAAATAACGGGCCAGAGGAAGTTAGAGCCTGGGGTGCTGAGGACTGTGTCCATCACAGACCTGGCTTGTTCACTGAGCAGAGGCAAGGCCTAGAAGGATGCTGGAATGACCTCAGATGACCACATGCACGGTCTTGCAGGCTTAAACAGTCCCTTTCCTAGATGCTGGTTTGTAGGCACCAATACCCACATGCCCAGGGAAGTAAGACACGGGAATGCAAACCTCCCCCATGGAAATGGGGGCTGTAGATGGCTAGTACAGGTCAAACAACAAAGAAGATCCCTCCCCAGTAGCCTCTGCGTCCCTTAGTAACTAGCTGTGGGTGTACAGGATAGGCCTGTCAATACCATATTAGGACCGGGGCCTCTACCATGGAATGATCTCTGAGTGGCCGCTATCTATTGCATAAGCCTAGGGCATCCTTTCCTCTGTCCTAAAACTATATTTTTCAAAGTTGATGGAGGCTGCTGACCTTTGGTTTTCTTGGACTTTTCTAACAAATCCATACCACACCCTTCCCAACCCATTCTGATGGAACTGCTGGGATTATCCATATTAGTCAGCTCAGGCTGCCATAACAAAATACTACAGACTGGGTGGCCTAAACAATAGAGATTTATTTTCTCACACTCTGGAAGTTAGAAGTCCAAGATCGAGGTGTCAGCAGGGTTGGCTTCTTCTGAGGCTTCTCTCCTTGGCTTGCAGATGGCCTCCATCTCGATGTGTCCTCATATGGTCTTTCCTCTGTGGGCACAGATCCCTGGTGTCTCTGTGTGGCCAAATTTCCTCTTCTTATATGGATACCAGTCATACGGAATTAGGGCCGCCCTAACAGCCTAGTTTTAACTTGCTCACCACTTGAAAGGCTCTGTCTCTAAATACAGTCACAGTCTGAAGTACTAGGGGTTGCGGCTTCAACATACACATCTGGGGAGACGTCGTCAGGTCTCTGTCATTCCAGATGGAAAGAGGTCACCTCTCTCATCCAGGTCATCCCCTGCCCTCATCATTTCATTTATGGGATGCACCTTCCCCCAGGCTTCTCCGGGTGGGGCATCAGAAACGGTGGTGGAATGCCAGGGAGAGATGACACGTTAGCTATCCCCTTTTCCAAATTACCTTCTGACTGTGCCTGAAGGAACATGAATATAACCTCACCCAGCCCCCTTCCAAGAGCGCCGCAGGGTGACAAGGCCCACATGGAAGACCCAGTGCAATTAGAAATAATCTAATCGTGGTCAAAAGGACAGAGCCATGGGTGCCCCCAGATCACGGACAGCGGTGGGGTGGGAGATCACTCAAGACAGAGGCAAGAACTCAGCCTCTCAGCATCACAAACCCCCACCCCACCCCGGAGGAGCAGCCGAAACCTCCCCTCCTACTCCCAGGTTCCCCTGAAATCCCGCATCCTTCAGACCCAGGCACCCACTATCACCCCATCGCCCCCGAGCAGCCAGCCAGTGTTGCACAGTCGGGGGCGAGCGGGGGAAGAATTTGTTGTGGTTGGTTTTGTACGCGTTTTTAAAAATCTATTCACGTGTGAGATGCAGCCTGCCTCTGCCACAGAGGGCATGCTTTGCAATCTGAATCGGCAAATTTGTTAACTGACTGTTGAGTCTAATGTTATACCACTATTCTGCCTCTCGTTAGCAACACAAATTACCGGCAATTAGCCGGCTGACTGTTCAAAGGCAGTTCAATTTCTTGTATAAAGAGAGCTATATAATGCTTAATGTATCTATCAAATGTAATAGCCCAAACAAAATTAATGATATGAATACAATGAGTGCTTATAAGGGATAATTACAAGGTGTCCGTCAAGAGAAGCTGCCATGGAGTCAGACACACAATTCGGGCAAACAACCACCCAAGTTGTCGAGAGGCTGGTCTAGGCTACTTGGAGAGAGAAGAGCCATCGTGGGGCCATTGTGAACTCACAGGCTCAGCCTCTTCCGGTGACAAGGCAGGAAAGGCAGGCTGCCATGGTGTCTGAAACACACAAATTGTGGTTTCAAACGTGGAATAAAGGGAGACCTTGGACAAGTCCCGGAGACTCCATTTCCTCATCTGTAAAATGGGAACAAGAGCACATGCCTCTCAGATCCCTAACCTGGCACAACACAAGCAAATGAAGAAGAGAGAGGTTTGCTGACTCTGCAGGCCTCGACCGGAGGAAGGTCGTGATTGCTGTCGATGTTACAATTGTTACGTAAGAATTTTCACGGTGAGGCCCAGCAGACTTCACTGGGCCCGCGTCACTGATGGAGTAGCGTGGCACGATACAAACCACACTTCCATTTAATTACCACCTTTTTTTTTTTCCTCCGGTAACTAAACATTTTCCTCTGCTCAGTATCCCTGGAATGGCAGGGCCATTCCCAGTGTATTACTTGCATATCTATAATTAAATAATTAAGAATTGTTCAAGCCCTTCCAAACACAACAAAAGGCGATGATTATTTCAAACCCACTTTAGGAAAAGTCAAGCCCCTATCAGCTCCATTTTTTGCTAATAGTTATGCAAGGCTGCACCAGCAGCATTCCCTCTTGCATGCCAGCACACCAATAAATTAAGATATTCCTGGCCGCATCTGCACGAGGGAAATTAGAGCATTACCTGGTCCCCGCCAGTGTGCCAGCTCCGAGCGGCAGGCGCAGCCCACGCTGGGCGACCAGCTGTCTGCGAATGTGGTGTGTGGATCTCAGCTCAGAGCCAGGGGATCTCTTAGGAGGCCTGCTCTAATATCACAACTGCCTCGCTGCAGGACTGTTCCCTTCACAGCACAGTATTCAAACACTTCTTCTGCCTCTTTCTTTCCAGCTCCGGACCAGAGAGAACCAGGACCCAGGGCCTCCGAGCTGGTCCCCAGGTGCTGAAACGTGCATGGCTGATTTTTTCCTGCTCGCCCTGAGCCCCTGCTGGAGAGAAGAGCAGTGAGGCAGGCACTTTGTTTTCTGAAAGCCCAGCCCCAGCTGCCGGGGAGGCGGAGCGACCTCGTTCCTGGTGGCTGTAGCATCGCCGGGCACAGCGTCTTAGGCTCTGATGGGGACAAGCGGCCCTTGTAGAGGTTTAAATGCCAAAATGATTCCAAGATGGTTCACACAAGCATAAACTCACTGTCCCAAAAGGAGGCAAAGACCCATTTTCCCAGAAGTGGGTAGAGGCTTCTGACCTGAGCGGCTAATTCCAAGCGTGTGTACATCTCAGGAGACCGTCTTCAGCCTCCAAAGTGTTCCTTTAAGTCTGAATCCCCCTCCCTCACAGGGCTCCCCAGACCCTGACCGTGACAGACAGGCCCTGGAAATGGTCCCTGGCTTTAGACAAACAAAAGCAAAGAATGGAACGCCTCTGGCCTTGGGTCTGGCAAATGCACGCACATGTACCAGGCATCCAGGATGCAGCCTCTTTGGCAAACAGAGCTGCAGGCCTCCTGGACCAGAGCTGGAGCTCGGCTGGCCAGCTTACAAGCAGTGGGGGTCCAACAACCGACTGGGTAGGGGTCGCGGGGATGAGCAGAAGGGGCTGCCGCTGAGGCCGAGGACTGAGATGAGGGGCTTTGATGCTGGGGTGTGGGAGAGGGTGAGGACATTTTCAGGCACGTTGAGCTGGATGGTCAGCAGGCAGCTGGCTGTGAGGGTGGACCATGAAAGAGAAGGAAGCTAGGGCTGGAGACTGTAGATTTGGGGGTCAGATGTGCATGAGGACAAAGCTCAGGGGGTGGTCAACAGGGTCCAGTGGCCTAGTAGGACTACAAAAGTCATCAGCTTCCACAATCAGGAGTCACTGGTGACCCTGGAAAAAAGAGTTTCAAGGAGCATCATGCTCTCTTTAACGCCTCTGAGCTTTTGCTGTGCTCACCACCTAGAATTATCTTTCTCTATTCCCTCTAGTAAACTCCTACTTGTCCATCAGAGGCCCAGCTCAAATGCCCCTCCATTTCAAACCTCCATTGACCACCCTCTAACTTCACATATCTGCCCCACCCACACATAATTCCCCAACCCATTCATTAGTATTAAGAATTCACAAAATAAAATTAAAAAAAAAAAAAAAGGGCTTCCCTGGTGGCGCAGTGGTTGAGAATCTGCCTGCCAATGCAGGGGACACGGGTTCGAGCCCTGGTCTGGGAAGATCCCACATGCCGCGGAGCAACTAGGCCCGTGAGCCACAATTGCTGAGCCTGTGCGTCTGGAGCCTGTGCTCCGAGAGGCCGCGATAGTGAGAGGCCCACGCACCGCGACGAAGAGTGGCCCCCGCTTGCCACAACTAGAGAAAGCCCTCGCACAGAAACAAAGACCCAACACAGCCATAAACAAATAAATTAATTAATTAAAATAAAATTAAAAAAAAAAAAAGAATTCACACATTCACGTGTCTACCTCTCCCACTGGACTGGAAATTCCTTTAAAGTGGGGGGGGGGGGGCTCTGTTTGCCTTGGATCAGGGTCTCCAGCACTCAGTGCAAAGCCTGGCACAAATTTGGCAGATAAAGGCTAGGCATGAGAGGAAATAGAGTCCAAGCCTGAGGCAGAGTCAGAGATCCTGTAGATCTTCCCCAAGGCAGGGGGGCTGCCTCAAGAGGTTGTGCCTGGGGTTGACCAAACAGGCCAGTTGCCAGAAGGCCACAGGGATCCTGCAAGATGTACTGGTGCACGGGGACGAACACCTTCCTACGCTGAGCACACCTGGCCTCTGCCCGGATGGGTGGCAGCCAGCTCCAATCTTGCACACACGGAGGCTAAGCCTCATCCCCAAAGGACAGAACTCCCTTAGGGTCCCATGAGGACCATGCAAAGTAAAAATGGAATTCTTCTCCATTTCCCTCCATCTGGGTATGAGCTGCTGCAAATTGGGCTACACCCTTCCCATGGTTTCACGGGTAGGTTAAACTCCACCCAAGCTGGTCTCATCAGTGCCCAAACATGCTACATCCTTCTGGTCGTCTTTTTGGACCACTCCATACGCCATATTCTCTTTCCTGATGAAAAAGTGTACTCCATCATTTAATAATAAATTGCTTATAACATGAGATGTTTTCTGTAGCTATGCCTGCCTCCCAAACATGTCAAAAGCTTCCTGCACCTTTCCAATATCTTCCTTGATCCAGGAGTACAGGAGTTCACTAAGTGTATTTGATAGACAAGTATCAGATAGACAGCCGTCCCTCAGTATTCGCCAGGGATTGGTCCCAGGACCCCTGCAGACACCAAAGTCAGAGGATGCTCAAGTCCCTTATAAGATATGACATTAGTATTTGCATACGACCTACACACATCCACCCTTTTACTTTAAATCATCTCTAGATTACTTATAATACCTTATACAATGTAAATGCTATACACATAGTTGTAAACACTATGTAAATAGTTGGTAGTGCACGACAAATTCAAGGTTTGCTTTTTGAAGCTTTCTGGAATTTTTATTTCCAAATATTTTTGATCCACAGTTGGTTGAATCTGTGGATGTGGAACCCGTGGATAAGAAGGGCTGACTGGACAGGAAAAGTGCCGCCTTGCTACCCGTGGCAGACATTGCCAATCAAATGCCTATCTGCTCTCTGTGATGAATGATTCACTCAGGGAACTGGATAGCTCCCGCCAATTTTATCTGGTGGCTGCGCTCCACACAAAACAGAAGGAGCTGGGAAATGCAAGACTTCCGGGCGGCCCAAGAAGGGACTGCTCAGAGTGGCAAAGTGCTCGGATGGTGTCCCTTTCTGAGGTTCTCCCCAGCCCCCCTCTGTCGAAAGCTGAAGAGGTCACAGAGAATCAGGAGAAACAAAAGAAGGACCACCATCCCATTTCTCAGCATTTCTACCAAGAGTCACCGTGACCCTTCTTCCCACTCGACATTCTAGTTTTCAGCAGCTCAAAGTCCAGAGCAAAGAGGGAACCCCATCTCCCTGGGACGTGCCCTTATCCAGGCTTCTGGCTGCCCACCCAACCAAAATCAGACAAAGAGGTAAGACGAAAGGTGGGGAACTCTGACGCAATTCATTGGCTGCCTTTAATATTCGTTTATAAACATTCTTTCTTCCTCCTTTGCTACTTGCTCTTCTCTGGGCTAAGAAACGTAGCTCAAGACCTGATCTGGGTATCACTTTTCAAATGCCCAAATCCCTGTAAAGGTTTAGTGTCTAGCTGTGTGCATTTTGCTCCGTATTAACATGTTCAATGGAGTACTTTGATTTTTTTTTTTATCTAGACGCCAGAAGCTGGTGAATATATGCTTCATAGCTTCAGATAAACCTTTTGTTCTTCTGGGGCTGATCAGCTGGTAGAGCAGCGAGAGGGAGAAGGGGAGGGGAATTCACAGGGGCTCAGCGGTTTCAAAAAGTCAAATTACCTCTGAGCCATAGCAAGGCTGATAATTTAAATGAAAAAATATATATACAGGCTGCAGCACACAACACCGTCTCTGGTAGGACTTTTAATGAAGCCCCAGTTGTGATGACACTGAAGCCGGGAACGCTACAGTGGGATAATTACTTGGCTCCCACACAGCTGAGTTCCATAGATGCATTATTAACGGCACATTCCTCGCCATAACGAGAGCTGAACAGAGGTAAGCTCCGCAGACCTTGGTGTCCGCCATTAGCGGCCTGGCACAAACACAAATGAGTGTTTTCACAAAAGCATGCAAAGGTTGTGAAATTCCAGCAAATCCTGTGCTGGGAGGTGGAGATGGGGCGGGGATGGGGGGAAGGGAGGTAAGAGGATGTGTGTGTGTGTGTGTGTGTGTGTGTGTGTGTGTGTGTATGTGTGTGTATGTACAAACACACATATATATTTGGTCCATACAGACGTGACCGGAGATGTCACCTTTCCGTGCACAATGTACTTGGAGTAGGGCAACCTGGGAAATTATGGAGTCAGAACACATTGATTTTCCTGCAACAGATCCAGGCGGCAGCCCTGATGAAGAATTACAGAGGAAATTCAATAACCTAATTCTCCTCCAACCTGGCCCTGCCGCGCCTGCAGCCCTGAGCTTACCTGGCTGGGGCCACGGGGCGGCGCCTCCTGGCCTGGGCGCGCCGCACAGCCGGGCTCCCAGCTGGGACTGCCAGACAGCGCCCCTCCTCAACCCCGGTTCCATCCCCGAGCCACAGTGCTCTCTCAGGCCGCCTTCTCAGAACATGCAGGGAGAGCCAGCTGCCTCAGAGTCCAAGGGTCTTCTGGAAAGGCGTAAGCCACAGATATGGGTCTTCTTGCTCCCCACTCACCCCCATTAAAGCTGGGGACAAAGACGCATGTACTGTTATTCAGGGCCAGAGGGACCCTATGCACGTCCCACACAGAGGCTCCAGGGCACGGGGGTGACTTAGAGGAGACTGCTGAGAAGCCGGCGCCCGGCCCTGCGCTTCCCCGTGGTCTTCTCCTCGGTTTCACTTCCCCTGGAAGCGTCTGTTTCAAGGTGACCCTGTTTCGCGAGTTAGCCCCAGCGTCTCCCGCCTGCTCACAGAACCAGGGGCCTCCCAGTAATTAACACCCGCACTTGATGAGGTCCAGCTGGCAAACTGAAGCGATGCCAGCATCCTCCGCTCGACAACCTGGGCTCCTCCAGCCAGGCCCCAGCGAGGGCCCCTCCCTCCACGGCCGTTCTGGCCACCCTTTCCCCGGAGAAGGTGAAAGTCACCCACCTAGCATGGATGTTCACAGGAAGTTGTTTATAACAGTGAAAAGCTAAAAGCTCCGACGGGGAATATACATCGTGGCACTTCGGAGAGTGGAACACCAAGCAGCCACTAAAAATGATGGTGTAGAGGTGCGTGTGCTGACGTGGGGTATTATCACTGTATCTTGTTGGGGGAAACGGTTACAAAATAGTATGGACGTTATAAATCCATTTAAAACTAAACACGTGTACAAAAGAGTACGCAGTGATTCCATTCGTATAAAGGAACAAAAACAGGCACCACTGTCTTTGCTGTCAGAAGTCAGGATCCTGGTTATTCTGGGGGGTGGGACTGCAAGGGGGCAGGAGGTGGTCTTCTGGGGTGTAGGTGACGCTGTGTCACGATCCAGCGCCATCTGACCTGATAGGTTCAGTCTGGGAAAATGCAGCTAGCTATATGCTTATGACATGCGAGGTTTCCTGTAAGTTATGCATCAATAACAAGTCATTACCTATTTATTGATATGTGTACTTCTCTCTATAAATATCAAACTTCAATATGTTTTTTAAAAGTGTTTACGTGTATGTGAACACAGAGTCAGGAAAGGTAAACAGCAAATTGTTAACAGCAGTTTTCCCCAGGCAGGTGAAAATGAGGGTGATTTCTCTCTCTTCTTTCTATTTATCAGCATTTTTTTTTTCTGGTAAGGAAAATATATTACTTGAGGAAAAAGAAAGAAAACAACTTAAAAAGAGAGGGGCGACTCGCCCGAAATGATAAGGAACATTACCAATTAGCAAAATAAATAATAACAACCACCACATCATCGTCATCTGCTCAACAAAGGAAGCACTCAAATGTAGTTTGGGACCCGTTCCGCCCAAGCCTTCTGGATGCTCCCCTGGAAAAACGGGGACAGAATTCTGCAGAAGTCACTTGCAGAGTGAATTGCTTTTTCCCTGGCCCAGCCCCTGAGCCCTGTGAACCAAAATGTAAATAAACAGCCCTACGTGCCAGTTCATCGCTGCAGAGCTTATCACGGTCACCCACACGGTCCAGGAGCCGCCACGTGCGACGGGAAGGTGGTTAGACAAAAGGCGAAGCACGCGAGAAGTTCAGACCCACTTGGCAAAGGTGGGTGACCACCCCACCCCATCCCCACCCCCGCTCAGCCAGGGCCCACCCACCCACAGGGTTATCCCCTCCCCACCCCTGTACCCCTCCTTGCTCATTTCAGATCACTTTCTAACAGATCGATCTCAACTGCTCTGTTCCCCAGTTCATATGCCCAATTTCCCACTGATGTTCAAAGAACAGGTGAGAAGATATAGGAGGTTAGCCAGGTATCAGACTAGACGCAGCTCGTAGAGGAAGATGCCGGTCATCCAGGCCGACTAATTATTTGCCCCCAGCCCAAACCAGCATCTTTTAAATACCTAATTAAGATTTGTTTAGAGGGGAAGGGAAGGTTGCGTTGGGAGAGTGAAAAGAAGGGGGGACCCCTGGTGGCGACTGCAGGCTCTCTGATGCTATCCCCAGCAATCCACTGCTGACCCCAGACCCATCTGCAGGCAGCAGAACAAAAGCTCTGCCATGAGCAGCCCCCGCCCCTTGGAAGTTGTTAGGAAAGCTCATCCCTCAAGTCTGCTGGGACCTCCGCAGGACCCTCCCTCTATGAAGTCCCATCTGGACATACTTCTGGTGGGGCTGTAGCACCTCCCACAGGTCGGCTCCCAGACTCTGCCCTGCCTCTGTGCTTGTTTCTCCCTGTGTCAAGTGGAAAAGCTAAACTGGAGCCCTAGCTCACATTCCTAAGTTACGAGGGGGCCTTGGATCTCCAAGGAGCCCAGAGACTGAGTGAAGATTATTTAGCAAAGCACAAGGGGAAAAAAATCACTTCCTACAAGAGGGCAGACCAAGAACTTTGCCAGGGACTCAGAAGGCAGCAGTTTCTATCTGAGATGCTCTCCAGGGTCCCTGGTAGAAAGGTGGTGAGCTCCTCACCGGACCCAGCAGAGGGCCTCCCACAGCGCCTGAGGGGCCCCCAGAGGCGGCTTCCCCTTCCCTGCAGGAGATCAGTACGAAATGTTGTCCTAGATTACTGTTTGACCCTGGATGGGTCAAACCAGGAGAAGAGAACCCCCCAAAATCACTAGCAGCACGAGGCAAGTCCTTGAAAAAACCCCTCCCCCAGCTGCCTGCCCTCAGCTGGGCAGGGGGGTGCGGGTTCCAGGTAGAGGCCCTGGTACTGGCCTCCCCCAGCATGAAAAAAGGATATTTTCTGGATTAAGAACCAAAAGCAGCAGACTTCCTTTCGCAGATTGCTCTGGGTGTTCTGAGACCAGGGTCCAGTTGTCTCTCTTTATGAAAAATTCCACACTTCCCTTCCCTTTGGAACCTCATCCCTGCCTCCCCTTCCACCAGAAAGTTTGGTGCAAAGAAGTGACCATAGACCTGCACTGTCCCAGCCAGCAATTTCAGTGCTGAGAAGCCCCCAGGCCTCTCTCAAGGAAGAGGCTGGTTCCTCAACAGAAGGATGCCTGCCTGACTGTCTGTCTGTCTGTCTGTCTCTCTCTCTCTCACACACACACACACACACACTCACAGACTCAGAAACACACAGGTACACAGCAAAGGGAGCTGCCTGTCACTCACACTCAGATACACGCACGTGCGCGCGCACACACACGCTAAAAGAAATACAGACATATACACACAGATACATGCACAAAAACAGAGAAGAATCCCCACAGGTGCAAATACATAGAATCAAGAAATAATACAAGGCCACAAACATACCCAAACCCAAAACACGGAAACAAACCCACAGACAGCAAACCCATTGACCCAAAAAACACACATCCACCAAGACACCAAAACACATAAACTGAAGACTCAGAAGCAAACCCACAGGCATGCAAATGTAGAGACACAGGTAAATACAAGCTACACACAAACTCTCAACAACAACAAATCAGATACACAGAAACCAACACCCAGGCTCAGAGACACACCCTCAGATAAGGCTGTCAACTCAGAAGTCCCGGGAGAGCAAGGAGGGTAGAAGCAGGCTGGTTATTACAAAACTGGACCTCGGTCAGCTGCTCCAAGCATGCAGGCAAGGCCCAGACAGGCTCTTTCAGAGCTCCTTGGTGACCTCTTTCTTGCTTAGGTCCTTAAACTCCCCCTCCCAACCCTGGCCGTTTTCAGAGACCCCGACAGCAAGCTTCCCATCACAGCGCCCAGTGGAGGGCAGGGATTGATGCAGGGTGACACTCTCCTGTGTCTCCTCTTGCTTGTTTGTCTCCCAAATAAGGACTGTACAAAAGAAGGGCTCCCTGCCACCCAGGCTGCAGATGGGGGTTCCCATGGGGCAAACCCACACCTCATTGGCTGCAGAAGGAAAGTGAGAATCAAGGTCAAATCTTTATAAACCCCAAGACTAAGTGAGCTCCCAACAGCCCCGGATCCTGCCTGCATCTGAATTCTGCTAAAGCACTCCATAGTATCTTCACACCCTCCCAGCCACAGACCCCTTTAGCCCGTCTGATTTATACAGAGAGTGGCAACTCTGATATTTAGCACTCCACAGGCAGGATTCACAGATAAGAATTCTATTTAAAAAATACAATATCTATCAATATCCCTACCCAACAATAGGCTGATAAAATTTTAATTTTTGCATCTAGTCAGTTCTTAACAAGTAAATTAGGGATGAACTCAAATACTGAACTCGGTTTCACTCATCTTGAAACATCCACTGAAAATAGCACCAAACTTTCATACCACACTCGCTTCCCGGAAAATAAACATATCAATTGTCTTTTTAAACCTCTATAGTATTTTGTCAATATTATTTTATTACAGCAGAGAATGTATAAATATTTTATTATAAACCAAAGGCCTAAAATAAACAGTTTAGTAAATAGTTATTACATTACAAGGAAAAACATCTGTGGAAACTGCTTTCCATGTAATTATTCTTGCTATTTTACATTAGCGCTCAACGTGAATTTCTTTGGCACTAATGTTTCACTTGTTCTAAATCTTCCTCCTTGTTGCTATTATTAAAATCTTAAAAAGGTGCCAAATCTTAAATGAAGAAAAAAAATGATTCACTAGAAATTATTCATATCACAGTGAGCCGCTACTAAACCTGGCAGGGGTGCAGTATTTTAGGTGAAATTAACATAAAATATACAACAGCAAATTATCCAGGAAATAGCTATGTTCTTTACAGCATGCTTTTACATTCAGAAAAAAATGTTCTCCTTCTCCATCTCTTCGTACAAAGCCACAGATAGCTCCATTCTGGCAAGTTTTAAAGGGAAAGTAATGGATTTGTCAAAGGGGTAAGGGCGTTGAGAACAGACTAACAAATAGCTCATGGGTGGATCAGCCTTAGGTAATTACCAGAGACTGTCAGAAACGTAGAGAAGGCAAGAAAAACAGCCCGCAGCTTTCTTTCCCCTCGATTCCAGAGAATGTATTTCCTCTCACAGGCCTCAGCTCTTTCTCCTAAACACAAGAAAAACTGTAACACCGTATAAAATGCAAATCTCGCTGTAAATATTTTATAAAATTGTTGCATACATCCCAAAAGCTATAGGTCTTAATTGAGAGCAGGCGATTTTTCTAGTCAATATATGGAAATGGAAAATGCTAATTTGTGTTTTTCTACTTATGAAAAACCCTGGAGAACAGCAAGCACAAATGCACTCACTTTAATATTATAAATATAATTTGGATCCCTCTTTACCATCCCCACAGCCCTGGTTTTTATCTCCCTGTGGCTGCAGCAGGAGAGATAGAGAATCACTTTCACAGCATCAGCCCGGGAAGACGGCCTCAGATGATGGCAGGGGGGTACTTCGGGCCCTGAGCCGTGTGCCCCCGCACCTACCATCTGCACCACCCACCCCCGGGAACTGACAGGCAGGGGCCCCATGCTAGGAGACAATGCCCCGTGTTCCGTTCCCCAAGGCTGAGCGAAGGCAGGAGCTTTGGCGGTGTGGCTCCTCTCTCCCCTGCTGGCCCTTCTTGGGCCTCGAGCTCCATCTGACCACCTCAGAGCTCCTTCTGGGTAAGGAGAAACCTCTCTGAGTGCCACCCCTGGAGCTGCCATAATGAACGGCAGCAGCTGGCAAGATGGCTGGAGTGCTCCAAGTGGGGAACGCCTCTTTGCAAACACCAAAGAGAGATTAAGGCCTCTGCCAGTGATCCCCAAGAGCCGGTCCCTCCTGGGCCCACAGCCTACACCTCCCATGCACATCCCGTCAGGAATGCAGGGGTTCTCCTACCTAGACCTGCACTGTCCACTACGGCAGCCGCCGGCCACATGTGGCTACTGAGCACTTGAAATGTGGCTGGTTCCCAGCGCAAAATAGACACCAGATTTTGAAGGCTTACTATGAAAAAGAGAATGTAAAGAATTCTCATTAATAACTTTTTAAGTTGATTTTATGGTACAATCATACTAGTTTGGATATATTGGGTTAAATAAAAATATTTTATTCCATCTGTTTCCTTTTACCTCTTTTCAAGGCGGCTAGTAAAGATTTAAAATTGCACACGTGGCTCGCGTCTTATTTCCCCTGGACGGCCAGCTCTGGAGAAGGCTCTGGCTTGCTGTGCATAAGCCCGTGTTGTGTTCACGCGTGTCAGCGGCTCTCTCACACACTGTGTGAGCAGGAGGTCCCCAGCTTCACGATCCGAGAGCTCTACAGTCCTCAGAGTCTGGGATGCTATGATTCCATAAATCCGTATGTCCACAGTTCTAAGAAAGCACTGTGATGCTAAGAGATTCTATCACCATTGCTCCCCAGCATTTAACAAAGGCTTTACAACGACAGTCCTCTGGCCAGGGTCTTGCCCAGTCCTCAATCAAAAAGAGCTCAAGTATTTGGCAATCACAGCCCCCTTCCCCCACCCCTTCATGAGCCCAAACACAGCTCGGCCCTCCCTTCGCCACGCACCCCAGGAGCCTCCCCAGCGACTCCTGCCCTCCCTGGCTCACTCTGCCCAGAATGCAGAACAGGTCCTATTGGGAGAGCTTGTCAATCACACACAGCGTTCACCAGTGTGTTTTTCTCCCCCTGGAAACCATTCCTCAACTTCTCCTCAAATTTGTGTATTTGAAGAAAACATCCAGGAAGCAGAAGGGCACATTTGGAGTTAAGGGACCTGGATAAAACTCCAGGCTCTGCACCTTCCCCAGCTGTGAGAACTTTGGTACATTATTGAACCTCTCCTTGCCTCAGTTTCCTGACATGTCAAATAGGAAAAATACACCTTAGATATTTTGGGGGGAAAGTTGAAATAATGCACACAAGGTGCCTGGACATACTACACACTCCATAAATAGTAGCTCTTAATATTTTTACTATTATTATCATTTTTTCACTCCAGAACTATCCCATGACTCAAAGTCCTTGGGTACTTGGACCATCATTCTAGGGGCAGAAGCAGGGTGGGGGGGGAACTGGTTGCAAAGCCAGAGTGAGGCCTGTGCGGAGGAAAAAGGGCAGGGGCCTGGAAGACCTTTCCTGACCTCAGTGCTGGCAGACCCTGGCCAGTGAGCACAGACCTGGGCAGAGGTTCCACTGCACGAGAAACTCAGGGAGGGGTGCCCAACCCTCCAGAGACTCAGGCCCTGTACTCCTGGGTGTGCAGAGACACTCAGAAAGTCCAAGGGGAGGACTGTTTGCTGAAGAAACCCACTGATTTACTTCCAAGCATTTTTGATGGTGTATCACCAGGGAAATATCCAGGGTGAGGGACGGCAATGTTAGGACTGGATGGAAATTATTTAAAATTAATGCAGCAACTGTTTGCTGTAAATGGCCACTTCCACAGGGTCCTGAAGTATTAGGGGGACCATATGAAACTGCCATTTTCTGTAGGTCAAAAACTGGATGTTCAACCTAATAGCTTTAACACCTGAAAGCAGGTTGACTCCTGCAGGGGATGCAAGGCTGCATTGTTTTAAGGAAGTCCCAGTTTCTGAACTCTTCCCGGCACACCTTGGGCTGAAAAGAAATCCCTCCCCAAATGTGTACACACACAGACATGCACACACATTAGCTTGTTTGCCTTTGAATTCACCTACAGATTACAAAAAAAAAAAAAAAAAACAAGAAAGGAGGGAAGGAAGGAAGAGGGAGGAGACACGATCCCATCAGGCCCATGCAACAGCAAACTTCCATGATCCGAAGAAAAACGCTGGGATTCACTAGGCACTCTTTAAAATTCAAGGAAGCCCTTTCCCCATACACTGTCCCCATTGCAATCAGTGGACAGAAGTGCGGGTCCAGG
The DNA here is from genome assembly GCF_028021215.1 of Eschrichtius robustus. Lineage (NCBI taxonomy): Eukaryota > Metazoa > Chordata > Mammalia > Artiodactyla > Eschrichtiidae > Eschrichtius > Eschrichtius robustus. The sequence continues at coordinate 35,078,537 of NC_090842.1, read as the reverse complement.
CAAAACCAACTAATAAGAGAAGAGACTCCGTCACTGAGTGTTCCCTTGACAGGCCAAGCACTTGACGTTGGATACTTTAATCCTCTCATTTCACAAATGTGTAAACCAAGACCCAGAGAGGTTAAGGAACCTGCACAAGGTCACACAGCAAATGGGTGGCAGAGCCAGATCTGAACCCAGATCCCAAGACCTCAGAGTCAAAGCTCATAAACAACATGCTGGGCAGAACACTGGGCTCAGACCTGGAGCTTGGGTCCCTGTCTGGACTCATCAATCACTCTTCATGCCTCATTGCCTCCACCTGTCAGATGGAGACCATGGTCCTGACCTCATCCTCCACACAGGAATGTGGCTAGGATGCAAAGACAAGATGCATGTGACATCTGAGTTTGAAAAGTTCAAGTCCACTAATTCTTCTTATTCTCATTACTGACACCTACTAAGTGCTGGACTCTGGTCCAGGCACTGGACGGACAGGCAAAAACGACATAGACAAGGCCCCTGGTCCACCTGGAAAGACAAACACCGCACAGACAAACACATGAGTACACGAGACGATTGCATATTACAAGAAGCGCTACGAACGAAGGAAATAAAACGGGGTGGATTGGAGTGACGAGGTTGGAGTCGGGGTCAGCCCGGAGAGGAGGTGCCACCTGGCCGTGAAGGAGGCAGTGGTGTGGAGGGCTGGAGAGGAACAGTCCACAAAGAGGGCACAGAGTGTCCGAGAAGAGGAAAAAGTCGGGTGTGGCCAGAGCGGGGTGAGCAGGAGGAAGGGTAGGAGGTGAAGTCGTGCGGCGGGCAGGGCCTCGCGGGCGGGGAGGGTGGGCAGCACCCTGGAAAGCTGGCTGCATCTACTCCAACTGAACATTTCCCCGCCCGTGAGCCAGTAGCTCAGGAACCTCCCGGTTACGCAAGCAAAGGCACGCGTGCGTGTGACCACAGAATACCCCTCCGCAGATACGACCCCTCTGCAGATGGCCTTAGCAGCACTACTCATAACAGCCCCCACCAGGAGCAACCCAAACACCCAGCATCAGCAGGACACACGGCAAACTGGGACACGTTCATACAGGGGCTATAACACGGCAATAAAAAGGCACAAACCCCTGATAACGCAAACAAAGATGAACCTCACCAACGTTAACAGTGAGCTACAGAAGCCAGACACAAAAACCACACAGTGTAGGATTCCGTTGACACGGCGTTCAGAGGCAGGTCCAACTACCCTCAGGTGGTAGAGGTCAGAGGAGCAATTGCCCTGGGGAAACTGCCGGGGGGGAAGTGGGCTATTGTTGGTGTGGGTTGGGTGGGCACATGTATGTCACAGAACATCACTCAATACTCAGAATGTTCGTGCCCCTGACTGTATGTAAGTGAGGCCTCAGTTAAAAGGGGGCAACGTGGAGGGATCTTCCCCAGATGTCGAGACAGCAGAGACCCCTCCCTCGGGGCGGCTCCTGCACCGGCCCTGCGTCACGCACGCGCTCTCCACGAGGACATGATGATCTGAGGACACCCTGCAGGAAGACAGCCCAAAGCCAGACCAGCAGAACCCAGAGCCCTCAAACCAACCTCAGGTTTCTAAAATCTGGGTCAGTCAGACAAAATTCTGGGCAACTTCTCACCTCAGTTCTCCAAGCCAAGAAGAGGTGTGATTTGGTCCCCACGGCTGTGGAGACAAGGCCAGGCCACTCCGAGGCCCAGCAGGCCACGGTGCACTGAGGCCCCTTCCCTCTCCGGGAGCAGGAAGGGAACCGGCCAACGTTTATTACTCGCCGGCAGCGAGATTGACTGCAGGCCTCCTTCGCCCACACTGAGCCATTAGCTCGTAATGGCCCCGAAGGCTCCCTCAGTCACAGACCCAGGCCAGAGCTCGTGGGCTCCAACACCAAAGATACTAATGACTACCACATTGCCGAAATAAATCATCAGCACTCAGAAGGGGCTCCGGCCAGGCCGGCGGCTTCCAAACTTCATTTCACGAATTTCCCCTTAATACTCAGCTGCCTCGGCGGTGAGGCGGTCCTCGGGTGGACACATCATCAGCAGGCAAAATTTCTCTGATACAGTGTTTATAAAGGAAGGATGGAAAGAAGAAAAACAGATGACTATCCACCTATACAACGCTTCAGGATTCCACATAGGTGGAAATTTGGAGACTGGAGCAAAATCCCCATTTGAGATTCCCCCAGGAGTTTGACAGTCCAGAGCTGGCAGCAGGAAGTGCCCACGGAAGGCATCTGGAAAGTGTGTTCCAGGGAACACTGCTCCCTGTAGACAGACGCTCCATACAGAGGGGGCTCCGTGACCGTATGGGTACAATTTGGCACGGTGTTTGAGGACATGGAGTCTGTAGCCAGATCACTTGGGTCCTAACCCTGGCTCTGACTCCTGCTGGCTGAGTCAGAGTAGCCTTAGGCAGACTACTTTTGCCTCTGTGCCCCTTGATTTCCCCATCTCTAAAATGAGAGAATAGAGGGGTCTCTCTATCCCAAAGTTCTGGTTCCCTGCCACTGTCAGAGGCTGGCTGACATGACCTCTGGCAGGGCAGCCACGTAGGCCGCAATGCGAATGGTGTTCCCTAGACTTGTGCAGTGTACAACCTGCACAACCATACCCTGCAGACCTGAGTGCTGTGGTGTTCCTGCCACTCAAAGAATCCCTCTGGGGGCTGATGTGAGAATTAAGTGGAACAGCTGATGTAAAGTGCTCAGAACAGGGCCTGGCACATAAGTAAGTGCTATAGGATTGTTTGCAATCACTATCACCACTGTAATCACCATGATGTTAACATTCTGAAAGTCCTACGGGAAAGAAATCTGGTTAACACAGTGACATGCTCACTTACTCCATGCTCACTTCAGTCATGCTATGGCCAGAGTGTGGTTCCTGGAAGGGCAAATTACTTGCTCAAGGTCACAAAGCACATGAGCGGAGCACAGACTGGAACTAGACCTCCTACCTCCCAGGCTGCAGCTCGTTCCCATAAAAGGCTCTCACCCCACAGCCTCCAAAGGCAGCACTCTCTACAAACATCAGTAATACAGAGGTCTGTCCAGGGAAGCTGTGAGCAGGCCTCTGAGTCCCAGGAAAAGCTCCAGGCTTCTCTCTGGGCCCTGCTGCCCCATGGGTCCATGCTCAGACCTTGGGACCTAAAGGCAACACTCAGGAACACAGAAGCAGCTGGAAAGCATCCTCCCAGCCTGCCTGCCTTCCTGGAGGAGGCAGGAGCCAGGGTCTCTTTCCTCGACACTCCTGGGGCTCTCCCCAGACCCCAAGCTGCCCTCTTCTCCTTCCTCAGCATCGTCTCCCCTGGCACTCAACCCATCTCTCTGGTTGATCTGAAGTTCTCAATCTACAAACCTTAACTTTGGTCATCGAGTCTTGTTCTACCTCTGAATCAACTCTGATTCTGGCAATGTGTCTTACACACGGTGCTCAGCTATTATTTGAGTGGGACTGAATTTCCAGGCCATAATACTATCCCAGCCTAGCCTCCCCAGGCTTCCTTCACTGGACTAGAGATGCTCAGTATTACTCCCTAGAGGCCTCAAAAATAATAGAGAGAGGGGTCAGAGTCTAGTTCATCACTGCCTCTGCCAGGAAGCCCTCCTTGACTTCTCCAGGCCACCTGTTTCAGCCTTCCTTGAACACTGTTCTCTCTGACAACCAATCCCACCAGCCTGCACGTTACCTAACTGCCCTCACCCCCATCCTGCTGCCAGGCCCTTGAAGGCAGGGTCTGATGAGGACTTATTCATCTTTTCCCTCCCCTCCAGCACGGAGTACAGAGCTGGGCACTGGGAGGTTATCACAACAGAAGATGCCCAGAGCCTTGGCAACCCAGGCTGGGGTTGCGGCGGGTGTCAAGAGGGGTGGTATAGGAGCAAGTGGATCAGCTGGCAGGCCACGATGCCATCCTGCAGACCACGGAGAGCCCAGTGAGGCTCGGGTGGGTGCCAGTCTCAGCAGAACCTTCCACTTCACCTATCATGGGATCAGAAGCAGACCCCAGTAGCCCCACCCAAGTGCCACCCGCCCAGGAAAACAGGGGCCTAAGCAGAAGGCTCTGCAGGCTGGGTTTGGACCAAATTCCTTCTCAGCGGCCGTACATTTCCAGCATACAGGAATTGCTTCTGCCGATTCAAAACCAGGTCAGAGAAAACCGTCTCTCGTTTCCGGCAGGGGTGAGCGTTCCTCCCGGGGAAGGGCTCCGCAAAAGTCTCCAAACCGAGCACGAGAGACAAGTGGGAACCAAGCCTCATTCCCTCAGTGGCCCCGCGGCTGCCAAAATTACTGACAAACTGACCTACAAAGAGAGTTTCTATTTTACGAGCAAACCCCAAAGGTTAACAGCAGAGCCGCCAGCGGGGGATCCACACGGAGGAGCGGAAGCTTCCCCAGCAGCACCCGCGTGGAGCCTGGGCACCTCAGCTTCGTGGAGAAACGTGTCTCTGAAATGCCAAGGAGAAAGGGAGGAGCGAAGGAGGAGCTTCCAGAACCGTGGCTGGAGGGGAGAATCTGGATGTGAGGACACCGGCCCATCGCCAAGATAGCCTCTCTGTCCCAAAGCTGTGGGTCATGGCCACTGTCAAGGGCTGGCTGGAGGCACCTCCGGCAGGGCTGCCATGCAGACGGAATGGTGAAGGGTGTTCCCCAGAGTTGTGCAGTATACAACCTGCACAACCATACCCCGCAGGCCTGAGCCCTGTGGGATGCCTGCCACTCAAAGCATCTTGCGCCTACATAGTGCTGGTTTCGTGGGCATGTGACCCGTGTAGCAGCACAGGGGCTGGAATTTAGAAGGGCCCTGCACTTGGTTTGATATCCTCCTGTTGTCATCTTGAAATTCTTCATTTTCTAACACAGGGCCCTGCATTTTCATTTTGCACAAGTTACGGAGCTGGTCCTCCCTCCATGTTTGAGAGCACCAGGGCCATGCCAACAGTGTGGACACAGAGAAAAGGACTGAGCAATCACCCAGTGGATTCATCACTGAGTAACTGATAGAAAAAAGTAAGAAAGTATCCAGCCTCCATCCCTCCTCATCCTCCAAGTCATCCAAATGTGGGCCCTACCTCTGAGGCTTGCCAGGAGCAGGGGCAGGGCTGGAGGAGCCCTGGTGATAGGCAAGGGCACATGGGTGCCAGAAAGCTCCAAGGCTTGTGCCCTCATGCAGGAAGAAGCTTTTGATAGCAAGGAACCCATTTGAGACTAAAGGCCCTTGGGTTTTTTCATGTTATACCGATGTCTGAGCTGCAAGAAAAGCTCCTGGATTTTGGCAGAGGGTAAGTAACAAAAAGCAAGTCAAAGAATACAGCCAGGCAGGAAACAGGGCCATGTCGGCAACCCACTGACTGAGCGAGCACCTAGGTCCCTCACCACTGACCCTCAACCAAGACGTGAAGCACCAATTGCCACTGACATCTCATCAGATCTGCTGGCAACCTGGGACAGAGCGTCCGCCCCATCTAGAAGACAAGCCTGAGGTTCATCGAGGTCTGGAGAATCACCCAGAATTGCCCACCAGCCCAGGCCTGACATACCACTCTCCTAACTCCAGTACTAGTGTGAGGTCTGAGCACACAGAGTGGCCCAGGGCAGAGTCTCTGACCTTCCCAGAGAAATCTTACACAAAACACCAACTTACACAGCAGAACAGAGCAGAGCTGCTCTCAACCCCCATGTCCCACCCTCTGGCCCCCACATCCAGGAGGCCCATGGCACGTGCTTGGAAAGCCAGGATTGCTCAGATCGCAGTTTGAGAACCAGTGAACTAGTGGCCTCATTTCTAGTCTCCATCAATACCAAATACCTGTGTAACCTCAGAGGGTCCCTAAGTCTCACTCCATTTCTGCGTCCATACAAGGGGCATACTGAAGCACTCAGCTCCTTTGATCACGGTCAGCAGCCCCTTATCCTGCAATTTGAGATTATTCTCCCACCCTCGAGCCGCAGCGGCTATTCCCCTATGTCTGACCACCAGCACCCCATTGCTGGGTGCCAGGACCATCGCACTAACTGGTTTGAGCAAAGCAGTACCCTCTCCCCACTACTGACCCCCAACTTCCCAGATTCCTGGGAGGCTAGTACCTGGGAGGATAAAATCAGAGGATGAAAGAGCAATGGAAAATAAAACAAAACTACTCGGATGGAAGCATGGATAAGGTATTATTAGTTTCCAAAAAAAGTATTATTTTTATCTTGGATGCTGCCTGGCTCCTCTCTCCCCTTGCCAAGAGACTGGAGGGTTCCAGACCATAGTCCTGTTCCTGGGTTTGAGCCACAGTCTCCCAAAGTCCCAGCTCCAGGACTCCCGCCGGGTTGGACCCACCACCAGCAGGAGTGGTATAGACCAGAATTTCCCAAACTTCTCTGATGATACAAACCCAGGGGACGCGGGTGGAGGTGCTTGTCAACGACACAGCCTTCCAGGCCCCTCCCCTGGAAACTCTCACCAGGAGGCCAGTCTGGGGGCTCCACCTGTTGAATGAATGAGTAGGGTAATGTGCGTGGAGTGCACGCTCAGTGAGTATTTAAGGGATGAGCGGAGAGATGGCACCTGGGCACGCACAGGCCTGGTTTGCATCCGCCCCAGCTTCTGCCCATCTGTGTGACCTTGGGCCAGTGCCTGCCCCCCTCTAAGCCTCAGCTTCTGGATGAGCAAAACGGGTCAGGGGGTGGGGAAGCTTCCAGCTCTGACCTCCTCATGGCTTCTGCAGAACAGCAAGACCCTCCCAGACATTGTTCCTAACAAAGAGGGAACTCCAGCTCGCCTTCCCAAAACAGAACTGAGCCTGCCCCACCTCCTTCCACTCCCCAGAGCAGACCATCGGGCCCATCTCTGGAGGGGGCAGGTTTGGGGGGGGACCAGTGCGCAGACCCTCCCTCGGGAGAGCTAAGGTATCTAAAAATAAATGAAGCCTCCTGCGCAGCCCCAAGCCTGGAAGCCTGCGAGCTGGGCGAGGTGCCTTCCTGCAGACACTCACTCGTTAGTACACTGCCACTCTGAAAACGGAGTCGTTGTCAAGGGCAGCGGGGATACTGGAGGAAGGCCCCGCTGACGGGCAGTGGAAGCCAAACCCACAAGGGTCAGCTTTCAGCTCACAGCTTAAGCCACGCCGCCCGGCTGTGAAACAAGGAGAGATGCGCTAATGACAGCGCTTTCAGAGCTGCCTCGCGCGGAAAACCGGGGGAGCCGGGAACAGAGGCTCCGAAAGGTGTTTCCTCCACCCAGTAATGGGAGGAATAAGAGAAACACCAGCAAAAGGCTGAGCCAGCGTCACTACGAGTGCTCGATGCAAATGAGCGGGGCTGCTGCACGGGGTCTGGGCGCCACTCTGAGTGGGGACGGGAGGGAAAGGGCTGCTCTCACAGCTGACACACCCCCCACTACTGTCACAGCAGTGACACAAGTGCCAGGGAAAACCAAGCAGCTATCATGCAAGCTGTAAACGGAATAAAAACGGCAAAAGCATACATGTGAGTAAACTTCCTACAGTCCCATCATGTGGGGGTCAGCATGAGAGCAACAGAAAAGCCTCTTTCGTCTCCTACGCAGCACTGGAAACACTCACCGGCGCCACAGAAAAGGGCCACGTGGTGGGGACACAGCACAGAAGCAGGGGATGCGGTCAGGAAGAAATGAGACAGGGCCAAGAGAAGCTGGCTTCAGTAAGGAAGCCGCGCACGTCAAGCACACGGCTAGGATCCAGGAAACACTTGCTGTCGAGTGGAGAGGAAACGAATGAGTACGAAGTGGGGCAACAAGCAGGGCTGATAAGCAAATGTATTAACAGCCGGTGCACCAGGGTCTCCACCAACTCAATCATCCCTGGCTGTAGGCTGGTGGCCTTGATGGACCAGGAGGTCTCCTCTTGTGCTCTGGATCTAGGGAGGGGCCAAGGCTCCAAGCACAGGGGGAGGATCTGTGAACAGCAGGTTCAGGGCAGAAACCCTTTGCCAGCGGGTCAGGAGCTATTTCAGTATTTTTAAGAAACAGTACAGTGGTACTGGTGCATACCATGTAAATCTCAACCAACCCTCCACCAAGTGCCCAGACACAAGCGTCCTGAGTTGGCTTAGAACAGGGTGAGGGACACGTTCCGACTATCTTTTTATTCATCCGTTCGTTTGCTTCGAGGAGCAATGCTCCTGCCATCCAGAGAGATAACCCAAGCCTCCAAGCAGACAAGCAGAGATTGTGCAAACTCTGCAAAGGCCATTCGAACCCGAGCAGGGTCCAAACAGAAGGGTTCTACGGGGGGTGAAGGCCGCCAACAGGTCACCAGGAGAAAAAGCTGAACTGCCCCAGGAGTGAGGGACAGAACAAGATATCTGAAACCAGATTCTGATCCTGATGCTGCAGATAGAAGCCCAAAAATGTTTTACAGTGAGATGCTAAATCTTTTTTTTTTTTTTTTTTTTTTGGTAAAACAGATCTTGAGGGCACATGCTGAGATAGTCGAAGCTCTTCATGCAGGCGATGCTGAGGGGGGTGTGTGTGTCTGTATGTGTGTTTGTATGTGTGTCTGTGTGTGTCTGTGTGTGTGTCTTTTTTTTTTTTTAATGTTTTTATTTATTTATCTATTTTTATTTTTGGTTGTTTTGGGTCTTTGTTTCTGTGCGAGGGCTTTCTCTAGTTGCAGCAAGCGGGGGCCACTCTTCATCGCGGTGCGCGGGCCTCTCATTATCGCGGCCTCTGTTGTTGCGGAGCACAGGCTCCAGACGCGCAGGCTCAGTAGTTGTGGCTCACGGGCCCAGTTGCTCCGCGGCATGTGGGATCTTCCCAGACCAGGGCTCGAACCCGTGTCCCCTGCATTAGCAGGCAGATTCTCAACCACTGCGCCACCAGGGAAGCCCCTGTGTGCATACTTTTTAGGAGGCAACCCCTTATTAGAAATCCTTCATGAAACGTCACTCAGTGAAGTGCTTTTGCAGCACCCGTACACTTGAAAGGTGCCTCCTGTGGCTCACTGCAGCCCTGTGTGTGGAGAACAGCCCACGGAATTCCAAGCACGTGGACATAGGAAGATAACTGGGCGCAGTGTGGACAGAGGGCCTCACCCTCAGCATGTTCTCAGGACTCAACGTTACCAGTGGAAACAATGATTTCTCCCAAAGCTACAGGCCCTTTACAGTGCTTGTTAACGTTTGATGGGACTCCAACCCTAATCAAGATCCTGGGGACAGACCATCAAAACTGAAGTGGCTGCTGGAAGCCAGGTTTGTGCTACAGAGTCTCTTGCATTTCTACCAGCCCCTAAAACTTTAAAAGGAGCAGCCCATGGAATCCTCTTCCCAGAGTGAAAGGGTTGGGCAGCAGGGCTGTTTTAGACCCTGAAAAGAAGAATAATTCTGCTTCTTAACAGGTCCGTAATTAATTCACACATTCCACTGTTGGGTCCAGAAATATGTTTGTGTTGACAATTTTGCATTCGATGCTTTGAAAACAATCTGTCATGGTTTTATTTGCCTCACCGCCCCAGAAACATCACCACTTTCCAGTATCCACCCAAGTGCTACAATTCCACTGCAGTTGCCTGAGACTCTGCTGGTGGCAACTAGGGAGGGGGCTCAGAATGCCCAGCTGGGAAAAGTGAGGTTTGTGCAAGAGCTATCCTCCTTTGAAGGGACAAGACAACCAGATGACCAGTCAAATCTTGCTCTGCTCCCTCCCAATTCCCATGACACCTTCCAGCACTCGGCTGCATGGATTTGAGATCATTCTACCACCCCACATCTCCAGCACTGCATCACTGCATCTCTCCCTAACCCTCAAGCACCAACACTGGCCCACATCTGCCAACTTTTGGTTCATACCATCAGTGCACCTAGGTGATATGTCAGGTAGGACCCCACCCCGGCTTTCTTCATCACCTCCTAAGGAGATAAAATCAGAGTGAGAAGGATCATTAGAGGGAAGAAAACAAAAGGCAATGCTGGATGGATGCAGAAACAAGGTATCGTTAGTATCAGCTTTTACACTGGGTGCTGCTGGGCTTGATTTATGACTGCCACCAACCAGTGAGTCAAGGGTCTCACACAGCCCACAGTTCTCTCTCCTTGCAAAAGAAGAGGAGGGGAGGGAAGGAGGAGGGTCCTCGAAATGGTCCTGGCCCAGGTCTGAGCTACAAACCTCCAGTCTAAGCTCCAATTTTCCCACAAGCCCTTGGACCCAGCAACATTGCAAAAATGTCGCTGTGGAATAAAGCGATGTTTTCTAAATGTTCCCGAGACTCTTAGTTGCCTATTCAGTTTCCAGATTTCTCCCCTGGACATAATTTTCTCTATTCCTCCAGCTAAGTACAAATAAAAACCCTGGACATTATGAAAGAAACATAAGAATACTCTGAAAGGTGGAGAAAAGAAGGCAGAATAGCCAGGGACACTGGGACCCAACAAATGACATGGTAGTGAGTACCTTGGGTTTTCCTTTTGCTTCATATATCTCAGATTGGAGCTCAAGCAGTTGGCAACCAGGAAACACTGACAGATAAGATTTTAAAAGCCCCAAGAAAAGCCTGGGCTCTCTAGCCAAAGGACCAGAAAAGGTACAGCCTGGCAAGACAGAAAACTTGTAGACAATGACAGCTTGTTCCAACCAAACCCATAGAAAAGGTTTTACCTTCACCCTACCCACTCAAGCAAAGGCTGAGCAGGGCACCTAGATTTCCATGCTCTTAAGGCTGTAACAAGGCATCCAATACCCCATATCCATGGAGTGTCAAAAAAGCCTAGTAGGGAGCCAGACTTTCATACTTGCTGGGCAGTAACATGGCCCCTCCTCATGGTGTCACTAGAGACCATCTGGAGAGCCTGGACTTCCACCCCAACCCAGCAGTAGCAAGGCGCACCTACCCGTTCTCCTGGTGTCAGGGAAAGTCAGGTGGGGGACAGGAATGAGGCACTCCTCTCACTATTCAAAGAGGTATCAGTGGAGACCTAGTAGGGAGACTAACCTGAAATTCTTCCCACCTCAATCAAAAATCATTTGTCCCACCAAGAACCAGGAAGATCTCAAATTGAATGGAAAAAGACAATCATTACATACCAAAACTGAGATGACTGAGATGTTACAGTTATCCCTCAAGGAATTTGAAGGAGCCATCATAGACTACTCCCAACAATTATGAACATGTGTGAAACAAATGGAAAAAGAGAAAGTCTCAGCAAAGAAATAGAAGATAAAAAGAAGCACTAAATGGAAATTGTAGAAATGAAAAAAAAAACAAAACAAAAGTTTTAAAAAATCAATGATGGGCTCAACATCAGAAGGGAGGAGGGAAACAGAGGAAAGAATTGGCAAACTGGAAGATAGAAAAATAAAAATCACCCAATCTGAACAAAAGAAAGGAAATAGATTTTTTAAATGAAAAGAGCCTCAGAGATTGATGAGAATTTAACATTCATGTGGTCAGAGCCCTAGAAGGAGAGGAGAAAGGGGGTGGACTTAAAAAGTACTCAAAAGAAAAAAAAGACAAAGGAAAAAATTTGAGAGCAGAGGAAGAAAAATCACACCTTACCACAGTGGAAGAATAATTCAAATGACAGCAGATTTCTCATCAAAAACCATGGAAGCCAGAAGAAAGTGGTACAATATTTTTCAAGTGCTGAAAGGAAAGAACTGGCAACACAAAATCTATATCCAGCAAAACTACCACTCAGGGATGAAGGGGAAATCAAGACATCCTCCAATGAAGAAAACTAAGACAATTTGTCACCAGAATGCTTACTGTAAAAAAAAAAAAAAAAAAAAAAAGCTAAAGGAACTCCTCTAAATAGAAAAGGAAATGATACAAGAATTCTTGTAAGTAGGAAGAAAACACAGTAAACAAAGTTATGGTAAATACGATAATTTCTCTACCTCTTTTGAGTTTTCTAAATTATGTTTGATGGTTGAAGCAAAAATTTACCACTATCTGATATGGTACTAAATATTTATAGGAGAAATGTTCTAAACAATTAGATTATAAATAGGGGAGAATAATGGAAGGTAAGGTTTCTACACTTCACTTGAACTGGTAAAATGATGACACCAGAAGACTTTGGTAAGCTATGTTTATATAACGTAATGCCTAAGTAATCATTTTAAAAGTTGTACAAAAAGAAACACAACAGGTTAACCAAAATGAAATTCTTGAAAATATTCAAGTAACCCGCAGGAAGGCAGGAAGTAGAAAACAGAAATGAAAAGCAGAGAAAACTGACAGAAAACAAAATATAAAATGGCAAACTTAAGCTCTAACATATAATTAATTACATTAAATATTAATGGTCAAAATATACAAATTAAAAAGACAGAGATTGGCAGAATGAGGACAGGGAGTAGCCCACCTATATTCTATCTACAAGAAACTCACTTAAAATATAACAATATAGTCAGGTTGAAAGTAAAAGGAATAAGATTATCCTTCAAACAATCAAATGAAAGCAGAGGGCTATATTAATATTAGATAACGTAGGCTTCAGAGCAAAACAATAAAATAAAATACCAGAGACAGAGAGGGGCATTATACACTGATAAAGAAGTTAATCTATCAAGAAAACATAGCAATCTTAAATATGTATGAACCAAACAATACAGCTGCAAAATATGTGAAACAAAAGTTAATAAAACTGAAAGGAGAAATAGACATATTCACAATTACAGTAGAACATTTCAACACCTCTCACTCAGTGATTCATAAATCAACTAGGTGTAAAATCAGCAAGGATACAGAAAAACTCAACAACACCATCAACCAAAAAGATCTAATTGATTTTGATGAACATGTCACCCAAAACAGCAGAATATGCATTCTTTTCAAGTGCCCAGAGAAGATATATCAATATGGACCATATCATAGGGCATAAAACAAATCTCAACAAATTTAAAAGAATTAAAGTCATACATAGTGTTTCCTCCAATCACAATGGAATCAAACCATAAATTAAATACAGAAATATAACAAGAAAACCTCCAAACACTTGGAAACTAAACAAGGCACCTCTAAACAATCACAAGTCAAAGATGAAGCTCAAGGGAAATATTTTATTTTTTACAAAATGGAACTAAATAAAAATTAAACTACAGCATATTAAAATTTGTGGGACACAGATAAATCAATGCTAAGAGGGAAATTCATAGCACTAACTGCATACATTAGAAAACACAAAAGGTCTCAAATCAATAATTAAGCTTCCACCTCAAAGACCTAGAAAAATAAGAGAAAGATAAACCCAAAGAGAGCAGAAGAAAGTGAATAATAAAGATAAGAGCAGAAATCATGAAAGTTAGAACAGAAAACCAATACTGAAAATAAATTTTTAAAGTTGGCTCTTTGAAAATATCAGAAAAATTGACAAATCTTTAACAAGACTAACAAAGAAAAAAAGACAGAAAACACAAATTACTAATATCAGGAATGAACCTGAGGATATCACTACAGACCCTACAGACATCAAAAGGATAATAAGAGAATAATACTATGAAAAACCAATTCTTTGAAAAGCACAAACTATATCACAACTCAGCCAACGTGAAATAGATAACCTGATATCTATTTCAAGATATAAAATAGATATCAAGAACTTGAAATCATAATTAAAAACTCCCTAAAAAGAAGTCTCCAGACCCAGATTATTTTACTGGAGAATTCTAACAAATATTTAAAGAAGGATCAACACCAATTCTACATAGTTACATAATTTCTTTCAGAAAAAAAGAAAAGGAGAACCTTCTCAATTTATTTATGAAGCTAATATTGCCCAATACCAGAACCAGGCAGACAGGACAAAATAAAAGAAAACTACAGACCAATATCCCTCATAAATACAGAGAAAAAAGAAAACTTTAACAGAACAGCAAAGAGAATTCAGCATCATATATTAAAAAAATATATAAACTATGGTCAAGTGGAGTGTACACCAAGGATGCAAGGCTATTTCCATGTTCAAAAATCAATTAGTATAATCCACTATATTAACAGACTAAAGAAGAAAAATCACATGGTCATATAAATGGCTGCAGTTTTTTAAAAATTGACAAAATTCAACACCCACTCATGATAAAAACTCTTAGGAAAACAGAAATAGAGAAGAAGTTCCTTAACTTGATAAAGAGTATCTATAAAAAACCTACACCTGTTATTATATATGATGGTAAAAGACTGATGCTTTGCCCCTAAGTTCATAAACAAGTCAAGGATGTCCACTCTCACCACTCTTATTCAACAGAATGCTGGAAGTTCTAACCAGAGCAAAAAGCAAGAAGAAGGAAACAAAAGGCACACAGATAGGAAAAGAATAAATAAAACTGTTCCTGTTCACAGATGACATGATAGTCTATGTAGACGATCCCATGGAATCTACCCAAAAAAACTCCTACAATTGAGTTGAGCAAAGTTAAGGGGTACAAAATCAACATTCAAAAACCAACTGTGCAAACTTCGTCCGGCGCCTTGGATCCGCTTCCGTATATTCCAGTGTAAGGTCGCTAGTCAGACCCCAGCAGCCAAGATGGTGAAGCAGATTGAGAGCAAGTATGCTTTTCAGGAAGCCTTGAACAGTGCAGGAGAGAAACTCGTAGTAGTCGACTTCTCAGCCACGTGGTGTGGGCCTTGCAAAATAAACAAGCCTTTCTTTCATTCTCTCTCTGAAAAGTATTCCAACGTAGTGTTCCTCGAAGTAGATGTGGATGACTGTCAGGATGTTGCTTCAGAGTGTGAAGTCAAATGCATGCCAACCTTCCAGTTTTTTAAAAAGGGACAGAAGGTGGGTGAATTTTCTGGAGCTAATAAGGAAAACCTTGAAGCCACCATTAATGAATTAATCTAATCATGTTTTCTGAAGACATGACCAGCCTTGGGCTGTTTAAAACTTGTAATTTTTTTAATTTACGAAATGGAAAGATGATCAAGTATGAAGACTATATATCTAACTGCCATCTGATAAGTGACAATAAAATATTAACTGTACCCTTTTTAAAAAACAACAACAACAACAACTGTAGGGCTTCCCTGGTGGCACAGTGGTTAAGAATCTGCCTGCCAACGCAGGGGACATGGGTTCCAGCCCTGGTCCAGGAAGATCCCACATGTCACGGAACAACTAAGCCTGTGCGCCACAACTACTGAGCCCGTGCTCTAGAGCCCACGAACCAAAACTACTGAGCCTGCCTGCTGCAACTGCTGAAGCCTGAGCACCTAGAGCCTGTGCTTCACAACAAGAGAAGCCACCGCAATGAGAAGCCCGCGCATCACAACAAAGAGTAGTCCCCGCTCACCACAACTAGAGAAAGCCCGTGTGCAGCAACAAAGACCCAAAGCAGCCAAAAATAAATAAATAAATAAATACAATTTATTTTTAAAAACCCAACTGTATTCCTATATAACAGCAATGAACAAGTGAAGATTGAAATTAAAAATACAATATCTTTTATAATCACTCAAAAATTGAAATATTTAGATGTAAAACTATCAAAACATGTACAAGACTACAAAACAAAACTGCAAAACAATAATGAAAGAAATAAAGGAAGATCCAAATAAATTGAGAGATATACCATGTTCACGGATTGGAAAGCTCAACACGGTGAAGATATCAGTTCTCCCCAAATCAAGATACGGGTTTACACAGTTCCTATTAAAATTACAACAAGAATTTCTGTATTTCTGTATATGTAGATAAAATTATTCTATAATTTATATGAAAATGCAAAGAACCTAGGATAGTTAAAACAATTTTGAAAAAGAACAATAAAAAAGGAGGATTCAGTCTGATTTCAAGACTTAAACAGCTATAGCAATTAAGACTGTGTCATACTGACAAAGGAATAGACACATAGATCAATGCAGCCCAGAAACAGATCCTCACAAATATGCCCAACTGATAATTAACAGCTCAATGGAAGAATTATAGTCTTTTCAAAAAATGGTTCAGGAGGGGCTTCCCTGGTGGCGCAGTGGTTGAGAATCTGCCTGCCAATGCAGGGGACACGGGTTCGAGCCCTGGTCTGGGAAGGTCCCACATGCCACAGAGCAACTGGGCCCGTGAGCCACAACTACTGAGCCTGCGCGTCTGGAGCCTGTGCTCCGCAACAAGAGAGGCCATGATAATGAGAGGCCCACGCACCGCAATGAAGAGTGGCCCCCGCTTCTTGCCACAACTAGAGAAAGCCCTCACACAGAAACGAAGACCCAACACAGCCAAAAATTAATTAATTAATTAATTAATTAAAAAAAAATTGTTCAGGAGCAATTGGACATGGGGGTGGGTGGTACTCAACTCAAATTTATATAAATATTAACTCAAAATGGATCATGGACTTAAATGTGAAATGTAAAATTATAAAACTTTTTTTGAAAAAAATAGGAAAAAATCTTTGGGATTTAGGGTTAGGCATAGAGTTCTTAAACTGGGAACCAAAGACATGGAGCCATAAAGGAAAAATTGATAATTTGGACTTCATCAAAATTTAAAACTTTTACTCTACAAAAGACCCAGTTAAGAAGATGAAAAGACAAGCTGCAGACCAAGAAGAAACCTTTGCAAACCACATATCTGACAAAGGACTAGTATCTAGAATATACAAAGAACTCCAAAAGTCAACCACAAAAAAGTAAACAATCCAATTAGAAAATAGGCTAAAGATATAAAAAAGCTTTTCATCAAAAAGGATAAACAGATGGCAAATAAGCCCATGAAAAAATGTTCAACATCATTAGCCATTAGGGAAATGCACATTAAAACCACAATAAGATATCACCACCTACCTATCAGATTGGTTAAAATAAAAAATTGTGACAAACCAAATGCTGGTGAGGATGTGGAGAAACTTGCTGGTGGCAATGTAAAATGGCATAGCTACTCTAGAAAAGTTTGGCAGTTTCTTAAAAAGTCAAACATTCAAGGGCTATAGGCCCAGCAACTGTACTCCTGGAATTTATCCCAAAGATCACGTAGACTTACATATGATTCCATTTATATAACATTCTTGAAATGACAGAAATATGGAAATGGAGAACAGATTAGTGATTTCCAGAGGTTAAGGAAGGAGCGGGAGCAGGATGCAAGTGGCTATGGCTTTAAAAGGAAAGCATGAAGGATTCTTGCGTGATGGGAATGTTCTGTAGCTTGAGTGTATGGGTGTCAATATCTTAGTTGTGATACTGTACTCTCATTTTACACATTGTTACGGTTAGAGGAAACTGAATCTCCAGTTGTCTCAAAATTAAAAGTTTAATTTTTTATAGTTAAAAATTTTATAAGGATGAAAAAAGGACCATAAAAAGCTTGAAAAGAAGGTGGGGTGGGAGCTCACTGGCTTGAGGCATAGGGACTGTGAGGGAAGGGGCATGAGGTTGCCAGATTAAATATAGGATAGCTGGCTAAATCTGAACTTCAGATAAGCAACACATAACTTTTTAGTCTAAGTATGTCCCATACAATACTGGGGACACACTTAGACTAAAACATTATTTGTTGTTCATTTGGAATTCAAATTTAACTAGCCGTCCTGTATTTTTATTTGCTAAATCTGGAAACTCTAGGAGGGAAGAACAGGACACAGGCATCTGGAGCCAGCTGGGGGCTGTAGACTGAAAGAGGTAGGGTGGACCCAGCGAGAAGTAAGAAAGACTTAAGGAGAGAGGCCAGACAGCAGGCAAAGGGTTGCCGGGGGACCACAAAGATGCCCCAGACTGGGCAGTGCCTTAAGAGAGGGGGAAGGCAGACACTAGCATGGGAGGTTCCCAAGCTGCTGGGTTTACGGAGCTCTGGTGAAAGGATCCTTTGTGGGTGGTCCACAAAAAATCCAGAACAAGGGCAAAAGAGTGGATGCTTGAATCTCCAGTGCTGATCCGGGCTGGAGGGAGCCTGACAGACCATCCAAGGGGTGGGGTGGGGGGGGGGGCTCTAGGCACTAGAGGCAGCACTCGATTAACCCCAGGCTGTCCCCTGGGCACCTGGGGCTGCTCTCACCGTGATGTGGCACCACCCTCTAGGATCTCCCCTTCCTATGGGGGAAGGGCATGCACACCAGCAGGCTCAACTGTCCAGGGCAGTGGGCAGTCATGCATCTGATCAAAACTAAAGCTAGTCTGGGCACCCGCTCTCAGCCAAAAAGTCACCTCCTAGCCAGGCCATTGCCAATCATACGTTTTTACACTGCTCCTGGACACACGTGGTCGCCCCTTCTTTTCTTCACAGAACATATCACTTTTTGAAATAGTCGGGATTTTTTATTTGTTTTCTTGTTTACCAGTTGATCCCCACTAGCTCCAGGATTGCGGGGACTTCGTCTGTCTTACTGCAACATCTACGCCTAGTACCTGGCACAGAGTAGGTGTTCAGGAAAGAAAAAAAGTGCTGAATGAATGAAGGAGTAAATGAATAAATCCTTCTGATGAAAGCTACCCCTTCTGGAGCTCTCCTGCAGGCACAGCTCCTTGGAGCTTGGTAAAGGCATGGGGCCAGTCTTCATCCTCCAGGAAGCCCTCAGCAGCGTCCTCTGAGCCGCCATGGACCAGCACCTGGGATTGTAGGCTCAGCGTGGTCACAGAGGGACTCAGTTCACCCTCTCTAAACAAGGGCTCTAGCAGCAGCGTCATTATCTTTAATGAGTCCCTGCCACAGGGACTAATAATAATAATATTAATATTAATAGCTACCACTCACTAAGAACTTACATGTGCTGGGCACTTGTCATATATTTTAAGCCATTAATTCTTCAAACAGCCCCCAAAAGGTAGGGGTGGTGACCCTCTACTGTTTGTGCTGCCCCCTCCTGGTGAAAAATAGATACCCTTTCTCTTTTCAAGAACGCCCTCCCCATTCCCACTGTGGGGGGAGGAGGGGCAGATACTGGCCCACCTCAGCGTCCAGGGAGGGTGGGCAGTGCCAGGGCAACCAGTCAACCCACTCCAACTCCCTGGCTACAATGATTGCCTCCTGGGCAGCTTTAGGATGCTTCTGAGGCAGTGAGCCTTGGTCCTGAAACCTTTTCTGCTGATGAAGAAGCACATGCCCCTCTCTGCTGGGACCACTGAGTGGGGAGCTGCTGGCTGTCACTGGCACCAGGGGATCCCACCTGGGAATGAAGGCAACAAAGAGAAAGCAGAGCTGAGAGGTGGGAGAAAGATAGATTGGTGATGACTTTCTTAGAACCCCTGGATCCAGCCATGCCTGAAGCCAATCACCTAATGTATCCCCAGACTTTTCAGTTACATTAGCCAATAATTCTCTTTTGAATGTTGTAGTCAGTGTGAGTTGGATCCCTGACGTGTCACTGAAAGAGACCTGCCTAAACTGCTATGTTAGTACAGCTATGTTAAGATGGGGGCATTTTATAGATGTGGAGCTGAAGCATACAAAAGGCAAAATAACTCAGTTAACCATGAGCTGGAACTGCTCCTAACCACTGTGATTCACTGTAGAGTTCTACATTCTATGTGTGTGTGCACACATGTGCACATTTCTAATTAATATTCATATCTACAGCAGATTGAGCAAACTATTGGTGCTTAATAAAGATCTTTTGGATAAACTAAAATCAGTAACTTCCTAATAAAGCGTCTTTGTTTAGAAAACACTCCCATCAGCAACCTTGGATTCTTACTGCAAGTCAGGCTCACAACACACAGTGTGTCTTTGGGAAATCACTTCCCTTCTCCCTACCTCAGTTTCCCCAGGGAAATGGGCTGGAAACCGCACCCGGTGGGGCATCTGTGAGACTGGTCAGCCAGTGAGGGACGCCCCGACTCCTTCAGGGCAGGGATCTGCAGTCAGAAGAGGAGGCCTCCCACTTCCTCCACACTGAAGCCCAGGGACCCGCGAGGAAGGGAGCCCTGGCCAGGCATCCACAGCCCAGTGTGAGACTCTGGCACCTACTAGGAGCTCAGGACAGAGCAGGCCAAGCCCTGGGGTTGCAGGGCCCTTGTTTTCTGCCATCACTCCAGTGAGGCTCAGCCAGAAGCAGATGCAAGGGAAATTGCTCACATGTCAGCTGCTCCCAAGCAGCCAAATGACCATAAAGGGCATTCAACAAAGTCAACTCAATAACACAGGCCTCCAAGTCCATGGCATGGAGAGCAAGTGAAGAAGGCCGTGCCTGTGGGCTGGCCCATGGAGGGCCCCAGGCCCTGCCCCTCCAGGACTGGCTCCATTGCCATCTCCTCTCCATCCTTCCTCTGCTCCCTGCTGGCTCTCTCCTCTTAGCCTAGAAACATACTCTGGTCTTTCCCTCTTCAAAATGCAAAAGCTTCCTCTGACCCTTGGACCCCTCGGCTCCTGTTTTCTGCCCTTCCTTCCCAGCCTGGAACCTGGAAAGTCAAGTCTACACTGCTGGTCTCCCCACCTCTCCTCAACTTGTTCCTCCGTCTGATTCCACTGATGATGCTCGTGCTCAGGACAGTCCAGCAGACCCCCTTCAGCCTGCCTCCATGGGCCTCTCTGTGGCCCCTCACACTGCTGCCCAGAGGCACTTTGCCATCTCGGTATAGATGACCCCACATTCCTCATGCCCCTCACTTCTCCCAGCTGCCTCACCATCTGTGCTGAGGCCTTCAAACCTCTCCTCCAGCCCAGGCCTTCCTCCTGAGCTCCCCGCCCATGCGGCCAACTGCTGGCCAGACACCAACATTCAGATAGGCCACAGGCATCTCCTGCAAGGCCAAATTGCCAACAAACTCAAGCTAACTAAGTGTGATGGGCCTCCAGGTGTAGGAGTTAAGAGGATTCCAGGCTCTGAAATCACACTGCCTGAGTTCAAATCCCCCACCTGCAACTTACTGACATTGGACACGTCCCCTCAATTCCCCACGTACAAAATGGGGAGAATTAACAATGCCCCTCTCATAAGCTGTCGCGGGGTTAAATGTGATAACACGTGTAGATATTGATAACGGGGCCTGATACTTAGTCAGTCATGCTAGATGTTAACGATCCTTACTGGAATCATCATCTTCTTTGCTAACCCCCAATACCTCTTCTTCAGGCATGGTATCATCTTCTACCTGTCACTCCGAACCTGGTTGCCTGAGACCTTGGAGTCATTCCTAACTTCTCTTACTTCCCATATCAATTCCTAAGTCCTGCTGGTTTTGCCTCTCAGGTGTTTCTCCAAGCCACACCCTCCTAACCAATATCCTCATCTTCTCTCACCTACTCTACTGCAGCCTTTTCTGTGACCCACCTACCTCCTGCCTCAAAATTTATTCTATAATGATACTGAATTGTCTACAATTTCCCTACAAACTACATGGGCCTCTTCTCTATGAACTGGCTTATGCTATTTTCTCTGCCTGGAAGGCCGCTCCCACCTTACCTTCCACCTTCTAAGAGCCTGATTAGGTGTCACCTCCTCCTGGAAGCTTTCCCGGAATGCCCAGATTAGGCAACATGCCTGTCCTTTGAGCTTCTATATCTTAGACTTAGTGACATGATATTAACTTATCCTTTCAGGTTACCCCTTCCCAACTTGGCTAGAGGTTCCTCACTAAGGATCTCAATCATGTTTACTGAACTGAGGTTACTATTCAAAGAAACCCACCTATGGAGGCCCTTAAAAAAAGGATGAAATTGATCAAAATGAGAAAATTTCCACTATTTTAAAATCCAGAAATGATGGATTCTTCATAGACCAAAGTACTTGATCAACAGCCTCCTTAAACCAACCAATGAGATTCAAAGTCAGGGAAAGTGAGTCCTCTCATCCACGGGGGCTGTTAAGGAGGGAAGTGACCGTGCCCTACTTGGGGGATAAAGAAGGAGGAAGAGGAGGAGGAGAGAGGGGAGGGGGAGAAGAAGAGGAAAGAATTAGATGATAGGCTCTCTGTACAAGCTTGTTATCCTGACAGAACAGTCCCAGAACTTGAAACATGATCTCTGGGGGCAGAGGGAGACAGTTTTATCACATATTAAGGTTAGACAGATGTTTTGGGTGTCTGGTGTTACCTGAATCAAAAGCACCACGAAAGAGCTAGCACAGCCCTGCTCAGCAAGATGTGTTCCCAACAGAAAGGCACAGGAACCTTTTTTTTCCTTTTCCTTTTCCTTTTCACGTGTTTTTCTCTTCAGTCATATTTGAGGGTTTTGTATTTCCCTGGTGTGAGAGTGAAACACTGATTTCCACACCAGACCTTCCTTCCTCTCCAAAAGGACTGCAGGCCAGGTCTTCAGCAAGGGTCCTGGGTGTGGAAACAGTCTCAGAAAGAGGGGGTACCTGGTCTGCAAGGTGGGTTTCAATATGTCTCCTGGGATGTGCTTCTTAAAGACTTATAAGGCAGAAAACCTCCCTCTCTCTCCCTCTCTCTCTCTCCCTCTCTCTCTCTCTCTCTCTCACACACACACACACACAAACACACACACACACACACACACACACCCTGAGCAGACCCTTCCCCTCTAGGTGGACCAGGGCCCATCCTGCCACAGTACCAGGAGGACAGACAAGGACCACCCACCCAGCATGCGGGGCATTTTAAAGGCCTGAGCAGGAGGTGGGAGAGGCTGATCTTCCAAATGCCCCCCATTTCTTCACTGCCGACAGCAAAGTCCAGGCCTTAAGAGGCACCCAGGGAAAGAGGCTGACGTGACAAAGAAAATAACATCTTCAGAATGACTAATGCCCCACCGGGACGGGACCAGCTCTGGCCTGGCTGCCTGCCAGAGGGTCCACAGCCACTTTCCAAGGACACGGAGGGCAAACGTCCCTGACAAGTTCCCCCAAGGACTGTCCCTTCCCAGCTCTGCCCCTCCTCAGGGCTCCCCCCAGGGGCCTGTGAAGCCCTGAGTTAGGACACCAGGGCCCAGAGGCTGAGTCACTCCCTTGGGGCCAACCTGGGTCATAGCAAGTTCGTTATTTCAAGGACAAGTTCTCAGACCCCTGGTCCAGCCATCGGCCTGACAGAGACCGAGAGGGGAGAGGTCTGCGAGCAGATGAGGAGATGACGAGAGGGCAGGCGGCCTAGCTTCCCGGGGCTCTGAGGCCCCAAGTGCCCTGGGGGGACTGTGCATGCCTTGTACAGAACATGCCCAACACACGTGGGGAGACGCTCATCCTTCTCCAGCCATCGGTGGGCCCTGTCTCTGGGCCAGGCCCCCCACAAGCCTTCCTCAGCTCTCCCTCAGCAGGCCCCGGGGAGCCCAAGGCTGGGGCCTCCCGCAGAGCCATTTTCCAGGGTGTGGGGGGGGGGGCGGGGGAAGGGAGCGGGGGATCTCGGGGGAGAGGGGCGCAGGGGAAGGTGGGGAAGGGGCAGCTGGGTGGAGCCAGGTCGTCCCCGCAGGAGGTCACAGAACAGAACTGTGGATTGCTCCAAGTTTTTGATGTGCCTGCTGGGGGAGGGAGTGTCTAAAACCATTTCAAAAGCTG
Organism: Eschrichtius robustus; assembly: GCF_028021215.1. Lineage (NCBI taxonomy): Eukaryota > Metazoa > Chordata > Mammalia > Artiodactyla > Eschrichtiidae > Eschrichtius > Eschrichtius robustus. The sequence goes on along the minus strand of NC_090842.1, from coordinate 35,055,184 downwards.
GGGGAAGCCCAGAGAAGGGGGGACCTCATTCTCTGTGGGGAGGGGGGATTTCAAAGGAGACCCCGCCACTGAAAGGTTTCAAAAGACCCTTGCCTTTCGATCAGCTCCAAATCACTCCCTCGCCAGCGGCAGCCAGGAGAGGGGTGCTGGGAAAATGTTTCCAAGGAGACATGTCCCTGAGTCATCATAACTCCCGGGGTCTGGAGGCTGCAAAGCCACGATGAGGCACCCCCCCCCCCGCTATAAAAAGGTCAGTTTAGCATCCCCCAGGGGTGGGCTCCCACAGTCCAGGTCCCTGGGGAGGCCTGCCTCAGACCCCCGGTGCCCCGAGTTTATGAGAACGCCACCAAGCTGAACAGCGTCACGTCTATCTGCCGAGTCCCCTCGGTGCCACTAAGGGGGGCTTTTACCCCCGCCAGCTCCAGGCAGCCACTCTGGGCTCGGGCCATTTAGCAGGGGAAGCTGTCCACAGGGACACTGGACAGTGTCTACCGGGGCTGCAGCGCCAGCCCCCAGCCAGAGCTCGCGCACCTGCTTCTCTTCCATTCACACCTCCCACAGTCACCCCCGCCACCTTCCCCAAGCCACCAGGGCCAACAGGCACACAGCACAGGCCAACTATAAGTTCCATCACCTCCCTCCTCCCTTCCCTCCCTGCCTCATTCCCTCACCTCTGGACCAGACGGGGCAGGTCTCTGTTTTTTTCGCTTTTTGTTTGTTTGCATAACAAGTTTATTTTTTAAAGGCATACAGACAGTAAACAAAGCAAACATTCCATCAGATATTAACTTCTCCCAAGTATTATCTGTCCTAGAATTGTTCCATTAAGTCCCAGTCTCTAGACATCTTAAATTCAATAATTCATCAGAGTCCATTACTTTTTTTCTGTTGAATTTAACTATTGTTCTCTGTTCGTTGGCTTACTTTTTCAAGGATTTCTATTAAACCTTGCTCTGATACCTTCCCACTTAGCTGTCCATACCGTGCCCTCTCATCCTATTTTCTTCCCCCTCAACACTGCACCCGGATGAATCTCCCCAAAGCACCCAGCTACAACCAGGCCATAATCTGCTCCAAAATCTTCAATGGCTCCCTAGTGCGTAAGCCCAAGGTTGCACACTCAGGTGCCCGCAGGGACCAGGCAGGGGCCACAGATGAGCTAAGCATCCCCCCAGCTCACAGCAGGGACTGGTGGGGCCTGTGGTTCCAGCTGCTGCCCAGCTCCCATCAACTGCGCTGTGTGGGAATACGGGCCATGGCTGCCACCTCTCCTGGTTTTCCAAGGGAAACCAAATAAAACACCCACCAAGGGGCCCCCAGATTTGGACCCCAGCCTACAGGGTCAAGTCCAAACCCGAATCCCTTAACCTGGCCTTCAAGGCCCTCCACGGTCCAGCCCCAAGCCACCTCCCCACCCTCGCTGCCCGTGACGTTACCAACGTGTGGTGCCTCCATCCTAGTCAAGTCGGGCTCCGCCGTTCCCCAGGCACCTCCTCTGCTCCTGCCTCTGAGCTTTGCTCACCCCGCAGTCCTCCCACAGAGGCCGCTCCCCACCTTCTCAGCCTAACCACAACCCATCCTCCAAGGACCTGCTTCTTCCTTACAATCAGCTCTCCCAGGGCCCTGTTCTCTAGCGACTGTCCTTCATTGCTAAGGCTGCTCCCTTTGCCGGGGATGGCCTTAAACCACAGAGAAAATGCCTCCTTACCCTTCAATACCCAGGCCTTCCTGATGGACTTATTTGGATCCAGCAGTCCCTGTTCCGGGAGCACCAACCTCACTACACTGTGCTTACTGGACGCCTATCAGCCTCCCCCATGGACAGGAAACCCCTGAGGGCAGGGCTGGGCCTCTCCCACCACAGGCCCTGGCAGCAGAGCCACACACAGTGGAGGGAGCCTGGTTTTTATTCAGACCCTGGCTCTGCTATTTCCTGGCTGGAGGAACTTGGGTAAGTCATTAAACCTCCTCTGTGAGGTGGAGAACAGAAGCTACATAAGGTACCCGGCCTGTGGTGGGGCTCAGTCCATGGCAGCTGTTAGCATCCTTACCCAGTGTGACTCCCTCCACTGCACAGCGTGGTGCTGTGGTGTCTTCTGCGGGATGCCGTGAGGTCTCTGAGGGCAGGGGCCATGTCCCCTTCACCCTCTATCACCCACAGGGACCACCCCAGGTCTCTACATGCAGCAGATGCTCGATGTTCTTTGATTGATGGAGGTGATGAGGCAAGGGAAGGGAGGGCAGGTGGGGGGGGGGGCAGGGCAGAGTGAGAGGAGGTACAGCCCTGCCACCAGAGGTGTAGCTCCAGCAGGTCCCCAGCCCGTGCCTCATGGCCACGAGCCAAGGGCCTGCGTGTGAGACCTCGTGCAGCTGCATAAACGTCTTGCCTGGACGAAGAGGCCAGCTCACAGCACTGCCGAGCCTGGTGAGGGGCCCTTTCCAGCCACCAGCCGGGACTTCTTCTTGCAGGAGCCCCGCCCTCTGCTCACACAAAGACCCGAGTGCCAATCAAACCCTCCTTTCACATCTTCCACCGCTCTAGTTAAGAGCAAGCCCTCGCCTTCCACCTGTGGACACACAGCTTCCAGGTGCTGCACAAAAGCAAAGGTGGAAGGGAGAAAGGAGGGGGGGGGGGGGAAACACCTCTGAAATCACTGCGGTCCAATTAGCCAGCCTCTCGTCCTTCGTGCTTACAAACAGGAGCACACATTAACACCTGCTACAAAAGCAAACATTTTTAGATATCTTCATCTTCACCTCCCTGACATTGCCGTGACAGCGCGCTCAGCAGCCAGTGACGGATAGGGCAGTTTCCTTCTTCTACTTCAGCAGGGGCCTCTCAAACAGAAGGAACTAAAACGTCACCAATCTTCCCGTCGGGCTGAATTCCCAGGGTCCCCTGCCCCTCCCGTGCTTCTCATGTCCCCTCGTCATTGAGCGAGCCCCACCAGGCACCCAGTTGCGGCCAGCGCCTTCAGGGGACCTGCCCCGAGTCACCGGGACGCTAGGTACCCAAACTCACTGAGCAGCAGCTGGCGGGGACCGGGGGACCGTAGCCACCCTGAGCACAGCTCCACTAAAGAAGGGCCTTCTTACGTACAATGTGGATGACGGCACAGATGTGGACCAACTCTCACAGGCTGAGGTGGGAGGGAGACTTCATACAACCGACCACTTTGGAAGTGTATTCATCTGTATCTACTGGAGGAGAAGCTACTCATATCCTACTCAAATCCCACCAATTTCAGTCGGAGAGATATTCCCATTAAAACTGCATGTGAGGGCTTCCCTGGTGGCGCAGTGGTTGAGAATCTGCCTGCTAATGCAGGAGACACGGGTTCGAGCCCTGGTCTGGGAAGATCCCACATGCCGCGGAGCAACTAGGCCCGTGAGCCACAGCTACTGAGCCTGCGTGTCTGGAGCCTGTGCTCCGCAACGAGAGGCCGCGATAGCGGGAGGCCCATGCACCGCGATGAAGAGTGGCCCCCGCTTGCCGCAACTAGAGAAAGCCCTTGCACAGAAACGAAGACCCAACACAGCCAAAAATTTTAAAAATTAATTAATTATTTAATTAAATAAAAAACAAAAAACTGCATGTGAGTGTTCACCAACGACTCATACAAGAATGGTCACAGCAGCACAGTATTTGAAACAATTCCACAACGGAAACTACCCAGATGCCCATCAGGATGTGTATCAAGAACAGATAAATGGCGATGTGTTCACACAATGGAATATCATACACCAGTGAGAAGGGGCAATGTCCGACCACAGGCACTAATATGAACAAGCGAAAGACACCAGACACAAATGAGCACAGACGGTGTGATCTCATTTACATAAAATGCAAAACAACCACAAGTAACCTATGCTGTTAGCATCAGGACGCTGAGGCCCTTTTGTTGGTGGGGGAAGGGCCTGGAGGGGGCCGAGGGGGGGTTTCCGGGATGCAGGAATGGTCTGCTTCTTCACCTGGGTGTTGGTTACCCAGGTGTGCTCAGTTCGTGAGGATCCACTGAGGGGGACACTTAAGTGGACCTTTTTTTAATGTATGCAATCAAGCGTTTTGTAAAACAGTACTCTGTTGGCGTGGCCGATGTTAAGACTCTAATGAAAACATATTAGAGGCAGAAAAATGGAGAGAAAGTCAGGGTCGGGATGCTCAACCCAGGCCTGACCTTTCATCACTCAGACTGCGGGACTCTTGGAGAAGGTGATCACGCTTCTGCCAAAGACCCAGGGCACCAAGATTCCAGAAGTTCTCGAGGCCCTCACTGCCAAACCCACCCCCTGGGCTAGCCCCATGCCGCAACCAGAAATCCGCTGTGCCCTCTCTTATAGCGAGGGCCTCCCTAGCCGCCAGGGAGACCCCATCCACCCACAGAAGGCAAGCAAGACCTCAAGGCTTCCCTCCATCCCTCGGGCCAAGTGGGAACATGATGGGACTTTGAAAGCTCCCTCCTTAAAAGGCTGAATTTTCCAAAGTCCAAGACCGCTTGAAGAGAAATAGGAAAAGTAGCGGAATAACTTTGTAAGCATTCCGTTTTGACAACGTGCCTGAGGAATTCCCCACGTTTAGCGGGGAAATGTGAGCAGTTGAATCTATTTGATGTCATGACATACGAAATTGAAGCGTAATTGCCCCTGAGTGCTTGACAACCGGAAAGCACTTCATTTCAGAAATGGAGGGAGATGTATGCTGGGAAATGGAAGAGACTGTCAAAAGTTTGACTGCAATGTGAGTGGAGCCACGCGAAAAGAAGGTTCGGATGGAGAAAGTTCTCCAGCTCTGACATTTTTAGTCCCATTTGAAATGTCTCAGAGACAGCAGCAGTGACTCCATCCTTTGAGCTAAAAAGCCAGTGAAATGATGATTGGAACCAAACATTTCAACCCCGAGGAGTGGCCGCAGCACAGGTGGGAGGAAACGCATGCTTACCAATCATGTGGTTGGCAACGTGGATTTGGATCTCTCTCTCGTTCTCGAAGGTCATCTGGCACTTGATGCACTGGTACGTCTTTTTCTGTTTGGAAACCAAAAGGAAAGGAATTAGACAGCCAGGATGCAGAACAGAGCAGAAAGCAAAAGTTCCTGGGGGCCATGGCTCAAGACTTCCCACAATGGCTCTGATCCACTCCCAGTTCTCTCCAGGCCATTCTCTTCCCACCTGCCTCTGCATCCAGCTCAGATTCAGCCTGGGGAAGTGGGGACAGGCTCCACTGCAAGGGAGCTGCTCCTCTGCTCGACCCGGGCAAACTGCCCCATCCCAAGGTGAGGGCACACAGCAGAACCACAGAAAGGAAGCTGAGGCAGGCTGTTCTGCTTGGGGCATGCTCCAATCCATCTACCCATCTTCCACCCATCTATGCCTGCTGTATCCACTCATCCATCCGTCTATTCATCCATCTGTCTACCCATCACTGTCTACCTACCCTCTGTCTACCCATCCATCCATCGAAACACACATACACACACCCACCCACCCATTCATTCATCTAGCCACCCATCCATCCATCCATCCAATCATCCATCCCTCCATCCACCCATTCATCTCTCTTTGTACCCATCCAACTACTCTCTCATCTACTTACCTACCCTAAGAACCAAGTGGCCAAGCAGGGGAGACTGCTTCCGTCAGCTCTGACACTCAGGGGTGACTGAAGAATTCCTCCTCTGCCCTAGACACACAAGGCCCCAGGTGATCCTACAGCTGGCTTCCACACACGGGGAGCTATTACCAACTGCTTTTGTGGGGAGGGGGGCAGAAAAATGGAGAACATGAGACATTTCAAAGCTTCTCGAAGACTGGTTCCAAAGAGTGGAGCTTCACAGTGTGAAACCAGCCCACTGTGGACAAAGGTGTGTTGCCTGAGTGGGGGAAGGGCTGTGGCTGTGCGTCTTTATGAAGAGGGAGGGGTGGTATGGGAATTCAAAATAGCCAAGTTTTTTGAAGACTACTTTGGGTCCTGGGATGATGGGGCCTCCCTCGACCTCTGGAAAAGAGGGCAAGACTCTGGATTTCTTGGCTGAGCACTGAGGCCCAACCCTCAACGATGTAGCCAGGACGAACCACCAGAGGGCTCAGTCGTCTCAGCCCCACCTCAGCCCCACCTGAACCTGCAGTTCTTCTGAAGGGCCTGGTCTCACCTCCGGGCCTTTGTCTATGCCGTTTCCTCCACCTGGAATACCCTCTCCATCCTTAGGACTCTGTTCAAATGGCACCTCTTCTGAGAAGCCTTTTCTTCCCACCCCAGAGTGAGTTTAGGATCTCCCCAGGCCCCTGAGCTTATGCTGAAAGCACCTAGTTGATCCGCATACGATTCTGTCCTGGCCAATTGATTTGTTTGCTCGCACTGCACCGTGAGCACCCAGAGGGCCAGGACGCGCGTTCTGTCCACCTGTGAGGTCCCAGCAAAGACTGCGTGCTTAGGAAGCATTTGTTGAACAAATGAGCAAAGTTGTGAAATAACATGTGCCACATCCTCTATGAGGGCAGAAGGGACAAAGAGAAGTCATCCCACGGTGACTAGGGATCCTGGATCCCCACCACCCAACACAGGGCCCAGCCCAGAGTGAGCGCCTAAAAAGCACTGAACTTTCATCATGATTCTTACTGCTGCTGAGAGACTGTTGAATAAATGAATGGAGAAACAACTGGAACAGCTGGTGCCGGGAGCTTCAGGCTCCAGGCGGGGTCCCCGCTCGGGCTCCAGGACCCGTGCTGATAAGACCAGAGCGCCTTGCTCCCAGTGCTTCGGGAGACCTGGGCGTTCAGTACGTCCTCAGAGCAGCCGCAGCGCTGGGCCCGGAAGCAGGCATTCAGCACGGAAACACCCGGGAATAATGGGTGAGTCTCGGGGGGACAGAACAGGGGAGCCTCACAACAGGCAGAGGAGATTTCAGGCCAGAAGAGACGGCAGGGACTGAAGTCTTCCGAGGGGCACAGTCCCAAAGCACCCACCTCGGCTCAACTCCTGGTCTGTGCTCATGGAGAGGAAGGACCCTGGGTTTCTCCGCCCTCAAAATCATTCATTCCCTCTCACATGTGTCCCTCACCCACTCTGCCTGGCAAGTATAAGAGTCCTTGATGCTTAAATGGATGATTGAATGAATGAATAAATGAATGAGTGAATGAACAAGTAAAGGCAAGAATGAAGCACGCCCCAGGAAGCTCCACGCGGAGGAAGCCCAGAGGAGCCTGCTGGGCAAGGAAGACTGTGCCCCCCACCTCCTTGGTCGGAAGTCTCTACAGGCCACGGCCACGGCTAGTCCAGACCAGTGCGGGGGACAGTTCACGATCAAAGTGCTGTTCCTCCTCGGGGCAGATGAATGAAGTAGGCTCACTGTGCTTGAAAGATAAATCACCAGGAGCCTGCCTGGGCAGGATGAGAGAGTACCCCCAAATGTCCCCCTACCATATGGCCACCCCTAAGTGGCAGGAAGAGGACTGGGCCCTGCCTCGTGGGGCAAGAGGCTCCAGGGGAATCCCAGGGGAGTGGTCACAGGAGCTGCTGACCAAAGAGCCTGGGCGTTCACACACACACACACACACACACACACAGCGCGTATGCGCAGGCATGGACACGCATGTGAGGATATACACACAGACTTGCGAACATCCTACATACCACCAACACGCAAGACCCTCACACACACCCACAACCCCTACACCCAGCAACCCATTTGCTCCCTGTAACACAGACACATAAGTGCAACACCCTCAGAGAAGTGGAGACATCCTCATGGACCACAGGTTCACAGAGCATCCCCAGTAACACACACGCTTTCAGTTCTCTCCCTGGAACCCTGACAGCCACACCCCTCACTCCCCAATGCACCCACAGATGCACAAGCAGCTTATGGCACAAGGGTGTGCACTGACCCTTGTGGACACACATGTAGACTCATAGGTATACACACACACATTCACAGTCGGGCATGCACACACCTGCACACACACAGGTTCACCAGCACCAGCACTCACTAAGGCACATGTATACCCATATGCCCCCACCCAGAGATGGCCCTTTGGGCCGTGCATGTGAGACCAGGGATGCCCAGGGTCTGGAGCAGCAGGCACCCGGGCCAGGTGCATGGGGAGAACACAGCATGGGGAGAACAGGTGAGGACTCTCACTCTGTCTACCTCCTGCTGCCCCCCATCCTCACCTCAGCACCTCCTCTGGGTCCGTCTCCCTTTTGCTATCCCCCAAAGACTCCATCCTCCTCTGGAGGTTCAGCCCCCGCTAGGAGACGTAATCACAGAAAAACAGAACTTGGCATTCAAAGCACCTCCCCTGCATAAGCCCCTTCCCCGGGGCCCAGCCCAGGAGAGCCAAAGCTGAACCCTGGGACCTTGGCCAGGGCTGCCTTCCCCAGCGCGGCCCGAGCAACCTCAGAGGGTCCCGGGGAAGGAAGAGAACACGCTGGAGGATGTGGAGAGGAAAAGGGAAGAAGAAGGGCAAGACAGCCACTGCTGCTGAATTCCCACGATCATGATCGCAACTCACATTTACTGAGCACCTACTATGAGCCTACTATGTGCAGGCACTGTTTATTCTTAATACTCACAATGACTCTGCAAGCTTCACTTTAGGGATGGAGAAAGTGGAGTTCCAAGAGGCTAAGTCATCTGGTCAAAGCCTAGCGCCGGTGAGCAGGAGAACTGGATTGGACCCCAGGCAGGCGCCCTCCAGAGCCACTGTCTGAGCTGCCATTCTTGGCTCCATGCCCCAGACCGCCCCAGACAGTCCTGCTCCGGGTGACAGAAAGCTGTCACCTGAACAAGCCCGTGAACCTGGCTGTCTGCTTACCCTGCAGGAAGATGGAGTGTGAAAGCACCCAGTCTACCTCCCCACCCCACGCCGGATGGGGCACCGTGGCAATCTGGTGAGTCGATGAGGGCCGGGGTCTGCCCACAAGGGGCTGGAATTGGGCTGACGTTGTTATTACCCGTAAACAGAGGGGGAGGCGGAAACCTCACCGTTTCGCTCCAGCCGACAGCAGCCTCGGCCCCATGGGAACCCACTCCTCAGAGAGCTGGTTGCTATGGATACACTCCCGAGGGTCCCAGCCTGCCAGCCCCCAATCCCCTGTGCAGCCCCCAGAGTCTGCTCTTGTATGCGTGAGTCCTGGGGGAGGGAGGGGTGGGCGAACAGACCGCTGGGCCCCTGCCCCCAGGCATGCCCAGGCAGGGGGCGAGGCCCCGGAGGCTGTGCCTCCGCTGGGGAGGTACCCGGGCTTTGTCTAGCTCCTTTCTGCAAATGGCCCATCTGCCCAGGCCTCTAGATGTGAGTGCCAGCTCCCTTCTCTCTCACAAGACCAGGGACAGGGAGAGGAAGGCCTTCCAGGCTCCCAGAAGACAAGCCCCCTCGGGCTCGTAGTCCCGCACTCCCACGCACAGCCGTGCGCCCTCGGGTACGTGGCTCCACCTTTCTGAGTCTGGGCCCCCTCTTTGCCAAAGCCAAGGTCATGGCAAAGGTTCAGGGTGTTGCCATGGAAACAATATAAGAGTGGGTGCCCACACAGTAGGGGTTTTACAAAGTAGTACTTGATACAGGATCCAGAGCAGAGACTGGGAAGGAGGAGGCTTCAATAGCCAAAGGCTCTGGGGACACTAGAAGCAGCCCCATGGCCGGCAGGAGCCCCAGCGTGGGCAGGGATGGGGCTGGAGTGCACCTGGGAGAAGGGCATGCAGGGGCCCGGCCGTGCCACACTGTCCCACCGCATGAGCACCAGACTGACCACCCTGGACACCACCCTTGCAACTAGGATGGGCTCCGGAGGTGCTGGCTGAAGGGCTGGTCAAGAGCTCGGGCTGGGGCACCACACACTCCCTGGGCTCCAATCCCTTCTCTGCTTCTTTAAAGTGGGGGGCTCACAGCAAACTACCTAATTGTTCCTTGCCTCCTTTTCCTCATCTGTAAAGTGAGTGTTGTAAGGATTAAATAGATAGAAAGTGCCTGGATGTGCCTGGCACATCCTTATTCCTCAATAAATGTGAGGTGTGATTATAAATGGGAAAATAACAAGGGATGGTTGCTACATGCCCAGCACGTCTTTACTCATTTAATCCTCAGGGCAAAACACTGAGGTCAGCAGGGAGACAGTCACAGTATTTGACAACTGAAGAGGAACACGCGCCGGCCAACCAGAGCAGAGGCTGGTTAAAAAAGCAGAACGGCCCCCCGGTCCCTCCCAGGTGATGCCAGCTTTGGAGATAGACACTACTGCAATTGCTATTACTATTGTGATTACTGTTACCCTCTGGCTTTACAGGTGAGGACCGAAGCCCAGAGAGGTCAAATCATAAGTGGGTACTGGAAGGGGGAGATTTTAACGCAGGCCATCTGACCCCAGGGCCCGAATCCCCCCCAGTCCACCCACACTGGCTGGCAGCAAGCTGAGGCTCAGGGGGACAGAGCTGGGCAGCTGTGACTGCACTGTGCTCAGGACCTCTGAAGGGTGACCGCTGGACCCTTACCTAGAGGCTGTGCTCAGTCAAAGGGCCTTAAGAAAGTGGTCCATTTCTGACTCTCCTCGGCTGCCAGGCACACCAGAAATAATGGGCGCTCAGCACAAATTTAATCAACCAATCAATCACCTCTAAAAGGAGCTCTCTGCTACAGACGGGGCTTTTGAGGCGAGGCCTCAGGCCCCAGCTGGACACACAGCTCTATCCTCATTCAGACGTTTCTCTCTGCAGCTGGGTGATCTTGGTCAGGGCCTCTGGCTCGCTGGCCTCTGTGGGGAGCTGGCCAGGAGACCCCTTAGGGGCCCCCACTGCAGATTCTCCCTTCAGCCTCCCCAGCCCTCCTTCTCTCTCACTCTCTCTCCCCCTCAAAATCCCGGAGTTGCGGGCCCCAGTTCTGATCCCACAGTGAAACACCCTCAGCAGACATCCCTGTCTTCCAGCAGGCACCTGTGGCAGGTGGCCCTTCCCCAAATCCTGCCCCCCCTGCCAGTGGTACCAGCAGTGGCCCTCCAGGGAAAGATACCCCCGAGATCTGCTTGGCATCTCCTCGGTCTGGAAACAGACAACACAGACTTGATGGGAATCCCCGGGCCCGTTCTGACACCTGAGGGCCATGCAGCCTCCAGGCCCACTGGCAGGTGCCCCTTGGTCACCATTCCCAGGGCCCATGTGGACCCTCCAGTAGCTCAGACTTCCCCTGCCTCATTGAAACCCACTGGTTATGGGCCTGCGGCTCCCCCTGATCTGGTAGCCCCCAAGGCAGGGACCGTTTCTGACTCTCCTTAGCTGCCAGGCACCCCCAAAATAAAGGGTGCGCAGGACAATTTTGATCAATCATCAATCAGTCATTAACGATAACAGTCACTGGAAACATTTCTAGGGCCTTCCACGTACCAGCAACTGCACTGACGATAATGATGCTGTTGATGGTAATAGTATCAGCTGGTGATAACTGCTAGCTGACTGGGCCCTAAGTGCCAGGTTCCAAGCCCTTTATGTGTATATTATCTCCATAAACTGTCAAAGGACTCCTAAATCTAAAGCCTAGAGGACAGAGTGACTTGCCCAAGAAGACCCAATAAGCATGTGAATAAGCCCACTCCCCGATCAATGACCAAGATGACCACCAACACTGAGGGAGCACTCACTGCAGCAGCCTTTTATCTACATGATGCCACGGGCCCCTCATAACAATTCTATGAAGTCGAGACAATTATTATTCCCATTTTACAGATGAGCACTTGGCAAATGAGGCCCAGGAAGATAAATGCCACGTCACACAGGAAGGGAAATGGCAACACTGGGGTTTGAACTCAGAGTCTACTGCGATCAGATGTGCTTAACCGCTGCACGACGGCGCTGCTTCTCTGGGCTACTAGAGGGAACGCCACCGGGCAACACAGAGCTCAGCACGGGGGCTCCTCTGGGCATGAGCGGAGCCCCAAGGAGCAAGGTCCAGGCTCGGGTGGGCTGCACTTACCCGGGGCACTGGCGACGTCTGGGCGCCTTTCCGGGGCCCACTGGTCTCTGGAGTGAGGTCACGGTGGTCCACCTGCATGTGGCTCTCCAGGTCCTCGGCACTCTCGAACTTGACGCTGCACTCGGGGCAGCGGAGGCCGGCGCAGGGCCGGTCGGCAGGCTCGGGCGGGGCCAGGCCACCCACCTGTCCGTTGGAGCTGCGGGCCATGCAGCCGGCGCAGAGGCCATAGGGGAGCCCGTTGACGTCGAGCTTCACCAGGTCCTGCTTGCTGCGAAACTCTTTGAGGCACAGGGCACACTTGTAGAGCTTCTGCAGCCCCTGGCCGTTGGGGGAGGACGCAGCCGAGCTGCCCGCCAGCTTCTGCATGTGGAAGGTGCCATGGATCTTGAGCTCGAGCGTGGAGGTGACCGTCTGCATGCAGACCACACAGCGGAAGCCCGTGAGGGAGTTGCGCAGGTCGGGGTGCATCTGGCAGTGCTCGATGAACTCCTCCTCGCTCTGCAGGGGCATCTTGCAGATGCGGCAGGTGCCCGTGTCCAGGCTCTTGCTGTGGGTCACCTTGTGCTCGGTGAGCGTCAGCAGCGAGGGGAAGCGCTCGCCGCAGATGGGGCACATGTAGTGCTTGGCAGGGCCCCGGTGCGTCTGCAGGTGCTCCCGGAGGCCATTCTCCGAGAAGAAAGTCCGTGAGCACACGTTGCACTTGTGGCTGCCCTTGATGAACTCAGCCTTCTTCCGGGAGCCGTCGTCCTCGCCTGGCCGGATGTTGTGGTCCCGCAGCCTGTGGTTCTGCAGCAGCACCTCCATGGTGTAGGCCGCCCCGCAGATATCGCAGCCGTACATGGGTTCTGACGCGTCCACGTCATCCTCGCTCGCCTCGTGGCTGTTGGGCGCCTCGGGGTTCTTCAGCAGCATGCCCTGCAGGTCGGCCGGCTCGGCCTTCTTGGCGGTAGCCGGGGGCACCCCGTTGGCCGTGCCGTTCTCGGTGGCCGCGTCAAACACGCAGTGCTTCTCCCGCAGGTGCTTCTCCAGCAGGATGATGGCGTGGAAGGCCTTGCTGCAGAACTTGCAGTTGTACTTCTTGCTGTGTGTAGTGATGTGGCACTGCAGCTCCACTTCGGTGCTGAAGGTCTCCCCGCAGAAGATGCACTTGTGTGCCTTGGCCGGGTTGCCCAGGTGGCTGTGTTTGACGTGCACCTGCAGGTCGGCCTCCTTGCGGAAGTCCCAGTTGCAGGCCGTGCAGCGGTACATCTTCTTCTCGTTGCTGTGCTTCACCGCCAGGTGCACCTGGATGGACACCTTGGAGTCAAAGACCTCCTGACACAGGGTGCAGTGGTAGAGCACGAAGGTGTGCATGTCCAGCAGGTGCTTCTGCAGGTCGTCCACCGAGGAGAACTGCTTGTCGCAGCTCTCGCACACGTAGTGGGTCGACGTGGTCATGTAGTGCACCGTCAGGTGCTGCAGGAGGGATTCCTGGGAGTCAAAGTCCTCTTTGCACTGGGGGCACGCCTGCTTGCGCAGCAGCAGCTCCAGGTGCAGCTTCAGGTGGGTCTGGAAGCTCTCGAAGTTGGAGAACTTGAGGTCGCACTGATTACAGGGATACTCGCCGTTGGAGATGGAGTTGGCGCTCACCGAAAGCCGCTGCCGCTTTGGGGAAGACACCTCCACGTCAGATGAGACCGGGCTCTGCTCCGCCTTGGACTTCTTGCTGTGGGCCAGCGGGATGTTCTTGTGGTTCTCCTTGATGTGCTTGGTGAGCTTCAGGATGGAGCCGAAGATGGGCGAGTTGGTGCAGTAGGGGCAGGAATAGACCTCCATGAAGGACTGCGCAGGCTGCACGACCGGGGACTCCAGCTTGGCGCTGCCGACGCTGCAGTGGGCCTGCTGGATGTGCTCCGTGAGGGAGGACTCGGTCAGGAATCCCATGGAGCACTGGTTGCAGAAGAAGGCATTATTGCCGTCGGGCGGGTTGGAGTTGGGGCCGCAGTGGGAGACGCGGATGTGCTCCTGCAGGCTGTTGATGTCGGCAAACATCTCGGGGCAGTAGTTGCAGTGGAAGGCGGAGATGTTACTGAACTGCATCACGGGGTAGGCGTGGTTCTTGTGCAGCTTGCGGACGTGCTCGTTGAGGTTGTAGAGGGTGGGCATGGAGTCTAGGCAGATCTGACACGTGTGGCTCTGCTGCGGCTTATCCGCGTGGATGGTCTTCAGGTGGATCTCCAGCACGGCCAGGCTGTTAAAGTCCCGCTTGGAGCAATAGGGGCAGCTGTAGACCACCTTGGACCAGCCCTGCCCGTCATCCCGCATCTTCTTCTGGCCCCGCAGCGGCTTCAAGGTGGAGTCCGGCGTGGAGCCTCGCTCCACGGAGGCGCTGGAGTCTGGGGTGGCGCTGCTCATGGAGGCCACGCTGCCCAGCACGGGGTCAGGGCTGACGCTGTGGTTGCTGGAGTCGGGCTGCCGGTGGCTGTCCAGGTGGCAGTAGACGCCCTCCACCGAGGAGAACTGCTCGGGGCACATGGGGCACTTGTGTTTCTGGTTGGCGTGGGCCTGGTGGATGTGGGCGAGCAGCGCGTTCTCGTCGACGAAGACCTCGGGGCAGTGGATGCACTGCAGGTCGGCCTTCTCGGAGAGCTGGGGGTGGCGGGTGAGCACGTGCTTCTCCAGCTCCTCAGTCTGGCTGAAGGTGTCCTCGCAGTAGTCGCACATGAAGTCGTCCTTCTTGGCCTCCTTCTCCGACTTGGCCAGGTGCTCCTTGTTCTTCTTGTGGGCCTGCATGTGGCTCTGCAGCGAGCTGGTGGAGGAGAAGCCGCGCTTGCAGACGCTGCACTTGAAGGGCTTGCTGGAGCTATGGGTCTTCAGGTGGATCTTGAGGTGGTCGCTGCGGGAGAAGGCCGCCTCGCACTCGTGACAGTGGTACTTCTTGTCGCCCGTGTGCAGCTTGATGTGCCGGTCGCGGCTCCTCTTGTGCTTGAAGAGGCGGCTGCAGTAGGTGCACTTGAACGGCAGCTTGTCGCTGTGGATCTGCTCGTGCCTCTTCAAGTAGCTCAGGCGGATGAAGGACTTGTCGCAGAACTGGCAAGGGTACGGCAGGCCCGTGCCCCCTTCCTCCTCACCCAGGCCCAGGTCACACCCATCTCCGATCATCTGCGTGGGGGACGCAACATCCTTGCTGGAGGGAGACGAGGCCACCCAGGAGAGTTGTGGGTCGTCCTCACCATCTGCAGAGGGAAGGCAGGAGAGAGATTAGAGGCAATTCCCAGGGCCGCGAGAAACAAGGACAGAGCCAGCTTCCTGAAAGCTCGCAGGCTGAGGCCGTGCAGCTGGCCAACTGCTGCAGGCGGAGAGGTGGGAGGGAGTCTGGGGGGCCGGCAGCAAGTGGACATGCGGGCCTTCCAGTCTGCAGGGGGGCGTGGAAGAAGGGTGGCAGGATAAGGCGGGGACGTGCCTCTCCCCTGGGCAACACCTTCCTGGACCTCGCTGGATGCAGCACCCAGCCCCCCAGCAGGAGGTGAGGTCTCAGTCACTTCCCTGATGGGGGGTGGGGGGGATGCAGCCTGGGAAAAAAGTCACCTGAAACGTCTTCAGAGACCATCGGTCCCATAGGCCAAAAGGAGGTAAGTCCCATCACTTGATCAAGACACGGGGCTTGACTCCCCCTCCAACCCCTAGTCTGTGGGGGAAATCCCACTGGTGCAATGGGACGTAAGCAAAACTCTGCAAGAAAATAAAATGCATTTTAATGAATTCGGCCACACCACACTCCGTGGGGAAGGGGGGACTGACAAAGCTGGAACTGCTGCTTCAGGTACACACAGACCTATGAGGCGGAAGTCACAGGCACATGGTATCAGCCCCGAGAGTACACACGGGGGTAAACGAAGGGCACCTGAGAAGGGGCTGCAGGGTTCCCAGCCCAAACCATCCCAAGGGCGGTCGTTTTCTTTGTTCCCCCTCCACCCCTGGATTTGCCCCAAGTTCGCTCAGGACCCTGGGTGATGGCCCGACGGTGCGGTGATCAGAGATGGGGCCAGGACCCAGATGGCCACAGAGCTCAGAGCCTAGTGGGCCCTTAAATCCCCTGTGGCGTGTGCGGACAGGGCCTGCACAGACACCCCATGTGGCCCGCCCTCCCCAGGGACAGGGGCCACCCCCGCACTAGGGTTGGCCATTTCTGGAAAAAACAAAGGCAAACCGGACACAGCAAATTAAACCAGTGAAGTTTCCCAAGACACGGCGGGGGTTGAACCGAGCCAGCCTGAGCAGGGAGTGAATTCCATGGCTCAAGTTTCGTGTTGGGTGGATTTAAGACTTAATAATGAATGAAACGGACCGCAGGCTGCTACGGGCAGGGGAGAGACAAACAAAAGCTCAGACTCGACTGCACTGACCTTGCTCTTCTAACCCCGGAGGAAACAGACCACGGCCCCCGCCTCTCCGGCCCCCAGCCAAGCCAGCTTAGTCTTCGGAAAAGCCTCACAGATGGAACCCAGAAATTCTTGGCCAGAGGCAGCCCAGACCCTCTAGAAGGGAAAGGCAGGGGGACCACATTCCGAGGTTGGGCAGGCACCGGTACACACACCTGCACGCATAAACACACTCACACACACACGGCTCACATGTCACTCCCACAACTCACACGTGAACTCCAACACACCAACACACACTCACACACATGCAGTCATACCCACACACAGTCACACACAGTCACATACTCTCACACACACACAAACACAGCCATTCCCCTGCAATCACTCCCACATACACACACAAGCTTGAACATACATGCACACTCACCTGCAGACACAAACACACACACCATCACGGAGGCACGGCTCAGACCGGGGGTCCCATACCCCCAGGCTCTCACAGCTGCCAACCCCAAGATTTGAAGAGACAAGCAAGGCCAGCTGAAGGGTCTTTCGGGGTCCCTCAGAGCTGGCTCTGAGCCTGCTCCTAGGGCCCACACACCGCCCCGACCGTGTGAAGATCTGCCTGACCCCCCCCAGCTGGCACCGCCGGCAGAGCTCTGCCTGGAAGGATGCCGCTCTCCAAAGCTCCCGGCCCAGAGTCCTGCATCTCCCAGCAGCCTCCCTGCCTCTGAAGCCCGGTCACCCAACCCAGCGCAGGGTGCCTCCCAAAGTGAGGGCGCCCGCTCCCCTGGGAGCCTCACATTACAGGGCCCTCGGATGGGAAGAACGCAACGCTGCCAGCCCCTCAGATGAGATGCAGCGGGAGGCGCCCCGGCCCCTGCCTGGTAATTCCCAGCTCTTGCCAGCTGGGCTACGCGGGGCGCAGACAAAGGGACCCAAGGGAGGTGATGGCTGGAGCTGGGGCAGCTGGGGGACCTGCTCTGCCCCCACCCCCTGGCCGGGCTCCACCAGCTTTTTATTATTTTGATGTCTTAGCTCAGACTCACGGAAGCTGCCACGGAGCCCTTCCTGTGCACCTCTGCTAAGGGCTGTTCTAACCACGAAGGAGGCGGGAACCAGGGCCCCTCCCACTGTACAGACGAGGAAACTGAGGCACAACCACAGGGACGTCCCCCAGGGAAGGACAGCACCAGGCCTGTCCACAGTCAGGCCCCTTGACACAGGTCAGTCGTACAAGACTACACCTGCGTAGGTGAGACCAGGAGAGGGACCCCCGTGTCGAGTTCCCATGCAGTCATGGTCTGGCTCTCCTTTGAGCCCTGACAGGACCACCAGAATGGCCCATCATCTGCATTGCAGGGAGGGGCCCCCGAGGCCCGGGAGGTGCAGAAGCTGGCTGGAGCTCGCAGGGCTGACGAATGGAAGACAGGCCAGTTCATGGGTGAGGGGGGCAGGGAAGATGCCTTGCCGGAAAGACCAAGCCCGGACACGTCTTTCGTTCACGTTGTCTGAGGATGAGAGCAGACACGTGCACTTGAACCCTGCTCCTCCATTCATTTGTCCACCCCACAAGCATTCCTCTAAACTCTCAGAGTCAGCTCACACATCTGCAAACAGGGACGTGTTGTGAGGGGTGGACGAGAAAACGTAATGTGAAGAAGCACTCTTATTCCATTTACATGAACTGTCCAGACCAGGCACATCTGTAGAGACAGAAAGCAGATTAGTGATTGCCTGAGGCCAGAGGAGGGAGCAGGGATTGACTGCAAATGGGCAAGAGGCATCCTTCTGAGATCACGGAAATGCCTGAAAGCTGGATTGCGGTGAGGACTGCACAGCTCTGTGAATTTACTTAAAAGTCACTGAATTGCTCACTTAAAACAAATGAATGTTATGGTATGCAAATTATACTTCAATAAAACTGATAAACAAAAGCACTATTTGGCCAATAATAATAATTAGCACTAACGAGTACCACTAGTGCTAATAAAATTAGCAGCTACATTTAGTGAGCATGTCCCAAGCGCCAGCACTGTGCTAAGTGCTTCTGTTACCACAATTAATCTCTTTTCATCCTCCCATTGGTAACATCCCATTTTTGAGATGAGGAAGCTGAGGTTCAGTGAGGTAACTTGCCCTGAGTCACAGAGCCGGATGCCCCAGTGGTGTTTGACCAGGATCGTGGGGTCTACTCTCACCCTGCTCCCCCTGCAACCACACCCAGTCTTTGAGAAGAAGAAGCAACCTGCCCCAGCACCACAGTCCCCGAGGTTCATTGCGGGGCTGCCTGGCTGGCTTTATTTTTCTGCAAACAAGTCTCAAAACTAAAGCAAAGCACGTTATTCTGGGAACAACAAACTGAGCAACTGCTGAGATTACAATCATCTGAATTGAAACGAAAATAAGGCTCCTTAAACTGAAAAGACCCAATCAGGGGAAATGGGCATGTAGACAAATAAAGACCCAACTCAGATTGCCCTGTTTAACGCCTTTTACCTTAACAACATTGACTGCTGCCGTCCCATCCCTCCAAATGCATTTTGTTCGGAGGGCACTTAGCTTACTGTTCTAGGAGCAGACTGGAGAGATGACTGGGGCCAGCACACTCAGGACGGATGTGCAGGGAGGTCGGCAGATGAAGGGGGGTCCTTTTCTTACAGCGGCAACGCTCCCCTCACGCTGACTGTTAGACATCACACAGTGCAGCCGGTGTAGCACACGCCCTCGGGCAGATGTGCAGAAAGGGAAGGGGTGCAGAAACGGAATGAAGGCAACCCCAAGGTCCCCTTCAACTTGAATGTTTTAGAACTCAGGGAGAAGGTAAGTTCAAGGAAAGTCCAGCTCGACCAACCACCTTTTCATGTCCAAGTGAATGCTTTGATAGAGTCTACTATGTGCCAGGCACTCTTTTAAAAGCTTTACAGGTGTTAACTCATTCAGTCCTCTCAACAGCCCAATGAGATAGGCACTATTATTATTATTGAATATTTCCCTGATCAGGTGAGAAAACTGAGGCACAGAGAGGCTGAGTAACTTGCCTAAAGCCACACAGCTTGCAGGCAGAAGAGCCAGGATTCAAACCCAGTTAGTTGGTTCTGAGTCAGTGCTTTCACCCACCATGCTACCCTGCCTCTCCCCTTTGGGAGGGGGCACCGTCACATGAGAATATCAAGAGGGAAACCCAGTGACTAATGCCAGATCCTTGGCCTCCCCCTCCCCCTAGAATGAGTACAAAGAAATATAACAAAATAAGTGGAAAAATCACTTTCAAAAAGGAAACTAAGTCATTTAAAAAGGACTAATCCTGAAAAAAGGCCTGATAGGAAATGGGTTATATGGGGCTTTTGCTGTCTGCTGCAGGAAGAGAACGAAAATAAGCATAAAAGCGGGGAGGAATTTCGATAAAAACTCAATTATGTAGAAAAAAGAACATCAACTGGGCTTCAGGATACATCAGTGGCAGAAAGAGTCAGGGGGACCCCAAGCTCACATGGCCACACTTGGTGCATTCCACAGGCTGAGGCCGCAGCCATGACAACGTGGCCTCAGACACACCCTGTCCGGGCAGAGCAGAGTGGCCGCCACCCAGGATGGCTGGGACCCTCAGCTCCACACTCCTCCAGTCACAGAGAATCAAGGTCGGGGCTGCCGAGGAAGTACCTGGATGCAGGAGGGAGAGTAGCTAGCCCACAGGCCCAGAGGAGTGAGCGGAAAGGGGGACCTCCCTGCAGCGAGGGGCACAGGCTGAGGAGGGAGGGAGCCCTCTGTCACTGAAGTTGTCCTAGAGGAATAAACGGCTCTGAAAAGAACAGTGAGGCGGAAGGTGTAAACAGCCAATGCCCAGGCAGCTCCAGGTTTCTAGGACATTCCTGGGATGGGCAGGTCCATTCAAGTGAATAAAAATGACCACCAGCCTCCAGAGGGGACAAAAGCTGAGCGGTCCCAGGAGTGAAGTTTCCATCAAGTCCACAAGTGCCCCCCAGTGTGGGGTACCGTGCTGGGGATTGTGGGCTCACTCGAGTGCACCCCACCTGGGTGCTGCCCCATGGATAGTCCAGACCATGCACAGCAGGCAGACTTGGGACAAGCAAGGGGCCTGGGGGAGACACGCTGGGGCAGAGGAAAGAGCACTGGACAGAGAGTCCAGCAGGAGACCTGGCCCTCGGCTGCCTCCACGTAAGATGGGAAGTTGGAATTTGAGCCTCAAGAGTCCCCTCTGGATGAATATAAAAGTCATTTTGGACAATATTCCAATCATCCAGATTGTTTCCATAACGGCCACAAAAAGGCTCGACGATTCCTCATGAAGCCCCAAAAAGGTCTCCTTGTTACTCACCCAGTTCCTTGGGAAAATGAAAATGGCTGTGGAGGCAAGTTCCCCACAAGACAAAGCTCTATGGTGCTCCAGGTAGAGCCTCCCCTCTGTCCCCATTGGGAAGTCCAGGAATGGGAATAACTGTGGCTCTTCCCCAAGCTCGGAGAAACAGGACCCCAGACTCAGGAACCATCTACGCCAATCTTGCTTGATATAGAGGAAGAAGCTGAGGCCCAGAGAGAGAAGAAAACTTCCAGGGACAGTAAATTGTTAGTGGTCACCTCGAATACTGTATTCAGGAGGATTCTGAGGCCATATCTGGGCTCAGAAGAAATGAGTGCGGAAATCAATTGGTAATGTCTGCCATGAGCAGAGGAGTGCACAAGTGGAATGTTCAAAGAGCGGGGAGCAAATTGGAGGAGGAGGTCTCCTGATTCCCAGTGCTACAGAAGAAGCCTTTAACCATCAGGTTTTCTCTTTCAAGAAGGGAACTGTGCATCCCCTCCGAAAAGGAGGCTTTAGGGCAGGATCACCAAAATCCTGTTGTTCAAGCAGAGACAACAGCATTTGACAGGTACTGTGGAGCTGTGTTGTAGTCTAGAGAGGGGTCTCCAGCCAGGGAGAAGGGTCAGCAGGTCCAAGCCTGCTGATGGTGAGGTCCACCCAAAGTGGGCACAAAGCAGCCCGGGCATCCTGGGAGGGCAGATCAATGCTCCCCAGAGCCCGAGGTGACAGAAGCTGCAAGACATGAATGTGCTTCAGGACACACCACTGACTGCACTTCCCACAGAGGCAGCCAGAACCAGACAGCTGGCTTCCAGACGTGAAACGATGCAAATTCAGCTGGAAGAGCATCTGGGTGAATTGCTGATCTCTTCTTAGGAAACTTCAAATCTCTACCCATCTGTCTCCCTGCGCTCCCTGTAAACCTGGTGCAGCAGAGGGATCTGTGGGGAGCCTGGATCTGTGACGAACTTGGTCCCAGAGGCCACTCTGTTGCCGGGAGGGTGGGAGTGCTTCTGCCTCTGTGACACAGCTGGACTGGGCAATCTCTGAGGCCTCTTCCTGGGGCTGCTTCCAGTAAGCTATGGTGTGAGCTTCCTGAGAGGCCCAGAACAGTTAACCCCTGGACCAGAGTGGGGTCCCGGATCCCATGGTATGAAGGCCCAGTAGGAGACGGAGGCTGCCAGGCCAGAGCGCCCAGCTGGGTGGGGCATCCTCACTGTCTCCATGCCTACCAGGGACTCAGCCCCCAGAGGCAGAATCCAGACTCCAGCCAGGCCCAGGGGGGCCCACCGACAAGAAGGGGACAAGAGTGCCTGCCCTGTTCCTTACCTCTTACCAGGTGGCAAAGCTGGCCAGCCATCCCAGAATACTCTGCAACTCAGTTATATGCACACATGGAGAATCAGTGCAAGGGGGAGGGGAGGCAAGAGGAAGTTAACGGGCCATCACTCATCTTATTTAACACAGACGGGGAAACAGAGGCCACATAGCAGGAGCAGACAGATCCAGAGCTAAACTCATGAAAACCACAGTAGTTACTATTTATGGAACATTTTCTATAAACCAGATCCTTTGCCAGCATTTTCTCATTTGATTCTCACAATATCACTATGAGGTAGGTGCTATTACATCCCCTTCTTTCTAACCGTGCAAACTGAGGCTCCAAGATGGAAAGCAACTTTCTGAGCACATGGAGTTAGCAAGTGGCAAATGTACCACTACCCCCCACCCCAAATCCACTCGCTAACCACTAGACTACACTGCCTCTCCAGGCCCTGAGTGCCGGTTCAGGGCCTGCCCCACTGCAGAAGCTGCTCAGTGCCAACCCCTATAACTCAAGGACAGCCAAGAAGAGGTCCTCATACTTTATAACCCCACCCGCCACAAAGACAAAAGACATGTCCCAAAGTGGGCAGAGTCGGTGGCTGGCTTTACCAAGCTGGATTACCCGAGGCTGGCTCTGATGCCAAGCACCAATGAACGTAGCTGGCCTCTTGCCTCACTTGGTGGCAGACAGAGCAGGATGCTTAAATAATCTGTGCAGAGGTTGTGGTAGGCAAGATAATGACCCCCCACACACACACAAGATGTTCATATCCTAATCCCCAGAACCTAGGAATATGTTACATTACATGGCAAAGGTGAATTAAGGTTGCAGATAGAATTAAGGATGCCAGTTAGATGACCTTCAGATAAAGAGATTATACTAAATTACCTGGGTGAGCCCAGTGTAATCACAAGGGTCCTTAATGCAGACGAGGGAGGCAAAAGAGGAAGTCAGAGTGATACAATTGTTGGCTTCGAAGATGGAAGGGGAACACAAGCCAAGGAATGTGGGCAGACTCTAAAAATGGGAAAGGCATGAAAACAGATTCCCTCCAGAGCCTTCAGAAAGGAACACAGCCCTGCGGTTTTAGCCCAGTGAGATCCATATCAGACTTCCGATTTACAGAACTATAATATAATAATTTGTTCTTGTTTTAAGCCAGTTAAGTCCATGCTAATTTGTTACAGCAGCAATAGGAAACGAATACAGATATTGGTACCAGGAGAGGGGTGATGCTATTACAAATACCTGAAAAGTGCAGAAGTGGCTTTGGAATTGGGCAGTGGGCAGTGACTAGAAGAATTTTCGGGAGTGTGGTAGAAAAAGCCTATATTGCCTTTAAAAGATTATTCATAGAAAAACTGACTCTGTTAGTGAAGACTCAATAGGAAGTAAGGAGTACATTTAAGAAAACCTAAGTCACCGTAAAAAATACCTAAATCATCATGAACAAACAGATAAGAGAAACATGAACATTAAAGGCACTGATGGTGAGGGCTTAGAAGATGAGGAACTTGATATTGGAAACTGGAAGAAAGGGATCCTTGTTATACAGTACCAGGAAGCTTTAGGGAATCATGTCCCACAGTTATGTGGAAAACAGGACTTGTGATGGAGAAAAATGGATATTTAGCTGAGGGGATTTCCAAGCAACATATTGAAGGTATGGCCTGTTTTCTTCTTGCTGCTTGTAGTGGAGAGGAAAGAGATGGATTGAGAGAAGAACTGTTAAGCAAAAAGAACCAGGAATTGAGGATTTTGGAAATTCTCAGCCTAACCAAATTGCAAAAGACATTATAATTAAGAGATTCACTATCAGCAAATCACGCTCTAGGGAAAAGACTGAGAATGTGACTATACATTTTGCTACTATCTCAGAAGAATCAAAAGGTTGGAACACTCAGTCACACAAAAGACTCTTTGAAGAGATTAAGAATGTGACTCACATATCCTCTATGTCAAACCAGAGAGCATCTAGGAAATTTGGGGGCATTGCCCTGGAGCCATCCCAGAAGAAGCCAAAAGTAGAGATCAGATTATCTAGAAAAAAATCTATGTAGGGACCTCTTCTCTAACGGCGTAGATCCCCCATGACATACACAGGAGACCCACAAGCTTCTTGAAAAGTTTATACCGGCAGAAACACTGCCAGCTTGGACCAAAAAGGAGATGGAAGAAGGCTGAGGAACCCCCCAAATTCTACAGGCAGGAAATAGGCTAATAAAATTACTCAGCTGCAAACATGTGATACTTTCCATTTTAAAAGAGAAAACAAAAAAAAAGATAACTCAGAGGGCAAAGCCAGAGAGTAGAACTTTGAGCCCAGAGGGTGGTACCATGAGCCATAGTGGATGAGATCACTGCTGGACTAGGTTTAGATTCTGGCACTGAATAACCATAGGGATGTATGTAGAGGCAAGTACACCCATCCCCTCTTGTTCTTTCATTTTCCCAACTCTTGAGAGCGGGAATCTGATGAATTGGTCTCTAAGAGCCTTTGTAGCTCTAAGAGTCTGTGATCAACTAGGGATGGCTTCCCTGGTACAGGAATGAGGAATGCCAGATAGTAGGCATCCCAGCTTCCTGCTGGATATCTCCCCAGTTTAAGTGTTCTTTCCCTCGGCGCACATTTGTTGAGTCTGCTCTGTATGCCTGGACCTCTGAGGGTTGCAGAAGGTACCTAGCGTTCTTAGGTTTCTCTGCTCTTGTCTGCCCAACCTCTCTGTCAATTAGTTACTGTCTCAAGTTTCAACTCTAAACCAATGCTTTGCCACTTTGAAGCACTTTAAAAGAGGCGGGGAAAAAACCTTTCATGTAAGCAGTAGTCAGTCCTGCATGTAGATATTTGATTTTCCTAAAGGGACATTTGAGGGTATGGTGTAAAGGTTGGAGGCCCAACCCCTGAGAAATCGAGAGTCCACCCTGAGAAGAAAGTGGAAAAGGCAGCTGGAGGGTCTTTCCTCAGAGGTAGGCCAAGGAGCCTCATAAA
This sequence comes from Eschrichtius robustus, assembly GCF_028021215.1. Taxonomy (NCBI): domain Eukaryota; kingdom Metazoa; phylum Chordata; class Mammalia; order Artiodactyla; family Eschrichtiidae; genus Eschrichtius; species Eschrichtius robustus. The sequence goes on along the minus strand of NC_090842.1, from coordinate 35,030,226 downwards.
GGATACCAGGAGCTGACATGGCTCCACCTAAAATCTTGAATTAGAATTATGCTTTTAGTAAAAATAACAGCAATTTGTATTCACCCTTCCCTGCTCCAGGGAGCTCAGAGTGCCTTTGCAGCTATGATCTCATCATCACCAATAAGGCCACAGACAGGGAAAGCAGGGATCATTCTTTCAGTTTGGGAATAAAAATTAAGCAGGTTGGGCGGGGGTGGTGCTCAAGGGTCAACAGGCAGCATGAGGGTGGAGGCTGGCACACAGAGGTCAGTGGCCCCAAACTGAGAGGAGGATGAAGGATTCTTGCCCTTAGTGGCTGCTTCTCCAGCTGGCCCTGGTGGGTGATGGGTGGGGTCCTATTCTTTGACCCACCTCTAAGGGACACTTACATATCCTTGAGTGCCCACAGACCTCCCAACAGACTGAAAGCCATGGTCCGGCATGCCTTTTTCTTGCTGTCTCTAAGGGCTGCTGAAATGCCACCTGACAGCAAATAACTGCCATCCAGGCCCTTAATAAACCTTCCGGGGAACCAAAACCATCATTATTTTGAAGAGACTCAATCAGTCTCAAGGAGACATCAGCCACTGGGAGACAGCAGAGCCATATTTTGAGTATGGGCTCGCTTAGACTGAGCTGCCACTCATTGGCTGTGCGACGGCTGTCAAGTCACTGCACCTCTCTGAGCCCCCATTTCCTCAACCATAGGATGGGGATAATAAGAGTGTCTACCTTACAAAATGGGTAATGTGTATATGCTGCTAAGCATTCAATAAATGAAGGTTACTAGTGTAACTTATACTATTTTCATTAATTGTAAATCCCATCAACTGTATGGCATTTAAAATTTTACACAGCATTTTCACACGCATTATCCCTTTGACGTTGGAGCAGCTCCTCATGGTTGAGGTAGTGGTGATGGTTATTATTTCCATATTACAAGTAAGCAGGGTGCCACACACCCAGGGATCCTGGGATGGAACCCAGCATCCCACCCGGCCTGTGTCCCTCTTTCACACTCAAAGGATCTGGGTTTACACAGTAAGCTGCATGGTCAACCCCACGGATGAGGAAACAGAACAGAGAGGTTAGATCAAACCCCGATGTCACAGAGCAGATGGTAAATGGAAAAGCTGGGACTGGAGTCCCAGCTGGACTGAGAGAAATGATGACCTGAGCAGGGGGACACAGATCACCGTGACTGTCCTCTCACCAGATGGTCTGGGGACCACCCAGTTATCAGTTATTTTGTAAAAATGCCAACATTTAGAAATCAAGAACACTCAAAGTTTTTTAAAACATCCACTTCTGAGTTTTCTGGAAGGAGAAGGCGAAGACCTGGAGACACAGGACCTGCATCTGGTGCAGCCATGACAGAGCAGAACTGCAGCTCCCCATTAGAACCAGGTGTGCTCACTCTCCTGTTTGTCCAGACCCACAGAGCTCCCTTCCTCATCATGAGGTGTCCTGGGCCCCGAAGGCACTTGTGTTTGCTTGGCGGCTGAGTCCAGCAGCTGGACTTAGGAGCCTTAGACTCCCAGCTCCAACAAGTTAATGAACCTCCTCAGTTGTACAGAAGACGAAACCTGCCTCAGTTTCCTCATCTGTAAAATGGGAATAATAATAACAGTCCCAATTATAGAGTTGCTATGCAGATGAAATAAGTGAATATTTGTAACAGGTTATATATGAGAAATGCTCTATAAAATAAAAATAGTCACTGGCTACTGGCTCCCAGCTCAACATAAGGTCACAGGGCAGAGAAAGGGAGAGAGAGACAGGCAAGAGAGGCAGGCAATGGCCGTGATGGTTTGAATGGGCACAAGACAGTGAGGGGTCCCACCTCCCTGAGTTCTGATTAACAACCAGGAAGGTCTAAGTTAAAGACAAGCGGTTACCCCCCTACAGAAGATGATTTCCTAAGCAAAAGACACTCAACCTGCATAAAGGCCCATCGGGCCCTTGCCATTTACAATCCCAGGACATCCGAGAGGAAAGAAGCCTACAAGAGCCCCCAGCCCAACCCCCTCATTGTATAGACGGAAAACTCAGGCACCAGCAGCCTCGCTAGCACTTGGACCCGGGTCTCCAGACTCACGGTGGAGGGCGTGGGGGATGAGGCCTGACTCCCAGAGCACCCCTGCCCTTCACCCACTAGGCTGCCATCCCAAAGGGCTGCTGGACACCCAGGACAGGAAGGGGACATCCGCCTTTCCCCTTGAAGCCTCTGACCTAACAGAACACACAGCCTGCCCGGCTGCTCCATCCCTTAGACAAATTTACTTAGCACTGATACTGAAAATGCAATTGAGCTTGAGTTTTATTGCAGAAATTAAACATACCACGAAAAAAAAAAAAAGAGAGCACTCGTCAACTCGCCCGAGAGCTGGCGGCGATCAAACTAGCTAAGGTGGAGTGTCACGATAGGCTCCTGCCAGGGAAGAAGGGCCCCAATATTCCCCCACGAGCCCCAAAGATGGGACTCTTGTTACTAGCAGAGGGGCTCTGGAAGGCTTTTCCATCAGCCCCCTGGCCGGGCCCCCTGCACTCCCTGACCTCACCCCACAGCCTCCCACCGTCGCGGCTGCAGAGAGTCTCTGAAGTCACCTCCATGAGCTTTCACCAAATGACACCACCAAGGGCCGGAGCAAAGGACTCTCTGCTCGACTCGAGAGAAAGCAAGATGCTTTCAGGGTTGAATCACTGTTTTTCTTTCCTCCCTTTGGAGATCGGCAGAGCCCACATTCGGCCGTGTTCGTGGACCTGGGACTGGAAACAGCTGCGCTCTAATTACATGTAAAGTGTACCAAAACATCCTTTTTATCACAGACTGGAAATCTGTTAGCATCTGTCTCTCCTTTGTTTCTTCCACAAGATACAAGCTTGTTTCTACATTTTTCTCACCTGTAGCGGTGATTAAAATTCATTATAAATGAAAGGAGTGAACAGAGAAACAAGTTCCTCTGTGTACCGTTCTAAACTCAAATTAGAAACAGCTGTTTGCTAATTCATGCAGCGATGTTTTGTCGTGCTCTGTGAATCAATAATAACTCACCTTATTGCTGCAGAAATTTTTGGATAATCCATATATTTAATTCGGCGTTGGGTTCTCCAGGCAGGAACGTGGTGGCAGAGCCTCCCAGCTGCCCTCAGGTGGGCACGAGGGGACTCCGGTTCACTCCCTGGAGACGTCCACGCTGCCCCGGCAAAGAACCCCAAACTCGGAGGCACCCAGCACCTCTCCCCTAGACACGGGTCCTGGCAGGACCAGAAGGAAACCCCAACGCAGTCTCCTCATCCCCTCCCCTCCCTGGAACCAGCCAAAAAAAAAAAAAAAAATCAACTCTGATTAAACGCAAACCACACACATCCTCCAACCACTGGAGGGAACAGCAAAATTAAACCTCTAATTGGTACCCGGAACAATTTAAAACTATTAAGTATAGGTGAAGCTTTTCTGTAAGCAAATACTCCTTTGATTAGGATTAAGTTTATTTGGATAGCATTCTTCCCTTCCCTACGTTATAGCTGCAGATGTCAGAGTTGCAGTCTGGAAGTCCTCGAATTCTCTGAGAAGTGTTCAGGCATCTCCTCAGCCAACTTCAGAGGAAAGAGCATGTGGCATCCAGCGCTGCAACCCTACCTGAGGCTCTGAGAGGGAGAGGATATTCTTTCTCCTTTGTGGGGAGGGAGGTGAGCAACACGTTCAGAGGCCCGTACTGCCACCACGGCACGCCCAGCCTGATCAGCAGGGGCTCCTCCTTCAAGACACTGCCCCCAGGAAGCCTTCCCTGACTCCCTCTGCCACCACTGGTGCCCTTCCCTGACCTTGGGGGCACTGCCATCAGGCCACTTTTCACCCTGCACTGTGGCACTTGGCATCACTGTCTATTTTGAGTCCCTGGGGAGCCCCTGTGTCCCCCCCCCCTCATTCTTTCAGGTCTGAAACACAGTCACACTGAGACACTTTTTGAACCTCAGACTGGTATCACTGCCCACGGCCCAGTCCCACCCTGCAGCCACCAACCGCAGAGTCCTCCGTGAGCGCCAGGCACAGTGCCAAGCTCTTCATAAGTTTTACCTCATTAAATCCCCACCTCCAGGGCTTCCCTGGTGGCGCAGTGGTTGAGAATCTGCCTGCCAATGCAGGGGACACGGGTTCGAGCCCTGGTCTGGAAGATCCCACGTGCCACGGAGCAGCTGGGCCTGTGAGCCACAATTACTGAGCCTGCGCGTCTGGAGCCTGTGCTCCGCAACAAGAGAGGCCGCGATAGTGAGAGGCCTGCGCACTGCGATGAAGAGTGGCCCCCGCTTGCCACAACTAGAGAAAGCCCTCGCACAGAAACAAAGACCCAACACAGCCATAAATAAATAAATAAATACTTAAAAAAAAAAAAAAATCCCCACCTCCATCCTACGTGGTGCCCACCATCATTTTCCCCGTTTTACAGATCAGACACCTGAGACTCAGAGAGGGCAAGGGCCCCGAGTTTCACAGCAGACAGTGGAAAGAGCCTGGAATGATCCCACATTTCTCCAGAAAGCCATCAAAGCCACCTCCTGTTATCAGAGAGCAGGCCTCACCAGGTCCAGCCTCCAGGCCTTTGTTCAGGCCATGGTGCTCACCAAGGACGCCCCTCCACCAGCCACCCAAACCCAACCTGTTACTCAGCGCCCAGCTCTGCTCACCTCCTAGCGCATCCCAGGGGGTTTCTCCCGCATGGCTGCAGTCAGGCACTCATTTCGTGGTGCTCATCTGGGCCTAAGGAGACAGCAGTCCAATGCGTCCAGGGGGCCTGCCTAGCGCAGCTCACACTCATCTGTAGGGCTCTAGGGACCCGCTTTCCCTTGGGGGAGGCCCGGACAGCTCCCTCCCGGGCAGGATCAGGGAAGTGTGAGCGGGGAGGAGGTGCCATATGCTGGGAGACAGGGGCACTCAGATTGTGCTTTGAGGAAGGAGGACGCTCTCCACTGACCCGCGTCCCCCAAACATGGGATGTGCACCATCATTAGAACCCATGGTGATTTAGGGGGCAGCCCAACACTGATACACAAAGTGAGAAAGCTCGTGCCCCTTCGATTCCCTTTTCAGCCATCCGGCAGAGGAGAAGGACTCCACTTGGTGCCGTGTCTTTAATTTCTCTCTAACGTTCCAACAAAGAGAGAATAGACCCCAAGGCTCAGGGTTTTCAGAATGCCAGAGCTCTGGCTGGAATAACTTGAACGTGGGCTTTTCTTTGGGTCTGTTTTCAATTTACTTTTAAGGTCACTGCCTACTTACAGCAAATGATACTGATTTTCCATTGGCAGAATTAAGTAAATAAATTAAAGTACAAAAAGAGGACTTAAAGAAAAATACTAGGTAAATCATAGCACCAGTGATACGGAAATCTTGCAAAAATTATGGCAGAGGGATACAGATGACCAAAGTCTGGGACATCCAGTGTAGAAGTGGGCGTGGAAGTTGGATATCTCAGGAACAGCAGGCTGAAGTCTGCGTGGTCACTCCAGGGCTTTGTCCCTGAAATGATTTTCCAGCCCCAGCTCCTCCAGGGAGAAGACGTGAGAGACGGTGCCAGGTAGGGCCTGGGAGCTGAGGCTCAGGAAAAGCTGTCCTAGGAGCCTGCTGCCACACCCGGCCCCGCTCAGCAGCCCTCCACCCCTCAGGCCATGCCCCCCAGTCCCCAGAGACCCAGCTCAGCTCTGCGCTCGCAGCAATCAGGGCAGGTGGCAGGGGGAGGTCACAGGCAGGGCATCTGGGCGAGGCCTGAGACAGGTTCAGGAGGTCTCAGTGCTCCCTGAGGGAGGGAGGCCCCGGGGAGAATCAGAGCTCATCCACACAGGAGCTGCCGCCTCCCCCTCCAGGTCTGGTTGGCCCCAAGCAGAACGCAGCAAAACCCACGGCACTGGCCCCGGGCCTCTCCCAGCGGGCTGGACCAGCACTGGACCAGCACCTTGGTTCTGGGGCTGCTTCCAGCCCCAAGCAGCTGTGTGACCTTGGGAAAACCCTTGGCCTCCGGGCTCTCCTCACCTCATTTACAGAATGCAGCTTGTATCCTGACTTTCTTACTGGACATGTGGACAGAGGAAGTATTCAATGAATGTAAAGAATGTGAATAAATGACCAGATTTGTATTATAATTTTCACAAAACCCAGTATCAGAGAAAACCACATGGTGCTTCTAACCTAGAACTTGAAGCGTCTAACGTAGAGCTTAAAGACATGGAAAGATGATTAATAAGTATGGTATATTTCATATTAAATATGTACATACATGCCACACATGCCTATAACATACGGATAATAAATGACATTTATTATGTGCTAGACATTTCTTGAGTGCTTGCTCCATGTCACACGTTGTCTCATTTAATATTCACAACAGTCTGACGAGTTATTATTGCCAGCCCCCATTCTGCAGATGAGAAAACTGAGGCTTACAAAGGTTAATTAACACTTCCAGGGTCTTACAGGTCAGAAATGGCCGAGCTGGGCTTTGGATGTGGGTCACCTGACCTCACAGGCTGTGCTGTTAATCACCCTGAGACGCTGTGTTTGCGAATCACCATATGGGAGTGAAGGAAACTGAGTGGGTGACACCTGCTCAGAAGCAAGAACATCTCCCCCCCACCCCACCCCACCCCAGAGCCAGCTTCACTTAGAGCCCAGGTTGGATGCCAAATCAAGAACCCCGGGAGGATGTCAGGGTCGAGTCCTCATTTTCAGCCCAGACACGTCTTGGGGGACACTCTCCTCGGGCTGGGAGGGTCAGACTTCCGCAGACAAGGCAGGCATGCTGTCCGACCTCGAAGCCCGGATCCGCTGTTTTTCACCTCAGTCGAATCCATAGACAACCAGCTCAAGGATGCCCCCAGCATCTGGAGAACTGAGGAGCCTCCACAGCTGGGAGGATGGAAGCACTCCCCCCAAATACTCGCTCTCTTTGCCCCGTGATGTGTCAGGGGCCCTCTCGGCAATCCCGCAAGACCGTCACAGCTTGGTCCCATTGCACAGAAGAACACACTGGGGATGGAGGGTTGAGGGGCTTGCCTCTGCAGGCGCCCCTGGCCCGTGCATCACAGCCCTCGGCCCCTCGGTCCAGCCACAGCTGCGGTGGACGGTCTGAGCACCGGGGCCTGAGGTCCCACCTCAGGCTCTCACCTCCAGGGCTCTGCCTCTCTCCAGAAGGTGGTCCTCAACCAAAGGGAGGCTGAAGCCTGCAGGGCATCTTGCACATACATGAAGAGGTCCCAGCAGAATCGAGCCCAGGGGTCCACAGCCGTGACCTTGACACTCCTCCTCAATGCTGACCTTTCCCTTCCCTGCCTCACTCTCCCGGTCCCTCACTCTTGCTTCCTAGACCACCTACCTCCGCATCGTAGAACCTGGACCCAAGTCCTGGCCTCAAGCTCTACATTCAGGAAACCCATCCACGACACTTACCTAAGGTGGTGGCGCCAGATTCGGAAGGCCGAGTCCGCCCAATGATTCACCATGCTCGGGTCACCTTCCAGACTTGTGCCCTATTTATTTTACTTACTTACTTTTATTACTATCACTCAACTTTGTCCTTTCACCTGCTTTAGGCCTAACAGTGCTACGTACCTGAGTGTAATCCCAAATAACTATCTTGATGAAATCGTGGGTGTGATGTTTTGTAATGTTCATTAAAATACATACATAATTACCTTCTTCAAAATTGCATGAACCATCTGAAATTGGGCTGCCAATCCCTAAAAGTGTCTCAGGCCCCCCCTGTGAGGCTCCTCCTCTGGCCTACACTTCGCACAGGACTGCAGCTCGCGGTGTGCCCCTCGCCCCGCTCCAGGCTGGGAGCGTGCTGGGGGTGGTGGCGTGGTGTGCCCAACACAGCACCTGGCCAGAGGCAGGCAGGGGAGAAGAGGCGGGCTGGGCCCCGAAGAGGGGGAAGAGCCCTAGGATTCCCCACCGACGTGCTGGTGCCAGCAACGCAGCCACTCTGCGGGCCCCACTCACCCTTTATACTCAGCCAATCTACGACTCAGCAGGGAAAATTTCCATTTTCCCTGGATTTTCACGTCTCAGCCTCCAGAAAAATTGCCTTCGTGGGTTTTGTTGCCGAGCTGTCAACCTTCGATGACTGAGACTGCTCTGGCCCCACCTGGGTTGGGAGGAGATTAAAGCAGCCTGGGGAAGGCCCCGAGTGCAGGGACAGCAGCTGGGGAGGTGGCCACCTGGCCCAGGACCACAGTGAGAAGGAGGAGCCCCGTGTGGCTGGGCTGGCATGACAGGTGCCCCCCGGAGGCAGCCGTGGCCAGGGGCAGTCCCCTGACTCAACTTCCAAGTGTGGGGCAAGGCAGCTGCAGTCCCAGACATCACAACTGGGGCATGCAGTCCCCTGGTCCCTTCTCAGCATCGCTGACCCTTCCCTAGGCACCCTTACCCCCTGCCGCCACCTCTGCTTCTTCAGCCTGAACGGCCACCACATCCTTATGCTGTAACCAAGCCCTCATCTTACCCTACACTGTGCCTACTGTCATAAATAGACTTGAAAATCATCATAAACTATGTTCACTGAGCACTTACTATATGCCATGCTCACTTTTTTTGTTTACTGATATTATTAAGCATAAATGTTTTGCATGTATTAATGCATTTAAACCACACATAATCCTTTCACTAGACACATTTTACAAATGAGGAACCTGAGGCTCAGAGGCTGAAATAAACCTCTGGGAGTGTCCAGCTGCCACCCGCTGTGCACATGGGGATACTGAGGACCTGAGGTCTGAGAGAGGGACTTGCCCCAAGGTAGATTCCAGCAGAGCTAGGAGGATCTGACTGCCTGACTCACCAATCTCACAGAACGTCAGTACGTTAGAGGTGGAATTATGGGAACCCTCCCAAAACACACACGCACACACACCCCAGAGGAGGCTGAGAAGGCTGACGTGATGTAGAGGTATAAACAGAGAAAGACCACCCTGTGGAAAGTGATGGATCACCCAGGACCCTTTGCACAATGCATCACCCACGACATCCTCCCCCCAGGGCCTCTGGGAAGGGGAGACACTGCCCCCAACTCAGCATCCCTGAGGGTGGTGGTGCTATGCCCACAGCCTGCAGGGGCCACTATCCCCAGCAGGGCTAGCTACCAGCTCATGTCAGCACCAGCACGGAGTAGGTCGTCGACATTTGCTGAATGTTCCATGAACGAACGATGGATGAATGAGTGTCTCAGCCAGGTCGTTAGTCAGTGCTGGGTGCGGGGCTGTGAACAAGCTGTGAATTTCCTCCTCCGCCATTCATACTGCATCGAAGCAGCACTTCACTTGTTCATCTTTTCCCAAGAATGTTGTTCTTGGGTTATTCTATGAGGGTCTCCCTACAGGTACTCCTGGCTTAGAGCTGCCTAGAGACAACTCTGAGAAGCCCCAAATTTCTGGATCCCTGGGAGCCCCCACCAGGTGCCTGCCAGTACCTATCTGCTTGATGACTGAATAAATGCGTGAATGAATGAATGAAAGGGTACATTTCAGGTCTTGTCCTAGAGCAAGCAATTGGTAACTATAGCATGAATAAATGAATGACTGGATGGATGGATAGACAGATGGAAGGAATGCTAAGCCCAAGGCTTGGTCTAAAGGAGGCACTTTCTACCTGTATTGTGAATGAATACCTGAATGAGAGAATGAATGAATGAACGAACCAATGAACGACAGAGCTAATCGCAAAGAAGGTGCCAGGAGCCACTCAAGGAGGTCCCCAGTAGGTGGAAGTCAAGGGGTTAGTGGGTGGAGGCTCCAGCTGGCAGCTGAGGGGTTAATGAGTTTGACCACTAACTTGACCACCTGGGCCCAGAGGGGCCACCCTCTGCAGAGCCAGGTCCCTGGGGCGTCCACACATTGTGGCAGAATGCAACTAGTCCAGTGTTCAGTGTAGCCCGCATTTGTCATTCTTTCCTTTCAAAGAACCTCTTGGAACCAGGGAGAGAGCAAGGGTATGTAGGGGTAGGGGAGGGGGATGGCAGGGATGGAGGCAGAGCTCAGCCAGCCAGCCTTAGACTGAATCCCTGGAGAAACGGTATTAAAACAAAGGAGACACTGGGAGTGGACACGAAGGGTTGGGGGTGGGTGGTTACAGGCCTTCTATTTATTCAGACCAGAGCAGAACAAATGAATAGATTTAATAAAATAATAAGCTAAGATTCCATGCTCTTAAAGGTACAGCATCAGCAGTGTGATCTGGGGTGAAGCGAAAGGTTTGTATTTTTGTCTGGTAAAACTCGGCAAGTAAATATCTCTTTCCACACAGCACACTGGAGGGTGAGGGGGGGTGTGTGTGCATGCACCAGTATGCGTGTCTTTCCCCCCCAAGGGACCTCCAAAACTCACCCAAAATCTCCCTACTGACTACCCAACCCCCGCAAATAAGCATGCCCTCCCACTAGGAACACACGGCCAAGTGGCCCCCTTGTAAATTCTTCTGGGAGGAAGTCAGGCCAGCCAAGCACACGCGGGTATCACCCCTTCCTGGCCATGGCTGCCCTGGGTTTCTCCTTCCCTGCCCAAAGGGACCAAAAAAATTGATCACTTCCTGTTCATCTTGGGAAACCCCTTGCATTCATTCATTCATTCTCTGAATACTTACTGACACCTACTCTCTCTCCGAGTGCTGGGCCAGCAAACACACTGGCCCAGGGAGCCTGGCTCCAGGGGCACCAGGAGCGCGTCCAGGAAGGCGCCCTAGCCAGAGAGCTGGGTACACGTCCCAGGTCCACCGCTGACCAGCTGTGTGACCTCGGATCAGTTACCGAACCTCTCTAAGCCTCACCAAGGGGCAAAATGGACAGAGAACACCTTCCGCCTCCTCTGGTTGTGGTGAGGATTAAATAGGATAATCCACTTTGACCCAGCACTGGGCACACGGGAAATGCTCAATGAATGTGTCATTGCATGTCGTTTCCAGATCGGTGGCAGCAAGAGCAGAGGCTGCTGGGAAGACCCCTGGTTAACCGCAGGGCTCACCGCCTTGGTGGGCCATACCTCTCACTCCCAGTTTACCCTTCCCATGAGCATCCTCAGTTTTCCACATCCTCACACACCATTCGGGGATCTGGGATAAGAGCCGCTAACACCATGTGATGGAAAGAGCTGACCCCACTATCTTACCATGGAGGCCGTCACGGAACGCAAACATAGAAGGGCCCTCGAGGGGACCCAGTCCACTCCCCACCAGTACTTCCATCTCCTCTGCCACTGGTTTGGTCCCTGGCAGTGATGGGGAACTCATTCCCTTCTGAGCTTCCTTAGCAAAAAGAAATGGATGTCATCATGAGCCCTAAGGGAGGGCCTGCTGACCACCTCTTAGGGACAGGAATAACGGGATGCCCGGACTCCCACCATCCTCTGAGAGGAGACAGAATCAGTCACCTGGTACGTGGCAGCCATTTTTTTAAAATAACATTACAATTTAAATTCATTTACTCCTTCAACAAGTATTACCAAGTGTCTACTCTGCAGTCCTGTTCCAGGCTCTGGGGACAGGGTAGTGAGCACAGACCCTGCCCTCAGAGAGCCTACAATGTAATGAGAGGAGACTAACAATAAAGCAACAAATCCATCTGTAGTAAGTCAGGTGGCACTACAAAGAAATACGGAGCAGGATAAGGGCAGAGAGTGAAGGGACGGGGCGGCGGGGTGTTACTCCAGACAGGCGACAAGGTGACAGTTGAGCAGAGGCCTGAAGCAAGAAAAGAAGCAAGCCAAGGAACCTAGAGGTAGAGCATTCCAGGCAGGCGGACTAACATGTGCAAAAGCCCTGAAGCCGGAGCGGGCTACCTTGGGTACATTCCAAATCTCCATTTTCTGAGATGCCAGCATGATGCCCAGAGTGAGGGCACTTGTCCTGCCTTCAGAGATCACAGACCAAGCTATTCATTCCCACAGAGACCCAAAATCCAACCCCAGCGTCGACTCGCTGTGTGACCTGACGCTGGTCTCTCAACCTCTCTGGTCTTGGCTAAGGCAACAGCGAATGGAGGCTGAGCATCCTCCAAGCAGGCACTGCCAGGGAAGGGAAGCCCCTGGGGTCCCCCCCAGTCTGCCGCTCTGTGCCACACGCAGCCACCATTCCCCTCTACCCCATCACGCCATTCTCACGCCCGCACCAGCAACGCCACGCAGGATTGGCACGCCTGCCAAAATAGCTATTAACCCAGTAGCCAATAATAACACGTTATCCCATCAATTTGCTTCTGAAACGCTGTGTAATTGCCGAACCCAAGTTTGCCATTTTGGTGGCTTGGTTACGACAATAAACAGAGAGAAACTCACCCGTTCCTTCCCAAGGAGAACAAGTGGCTGGCCCCGAGAAACACCCGCTTAACACCGAGCCCCCTACACCGTGGGGCCCCACGGAAGCCACTGGGAATCATGGTCTGGTGATCAACAGTCAGAGCCTTGTCTCGGTGTCCTCTTGGCATGTCCCCCTATGACTAGAGAGGAGACCGACGTCTGGGAGGTGATGGCTTGGGGCCACGGTGGCCTTGTGGGTGGCAAGGTCGAGCCGAGAAGGCAGCACTCAGGCAGCCTCCCACCCGCCAGCCAGGAACCAGGCTGTAAGAAGTGAGACAGATGTGAGGGGGGTGGGAGGACAGGGCGGGGGTGGCGGGAGCCAAGGCACTTAGGGGCCAGCAAGCGCTCCAGCCCAAAGGGCACACAGACGATCGGGGATGCAGGCCAGCCTTCTCGGAGAAGACGGGGGCCGGGAGGCCACCGGACGGACACTGAGAGAAGGGCAGGGGGAAGCAAAGAGAGCAGCGCCAGACCCAGAAATCAGGGTGCTCCCAAGGGGCCACACCCGACTCCCACACTGCAGGACCCAACACAGATCTAACAGCCCGGCCACCAGTGCCTCCTAGGCCCTCACTTTTTCTCTCCCGGTCCAGGAAAACAGTTCCCTTCCTTCTGGATTAGAGTCCACTCTGAGCGAACATTCTGCTTCCCAAGGAGCCAGGAGCCTCTAATGGGACTCTTGCCATTCTGGTGCAGACACCAGCCTGCTTTATCCATTCGTCCCCTCCAGCCCCGCCTCTCCGCTTACCTCTCCCCCCTGCTCACCAGGGCGCCCCAGGACAAGTTGTTTGATGCCCTTGTTCCAGGCACCCAGCGGGCGGGGCAGGCGAGGGCTGGAGAAGCGCTTCCCACTGCCCCACTGGTGACCTCAGCCCCGGGACGCATCCCCACCCTCAGCCTCGGCCGGGGAAAGGATGGGCCCAGCGTGGCTGCTCCCGCCGGCGCTTGGCGGAGAATCCAGCTAGTGGGGAGAGGAAGGGCCTCGGGGAGGGAGTGGGGGAGGAGACAGAGGAGGCCAAAGGCTCGGCCACTCGGCCAGATGCTGACCCAGTTGAGGGCCCCAGACCCCAGGGGCGCCCGAGAAGTTCCGACTCCCCCCTCCGGCTCTGGGATTTCTGCAGAGATGAGGGGCCTGGGGCAGTACCGCTCCAAAGCCCGTCCCTGAGGTTGGGGTTAAAGGAGGAACACGGGGCTGCCAGGACAGGGTGGGGGACAGCCCCTCAGAGGCCCTGGGTGGGGTGGGTGCGGTGCCGTCTGCGGGAAGGAGCACTCAGCAAATGGAAACCAGGCCCCAGAAACGGGCCAGGCCACAGTGGCTGCACAGCTCCAGGGAAAACCCTGCTGCTCACTGAAAGGTGCCCCAACCCCAGAGAAAGGCGCCTTGCAAATGAAAGGGCGGGGAGGGGGCTAGGAGGCTGAGGCAAGATCGGGGGTGGCAGCTGGCTGCATCCACACATTCCCTCCTTTTCTGCGCTCCGAGCACATCCACTATTGGCACATTATCCTCCAAGGCCGGCTGGCCCGTAAGCGCTGTAAAAAGCCAACTCACGGAGCAATTTTCCTCCCTTCTCCTCCCTCTGCGGCCTTCGGTCAGGTTTCCAGCAGAGCTGGGCCTGAGCTGCATCCTGGGCCTGGAAATCAGCGTCATGCTGGGCCGGGTAAGCATGAGTTCCCACCACGTTCATTTTTGGAGATTCAGCCCTCAACACTGAATCCTCAGCCCGCATCAGTGAGGAAGAAGGCCAGGCGGAGGGGGAGGGGCAGGCACACACAACTACGGATGACAATTTGAGATTGGTGGGACCCCAGGGACCTGACATCAAGAGCTTGCTGTGTAGTGAAATGCTGGAGAGGGTGCGGAGAAAAGGGAACCCTCCTACACTGTTGGTGGGAATGTAAATTGGTGCAGACGCTATGCAAAACAGTACGGAGGTTCCTCAGAAAACTAAAAATAGAGTTGCCATATGATCCAGCAATCCCACTACTGGGCATATATCTGGAGAAAACTCTAATTCAGAAAGATACATGCACCCCAGTGTTTACAGCAGCACTATTTACAATAGCCAAGACATGGAAGCAACCTAAATGTCCATCAACAGATGAATGGATAAAGAAGATGTTATATATATATATATATATATATACATATATACATATATATGTGTATATATATATACACACACACACACACACACACACACACACACACACACAATGGAATATTACTCAGCCATAAAAAAGAATGAATTAATGCCATTTGCAGCAACATGGATGGACCTAGAGATTATCATGCTAAGTGAAGTAAGCCAGACAAAGACAAATATCATATGATATAGCTTATACGTGAAATCTAAAAAAAATGATATAAATGAACTTATTTACAAAACAGAAATAGACCTACAGACATAGAAAACAAACTTATGGTTACCGAAGGGGAAAAGGGAGGGAGGGATAAATTAGGAGTCTGGGATTAACATATACACACTACTATATGTAAAACAGATAACCAACAAGGACCTACTGTATAGCACAGGGAACTATACTCGGTATTTTGTAATAACCTATAAGGGAAAAGAATCTGAAAAAGAATATATATATCTATATGTATACCTGAATCACTTTGCTGCACACCAGAAACTAACACAACATTGTAAATCAACTATACTTCAATTAAAATATGTTTTTAAAAAAGAGCTTGGTGTGTAATGTAGTCCGGTAAGTGTAGATGTCATCTATCCATTCATTCTTTCATTCATTCATGTCTTCGACAGATGTTGATGATGTGCTTAGAACCCACCAAGCACTCTGGTGCTGGAGGTGTGAGGGGAGAAAACACAGGCACAGTTCTTGCCCTTCGGAGTTCACAGCCTCCTGAAAGAGACAGACGTCCTCTACGTGCTGGCATCTGCTACAACTGGAGAAGTCCCCGGGGTGGTGGGAGAACAGGGGCTGGGGTGCAAGAGGGCTTCCTAGAAAAAGCAACCTCTACGTTAAGACCAGCAGGATGAATAAGAATTAGCCAAGGAAAAGAAGCAGGGATGGAAACAGAGGTCCAAGCAGCAGCCCCAGCACGTGCAAAGGCCTGGAGGTGAGACAAGTCTTTGACCGTTTCCACTAAATTTCATCTGGCTCCTCTCCCCGAGCCGTGGTGGGTGGCCCATCCCAGCAGCTCCACCCCCAGCTCCCCCCAGCTCCCAGACTCCGGGAGCCCCCCACTGGCACCTCTAGTGGCTAAGCCCATATTGGAGACCTTCTTTCCCAGCTGAAGTTCTTGTTTGAAATGTTTTCATATGTTTATTTTTAAGAGGGGATGGGAAGAGAAAAGGGAGTCCTGAAGGTCTTTTACTTTTCAGGAAAAAATTTAATAAATAAATAGAGCCTCAAGAAAAGGGCATGGAAAGGTCTCTGCATCTGTAACCACTGAACAAATTAAAATTAGCTCATTTAATCAGCTCCTAATGGCCTGGCTGTCCCGAGTGGGCCCTGGAACACAGCAAACTTCACAGCAGAAATGTGCAGGCCAATGTCAGTTTATCCTACAACAAAGGGATTTTCTAAATAGCACGATCAAAACTCAGCAAAGGCCGGGGAGAGCTGCGGAGACAGAACTCGGCCCCCTAGATCCTGGTGGACCCCCACCTCCCGGCTTCGTCCCTTTGAATGGAATTGTTCTTTTGGCTTTTGTTCTAATTATCTAAACATATGTGTAACTCTGTTCTACAAAGTGTGTTTTAGCCGGCAAAGTAGGTAACGTTAGCCCCTGCCATAAATTCCTGGGGTCCTTGCCCTGAGCCCCACGCAGTCAACACCTCCCCCTTCCCACTACCTCCAGCCTCCCACACATGCAAGACAAACACACCTACACACTGCAGTCACATACCCACACGGTTCTATACAAGGTCACAGGTCATGCACAGTCACATACGCATAGTTATATGTGTACAGTTATATGCATGCACAATTACATACACACAGTTACTACACCACACACAGGCACACAGCTCTCCAGTTCCTGTTTAACAGCTGGAGGGGGGAGGTGCAGCTCACCAGACCCCCAGGGAGGGCCGCTGTGCACACACCTGAGGCCCAGGCTGGTAGCAAGGACTCTCATTTCCCTGAAGTGGTTTCTCCACTCAACTTGCCACCTGGGCTAAGTCATTAGGGCAATTGAGGAGGGGGAACAAAAGAAGACCAAGGAAGGGGACCCTGGGGCCAAGGGAAAAAAGGGCCGGGGTGCATGGTGCCAGTGGCCACTCCCAGGCCTGGCGGGGAGGCCTGAAGGCAGATCCTCTGCCAATGCTGGGCTCACCTTCCCGTCCCGCAGCCTCCCAGCCGGACGACCTGCAGCCCTAGAGTCCTAGGTGCTCAGCCCCACGGGACATAAGCCAGGCTGGCTTCAGATCCTGGCTCCGCCATTCACTAGCTCTGAGCCCTCACCTCCTCCTCCATAAAATGGGAAACAGCATCAGCCCCATGGAAACGTCATGCTGATCAAACTGGAGAGTGCCGTACACTGCCCAGCATGGAACAAACTACATCAACCTTTGCCGTGGCTTCCCTTTATACACACGGGCGTGGTGGCCCAAGAGGGTGGTCAGACGGTGGGTTAGTGACATAACCAGACGAGAGCTAGTCATTTGCAGCTTTCACTTTCTTACCCAACCCCAATCCCCCAAGTGAGGAAGGGGGAATAAAAAAAGTAAATCAAAGACATTAAACAGGGACTTCCCTGGTGGCGCAGTGGTTAAGAATCCGCCTGCCAATGCAGGGGACACGGGTTCAAGCCCTGGTCCAGGAAGATCCCACATGCCGTGGAGCAGCTAAGCCCGTGAGCCACAACTACTGAGCCCGCGTGCAGCAACTACTGAAGCCTGCACGCCTAGAGCCCATGTTCCACAACAAGAGAAGCCAATGCAATGAGAAGCCTGCACACTGCAACAAAGGGTAGCCCCCGCTCACTGCAACTAGAGGAAGCCCTCGTGCAGCAACGAAGACCCAAACGCAGCCAAAAATAAAATAAAATTTTAAAAAAATTAAAGAGAAACTTAACTGGAAACTTAAAAAGAAAAAAAAAAAAAAGACATTAAACAGGGTGTAAGGAGTAACCAACCAGGACAATGGGAGCTCTGGAAGGCTTCTGACCCAGAGTGTGACAACGCTTTCCAAATGCCTGCGCCCTCTGAGTTCCACAGCAACATCCTGGGTACGTGCAAATGTTATGCCCAAGTCACAGAAACAGAAACCGAGGCTCTCTGCAGCAAGAGGCAGAGCTGTCTTGCAAACGAGTCTGCCTGGATCAAGACCGCGTGCTCATGCCCTGCCCCTTCCCACCACAATGGTTTCTGCCGCCCTGCCCTCCAAACTACAAACTCCTCCCGAAGGATTCCTAGAGGAAACCCACACCTGAGGATCATCTCCAGCATGCAGCTCCTGGGACTACAAGGGCCTCAGGCCACTCAACCCAACCCAGACTCAGGAGGGCAGCCCTTCCCCACAGTGGCTCACAAAGGCCTCAATACCCCATACCTCCCCATGTCGAGGAGGGGGTTAGGGGAAGGGCCCTCTCACATTTCACAGACTTGGAAACTGAGGCCCAGAAGTGGTGGGGGTGGGAGACTCAAGCTGCCACAGCTCCCAGGTGGCTTCCAATGGGAGCTGAGTCTGCAAGTCTGGAGTCCTCCCATCCTCCCAACCCAGCCCTCACCAGGGCAGCACTTCTCCTCAGATCTGTCCTATAGGCAGCACACATTGACCCCCAGGGAGTGTTCAGAAAAGGGACCTGGATATGGGTTCCAGCCAGCCGGTTCCACTGGATTGATAGTGGCTGTGACCAGTCCTATTTATGGGTCCCCTTCTCCATCTGATTGGCAGGGCCTAAGTTGTCCCCTTAGCTCCCTGAGACCAGGCAGGTGGCAGGAGACCAGAGCCACCTGAGGCACCCTCAGTATGCGCAGGGAAACCTGGGAAACAAGCTCCTTTGCTAAGTCACCAATCCCACAGATTGGATCCTACAGATCCCACATCCTGCAGGCTCCCCCACCCCTGCCCCCAACAAGCACCAGGCCACCCAGGAGGAAAGAAGCATGGGCAGTGGAGGTCAAACACATGGGCCTGGGTTGAATCTTGGCTCTGCCACATACATGCTGTGTGACCTGGGGAAAGTGGCCTCCCTCTCTGAGCCCTTCTTCTTTTAGACCCAGCAGGACAGTTGTCCCCACAGACTCCCCTCAGGCTCATACTCCCCTCAGCTGTCCCTGAACCAAGCCCAGCAGGCAGCTGACGAGGCGGCCCAGAGCATGTGGCCCGGCCAGAGAGACACAGGAAGATACAGGCTCCCCTTACAGCGTCTGGACCCAGGAGGCAGGAGTTGGACCCAGATGCCCCTCAGAGAGCCCCAGACTTCACTCTCTTACAATAAGGATTCAGAAGAGAACCGCAAGGGAAAAATATAGTTGGCAGTCTTGCCCCCATCCGCCGCCGTGTCACGCCACACACACAGAGCCGGCTGGTCTTGCCTCCCGCTCCTTGGCCATGTGGCCCTACACTCCTCCCTGCACTGAGCCTCAGTTTCCACACATTGGGCTCTGCTCACCTCGCAGGGCCGCAGTGAGGGTCAGAGGAGAATAACGTCCGTGCAGATGCTCTGTAAACTGCCAAGTGCCAGGGCCACAGGTGGCATCACTGGGAACAAGTGGGATGGGAAGGCAGGAGACGCCAAGGGCAGGCACAACCTGCCCGCCCCCCTAAATCTGGGCTGTGGCCACAGCAGGAGAAGAGGCCCATGCTGGGGCTGGATGCGCCCTCCAGGGCCCAAAGTGCAGGAAGAATGCGGGCAGTGGTTGCTCCAGCTGTTTGCCTCTGCCTTGGCCAGCACGGAGAGATGTGGCCACCCAACGCAGCAGATAGCACGTAGTAGGTGTCGGCAACCGGTTGATGTCAGGGTTTTCCCAGCCCCCAACCCTCAGACACCCTGCTTCTGCACAAGATACCGGTGCAGACGCCCACAGATCACAGTCCGAAAACGATGGCCCCTGTAAAGAAAGAAGACGTATCTGCGCTCGTCCACGCTCAGGCATCAGACCCCTTGGGCTGTGGCCCAGGAAGGATTGGGGGGGGCGGGTCTGCCCACTTCACAGGACACCGGGGACGCCCCTACCTGCCTGACTCCACCAGCAGAGAGGTTCATGTGCAGGAAAGCACCCGGCTCGGGGGACAAGAGTCCGGGCCCTGAATTCCAGTCCTGTCTCACTCCGTGCCCTGTGCCATCTCCAACAAGGGTCCTCCTGTCTCTGAGACTCGGTTTCCCCAACTGCTCCAGCTCCCTCTGCCTCAAAAGCCATGAAACTAGTGAAACGGCACACTGCCTCGCTCTGAGCCAATGTAGGCTACAATTAATCTGAAGCAGGGATTTTCCTAATTGCTGGGTTTTACAACCCAAACAGAAGAGATAAAGTACAGCTAGTTGACAACGCTGGCTTGAGGCAAGACAGTTAAAGCATCTTTTGTGTTTGGGAGGAGGGGGAGCTCTTTGAAAAGCTGGTGCGGTGTGAATGGATTGCACCTGGAGTACAGAGCAGAGGCGCTGCCCCGTGAGAAATGTTCAATTCCCTTAGGGAGTCAGGCCAGAAACACTGGGGGGCCGAGCATCTCAAAAGACATGTCTTATCGGGCAGTAAAAGAGAAACATATAAATAAAGGGAGGTTAACCTCCAATTTTCCTAATTGCCTTCCTTCGAAGGCACATGAGGTTCCACACCCTGCAGCCCCTTCGGACTGTGGTGTCGGAGCCCACAGGATTCCCACAACTAGGAAGGCCAAGCGTCCCTCATTAGCTGCGCCGGGCCGCCCAGGGGGCACTGGAGAAATGGTGTCAGCAGGCATTAGGCAATGTCCCTCCAACACAAGGATGACTGCCCCCTGGGAGAGGCGGAGGGACAATGTGTGAAGGGGGTTCCTTCTGGCCCTATTCTTGTGGGCAGCTACAGAGCTGGCAGCAGCCACCTCCAAAACAGACACAAACCACGGGCATGGAATCCAGCGGCCAACCCCCGGGGCCGGGTCAAGAGCTGGCCCTTCTTCCGCGTCCCAAGCACAAATCAACCTGCTACGGGGCATCCCATCTCCTGCCCCCAGGAGGAATGGCAGAAGTGTGCCTGCACGTATGCACCAGCCATGCCGGGATGGCCGAGAGTGAGAGGAAGGAAGGAAAGGGCAGAGATGGGGCAGTGATGTTGTGTCTGAAGGACAGCGCCACCTGACGCCTACTGAGAGCATCATTCTGTGTGCGGGGCCCTTCACGCCTTGCATGTGCCAGTCCCCAACCCCCTACCCTCAACCCTCGAAGCCAGATGTGTTCCAGAATCCAGACTTTTTCAGGTTCTAGAAAAGTAATATAGTGTCTTTCCTTGGTATTTGGGAACGCCTCAGAAGCAATCAAGCATATTGATACTTCTGCAGCACAACATAATTCACCAACATGAATTAAATAAATACTATAAATGGCTTCGCATCAGCCAGGTCAAATTTTACTGCCAAATGAGTTACCAAAAAAAAACAAAAAAACAAAAAAAAACTTTCCAGTTTCAGGCTTTCTGGAATCCAGAATAGTGAATAAGGGATTATGGACCTATATTGTCTCTTTAATCTTCCTGGCGACTCTGTGGGGAGATACTGTTGCCACTCCTCCTTTCCAGAAGAGGAAAGTGAGGCACAGGGAAGTGAAGAAGTAATTTCCCTGCAGTCGCATAGCACATACGTAGGGGAGCCCCACAGCCGTCTGGCCTGAGGGTCTGTCCTCTCCACCCCAGAAGGTCCTGAGCAAAGTACTGAACCGCAGTTTTAAAGCTTCCTGAAAAAAACACTCAAGCATCTGTGAATGTCCCCAGTGTCCACAGTCCACCACCACACCCCACCCTCCAGCCAACATGTGCGGTATTCCGGCTAACCCCACCAGGAGGCGCCCTACCTGGAGGCTACCCAGACCCTGGTGGCATCCCCACACCTCCCAGGGTCCTTGCCAGAGCCCAGAAGCCCAGGGGCAGGTTTCTACCAGCAGGTGAGGCTCCCCACCCCGTCCTGGTGCCCAGGTAATTACTCCCCACCTGACACATTCTGCACAGATCATTTCACCTACAGCAAATATGCTAAACACATCTCCTGCCTGGGAGAAACGGGCCGCGGGGGTAATCCCATTTGACAGAGACCAGGGCTTCTAGCAGGACGCCCAGAGGGCAGGGACCCCATCTCTTCCAAAAGACGTGGGAATCCCACAACTCCTCAGGTATACCCCTGGTCATCTCCGACTTCTCTTTCTCGGCAACTTTTTTCAGCTGCAGGGAAAGACTGCTGCATAGGCAAAATCCTGATGCTCCACTACCAAATAATTACCTGATAATTTTGTAGGCATTAAGACACTCCCACCAGCGCGAGCGGCGGTGTCCAGCCCGAACAGAAGCCGCCCTGGACCGCGAGTGCTTGTTAAAAAGAACTCCAGCGTTGAGAAAAACCTCCAGCTGAAGTGCTGGCCCGTTCCTTCTCTGCTCTGATTTCTAATTAAAAATTAAAGCAGGCACCTTTCTTCAGAAATCCAATTAGAGAGGAACATCACACTGATGGGCCAAAGCATGCACATAGTGTGCACATACATATGGGTACACGTGTGTGGACTTATGCACACACATACACGTATGCATGCACAAACTATCCTTCCTGCCTTGGCTGCAAATCCCAATCCAGTCTTCCGTTCAATCAGCATCAATGAGGACTCACCAATTTCTGGGCACAGCACGTGACCAAGAAGAAGAAACACCAGAGCCCGTGCCTTCAGGAGCTTATTCTCCAGAGGAGGCTGAGAAAAGGGCACAAGACAAGGCAGACCATGGTGGGACCATACAAGGGGCCCCGTCAGGTAGGAAGCTCAAGTCTGGCTGGCTGATCTGGGACACCGCCCTAGGGCAGATAGACCTCGTGCTGGGTCTTCATTTATGGGGAAAAAATAAAAAGCCAAGGAGCAGGTAGACAGAACATTCTGGGCAGAGGAAGTAGTAAGGGCAAAGGCAAGAAAAGACAGCCGCATGAGAATGGAAGTTAGATAGATAGATAGATAGATAGATAGATAGATAGATAGATAGATAGATAGATAGATAGATAGATAGGTAGATAGATAGGTAGATGTAGATGTAGATATAATGGGAGTTCTATTACATGCACTTTTAACCTATGTGAATTTACCTATGCATTCAGCAAAAAGACAGAAATAATTATTTAAATGGTGCCTGTGCTTCCATGCTATTTCCCTCCACGAGCAGGTGCCCAGGAAGAGTTGAGCTGAACTCTTCCTTCCATCGGTTTATGTCCCATCAGCCTCTCGTACTGCGAGCCCATCGGCGTGCCCACAGGACTTCTGGTGTGTGTGTGCCCAGTACACAGAGCGCCCTCGGCTGGGTAGCAGCCCAGTTTATGTCTCCGACAAGCGTCAGTGGTCCTGGCCATGTGTATATGATGAGTTGCAGCCGAGATGCATACAGCACATCGTCCCACTTTACAAGTAAGGAGATCGAGGCTCTCTCAGCGAGTGACGTCACTCTGTTGGAATCACAAAGTCAGCAAGGGGCAGAGCCTACATCTGACCCCAGGCAGTGCAGCCCCAGAGTCCAACCCCTGGACCACTAGACAGGAGAGAGACGTGAATAAAGTGGTATTTCAGCAACATCATCGGGCAGCGGCCCTTGAGCGGACTGGGACAAAGGGAAAGCAAAGGCCAGACACCCAGGGAAGCACCCCCCCCTGGAGGTGCCAAGGGGTGGACTGTAGGCCTCAGAACAGACTGGATGGCAGAGAGGGGGAGGTCTGAGGGGAAGGCTAGCATCTAAATGAAGAGATCTTCTCCAATAAACTCCAACCTGTGAGCTACTGGTGGCCAATCTCTCTTAGGAAGGAACCACCCCAGTCTTTCCCCTCCAGTCATCCCCACCCCTTCCCCACCTCTCTCTTGATGGAAGAAAACACTACCATCCCAAGAAACCCTGGGAAGACGATCCTTCCCACCACCCAGATGGACAGGACGGTGGGTAGACAACTTAGAACGGTTCCGGGCAGAGGGTGAGGTGTGCACACCTGTGGTTCATCTTCCCCTGAAATAACGCCATGCATTTCCTCATGCCAACATTACAGGGTCATGGAAAGAGTACAAAAACAAAGTCAAAATTTCCAGCTGGTCTACTAACTTGCTGTGTGACCCTGGAGACATCACTTAGCCTCTCTGAGCCTTGGCTGCCTTTACCTGTTGAGTCACGCATGCAATAAACATGTACACAGGCCCCATTATGTGCCAGTTGCTGGGCTGGGAATACAGAGAGGACAGTCAGTCCTACACGGCTCATGGGTCCAAAACATGGGTCCACTGTCCTGGATGCAATGTCAGGAGTTTCATGTCCCCACCCATGTGCTGGAACCATTACCCTGGCCATCTCTGTTTAGAAGGAGGTGCAGAGGAGTCTTGGGAATTCGAGAAAGTTCAACCACTCCCAGAATGCCCTCTCTGCTGGGCCAATGACCAGCAGCAGGGGCAGCCTGCCACCCCACCACTCCATGGTGCCATCAGCCGGGACTGGGCATGTGGAAACTCGGGAGCCTGGCTGCCATGGCCTCCGCCACCATGGCTGCCACCGCCCCGCCCCCTCTCCAGCTGCCTTTGCGCCTGCTGCCACCGCTGCTCATTTCCAGGCAAATGTTCTAGTTAATTAAAACACACCCAAGTGCTCACATGCACATGAAGCCAAGCTACAAAATCGGCTCTACCCAACAGCAGCTTCTCTTCTCCAGCTTGGGATCCATACAGGCAAGGGAGGTTTCCAAAGCTGTTGTTATTGGCACCAAGGCTTTGCTTGTACGATCCTCCTGGGCACACACACTTACATGCAAGGCATGTGCGGGTGCACACGTGTTCGTGCACACATACATTCACGGCTGCTCCACACACGTGTGTGCAGGTATACGACACACATATACCTATGTACATGGGCATGCACACACTCACATATACATGCACACATACCACCATGCTCCCTCCTCCAGGAAGTCTTCTCCAGCTACATTGGCCCTCCAGCTCATAACATCAGCCACAGTTAGTAAATAAACATTCAGAGCAGGAGGGAATGAGAATGAACTGATAAGTGAATCAATTGATTGTTGATGGCGAGAGCCATCGGGAACAGCACAGCTCTGGCCCCAAGTCCCGTTTGGGTGCTCTCTGGATCAGTAGACTAGACTAAATTCCCCAGGGAATGGAAAGTGCGGGAGGGTACGACCTTCTGCTCTTCCACTTACACTGCGGAGCTCTGCCAGGCACTAACCGGGATCCGTGCACATGCATGTGAGTGTGCACCTGTGATGTGTACTGTGCATGTGACCAGAAAACTGACCTTCCCAGATCTGGACATCCATAACAACCAGGAGCTGGCAAGAGAGAGATCTGACCATCAAGGCCAGGAGATGGAAAGCAATTCCCTTCAGTGGGACCCGGCTCCCAGAAAGGAAGCAGAGTGTCTGGCGATCCACGGGACTTCCTGGCATTCTGGGCCTAAAATGGGTACATAGCCGTCACAAGGCAGGTGACTCCCGATGATAAAACAGCCAGGATGAAACAGCTAACAATCCTGCCCCAGCAAGCATTTCTAGCACATTCCAAGTCCACCAAGACCACCTTGCTGGTAGGAACCAGGAACAATCATGTTCTTGATGAGGGTTTGACAGTCATGGCAAGAATTCGGCCACTTAGAGCCCTGGATGAGGCCCAGCAAGGATTTCTGTTCACAGGGATGGGGGCAGCTGTGCTGGGTACCTCAAATCACATCGCATAGACCATCTAACTCGTGCCGTGGGGCTGGCAAAGCTGTCTGCAGGGAGCAAAAGACATGGCTTTTGAAAGGGTGCTTGGAAAGGAGTGAAGACAGTGGCCCAGCAGTCACCTCAGTCACCCACTCAACATATGGTCCTGGACCAGCAGCTAGGCATCACCTGGGAGTTTACGAGGAATGCAGAATTCCGGGCCCCACCTGGACCCACTGAATCAGAATCTGCATTTTAGCACATTCCATTCGTAACTGTGGTTATCTAAGAATGAAATGAAAATATACTTCTTCCTTTGAATTTATGTGTTTTATTTTTCAAACAGCAACTAAGTTGTCAGGACCTAAATATTTGTTATTTGCACCTGACTCTTTGAGCAAAGGGAGCTATTAGGTATTTCTTTTGGCTTAGGGGTGCCCTGAAAAAAAATCACAGATACTAAGGCATTGTGCACCAAGAAAGTCAGGAGCCTCTGATCTTTGTATGAGGTGTGGTCTGGGTGACAGGGACACAGCAGAGAAGAAGGCAAAGTCCTGCCCTCATGGGGTTGACAGTCTGGTGGGGGTGATGGACAGTAACAGGGTAATCAAACGATCCTATGAGACGTTAGGTAACCAGAAGTGAACAAAAAAAAATACAGCAGAGCAAGGTAGCATGTGTGAGCCCTGCTCTCCTGCTCTGTCCTCTCCATGTCATCACATCCCCATGCCAGACACCTTTCCTCTCTCTCTTCTCATGCCTACACAGCTCGTCACCAAGTCCTGTCCGTCCTGCATTCAGCCAGGTCTCAAATCTGCCCACCACCTCCCCAGTTTGCTGCCATCACTTGAGTCCAAGCCACCATGGTTGTTCGGTTGTTCAGTGGTTCGGTTGGTTGCTTAGTTGCTTGGTTTGGACCACTGTGTTGGCCCCTAACAAGTTTCCCCACGTCCAGTCCAATCCAGACACAGATCTCGAGGGCTCTTTGCAGAGCAAAGGTCTACTTACATCGCTGCCCTGCTTAAAATCCCCTTGAGACCTTCCCATTGCTCCAAGTAAAGTCCCAAATCTGCCCCACAGGCCCAAGTCATCTTTCCCTTGGTCAACACACAACTTCTCCAACCTTGGAATCGGAGTGGACCCGCCATCCTCATTTCTTTTTCCATGTTGATTTTCACCTAGTACCTGCTTTTTATCCACAGTAACCACTGAAAGCCCAGCTTTGCAAAGATGTGATGTCATCAAAAGGAATATAGAGTGATCTAATGTTGAAATGGTAGACAACCTCAAGCTAATAGCTCACATCATGTCCAACAGATGTTGAGTATTGCTGTGTTCCCTTGAAAATTTAAAATATATCACAGAGCTCTGACAGATTAGCTGTGCCTTGGCGCACAGTTTGGGGAGACCAATTTATTGAATGAACGGATGGATGAATAAATGAATGAGGTGCATTATGAGAATCTGATATGAGACACAAAATTCAATCCTCACTCCACACAAATGTTCACAGATGCCTGTGAATACTGGTTCAAGAACACCACCCCGGCTGCTTCAGAGCCCACTGGGTCTCCCTCTGGGTCTCAGTCTTCTCAGCAGTATTCAGGTAAGGAGCCATCAGTATACAGGTCAGGAGCCATCAGTATGCAGGTCTGGAGCCATCTTCCATTTGTAAAAGCACAACCTTTAAGCCAGACAACTGCCAGTGTCGATCAAGGTCAGTGGGGAGAGACAGGGAGAAATAATTTCCTAAGAAATGTTCATGTCCCTCAGCTCCAAGGAACCCCAGAGCTGGGACAACAGGCCTATCCAGTGAGAAGACCAAAAGGCTTCCCAGATTTTGAGAGTCAGGGGTTCAGGCCTCAGGTGAGCGAAGCAGAAAAACCACGTGGGGGACTTGGTACAAGTAGGAAGGGAGGCGAATAACGAAGGGCGGGTTTGGGGGAAACGACCAAACACAAAAGGCCTCCTTTGTCTTGAGCAGATGCAGCAGCTGCGCTAGCTTGGGGAAAATGAAATCCACCAGCATTCAGACTAAGCCGTTCCCAAGTTTAAGTGGAAAAGAAACATGGGTTCTCTTTCGGCACCTTCTTTCCCCCTGGGCAGCAAAGCTTTTGTGCTTTTGAGGGTGGAGAGAGGGAAGGAAAAACTCGTGTGTATTAACACTGTCAAGTTCACGTCAGCGACAGACATCATAAAGCAAACGGGGCAGATTTACAAACCTTGGTGTTGGAAGGACGGACGGGGAGATTGAATGGCAGGGTGCGTGCAGCAAAGCAGAGGCTAATGAGACCTCAGACCAGATCCTTTCACCGCAAATGTCAGGGACTTCAAAGTGACGGCTCCCCGGTCCGGTGTGTAGTGAGAGGAGCCCGTGGGCACGCCCAACCCCATGGCCTCTGCCACCACCTGCAAGTGCCTGCCTGCGGTTCCTGAAGGTTGTGAGGGTTTTGAGCTGGGCCTTCTGGCCTCCACACATTGTCAGAATTCTTTCTGTACCCGACAGAGCGCCCCCTCGGCACCCCCTCCATCTCTGCCCACGGCTCTCTCCTCCTTTCCTCCCCAGCCCCCTCCATTCCCCTCCAGTTTCTCAAGGTGGGGGACCACCTTGTCCCCCACCTCCACTTCCTCTTCCCTTGTCTGCTTGCTTTCATCCCTTGCTTTCCTCTTCACCCTCAGAGGGTCTGTCCCACCTCCCTGCCTGCTCCCCCCTACCTATTCCCTTATCCTGCCCCTCCTTCTCTCCATCCCCCTTTCCCACCCTACTCCCCAGGCCCCTCTCTCCACCAAGGAGAAAGGAGCCAGGGAACGGACGGGGCTGCTGGGGGTCGCTGCGAGCTCACGGGGCTGGCCGAGCACATCCGATCCCACCTGCTCAGGGGAGAAGGCTGGGCCGGTGCACAGAAGGCCCAGCCACAGGGAACAGCCTAGGGCTGCCAGAGCCTCCCAGGCCATACGTGCCCAGCCAGGGTCTGGAGCAACAGCGAGGCCTGAGATTCCCCCTCCCCTCCCTCTGTAGCAACTGCCCCGGCCTAGAATCCCAGGAGGGGCATTGCATCTGGCCAGAACAGAATTTCTGACAGATGGGATGTCGCCGAGCATGGCAGGAGGGCCTGAGAGATGGGAGGAGAGGAGAGAGCCAGGCTTATGGGGGTGCTGAGCTGGCGGAAGCCATAGAGGTCGGTCATGGACAGCACGAACTCTGAGAGAGGGTGGCCAGGTTCAAATCCCAACTCCATCACCTCCTGGCTGTGTGGCCTTGGGCAAATTAGAACTTCTCTGGGCCTCAGTCTCCTCATCTGGAAAATGGGAATGAGGTCACGATATCCACCCCACAGGGATGTGGTGATGATGAAATGAGATGCTGTTATGTCATAAGCACTCCATAGACAGCAGTTATTATGTTGTAATGACAATCATTACAGCTGCGCCCAGTGTTGGTGGCTCTGAGTAGGTGTTAGGACTTCAGCACAGTGGCCATCTAGGAGACGCCCCCACCCGGGACTCCCATCCCAGGATCCCGACCCCGGCATGTGTCAGGCAAGGGAGGGTCAGGGCTGAGGACGCACCCAACAGCTTGCCCACCTGCTTCTGACCCTGATGAGGAAGGGGCCCCTCTCCAGGCTACAGAGCTTTAGTGCCCGGAGGACCAGGGAGTCGCCCTGGCCATCCATCTGTATTCTCCAATTATAATCTTGTGCACAGGAGCAGAGGGGTGCTGCCCGGCGCCTGCCACTAACTTTGCTATCTGACTTCTGGCTCAACAGTACTGACTGAGCTCTCCTGCGTGCCACCACTGGAGTAGTGAGTGGTGGCCTCGGCCGAGGTGGCCCCTCATGGAGCTGACCGTGTCATGCGGGAGACAGACAATGATCAGAAAATTACACCAAATACATGTAAAACCTGTTTCACTTACTGCACACTTATTTTAAAGCTGGGGTGAGAGCTACAAGGAAGAACTTAGCATAAGTAGTATATTCTTATACTTAATACTCATTCTTAACATAAGTACATTCCTTCTTTGGAATCCCAAATCTTGGAATTTCAGAGGTGGGTGAGATCCACCATCACCTTTAGACAGGGAAACTGATGCCCAGGGGACAAAGAGCCAAGTTCACTCACAGCCACCCAGTGGCAACCCAGGGCTAGAACTCAGTTCTCCTGACTCCAGATTCAGAGTTCCTTCCTCTCCGCCACAAAGCACATTGAAAACAGTCCCCTCAGGGAGACCAGGGTCCAAAAGGAAACTCGGAAGAAGAAAGGCCTCCTGTGAAATTCCAATGTGCCAGGCATGACGCCAGCACTTTATCCACACCTCATGCTGGATCCTCACATGGTCGTTAGGAGCAGCTGTACGGACCACGGACTCTGGAGGCAGGTCAGACCATGAACTCCCTGGGCGAAGGAGCAGAGTATGTTAGGTTCTCGCAGGTTATAATCCTGCAAGCCCACATGTGCGTGGATAAGGATCAAGAGAAAGGATGTAAACAGGAAAATAGGGTGTTTTGAAAAAAAATCCTCGTTATCCAAATTCTACTAACTGCTGTCTTTGATTCATCTATTGAGTTCTCAGGTTGTCAAACTATAATAACATGGCCAGATACAGCAGGGATAATTAGATTCTCAAATTGCCGTGGGGAAAATCAAGGGGACATTTATAAACTATCATGAGGAAGTTCATGCCATTAATTAGCCCAAAGGTTGGATGGTGAGAGAATAGGGCAGGGATGAAAAGACCCCAGGCTACGAGCCAGAAAGCCATCTTACATAGTGGTACATATGCCTCCCCACTGCCAGCTCAGACCTGGTCGCATTTCTCTTGGAAAGCCTGTTTTCAGGATGAGGATGAAGAAAGGGGAAGCTGAGTCCCCCAAGGTGACATCAGGCTCCTCGACCCCAAGCAGCAGATCTAGGGGAGCCGCCCTGGACCGACAGTAGAAATCCAGTTCCTGAGGAGTGTGGGGCCCACCTGGCGGCCCTGTCTTCCCAGGAGAACCCCCTACACAGAAGTCCTTCCCAACCTGAACCACTTCTAGGCCCCTCCATCCAGGCTAAGCAGGAAGCACTACCCGCCCCCCCCCCCCCCCGCCACAACCCAGCTGCAAGCGGGAGCTGCCGAAGACAGGGGGTCATAAATGAACAGGCCCTGTCAGGCGGGGGTGTCTGAGGGCTGGCCGCCAGGCTCTGCACACACCAGGCAAAGCAGATTTGTGCGCAGCCCGGACGGCAGGTGGAGATATACAGCCCTCCCGCGTCAGCCCAGAAAGGCAGGGGCACACGCGCCATCCACACAGCTGCCGGCCATCCAGAGGATTTACAACGGAACAACGATGCTGGACAGGCTACCTCCGCCTGGGCATCAGGCAGCCCGGCCAGGCACGCAAGCCCACGGGCTGGCAGGGGGTCTCCCTCCAGAAGGTAGAGAAGGAGGAGCCCAGGGAAAATCTTCAAGGATCGGGCAGCAACCAATCCCAACATGTAATAACTGCTCTGCGGCTTCATGGAGCGGGTCCCCTCGCCATAGGCTAGGTGTGTGACAGGGCTGGGTGGGCCCAGCTGGGGATGGTGCAGGGGGGACGCCCTGTCCTCACGCAGGGTGGGGTCTTGGGGGCCGAGCGGCAGCCAGGCTGGGGCTCCTCGAGCTCAAGCCCCACCGTCCTCACCAGATTTGCCCAGGCCCCTACGCGGCCCAGGGCTGTCAGAACAGGGGAAGGATTTCTCCACCCAATTCATTCTTCCTCCAGGCCTCCCCGCTTCGGGGAAGACCTCTCTGCTCACCGCGATACCCAAGCCAGAAACCCGTGGGTCATCCTGGCACCACACTCCCTTGCCGCCAATACTGAATCCATCTCCTAGTCCTGTCAATTTTGCCATCCAGAACGAACAGCTCTCCAACACGCCCTCTGCTCTCCACCCCCACTGCCTGCGCCATCCCCTCGGCTTCCCCGCCCAGCCCACACCCACCCTCCTCAGAGCAGCTGCGTGCAATTCAAAGAGCGAATCTGACGATGCTGAGACCCCCCCAGAGCTCCACCTTGGCCCACGAGGCCCTGTAGGGCCTGGTCCCCACAGGGCACCCCCTTGCTCACCAGGCTCCCAAGACTGCCTGCTGACAGTCCCCCAATTTGCCAAATAGCCTCCTGCCTTGGGGTCTCTGAACACTCTCTGGACTACCACCCCCCATTACTTCTTATTCATCATTCCACCTTCATTTTCTTTTTCTTTTTTTAATTAATTTTTATTGGAGTATAGTTGTTTTACATCATTTTCAACATCAGTTATCGGGAAAAGCCTTTGCTTCTCTCGCACGCCTTACACTCTTCCTTCCGGACATATATCCTCTGATGGTATATGTAGTTACGTGGGGATTTGTCAATTGTCCTTCTCCCCATGACCCACTGTATGCTCAGCGCCCGGCACAGAGCCTGGCACACAGTAGGCACTCAATAAGTATCTAGTGAAGCATCCAGTGCGTGAAAATCCTGGTACTGGAGCCTGGGGTAGATGGGCAGGGAGGTCAGCCTCAGACCTTCCCAGGAATGAACCATTAGCACTGCCCAAAGGACGAGGCAGTTCTCACAGGGACCTGTCCCCGGGGTGGCAGGATGGGTCCATGCCCTCATGAACACCAAGCGTTCAGTGGAGGTGACAGGTGGCCTCAGACATCATGTGCAGAACCCTTCCAGCCCAGCAGAACTCGTTGCCAGGAAGGCCTTTGCATCCACCTAGGAGGCGGTCACTTTCGGGTCACGGGCCTTCCCAGTCTGCCCCAGGCAGGGGCTGCAGAGCAAGGCCCTCCGGACTCTCCTGCTACCCCCCGCCTTGTTCTGGCAGCCGAGGGACCCCCTCACTCCCTCCACACGCAGGGCTTTCCCAGCTCCCAACCATTGCCAGCACTGTCCTCTGACCAAGAAAGTCTTCTTCCTTCTCATCTCTTCTGAGAGATTGCCCATCAAGACCCGAACTACTGGCTTCTCATGGAAATTTGGAAGCTTGGGCAACAAGCCTCCAGCAAGGCAGCTGACGACAGGAACTGGGGAGCGGCTGTTCCCCTTAGCAGGCACGTGATCTCCATCACCCAGCCCCACCCCGCCCCTCACCTGCCTGACCCCTAGCATCTCCTGAGCTTGTGGTTCCTGCAGCAGCCACGCACAGCCCCATCACAGACCTGGACCACAGGCTTCTCATCACCAAGGCCTCGTCTTCTCACCTCTGTCCATCCCACGGGGCCCTCTGCCGGGAGGTCCTCCAAGTTTGCTCAGGAGGTGAGGAGCAGGAAAGAATGTGCAAACGGATCAGACTCTGACACCCGCCCCTCTGCCTCCCACCTCCCGTCATCTGGCCAGACGTCTCCATTTTATCTCGGCTACCTGAGTTACCAGCTCATATACCTCCTGCTGTGGCCTGTCCCTTATAGTTTATTAACATCCACTAATAAACAGTGCACAGGCCTCCCACGATGCCACCAAGAAAAGCCCGGCTCTGCGCGCTGAGCCTTCCCTGTCCTGCTTGCTCTCGGCACATCTTTGGCCATAAGGGAACAATTAGGAAAAACTCCCTTCAGGTTATATTTAGAAAGGGGTGGAGGGGAAAGGCTTCCTCTAGTAATTTTCATTCAGTTGCACATGACTGCCTGTCCCCACCTACCCCCAGGCCAGCACCACGGGGCAGGCAACCGCCTCTCCCCGAACATGGGTTAAAATCAAGCCCAGCCTCTGCCAGGCCCTGATTATGCCCGCGTTTAAAAATAAGATGTGAAAGATGCATTATGTAAGACCTGTAACACTCTCTTGCCCACCTCCGACTCTGGAATCAAAGATCATCGTTTCTGCCATCAAAAAAGAATGAAAGAAAGGCAGGAACAATGAAAATAGCCGCCCAACATGAGCCAGATCAAAGACATGGGCACAGAAAATGAGGAGCCAGGGGGGCCTTTAATTACTGCCTGCATCCTCCGAGTCATGTGGCGAGAGGGGAGAAGAAAAGTTTTGAAGGCCACCAGGTTCCATCCTGCTGCGGCTCCTGTTTCCACCGCCAGCACCAGTTCCCGACAAACTCACGCCTTTCATTTTCCTCCCTTTTTTCCCTCCTTTTTCTCTGCCCCCCACATGCCAGACAGGACTCCCAGACTCCCCAGTGCTCGCCGTCCACCAGCAGCGAGACCTCAAAGGGGCTCCTCGGAGACCCCGAGGAGGGGACGCAGCGACCCCCCAGCCTCGGAAGGCTGGAGGCCGGGTGGGCTCAGCCCCCAGCAGCAGAGGGGCTCAGGGAGGGACCCCGGGACCCACCATGGGAGCCGTTGCCGCAGACCACACCGACTTTTTTTTTTTTTTTTTTTTGCAAGTCTCCCTGGTTGAGAGGAGAAAAAAAACTCTTCAAATTCACATTGGGCAGGGCTCCGTGGGGCAGCAGATCAAACCTGAGGACCGGCTGTTTGAGCTCAGCGGCAGAAAAAAGGATTGCCCAGGGACTGAGCTTAAGTAGAAGCTGGATTAAACTTCAAACGCAAACTCCCCCTTTTTCTACACAGCAGACAGTCATGGCTAATATTGCAATATGGACTCAGAAAATGCATTACAAATAACTTACTCTGGACCCGGACTTGGGCCTTCTGTATCAAGGGGAGGAGCCAGGGAGATAATTGCAACAGAGAAGACACATGGGAGCCCGCCCTCTTGCTTGGTGGAGGGAAGTCCGTCAGTTTGGGGGCCCAGGAGGCTGACAGCGGGTCTCCATTCCAAAGACGCCTTGCTGGCCAGCCAGGCGGCTCCCCCGGAGGCTGAATGAGGCTTGGGTCTTCCCCAGGTATGAGAATCCAGGTATATTTCATAGATGAAGAAATGCCAGGACAGGGTAGCAAAAGCACTGACACTCTTATAGCATGTACTCAAACAATGGGGTGTAATTGTGTTCTTCACGTGATAAATGAGTGACTCACTGAAATAGAAAAAAACTTACAAATTCACAGGTGATGTGGATGGGAGCAGAAGGCAAGTTTAAGTTGTAGGATTTTCTTCTTTCAACACCTTCGGGGTAGCCCTGTGGCTCCTGGGGGGTCGGGAGCCTGGCGACGGCTGGGCTCCAGACACCAGGATGAGCCCGTGCTGGGCTGGGACAGGCCAGCCCTAACCGGGCTCCTGCAGCCAGCACCCCGAGGGACCTCCTGGCTGCGAAAGCAGGCACAAAGATGAGGACCTGGAGGCCTGGGTGCAGGAGGAGGGGCATTTGTTCCCGTTCGTGGGTGGTGGCTCAGGACACGGGTCCCAGATGGTATTGTATAATAAAGAATTTGGGCAAGGATATGCTGCTTTCCTAGAGAATTTTCCTAGAGTATTTTCAGAAATTCCCAAAGCCCACCTCCCTAGGATAACTCCTCCCTGTCACCTGCAGGGGTTAGGAGGTGCCCACCATATCAGTGAGATGGAGAAGACCCGCTACCTCTCCCTTCACTCCAGAATGCCCTGGAAGAGGCCAGTAGCCCCTAAGAGTGGGCAACCTCCATGTGGCACACAGGGCGGTCCCAGAGGCATGTGGCACCACTGCTGACATCTTCACATAACTTTACAAAGGGCAGCAACAGGCTAGGATGTCACCAGAGGTGGTGGCCAGCTAGAGATGGGTCTGTGAGGAGCAGCTGGGAAGGCTGTCCTTCCCCAGACAGAAAAACCAGGGCAGGTCCTCCCTCACAGTGGCCACATCTCTGGACCCACAAGGCCCCACAGGCTCCTGGGGCAGTAATCCAGCTCGGCCACAAGTGATCACAGCTCGGCCTCAAGAGCCAAAGGCTTGTGGGTGGCACCTCTCCAGGGTCCACCCAGGCACCGCAGCCTGGACTGCTTCGTGCGGGTCCACCCACCGCCCACCAGGGAAAGTTCCCTCCTCTACACACCCTACCCCACCCGCTCTGATCCCTTTGGGGTGTCCTGTTCCAGGCCAAAGGAAACAGGACCACCATTCACTGACTGCAGCCCCAGTGTGCCAGGCGGTGTGCTGGCCCTTCACATACACAACCCCTCTGAATCCCCCATCACCATGCAAGTGAGGCTTCAATGGCCCCATTTCACAGAGGGGTAAATTAAGGCTCACAAATAGGTTAAGTGCTAAAGATCACAGACTTTGGGCAGAGAAAGAATTTGAACACAAGACTGTCAAGATCTAAATCATCTGCTTTTGTTTCCGTGGTGTAATGTCATCTCCCAAAGATTCTTCAGAGCTCCCACCCCATCACTATTAGAGGGGTGGGATAGGGAGGGTGGGAGGGAAACACAAGAGGGAGGGGATATGGGGATATATGTTTATGTACAGCTGATTCACTCTGTTATACAGCAGAAACTAACACACCACTGTAAAGCAATTACCACTCCAATAAAGATGTTAAAAATAATAATAATAATGATGATGATGATGATGATGATAATAAATACCTCTCGTGAAAAGGGGCAGCCCAGAGAGGTTCTGGAGGAGGCAGCAATGAGGTAGTGTTGGGTTAAGCAAATGATTTATTCATGCCCCAAACAGAACTCCTGGCAGCGCCAGTCAGAAGCCGTGCCCCTCCCCAGCCCAGGCACATGGAGAGCAGCACGAAGCAGCTTTCCCAGTGAGAACGGGGCTCGGAGGAGAGGGAGGTGGAGACTGAAACAAGGAGACCCAAAGAATGGGCCTCTCTGCCTCCCTGCCAGAGCACAAGGACGTGTCAGCCACCAACTCGCAAAGGAGGAAAATGGAAAATCAGGGAAGCTTCCTCCCCACGCTCCCCACAGCCCAAGACTGAATTGTGTGCCAGGCCCAGGCCCGGAGAAGGCCCAGCAGAACTACATCCAGCTGTGGCCTGGGAGAGCAGCCCAGGTCCACCCTCCCCAGCGCTGCCCGGCTGGAAACGGCAGGCTGCAGGGGAGGGGCAGGGGACGCCAGAGAGGGGCCGGGAGGGCTTCGGGCAAACTTAATGAACTCCTGCCCGCCAGTTCCTGTCTTGCCAGACGCAGCCCCTGGGGAGTGTGTGGAGACAGGAGGGGCCCCCTCCCCCGAAGCCAAAGGCTCCAGCCTGAGGCACAGGTATCTGATCAGGGCCATTGATCACTTCCTCCTCGGAAGCAGACCCACCGCTGTTGACTCTGGGGCTCTGGTCACCAGGAGGGGGTCTGCAGTGGCTGTTCCTTACTGGGGAAGGATTTGGCAAGATCAGGACAGGGACGTCCCTCAGAAAGGAGTGAACATAGCCCGTAAAGATATCCTCCGGGTTAATCCATGTACGTATTAAGAGTATGTACTACAAAGATAAACTCTAGCCAGGGCCCTGGCCCTCTCGGCAATTTCTGGTCTATGCAATTTCCAACTTGTACAAAGAAAATCAGCCACCTTCTGGGTCTCTCCCAGCTGGGAAGACGCTTGAGTGTGTGCAAACATTTCCTCCGTGGGAAAGTACAACCCGGTGGCCAAGAACTTAGGATCTGTGGTCAGACAGGCATGGTTTTCCACCAGGCCCTGCCACATCTTGGCTGGGTGAGCTTGAGCCAGCTACTGAACATCTCTGGGCCTCAGTTTCTCGACAGGTAAAAATAAAGGATCCCCGAAGTACATATCTAAGAGAAACGCTGAGGGTATTAAAAGATGGGACATCTGAGAAGGGGTCGGCAGCGTGGCTGGCACAAGGTAAGTGTCGATAAGGGGCCTTGGGATGATTATCGGCTCAAAGACAGGCACAGACTAATTGCTTCATTTCTCCTGATGCTAAGGAACCAGGCCCTGCTGCCCCACTGCCCCATTTCTTACGCAGAGCACTTCACGCGTAGTAGCCCCACCCATGAGCTGGAAGGGAGAAAATGAGAGGTTTTCTCCTTCCCCATCCTCTCCTCCTTTGGAATCCCGGCAGGCACCCCTGGAGCACAGAGCTACGGGATGCGATCCAGCAAGACCACAGCCAGGCCCAAGACTCACGAGGAAGCAAGACTCCCCAGTGGGCTAGGGAACAGGATCCACTGGACCCGGTGGTGCCCGCCAAGAACCAACACCTGGACGCCCCCTCCCCCAGCCAGAGCGGAGAAGACCTGAAGCCACCCCATCCATCTTGCTGGCAGCAAGCACAGAAGCTAAGGGGACCAGGCACACAGGGGGGGAAGGCTCCAGAAAGGGACAAGGAGGGGGCTGAGCAAGGCTAAACTCCTAGGATATACAACCCCTGACAGGTGGGGTGGGTGCCCACGCGCTGGCAACGTGCCAGATAAAAGGCGACTTTCTGATTTTTAGCACATTTTCACATCTATCCTCTTTATGCACTCTCTCCGCAGAAGATATTATTGTCCATGCTGCTTAGATGGGAAACGAAGAATTATTAAAGATACCTCAGCCCTGTGCCCATAGCCTAGCACTGTGCCTGGCACATAGTACGTGCCTAATAAACATTTCTTGAATAAATGAGCAAAAAATAATCATAGAATCCCTCTGCGAGTTCCCTTATGGAACAGAGACTATGATTTATTTACTTCTTATCTGAGTGCAAGGGAGTTAATGAATAAGAGAGCGAATGAATGAAAACAGTAATAGCTAACATTTATTTAAGTGCTTACTGTGTGCCAAGCCAAGCATTGTTCTGAGTGCTTTATATGGGTTAACTCATTTGATTCTCATAACAACACTATGAGGCATGTGTACTATTGTTGGTTCCATTTTACAGATGAGGAAACGAGGCCCGGAGAAGTAAGTAACTTGCCCAACATCACACAGCAAGTAAGAAGCAGAACTGGGGTTAGAACCCAGGCAGCTGGGCTCCAGAGCCTGTGCAATGCATGAAAGAAGTTCAAAGGATGCTTACTGATGACTGAAGTGGGGTGATCCAGGCTTTTTAGCCTGTCCAGCACCCGTGCCCACCTTCTGTAAGAACAGCCCTGTCTTCCTTGAGCAAACACCCCTGCTATGTGATTCAGGTACCCCAGGCCTGGCCAAATAGCACTGCATACCCCAGACACAGAGACTGATTTGTGGATGGGCACATGACCAATCTGGGCCAATCAGAGTGAACCCTGAGACTTTCTTACACGGCAGGAAAGAGATGTTCTACC
Organism: Eschrichtius robustus; assembly: GCF_028021215.1. Taxonomy (NCBI): domain Eukaryota; kingdom Metazoa; phylum Chordata; class Mammalia; order Artiodactyla; family Eschrichtiidae; genus Eschrichtius; species Eschrichtius robustus. Next base: position 34,992,007 of record NC_090842.1, on the reverse strand, counting down.
TCAGCAAGGAGGACATGAGGAGGATGTGAGCTCCGCAGGAAGGGAGATTAACTTCCCCCTCTCAGGAAGAACCTGGCTGAGAATGAAGCCAACAAGAGGAAAGCAGAGATGAAAATACATGAGAAGTGAACTCCTAAGGCTCCAGCCATGCCTGAAGGTTTATCCCGAAGCCAGTTTGAGATGTGCCTCCATTTCTTGTGACGAATGCCATGGTTCAGTTCAATGTCCCCATTTTGTAAATGAGGGTTCAGAACAAGTTGGTGACTTGGTCAAGTTCACACAGTGAGTTAGTATGAAGGCCAAGGCTACAGTCAACTCTCACGGGCACCCCTCTGCCAGTGTCCACTGCATTGTTCCTCCAGCTCTGTCTAACACGGGAATCCCACCCTGTTCATTTCTGTGGACTCCTATTATGAGCATAGGGAATAAGGAGGCTTAATATTTGAAGGAGGGAGGGAATGGAGAAGGGAGAAGGGGAGATGACTAAACTCCTGAGGTCCGGCACTCCTCTAATCCGTCTCGGCACCACCACGTGCCCGGCAGAGAGTGCGTTCCATTGAGTGGAACAGTGAGTGCCCGTCACAAAGGACAAGTCTTCATTCTGCCAAATGGCTACGGAAAGGGTCCCACTAAAGCTGACTGAGAGGGGCATTTTCAATAGGATTTGATTGTAAAACTCCCAACTGCACATAGGATTTTCTACCTGCAGCCACTTCTCAGAGCACTTTTTTGCCCACATGGTGAAGACAACCAATCTCTGCTCCTCCAACGATGGGATGGCAGACTGTGCTGCCCAGGTACTGAGATACCTTTGGCGTGCCTTTTCTTTCTGTCTCTTTATACCCCGTGGGTTCCCAAGGGTTAAATGCCCTACACCTTCCTCTCCCACAAAGGGCACTCCACACATAGGACCCACGATGGCCTCTGAGGGAAGGGAAGGCCTCCCCCCCGGGCCTCATCCTTCCGGGAAGGACTCTGATGCTTTCTGGCCAGGGCAGGTACCTGGGCCACAGCGAGGGTAAAGGGAACGAGGCAGCCAATTTTTGGCTACTCCTAAGAGCTACCTGGGGTAGTGTTAGGAGGGCTTCGGGAAACCCTTGTGAGTATCTCCAAGATAAAAAATATGGTCCAGTAGCGAGTGAAGAAGTGAGTCTCCGCAATTAAGCAAAAGCTGGCAAAATACACCCAGCACCTGCCCGCAGCCCCACACCTGCTGAAGACAGGAGAGTGTGGCCCTCAGAGGCACCTCTGGCTCCCATACCCATATGCTACTCACTTGTGGCTCATACCCCGGCCCTTCCCCTCCCTGGACCCCTTCCCAAACTCTACACCAGGCATGTCAGACTAATCATCCCTCAGCAACCCTACAGAGTTTTCTTTTGTTTGGTCATGAAGCAAAAAGAGCACTGGCTCTGGAGTCGAGATGATCTGGACTAGAATCCAGGCCAGAGAACTTTAACAAGAGCACCAGCTCTTGTTTATTGTGTGCTTACTGTGCACACTCCAGACCCTCGACGCAGATTTCAATGCATCCTCCCAACACTCCTGTGAGGTAGGGATTATTATTAGCCCCATTTTACAGATGAGGAAACTGAGGCATGGAGATGTTCAGTAAATTAATAAGAGTCACAGAGTTTGCAAGTGGTGGAGCTGTGTGATCTCTGGCAGGCTTGCTTTGTTTATTATATTTGATATATACAGTAAATAATAAATACATATTTGTTTTTAATAAATAAATATAATAATAAATATTATATTTATTATTTATTTATCCTCTTAGAGTCTCAGTGGACTCATCTGTAAAATGGGACCGAATGCCCAACTCTCAGTGTCACTGTGAGAATTTAAAGCAAGCAAGAAAAGAGCCAAGTGTTGTACCCCAGAAACTGCTCTTTCCCTCCCTTTCTCCCACTTGAAAGACACAGGTGCTCATACCTGCTCACATTCCCACCTCACCAGGTAGGTAGAAAAGTCAACGGGCAGTGGGGGGAGACCATGCTCTGAATTCAGTAACATATGTCCTCATGCAAGGGATATTATTATCATTATTATTATTACTGACTTGAAAGGCATTGATTTAAATAATTGGGCCACATTGAGTTCTGGCTCCAAACAAAGACAGTGAAACAAGGCTGCCAGAGAAAGACCCCATACCAAGGGCTCCCCAAGGCGCCAGATTCCAAAACCTGACTCCACTGGCCACATCCTCAAGGTGTTTTTCCACCTCCGGTGGCGGCGGCTTTGGGAGCAGGAGGCCCAGGCCCGCCCGGCCAGGCTGGCCTCTCCCCTCTGCCCCTTTGAAGTGCCCAGCATGGGGTGAGCTGGAAGGAAACCCTGGGCCGCCGAGGCTGTCTGTGGCGGCACCTACCCACCCCCACCAGGCCCCCTCCCCCTCATTGTGCAGCCTGACTGGGCCTTTGTTGCCGGAGCCCAGGCAGGGGACGGCCAGGGACCTGGCCTCATTATGTGCCTGACCTCAGGCAAGCCCCCTCCCCCCCAGGGTGGAAGGTTAACGTGGCTGCCCGCCATGCAGGCCTGGGCCTCCGGGAGGCCTCCTTCCAGGGACAAAGGACCGGCCCCCTTCCTCCTCTCCAGGCCCCAAAACAGCTGCCGGCCTGTAGAGCCCATTCAGGAGGGGAGCTGAGGGGCCTGGAGGCGTGCTGTCCCAGGCTTTGATGGCTCAGAAGTCACCAGGGGGCCTCCTTTCCAAACCTCCTTCCTCCCACCCTGTGGGGAAGACAAAGCTCAGGGGAGCTGCCCCAGAGCCAATGCAGGAATGCCGTCAGTCAGTCCTGGGGGAGGAGGCTGGCTGCGAGGGGCTGGCCCACACCTTTCTCTGACTGCTTCCACGCAGGGCCAAGGTCAGCCCCTCGCCTAGGCAGGATGGGGTGGACCCCACAAGGGGTGAGAATCAAATCAGAAGCCTCTCAGTCCTGACCCACTGTGACCCTCTGTCACCTGGCTTCTGGTATAAAATCCACGTCACCTAGCCAGAGATGGGCTCCCAGAAATAGGAAAGGCCAGAAAATGTGTGGGTGGGAGACAAAAATCCCTCTAACTTACAGTATCACCTTCCAACAGGAGGGCTCCTTTCCTTAATACTAACTAGATACCAAGTACGATCCTGAGGTATAAGCCAAGCACCAGGTAGAATCACCGGCTTCCCTTATAGGATTTCCAGTTATTTGGAGGCCTATGCCTTGCACACCGGACTGACACACCGTTTTACTGTGCACTGATTTTAATTTCAAAAGACTCCAGGGAAAATTTTTGGGGTGTTTTATTTGCTTAAGATCCTGGAGCTAACACGGGGGCTCCCTTGGGCACAGCGGGACTCGCCCAGGAACCAGCAAGCCGGGCCGTGCAGAGGAGTGGGTGCAGTCCAGAGTTGTGCGTTCACGCGTGTCTCTGCAAGCAGGTGTGTTCCGGCGTGCACACAACAAAAGGCCAGCTGAACGCCTCACCTACGGAGCAGGCGGGCAGCATGAACCCGCGGCGACAGCCAGGTTAGCCCATTGTTGAGAAGGGCTGCCTTTCAAGGGACAAAAAAGGTAGAGGGGGGCAGGACGACACATGCGGGAGAGGCAGGCGCATCTGTACGCGGCATAAACTGCTGTCCCATTATCGGCGCCGTCTTCCCCCAGCAGCATCATGCGGGAGGTGTGTGTGTGCGTGTGCATGTGTGCAGAGCCGGGCCCGACTCACATTGTCCTGCCCAGCCAGGAGACGCAGCGCCAGGCACTCTTACAAAGACATTGATTTTCCTCCTTCCCTTCCAGAGCAAGATCAGATGAGCTCCCGGAGTGACACATCCTCAACTTTTCAGTGGGGTTTTCTTTTCCGACTTGTTTGTTTATAATATATATTTTAAAACCCGGTCTCTAATTGTGTCTGTTCTCGGCCGCATCTCCCTGGCTCCTACCCTCCCCAAAGCGAGGAGGGCATGGGCTGATTATCTGAGCGAGCAAGCTGCTCACAGGCCATCCTGGGCTCTACGAATGCCAGGGGGTTAGAAACTGGGGAGGGGGGGCGGAATTAATTGCCAAGAAAACACAAGGCTGTGCTGTGACTTTGATTCCATCAATTACCATTATCTTTCTCCGCAGGTCCGCCAAGCATCCCCCGGAACCGGCCCTGTGTTTAACTTTCTTTGCCAGTCCTGATACCCCGTCAGATTTCTGACGGTGCCACGCCGCCCGCCTGAGCTCCTTCTGGGCCCTTATCAGCCTCTCCCAGTCAGCCTGGCCCGGCACAGCTGTTCCAGGCCCTCAGCCCCTCACTTTATCTGCTCGCACAGACCTCAGCCTGGCAAGCGGCAGGCCCGGCGCCTGCTCCACATTCCCCAGGAAGCCGGCTGGGAACACAGCCGCCCTGCTCCCAGAATCCTCTGGGAGTTCATTACCAGCCAGGGTACCCCAGCCCAGCAGCCAAGGTGTGGGCCGCGCCGCCCCGCCTCGCCGCCGGCATCATTAAAACTCCAACCTTCTGAAGAGAAGAAAGAACAAAACCACAAATTTAGATTAATAAAGCATTTGTTGATTCTACAGCAATTTAGCAGGCCCCTAAGAAACCCACCAGAGACCCGCGGAGCTCCAGTAATTTTCTGTTATATTATCTTTCTTGTAAAATACTTCCCCAGACAGAGTTCCCAAAGGGGCTCAAATATCACTGTGACTAACCAGAATCAATGTGCACTCACCTATTGACATTTTTACATAGTTTTTGGATTTAGTATCCAGCCGAAAACACAATCAACTCCTCTGCCAAGGAACCGACAGGCACTTAGCTAGTCAGCTATTAGTGTTACAAAGGAAAAAATGCAGGCACCCAGGGGAGCAGGGCCAGGAGGCACTGACGTCAGGGGGTAATTGGGTGTCTGAGAGAAATTGCCAGCGGCTGGCCGGCTCCCCCGGGGCCACACAAAGCTGAGCTGTAACTCTAATAAAGGAGAGGAAATTCTAGAAAAGGGGGCTTTGCTACAAAGGAGCCGGGGCAGACAAAAATAGCCCTTTGGAAATAAATAAATAAACGTGGCCAAAGCATATAGATCTAAAAAATAAAATAAATCACTGCCCAGAGGAGGCTTTCTGGCCTCCCTTCCCTGGACCTCTGTCAGGGGCTCATGGACTCCGCCTCCCCCAACCCTTCCTCTCTGGAACAACATGGATTTTAGTGCTGGAAGGCAGTTTGCCATCTATTTTGGCAAATAGGGTGGGTTTCTAAAGAACCTAAGTTTGCAATACCCTCTTTCCCAAAGGCAGCGTCTTCGATGTTCACTTCGAGGCACACAAGGAGAAGGTATTTCTCTTGGTCTGTCTTGGGTTGTTTTTATGCTTTTGGTGTTGGGTTATCTGGGGGAGGGGATGCTGTTATAATGCCACCTTTATTCAGTGAAAACTTTACAGATTCTTGCCACATGGCCCAGGCCTCTCCCGGAAAAAGTCTGTGTTCTTGGGAAGTGGGTTAAATTTTCTTCCTGTACCGCTCTCCCACCCACCGCTATGGCTCTCAACCCTGAGGTCAGGGGCTTTGGAAGCATTTGAGCAGACTTCACTGCCTCCCCAAAATGAGGCCAAAGTCTCTTAGAGGAAGGAGGACAGAAAAATGGTGACTCCCACCCTGCAGCTTGAGAACCAGGCCCCAGGCAGGGATATGGCCTCCCTTGGGAGTCTGCAGCCCTCAGAAGCCCCGGGGAGGGGGCGGGAGAGGATGGTCTAAGGCCCAGAGGCTGCTGGGAAATTCAGGCCTCCTTGGTCAGGCGGGAGAGGGTGGTGGCTTGGGGAAAGAGATGGCAAGAATGGGATTCCCAGGGTCAGATTCTATTTCATCGCTTTGAAAGAAAAATAAAAAATAGGCCCAGGATTTTTTTTAAAAAAGAAGAAGAAGAAAGAAAAAGAAAAAAGCAGAAGGCACTCCAACCCAAAGCTACTTGGAAATTGGTCTGAACAAAGGTCTTCAGCTAAAAATGTCAAATCAGCGCCACAGGGCTCCTTGCCCTCTAGTCTCCGGGCCCCTGCTGAAATCCATGGGGCCTGCTGGGAGGAGAAAAGGCCCCTCCTGGGGTCTGCCCAGGGCTGTGAGCTCACAGCCCCACCCCATAAAGACACCCCAGGAGCCACCAGAGCTTCCTGGCTGAGGGCTGGGGGCGGCTGGGATACAGGGGGCCCAATTCCTTTCCTCACCACCCACCCAGGGTTGGCACGGAGAAGGAAAATCCAGCTGGAGAAAAAAAAAGGGGGATCCTACAACTAACAGCCCGGGGGAGGGAAGCAGAGCTCAGGAACGCGCCAGCCAGAGCCCTGGCACCAAATCACAAACCTTGAATCAATGATGCAATTGCTTAATTAATCAGCCCGCTCAGGGTGGGTGCAGAGGATCTGTGTGAGTGTCTGACCCAACCAGCTCCTGATGGGCAAACCCCCCTCCTCGGGCCCCCTCTGCTGGACCCACGGGACCACAGATGGTTGAGCACCGTCTGGGAGTCTCACTGAGGGGGGAAAATGTGAGTTCCCGAGTCCCTTGTGTGATCCAGTCACTCTGGCAGAAAGGAGGGAAGAAGGAGGCAGGAAGGGGGAGGAGGGTGGAGAGGGAGGGAGGAGGGAGGGTCTTATCAGCAACTTAGAATTTCTTGGCCTTGGCTGCTGCAAGTTAGCACTCTCAATGTTATTTCCTTATCCCAGTCAATGAGACTGTAATAGAAATAGAGCAAGGGACCTCTTTTCAGCAAGCCAGTGAGTGCCAGATTTAGAAGGGAAAAAAGGCAGCTTAAATTAACCCTAAGGCTTAACATGTTGAAGTCTTGTAACTTTTAAAAAACAGTACCGAAGGTGATGGTAGAGGCTGGAACAAGTCACATGCAGAAACTGGGGTGTGTGTGTGTGTGTGTGTGTGTGTGTGTATGTATGTGTGTTGGGGGAGAAGAGGGCACCCCTTCTGTCTTTTCAAGACTTCAGCAACAAAATGCAAAAAAGTAGTAGGCAACCTCAATATTGCCTATTCTGATGGCCCCAACTGGGAGCGAGGGTTTGAAACCAGTTCGCATGGGGTTGGACCATCTCCAAGGTTGATTTTCTCATCTTTAATGCACAGAGAGGAGGGGAGGAGAAGGGAAGGGAGGGGAGGGGAAGGGAAGGGAGGGGAGGAGAGCAAGCGGACCCACATCTCAAACCGACCCCAAACGGTTAATGATAATGCGACGGAGTTCGACAGGAGTTTAACAGCTCTGAGGAAGACGGGAGACCCGGGAGGAGGGCATGACAGCAGAGGTGCGTTCAATTACCAAAAAGAAAAATAATTTCTTTTTAACCAATACCCCTCCACACTGGGTGTTTAAAGAGAATATATTCCGGCCCCTAAAATATCAAAGTGCGATTTAAAAATAGAAAAGTCATTTCCCCCCTTCCCCGTTGCAGATTTTACTGTAACGTCCTAGAAGGCAGATTAAATGAAGGAAGCTCAAACACACTCAATTTTGTCCTTTAGCAAATTCTTCTCTTTCACTCTTGCATGAAGAAAAAAATCTCCCCACAGAGTTTTTCTCTTCTTCCTGGTGTGGATCTGGGCCCCTGCAGTGCCCTGTGTAATTTCCAGTTCCTCAGAATTCAGGTATTAATAAAGACCCCATGGGGACTTCCAACAATATAACCCTACATTTTGAGGCATTATGAAAGGAAACCCCCAGGGGTCTGTGGCTCAAATTTCTGAAATGTAGGCATTGTAAAAGGCACCCCAGGGGATGCCCGCAATAGAAATCTGCTGAATTCAAAGCATTTTGGAAGTCCTGGTGGGAGTCATTACTCCCACTGGAAGCTTTTTACAAAACATGTGTTGCTGACATGTTGACAGATTGCTCAGTGAAGTGTTTAGGTGCACGCACAAGGCGGGCCTTTGGAGACGCTCGGTGCTGCCAGCGAGTCTCCCAACGCTGGAACCGGTACCATCCATATTTCATAACAGGGGAGGCCACGGCAGCCGGGGACGGGAGGAGTGTTCTCCGAACCAGCAGCCAGCCTCGCACCCCTCCGCCGAAGAGCCACTTCGAGTGGGCCGGCCCCGTCCTCGCCTCTGGAAGCCAGTCTGTGCAGCACAGCTGTGACGGCCCTTGTCTCCCTGCCAAGGGCTTTACTGAAGGAATCTTGAGGCGACCTCACCGATCACTGCAAGGCGTCGGGCAGACCAAACCGAGGAGGGGGCAGGGCAGGGGGTGGGGGTCTGGCGGGACCCGCACCTCCGCCCCCAGCCCTCCAGGAGCGGCTGCGCGGAGGCAGAGCCAGAGGCGGCGGCGGGGAAGGGGGTTTGAACTGGGGCGCGCTGGTCTTGACAGCGTTAAGCTCGGGAAAGTGATCTGTGACTTTAATAAGGCAGAAGGGCTCAGAGGCATTAGCTGCCTAGGTGATGGGGGCCGGAGATGGAAATGTATTCATGGCCTGGTGGGCCAAGGGCCAGGCTGGGGCCCTGGGGAGGTCCGCTCACCCACAGCCTCACGCGCTCCAGGGCTCTCCTCTGCAGAAGAGTTTCTCAGCCACTCGAGGAGTGAGTGCCGAGCAGGCCTGCCTGTGCACGCGCGTGCACGCGCGAGCGCACACACACACACACACACTCCATGGCAGCATAATGCGCCATATGCCCGTGTTCATAAAATTTTAAGGTAAAAACAGATGTAATTTGATAAATGTGTACACATGTTGATAGGAACACACACACCAACACACATGCACACACATTCCAAAAGGCTGGGCCTTTTCCTCCCGCCATGGCTCTGCTTTTGCCTTCAGGACCTCCCCACACGCACACCAGGATGAGAGGCAGCCTGCTTCAGCACGCCATGGCCATGGCCGCTGGAACACACAAAGAATTCTCCTCTAGAAATTTCGTAGCTTTTTTAAAAAATGTGTTCTCTTTGAACCTGAACCATACTATCTATTACGTTGTCAGCTTGGGGTTTTCCTTTATTGAATTTTTTTTAAAACACGTTAAGGAATAAAAATCATTTCTGGTCTGGCACAACAGCATTTAGAATCAGGGGTGAGGAGGGTCACGGGGAGCGGTGTCCATGTATCCAGCCCAGCCCTGCTTCCTCCCGGGACTTCACCTGCAAGCTGGAAACTGACCCTCCAAGTTGGCTTGTAGGTCCCACAAACACCTTCTCACCCTGGTGGCCCTTCTAGTCTTTTTTCCTCTTTTCCAAAGTAAATTGCATTTCAATGGACAAATGGCTTTTCCAAGAGAAGGGTGCAAGATTCCATTCTCTCAAGCACCTTCACAGACTTCTGGGGACAAAGGCTCCAGAGAGGTGCCTGGCAGGGGAGCCTCAGCCCCAGGTGTCAGCCCTGGGGGAGGCCAGCGGGGGGCTGGATAAGGCTCTGCTGACTTAGCGCAGTCCTTCCCACCAGCAGCCCCGGTGAGAAATCTTAAAGCTTCTGGAGCAGGCTGGCTCCAAAGCTGCCTGAACCCGATGGGCCAGCAGGGTTGCGTACCTACCAGCTCCTATGTGCCTGGCCCTGGGCTCACTGCATCACGCAGGACATAACAGATAACAGGAACCACGTGTTGAGTGAAGAAGTGAGTGAAGAAATGGATGGACGATAAGCCCAGGCCGTGGATGAGGCTATCAGGGTCGACCCCATAGGTACACTCCTTTTGTTCAGTCCCAAGGCAGGAAGAACAAGGTTCCCCTTCATAGCTGACTTCGGGGAACCCTCTTCCTCAAAGAGGAGACTTGGTCCTGGAGGCTGATTTATAGACGTGACCTAACCCAGGCCCCAAGGATCCACAGTCCGGAGGGCTGCCTCTGTCCCGGCACCGGGCTACAATGTGCCAAGAGGGGGACCACCTGAGTGGAGGAGTGGCCTGAAGAACTGAGAAGCGGGGAGAGGAATCTTTGCTAGAAGCCCCTTCCAGGACCTCACCCTTCTGGACATCACATCTCCATGTAAAGCTCCCACTAAGCATGCCAGGCCTGTAACTCCAGATCCCGCCAGGAGTTCCCCACTCCCCGCACCACCCCTGAATCCCCCAGTCCTGACCCTCGATGATAGGAATCTGTATTTACGTCTGACTACAGTGACCAGCTTGTCCCAGTTTGGGACTTTCCCAATCTTAGCACTGAAAATCCTACATGCCAGGAAGCCCCTCAGTCCCTGGCAAACCAGGACGGTTGGTCACCCTATACCCACACCCCCTAAACTGTGGTCTCCATGAGGGTAGAGCCTGATATGTGATAGGTGTGCAATAAACAATTGTTCAATCCCTGCATGAATAAATCAAGGCTTTTGTTCCTGGGTTCCAATAGGCCTGAGGGAGTATGAAGGTTTGTGCCATATCACAGGGCAAAACTCCTCAGAGCACACGCACCAGGCACCAAAGGCAGCAGCACGCCTTGGCTGCACTGGGGGCCTTCAAACATGGCTGCCGGAGCTGGGAGCCAGCTTGCAGGGACCTCCACCCCACCTTGGAGTCCCTCTTGCTCACTACCTGCAGCAGTCCCTTGACCACCTAGAACCTTCCAGCTCCCTCCTGGCCTGCAAGCCACTTATGGGTGGGCACCAACGCGACTGACCTCTAGGTGGCCTTCCTATCCATCCTCTCCCACCTAACCTCTCTAGCCTCTTTGCTGCCTGAACCTTTGGACTTGACTTTTAAAGGTCAAACAATAGCTGACTGGGTTGTGGAGTCTTCTGTCTGGGAGAGGGTGGGAGGGTATTTGGAGTAGAAGAAGAAAATGGCCTCAAATACAGGCTTAGCTCTGGTTATGTCAGGAGAGAGATGAGAATGCAGGATACATTCATTCAAGGAACACTTCTTATGAGCCCTCCAATCAAAGTCAGGCCCTGGGAGAACAAAGATGGAAAGTCAAGGTCCCTGCCCTCCCAAGGCGGATGTGCGGGATGGGTGTGTCCAGCTTAGCTACAGGGGACTGTAACACACACCTGGGTACAACCACGCAGCGGAACACTATCAAGCCAATTCAGGGACGCTTTAGGATGACATTTAGCAGTATGATAAACTGTTTACAATCTGTAGGTAAGTGAGTGGGGCGGAGGGTGGGAAGCAGACTGCAGAACAGGAATCAGGAAGGATGAATGCCAAAATGATTGCGCTGGATCTCTGGATTATGGCTGGATTTTATTTTCTTCTTTTGGCTTGCCTTTATTTAATAGATCTTCTACAGCAAATCTGTCTAACAAGCATGAAATAGGAAAAATGTATTTTGAAAACAAGGGAGTAGGCCAAGTGCTCCTGGGAGCCCCAGAGGAGGAGCCAGACCGCATCTGCTCAGAGGTCAGGGAAGGCTTCCGGGGAGGCCGGAAGGACAGGTCTGGCTTTGCCAAGGAAGCAAAGTGGGGGGTGGCATTCCAGGCAGAGAATGGCCTGGGCGAGGACACAACAGGCTTCAAGGACAACGGCAAGGTGGAGCATGGGGAGACAGGCTAGAAAATCGGGACAGACCCTGACCACAAACGGCCACTCAAGTAAAGAGGTGAATTTTAGTCTCATGGGCGTTGGAGGCTGGCGCCTCTCAGAGCTCTGACCCATCACCAAGCCCTGTCAAACATGAGGCTACAGTTTGCCTTTGAAGAACTGGTCTCCATCAAATAAGATGGGCAGGGCTGCAGTCCCAAATGAGGCGGAGCCTTCAAGTTCTCACCTCCAAGCCGGTCACTGCCAGTGTCTGGCCAAGCAGACATTGGAACCAGTCTCGTCCCTTCCAACAGGCACTGAGCCTCCCGTCCCACGTTCTAAAGGGGCTCCTTGTCTCAGCTGCCCCGATGTTCCTGACAGAGCAGGTGTGATGGGGCCCAGAGCCCCACCTCCTGGAGACAGGCTTCCAGCTGCCAGAGGGACAGCTGCCACTGAACAGAGTCCAGGTATCGAAGGAAATAAAAAATACAAGAGCAAGATGGAAGAAAAACAGGTCAGTCCGGGGAGATTTACAGCGACTTAGAAATCTAAACATCCCCCGAAGGTCTCTGGACTCCATCTGGCTTCTGAGGGCCAGGTCTGCCTGACCCAGAAGGGAAGAGGGAGTCCCGACATGCAGAGAGAGTGGGGTTACGGCCTGGGCACCAACGAGGCAACGGTACCTTCAGCCTCACAGCCCAGGTGGCCCAGGCCACATGACTGCCAGCCCCAAAAGGAAAACTCATCATCAAAACCCAGACTGACCCATAGATGAGTCCGTTTTCCACACAGCAGCCTCAGTGATCTATTATAAGCAAATATCTGATCATGCCACCCCTTGGTTCATCCCTTCAAACGGCTTCTCACAAGTCTTAGGATAAAATCCCCACTCCTTCCCATGCCATCCAAGGCCCTGTGCGATCTGACCTCAAAAGACCTCTCAGCCTGTTCCCACGCCCTCACCTCACCATTCGCCGGGCACCTACCACCCTGGCCTCCTTGCTGGTCTTCCAACGTGCTGTATCACCTCTGCTTCCCCAGGGCCTTTGCATATGCTTTTCTCTCTGTTTGGAGCACTCTTCTCTGTAAACCTTCACCCACTTATCGCTTACTCATCCCAGATCCAGGGCCAAGACTTTTAGAGGCCCTACATATGGAAAAGTGTAGGCTCCACATTCACATAATTCAAATCCAAAAGGGAAAAAAAACACTAAACTATAAAGTGTAAAGAAAGCTTGAAAAAAAATTTTTTTATCGATTCATTTATTTATTTGTGCATCTTCTAATGCTTTTTTAAAAATATCCCAAATCAAATTCTTGCAGAAAAACTTTTTTCTCATGTGGGAGTGGCCCTGCCCTACTGATACCTTAAGGACTTACTTGGATGAAATACAGTTCAGATCTCAGCCGCAATGTCACTGCCTCCCGGAAGCCCTCCCTGACATCCCACTGCTGCCAGCACTACCACACAGACAAGATGCAGAGGCCCCTCTCAGCTGTTTCACAGCACCACCCTAGAAGCACTTGCCACAGCTGTGATTTTCCCATTGGCTATACGATTCTCACAACGCTGCCCCCCAGCACACCATCAGCTCCATCAAGGGAGTAACACCCACCCTGCTCAGCAGTGTGCCCCTGTCTTAGCACAGTGCCCAGAACATAGCAGGTGCTCAAGAAATAGCTGTTGAAGGAATAAATAGACTAATAACTGCATGAATGAATCAGGGATGACGGTTCACATTATGAACCCAATTGTCAAAACCAAAAGGATCCTCAAGGAGCTCCTGGGATGAGCCGATTCCCTTCATGAATTCATATAGTTCCTCCAGCAAACATTTACAAGATGCCTACTATGTGCCAGGCTCTGAGGACATAAAGATAAACAAGACAGGACTTATCTTCCAGCAACTCAGCCCAGAAAAAACAGACACATCAAAAACCCAAATGCTCGCTATTTGCAGCAACATATCATACTAAGTGAAGTCAGTCAGACAGAGAAAGGCAAATATCATGTGATGTCACTTATATGTGGAATCTAAAAAAATGATACAAATGAACTTATTTACAAAACAGACACAGACTCGCAGACATAGAGAACAAATTTATGGTTACCAGAGCGGAAAGGGGGAGAGGGATAAATTAGGAGTTTGGGATTAACATATACACACTACTATACACAAAATACATAACTAACAAGGACCTACTGTATAGCACAGGGAACTATATTCAATACCTTGTAATAACTTACAATGGCAAAGAATCTGAAAAAGAATATATATATATATATATATATATATATATATATATATATATATATATATATATGACTGAATCACTCTGCTGTACACCTGAAACTAACACAACATTGTAAATCAACTATACTTCAATAAAAAAGATGTTTTTTTAATGCTCAGTTGCTGTTCCATCCAGCGGAGCCTCAGAGCATTGGGAGAAAGCTGAGGAAACAGACATGTACCTCAGAATGCTGCGTCACTTCTGGGTCCCGTCTCCCCACGCTCTCCCGCGAGGTCAGGACGGTGCTGTCCTCAGCAGGTGCCCCCTGCCCGATGCAGCAGAGGCACATCACTGGGCTTTCTCTCCCTGAAGCAGGGAGGGACGATTAGAACTTGTGTCCAGGAGGCTCCCTCCTTCATACAACACACACTGATGAGGCACACTGGCCAGGCACAGGGCCAGCCACTAGGGACACGGAGACCAGGCCATGGTCCCTGCCCACAACTGGAGCCGAGTCCAGCTCAGTGGCTCAACTAGGTGCAGCACTGCCTCACCTTCAAGTGCTACAAGAATCAGGGAGGTTGCTACTGGCATCTAGTGGGCAAGGCCAGGGGAGCTGAATGTCCTGCAAAGCAAGGGACAGTCCCCCAGAATGAAGAATTACCCTATTCTAAATGCCTCCCTGAGGTTGGAAATTCTAGTGCAAATCTACCAGCTGTAAACAAACCAACAAACCCTGCCTTGACTTGCATACAATTCCTGGAGAGCACGGTGCCAAAAGTGCCAAGTGAGATAACCTATGGCCCCAAGAAGTAAGATCTGCCAGATGTGCCCAGCTTTGGCCCCTAGAAAGCCCCAGCTCCCATGAAAACCCTCCTGCCCCACTCCCCACGTCCTCCCTGCCTCCAGAGTTTGCTTAGCAGTCCTAAAGTCCTTGCCACTCAAAGTACGGTCCCCAGACCGCAGCATTTCCATCCCCTGGGAGCTTGTAACAAACGCAGAATCTTGGCCCCTCCCAGACCTGCTAAATTATAACCTACATTTCCGCAAGATCCCAAGTGATCTATATGCACTTAAAAGTTTGAAAAGCACGCCTGAGGCCATTCCAGGACAACCTTCGAGCACTTTCTGTTTAAAAATCCCCAGGCGGCAGTTGGCAGAGAGACTCTATCTACCCCTAACACCTCCAATCCCCTGACCCATGTTTCTTGCATCCTTGGTGAGAGAAGACATAGCATCTTCACGGAGAGCAGACCAGGTGCCAAAGGACAGGTGGGGGGCTCTTTTCTCCCTACTCAGCTGAAAGGTGGGAAAACAAGAGAGGAAACCCCCATGACACCTCAAACACATGTCAGCCTTAAGAAACCCACTTAGGGAAGATTCCCATATATGCCCCAGGTAGGTCAAGGGGTGACACATGTCAGTACAAAGGCATTCTTTTTGTTATTCCTGAGGGGCTTGTCAGCCTGAGAGGACCCCAGAAGGAGTATACAATGAGAGCTGAAATGTCTTCCTCAGAACCACACCAACACCTGTGCCCCTACCCGCTAGAGGTAACTGGGGTGCTTTGGAGTTTTGATCCAAGTCTAATTTCATGCCTATTCTCCCAACTGGACTCTAAGCTTCTGGGGAGGCAGGAATCGGACTCCCTTTTGTAAACACCTCAAGCCCCAAAACTGATCTGGCACATTACTTGATACCAAGTAAGTACTGGGGTAATGGTTGTGAATGGGATGAGAGGGGATGGGAGGGCATGGGAATGGGATGAAATGGGACGGGATGGGACAGAATGGGACGGAAGGGAATGGAATGGAATGGCACGGTATGGCATGGAATGGAATGGAATAAAGTTTGGGCCCAACAGTGCCCCCTTCTCTCTACCAACAATGGAAAAAGTGCTCCTATAGGGAGACGTATATAAGAATGTTTAGTACCGCAAACAATTGGCAACAACCTAAATGCCCATCCTAAATTGGAAACAACCATGGTATATCCATGCTATGCAATGCCACACAGCATTTAATAAAGAACAAAAGAGATCTACACACCAGCATGGAAAACCCTCCAAGGCATAGTACTACATGAAAAAAAAAAAAAAAAAAAAAAGCAAGTTGCAGGATGATAGATCCAATATGGTATTTACTTTTTTAATCAAAAATCAATACAACATTGTTTCTATGGATACACATAGACCATATTTCATCGAATCTAAGGAACCATAGATTGTTAAAATGCACCACTATTTTATGTACTACTAAAAAAGCAAAACAAAAAACACTGTCAATTAAACCATGACAAGCCATTAATTGTAAGAGTCATCTCAATTTCAGAGATGTTCAAGTGTGTCTCAGAATCCCCGAAACATGGTATTATGTAAATCTGTAGTAGAAGGTCTGGAAGCATGCAAGCCAGAACGGTGACCGCGATTAACCTTGGGGTGGGGCGGGGAGCGGAAAGAAGATTTAGCCTTATCTGTATCTTTGAAATTTTTACAAATAGAATACACTTATGTGTTAGTGATATTTAATAATGCCTGAATTTTTTTCTAAATAGAGAGTGACAGAAAGCCTCATCCCCCCCTCACTTAAAGGTGAAGCAATGTTAACGGTACTGGGCCAGTGCGTGAGTCATCGGAGAAACAGGGACTTTCCACAGTGATAAGTCAGGGTGGGGCTCGGGTGGACGAGCCAGGGGGATGCTGCAAAGCTTTGCGGAGAGAAGGAAGTGCTTATGAATGTCCAGTGGGGAAAGTGTCATGGAAAAAAGAAACAACAGGAAGAGGACTGGATTCGGGGAAACGAACAATTCGCCATCTACTCACAGACAAACATCAGGGCTACTTGGGGGCCTGGGGCTGTCCCCCAGAATGGCTCCTTCATCTACCCTGGCTGCTCTCTGCAAAAGCAGTTTGGAAAGTCATAATGCCATCCTGAATGCATCACTCACAAGGGATGGCCTCGGACTCAAGCTACTAATTCCGCCTTAATATCCAATTCTGTGTGTCAGGGAGAACTGAACCTCGGCCTGCAGCAAGCGGCATCACCTTGCCCTGCGCACAAATAAAAATAGCTTTGGTGCTCAGAGCCTAGGTTTCCTCGCCTTATCCTCTGGGGTCCCGGAAGCGGAGCAGCCGGCGGATGGAAACCACGTGCGGTATAAATACGTAATGAACAAAGAGGCTTCTCAGAAGCATCCTTGACCTTCCTGCTTTCCTTGACTTCTCCCCTGCCATTGTCCCCAGTGAAGCCGTAAATGGAATGACACTGTCGAGGGTGGTGACGGCCACAGAGTGCCCTCCTTGTCAATTTCTCCAATACTTAAGCAGTGAATGGCGTCAATCGGAATGATAACCTATTCAATTCTCCATCTATGCAAATAACAAAGTTTGGGCAGCTCAGGACGTGATGGGAACAGCTACACCCGTCAAGAGCCCAGCCTTGCGTCTGACAAATTTGCTCCTCTGTTCCCACAATCTGTAGCATTACAGGGCAAGACCACATCACTGACTAGCACCACATCCTGCAAAAAGGGAAAACCAAAAGCCGAACCCCACAGCCAAGGCCCCAGGCTCCAAGACAAACGTGTGGCTTGAAATCCCCAAAATAAATCCGCACAGGAAACCTCCCCTTTTACAAACTGGGGGTAATGTCCAAAATATGGTTTGCTCAGCAGCACGTAAGCCAGCCCCTGGAGCAGGGGTGATGCAGAGGGCGTTGGTCACTGGCCCCTCCAGACCCCCCCTCCACCTTCTGTGCCCACTCTGTGCCCAGGGAGGATGACCAACAGCCTCCTCTGCCTCCTGCTGGGTTCAGCTGATGACTGGAGGCTGGGAGGGGCAGAGTTGGGGCATTTATTCCCCTGGCGAGTTCACAGGTCATGGGCACTCTCCTGCAGGGCAGCCCTGTCCGCCAGCTGCTCTCTCCAGGTCCCGGCAAACGCTCCCCCCCCTCTCCCCCTTAGGTTCTCTGAGGTCCCTGGGATGTCCCCAGTGCTCCCGATCCCAGCTGGCTTCCCTTGGCCCTGCCCAGCTCCATAACAGCCCTTTATTAAATGCTCCTCAGTCACCCTGTTTGAGCGTGCCATCTGTTTTCTGTGGGGACCCTGACTAAGAGGGTATACTTTAAACAATTTTTAAGTAAATATGTTGATAAGGTGTTTGTTAAGACAGTGATAAAAAGACATCAGAGGGAGCAGTGTAAAATATGGCATCAGTGAGAGCAATGAGAGATTTTAAAAATCAGGGATGAGACCAGCGGCCCACGGTGAAGCCAGAGGGCAAAGCCTTTTTCATTCCTTTTTCAAAGCCTTTTTCACCCACCATGCCGGGGTCCCCAGCCCCTACCCTCTGCAACCTGGCTGCACCAGTGTCGGTGGCCACTGCCCTTCTCCCTGCAACTCTGTCACTCCTTCCACGAGGGCACGACCCCACAAGACACGAATCCTTCTAAAATCCCCCTCCAGGCCTCCTATTTGCCACTCCATTAGGGCTCCTCAAATCCCACCCCAGGAGCCTTAGGACTTTCCCATGCTCTGCACACCTGTTCTTTCCCCTCGGAGACAGTGGGCTCCCAGGGCAGGAACCCAACTGTACTTATCTACTCCCGCGTGCATCCCAGGCTGTCATTATGCATTTATCTACTTACCTCGTCATTAGCTGTCTCTCCCACAGAACAAAAGCTTCCTGAGGGCGGGAATCTGCTATATCCCTGACACCTAGCCAGGGCCTGGCACCTACTAGGGACTTAACAACAAACTGAAGGTCCAAATACAAAATGTCCCTTTCCTCTGGAAGAGCAGAACGCACCCTCTGGTTTGTTCTCGGGTCCCAGGAAGTAGGTGGGAAGAACAGTTTCTGGGGCAGGAAGGGAGGGGGACGGGAGGTGCGGCTTGGAGGTATTTGAAAGGGAGGAAGCTTCTCTCCAGACCA
Source organism: Eschrichtius robustus (assembly GCF_028021215.1). NCBI lineage: Eukaryota > Metazoa > Chordata > Mammalia > Artiodactyla > Eschrichtiidae > Eschrichtius > Eschrichtius robustus. The sequence goes on along the minus strand of NC_090842.1, from coordinate 34,973,445 downwards.
GAGGAGACTGCCCTCAAGACTTCCTGGTCCTCGGCCACTCAAGAGAGTGACAAATGGAACAACCTGGCACCACCAGGGCCAATTCCAGCAAATCAAATTCAATAAATATTTCCTGAGCACCTACTATGTGCCAGGCCCTGTGCCAGGCCAGAGACAGATACAGGCATGAAAACGGTAGAGCAGGTCGCTGCTCTTGAGGGGGTCACCTTCTAGCAGCAAAGACACTAATCCTAAAGCAAATCAAGAAGAAAATCCAAAATAACAAGAACTGCCTTGAAGGAAATCAAATGGAGTGATCTAATAGACAGTGAAGGAGAGCAACTTTAGCTGGGGGCGAGGGTGTGTCAAAGAGGGTCACTCTGGGTAGGTGATGTTGGAGCTGAGACCCAAAAGGAAGAGAAAGAACCTCCAGGTAGAAGGGAGAGTGGTGCAAAGGCCCTGTGGTGGGAAAAGGCATGGCCTGTTCAAGGCTCAAGGGGGGCTAACCGAGTGGGAGGAGGATGGCTGGGAGAGGCAGGACCAGGTCAGTGGGATGGATTCATTCCACGTGTAGCCGGAGAGGAGCACACGTTACAGCTGCCCCAGGGACAGAGGCCAGGAAGAGGCTGGGAGGCCACAGGCACAAGCCAACCACCTCTCCTCCCCAGGCCCCCCATGGCCTGCCCCTCAGCCTCCTTCCTGCCACCTCCTCACCACTTGGCCCTACCTGCTCTCAAAGGGGTCAGACTGGCCCCAGCAGACTTGACCTCATCACCCCCTGGCACTCAGCAATGCTGACACACACAGCCAACCACTTGGCGAGGCCAAGACTTCCAGCACCCAAGGGCGGGGGGAGGGGGTGGTGGCCAGGGTGCATGTGCTCCCCACAGCCAGCCGCCATCCCCCACCTGCACAGCTGCCTCACAGCCTCAGTTTTCCCAGATGCCCGCCACAGCAATGATGTCATTTCCAAAGGCAGCCAAATTCTAACCAGTCAACTCCAAAATAAAACTGTTTAACACAAAATGAAGCATTTTATAATCCCCTGTACATTTTTTCCCTGAGCTGGCACACACAGTGTTTAAAAACACTGCCAAAACGCTCAACCAATAGTTTGGCTTTATTTTAGACCAGTGCCAGAGTTAAACTTCAGATTTCCTTGCTCTTTTCCTGTTCCGAAGCCCCTACATCCCCCGAGCCTTCGCCGCAGCACCAAAGCGCTTTCTCCCAGTCCCTGCCACGCCAGCTACGTGGCCAGGCGAGACCAGGGTTGGGGTAGGAGCTGAGGAGACAAAGGCTGGTCCCCTGCTGGTCGCACTCCTTGAACCGCACACCCAAGCCTGCAGCAGATAAATTTCGTTGGTTTCTCATTCTGTTTGGGAATGTTCTTTACTTTTCTGTGTTAGGGTGTCGCTTTACGGATGCCGATCGTAGGATCCTGGGGTTTGGAGGAACCTGAAAAACAGACCAGTGCCAGCCCCTTGACCCCGCCCCCCCCCCAATCCCACTCGCCTGCCGTCATCTGACATGTTCATCTCCAGGCTTTTAAAGGCTCTTGCCACCAGCAAGTTGCTCGCTATATATGGCCAGAATGGGTGTCCCAGTGGCTTCTAGCATTGGTCCTGGCTCTGCCCCTTGGAGTACCAAGACTGACGGAGAGAGGGATTGGGGTGTCTCATTCCCCCACTGCTATGGCGCACAGCTTTGACCAGAGCTTCCACTGGGCAGCCCTCTCCATTAATACGTCTTATCCAGAGGTGACAGTAAAAATAACCACTGGTCACCATCACAGGAACAGACACCAGCTGAACTAGTGGGACTGGCCAAGCTCTTCCCCATCCCTGAGGTCAGGTCACCTACTCTGGGATCTTTGCTGCCTGGGATTAAATGGCCCAAGCTCCTTTTCTCTTTGGGCTGCTTCTGCCTGACAGGATCCAGTCCCCCATCTTCTGCTGGCAACACCCTGATTTCCTCTGGAGAACATCTCTGGGTCTGCCATTCAGAGCACTTCACTTGGCCTGAGCCAAAAGCCAACACAGCACTCATCAGAGCCAGAAGATGCAAGAAGACTAGGTCCTAAGGCTTTCGCCAGAGTTCCTGGATTCAGCCGTACCTGAAGCTAGTCCTACATCTGGAATGTCTATGTATAAGAGCCAATAAATCCCCCTACTAGGTTTAAGCAAATTAGGGTTTGGTTTTCTGACACTGGCCACCAAGAATCCTAACTTCCCAACTTGGAAGCATGACTTTGAGGCTCCCCCTGCTTCCTCTTCCCCTGAACCCCTCTCCAATCGTGGTCTTTCCAGCAACACATGGGACAGAGCAATCGCCTCCTCATCCTGCTTTGCTGACACAGCCTCTGAGCACACTAACCGTTTGTCAGTGAACCAGCTGCTTGTCCTCCCCTCTCACACTGCTCACACCATAGTGACACCACAGAGGACACCAACCGATGCTGTAGAACAAAGTAACTACAAACAGGTCAGTTTAAAAATCTCCTGGCCAAAGTCAGTGAGCGCTAGGTGTTATAAAATGTAAGCTCCAGACGAGCAGGAGCAGTTGTCTGTTTCACTCACTATGCCCTGTGTCTAGACAAGTTCCTGGCTCATAGTAGGTGCTTAAAAAAAATTACTCTATGAATGAATGAATACGTGCCAGGGCTGCTAAGGTTCTAAGGAACATATTTTTCCTCTGACCAGTAGTTTGCTTTGTTCTTTTGGGTGCCTGGGGTCGTAGACTAAGGGACGTGGGACTAGGTCATCAATAGTTTGCAGCTACAATAAAGGACTATTGTAGAACAATTCCCCTCTAGTTGTCTCTTTTACCCCAAAACCAGGTCAGGATTCAGCTGGAGGCTATTCCCATCTTCACCTACAGGCACTTCTCAAAGCTTTTCAAACCTCAAATTGGAGGAAACCGAGTTGATGACTCGGGGAACACAATTTTCAGACCTTTATGCCCAGCAGGATCTGGAATTAGCACCAGCACTTCCAGGAGAAAAGCACCAGGGCCTCTCCCAGGGGCTTTGGTCTTTGTGTGTCCTGACCATCGGTGATAAAAGTGATACGAAGGAGCAAGGAGTCCTGGGCTGATGAAACTGTAGCTCTTGATGCGAAAGGAAAACTGTGACTCTTGACAAAAGCTCCACATAAGTGGCCCTGAGTCTGCTCAATAACACTGAGATTTTGGAACCGTACATGTACACATCGGGGAAAAAAACTTATTATTGAAATACCTACAGAATATAGAAAAAATCTTGTTACTGTGACTCTGGAATACTTTGGCTGCACCTTCCTTCCCCCAACGCTGGTGAAAGATGTGACTTTTGGTAACACTGAGTGTCCCAGAATGAAGCTGCAGAGGTATATAGCACAGCAGACTGATTCCACGGCCGCCTCTCCACACTGTCTAACTAACCCGATGGCCACCTGGCCTCTCCAGCCTGGCCCAAGGCCTGCGCACCATGTCCCGGGAGGCCCAGCAGCCAGTGGATGCCACAAGGGCGTGACACACCTCTCTCCCAGAGCTCCGCTCCCACAGGACCAAGAGGTAGAGGTCTGTGGGAGGGAGGATGGGCAGGCTTCTGTGGGACCCCCAAAGAGGGGGCACAACTTCCACAAAGTTTGTAACAGTTCAAGGGCCAAAGCCACTGCACACGAAGCAAAGAAAATATCCAGTCCAAGTGGAATAAGGTTTGTGAGTCTGGAGACCTCAGCTTAGTATGGGGTGGCCTCACAGACAGCCAGTGACCCAGGCAGGAACTGCATAAAGGGCCACCCGTCAGAGAACATGTGTGTGACCAGCAGCCAGCACCTAGGCGCTGTACTGCCTCCTAGGAACTATCACATACCCCCTGGGGCCACTGGCTCTGCCACCACCTCCTCGTGTGACCCTGGAGAAGTCCCCCCTCACTAAAGAGCTCAGCCCAATCAGTGCTTTCAGACTGCCTGGGGCTTGTGAAGAGCTGCCCTGGGACTTCTAGGAGGTTGAAGGGGACAGGATAGGGGGGATGGTAGGCCAGTAGGCAGAGCTCAGAATCCCCCAAACTCTTTAGCAGAGCGCTCTGCATCCATCTGCTTTATATACTAGTTGTGTTTGAGTATAAGGGCTTGAGAATAAGGTTGGAAACCTCTGAGCTACATGATATTTGAGGAATCTGCCTCCCTAAAATTCTGGGATGAGATGACTAGAAGCTATCAAAAGCAGAATGAATGGATTTGATCATTGGTAGCTGTCAATCTGGCATTTGATTAAACTATTTCACTCCCTCATATGTACCTGCATATAATTCCCTCCTGCTAAAGAAGACGTCCATGTTTCCTGGTCACCATCCTGGGGAACCCAACTCCAATGCTCAGTCCCAGGGCTCTGTATGGAGCTGCCCCCGACCCCCCAACCAGGGGCCTGCCTAACAGGCACATCTGTCTCCCCCAGGCCACAGTGGCGCCTTCAGGGTGAGCCTTGGTCATGGCTGCTCCACTAGAACTCAACCTTAGGACTTGTGTCCTCATAATTCAAAAGAAGCTGCTCTTTCTCCTGGTGAAGCTGAGTCAGGAGGGTGGAAGCCCAGAGGTGCTGAGACACTTCTGCCACTGCACACGTGGTGATGGGGTGTCTGCAGACAGCCCTGGGGCGTGGGGCATGTCTTGGAGGAGGAGCACGCTTGAAGCCAGCCTTACTTCTCAGTTCCTTGAGCCAGTGAATCTGCTTTTCTCTACTTGTCAGTTTGAATTGAGTTGTTATGCAGATAGCATGTTAACTGAGGACCTACTATGTGCCAGGCAGCCAAAAGGATGATGGTGACTTCATCTTCCAGCTAGATTATACATTCCTTGTTGATAGGAACACTCGCTCGCGATCTCTCTCTTTCTCTCTCTCTGTCACTCTCTCTCTCACACACACACATATACACACTCACACACGCAGCCCTGGCAATACAGTCGGTATGGCATCACTACTTGTTGACGTGACATGTACCCCCTGGAATCTTCTAAGCTGCAACGGACGACAGCAGACCAGACCCAGACTACACCAGGAATACATGTGCAACCAGCCTGAGGGCCAATGTGGGGTTTTCTTTTCCTCCCAGGACCTTGAGGTCCTGCTGGGTGTACATTCTGGGCCTAACAACAGGAAGCTTTGGCAGCTGCCAGGAAAGGTGCAGAAACCAGAGTCCAGCCTGGGAGCAACAGCCCAGTCCTCTCCACTCCCCCAGAGCAGCTCCAGGGTCTATGCACTGAGGCTCAGCCCAGGGATGTCTGCAGTAGAAACATGCCCAGTGTCAGCCAACACACCTGGATTCCACTCTGGCCCACCCTTGGGCACAATGATCCAGAAAGTCATCACAGTGATCAAGCTGGCTACGTGGGGAAAAAGTAAGAGATTCCCTCCCCTTTGCAAAGCCCTCCGAAACCTCAGGGCATACCCAGAGACACTTATTTTCCCATGGAAACCAAAAGAAAGGTGGATTCTTCCCGCTTTGACCCCTGCCTTCTATATTGTTGGATTTGGTGTCTAATTTTGGAGAGACCTACAGGCCCAACCATGCGATAGCAGCTCTTGCTCTGCACAATCGAGGCAAGGGGGACACAGTGGGTAGACCTGCAGGCTTCACGGGAGGGGAATGATGACAGCAGTCTCTGAAAAACAGTTCCTCTCCGTATCACCGTGAGGAGCCAGGGACAGCTGCCCAGACAGAGCCACAGTCTCGCGCAGCCTGCTGCCTTCCCAGGCACCTGCTAATGGAGAACTCAGAGGGCAGGGAGCAGGCAACTGAGGGAAGGTTCCACCCTTGCCAACAGCCAGGCAGACCCCAGCTGGCCAGTCACCCACCCTCCCAAACAGCAGTGTGCCAGCAGGCGGACACACAGAGTATCTTCACAAAGAGTTGCGGGAATGACATCTCTATACATGGAAACACCTTCTGAAGGCACTGGGGAAGGCAGCTAGCTATTTCAAGAGCACCTATTGTGCTTCACCTTACAAGTCAAAGAACGCTTTTGTGAAGTGAGTGCCTTCTCCAATGAGTTAACTTTTATTCAAATAAGTAGTTCCCATATCCCCGGCACCCAGAAGGGTCCCTACATATAGTATATGCTCAATAAATATTTGTTGAATGAATAAACCCTCTCTTCCTTCCCTAACTCCCCTTCTGATTCCACATTAACTGAAGACCTACTATGTCTCAGCACACTACCTGGAACCTTTATTTTTGCTATCTCATACTTCAGAGTCCTTCATCCATGACATTTGCACCGTCTACCTTACTGAGGTCATCTCTTCCCTCAAGGGGGCTGTAGCCTCCTTGGGGACAAACTCAACAAACATTTGAGCACCTACTCTGTGTTCTAACCACAGGCCAAGGCGCGCCTGAGGATACAGAGAACAGGACCCAAGCCTTGGCCTCAAGGATACACAGGCACAATGGGCTGGCAAACATTTTGGTCTTTGCCAATCGGATGGGTTAAGAGCGGTGTTTTCCTGTGGTTTAAATTCACAGTTCTCTTATTATAAAGGGGGTTCTGAATCTTCCTGTTTACAATCCCTCTCGAATTTCTTTCTCTGGTTCCATTTCTGCCCTGTGCACATGGGAGATATTCAAAATATCTAAAGACCAGTGTGGGCTTCAACCAATCCGAGTGGGCACTGGCCTTGGGTAGACGGGCCTTTGTTCCACTTTTCTGTTGATATATTGGATATTTTCTTAGTGTTGGTAGGAGCTCCTCACACATTAAGGGAAATATCTTTTGCCTGTGATATGTGTCTTTGGTTTGATTTATTGCAGTTTTGGCAATGCAGAAATGTTTTATTTTTATGTAGTTGAATATTTCTGTCTTTTGTTTTATGGCTTTGGGTTTAGGATTATATTTAGAAAAGGCTTCCCCACTCTGATAATATTATTGTTTTAAAAAAAAACTCATGTTTTCTTTCAGTATTTTTAAGTTTTCTTTTTATGTTTAGATTTCGTATCCATTTGGGATTTGTTTTGGTGTTAGGATGCAGGAGGGATCCAATTTCCTTTTTCAGGATGGCCACCATGCCATCCCAATCCTAGTTACTGGGTGATCCATCTGTCCTCCACTGATCTGCAATAAAACCTTTCTCACACACCTAATTTCCATTTGGATCCATTCCTGGTCTCTTTTCCATTCCCCCAATCTGTCCCCCACCACTTAGAATCCTACAGTTTCAGAACATGTTTTAAAATATGATCTAGGGCTTCCCTGGTGGCGCAGTGGTTAAGAATCCGTCTGCCAAAGCGGAGGGCATGGGTTTGAGCCCTGGTCCAGGAAGATCGCACATGCTGCGGAGCAACTAAGCCCATGCACCACAACTACTGAGCCTGCGCTCTAGAGCCCGCAAGCCACAACTACTAAGCCCACATGCTGCAACTACTGAAGCCCACGCACCTAGAGCACATGCTCCACAACAAGAGAAGTCACCGCAATGAGAAGCCCGCGCACCACAACGAAGAGTAGCCCCTGCTCGCCACAACTAGAGAAAGCCCGCGCAGCCACGAAGACCCAACACAGCCAAAAATAAATAAATTAAATAAATAAATTTAAAATAAATAAAATAAAATATGATCTAGTTGCCAGCCCTTCCTGTCATTCCTCTTTGTCGGAATTTCCCTTCCTATCCTTGCATGCCTATTTTTCCTCATGAACTTTAGAATCAGTTATTTCTAAATAACTCCTATGGTCACTTTTATTGGCTAACATTAAGTTACAGGTTAATTTAGCAGAAATTGATGTATTTATGATATTGAATCTTTCCATTCAAGAACAAGGTCCACCTTGTCATTTATTTAAGCCTCTTTTGGGTCCCCCAGTAGTTGATTCTGTTTCTTTGTCCGCTCCGAACATCTGAATGATGCTCCTTGGGTTTGCTTCTGGTCCTACACATTCTGTGGCTAACGTTAAGTAGGACACTTTCTTGCTCCATGCCTTCTGACCAGATGCTGTTGGCAAGAAGGAAAGCTCTTGATGTGGGGGTATTAGTTGTGCTCGAGCCCCCTGGCCTTTTGCCCTGTGACACGCCGGCTGACACCAAGGCTCTGTGCACACTCCCCACGGGCAGAAGAAACGCGTGCCCTGCACCTGTGCACTTGGCAGTGATCGCCCAGCAGCTGGCCTGCGCCCACTCTGTTTTGCCCAAATGGAACCAGTACGAGGGGCGCCCCAAGCAATAAGGCAGGGAGGGGCCCCACCCACACTGTCAGAGCAAGAAAGGGCCTGAGCCGGCGCACAAAGGCAAGCTCTGGCCAGCCGGTGGACAGGAATGAGGCTGGCAAAGGTGCCAGCCTCCATGTAGCCCCAGCCCTGTAATTAGGGCCCACAGGTCACTCTGGCCACAGCTGAACAAACCAGGGTGTAATTAACTTTCCACCCGGCTTTTTACGCAGCAGCATTTCACCTTTGCCAGAAAAGGAGGGTCTGCCTTTCCGAAAGGGCTGGGGAAACACTCCTTGGTCCCAATCCTCAGGAAAGGGGGGCAGCTGGGGGAGGGTGCTGGGGAGCTGTGAAATTAACCCACAAGGAGCACATTTTTTGCTGTTGCTATTTGAACAAATTCCCCTATTTTTTCTAAAGTTGAGCATTCAAAAAAGCTGTGTTGGGCTTCCCTGGTGGCGCAGTGGTTGAGAGTCTGCCTGCTAATGCAGGGGACACGGGTTCGAGCCCTGGTCTGGGAAGATCCCACATGCCACGGAGCAGCTGGGCCCGTGAGCCACAATTACTGAGCATGTGCGTCTGGAGCCTGTGCTCCGCAACAAGAGAGGCCGCGATAGTGAGAGGCCCGTGCACCACAATGAAGAGTGGCCCCCGCTTGCCGCAACTAGAGAAAGCCCTCGCACAGAAACGAAGACCCAACACAGCCATAAATAAATTTTTTAAAAAATTTTTAAAATAAATAAATAAATAAATTTGCATTGCTACCAAATTAAAAAAAAAAAAAAAAGCTGTGTTGTCTGGAGGTTAGAAACTGCTCCCTGTCCCCAATCTGTGTTCTCAGCACGAGCTGTTGAGACCTCGGATCTTAGCTCAGCTCTGTAACCTTGAGCAAGATCCCCTAACTCCGAGCTTCAGTTGTCCAATGTGTAAAATGGGGAGGAATGATGAAAAATAGGACCTCAGGACGTCCCTGGTGGTCAGGTGGTTGGGACTCCGCACTTCCACTGCAGAGAGCACGGGTTCGATCCCTAGTAGGGGAACTAAGATGCCACATGCCGTGACGCGGCCAAAAAAATTTCTTTTAATAATAAAAATAAACAGCTTGTCACCTCTTTCTAGAGAAGTCCCATAATTCTAAAAAAAAAAAAGGAAAGAAAGAAAAGAAAAAAGAAAAATAGGACCTCCCTGCTGGGATGTTGTAAAGACAAGGTGAGCACATTCCTTCATTCAGCAAGCATCTATTAAGCATCACTGTGTGCCAGGCACTGGCCTAAGACATAACAGGGAGCAAAACAGACATGACTCTTGTCTTCATGAAGCCTGATAGTAGCGGGGGAGATGGGTGATAAACACATCGAAAACGATCACGGAATAATTACAGAATCTGGTGAGCACTGGGGACTGAGTGGGGCAGGGGCTGCAGAGAGAGCAATGGGGGGGCTGCAGGGGGCACATTCCAGGGCGAGTCCCATGGGGCCTGTCACGTGACAGGTGCTCAATATATGAAGAGTGTCAGGACTGCAGCCCCCTGCAAGTCCCCAAGGGCGGCAGGAACCCCGCATACTCCAAGGCTCCTACCTGGTCCTGATGGCAATTCGTATTCTGTGGAGCAAGTGCCTGGAGCCCAGGGTGAGAAGCCTCAGTTTCTAAAGATACTCCATCTGCCTCTCCCCACCTATAATGTAACCCTAAATCATGCCAGCAGTGCCTTTGGCAAAGAGGCCAGGGACCTGCAAAAGCCACCGGGTGCTCCAGCCCTGGGGACCCAGGCTGTTTCGAGACCGACACAAGGCACAGCCCTGCTGACAACTGCTCCTGACACAGTTAGGAAAGGTGGGTCTAAAGCACGATAGCGGCACAGATGCAGCACCCAAATGTCCTCAGGCAGTGAGCCTCATTAATTTGGGCTGATGTGCTGTCAGTATGAATCACAGAGTATCCTTAAAAGGTAGTTTTTATACCAGGACACAGGGAAACATTCCACCTGAATCCAGACTGAAGGTCCACGGGTGACCTGCTTCAATGAGCACATGAAAAATTGGAATCAGCCCCTGGGTAAATCAAACCTCTCATGTCTGCTTCCACGGTGCCCCAGGAAGTTCCCAGAGATACTTTCTAAGGCACTTGACATCCTCCTGGCTCCTAGAAAATGATGGAAAACCTCCCCTGCAACCGTTTATAGGGCCCAAAGGTGCTCGACCAACACTGCACAAATTGTGTCAATGTAAACTTCAGCTCACTCCCTGTTCCTGATGTTATTCGAGTTGGTAGAACCAAAATTAATGAGACTTTCCATCATCAGTTCAGACGGCCACCAAACATTTCCCCACTTGGTGCCCACAAATGATTCTCCATCAGGAACAGACAAGCCCATCACACATCGAGTCAGACTTTATCTATTCTGCTGCAAAAGTCTTGATCTACTGGCATATTAGTCTACATTTAATATTTTTATAGTATGTGGACCGAGTACCAGCAACCCAAGCTGCACAAGAGAGCTCCCCAAATGCAGAAGACCATGTGGCAACATGGGAATCCACTCAGGAAATGTTCAGTAACAAACGCCAAATAGAAGATGGTAAGTGCCCACGACTCCAAGCATGTAAACATTTGTTATCCTGTGGGCAGGGGCTGGAGGGGAACAAAGAGAAATCAGACAGCTGTTGGGGGTGGGAGCATCGGCAGAGAGAACTGGTTCTTGCTTGTTTCATTTTGTGTGTCATAAAGATGCAAAGTCTGATACCTTGTGGGTTTAAGGTTGGTTTCTCGCAGACACAAAGCAGAGACAACGAGAGAGAGAGAGACACAGGGAGAGAGAGAGAGAGAAATATGAACAGGTCTCAATGGAGCTGTCTTGAGTTCTTGAAGTCCACACTTCAACAACTCCTCCTGGACCCAGCACTGCCAACTATTGCTGAGGGACAACGAAACCTCTGGAAATGAGGGTTCTTCAGTGCAGACAGTCCCAGCTCCAGGTTGGGGGACCTGGGGGCTTCCTGATGAATACCACCACTGCCATTCCAGCAGGAGGTTCCCCGTCCATGAAGAGCATCCCCACATCCCCACCCCAGAAACTCTTCAGACCTCACACCGCTCTCCCACATTCCGATGGAAAAAGACAGTGTCCCCACCCACACCCCAACTGCCACAGCAAGAGCCCAGAGCTCACTCTGCTAGAGCAGTTCAAAGAAGGACCACATTCGAGGAATCTAAATTATGACACAAATGAACCTATCTATGAAACAGAAACAGAATCACGGACATAGAGAATAGACTGGCAGTTGCCAAGAGGGAGGAGGATGGGAGACGGACGGACTGGGAGTTTGGGATTAGCAGATGCAAACTGGTGTATATAGAAGGGATAAACAACAAGGTCCTACCGTACAGCACAGGGGACTATACTCAATATCCTGTGATAAACCATAATGGAAAAGAATATGAAAAAGAATGTATATGTATACGTATAACTGAGTCACTTTGCTGTACAGCAATATTTAACACAACACTGTAAATCAACTATACTTCAATAAAAGAATAATAATAAAAGGACCACAGTTGAGATGGCCCCCACAAACACACCCACCCCCTCCACACAGCCTCTTCCCGACACGCTGACCATCTGGAAGGGCTGGGCTTCCCGGGCACCCTGCTTGGGGAGGGGTGTGCCGCCTTCACATTCCGGGGGGGGCAGCCCTCTGCAGGGCACGAGTGTCGTTCACACCCAAAGCCAGATTCCGACGGACAGGTGGCACTGCCCTCCGGGCCCAAATCCTCAACGGCAGGGACGCCCCACCTTCCCTTGAAACAAGACTCATCTGTTCCCTCAGAAACATCTTCCGAGCACCCAGAGCCCTCCCGGCCTCAGCAGAGCAGGGCCGTCTCTGAAATCCTCGTCTGAAATGGTCTTTGTTGGGCTGCCGAGGGTCCACCTTTCCCTCCAGAGTGACGCTCCACGGGGCAGCAATGCCCGCCTGCATCATGCCTAGTACTGCGGCCGGGTGATCAATGATGAGCTTCCAGCAGACCCATGAGGCTGGCCTGCTATTGCATTTCTGTACCAGTTCCAAACTTTTAAAGTAGAAGCCAATGCTTAAAGATCTTACACTATAGCCCAACGTATAAAGCAGACTTTTTAAGGTGATAGCTCTGACTGGAGTGGGCGTCAGAGCCCCCTCAATCAGACAGGCCCCAATACCGACCCCCAAGAGTCTCAGAGACACCTCTGGAAACACAGTCTGAAAACCACTGCACAATCCAAGGATGTGGAAGTGTCCTAGATAGGGACCGGTTTTGAAAATATGCACACAATTCCCAAAGGTGTATGCTGTCCCTGGGTAATCCTAAGAACTGGGGGAAAATAGCTCCTCACATATCTCTTCCATGTTAGGGAGACTCACCCACGCTGGGTCACACCTTTACTGGGTGGTAATGAATTTCTTGGGGATGCTATTAGACGAGGTCGTTTCCTGTACTCTTTCAAGGAATCTCTGACTCCCATCCAATGCTCCGGGGCTTGGGGATATTGCTGGTTCCCACGTACCAGTGGAGGTTGCTAGTGGGGTCCTGTCAGGAAGCAGGCAGGGGAATCGGTGGATACCAGCAGCATCAATAAAGATGGCTTGAGACCCTGCAAATGGGGCTGCCATGATTTCAGCAAAGTCTGAGGCTGTGGAGTGAAGAGACAACCACTGGGAAGAGAGTCCCACCCAGGACTGAAGAACAATTAGCTACCATTTATAATTTCCAATACAGACCCCCACTTACAGCCCTAAAGTCTCACATTTTCCCTTCTCCACCTAGAAATACCACCATTCTCAAAAGTGTGGTAAGAGACATGAGAATCTCCTTGATTCTGAAAAACTGGAGGAAGGAACAGCCTAAGTAGTGCCAGGGGTAGGACCTCACTCCAAGAGCTGCAGAGACTCTACAAAGCATCACTTAGCAGTGGTCCTGAGGGGCCCTGCTTTAACAACTAGATGAGAACAGTGTGTCTTTTCACATAGAATATAAAGAGAATAGCTTTTAATTAGAAGATCAATTAGCTGATTGTTTTTAAAGTAAGTGACAATATTTCACTCTTTTGTACTTAAGATTTCACCTCAGTTCCTGGCTAAATCAAGAGCTACACTAGCATCTATTGTCTTCTCAAGTCCAAGAATGAGAGTCCACAGCCCAGGGACCTGAGGAGGTCCTGGCTCTGTCACCAAATTGCTATGTGACCTTGGTTAAGCAGTCACCTTTCTCTCTCACCACCTCAGTATTTCCCCCCAGCAAATAAGAGGACTGGAAAAGCCAACCCTATAAGTCCCTTCTAATTCTGATTCTAAGCTTATAAGTTGGCCATTGCCTCTGCCAATGATTGAAATATCACAAATTCCAAATGACTGCAGTTTGGTTTGCTGAGCGCCAAAAAGTTCAAAACTTGGAGTCCTGCCAGGTCTATTGTTTTTGATATCTATTCCCTCTAGAGGGCGAGAATGAAGACTTGGTCTACCCAGGGCTGTGCGGGTACAGATGTCACTAGAGGAAAAGTCATAGCAAAGTTCCACAAACACTTGGCTTTCAGTCTTCCAAGATGGCATGAAAGGCAGGGGAAGCAAGACTTTGAGTCCCAACCTATCTCCTACCAGCAAATTCCCCCCGCAAAACAGGTGTTGGGTCCTCCTTAGAATACTGGTCTGAGATTTTAGGTCCTCTTCCCACAAACCGGCATCCAAAGGGTTTCATCAACAATCACAATAGAAGGAGATGTCTCAGGATAGCTGTTTAAGGCACACACATGCTCTGGACTCCCTGCTCAGAGCCTGGAAACACGTCAACCCCTATCCCTATTGCATGGCTGCCATACTCCCGGGAATATGCATGCCCCCATTCCCCTACCCCACACACCGCACGTATCCCAGACACACAGACACACTCAACTCGTGAAGTCTTAAATCGCTCCTATATACTGTGGCCTTGCCCACCTTCTCTGAGGCAGCTGGTAAACAGAACACAGGGCTATAGTCAAACTGCTATAGTCAGAAACTGCTCCCAGCCACCCTTTTCCTACCCAGAGAAGCAGAATGCCAAGTGCGGAGTCCCTTTCTGTAGGGGTACTTCTTGGCCTTTGAAATTCTCCCCATCCCATCACAAGCCCTGCCTCGGAGCTCACTCCTTCATGCAGCTTTCCACACTTAAGCTGCTTAACTTTGCACTAATAACCTCTTAATTGCTGGGTTTCCAAAAGGCCTTCCAGAAATCCGGGGTGCAGACCCACCCACTTATGGCCCATATACTATGGAATGCAGTTTGGGGGAGCAAGGACAGGGCACCTCCGCCTAACTCCTGCCTGCTGGAAAGCTGTTGCTTTCATTTTTAATTTTATTTAAAAGGGTACCCAAGACACCACAATAAAATGACATTAACTGTAAAATTACATTATTAATTCTTTAATCTCACTTGAGGCTTCAAGCTGTTGCTATGTCCAATTATCCGTATAACCACCTGTCAGAATCCCGGTGCTATTTAGCATTACCTCCAGGACAGCGGTGGGCCCGGTGGTCCGTCAGGTCTGCCAGAGACTCGAAGTCCTGCTGACAGTGATCGCAGGTGTAAATGGACTCATCCTCCATGTCTTCATCGTCCTCATTTCTCTCCTCTTGACTTGTCACGCTGTTCCTGTCTTCCAGCACACGGCTGGTTTTTCGATCACACTCTGGCTCTCCTTCTAGGCCTCCTGCCAACAGGAAGAATACAGTCCATGTCAGCTGACAGGGTCTTGGGAAAGGATTTTAAAAAGAATCACCCTGCATTTATGAAGATACATTTAATTACTCTACCTCCCAGGGTCCATTCTTCTTGACACCTCTCAGTATATTAAAATATGGGGTTTTTTTGTAGCACGTGGTGCCATAATTCTCAGCTAGATTATTTAATTCTTGGTGCAAATCTTCTAGAGGGATTTCCTGTCATCTTCCCTCTGTGCATGGATGCTGGGGGTCATGACCCATCAGGGAGGTGAAAATACCTTAGCATTTTGTCTCCTAAAAAACACAGTTCTCGCACACATTTCTCTAGAGTTTGCATCAACTGTTCCTAATGCACCTGAACTTTTAGTTTCCCCCAAAGCCTTGAAGTTTAGAGCTGGGAGATCTCTTAGCCAGGCTCACCTTCCACATAACATGCCTCCCAATGTGGAGATGTTGGCTCAGTTCTTTGCAAAGATGTCCTGATTCTGGAATCAAGGAAGCACATGTGTTTGCAGGACCACGGATAGTCGAATTGCTGCTTAAAATGCACCTGAGTGCTCACTTGTGCCCCGGTATCAGCCTAGACAGTGAGAACCAGGCTTGGAATCATTTGACCAATTTCTTTAAAATAAAATACCAATTCTGTGCTTAGCACTGTGCAGACCAGTGGTTGAACTGTACAGAAAAGTGAGTTAATGATCATGATAACGATGCTTTGCATTTGCATAGCGTTCTGTGCGTTTTCAAAGCGCAAATACACACACGTAGCCCCATTTCACAGTCTCACACATCCTAGAGCTAAACGGGGTCTCAAGCTATCTTATGGTTCCGCCCCCTGCCTGCAAAGAGGGACAGCTTTGTTATTCCCCTTTCATAGGTAAGGTACCTGGCCTCCAGCCAGAAGGATGCAACATCCCCAGCACCCTACAGATGTTCACCTCGACATCCTGACTCCTGCCTAGCACACTTCCCTGCACAGCTGGGGGAAGTGGAGAACAGCCTCAATCTGAGCGATTAATAGGACCCAACAAAAACTTGTAAACCAAAGTGAAAAAAATGCATGGTAAATATTACATACAAAATATATCAGTAATCCCAATAAATGTCAGTGGATTAAACTTGCCCATTAAAACACAGAGACTCGGACTGGAAAATCAAAGTGCCTGTTGTCTCTTCCCACAGTCTGTCCTGGAAAACAGATCTATCTGTGCAGAAACTAGCACTTATTTAAACTAAAGAGAGAAATCTCTATTATGTGTAAAGATATTGATGCAAACATATACGCATATGCAAAGGTGTGTGTGCGTGTGTGTGTGTGTGTGTGTCGCCCATAACATCACAGTTACAGAAAAAGGCTTCAGCACACAACCTTTAAACCCCCAAGGACTGATCGCCAAAGCAAGAAGAGAAATGAAGCAAAGAATGCATTTCATTCGAGGTCGAAGCCACAGTCCTATAAATATTTCTATTCAGAAATAGATAATGTTATAAGGGCTCTGTTTCTCCCATCTGCACAGAACATGCACCTCCAAGCACCCGACAGCAACAACCTACAAACACAAATCAGCTCATTGGAGAGCCAGCTGCCGCCTTCCGTGGCGGCGAACGAGGCACGACACGCCGCTTGGAACTGCGCAGAGGCAGTAAAAATCAATGTTTCCATTTGTGGCCCATCAAAACATCTCTCTTCTTACCAATTAAGGGATGTACAATTTTTAGGTTCTTTTATCATCAGAACATGCCAACTCCTGGCAATACAGAAATCCCATTAAAAGCAAGGCAGCATATTTATCTCAGGAAATCTGATCTGCTGCTGTGGTGACGGCAAGAAATAGAAAGCAAAGAAATGAGAAATATCGTTTGGAGCCTTCAATATTATAAGTCATCATACAACCATGGTTACACAGGCAAGCGCCTGTCTCTGAAATTCCTAGTTTACAGTCTCTTCCCTTAATAATAATAAAAAAAAAAGTTCTGAAGGGGGGAGAAAGAACCATAATTCCCACTTTATCTACTACACCAACTCTCCAGATAATAAGTTATGCTCAGCACCACGCCTGTGCTACTTTACTTAACACACAGTTTAATAGACATATTTAAATTATCCCCTTGTTGTTGTTGTTTTTTTTGCCATATTTACTTGGCAGCACTTTCCATAATAGCTCATCTAATCCACAACTGGAACCACAAACAGTACAATGCATTTGATCTCTTTAAATCTGGTACATCCTGTTGACTCAGGAGTAGATAAATCAGAATGTCATCTCTTGGGTTTTTATAAGGCAAAAACCCATAAAGTCATCCAAGAGCATAAATCTGTTTTAAGAAACTGTCACCTCCCCTGCCGCTGTCTCCTAATGGGAAGCCAAGGTGGCTGCAAAGAAAGGGGCGGGAGGGGGGAGGGGCGGGCGACGTGGGGACCTCATCGCCTGAGGTCCCAGGGGTCACATGGGCTGAAGTAGTCTTAGGGAGCAGGATGTCCCTGAAGCTCCAGTCCCCGGGGGCCCCTCTGCTGCGTCATCAGAATCAGGACCTCTACAGCAGGAAGCCCTCCATCCGCTCAAGGCTCTACTCTGTAAGGCACTCTCATGCCCCCGAGTCTCTGATCCTTACAATCGGAAAAAAGAGTAAATGGTGTTATTTTTCCATTTACAGATGAGAAAACTGTGGCTCTGAGAGGCCACCCAAAGCCACACAAGGGATTGAACCTACAAGTTCTGATGTGGAGCCACTTGCCCTTCTCCAGGCCGGGGCCTGTTGGAGCCCCAGACTCCCAAGGCTGGGAGGTGGGAGCCCTGAGGACAGAGCCGAGGGCGCCAGTCCCCCCTGGAGCACCCTCTGGATCTCCTCTTTCCCAGGCCCACCCTGAGCAGCTGCTCAGTGAGCCCCTGGGGCCCTAATGAGAGCACCTTGACCCGGCTCTGGCTCATCGGGGGTGACCCTGCTGGCCCACGTCCTGCCCCCAACCAGCCCCCGGGTCCCTCAAGGGTCCTCGCCGAGCAAGCACAGAGGACACAGAGCCCAGCGGCCACCATCAGCCTTGCCTGAGCCCCCATCCCAAGTGCTGCCTCATGTTTCCAAAGTGGTGACCTGCTGGGCCTGAACTACAGTTGACCCCCAGGTCCCTCCAACCACCCAGGCCCACAAAGCAAAGTCAGCAGAGCTCATTTCTTTTCCACCGGGGCTGGGAAGGATGTCCCGAAAACGGACCGCTGGTGCCTTTTCCTCCGGCCCCACCCAAGTTCTCCCGGGGGACACCCAGGGAAGGCCCAAAGTGAACAATTTCGAATAGGGCCCTCTCCCCCCAGGGCCACGAGCGCGGGACAGGAAACAAAATCGGCACCGTAAATCCCAGCCTCTCCATCCATTCACAAAGCTCCCGACCTGCCCGGCCTCACGCTCCAACCGGGACAACTCACAACCTAGTTGTTTTCCAACGTGCACACCCCCATCCCTTTGCCCAGGGGTCCACCAAGAGCAGCTAGCATTTATTGAGCACTAGTTGCATGCCAGGTACCTTCTGAGCCTAGCCAGCCGGGCAGCCCTGAGTTGAGCACCATCACAGCCCCATTTTAGGGGTGAGGAAACCGGGGCTCTGTGAGGTGCCAATGCTTAAGCAAGGCCATAGGGGCAGGTTGCAAACACAGTTGTTCCTGACTCTTAACCACTCTGCTACACGGTCTCCCCACAGCAGAGCTTCAGTGGAAAAGTGAGTTGAGTGTCAAGGAATCTGCCAACCCTCCAAGGCCATCTGCAGGGGCCTGGTTGCAGCCCCCAAAGTCCAGCAAGGGCTCTGCTGACCTCTCTGACTTCCCACTTATTGCCACAGCCCCACAGACCTTTGTTCAATCCCTTGAACATCAAGTTTGTTTAGCCAAGGGCTTCTTCACACTCCAGGTTCTGCCGTAACTGTTCCCCGTGGGCCTGAGCACCAAGGTCACACAGGTCCCCATAGTTTCTTCCCCATAGTTCCCTTCCCTTTGCTGTCAGAGCACTTGGCACAAAGTTCACTTACACTTTTATAGGCTGATTTTTTACTCTCTGCCTTCTGGTGGCAGCCGCATTTGCCCAGCACGGCAGCAACAACACCTCCCATCCCATGTGCTATCCTGGAGGGAGACCTTGCCCTCACCCATCAAGAGGAGGGATCTGAGTCCCCTCCACAATTCCCCTCTGGCCTGGCTGGCCTTGGTGACTCCCTCGAACGCTAGAATGTAACAGAAACTAGAATGCAGCTTCCCCCTTGTCTCCTGGTCTCTTGGGACACGACCCCTGAGAACCCAGCTGCCCTACTATAAGAAGCCCAAGCCACATGGAGAGAGTGTAAGTGCTCCAGTCGACAGCCCCAGCTGAGCTCCCCGCTGCCAGCGTCCACTGCCAGGCACAGGAGTGCAGCATCTCGGACATCCAACCCAGACAAGCCTTCAGAAGGCAGCAGCCCCAACTGGCACGTGACTGCAACTCTACAAGAAATGCTAAGTGAGAGCACCAACTGAGTCCAGTCAGCCCACAGAAGTGTGCAAACTAATAATTGTTGCTTTAGGTCACTGAGTCTGGGGGCGGTTTGCTACACAGCAATAGACAGCTGGAACACGCCCCCGTAAGCTCCACGAGGGCAGGAGCTGTGTTTGGTTTGGCTTGGTACTATCTCCCCAGCCCCTCGTACAGACACACGGTAAGTGCTCAGTAAATGGTGAATGTATGAATTAATTGGTTTCAAAGAAACAAGACTCTGAATATCAACACAGGTAGGGGGAGGGGAAGTGTTAACAGTACTGTTCATTGTGTGATAAGTATTAGGTTGAACCATATGAAGTTGCCATCTTTGTAGGTCAAAAAAGCCAAAAATTGGCAATCTCAAATGGTTCAACCTAACATATGATGGGGCCAGTCTGTCCTGCCACCTTCTTCTTCAAATCAGGAGGAAGAGGGTACACCTACACCGGTTGATCCCACTACACCACACCCACACATGCCATAGTCCCTGAGTCCGTGATATGGGCTTGGGGAACTTTCTATGAGCAAAGAGAGGCAGTAACAAAACACTCAGCCTTTATTGCTTATCATTAGAAAACAGTGAATTTCCCCACCCCAGGCCACCTGCACCCTGAGTGATGCTGACACCACGGGTACCCTTCGACCTTCACATCCTCCCATCCCATCGTCACAGTAAGCCTATGAGGGAGATACAATTGATACCTCCCCTTTGCAGAGGGGGAAACCAAGGCTCAGGACCACACACAAATCACACACACTGGGAACGGCAGAGCGTGGATTCGAACCCAGCTCTTCTGACTACAGATCCTGACTCTTAACCACCACACGGGAGGGCAAAAAGGGAATGCCTGTGAAAGCGCTGAGCAGGGGACAGCTGGCTGAGTCCACTGCCAGAAAAAAGCGAAAGGGGAGAGACCCCGGGGGGCCAGGCTGCCTGCAGGCTGCCAGGTCTGGGAACAGGACATTTCTTACCTTCTCAGCCAGGCTTCTTGAGCTCATGAGTCAGGGCTGTCGGGGCCTCACCGCTCCCCAGGGCCAGAGGCTGACAGAGGCTCAGCCTGAGAACACCCACGAGGGAGGGTCTCTCCCCTCTGGCCCCACTCCCCGGCCAGCACGCGCAAGTCAGAAAGAACCTCAGCGAGAAGGCTGCCTCTTCTCCTTCCTGGAAAGGACTGTGGGGATCACCCCGCCATCAGGGGGCCCTGGGCACCCTGAGAACCAACCAGGGACCACTGGGGGTCCCGCCTCTGGGGCCCCACGGCTGAGTACCTTCCCAACGGAGGCAGAAAGCCAGGAGCAACCCCTACACGCCCAAGAAAGAGAAAACAAGGGCAGAGTATGAGAGGTGTGAGATATCCCAGAGGCTACAATCACACACCTTCATCCACTCTCTCCTTCATTCACCCTACAAATATTGATTGAGCGCCTACTGTGTGCCAGGCATAACACGCATGTATTTGCTACAACATACAGGGTGCTCCCCGGTCTCTTTCATCTTGGTGGCCTCAAAGCCACACAAGGCCTGGCACAGAAAAGATGCTTAATCAACATGGGGCGGATGAATGACTGCCCAGTGAAGAAATGAATGCCCCAAGGGAGGTATAGATGGTAAGTGCCTGCGGCCTGGGCCGGGTTACTCAGGGGACCAGGTTCCAGTCTTAGCTCTAGGTCCCCCCCCCCACCTCGCCCCATGAGTGACCCTGACTATGTCAATTCTCCCGCCTGAGGCCGATTCCCTATGGGTCAACAAGCTTAATCATGATGGACACCGCCCTCTCCTGCCTCACAAGGTGGAGGTGAGGCTCCTGTATGGCTGGCCTTCAATGCGAGAAGAATTGTGCCCACAGCTACACACAGATACGGGTAAGCCAGGAGCCCTGCAGGGTTTCAAGGAGCCCAGAGGAGGCTGGAGCAGGGGCAGGTGGGCAGAGAAGGATGTGGGCAAAAGTGCAAGACAAGGGTGCAGGGGAAGGACAGGGAGAGGTGTGAAGGGCAGGACTGGTGCCAGGTGACAGTAGGAAGCGGGAGAATCAGTCCTGGAGGCCAGCGAGTCCTGGGACGGTCTCCCCATCTTTTCCCGCAATCAGACCTGGATAGGAGACCGTACCATCCACCTCCACAGAAATCAGAACCACCAGACAGTGAATTCTAGGCACGTACAGGGCTTGACGAGAGAACCCAACTGAACAGGGGGCACCGGGAGCACCAGTGTAGAGGAGTTCAGTGGGGCTGATGGAACCAAGCTGTTCCTGCAGAAAGATGGTTATGAAGCAATGACACACACAAGCAGCAGACAGCTGGAGTCATGTTCCAGGGACTGATGGGATGATAGTGAAAGAAACGAAAAGAATCCCAGGCTTTGGAGCCAGCCAGTCTGGGTTCAGATCCACATGCCATCACTTAACAACTGGGAGACCTTGGATAAGTCACTTACCCTCTCTGAGAAAACTTTTAATAAGTTAAATTATTTTAATGAGGTAGTATATACAAAGCCTGATACCTGGCCCACAATGAGCCTGAGAAAACAGTAGCTATGGTTACTGTCTTATTTTGCTATCATCATTCAAACCAACACAGGCTGCATCATGGCTCAGACACAAGGGTGGAGACATCGTACTGCACGAGAGGTTCTGGCAGGAGGCCTCACAGGCTCCTGAGGATGGAGAATGTCAGGGCACATGCCCCCTGAAAGGCACAAAAACGTCCATACAGACAAAAGGATCCACTGCATCAGGAGAGGAAATTCCTGGCCTCAAGTCCGGGCTCCCCCCTCCCTCCCTGTGTGACCTTGAGTAAGTGACAAGCCCACCTCCTCCAGAAAACAGCATGACCCCTGCCAGGGGTCTGTCCCGGGGGCAGACGATGCGGGCGTGTTTACAATTCACGAGCCCACTTGCCCTGTGCTCTCCCCCTGTACGTAGTTGCGGGGGGGCCAGAATTCGCAGTCCAGGCAGGTGTCTACCACTTGCAAAGTGTTTATCCTGGAGCAACATTTTGCTTTAATAGAGAACACGTGCTCCATCCTAACAGCCCGTATGTGTCCTACAAACAGTATCACCAGCAGCACGTTCCCCGAGGGCCAGCGCGGAGGAAGCACTTTCGGAACCTGGGCGTGAGGTCAAACCCCTGGCTGAACCTCACCTTGGCGTTCTGGTCCTGCTTGTAGAGAAGGACACGTCTCCATGAACGCTTTCTCACACACACCTGGCCTGGTGGGATGGAGAAAGAGAGGGACTGGGCCGGGTCTGGGCAAGGAGCCTGCCAACCCCAATTAGAAACTCTGCTTGTGCATCCGCTGCTGGCCCCAAATTCCACGAGGCAGCCACTATTTATCTTCAGGGTTAAAATATTTGCAGTGCAGGCAGCAGGGTAACATTGAACACTCAGCCTAAAGGGTCCCCTTGGCAGCAGAGCTGTAGGCAAATATTTTAACACATAATTTGCTGTCCAAGTTCCACTTAAATAAGGAAGCAACTTCCACATGCTGTCTTGCGGGGTGGGGGGAGCGCCTATTGCTCCCCTGTCAGCGTGGATGGCTCCGTGGATGGAATTTCAAAGCCACGGTCAGCCAGACACTGAACCTGACCTTGGGCTGCATCACACAAGCCTTGCTGGGATGCTCCATCCTGGCCGATGATGCAAGACTGGGTACAGGGCCCCCCTTTCCACAGGCCCGTGGTTAACCAGGAAAACAAGAACCTTCCAGAGGATGTCTCTTTAGTTGTCAGGAATTCTAGAACCCGAGGCCAAAATGGTTAGCAGTGTGACAGCAATCACTTTTCTCAGACCGGATCTTCCAATTCATCTGCAGCCTTCCCCCAGTGACCCATGGCCCAATAAGGGAGATACAACATTAGGCTTATTATACAGAGGGCAAAACTGAGGCTCAGATAGCTCAGGCAGCTCACTCCGTCACTGAGATCATGAGGGGACCAAAGCTCACAACTCCAAGGCCCCCACCATTACACAAATGAGTAGAATGGACTGGAGGAGACTGGGGTGAAGATGTACACCCACCCAAGGGGGTGGTCCCTGCTCAAATCCTCTACATAGTTACCATACAGAAAAGCAAGGCCCAGGACAGACATTAACTGTTTTGTTTTTTTTTTTTAATGAAGGAAATCCATATTTTTACGTGAAATCTCTGGATTTTTAAGTGTTAACTTCAAATTTTAAGAAACATGGCATGAAAAAAAAAAAAAAAGAAACATGGCATGAGTGAAACAATAGGCCTTGGAGGGCTGGATGTAGCCTGGGGCATCTTTACCATGGGGCACACCCAGCAAGAGCCACTGGGCCCCCCCTTGGGTCAGACAGGGAGTTTAGCTGTACAATGATGAAAGTGTCCGTTTTTGGAGATTTAGAACTGGGTTCAGGTTCCCTCCTGTGTGACTTTGGTTGCTTGCACTTCTAAGCCTCAGTTTCCTTGCCTAGAAAATGAGGAAGATATCACTTCCTCACGTTCAGGTTGGAGAAGCTCCCTATGGGAGCTATCATCCCGGTGACCTTGCCCCAGGTCTCTGCCACCCAGGCTGTGGTGGGCAGTAAGCTCCCCCAAAGCTGGAGCCATATCAGACACAAATCTTCCACATCCTTGGTCAGTCAACAATCATTTTTCTGAGCACCTACTATGTGCCAGCCACTGCTCTAAGTGATGTAGATGCCCCCAAGAACAAAGCATAGCTGCTTACCCTGCTGAGGCTGACACTGGCCACAAGCACCTTGCCCTTTATGGGCAAGTACCTGCTGAACGAATGCATGACTCTCCCCTTCCAGGGGATGTTCAGGTGCTGAGCTCAAGCCACAAAGGCAGACAGAGATGGCAGCTTCCCGCACCCCCCCCGCCCCCGCCCCCCAACTATGACGGGTTAAGGAAAGAGAGGAAAAAAAAGACGGTAGATGGGAGGGAGGGAAAGCGGGAGGATTAGAGCAGGAAGGGGAGAAAAAGCAATCACAAACACCCTCACCAAAAAGGAAAAAAATTATATTTTTCTAGCCGGTCCTTAACGGTGTCCCTCCTCCGAGCCTCACAATCTTAATAAAACTGATCTCGCCACATGCAGTA
Organism: Eschrichtius robustus; assembly: GCF_028021215.1. NCBI lineage: Eukaryota > Metazoa > Chordata > Mammalia > Artiodactyla > Eschrichtiidae > Eschrichtius > Eschrichtius robustus. Next base: position 34,949,002 of record NC_090842.1, on the reverse strand, counting down.
ATGAAGCACAGTCGGACAAAGCCACCCTGGAACCATGAAAATTGTACACTGTTACCGCCTCGTGACCTCCTGAGGCTATGACCACTCTGCCCTCTCCTTGCTGTCATGTTTTGTCTCCGACGGCCGCTGGGAAGGAGGAGATGGAGAAGCAGGCCAGACCTAGGCAGGGGAGGGAGGACAGGACGCGGGGCAGCATGGGGAGCTCGATAAATCCAGCTAATTTGTGGCCAGAGCCATGGCCTGGCGCTCCTAATTGCTCCCGGTCCAGGAGCAGAACTCAAGCCGCGGATGCTGGGGTGCAAATCACCCCCAGCAGCCATGGCAGAAAGAGGAGCTCCATGGAGGAGGAAAGGGGAGCCGGGGACAGATGCGCACCCCAAAGACAGGACGGGTGGCCAGGCTGAGCAAGAGTGGCTCAAGGTCAAAGGCAAATACAAGCGGTGCAGTTGGAGCCCAGAGCCCTCAGGCCACACGGAGGTCGCTCGGGGATCCCGGCAGGTCCCGCCCTCTCTGGCCTCAGTGGCTCCATCTGTAAATGAAGGCATGGGCCGTGGAGCAGCAATTTTTAAAGAAGGGCACCTTAGTGACTCTTTGCTGTGCCAGGGGCAGGCCCGAGGGCAGAAAGCCAAGGGTTACCTCCCCACCGAGGAAGCCCACTCTGTCTGCTGTAGACGCTGGGGTCCCACTGAGCAGTGCTTTACAGATGGAGTTCCACTGTGAAAGCAGGAAGTGGGCAAAAGTCCAGCCAGACAACTCCTCCTCACCGTCCAGGGCTCAGCTCAATGAACCTTCGCCCCAACAGGGCCAGCCCCCCACACGCACTCTGGGTGCTCACCGGGCACCCCGCTTTCCTGCTCTTACCACAGCAGTCATGGTTCTCTTTGCAGAACATCCCACCGGCCCCGCGCCAGTGAGCGGGCTCCAGGCAGGCAGGGCCAGCATCAATTTTGCTCATCTGACTCCCCCACCCCACTCGGCCCCCACCATAAGGCCTGGCACACAACAGGTGCTCGATAAATGTATGCGAACCAAGCAGTCTGAAAGGGCCCTTCCCACCCTAGCATTTGAACGTCCAGCCATGGCTCTGCACGTCTCTGGGGAAAGTCGAGACAGTGGGAAAAAAGCCAGCAACAGGCCCCTGGTCCTGCCTGCCGCCCCAGGACTCCAGGAATGGAAAGGACTCCCTGCCCTTGGTCCTGAGGAGCCGCTGCTGTAACCCAGAGGCCAGCTGCCCCCCAGCGATCCTCCAGACCAGGGTCTCCGGTCCAGCCCCGCGAGGGCCTGCAAGGCCAGAAGCCCCACTCCCTGCAGCCACAGCGGAGAGGCTGTGCAGAGCCTTTAGAAATTAGCAGGCTGCCGGGCGTGGAGACAGCCCGCCCGGTGTGCGGCGCGTCCCCGGGAACACTGAAGTGGGGCCTGGAGGAAAGGGAACGTGTCTGAGGGAGCGGCTTCGCCGCGTTGCTGCTGCTGAGGCGGAAGCCAGAGGGCACTGACAGCTTCCCGAAGCCACTCCCCCGGACCCCACGGCCCGCGGGCGGAGGCCCCGCCCCCTGCAAGGACCCTTCACCCCCCTACCGCTTCACCTCCTGCGCTGACTGAGGCCTGCCCGCTTGCTGCTGACTTCCCTCCAGCGCCCAGGAGGGTGCCCAGTCCCGCAAAGGCGCTGTGGGGCATTCCGGAAGTCTCCAGAAACCTGGACCCGTAGGCAGGTGATAGGACAAAGCCAAGGGCCCACACAGCACACTTGAGGGGCCTCGGGGAAAACACAGCCTTCGCTCAGGGGGGAGCCCCCTCCGCGGGGGTGGATTTAAGTGGGGAGTGGGCCGGACCTACACCCGCCAATCAGAGCAAGGCCTGCTTGGAGCCTAGGAGGAGGGCAGACCTGGAAAGGATTAACCACAGATCCAAGGTCAAGTGGGCAGCGCAAAGGAAACTTCCAGGGGCCCGGTGGCCACCTCGGATGGCCAATATCTGCGTGATCTATATGCGCACGCACACCCACGCCCCATCACCACCCCCTGCTCATCCTCAAACCCGTCACTTAACTCGGATTTCAAACTGCTCGCGTTGTTCTTTAATCAACATGAAGCAGAAACCTTTTATTAAATGCTGCTAATTTTTTATTGATCACACTGTGAATCATTTCATTTTCCATTACCACAAATGTCTCCTATCAGAGCTCCACGATTACGCTTCTTTATTCGGTCTCAAGCAACTTGTCACTTTTAATCAGTTTGCCATTTCAGTATTGCTCAAAAATTAGAAAGCGGGATCTCTGTATCATTACTGCTTTTGTTTAAAAAAAAAAAAGTTTCCATATAAGAAGGGTTATTATACTAGGAATAAATATACATGAATCAAATTCAAATGAAATTCCTCCCTGACTCTAACCAATTTTAGCATTAGCTTTTATAATTTTTTTAGGTTTATTTTCACGGAAAGACTGTTCATAATTATTGCTCGTACTCTCCCAAAACACTTATGTTACTAAAGTGTGAAATGTCTTCTAACACAAAGACAGATCTCTGGGAAGTAATTACAGAAATGCATTCAGGGGCAATAATTCTATATTAGCTGTCAGCAGCAGACATCCTCTGAAAGGCACTTGTTATGAAGGAATTATTTGTGTAACCATTGAAGGCATGGCAGGCAAGCCCACACTGAAAGGCTGTGTCGGACCAGAAGCTTGGGCTCCCTCATCAAGGGTCAAATTAAGTTTAAATCATTACCTTGAAGCCAAGCAAACGCGTACCTGACTGTCTATTGTGGAGACGTTTTTGAGATGCACTCAAGCGCGACGTGGTCCTCCCATACCCAGCGTGGTGCAATTACCCTGAGTCTCAAAAGGATTCTGCCAGGAGCTTGTCACAATAGGGAGAGAGGAGGTGGCAGGGTGTCTGTTAAATGCTAACTCATGTCACCAAACAGAATTCTCAAGAATTATAAATTGCCAAGATGCCTCGCAGCTGACCCCCGCGCGTTAAGAAGAGCCCAGAATATTATCAGGAAAGCGCAAGAATTCACATCAAAGGCAAGAAAGGACTCTCTGTGGGGAGCCCACGGGGATGCAGCTGAGGGGATGGGGACCCAGTGGACTACCTCTTCGGCCCACTGAAGGTACAACTGGGGTCTGGGCGGTGATGCCAGCTCCCTCTGGGGTGGAAAAGTACCCTGAAATGAGGGCACGTGGACGCAGCATTGGAGGGGGACCAAGGAGATGCCTTCATTGTTGTCTGAGCTTTATCCCCAACTCTTGGCCAGTCCAGTTGCCTCTGCTCTCTGAGCCTCGGTTTCCCCATCTGTAACAACATCCTGCATCGACATTGTGTTGAGGGTATTAACAGAGTGACTAGAAACAAAGAAGCTGGAGCCTTAGCCCCCTCCTGTTCGGGGCCTAGTTCTCCCACCTATAAAATGGCAGGACTGGGCTTCCCTGGTGGCGCAGTAGTTGAGAATCTGCCTGCCAATGCAGGGGACACGGGTTCGAGCCCTAGTGTGGGAAGATCCCACATGCCGCGGAGCAACTGGGCCTGTGAGCCACAATTACTGAGCCTGCGCGTCTGGAGCCTGTGCTCTGCAACAAGAGAGGCCGCGATAGTGAGAGGCCCGCGCACCGCAATGAAGAGTGGCCCCCGCTTGCCGCAACTAGAGAAAGCCCTCGCACAGAAACGAAGACCCAACACAGCCATAAAATAAATAAATAAATAAATAAATAAATAAATAAATAAATAAAAACTGTCAATTCAATCTCAAAAGTATTTCTTAAATCTGGCTTTTCCTATGAATCTGTACTGCTGCCACCTACTCAAAACATAACCATGCCTCACTCAGAAAAAAAAAAAAAAAGGCAGGACTGATTCTGGAGCCATTAAAGGAGCCAGCTGGCCTCTGAGTGTGGGGAGAAAGCATGGGGGTAAGGACAGAGTATCTTCCCACTTCACTGGGTCCCACAGACACCTCGGGAATTGCTGAGACCCCTCGAGCCTCAGTTTTCCCATCTCTAAAATGGACACACTGAAGATCACTGCCCTGAGTTGTGCTCAGAAATCAAAGTGTGAAACACAAACCTAGGCTTCTTTAATCTGCTCGGCCACTGTTGTTGCCAAAGGGACAGGTGCTTTCTAAGAAAACTTGGGGCAAAAGGCACAAGAGCTACTTCCCCCTAACAGCATGGGGCCCAGCTACCCTGGGCAGTGCCCACAGTTAGCTGTCCCACCCCCAGCTATAGTACCCTGATCTTTCATGGGGCCAGTCCTCCCCGTCCCCCGCTCTGAGGCTCACTTGGGGGAGGTCCCACCTCCAAGCTCCAAGGACGGGCCCATGACCCAGGCCTGGACAACCAAAGATGGACATGTGACCCAAGTGGGGCTACTGAGACACAATCCAAGCCATTTTCTGGAACCACTGGGAGAGAAGTTACCTAAAGTGATGGTGGGGTGAGCAGAGCTGACAGATGGAGAGAGGGGGCAAAGGGCATTTCAGCCACGCCCTTTGACCCAGTCATTTCACATCAAGGTTTATCTGCTAGAAAACTCCTGTACCTGAGAATTCACTGTGAGAATATCCACCCCAGAATTATGTGTAATAGCCAAAAACAAAAAAAAAAACCAGACCACATCTACATTTCCATGAATGGAAGATGGATAAACTGTGGTACATTCAGAGAATAGACACCATGCAGCAATAAAACAGAGCTACACGTATCAACAAGGATTAATCTTCCAAACATAACACAGAGAGAGAGAAAAAGCAAGTTGCCAAAGATAAACTATGGTAATACGATAAAATACGACAACACTTATAGAAAGTCTAAAACATGTATACCAATAGTATTGATATACCATTCATATGTATTTCAAGAAGAAAGACATACATGGAAATGATAAATGCCAGGCCCTGGGGGGAGGGAGAGAAAGATGATTGGGAGCGCATTGAGTGAACGGAGCTCTGTTCCTTACGCTGAAGGGTACGTCTTGGGTGGTCATTATTCTCTTACGTATCTGAAATATTTCACGATAGAAAAGACTATTGCTGAGCCACTAAAAATGTTTAAAAGGAGGGATGGTGAATGAATTGGGGAATCACAAGGAAGCACAGAATTTTAGGTGGAGAAGCCTCCAGAGAAAGGACAGGAAAGGCCAGCTTTTTCAGAATTTAAGACGCAAGGTATTGTTCCGAGGCCACGTGGTCAGTTAGTGGCAGAGTCAGGGCTAGTCCTCAGGTCCATGGATCCTACCTCAGCCCTGTGCTCCTCCCCCTTCATCCAGTGTGACAGGGGTGGAGAGGAGGGAGAGGAGTTTCTGGCTTGAGAAAATAAATGGTACCTAAGCACTTGGTTCTACTAGGGCAGGAACTTGTCTGTTTTGTTCGCTGTGGAATCCCCAGCAATTAGAACAGCACCTGGCACATAGTGGGTACACAATAACTATGTACTGAATGAATGAATGAATGGATGGATGGATAAATATAGACTGAGATGAATTAAAGTCGTACACATCCATTCCTTAGAACAGACCCTCTTGGACAGGATCCCTTTGCTGCACCACAAGGTAGTCATTTTTAAGCAAATGCTGATTTTCCACCTTCGTGTCTTTAAAAAAAAAAAAAAATCAATGCTCCAACTCTGACTTCTCACCAATTTTCTGACCCTCCCGTAGGCAGGCTGAGATTGTGAGTCATGGCTGAGTCTGGAAAACCACCTTTGGGGAGATGAGAATGGAAAACAGTCTAATTTAAGGAGGAGCCAGGTACTGCCTAAAACGCATCCTTGCCCCACCCCCTTCCATGAATGCACATCGAATGGAAAAAATTACTCAGACTCTCTCTGCTGGAGAGCGTCTGATGGCTGGGCCGACCAAAAGGAGCCGGTTGCTAAGAAATCACACCGGGCAACGTCAGATGAGCACTTGCTACAGGTGAGATATGGGCAGGGTCAAAGTCCAGAACAGTTTCTGGAAATCTTTCCAGCAAAGCCCCTTTTCTGCGCAGGGAGAGGAGGAAAAGCAGCCGTGTTGTCAGGGACCCACTGTGACGTCTAGTTTATGAGACAGAGACTCTTAGCAGCCTCAATTACAGATAAGGAAATGGAGACCCAGAGAGGGCAAGGTCACAGAGCTAGAGGATGGCGGAGCAGGGATTCCAATCTCCAAGAGGCCGGTGCTCCTTCTGAGCACAGAGGTGCTTCCCAGGCTGCCAGGTCAGGGTTTCTCTGGGTTCACTCCTCTAGTGCAGAAAGAGGTGAACACAGAAGTCTAGGTCACCGCAAAGACGGCCGTGACCACAGCCTGCAGCCTTCCCACTTGGAGAACACCAAGTTTCCATAGAGTCCGGGTGGTGCCATCCCATCTCCGCCACATTAAATAAAGAGATGAGGCAGGTGGAGTGTCACCTTCTTCTCAAGCCAAGGTACCACCCCAGAAGGGCAATCATTAGCACCAAGATCCACCAAAGGCATGGAGCCCAGGGAGTGAGGTCCCGTGGGAGACCCCAGCTAAGAAGGGCACAGGGACCCCAGGTGGCTGTAGGAAAGACTGAGGCCAGCCCAGAAATGCCCAAGCTGGGGGCTCTGCCCATATTTCCAATAGGAATCCACCATTCCTGCCCTTGGGGCTGATGCCAGGCATGTATCAGGCCAACCACTGGTCCCACCTAGCTTTCTGCCCGGAAAATGAGCTTCTTTCCCACAAAAATGAGGCTTTACTGTTATTTCTGATTGCAAAGATAACTGCGATTAGTATCACAGAGAAAAGTATAAAGAAAATAGTAAAAATCACCTGAAATCTCACTCCCAGAGGTTTGTGCCGTGACCACTTTGATGAATAAGATCTCGCATTTCCGGACGCACGCAGCAATCCTCTTATGAGTGGGATCCTGAGCTGCACACCCACTTGTAACCTTTTTACACTTTGTGCCGAGATCATCTCTTTCAGGGATCACTTCTTAGTGTCTACCTTTTTTTTTTTTTTTTTTAATTTGACCATGCCACAGGTCAAACAGGATCTTAACAGCCTGCACGATCTTAGTTCCCCGACCAGGGATGGAACCCAGGCCCTGGCAGTGAAAGCACCGAGACCTAACCACTGGAGTGCCAGGGAATTCCCCTTAGAGTCTGCCTTTACAGCTTCCTCTAGAGGGAAATCTCATGGTTCCCAACACCTAGTTAAATATAAACAGGTCCCAGTAACAAACTTGGGAGAGGTGGGCTTGTTCTATCTCAGAAAAAGTTTCCTTGCTCTGAAAATGGGTTCACCCTGGAGTCCTGGGTTAACAACAGGGTTTCTGGAGATGAGGGTCAAAGGGCCGCCTGGGTCAGTATCACCTGGAAGGGGATCCTGTTAAAATGCAGATGTCATACCAGCAGCCCCTCTCTAAATATGAGGCCCAGAAATCGTATTTAACAAGCCTCCGTATCCCCAACCCCTAGGTGCTGTCCTAATGTCTTTAAAATAGAACTGAAATAGTAATGATTCTCTAACACAATTTTTCAATCACCACACTAGACCAGAAGGCTGACGATGACTCCCAAGAAAAAGAACTTGCTTCGTGCACCAGCACTGACGCACGGAGTCGGGTCTGCTCCCCGGTGCTCAGCCCTCCTCTCTCCACACCATCCTGGCCCACCACTGCCTGCTGCATCTGTGCAGAGGACAGATGGAGTGTGGTGGAGAGTTTGGGCAGCCGACCTTGAAAGGAAGGATGCTGTCAGCCTGTGACCCTGAGTGGCCCTTGAGCCCCGTCTCTGGGTGTCACTCACACGTGTGCACACCCATACACACTCATGCACACTCACCATCAAACTCCTGCCCAGCAGGAGTTGAGTCGGGGCCTCTTTCTCACACCCACTGATCCCAGGGAAAGTTTAGGAAACTCCCACTCTGGGAATTCTCAGTTGGCGGCTTCCTTTCCTCTCTTCACCAGATAGCAAAGGAGGTTTTTCCCCTCCTAGTCATGAAGTTGGGATGCTTCCTGGGTTTCGTCACTAACAGCTAAGCACGGGACCCAAGTCATTCCAACCCTCCAGGGGCCAAGCCAGGAGGGTTTCCAGGAAGCCCCTCATTCTTCTGTCCTTGGAGGAGCCCAGGTGGGGGAAGTGAGCTGGATGTTTCTGGGAAGCAGGCCCCCTGGGAGACACCTTCCCCTCTGTCTGCCAGCTGCTGGCTCTGCATCACAGAAGACGGCCACAGGAAGGAGGGCCAAGGTCCCCAGGGCCAGCCTCACGCTTCTTTCCAGAAGAGAGATGCAGGAGCATTTAAGACACATCCACTTATTCACAAAACAGTTACTGAGACCTACGATGCGCCAGGGACTGACCTACGGCACAGCAGGGACGGAGGTGGGCAGACCCTCTCGGAGAGTTTACCCTCTCATCAGGGACAAAGACGGCAGATACACAGGGAAACAAAATCATTACTTTGAAGGAGATAAAATAGGTGATGGGGCGGGGACTAGGGGAAGCCAGCTTTAGCCAGGGTGGCAGGAAGGGCCCCTCTGCAGGGGGGGCATGAGCTGAGCTGTGGAGGACAAGAAGGGACCAGACGATCAACACATGGAGAAGGACATTCTGAGGCAAGGCGTGTGAGCACAACGGACCCTGAGGTGATGGAGCATTGGCTCCATTCCAGGAAGCCAGAGGACGTCAGTATACCTACAGCCAGAGCAGGGAGAGCAGCGCTGGGCCTGAGGAAGGCCCAGGACAGCCATCAGATCCTGACTCAGACCGTGACTGAATCAGTGCGAGTGCCTCGATTCAAGGCAAACGTGAAAAATCCAGAGTGAATTCTGATAGATTGAAGGTGACCATGTACAAGTTAAAGATTGTGTGAGAGCCTCCGGACTTTAATTCAACTTGGTCACATCTTACTAGCAAACGTTTCTAACATCAGAGGGCCATGTCAGTGGCACACACTGGCTCTGTGCAAAGGGCCATGGCTGGGGCACAGGCTGCGAGGTCAGACCTGGGTTCAAATCCCATCGCTGCCGGACAAGTCTTCTGATTTGTCAAAGATGAAATTATATTCAAAACCATGCTGGTCTTCCAAGTGTCAGACCACACACACATGGCCTCTACCTACCGACACAATAACAGGATCGGCCTCAACAGCCCTGCCCAACTTTGAACCCCTGAACCACTGACTCTTAGCCTTGGAAAGATAAAGCGCCACCCAAGAAGGACAGCGGTGAGGCTTCTGCCCCTCCCCAAGGGCAAGGGTCTGAGCCAAGACCCCACAGCAAGGAGGCAGCAGGCTCGTCTTGGGACCCCTAGTCTTGCCGCTCAAGCTCTCCTAGCCCGTATCAGGATGCTCACCTCCAAACCACGCTCGTAGAAAAGACAGCTGGACTGAGGGGGCTATCACTGTGTGACAATGTCATCCACCCAGACCATGATTCATTAGCCCAGGAATCTAAGAATTTGGGCCACTGTGGCAGTGACCTAGCCCAGGAAGGCATTTGAAACAGGTGGCCTGGGCTTCCCTGGTGGTGCAGTGGTTAAGAATCCGCCTGCCAATGCAGGGGACGCAGGTTCGAACCCCGGTCCGGGAAGATCCCACATGCCGCGGAGCAACTAAGCCCGTGCGCCACAACTACTGAGCCTGCGTTCTAGAGCCCGCGAGCCACAACGACTGAGCCCACGTGCCACAACTACTGAAGCCCGTGTGCCTAGAGCCCGTGCTCCGCAACAAGAGAAGCCACCACAATGAGAAGCCCGCGCACCACAACAAAGAGTGGCCCCCACTCGCCACAACTAGAGAAAGCCCACATGCAGCAACCAAAAATAAATAAATTAATTTTTTAAAAAAAGAGTGAATATGCATTAAAAAAAAAAAAAAGAAAGAAAGAAAGCAACAGGTGGCCTGGTGCATCACGCAGCTTCCACCCAGCCAACAACTGCACCCATGGGCGACCACATCACTGACCCTCTCCCGACCCTGCCCTGCCAGGCTCAGGCCTGGTGGGCATTCAGCAGCCCTGAATAAGGGGCTGCAATGCTCGCTCCTATCCACACAGCTTGTCCTGGACTTCCCAGCACCTGCACCAGTTGTTTGAAAGACTCAAGGGCCTGGGAGTCCCTGCCAGAACTGGTCCCTACCTCTGACAATGGCACCATCGTCAGAGAACTCTAGCCCTGGATATCTCTACAAGCATCTCACCCTTTAAAATGGGTGCAGAGAGCAGGGCAGGAAAACTGTCTCCAGACCACTGAAGGGGAGTACACAGAAGAGCAGGCTTGTTCTGGGATATCACAGGGCACAGAACCAGAGCCCGTGGGGCCATCCAGGAGGAGAAAAAACCTGCCCCGGTTCATCACGAGGACTGAGAACATGGTCTTGACCTCCGATGAGCTGGAGATGCACCCCTGTTTCACAGCTCATGAGCTGTGTGACCACAGGCTAATTACTTAACCTCTCTGAACCTCAGTTTCATACCTCCTCCTTGTCCAAGAGGACAGTGACACTGCACACCCCACCCCTCACCCTATCTACTTTTATTTCACGTTTATTGAGCACTTAGTTACTCAGTAGGTGCTCAATAAACATGACGACCAGGGCTGCCACTAGGGTCCAGGCAGCTTTGGAAGGAAAAGAGCCTCCCCATCCCTGGAGGCATTCAAGCAGAGCCTGGAAGAAAACATGTTGGGGAGTGGCTTAGAGGATGGGGGCTTCCAGGCTCCCTCCCATTCCATGAGCTGCTGCATCTGCCCTCTGCCCAGTGCCTGGGAACAGCCAGCTCCCATCACCACTACTGGAAGGCTGAGGACAGACATGGTCTGTCGGGCCAGGACACATGTGCCTGGGGTTCGGACAGCTGCCTTGATTTCTGGATCACCAGAGGTTTATTAGCACCACAAAGCGCAGCCCCTTACAATGCTTAATGAGAGAAGTAATCATTATGGGGGGCTGGGGGGGCAGGCAGGGGTCGGAAGGAAAGAAGAAACTTTTTGCCAACATTGTGAGTTGAGTGCCAGGCGGGATGGACTTAAATCCTCCCTCAAAGGCCCCCCTGGGCAGGGCACTTCCTGCAGACAATTGGAACTCAGCCTGTAGGGTTCGACTTCCTTTGTGTTAACTAATTTCTGACTCGGGGTTTTCAGCTATTTATTTCTAGAACAATACGCTCACTGCAACGGCCGTCCAGTGCGGCAATCTTCCTGGCGGTGACAGTGTGCTTGCTCTCCCCTGCTTTTCTCCGCGGTAGGAGAGGGGAGGTGTGAAAAGCCATCTAAAAGAGGTGGGGAGAAGTGGTCCAGCCCTGTCCTCCCCAAGTGCAAGTCTCATTTTCAGCTCTCTGGAGCCAGAATGCAAGACAGGACCCCAGAGGGGTCTTGTAGACCCAAGATTTCAGGCCAGGCAAGCGACAAGGCGGGGGAAAGAGGGTCCAGCCCCCAAAAGGAACTCTTCCTCCATACAGTAATTAACCGAGGTTCCCAGAACCCTTCCGCAAGCAAGCACGGCACTCGCCTGCTTTTTCCCCTCTCTGTAATCTTTTTCTAATTTGCGTTGCCGCTTCCTGCTTCCTCCAAGCCACCTTAATTGGAAACTCTTTCGTTCACACGGAAAGTTCCTCTCTGCTCTCTGAGGACACCTATCGAGGGTGGAACCAGGCTCTTCATAATAATTCTTAGCAGACATGGCTAATAATGACCCTCTTTCGCTAATGAAAAAAACACACACATGCACACATCGTGACTGCTGTAATTAAGCTTGTGACGAGTTGAGTTGGAGGGAAATTAGATTTATTTACATGCTGTTCTGTTGCTGATGAAGCACTAGCTATAGGGAAGACTTCTAATTAACCCTCGTTTAGAGGCTGTGCTCTCTGTGCCTCCTTCCCTCTACATACCCTTTGTAAATTGCAGTTGGTTAAAAAAAATAATAATAATAATTAGCCATTCTTAGAGTTCATTCTCTCCCGCAACTCTCCTTAATCCTTGAGCTGTGTTGCCCAGACGCTGACAGTAATAAAATGCCTGAAAGATTTCAGTTCTGAACTGTAGTCACGTCAATTCATCAGCCGAGTGTTGCAGGAGAGCCTGCCCACAGCCAGGCCCTGTCTAGGCACCCACTGGATCAGAAGTGGAGCCAGAGACAGGCCTGCCTCGGAGGAGGTTAGGATGATCAGAAAGGAACCCGGGGAGTGGCCAGTTAAGGCAGAAATCACAGCAGAGGGGCCTGGCTGGAAGCAGGCTGCTTTTGGGTTTGAGGTGGAAGGAACAGAGAGGCACTGAAGGGCTGGTGAGGGAGGGAAGACAAACAGATGCAGCATTTAAGCAAGATCCGGGCAGAGCCCACAGAGGCGACTGGAAACCTCGAGGTCCAGGATCTGCAGAACAGACTTGCTGCCCGTTGTTGACTGCTTCCTCCACCTTGTGTGTGTGCAGCTATGTCTGGGAAAGAAAGAGGCCCGGGATGGCCAGGGCTAGAAACACACACAGGTCCAGGGCTAGACATTCACATCCTGGAAGGCCCAGGTTCCTAGACCCTGGTTTCCAGGAAGCCGTGTGCATCAGACAAGGGCGTCTACCACCATTTACCATAGCCCCTTGGGTCCAAAAGGCCGCCCAATGCAGGACACCCATGAACTTAATGATGGCTTTCTTGGGAGGAGGGAGAGTCATTTCACTAGACATACACGTGGATATTAAAATGCACCCCCAATTTCAAAAATGTTAGACAATGATAAAAATTCACATCTTAGAATCAAAGCAGTAGGATAAGCAAGTCTTCAGAGGACAGCCTTGCAGGAGGCCGGACCCTACCTGAAATATGCAGAATCAGGCAATTCCCCCACCCCCACCCCCTCCCCCATGTCCCACCGACGGCCAAGGCAAGGAGCGTCTCGGCAGTCACAGCTGACTCCGGGTGCTGCCATCTCTCAGGGTCGTCCTTCCCTCCAGCTGTATAGCGCAAGGGGTCCCTGCCCTTCCCTTCAGGGCCCCAGGGAAGCTTCAAGTTGGAAGAAACCTCAGAGGCCACCTCATCCAGCCCAGCTTTTACCTGGCCAAAGCCACCCCCTCCAGCATCCCCCCCGAGGGCTGTCAGAGCCAGCCGGCACACCTCCAGGGGAAGGTGGTTGCGACAGTCACCAGCTCCCAGGGCACTGCCAGGCAACGGAACGTGATGATGGAGGGAAGCTGGCACGGATGGGCTGGGAACACGGGGACAACGGCCATCCTGAGTTTGGTTACTTGTGAGCACCTCTGACAAGTGAGGAGTGGGGGAGGGCAGGCATGAACATGCACAGGCTTCAGAAGCCACGTCTATGTAGCTGCTCAATTACTTGAGTTTTCTTCTAAAGCATGTGAGACTTTTTAAAAGCCTAAGTCCTGCTGAAAGACAGCACAGCTCTAGGCTCCAGAGTAAAGTAGTAAAATGAATTTCATTCCATGTCACCCACATACAATAAACCTGGCTTGTGCTTGGGTGTCTTGTCTTTCTTCTAAACTACTAGCCACGCTGTACAACGACCGTTATTTCTTTTCCCTTAGACTGTGCAACGTCGGGCAAGGCACTCGTGGCCCCTCGAGGAGAGGGACCAAATCCAGCACCTCTGCATCCTCCATGCCAAAGACAAAACAGACTTTCCATCAACGTGTGTCAATAAATGAGGCCAAGAATTTCCAATCTCAGAATCCCCTGGCGGTCCAGTGGTTAAGACTCTGTGCTTCCACTGCCATGGGCCTGGGTTCAATCCCTGGTTGGGGAACTAAGATCTCTTAAGCCGCGTGGCACAGCCAAAAAAAAAAAAAAAAATCTCCAATCTCAAAACTCACATTTTCCTTGACTTTCAATATCATATCGCGGATTCCATGGGTTTGTGATGTTTACTACTCACCCAACTTGCTGACTTGCTGTATAACATCTCCCACATTCTCCTTCTATTTACCCTCGCTCGGGAGTTCATGAACTTGTAGCAAAGGCAGCCCTTTGTAAGGTGTTCACGCAATCACTGCCACCTTCCCTGACCCAGGGAGGGGCTTCGTAAGTGTGAAGTGAACAGGGAAACCAGCCCCCAGCTCCTGTTCAGGAACTGGCTTGGTCATCCACTTGCTTGAAGTAAGTTTCCAGGACATGAGGAGGCCCTACACGCTAAGCACCGCATGGCCCACATCAAAGGTTAACACTGTCTAATTACCCTGCGTTTTTAAATCACCATAGCCCAATCCCATAGAACTCATGCCTGTAACTTCCAGAATTCAACACAGTTCTGCAAGTTATTGGGACTTTTGGGAACTCAAACCAAGCCAGATGCATGACCACCTGCCTGCGAATCCCCCCTTGGGTGGAGTGGTGGGGAGCCTGACTCAGCAGGAAAAGCCCCCTTGCCATCGATTCTGAAGAAGAATGGCCTCGAAGACACACACCCACGCGCCCGGGACGCCCCAGCAGCAAACTCGGGTTTACCTGCCACAGCAGGTGCGAGGAGATTAATTTCCCCAAACGCTCAGAAGGGGAAATATGTTACAAATGACAAGTCAAAGAAAGAATGATGTACGACTCCTCGCTCAGGACCTTTCATCAGCTCCTCCCCTCCACCCCGTTGGTCCATTCCAGCCGTCGTCACCCTGGCTTAGGACCACGTCACCGCTTCCCGTGACGACCGCAAAACCTTGGTGGCTTATCCAGCCACTCGCCAAACCCTGGCGGGGGGTGGGGGGGACAGCTGCTAGGTGGTAGGCACCAGAATGTTCTTCTTGCTCCAACTTCAACTGCCAACAGTGGAAAATGTTTTATCCAGGAGCCTAAACATCAGAAGTATCCACATCAAGGATTTCTTTTAAAAGATGTTTAAAATAATCATCCTTTCAAAAAATATTCCGCCCTCATACTCCTTAAAGAGTGACACTCCAAGTCTAAATTGTAGTGGCAAGGGACGCACACTTCGGTGACAACATTAAAGAAATGCAAGGAAGTGATGGCCATAAAAGTCAGGCTAGTGGTTACTTCTGGAAGGAGGAGGGGGCTGTGGCTGGGATGGAGAACACAGATGGGGCTTCTGGGGTGACCGGCAAAGTTCTCTCTCCAACCGCAGGAAGCGGTTTCAATGACGTCCCGCCTTATAAGAATTCACTAAGTTCTACATTTGTTTTGTGGGGTGTCCGTATCTGTTTCAGTTTACAGTAAAACAGTTCAAAAAATAATAAAAGGAAAGCTTGCTATACCGTGGAGGTGATGCAACCTAAGGGCCAGCAAATGGCTGGAGGGTAACACGAAGGCAGCCCAGGGTCAGCTTACAGGTGGATCATGGTAGACTCGCCACCAGCATGTGGCTCGTGAAAGTTCTCAGTCCGGAATAAGCTTTGTTGGGTAATGGATGTTTTAAAGAATGGAATTGCACTTCTGCAAACACATACACCTTTGTCACATACCAAAATTTCCTGTTTTCAGCCACTGTGCTCATATGGAATTAAGATCCCCAAACTCTGGAAGTGTCATTGGTTTGGAATGAGTTGGGGGCCGAACATCCCCACATCCCCCTTTAGGCATCAGGGCTCCCCGAAGGAGCCTAGGCTGGGCCAGGAACCTTGCCCCTTAGCCCTGTTCTCTTCACTGTGCTGAGTCTGTAAAGAGAGGTTTCTGGCAGGGACACCCCACTGGGCTGTAAGCTATTTAAGGGCCAGGATCACTTCTGACTTGCTTACGCTGTAACCCCAGGGCCTGGTGTTTGCTGAATGAATGAATGAGTCACCATTTTACAAGAGCTTTCCTCTCTATTACATTCCACGGATCAGGAACCACACCTGCCTTACTTGCCATGGAACCATCAGTGCCTAACCCAGGGCTCAGCACACAGAAAGAAGGTCCCCAATATATTCTTATAAAATAAATGAATGAAAAAGAACAGCTGTTCTAGGGATGGAGGATACAAAGATGACCAAGACATTGTCCTTTTGTCAAGGACCTCCTCATCTAGCAAGGAGAGGCACAAACCAGACGATGTGATGAAGGCAAAGGCAGAAAATGAGCAGGTGGTGATGGGAGCACAGGAGGGGGCTTCGAACTGTGAGGGGAAATCAGGGAGGGCCTCTCGGAAGAGAGGATATGGATCTGATTCTTGAAGGAAAACCCAGAAAGTCTCCCCACCGGAAGGCAGGCAGCGCCTCCTGGGAAGTGTCCAGGGTCTCCCCATCCACACTGAGTTCTCCGCAAACCATCTGCCATGTCTGCTGCTTCCACCAAGAGTCATCTCCCCAAAGTCCTCTCATCATGCCATGATCACCACCTCCCCTCCAACATACACACACACTTACACACACACACCAAAGAAAGCTCTTGGCCTCCCAAATACAGTGTGACCCGGGACAAGTTACTTAACCTCTCTGAGGCTTTGGTTTCCTCAACAGTAAAAGGGAGATGATGACAGTGGTGCCTGAATTAGAGGGCTATTGGCGGATTACACGCCATAAACCATGGGAAGTGCTCAGCACAGCACTGGGTACTGTTACTGAGAAGAGCTTCCTTCTGACTGCCATTGTTATTACTAAAGAGGGCATGCTTCCGAGGAAAGTGAACTCGAGTGTGTCCCCAGCCGTCTCACACTTTGCTGACATGGGCCTTGGATGTGCACACAGATCTCCTTTGATCTTGTTCAAAGGCAGCATCTAATTCAGCAGGTCTGGGGAGGGGCCCGAGATTCTACATTTCTAGCCAGCTGGTGAGTGATGCCGGTCCGTGGACCACACTTTGAGTAGCAAACACTCAGTCCAACTGACCCCCAGTCTCCTCCCTTGGAAAGTGGGAGCGATAACAACCACGGCACAGCGTTGTTACGCTGATTAAACGAGGCAATGTGCGTACAGAAAGCCCTGGCGCTCAGCTGGGTACGTGGTTGGTGCTGAGAAGATGACGCCCCCTCCCAACCCCCGCCTCCCTCCTCTCCTCCCACCAACTGGCTAATTCCAAATAGTATTCTTCTTGGCACACCCTCACCCAGAAACAGTGTTCAAAATAAGGCTTAATGGGGGATGAATGAGTGAAGAAATCCCTATTTAAAACCCACTCGGCAGGGCTTCCCTGGTGGCACAGTGGTTAAGAATCTACCTGCCAATGCAGGGGACACGGGTTCGAGCCCTGGTCCGGGAGGATCCCACATGCCGCGGAGCAACTGAGCCCGTGTGCCACAACTACTGAGCTTGCGCTCTAAAGCCTGCGAGCCACAACTACTGAGCTTGCGCTCTAGAGCCTGCGAGCCACAACTACTGAAGCCCGCGCACCTAGAGCCCGTGCCCCGCAACAACAGAAGCCACCGCAGTGAGAAGCCCGCGCACCACAAGGAAGAGTAGCCCCCGCTCACCGCAACTAGAGTAAGCCCACGCCCAGCAACGAAGACCCAACGCAGCCAAAAATAAGTAAATTAAATAAATAAATTTTAAAAAATAACCCACTTGGCAAAGAGGTTGAGATCCAGAAGCAGAGCCTGCAGGGCCCAGACCCCTGGAGATGCAGTATGGGTATAACTGCCAGAGGTGCCAGGAAAGACCCGTGAATCAAAATCTCCCCACCGGGTCCCGCCCCACAAGGAAGTGGCCACCACTGAGGACATCCACCCGGGCAGCATCTGCCCCTCCCCACGTCTCCCCTCACCTTGGCTATGGGAGACGTACAGTTGCCAGGACAGAACTCCCCACTCGGAAGCCTTTGCACAGCGCTTCACAGGTACATAGACCCTGTGCACGCTTCCCAGCACCATGAGGCTGTCCTGGCGTCCAGACCAGAGGACCGAGGCTCAGAACACTTTCCCGGCATAAGGCCTGAACTGTACTTTCCAAGAGTGGTGGGGAGCAGTGCAGGGCTCGCAGCACCCTCCCTGTCATGCAGAATGTCAAAAGGACACACGGGGCCCCCCAATACCCTCCACCCTAGGAACCGCGTGTGTTGACCTGTGGTGCTTATCTTTACCCTCGGTCTGAAAGGCTGGCTAGGCCAAGCCCAAGAGTGGGTCTTGGAATATATCACCTTAATAATTTAGGGGGAAATGAACTAAGTAAAGAGCCCACAACCTTCACATCTCTGAAATGAAGATGTTTTTATTTCCTGTGTTTCTTTTCATGTCCCTTTTTTATTAAGCCTTAATTTAGATGCAGTAAAGTGCTCAAATCTTAAGCAAAGGCGGTGACACGTTTTTACAGAAGACCTTCCCAGGACCCCAAAGTCTCCCACAGGCCCCTCCCACCATGCCCCAAGGCCAGTTGCTGCCGGACCTCTGTCACCAGACACCGCTCTGCCCAGTTCTGAATGGCACATAAATGGACACACACATCACGCTCTCTTTTGTGTCTGGCTTCTTTCACTCAACATTATGTCTCAGAGATGCATCCAACACTTGGGGATGGCGTTGCGCCATTCGTCCTCACTGCCATGCTCATACTTTTAAGTCTTGCTTTCTTAAAGGTCAGGTCCAATCCCGTCCTTTTTCTCCCCCATCGGTATCACTGACTAAGGGCTCACCTTAGACCACAGAGCAGCTCACCCCATTATTTCTGTTCTGCCATTTGTCTGGTTGCTGGTTTGAGGTTAAAAGCATTTCCATTACTGCACGTGGCAACCAAACTTCACTGAGCTGAGAACTCCCTCTCTCCTCCGAGCACCACTGATGCTGAGACGGCCTGCCTGAGCGGGGTGGGGGAAGGCGGGAAGGGGCTGCGTCTGCAGGTCACCTGCTCCAGTGGCCGGGCGGTGGCAGGTAAGAGGGCAGAGCTGGGAGGGTTGGCAAGAGCGCTCCACTGCACCGAGGGAGCTTCACCACACCCTCGCCCCTGAAAGCCACTCCCAACGAGCCTCTTGCCTCTGGTGTCCGTTATCCAGGTGGGGACAAGAAAAGTCCATGCCCTCCACTTTTCTTCTCAGTCAGCCAGCAGACAGAGCTTTAGGAGAGGGTGTTGTAACATGGTGAAGCCACTTGGCAGTTTTTCCAAATAATTAAGCAACCCACATCTCCACTGACTGATGAATGCATAAACAAAACTTGGAGTATACATACAACGGAATATCATTCAACCTTAAAAAGAAGGAAATTCTGACACACGCTACAACATGGATGAGCCACGAAGACATGCTAAGCGAAATAATCCAGACACAAAAGGACAAATACTGTTTGATTCCACTTCCATTAGGCAAATTCACAGAGGCAAAAGTAGAAGGAAGGTTTCCAGAGGCTGGAGGGAGTGGGGAATGAGGAGTTAGTGTTTAACAGGTAGAGAGTTTTGGGAAGATGAAAAGAATTCTGGAGATGGATGGTGGTAATGATTACATAACAATGTGAACGTTCTTAATGCCACTGACCTGCACATTTGACAGTAGTTAAGACGGTAAATTATATGTTACGTATATTTTACCATAATTTTTTTTAAATTTTATAGGGGAAAAGAGTTAAATGCTGAGAAAAGGCAGGCAGATGCAAGAAAATTAAGGCAAAAGTCATGATATTAATATGAGACAAAAATTTAATTCAAGGCAAATACCATTAAATAAAACAATGAGAGTTGTTTTATATTTTTTAAAAATTCAGTGAGGGTTTGCAGCCATGGTAAGTCCAAAGTAGAAGCAAGATGCAGAAGGGTGTACAATCTGCAACCAGAGGAAAGAAGACAGTAAAAAACTCCTCTCCCTTCTCTCTCTTGCCCCCAACATCACTGCCGGAGAAAGCAAAATTTGTGGTGTGCAAGAAAACACACAAGCTTCCATCAGACAGAGCGAGTTCTGATCCTGAAGGCAGTGGGACACCCTCCCCTGGACGTGTTGGTCCATGCTTTTCTCAAGTCTTGGAACCTTCAGAGCAAGTCCCAGGCTCTGAATGACTCCTTCTTCCAGCTTCTTGTAAAACGAGGTTTTGCACACTGGAGGGCCCAGGAAACTCAAAACAGCCAGTCTCCAACCAAGGACCCATCTGGAACTGACGCACAGATTCCTCTGCTTCTGAGCAATAATCAAAGCAACAGCCCCCAGCACTGCACACCACGCCCCCTCCCTCAGAGCCCAGGCTCTCTACAGCCTTTTCTCTCTTCACACTTCACAGCAGTGCTATGAGGCAGGGGCACGGGCTACATTTTACAGATGAGGAGACTGACGCCCATAGAAGACAAGTAACTGAGCTTAGGTTCCAAGCAGGAGGCAAAGCTTGGATGCAAGTTGATGACCTCTCAGACTCCAGAGCCCAATTCTTAACCATTAGGCTATGGTGCCCTTCTGAGACATGTAAACAACCTAGGGGACTTCACAGCCTAAGTCTCCATGGACAACTGAATGGGTAAACAAAATGTGGCCTGGAAAAGCAGAACTCAGAGTGGGCCAAGGCTGGATCAGGTACACAAAGCCCAAACCATCCTTTAGCAATAATCTCACTGATTCACACTGAGAGTTTAGAGTTTTCAAATCACTCACATCTAAGAATCTTTTTGCTCCAACAGACCATGGAGGCAGATAGGAGAGATTTCGTTGTCATCCACAACTGATAAGAAAGGAAACTTAGAGGAATGATCAGAGAGGGCCATGCATAGCTAAAAGTCACACAGCTAGTTCCTATCAAGTTAGGCCTAGCATCCAACCAGGCCTCATCCTTTGACCCCAGAGACAGACCCCACTAGGCTCCCCAGAATGTGCCCCCAGATACAACATTCCGGAAGCAGAGGGATACAGATGGAATTCTCTGAAGTCCGTGCAGCCTTCCTGCCAAGCCACCACATAATGCCTGCCTGCCAGCCTGACATTCAGCCCTCCGTTTTTTATTGCTAATTAATTTGGATGGAGATGTCTTTAAAATGAGACTTAACGTCGGGTCCTCCCCACTGTCTGTGAACCAATTTCATTACAACAGAAACCGTGCTGCCAAAATGAGAAATCCCCTCCTTTTCAGTCCTGTGCCCTTGAAGGCATCTTATTAGAAAAGACCATTTCTTAATTAACATTTTTGATCTTTAATCCATTACACATCCCTCTAATCCTGTATGGAGGTGCGGCTGGCCCACTTCCACGGGCTGGCTCTGGGCTGCGTGAGGCTGGCAATTTCAGTGCTGAGGGCTCGCTCACAGCTGGACTCCGCCGCGGACAGTCTGCCGCTCCCAGACACCACCTCTGGTCCAGCCGTGGCTACATTTCCCGAGCGGGAACCAGGAAGGGGGGCTCAGTGCAGACACCCCCAGATGGGCCAGTCTGCAGACGAGAGTTCATTTCATTAACCCCTGAACCCCATCTCTGCTCGCCCCAGAATGGTTTCAAGCAAAGGCTGTTTTTAGCAGCTCTGGCTCCCACCAAGCCTGAGAGCCGCGAGGCTGGCCTTCCTTCCCATTTGCACAAATCTCAAGCAACTTGACCACATCTATACGAAGAGCTGGTCCCAGCAAGGTCATAGGACCCCACTTTGTAAAGCTTTGGACCTGCTCAGTGACTCCGTCCTTCCAGACTTTCTTCATTGGGTTTTGAGGACTCCACCCTCTCCTGGTTTTCCTCCTATCTCCCTGACCATTTGTCTGTCTCCTCAATCTCTCCTCCTCATCCCAACCTTCAGTACTGATGCCTCATGGACACAGACCTCAACTCCTTTGTTCAGTCTGGGCTCACTCCCCTGGCAGGTGCCTCCATCCCAGTTTTAAGTACCAACTACACACTCATGACCCCCAACTACATCCCTAGTCTCATCCTCCCTAGATCGCAGGACCACACACTCATAAACACATAAGACGCATCTCAAACTTACGGCCACAACCTAACTCTTGAGCCCATGGCCACCCTCCGCACCAGAGCGGCTCTTCCCAGGACTGCCGTCACAGTGAAGGGCCCCTCCAGCCACCCAGCTGCTCAGCCAAAAACCTTGGAGTTGTCCATGGTCCCCCTCCTTTTCTCATCCCCAACATCCAATCCAGGAGCAAATTCTGTTGGACCTCCTCCAAAAGAAATTCCCGATCTGAGCTCTTCACCTCCTACCTGTGGTCCCAGGGCTCCATCTCTCACCTGGATGAGTACACGGTCGGCTTCACTGCCCACACACGGCTAAGGGGCGCCTCCCCAGCTCCCCTTCAACTCAGAATAGAACCCGGGTGCCCACCATGGCTCAAGGCACTCCGTGAGCTGCTGCCTGCCTGCCTCCCTCCTCAGCTCCCCAACCTCCCTCTGTGCCCCCTTGCCCACGGTTCACTCTACTCCAGCCACACTGATGCTACTTCCCTTCTCTGTCCTTCAGTGAGCCCAGCTCCTTCCCACAGTGGGGAATGTCTAGAACACTGCTCCCACCCCCTCTGCATGGCCCACTCCCTCTCTGCTCAAGCACCCACCCCTTGGCAGAGGGCTCTGACCGCCCTCACACATCCTCCCCGCCACCCTATCATTCTCCAGCCGGCCACCCTGCTGGTCCCCTCCCAGTGAAAACATATTATGTATTTATTGGTTTACTTTGCTGCCGTCGTCTCCCCCACTAGACTCACAGCAGGAATTTTGTTGGCCCTGTTCACCACCTAGAACAGTGCCCGGCACTTAGTAGGTGCTTAACAACATTTGTGACTGACAGAATGAAGCCTATTGGGACCTTGCCAGTGGTGACTCAGGCTCACAGCCATCACTGGCCATCAAGAAGTCCTGCAACACCAGCATTGAAGTTCATCCAGCAGCAACTGAGATGGTAGTTAGAAGTTCAGTAGAACTTCCTGGTGATGTATGTTCTGAAAAATTGTCCATGAGTGAATAAAGCACAGCTTGAGCCTCTCGCTGGATTACTGGGAGCAGGAGGGAGAGAAAGCATCCATAGTGACAGGGGAGATGGAGCCTCTGAACAGTTAAGGGAAAGGGACAAGCTGACACGTGGTCCTTCAGAGACTCCAAAGGGCAGGACCAGAGTTCATGGAAAGAGCAGGCTCCCGGGAGACATATGTGCACAGAGGGCAGGCATGGGGCTGGGCCTTGAAGGACATGCAGCTTTGGGATAGGTGGCGGGGGAGGACACTGCAGGAGGAGGACACAGCCCAAGCAAAGGCACGGGGTTGGAATGAGGGCGCAGGACGCAAAGGGGGACACCCCTATAAGAGACAGTTTCTGGGACCTGTGGAGTCTTCCACCCATCTCGATTCTCCCAACAAAATGCTCCAGTGAGACCCTCCACGGGACCACCTGCCTCAGGGCACCACGACCTCCCAGGCTGCCGAGGGCCCCTGAACCCGGCAGCCACAGAGCCGGCCCGGAGCATGGGACTCCAGGCTCCCAGTCTAGTACTCCTGCCGTTCAGCACTCCTCAAGCTCCCCCCTTCATCTGCATCCCCACACCTTGACCTGAGCCCTGGAAGCCATTGTGCTGCACAGCATGAGGACAAGGGCCCTTCCCCCAACAGCAGCAGGGGGCCAAGGTGGCCAAACTGCCCTTCCCCTCCCCCAGGCCAGGGGTAGAGGGTGCCGGCTGGCTGTGGAGGAGCAGGCTGGCCAATCTCTCCCTGAAACCAGACAAGCTCCCTTTAAGAAAACTCTGCCATGGCCCAAGCAGGCATCTTCCAGCCAGTCAGGCCCCAGGTCTTGGGCTGGGGATAGTGTTCGGGGAGGACCAAGGATAACACCCGTGATGGAGACAATTCAGCACCCACCACACAGGCTGCCCTTGCACACTGGTTCATGCACCGCCTTCACCTTGTGATCACTTTACAAACCTGTGGGTCAGACTCAGGCCCGCCCTTGGTCCCTGGGTGGGGTCCCAGCTCGGGAGTGGGCTGGGGAGGGGAAAGGGGGGTGCCAGGTTCTAAAGTCAGCCTATGAGGCGAAAATGCCATCTGCCCTGAGATATAGCTGCTGTGGCTTGGGATACACACATGAGGATGCTGGCCGTGAGGTGCTTGGCTCCTATGTCAGGCGTGAGGGATGAAGACACACATCTTAAAATGCCAGAGTCACAGCCACCTGACACATGAGGGCCACGCAGACCACCATCTGAGGGAGCAGCAGATTCTCACGTGCATCTCAGGCTCACCCAGGCAGCGCCCCCATTGACTGCAATGGCCAACCCTCTTTAAATTGTTATTGCCCTCTTTTCTTGGCAAATGTGCATCTGAAGTGGGAGAAGTTAAATGAGCTAATGATGACCTATAAGTATGCACAGATTGCTGTCAGCAAGGGCAGGCTGGGGGAGGGGGGCGTAAGATGCTGCAATGCAGCTCTGCCACAAACTTGCTGTGTGACACCGAGCAAGACCCCTAGCCTCTCTGAGGCTCAATTTCCACATGTGGGAACAGGAAGGGTAACAAAACCTATGGTCAAAGTGCTACTTCAAGGATTCAGTGAGATAATGCTTGCGGAAATGCCTGCCTGAGGGGGGCGAGGGGGCAGAGTGACAAGCACAACGGGCCTTGGTGACAGAAAGCGCCAAGTTCGAATCCCGACCAGCCACTTACCAACCAGTTGACCCAACCTCTGCAGGAACAGGCTGCAAATGCAAGCACAGATATGCACAAACTCAAGGCCAGAACTGCAGGGGCACAGGGCAATCAGCCCCCGAAGCGATCCCACAGTGGGGAGCTGTGGCCCGGCCTGGGCTGTGCCTTCCCTAAGGGGTGGATCCAAAGCATCCCAGCCCCAGGTCCCTTGGGGTCTTCAAGCTCTGTGGCTTTGCAGGAGTCGGGGGCTCTGGCTGGAATCCCAGGCTGGCTGCCTCTCTGTTCTTTTTCTCTCCACATTTGGGGAAGGCATTTCCTCCTTCCCGGGGCCTGCGGGTCAGGTTTCCACCCAGATGGAAAGTCCCACCCAGGGGCCCCCAAAGGAGAGCTTACCATGGAAACTCCACGGGGCGCCCGCCAGACACAGGGGCAAGTGGCCACTGGCAGGCCTTACCGGGGCCAGGGCCACAGCCCTGCCAGCTGGGAGGGGAGGGGACAGAGGGGGCTCCAGCTGGACATTCTATCTCAGGCACAGAACAATGTTCACACTTACATGCAAAGCAAAGAGTGGCTGAGTGTGAGCATATCTCGGTATGCGTGTGTGCATATAGGCGTGTGTGTCTACAGAAAGACTCTGAAGTAGCAGCCCCGGCCCTGTGTCCTCTTAACCCTTCTGAGCCTCAGTTTCCCTGGCTGTGTCCCTCCTGAAGGCTGGACTCTACTCAGATAAGATAAATAAATACAATAATCTTGCAAAAAGTGAACAAGGGGTGGGTACTGCTGGATGAAAGCCCTCAGGTTCAACCACAGCCTGATTATGATCTGGGCAGAGAAGGTGGGGACACAGTGGGCGAGGTGTCTCCTGGGCTTTGGACCTCAAAACACAAAGATGTAAACAGAGCTTCCCAAACTGTGTTCCAAGACTCCATGAGCTGGGGATACGTGGTCCTCAAAAAAGGGAGAGGAGTTTCTAAGATCAAAAATAGCAAAAAAGAAGCAGACTCAACAGATACAGACAACAAACTAGTGGTTACCAGTGGGAAGAGGGAAGGGCAGAGGGGCAAAATTGAGGTAGGGGATTAAGAGGTATAAACTATTTGGTATAATAAGCTACAAGGACATATATTGTACAACATGGGGAATACAGCCAATGTTTTATAATAACTATAAATGGAGTAAACCCTTTAAAAATTGTGAATCACTATATTGTACACCTATACCTTATATAATATTGTATAGCAATTATACTTCAATAAAAAAAATTTTGTAGAGTCCTCCCCAAGACTCACAGCAACCACTGACAGACCAAGGGCTCTTTGAGGTACTGCATTAAAGGAACCCGTTTGGTTACACTTAACCAGGCACTTAGGAAGGTAACCTGAGCAGCCGTCCCAGGACGCAGCCAGCTGAGGCGGCCTCATCTTTGCCCGGCTGCCTCCAGGCTGTACTGCATGTAACTCCTCGGCTGTGGAGTGCACTTAGGCCCTGAGCATTTTCCAGCGTCAATTTAAGAAAGAACTCGAGGAAAGATGTTTCTGTATCGTGTGCCAAATTGTTACTGAGACAGGGCTGTTGTTTGTTCAGTGATTAATGAGGATCCACACAGTAAATTCCTCAGCATTTAGTGCCAGGGAAAAATGTTTGTCTGTCCCAAGTACTTGAATCAGACAGAGGTGGCCACGCTGCCCTTCATCCTATTTCTCTTTTGCCCTAGGCTGCCAGGAAGCTCACCTGCATGGTGACCCTGACCTTAGGCTGCTGACATAATTAGTTCTTTCATCAATTATTTTAGCTGACCAATGACACATGGGCCCCTCATCTTGTTTCATTAATAATCCCCAGAGCTGGTGTTTGTTGGTTGCTTGCTGTGTGCCAGGCACTCTGCTGAAGGCACATCTTTCCTCTCACTCATTCTCATAACAATGTCACAAG
Organism: Eschrichtius robustus; assembly: GCF_028021215.1. Classification (NCBI taxonomy): domain Eukaryota; kingdom Metazoa; phylum Chordata; class Mammalia; order Artiodactyla; family Eschrichtiidae; genus Eschrichtius; species Eschrichtius robustus. Next base: position 34,922,733 of record NC_090842.1, on the reverse strand, counting down.
GTAGGGCTTCAGTCTTCCCACTTTACAAATCAGGAAACTGAGCCATGAGGAGGGATGGACAGGGCACATATGCACACACTTACAAACATGAGCACATACACAGACATACACACATGTGCACCACATACCCATACCCTTAGCTGTGAGGGATGGACCCATCAAGTCCATCCCTCACAGCTAAGAAGCCAAGAGTGTTGCTGTGTGTGTTTACCTGCTCCCTGTCTCCTCGCCCTAGAACATGGGTCCGGAGGGCACGTGACCATCCTAGGCACCCCTGTGGCCTAGACGGCACAGATAGACACCTGATAATTAGGTGATGAACGAAAAGGTGATGAAGCCAGGATTGAAACAAAGGCCAGTTTGCTTCAACCTCATGCAAAACTCCTGTCTTTTTGGTGTTGAGGGATGGTAATCCTCACGCTAACCTTAACCTTAATGCTAAATCTAACACTTAACCCTAACCCTAACCCTAATACTAAACCTAAGCTTCCTTCTAGCACAATCCCAGATGAATTCAGCAATAACCAACCCAATGCTCCCCGCCCCACCTTGTCCTCAGTTCTATAGGGCCAGCACTCTAGCCACAAAGGCTGGGGGGGGGGGCAGACACACAGCCTCGCGCGCAGATGGTGGAGCACGTGGGGTCTGCATCAGGGAGAGGGCAGCGGGGACGGGGTCAGGTTTCCCGTCCAGGAAGCCCAGGCAGATGGGAGCAGGGCAGGCCTCAGCCAAGCAGGCTCCGAGCGGGGGATGGCGGGGCAGGCGGGCCACGCTGGCCCGGCTCACAGAAGCAGCTCCTCTGGCCTGAGGGCCAGCCCGGCGGGTGGGGAGGAGATGCCCTGCCCTGCTTCCTGCCCACTGTGGCTGGCCAGGAGCCCCGCAGCCAGCACAGGAAATAACAGGGGCCCCCAGAGGCCGCCCATGCAGGCCCTGCTCCGAGGCCGCCCAGGGAGGGAAGGAGGCCATTGTCGGCCTTTGTTTCAGTTTCCACAGCATTGCCCGGGCTCCAAGAGGCCCCTGGGAGCTAACAAAGCTTCCCCCAACCCGCAGCTGTCCAGCCTCCCCCAGCCCGACCCTGGGGACAGGCCCACTAGGCCCTGGGCTCTTAAAGTGGCAGGTGCAGAGTGGAAATGAAGTCATGTCCAAATTGGGGGTGGGGCGCACGTGGGCCAGAGCGGGCTGGGCAGGCACACGGAGGGATGGGCACGGGGGTCTATGTCTGCACCCGGCTCCGCCCAGCCCCAGGTCCAACAGCAGAGGTGCGGATCTTTGGACGGAAAGAATGTCTGAAGCCCTGAGTGTACAACAAAGGAACCGAAGAAAGGAAACCCAGGGTAAGGAGGCAACCTGGACATCTCGGGCACCCACCTGGGTGGGGAGAACTGTCCGCACCCTTGAAAAGAGACATCCCAGAAGCAGCTCTTTCTGTTCATCTGCAAGCCTAGGGGTGTGGATGGGTGTGTGGTGCACACGTGTGTATGTGCTCATGTTTGTAAGTGTGTGCATATGTGCCCTGTGTACAGGTGGGTATACGTGAGCACACTCATGCATGCACGTGCACACTTGTGTGTGTGTGCATGTGTGTGAGGTATGGAGGAACACATGTGAATGTCTGTATACGTGCACTGTGTGAGTGTGTGTATGTGTGCACTGTGTGTGGAGGTGCGTATGTACGTGTGTGCGTGTGAATGTGTATGCGCGTGTGCTTACGTTTGTGAGCAAGTGTACATGAGTGTGTGTGTGCGCACGAGCATGCACGCAAAATGACTTGTCATTGTCACATGTCACTGTTGAAGAGCACTCCCGGGCTCGTGCCCGTCAGCAGTCGCTCATTTCCACACTGGCCCTGGCGGCCTCTCACAAGTGGTGTGTCACTACCATGACCTCTTTAGGGTTCTTAGCACATCCTCTGGGATGTCATCCCACAAAGATGCATTACATCTCCATTGGGTCCTAGGTCGCTGTGGACTAGCAACTACAGAAGAGTGGGCCCTGGACTCAGACAAAACCAACCCAGGTTCAAATCCTGCTCTGGCCCGGAGCAGCTGTGAAAGCCTGCACCTGTCTCTCGACCTCTCTGAGCCTCAAGTGCTTATCTGTGAGACGGGAATGATACTACTTCCTACCAGCTGTGGTTAAGGAGGGTTAAATGAAAGACGCATGTCAGGTACACGGCCCCCACCTGGCCCCAGCGAATGCTCACTAGATGGTTGTTTTTTGTTACTGTTATTACAGTTGCTTATAATTATGGTAACTGAGGATACAACGGTGAGCAAAGCAGGCACTGCCCCTGCCTCCACGACCTTGCACAGTTTGCAAAGCATTGAGCCCAGAGAAGTAGAATAGCAGAAGCAAAAGTGTCTCCTATTTACTGGTTTCAGTATCAGTCTGATGAGCTAACTACTACCAAGTATGGCCAGCAGCCATCAGTTAAAGCAACCAACCACAACAAAGGAAAAAAAGAATTATCAGTGTGGGCAAAATAATGGTTTTTTTGAACCAGGCAGGCATCAGCTAGGCAAGCTCAACCTAATACATGCATGGAGAGAAAGAGAGAGAGAGAGAGAGAGAGAACGTGCGCACGTACCCACACCTGCCTCATGCTCAAGAATTTTAAGAGAGTGTCAGCTGAGATGACAACCACCTAACCCCTGTGGGCTGCCCACAGCCTACAGCAGGACAGTGGCTGACACAGTGCTCACCATACCCATCCCAGAAGCTGGGCCCTGCAGAGTGCCCATCCGGGAAGCCAGGACCAGCCAGGTGGCACAATTGGGCTGACCTTGGCCATTTCCGACTGGCCATCCATGGCTGCACAGTGGATGCATCAAGCTCCACCCAGGGAAGGAGCCTGATCATATGACAGCCTCAGAGCCTCTGCCTTTCAGACCAGACCCTGCCCACCAACCCCTGCCAACTCCCAACCACACCCAGCCTTCCCCACTTGGGAAACAAGCAGCGCCCCACCAGCCAGGGTCAGCTAAGTGAGGGTGGTCCCCTGAGGACTCAGTCCCACCCCAACCCTGCATGGGGATGAAGGCGTGAGTGCCCTGTCCACTGTGACAACGCCTAGAGACTGCCAGTTGAGACAAGGGGAAGGAGGAAGGGAGGGGCCCATCAGAGCCTTCTCTGTTGACCACACAGATCCAGGCCGAGCTAAGCTCCAAGCCAAGCTTCCCTTGATGTATTATCAATGTGTTATCAAGAATAAAATTGGAGAGCACCAGGTGCCACCCTCGGGGGCTAAGGCTAACCTACATGCATTCCCTCATATAATCCTCACAATGGCCCTAGGAAGCAGGATAAGTATCCCCATTCCATCCACATGAGGAAATGGAAAGTACAGAGAAGTTAAGTAACTTACTCGAGGTCACACAACTAGTAAGTATCTCGACCTCAAAGCTACTTCTTGCTCTTAACAAAGTGAACAAAAATCTGCCCCTGAACTGCTAAGGGAAAATACAGATGAAGAGGCAGAAGTGAAGTTCTCCACCTTGGCAAACATTTGCTAGGTATCTGTCAGTTACCAAGCCAGACCTGGGGTCTGGGAGCACAGAGAATCAGACATGGTCACTGCCTGAAGGAGTGAGCAGAGCAGCAAGGGAACCGGGCACGTACAGAAGGAACGTCATAACCAAGCAAAGGGCAGTGAGGGCCAGGATCAGGGCGGCCCCCGAGGCTCAGGGGCAGGCACAATAAATTACAGCAAGGCTATCATGGGATGCTTCCTGGAGGAGGCATCATTTAGGCTAAGCTTTGAAGGATGAGCTCCCCAGGCAGAGAGCCCGGCCAGAGCAAAGGTCAAGGGGAGTGGGCGAGAGGGCTTCACTCATCAAACCCTCTAAGTCCTGGCTACTCTGGGTGGTGTGTGAGCCATCAACACCACTCTGGAACTGGGTAGAAATGCAGAATCCCAGGCCTCATCCAGAACGGCTGAGTCAGAACCTGCATTTTAACAAGATCACCAAATTTGCCTACATGGTCAAGTTTGAGCAGAGCCAATATAAACCACGCCTGGAAAACACGGAGAGACCTCCCCAAAGTCCTATGGAACAAAGTCATCATCACCCACAGGCCCACACCCACATACACACCTGACTGTGGCCCTGGTTTATAGCCAGGCTTCCAGTCACCAAAAAACTGCTGATTTCCACCATCCACCAGTGGGGTCCTGGGCCTTAGGGAGCACTCAAGGCTGGAGAAAGTAGGACCAGCCCCTCCAACATTACAGTCCTCATTACTGATGCCCCCCAAAAGCCCAAGAGCACCAGGAGAGGAGAAGGGGGACACCGGGCTTGCTGGAGTGGACAGTCCCCAATCAGCGGTGCTGGGAGCAGACAACCTCGCTACAAAGAGCAAGGGTACAATGGCAGAGCAGCTGCTGTGCACCAGGTCCTGCAGGTACAGGACAAATGACACAGAGTCCCTGCCTCTGAGGAAGCTCCAAGCCCACCCAGAGAGGTGAAATCAGCAAGACAAGCCCCACTCCGGTTTCACTCCAGCGAAACCATCAGCCAGGCCACGGGGGAGGAAAAAGGGAATCAGAAGAGAGACACCACACACACACACACACACACACACACACACACACACACACACACTCCCTCACCCATACCCTGGGTACCAGCACACACGTGCACATGCACATGTGCACGGCAGACACAGCACAGAGGAAGTGATGTACAGTGCAGCCCAGCAGGGGCCCCTGGCTAGTCCAGAGCCAGAAGAAAGGGTGGGCAGGAAACGCCACATCCCCCTCAGAGAACTGGTCCAAGTCAGCCCCAGGGGCCCAGGATGCCGCACAGAAGGGTGCAGAGGTCCCGGGGCCCCCAGGGGTTTGAGTCAGGGCCGAGGCACCTGGGCACACTCACACATACACACACACACACAAGTGCATGCCTCCGTGTGCACACAGGGCACAGACGCCCTACCTCGTGGACTGCTCACCATGGTAACAGAATGGCCACCTCTCAGCTCCAGTCACCACCTGAAGGTTTCTGAGGCCTCCTGTGCTGGGGGAAGCAGCTCTAACAAAGGCACAGCCCGGCCAGCCTGGCCAGGGGTCCACGGTGCAGACCAGCCGGCGCATGCCTGCCGCGCTCCCCCCGGTGAGCTCGGGGCCACCGCATCTTCCTACCCAGCCTGCCTGGCTCCACTCAGCTCAACTCCCCACAGACGCCCCAGCCGAGCTAATGAGAAACTCCCCAGCTGGCCCCATATAAAAACGCATTTCTTAAGTCTTTAAAATGCTAAGAAATTCTACATCTATTCAGGACTTTTCTACTCCTTTAAAATGTCCCCTGGTCCTCGTCGAGGAAATGACTGGGCTGGGGGCTCGAGCACAGGAGGTGGATAGCGCCAGCCAAGCCAGCCGGGAGCCAAGGGGCACCTGGCAGCTTCTGTCGCCGGCCCCGGGATCGTGGGGAAAGGGGTTGGGACACCCTCACTGATGAGCCAGGTTAGGACGGTCACTCAGGAAAGAATTCAGGGTGAGGGACCCCAGGGGAGAGGGGGGGAGAGAGGGAGACAGTCTCTCCAGCCTTGATTTGAGGATTGAAGAAAAAGTTTAAAGGTCCTGGGAGCCCCTAAGAAAAACTCCAAAGGGGAAAAGACCACCTACACAAAGACATTGGTCAGAGCATTGTTTATGATTCCAAAACTGAACGCAGTCCAAGTGTCCAGCAGGGAGGGGCAGTTCAGAAAACGAATGCCCATCCACCCAGAGACCCCCACGTAGCCGCTAAGAAGGGCAGGATATGTGGATCCAGGGGTTCCAAGAAGCTCGGGGCTCATGGGGGCTATACGGACCCCACCGGTGCATTCACCCTGCACTTCATCTAGAGAGAAGGGTTTTATACATGGATGGAGCTGGCAAAGGGGCCAAGAGAAATGTAAACAGCGAGTGTGCAGAAGCACAAGGTAGTGGGTGGAGTCTCTGTGAAGTAGTTGAAATAATAAATACATGCTCTAGGAAAACACAAGTGGGGTGGGGAGGCAGCTCTGAGAAGGTTCAGAAGGGCAGGCTGGGCTGCAGCGAGGGGCCTCAACTCCCTGCGGTGAAAGGCCCAGTCTTCCAGACATTTCCGTCCACCTCACTGGTCACAACGTGGATGTAACGGGCTGCAGGGGGTTAGCAGGCTGCCACCTTTGTCCGTGGTGGGCGTACTGACCACTCCCGCTACCCCGCAGCTTACCCAGAGTCAGAGTAAAAGGAAAAGGAAAAGGAAAGGCTTCCAGCATCCCTCCCCCAAGAGGCCCCCCAGGCACCAGACACCCAGCTGCCACTCTAATCTCCCCGCTGAGCAGGTCTCAGAGCCCGCAGCCCTAACACAGCCTCCCCCTGACCCCGCAAAGCGCACACATGCCCCACACCCAAGGACGGTCATGAGCAGAGGCCCAGGGGGAGGTGGGCTGGGGTCAGGCTGGTGGGAGTCTCTAAAGAGAGCCTGACCCAGTGTTTTCCAGACCTGGCCTTTGAATTTGGGAAACGTGCACAAGGCCTTCAAAACGGGCACCTCCTCTCCTTCCGGGCAGCAAACCAGGAGGCCGGGCCCTAGTTAAGACTCTCCCACCCGACCCAGGAGGGACCTGGGCACTGAGCTGACCCCTCTGCCCAAGCCTCTAGATCCCCTGAAATGAAGAGCCTGAAACAACATTCTCATAGGCAGATCTGCCATTTACAGTTTAGATGCTACATTCATGCCTGAGCTGCCCGGGTTCAAATCCCAGCTCTGCCACTTCCTGGCTGTGTGACCTTGCAGCAGGTCACTAGCGTCTCTGTGCCTCACTTTCTGTATGTGAAAAGCACTGAGAAGGAGGACTGGCTCCTAGAAGTGGCTCATAAATGGGAATGTTGGTTTCATTAACCAGAACAATGAGACCTGTAACGTGGCAGGAAGGCCTGAAACTCCGATCACACCAATATGGTCTCAGGCTGCTGGGCCATCACAAACAGCTGATTATATTGAGTGTTCCTCTCCAACCACAAGTGTGTGTGTGTCACCACGCCAGACATAAACCTGGCTAACCTGCCCAGGCATTGACAATGAGTATTTGTCAACAAATTAACTGTTTTCCGTCTCCAGACCACCCCCAGACCCTTCTGGCACTGCATCCCCAGCTTGGTCCAGAGCAGCCATGGTGGAAGGAAGCCCAACCTGTCCCGAAACCTGGCCCAGGGAGGTGGGAGGTTCCAGTGAGACTGTGATTAGACATTTACACAAAGATGAGCCCCTTCATCTCCCAGCTCAAACTTGGTGACCAGGGGAAGGGAGGCAAAGCTCAGTTTGGTTGGGTTGGTTCCCTGAAACCCCACACGGTAAGCTCACGATCATCCTGGTGCCTGCCACTCAGACACCTCATTGCAGAAGGGATTGAGGGAAGAGAGAGGAAGCGCTGAAGGGAGGAAGGGCCTCCCCACTGAGCTGGGCTGGGGGCAGGTGACGGGAAGCAGAGAGGCCTGGAAAGTCAAAACCTGGAAAGTGGAACCTTGGTAAAGACGCACTTGGCAACCTTCTAACGGTGGCCAGGCTGAAACCAGCTGGCAGAAGGACACTCTTTGACCTGAACAATGTTTTCCAGATATATGAATTGCCCAAAATGAGATACCATTCCACATCTAGGAAGCCTAGAATCCCCCCCAAAAAAAGATAAATTGCACGTATTAGTGAAGATGTGGAAAGATTGGAACCCTCATACTATATCTCAATAAAGCTGCTTTAAAAAGATACGAGTTGTTAATTTTTTAATCTGATGATATCATATGAAAATCCAGCTTTCTGGCTTCTCTTTTAAAAACTCATATGATGTGGCGATACTGGGGCCAGGTGCCCTGTCACAATCAGCTAGCACTGAGGGACGGCTGCCCCCGTAGCAGGGCCTGGGTCGCAATTCACAGTGCCCCCCCAAACCTGCCCGCTCACCTGTGCTACCAGCCCACGTCGGATGAGCCTTTGAGCTTGGGACCCCTGGGGGGCTTTCACAAAGGACCCTCACACTTCTAAGGAGTTTGAACCCATGGCCCGGCAAGAAGAAGAACTTGGGAGTAATCTGTGACGCCTCCCCCCCCCCGCCAAATCACATGCAAAATGCTCTGTGCATTTGTGAAGAGAATCCACACGCTTCCTTTCCTTGGATGCTCAAAGGCATCTATGGCTCAAAACAGGTTAAGAATTTCTCTCACTTATAAAATAGATAGCTAGTGGGAAGCAGCTGCATAGCACAGGGAGATCAGCTCGGTGCTTTGTGACCACCTAGAGGGGTGGGATAGGGAGGATGGGAGGGAGACGCAAGAAGGAGGGGATATGGGGATATATGTATACATATAGCTGATTCACTCTGTTATACAGCAGAAATGAACACAACATTGTAAAGCAATTATACTCCAATAAAGATGTTAAAAAAAAATTCTCTCACTTAAATTGTCTCTTTATAAGATATTGTCCCTTCATCCCCCTTTTTATGGATAAGAAAAAACAGGACGCAATGGGAAATGATTTACAATCCCACACCTACTAGGCACCCCCGTCCCTCAGCTCTGAATGCAGTGCTTCTTCCCCCCAGGTTCTACTACAAGCAGCCCCATGTTTGCCAGCAGAGAGGCAAGAGTGGGCTCTCTCCTCCTGTGACCCCCTGGCCAGGCGGGAGAACTGCTGTGAGCCAATCACTTTACTCCCCTCCCTGCCAAGCCGGGCTCTCCATGACTGTCAGGGCCCCGACTCAAGGGCACAGACAAAGCAGGCCAGGCTGTTCCTGGGGGCAGTGGCCACAGGGTCCCCACGGGTAGTGGAGGCCACTGTGCATTCTGCTTCTTTATTGGAGTTCTCCATCACATTCCCAGAGCCAGGAAAAGCAGGCAAGGGGAAGTCTGCACCCCAGGCAGGCTGGGTCCCCACAAAGAGGAGCTGCCTGGTACTCAAAGCTCTGCACTCCTAGTAAGATGCTCTCCGCCCACCCTCTTCACCTCACCCTGCATTCCTCTGGACTGATGAGCTAAAAGATCCTCCATGGCCACCTTGGGTCCTGTGCCGCCAGGGACCTTCCCAAAGCCCCCATGATGCCTTCAGGTCTCTGCTCAGCTGTCTACCAGCCAGTGTCAGGTGGTGCAGAGGTTAAACCCCAGGCTCCGGCTGCAGGAGGACTTGGGTTCGAGCCCCTTCTCCACAGCATCCTGGCTGGGGACTGTGGATCCGCTGCTACACCGCTCCAAGCCTCCTTCCCTCATCCGCCAAACGAGGACAGCAATTCTCAGTAACAGTGCCAGGGGTGGCTTGGGAGGCTTTGCTCCCCCATAATCTTCTCTGGCACCTGCCCCCATTTTCTGATGCAGCCAAGTGACATTTTCTCAGCTTAATGAAAAGCATTATACTAAAGCAGCTTCAACCAGGCCTTTGGCCCTGTCCTCTACCAGATGGCGGCCCCCAACCAGCCCATGGAGAAATTCTGGAGTTGCTGCTGGAAACAGCACCCACCTCATAGGGTTGTCATGATGGCCCAATGAGATACTGGAGGTAAAGCTTTGCTCCATGCCCTGGCACATACCAAGTAAGTGTTCACTAAACATCCACGCCCAGCTCCAGGGCTGCCTCCCAAACCGACCTCATCCTGCCACCCGGGATTTGCTCCATCTCACAAGCCCCGTGCTCAGGGAATACAAGCTGACTTTAATAGCCCAAGCCCAACAGAATCGGGAAGGAAAATTTATCACATGAATGCACTGTAAAAAAATCATCAGAAACGGGCCAAAGAAAACAAAACAATCCATTGCCCGGCTGTGGACTATCCAATGCCCGGGATGCTTTGCCCTCCCTTTCCCCATCTCCGAGCAGACGATCCAAAGCTGACTGGCACCAGGGAGTCCCTGAGGGCCAGAGGGACTCACAAGGAGCGGTGCACCTCTTCCTGTACACGCGCGTGGGGCGTGCTCAGCTCTTGGCTGGAAACGGGCAAGTCCCACAACCTTCGCCACTCCCGAGCGCCCCCGGAGGCCCGAGGGCTGGCCATTGCACTGTGGCCTCAGAGCACCGCAGACCGCAGGCCCCCATGCAGCCCCTTGGCACTGCCCTGCCTTCTGCAGGCCGGCCCTAGGGATGCAACCCAGGCGCCTGACGCTCCCTGCACCGGGCTCTCCATCCACCGCAACACTGCCAGCGCCCTCCTGGCACCCCGCGGCTGTCCTTGACTGTCCTGTCGCCACTGACACCACTGGGAAAACAGCTGGGAGGGAGAACTTTATAGGGACACGACCAGGCTGGGCGCTTTCCTGGTGCGGGGGCTCAGAGCAGAGTGGGGACCCTCTTCAGAGCTGGCTGCATGCCTGAGCACGTGGACCCCCAAGTCTGTCAGCGCGCCTGGATGAGATGTGGAGCTTTATAACCTCACTGTGTTTCCTCCCACCATGGGGAGTGCATCTCTCCCGCACAGAAGGCTACAGGGCAGGGACCACACAGCCCCTTCCCCTATCCTACCCAGTGTGGACCCCAAGGCCTGTCCTAACTCTGGACTCTCCTCCCAAGAATTTGAGCACCTCCCCATTCTGCCTTCAGACAAAGCCCCTGCCCTGGAGGGAGCCCCTGTCACCAAGAGCCAGGCACCTGCAGACACAACAGTGCCCAAGCCTGGGTCAGCCAGGACCCAGCCAGGACCCTTCAGACTCTCCAATTAGCACAGATCCTGCTGCGAAAAGCACTGGACGAGGAGTCCGGGAACCTGGGTTCGCGTGCTGGCACCCACTCCCCTTCCGCCCAGTCTGTACCAGCATTTCCCAAATTTCAGTCATCTGGGAACCACCTTCATGATTTTTGCTGACTCCAAGCATTACATACTATTACTTAAAACTTGGCCAACTCAATTTTCTCACTTAAATGACTTCCGCATCATCTTAAATCACACGTGGCCTTAAAATCACAAATTCAATGTGTAACCATTCAAGTGTTAAAGTTCATACGCCTGTTGCCTAACACCTCGTTCTTGGAACTACTGACCCAGATCATACCTCCCTCCTTGCCTCAGTTTCCACACCTAAAAGAGAAGGCGGTGGGACTAAATGACTCCCTCGTAGGTCTTCTCAGGCCCAAGGTTCTCCCCTGTGGAGCCGGAGTCAGGTGGTCAGGATCCTGGGACAGGGGACAAGGCAGGAGAGCCTGGCGCCTGCCAGACAGGAAGCCAGAGCCCTGCTGCCAAGGAAGGTGCTAGCTGGATGCACAGCCAACAGGAGCACCGTGCCCTCCACTCAGGAGCTCCCAAGGACCCCAAGCCAGTTCCCATCCCAAGCTCCATGGGCAGCTCCAAATTACAGAACTTCACAGTGAGAAAATCCTCATTCATCACCTCTCTTTATAGCTGGGGAAACTGAGGCACAGGAAGGAACTTAGCTAGGGCAGAACTGAGCTGCAAAACCCAAGTCCCCTGACTACCAAGTCACCCCCATCACCCCCCAATGGCCAGGCACCCCACAAGTTTGACCTCCCCCTACTACCAACTCCTGGAGGCCTGGGCTCGGGTCTGCATGCCCAAGAGCGCAATGCAGCCCCTTCCAGGAAGGCAAATACAGGAATTCTGATTTTGGTTGGAGTTTAAATGTCCTTTTAAAATAGTTTTTATGCAGTTAGGTTGGAATGAATGTGCAGCGACGCCCATGGCTGGGAGCTTCAAAGCCTGTGTAGTGGGGGTGTGGTGGCCCATCTGAATGTACCCACAAGATGGAAACACGGTCCCCAGGGGAATAAAGGCGTAGTAGTCTCTGTATGTAATAGATTTTATTGACCATATGGAACTGATATAAAAATCGTGTTGCACGGTGTAATCTGGACTGGAGATAGGAATGTGATAGGAAGAATATGTTCCATAACCAGCTGGGTGGCTTTCTGAGTTCCTGAGCCAGCCCCCCGGGACCCCCACCAGCTCTCCCACCAGCCCCTGGGCATTTACCTGATGCTGTCACGGAGGAATCCCAGGGAAGCGAGAAGTCCGAGGCCTCCCCCTCTTCAACTAAAAGAGAGAACAGAGACGGGCCTGTGAGTTTTAAATCTGTGCAAACAGGTCATTGGGGTGGGGCACAGGGCAAGGAGGAAGGATCATTTGTGGCGGTCCCTATAATACCCATGATCAGGGGGCAAAGGGGTCAAGCCTACAAAGAGGCCTTTGTTGGTTTCACAGAGATGTAAAATAATCAGAACAAAACATAAACAGCAAATAAGTGCTATATCTGTATGGTTCCCCCATTCTTGTGCCCCTGGCAGACATCACAGATCGATCACAGCACTGCCTCAAACAAGACGCAGCATAAGAATCTTTCTCTACACAGTGCTACAGGTCATTACTATCTATAATCAGAGTATCCACTTGAGATAAAGCCACTTGACACTCACAGGAGTAGAGTGAAGACTCAGTCCTCTCCGTGGTCCTCCAGACACTGACCTCCTACCAAGAGCCCTTAGACCACCACTGAGATGTGAAGGCTTTCTCCATTATTCCAAGAAACAAACAAGTGACTCTCAGAGGTTGGCAAAGCATGGTGTGCTATCCTCTACACTGAGAGCTGACCCACAGACAGACCTCAGGACATGCTGGGGTCGACTCTTCCGTGGTCAGCAGTCCTGGACTAGTGACATCAGAAAGCAACTCACCGGACTTCTCTGGTGGTGCAGTGGTTAAGAATCCGCCTGCCAATGCAGGGGACAAGGGTTCGAGCCCTGGTCCGGGAAGATCCCCCATGCCGCGGAACAACTAAGCCCGTGTGCCACAGCTACTGAGCCTGTGCTCTAGAGCTCGCGTGCCACAACTACTGAAGGCTGCGCGCCTAGAGCCCGTGCTACGCAACAAGAGGAGCCACCGCAATAAGAAGCCCGTGCACCGCAATGAAGAGTAGCCGCTGCTCACTGCAACTAGAGAAAGCCCACGCACAGTAACGAAGACATAATGCAGCCAAAATAAGTAAATAAATTTATTTAAAAAAAAAGAAAAGAAAAAAAGCAACGCACTTCTCCACTCCACCCCAGAGGCCACAGAATGAAGCTGGGGAGGGATGGGGTGTCCCCACTACCCTGCGTCCCAGTGTGTGAGACCAGGCTGGTGGCCGTGGAGACCATGCACTAGGAGAACACAGGAGAAATTCTATACAGCATAATAAAGCTCTTGTCCTGGAATTAATCCCAGTCTAGGGCATGTAATAATATTAAAGCTGGGTTATGGACTTCGTAAAATGGAACTTTGTTTAAGCCAAAAATGTGCATACACAGTATTTTTCAGATTTAATGGGCTCTGAAGTTCTACACACGTGCAGGCTGAAGCCACCACGTACCACCCTGTTCTCTTTGCAATGTCGCTGTCTCTGCATGGGCACACACTGTGAGCCAGGCACTGCGCTCAGTGTGTTTAATCCCCATCAACGCACTTTGAGAGGTGATGTGACGTGCCGGAGGTCCTACAGCTAGAAAGAGTCCACACAACCTTCGGGCTGGAACCCAGGACTGTCCATCTCGAAGGCTGCTCCTGTGTCCACCTGAGACACAGAGGATGCTGTCCAGAATCCTAGCGACTCAGGACTGGAAAGCAGCAACCCCAACCTGCCCCTCAGAAGGCAGGCACACAGCATGCTGGGCAGCCGAGCTGGGAGAGGAACAAGCAGGTGGGCTTGTGGTCAGACACCGGCTTCAAACCCCGATTCTGCCTCTAATTATATGACCTTGAGCAAATTGTTTAACCTCTAGGCTTCAGTTCTCCCATCTCAAAAACAGAGGTAAAAATGGTACCTAAGCCACAGGGTTATTGGGAAGATTCAGTGGGATGATGGCTGTCATCCACTGGAACAGTGGCTCAAGCACTCAGGTGGGTTTGGTGCCAGGGCTGGAACAGCTCTCGGAATTAACAAGTCCTGCTCTGCGTGACTCCGACCCTCTTTATTGTCTACCCGTGATCTTACACCAGCCCCCCCATAGAGCCTCAGAGAACATGTTTTCTTTTAACCCTCAGAAACAGCTCGCCCAAGAGGGCACATCCACGCCACTGAGCAGAGGCCAAGGAATGCTAACCAAGGGCTCTCTCCTTCCCAAGTTTGCATTCTGAGAGTAGAAACTCGGCATCAAGACAATGAAATGCAGAGACGATCTGGGTTGGGACCAAAGCTATTGTTTGACTTAGCCAGTTACAGCTGGGGTGGGGTTTTCAAATATGCAGCTTTGTAAATACGAATCGAGACCTCGAGTCAGACAAAATTGATATTACTCACTAAGCTGATTCCAGCCAGACAGCCTCCGAAACACAAGGCGGATAATGCTTAAAGCGATCAGAAGCAGGCCATGCATGAAAGGAGCAGTTGTTAGCAGCTTTCAGGGCCACACCTGAAAATCAGTTTCCTTCGCATTTCATCGTTTACTTACTTTACAATGTAATATATATATTGCTTCTATTGAGAGGTTGCTGCCAATTTGTAAGGTCACCATGCTACCATTTCATAGGACACTGTCAACAAGATCTGTGTGGGTACCTAGGACCAAGACATGATGCACGACCCTAGTTCTCCCTTTGCCCTCAACGTACTCCAGGTATCAGGGCAAAAGTCCCCACACTTGGGTCCACTCAGTTCTTTGGTCGGGAAGTGTGACCTTCCAAGTCGTTAAACCGGAGGATGTCCCTAAGATGCCAAATCCTTCCCTCCCTAAGATTTGGCTTCAGCCATTATGGGAAGGAGAAAGAGAAAACATCTGCTATTCTGGAGCTCCTGGGAGGATTCAAGGCTCTGTTTCCGGGGACGATAAGACTGCAGAGGTGGAAAGAGGAGGAGAGCGACCCGAGGCCACCGGCTGGGGAATTCCAAAGCGACAGACATGATTACAGGCAAACGGCCGCATCACACACCAGCATCCCCAGAACCACGTCCCTCACAGCGAGGAGCCCATGGGCCAACTCGCCTAGTGACACGGGCATGAATGCACTTTCTTACAACTGCTGGCATTCACCCCACTGACATCCCATCCCCTGGCCCACATTATGTTTTTTGAAGGTATAAACACACCATCCTTTATACACTCCTGATGAGAAAAAGGAACGCCCAACCCCACCATAACCATCACGAGGCCCTGTGCTACCCGACCCTGAACGTGAGAAGGCTCTCCTCCCCTCCAGGCGGCCTCTTCTGTCCAGGCTGGTCTCTTCAAGAATAAGATAACTGGCAAGGGCAGCAGGCAGAGAGCAAGGAAGGCCTCCCCTACAGCTGGAGCCAGGCACTTGCTGGGGGGCCCGAGCCATCCCCAAAGCGGAATTTTGCTGCAGAAGCACGATGAACACCGAGGGGTGAACATCTCAGAGAAAACTTGATCAGCACAACGGCCAATACGGACAACACCCTAAGGGGCTGCCCAGCCAGCCAGGGGAGCTAGGAGCTTTCTGGGGACTCCCCCAGACTCCACCTCTAACTTTTTAATTTATAAGATACTTGGCACCACTGAGGCCGAAGTACACACCCCCGCCATGCCCAGCCTCAAGGGGAGCACAGGGAGATCCACTCCTGTGAATGATGGGCGTTGTAAGCACAGGGTGGGTGCACAAGGCCAGTATGTACACAAAGGGAGGGCGCGTGGGGACAAGTGTATACACATGGGGAAGGGGCACAGAGTGAGTGTGAACACACAGGGTAGGGGTGCAGCAGCAAACGAGGGGATACGTGACAAAGTGTTTATGCAAGGAATGGAGGTGCAGGGCCTATGTTCACATGGAAGAGTGCACAAAGTGTATTCACCATGGTTCCTGGGGTGTGTTAAGAAAGATTCTGAGGCTCTCTCAGGGCATCAGACAGATCAGAACTCTGTGTTCTCTCTCTACTCCGGGATCACATGTTGTGAAGGCTGACTGCCCCATGGGTGTATACACCTGTGAGCCCCACCAGATGCTGTCTCCCCAACTCAGCAGTGGGCTCATAAGCGACCACAACCCCCCTACTCTGGGAGTACCCACAGCTTGCCCGTCTATGCACCAGGATGACCGTGCCACCATCAATGAGATGCCAGTGGGATCCAAAGCCTGTGTGCTGGGCCTCTGGACTTACGGAACCCTCCAGCAGGGGCAGGTAGTGCTAGGTGAGCGCCTGTATAAGCCACCTCCCCAGTGCCACTTGCTCCTGGCCTGGGGAGGAGTATCCTCTCCTCGGGGCTCCCCATTACCTTGAAAATGCAGAGGAGATGGAGCTGCGGAAGGGAAAAGAAAGGGGAGGCAAGGGGCTGAGGTGGGAGGCTGGAAACGGGGCCCTAGAACCAGGGCAGAACTGGGGCCGCACATGGAGGTTGATCAAAGTCAGGCAGGATCTGGGTTGACAGACAAGGTGTAGGTTAGAGGCAGGAAAGCTGAAGCACAAGTGCTAAGGCAGACGGTGTCAGGAGGTGAACGAGAGAGACAAACAGAGGCAGGCATCGATCCGAGAATCAGAGGAGGCCTCCAGCAGGGCAGCAGGGCCCCCAAAGCCCCCTTCCCTACCGCAAAATCCACAACAGGCCAGCTGCTCAGCCTGTCTTCAAGGATCTGAGAAGGCCCTGCTCCTGGATGTAAGCCTCTGGACATGTGTGCAGCTAGGCACTTTTCTGGGGAAAGGAGCCATAGTTTTCATCAAAAAGATCTAGAATCTGCCCCTCCAAAAAAGGCTGTATTTGAGGAGTCTTCTCAGCCGGCCCCACCTCTGGCTGGTGGTCCCAGGGTCTGAAGGGACCACTCCATGCTTTGCTGGCTTTTGTCCCAGGGATCACCTTACCCTTAGGGAAGGGTTGCGCCTACCCTGGCCAGACAGAGGCTCCCTAGAGGCATCCCTGCCCCAGCAGAGGTGGTGAGCCCGGCAAGGGGCACATGGCTGCTCTCCTCGGCTCAGCCTTGGGGAAACCCTCTCACCCACACCAGGCCAGGGCCCAGGAGAGTAAAGGACACATTGAGAGCCAGACTCATTGTCAAGCATGAAATGGAGCATCACTCCTGACTTAGTACTAAGCAAACTCAAGGAACGAAAAAGTGTAAAGCAGGAAAGACTACCGTGTACGGCTGTGCAGGCTGTGCACTGCACAAGAGGCCCAGCAGAGGTGGTGAGAGAGGGTTGAAATTTAGCCCACAGTCTATCTGTTCTGGTGCAGGGTTATGAATGTCCAGAGGAAGGGGTACCCATTGTTTTTGCACAAAGGCACAACTGGCCTTTTTTCTAATTCACACAGATGTGCTATAAAGCATAGCCCATGACCGCCTCTGGCATCAGGCTTCAGGGCAAAATGACCAAGGTCAGGGGCAAACTCAACCAGTGGGCCCACACTTTCCAGGCTCCTCTCTGGGGGGGATTAGGGACAGGCAGTGGATGGGGTTGGGAGAGTCATGGCATGGAAGAGTACAGGCCCTCTGCAGCCAAAGCTAAAACTACCCAAGCCCCCCAACGCCAGCCCCCTCACACCAAGCTCAGACCCTCAGAGGAGCCAAGACCTCGCGACAGGGTCACATCACAAACCCATTTATTTAACTCCACGATTCCCCGTCCGCTTGCTGAAAAGAGAGGAAACTCACACTTTAAATGATGCAGGTAAGACCACCTGCCATTCTCCTCCATGAGCGCCTGCCCAGAGCCAGGGTGCGAGAAGGGCTGAGACTCTATGCACCCTCCCGTCAGTCTGTCCACACCCCTGTCACCTGAGCACCTCACCACCAGGACGATGGGTCTAGGATTTAAAGCAATCTATTTTTGGACAACATGGCTCCTAACCAGAAGCCTTCTGCCATCAGATCTAGCGCTTTTAAACACACACACAGGGCTTCCCTGGTGGCACAGTGGTTGAGAATCTACCTGCCAATGCAGGGGACACGGGTTCGAGTCCCGGTCTGGGAAGATCCCACATGCCGCGGAGCAACTGGGCCCGTGAACCACAATTACTGAGCCTGCGCGTCTGGAGCTTGTGCTCCGCAACAAGAGAGGCCGCGATAGTGAGAGGCCCGCGCACCGCGAAATAAATAAATAAATAAATAAATAATTTTAAAAAACACACACACACAAAGGTGGTATGTCCCAAAGTTGGAGGAAAAACTGTTGCATAGACTTACTGAGAGATAGTGGGTGGTTCCACAAGTCGGCTGTTTCGTAATATATTTTTACAGCAATTTTGGTAATATTTAACTTTCCCCTTAAATGCCTACTTTAGAACCAGCACCTATGAAAACATGAAAGGTTACTGAAAATTTTTCATAAATTGTTCCCCTGGCCTATCTTGGGCAGAGGGGTAGGAAGCCTAGATCTCGCTCGGCCACTGTCTTCCCTTTCTCTCCTTGCCTTGCTTATCTACAACACAGGGAGCACACAGGGCTCTAGGAGTAGTCCAAGAACTCCAGAAGAGAAGTTGGTCCATCCTCACCAGGAAAGTGACTCTTCCAGAAGTCATCCACGGAGCTCATCTAGCAGGACAGATGAGTGGGATGAGGGTATCTGGAGAGAAGCTATAGAATAAAGGGATTCGGGGAGTGGGCCCTGAACTAGGGCTCCCCAGGACCATCCCTAGCTCTGCCACTTACAGGCTGTCAGATCTGGGGCAAGATGCTTGACCCGCTCTGATCTTCGGTTGCCTCCTGTGTAAAATGGGGGTAACATTAGTACCCACGTCACAGGAATGTCGAGAAGGCTAAATGCAGTGGTATTCCCAAAGCACATGGCTCAAGGTGAACACGCAGTCAATATTAGCGTTACTGCGATAACTCAAGCTGCCCCTTCTCCCCCTGGCGTGGCTGCCCAGGTTTCACTCTGCAGGTAAAGATGGGAGGGCTCGAACAGTGAGATCAAGTTTCCCACCGAGATCCACCCCTACCCCCCGCAGGAAGGGCTCAGTCAGTGAGGGCCATGGATCTTTAGGCATCACGGCCTCCTAGTCCCCGCCACGGTGCAGGGAAGGTGTCCCTAAGTGAGACCATCTGGAGATCACAGCCAAGCGGCTCAGCTTCTGTGCCAGCTCATCTCCCTCCCCCTCCCGGGTCCCCCCATCTGCACCCCACACACCCCAAAGGAGAACTGGGAGATATCTGCAGAAGGAACAGAAGCTACAAGCTCAGCAGAATCTATATTTTGGGGAACCTTGCAGAAATTTGATTCCTTTCCTCCACTCTTCCCTAATAAAATGAAAATGATGGTGATGATAATGATGGTGATGATGGAAAACATAGGGTAATAAATGTGAAACATTTCAAGTTTTCTTTAAGTACTCGAAAAATGGGTTTTTCACTAGACCAGGGATAGAACACAAGTGGCACACCGGCCCCAGCTCCCCTATCCTGCACCCGTGGTAGGCATTGCTAATTAATCAAGGCACTCTTTCTCACTAGGCACAGATGCAGCTTCAAAAGGCTCAACAAAGTGGGTTAAAATCTATTGGCCTTCTCTGTCCTGGTCCATAGTTTCCCTTCCGTTCAAACACCTCTTCACGGCACACACATACCACACACATTCACACACACACACCTTACACTACTCTTAGGGGTGTGTCCAACTGGAGTAGATCTGGGCCAGAGCCAGGACTCTCCCCCAGAAGAGCAACCTTCACTGAGCCCCAGTGGCCCCAGGCATTATGCTGAACATCCCACCTACAGGCTCCCATTTAATCCTCCCCGCCCCCGCCTAAGGGAGGCCTCAAAATCCCCACATTTCTGGTGAGGCAATAAAGCCCGGGGAGCCCGAACATTTGTCCAGAAGTCGGCCCATGGGCTCACAAGGCCAGAGCGATGTTTCCATGTATAGCTTTAGCTCAAAGCCACAAACACCCAGCACCAGAGGGCGCTTACAGGTATTTCCTCAGCTGCTACCTGAAAGTCAAGGCTTTACTCACCCATTTCACAGAAGGGGAAAGAAAGTCCCAGAGAAGAGAAACAGCTCACCCAGGGGGGCAGACAAGGTAACAAAAGCCCTGAACTTGAATACTCTAGCTCCCAAGCCCTGGAGTCCTCATAGACAATGCTCCCTACCACATGGCTCTTCTATGAATAAGCAGCTACATGTTGCTGAGCTCTCACCAGTGCTGTGATGAGCACTTTGTACACTTTTAATTGCCCAAAGCAGTGCTTCTCTGAATGTAGTCCCCAGACCTGCAATAGTAGCATCACCGGGCAGCTTGAGAGGGATGCAGAATCTCTGGGAGTGGGGCCTGGCAATCTGTATTTTTACAAGCATTCCAGGTGATTCTGATGCCTGCTAGAGTTTGAGAACCACTGGCCTACACAATCTTATGAGATAAGTACCTTTGTTAACCCCCTTTTACAGATGAGAAAACTAAGCAGTTTGCCAAAGGTCACAGAGAGGTGGAGCCAGGACCGGGATTCTTTACCCCTTTGTTTTACTTCTGCAAGCAGCAGCTCGGTTCACATCGAGTGCGGTCAGCCAATGAAAGCGTAAAATCTGACTCTCTCTCTCTCTCTCTCTCTCTCTCTCTCTCTCTCTCTCTCTCTCTCTCTCTCTCTCGGGACTGAAATTTACAGAAGACTCGGTAAGTCCCTCTCTGTGCCAGCTCCAGAGGAACCCAAGAAGAGAATTCATCCTCTGGGGTCTCCTCCCAAGCACACAAGTCCTTGGGGAGGGAAGGAAAACCATGTGAGACAGTCGTGTGTGGTAAATCTTTAAGAAGACAGTGGTCCAGGGAGGAAAAGGGCTCTGGTTTGCAGTGTTTGCCACTTTCTATAGTGAAATACTCCCACCACAGCCACTGTCAAGCTACCAAACAGGACGCTGCTGAACGCGGAGCTGGGAAAAGATGGGCATAGTCAGCACACCACCAGCTAAAGAAGCAGTGCCATGGAGGGCGGGCACCAAGCTGGGGTGGGGGGGCAGGGGCACCTTCCTGGCTCTCCCCACCTACCCCATTTGTCTTGCTCAGGCTCAGGCCCCATGTCCCAGAATTCACTCAGCGTTGCCCTTCTCTTACTGTGTCCTAGATTAAGCATCTTTTCTCTTGTTATAAAAGTTTCTGAAATAAACGCTCCATGTACAATGTAGAAAACTAGGAAATAGTGAGTGAGTCAAAATGAGGAAACTAAAAGCACAACTTTCCCTGTATAAGTGCATTGTTACAACTTTATAGAAAGTTGAAACAACACATGCAGTTGAACAACACAACCAGTTCTGGAACCTGCTTTCCTATCTCAGCAATATACAATGAACATCTTTTCACATCAAAAACATGGACCAACACGGATGTTATTAATGGTGGCCTGAGTCCCATCGTAGGAGGCTCCAGGACTAATTTAACCAATGTCCTGTTGCTGGACACCTAGGCCACTGCTAGTTGTTTTCGGCTGTAAGAGAAACCACATTGCAAAGCCATCCACACACATAAAACACGGCCGCAAGCCTGCTCAATGATTTTTCTTAGAATTAGTTCCCCAAAACAGGATTACTAGGACAAAGAGTTTGCCGATTGTCAGGTTTTTGAGACATACTGCCAACGTGTATTTGGCCTTTTCCTCCTTAAATAAGCACTGAGTGCCTCAGGTGACCTAGCTCTGAGCTAGGTATTATGAGAAAGATGAGAAAACGGACTTGGACTTTGACTCTCAACCTTCACACCGTGAACTCCACAGTGACAAATGTTACCACTGTTGTGCCCCTTGGGGGCTGGCACATAATGACAGCTGAGTGAATGAATGAATGAATGGATGAACAAACTACGGTATGATGGAAGATGCTAAATGAATCCCAATCTCAGAGACAAAAACAAGTGGACACAATAAGGACCCAGAGTGTAGCATGAAGGAGGCGGTGGGAGCTAGGAAAGGTGAAAGGACAGCAGGGACCAACTCCCACCCACAGCCCACAGCTCAGCGCTCTGACATGGGGTCTTCCTGTCCAGAGTCATAGCCCCAGAGGAGCCTCCAGCCTAGAGCTAGGATGAGTTTCTACTCCAACTGCAGATAAAACTCTGATTTCCTTTTACACTGACATGTAAATCTTATTTTAGGAAGACTGATATTCATGGACAAAAATTTCTAAAGTCTGTGGGTCTCTTTTTTAATGTAAATAAAACGTTTCCTGCTCAAAGATGAAGTTCAGGAAAATCAAATCAAATTGCATTTGCCTAAGCCAGGAAATATACTGATATAAACTCGGGGGAATCTGAGGCAACCCCACCAGGCCCCACCCAGCCCTACTCTGGATTCTGTCTGTGGGTACAGGGCTTCAAGCTTCTTGCCCAAATTTCCAGGGTCAGCCTGACCACCAGCTACATAACCACCCTTCTTCCCTGGTCAGAAACACTGCCCAGAGCTCAGGCTCACCTCCTCCAAGAATCTCTCCCTGACCACCCTGGCCCTGGACTTACGTTAGCCTCATTTGCAGCAGCGTATTGCCAAAGAAAGACGACTTAGGATCAAATCCCCATGTGCCATGGTTTGCTGTGTGACCCTGACAAATTAAGTAACCTCTCTGTGCATAACAATCCTGCAAGGTAGCTCTGAGGATAAAATAAGAAGGTGTTTATAAGGCACATGGTCCTGAGCCCAATACTCAGGTGCCTGGCAAAGAAAAATGATCCTACAGCATAATGTGTTGCCCCCAACTGTACTCTCAGCCCCTTTAGGCAGACCCCCTATGTCTCCTCTTTCTCCTACCCTCCAGCTCACTTGACACAAGACTACACATATCAGTGACACTAGAAACAACAATCACTTAACGCTCTTCACACACATTATCTCATTTATGTTTAATCCTCCCAGTGACCTGACAAAGGGTGATGGTGCCCATTTCACAGATGGCGAAACCAGGACCTAAATGATTTTTTTTAACTGGGCTAAATTATACAAGCAATGGGAAGTAGAGCTCAAATTTGCAGCCAAAGCTCACGTGGCTCCAAAGCTCACACGCTACCACCGACCCAACATGCCTCTCAGCCTGTGCTGAACAAATGGTAATTGATGGCCTGAGGTTCCCAGGCCTTCTGTACCGCCTCAGAAAAGCCACAGCTGATGGGGAAGGTGGGGTTGAAATGACTCCTCTTTTTGCAACCCTCCAGAGACCAGTCTGCGAGGTCAGTGTTGGGGGGTGTCAGCCTAGGTCAGTCACCCACGCTCCCCAGGGCCTGGATTCGGCCTCTCAGTCTTGGTTCCACATCCATAAAGTGGGGGTAATAAAATTCCCATTTGTTCTGAAGACAAAGTGAAATAACACAGGTAAAGTGCTTAGCCCAGTGCCCAGAACATAGTGAGAACACTAAAAAAGACTATTGTGTCTATGCCCCCAGCAAAACCATTCAGGGTTGGGATGTTTCCTGAAAATTCCCTTTCTGGGGACCCACCTGCCTGGGCCTTAACACTTGGAGGGCTCCAGGCCCCCCAGGCTGCCCTCCTGCTTAATCCCGTCTCTCCTGAGGTTAATATCCCTGTTCATATATATATTTCATTTCATACAGTCGCCCCTGCATGGTCTCGTTAACCAGAAACATGCAGCATATAAATGTGAATTTACGATGGGGTCTGGCTCCCACATCCTGTTTCGGTGGCAACACTGGGTTCTCACCCACCAGCTGTCCAACTCTGATGGAAGGTGACAAAGCCGAGGGCACACTCTGCCGTGCACGGAGGGGCCGAAATAACACCCCACACAAAGGGGTGCGTGGAAGCGGCCCACTGAGCGCTGGGGACGTGAAGGTGGGCACCAGGGCCACGGGGTCAGGGAACATCAGCCTGGGGCCCCCGCCCCTCACTCGGGGGAGAAGGGAACAGCATCTGCCCAGATCTGTTTGCTGTTTAGGGTGGGAAGAAAGGAGGGGGTGAGACCAGAATCCCACTCTCTCGCCTTTTTTCCACTTTCACTTAAAGAATAGCACCATAAAGTAGAGACTAATATTTTTTTATGACCCCTTAACAACTTATCCTCTGTGCTAACATACTATAAATAAATGTCAGTACCTTGTTATACATGTGGTTTATCTTAGACACAAGCAAAGAGGAAACCGAGTCTGTTACTGAAAACTGGTGTGTGTGTGCATGTGCGTGTGTGCATGCGCGCATGTGTGTGTTAGTGTTTTCATTACATTTTGGACCCACAGACCAGCCTCCATCTCTTTCTTCATATCAAAAGCCCCAAGTCTTCCACAGGGATGAACTGTAATGACCATTTCCTAACATGCTGTAATTCCACAGGGATGTCCCTGGGGTAGGGGCAATCATAATACTTTGCAGTTTAAGGAGTCAATACTTTTAATAAGTCTGATTTGGGAGGGGGACATTTCACTGGCACAGATGTGCCCCTCAGCTCAGCCCTGCTGCCCACCCACCGTGGGTAGAACGCACATGGAGGCCTTCAGGGGTCCCTGAGCACCTCCATCTGGCAGCTGATCTCCCCAAGGCAGGCCTTACATCATCCAAACTTGCCCAAAGTTCCTGAGAGGATGATCGTCTCGGGGTAGGGCAGGAGTCTCCCTGGGCTCGCCCTCCTGAGCCGTCTGGTCCCCAGAGCTGGCAGGGCCTCCCCACACCTCCCCTGGGAGCTTGGCCAAGTCACACCTCCTGTCACACCGAGTGTGACCGATGCTTTTCTTCACATCAACCCCCTTCTTTTACTTAAATACCTTATCTTCTAGCCTCCTTCTAAGCAGCGCTACTCACAAAATCACACATTTGGTGTGCTAGGAACAAATTTCTAATAGCTATTAGAATAAACATATAAAGTAACATTTTCCTAATTGTGGAATAAATATATAAGTATGGACCAAAAAAACTCATTCACCTGTCAACCACCTGTACCACCACAGGACTCAGGAACGCAGAATGTCACATTCTGAGGACCACAGGCATGGAAAGTGCTGGGCGACCTTTGATAAATAAATGAATGGGGGGGGCACACCTGTTCATTTCCTCCCACCCCAAAAGTGCATTGCAGTTGTCCTACGTGGAACCCCAGAAAACCACGCAGCCCATTTAAGCTCATTTAACGGTCATGCTGAGCACAGGGTGGCAGGGGATACGCCAACTACAAACTCTCCCCCAGCTTTCAGCTCGTGGGCCTACCGCGGCCTTGAGCGGGGGACGGAAAATCTGGACAAGTAAGCTGCTTCCCAAGTGTGCCCGGTCACCCCCTGCACCAGGCAGAGCCCGAGCACGTGGGCCACACCAGCCTGAGACCACTTCCCAGTGCAAGCATCCAGCTGGGCCAGGGAGCACCAGCCTCAGGAAGACGCAGGGGGAGCCCCACCAAAGGCAAGGCCCCAGAAAGGGCCAGGGGGACAGCAAAGGACGCAGCAAAGGATGAAGGCAAGCGGCCTGCAGCCCCCAGGCCCCGAGGCCGGCACAGAGCCCTGGAAAAAGGCTCCTGGCTGGGTAGAGGGTATACTGAGCCCTTCCTACCCGCAACCGCATCTGTCTCATCCCACAGTCCTGAGAGGCTCAACACTTGCCAGATGTGGCCGCCCATGGGGACCGAGTTCATTTTCCTCCCGTCCTGTGATAATACTTGGCTGTGTTTATTTAACTTTCTGCTTTGGATGGAGGAGAGATGGGCCAGGAAAATCAGTTTGGCTCCCTTGGATCAAAACATAGCAGCCCACACATCATGCGAGGACACCCACACAGAGAAGCTCCCCCTGCCCCACCCGAAAAAGCACATCTGGCCCACTGCTGGCAGGGGCCAGCCCAGACCCTCGGGCGGCTGCTCCGTGCAACTCAGGGTAGGCTGAACTGTTGCACACGGCCCACGTGCCCTGCCAGGGCCAGGCTCCTCGCAGTATCCCAAGCAGCTCTCTCAACCAGGCCGAGAAGCTCAGAGAGCTTTCCGGTGACACAAGGTGCAGCTCGTGGGGAGTGGAACCAAAATTCACAGCCAGGTCTCCCTGCCCCCAGACCCTGAGGAAGGTGAGAGAAGGATGGATGGCAGGAAGAAAGGAACGTCCATGAGAAAGGCTCCCGAGGCCCCAGGTCTCCATCCTGCACCTGCGCGTACAGATGTGACTACTTCTCCTGCCTCTGCACGCGCCCTGGCTTCTGGGTGGGAAAGGGGGCCCTCTTGGTGGGTTCATACAGCCAGAGAGAACCATCCATGCTCCCTGTTCTTGTGGACTAATTTCAGTGCCTCTACCGAGGCCCATGGCCCCCGAAGCATGCTCCCAAGGCGGGCAATAAGGTCCAGGAGTCTGGAGCGGGACTGGCCACCAGGGCCTCATAGCAGGGCAAACACGGGAGCTCCCCCACTGCCCGTCAGGCAGGCTCAGCCATCCAGCTGGCAGGACCCGGCCGGCCCTTTACTCGGGCCCCGTCTCACATTCGCCCGCAGCCCGCAGCCCAACCCCTTCTCTTCCACTCCCGGCTCCGTCCCTCGCTGAGAGAGGCACCCACAGGTCCAAACCCTGCCCCGGTCCCACCCCCTTCCTAACCCCCTCGTTGACCCTGGGGATGTGCACCTTGAAGGCCCGGTCGACCCCGGGGGAAACACACACGGGAAGAGTCTCACGGATGCCCAGGGCAGCCTGGGGCCACTCGGGCAGGGGGAGTCCTGGGGACCCGCAGAGTAGTCTGGAAGCGGGGGCACACCCCCTTGCTCGCGGGCTCCTCGCCCCACTGTGGACGGCCACCGAGGGGCCTCTACAGCACAGAGCTCAGCCCGAGGGCCCCCGGTCCTGCCCTGCCACACCCAGCTCTCTGGTCTAGGTGCCTCGGTTTCCATTCTTATTCATGCTTCTGCAAGGAAGCTCATTGCTGTATTTGGCCTGTGAGGTCTCCCCATCGGGCAACTCCAGTAGTTGAGAGCACAGGGTTGGTAATCGGGCAGACCCTGGCTCCGAGGCCTGGCTCTACCACTAACGAGCTGGGGTAGAACCCAGCAGTGGTTTACGGCTGTTCTCGGTTTTCTCACAGGTCAAATGGGGTGATACGAATATCAAGCCCTCAGAGGTACTGCAAGGCAATGACATGACACGGGAGGATGCAGAGCATGGCATCAGATGTTCAGTAAAAGCCCAATAGATGGTGCCCACCAAGGGGCAGGGGTGGTGGTGGTCTTAGCTTAAGAGACCTCTCCACAAACAAAGCCGTGGCGTTCGCATGGAGCTTTACTGCATTCGACACACCTTCACACCCTGAAGGAATCACATTTTCTTCTTGAGGGTGTTGGGTCAGGATGGGCAACCCCATGTGTCACATGTTACAGAGGAGAAAGCTGAGGCCCAGGGAGTGGAGAGCCTGCGGGTCACACGCGGGTGTCCCGCCCAGCCCGGACTCCAAGGCTGGGCTCTTTCCAGGGACCTGCCAGAGCGCCCTTGCTGTTAGCATTGCCCACTGCGTTAGTCACTGCCGATGACACACTCCGGTTTGGGGGTGTGGAGGAACAGGCAGCGCCCCGAGAAGCTGATGCAGCCGGCACTTCCTTACTGGAATGGAGAATGGGGCAGTGGTCATTTCAACGGTCCCCTGGGCCCCTCTTCAGACCTGGAGGCCCCAGAGCACCCCCAGGACAGGGAAATCACCCTGAAGCCCAGCCCGGCCCTGCCAAAGAGATGAACGTACCCAGGCCAGATGGGCACCAAAAGACCTGAGGGCCAGGCAAAAACAGAAGCCTGCAGCCCCTATTCCCAATATTCCAGCCCAGGGAGCCCCCCATGGGAGCCGAGGTCAAGACTCTAACTTACCTGCCCATGATGGATGCTTGAGCTCCTAACAGAAGACGGTGCCAGTTCTCCACATGGCCCGGTACCCACCAACAGACCCCCACACCCGCCCTGCAGCCCCTCCTCATTAGGTTAAAAAGAGTTCTCTGGAAACCAGATGCTCTGGAAAGGCATCTGGGCCAGGCACAAACCCCACGATAGGCACCCCACCCCCAAACCTTCTGAGAGGCGGGCAGTGTAGTGGAAAGAGCCCAGACGTGGAACCCAGCAGGCCTAGGTGTAAGTCCTGCACCTCTGACTCAGTGTACACATCTGTAAAATGGGAGAAATACCAGCCCCTACTCATCGTCAGACAGTTATAAGCATGATAAGCTCAGTATAAGGCTTAAAAGCACCCAGAAGCCCACTGAAAACCCGTGATAGGTAGAGAGCAGAATATCATCAGGGCGCCCCAGGTGCCAGGCACAAGGCTAAGCACTTTGGGGGCAATCGTCTGTTTAATCCTCATAGCCCCCTTATCCTGTTTCCCATGAGAAAACCGAGGCTTAAGAATCGTAAATGACTTGCCCAAGGTCACACAGCTGCAGATTAGGAAAGCCAGCCGCCCAGCTCTGTCTCCAGAGACAGCACACCGCTGCTATTCCAATCATCGCCACTCTTGCTGTCGTGCTGTCACCTTCAGAACAACCTTCAGAGTCCTCTGTCTGCATCCAGGGCCTGCCACCAGCCAGCCCCAGTCCCTCTGCCCCTGAAGACCCTTCCCTAGCTTATGCATCCATGCTCCAGCCCATGCATCCACACGCCCTCCTGCTCCCATCACCTAAAATGCCCCCCTCCACGTTGGAGGCCTCACCTGAACTCTACTATCCAAGAGGCCGTTCCAGACCCCTGGGTAAATAGAAACCACCCCCTCCCTCCACCCCTCCTCCTCTGGTTCCCCCAGTCCTCTCTCACCACACTCAGCTGGGGTACTTGAGCACGTGAGGCTGCCCTAGGTTGTGAGCTCCTCCAAGCCAGGGCCCCATCCTGCCTCCTTCTCTGTCCTCACCCCCAGCCAGGGCCTTGCCTCGGCAGGCAATCACTACCAGCTGGTTAAAGTGAAGTCACCCCAAGCCCTTGGCTTTTTACCCTTTTTAACTCCCCAGATTGTAGGGGAAAAAAATTTAAAGGCACGTGGGCGTACAAAGAAAAATAAAACTGTCCCAGGATGCCCCTCCTTGCAAATGTTGCTGGTACTCTGCGGCAGCTGGCCTTATGGAACACTTTCTATGCATTACATTTCCCTTTTTTTTTTTAAATAGAAGTGGAACCCCAGTTGTGTCCTCACAGCCCTCGGCTGTGCAGGGTGGCTCTGGAAAGCCAGCTGCGAGAAGTCCACGGGCCCACGGGGAGGTGGCCAAAGAGGGGCGCCAGGGTAATGGGGGGTCTCGAAACCACATCTTAGGAGGGAAAGTGAAGGAAGAGACACTGTTCAGCCCAGAGGGGCAAGCGCAGGGGGACCCCAGAGCCGTCTTCAGGCATCTGAAGCGCTGTCACAGGGAAGAGGGACAGAGCTTGCTATGTGGCCTCAAGGGGTCAAACCGGGACCAACCAGTAGAAGTCACTACAGGGAGATTTCAAGAAGGAACAGATAGGATTCTTTCAGCAGAGGCTACGAGGGAAGGTCTGCTCAGGAGGTAGTGAGGCCGCTGGCATGGGAGGGGGTCAAGCAGATAGAGAGACCCCTGGGGAATTTAAGGCTCAGATAGGAGAGGAGGTTAGAGATGACCTTGACCAGCTTTTCTAGACAAGGATCTCAAATGGCCACAGGGGGACCAGAGGTGACTATTGGGGGGGCGGGGGGAGAGTTGGGTTGTGAATGACCCACCTCCCAGCCAATCAAAGCTGCCACCCAGAGTATGCTCAGTGGGTCAGATCTTCTGGCTTTCCTGGGAAGGCCAGAGATCTGAATGTTTATATGAATCACTGCAATTTTCAAACAGGCCCAATAAACTTCTCACAGGCCAGAGAGCATCCTTGCACTGCATGCTGGAGACCCCTGGTCTAACAAGGAACTCACAGGGCACATGAGGCAGTTGAAAGGAAGGGGCCTGGAAGAGCCGCCGTCCCCAGAGGAACAGAATGGGTTAAGGCACGGTTTGGCTCTCTGCTCCACTCCAGGGCTGCAGCTGGCCTCCTAGCTCTGTCAGCTGCCCAGCCCCCGCCCAACCTGCCTGCCTTAGCCACCCAGCCTGGAACCCCAGATCTGGGAACAGGACAGCTGCCCTGGGGCCGGCTGGCCACAGCCAGCCAGGGAGAGATTCCGTTCCCCAGGCCCCGCTGAGAACCATTTGTTCATTTGGGATGGATGCCACAGGGGCAGCGGACCTCTGTCCCCGCTCTCCTCTCCCTCTTCCCCTGCACCTCCTAGCCTGAGAACAGGGAGAAGACCTCCCTGTGGCACAATCATTGAAACTGTGACCAGCATGACTGTTCACTGAGCATGAACACCAAGGAATGGACCGGGTGTTTAACACACAGTGGGCTCATATAATCCTCACAGTGACCCTTCGGGGGAGTTTTTAACCATCCTCACTTCACAAGTGAGGAAACCTATGCTCAGAGAGGTCAAAACACTCATCCACGGTCACACAGCCAACGAGTGGCAGAGCTAGGATTCAAACCAGCCTTATTGGACTCTCTAAAACCCCACGCCACACCACTGGGTCAGAGGGTCTTGGCTCCCAGGCATCCACGTACCCCCTCCACCTGGTTATGTTCTACAGGGTCCAAGTACCCAGTGCCTGACTGGGAGAGGACAGAGCCAGTGTACTGGTATAGACTGGGATGTACTAGGCTAAGATGTTGAGCCAATTCCCTCAGTTTCCCTGCCTGTCCTATGGGGGCTTCCAGACCAGATGACCAATGTCTCGTAGGAAATGGGTGGGTGGGGGGGGGCCCACTGGGGTTAAGGGCAGCAGCTGGAGGAGACAAGGCCCCCATGGCCCCCGGGGGTAACCTCAGGCTTGTCCCATCATCACTCCTGGAATTGAGCACCCCAGTGATTCTGATGTCTCCGCAAGTCAAGGGCCTTGGTTCCAGCACAAGACTCTTTATCCAAAGCAATAATACCTGGGAAATCTCAAGTTGGATGGGCTGGTTTAGTTTTTTCAAAAACACATTATGGGCTTCCCTGGTGGCGCAGTGGTTGAGAATCCGCCTGCCAATGCAGGGGACACGGGTTCGAGCCCTGGTCTGGGAAGATCCCACATGCCGCGGAGCGACTAGGCCCGTGAGCCACAACTACTGAGCCTGCGCTTCTGGAGCCTGTGCTCCGCAACAAGAGAGGCCGCGAGAGTGAGAGGCCCGCGCACCGCGATGAAGAGTGGCCCCCACTTGCCGCAACTAGAGAAAGCCCTCGCACAGAAACAAAGACCCAACACAGCCAAAAATAAATAAATAAATAAATAAATAAATAAATAAATAAATAAATAATTTTAAAAAAAAACACACATTAAAATAAATACACAGGTATTCAAACCTAAAATGTCCATGTGAGGATGCCCATTACCCTTGGTGCCCAAGGGGGCATGGGGGCAGGGGACAGGCTCCAGGGAGCTGGCCAGGTTGCTTCTTGATCTGATGCTGGTTACACAGATATGCTCACATCATGAAACTTCACTGAGCTGAACACTTATGACTGGTGTGTGAAACTTTAACAATAAAAAGCTAACTTAAAAAGCATTGAAGAAACACTAAATTAACTGATTTGTAATCACATCTAACAGACTGGAAAGTGAGAAAAGTTGAGGAGCTGTATAGTGTGCTTCTATTTGCATAGAGGAGGAGAGAGAAAATACATACATTGCTCACATGTGTGCACATACATGGAACTGCTCCTGAACTAGACACAAGAACCTAGTAACATGAGTGGCCTCCAAGGAGGGGAAGTGGGTGGCTTGGGGTGTATTTAACTTCGTGCCTTGTGCATTCATTAACAATTAATTTTTTTTCATGTTTATATGTATTCTACTTAAAGTCCCCTGCCACACCACCGGGGGTACCCAGACGCACTTTGGGAAGCAATGCTGTGTCATCCCCTCTTGGTCGCCTCCCCAGGTCTGGCCCTGCTAGGCTGTGGGACTTTGGGGAAACTCCTGTCCTTCTTGGCTCCTCTGTCCCTTTGTGCACTGCTACACGGGGTCTCCCCCAGGGGCCCTCCCATCCTGATGTCCTAGACGTCATGACTGGGTGAATCCGACCCGATGACCCAAAGCCAGCCTAATGGGCAACCGCCTACTCCGCCCTCAGCCCACCCTGACCCTGACCCCGGACCGCTAGACCTTCCAAGACAGCAGGACAACCTACCAGGGCCACATGAAGTCAGGCAGGGTGTGGCCCACTAGGTACCTACTGCCCCAGCCTCTAATTCAGCATGCTTCTTAGGCCCTAAGCAGCCATCTCTCACCCACTTGGACCTCGATGGACTGTCAGTCAAAATGCCCTGCCTTCCCCTGGGACACAGCCAGGCTAGATGCTCAGATCTGCTCAGAGACGGATCCTTGAGCAAAACAACACTGGACATAGAGCCAGCGGAGGCTCTTTGACTGCAGGGGCAGTTCCCTGAAGAGAACAGCCATCCCATCTTGCTCTGCTGATCTCCGAGGCTCCCCTGCCTGGGTCCTGTTTCTCCTTCTGTTCATTCCCCTTATCCTCCCATTAAACTCCCTTCCGACCTGAGCTGTCCAGAGTTCATTTCTGTCATGTGCAGCCACTGAACCCTGATGCACAGGAAAGCAGCACAGTAGCTGAGATCATCGGGATGGTCCCACCAACGTCCCCCACCCAGAAACCCACCCCCAGAAAGCCCAAGCGCTCCCCAGACAGGAACCAGGGGTCCACACGCCTCCTACGCACCTAAGCAACTTGGAAAGTCCAGCGCAGACCCCACTTGGGCTTCCCCGGGAGAAGCTGAAGGAAGCAAGCAAACACCTCCGCACTCAAGGACATCAGCAGGGTTAGCTGAAGCCCCACCACCTCCTCCTGGAAAGCCCAGAGGACGCAGGACGCAACACTACCGGCAAAAGTGTGAGGCTGTGCCCATGGTCTAGCTGAGGGCTGCCAGGGGCCGAGATCTGGGGCAGAGAGGGCCCTGGGCCATGGTCACAGCCTGACCCTCAGCAGCTGTGGGACCTTGGGCCAGCCTCGTAACCCAGCCCTTTGAAGCGCCACCTGTAACCTGGACGTGACTAATCTGCCTCCCCAGGGTGTAAACGAAGGGCCCAGCATGTCCTGAGCCCTGCTAAGTTATATTTAAATTCTGCCAACCATGGTGCAGGGTCTGGAGGGCAAACAAGGACAGAGGCATGATTCCCTCTCTCGGGTGGGCAGCCTAAGGTTCAGGCAGGAAACATGAGTGGTCCTGAGAACTACCAAAGCCTCCCCCCAAACCTCCATGTTTCTCCTAAACAACCGAATTAACTGGCTTGGCTATACAATTTGATCCAGACACTTTTGTAAGCCGATATCATAAAAAATTTAAAATTTTTTAAATAAACACACACACACACAAAGAGCTCACAGACTGACAGGCTCAGTACCCCATTTCTCCACCCCCTTTGAACCCAGGAGCATGGGCCAAGACGGGGCTCTGACGGAGCGAGGCATAGT
The DNA here is from genome assembly GCF_028021215.1 of Eschrichtius robustus. Taxonomy (NCBI): domain Eukaryota; kingdom Metazoa; phylum Chordata; class Mammalia; order Artiodactyla; family Eschrichtiidae; genus Eschrichtius; species Eschrichtius robustus. The sequence goes on along the minus strand of NC_090842.1, from coordinate 34,889,506 downwards.
GTGTGAGCAGGAAGCCGGGAGAAGGCCAGACTTCCCTGGGAGTGTGGATGGCCAGGGAGAGGGATGGGGCAGGAGGGGGCTGGGTCTCTTACGAAGCAGCCACAGAGCAGTGGTCTCCATTCTGCAGCTGGGCATCTCTCCTTCACAGGTACAGAACGCCCCCTCCCCAGCCAACGCAGGTAGAGCAGCGCGCTGTCAGGGCCTCAGGGTCTGGAATGAAACAAACCCAGGCCCACAGCTGGGTGACCTTTGGCAAGTTATCCAACCTCTCTTAACCTCAGTTTCCTCATCTGCAAGACGGGGGAAGAGCACCTACCTCGGTGGGAGAATAACGTTGCTTAGTAAAGGTAGCCATTATTATTTTTCTTAAATTAATTTTTATTGGAGTATAGTTGATTTACAATGTTGTGTTAGTTTCTGCTGTATGGCAAAGTGAATCAGTTATATCAATACATATACATATATCCACTTTTTTTAGATTCTTTTCCCATACAGGTATTATTAATAAAACTATTATTAACCCTTCCCTGCCCTGACACCTCTGACCACTCCTGGAAAAAAAAAAAAATAAGAAGCCCCTGGGCAACAACTGGACAAAGACAGATCCTGATACGGAGTCAGAACAGGAAGTACTCTGGGAGTTTCCCAACCTTTGTTAAGCAATGGAGCTCCCTGACCTTTCCATGAGAAGGCTAATGCATAACCTTAATTCATAAAAGAGGAAAGAGAACTGGGGGCCCAGCACCCCACTTCTCAGCCTCTGTCTGGCTAGTTCATCCAGGAACAGTGGGAAACCACTGATCCAGTCTAATGTCCCACTGGACAGATGGGGAAGCTAAGGCACAGAGAGATGGTGTAACTGGGGCAAAGTCACACAGCAAATAGGAAGCAGGGCTGGACCAGGAGCTGTCATTGCCACAGCTCATTTAACCCTTAGAGTGCTGGCACTGCTTGAGGCCTCCAGGGCCAAACAGGTAACAGAGAGGGATGAAGAGGGCTCATTGTGATACAACAGGGGGCAGTGGGAACTGTGGCCTTCTACAGCACACGTGACCTTGTGGAAACGCACAGAGCCAGCCAACCCCTGCTGTGCAGAAACCAGAGCCAGTGCTGCCAGATCTTTTGATGACTTTGAAGAAATACTCTAAATCTGGATTTTTGTACAAACTTTCCTGAATTTTAAGTGTTACATTCTAATTCCAAACAAATTTTAAACCTGAGCAGCCAATAAAACAAAATATTCTGGCCCTGGATGTGGTCCTTGGATAACCAGTTTGCAACCTCCATTCCAGTATTTCAGCGTAGGTCCTGAGTATGTTTTTTGACATTGAGTCAAATGACATGAGAGGACTTCCCTGGTGGCGCAGTGGTTAAGAATCCGCCTGCCAATGCAGGGGACACGGGTTCGATCCCTGGTCCGGGAAGATCCCACATGCCGCGGAGCAACTAAGCCTGTGCGCCACAGTTACTGAGACTGCGCTCTAGAGCCCGTGCACCACAACTACGGAAGCCCGCGCACCGAGAGCCCGTGCTCCAGAACAAGAGAAGCCACCGCAATAAGTCCGTGCACTGCAACGAGGAGTAGCCCCTGCTCACCACAACTAGAGAAAGCCCACGCGCAGCAATGAAGACCCAACGTAGCCAAAAAGAAAATAAATAAATACATTTTTTAAAAAATAAAAAAATTTTTAAAAGATAGCTTATCCATGATACTGCTGGGAATTGATTTTCACATTCTTTAAAAAAAAAAAAAAAAATGACATGAGAGGTGCTTGGAAGGTATCTTCCCCTACAAATCAATGTCATACCCAGGTGGCTAAAATTCTACCATTAGCTATTCATTCCTTTGAGTCAACAGTGCTTTCCCAGGATATTCTTTTAAAGAAGATTCCAAACAGTTCATTGTAAATGTCTTTGTCTAGAGGAGAGACCTGAGCAACATTTCAGTCCTGGAAAAACAGAAATTAGTAATAACCACAACAATAATAAAAAACAACAACAGCAATAACTAACCCAAACTGAGCAATAACTATGCTTGAGGCACTCTCCCAAGTGCAGGGGGACACAGTTGTCTGGAAAGGTTTCCGAGAGGGAAGAAAAGCACATGTGTATTTTAGATAAGAAGCTGCTAAGGTCCCCCCAAAATACCATCCCCTCGCTGAGATCAGACACTTGGTGTCTTTCCAAAAGAGAAGCATCCACCACATTTGTGATCTCGAAATAAGTCTGGCATCTTCCAGGGACAAAACTTTCAGCTGCCAAATAGCTGGGGCTCGGCTAAGGCTCCAGCCACCTGACGTTCTCTGCGGGGAGGGTGCATGGAGTCCTGGCAGTGGGGAGGGGAGGGCAGAGGGAGGCAGGGGAAAGTTTATCTCGACACTTTTCCCTAAAATGCTGATCTTAGGTCTAGACAACAGAAAAGATGCCGCTAAAATTACTACGAAGTCTTTCCCCCAAAGGCATTTGGTTACATCTGATTTTAAAACACTTGCAGAAAGTCCACTCTCTTGGCCCATCCTGGGCCTCCAGATGAGGGCTCTGGTAGGAGCCTCCAAGATTACCAACTCAATAAAGAGAAGCGGAGGCCTGGAGAGGATTTGCCAGGAGGCAGAGCAGGAACTGGAACGTGGATCCCCAACCCCGAACCAGGGTGTGGGCCCCAGAGCCACAGGGACCACCACGTGCCTTAGCCTGAATGAGAAGAGCTGGGTAGAGCCATGCTGGCAGGGAAGGGCATTCTCAGGCTGAGCTATGACCCTGGTGGTAGGAGAACTGGGGAAAGAGTAGTTCAAGAACAAGAGAAAATAAGTTTAAAAGAAGACCACCGGGGGACTTCCCTGGTGGCGCAGTGGTTGAGAATCCGCCTGCCAATGCAGGGGACAAGGGTTCAAACCCTAGTCCAGGAGAATCCCACATGCCGCGGAGCAACTAAGCCCACGCACCACAACTACTGAGCCTGCGCTCTAGACCCCGAGAGCCACAACTACTGAAGCCCGCGCACCCTAGAGCCCGTGCTCCGCAACAAGAGAAGCCAAGGCAATGAGAAGCCCACGCACGGCAAAGAAGAGTAGCCTCCGCTCACTGCAACTAGAGAAAGCCCGCGAGCAGCAACAAAGAACCAACACAGCAAAAGAAAAGAAGGCCACCAGGCCATCCACTTATCCCAGTGGTTGTTATCTGCACATGAAGTTTTAACCCAACTGTCCTCTAACCCTATTAGATAAGTACATAGCAAAGCATGGTTATCTCCATTTTTATCAAGGTTCAGAGAGGTTAAGACACTAGTCCAGGATCACACAGCTGGTAGTACCAGCTCTTCTATCCGCCAACCTCTCTAACCTCGGTTCGCAAACCTCCCTTCTCTGTGCTCCAACACACTGGCCTTTCCTGAGTTCATCAAATGTGCCAAGCCCTCCTGGGGGTGATGAATTGTACACCACTATCAACATCACTAACACCCTCCCACATGCCAGGCCCACCATCTCCACCAAGTTACTCATAGTTCACTCTCAGCTCTATCATCCCTCTTCCTGGGAAGCCTTCTATTAATCTGAAGTCCAATTCCGCTACTCCTTGACATACCCTCCCCCGAGTCGCATTACAGCATCATATTCACAGCCACCTTCCCTCTACAGCAAGGCTGCATAAAAGTCACCTGGAGGCACTGTTAAAACTCAGAGAGTCTTGGGCTCCACTCACAGAGATTTCTGATTCAGCAGGTCTGGGGTGGGGCCTGGGAGTCTGCATTTCTAACAAGTTCCCAGGTGATGTTGCTGCTTATCCTGTGCTATCCAGTCCAGAAGCCACAAGCCTCGAGTGGCTATTTAAATTAAAATTAATTAAAATTAAATACAGTTTAAAACAGTAGCTCTTCAGTCACACTAGGCACATTTCAGGTGCTCAATAGCCACACGTGGCTCATGGCTACCATACTGGACAGCACAGACCTAGAACATTTCTTTCAAAAGTCCTGTTGCACAGTGCTGGTCTAGACACCAAAGGGCAGGTACTGTTGTTAATCATAGGCTCATCTGTGTGAGTATTTGATTACTGGTATCTCTTCCATAAGACTGCATTCCACGGAGGACAGGGCCTAATATTGGATGAAGGGTGGATGGATGATGGATGGATGGTGAGGACTCTGGAAGGGGCAGCGGGGACCCGCCCCCCCCACCCCACCCCACCCCCCCCCGGTGGCCTAACCCCACTCTGGGGGGCAGGCTCCATCAGCTGATGGATTGGCGAAGCTTTACACTTCACCACCCCGACTGTCCTGCTAGAGCATATGCCCTCCACTCAATCCCATAGCCCGTGTCCCTAAATATGAGCAGCAGAGGACGGTCCCCCAGGTGCCAAATAACCATGCTTAACTGAGAGCAAAGCTGTACTGGAAAAGAAAGTCAGCTCTTAGCTGCCCTGACTATTCTGAGTTCTTCGATGCCTAGCAAACAAGCGCCAACAATCTGCCTTTAATAGCCCCAGTTCTGACTGTCTTCAAGACATTTCTTTCCAACTAAGTAACCCAAATAAATTTAGCGACTTTTTTTTATAAGGAGAAATAATTAAAGAACAGATGGTGTTGCTTACTTTGAAATTTTTGCTCTAAAATAGATTTTGTGGGCACCTTGGTTGGAGTTCAGCTCCCCCCGCTTCATCCGTGTGTCAGAAAAGGAGATCAGCTCACTAATTACCTGGCTGTCTTTTCTCCACAAGATCCCAATTTAAGAATCTCGTTTCATTCTAAGAAAATTAATTCAAAATGCCAAATAATTTAAAAATGTATTAAGATTCCCCTTAGACTAGAAAGAGGAAAGGAGCTTTCATTTGTCTGCTAAAAATCACCTTGGGTAGTCGGAGTGAAGTTTAGCCCTTAAGACTTGATCCCCAGAATTGAGATTTTGGCAGAGCTATTGGTTCCATACGTCCACAAAATGTTTCATTTAAAATATATGTGCTTTTATATTGGTCTCTGACCATGTCTATGCCATGGTCTCTAACCGCTCCACGCATTTTCCCAACCCTTGGAGTCCTGTTCTCCTCGGAAGCTAGACTCTTTTATTTGCATTGTAGGTAACCTATTTCCAACATGCCAAAACCTGTTCACTTTCAAAGCCACTTTTGGAGACTTTATAGCCTGAAATGGAATAAAATTTAAATTTAATAAAATTTGAGACCCGAACCAAAAAAAAAAAAAACAAAACATGAACTGGTTTAAAAGCCAGCTACCCAGACGTTGAGGAAAATATTCTGAGAAAGCCCCACAGGGCGGAGGGGGAGAAAACCAGACCATCGTTAGCCTGCCAAATGTCATTTGGGGCTGATTTTAGAGGAGAACCAGAGCTGGGGATGCAATGCAATTATTTAAATCCAGAAAGAAAAATGTTTGCTCCGAAATTTGGCACCAGCTGACTGCCTCTGATTCTTCTCGTTTTCAACCAATTCCACGCACGGGTGGGGAAGTTTCCAGCCAGAAGGGCATACCGGACAAGGCTGTTACACCTGGCCTGGACGTGCAGCTTGCAAGCTGCAAGGTCCTGGCATTTTTTTATCGGATGAACTGAGTTTCGCACTAAAGCATTGTGGGGTAGCGAATCACATTTTTCTTTAACTCACAGGTTGTAACAAGAGGGGATTTTCTCCCTTCCTTTGTTTCTCTCCGTCTCTGCCTTTGTCCCTGGCTGGCAGCCCCCCTCTGCCCCTACCGCGCGCTCTCTCTCTTTCCCTCCCCCTGGCTGCCGGTGTGTGAAGCCCTCCTCTGGCTGTCACTCAGGCCCCTTTGTGGGCTCCACAGGCCTCAGGGTATTACAACCTCCCACAGCCCCAGGCCCTCCGCAGCCTAGGAGGCTGTGCTCAAAAGACACGCTGCGCTCAAAAGCCGCCGGCTGGCCAGGAGTTTGCTTTGACACCCACTAAAGGGCTCCGGAAGATGCACCAAATGCCCTCGGATGGTTTCCTCCCTACCCCAGAGATGGTTCCGTGGAGAAAACCAATCGGCACCACGTGCCTGTCCTATTAGGGGGAGAGCTGGGAAAGAAGAGCAAGACAGAGCGCTCCAGCACTCCCTGGCTGGCAAGCTGATAAATTAATTCCAACAAGAGTGTGGCAGAAACTCTGGGGTTGGGGGCCAGCACCCGATACACAGAATCATGGGTGCATTTGGGCTGAAAAGTCACTCGTTGGTTTAGGTCATCCCTGCAGGAATTTTTGAAGACAAGTTAGTTCAGGCCAAGAGGCTGCTGCTGCCTCATCTTCTCTCCTGCTCGGCCCCCTGCTAGGTCAGAAGGGATGAGACCCACACTGTTAGTGAGCACAGCTTTTCTAGCACCTTCCATCTCCCTGCTTCCCTTACTCCCACCCCTCAGCCCAAAGCTCTCCCCTGCTCTCCTTTCTTCTCAGCTATCCAAGTCTTTCTTCGTTTAGAGGGTCAGAGCCTTCCTTCTCCAGGAAGTTTGCCTGGGAGAATAACAGCAGGATTGTTTGCTGCAGGCTAGTAAGCCTGTTCCATCTCACGGCCTCCTCAAAGCAACCTTCCTAGATGAGATACTACTGCTATCCCCATTTAGCAAATGAGAAAACTGAGGCTCAAATGGGTTAAATGACTTGCCCAGCTAGACAGCTGCAGAGCCAGGATTTAACTGTTTCTCCAGAAACGTGAATGGATCCTCAATCCCTCTGGATGACCGACACTGTGGACCCTCTGCCAGCAAGGCCTTGCCCTGGGGTGTGGCGCAGAAGAGGGGATTGGCAGCACTGAGTCACCCCCACTCTCTCATCAGACCACCCTGGTGACTAATGACTCGGCAAAGCAGAGAGGCCCCCCCGTGGGGGACGAGGCCTGCGATCGACCTTGAACTTAAGAGGCTCCAAGCTCTGACCAGCATCACTAATGGGCCGGGAGTAACCTGAGCCAGCCCTTGGATGGAAGCTCCGGGCACCATGGCTGGCTGGCCTGCCGGCGGCTGGCAACACTACCTAGATAAGAGCCTGACTTCTCCATTTCACGGGGCCTCTGTTCAGCGCTACCTTTTCTCATACAACAAAGCAGCTCCCGTTTATCAAGCGCTGACTGAGTGCCAGCGCTCTGCTAAGCACTTTACACACATTATCTTGTTTAATCTTCACTGCTGTGCAGAAAAACCGTGTTAATGCGGCATTCTAGGCAAGGAAACTGAGGCTCAGGAAGGACAAGGGCACACGGCTAATGAGCCCCGAGCTAGTATTTGAAAAGTCCTACGTTCTTCGCCACAGTCCCGTGCTACCTTTGGAAGGAGATTATGGCTGATTTGTTATCTTCCTTTCATTTTAATATATTTTCACAGCACACTGCATCACGCCAAAAGGGAAAAAAAGTTGTAACTTGATAGGAAGAGAAGAGGGGGAGGAAAAAATAAGGTTTGGAAGAGTGTTAATATTTTATTTGATGGGAAAACTTCACACACACACGTACAAGCACATGTGCATACATGTACCCATACAGACACACACACAGGCACAATAGCCTTAATCTGCTGTTTATTTGGGATTCCGTGATTGTCAAAAATTAAAAATTTCAAACGCTCATTTTTCTCCTCTAGGGTGTAGATCATCAGTTTCAAACTGCGCAAAAGGACCCAGACACAAATTCTTCCCTATCATGCTTCTAAGCTACCCAAGAGGCTTCTGAGCCCACAGCGAGGCACCATAGCCCTGGCCCAACATTATACAGGCTCCTTCACGTGTTTCTTCAGAGCCCTAGCATTGGTCCTGGAGGTGGAGATTAGAGCTCCCCTTTCCCAGATGAGGACCCTGAGCCTCCCAGGGGGTGAGGACCATGCCCACTGTCACTCAGCTTACAGGTGGCAGAGCCAGGTTCCCAACCCAGGTCCACCTGCCTCCAAAGCACTTCTAACCTGCTTCCAACGTCCACTCATTCCAGTCCTAAAGGAGGGCGGCTGCTGGGTGGTCCTGGGATCATCTGCAGAGATGTCCACCCAGCACTCGAGTGACGGGAGAGCATCACTGAAGTCCTCAGCCCTGGTCAGATTTCAGGGAGGCAGGAGCCCTGGGCTGGGAGACCTGGGCTCAAGGATAAACCTAGGAGGCTCACTTCCCCTCTCCGAGCCTTCCTAGTCATCAGATCTTAATTTTCCTGCAGAACAGGAGCTTTTCTGGGTCTCCTACACAGAAGGAAACCTGACCCCTTGCTCTCTCTCCCTGGACCCCATCTCTCCAGCAGACACCGAGATGCCTAGAAAAGGACCACGTTCTAGGTGCCCTGTAGCAGAGGCCATGAAACTCCGCCAGGCAGGCACCCTCACCCACCAGCAGCTGCCCCCCTCCTGGATGGAAAAGAAACTCATGGGTGGGTTTTTAAGCCTCGAAATAAAGTTTAAGTATTACGTGGAAATTACTAAACAAATCAAATCACTGTTAAGTGGATGTCATGGGCTTCCTCTAGACAATACGTTTAATGAAGATTATTGTCCTCTTGGTTATAGTTTTAGATTTGCATTTTATTATCAGAGAACCACTTATGCATTACTCCAGGATTTTCATTAGGTAAATAAATTTTTATGTGGATTTCATTATATTCCCTTGGCTGAAATCCTGGTCACTTAACAGCAGGAATGCTGCTCTGACATCCTGTGTGTCAATCAGGATGTAACTGTTTCCTCTGGTTGTTGAAAGTACTTTTTAAAAAATCTGGTGTTGATGGCAAAAGGAAAAGGGACAGGGTCATAACTCAGGGTAGAGTCTGTGTCCAAGTTCTTTCACTGAAACATACACACACAACTAAAAAGGAATTTTCTGTTTAAAGAGATATGTGTATGTGTCAAGATAGATAGATATATATATATATATATATATATATATATATATATATATGATGTATATAAACTTCATATTAAAGTGTTTTATACATAAAATATATATATATCTCATATACAATATTTTTCTGGTGTCTTCTTCACCCTGCTTTGGCCTGTCCAACATGAACTGCTGCTATAGCACCGAGACTAACAGGACTGAGGTGTAGACCAGTCCTGGAGAAATGAAGTTGAAAGAAACAAGCTTGGGGGAAGGCAGGAAGGAAGACAGTGGGGGTAGACATTCCTGGAACCGCAGCCATCAGCAGGAAAAAAAATCTTTTCTAAGAAGTCTAATATGAAGCAATTAAGCTAATTGGAATCTAGATTGTACCGGGTGCCTCCGGAAACTTGAGACCAGGGGAATCTCCTTGCTGGAAGAAAAAAAAAAAATCGCACCACTATGTGAATGAATGAGGGAGTGAATGAATGAAGAGGTTAAAAACTGACCTTAACATCCAGGTCTCATCCACCCGGCCCTTGAGACATAGGGGCCTCCAGGTGTTCCTTTTCTAAGGCCCAACAGGGTTTTAGAAGAATTTGCTAATAATAAAAACTCAGCTTATTAAAAAGGGCCGCCACGTGCCAGGGACTGGGCTGAACTGATGTGCATGATGGCATCCACCTTTGGTCCATCCAGCCCAAAGGACCAAGAGAGAACCTTCCAAGATGCTTTTCCTGAAAGTACAGCAGAGAGGCAAACATCTCGAAGTGGCCCAGGGAAGAACAGCAAGCAGGGTCCACAAAGCAAGCCTGAGGGAGGGTGGACGAGTCAGGCTTCTTGCTATGAGGATGCCCCGAATACCTTCACGTGGGTTTTCACGAGGACGGCCTTGTAGTATCTTGAATCTTAACTCCTGCCCAGAATCGGGATTCAAATGTTGAGGTCCCATTATCAGCTCTGATTATCTGTGTGATTTGGGGAAAGCCAGTAACTTCCCTGATTCTCAGTTTCTTGTCAGTGAAAATAATGGCACCAACTTCATAGAAGTATTTTGAGATTAAAAGAAAATTGACACAGACTGAAAGAAAATATTTGCAAATCATGTATCCAGGCTATATGGAGAACTCCAAAAATTCAACAACAAAAAAACAAACGGTCCAATTTAAAAATGGGTAAAGGACGTCAACAGACATTTCTTCAAAGAAGACCTACAAATGGCCAATAGGCACATGAAAAGATGCTCAACATCACTTATCATTAGGGAAATGTAAATCAAAACTACAATGAGATACTACCTCATACAATAGGATGACTACTATCCAAAAAAAAAACAGAAAATAACAAGTGTTGGTAAGGATGTGGAGAAATTGGAACTCTTGTGCACTGTCGGTGGGAATATGAAACGGTGCAGCCACTGTAGAAAATGGTATAGCCATTCTCAAAAAATTAAAAGTAGAATTACTATGTGATCCAGCAGTTCCACTTCTGGGTATATATTCAAAAGAATAGATAGCAGGGTCCTAAAGAGATACTCATACAGCCATGTTTATAGCAGCATTATTCACAATAGCCAAGAAATGGAAACAACCTAGCATGTATCGACAGATGAATGGATAAACAAAACATGGTACAACTATACAGTGGACTATTATTCAGCCTTTAAAAGGAAAGCAATTCTGCAATATGCTACAGCATGGATGAACCTTGAGGACGTTATGCTAAAGACAAATACTGTATGGTTCCATTTTTATATGAGGTACCTAGGTCAAATCCATTGAGACAGAAAGGAAAATGGTAGTTACCAGGGGCTGGGAGGAGGAGGGAGGTGGGGGTTATTGTTTAATGGGTAGAGAGTTTCAGTTTCAAAAGATGAAAGAGTTATGGAGATGGATGGTGGTGATGGCTGCACAACAATATGAATGCACCTATTACCTTGAACCGTACACTCAAAAATGGTTAAAATAGTAAGTTTTATGTTATGTGTTTTTACCACAGTAAAAACATTGGAAAAAATAAGAGAAGTGAACAAAGACTACTTATGTCTAGTGCCACTGAATGTTGTCTACACAAAACCATCGGCCCTCCAAAGGCACCCTTTGCAACAATTTTTTCAGCTGCTGAAAACCACGTAAAACTGGGCTTCCCTGGTGGCACAGTGGTTAAGAACCCGCTTGCCAATGCAGGGGACATGGGTTCGAGCCCTGGTCAGGGAAGATCCTACATGCCGCGGAGCAACTAATCCCATGCGCCACTACTGAGCCTGTGCTCTAGAGCCCGTGAGCCACAACTACTGAGCCCGCGAGCCACAACTACTGAAGCCTGTGCACCTAGAGCCCGTGCTCTGCAACAAGAGAAGCCACCACAATGAGAAGCCCGCGCACCGCAACGAAGAGTAGCCCCCACTCTCCGCAACTAGAGAAAGCCCGCATGCAGCAATGAAGACCCAATGCAGCCTAAAATAAATAAATAAAATAAGTAAATTTATTAAAAAAAAAAAAACAAAAAAACCCACCTAAAACTACCTGCACTCCAATTTCAAGTTTTTTAAGGGCACAGCAAAACCTCCTTAATCTTCAATCCCAAAACTAGTCACCTGTGATACTCAAGCAGGGGCTTGACTGAGCATTTCTCAATGACCTTCACAAAGGCTGGGAGGAAAGAAGCTAAAGGACGTGATAAAATGAGGAGGACTGAAGTGAGAGTCTCCCAAATGAAACAGTGGCCCCCTGCAGGGGGACTTTGAGGGAATTTTATTTTCTTCTCTATATTTTTGTGTATTATTCATGCCATCTGCGATTGAGCAAGTGTTGCAAAATGCTGAAGTCTTTTCCATTCTATGAACTAAAGGAAATAGCCAAGGAAATAGGAGAGGACAAGCATCTCAGAAGCATCTTCGTGCATATAATAAAAGACATGATTACATTTCCCCACCCTCCAATCAGCTGCCTGAAGTCATCACTCACATCTCCCCATCCCCTGCTCAGCCCCAGGCACACGGGCCTTCTCACCTTCCTTGGACATCAGGGCACTCTTCTGTGCAGGGCCTTTGCACGTGCTGTTCCTGCTGCCTGGAGAGTCATATCACCTCCTTCACGTCTTCATTCACAGTCGCCTCCTCAGGGAAGCCTTCCGTGACCCAATCTAAAACTGCACCTGCCCAGCCGGGCTCCCGGCCCTCTCCCCCTTCATTGTCTCCCTGAGCCCTGATCACTAACACACCACACACTGTGCGCCCACGTACCATGTACACTGCCTCCCCGCCACCAACAAAAACTAGAGGTGGGCTGCAGGGGGGCACGGATGTCGACATTTTATTGGCTGCCGCACCCAGAGCCCTACTCCGGCACCATCAGGTGCTCAGCAATAATAGATTGGAGGAGTGAGTGAATGAACGAAGGTTGACTTTAAATTATTCTTACCTACTTATTAAAGCAGCCCCAAGACTCTCTTTTGTCCACACTTTCTTAGTAACCCTAGTACAAACTGCTGAAAGAGCTTGACTCTTCTCTGATTCAGACTTTTCACTAATTCAGAGTGGCCTCCTGCCCACAGACTTTAATAAGCGCACCACGAGATGGCCCATCTCCAGGGTCCTGACCCCACATTCCAAGTCCAGGGCATTTTTCTTGAAGAGCATTTATCACTCAATCAAGCCACCCACCCTGCCAACACTGCTGAACACCACTTACAAGAGGCTCGGCCATCACTGCTTCAAATCTCACTTGTCCTCAAATATCTCCTGTTTATCTTGGGAACGGTCTACATGAATAGTCCGTTTGTTGGAAGAACATAATATTTTCCTTGGCTTTTAGGCAACAGTCTGGCAAATGAGCTTTCCCCGTGTAACTTTCTGACGGCTTTATGCGAGCAGTTAATTAGAATTATACAGACATGTTTAGAGAGGTTTAAATGAAGCATAGTTCGAGTTTGTGAAAATATATGTAATTACTCACACCGACACTTCCCACTGAAAAAGCAAAGGCAACATAGGCAAGATCCCTAAAAGCAACAGCAGGCGCTAGGAAAGGCTCCACCAGCTTCAATGGCTCCACTTTGGGGGCCCTGGGGAGACCAAGCCCTGGCGGGGAACCTGCAGCCCCACCACCTAACACTTTCCTCATCAGGCTCAAAGTGCAGCCAATGTGTTCCCAAAAGGGTCCCTGGGGTGGGCACCAGGACCCAGGCGAGGCTCGCATGGACACGTGTACACAAGCTGGGTCCCGCCCACGCACGGGAGCAAGGCTATGATCTGTCACACAACCAGCTATGGAGAAGAGGTCTGCAGACCCAGGGAGTTTCTTTCTCTGCCCTGTGGGAGAGACCTCAGCACTGAGCAACGTCTTTGGTAGCCTGAGGACCTAAAAAAGGGAGAGCTTCGAGGCAGGCTCGCCTAATCTGGTTCCATCCATCTTCCAGCTGAATCCCCCATCCCACCTGTGCCCCGGCTCACCTCAGTGTTACCCAACCTGGCCAGGGCTTGCCCTTTTCTCTCCCCCTGCCCAGTCCCATGGTGACAGTGTGGCAGTGTCCACATCATGTGGATATGTCCCAGAATCCACTTCATCTGACCCCTGTCCACAGTCAACCTGACTATTCGGGTCAAAGAATTCCTCAAAATTACTCAGATTCCTTGTCTTTAAACTTCAAAGAACTACAGCCAACCTTCTTCACCTTTGTGTTGTCTAAAATAACCAGCTGGCTCCCATGCCAGCCTTACGATTTAGCATCAGCAAAACTGATAGAATGGCTTTCCCAGTAAGGGGATGGGCTTGACAGCCACCCCCCATCCCCCACAAAGGGGTTGACCCCGCTGTTTCACGGGCAGAGGGAGTTCCCAGCCATGAAAAAGAAATGTCCTTGGGGCAAAGCGACTGGGCACTTGTGGGCAAGGGTCAGATCCAGACGTCCAGACGTGCATCCATGCTGCCTGCTGGTTTCAGCCACTAGGGAACCAGCCACACAGGCTGGCCCATAGCTCCACCCTCGGCCTGCCCCCCACAGGCTCTCTACTGTGTGACCCACCTCCAGATTCAGATGTTTCCACAGAACCAGCCCTTGGAGAAGCCCTCCCTGCCAGCAATCCCGTCACTGTGAAGAGAAAAGCGTCCACAGACTCATGGAGATATTTTGTCCCTCCTTTTCCTCAAAGAGCCAAGAACACAGGCAGGAATTTGGGGAGAGGGAGAGAGAAGCAGATGAGGCAGAGGAAAGAGACAAGGAATTCAGGTAGGCCCTCCATTCAGTGCATATTTACTAAATGCCTGCTCCACGCCATGCATTTGCTGAATCCCTCCTCCTCCCCTCTCATCTTTCTTGGAAAGCCTAGGGATACAGGAGTGGACAAGTCGAACCCGGTCCCTGTCCAGATAGAGCTGAGAGTCCAGTACAGAAGGAAGACTGTAAACAAGTAAACACATAAATAAATTCCTACTGAGAATAACTAACATGACGTTAAAAAAAAAATAGAGACCAATAGCAGTGGGCCCACTTTGGGGGAAAAGTAGGCAGGAAAGGTGACACTGAGCTGAGTCCAGAAGGATGAGAAGGAGCCAGCCAGGCAGGAAAGTGGGGAGAGTGATTCCGTCAGAGGGAAAGACAGACAAAGGAATGGTGTAGTCCTAGAAAAAGAAGCGAGGAAAGAGGGACTAGGAAGATTAGGATATGGGAGAGGGCCATAATGAGACGAGGGAGGTGTTTCAGAACCTTGCGTGGAAAGAGATACAGGCACTGGCACAGGCCTCCTAGAGCCTGCCTATCCCCAAACAGCACTAGGTATCTCCCCAGCATCCATTTCTTTCTTGCTGACCAAACTTAAAATTTGTTAATAGCCCCAGAAGCCACTAAATCTAAGGAAAGCTGGGGCTCTCTAGAGCCCCAGGAGTGATGCTCCATACCCTAGCCTGTGTTGGTCTAGGATGTGCAGGGGAGGCCATTCTCACCAATGAGACACAAGGGAGGGACCAGAGGGCCATTTACGAAAGGCATCCTTCCTCTGAAGACAGACCCGTGTAAGGGAGCTTCTCTCTCCTGGTTTTGGGACATTGATGTGTGGGGATGTGATGTCTGGCACCACAGCAGCCATTTCTTCACCATGAGGAGACAAAGCTGAGGGCAAGAGCCAACGTGTTAAGTAGGACAGAGCATAAAGATGGAAGGCACCTGAGTTGCTGCTGATGGTGTTGACTGCCTCACTAAGTGCTCTGAAGCCACACTCCCTCCAGACTTCTTGTCCTATGAGATATTACATCCCCTTATGCTTGTCTTGAACTTGGATTTCATGTCTTCCATCCCAACTGATAGGATCCCTTGTCAGCCAGCCAGTTCTATTAAAACTGGATGTCTGGCCTAGCTGCTTGCTCTTCCTCTTTCCAGAAGACCATTTAGGTTTTTCCGTGCCACTCCCTGCCCCAACCAGTCAGAGGTGCAACCCTCTCTCTAGGGGAAATTCACAACCTCAGGATCTTGGAGAAAAATTCTATCCAGAGCAGTGAAATGTTCAAAAAATAGATCATAAAGATCAGGGGAGGGAGAAAAGGGGAGAGGGCATTATGCTTAACGACACCGTCCAATAATAGTTAAAAAAAAAGAACCTCACCATGCCTGAGTTCGTGTTCCTGCTCTAATCAGTAGAGGTTACAGGTCACAATGAAATCTTTCCTAGGTCATTTTATCTTTGTAATACTCCTAGGAGGTAGGGACATTTTCCCTATTTTATAGTTGGAGAAACTATATATATATATATATAGAGAGAGAGAGAGAGAGAGAGGGAATGGGCTCTAGTGCCAGGAGGCCTGTGTTCAAATCCTGACTCCTCCTTTCACCAGCTGTGTGACCTTGGGCTTCAGAGCCTCAGTTTCCTCATCTATAAAATGGGGATAACATAACTGCTTCTTAGAGCTGCGGTGAGGATAACATGAGACACTATATAAAGGACACCAGAGCCCTGAGTATAGTTTCCAACCAGGGCTGTACATGATGAAGGCCTGGAGGCACACTGGGATTTACAGGAGCTATTTTCATAAGCAGTGCTCAAGATACCCAGGCTGGGACTTCCTTGGTGGCACAGTGGTTAAGAATCCGCCTGCCAATGCAGGGGACACAGGTTAGAGCCCTGGTCTGGGAAGTCCCACATGCCGCAGAGCAACTAAGCCTGTGCGCCACAACTACTGAGCCTGCGCTCTAGAGCCCGCAAGCTACAACTACTGCAGCCCATGCGCCTAGAGCCCGTGCTCTGCAAGAAGAGAAGCCGCCGCAACGAGGAGCCCACTCACCGCAACGAAGACCCAAGGTAGCCAAACACTAATTAATTAATTAATTAATTAAAGGTTGGGGAAAAAAAAAGATACCCAGGTTATGGGACAGAGCTCTGCAGAGTGAAGAAGTTGCTGGCATTAATCAGTTTCACTCACTTTCTTTGTTACTTCTGACTTTTCCTCCTACAATGTGGAGGAGGGTCCAGAAAAGCCACCAAACGTCTGAGGGCTCTGCTGCCGAGGCCAGGTCATCGGGGGGGTGTGGGGCAGGCACCATTCCTTAGCTCTAAATCCAACTCCAGCCCAGATCCTTTGTCAAACTATCTGCAACTATACAGGTATTATTCTGGGCCCACCCAACACAAGTAGATTTAAAATATATTAGAATCAGCTAAAAAGTCATTCGGGCCAAGCCTGCTGACCAAGCTGGGCAATGCCGCTTGAGTCTGAAAAACGGAGTGAGATCATGAAACACCTGTCTTCCGGGGGCAGTGGGCTCTAAAGGGAGCCACTGAGGAGGAGTCCGGGAATGTTCTGAGCGAAGGCAAGCTCCTGGGAATAAGGAGTGTGACCTCCCAAAGGGACTCCTTTTCCAGATCTCTGCCCCTGGCCAATATGGACATCAGGAGGCCTGGAACCCAGAGCCCCTGGGGCAGAGCCAGGGGGCCCAGGGGAAGCTCCTCAAATAGGCAGAGCCTGAGCAGACACCTCCTAACAGATCAGCAGGGACCCAGAGGGCGTCCCAGTGAAACACGGAGCCTCAAGCTATCTCTTTTAAACACAGCACAACCCAATCAAAACATATCTGTGGGCCTCGGGCCACCAGTTTGCAACCTTAATCAAAAAGGCTGAAAGAGTAACATAAAGGAGTAGATGCTGGAGTCTGGAGATTTCCTTATGCCCACCTCGGCCCTCCCCGGGCCCGAGCCCCTGACCTGAATGGGGTCCACAAGCTCCACCCACCAGGCAATACCCACAGCCCTGGAAACACCTTTCCACAAAGAAAATCTTCCACGCTTGGCTCTTCCTGGAGCCTGAGTTTCCTCCCCGAACTGGATGGATGGATTTCCACGTGGGAAGAAAGGCCTGCGCATGCACCCAGCTCCAGACCCCAGTATTTATACAGTTTCATAAACTGCAAGCGATTATTTTGTTTCATAAGAACAATCACCATGCAAACGAAACCTCCAGCTAATACAAACAGGGCTGTTAAATTCACTCGCCAATGTTTATGAAAAGAAACTCGGTGCAGCCCTGACCAAGCTTGCTAAGAAAATCTTTAATCACAAGATACATTTAAGTGAGGAAATTAGGCAAATAAGAAAAGATGTCCTGACTTGCTCCCAGAGCCCCACCACTACCACCCACTCCCTCCTCTATTCAGCAAGACAATGAAATGAAAAGGCTTCCAGAGGACGGACAGATGTCAAGACTCAAGGAGGAAGAGACAGAAAGGCAGAGATTAGAAAAGCACGGTTCCCAAATTCGAAGAGCACCCTCAGGGTCCGCCCTCCGTTTTTTACATTTGTTTTTGGGCAGGGCTGTGGGAAGGGAGAATGGGAGAGCATGCAGGGGGTTCCACGGGGCTGGGCTGGTGGTCACGCGGGGCGGGCATGCGGAATTTCCCGCTGGCTCATGGCTCCTACAGTTGGCAGTACTGGAAGCCAGGACACGTCCTGTGCTCGGGAGTGATCACACGTGGGGCCAGGCCCCTGGTCCACAGAACTAGGACTCAGGATGGAGTGAGTTCCCAGTTGGCGGGGCATCCTGGGGCTTTGGCTCCCGCAGCCTGCTGCAGGGCAGGGGGACCCATGCAACACCCGAGCAGGATAGAGTGATGGGGGACTCAGGCAGGACCCCTGGCGGAGGATCTCAAGTCCTTAGACAGCCATGCAATAGTCCAGGAAGAGTTAACAACCCCAGTATCAGGACGGATTCTAGAATGTTAGGGCAATGAAAATTCATCTCATCAGCCTGTGTGACTTCAAGCAAGTTACTTTCCCTTTCTGTGCCACAGTTGCCTTATCTTTAAAATAGAGATTAGGAAAGCATGCCTCACGACATCATTGTGACAATACCATGAGATGATAAATATAAAATGCTTAGCTGAGTCCTTGGAACATAGTAAATGCTCAGTAAAGGTTAGCTATCTGGTCTAAATCCTTCGTCCCATAGATAAGGCCCTGAGAAGGTTGGTGGATTTCTCCAACTCACACAAATCAACAGCAGACACGGAACTTGACCCCAGCTCCAGTCTCCCCAGCAGAGATTTAGAAGAATGGGTGGAGGCTAGGGCCTGGCCCTGCCCCACGTCCCCTCAGGGAAGTGCGCTCGGCCAGGAGACAGTGGTAGGAGGGACCTCTGCAGCAGCGGCTCCCTGGGGCTGGGGGAAACCAGAGCCTGGCCCTGGCAGGGCCTCCCAGGGGCCCGGGCAGGGGCAGCTGTCCAGAACTGTCTGTCCACGGAGGGGGCAGGGAGGCTGCCACTCGGAGCACACCGTGTGCCAGTCCCCGGGGCCGGGCCGGCTCAGCCTGCTGGCTCCATCCAGAGCCCGCCCCAAGGGATGCTGGGGGAGGCATCCAGGATCAGAGCCTCCGGCTGCACACTCCCCTCCCCCAGCAACAGGGGACTAAAGTGGGTCAAGGAGGAAGGAGGGGGCCCAGGAGGACTGGGGGAGGGGCCCGAGGAACTCGGAAGGCACCCAGAGGGAGGGGACCAGGGGAGGATGCCTGCAAAAGCAAAACCATGTGTGCGGTGGGCCTTGGGGGGCCAGGGCAGAGCTGCCAAGGACCTGGGGGCTCTCAAAATCACCTCAAAGTTAACTCCAAGGGGCCTTAGCCCAGGCTCCTGCCCCCAGAGGTCTTTGCCTTTCTGCTACCCGTTGGCCTCGAGGGCTCTGTTTTCCCCCAACCCCTCAGCTTCTTCCAGAGCCCCACCTCCCCACCAGCCCGCAGCCAAGGGGTCTGTGAGGCGCCCTCTCAGTCAGCTCCGACCCCCTCCCTGGCTCAGAGCAGAAGATGGGCCCAGCTTGGCGCAGCGGTCCAGCCAGGAGGTGCAGCCTGGGGAAAAGCAATCTAGTTGACCCCATCCTGGGCCTGACCTCAGCAGGAGGACTGTGGCGTTACCAGGTCAAGTCAGGCCCCAGTCACCAGGGAGAACAGTTAGAGTGGGCCTCACTACCTCGCAGGGGTGTCCTTGGGGAGCCCGGTGCAAAATGAAAGGGAGGGAGGCAGGAAATGCCAAACAGGGCTGGTCCCAGCTCGGAGGGGAAGCCAGGCTTCAGGCTCCTCAGAGGTAGGGGCTGGGGGAACACAGCTCGACCTTGGGAAACACGGACTCTAGTCGGCCTCCACCCCTGGCTGGCCCTGGCCCAATCATCGGCTTCTCTCCCAGCTCCTCCACCCTGCATGGCCCAAAGAAAAAAAAGGAAACCACCACCCAGGCAACTCGATATGGTCCAGAAACCTCCAGGGTCCCTGGGTTCCAGGAAGCCTGCGCAGGAGGGGGTGGAGGGCAGGGAATGCAGAGGGTCGGTGCCCAGGGAGAGGGACTTCAGGAGGGAGGGGAAGAGCTGCTGCTCCTGGGCCTCTTGGCCAAGATGGGAGTCAGCTGAAAGGGCTGCCTGGAAACCCAGCCCTGGAGGGGCTCCTGCCCTGGGTTCAAACCCAAGCTTCAGGGAAAATGGTGGTGGGCAGGAAGATGCAGGCTCACAGGCCACGTCCTGGGCTTAAGGGGCAGTTTGAGTGGAAACAGAGAGAGAGGCCCAGAGGACAGGGCCCTTTAAATCTTTGAGTTCCTTCCGCAAGGCCACCCACCCCAAACCACCACATCCAAGATTCCTGGGCTGAGCCAGCTGGACTCTTGGGGCCTGGGGGTAGGGTGGGGGACAGTAGAAGGGAGGACTCCCCACCCTAAATGCATCAAGGAAGCACCTCCCACCTAGCAGAATAGAGGGGCTGGCCGGGCTGTGCAGTTCCTAAGAAACCAGGAAGCAGGTACAGCTCTGTCCACCAGCCACCCCGAATGTCCCAAGGGCCTGGCCTCATCCTCCCACCCTAGCCTGTGCAAGCTGCTTCTCCCCCAGTTGAACTTGAGGAGTAGGCCCAGGCTGGCAGGAGAAGGGGAGGGGAGTGGGGGAGTGTGGACTTGGCCACCGGCTGGGTCCTCATGGGGAACGTGGTGTTACCAGCCTCAGAGTTCATCACTGTTTATGGGTCTGTCTCCCAGCCTGGCTCCTGGGGGAGGGGAGGCCGTCTGTCTACTAGGAGTACAGAAGGTGGCTCTGGGAGTGACTTGGGCAGGCACATGGTGTCAGGCAGCCTGGTTGTGACATGTGACCTTGGACCTCAGGCTGACCCTCGACGCTTCCTCACCTGCAGGATGGCAAATGTATGGTACCAGCCTCACAGGGCTGTTGAGGGGATTCATGAGAAAATATGTATAAAGCACTCAGCAAGCACCAAGCCTCAATAAATATTATCCCCTCCTGCTATCCCTGTGGCCCGGGCCAAACCTTTGTCCACAGAGCAGAGCAGACTTGGAACTCTCCTAACAAAATGACAAAATGAACAGAGAGGCCTGAGGATAGGCCAAGTCTTACCCAAAGCTCAGACCCAGAACCTACAACAAGCCTTGAGCTCCCAGGGCAAGCCTGAGCAATGGGTATTTTGAGGCAATGGAGACACGAAATTCAGAATAAAGCCCATTCTGATACCCAGTTCAGACAGAACTGTGGATACAGTAGGTGCTTGAGGGCACCTGTCTTCTCACTGGCCTGACTGGAGGTCACAGGGATGGGGATAGCTCAGGGATTTGGGTGCCAGTGACGGGGCATCAGGGCCTACCCTCCACCTCCAACCCTAACGGTGTGCAGAGGAAGCCCTAGGCCCTAGTGAGCCAGGGCCTGGGGGTCAGGACCCCTGTCTATGGGACATGGGGACCTTGGAAATGAGGAGCTTAACAAGCGGACACCAACTCTGCTACGTATGTGCAGTGTGAGCCAAGGCCAGGCTGTGGGCTTCTCTGGATCGCCCTTTCTCATCTGGAAAATGAGGAGGGAACCCCCCAACCTACTCCCTGGGTACTTGGAGGTGCCCGTGAGAACCTCTGGAACCACTCTCTGCACTCAGAGGTTGTGCAAACCTCCAGGGTTTTCAAGTTTAAGGTCCAGGGGCCTGCCCCAGGACTCCCCAGAAAAGACCTGCGGGCCACCCCACCTGCACGTTAGTGTAGCAGTTCACTCTTTATTGTCAGGCTCGCTACCCTGCCCGCAACTAAACTTCAAGCTCCGTGAAGGCAGGGACGCAGCTCTTTTCATTTGTCACTGTGCACCCACCAATGAGATCTAGCACAGAATCAGAAATATGCATCCAGGGAATGAACGCAGTCAGGAAGTATCCATTCAGTGAATGAATGAGTGAGTGAATTTTAAGTGGCAAACCCAGAATCACTAGATCTGTTTGTAAATCTTCTGTCTGTAATTTCTTGAACATACACAGGTACAAATAAACTCAGAATTGCACTCCCACGCCCATAATCCCCATACATGTGCGCCTGGGCGCCAGGCAGGGGCAAAGCGCGACTCCGGGGTCAGAGCGCCTGCGTTCAAATCCTGTCTGGCCCCAGCTGTGAGACATTGAGCAATTCGTTTTGCCACCGTGTGCCTCAGTTTCCTCCTCTGTGAAACGGGGATAATCACAGTCCTACCTCATAGGGCTGCTGTGAAGCTTAAATGTGAAGTGCTCAAAAGCAATCGAGGACATTTACTTTGTATTTGTATCCACTCAGAGATCGTCCCTACTGCGGTCAACTGCCCTCCCCCAGCCCCGCCCCAAAGCTGCGGGCTAATCAGCGCTCCAGTCGGCATCGGGCTCCCCTCCCAAGGCGCACATCTGGCCAGCGGGGTCCGCAGCCCACCCACCGGCCGATACCCGGCTGTGGGCTAGACGTAGCCGCCGCCTCCTGCCCGCCCCCGGCCCCCGCCCCCCGGCTCTGGGCCGGGGACTCAGGAGTTCTGGGGGCGCCAGCTGGGCCCGGCCAGCCCCAGACTCCGAGGGGAGGGCGGCGAGGCGGCCCGCGGTGCAGAACAAGCCCCGGCCCCACCCGGGCAGCACAAGCGAGCGCCGCAGCCCGAGCCTTCCCAGCCAGCCCCCCGCCGCGGCCGCTTTGTGCCCAAACCTGGGCCTGAGTTATTGCGCCGCAGCCATGGAGCCCTCCCGGGCGGGGGGGCGGCCCGACGTGTTCCCAGGACAGCCGCCTCAAAGGGGTCCTGGGGCCGCCCCGCGGGGCGGGCAGACGAGGGCCCGGGGAGGGGCCGCGTTCCCAAGCGCCCAGCCGGCTGGCCTGGCTCGCTGGGCGGGACGGGCCCCGAGGTCCCTCCCCCATGCCCCCTCCCCATCTGTTCTCCCGCCGCTTCCCCAACCCCGGATCTCCCGGATGGCCTCGCCCTCTCCCACTGACCTTGACCTCTTCCCCCATCCCCACCACTTCTCCGTTCCACTTCCCTCATCTCCCGGGACCCAGATCACACCGGGCAACTCTGCAGACAAACCCCAGGAGGGTCCTTGAGGCCCCCAAATCCCACCTCCCGTCCTAGAAGTCTCTGCACTCCCCACCCCATCAGCCTCGGGTCACAGCCCTGGCTTGGAAAAGCGCTGGATTCTGGGCTGGGCCTCTGAGGGAATGGGCTGTGGGAGCCTCCTGGCCTCATTTTCCCATCTGTCAGATGGGGATGGGAATGTGGGTCCGGTGCCAGGCACTGGGGACCCGGCAGTGAGCGGGACGGGCAGGGGCTCTGCCAGGTGGTGCTCGGAAGCCACCCTTGCTCAGAAAGAGCCCCATCAGACTGACTCACCACCCAGAGAAGCATCTCTCTGCGCCCTGACTGTGCTATAGAAACCACAGAGGGCTGAGCCAGTGGTGTGTCCTCCCAGCTGAGAAGGCAGAGGCCCAGGGAAGGACCCCCACCTCCCACATAGCCCAGCCCCTCCAAAGCACCAACTGCAAAGGCTTCCAGCCCGCAGCTCCCCTCATGACCAAACCCCCATCACCCTGGGCTTAAGTGTCACATCCCAGATGGCCCGGGCTTCCCCACCACTCCCTGCCTATCCCAGGACCTGCTTTGTTTCCCAGAAATTATGTTATTGACTCATGTACTTGTAGATGGCCTCTCTCCACCACTAGAATAAACTTCTGTCTGTTCACTGTTGTGGCCTCAGCACCTCGAAGAGTGCCTGGCACATAGTAGGTGCTCAGTAAACATGTGTGAGGGCTTCCCTGGTGGCGCAGTGGTTGGGAGTCTGCCTGCCAATGCAGGGGACACGGGTTCAAGCCCTGGCTCGGGCAGATCCCACATGCCACAGAGCAACTGGGCCCATGCGCCACAACTACCGAAACCCGCGTGCCGTGCTCCGCAATAAGAGAAGCCACTGCAGTGAGAAGCCCATGCACCGCAACGAAGACCCAACGCAGCCAAAAATAAAAATAAAATAAATTTATTTTAAAAAAATTAAAAAATAAACATGTGTGAGATGAATAAATAAACATACGAATGAATGAGCAAACCAGTAATGATAGTAGACCTTCAAAGCCTAGAAACCTAAACTGTACCCAGGTCATAGGATTCCCTGACAAGTGATCAAGTAAGTTTGAAAATCAGAAACTATTAACAGGTCTGAGAGAATCCCATATTAGCATTTGAAAGACTCTGAGAAGCCCTGAAAGTTTTAAAAACTTGTAACTCTGTTTAACACAGTGGTTGCCAAATGTGTTTGGCCACAGAAAATATTTTTTATTCTTTTGGTGGAACATCAACGAAATCCTGGAATACATTTTGGGAAACAAGAATATAAACTCATTTCTCACCCTCACAGCCATGACTTCACAGATGTCAACTGAATCTTAGCACAGAGAAAGGACTTGCTTCTTTGTTTTAGCTAAGTCAAGTCTAGCATAGTGCTTGGTGTGTAGTAGGTGCTCCAAAATTATCTCAATGAATGGATATAAACTGAATTCACAAAGTCTACCACCCATGTGTATTTTCTCTACCCCCCTACTGATGGTCTGAATCATGCAAGCAATGACAAGAGCCTCTTCCCCATGGAGGCTGGCGCTCACACGTGTACATCCGTGCACATGCACACATGCATGCATACATGTGCACACGTAGACGAACTCGAGCTCATACACACATGCACAGCCTCACATATGTATGCACATAGGCACACATACACACACATTCACTCCCATCTGGGGCATACGCCAGCCCACACAATCCCCTTCCCTGTGCCTGGCCGGTGCGCCCCCCTTTAGAAAGACAGCTGTCCTTAGTGAGGTGGGGAGAATGAGGGATGCAGAAACCTCATTCACAACCTGGCACCTCGGGCCTGGGGTGGGGGGGTAGGGTGATCCCAGCAGGTGACAGATTGAAAGCTAGGTTTTTCCCAAGCATTTTCCTCTGGCACTGCATTCGAAGCACAAATGTACAGGTGAGAGAGAGAGAGAAGGGCAAAGTTAGGCTGCTCCAGAGTGTGAGCAGCCCAGCCCTCCCGATGGCCGTTTCAGTTTTACAAGGCTCTTTCTCACACCTCTCCTGGGAGGGGAGCTCCCATTTCATAGAACATGAAGCTGAGGCTCACCGGTAACATGATGAGGAAGTGGGTGGGTAAGAAGTGGGAGTCCAGGTCTGCCTGTTCAGAATCCCCCCCACACACCCCCACAGCTTGGGGGGGTCCAGGATGTTCCCAAGGCAGACCCTGGCCAGGGTCAGTGGCAGCAGCAAGATCCCCCCAACTCATCCTTGCCCTGCCCCCAGGCACAATTCTGCCACAAGGTCATCATATGACCTTGGACATCTGATTTGCCCTTCTGGGAAAGTCTGACCATTCACATGACAAGGGAGTTCAGCTAAGGATTCTCTAAGATCTGTTATTTCTTGTGGAAAAAAAAAAAGTCTAAGGCCCCCACCTGAGCAGTGAGAAGTGAGTGTCAAGATGAGATGAGATACTGCCTGAAAAATGCACAGTCCAGTGCCTGCATACAGGGGGAGCTCATTAAATGTTAGCTGCTCTGGGTGTTGTGATTCTATCTTTCTGGACAGAATCAAACATTACCCAAATCAAACATTACCCCTTCTTCCAGGCCTTGCCTGATTCCCCCTATCAAGGGAACCCCTCCAACCTCTCTCAGCCTTCAACCTGCACCTTTATCTTGGGCCCTGTGGTTAGGGTTGTATGTCCTCTCCAGACTGTGGGCTTCCTGAGGGCATGGCCTCCATTTGGTTCATCTCTACATCCTCCTTGGAGCCCAGGCAAAGATACTCACCTGGGTAAGATATTCAGGATATGGATGGATGGATGGAAAGGAAAGAAAGGGAAGGGAGAAGAGGGGAGGGAGAAGAGGGGAAGGGAGAGGAGGATGGAAGAATGACGCATGGATGGATGGATAGATGATGAATGACAGATGGATGGATAGATGATGAATGGAGGACGGATGATGGATGGATGATAGATGGGTGAATGGATGGATGATGGATGGAAGGAAGAAGAGCATGACTAAAGGACTCGTTGAGGGAAAGTATTGCCCAAACCCCCAAGCTCCACATTCAGACTGCAGTTCAGTTCCCCTTTCTAAAGAAGAAATAAAAATGTTCTATAAAGATAAGAAAAATGGTCAACCTCACTAGCAATCAGGAAAGTACAAATTAAAACAATGAGCTGGGGCTTCCCTGGTGGCGCAGTGGTTGAGAATCTGCCTGCCAATGCAGGGGACACGGGTTCGAGCCCTGGTCTGGGAGGATCCCACATGCCGCGGAGCAACTGGGCCCGTGAGCCACAACTATTGAGCCTGCGTGTCTGGAGCCTGTGCTCTGCAACAAGAGAGGCCGCAATAGTGAGAGGCCCGCGCATCGTGATGAAGAGTGGCCCCCGCTTGCCACAACTAGAGAAAGCCCTCGCACAGAAACGAAGACCCAACACAGCCAAAAATAAATAATAAATACAAATAATAATAAATAAATTTTAAAAAATAATAATTTTTTTAAAAAATAGCATTTCGTTAAAAAAAAAAAACAATGAGCTCTTTCTTGCCTGCCAGATTGGCCAAAAGGAAAAGGGGGGAAAGAAGGAGGAGGAGGAAAAGGAGAAGAAAAGAAAAGAGGAATACATCATGTGGGCAAGGATTATGAGAAACATGCATTCACACACTATTACTGAAGGTACACCCTCTGTGCAGGGCAATTTGGAAATATCCTTCAAATTTTATGTGTCTACCCTTTGACCTAATAACTCCACTTCTAGGAATCTAGCCTAAGAAACACAAAGATTTATAAACAAGGATGCTCCCTGCATCCTTGTGTGTAACAGTGAATAACTAAATGTCCATCAATAGAGGACTGTGTATAAATGCTGGTACACCCATTCTACAGCATTATGGTTATTGAAGTGGAGTAGTCTGTACCACTAACATATGATGTTTCCTACACTAATGGTTCTTAACCCTGCACAGTCAAAGTACCACGGAAGCTTAAAAAAAAAAAAAACTGACCTAGGGCCCCATCCTCAAAGAGTTTGGATTATTTGGTCCATGGTGGGGCCCAGGTAACGTTATTTCTTTAAGTGCTAAGATGCTACTAATGTGTAACCAAGATGGGAAACACTGTTTTGTGAAAATAGCAAATAAGAGAAAGTGTAGTCAAGCACTATATGATATTATCTAGGTTAAAATTACGTATGCACGGGTGTCTATACATATGTTTTTGTGTAAATCCACCACAGAAGAGGTCTGGGAGGAAAATAACTGCGGATAACAGTGCTCATCCCTGGGGGAGAAGGGGGAGAGATTAAATTATTTTTTAAGATGTGTAAATCATTTTTTTTAAGATGCAGATATGGACAGCCCAAAAGGAGAACACAGATGGGTGGGGAGCAGGACAAACCTCCTGTGCCTTCACTTGTGACCCTCTCTCCTAGCCCAGAGTCCAGGCACTCCTCCAGCCCCTGGAGAGAGCATGAGCTTCTCTGTTATCTTTTTGGGCCCCTTGGGCTGTTATAGGTAAAGGGAATGGCTATTGACTCAGGCTCTGGAGTTGGACAAGCCCTGGGCTAATCCCAGCTCTGCCCCCTCCAGCCGTGTGACTTTGGGCAAGGTACTTCTGGGCCTCAGTTTGTGCATCCATGAAACTGAGGCCCAGAAGATAAGTCAGAGAGCTGTTGTGAGAACTGATGGGGGGACACGTGGGAGGAGCTGAAGGCAGGGCCTGGCATAGGTGAGCGCTTGGTCACTAACCCTCCATATCCTCCCCGCAATCAGGGCCGGCCATGATGGTGACTCTGGATGGGCATATGTAGGACCTGGACATTCTCCGCCCACGTTGCCCCTGGATTAGAGGAGCACCAGGGGGCTTGCTCCAAGGATGCTTGGCAAAGGCCGCCAGGGGCACCTCAGGCTGAACTGTCAGACACGTGAAAAGATACCGACATCAGAGTCAAGCCCTTGACATGTTTTCTCTTATCCAATGTTCCCCTCAATCCTCAAAAGGGCCGTGGGAGCCAGGGAGGATCCAGCTGCCCTGCTGGCGGATCCCCCACATCTGCCACTTCGGAGTTCTTGCTCTGCGGACCCGTCACTTTAAAAAGTATCTTGAAAATATCTGACAATATCTTTCTAGTCTGTATTATTTTAAAGCCAAAGCATCTTGTGCTTTCCCATTCCTATGTTCCAGGAATTAACATCTTAAACCATCTAAGACAGATAGCCAACCCAACCAGTTCCATCCCATTTCATAGACAGGAAAACCGAGGCCCACAGTGGGAGCTGTCCTGCCCAAGATCACAGAGCATGCTTCCTCCAAACCACAACCCTCCCCTTCCAGAGAAATAAATCAATGTTGACCTCACCTTCAGTGAGTAGGGGGTCTTTCTTTTTTACACTGAGTTTTATTTTATTGGC
This sequence comes from Eschrichtius robustus, assembly GCF_028021215.1. Lineage (NCBI taxonomy): Eukaryota > Metazoa > Chordata > Mammalia > Artiodactyla > Eschrichtiidae > Eschrichtius > Eschrichtius robustus. Next base: position 34,861,517 of record NC_090842.1, on the reverse strand, counting down.
AGTTTTCCCCACCAACACATCCCATTTTTCTCCTTCCTGCTTGCTTCTCCCAACCCATCCCTCACTCCTAGTGCTATTGAAGGGCAAACCATCCCTGAAAGATGCAGAAGGTACTGAAGGCCACTTAATGGAGGCTGGACTGCAGAGTCCTGGCCAGCACCAAGCTGGGTCAAATATGTCCACTTTGAAGCCCCCTCGGGATTGTGGCAGGAAGGGGTGAGAGGAAGGGCCTTTAGTCAATTAAAAGTTCTGTTTTACTTAAAGTTAGTATGAAAATCTCATATTGCTTTTATCATTTGAAAACAATGTTTTACAATCCAGCACAATGCTTGGCACGGTAGCTTCAATAAACTAGCTACGATCTCATAGCAGAGAGTACTACACACACCCCTGCCTCTATCTGGGCTGAGGATAAAGGGGGAGAATGGGTGCAAAGCATCCCAACCCCAAGGGGCATGAGGGCTCCCAGTCCTCCAGAGAGAGCATGTCCCACCTCCTGAACAGAATAGAGACTGGGGGAGGGGAAGGGGGGCAGGAGAGACCACCAGAGAGTGACTTGGTCAGCTGTGAGCCCAAGTCACCCATAAAGATGATCGGTGCTCCCTATCAGTTCACCCACTCACTCACTGACTCATTCATCTAGGAATTCATCCAGTCATTAACCAATCATTTGTTCACTATTCACTCATTCACTTGTCCACCCATTCATTTATTCCCTCAACAGTTTACACACTTACTCATTCACCTAACAAATCCTTTTTAAACACAAGGACCCAGAAGCCCAAGTCAAGATCATCTGCAAATGAGAGTGGCGTCCTGGAAGCCCACCAGGCTGACTGCATCCTATATAAAGAAACCCTCCCCCTGGGCAAGTAAAGCAAGGCCAGGTTTGCCAACTCTCAACGGGGCTGCTCTGGGGACTGGAGATTTGAGTTACTCCCTGTTGCCCCAGGAGACAGACCCAGAACCAATGCACCTAAATTACGGGAGGCAGACGGCAGCTTCACAGAAAGAAGAACACATGAAATTCAAACTGAAAATGCACAGGTGTGCCATAGAGGTCATGAGCTCCCTGAGACAGAAAGTGTGTGAGTCCAGGCTGGATGGAAATAAGGATGCCATAAATACACTCCAAGAAGTCTGAAGGAAGTGGCCTCCAAGGTTTCTCTTCAACATGGGATTTTCAGGATCCTGAGAAGTTCAAAGGCAAAAATAGTAGAGTCCTCCCAAAATGCGTGCCAGGCCCCTAGCTGGTCCCTCTCTCCCTGAGGGGACAGGGCACCTGCAGAGATGTCCCGGGCACTGAGAACACATGCTCTGCTCACGGCTCCCCAGAGAACCCAGCGCTCTCTGCAGCCTCCATCCCAGGCGACAGGAGCCTGCCCCCTCTTTCCATCCCCCTGCCCTGGGAGCCTGCTCTCCTCCCTTACCCTCTCCCTGGGGACTCTCTGGAGCTGGTGATTGTCTTTCCCCTCCCCAAGTTCAGACCTGCAGCCCCATGGGGCTAGGGACAAAGCAATATCTCAGGTTCAGGAACCAGAAATATGCTATATGTTGCTGGTGGCCATGAGGTCCTGCAGCCCCCAGGCCAAGGGGGTACACCCAGCCAGGATGTGACAGCCACTACCATCCCAGCTCCCTTATCCAGCCATGCCCTGCTCCCTAACCAAGCCCAGATGGCCATCACTCTGTCTCAGGCAGGTAAAATTCAGTGCAACAGGAGTTAGGTGGACAGTATGTTTTATTTAATTAGGATCAACAGAAGAGATAAACCTCACAGCAGGATAGGGAATGACAACGCTGCAAAAAATAATTCATGTCCAGGTAACGAAAGGGCAAATTTCAATTTCAGAAAAAAACTGGGGAAGAATAAGGTACCTGGCACCTCCAAGGAGAACAGTATAAGCATCTGCAGCACCCAGACCTGCGGGCCAGAGTTGGTGGGCAAGCTGCGACTGGAAATCAAGGCAACGAAGTGGCCATTTCACAACAGCTGTCCCTCCCCTTCCCCATCCCAGACAAACCAGCCTGAAGTGTGCAGGGCTGGGTAAGTCAGAGGGGCTATCTGGGTCCTGCAGGGCAACCTCACACCTGCCAGTCTCAGTCTCCAGAGGAACGGTGCCCCCAAGGAGAGAGAACAAGTGTTCTCATCCTGAGAGTGGTCACCAGATCACTCAACAGCTCCTAAGCACACATCCTGCCCAGCCCCCAGCCCACCAGCCCTGATGGAGCCCTAATCTGCCCTGCCCGGGCTTCGGGCACTCCAGTCTCCCCTCTCTCACCAGACCAAGGAAAAGCATCACCAGCTCTCCAAGTCACTTCATCTTCGGAGCCTCTGTTTCTCATCTCTCCCTGGAAAATGCAGGCCTTGCACTGGATGGCCTTCTCCGAGGATGATGGGTTAAGACCACGCCCAACCCACCACCACCTGGGCGTTGGCTAAAAATGAAAGTTCACGGTGGTGACAGTTGCACAACTATGCGAACTTACTCAATGCCACTGAACCGGACACTTAAAAATGGTTAAGATGGTAAATTTTACATTATGTATACCTTACCTCAATTTTTTTAAAGGGGAAAAAAATGAGTTCTGAACCCCTCCCCAGACCAGCTGGGTGAGTATCTCTAGGATCTGGACCCAGGAATCTGCAATTTTAACCAGCTTTACTCCAGGTGAAGGTAACGAACCCAGCGCCAAAGATCCTCTAACCTGTAGGAATCCACTCTCTTCCCAAACCAAGGTTCCCTCACCTTTTCCAGCATAAAGCCTTGAATCATCTCAATAAATATCTCTTGCACGAATAAGTATGCAAATTAACGAATTCTCCAGGTTTCATAGCCCCAGGAAATATTTTTATTTACCATGCTCTCCCTCCAAAACGAATGCTCCCGCCACCTCAGACAGCACAACTGGTACAGCCGATGCTCTCATCTCCCAACCCCCGCCTCAGGTAGCGTCAGCCCAACACCCCCATTAGCTGCGAGAGGGAAATTACTGTTAAATTAGTGAACCCATCTACAGAGCCCCATTTTATATCCCAATTCAGAAGATGACACGAACATCTGCTTTCACTTCAAGACGTTAATTTTCAATTATTGGAGAAAAACAAAATTAGTCCTGACAAATCGCTGGCGAACACGGGCTCTTGTCTGGCAGTTCATAATAACAACTTTGGGGGCCCACAATTAGTGTCCTCGGCCGGAGTTTCCTGAAGCGTCCTTGTCATCTGTAGTCAGTGGCAGCAGTCTCCTTGCCCCGAGTTCTGTCCGCTCTCAGGTGGTTGCCTCTTTGGCAGCCAGGTTCAGAGAACTAAGGAATTTCTGGTTTTCTCTTCCTGGAGAAGGCAGGGATGGAGGGGGAGGGGCGTAAATAAAAACATCCACCCTGACCATTTTCAGTTTTGGACATTTCAAGCTTGCCTCCCCTTAGGCAGCAGGATTTCACACACTTAAGACGGGAATGAAAATCACTCCTGAGTTCAAGGGCACCCAGTAAAGGTACCTTGGAGAGCCTTATAATTTCGCATTGGCCGTCTGCAGTGGGAGAAGGGTGGGTTACAAGGTCCTCTTACGAGACTCTTCTATCCCTACCATGATGTCATCCAGGATTCTAAGTCTAAAACTCACCAGGCCTGGCCTCTGAGATCAGAATACTTACAAATCTTCTGCAGCAAAGAACTATTTGCTGGGGGTACCATCAACCCAGAAACTTGGTTCAGCCCGGGGTCAGGAAAAAAAAGAAAGAAAACCTGGAATTTGCCAACCTTAAGGACCCCAAATCCAGAGCAGCCCACTTGATAAGAGATTATCAACACCGTAATCTCATTTGATGGGTTTTTTATGTATCTTGGCTGCTGTAGTCACTATATCAATAAGAAGCCACTGAAATGTGAATGAGCAGAAAAATTCAGAGATAATGATGTAGCAGTCTTTGAATCTGACTTGCCACGATTGAAACCAGAGTGTGTTTGCCTAGCTAACACGTTCCGACTCTTAGGGGGCAGAGGGGGTGGTCACCAGAGGGAAGCAGGTCAAAAAGAGAGAGAGAAAGAAAACAAAACAACAACAACAACAAAGGAAAATTATATCTTTAAGAAGAGAATGAAAAGACATTGCTAGTTCCAAAGTCAACTTGTAACTGAGCTCTGACATTGTGTAATTGACTTTGCAAGTAGAACAACAGCAATGTAACAAAGAAAATGTCAGTGTTTTCACAGCACTAATCTATAACACTGGGAGGCCCTCCTGCTGTCAGCCAGGGCTGACAATACAATAGCTTTCAAAGGGATATTACCATCATGCTTTTATTCCTGACAGCAATCAAGACAAAGAGAATCCTTTTCACAAGACATTAAAAATCAAACCTTTGTAAAAGAAGATAGGTAAAACAGCGTTCTCCTTAAAGACAGCCACACGGAGCAATCAGCTAATTGGCGCTCCTTGAAAGAGGTAAAGTATTTTTATTTACTGAGTGTACAACCCCAATCGTTGGCTGCCACCGATCCCCGGCAGGTAAGCGATGTATCAAAAGTTTCCGCCAGCATTTCCCCCGCTCCACTCCACCCTACCTCTCCCACAGTCAGAGGGAGCTGACGGCGCCAAAAACTTCAATCGGGATATAACCAATCCGGGCTTAATTAGTCCATTTTGGGTGCAAAACTACTCTGATTACCGACTAACATGCAGGAATTTGCAGAAACTGTCAAATTCACTAACCAAGGTGTATCAAGGTCTTCCCCAGCTACCCACAGTAACGGGGAGCCCACAAACAGTTTTCAAGGCATTCTGTTGTAATTACCCTGGACCCTCAGATAAGAAAGGAACCCTGATATCTATTGCAAACATTTTCGAGATGTGAAGATAATATTCTTTGCAAATACCAGTGTACCACGGACGATGTCCAGGAAAGGTAAGTCCATTTTAACCTCGGGCAAACAAAGAGTTAACTAAACCCACCCATCCACCTCCGTTAGAAAAAAAAAAGGTAGGGCCAAGAGGAAAGCTGGCCTTCCTCTGCTTGCTTACCATCAAGACAGTTTTAGATGCCTGCATGTCAGAAGTTAGTGACGCTTACAGAAACCTGCAGGTCCAGGAGCAGGGAGTTAAGAGGTGCTAACGTTTGCGACCTACCCTCTCTCCAAGCCACTTAAGTCACATAGCCCACCAGCTGCCAAGGGGTCCAAGATACCATGTCCCCACACCTCTTCAGGGCTTGACAGAGCTACTGTGGTCTAGGTGACCCCAGGCCTCTAGGAGGGGGAGAGAGAACTAACTCCATTTCTGGCAAGAGGTCCCTCTGGAACTCGGAGCCAAGGTGTTTTGTGACTTTTCCCTCTGGTACCTAACAGACCATCTGCCGAAAACACACAAGTGAGTCCCGTCACTCAAAGACAGAAATGTTACTCTATACACATCTGCAGAAGAGGATGTTTTTACTTTTCAGACAGAACTGGACACCGTTGTTTATTTTTAAACAGTATCTGAAAAACAGGTGCTGTTCATTTTACTGCAAAATGGGCTGAAATTTTAAAAGAAGAGGGAACTGGCCCCAACACTGCCTTGAAAAATCCATTCTCCTACCACCACCTCCTAAATCAGCCTTGTTCCAAGAGCCAGGCGGCCCGTCTCCATCGGCGGCAGGTTTCTTTCGTTTACACATCCAAATGAACAGTTAAGAGAAATCAATGCATCTAATTGCCAGACTATTAAATCCTACATCAGGGGAAGAATTCCACAGCCACCAGCTTAAGAGTTGGCTACCGATATAGCAATTATTGCAACTTTCTATTAGACTGAACCAGACCTGCAGTTTTAGTCTCCAGCTAGGAACGTTGTATCAGATGCTGCACTCCACTTTCCTCCTCCTCCTCCTGCTCCCCCTCCCCCCCCTCCCCCTCCCCCTCCTCTGTTAACATGCTGTAGCAGGCCACAACAGTGCCAGGATGGTTCTACGCAATTACTTCATGACTGTAAAGTCACCAGCATTTTGCACCTTTCGTGCGATGCACACTCAGCACCTTTTGGTTAAACGTTTAGCAGGGTCCTCCTGTCCAAGACACATAGTTATCTTATTGCTTATTAAGTTTTTGCAAGGAAACAAGTGGAAGAATCTAAACAGTAATTACTAGACATAAAGGATGTTTTCTAGAGTGAGACAGGTCCTCCCAAAGCTGGGAGTTGGTGACTTAATTGAGGAAGGGGGGATTAAATGTTAGGATTAAATGTTAGCTGCCCCAATCCACATAGAAAGCTAAAGAACCTATAAAGGATTTGTTTTGCCCTTCCTACAAGATCATGTACATTTAGCCAAACAAATCTGGACAATTTACACCTGTATGTGGTCTCAGCTGAATCAAGAAACCTGTAACCTCAGAATGCCTCTTTTTATTACAACTCAATTATTTCCATGGAAACACGAGCAGTGGCGAACTACACTGTTTCTAAGTCCCTAGACCACCAAATTTATAAGATGGACTTTGGAGGAGCTATGGGCTGACAGGAGAGGAAGACAGAGAAGGGGAGGGGAGCACAGAAAAGTCACTGGGGGTACTTTTGGAATGTTGTGGTTGGCAGGTCCATGGACACAGCCTGAGTGCTAATTAACATTAAGAAGTGTAATTAACAGGCAGTTGCTGGATGGAGGAAATCAACAGTATTACCAATTATTCAAAAGTTTTAAGCTGAGCCTGGGAAAAAAGATGTATTAATTTTCCACATAAATGGAGAGGCTGTTTTGTGGATCTGAGGAGGCAGTGTGGGTAAAGGGAGTAGGTTAACAAACCACCTGATATCATCGGCCAAAATAACATCAGTGAGATGTGATGGGAACAACCCCGGAGAATGAGGCCGAGATTATCAAAGGGAACAAATCATCTCACAACAGCCACACCACACCACCAGGAAACAGAAAGGGAGAGGATGGTGTCGGGAGGGAGAAATCGGTCAGAAAATGTGACTTTTGTAACACTGATATTTTTTTTGGTGTGTGTGGTTCTTTTTTTTTTAAATCACAAGGCTTCTGACAACCAACGAGGCTATCCTCCCCGCTGCCCTACTGCCTAGCACCCTTCCCTATTTGTTGGGTGTCCTCCCTGGGAGCTGGGTTTTCCAGAGAAAGACAAACATCCAGAGGGGACAAGTGACCCCACTCCAGAAGGGAGGTTGTGTCTGTGAGTGGGAAGTGAGACGCCCCCACTAAGACCTGTCATGCCCTGCTTTCAAATCACACTTTCTAAGCATCCATTAGAAATTGTTACACTTCTGTCTTTCCTTCCTGCTCTGGGCTTTCACATTTGCTAGATCAATTACGAACTATACAGCCAAGCAACTTTCACAGCATGTAATGTGCAGACTGGGGAAGTCCACAATGCCTCTACGTTAGCCCTGACACACAGCAGTGGAGGCAAAATAAAATAAAATAAAATTTAAAAGGTACCACTGTTCCTTAAGAAGCATCTTTAAAGGTGAAGACCTTGTCATTTTAAACACTTGGTACGGAGCTGTCCACACTCAAGCACACACTTGAATATTGCTTGAGAAGGGGGGGGAGGGGAGGCAGTTCTTGAAAAGCAATAAATCCATCACCTGCTGTAACTCTTATCTATTCAAATTATCTTCTCTCTTAATTCCTCCCCCATAAGTGGGGGCATCTCCACCCTGTTCACCCCAGTAAACTGAATAAATGGCAAAATGGTGAGAGACAAGGGCTGGAGCTGCTTTTGGAAAATGCAAAGAATCGCGAGAAGACACAGAGGATCTCACACTCCAAGGGCCGAAAGGCGCTGTGTGGTTGATATTTACAACGCTTCTCAAAATGCCTACACTAGTCTTGCTCCCAGTTTGCTGTCTTCCCCCCATCAATTAGCTTGAATTCTCTGCTATACATCATGTACATATACACATTGAGAAAGAGAGAGACATTCATTAAAAATCATGTCCAAGCTCATTCCATGAAAGGTTGAAGACTGATTCTTGAGTCTTTCTCAGAGATACACAGAGTGGTTTTAGAATTAGGTTCCAGCAACTCTGAAACACCCACCCATCTGTTCCCGGCAAATTGCTCTACCTTTGCTTTCTGTGCCTCGCCTTCTAAAATAAAGAGGTATGGAGGCATGGGTTCAGGTTAGAGGTAGGTAAGCTCTGCATCTTCCTCTATGAAAAAATCTGCTTCTATACGTAGATTTAACTCAAAATCAACTGCCCAAGTTAGATAAAACTGTTTTTCCAACCAGAGACTCCAATTGTACATTTTCCTCTGGGCCACCTTAAGTGGCCCTTGAAGGAGTGAGCAGTGAACCAGGGAAAGAGAAAAGAAATCAAATATTATTTCAAACCGAGAACCCTTCTATTCAGCAAAAGGACAAACATCTAGCGTTTTCCTATCCCCTTATTGAGGTCTCCATTTTGGTTTCAACCAGAACACCCTCTAGACCCTCCAGTTCTGTGGAATAGGTCAGGCTATCCAGGACCGGGATGCCTGCCAGGGTGAGGGGAACAAGACCAACTTATCTCAAGGAAAAAGAGGAAAGGGAGCAGGCGGGCTGCTGAGTTTGGACTGAGTTAGTCCGCTTCTAAGATGATAGGGAGAATCTCTGTTGAGCCGAGTGCCCGCGATCTCCTGGGACTTTGGAAGGAAAGCAATGGCGGGTGTCTCAAGACCCTCCTTGCCAGATGCAGTCCCAGTCATTCCAGCCAGGAGCAAGGCTGGCAGGAAGGGAGCAGGGGCCCCTGCGCCTTCCCGCGCAGGCCTCCAGGAAATGAACTTTTCAGAGCAGAACTGGGCTCGGGCCAGAGGTCATCAAGGGAATTGGGAGAGGACAAGGGCCTCGGGACTTTTGGCTCCCTGGCTCCAGAGACGTAGCGGCTCTCATCCTGTCCCTCCTCTGTCATCTCCCAGCGCGGGGGAGGGGGGAGGCCGGGCACCCACCTGGGGGGGACTGCAATGGGGACAAAGCAGCAGACGAGGCCAGGAGAGGGCAGCGGGTGGGGAGAGAAGGACAGGGGAGGGGCTCAGTTGCCTTCATGCGGCATCTCCCCGGGGCCTCTGCTCTCCAGGGGCCCGCTCAGGCCGCGGGCACTCGGTAGAAATAGAATGCGAGGCAAGGACAAGAAGAGGGGGATGTGGGGCGGTGTGTCCTCACAAACGTGTGCACTCCGGGGACCCGAAAAGGGAAGCCGGCCTAGGTGACGAGGGTGTGGGTGCCCGGGGTCGGGTCGCGGGAGCTCTCCGCGGAGGGGCGCGCAAGGCAGCCGCTGCGCTCCCCTGGGGACCCGCGTCCCGCCGGCGCTGCGCAGACAATGAACTCCTGACGGAGGCTCCCGGCCCGGTTGGCCTCGGTGGAGGAGGCAGGAAGTGTGGGGGCCCGTGCCGGGAGGGCGGCCTGGGCAGGGGGCGGGGAGGGGGCTCCCGGCGGCCAGGGCCGGGGCCCGAGGCGCGCGCAAGCAACGCCCGCCGCCCTCGGCGTCCCGGGGCGACAAGGCGTGGACCGAGGAAAGGCGGCAAGGCCCGGGGCCCAGCAAGAGCGGCCTCGGAGCTACCGGCCTCCTGGGCGCCCGTCCTCACCGCCTCTTCCTTCCGCCCGCCGCCGCCGCCGCCGAGATTCGCAATCCCCGCCAAGTCGGGCCCGCACCCCTTGATTGGCCACGTGGGCCCGGGGCCCGCAAAGAGGGAGCAGCGAGGGCCCCTCAGCGGCGCCCCCAGGCCCGGGTCCCCCGCGGGCGGCGGCGCCGGGCCCGGAGAGGGTCCGGGCGGGTACGGTGTCCGCGGTGTGCCCCCTCCACCTCCACTGCCTCCGCCTCCGGCTCGCGGCTTCCTCCTCCCCCTCCTCTTCCTCCTCCTCCGCCTCCGCCTCCGCCTCCTCCGCCTCCTCCTCCTCCTCTCCGCTCGCTCGCTCGGGTCCCAGGCCGCCCGCCCGCTCGCCGGTCCCTCCTCCCTCGCTCCCTCCCTCCTCGCTCGCTCGCTCGCGCCTCCGCTGGGCCTCGCTCGCTCACCTTTCACCGAGCGCGGCTTCGCCTGCTTCCGCCTGGACATGTCCGGGGCTCCCGGCGCTTCGTCGCCCTCCGCGGCCGGCTCCCCCCGCCGCCCCCCGCCGCTCCGGGCTACCCTTCTCCCCCTTCTCCTCCTCCTGCCTCTCGGAAACTTTTTTTTTTGCAGCCGGGTCGGCAGCTGTGGGGAGCGGATCGCAGGTCCGGGGCGGCCTCCCTTGGGGGGGCGGCCCGGGCCGGCCGAGGCCGCTCCGGGGCGGGGGGAGGCCCGGGGGGCGCGCCGGGGCCCTGCCTGTTGCAATGCGGCAGCCGGGGGCTCTCGGTCCCAGCGGCGGTCCCAGCGGCGCGGGGAGTCCGGAGGCCACTCGGCCGAGCCGAGTTATGCAAAAAAAAAAAAAAAAAAAAAAAGCCGCCCCCCTCCTCCTCCCCACCCCCCGCCGGCCCCCGGCCCCTGCGGCCCCCTCCCTCCCTCCCTTCCCCACCCCACCGCCACCCTCACCCTCCTCCTCCTTCTCCTCCTCCGCCCCTTGCCGGATTTTTGTGCAAAGTTTGCAGGCGTCCGGCTACGCAACCCGGTGCGGAGCTCACAATGAACCCATCTGAGGAGGGGGGACGGGGCTGGAGTCGAGGGGGTCTCGGGGGGGAGGAGACCGGGAGGCGGTCGGGAGCGCCGAAGCTCAGCACCCCTCGAAAAAAAAAAAAAAGCTTTCAAATTACCCCCTGCCGCACAAAAAATAATAATAAATATTAATGGTTTTTAAATGCCCAAACGCCTGGTTTGGAAATTATGATGGATGGGGAAGGGTATCCCTCAACTCAGCCTACTTGGGGGGCTCGAAACGGCCGCAGCCGCTCGGAAGCCGCAGCTCGGGGCCCCTGGCTCACGCCCCCTTCTCTGGCTCTCGGCTCCGTCCGGCGCCGGCCCCCCGGAGGAGGAAGGGGCGCGCGGGGGCGCTCAGGCGGCGGCGGGCAGGCGCGCCCGTGCCCCGGGCATCGCTCAGCCCGTGCGCCGGGCCGCCGCTGCCTGCCCTCGGGCTACGGTGCTCAGCGCACGGCGCGCAGCGGATCCCCAGGCCGGTGCCAATTCGCCGGCCCCGCTAGCTGCCTCCATGGGCCAGGGGCTCGGAGAGGGGGGAGGCGGCGGCCGCGGCGGCGGAGGAGGAGGACGAGCAGGCGGCGGCCGGGCTCCCGTCCTCCCGGGCAGCGGCGGCGGCGGCTGCGCCCCGGCTCCTCCGCGCTCCAGCCGGCGCCGGCCCGCCCGCCAGCCTCCCTTGCGCTCCTGTCTTCTTTGTGGTCGCTGGCTCTCCTCCTCCCGATCCGGCTGCTGGGGCTGCACTGCAGAGACACATAATAAAGCCAGGCTTGGCTGGAAATGTAGCCGGGTCCCAGCAGGAGGATGTGAGGAGCGGAGTCCCGGCGGGGGAGCGCTCTGATCCCGTGGGGCGCCCCGCACTGCTCCGGCTCGGATCAGACGGAGAGAGGGCCAACAGCACCGAGCGATGGACAGCGCTGGAAATACAGCTCCGGCCGCCCGCAAAACCCGGACCACGGCGGCAGGCACGGCGCGGGCGCGGGCACCGCACCCGCACGCGGGGCCCCGATTCCGGCGCTGACGGCCCCGGGGACGGGAGGAGGGAACAGACACAGGGCCCACGCGTACTGTCAAGCTCACCAAGGTACATTTGCATCACAAACTGCAAAAAGTGAGGGGATTGGGGGGGAGGGGGACAAACTGCGGTGAATTGCCCGGGCACTGCCACCTCCGCAAATTATGCCCCACACATATGCATATCCCTGAACCTGGGTTTTCCCTCTCGGATTCTGCCCAGCGGTCCGTGTTTGAAGACCATTCCTGCCCCACATCCAGAAACTCTTCCACGTCTGGGCTAAATCTGTTCGCCCCCAACACCTGAATCTGTGGGGTTCCCGCGCCTGGTTGCACGCTTCTTAGCTAAGACTATAAAAGAAACACCCTATAGCCCCAAAATATTGCAGTAGCACCGCCTCCCCCCACGACTGACTTATAAACCAGCTCCTACTTGACACAAAGTTTTGCCCCAGCCACCAGGGGGCGCCTCGGGTCCTTGCAGCGCTTGAACCAGTTGAGGCTTGGGTCTCGGAGCCGGCAGGCGAAGGGCTCAGACTTAGGAAAACTCTTCCCCAGGCGGCTCCCCTAAACAGTTCCTTTGCCTCCCCATCCCCCACCAGCTGCAGGAGGCCAGGTCCAGAGCGGGGAAAAGGACCCGACATCGCCCGCCCACCCCTCCCTTCCCTGGGCAAGTGGCGCCACCTTGGGCCGGCTAGCCCCAGAGCTGGGAGAGCGGAGCGGGTGCGCGGCGCGGCGCTGGGGGTTATCAATCTCACGGATCGATAAGTTGCCACTTGGAGAGGGGAGGGCTGTGTCCCCTCGGAGACGAGTTACCCAGGGCAACCTTTCACGGAAAAACCTGCTGCCCGCCGAGAGACGCGCCGGGGCCGGCCGGGCAACGGCGCCCGCCCCAAGCAGGGCGCCTGCGCCCCGCCGTTTCCCAGCCCGCCCGCCAGCCCGGCCCGCGCCCCCCTCGGCTAGCTTCGCGATCCCACTCGGCCCTGCTCGCCTCTCCGGGCCTCCGAGTTCCGACCCCGTGCTGGGCTGATAGCATAGATGCCACCTCCGCCCCCGGCCCCCCCCCCCCCCACCCGCCGCGGCTGGGGAGCAGGGATAGGCCTTGAGGCAGGGTCCGGGGAGAAGACCAAGCTAGCGCTCTCAAGGCCGTCTCCGAAGTAGAGTCGGGAGACCAGCGAAACGCGACGCCGCCGAGGCATACACCCTGCCACCTGGAGACCAAGAGCGAGTATCCCTAGAGGAGCCAGGACTAGGACAGAGACTTCCTCTAACTGGGACTCAGGCCCTGAGAGCCGCCTCCTCCCCCCATTAGGGCTGCCACCCCCCGGGTCACCGCCCTCCCCAGCTCCCGCGTCCGAGAGGATCCAACGTCTCGGCCTTCCCGGAGGGAAATGGGAGCCGCCTCCCGCAGCTCAGGGATAGCCGGGGTGAGGATGAGAAGGGGTGCCAAGGGCCAAAGCGAGGGCAGAGGCCGCAAGGCACCTGGGAAGGAGCCAGGAAGGAGGGGCCGAATCAGCAGCTCCCCACCCCCGCCGGCGCCTGGGATCGCGGCCCGCGGAGAGAGGCTGACAGGCGGCAGATGGCACACGCTGGGGGAGGGGGGCGATTGGCCTCGGCTCCGGGGTGCCCCCGCCGCGGGCTGCCTCTCCTAGGGGGAGGGGGCGGAGAACAGCCCCCGGCTCGCCCTCCCAGGCTCTCTGGGGGGCTGGAGACTGCGGATCGGGCCCAGCCGGGAGCCGGGAGAGAGAGGGGGCGGACAAAAGGAGCACGGTGGGGAAGGGGTTGCTGGAGGATAGGAGGGGTCACCGGGCCGGAGGGCTGGTTGGAGACCCGCAGCGCTGCCCTTTCTCCACCCTTGGGAACTGCGGAAGGCCCAGAGGCCAGAAGAGGGCGTAACAGGATGGGGGGCAGGCGATAGTCTATCCACAAGGGAACTAATCCACAAGGGCTGGGGGTCCGGGAGAAGGGCACAAAGTTTTTTGGACCCCGTCCCGAGTGTCGCCGTCGTACACGTTCGCGTCCCAACGCCCCCCCTTCCCCCCCACCCCCACACCAAAGACCTGGCTGCTGTCTCCCAGTTCTGTGGCAGTCAGGGTGCGGAGGGAGCTCGACCTCGTCCCTGCCTCGGCCCGGCCAGCTTTCTCAGAAGCTTGTTTCATCTTTAACTCCTTCCAGAAATATGCTGTTTTAAGGAAAATTCCAGAGCAGCAAAAATCCGGTAGCTCCTACTGACAGGGTCTCAAGGGGCACTGGGTGAGGGCAGGGCTAGCTGCCTGCCGCGTGGGCTTTGCTTGTCACCAGCCTGGCGACCTGAAACCAGAAAAAGGACATTTTCAGGTGATGCTTTGTATCCCACCTGCCTACTTCCGGCAGGGGATCCAAGAGTCTGGGTCCCTCCCGCCATGAGAGAGTCCCCCGGTGGCCTCTTCTTCCTCATCTGCAAAGGGGACAGCTGCTCCTGCCCTACCCAGAGGAGAGGCTGGGAAAACCCTTTGTAAATTGTAGAGAGCCACCATCATAAATGCAAGAGAAATTACAAGTTAATGTTTTTGAAAGCAAATAAGACCTTGCTCACATAAATGGGCATCTTCCTTTCGAGTCACAACTTCACTGGAGAACAGGGCACCTCTCACGTAAGGTGTTGCCTTTTCCCATCATATTCTGCTTGCTCCTAATGATGTATATCCCCAGACACACAGCAAGTGAGGTTCCTTTGAGTTTCAAAAAGAAGCAGGCATCATCCAGAGCAGTCCGGTGCTGTAGGTGGCAGATAACAAGGTAGGACAATGAAGTAAAGTGAGATATGGTTCCTTTTGTGACCTCTAAACTAGTATCCCCGAAAAGTCTCGAGAGTTGTTCAAGAGGTGCTTTACAGGAAGTGACCACATGACCGTCTTCTCCCCGGACACGTGCACACACACACTTACTTTAAATGACACTTGAATATATACAATTTGGAATTTGTGATCTTTGTTTACCATTTTAATAACTTGAGAGTCACACTCTCCACTGGGGAAATTTGCATCAGCTTATAAGAAACAGTCATTTCAGGGAGGGAAGATGAACCCCCAATTTCCCCCCAAGAAATAAGTTCATTCCTTTGTTATTTGTTTATTCAACCTTCATTTATTCATTGTGTGCCTACTGTGTGCCCAAACTGAGGGGAAGACAATGAACAAGAAGGACCACAGTCCCTCCTTGCTGGGGCTTGTTCTCTGGTGGGGAGGCTGACTTTTAATAAATGGCCACATAAATAATTATTTAATTACCGTTTTGAACAATCCTGAGAAGGAAAAGTATAGTGTAAATGAGGCCAAACAACAGAGGGTCACGGTGGTGGTCTGGCTGAGCACCTGAAGGAGGAGGAAAGAATCGGGGAAGAGGACAAAGAACAGAGTTCCTGGCGAGGTGAACAGTGTGCGGAAAGGGCCTGAGGTAGAAAGGAGCTGGGTGATTCCGAGGGGAAGTTGTCACAGTTCCGAGCAAAGGGCCCAAGGAGGTCACCAGGCTTAGAAGCCAATCTGATCCATCTCCCAGTCCAGCCTCCCTCATTGCCTCACTGGAGAACCTCGAGAAGGGACTCTGTGAGTCCAATTTCTCATCTGCAAAATGGGAACGCAGAGAACATGCATCTCACGGGGTTGTCCTGAGGATTCCACGTTAGTTAAGTGCTGCGGGTCTGGCCCAGAGCAAGGCCACGAGGCCTGACAGCCATTATCAGACCTTCACTTCCTTCCTTCCTGTCTCTCCCTTTCACCACCCTTCAAGGTCAAAAGTGTTTCTAGAGGGAGATGCCAATCACACAATTGCAAATCCCCTCCTTGCACTGACAAGTCCCTCCTTCCCTGGGCTGCTGCTTTCTAGAAGTTTTCTAGCAGCTTTAGGTCTATTGAGAAGGCTCTGTGTTTGAGAGGACTTGATTTTTCCTTTTGCTCTTTTGCGTTTTTGTTTTATTGTAATGATCCATCTAGTGGTGGAATCCAGGTTTTCCTGGGCACTCCTGTCCTGGGGGTACTCAGGAAGCAATGGCTGTGCCCTGTGGTTGAACCTGTCAGGAGATAACTGGCCACCACCCACCATCCAGGTCTTCCCGCCTCCACAGAGGTCTTTGCAGCATTGAGGATTCCTTTCCTATGGCTTGGTCTTGAAACTCCTGAGACTTCAGAACAGGGTAAGTCAAGATAGAAGAGGGTCCCTTTCTCTGCTCGTAGTTCTCAGCCTGGTGTTTTGGGGAGGGAAATCCCTACAGATGCTCCTGCAATTCCCCAAGGGTCCCATGACCGCAACTCAAAGAGGCCAGCGGCAGGCCCAGACATCTGCGTCCCTGGAGCTGTGGGAGTACAGTGCCAAAAACAATAAGTCGGGTGTGGGAAGCTCCTTGTCTTCTCCAGTTTCTGTTCAGCTGGGAAAGCCATTTCTATTTTAGCATCATTATTATAATTATTTAATTCTTCAAGCATCAGCAGTCTTTGCAGGGAACACCCACAAGGCAGCAAAGAAACCAAGTTGGCAGGAGGGTCCCGGGGGACTCACACCCTCAGAAAGCTTGAAACTCCTGACCTGGCCCTGAGACCTCCACCCAGACCACCTCCGGGTGCCCCAGGGTGCGGCACACACAGACCTAGGGTCACTCTTTTTTTTTTTTTTAATTTATTTATTTATTTATTTTTTTGGCTGTGTTGGGTCTTCGGTTCGTGCGAGGGCTTTCTCTAGTTACGGCAAGTGGGGGCCACTCTTCATCGCGGTGCGGGGACCGCTCTTCATCGCGGTGCGCGGGCCTTTCACTATCGCGGCCCCTCCCGTTGCGGGGCACAGGCTCCAGACGCGCAGGCTCAGTAGTTGTGGCTCACGGGCCCAGCTGCTCCGTGGCATGTGGGATCTTCCCAGACCAGGGCTCGAACCCGTGTCCCCTGCATTAGCAGGCAGATTCTCAACCACTGCGCCACCAGGGAAGCCCTGGGGTCACTCTTAAAATGCTTCTTTTACAATGTTTGAAAGAAAAAAGCAAGCCAGTGTATAATGAATGTGATAGATGCCCAGTTTTCTAAGCTTGAACTAGGAATGGTCATATCAGGCAGGGGCACATTTCAGAACTGGTCACAAGGCCTTTGGCCATCGGTAGCTCCAATGGCCACCAATGTTTTGCTAATTAGCAAACAGGATATCCAAAAAAAGTGATAGATTTAGAAATGGGCACTCACTGGTGGAATTAAAGGCATTTAAGGTACAGTTGAGCAAAATGATCTAGAGACACTCCCCACCTTGCCTGCACAGGGAGTGTAAATCTGGTGAGGCTGGGGTAACCTGTCCCTTAGGGCAAGCCCCTTCCCACCACCACCCCCAGGCTCTGTCCCTTCAGGGTCCTGTGTCCAGCCATCAGGTATGATTTCTGACTGCATGATGCCCAGCAGAGGACACAGAATCCTGCCTGGCAATGTGATGGGGCTTGTCTGGAGTGTATCTCTCACATGGGAAGTGGTCAGATACCCTTAAAGGACAGAATGCCGGAGCTTCGTTGACCTGACAAAACTGGTTGTAGGACCTGTTTTGTCCTTGGGGTGATCCTGCTTTCACAACTTTCAGTGTGAGTCAGAATTTGGCCAGAGACTTGCCTTCACCATCACCTGGTAGAGAGGTTAGGTGGGAATAGCAAACACTTACCCACCTCCAACCTCTTTTGTGACCACAATTATTTACCAAAAAGACCTAAGAGTGTGCAGGACCAAACTCACTAAGATAATTTTGCAAAAAAAAAAAGTGATATTAGGTTGTTACCTGTGCACATACCCTTTCCCCTCCCATTCCCCCACCATCATGAACAGAAGCTACAAGGCCTAAGAGAAACGCCATGAAGATTTATTTCAGAAGAGCATGGCATGTGGGGTCCCTGTGCTGGCACATACAGTCAAGGACCCAATGCCCACAGGCAGGTAAGCGGGAAGTGAGGTCATCTGGGCTAAGCCTGCCCTGCTCCCCATTACACCTCTGGTGCCCTGCAGATGCTCAGAACTTAGTCAGGGCATCGGGAGAAAAACTGTCAATCTGTGCCGCATACAGAGGAGGTGCCCACTACACCTCTGTGCAATCAGCCATTTTCACATGGTTCATATGGTGGACAACAGAGGCCAACCGGTAAAAACCTTTGCCTACCCAACTAGGTCGAAAGCTATTTCAGGGCAAAGCCCCAGGTTTTGACAAGTATCCCCTTCACGCCACAGTGCCCACTTCATGCCCAGTGAATGGTGGTGACTGGAGAAGCAAGCTGACCCAAGAAGCCAGAGGCAGACTCGAGACAGACTGGGCCACCGCAGAACACAGAGGCCGGTCTCAGGGAAAAGGGCTCAGCCTCTCAAGCCAGACAGGCCTTGATTTGAATCCCAGGGCAAAGCAACCTCATTTGTAAAATGAGGAGAGTAATGCCAATGGCATAGGCAGTTGGGAGCCATAGGGTAATCTCGCCGTTGACTTGCCTCAGTCATGTGTGTAGGGCATGAAATGAGCAATGCTGTCACATGCCTGACACACAGCACTTGGGACGCAGTAGATGCTTGATAAATGTGATGTTTTGATTGTGGTCCTTCAGTGAGTGGTATGGCTGTGACCCTGCTGAGGGGTGGGATGACAGGGAGGAGAGCCCATTGGCAAGGCCCAGCGAAGGCAAGAAAAGAGAGCTGGTCAGGCAGCTTCCCCGAGAGGGGCTCTCTTTTATCTGCCAGTTCCCTGGATTCATTACCAGGTCCTTCCATACTGTACGTGCTTAATAAACGTCAGCTATTGTTAATATTCATAGGCAAAGCACACACAACAGCCACTCAATAAGTTTAGGTTCTCTGAGTGGCCTCAGACGAACCCTCTCTCTGCCTCAGTCTCCCCATTTGTGAAATCTCTCTGGTTCTCTGACTAAATGAAGAAGCAGATCTGGGTTTACTCCCATCCTCTGGCCCCACCAGCACCAGGCCAGCCATCGAAGCCAGAGGGAGCAGAGGAAATTCAGGTGAAAGGGCACCAACGAGAGGTGGTGGGTCTTAGGATGGGAACAGAGGGAGGCCGGGCTCGGACCCCAGCGGACCAAGCCTGGGGTAGTATTTCCCAGAGCCTGCTGCTGCCTCCTCTGAGTGCCCCTGGCCCCATCCTGGTCATGCACATTGGGACATGCCAGGGCCTGGCTTCCCTGGGGCCAGAGGGAGCTCCCGCAGGGGACTTCAAAAGCCCAAATGCCTTTCAGAAAGGAACTAAAACTTTCTGCTTAACCAAAGCCTCCACAGGAGAAGAACAGCCTAGCCCTTTTCTTTTTAAGTCTATTTTCCAGCCGGCTGGCCTGGTCATTCTCTTTTTTTCCTATTATAAACGGTCCCAGCTGCAACACACAGGGAAAAAAAACCATCTCCCAGGCCTGGACAGGGGCCGGTCGCAGCCGCAGCCGCCTGGCTGGCCTCCTGCGGCAGACAAAGGCGGCTCCAGCCTCCGGCACCCACTGGGAGAGGCCCTGGAGCCCCTGTCCAGAGCCAAGGCCACAGCAGGAGCAAGGGGAGGATTCGGGAAGTTTCTACCAGCACTCCAAACTTTCTCCTGCCCCGGGGAGCAGAGCTGCCATCCAGCCAAGCCAAGGACTTCTGAAGAGCCTGTTTGTTAGGGCAGAAAATGAAAGATCAGACTCCCCCTTATAACGGCCACAGGATTCAGGGCTTCAGACCTGGAAGGGCCCTATGAGATGATCTAGTCCAACCACCCGGCTGGAAAGATGCGGAAAGTGATGTCTGGGGGGACTTACCCAAGGTCACGTTGCCAACTAACGGCAGAGCTGACTCTTGAAGCCAAGGCTCCCAATTCCACTATTAGGTAGCAAAGAAATGTTCCGGGGGTGCAGGGGTGGGGGGGTGTCAGGAGAGGGACCTTAATATCCTGAGGTTGCCAGATGGGGTGGGGATGTCCTTTCTTTTAGTAATAAGTCAGACTGACCTGGGACAACCCAAAAACAGACAACCTGCTTTGGACTCTGCACTCCCCTGCCTCCCAGCAAGTTATTTCATTTCTCTGTGCCTCTGTTTCCTCATCTGTGAAAAAATGGAGTTATGCTGGTACCTACCTTGTAGGGCTGCTGTGAGAATTAAATGAGCCAGTATGTAAAGCACTTAGGAGAGTACTCAAAAAAGTTATCTGCTTACCTGTGAATGTAAAGATTTGTTTTCTTCACCGACCCAACAAAAATGTATTTGCAACCTCTGGGGTCTACTCTGTGACAGGCTCTGGACCAGATGCTGGGGATCCAGCTGGGCAAGGCAGACAGGTCTCTGGCCTACTGGAACTTCCAGTCAAGGGGAGTTAAGAAGACTGATCATTGTGGGCTGTCTAGCCCAGTGCCTGATGCACCACACCCCAGTTCCTCAGTTCTCCCAGTGGGCATGTAGCAGATGTCACAAACCGTTGTCTCCAGAGCAAAACTGACCAAGCAGATGAGGCCAGGAGACTGGAGAACCCAAAGGGGCTCCAAGGAGAACACCCTTGCAAAGAGGTGAGAAGCTACCACGCAGCTTTTTGTGCCCTAATGTTGACAACGAGTTTTAAGTATTCTAATTATGTTTTTAAGTGGGATTGGGCCCCAGGTGGATAGTTAGCGACCTCCCCAGCCTGGTGGGTCTGGTTCATCCTCAGAAGAGCCCGGGCCCCCTGCTGCCTGCCTGGGGTACCACGGAGGCAGAGGTGGTACACAAGCAAGAGGGAGCCCTGGTCCCATACCCTTAGCTCATGCTCCATCCCGGGGTGGGGCCCTGGAGCCCGCAGCGCTCAGCTCCCCACCTCCTCACCACGGCCCGTGCATAACCTGCCTCCCGGGACGGGTTGGGGCGCCAACCCACCTTCAAAAATCCAACAGACCTGCAAACAAACTGTCCTCCTCCTTTGCCCTCCAAACCCCAAGGATTTCCCAGAAACTCGGCCTCACGTCCAAGGAGTGGGGCAGTGGGGGACGCAGAACCACGCTCCCCTCGGCCTGAGGCAGGAATATGCTCCCCCTCTTCCGCACCTTTCTCCCCAGTGCCCCATCCCCAAGGCCCAGCCCGACATCCTGCAGAGAGCTCTTCCTACAGCGCCTAAGCTGACGCCCACAGGCTGTGATTATCTCCATTTTACAAGTGAGAACAGAGGCTCCCAGAGGCTGTGTCACTCACTGGTCTAAGGTCACATGGACCTTCAGGGATGGAGCCAGGATGGAAATTAAGGTGGACGTCCCTCCAAAGCTGGAAATTTTCCCCCACCCAGTCAGTTAATTTCAGTTTCTACACCTTGCCTGAAGCATAGTGTTGATGTATTGATTTTAGTTTGATGGTTTAAAAAGACATAGATAGGCAGATATAGAGATAAAGATGGTATTTGGGAACCCCAGACAATTGTATCAGGTGTCAAGTTTGTGGAGAGGGATATCCTTCCCCCAAATCTCCATCAACTCCCAAATTCTTTTGTTTTAATTTCTAATTTTTAACTAGGGAAGATTTCAAACAAGCAGAAAATAATATAGCAGATACCCATAGGCCCCAATACTTGTTAAAAATTTACCACATTTGGGGGTGGGGTGGGCTGTCTTTGATAGGGACAAGTGATGTTTTTTCAATCTTGCTCAAATGTAGCTTCAAGTCAAATGTCCTAGGTACCCTCTACCCTCTGCAACTAGACCGAAGCCCCTCCTATTTAAAAATGCTGCTACATGGTCAAGGGGGCTCCCTGGGTAAACAGCAGGGCTGGACAAGCTTCCAATATATAGGTATTTCCACTTCAGGAGCGAAGCTCCAGGGGCTTTAACTGAAATATTGTATCTTGAACACTTCAATCACCATTTGACCCTGGGGGAAGGGCCCCGTGAACAGGCAGTGGAGGTGGCAAGGGTTGCATTTTACAGGGATGCCATCTGAAGCTCAAGGCCAAAGTTCTGCCCTCTTCTTTCCCCTCCCTGGCCCTGCCTCCCTGTTTACATGCTGCTTTCCTTGGAAGAGTGGGTGCAGAAAGGAAGGGGTGCTTTCAGAGGGAGGGACTGCGAAGCCAAAGCTCCTGGTAAGAGGGAAGGAGCCAGCCTGTGCCCACCTCCCGGGGTGAGGGCTGCAGGGCCCTGGGTGGTCAGCTACCCTGCCCGCTCCACAGGGGCCACCGGGTGCTTGTTGGGCCCCTGCAGAGAGTGAGCAGAGACAGCCAGTAGGGCATCTGGGAGTTGAAAGGGAGGGATCTTAGGTCACCTTGGGGATGACAGGCATCGAATCAGGCAGGTTTGTATCTCCAGGCATGATGCAGGGCTCACCTGTCATGGAAGCCCGTCCACCAGGTCAGGTGGTAGACGCTGGCTCTTGTACTTAGGTGTCTTTCAACATCCAGAAACATGCACAGAAAACACACACACCTTTTGGGGACCTTCCTCATGCAAATGTATCTGTCAAGCTAATCCCAAGGTATGGGGAAATCTAAAGCCAGAAATGCTGTGTCTCTTCTTGGGCAGGTCCTTGGCCTCACTTGGGCTTTCAGCAAAGTCACAGAATAGAAGCAGTGAGATAATAACAACAACAACAACAGCAGTATATTTGGTTTTGTTTAATGTCTGTCTTTTCCACTAGATTAGAAGCTCTGTGAGGACAGGGAACTTTTGTATCTCCTTAGCTGCCTGTCCCCAATGCCTAAGGCAAGCCTAGAACAGC
Source organism: Eschrichtius robustus (assembly GCF_028021215.1). Lineage (NCBI taxonomy): Eukaryota > Metazoa > Chordata > Mammalia > Artiodactyla > Eschrichtiidae > Eschrichtius > Eschrichtius robustus. The sequence continues at coordinate 34,839,252 of NC_090842.1, read as the reverse complement.
CTAGCTGCTAAAATAATTACTTTTTGGAAAGAATGCAATTTTACCCTCCCAGAAGTAGGGAATGGATGTGTGGGGTGGGTAGACAGTTGTTCTCACTCCCTGACCAGCTCAATTTTTAGCCAGTTTCCCAACAATGAAGGATGTCCCATCTTATCTCTCTTCTGAAGCTCTGTTCAAACCCCTGAACATCCCATCCCCCAGACAGAATTAACTGCCCAGTTTGCAGCTGGGGATAATGTTACTATTACATGATCTTTCTCTATTTTTGAAAGACTGAATAAGAAGCACTATAATTGAAACTACAGGAATGCAGAAAGAAAATTACCCACAGACCCACCCAAGATTAAAGCAATGTTTCCCTTTGTCTGTGACATTAGCTTCTCATTGCCCATGTACAAATTTGCTCTCACAGATTTACAATAGTATCCCACATAAACATTAGGTCACATATTTTCCGTCAACATTATGCAGTGCATACCCTCCTGGTTTTGCTGTTAACCAAGTTAACTTCTCTTTCTTATCTATCTCTTTCCCAGTCCCCACTTCCAAAGATGGCTGGTGTGTAGCCTTCCAGAAGGATTCTCCATGTTCACAGGTCATATACAAGCAAAAAGTACTTAAACGGGAAGGGGCAGGGCTGGTATTAGTGTTAAAAGGTGCATCACATTATAGACATTGGACATTTGTGCACCTCTGTCTCTCCTTACTTGACCATATATCATGGAAGCACTCCAGGGCACTTAGGATAAAGCCTTTTTCATGGTCACGTAATATCATATGTGTAGACGTATCACAATTTGACCTTTCCTCTTGGAGGTAAATGTTTCCAGGTTTTTATCACTTCAAAAAACATTTCCATAAGTATCCTTGTATATTTATCCTTAGGTCCCAGGATGGAAACTCAGGAGTACAGTTGCTGGACAGAGGCTATGTTTTCTGTTTTGTTTTGTTTACATTTTAATATATATTGCCAAATTTCTTTTCCCTCAAAACTGTAACAACTCACATTTCCACCAACTACGTAGGAGCCTGCCTCCCCTCTCCAACCCCTTATCAACCAAAACAAAGTGACATCACCCATTTTTTAAAACAATATTTATTTATTTGTTTGTTTGGCTGCGCCGGGTCCTAGTCGCCGCTTGCAGGATCTTTAGTTGCGGCATGTGGGATCTAGTTCCCTGACCAGGTATCAAATCTGAGCCCCCTCCATTGGGAGCATGGAGTCTTAGCCACTGGACCACCAGGGAAGTCCCCACCCATTTTTTTTTTTTTAAATAAATTTATTTATTTATTTATTTATGGCTGTGTTGGGTCTTCGCTTCCGTGCGAGGGCCCTCCCCAGCTGCGGCGAGCGGGGGCCACTCTTCATCGCGGTGCGCGGGCCTCTCACTATCGCGGCCCCTCCCGTTGCGGAGCACAGGCTCCAGACGCACAGGCTCAGCAGTTGTGGCTCACGGGCCCAGTTGCTCCGCGGCATGTGGGATCCTCCCAGACCAGGGCTCGAACCCGTGTCCCCTGCATTGGCAGGCAGACTCTCAACCACTGCGCCACCAGGGAAGCCCCCCACCCATTTTTAATTTTGCTCATCTTATGGGCATAAAAAGGCATTTCATGTGGCTCTCATTTGCATTTTTCTAGACCAGGAGTCAAATTTCTTTTACTAGACCAGATACAAACTTCTTTACATGTGTTTTTGGCTTTTTCGGTTTCCTCTTCTGTGACATGTCTGGCTGTATCCTTACCCTTTTCGAGGGGCCCGGTGATCATGCACGTATCTCAGTGCATCATAATTATTTATGTTCCAGAATGCTGTGAGCTCCACCGGGGAAGGCCTGTATCTTATTCTTGGCAACATCGCCAGCACCTAGCACACAGTAGGACTTCAGAAAACACTGAGTGAAGGAAGCAGCCTCTACCAGCCCTGGGAGACTGCATTATGCAGCCCTCAGGCCCAGTCACCTGGGCAGCCTGGTGTGTCCTCCTGACAGGAGGACCTGTGCAGGTTCTCACACTGGGCTGTTTATTTCTCTCAGCTCACTGTCACGGGAACTTTTCACCTGGAATTTTTTTTTTTTCCTGCTTCGGGTCTCAGTTGTGGAGCGCGGGCTTCTCTCTAGATGCAGCGTGCGGGCTCAGTTGCGGTGCGCCGTCTTAGCTGTCCCAAGGCATGTGGGATCTTAGTTCCCCGACCAGGGATCGAACTCCCTGTCCCCTGCATGGGAAGGCGGATTCTTAACCACTGGACCACCAGGGAAGTCCCTCACCTGGACTTTTGAAGAGCTTCTTGGCAAAGCCAAGTGGAATCACATCCTAAACACTCCCAAAGAGCAGAGGGTCTTGGCTGCCTCCTTTCTCCTCCTTCCCCCAGGGGACGAAGGTCCATCCCCCCACACAACTCCTTTGCCACTGAGTGCGTGGCCCAGGAGTGTCAAGTTCTTCTCCTGCAGGAAGCCATTCTCACACTCCTGCCTGCTGTGAGTGAGTGGGTCAGAGGAGGAGGGAAGGTATGGGGACCCCCCCCAGAGATGACCCCAAGTTGCCTTTCTCCGGGGGTGGGGGGCGGGGGCCTGCTCACATGGTTTGGCTGCATAAAAAGAGCCCACTTGAACCAGGTATGTGAGTGCCTTACCTCAAGTAAGGCTTACGTGGGCAGCGGGTTTTTTTCCCAGCAGCCAGTCTGATTCCTTGGTTCCCCTCTGAGAAGCAGGGTGGTGGAGGGGACAACTGCCCCTTCTGATCTCCAAAGGAACATCTGCTTAAATTACTCTGGACCCCCATGTCAAGTTTAGGAATGTTGGAGCCCCACCGCACCATTGCCTAGGGCCATACTCATTCATGTAACGTATAGGGCACCTATTATGTTCCAATCACTAGGGAAACACTAATGATCAAACAGGTAAAAATCCCTGCACCTGTGGCGCTGACATTGTCACAACTACTTAGCTACTTTGTAGTGTGAAAGCAGCCCTAGACAATATGAAAATGAATGGGCGTGGCTGTGTTCCAATAAAATTCTATTTATGGACACTGAAATTTGTATCCCATATAATTTTCAAGCATCCTGAAATATTAGTCTTCTTTTGTCCCCCCTCACCACCAACAACATTTTAAAATGTACAAACCATTCTGAACTCGAGGGAGGGCCATGTAAAAACAGGTGGTGCCATCCCCTGTTCTAGATAATAAAAACTGAAACTCACACAGCCCATATATGTGGCAGGAGTGTTCTAGTGCTTATGTAAATTAACTAATTTCATCCTCATGATAACCCTGGAAGATATGTCACTGCCATTGGCTCCACTTTACAGAGAAAGAAAGAGGCACACGGAAGCGGGTAAGTTGTACAATTGCAGGGTCAGGATTTGAATCCAGAATCCAAAGTGTATGTCCTTCTACACTATTCTATACCTCCGCCTGCAAACCCCCAACAAATATACAGTTGTCTTTGTACCTACTATGCATACAAAGAAAGGTGTAGCCACTAAATGTACAATAAAGGAATTTCAAACTCCAAACTTTATGAGACAGGTGTTAGCATCCCCACTTGGAGGGGGTGTCCTTGCCTTGAGGGCCCTCACTCTGCTCCCTTTGCTATCAGCTTCTTCTCTTCGCCCACCTTCCCCTCCAAATACCCTCCAATGGCACTGCTCCTCAGCCTTCCCCACATACTGGCCACGTTTCAACTTGAATTTCACAGCCAGAGTGACGCTGGCATCATTTCCCATATACTTGAGGGGGTAAGATTCAGAGTTAAACAGCCACAGGAGAGAGACAGACTGGGGAGCTTGGGGTCCCAAGAAAGCCTTTTGGGGGGGAGGGATATGAAGGGCTGGGGGGATGGGGTGGACCTCAAAAAGAACCTTTTCCTCAATGCAAGGAAACCTCAGTCTACCTCCACTCCCAACAGAAAGAGCCTCTGTCACCAGGTCTTTAAGGAGGAGGGGGAAGCAGGTGAGTATTCCGTGACTCCCACAGCGTAGGGGAGATGCTTCTGGCATTAAACAAAGCCTTTTTATATTTAAACTACCAGCCCAGGGTCTTCAGAAAAGTTTCCCCAAGTGTCACTGAGGGTGTGTGCACAAAAAATTATACACCGGTGTATAAACACAGTGGGATGCAGAAACACGTGTGCACGTGAAAACACCCTCGCTAGGTCTAGACACGGCCACGACCGCCACGAGCCACTTGCCCCTCGGCGCCACAGCGCCCGGGCAGCACACTTCGCGGGCTTTTGCGCGCCGGGGGCAGGGCCGGCCGGGGGAGTAGGTTCCACCAGGAATTCCAGAGCCACGGGTGGTGGGAGGAGGAGGAAGCCGCCGCAGTAGGGGTTGAGGCGGGGAGGCGGGGAGAGGCGGGGCGCCCCTGAGCTGGGAGAGCAGGGCGCGGGGCTAGGGGGCCGGGGTGGGTAGAGGTCGCGGGGGAGGGGCGGGAGAGCGAGGCCCCGGCCCCCCACTGAGGGGCCGCCCAGCTGGCGGGGTGGGGGAGGGAGGACCTGGCGGCGGGAGGCCGGGGCCAGATCCCAGGGTCGAGGGGCCAGCGCAGCGGGAGGGAGGTGGGCGGGGGCGGGAGGGGGCTGAGCGGGGGGAGGGGAGAGGCCTGGGTGCGGCCTGGCCCGCGAGGGGCGGGGACGGCTGCCCAGGGTCTTTGGGAAGAGCGGCCCGGAGACCCGCCTCCAGGGCAGGCGGCTGGAGATGCGGGGAGCGAGGACCAACGGTCAGTGCGCTGGTCGGGCGCCCCCCGCCGCCGGGCCCTGGGCGGTGACTCCGCAGGCCCTTGGGTTCCTTTCTCTCTTCCTGGGGTCGGAGAAACCAACCAATCGAGAGCACGCTGGCCAGGTTCGCTGGGGCTACGAGGCTCGTCAGCCCCGGGCCTCATTAGCCAGGAGACTTGTGTACGGTTTTTTGTTTGTTTTAATGTGAGTCTGGGAGTCTGGTCGCTTTAGTTTAGGGGAGCAAAGAAGTGCGAAAGTCGAGCCCTAGTTAAAAAAGAGCTCGGAAAAGCCTGATTAGAGTTTGGTCTTGGAGAGAATCTTTGTCAACTCCTGGCACACCCTGACTATAAACGTAGCCCTTCTCTCTGTTGCTTGCCTATCAGTCCAGCCCCTGCCGGCATCTCCCACCCTAATCTTGGGAGTCAGATGCGCTTAGGTCCTGGGTTCCAAACTAGCTCTGTTCCTCCCAGCCTGTGTCTCTCTGAGGGAGTCATACTACCTGACCCTCAGTTCCCTCACCAGTCAAATGGGCCGATTATACCTACTCTCTAAAACTGCCTGAGGATTCCCTAGGGCAGTGCCTGCCCTCCACACACATGGAAGTTTTGATTTGAGTCGGTCCATGCCCCACCCCCAAATCAGTTTGGAGTGAATCTTTGGCATTTGCAATGAAAAGAGAGCCTTGGCCAACACGTTGCTCAAGAAAGTAGGTGGGGCTTCCCTGGTGGCACAGTGGTTAAGAATCCGCCTGCCAATGCGGGGGACACGGGTTCGAGCTCTGGTCCGGGAAGATCCCACATGACGCGGAGAAACTACGCCCGTGCATCGCAACTACTGAACCTGCGCTCTAGAGCCCACGAGACACAACTACTGAGCCTGCGTGCCACAGCTACTGAAGCCCACGCGCCTAGAGAAGCCACCGCAGTGAGAAGCCCGCGCACCGCTCGCGGTTGTGCAAAGGGTAGCCCCCTCTCGCCACAACTAGAGAAAGCCCGCGTGCAGCAACAAAGACCCAACGCAGCCAAAAATAAATAAATAAATTTATTAAAAAAAAAAAAAAAAGAAAGTAGGTAATGCCTAGCTCCGGGGACCTCTCCCCAGACTCCACAGCTGGCCAGAGGTGGAGCTGGGACCCTTGTCCCACAACCTCCAACCCTGGGCAGTTTTCCATTGTCTCAGTTTTGAAAGCAGATGGACTTGTTTTCCAAGGCCAGATTCAAGCTACTAAGTCAAAAGCAGCTACCAATTGCTTTTTCACCTTAATTCACTGCACACCACTTATGTGCCAAGACCTTTCCACGAATGAATCCTTCCTGCATTGTCCACAAGTCCCATTGGTCAGATCTGTAAGAGGAGGCTCAGTGGTGATGTGATGTAACTTACCCAAGTCACCCCGCCCATCCACGGCACAGACAGGATTCAGCCCTTCACCTGGTGCCTTGTGTTCACCAGGGTGCCCCACCCGAGACCTTAAATCAGAATCTCTTGGGACTTCCCTTGTGGTCCAGTGGTTAAGACGTCGCCTTCTAATGCGGGGGGTTGCGGGTTCGATCCTTGGTCAGGGAGCTAAGATCCCACATGCCTTGCGGCCAAAACAACCAAAACATAAAACAGAAGCAATATTGTAACAAATTCAATAAAGACTTTAAAAATGGTTCACATAAAAAAAAAAAATCTTAAAAAACAAAAAATCTCTAGAAGGAGTGGGGGCGGGGTGGGGCGGGGTGGGGCGGGGCGGGGCGGGGCGGGGCGGGGCGGGGCGGGGCGGGGCGGGGCGGGGCGGGGCGGGGTGGGCCTGAGCTTTTTCCTAATCCACAGGTGATTTTAGTGTGTAACCGAGATGAGAACCACAGCACTAAATGTCAGGAAATTCTCCAGTCCAAATCTAGCAAGCAAGGATCCCTGGCATGTTTTCTTTGGCCCTACAGTGTTTTATAAAATTTTGAATTCTTTGCTAGCAGGTAAAAATCAGGAAATTTCACACCAAAATCCAGATTTTTTTACTCCTTCAATAGTTGGAAAATCAGACCACACAGATGTATTTACACAAGGTAGCCACCTACAGTTGACTGGAGCAGAGACACTGCGGAGCTGCTTTAGGGCTGGCACAGGCCACCAGTTCATCAGGGCCCCATCCACTCCACCACACCGGCTATGTTCCTTATCTGACTTCGCTCGTTGCACAACTGGGGAAACTGATGTCAGAGAGGCAGAGGATTGTCCAGATACCCACAGGTCAGGTTCAAGGGATGGAACTGGGACTGGGAAGAAACCAGTTCTCCCAGATTTCAGTCCTGTGCTCATCTCTGACCCTACACAACTGTCTTGGAGTCATTTTAAGAGGAGGTCACTCTGCGTGTGGAAGACACCCCTTAACCCCTGGGAAGCAGGAGGCATGCATCTGTACATCAGCCTGGGAAGGCCCTGCTCCCAGACAACCCCTCAGCCTCTGCTGCTGGGTGCCCATTTCGTGACCCAGAAGCTTGCAGGACTGTGTAACTCAGAGGCTCCAGCAAATGAGTCCACATCTACATAGATAATTTAAATATTCTGATAATTACAGGTGGGTACATTATGAGCTGGATTTAGCTACCTGTTGGGAGCTTTCAGGGCTCCGAGTGGAAATCCATAAGTGGAAGGTAATGTTCTGGGGTGGGAGCTGGGTCAGACCTGGAGGAAACAGAGGCCTAGGTGAAGATGGACAGTCTGATTCACGTTCTCAGCCGCTTAGAATGAGGGAGTAGGCAGAGGTCTCCTCTCCCATCCTACAGAAGGGCAAACTGAGGCTGGAACTGACTTAGAAAGCAGCAGGTGAGAGCTGGGAGACACCTTGGGACCTGAACACATTCAGGGGCGGCAGATGAGTTTCGTCTCACGCGCCGTCTGTGATTGATTGGTACTGTTCCCCGGGGCATGGGGTCTCCACGTGGGCCCAGCAGGAAAGAGGGCCAAGATCTGTGGGTATGTCTGCCCCTGGCTGGGTATGGGGAAAGGGGCAGGGAGATGATAGAAGTGTTTTAAGCTAACAGGATATGCCAAGACCTGCAGGGCCCGTAGAGAGTAGCATGCATAAGCTGTTGGGGACCAGATTGCACAGGCCATGGGGCCGGTTAAGAAGCTTCCATTCATCAAACCCCTTTAAAGGATTTTCGAGGGAAATGACCAACTGAGGCCAGAGAGCTCCCTCACGCAGTCTTGCAGAAAGGCCAAGACCCGTGAAGAGGCTGTCCCAGCTCTTCAGGCCAAAGATGACGCTGCTAAGGCAAGGGCAGGGTGGGCAAGGAGACCCAGAGACGCCCCCTCACCACAGCACAGGCCAGATTAGAGATCTGTGGGTGGTCTTCTGGGAGTGATGTCTTCCATCTTTGCAGGTCAGCCTGGGAGCTGCTTAACCCTTTCTTGGTCCCCAGCTCTCTTTCAAGGAAAAATAAAGACACAGCACTCAGGATGCCCAAGGCTCAGGATGCCCAAGGCCAATGTGGGTAAGGAGGCAAGAAGCACACGAGGAACACTCAGACCCGTTTCAGTCTGTGGTCTAGGGAACCATGTCCCCCCCTTGCAGGCCTTAGTGGGTGGAAGGCTGGCAGTGGGGCCTCCAAGCAGGCTAGATTTGCTGAATTTTCTCATCTCTACCATAAACCACTGAACTCAGAGCAGAGGTTACAGTTAGGCCCTGCAAAAGGATTCAGGAAATGTGGTCTGGACCACCCCTTACCAGGTGAAGAGATAGATCAAGTTCACCTCTTGAGTTTCTGGACACAAGTCTCTCCAGCGAGGGCCGCAGATCCCCTGATAGGGCCCTTGAAGCCCTCCTCGTCCTGCTGGTCTCTGAGCTCACACAGGCCTGTGAGCTCAGGGAGCAGCTGGCAGAGACCCCTGGCTGGTACAGGCATTTCGGGCTGCTGGTACCGGCCAATGCCCAGGACAGCAGACCACTCAGGGTCAAGAGGCTCTGTCCCCTCCCGGGACCCCGGACACAGTCTCACCTCCTTCTGGGGGTGCCTGGTACGGGGAACCAGGGGATGGGATGTGGGGCTATAGGAAGAGCGGGGCTCTCCTCCCGGTCCTTCTGCTTCCCGGCTGCGTGTCCTTCGGCAAGCCGCTCTCCTTTCGGGTCGTCACCTCCCCCGCCCCGCCCACTGCACAGGGCTGCAGTGAGGACCAGGAGCCCAGAGACTGAGACCTTAGGCTGCGTGCAACTTGAGTCTGGTTCCCAAATATCCGCAGAGGCCTGTGTTCAGAGCTGGGATGCTCCAGGACACGAGATAAGGCCCAGCCCCAAAGACAGACTCAGTGTGGCAGGGGAGGTAGACCCCAAACAGATGGTTTTCGTAGTGTGGCAAGACTAACTTCCGGTAGTGTGGCCGACTGAGTCGCAGAGGTGGCCGTTGTGCTCTCTGGGCCGCAGGGGGTAGTAGAGTTCACTCAGGGTCAGCTTCGTCTGGATTCGAATCTTCGCCCCACCACTTGCTAGCTGTGCAACCTTGGGCAAGTTACTTCACCTCTCAGAATCTCCATTTTCACATCTGTAAAATGAGAAGAACAATAATAGCCGACACTTTGTGAGCACCAACTGTGTTCCTGGAACTGGTCTAAATCATTCCTTAAAACCACCCTTGGATGTAGGTACTATTCCAACACCAGTGGACAGACAAGGAAACGAAAGCCCAGAGAGGCAAAGCGAGTCACGTGAGATCACACAGCTGGTAGGTGGCAGAGCCAGGCTGCTCCAACAAGGTCCCTGATCTCTGCCTTCCAGGGTTAGTGAGGAATAAGAGTGACGACATATGGGTCAGGCTTGGCACCGTGCCCGGCACACCGTAAGCTCACCACAGTGTGTGTTCATGGCTGCGAATGCTGCGATGGTAGGTACGTTAGTTTGCTAGGGCTGCCGTAACAAAGTACCATAGGCTGCATGGTTTAAACAACAGAAATTTAGTTTCTCACAGTTCTGGAGGCTAGAACTCTAAGGTCAAGGTGTCGGCAGGGTTGGTTGCTTCTGAGATGTCTCCTTGGATTGTAGATGGCTGTCTTCTTCATATATCTTCACCTCATCTTCCCTCTGCATGTGTCTGTGTCCAAATTTCCTTTTTTATTATGACATCTTTTTAACTGAATTACCTCTATAAGACCCCATCTCCAAGTACAGTCACTTTCTGAGGTCCTGGGGGTTAGGACTTCAACATATGAAATTTGAGGGGACCCAATTCAGCCCATCCCAGTAGGACATATGGTGGCCTGTCACCATGGCAGCGGCAGAGAAGGAACAGGCTGGAGGAGAGATGGTCGCTGCCCAGATGGACCCTGGCCCTGTCAGTCTGGCTGTCAGCTCCCCAGAGCCCTGGTCAGTGGTAGGAGGGCCAGGGCAGGCTTGGGCCCTGGACACAGTGTCAGGGGTCGCTCCTTGAGGATGGAGCCTACAGGGTAGGGCCCCCTCCCTCAGGCTTCACACACACAGCCCCTCACATGGAAGTTGGTGCCCCAGCACTGCGGACGGGGCAGGTCTACAGACCCTGCCCTGATGAGGGCGTCATCTCCAGGGCCAGAAAGGACATCTGGGCCCCAATTACCACCTGGGCAGCTCACCAGTCCTCCCTCCTCCTGCCCAGATGCACCACAGACCAACAACATGCTCACAGGCCAGGAAGCTTCTTCCAGCTCTCACTCCTCCTCAGGAAGGCTTTCTTAAACTTCCTTGGGAATCATGCCTGCAATAAACAATGACAACGAACAAAGATCCCTTAACCTCACTCCGGGATTCAGGACTTTTCAGCATTATCTGGCCTTGCACTTGGCTGGGCTAGGCCAGGCCTGGACTGTGGGCTGAGTGCAGCCCCAGGTGTCAGCCTTAATGCCTTTGGGAGGCAAATCCTGAAGCCACGACCACAGCCAGGTCTGTGTTCATTCTTGGGTGAGGGGGCTTCCCACCGGCTGTCAGCTGCCCCCTCTTCTCCCAAAGATGTCCCCTCCTCTCCAGCTCACTGTCACCACTCTAGTGCCGGCCACCATCTCTCTCACCTGAACAGCTAGCTCCCCTCCTAGGTGGTCTCCTGCTTTGTTCCCCGCCAATCCACGAGCCACAAAACAGCCAGAGCTGCCTTCTCGTACATAAATCTGATGATTATCAACTTAAATGCAGTTAGGAAAGTCCAGCTCGTTCCTGACCGGATGTTGACCCTGGCCTCCTTCTCCCCGCCAGGCCTTTGCCCTTGCCCTTCTCTGCCTAGAATGCTGGGCGCTAAGCATGCCCTCACTCGCTGTCAGCCCCCTCGGGCTCCCACGAGCCCCGCCTTCTCCAAGGGCTTTGAACTTCTCTGTTTTCTGAGGTCCCGCTGCATGGCCGACCCTGGGCCGGCATGCCCACCCTCCCAGCATCCTCTGCAGCTAGGGCTGGGGTCTGTGTGGCTCAGGTGGTGGAGAATGCCTGCCTCTTGCATTCACCTTAGGACTGCAAAGAACTAGGGAATAATTTGTTCTGCCCGGATATCTCTGAGCTCCAGGACCTCCCATCTCCCAGCTGCCCCTGTGACCTTGGGAATATTTCAGCCAGAGCCTGGTGGCTGAGCTCAGGGCAGGGGACAGGGGAGTGGACACTCTGCCAGGGTTCCACCTGCTCTGATAGACTCAGTCTGCCCCAGCTGCCCCTGGACACCCTACAGCCTCGCTGGCCTCAGACATACCTTCCAAATGGGCTTGGGTCAAGGTCACCTGTATCAGTTTCCTACAGTTGCTGTAACAGATCACCACAAACTTAGTGGCTTAAAACAACAAACATGTATTATCTTACAGACTTGGAGGTCAGAGTCTGAAATGGGGTAAAATCATTTGGGTGAAATCAAGGTGTTAACAGGGCTGTGCTTCTGAAAGCTCTAAGGAAGAACCCGTTTCCTTGTCTTTTACCTGCATTCCTTGGCTTGTGGCCCCTTCTTCCATCTTCAGATCCAGCAACATAACATCTTCAAATTTCTGACTACACCCACTTCTCCTGCCTCCCTCTTCCACTTTCAGGGACCCTTGTGATTGTATTGGGCCCACCCTGATAACCAAGGATAATCTCTTTATTTTAAGGTCAGCTGATAGCAATCTTAATTCCATCTGCAAACTTAATTCCCCCCTGCCATCTTATGTACCATCTTCACAGATTCCAGGTATTCCACATGAACGGTTCTTTTTTTTTTTGGAGTTGGGGAGAGTGCATTATTCTGCCTACCACAGGGAAGGGCATCATGGCCCAATGAGAGAAAACGCAGAGGTGGCAGTTCAGCAAGCTGGCCCTGGAGGCAACCACCTGGGTTCAAGCTCACCGCTTACCAGCCAAGTGACCTTGGGCAAGTCACTTCACTTTTCTGAACCTGAGTCTCCTCATCCAAATGCGGGATGATGTGATACCTCTACACAGTGGGGTACTACTCAGCAACGAAAAGGAATGGACTATCAGTACACACAGCAAGCTGGATGAATAACAAAATTATTACGAGTGAATGAAACCAGATCAAAAAAGTACATACTGCATGATTTTGTATAACATTCCAGAAAATGCAGGGGCTTCCCTGGTGGTCCAGTAGCTAAGACTCCACGCTCCCAAAGCAGGGGGCCTGGGTCTGATCCCTGGTTAGGGAACTAGATCCCACATGCCACAACTAAGAGTTCGCATGCCAGGACTTCCCTAGTGGTCCAGTGGTTAAGAATCCACCTTCCAATACAGGGGTTGCGGGTTCGATCTCTGGTTGGGGAACTAAGATCCCACATGCCTCAGGGCAACTCAGCCCGCACACTCTAGAGCCCACGCACCACAACTAGAGAGCCTGAGTGCTGCAACTACTGAGCCCACGTGCTCTGGCGCCACAGCTAGAGGGAAGCTCACGCACTGCAACGAAAGATCCCATGTGTGGCAACTAAGACCTGATGCAGCCAAATAAAAAAGAAAATAATTAATTAATTTAAAAAAAAGAAAATGCAAACTAATGTAGTGACAGAAAGCAGATCAGTGGCTACTTGTGGACAGAGGGAACCGGGGAAGGGCAGGAGGGAGGAATTACAAGGGGGCACAAGGACACATTTGGGAGAGATGACTATGTTCCCTGTCTTGTTTGTGTTGATGTATGTGCGTGTGTGTCAAAATATCAAATTATATACCTTAAAAGGTATAATTTATTGTATGTCAATTATATCTCAATAAAGCTGTTAAAGTGGGAGATGATTATAGTCTCTCCCCATAGTGTGGTCGGGTCGAGTAAATGAATTAATTCACGAGAAACCATAGGACAACCCCTGGCACATAGTAAGTACTCAAAAAGCCTTTGCCAGGGCTTCCTGGTGACGCAGTGATTAAGAATCAGCCTGCCAATGCAGGGGACACAGGTTCGAGCCCTGTCTGGGAAGATCCCACGTGCCACGGAGCAACTAAGCCCGTGAGCCACAACTACTGAGCCTGCGTGCCACAACTACTGAAACCCGCGTGCCTAGAGCCCATGCTCTGCAACAAGAGAAGCCACCGCAATGAGAAGCCCGCGCACCGCAACGAAGAGTAGCCCCCGCTCGCTGCAACTAGAGAAAGCCCACACGCAGCAACAAAGACCCAACACAGCCAAAAATAAATAAATGAAAAAAAATGATATGCATACATTAAAAAAAAGCCTTAGCCAGCATCATCACTAATGTTGTTGTCATGGTTAAACAGCAGTGCTTTTCCACCCTGGCTGCCTGTTAGAATCACCTGGAAAGTATTTTTTAAAGCACCAATACCTGGGCCTCCCCTGCACAGAGTGTGATTCAGCTGACCTGGGGTGGGACCTGTGGCTGGACATTTTTAAAGCTCCCCAGGTGATTATATAAGATTTGAATAAGTCAGGATTTCTCTTCACTATACCAATATTTAACCAGTCCCACAATGTGGAAATTATGCCAATATCTTCCAGATAGTTCTGCCATGCAGGTCAACTCCTGTGGAGAAAGAGTTCTGGCCTCATTCATTCATTCATTCAGCAAATGTAACCCACTACATTGTACAACCCTGGCCAGATGCTGGGGAGATAAATGTGGACCTAAGTTCCTGCCCTCCAGGTTGCCTGGTCTAATGATAGAGATGGATGAGAAAACAGATTCACACAGAGAGGAAAGGGCAGGGAGGAATCAGAGAAGCCTTCACAGAGAAGACAACATTTTTTTTCAGGGTCCTGAAGAATGTGCAGGAGTTTGCCAAGGGGAAAAGAAGAGCATTATGTGTGTATTGGTTATCTATTGCTGTGTAATAAATTATGCCAAAATTTAGCAGCTTAAAACAACCATTTTATTATGTTCATAGCCAGTAGGTTGGGAATTCAGATACGGCAGAGTGTCTCTGCTCCCCAGTGTCTGGGGCCTCAGCTGGAAAACTTGAGGCTGGAGCAACTCAGAGTGGGGGGTGGAAATTGTCTGAAGCCTCATTTATTCACATGTCTGGCACTGGACCAGGATGATTCAAAGACTAGGGCTGCCAGCCAGAGTGCCTGCACGTGGCCTGTCTACGCAGTTTGGGCTTCCTCACATCATGGCCACCTCAGGGTAGTCAGACTCGAAGATCAGGGCTCTAATGATGAGTATTCTTTTGGAAAAGATAGCAGCTGCACCACCTTGTATAACCCAGCCTCAGGAGTCACAAACCATCACTCCCACTTCATTCTACTGGTTGAAACAATCTTAAGTCGACCCAGATTCAAGGGGAGGAGCCATGGACCCTGGGTCTTGATGGGAAGGCATGTTTTAAAACTGCTCCGGTGGGGCTTCCCTGGTGGCACAATCGTTGAGAATCTGCCTGCCAGTGCAGGGGACACGGGTTCGATCCATGGCCCAGGAGGATCCCACATGCCGTGGAGCAACTGAGCCCATGCGCCACAATTGCTGAGCCCCTGCGCCCAGAGCCCACGCTCTACAACAAGAGAAGCCACTGCAATGAGAAGCCCACGCACAGTAACGAAGGGTAGCCCCCACTCGCCGCAACTAGAGAGAGCCCACGTGCAGCAACGAAGACCCAATGCAGCCAAAAAAAAAAATTAATTAACTAATTAAAAAAAAAAACTGCTCCAGTGTGTTTGGGGAGTAATAATAATGATGATGATGATGGTAATACCTTATAGACATATTGAGCAGTCATGATGCTCCAAGGACCATTCCAAATTCTCTTCATGCATTAACTCAGAGTCCCCCCCACCCCAAGGCATATCATTACCCATGTTTTCCAGGTGGAGAAACTTGTGCAAAGTCAGAGAGTTGACAAGTAGGAGAGCTGCGATGTGAAGGCAGGCAGACTGGCTATAGTGCTCAAGCACTAACCACTATGCACACTGCCTCCCATCAGCAGAAGCAGTGTGGCTGGACCTGTGATGCCTGTAGGGAGAGGCTGGAGCTGAATCTGGAGAAGAGGAGGCGCCAGAGCTTGCAGGCCCTTGCCAGACACATAGAAGGGTCTGGGGTTCATCCCAAGAATAGCGGGGAACCATTGAAGGGTCTTAAGCAGGAAAATAACATGATGAGATCTATGTCACAGAATGGTCCCTCCAGAGACTGATAGAGGATGGATTGGAGGAGGTAAAGCCACAGATGGGAGATGAATCAGCAAGTTGGTACAAGGGGTCCGATGAAGGCTGTGTGGGGAGAACAGGGAATGGTTGCAAGGAGAAGTCAATAAGTGTCAGTCCTTGGGATGTTCCACAGCCATTCAATACCATGATTTTGAAGACTATGAAGCAACTTGGAAAAATTCTTACAATAAGCAATTTTAAGTTTAGTTTAAAACAAAGAGAATTCAAAATCATATAAGAATATGACCTCAGATTGTTTTAAGGGTACCTGTCTACTGTGCTATTGACTCTCCTTTTCCCCCCCTCTACGTACACTCTTCACCCTTCTCCTCCCTCTAAATCCTGGGTCTAACAACTACAGCCTGTGTCACCACAGCTTCCCACCCGCTGATTTCCTGTGGTTCAGTCAATGGGGGGCACCAGGGGAAATCAGAGGTTGGGAGAAGAGGAGGCCAGGGTGTTTATTTCTCTGGCTCCCCCTCTGTCTCTCTATGGTTCTGGCAGTGGCTCAGTTGAAGGCCACAGTTCCTGGCAGCCCTCCTCCCACTGCTCTGGCACTTGGTGGGTCCTGGCAACACCACTCCTTCCCCCACCTGATAATACAACTGTACACAGAGAAAAGCCTGCATGGAAATGCCCCAAATTGTAAGATTATTTTGGTGGTAGGATTGGAGGTGTTTTCCCTTCTTTCTACTCTTCTATATTTTCTTAATTGTTTGCAGTAAACCTGTATTAACTTTTATAATTAAAAAAAAAACCCAACATGTTAACCAATGGGATTTGAGGCTAGTCAGATGTCGAAAGGACAGATGTGGCAAGAAAGTATCTGCAGTGATTTAAAAATATGTCCATTAGCCCTTTGACATTCCTCCCTCCAAAGGGTGGAGGCTAGCTCCCTCCCTTTGGGTGCAGGTTGTCCTTAGTGGCTTGCTTCCGATGAATCAAATATGGTAAAAGGGATGGTGTATGTCTAGGTCATAAAAGGCATCACAGCTGTCTCCTTGCTCTCTCTTGGAACACTGGCTCTGGAGGAATCCAGTTGTCATGTCATGCGGACACTCAAGCAGGCTTCTGGAGAGATCCACAAGTGAGGAACTGAGGCCTCCTGCCAACAGCCATGTGTGTGAGCACCTTGGAAGCAAACCCTCCAGCTCCAGTCAAACCTTCAGGTGACTGCAGTCCTGCCCAGCATCTTGATTGCAACCCCAAAATATGTGTGAGATGGTAAATGTTTATTGTGTTAATGGTGCTAAATTTTAGGGTGATCTGTTACACAGCACTAGATAACTAATACAGCATTAGGACGGTTCCCTGGATTCCAGCTTGGCTATTAGAAGAGATGAGACACAAGCTAGGGAGCTATCACAGGGGAAGAGGGTAGTCTCCATTTGGGAGATGTTGAGCTTGGGGGTCCTGGGTGGAGGTAGCCCATGTGCACCAGGCATAAAGTTTTGGGAGGAAGATCTAGATAGAGGAGAGAGATCTAGAATCATCAGCAGAGGAGGAAGTGAAAGAAGAAACTTCAGGAGTGGAAAGATGACCCAAGAAGAATGTGTAGAGTGAAAATGGTAGAGAGCTAGGTTGGGGCCAAGGGGAAGACCACCATGGGACGGGTGTCCCGAGTGGGGAGTCTGAGGAGGGGCCATCAGAGAGGTGGGAGGAGACCAGGGGAGAAAGCAGTGACTGGAAGGCCAAGAAAGAGGGAGAGCTTTCCAAGGCCACAGGAAACCGGATGAGGACTGTGATGGAGCCCCTTGGCGTGGCTAGGTGCCCTCGGCAACCTTGCCAGGAGGGAGAGGTTTTCTGGCTTCAGTCCCGAGTCCCTCCAGCTGAGGGTTTCCACATTCCTGCAAAGGTTGGGAACAGCACAGCCCCATCCTGGCCAAGCTTGTTCGCTCAAGTCCTCCAAGCTTGAGACACCAGTCACCAAGAGCTGGTGGGAGGGGGACCCTTATGTCTGCGGCTCCAGCTCCTAGGGCTTACTCTGCTGAGCGTGGGTGGGGTTTTTTTGGTTCCTTTTGAATACTTAGTTTCCCCCTTCTTCCTCCACTCTCCTGTCAGGAGACCAAAGTGCATGCACTTGACAGAAACACACTCACAAGTCTGTACTTTCAGACTGGGGAGGTTCCTCTTAAGATCCTGTGTCTTCTCAGGTAATTTCAGTGGCAGCAGCTCCAAGGCGAGGAAAAGACTCCTTAAACACCCTACACAGCGTCCATGTGGGACTCACTCCGCTTCCCCAGGTTCTCAAAGCCCAATTTAATCCAAGCTTATTAACACGTAACATTTTAATTTGCCTTTTCAATATGCTCTGCACTGTATAAGCGTAACAAATTTAATAACATCCGAAGTAAGGATTTTGTATGTTAATTACAATGTTTCCATTTCTTTGAGAAGCTCTATCCAGTTGGGGTAACCCCTGTGGAAAACAGACCTCTGGAAATCGAGGCAATTTCTGGTCCTCTCCCCAACCGACCCCCATCCCAATTGCTGTATTGAAAGCAATCAAAAAGGAAAAATGGGTTTCCCAGGCATGGAAAATTAGCTGAAATCGAACGTTTTCCAGTGTCTTAGGTTGTGTTCCCCCAGACGCAGAGGCTGAGACAAGGGTTCTGGTGTAAGTTGTTTACTTGGGAGGTGGTCTCAGGAAGTACCTGTGGAAGAGGAGGTGTCAATGGGGAGGGGATAGCAACTAGCAAAGGGTGTGTTTATCAAGCCTGTTACCACCGAGGGCAACTGAGGCTCAGTCTTGCTGGGGAGCCCTGGAAGCCAGCGTGGACCATGCACCACCTCAGAATTACCCTACCCGAGGGCCGAGGGGGATGGGGCATTTATCTACCAACTCTGTCAGTCATTGGGTAAAAGCTATTCCCAGAGGCTATTACTTTTCTGGCACTTCCAGTCTGCAGTGTGGGTGGCAAAATAGGCTCAAGTGCCCAGAGGAAGCCAGCAGGCAAAGGAACGCAGGGGCTGGCAGCTGGAGGTCAGGCCGAGAACACACTGAAGGGGTAAGGGTGAGGGAACATGGGCGGGGGCAGGCGGTGATGATATAAGCAGGCTCCAGGGGCCCAGGAGGTACCCCAAGTCTCAGCACAAGTTGGTGGGAATGTGAGTTCCAGGATTGTGAGGGTTGTTGTGGGAACACAGCTCTGGCTTCTCCTGGCCCCCAGACCTATAGCAACCAGCAAACAATTTTGAGCATCTCTAAGGTACCAGGCACTGGCTAGACCTGGAGACTCAGCAATGGATGAAGCTTGATTTTGTCCTGTGAATGCACACAATGTTGCCCAGAGTAGCTTGTGAACCCCTGGTGGCAGGCAGCATCACTTCAGGTGGTTCCAGACACACTTTTCTTTCTTTTTTTTAAAATTTATTTATTTTATTATTTCTTTGGCTGTGTTGGGTCTTAGCTGCAGCACACAGGATCTTCGTTGCGGCATGTGGGCTCTTTGTTGCAGCACGCGGGCTTCTCTCTAGTTGTGGCATGCAGGCTCCAGAGCGTGCGGGCTCAGTAGTTGCGGCACACGGGCTTAGTTGCCCCGTGGCATGTGGGATCTTAGTTCCCCGACCAGGGATCGAACCTGCGCCCCCTGCATTGGGAGCGTGGAGTCTTAGCCACTGGACCACCAGGGAAGTCCCCACTTTTATTTTCTTATTTTGTTAGTTACAGATTTATTTCATAGGTATTCAAAGCAAAGTTTACCATCCAACTCTTGCTTTCATTATTGCTTAGGACATAGTCGAGTTTAAAAAGTAAGCCAACCCAAATGTCCATCAACAGATAAATGGGTAAGCAAATGTCGTATATACATACAGTGGAGTAGTAGTTGGTCATAAAAAAGTTAAATTATGACACATGCTACAATATGGACGAACCCTGAAAACATACTAAGTGAAACAAGCCAGACACAGAACAAATATTATATGATGCCATTTATATGAGGTTCCTAGAATAGGGAAGTTCACAGAGACAGAAAGCAGAATAGAAGTTACCAGGGGGAGGGGGAGAGGGGCATTGGGAATTACTGCTTAATGGGTACAGAATTTTAGTCTGGGATGATGGAAACGTTCTGGAGGTGGATGGTGGTGATGTTTGCACAACTGAATGCCACTGAATTGCACACTTAAAATGGCTTCAAATAGTAAATTTTGTTACATATATTTTACCACAGTTTGTAAAAACTGAGCTGATTAAAACGTTGATTTAAATTAAAATATCATGGAAGTAATAGCACACCCTGAATCCACTGGTGACAGAGGGAGATTGAGAAACTGTCAGGTGTGTTTAGAAGAAAAGAGACAGGCTGCCGGGCCTGGAAGCAGAGCCAGGAAGTTTGCCAAGGGGAGGAAGGGAGGAAAGACACTCCAGGTGGGAGGGGTTTGGCAGGCAGTGAGAAGAACTAGGTGAGACTGAGGAGGCGAAGCTAAGCTGGTCCCTGCACCTCCTGGTCATGAGCTGTTTTAGTTTGGGTCCCCCTCCCACTTCCCCAAGGAGATTCCAAGATGAGGATTCCAGGGCAGGTAGATTATTTAGGAGGCAATGCCAAGAAGCACTTAAAGGAGTGGGGAAGTGAGGCAGGGAAGAGACAGCAGCCTCTAAAGGATGCGTTATTGTGCCAGTGACCACTGGGGGCACCTGCTGGGGCCCCTGGGAGGCAGCTGGAATGCTGGTCCTTCTACCTGAGAGTCCAGGAGGCTGGCCGTGCACTGCTGCCGGGAGTGCGGCCATCGTATTCCTACCTGCTGGCCTGGCACCCTGAGGCACTCAGTAAATATCCATCAAATAAATGAATGAAACACCCACATACAAGGCATGCACTGTGTGCCCAGCACTGAAACAAGCGCTTTATGAGCATTCTCTCATTCAATCTCACAATCACCCTAGGAGACAGGGCTTCTTACTTATTTTTTTTCAACAGGATTGCTATTATTATCCCAATTTTACAGATGAAGCAACTGAGGCTTGGGCTAAGTAACTTGCTGCAGCAGACACTTGGGTATTCCACCCATATCTCGCCGTATAACTTCAGTGCCTGAAGGTTCGACTTCCAACGGCCAGCACCTCCATCTCTTTGCCTGAGGTCACCTACACTGACTCTGCCAGGCACAAGGTGGACCTGAGTGCTGCAGAGTTGGTGCCCCTAGGAGCCGCCCTCAACCAATGGTGATGAGAGTCAGTGTATAAATACCCCAGCTCCACCCCTCTCGGGCACACGCTGTCCACTGATTCCCAGGGTGCCTCAGAGGGGATGAGTGCGAGTTGCTCAAAAGCCCACTCTTTATTGGCTTCTTCCCCTTCCCCGCCTCATCTCCGCCCTCCCCTCCTGTGCTCGCTAAATAAACATTTGCACGCCAGCCCTTGCCTCTGAGTCTGCTTCTGACTGAGCAGGTCTTCAGTGTCAGATTCAAACACAAGAGTGCCCTACTCAGCATCCACACTTCTCACCTCGATGCTGCCCTGAGTCCATTAATGACCCTCAGGTTTCTCCAGCCAGAAGCTTGCAGGGCTGGCTGACATCTCCATCCAGCCTCGTGAATGCAGAAGCCAGAGTTTTAAGCAAACGTAAAGGGGCTCTTTGTTACTCTACCCCTATTTTCCCAGAGCCTTTGGAAAAATGAAGACTTGGCCTATCCCTCACCTTTTCCAACCTTCTCCTTCTCCAGCTATTTCTCTGCCTCTCACCAGATCTAATTTGAGATTTCCCCTTTAGAATTCACAACCCATAACTGAAGAGAGATGGGACCATCCTGGTCATGGTCTGGAGTCTGGGATGAGATGTTGCCCCAAGTGCATCCCTCAGTGAGGATTATTTTTTTTAATAAATTAATTTATTTATTTTATTTATTTATTTTTGGCTGCGTTGGGTCTTTGTTGTTGTGCGCGGGCTTTCTCTAGTTGCGGTGAGCGGGGGCTACTCTTCATCGTGGTGCGCGGGCTTCTCACTGAGGTGGCTTCTCTTGTTGCGGAGCCTGGGCTCTAGGCGCGTGGGCTTCAGTAGTTGTGGCTCGTGGGCTCTAGAGCGCAGGCTCAGTAGTTGTGGTCCATGGGCTTAGTTCCTCCGTGTCATGTGGGATCTTCCCGGACCAGGGATCGAACCCATGTCCCCTGCATTGGCAGGTGGATTCTTAACTACTGCGCCACCAGGGAAGTCCCCCTCAGAGAAGATTATTACTGGTGAAAATAAAGATCGTAGCAGCAAGCTTCCATCTCACTGGGTGCTGGCCCAGCTAAGTGCCCCCTTTCCACTCTGGGGGGCCGTGGGGAGATCAGCCTATACGCTGCCTTCACTGGGCCTTGCCCCGGGGGTGGGGCCCATCGTGCGCCCACTGACCAGCTGCCAGACCTTGGCCTGACCTTCTCCAGCCAGAGGTGAACTCTTGTTCCTTCTTGCTCCTCACATTCTGGAACCTTCTTTTTGGTAATTGCCTTGGCCCCTCTTCTAACCCTACAATAGCCACAAATAGTAAATTAAAATGCACGGTGAACCCCAGTTGCAAACAATTCCACAGGTGGCACTTCTGTTAGCTTAAAGACTGAAGTGGAAACCCAAGCCTTGCTCCGAGCACCTAGAGAAACTCAAGGTTCCCAGGGAGTCCCCCAACCCATCCTCCACCCTAACAGGTCTCCCCCAAACCTCTTGCCCCCCAAACTGTTCTCCTTGTAGCCTCCAGAACAATGGTCTCCAAATGCAGAGCTGATCACATCAGTCCCCCACTAAACCTTTCCAGTGGCTCCTCTGATGCTTAGAATAAAAGTCAACTTGCACCCACAGACAGCCTGGCCCAGCATGACGGGGCCCTGCTGACCTCGGGTTGCAGCCGCCCTCTGACCCTCCGGCCACCCGCCTGCTCCTGGAACTCCTCCGCCACTTCCTGCCTTGGGGACTGTGCCCTTGCGTGGGACCCCAGTGTACCCATGCTGTTTCATATTCCCACACCTCATCACTTGCTGTCAAATCATTCTGATTCACTGTCACCGCAGCCCTTATCACTTTCAGAAGACGTTTCATTTGTCTGTTATTCACCTGCTCACTGGCTGGCGGCTCCTTGAGATCAGGGACCCTGTCCCCTTGTTCAGAACTGTACCCCTGGCTCTTGGCACCTGCCTGGCCCAGGAGGTGCTCAGTAAGCCTGTACTGAGTGAATGACCCGGTGATTGGACTCCATGTGGTGAGACCACCAAGAGGAGGTGGGAGAAGCAGAGGAAAGAGCTGCGGGCGGGGGGGCGGAGGCTCCCTTCTTCCGCTTGGAAATCCAAATAACCACATGTGTGTTTAGGAGGCGCTGTAAGGTATTCCTGGAGGGTCCTTCTGCCATCTGTAGCTACTTGCATATTTCATTTTCCACCCAGGCCTCTCAGGGCCCAGGGGAGGCCCCACCCTCCAAGAGTGCGGGGAAAGCGGGGGCCTGGCAACCGGGTCCAGGAGCACCAGCTCCTCGGGGTTTTCTCCAGGCTTCTCTCGGTCCCGAGAGCCTATGGTGGCCTCTGCTCAGCAACCTGGGCCCCGGCCTGGGAGGGAACAGGTCCCTGAGCGAAAGGACTGGAAAGAGAGGCTCCGGGGTCAGAGGCCCTCCTGGGAAAGGGCCCTGAGGGGCGTGTAACCACCCCCATGTTTGCTTGGGAGTTGCCAGGCTCCAATCACCCACAGCCCCTTCCCCAGGGCTGCACCCATGGGAGACAGAGCCCAGAGAAGCAGCAGGCCAAGTCCTCCGAGGAGGCCTCCTGCCACTGGAAAGTTGCTTGGAAAAGTTTGCCAATGCTCTCGCTCTCCCCTAGGTGTGCTCTGGGCCCCCGGGGCCCCTGCTGCTCCAGGGAACACAGGGACATGGGTCCCAGGAGGCCTAATGCCTGGCTGGCGTCACTCTTTCCGAGGTGGGTTCCCAGAGCTGGGAGCTCATGGAGAGTCAGACTCAGGGCCCAAGAGACCTCAGATCTCACCGGTTCCAGGCCCTGCTTTCCAGCTTGACCACATCTAACCTGCCCAGAACAGTGTTTTATCATCTATAGTCAAGAAGTGCTTTTTTTTTTTTTTTTTAAATTTTATTTATTTATTTATTTATGGCTGTGTTGGGTCTTCATTTCTGTGCGAGGGCTTTCTCTAGTTGTGGCAAGTGGGGGCCACTCTTCATCGCGGTGCGCGGGCCTTTCACTATTGGCCTCTCTTGTTGCGGAGCACAGGCTCCAGACGCGCAGGCTCAGCAATTGTGGCTCACGGGCCTAGTCGCTCCGCGGCATGTGGGATCTTCCCAGACCAGGGCTCGAACCCGTATCCCCTGCATTGGCAGGCAGATTCTCAACCACTGCGCCACCAGGGAAGCCCAAGAAGTGCTTTCTTAAGTCTGACTGCTCTCTCTCCTGCTGTCATGTAAAAGCATACTCTGAGAACGCGGCATCTAAAGGAAGGATCATAAAGACCAGACATTTGAAGACCCAGCATTTGGAGGAAAGGAAGTATCAGGAGACTGGGAAGGAGCTGTCTTCTTCCTTTCTCATCTTTCTACTTGAGCAAGACTGAGCAGGAAATGTGAGGCCCAAGAGCTTGGGCTCCAAAGTCAAATAGTCATGGGTACCAGTGCCACTCTGCTCCTTGCCCTGTGACTTCCGGAAGGGGCAAGAGCTCTCTGAACCTACTGGCCCACATCTCTAATGCAGGTGGGGTCTAGGTACACACCTCAAGGGTAGGATTACCGGAGACGAGGCACGAACATTGAGCCTAGTGCCGGCTGCCGTTACCACCACCGTTAGCACATCCCGCGGAGCGTGCTGGGGACAAGCCTCCCGCGGTCTCCTCCTCTGGACTTGCAGACCCTGAATGTCCATATTCTGCCCTGTTAGATGGGAAGGTGTGGAGCCTGGGGCCAGAATGAGCATCAGCCCTCTCTCCTCCTCCCCCACATGGCGGGTGCTTATTCATTCAACAAACACCACTGCAGGCAGCCTGTGTCCAAGGTGCCAAGGCTGGGAGCCATGCCCACTGGCAAGTGGCTCACAGCCAAGGGGGCCACCAGCAAGTCACCAGGTCATCGTGTGAGTAACGCTAAGAAGGGAGTACTGGTGAGGGGAGGGGGCTGCCTGCAGGAGCCTAGTGAGGTGGGGTCAGGGAGGAGGAGATGTGCAGCTGAGTCTGGGGATCAAAGAGAACCTCACTAGATCAGGGAGGAGCTCTAGGCTCCAGGACCCCAGTGGCTTCTGTCCCAAGGCCCACTTTTTTATGTCATTTATTTCATTATGTATTATCTTACTTAATTTTTAAAACTGGTATGGCTTATGGTCACATGACCCCATCTTCGCTGTACAGCTCAGTGAATTTTACACACGTTTACGCCCATGTAACAACCTCCCAGGCGTAGACATAGGACACCTCCAGCACCCAGCAGGCCCCTCGTGCTACTCCTGGTCTGTGACTCCAGCCTAAGTTCCTGGTTCTGATTTCTGTCACCACCTGTGATGAAAGCCGCCTTCTATAACATGTATTTTGGGGTTTTTAAAAATTTTTTGTTTTCCCTTTTTTTTGGCCGTGCTGTGCGGCTTGCAGGATCTCAGTTTCCCGACCAGGGATCGAACCCTGGCCACAGCAGTGAAAACACCGAACCCTAACCATTAGACCACCAAGGAACTACCTATAATATGTATTTTGTAACACCCCTTTTACTCTCCTAAAATTAAATCCACAGGTAAGCGCTAACCTAAATTAAGGTGAAAAATAAAGTGTAACATAAGCATATGTATTTATAGTAAAACAGCCCAGTACAGTGGTGCAGGATGCAAATGTTCCTGTAGGAATATCCCAGATATAAACCTTCCCAAGGGGACACTTAGGTCCTGGAGAACTACGCCCTAGATTGTCAGAGCTCCAGGGACTTGAAACACTCAACCAACTCCCCCTGGGGTCAGAAGGAACTCCAAGCAGGACATATCCAAAGTCACAGAGTTGGTTACTGGCAGAGCCAGGGTGGAACCAGGGTCTGAGGGATGGTGTCACGCAGAGTTCAACAGCATGAGCTGCAGAGTCAGACATGAGATTTCAATCCTCAGACAGTTTAGCTGTCTCCCTGATGACAGAGGAACTTACACAGGTTAGATGAGATAATACACACAGAGTGCTCAAGATTAGTACAGATACTCACATTCGTTCATCTGACAGATATTCACTGTGTACTTACTATGTTCCAGGCACTGGGCTGCGTATGGGAGGGAAAAGCTTCAGGAAGCTTACACTCTGGTGGAGGAGACACAATACATACACGAGAAAGCTGTGGATGGTGAAATATGATAAACAAATATTAACATAAGAAGTAACCTAGGGTTTCATAGATGGAGGGGCTCAAGGAAGTCCTCTCTGAGGGGGAGGCACTTGCGCTGAGACAGGATGGGACGTTACCAAGGGGAAAATGGGAGTAAACGGCATTCTAGGCGGAGTAGCAGCAAGTGCAAAGGCCCTGAGACAGGAACTGGCTTGAGTCCTAGGAATGAAAGATGGTATAGAGAGCAAGAATGTTAGGATATGAAGTTGGCCAGGAACATCGAGTCAGATCATGCAGGGCCTTGCAGAATTATATTCTGGTGGCAAGGGAAGCCTGTAGAAGGTTTTAACCAGAGATATAGCATAATCTGATCTGCATTTTTTTTAACATCTTTATTAGAGTATAATTGCTTTACAATGGTGTGTGAGTTTCTGCTTTATAACAAAGTGAATCAGCTATTGATCTATATATTTAAATGTAAATCTTACCCGCTGCTGCTGTGTGGTGAAAAGATTGAGGGGGCAAGAGTGAAAGGAAGGAAACCAGTGAGGAGGCCACTGTGGGTGTGCAGGACAAAGGCACTGGAGGCTTGAGTCTGGGAGGTGGTGGGCGGACAGAAGTGGACTGATGGAGGCCGCACATAACTCGATCAACAGCAGGATGATCAATATTTCCATCCAGTGCTCTTCCTGTTGTGCATTCAACAAACATTATCCTAGTGCATTTCAATACTGCCTTGCTTATTCCATGCAATCATTATTTATTCGGGACCTACTGTGTGCAAGGCTCAGCACTACACTGAGCCGAAACGAGGTGGCAGAGGCCCCTTCCACCCAGCCTGCTAGCAGAAACCAAAGCAGCGGAGCCCCAGGTCCAGGGCGGCTATGATTCCTAGCCTCTCCTCTGCCTGCAGCTTTCTCATTTTTCGGCTGAGCTTCCGCCTCTGTTACACCATAGGGCTCCCCCAAACCACCACCACCACCTCCTCCAGAAGTCCCTCCAATCAGCAGTTCACGGTCCATCTGCCTCCAGCCCAGCAGGGATGCCGCAGGACACACTGCTTCCTCCACGGCCACCAGGCCTCCATCTACCCTCTTGGCAGTGGCCTGGGAGGGGCTGCGGGCCTCCTTCCTCTTCGGCAGACCAGGGCCAACATCTTGGCCTGAGCACTTTTTTTTTTTGCTCATGCCACGCAGCATGTGGGATCTTAGTTCCCTGACCAGGGAATAAACCTGTGCCCCCTGCAGTGGAAACATGGAGTCTTGACCACTGGACCGCTGAGCACTCTTAATAAAACAAGTACAGTAGCTGTTGTGGAATTTCTGGTAGAGTAGAGCAGACTCGTCAGAGAGGCAGCAGGCACACCCAGCCCCAGCTCCTTCCAGCTCACGGCCCCTGCATCTGTAATAATGGTAGCACCCCATCAACTGCTGCATCTGTAATAAGAGTAGCACCCCACCGACTGCACACGCAGTCTATGCTACCCACTTAACTTTCACAGCTCTGAGACGTAGGGCCCCACTGTCTCCATTTTACAGATGGGGAAGTAAAGGCCAGGAGTCACACAATCACTTGTCAGAAGAGACCTGGGCTTACACTGCCCCCATGTGGACGTCCAGTTCTCCTCTGGCCTCAACCATCAACAGTCCCTCCCTGGGTGTTGTTCCAGACTCTGGTTCCACAAGAGGACCCTGACTCTTTGGATGCCACCTTCCTTTCCACACGCCTCCCCACCACAGTGTGCTGGGCAGAACCTGTGCCAATCACTCATCCCCACACACACATCTGTGGAGCAACGCCCCGCAGTCCAGCCGCAAACGCAGCTTCACAATCCATCTAGAATTCCACCACTTACCCCAACTCTGTCCCCCCGCTCAGCCGCCATCCCCTCTCACCTGGGTTATGGCCGTGGCCTCCCAAGTGTCTCCCAGTTTCTGCCCTTGACCTGTACTGTCTAGAACAGTGCTGTCCAATAGAAATAGAATATGAGCCATGTATGGAGTTTTACCTTTTCTCGTAGCCACATTTTAAAAACTAAAAAGAAATGGATTAAATTGTAATAATAGATATTTTAAACACATATATCCAAAGTATTATCATTTCAATTTGTAATCAGTGTTTTAAAATAGTTAATGAGACAGTTTCTCTCTTTCATAGTAAGTCTTCACCGTCCGGTGTGTACGTACACATGCAGCACATCTCGAATCAAACTGGCCACATTTTAAGCACTCGACCACCACGTGGCCAGGGGCTTCACTGGTGGACAGCAGCTGTATTCTCAACACAGCAGTCAGGGCAGTCCTTTAAAAAGTAGGCCAGTGTGCACCGCTCCTCTGCTGGAAGGCCCACGGCAGCACCCACTTCTCAGAGTCAATTCAAAGTCCTTGGAAGGGTGAGCAGGCCTGCGCAGCGCCCCTTCCTCCACGACCTCCCCCAGGGCCCTTGCACTCACTCTTTTTCTTCTACTTGGAACACTTCCACCCAGACAGCTTCATGGCTTGCTTCCCGGCCTCCTTCAAATCTTTGCTCACCTGCCACATTCTCAAGGAGGCCTGCCCCCACCCTCTCCTTCCTGTCTCATCTCGCATCCCAAATTAGTTTTTCTCCAAAGCACTTACTGCCTTCTAATATACTGCATGGTGTTCTTATTTATCGTGTTCATTATCTCTGTCTCCCTTGTTAAAATGTCAGCCCAAGGAAGGAAGGACTTTTTGTCTGTTTTGCTCACAGCTCTATGTGCGCAGAGCTTGGCACATGGTAGGTACTCAACTAATAGTGTTTGGTTGGATGGATGGATGGACGGATACAGATCAGCTACATGCCAGGCAGCTGGAGTGGGTGGAAAGCCATTGTTCGCATAGCCCTGCAACCCAGGAGAACTGGTCAGCCTCTTGCTTCCTCTTGCTGCAGCAGGCCCTCCAGCTCTGCCGGGCACAGTGGCCACCTTTCCTGGAGGACCCCAGATGCAACAAGAGGGGCCACAGGGGTGGGTAGCTGCCTGGGCCACCCTCTGGAAGTTTATTTCCTCAGGCCATTTTCTTGTGGTCTGGGAGGTTTTAAAATAGCCCGTGATTTAAAAACAGAAAATCTCCCAGTCTGCTCAATTAATGCTCACAGCTCATTGTTTGTAATTGCACATAAAATTTTATAACAGGAAATTACAAGAATCCTCTTTGAAGACTTCCCCCAAGGAACGGACTTGGGAAGAAAAATCCCATTTCTGCTTTCAAGGGATGGGTCCTATTAGCAGAGCTCTGCAACCTTCCCAAGAGATGAGCTTATGGGGACAGAGGGGTGGTGTAGAGAGAGCAGGAGCCTTGGGGCAGGATCCTGGCTCTGTGGATGAAGCAGCGGCCCGCAGGGCTAAGCACTCCCCACTGTCATCCTCAGCTCAGCCCTCTGGTGTACAAAAGAGGGTACCCATATTTTAGATCAGAAAACTGAGGCTCAGAGGGATTCTGACCTGGGCCTGCCACAGGGAGGCCGTGCAGCCTTTGCCGCCCACCCACAACAACACAACTGCAGAGGACGAAGTGTCTCCTAGTGGGCCTGCATAGAGTCACAGAGACCAAATGGCAGGAATAAAGAAAGACCACGTCCATTGGCTCCCAGACCACCCCTGCAGGACACAGCAATTAAACATTGTTTCTAAACACTGTGATCACCTTCCGAAGAGCACAATTGCATCGTGTGTTTTTTTTGAATGTGTTAAAAGCATTAGTTTGTTCAGTGCACAACTTTTAAATACACCACAATTTTAAAAAGCCTACTTGGGCATTTTCTACTTGTTTTCATCTATCTGGAGACTCAAAAACAACAGTGCCTGCATCTCTTGAGACTCGCGGAGGATCCAGGTGCAGAGTCTGAGCCCGAGCAGACTCCTGGGTCCACAGACACTTGCTGTGGCCCAGGCCCCACTCTGAGTCTCAGTTTCCCGACCTCAGCTCTGACATGCTCAGATTCTCGCTGCTGCCATGAGGATGCTATGGGGGTGATGAAAGGGGACACCCCAGGCCTCACCTGGAGCCCACCCAGCCGATGATACCCCCTGCCCCGTGGCCTCTCCTCACAGGGTCTTACCAGTGCTGTCTGTGCACTGGTGGGCTTGTGAATCATTCTACATATGGATGCTTTGGGCCACCCTGTAACCAGCAGACATTTCCGCAGCCTCAGAGCAAGCAGCCAGGCCTCACCCCCATCTGACACTGCAGCGGGCAGCTGTGCCAGCGCCCCCTCCCCTTCTGCTGTGCCTCCCTCTCAGAGAACCTCCTTCCCAGCACCCTTCCTCTCGAAAGTCTCCTCTGGGTCAGACACCTGGATATGTCACTTTTCACTCATTCTTTAAATCATTATTGAGCACCTACTAAGTGCAGACTATGAGGGTACAGCAGTGAACAGGTTAGGTCTCTGCCCTCATGGAGCTTAACTGCTAGGGGTAATATACACAAAAGCAGAATAAGCAAACAAGCTGATTCTAGAGGGACATGAGTGCTATGTAAACAGGGTCACAAGTGACCAGGGAGGCTACTTGGAGGAGGTGACTAAGAGCTGGAGAATAAGAAGGAAGGAGAACTATGAAGACCTGGGGCAGAAGCAGCAGAGCAAAGGCCCTGGGGCAGGGTCACTGAGCTTCTGGGAGGACTTACAGGGGTTTGAGCTTGTAGCTCCTGCTTTTGATATGGTAGAGGGATAGAAAGGAGTGTGACGTGGGAAGGGGAGAGGGTGCAGATCACGTGAGGCCTTGTACGCAGCCATTGTTTATCCAAGGTTTTAGGTTGTTTCACTACAAAACTCATCATCCGGGCAGACCAAGGAAGGGGCAATCAGAGAGGGCCAAAGGGCACTGGTGAAGTTGGGTTTTGGAGCCAGCTAGACATGGGTTCAAATCCAGTCTCTGTCTACCAACCAGCCAAGTGGCACAAGTTACCAAACTCTCTGTGCCTCAGTTTGCTCATCTGTAAGATAGGAGCAGAGCCCACATCATAGGCTCTCACTGAAAGTATGCCTCACGGGGAGGGTTGAGTGGCCTCCAGAGACTGGCTTTGGCTACTTATACTCCTTCTCCAAGTTCCCCCAGCTCTGAGTCACTGCAGTTTCAGAGCAGAGAAGCGGAATGGTAAGACAAAGGAGTTGGGACTTGAAGACAGAGGCTGCAAACTCATGGCCCTGCAGGTCTTTGCAGGGAACTGAGTGATGACGCAGCCCGCTACACCCCTTCCCACCACTGCCCTCTTTACAAAGAGGTACTCCTACCACACAAAAAAAAGCGTGCCCTTTCCCTCTTGAAATCTGCTCTCTGTCCTTCTAACTTTATTTCATTAGTCACAAGAAGAGATATTTCACTTTCCCACTAACTCCATTCTAAGCAAAACGACAGTGCAAACCCAATTATAAATGGCAACTAACAGTTGGCTTCCAGGCCAGAGAGGCAATAGGGAACAGTAGGGTCTGCAGCAAACTGGGGTATGCGCCTCTATCTTGAAAGGCCAGTGGCTACTTCTTGATTCCAGCCAATCAATGCCAACAAAAGCGCAAGGTGATGTAACAAGATGGTCTGATCTTCCAATAGAAGATGTCCTGAATGCATGGGAAATCTCCCAATTTCTTAATGTTGGCAGCCAATTCAGACGTTTTACAGTTATTGCTCAGGCCAAAGAAAACACATCTGTAGGCAGGATTGGGCCAGCATGCCACCCTAAGCAAGTGGGGCAGACATACTGTTCCAGGGCACAGAAAGGTGAGTTCCCTGGGGCCTCCCGGGGAAGACTCAGGCTGGAAACCAAGGGTCAAGGCAGAGAATATAGCTGGTGAGATGGGGTGCTGGGAGATGGGAACCAGCTGAGCAAAGGCCTGGTGGCCAGACCGTGTCTTTTGTGGCCAGGGCTAGACAGCTGGCCATCGGTGTGGCTGGGACAGTGACTGACAGCCCAGAACTGGCTCCAAAGATAGGCCCAGGAATCCAGGATGTACTCTGCTGAGCTTTTGCCTTCCCTGGGAGGGTTCCTAAATCTTTAGGTTTTAGGAGAAACAGCCTCATAGACTTCTGCTAAATCCTTAGCCATGCCCCTCCTTCCTCCACCAGAAATTCAGGCACCCCTTCCCTCTGGTAATCTCCATAGCTCACTCATAAATTATGAGCGCCTTCATTTGCATGTCAGAAGCTCAGCCAAGAAATTAGATAAAATTGATCCGCCACAATTTATTCTCTCTATTTTTCCAAGAAATGGCCTCCCTCCCATGTTTTATTCATGGAGACACCCAGCTCTCTCTTTTATCTCCAACCCTCAGTAACATTTTCAATTTACTCTATTTATAGCTGCAAGACGCCCTTGGGCGGGGCAGGAGGGAGGCCACCCAGAATGGGCCGCAGCACTCCAGGCGGCTCACACAGCGCCCCGGTCGTCACCGCCAGGCAGGCGCTCAAGCGAGACGGAAGGTGGTTCCATCAAGATCTCAGCCCAGCCTTGGGCTCGGGAGAAAGGCTCCTGGGGGCAACCGGCAGAGACGGCTCTGAGCACTAATGAGGGGCCTCTGCTCCGAGGTGAGCCGAGGGGGCCCGGGGCCGGCTGAATGGGGAGGAGCTTCCGGCAGCTGCTCTTGCCTGGGAGAGGTGGGACCGCCTTTGGCCTGACACAGGGGTCGTCTGCTGGGGAGAGAGCCACGCCTGTCTCTGTCAGTGCCCCCCTGCCTCCACATGCTGGAGACGTCGTCTCAAACAAAGGAGAAGTTGAAAAAAGATATTTTCACATCTTCCGTCTCTCCTTTAGAGCACAGGGTTTCTGGAAGGCATGCGGGTATGGTTTGCTTTTTAATTTCAGAGCCAATTTCCTCCCTGAGAGGCACAAGTTCTAGTGCGTTCACCTCTACCCGGGTGGTTTCTACAGTGTCAGTTTGCTGTCCACACAGAGACATCTGAAACCTGTCCAGTGACCCACCTGGGTCCTCCTCTCTAAGCAGAGGTTGTTAACTCAAATGCCTGCCATGGCCATGCAGATATTGTGTGTGGTGTGAGGCAACAGGGCTTGGTGGGGACTGTGGCAAACAGGAGAAGGGTTCTTTCTAGAGGGACCGCTGCTTCTCTAACCAACTGCTGCCACAACCATCTGAAGCAGGTCTGGTGTTGCCAGAGCTTCAAATGCTTCAAGAGACTCCAAAATTCCAGACCATATGTGAATTCTCCTAAGTTTCAACAATGGCATTTTTTTTCTTTTTAAATACTCTGTTGCCAAAACAACTAATAACTATGAGAGCCATTTCAGCTGTGGTCCACCATCCACTCTAGACTGTTGGCTCCTGAGGGGTAAAGACCATGTCTTATTTATCTCTTTATGGCACAACCCAGCCCTTTGCCTGGCATACTCTATCTGCCCAATATACAATGGAATATTACTCAGTCATAAAAAGAAATGAAATTGAGTTATTTGTAGTGAGGTGGATGGACCTAGAGTCTGTCACACAGAGTGAAGTAAGTCAGAAAGAGAAAAACAAATATCGTATGCTAACACATATATATGGAATCTAAAAAAAAAAAGGTTCTGATGAACACAGGGGCAGGGCAGGAATAAAGACGCAGACGTAGAGAATGGACTTGAGGATATGGAGAGGGTGAAGGGTAAGCTGGGACGAAGTGAGAGAGTTGTATTGACATATATACACTACCAAATGTAAAATAGCTAGTGCGAAGCAGCTGCATTGCACGGGGAGATCAGCTCGGTGCTTTGTGACCACCTAGACGGGTGGGATAGGGAGGGTAGGAGGAAGAGGAAGCGGATGTGGGGATATATGTATGCGTATAGTTGATTCACTCTGTTATACAGCAGAAACTAACACAACATTATAAAGCAATTATACTCCAATAAAGATGTTAAAAAAAAAAAATTAAGTGTTGACCTAAGATGTAGATTGAACTCCTTGTGGCAGAAGCTTCCCTTTACTATCTCCAACATCCACTCTTCCTTCCCTCTTTGAAGTTATCAAACCTTGATTTTTAGCTGATCATATTGTTGCCTGGCATAAAAGATGCAATTCTCAGCTTCCCTTGCAGCCAGGGACTATGTTCCAATTAGAAGTGAGTAACTGTTGAGTGGGACTTCTGGGAAGGCAGTTTAAAGGGAACTGACAAAGCTGAGAGCAGCCCTTTTTTGCTCTTCTGCATTTCTGCCTTCCTGTGATCCTGGTCATGATGGTTGGAGCTCTGGCAGCCATCTTGGGCCATGCACTGTTCTTGAGGATAGAAGCCAATGCTGAGGTTGGTGGGACACAAAAGAGAAGGAACTTGGATCAGTGATGGTGATAGAGATGCTTACCACCCTGGGCTAGCTACATCTGGACTTGTCTTATAAGACAGAAATAAGCTTTATCTTCCTTAAGCCACTATTATTTTGAGGTTTTCTATTATACACAACTGAACCTAATCCTAGCTTATGTACCCTCTTCCAAGGCATGATTGTTCAGTACCATGTTTACCATTCCCCACCTGGGGAAAGAAGGGGAGATTCATTAGATTTACCCTTTTCAAGTAAATCCATCGAATGGGCTGAAGGGAAGGAGACTAAGGACTGTTTGTCCGGGAACCTTCTGGGTTCTTTGTTCACAGGAGGCCCAGGGAAGCCACTGTCTTTGGTGGGAATGCTAGGGTGACCTTGACTGACTGTTGATCAGCCTGGTGTGATTTAGATATGTACCTACATGGGGGAAGGGGGATGCACCAAATGGCTCTGGATGGTCCAGATTTGATACAAATGGAAGGACAGTCGTCGAAGGAGACTGTCTTCATATGTGGTGTTCCCCCAAGGCCTAGGACAGAAGCCATTGCATGGATCCCTTTCCCCAGTGGGATAATCAGTGTCCCCAGAGGAAACTGGGACAGTTTTCCAGAGTCTGACCCTTCCCCCAGACACACCCAGGGCTGTGGGCAGTGCTTCAGAAGAACTGCCCCAAGATGCAGCACAGAGCCTGTGTTTCTTTCTCCATTCCCTGCTGGGCTCTGTGCGTGATAAAGCTCCTGGTGGCCTGGGACTGGAGAGCAGGAGGCTTCACTCACATGCTCTGAAATACAAAGGCCCACAAAGGCATTGCGAAGAGGCTCAGACCCAGAGTCTGAGGGTCCTGCCCAGGTCTCAGCTCCAACACTTTCTAGCTGAGTGATCTTGGGCTTGTTAGTGATTTTGGCTGCAAGTAACAGAAGACACAATCCAAAATGGCTTACATGATGAGAACTTTTTTTTCCTTGAATAACCAAAAGGTAGGGCAGATCCAGGCTTGGTTATTTCAGCCACTCAACCACATCATAAAGGAGCAGATTCCTTTCATCTTTCTGCCCTGCTATCTGCAATAGATTGGAACAGTGGCCCCATTCTTTACCCCATCATCCATTCCCTCTGCCCTGTGACTTTGCAGTGCCCACACCCCCAGAGGATTCACAGGCTCTGACCCCTTTGACCCTGGGCTCAGCCATGTGGTTTTATTTTATTTTTAAAATTTATTTATTTTATTTATTTTTGGCTGCATTGGGTCTTCGTTGCTGTGCGCAGGCTTTCTCTAGTTGCGGAGAGCGGGGGCTACTCTTTGTGGCGGTGCGCGGGCTTCTCATTCTGGTGGCTTCTTTTGTCGTGGAGCACAGGCTCTAGAGCGCAGGCTCAGTAGTTGTGGCGCACGGGCTTAGTTGCTCCGCGGCATGTGGGATCTTCCCGGACCAGGGCTCGAACCCGTATCCCCTGCATTGACAAGCAGATTCTTAACCACTGTGCCACCAGGGAAGCCCCATGTGGTTTGTTTTGATTTATGTGATGTTAACCCAAGGATGCAGGCAGAGGCTTATAATGGGCATGCACCCGGGGCTTGTCCTTTGCACTTCTGCCGTCACCTGAGAACCTGCCAGAGGATGATGGGGCAGATCTGAGCCAGATTAGATGAGCGGACTCCAGTCAAATGAGCAATAAATGCTTCTTGCTGAATGCCTTTAAGGTTTTGAGGGTTTTTTTTTGTTGTTGTTGTTATGTAGCATTGTTGTGGCCAAAGATAACTGATACACGTCTTCAGCACACTGACTCTTAGACTGACTCTCTTCATGGCTCCAATGGCTACCAGTTCTAGAAATTACATGTAGCCAACAATGACCAGATGCAGAAACGTAAAAGGGAGTATCCCTAACTTGGGTCATTTTACCAAAGTAAGGACAACCTCCCCACCAGCCCCCAGCAGACTTCTCAGCCAGCAGTGCATTTCATGCCCACACGTCCCCAGTAAGAGGAGGAGATCAATATGGTTTGGTCAGTCAAAAATCACCCCCTGGGCTGTGGAATGGCCCATTTCTCCTGGAAGGAAGAGGACAAGAAAAATGAGGGTGGGGAATTCCCTGGCAGTCCAGCAGTTAGGACTCTGCGCTTCCACTGCAGGGGGCACAGGTTCGATCTCCGGTCGGGGAACTAAGATCCTGCAAGACCAGCATGACGTGGCCAAAAAAAAAAAAGAAAAGAAAAATGGGGGTGAAGAAGGGTATGGTGTGTGATGGGTGGACATGGCTGTGGGGCAGGCAACCAACCATCTCCCACACTCAGCTCCCCCATCTGTCAAGTGGAAACGATTCTTTCCACTTCCCCCAGTGAAATGAGAAAGTACAGAAAACAACATAGCAGATATTACGATTGTGTGACTGTAATACAAATAGCCTATATGTCTATCAAATATTAGTCATATCCCCTGAAAGAGGCCTCCACTGGATCCTAAGGGGGACTAGAAACCGTACTAGACTCTCTGCCCAGCTCTCCCCCAGTCCCCAGTGGTGAGGGCTCTTGTCTGGTGACCATCTGGCTGAGCTGGGGTCTGTTGCAGTTTGTTCAGCAGGACCCATGGGGTAAGGCCACACCCCCGCCAGCCAGGCGGCTCTCCTTTGACCAGACCCACCTCACTGTCAATCATCCGCAGAAGAGGCAGGGCCCAGGGAGGCACCAGGAACAGCCTGGCCTTGGCTGGTTGGGACAGGGCCACAGTTGGGGGAAGAGGGTAGTGCCTGTTCCCGAAGAGGGGGCAGTGGCGGGGGGAGCCCTTATGAACCAAGCACTCTCCTCGGCTATCTATGACATCAAGAGGTTCCAAAGGAGAGGGAATCTCAGGGCACAACAGGCTCTTTAGGGTCTAGCAGCCCTGACCCACTCTCCCTCCAGTGTGGACTCTTGGGAATCTAGAAGTTTCTTCACTCAGGGTGCTGGCAGAGAGTCCTCATAGATGTTCCTCCAGGCTAAAGGCTGGATGTCTGTAAAACTCATTTTTGTATGTGGTTCAGCTCACACCACAGACTGGTGCAAAATAAAGTTTGGGCTGTGTAAGAAGATTCGTGAATAAAGTCAGCAAAGCCAAACCCTGAAACCATTGTTACAGGTCCCGGTCTCCCCCACCCCTGGCCCCAACCTCCCCTTCACTGTGGTTTAAGTCAGGGACAAAAGCATAGACTTTTCAGGCTAAGAGGGCTGTTTTGCAGGTCCCTGACCTAACACCTGAGTCTACCTGGTGCTTTCCACTCTCCAGGCACTTGCACACACGGACCGACACTGTTTGCCGCTCTCAGATATCCGCGGGTGGGGACGGCCCCACAGAGCACGGAGCAGCCACACAATGGATTTTTTTTTTCAGTAAGTAATAGCTGCTGTTATTATTATTATTCACAGTATAGTGTAAGGTTCCCCTTCCTCTCCTCCCAGCTCTCAAGGATTTGTCTCTGTTTCTTCGTCCTCTCCGATCCACCTTGCCCCTTCCTTTCACCCCCCAGATCACACCTTTTCCGTGCCTCCCGCTAGCCCCGCCTTGGCACCTTCGAAGGGCAGGAAGCTCATGGTGTAGTTTTGTAGGGTGGTGGCCAAACGTGTTTGGGGGCACGCACCAAAAAAGGAGGAAACCACTCTCTAGGAACGGACATTGAAAAGCTCCAAGGTGTACGGCTAACAGGAAAAAAAAAGCCAAGCCCAGAACAGCGCGTACGCGCATGCGTGTGCGTGCAAGGACCGCCTCTGGAAGGACACGCTCAAGCAGCTGAGCGGCTGCCTCTGGGGAGAGGAAAGGAAGAGCGGGGGTCCTAGGGCAGGAAGGAAACTTACACTGTATCTTAGAGCTTTTTGTACTGTTCGAAATTTTTTGTCGTGTGAAGTTTTTCCCTATTTAAAACAGATTCATATTTAAAGTGTTTTAACTACCCCTCCCCTGATCTCATTTAACCCTCCCTGTGCGTAGGTGTAGTTACCCCCACTTCAAAGAAGGCTGAGTCCCAGAGAGGCAGAGGGACTGGACCATGGTGCCTGGAAGATTCCAGCCGGGCCTGGACCAGCACCAGCCTCCTCGCTGTCGATCCGGAAGGGATTCCAGAGTTAGCATGGCAGTTACCTCGAGGGTGAGACGCTCTCTGGCTGGCTTCCCCGACTGCCAGCAGCCTGGCCTGCAGGCGCCCTCCAGTCTGGGCATCCGGGGCTGTGATGCTGAGCCGGAGACACTGGAGCCCCTAGGAGGCTCCACATCAGACCTTACTGACGGGGCTCAGCGGCGAGGAGGCCTCAACCTCTCCACCAACCCTGTTCCCAGCGCAGCGCATCGCTTGTAAAATACGTTCTTAAAACGCCTGTCGTATTTTATCTGATGTTTAAAATTGATTTTCTCTTTGGATGACACACTGTGTGAGCCGGCTGCTCGACGATCTCCTCATCAACCACAGACTCCAGCCTGACACATCACCCACGTGTGGACACTGGGAGCAGGCCCAGACGCAGGGTTCCAGGAAGCCTCCAAACCTGGTGAGAGTGTGGGGCTGGGGAGCCGCCCAGAGGGTTTTCTAAATGCTCACGGCGGCTGCTGGAACGTTGAAACACTCATGCAAAACAGGCAACGCAAAGCCCTAGAAGAAAACAAATCCGAACACATGTTGAGCAGCTGCAAGCTGGGGTTTACACTTGGTGTTGTCACTGTGTCACCTCCTTTACTTTGCGTTAACAGCCGGTGAGGTCGGGCTTTAATGTATTTCTTTTGATTACCAGAATGTGTCTCCCTGAAACGGGGACAAGTCACGTGGTGGTTGAGGGGGATAGTGGGGGGGGAGGGGCGGGACATCGTGGAGTGACAAGGGGGATAAGGGAGATGGACTCTCGTGGGAACTCACTGGTTTCTTCAACAAATATTTGGTGGGAGTCTATGATGCGTCGACACCACTCTGGGTGCTGTGGATGCAACAGAGAACAAAATGGAGAAAAAAAAAAAAATCTGCCCTGAGGCACTGGGCACTTTAAACAAAGTGATCAAAGGAGGCTTCAGCAAGGAGGTACCATCAGATCTGAAGGACAAAGGGGCCGGACTTGGAAGGACCAGGGGTATGAAGAGTGGGGATGGGGTGACCCAAGGCAGTACTGGCCCCAAGTCACAGCAAAAATTGTTGCCATCCTGGGATTGGCTGCCCTGGGTCAGGTGCCCACCCCTGGTCCAGTCAGCAGTGTCCAGGGGTCATGTGGCCTCCGGGCGGAGCTGATTCATTGGGAGGGGCTGTGGGCCCACCCCCCAACCCAGCCAAGAAATAGCAATTTTATTTTACAGTAAGAACCCTCCAAGGGCTTAAATCCCAGACTGCCCTGTCGAATATGGCCCACAGAAACATTTTGTTTGCCTTGCTAGTGTGTTGTTTTAATTGAGCCAATTCTTAAAATAGGGAATCTTCTATAACAACTCAGATTTTTAAAAATCTTCTTGAAAACAATCATCAGATCTGAAAACTCTGGCACCTCGTACTTCTGCCAGGTACCCGTGGGCTGGAGTAACCAGCCCTTCAGGTGGGGCTCTCCCTACTCCACACAAGGGGACTCATTTATGCTGCTGCCTGGCCCCTGTGGCCATTTGATTGCAACATTGATCTAACGGTTCGTCCAGGGTCACAGAGGGGCTGGCGGGAGCCAGGCAGGGCCTCCTAAGTCCAGGGGCGCTGCCTGGCTGCTGTTGCCTGCAACTGCTCCCCGTTAGCTCTGGCAGCCAGTCCAAGGGTGCCCTGCCTCTGTCCTGCCACCAAAGGACTCCCTGAGCAGACAGCAGAAGGGTGGGCTCCCAGGGGCTCTGCTCTCCCACCTCTGCTGGTGACACGTCATTCTCGCTGCCTTAGAGTTGCTCTGAGTCCTTCCCATGAGCCACTAACATTTATTTTTTCAAAAGATTTTCCTGAGCAGAAAGGATGAGAACTCCAGGGATAAGCTTGGGTTTGGGAAGCAGGGCTATGATTATTCCTCTTGGTGTCCCCCAAGTGTGAGCACTGTGTGTG
Source organism: Eschrichtius robustus (assembly GCF_028021215.1). Classification (NCBI taxonomy): domain Eukaryota; kingdom Metazoa; phylum Chordata; class Mammalia; order Artiodactyla; family Eschrichtiidae; genus Eschrichtius; species Eschrichtius robustus. The sequence continues at coordinate 34,799,456 of NC_090842.1, read as the reverse complement.
GCTCAAAGGACCCATCTGAATGGTGACTGAGTGATGGACCAAATGCTGCACGCCAAGTCCCAAGGCCTCACAGAGGGACCCGGGCCTTGTCCTGAAGGGACACATTTCCCTCTGGCCAGTGGGCTTCCGGCGAGAGGCTAGAGGTGCGGGTTCAGGGGGATGGTGGGGCCGGGACCTCTGCCTTCCCAGGCAGGTGGGCTGAGGGACGGGGGTTGAGGAGCGTGGAGTCTGAGAAGCAGAGCCTCATCGTCCAGGCAGGCTCTGGACTACTGACCATGGCTGCTCCCTGCCTGGGAATTTGCAGGCAGCCAGATCAGCTCAGTTCCTGCAGGAGGCCCTAGATCTGTGATAAATGAGGAAGGTTCATTTCCAGGGAGGGAAAGGAGCAAGTCACGGGCAGGTGGGAGGCCTCAGGCACAGTTCAGATGCCCGTCTGCATGCCCTTGGCTTTAGAACCAAGCCCCACCTTCAGCATGTCTCTCCTTGAGGGAGCAGATGCCATGGGCTCATAGCTGCCCCCTCATTCCTTCCTGCCTGCCTTTTCTGAGTACCTACTGTGTGCTCAGCATTTGCTGAGCACCTACTGTGTGCCTGGCACTGAGCTGGGCTGCAGAGCTCAGAAGGTAGCCTGTGACCAGTAGTGACACAAACTAATGATACGATTTATGACAGCACAGAGCTGGGGGACGGGACTGACGGTCCTGGTGGTCAGGGAAGGCCTCGCGGAAGAAGACACACATTGAAGCTGACGTTTGAAGGATGGAGAGGAGTTGGCCGCACACAATAGAGGAAGGTCCAGGCAGAGGCAGAGCAAAGCATGATGGTCCAAAGGTAAGCCAAGGGTTCAAGAGACTGGCAGCGCGTGGCAGGGAAGACCGGGGAAGCAGGTGACCGTAGGCAGGAAAAGGTGGGCGGGGCTTCCCAGAGGCAGGTAAAGACCTGGACTCTGTCCTGAGGCAGCAGGGTCATGCAAAGACTTTAAGCAGGGGGATTTGGTGGGACTTGTGCTGGGAGAAGGCAATTCTGCTGCAGAGGGAGGACAAGGTGGCGTCGGGACACTCGGTGCAGAAACAGGTCCAGGACTCCGACGTCTGTGCCACCGCCTGGGGCAGCACGTGCCCACACTCCCTCACAGCTCCAGCAACAAAGTGAGGCCTGTCCCAGCAGGTGACTCTGTGTGGTGAGGTTTTTCTTAATTCTGCTGTGAAAATCCATCTTCACCCCAGGAAATCAAGTGCCCTTCAAAGGCCCAAGCTGGAGTTCGCCTTAATCTGGGCAGACACAATCTCGCGGCTGCATGTCCAGCTTGTGTCACTTTAAAATCCTCTTTGCTTGAGCCATGTGAGAGCTGGGGTTGCTGGGCTCAGAGAATCCACAAAGGACCCAATCTGGGCAGGGACTGAGGTCCGGGAAGCTGGCCGCCGGGCCCAAGGAGAACCCACCACGGAAGGCCGGCCCACGAGGAAAACCTAGCACACCGCCGGCCCTCGGCATCCTGCTGACCACCAGCACGAGTGGCGGCGACCGTGGAGCAGCGGGCCGGGTGTCAGGGATTGGGAGGGGGCACCCCCGTCGCCCAGCACTGCCCGCCTGGAGCCACGATACACAGGGCCTTTCGGAGGTTTGCCTCTGTGCCTTCCACACAGGGCAGTGTGGGGCTCTGGAGGTTTCTGAGGCCTGAAGGGTTTCCATGAGCAGCGGTCAGGCCTAGGGGTGGCTTAAACCCACCCCAAATCTCCCTCCAGCCACCCCAAGTAAACACACAATCAGGTAAAGATGGTGTGTCTGTTTTTCAGCTGCAAGACAAGCCCCCAGCCCCAAATCCCAGCCAGACTGCCACCCCCAACCTGTCCTGGCTGCCCCTGCTCGGTGACCTGATGCCAGGTTGGGCTGGGGTGCTTGGAGCCAGACCACACCTGAAGCTTTCAGGGAGCCAGGCCCAGCCTGTGAGGCCCAGCTTGTCCCGGGGTGGCTGGGGGTGGCTGCCCGGCACCTCCGACCCCTCCCGCCTTCCTCCTCACAGAACCATTGTGTCCCGGCTTCACAGGTCATAGTCTGCCCCCTTCTGGTAGCTGGAAATTCTCAGGAAGACACCGGCTGGCAGAAACTCCAGCGCAGATGATGGGGGTGAAGGTGCCAGGCTGAACCCGCCTTGGCATGGCCTCCTGGGTGCCCCTCCCAAGCCCTGACTGAGGTGGGCCCAGCCTCCCTTCCACAACAAGGGCCTCAAATGCATGCCTTTGACCTTCCCTCCAAATGGCATTATGCAAGGGTCACAGGAACAGGATGGAAAGGAGTGACATTCTCCATCTTGAAACTTGTGTCCCGTTACCAGGCCAGGCTACCTTCAGTGACCTATAAATTAAATTTGAAAAAGTAAAATGCTAATTACCCTGCCTTAGTTAAATATCACTGTTGTGTGTGCATTGGGAGCATTTGTTTGTTGTATCTTCATGTTAAGTATACAACAATGGTAGAAATTTGTTTTAATGCTTCTTCACTTTTTAACATATGGAAGGTTCAGAACTGGAAATGGCCTGGCCTTGCACACCACCCAGGACCAGATACCAACTGAGATATGAGGATGGAGGGCCTTCATCTCAGGGAGGTCTGGAGCCTGGCACAGGTCCTGAGTTGCCTCTGCATTCTCAGATACAGCAGAGCCTAAAAGCTAAGACCAAGGGCTCTGGGGTCAGCAGATCTGGGCTCTAGTGCAGCCTTCTCCACTGACCAGCTGTGAGGCACTGGGCAAGTGACTTCACCTCACTGTGCCTCCGTTTCCTCATCTGTAAAATGGGGCTAATAACGCTGCCTTCCCCATCTAGTAGCAGAGCGGATTAAGTGAGATTGCACACATCCAGTATGTAGCCCAGTGAACAGGGGCCTGTTTTAGCCCCACCTGCTGGCCTCAGGAGTTGCTTTCACTGACACTCCAGGGCCCAGCTCATGATCTTCCTGCCATGGGTAGAGGCAGCTGGAGCTCAAAGAGGCCTAAGCAAATCACTGAATAACTGCAGTGCCATCATGCCTTCCTTTATTTTTGGACTCCAAGTCCAGGGCTCTTTCCTTGTCCCAAGCCTGCCCGTGTCCAGATTTCCAGGTGATTGGTCTCCTGTTGGGCTGCCTTCCTTTTTCCATTCGGTTCACTGAGCACCTGGCAAGTGGCAGGCAGGATGCCAGAGCCTGCAGGGGAGGGAGGGCCAGACTGGGCTTCAGCTCTCCTGGGACTCTCATTCTCTTGGAGGAGACAGACGGATGCCCAAGCAGCTGCATAACAGGTAGGTGCTGGTCAGTGCTACCACAGGACAGGGCTGCAGGCAGGTAACAGGGCTCAAAGGGATTTACAAGTCAGCCCCAGGTATGAGTGTTAGGGAGTTAGAAGGGAGTTCGGAGGGAGGCTTGTGTTCTAGGAAAGAGTGAAAGGCATAGTCCCAGATTCTTTCCTCAGAGTCTGGAGTCCAGAACGAGGTCTGCTGCATACAGCCCTCTGCAATGTTCTTAGAGGACGTCTGTTTAGGCTCTTTCACTTCTAAGTGACAAACCCCACTCAAACTGGATTAAATATAAATGGGCATTTATTGGCTCATGTCACTGGAAATGCCAGGGCATGGCTGCTTCCAGTACAGTATGACTCAGAGCCTCAGACAACCATATCACACCCCAGTTTCTCTCCCACTTCCTGTCTGTGCTCTCCTCTGTGATGCCTTCATTGCAGGCAGGCTCCCCAGCCCATCCCCCAGGTGCCTCCCTCCCAATCCCAGCTCTAGGATGACACCCTGAGTTTGGCAACCCCACTAGAAAGGGCATGCCTGCCGGGGTTCAATGACGTTCTAGCAAAAGTCCTGAGGAGGACTCTCATTGGACCAGCTGGAGACCCAGGCCTATCCTTGAACCAATTACAGAGGCCAAGCCAGTGGGATTGCTGATTGGTCAAGCCAAAGTCACGTGACCACCTCTGCTGCCCTAGGCTTGAGAAGTCTGTTCCTTGGGCTGAGAGTTGGGAAAGGATAGCTCTTCCAAGGGATATCAAGACACTGTTAGCCAAAGATCACCCCAGGTGAAAACAACAGGTGTCTACTGCAAAAATGGATGTTTTGGATAGCCTCAGGTGTTTTGGGGGGAGGGGGTTTTTTGTTGTTTTTTGGCTGTTTTGTGTCTGGAAGCTGCTATTTTATGCCAAACAAACACAGAGAAAAGGTACTAGGACCAGTCTGCAGGGCTGTGGACTGGAGAGTCCTATGGGCCCTGCCCTGGCTGCTAGGAAAAGACCCAGAGTGGAGAGGAGCTGCCACTGCTGACTCTCCAGTCCCAGAACACCAGTCTTTTGCCTCAAGAAGATCTGGGGCAGCCCTGACACCCACAGCTCCCCAGACAGCCAAGGTCTTAGCTCCCAGCACCCTACCCCTGGCAACCTGTGACCACCAAGCCCCAACATAGATACATCTTCTATTCCAAGAAGCAGTTCAAGGTGCACTGTGTTTCTAAGAAAAAGAATGACCTAAGGTGCATATTTTCTTCCAAGATATCTTAAGTATATTGAACTAGGATGTGTTTCACAAATATCGTGCACTTCCACGGGGGTGATGGGTCTTTCCCTCCTCAGACCCTCCTCTCCCAACAGTATTTCTCAATAGGTAGATGAAAGCTTAGGAGTAAAGTAGGGTATAATTTTTTAAAAGTGATTGTTCTGATTGTCTATGTGGAAAACCAAAAGAATTGACAAGGAAAAAAAACTCCTGGAACTAATAAGCAATTATAACAAGGATGTAGGATATAAGGTTAATATACAAGCTAACTGCTTTCCTCTATACCAGCAATGAACAAGTGGAATTTGAAATTAAAAACACAATACCATTTACGTTAGCAACTCCCCCCAAAAGAAATACTTTGATATGAATCTAACACAATATGTATAAGATCTATATGAGGAAATCTATAAAACTCTGATGAGAGAAATCAAAGAAGAACTAAATAAATGGGGAGACATTCTGTGTTCATAGACAGAAAGACTAATATTGTCCAGATGTCAGTTCTTCCCTATTTGGTCTACATATTCAGTACAATCCCAATCAAATCCCAGGAAGAAATTTTGTGGATATCAACAAACTGATCCTAAAGTTTATATGAAGAGGCAAAAGACCCAGAATTGCCAACTCAATATCAAAGGAAGAAGAATAAAATTGGAGAACAGACACTACTCAACTTGAAGATGTACTATAAAGCAATAGTAAAAGTGTGGTACTTGCAAAAGAATAGACAAATAGATCAATGGAACAGAATAGAGAGCCCAGAAATGTACCCACCTAAATATAGTCAACTGAGCTTTGATGAAGGAGCAATACAGTGAAGAAAAGACAGTCTTTTCAACAAATGGTTCTGGAGCAACTGGATATCCACATGCAAAAAAAAAAAAAAGAATTGAGATACAGATCTTTCTTAAACCCTTCACAAAGATTAACTCAAAATGGATCACAGACTTAAATGTAAAATGCAAAACTATAAAACTTCTAGAAGAAAACATAGGAGAAAATCTTGATGACCTTGGATATGGTGATGACTTTTTAGATACAACACCAAAGGTACAATTCATGAAAGAAATAATTCATAAACTGGATTTCATTAAAATTAAAAACTTCTGCTCTGCAAAAGACAATGTCAAGAGAATGAAAAAACAAGCCACAGAGTGAGAGAAATATTTACAAAAGACACAGCTGATAAAGGACTGTTATCCAATATGTACCGAGAACTCTTAAATCTCAAAAACAAGAAAATAAACAACTCAATTAAAAAATGGGCCAAAGACCTTCACAGACACCTCAGTAAAGAAAATATAGAAATGGGAAATAAATATATGAAAAGATGTCTATCATACTTCCTGATTTTAAACTGTGTTACAAAGCTACAGTAATCAAAACAATATGGTACTGGCATAAAAGCAGCCATATAGACATATAGACCAATGGAACAGACTCAAGAGCCCCAAAATAAATCCATGCCTATACTAATATTTGACAAAGGAACCAAGACTACTCAATGGAAAAAGGATAGTCTCTTCAATAAATAAGGTTGAGACTGGATAGTCACATGCAAAAGAATGAAATCAGACCCGTGTATTACACCCCTCACAAAAAATCAACTCAAAATGGATTAAAGACTTGTAAGACTATGTAAGACCTAAAATCATAAAATTCTTAGATGGAAACATAGAGAAAAAACTCCTTGACATTGGTCTTGGCAATGATTTTTTGGACATGACAGCAAAAGCAAAGACAATGAAAGCAAAAACAAACAAGTGGGAACAACATCAAACTAAAAAGCTTCTGCCCAGCAAAAGAAACAATCAATGGAATGAAAAGGCAAACTATGGAATGGGCGAAAATATTTGCAAATCATATCTGCACCCCCATGTTCGCTGCAGCATTATTCACAATAACCAAAACATGAAAACAACCTAAGTGTCTATCAATGGATAAATGGATAAAGAAAATGTGATATAGGTGAATTTTTCCACATATATCAGAATATTCCATATGCATAATGGAATATTACTCTGCCGTAAAAAAATGAAGGAAAAACCTGCCATTTGCAACAATATGGATGACCCTTGAGGGTATTATGCTAAGTGAAATAAGTCAGAGAAAGACAAGTACTGTACGATGTCACTTATACAGGCATACTTCAGAGATATTGCACGTTTCATTCCAGACCACCACAATAAACTGAATATTACAATAACACAAGTCACAGGAATGTTTTGGTTTCCCAGTGCATATAAAAATTATGTTTACACTCTACTGTAGTGTAGTAAGTGTGCAATAATATCATGAAGTCTTAAAAGATGTACATACCTTAATTTAAAAGTACTTTATTGCTAAAAAATACTTACCATCATCTGAGCCTTCCACAAATCATAGTAGTAATATCAAAGATCACTGATCACAGATCACCACATCAAATATAATAATAATGAAAAAGTTTGAAATACTGCGAGAATTACCAATATGTGACACAGATACACTGAGTAAACGCTTTTGGAAAAATGGCACTGATTGCTTGATGCAGGGTTGCCACAGACCTTCAATTCGTAAAAAATGCAATATCTGCAAAGGGCAATAAAGTGAAGCACAATAAAATGAGGTGTGCCTGTATGTGGAATCTAAAAAAACCAAACTTACAGAAAGAGAAAGTAGACTGGTGATTGCCAGGGTCTGGGGGTTGGGGGGAAATTGAGAGACATTGGTCAAAGGGTACAAACTTCCAGTTATAAGATGAATAAATTCTGGGGATCTGATGTATTGCATGGTGACTATAATTAACCATATTGTAATATATACTTGAAAGTTGCTAAGAGAGTAGATCTTAAATGTTCTCACCACACACACACACAGACACCAAGGTAACTATGTGAGGTGATGAATGTGTCAACTGACCTTACTGTGGTAACCATTTCACAGTATATACATATATCAAATCATCACCTTGAACGTACACAATGTTATCGGTCAATTATGTCTCAATAAAGCTTGCAAAAAAGAAAAGATGCTCTACATCATATGTCATCAGGAAAATGAGAAATAAACCAATGAGATACCACAGCACACTGGTTAGAATGGCCAAAACACTGTGGAGCAACAGGAACTCTCATTCATTGCTGGTGGGGATGCAAAATGGTACAGCCACTTTGGAAGACAGTTTGGTGTCATCTTACGAAACTAAACATACTCTTACCATACTATCCAGCAATAACGCTCCTTGGTATTTATCAAAGGAACTGAAAACTCTTCTCCACAATCTAAAACAACAACAACAAAAATGGTACTGATGAACCTAGTGGCAGGGCAGGAATAAAGACGCAGACATAGAGAATGGACTTGAGGACACGGGGTGGGAGGGGGAAGCTGGGGCGAAGTGAGAGTAGCATCGACATATATACACTACCAAATGTAAAACAGTTGGCTAGTGGGAAGCAGCAGCATAGCACAGGGAGATCAGCTTGGTGCTTTGTGATGACCTAGAGATGTGGGATAGAGAGGGTGGGAGGGAGGCTCAAGAGGGAGGGGATATGGGGATATATGTATGCATATGGCTGATTCACTTTGTTGTACAACAGAAACTAACACAGTATTGTGAAGCAATTATACTTCAATAAAGATCTATTACTAAAAAAAAAAAAAACACACACATGGATGTTCATGGCAGTTCTATTCACATTTGCCCAAACTTGAAGCAACCAAGATGTCCTTCAGCAGGTAAATGAATAAATCAACATCCAGACAATGGAGTATTATTTAGCACTAATAAGAAATGAGCTATCAAGACATGAAAAGACATGAAGGAAACTTAATGCATATTACTAGGTGAAAGAGGCCAGTCCGAAAAGGCTACATACATACTGTATGATTCCAACAATACGACATTCTAGAAAAGGCAAAACTATGGAGACAATAAAAGGATGAGGGGGTGCAGGGAGGGAGGTATGAATAGGCATAGCACAGGTGATCTTTAGGGCAGTGAAACTATTCTGGATGACACTATAACGGTGGATACATGTTGTTATACATTTGTCCAAACTCGTATAATATACAACACCAAGAGTGAACTGTAATGTAAACTCTGGACTTTGGATGATAATTGTGTCAATATAGGTTCATCACTTGTAACAAATGTACCACTCTGGTTCAGGATTTTGAGAGGGGGGAGGCTGTATTACATGGGAGCAAGTGGTATATGGGAAATGTACCTTCTACTCAATTTTGCTATGAACCTAAAACTGCCTGGAAACATAAAGTCTATTAAACAACAACAGCAGTCATTTGTGTTACCTGTCACGGTTCTGGAGCTTGACTGGGCTCCACTAGGCAGTTCTCACTCAGGGTCTCCAACACGGAGATGGGGACTGGGGCTGGAGTCACCTCCAAGGCTTCCACACTCACGTGTGACGCCTTAGGTTCGCTGGGACCTCAGCAGGGGCCGTCAGCCCACACATCTCCACGTGACCTCTCCACGTGCCCTGGGCTTCCTTGAAGCATGGCGGCTGTGTTCTAAGGGCGAATATGCCAGACGGGGAGGGAGGAAGAAGGAGAGGAGGGGAGCTGGCGGAAGTTTCGTGACCTACCTCCAGAAGGCACGGAGGGTGTCAAGGTCATATTACGAGAGAACACATAGGATGGGAGACAGTCATGACTCTCTTTAGAAAATACAATCTGCCCCACTGACCTGCCTTCTGGTGTGGCCGAGGCCAAGGTGCCAGCTGGGACGTGGTTACGGGTTTGTTTCCCATTCTCCTCCTGGGAACTGTGCACCTCCTGTCTACCTGACGCTGGCCCAGGTGCTTCAGACCATTAGCCCTGCTCCCCAGGAACTCCCCAAGGAGAGCAGGATGAATTCCCCTTTTCCAGATACGAAAACTAGAGCTTGCCCTGGGTCTCAGAGGTTGGGACTGTTTGCTGCAGAGGAAAGCTGGGCCCCTGAGCCCGAGGCCACGCCCTCCTCTAACTGCTGGGCCACTCTCTGCCTCGCCTGCCCACGTGACCATGGTGCCAGCCACCCACACGACCCCTTGTTCCCCTGCCACCTCCCTGGTGCTGCCTCCCCTGGCCCATGTGACCCCTTCAGCCTTCCTTGGGCTCCCCGATGTCCCCGCTCCGTCTCCATCCAGGGCCTGGTACCCTCAGCCCCTCGCTCAGAGCTGGGGAGCAGCGCCCAGGCTTATTTATGGTCCAGCACTCCCTCTCAGGTCAAGTGCGGGCCTGTGCTGTGCCTCAGCCCTCGTGCGGAGGCCCCACGGTCCCCTCGCCACAGTCAGCTGCTAGGTCCTCCCAAAAGCTCCTCCGCCCATGACAGCAGGTCGCCAGGCCCATGACACGTGGTAAACCTGCGGTAGCCATCCGCACGCGGCCACATCCTCATGCCGGACTAACTTCAGGGGACAAGGACATGCCTCGTCTCCTCCCACATCCCCTGGCACACAGGTGCACTCATCTACTGAATGAGTGGGTGAATGAATGAACGGACAAGGTCTTAAGAGTAGAGCCGGTCCATCCGTCAAGGGGACTAAGAGTTACTGCCACTCCCAGCCACACCTCCCACAGGTCGCTCCCAGCTGGGCCCAAACCTGCCGGCCGCTTTCTTCAAGGCTTACAATTGCGGACTTGGTGGAGCTGCCCGCCGCCCCTCCCCCGCTTGCCAACCCCACCCGTGTCCACCCCCAGTTCTCGTCCCCACTTGGCCACAGCGCAGCCACATGCTGATCAAGTCACCTCGCAGCTAGGATTTTTAAAGTTAGTGTTTGTTCCTCAGGCATGCATAGACTGAGTACTTTAAAATATAAAAAGAAAGAAGAAAAGACGACAGAATGAAATTTATCCATATGGCTCTGAGATAATTACTATGAACGTTTCTGTATATTTTCTTTCAGCATTTTTCAAAGCATACATATTTAACACAGTTGAAACCACCCTGCATATGTACATTGTAACCTATTTTTTCAAATCATTCGAGCATAAATCCTATCATTTTCTCCATAAATTTAATTTTAACATATGTTTTAGTGGTTGTATAATATTCTATTTTTATGAATAAGCCACAATTTAAGCCATTCTTCCAGAGCTGGTCATTTGTTTGCTTCTCACTTCTTCACGTGATGCTGTTGAGGAGGTCGTGGGCTTCAACAGTCTTTGCCCGCCCAGCATTCACCCTTCTTTTGGCAGAAGCATCCCAAGTATCCCCAGGGAGCCCCTCCTGCCTCACAGTGTGGTCCAGGCGGAGATGGCCTTATTCCCCAGCACCGGGAGAGGGCGTGTGACCAAGGTTCAACCAATCAGCTTCTTCCATCCCTCTGGCAATAGGGATGGGGTCCAGGACAGGCATGTGGCCCTCTCAGAGCCAGAGACTCAATTCTAGGACAGATGTGACCTCTTGTGAAGAGAGAGGCCTTCTGGTCCTGTCCACTGGTGTCCTGGTAGGTTAAGATGAAAGCTTGGAGCTGCCGGTATGTATCTTGCCACCAAGAGAAGAGCAAACAGCAGCACGTGATCCCTGAATCCATCTATGCCTAACGCTGGGCTCCTTGACTTTTTATGTCACATGAGCTAATAAATTCTCATGTTTACTTCAGTCAGTTTGAGTTGGGTTTCTGACCTTAAGTCCTATTACCGATTTATCAGAGACATTTTCTTTTTTTTTTTTTCAGAAACATTTTCATCCACACTGCAAATCCTTCGTTTCCTTAAGAGATGGACCCAAAAGTGGAAATTGTGGATCAAAGCAGAATGTTTTTAAAGCTGCTAATATGTACCGATAGGAAGTCTATGACTATTGATCCTCCCTTACCGGGTAGGGAGAGATGCCACACTGTGCTCCCAGCATGCCCCCTGCGTGTTTGGAAACAACCAGGCTGAACACTGCTGCTGAAAGAGGCTTCGGCAAAAAACTCAGTGTCCAACTGCCCAGCGTGCCGGTGATGATGCAGACACGTGGGGCTGGGAGAGGAGGGACCAGGCAGCCCTGGAGGCTGCTTCTAGGTGGATGTTGAAGCAATGCCTGGATCATGAGTAGAGTAAGGGAGTCCTGAAAGGCAGGCAGTGTCGGTACCAGGAAGTGACAGTCCCCAGAAGCCACTCAGCAAGTCACTCTGTGCTACAATCACAAATTGCAGCCTTCCAACATGGTTATTTCTCCTCCACTAAGCCCTCTTGCTCGAGTTTTTGGAGTGGCCCAGAATCCTTCTCTCCCTGGATTTGAGAGCCTAAGATGAATTCTCAGTGAGCAAGGACATTTATTTCTAGGGAAATTCTAGATGCAGTAGTCATTCAGCCAAATTCATCCTGAAGGAGAGGATGCCAGGAAATGTTGAAAAGTGATTCAGGATCATCAGAACTATCCACAGGAGTCAGAGGAGGGCTGAGCCTGCCCGCTTCTCTGCCTATTTTGAAAAGAAAAGCCTGGGACGTGGGATGCCTGCCGCTCCCCCAGGCCCGTGGCTGGCAGCAGGGGGCTTCTTCCTGCTGTATCGCCATTCAGCAGGTGCCTGTCGGTTATGTAACTGCACTCCTCCCTCAAAGGACAGGCCACGAGCCCGGCAAAACCCATTTGCTGGTTACTGTTTGCCCCCTACACACACCAGCCTGCTCTGTGCCGGGGGTGAACACACTGCACCCCCCGGATTTCCAACCGCCCAGCCGTCATTCCTGGGTGGTGTGATGTGGAGCAGACACCTTGGGGCTGGGTGGAGGCCGGGGCCACTTTCGGTTCTGGCAGGGGCTGCCTCCCTCTGTCGAAGGCCACAGCTCCCAGCGACCCCGCTCCCATGGCTCCCGCTTACCCTGAGCTCCGCTAACTCCACCGCCTCTCCGGGTCCCTCCAGGCCCAGCGGCGGCAACAGCTTTGCGTTGTTCACAATCCCCAAGCACCTCACCATGCTTTGTGGGGTTCTCACATCTCTGGAATGAGTCCCTTCATTAGAATCTCTTCTGTTAAAACCCTTTGTGCCGTGTGTGTCCTGACATCAAAACAGCTCAAACGTTCCAGAATTCTAACGTGCAGAACTCGACGTCTTAGAGATGATGTAATCCTTTCTCATGGTTCAGATGGGAAAACTGAGAACCAGAAGAAAAGGGACTGTCCCACGATCACACAGGATAGTTTACAGGCAAAGCCAAAGTGCGACATGAACCCACCCCCCAGGGTCCTCCTGTTCATGGCACCGGAGTCACACTGTGGGGTTTGCAGTTCGGTTACTTATTAGCTGTGTGATCTTGCCCAAGTGACCTAACCTCTCTGAGGTGATAACATGTACCCACGTCAGAAGGCAATTGGGATGATTAAATAAAATGATATACATGAGCACTTAATGCGGTTTATACACATGACTAGGAGCTGTCATTGTCTTAGGAGCTTGGTATTGAGGTCTGTCGGTGGCAGGGTGAGAATGACTGGCATGGGGTGCCCCTCTTGGCAATGAAACTGGCCACTTAAAAAACAAATAGACAGGGAATTCCCTTGGGGGTCCAGTGGTTAGGATTTGGTACTTTCACTGCCAGGGCCTGGGTTCAATCCCCAGTCGAGGAACTAAGATCCAGCGAGCCTCCTGGTGAGGCCAAAACAAAAAACAAACAAAAAAACAAATAGACAAACAAAACAATGGAGACCCATAAACCAGGCAGCTTGCCGCTGAGAAAGAACAGCACGGGCTCGGAGAAGGCCTTCCTCTTCTCTTCTCTTCCTGGATCTGTCCGTGACTATGAACTCCGCGAGGTCAGGGACCACTGTCCTAGCAATACCCACGTCTCCTGGCTGAAGAGTGACTCCACATATGCATGCTAGCTCCTCTTTCTGAAGATACAACTCGGAAATGTGTATATTTAAAAGCCTTTAAAAGTGAGCACCCCCAGCAACCCCAGCTATAGGAATTTATTACAAGGAGATAACCAGCAAGAGCACAAGACTGGAGAAAACACACACACAAACGCACAGTCTTATAGTGGAATACTGCACAGCCACTAAAGAGAGTAACTGGATCCATATTCATTCATATGCAGAGTGACTTGTTAAGTGAAAAAGGAGATGATGAAATAATAGCAAGCACTTGCTATGTGCCAGGGGCTATTCTAAGCTCTTTACCCAGAGTGATTTATTTCATTTTTTATTACAACTTTACTTTTACTGTCCTCATTTTGTAGATGAGGAGACTGAGGCAAGGAGAGCTAAGGTCTTGGCAAGGCCACAGAACTGGTAAGTGGTGGAACAGGACTCAGAACCCAGGCAGTGTGGCTCCAAAGTCCGTGTTCTTACCGGCTTCCCAATGCAAATGACATTATACCATCCACAGCAAAGCAGAAAGGAACTTTAAAGGACAGTCGCCCAGCTATTCACATTGATTATGGGACTGGAGATTAAGCTTTAATTTGCCACGTGAATGACACTTACTAAATCTATCTCTTCTTATTTTGGTGCTTACAAAATATACATTCTCTTTGATTGACTCAAGAATTCTATTTCTCAGAATTTATCCTCAGTAAATTATAAAAGAGATGCCAGCAAAGACGCATGAGTAAAAATGTGTATCACAAGATACTATAATAACAGAAAATTAAAGCCAAAGTAAATGTCCAGCAAGGGATTGGTTCAGTAAAATATGCTATCTACATATGGTAAAGGAATAAAGATTGACGTTGCGAGACATTTATGCTCTACTGAGGAGTGACAGAAACAGTAAGCCACATTTGTAAAGCCATAAATGTGCACAGGGAAAGTGTGAAAGGAGACGTAAGAGGCACAGGCGGCCGCCTCAGGGTCTGAAATCGTGCGTATTTTATTTGTGATCTTTCTGAATCTTCCAGGTTTTCTGCCTTGAGTGTATATTACTCCTATACTAGTAAAAACCTGTTATTTTTATAAAACGGTTGTCACTCTTACCCTGCTCAGGTATCAGATCTGAGACAACAGAATCCCCGGGGGTTACAGGGCCCTTCATTGTGATTCTTAGGAGAGATGATGCAGGGTTCTACTATCAAAAAAATCTCCCATTAAATTAATCTCTACCTAACAGTCAGCCTCTGCCAGAGGAATATGAGGAAACAGTCCAGATGCAGAGAGCAGCTAAGGTGCCTTCTTAAGGGAGTAGCTTGAAGCCCCTCCTGCGGCCACCGGCAGCACGCCAGCCAGGCAGCCCCTCTCTAGTCCGGCAGACAGTGCGGGGAGTGCAAAAGGTCAATCAAATAAGGATGCGCAATTCAAACATTTACTTTTCAAACGTCTTCAGAAAGTTTATCATACACAAACAAGCACAGGAGAGAGAAGAGGGTTCAAGTTCAAGCCAATTCATTTGCCCAGCGGCCCCAGGGAACACAAGCATCATAGAGTGAGTCGACCACAGAGGCCGAGGGGGTGGTTCCCTTTGGCGGCCAAATAGCCTGGCTGGCAGGGCAGGTTCAGAGGCTTTGGGGGGTTGGCTATGAAAAGTACTATGGAATAAGTATAACCAGAGACATCACAAGAAAAGTTACGATGCCAAGTGAGCACAAGAGTAGCCTACACTGGGGAAATAATTCAAGGAAAATTTCAATGTTTCCAGAACAGTCCATAAGCAACTCATGCAATGTACTTCAACAAATACTCCAACGATACAGCCAAGAGAGGCAGGCATTAAGGAAAACTCCAAAAGAGTGTGCCAGCAATGCTTCTTTGGAATCTTAATTGACAGTTCTGATATTTTTTTTCTTTTACAAAACATTTTCCCATAAGGGAAGAAAATAACCCTTGATCTCAGTCTTAAGCAGAGAAATCAGGAAATGTTAATTGAGCACCTAGTATACACGTGACAGGATGCCAGACAATCACTCAGAGCAGCAAATCTCCTAGCTCCTTAGGACATATGATCAAGGCTATCGAGGGAAGAGAGTTCAAAGGCTCCTTGGCTTAGACAAAATCATGTGACAAGTGTCCATTAGGCACCTGTTGGGTTCCAGGCAGAAAAAGGCAGACAGCACAGTCCTGTCAGCTGGGGGCTCATAGTCTGCCAGGGAGACAGACATGTGGACCCTTGATGGCATCGATGAGATAAATGCTGTCACCGAGGGCATTCCAGGAACTACAGAAACTAGGGAGGTAATGTCACCTTGGGCAAAGTCTGAGAAAGCCTCCAAGTGGATAGGACATTGAGTTGTGTCTGAAGAGGCGAAGAGGAATTCAGTGGGTACACTGAGGACTGAGGGTGTGGGGGTCAGGGAGGAAGCTGTAGCACAGGACTCACATGGACAGAGGTTAAGACCTGCGGCTAGAGAGGTGAACACGAGCCTGAGCATGGAGGTCCCTAGAAGCTGGACTTAGGAGTATAACTTTGGCCCCTGGCTCAGGGCTTCTCAAAGCTGCAAACTCATGTGCACGCACACACACACACACACACAAACACACACACACACACACACACAGAATGAGAAACACACCACATGCACAGTTAAAACCCTATCACTTTGGTTGTTCTGTCACCATAGCAAACCAAACAGAAATGCAGGCACTGGAATCACCCAACAGGATCAGTTAAAAGTAGTGATCCAGATAATCCAGTATAAGCTTACATTAAAAATGTCTTGAAGCTTATCATTAAAACTGAAACACAAGATCAAAAGATCCTTGTAGAACTCGTCACTTTGCTCCTCAAACTTTTCCACCAATTAAATACAGCAAATGAGAGGACAAATATTCCCAGTGTCCCAAGGAGCTTTAGTTTGCAACTGGCCACAAGTGTGAAATAGCTTTTAAGTCACATTGATTCAGGCACTATTCTATGCACTAGGGAAATAACCAAGGCTCCTGCCTTTGTAGAGCTTAATTTGAGAGAGGTCAGATGAACAGTAATCAAATAAACAGGAAAAGGTCTTTACCCTTCTAGCACAATAAAACTTTGTTTTTATTTTTTATAAATGAAACTTTTAAAATTTGTTTTTTTATATATTTTCTTTTAATCTTTTCTTTTATGGTTAATATTTTTGGGTATTATTTTAAAATTCCCTCCTGAGAGAAGTCATAAAGATACTGTATTTTCTTTTAAAATTTTAAAATTTTGATTTTCAAGTTTAAGTGCTTAGTTTAACGAATTCAATTTTTGTGTATGTGTGAATTAGGAACCCAACTTTTTTTCCCCCAATATGGCGAACCTAGTGCTGATTACCAAATAGTTCATTCTTCCCCCTTCTCCGAGATGAATACAGAGTTCCTATAAATATCAGTCTGTTCTTGAACTTTGCCATGTCTCATTCATCTACTTCTGTTCTAATTACTTTAGCTTTATATTTGACTAAATGAATCCCCCCTCTTCATTTTTCTTCATAAGTAATCTTGACCTTTTTACCTTTTCATATAAATTTTAGAATCAGCTTGCCAAGTTCTTCAGGATAAACTTGAATCTGGTTTGCAATGATATAGAGTTAACAGACATACTGAAAATATTTGACATTCCCAGGCTTTTGTGTCTACTTACATATTTGAGATAGTTTTAGGCTCTTTAATAAAGTTTTATAACTTTCTCCAAAAAAAAAAAAAAAAAAGAACTCGTCACTTTGAAACAATTTTGAAGACTCCCAGGGGTCTGTGTCCCTAATTTGAAAAACACTCCTGTGGGCAATGCAAGGTTTTAAGTGTATATTTGGGGTAGGGGGAGCACAAGGGTGACTGAATTAGATTTACACCGTCTGCAGAACACTAAGTCAGTGTTATAGAAAAATGACACTGATAGGCGTCAGGAGGACTTGGAGTGAGGGCGCCAGTGAAGGGATAACTCTAGCAGTGATGCAGGCCTGCGAGGCAGTAAGGATGGGGAAGAGAGGCTGCACTTCCTGGACGTCCTCTGCGCTCAAGGCCAGGAGCTCCATGCTTTGGAGACTCTGAGGAGAGTGGGTCCCCGCCCTCCTACAACTTGGAGTCTAGTTGGAGACCTAAGACATGCGGCTCACCAAATTAAAGATTTAATAAATCATTCCAAAAAACAACTTAAATGTCCATCAGTGAGCAAATGGATAAAGAAAATGTGGTATATACATACATATTTTTTTCCCTTAAAAAAGCAGGAAATCTTGCCATTTGCTACCACGTGCATGAACTTGCTAAGTGAAGTTAAGTCAGACACAGAAGAATATGTGCTATATGATCCCACTTATATGAGAAATCTAAAATAGTCAAACTCACGGAAGCAGAAAGTAGAATGGCAGTTACCAGGGGCTGGGGGGAGGGGAATCAGGGAGGTGTTGGCCAAAAGGTACATCATTTCACTTGTGCAAGATGGATAATTCCTGAAGATCTACTGTACAGCATAGTGTCTGTAGTTAACACTGTATTGTATACTTAAAAATTTTTAAGAGGGTAGATCTTATGTTTAATGTTCATATCAAAAGAAAAAAAAGAGGGAAGGAGGAAACTTCTAGAGCGATGGATAAGTTCAGAGAATTGCATATGGTGATCATTTCATGGGTGTACACTTACCTTCAAACTCCTTAAGACATATACATTAAATATATACAGCTTTTTTGTAAGACAGTCATACCTCAATACATACACACACACACACACACACACGCACACACGCACACAAATAAATAAATGAATAAATAAATAAAAACAAAAAGTAAAAAGCCCATCAGAAAAAGTAGGATTCTATTAAGGGCAGAGGTAGTCCAGATGACGAACCCACTCCCCATGGGAAAGGCTTCGAGGCAAGTTAGAACTTAAGACTTGAAAGCTTGGAGAATTGAAGCAAGAGGAAAACACCATCCGTGGGATGTGGTGGAAACCAAAGGAATGAGTCCTGCTTGGCAAGGCAAGGGGCTCCCAATGGTGGGAGCAGAGGCCACAGCAGGGCTGGCACAACCTCTGCCAGCTCACAAACCCCTGCCCTGGCCTCTTCCACCACCAGGGTCCAAGAGACAATGACATTCTGGATCCTGTATAGATTTTCCAAATTTCAGTCATTCATATAAAACTGTCACCATTTTTGTCAGTTCCTTGTATTTACTATCATTTACTTCCTATTTTTCTTTAAATTGACTCACTTGTTCATTTCAAATAAACTTATTTTAAAGGGAAACTTTGCATGACCACAAATGGAGAACCAGTGTCACTCATTTTAAAAGGAAAGTAACTGGAAAACTAAAGATAGAACTCAAATTGAAGGGTCTTCTACGAAACAATAGGCCTATGCTCTTTAAAAGGAAAGGAACCCAAAGAGACATGATAACTAAATGCATTGTGTGACCCTGAACTGGATCCTAGATTGGGGAAAAGTTGCTGTAAGGATGATACTGGGCCAAAATACATATACACAGACAATAGCATTGTATTCATATTACATTTTCTGATTTTGACAATTTCACTCTGGTTAAGAAAATAAATTCCTTATTCTTAGGAGGTGAGTGCTGCAATATCTAGGTATGAAGGGCACTTACTCTCAAATGGCTAAATTAAAAAAAAAAAGAATTCAGACATACATAGTGTATATATTAATTATACACAGAGTGAGAGAGACAAAGTAAATGAGACAAAATGTCAATGACAGGTGAATGTGCATGAAAGTTATATGGGAATCTTATTTATTTACTTACTTACTTATTTATTTGGCTGCACCGGGTCTTAGTTGTAGCAGGATCTTCATTGCCGCGTGCGGGATCCTTTAGTTGCAGCATGTGAACTCTTAGTTGCAGCATGCAGGATCTAGTTCCCTAACCAGGGATCGAACCCGGGTCCCCTGCTTTGGGAGCGTGGAGTCTTAGCCACTGGACCACCAGGGAAGTCCCAGGGAATTTGCTGTAATTTTATTTTTCTGTAGGTTGAAATTTTTCAAACTAGAACTATTACAGAAGACATACATCATTGTGTTTGGAACTGCAACCTGGCAAGCATGCGGGCGGTGCTCAGCAAATGTTTGCTGCTGGATGAACTATTATAAATGTCCATCTACAGAGGAATGGATAAAGATGTGGTACATATATACAATGGAATATTAGCCATAAAAAAGAACGAAATAATGTCATTTGCAGCAACATGGATGGACCTAGCGATTATCATACTAAGTGAAGGTAAGCCAGACAAAGACAAATTTCGTATGATATTGCTTATATGTGAAATCTAAAAAAATGGTACAAATGAACTTATCTACAAAACAGAAATAGAATTACAGATGTAGAAAACAAACTTGTGGTTACCAGGGGGTAAGTGGAGGGGGGCGCGGATAAAATGGAAGACTGGGATTGACATATACACAGTACTATATATAAAACAAATAACTAACAAGGACCTACTGTATAGCACAGGAAACTCTACTCAATACTCTGTAAGGGCCTATATGCGAAAAGAATCTAAAAAAGAGTGGATATATGTATAGGTATAATAGATTCACTTTGCTGTACACCTGAAACCAACACAACACTGTAAATCAACTATACTCCAATAAAAATTTTTAAAAGAAGAGCAAATTCTAGGAGAACATTAAAAAAAAAAAGTGTGTCCACGTGCCCCCTACAAACACCAGTGGTCTACACACCACACTGGGGAAACCACCGTGTCAAAGGAAGAGTGAGCTGAGAGGAACAATTCACAGAGATGAGCCACAGGGGAGTGTGGGAAGCATCATGCAGGGCCATCGCAGGCCAAAAGGGCGTTTCGATGACCATACCTTCCAGCAAAGACAGAAGTGCAGCCCACAGGGACTCCTGCCCCGGGTGACTGCGGAGGGGAAAGAGCTGTAAGAAAGGAGTTGTGCAGAAGGCTTGCCACTCACAGTGCAGCAGGGGGTGTGGAGAAGGAATGCTGCTGTTCTTTTCTTCTTACTAACACCAACATTCCAACCCAAGTCATGGCCGAAGACAGAATGATCCTAAGTGACCACAGCTCTAATGGAAAGGAACTGCGGCTCTGGGTGGGAGAAGCACGAACAAGCTTTCACAACAAGACAAGAGGGATGCGAGCATCCAAGCAGGAGTACCTGGACGAAGCCGATGTGGGCTCCCACCTCTTCCCACCCTGAAGGAGAATCTTTGCAGAGATTCAAGCTTCTCCTGTCAATTCCTTACCTGTAATCCACGGTAACTCACTGATCTAATAATGACCACCACCATCACTGTTTGTGAGACTGACCATGATTTTATTACAGTAAGAAACAAAACTGCTAATTACGGCAGTGAGATGCCTTCCGTCACACGTGTCATGACTTCAGAGAGGCAAACGAGAAATGATACACACCTTAGAAATGATAGAATACGGTCCTGAGTTAAAGTTCTTTCTCATGTTGTATCAACTCCTTCTAACCACACGGGAATGGGGTGAGGTTATCTGATTTGCAAGAAGAGGATATTGAGTGGAGAGCTGATGCAACTTGCCCAAGGTCACTCTGGAAACATCCACGTGGTCCTGACTCCAAGGCAGGCTCATTCCACCTCTTGAGCTGCCCAGTGGACTGACGGATGGAGCCAATCTAAGGGTTTTCTATGATAGAAGCCGGAGCTCTCCCACCGCATCAGTGAAGGGAGCAGACACGGGAGTTTGTACAGGGTGAACGGCTGCACGTTTAACGAGGCGGAAGGAAGCCAGTCGCTGCCACACCTGTCCTCCCAGCATTCACAAAGCAACACAGTGCCGTCTACTGGGTGCCCTGCTGTAAAACCTCCAGAGACTCAAGGACGTCACTGTTCACCTTGGTTCGTCACCAGCCCTCCCCTGGGACAGGGTTCTGAGGCCAGGAGAAGCTGTCCCTCCTCTGAATGCAGAAATCAGCACGAGGTCTGGGGCGATGAGACTCTGAGGATGGGTCTAATATGTAGTTTTTCTCAATTCGGAAAAGCAACCTCCTCCACTACCTTTGAAGGTTTCTTTCTTTCCTCTGGCTGGATCCTGAATAACAAATACTTCCCATCTAAGAGATACTTGGTTGTAAGGAAAGTGCATGACATTTTAAGGTTAGAGGAGAGAAACAGAGAAGACTCTGAATAGGAGAGATCACTTCTGAAAAGTCAGTGTTTTCCAATGACATGGAAGCAACTGGCTATGAAGGTGGGAACAAGCAGAACTGCCCACTTGTCCACTGTAATTTAGGAACTGTCGCATAAAAAGGTAAAGATTAATTACTGCCTAACTACTACTGCTTCATATAGGAAAAAGTTATAACAATTCTAGCTCACGTCCCCTGTGACAGGAGCACTCATAACCACCCACTGTGGTAGGCAGAAATCTAAGATGATCACCAAGATTCCTGCCCTCCAGGGCACATGCTTTTCATAATCCCCTCTCTCTGAATGTAGGTGAGACCAGTTAATATTAAAGGGATATCACTTTAAATTCATCAAAAGGGAGATTATCCTAGGTGGGTGGGCCTGACCTAATCAGGAAAGCCCTTTAAAAGATGAAGCATCAGACTGTCTGGGCCTGGAAGGAAGTGGACAGCCATGTTGTAAAAGGAGGGGGCTGCACCTGAGGATGGCCGCTAGGAACTGAGAGGGGTCTCCAGCTGACAGCTAGTGTGAAAATGGGGACCTCAGTCACAGAACCACAGGGAAATTAATTAATCAACAACCGGTGAGCTTGGAAGAGGACCCTGAGCCTCAGATGAGACCCCAGCCCCTGCCCATACACTGTTTTTCAGTCTGGTGACACTGAGGACCCAGACTCCTGCAACCACAGACACTGAGATAATAAATGTGGATTGTTTTCAGCTGCTAAGTTTGTGGCAATTTGTTACACAGCAATAGGAAACTAGTGTAATATATGCACGTAAGGATAGACCCAGAATACTCTGGACAAAGACTCCAGCCAGGTTCTTGTCTCAGCTCACACAGCAGCTCAGACAGACCTGCTTTGTACCCAAGGGTTGTGGAACAAAAATCATAGGCTAAAGTGGAAAACAAAAATATATTTAGCAGACTATAGAAAAAAGTGTTAGAAGTTTCAATCTACGGACTTCCCTGGTGGTCCAGTGGTAAAGAATCCACCTTCCAACGCAGGGGACGTGGGTTTGATCCCTCGTCAGTGAACTAAGATCCCACATGCCATGGGGCAACTAAGCCCGTGCACCACAACTACTGAGCCTGCGCGCCTCAACGAGAGAACCCGGGTGCTGCAAACTACAGACCCACTCGCTCTGGAACCCGCGTGCCACAACTAGAGAGAAGCCCGCACGCCGCAACGAAGAACCCGTGTGCCGCAACTAAGACCCGGTGCAGCCAAAATAAATAAATAAATAATAAACAATAAATAAGTAAAGTGGGTTGCTCTATAATAGAAAAGCAAACCAACTTACATCAAAATAAATTCTCTTTTGCTTAAGCAGCATAAGATTAGAAATGACCTAAAATGTCCATCAATAAGATCTGATGAAATAAATTAATACACACCTATACTCCAGATTAATCTGCAATCGTTAAAAAGAGGTAGTAATATACCTGATCAATATACAATCATTTCCAAGACATGATGGAAAATATATTTAAAGAGCTAGAATAGCATTTACAGCATGTTACCACTTGTATGTAAATTTATATACACTTGCATATGGATAAAGAAACAAGAAACTGTTAAGCTAAGAAACAAGTGCAAGAACTACTTTTTACTGTTCATCTTTTCTTTTGAATTTTGTACCATGTGTATCTATCATCTATTTTTTAAAATACTAATATTTAAAAAAGAGGAAATAAGCCAATATCAGAAAAAATCTGTGCTTTTAAAAAATATACAAACTATCTTCAAAACCTTAATACAAGTTACTGTTCTATCTTGTTCTACTAAATTATTTGGATAACTATAAGAACATAAAAAGTCTTTCCCCTGTAGATGCTAGTGATTCATCCAACAACTCTCAGTGTCTCTAGAAAATTTATGTATATTTATGGGCAGGGGAGGGCTCCAGCGCCCTCGGGGAGTCTCTTTAAGGCAGAAGAAGGGCTCAGTGACTAATGTTCAGCCAAACACCAGCACCTGAGGCTAGACCTGCAGGAAGGATGCAAGAGCTCCACCAGGATGCGTTTCTCAACCTCCTGTCCCTCGGCAACCTGGTATGTGGCCACTGAGTAGGGCTCCCACCTTGTCTCACGTCACCTGTTTGGTAGGACAGGACACTAAATGTCAATAGAGCAAGCCCAAGAGCTCACTGCCAGATGTGAGACTTCACACTGTGCAGGAAAAGACACACCAGTTCATGTAACCTAAGGAGATACCTTGAGACAAAGGAAAAAAGCCTTTTTTTTTAAGTTGTGGAAAGACAAAAAACACAGACACAGGAGACAGATGTCGTGAAGACACAAGAGGGAGGACGGCCGTGTAATGACGGAGGCAGAGATGGGAGTGATGCATCTATAAGCCAAGGAACCCCAAGGATGCTGGCAAATGCCAGAAGTCAACGAAGGATTCTCCCCTCCAGGTTTCAGAGGGAGCACAGTCCTGCAGCACCTTGATATCAGACCTCTGGCCTCCAGAACTGTGAGACTATTTCTTTTGTTTTAAGCCACCCAGTTTGTGGTATTTTTTTACGGCAGCCCTAGGAAACTAATACACTGACAAAAAAGTCTTTGTATGTCTTCACTAACCCATTCCCTAAATGGATAAAAAATGAAAAAAAAAAAAAGGTGCTCAATGTCATTAATCATCAGATAAATGCAAACTATAACAATAATGACAAACATTTCATCCCTATTAGAAAGGCTAAAATCAAAGACTGACAACATCAAAAGCGAGTGAGGGGATGGAGAAACCACAGCTCTCAGACACGACTGGTGGCCATATTGAATGGTAGAGCCACTCTGGCCAATTCTTATAAATTAAACACACATCTCCTCTATGGCCCAGCAATTCCACTCCTAGGTATTTACCCAAGAGAAATGAAAATATGTCCACAAAGGACATGTACAAGAACATTCACAGCAATCTTTTTTTTTAAATATAAATTCATTTATTTATTTATTTATGGCTGCATTGGGTCTTCGTTGCTGCATGCGGGCTTCCTCTAGTTGTGGCGAGCAGGGGCTACTCTTCATTGTGGTGCGCAGGCTTTGCACTGCGGTGGACTTTCTTGTTGCGGAGCACGGGCTCTAGGTGCACGGACTTCAATAGTTGTGGCTCGTGGGCTCAGTAGTTGTGGCACACGGGCTTAGTTGCTCCACGGCATGTGGGATCTTCCCGGCCCAGGGCTCGGGAAGAATCCCCCTGCCGGCGGATTCTTAACCACTGCACCACCAGGGAAGCCCACAATCTTTTTTCTTTAATTAATTAATTAATTTATTTTATTTTATTTTTTGGCCACACCATGCAGCATGCGGGATCTTAGTTCCCCGACCAGGGATTGAACCCACACCCCCTGCGCTGGAAGTGCAGAGTCTCAACCACTGGACCGCCAGGGAAGTCCCCATAGCAATCTTACAACAGCTAAAAAGTGGAAACCCAAAAGTACGTCATCAGGAGAACAGACAGACTGTGGCATAGCCATACAATGAACTCCTGCTCAGCAACAAAAGGTAATGACCTATGGGCTCATGCAACAATGTGGGTGGGGACTTCCCTGGTGGTCCAGTGGTAAAGAATCTGCCTTCCAACGCAGGGGACGTGGGTTCCATCCCTGGTTGGGGAACTAAGATCCCACATGTCACGGGACAACTACTGAGCCCGTGCACCTCAACTAGAGAGCCTGCATGCTGCAAACTACAGAGCCCACGTGCTCTGGAGCCCGCGCGCCACAACTAGAGAGAAGGCTGTGCGCGGCAACAAAGAGCCCACGCACCACAACTAAGACCCAACGCAGGCAAAAATAAAAAATAAATAAATATTTTAAAATAATATAAAATAAAATACACAATAACAATCTTTAAAACAAAAAACCAATGTGGGTGAACCTCAAGAAATTTCTATTAGGCAAAAGAAGCTAGTCTCAACAAAATACATATTGCATGAGTCCATTTATATAAAGCATAAGAACAAACAAAACTAAGGTGATAGAAGTCAGAAAGGGCAGAGGGAGGGACAGGGAAGTGCCTGGAATGCTCTGAAGTGATGCAACGTCTATACCTTGTTTTGGGTGCTGGTTACATAGGTATGTACAATTTTCAAAATTCAGTAGACTGAACACTTAAGATGTTATACTCCAACTAAAAGAGGGGAGGGTCCAAAATAATAGAGTCAGGCAAGAATCATCAATGGACACCAAAATAATTAGGTAAAAGTTGTTGGGGAACAGGATATTTGCTCAGTGCCAAAGCATCATGCCTCAGGGGAAAAAACCTACCTGTTCCATGGCAGTCACCACCTTACCCAAGTGACCAACCAGACTAGCATTCCCAGCGGGATGACTCAATGTGCCTTCTGATACAATGCAATATGGAACCCCACCACCTATGAAATACCCTTGCCAAAAATGTAGGACCTGAATCTAATCAAGCCTCTAGACCGAACTTCCAGCCACAGAAAATCCAAGGGATAGAACAATTAAGTGACACCATGAGGAAACAATTAGACAAATCTAGAATGCAGGATAGTCTACAAGACAACTGGCTTGGACTCAAAGTCAGTATCACTAGCAGAAAAAAAAAGAGGTAAGAAGACTGCTCTAGGACCTCCCTGGTGGCACAGTGTTTAAGAATCTGCCTGCCACTATTTACAGTAGCCAGGACATGGAAGCAACCCAAGTGTACATCGACAGATGAACGGATAAAGAAGATGTGGCACATATATACAATGGAATATTACTCAGCCATATAAAGAAATGAAATTGAGTTATTTGTAGTGAGGTGGATGGACCTAGAATCTGTCATACAGAGTGAAGTAAGTCAGAAAGAGAAAAACAAATACCGTATGCTAACACATATGTATGGAATCTAAAAAAAAAAAAAAAAGTTCTGAAGAACCTAGGGGCAGGACAGGAATAAAGACGCAGACATAGAGAATGGACTTAAGGACATGGGGAGGGGTAAGGGTGAGCTGGGACGAAGTGAGAGAGTGGCACTGACATATATACACTACCAAATGTAAAATAGATGGCTAGTGGGAAGCAGCTGCATAGCACAGGGAGATCAGCTGGGTGCTTTGTGACCACCTAGAGGGGTGGGATATGGAGGGTGGGAGGGAGACACAAGAGAGAGGGGATATGGGGATATAAGTATACGTATAGCTGATTCACTTTGTTATACAGCAGAAACTAACACAACAATGTAAAACAATTATACTCCAATAAAGATGTTAAAAAAAAAAAAATGAATCTGCCTGCCAATGCAGGGGACACGGGTTCAAGCCCTGGTCCAGGAAGATCCCACATGCCGCGGAGCAACTAAGCCCGTGCACCACAACTACTACAATGCGTGCCTGCATTGGCAGGCAGATTCTCAACCACTGCGCCACCAGGGAAGCCCCTCATTGGTTTTTAACATACATATAATTGAACAAGTTCAAGATTCAATGTCTACAACAATGACCTTCCACAAACATCTAGTTTGGCACAAAAAGACTCCAAACATGAAAAAAGCATCGATGGGACCGTGTATGGGACAGAAGGGATGCCGTGTTTGTACCGACTGCCTGGACATCAGTGCTGCAGGCCAGACAGGGGCCTTGGTCCTTGGAGGGGAGTGAGGCTGCTGTCTGGGTGCAGCTACCTTGTTCTGGCTCAGAGCAGCTTTCCTTAGTTCAGCAAAGACACGGGTTGAACTGTCTGCTTGTGCAGCTCCGACTGCTAAAGAACTGCAAAGAGGAGGAATACAGCAGTGCTGATTTATGGCCCTTCCCTGGTCTGCAGAGCACCCAGCTTGGCCAGAGTCCTCTAGTCACACCCACCTTTGCAGGCTGGATCAGATTAACCAAGCTGCAGCATCAGCAGACAGCTGTGCAGTTCTTGGGAATGTCCAAAAGATTTTCATTCACATTATCTCATTTAATCCTGGTGACAACCCTCATTTTACAAAGGAGGAATAGGGGACACCTAGCCCCACCCCACCTGCACTGAGTCATAAACACTTTTCACCTGAAGGTCCCTCTCTACTGGGAGACTCCAGTGCCTCCCCCCAGCCCCCAGGCACCCAAATACTTATTTCCTCCAAGGCCAGCTCTTCCATTAGGCCTCTGGGGCTACACCTGAGACCTACTTTACCTGCAGTCACTCGATCCCCTCTGAATTTCTAAAGGCCTTACACTGTGACGAATCAGAACAGGTAAGGGATGTGAAAACGCTTTTGGCCTTTTGTCAAAGGGGGCTGTGGATGGATGAATGCGGCTGAAATCCAAGCAAAAACATACAATTTTTTGAAAGCAACCTCAGTTTGATACCGTTTATGTGCTGCTGGGATTGTGTGGTGGTGAAGAGCACGGAGTGTGGCGTCACACAGCTGGTGTGCAGTCTCGGTTCCGCCAGGTACCGTGTGACCTCGGGCAGGTTAACCACCCTCTGACCCTTGGGAGACTCATCAGCAAACAGAGATAATCACAGTACTTAGCTCGCAGGGCTGTTTGAGGACTAAATGAAATCATCTCAATGCCTGGCACATAACGAGAACTATGGTAACTATTACCGGTATACCTTGTACAGGCAAGATTATTTTCATTTTTGTTTCTTAAAAGAGTTTTCTCCAACTATTGGTGCTTGAATCTGGGCTGAGAGGGCCCTCGGAAGCCATAAAGGGCCATCTTATGGGTGAGGAAAGTTCTCCAAATTTCAAAAAAACATGGTCTGTCAGAGGAGGAGCTTCAGAATTAGACAGGTTATCTGGGTTCTCACGAAGGTGGGAGTCACTGACCTATGTTTGTTCCAGGTCTTGCCACCATTATGTTAATATACATCCTTCATACCACAACCACAGCAATATCTATCTCACAGACTAAAAAGTAGAGGGCTGAAATGTTAAAATGGCATTATCATGAAAAATGTTTATTGCATGGAGAACGAAGAGAGACAAAGGCCCACTTTCCTAACAGCTGGGGCTTTAGCCCCAAATCTCTAAACGAGTGAACTAAGAGCAGTGCCTTTATCTCAGCTTAGTAAGCCTGAATGACTAGCCATGAAGTCAGCAGAACGCCTGTTTGGCCACTCTCTAGTCCAAGCCAGAGCACAGTCTTAGCTCTTGCCACTGCCCTGGCAGGCCTGCCCTTATGCCTTGGAGAGTTTGGGGGCAGCCTGGAAGCCTCCGGCCTCATATCCCCAAGCCATGCAGGAGGGAAGGCAACATCAAAGAAGATGAGAGCTGGCCAGGGCTGCCCTGGGAAGGGAGAGAGAGAAAAAAGCCTGTATTCCTGTGCAGGCTCTGAGCCAGGGCTGGGTATCAGTTAGTACTTTAAATATGGTAGATCAGATCCCCATCCTCCTGCCAGGCAGGGAAGGCGCTGTGCTCCTCCCTGAGCCAAAAGCAGGAACAAGGCACGTACTCCAAACGACATCAGAGACGCACGAGTGTGCAATTAAATGACATTCAACCTCATGGAAAGATCCTCCCTTTGCCAACATCTTGCAATCCTTCTGAATCATCAAGGAGAGAGTTTCTAGTATTGTTGGTGCCCCACTAACACCTCCTTGACCCTTAGTAATCCCCTTTCTTTTTCAGGCAGGGAGCAGCCTTAAGCTTAGAAACTGAGGCAGGCAATAGGAGCAGGCAGGAACTTAGTGACACTGTTTTGTGTTCTTTTTTATTATGATTACCTCCTATTTTACAGCAATTGACAATGATATCCATTCATGGGAGAGATATAATATTTCCCTTTTTAAGTACATTTTCAGCTTTAAAAAAGGGAAGGGAGGGAGAAAAAGACTAAGAAATAATAGATTTCTACATGGTAAAAACACAACACACTTTCCTACCTATTGCTACACCTTCCTGATACCTCCAACAGCCCAGAACTGTGCTCACCATTCCACAGTAGCCACCAGCCACATGAGACTATTATGTAATTACTATGTTACTAGAGTCATTTAAATTAATTAAAATTAAATAAAGTTAAAAATTCAGTTAGTCAGCCATACTAGCCACATTTCAGGTGCCCAACAGCCACACGTGGCTGACAGCTACCATACTGGACGACACAGCTATAGAACATTTCTCCCACCGCAGGAAGTTCTACTGGTCAGCACGGGCCTAGAATGCCACTCACTGCTCACCTGGCTACTCACCTGGCGGTGGTGCTCAAAGGCCTGGTTTCTCCCCAGGTAATGGGCGCTTGGCAGGCTTGGGAGGGAGGCATCCCAAAGGAGCAGGCCTCTTGGAGGGGGCTGCCAGAAGTGGGGGAGGGGGAAACAGACCTTTTGGTTTGACCGATCCTGCAGAGAAAGAAACCCAAAATATCAACGGGAAGACGCCTGATGAACCGTTCCAGCTGCTTGCCCCAAAGGGACCTTTCCTAATCTTCAGAAAGGGGCTGAGCAGGGAGCTCCTGCCACACACACCAGGCCCACCCCCAGCTTCTCAAAGCTCTACCAAGTCCTCCCTGCAGGGCCCAGACTGCACCTCAGTGGTCGCCCAGGGGTCAGCAAACTAGAGCGTGGGGACCAAATCCAGCCTGCTGTCTGTGCTGGTGTGGCCTGCCAGTTAGAATGGTTTTTTTAAATAGTTACATTTTAAATGGTTACATTAGTATGTACATAATATCCTTAATTTTGCTTCTTAGCCCCAAAAGCCTAAAACAAAGTATTTACTGTCTGGCCCTTTAAAAAGAAGCTTGCAGACCCTTGGTCTAAGTCCATGCCTTTCCCCACCTCCTGGTCCTCCACCATCACCTTCTCACAAATGGATTTTGTTCCAAACATTCTGTTGTGATACTTGGAATACATTTTCTCAAATATCCAAAGTAGGGAGGTTCCCCAACAGGTCATAAAGGCAGACCCATAACATACCTGAAGCTCTCTGTTCCTCAGAATCTAACATCCGTCTACCCAGAACATTAGTCCCCAGTGGTGAGACACGTGGTCCAGCGCCCTGTCACCTGTCTCGGTGAGAGTCGGCCGGGCACAGTCCTCACCCTGCTGAACAGGACACTTTCTCACAATTCCATAGCAAGCACCTAGCCCTTTTTGAAGGCCTGGAAGAGTTTTGTTTTTAAACTAATGGCAAGGATGGGAAGCAATTCAGGGCAAGAAGATTTCTTCCTGAGCCCTCCTGCCTTTTATTCACTCACTTCTCACAGGAAAAGACCAGGTGATAAGAACAGGCCTGTGGCTGAGGCCCAGGGAAGCGTGGAGAGCACAGCAAAAGGAAGGGAAGGAACAAAGACATGGCAGCAAGAAAGCACAGGCTGTGATGGGAACAGAAACGATGCTAAACTGATACACTCTCACTCATCCCGAAGTCAACAGGTCACAAAGTGGGGGGGGGGGGCGCAGAAATGTTCGTCTCTAGGGCTGTGGAGCTTCAGTACACTGACCCTGCCAATAAAAGACGTGTACACTACAGCTCGCAGAGCAAGCAGGCACATTCCCTCAATTACGATCCACCAAAAGAGTCAAGGTGGAAATATTGTGCTCCTAGGAAATATCTTTGGCTAAAATAATCCCTGTTCACAAAAGAGGCCAAACTAACATGTGATTCTCATGAACAAATGCATCTCCAGGTCTAAATTTTAGTTAAGGCCCAGGTGAAAAGCCACCTTCCCATGAAGACTTCACTGACAACTTCCTCTTTAACACGGAAGATTGAAAACATGCTCTCATCCGGTTCCTTCTCCGCTCCTGCTGCCAACACACAAGGAGGATAGGAGAGGAGACAGAGGGCATCAACAGATATTTGGAAGAGGAGGAGCGGAGGGAAGGGTGACTAAGGGTGGAAGCTGCATCCTAGGTGCCTGAGCTCTTTCCCTTCAAGAGCCAGGGAAGGCTCCGACACTGGGCACACCAGGAACCACGGAGGCGCTGGCCCCCGGGCTTGACTGGGAGTCTGTACCCACCCAGCTCTTCTCCCAGAAGGAAGAGATGGCTGTCTGATGAACCCACATGAGCAGCAGGATCCAGTCTGGCCTGAAGTCAGCCAATTCAGGATTTCCAGTTATATAAGCCAATCCAGTCCCCTTGTTTTAAGGTAACTTGAGTTGGGTTCCATGTCACTGGCAATGGGAGAAGTCCACAGTAGTACCACTGCATTTTAGGCAGATGTCAGATACTATTTAGCACCAGCTACTCAGAACAGAAACCTCAGAAACACTACTGAGTTCAGAGTGCTTATTATGACAACTTTCAGGCTCTAACTGTGGCCACAAAACTTGGTTGAAGAGCTTCTCTAAACTTCTCCCTGTATTAAAACTTAAGGCAACTCTTCAAGAGAAATAGCACCCACTGAACCTCAGAGCGCCTCTCCTCACCTTCCGAAATCTTAATATTCATTAAAAATATGACAACAAACACTGCAATTGCCCTAAACTGTCCTGCTTCCTCAGGAGAACTCCCATGGAAGCAGGAGAGCTACAGCTAACATCGTACTCCTGGTGGGAAGCACTGACCTGGCTGCAGAAGGAGACCTCCTGTCCTCTCACCTATCAAAGGGGACTTGGCAGGAACCGGGGGAGGAGGGCCTGGGAAGGATCTCTTTCTGGGCGTTGGAAGGAGTGGAGGCGGCTTGCCCATGATGGGGGTATTCCTGCCTTGGAATGAGGAATGATCACTCCTGGCCAAAGGATTTGGCATCTCCAAACCTGGAAAAATGAAGAAAACAAATGGAAAGCAGAAGCCTGCTGCAGAGCCCAGCAAGCTGCACAAAGAACAACTCAGGCAATTCCAGGAAGACCCTCTCTTCTTCTGACTGCAAAGTTTCTATAATCAAAAAGCAGCCGGATGTTAGCTAGACTTATTGCGATGAGCACCACACAATATATACAAATATTGAATCATTATGTTGTACACCTGAAACTAATATATGTTATGTGTCAATTAAATCTCAATTAAAATAAATTTTAAAATAAATAAAATAAGCATTCCGAAAAAAGAGAAAGAAACAAAGAAACAAAACTGTTATGTTTTAAGCTTATGGGTTCCCTCCCCACCCTGAGAAAATGAGTTCAATAAAAGTGTACAAAAATAAAACACATTCTGCATTTTATAAGAATAATAATTTATTTAAAGCTTTAACATGGCCCTGCGATTTCAGCTACTTTTCCCTACAAGGGACAAGTGATTATTTTCTTCTCACCTACTTAACTCAAAACAAGCAATCTGAAAAGTCACTACTTCAAAGACTTCACTTGTAGCTGGAGTGCTCTTTAAAATCAGCGAGATTAGGAACTGCTTATTCACATTCACCATACACTTCAAAGTACTCTTAAAGATGTCTCAACAAAAAACAAACTTAGAATCAGAAAAATAAACTGATAGGGAACTGGAACTATTTCCTACATGTCCATCTATATAGAGAGGTCATCCTATTTATGTATTAAAAATCTGGTTCAAGAGAAAATTTAGCTTCAGAAGAAGCACTTTTGTCTATAAAGGTTAAGCATTACAACAGTGTATTCCGGGCTTCCCTGGTGGCGCAGTGGTTAAGAATCCCGCCTGCCAATGCAGGGGACACAGGTTCGAGCCCTGGTCCGGGAAGGTCTCACATGCCGCAGAGTAACTAAGCTCGTGCACCACAACTACTGAGCCTGCGCTCTAGAGCCCGCAAGCCACAACTACTGAAGCCCGCACGCCTAGAGCCCGTGCTCCGCAACAAGAGAAGCCACCACAATGAGAAGCCTGTGCACCGCAACAAAGAGTAGCCCCCGCTCACCGCAACTAGAGAAAGCCCGCGTGCAGCAACAAATACCCAACTCAGCCATAAATAAATAAATTTTTTTTTTTTAAAAAAGAGTAAGATAAATAACAAAAACAGTGTATTCCCATCTGGAACACATTCAAATCAGATACCTTTGTATTACACAGGTATAGTCTCTCAACTGAATGAAAAACTTTTAGTTTTCTTTCATACATGGATTCGTAGAAACGGATCTTCTGGGGTTTAAAATGGGGAAGGAAAGGGGACAGTGGAAAATACCTTCCAGCTGTCCTTTCCTGGTCTTCAGGTAGTCGATGAGCAGGTTCAGCTCATTCCTGTACAAATGTCTGCCCTCATTCAACAGGAAGAGAAGATGCTGAACGCCCCAAGGGACAGAGTAGCTGGTAAGGCACTCCCTGGCCAAGAAGTCATGTACCAGATCGCCAGCCCTCAGAGAAATGCCAGTGTGTTCGTGCTGCTCCCGGTGAGCGAAAAATCTCCTGTATTCTTTAGCCACCAGCACGAGGGCATCCTCCAGAGGCATATGACGATCTACTAGGGATGAGAAAGAGCCTGCTTTACATCAAATGGGTGCCCTGATTGCTTTTAAAACACATTTACAAAAAGACAAGAGGAAAAGCAATCAGAAAAGAACATAGTTAATCTAATGACATGTTATTTAAACTGTTTCAGCTTTCAGTACAGATGTGACTGACTACTGATTCAAGAGATTGGCACCCTCAACAGCAGGTGCCCTGTCGGATTTCAAAATCAAACATTACATTCTGTTTCAAAATTATAACATGTGACAGCTCGATGTACTGTTTCAATACAAACCCTGATTTCACAATTGGATAGCTTCGTGCTAAGCTAACGAGAGAGAGAGAGAAAGAGAGTGAGGTAGAGGGAGAAAGGGAGGAATAGGTGGCATGTATGTCAATGGGAATTCTTATGGATAAACACACAGCCTAAAAATAAGACAGGATGCAACTTTAACCATCGCTGGCTATTCAAAAAGCTAAAAAAAAAAAAAAAAAGGTGAAGGTTTTCATTTGGTTCCAGCCATGAGAGTGTATGACGTGAGTGTGATTCACAGAACAAACAACCAGGACCTGAGAATGGCAGCCTTTAGATGGTAGAGTAGGGGTGAAAAATGAGTGAAGCAGGGACTGCTATGTTTCACTATGAACCTTTTAGTGTTTATCTTTTACCTTTGTATATGCAGTACTTTGAGAAAAGGTGGACAGACACGCTGTGCAGGGCTTCTAGGTTCTGTCAGTGTAGCATGAGGGGTAACGCACATCCTTTACATGGCTCCACAGTCTTTAGTTCAGGTCTACGAGATCTTAAACCGTACTGAAAGCCTTTCCAGGTCAGGTCAGGAGTGCTCTAAATATTACATAAAAAATAAATTCTATGTACATTGTAGATATGATATGTCTCTACCTCTGTGTGGTATTATCAAAATTAATTTGTAAAAGAGCTCTATTTAATTGACATAAAAGTAAGCAATTATAAAAAAATTAAAAGTAAAAATAAATAAATAAATTCTAGACACCAAGAGCAGCTTTTACATAACTTCATGACTGTAGTCAATGCAAGGTATCTTCTGATCTCTCCAAGGTTTATCTACTGAGAAAAAGCCTTAATAAAAGTTTAATTTTAAGTGGGAGGCCCTTATGCTATCTTGCCATATATCACCTGCTTCTGAACAAATTTAGGACCCAAGGGACACCACAGAGCCACAGTGGAGATCACGGTATTTGGCTAAATCTTAAACCATGTTTATTAAGGTTACATTTAGGAAGAAATATGAATATGTATTTGTCTTCAGGTGCTGAAGTTTCATTGTTTGACTATTTTACATATTTGTCTCAGCACAGAAGCAGCTCCACACGCTTTTGAATAACAGCTGCATGCAAGGTATGGAGCAAGCTGTTGGCCATAAAGCATTGTGAAAGAGAGCCCAGCTAATAATCTTGCTGAAATAGATGTAGCTTATAGGAGAAAACAGAGTGTTCTTTTTACTTATGATCTGAGTTCAATAATTAAATTCATGGATGAGAAATGAAACATTTACCTATTAATACTATTCTGGACATGAAAAAGAAACTATCTTCTTGAAGTAGTGCGGGTTTTAAGTATTTTAGTATTCGACAAATTATTCAACCTACTTACTTGAGTGAGAATTTTCTAAAGATCTTGCATGAACATAACAAGTAAGTAACCAGATGTGATTAGTCTTTTGTACAACCTGTTCAAGCTATACTGTTCCCCACCCCCAGGCCCAGGAGATTGGGATTTGTAATTTTTGAAAACATGCATTTTCTTTTACATTTTCAGAACTTATGTATGATGTAAATATGGTTTAGTCTTTTTATTTCTTTAAAATAAATTAGACATTTTCTATGCTTCGAAAAACTGCAATTTCATACTCTTGAGTATTGAGCAAGAGACGGCCAGGTGGGTGGGGTGGCTACAAAGAGGTAAAGCAAATGGAACGGTCAGAACAAAAGCTATCCCAGCATCCCCAAGAAGATGGCGAGCAAGTGTTCTTCACTTTTGTTCTTTCAGACCCAGTATTACAGCTGGATTATAGAACATCAATCCTACATTGACCTCTCTGCAGGCTCCAGGAGCTATAAGCAGTATATAAATCCAGCTACTTACTAGCGCTCCACAAGGTCTCTGCCCAAAGGAAGGATCATCTGACTTAGCAATGAAAATCCTACACTGCTAAGGAGACTCGAGCTGGGATGGACAATCCAGGGCCAGCTTGAGAAGTATGCCTGGCTGCTGCTTACTCAGACAGAGAAAGGAAGCAGGGCGAGCCTGACACCCTGGAGAGTGCCCGGCACACAGGAGGAACTCCAGAACAGAACAGTACCAAGATGACAGGACTAGAAAACCCACACTCGTCTGGGTAAGACTCTAGGCAAGCTGCTAAGGGCCCTCCACAAGGCAGCCCCCTCCGCTCTTGAAGCAGCAGCTCTGACCAGGAGGGAGAGGCTGAGGGTGGTCTAGGATGTGTGCATCTGCCGAAGACTGGGTATTTTAGGGAGGAAAAGAGAGTTCATTTTTGTGAACTCTCATGAGCCTAAGAATAGTTAAATGTTTGAGATATCCTGGAGAAGGCAAAGTTGGCAAGAAAGGTCGTGTAAGAGAATGCAGGGGATGATGAACAGGGAGCCTTATGATCACCAATTGTAGAAAAAATGATGGCGGGATCTGGTCAAAAGTTCTATCGACACATAAGAAAACTGAATTGGTTACATAATATTTTGGATGAGATATTTTTGATTCTTAAATAAGAAGCAATAAAGACAATTTAAGTTTCCGTTGTCTCTAATACACCAAAGAGTACTCTGTGATAACTATTCAAGTCATTTTTTCCTAACTGGATTCAGTTTAGTTACTGACAAATGTGAACCTTCAAAGTGTACCAGCATACAAAGAAAAAATATTACATTTTTAAAGCAGGATCTATTTTAAATGATTGTTCTATATTGAGCTAAACTTACTTTTGATAGACTCATGAAGCATAACTACGGTGCAAGAGGAAAGTTTTACATTAGACTGTTCAACAGGAATACAAAATGGGGACCCATCGTCTCTAACTTCCTGGAGTGCTTGAGGGAGGCCTGACTCAGAGGCAAGGTGAATCATTTCCACCACGAGACCATGATCCTGCAACCGATGACCTACGACTGTTGCATATTCCCTTAAAATACACCCACCCACCCACCCCCCCACACACACACGCAAGAAAAAGGTGGGTTACTTTCAATCAAACAACTGAAAAAAAAAACTATGTCACCAAGCAGTTGTTCCACAGATACTCTGATGCACCACAAATTTAAGTAAGTGAGGGGCAAGATACTATATTTTTATTGTGCTTAGATAAGTGAGGTGGAAGATGCCATATTTTTCCAAAAATCATGCATGCCCTACAACTTGTTTTTGTTCTCAGGCACGCTGAAAACATTCTAGGATTTGTTATCCATCTGATGGAATCAGTTAAGAGGACTGGAGGCAACTCCAACCAAAACAAAACTCACTTTTTTGAAAACGTAGTGTCCTCATATGGTTGATTATGTACATAATTTTATAAAGAAAGCAGAATATGTCAAAGCCTTGTTTTTGTGGGGCATGATGTACTGGGTAAGCACCATGAATGTGGCCAGCGTTTTTCAAAATGGAATCATTCAAGTGTTATTTGATGAAGTCATTTCAATTTAAAGACCATGAAAGAAAACTTAAAATTGTATCTTCAGAAAAATGAGAGAATGCTCATTTACAATTAGTTCCCGGGATAGACCAGTACTTGTTGAGGTTACTACCACTGAGACAATTCCTTGCTGAAGAGTAAATGGATGATACTGGAGTTAACCATCTCAGTCAACATCAACCACCCCAGAACTAACCTTGGATCAAAGCCCAGTCATCTCATCACCTATTTCCTTAGCCTCGGTCCTCAAGTCCTGAAGAATCCTAGACCTCTCCTTTGGGTTTATGCTTCCATTCCTGCCCTGTACTTGCTTAGAAACCTGCAACGGCCTCCTACCACATCTTTTAGCCTCGATTCTTTTCCCCACTCCAATCCATCCTACATGTCAGTCTGAGTAGTCCCATGAAAAGTACTGCTTTCAAAAATGCCACAATAGGGACTTCCCTGGTGGCACAGTGGTTAAGAGTCCTCCTGCCCATGCAGGGGACACGGGTTTCATCCCTGGTCCGGGAAGATCCCACATGCTATGGAGCAACTAAACCCGTGCACCACAACTACTGAGCCCGTACGTCACAACTACTGAAGCCCATGCGCCCTAAAGCCCATGCTCTGCAACAAGAGAAGCCACCGCAATGAGAAGCCCGCGCACTGCAACGAAGAGTAGCCCCCGCTCACCACAACTAGAGAAAGCCCGCGCGCAGCAACAAAGACCCAATGTGGCCAAAAATAAATTAATTTTTTTAAAATTTTGTTTATTTTTTTATACAGCAGGTTCTTATTAGTTATCCATTTTATACATATTAGTGTATATATGTCAATCCCAATCTCCCAATTCATCACAGCACCACCACCCCACTCTGCTGCTTTGCTCCCTTGGTGTCCATACGTTTGTTCTCTACATCTGTGTCTCCATTTCTGCCCTGCAAACCGGCCCATCTGTACCATCTTTCTAGGTTTCACATATATGCATTAATATACGATATTTGTTTTTCTTTTTCTGACTTACTTCACTCTGTATGACAGTCTCTAGTTTCATCCACGTCTCTACAAATGACCCAATTTCGTTCCTTTTTATGGCTGAGTAATATTCCACTGTATATATGTACCACATCTCTTTATCCATTCGTCTGTCGATGGGCATTTAGGTTGCTTCCATGAAAAAATGCCACAGTAACTGCTCAGCATCCTAAACTTCTTACCCTAGCTTCCAAAGTCCTGGCAAGACATGGCTCCAACCTACCTTGAGAGGTCTTGTAACCCACTGAGCTTCAAACATCCTGTTTCTCTTCCCAAATTTAATTTCTTGTGATCTCAGGACAATCAACTCTCCCCACACTTTTTCCAGCTGTGCCTTCCTTGCCATTCTGTTGCTAGACTCTAAGCAGTTCTCACCTCAAAGGCCCAGCTCAAATGATATTATTCCCTGAAACCTCCTTGATTCAACTCGTTGGCCCTCACAATGGTAATCTACTCTTCCTTATGTGTATACTCTGCTTAGAGTACATTCCATCTTCCACTTGTTATTTGTGCACATTTTATCTTATTAGACTGTATGTGGTCCAAACAGGGATTGTTATTTAATTATCTTTATGTTTCTCTCTGTGCCCAGCACAAAGCTTGACATGTAACAGTGCACAAAATGTATATTTTGTGAATGAAAAATTAATATGATGGAAGGAAAAATGCTTTTTTTGGCAATTTAGAGTATGGATGATTTCAGAAAATAAATTCAAGAGGAAAACAAGAAAAACATGACTCGATTCATATTTACAGAGTAAGAGCCCATGAGCCAAAATTATCATACAAAAAGATCATCACAAAAATAATTCACATTAGGGGCTTCCCTGGTGGTACCACAACTAAGCCTGTGCGCCACAACTACTGAGCCTGCGCTCTAGAGCCCACGAGCCACAACTACTGGGCCCATGTGCCACAACTACTGAAGCCCGCGCACCTAGAGCCCATGCTCTGCTACAAGAGAGGCCACTGCGATGAGAAGCCCGTGCACTGCAATGAAGAGTAGCCCCCGCTTACCACAACTAGAGAAAGCCTGCATGCAGCAATGAAGACCCAACGCAGCCAAAAATAAAATAAATAAATAAATTTTAAAAAAATAAATAAATAAGAAATTCACATTAGATGATATGATCTGAAAATTAATTACCGTTTTGGGATATAAAGGAATGAATTAGCTGACGAATTGATCACTCCAAGTCTTTCCGACGTTGAAGAGACAAGACAGCTGGTAGCACAGCCTAGTTCACAAGTTGCCTGGCAGATGCAGACCCCACACAGCAGAGTTTCTAAGCTGCATCCACCAGGATCCTAATCCATGGCTAAATGCCAGACCTGCGGAATGCCAGGCAGAGGAGTGACCACCACTCCAGATGGAGCGGGGAGAAGACCAATCTCCAGAACTCCTCCCCACCACTAAACTCTGCACTCAATACCGGTCAGCCTGGCTCCAGAGATGAGAAGGTGGCAAGAGTATCAGGGTCGTGTACGTCGAATGGCAGCTGGAGTCACTCACAATTCTGAAAGAAGCGCAAGATGCTACAAGACGGGTGTGATTCTTGCTACAAGTTTTGAGAACGCTAACGTAGTTGAAGATTAATGTAGTTTCCCTGGCTGGTGCAGAGTATGGTAGCAAAGTTGCCAAATGCTGAGGGAAAACAAAGCTACTAGGCATGCTGAGTCTTTACTGCCTCTGGGTTCAAAATCAGTTTGAATTACTACATGATCAAATTAATCCAGGGCACGCCTGGGTGTCTTCCAATTATTAAAGGGAAATGCCATAATTTCCTCATGTAAAGGGAACTGGCCTCTCCCACCCTCCCCAAGCTATGATGACCTCATTTCTTCTAGCGCGCTGTCTCCCAAGGTCCAACCCAAATAACCCTCCAAACAAAATTGAGCTACAATTTTGCTTCACAAACTCAGAGTAAAGCTGCTATCTACAAATAAAGTAGATATCCGTAAAGGAGATATCACAGAATAAAAATTCTGAGTCAATTTTAAATCGCATATTTTCATATAAAAAAAAAGTGAGAAATCCAATGCTGCCTTAATGCTGGATTATGTTTTGTATATGCCTGGTCTCCTATTCAGGAATAATTAGTTACCATGTCTGGGTCTTCAGTATCACTAAGTACCTAGTCTGGAGTGACTATACATACCTCCAGCCAACCATTTGTCTACGTGCCAGGCTGTCTGCCAAGCACTACGAAACCCGACATAGCCCAGAGACACAGTTATCACCACATAGTAAGTCCCCATTTGCCCTCAAGTGCCAGCCAATGGTGTGCAGGATCAGGGCACTACATGGGCCCAGAGTACGAGCTGGGCACTGACCAGGCTGCACCTGTGCTTGAGTGGCCCCCATGAGTTAGGCGGGCAGAGAAGAGGGGACGGCATCCCATGTTGAAGCAAGAACAGCACAAAGGCTGAGAGGAACTCAACAAGCAGTTAAGAAATGAGAGGACCCTTCTCTGAAGGTCAGTGAGAGCGACTTTTTGGCACACTACACTAGATGGTCAGCACCCCAGGGAAGGGGTTTGTCCGTTACGTTCACTCAAGTATCCCCCAGAGCCTAGATCTGTGGCTGGCATAGGGAACCCAACCCTAAAAATTGCTTTGGGTTTTTTTCTGATTATAAAATTAATAGATGCTCACTGTAGAAAACTTGGGCAATACAGAAAAGGTGAATAAGACAGTCATCTTCAGAAATCTCCCCACCCACACAGGATGCCTCTACTACCAGTTTGCTAAACCCAACAGCATAAGTCTTGTAATTCCTAAAGCAGTGCTCTAGCAGAGGATTTCGAGAGTTTCCACTCTCAGCGACTTATGTACGTAAGGCTGAACACTTCATTATTTGCTTTTACACGACCTCACTTGACACGCTAAAAAGAAATAAATCTACCTCTGTTCTTTGTCGACAGAAACAATAATGCAATCTGAAGGCCTCTCTCGATCACGCGCTTGCTGAATCACTTGATAAAAGTGCTGGAAAAGCCCCTCTTTCCGAGCGTCCCTGACGCTGGCATCGTCTGGAAAATATTGATGAATTCATGTTTTTTGCAAGGCCAAAAGCAATGCACTGGTGAGCAAAAACTCTCCAAAAGAAAGGTTTTCAGGGTTTCTTACGAAAGTGTAAATGAAAGACAACACCTCTACAAAAAATAGACAAGGAAAACATAAGAAGATTCTCAACAAGACTCTTACCTAACTGAGAGTACTGGCACAGTGCATGGCTATCTCCATTCCCTTTTGAATAATCAGCCACCTTCCACCATAACTCTTCAATGCTGTTGGAGGCGTGAAAATATAATAGTTAATGCAAACATAGTCTCCCTCTAAACGTGTCCCCAAAAGCCAAAAAATAAACACCGGATTACCAAGTGAAATATATAGGCACCTAAATAAAGGCTGTGTCTATTTAAACATAAAATGACACTCAATAATCTGTTCTCATTTTAGAATACTATTAGTTTCTGGGATTTTTTTGCCCTTTTCCATTCATTTCCTCTTGTCTGTTACAACAAAAAGTTCTAAATGGTGCCATTGATCTTTGTCAAGTAAGACTCAGATACAGACAAAGAGTGAGACTCATACTTTAAGGTGTTTATTCTAAAGGAAATGAGATCATTTTATTTGAAGCGTTCATCTTTTAAAGAAGGTGACATTATCTCTGCAGGTTTTCACTGGATATGGGTACAAGATGATTCAACAAGATCTGCTCACATTCCTCCTAAACATTCTACAGCTCCTGTGAGTAAGCTATTTTCCCTTGCTAAAGGCATGCAAAATAGTGCACAGATGCGGCATAATCCATCAGCCGTCTAAAGTAGTCCCCTTTGCTGTGATTTAACAAGAAAGGGGGCATTCGATGCACTATGTCCCCTAAATCGGGCATTTTTACTGCAGCTCCCCAGCATCCAGACACCAATGTTTCCTCCACAAGGAATGTCCTGCCAGGGAAAGAACGCCTGGGCAGGCAGAAATTAGCTCTTTTCTCACCAGAGGTATCGCACTGCATGGCAAAGGGGCACAGAACACCTCAGTCAAACCATGACTACTCAGCAAGCTGCCAACGAGCATCGATCCCTTTGCTCTTCCCCTGTACAATGTTCAATCAGGTCGTGTCCACATCCAACCTCCTGACAGAGCAGAGTCGCAGCTCCAGACTTTCAGATGCAAAGCTTTTGCCTGAGTCCATGCCTCCCCAACTGCCCTGAGAATCCTGAGCTACACAAGAATGCTTCCCTCCCCCAAGCAGGCTCTATCTTTTTTTTTTTTTTTAACATCTTTATTGGAGTACAATTGCTTTACAATGGTGTGTTAGCTTCCGCTTTACAACAAAGTGAATCAGTTATACATATACATATGTTCCCATATCTCTTCCCTCTTGCGTCTCCCTCCCTCCCACCCTCCCTATCCCACCCATCTAGGTGGTCACAAAGCACTGAGCTGATCTCCCTGTGCTATGCGGCTGCTTCCCACTAGCTATCTATTTTACGTTTGGTAGTGTATATATGTCCATGCCACTCTCTCACTTTGTCACAGCTTACCCTTCGCCCTCCGCATATCCTCAAGTCCATTCTCTAGTAGGTCTGTACAGCAAAGGAAACCATAAACAAGACCAAAAGACAACCCTCAGAATGGGAGAAAATATTGCAAATGAAGGATTAATCTCCAAGATTTACAAGCAGCTCATGCAGCTCAATAACAGGCTCTATTTTTGTCTGCTGTCTCTGGCCATTGACTCCACAGGCCATTCTTTTTTTTTTTTTTAAGCATTTTTTTTTAATGATTGCTTATTTATTTATTTATTTATTTATTTATTTGGCTGTGTTGGGTCTTCATTGCTACACGCGGGCTTTCTCTAGTTGCGGTGAGGGGGGCTACTCTTCGTTGTGGCGTGCAGGCTTCTCCTTGCAGTGGCTTCTCTTTTTGTGGAGCATGGGCTCTAGGCGCGCAGGCTTCAGTAGTTGTGGTACATGGGCTCAGTAGTTGTGGCACGTGGGCTCTAGAGCGCAGGCTCAGTAGTTGTGGCGCACGGGATTAGCTGCTCCGCGGCATGTGGGATCTTCCCAGACCAGGGCTCGAACCCATCTCCCCTGCATTGGCAGGCGGATTCTTAACCACTGCGCCACCAGGGAAGTCCCTCCACAGGCCATTCTTTAGGCTGCCTGCTTTCTCCAACCTTTGCTACACTGTGCTCTTGCTTGCTTTCCCTCAAACTTCATACACTTACTTTCTCCTAATTAGGTGGCATGTAAACTCCCCACACCCCCCTAAATAATTAGAGAGGATTGGGAGGCGCCCCAGAAGCTGGTTCAGCCAGGAAAGGCAGTGTAGTGTTGAAATTGCAACTGTCTGGGTATGAATCTCAGCTCCTTCACTTACTAACCAGGAAAGCCTGAACGAGGTATTTAACATCGTTATGCCTCAGTTTCCTCA
The DNA here is from genome assembly GCF_028021215.1 of Eschrichtius robustus. NCBI lineage: Eukaryota > Metazoa > Chordata > Mammalia > Artiodactyla > Eschrichtiidae > Eschrichtius > Eschrichtius robustus. The sequence goes on along the minus strand of NC_090842.1, from coordinate 34,755,596 downwards.
CCTATAAAATGGGGATATTAGGAGAACCTGCCCCTAAGTGTTGCTATGAGTTAAATGAGTTAATACAGGTAAATCCCATAGAATGTGCCTGATGCAGAGTAGGCCCTCAATAGATGTAAGCCCTTATTATCCACCTCTGCCTTTAGGTTTCTTTCAGGCCCAGGGCTAAGAAAATCTCTCCTTCAGAAGATCGTCTAACAGTGCAAGCGTGCTAAGTCTCCTCTTCAGGAAATACTACCTGAGAGAAGCTAACTTCCATTAATAGTCACTCCTGAATTCTACACTTCCAAGTGCTTCCGCAGTGGAGGAAAGTATTTTTCAATTTTGAATTATTAATCTAATCTGACACAAATCTCATCTGTAATGCAGGCAAGAGAGAGGCTCTGTCAAGGTTCATACATTCAAAAATCAATTCAAATATAGTTCAAGGAAACCTGCTTTTACCAAAACTACAGAGGTAGATCCAAGGCAAGAATCTTGAGCTGCCATGTTGATTTACCCATTTAGTTTCTTAGAAGAACTTCACTGCTGAATGTGGAAGACAGAGTAAACTAAATAAGATAACCTTCAAAAAAGGTTTACTTACTTTGGGATACTACACAGCAGTCAAGAACAATGAGGATGAATAATCCTCTGTGACATTCTGTTGAGTGAAAGAAGTTCCAGAACAATATACCAGTGTGAGCCATTTAAGTTACAAGCAAGGGAAAAAAAATTGGGTGAGTTCTGAAAAAGAGATTTTTTCACTTTTTAGTGTCAGACACTTTTACATCTATTTATCCATTTCTTGGGTTAAAAAAATTTTTAAGTGACTTCTTTATATACCGGGCTCTGGAGTATTGATCTGTTTCATAATAAAATAAATTTACATTTTTTGAGTACATACCAATGGTTAGATGGTAGCAGAGAAAAGGTGTGGAGGCGTGGAAGAAGGGAGTCTTAGAAGGGAGTCTAGGGCCTGCTACAGATAACCCACCAGGGGGGTCGCCCACGTGGAGTTGACTGACAAGCCCACAAAGAAAAGGCCTGGGGGGCTGAGTCCCTTCAGGCTGCAAGTCTGTTTTAGTTCCTAGAATCCAAATGTCTATGGAAAGGTGAAAGTTAAAGCAGAATGGCTTAATATGATCAAGTTGACCTGAGGGACTTCCCAAAAAGCAAATATTAATAACATCAATTTTAACAAACACATAAGTCTGCACAGCAAGACCACATCTAAATTATTACTAAAGCTTTTAGCAAATTGAGCCACAACAATAACATTTTACCTTAGCATGTCTTCACCCTCCTTTAAGTAGCCCTCTTGGGGAGAATAAGAAGTCAGAGGAAAAGGTTTATATGGCTTACTGCTAAAAAACCAACAAAGACAAAATTACACTTAAGAAGAAATTATTTCCCATTGCCCTCACATCGGTTTCCACAGTTCTGGTACACTCAGAGGTGATTAAGTCTTCAGTTCAACTGGGTTTTAAAAACTCGAACAATGGTTTTTTCTCAATACTTTTTTTTCAGAACCCTTACTTTATTTTGTAATACCTATTTCTATTTTTGTCTCATTTGTTTGCTCAACGGCTTTTGCAGAGTTGACAACTGAAGAAGGCTCAGTTCTGTCCAAGGAAAGACCATTATAAACTCACAGACAGCAAGGAGCTCCAACACAATGAACCTGATTTGCCCAACTGAGCCGAACTAGACTTTAAGTATGCAATGCTGGTGGTGTTTGGCAATTATGAAAACTAATAATTAATCACTATTGTTTTTTAAAAGCTTTTCTTTACCAGATGCTCCATCAATAACACCATAAATTTTCGTGGATTATCTGCCACCTTTAATGTATCTGACACTAACTCCACAGTGGAGCTTATGAAAGAAAATTCCTAAATGATTCATGTGTATCAACTGCAAGTATTAAACATCCTTGATTAAGACTACTGGGGAATTCCCTGGCAGTCCAGTGGTTAGGACTCCACGCTTCCACTGCTGGGACCCCGGGTTTGATCCCTGGTTGGGGAACTAAGATCCCACAAGCTGCACAGCATGGCCGAAAAAAAGACTACTGTTATATTTACATGCCAAATGCATTTTGACATACTTCCTCTTTGACACCTTCCTCCTCATTCAAAGTTGTGCGGTTAATGAATAACATAGATTTAAATCTAAGACAAAAATAAAAGGCAAAACCTAAGAAGAAAGTGCCTGCTCCCAATTGTTAGCTGGAAGAAACAAGGGACTAAACAAGATTAACTATTATAAATTTGGACTGAGAGGGTTAAACAGTTATTAGAAAGATTTCCATTTCCGAAAAGGATAAGGAGCACAGATGCTCCACTCGACCCTCTTCTCAATGATCCTGGCCAAGTTTGAAGGCCATGAGAAGGAATAAGCAGATGGTTCAATGTGAGTAAGTCAAAAGGAAGTTGCATTTGCCTTATTTGGCTTCCTAGCAACTAGACTGAATGATGCCAAGAAAGCCAGCCTGCTCTAAGGAGAAACGCTGCAGGATACTTGGAACCCAGCGGTCGGGCAGGGGAGAGGAGGCCTCCAGACACACCCACCTGGCACAATGAACCCCGTGCCTGCTGACACCCACACTTCCCACCTCACCGGGTCCTCCCATTTCCCTCGAAGTGCCCGCTCCAGCCTACCTGGCCATGCTAATGTCCAGCACCTGACTACTCGAAACTCCTTTCAGGACCACCTTTCAAACTCCAGTAACATCAGATGAGTAGTTTGGCCCAGCCATCAAAGAATAACTTCCACTTCTCCATGGGAGGGAAGGCCTCATGCACTCTTAATGCACCTCGGCCAGCTGGACAAAGGATTTCGCAGACCGAAAGGCCGGTGCTCAAACACTGCAGCCAAAGCACTGAGAAAGGCAGGCACATATATCGGTGAGGATCCCAGAGGCCTGAGAAATATCCCTCCTCAAGTGTAGAAGATATACACTCAGGCAGGAACTGCCTTTGTGGGAGTACGTAAATAGGCATGTGAAGTACATCCCCATTACAATGCAAATGGCCAAAGGAAGGCTTGAACATTATTAAATGTTGCAAGGTCACCCTGAGCCCTGGCAATACCACTCTATTTTGCCATGTTCTCTGTGGCCTCCCTCTAACTGGTGGCACCGATTAAACTTCAGTTCCTCTCCTACTCACTTCGTGAATAGCAGATTAACCACTGTCTAACAGAAAATGGAACTTATAAATGCATCCGGGAAATGCATACGGGTTCCCAGTTATTCACTGAAGATTTTTCAATGCATTATATTTAAGCCTTATAACAACCATACAAGCTGGGTAATATCAACCTCCACACACACACCTTATTTTTCTTTTTTTTTTTTTTCATTTATTTTTATTTTTGGCTGTGTTGGGTCTTCGTTTCTGTGCAAGGGCTTTCTCTAGTTGCGGTGAGTGGGGGCCCCTCTTCATCGCGGTGCGCAGGCCTCTCACCGTCGGGGCCTCTCTTGTTGCGGAGCACAGGCTCCAGACGCACAGGCTCAGTAGTTGTGGCTCACGGGCCCAGTTGCTCCGCGGCATGTGGGATCCTCCCAGACCAGGGCTCGAACCCGTGTCCCCTGCATTGGCAGGCAGATTCTCAACCACTGCGCCACCAGGGAAGCCCCCACACACACACCTTTTAAAAACAGATGAGGAGGGAATTCCCTGGCAGTCCAGTGGTTAGGACTCGGCGCTCTCACTGCCAGGGGCCTGGGTTCAATCCCTGGCCAGGGAACTAAGATCCTGCAAGCCACACAGGGCAGCCAAAAAAAAAAAAAAAAAAAAGTTGATGAGGAAACTGAAGCTCAGGTCATATGACTTGCCACACAGCTAAGCTGTAAAGCCCAAATCCAAATCCAGGTGTGTGTGACTCAAAAACCAGGTTCTTTTTAATATCTCACAGTCTAGAAATTCTAGGGTTAACCCAGGAAGTCTGCAAGTGAAAAAATTAGGAAAAGCAACAAAAGAAGGACAAGTAAAAGGGATAAAGATATTAAGTCATCCTATATTCTTATGGAAAGTAAATTCACATTCGCAAAAAAAATTCTCACTGAGAACATAAGGAGTATGAGGGAGGAGGGCTCCACAGTGCCAAGGGACTCCTCTCCTGGCCACCTTACAGCAGGCCAAGAGTCTTCTGCCACACATCTGGGTGGACCGCCTAAGTAAGAGCAATTCAAAATTCAAACCTCAAGAGTGATGTGGCGGAACCGGAATTCTCATATGCTGCTGGTAGGAATGTAAAATTGTACAATCATCTCAGCGAGCAATTTGGCAGTTTCTTAAAAAGTAAAACACATACCAGGCCAGTCCGTGCCTAGATTTTTACTCGATAAAAATGAAAGCACGTGTCTACGCAAAGACTTGTAGACAAATGTTCGCAGCAGCTTTATTTGTAATAGCCAAAACCCGGAAATATCCATCAAATATCCATGTGAATGAAAAAACAAATTGTAGTATATCCATACATCTTAGCCTGCTCAGGCTGCCATAACAAAATACCATCGACTGGGTGGCAAAACAACAGAAATTTATTTTATAAGAGTTCTGGAAGCTGGAAGTCTGGGATCAGGATGTCAGCATGGTTGAGTTCTGGTGAGCCTCTGTCCCTGGCTTGCAGATGGCCACCTTCTTGCTATGTCCTCACATGGCTTTCCTCGGTGCATGCACATAGAGAGAGATCTCTATCTCTTCCTCTTCTTACAAGGCCACCATCCTATTGGATTAGGACCCCACCCTTTTGACCTCATTTAATCTTAATCACCTCCTAAAAGCCCTGTCTCCAAATATAGTCACAATATGGGTTAAGGCTTCAACATATGAATTATAGGGGAACACAATTCAGGCCATAGCACCATAAAATGGAATATTACTCAGCAATAAAGAAACAGAGTACTAACCCACCCAACATGGAAGAATCGCAAAATAATTATGCTGAATGAAACCAGAAGCTTCCCCTCCAAAAAAATATACAGTAGTCCCCTCTTATCTACAGGAGATACATTCCAAGACCCCCAGTGGATTCCTGGGACCTCAGACAGTGCCAAACTCTACATATACCATGTTTTTCCTGTACATACATATCTATGTTTAATTGATAAATTAGACACAGTCAGAGATTAACAATAATAAGATAGAAAAATTATAATACACTATAATAAAAATTATATGAATGTGGTCTCTTCCTCAAAATATCTTATTGTATTGTACTCACACTTCTTCTTGTGATGACGTGAGATGATAAAATGCCTGCGTGATGAGAGTGAGGTGAATTGTGACACAGGCCTTGTGACATAGCATTAGGCTACTTTTGACCTTCTGATGATAAGTAAAAAGGAGAATAATCTAGGCTTCCCTGGTGGTGCAGTGGTTAAGAATCCGCCTGCTAATGCAGGGGACACAGGTTCAAGCCCTGGTCGGGGAAGATCCCACATGCCACGGAGCAACTAAGCCCATGCACCACAACTACTAAGCCTGCACTCTAGAGCCCACGAGCCACAACTACTGAAGCCTGTGTGCCACAACTATTGAAGCCCGCACACCTAGAGCCCGTGCTCTGCAACAAGAGAAGCCACCGCAATGAGAAGCCCACGCACCGCAACAAAGAGTATCCCCCGCTCTCAGCAACTAGAGAAAACCCGCACGCAGCAGCGAAGACCCAATGCAGCCAAAAATTAAATAAATGAATAAATAAATTTATTTTTAAAAAAGGAAGATAATCTGCTTCCAGTGATCCTGGATCACCAAGACATGACATGTTGACGGTTCGGGATCCCAGGCAGGACAGAGTGGGACGGCAAGAGATTTCATCATGCTACTCAGAATGATGCACAATTTAAAACTTACGAATGGCTTATTTCTGGAATTTTCCAGAAATATTTCCATTTAATATTTTTGGACTGTGGTTGACCACGGGTAACTGAAGCTACAGAAAGCAAAAGCAAAGATAAGGGGCGACTACTGTATACTGTATGATTCCATTTACGTAATTTACATAAAATTATACATAATATATAAATTTATATAAAATCCTAGAAAATGCAAACTAATCTATAGTGATAAAAGTAATAGACCAGTTGTTGCTTGGAGAAGGGGGAATTACAAGGAGGAATGAGGAAACTTTGGACGGTAATAGCTGTATTCGTTATCTTTATTGTAGTGCTGGTCTGACATCCATATGTCAAAATTCAAATTATACATTTTAAATATGTGTAGTATATTATTATACAACAATATTACACATCAATAATTGTACATCAATAAAGCAGAAAAAATCCAAGCCTCTTTACTGTTTCTTTTTTTTTTGCCTTCTTTAACATCAATAGGTTTCAATGTGTTTCAGGTTTTAGTGCTGGTCAGAAATCACGTAGATTCTGACGTCTTTACATGGAGAGAACCTTATGCATCTATGGAGAGAGAGTCTGTCAAAACACTTTCCTCCCAATTTCAAATTAAATGTACATGTCACTCCCAAAGCCTCCAGGAATGCTAGTACGATTATTTTTAACTTTTTACAGTTGTATCTCAATTACTCAACTTATTAGACAGCTGATCTATTAAGTTCTCAGGATAGAACCCACTGGGAATAAATTTTAAGATTAAAAAGATTTCTAAGAATCTACCTTTAGAAGTTCCATCATAATTTTAAATTTCACTGAAAAGAATTTGAATTTTAAAACTCCTCTAGAGAAATTTCAATCAAGCCTCTAGAAATAGAAAAGAGTAGTCACATGGCACTGTCAAAAGTCATAGGTTCCTTGCATGATACTCTAAAGAGCAGGGGTCAGTACACAGCTAAACACAGTGTTACCATGCAATTCAGCAGTCACACCCAACTGATTCGAAAATGTATGTCCACATAAAAACATACACAGAAATGTTTATAGCAGCTTTATTCATAATTGCCAAAAACTGGATGCAACCAAGAGGCCCTTTATATGTGAATAAACAAATCATAGTATATCCACACAAATATTAAGCAATAAAGAGAAATGAGCACACAAAAAGACTTGGATGAATCTTAAATGCATATTGCTAAGTCAAAGAAGCCAGTCTAAACAGGCTACATATTGTATGATTCTAATTATAAGACATTCTGGAACCCTCCTTTTCTTGGCGGGGATCGGGCGTGCGGTCCCGGTCCGCGTAATGTACAGAGGTAGAGGGAAAGGGCTCCGGCCCCCTCGGCGTCATGTCTTTGGTACCGGCGGCTTCCAGTCCGCGGGTTCTATCCTCAAGCGCCAGGACACAGGGGAAAAAAAAAAAAAGAAGGAAAAAAAAAAAGGACATTCTGGAAAAGGCAAAACCATAGAGTTGGGGAAAGGATCAGTGGTTGCCAGGGGTTTGACAGGAAGGAGAGGAGTTAAATAGGTGAAGCACAGAGTTTTTTTTTTCCAGGCAGTGAAATTATTCTGCATGATGCAGTAATGGTGGATACATGACACTTATGCATTTGTCAAAACCCACTGAATATAGCATAAAGAGTGAGCCTTAACATATGCAAATTTTAACAAATAATTTATGAAATCAAGAGGATCGCAGGATGGAATACAGAATGTGACAAAAAAATTACAAACTGTACTATGAATGTATGAAACAACCTCACTGAAGGGAGAGAGGGAAAAGGTACGGGCTCATCTTTGTACAACTTTGTACAAAAACGGGTGGGATAGGATTTGGCCCTAAAGCTGTAGTTTTCCAACCCCTGCTCTAAAGCCTAATGATGCCCTCAAGTGGTAGCTTTCCAAGTCTGTGAAAGGCGGGCCACGGTGACGTGGGATCTGTGCCACAGGGAAGAAGGCCAGACCCACAGCTTTGCCCGCATCCGGCCCAGCATCTGGCCCAGAGGTGATGCCAAAGTCTTGACCAGGACTTAAAAGGTTCCCGAGGCCCAGCCCCCTCCCCTACTTGCGTCCTCCACCTGTCCGACCTAATTCCCTACCTCAACCTATTGTCTCACAGGCTCCCCCCATGGCAACCAGCAGGCCTCCTAGTTGTTCTCTCCTGCAGGGCCTTGCCCCTTGCTGTTCCCTCTGTCTTGAACACACATCCCCTGGATACCCACGTGGCCGGCTCCCTAGCCTCCATCCAGGGCTCTGCCCAACTGTCACCTTCTCTGTAGGGCCCTCTCTCACCTTCCCCACCACCTGTGCTCCTTGCCCCTCTGACCTGGCTTTACTTTTCTTCACGTCACTCGTCAACAGCTGATATCTCTCACACACACACACACACATTTCAAAAATAAACTTTATTTTTTTACATAGTTTTAGATTTTCAGAAAAACTGTTAAGAGGGTACCTATATAAGATAGCTCCCGTATAACCCATCACTAGTTTCTCCTACTATTAACATCTTACACTAGCATGGCACACTTGTCACAACTAATGAGCCACTATTATTAAATAAAGCCCATACTTTATTCTGATTTCCTCAGTTTTTACCTAATGTCTTTTTTCTGTTCCAGGAGCCCATTCAGGATACCACATTTCATTTAGTCCACGTGTCTCCTTGGGCTCCTCTTAGCTGCAGCAGCTTCTCAGACTTCCCTTGCTTTTGATGACCCTGACAGTGTTGAAGAGCACTGGTCACATACTATGTATTTTTAATTATCTGTGTATTATCTAATCCCGAGTAGGCAAGTAAGCTTCTAGAAGATAGGGATTTTTGTCTCTCTGTTCACTGTTTCAACCCCAGCAACTGGAACAGTGCTTAGCCACATCATAGGTGTTCAACGAATAACTGAAGAATCAATGAAATTGCTAAAGTGAATTTTTTTTGCTTAACTCAATAGACCTTTAGGTTTCATAGAGCCCAGCCCTTCTCCTTTAGCACACGAAGACAATTACTGGAACTAGAACTTGAACCGTCTCAACCTTCAGTGACTGCCTCATCCAGAAAACCCACATATCACCATACGCCAGGACCCCTCACCCTCCATCGCTCCAACACTTCAAGCTGCCCCACAGAGAAACTTGGGAGCTAATCATCATTCTCAGGAACCTCAACAACCTTTTCTCTGTAACAGTGTTTATTTGGTGTTTATTTGGAAATATTCACAACAATGTGAATATTTTATTGTATTTGCTCTTATTGTTTTATAAACATAAGTGAAAAAATAGAAGCAAGAAAATACCAGTGCCAGTAATAGGGAAAAGTCATCTAGCAGATGATGGACAGGAGTGAGATGTTTTAGGTCAAATCAGATACTTCTTAGGCCTTGGCTGATAACCTGAAACCAAGTGCTAGAAAACCCTATCAAAGGCTGTGTGTAAGTGGACGTGACTACCCTGCCATGTTAGATTGACAGTTCTACTTTTTACTCATTCCTGTTTAGTATCTTTTCAGGAAAAGACATTAGGGATTCCCTGATCATTATGCCTATTTGGCAACCTTTCAAGATGTGCTTTAGGACACCTGTATGAGCTGGGAATCAAATATCATTCATCGATAAATAATTGTTGAGCACCTAAAATCTGCTAAGCATGAACTTCAAAATGTGTCCTTTCTTACTCACCCAGAGCCCAGTACACAGCATGCTCTAAATAAATATTTACAGGACATGTGAAAAGCTTTCAATTCCTCAAATAAGAAAATGTCCATCAATACTAACCCCATAGGCCTAGAGGCAACTCAATGCATTATTCTAAAATTCTAGCCATCAAAAAAGCATACAGGGACTTCCCTGGTGGTCCAGTGGTAAAGAATCCACCTTGCAATGCAGGGGACACGGGTTCAATCCCTGGTCGGGGAACTAAGATCCGACATGCCACGGGGCAACTAGGCCCGCACAACACAACTACTGAGCTTGCTCGTCTCAACTAGCGCCCATGTGCAGCAAACTACAGAGCTCACACGCCCTGGAGCCTGCATGCCACAACTAGAGAGAGAAAACCCAAACGCCACAATTAGAGAGAAGCCCGCACGCAACAACAAGGAGCCACCCGCGGGCCGCAACTAAGATCCGATGCAGCCAAAAAAATTAAATAAACAAATAAATAATAAATAAATCTTAAAATAAAAAAGTGGACTCCCCTGGTAGTGCAGTGGTTAAGAATCCGCCTGCCAACGCAGGGGACACGGGTTCGAGCCCTGGTCCGGGAAGATCCCTCATGCCACAGAGAAACTAAGCCCATGAGCCACAACTATTGAAGCCCACATACCTACAGCCCGTGCTCCACAACAAGAGAAGCCACCGCAGTGAGAAGCCCACGCACGGAAACAAAGAGTAGCCTCGTTCACCACAACTAGAGAAAGCCCGTGCACAGCAACAGAGACCCAACTTAGGGCTTCCCTGGTGGTGCAGTGGTTAAGAATCCGCCTGCCAATGCAGGGGACACAGGTTCGAGCCCTGGTACGGGAAGATCCCACAGGCCGCAGAGCAACTAAGCCCGTGCGCCACAACTGCTGAGCCTGCACTCTAGAGCCCGTGAGCCACAACTACTGAGCCAGCGTGCCTAGAGCCTGTGCTCCGCAACAAGAGAAGCCACCGCTCGCCACACTAGAGAAAGCCCACGCCCAGCAACAAAGACCCAACACAGCCATAAATAAATAAATAAATAAATAAATAAATAAATAAATTTATTTATTTTTTAAAGAAGAGACCCATCTCAGCCAAAAATAAGTAAATTTATTTAAAAAAAAAAAGCATACAACTCAGAAAAAAAATCAAATGTACAAAGCCAACCCAGAACTTGACCTCAATTACACCATATACCATATTCAAGTGGTATTCTCAATGGGAATTAATGGCTTTCCCAAAAAACTAACACAATGGTAAAAACTGCTGTAAAGAATTTTTTTTTTTAATGTTTAAGAAAAAAAAAAAGAGGTGGTTTAAACCTTTATCAGAAATGAACAATATGGAAAGCACTCAATGCCATCAGAGTCCTTCTTTGTGGTAAAAAGAGCGTGACCTTAAACTTTGAGAGCTATCTACTGCACTATCCCCTGAGCTATCACACTCAAAACACAATATGACAACAGGATATGTGACCTGAGTCTTCTGTAAGAACCTTCACTTCCTCTAAGGTAAAACAATTTCCAAGTGTCACTTTAAACATTCAGTTTACTCTCTATTGTGGGTTGAATTGTGTCCTCAAAAAAGGTATGTTCATGTCCTAACCCCTGGTACCTGTGAATATGACCTTATTTGAAAATAGGGTCTTTGCAGGTGTGATTAAGTTGAGGTCATACTAGGTCAGGGTAGGTCATAATCCAATGACTAGTGTCATTGGGAGATTTGGACACAGAGGGAAATTTTCACACAGAGAGAGAATGCCATGTGACAATGGAGGCAGAGACTCGAGTGGTGCAGCTGAAAGCCAAGGAATGCCCAGAAATGCCGGGAGCCACCAGAAGCTAGAAGGTGTGGAACAGATTCTCCCTCAGAGCCTCCAGAAGGAACCAACCCTGCGACACCTTGGTTTCAGACTTCTAGCCTCCAGAACTGTGGTACTTTATTATGGCAGTCCTAGGAAACTAATATATTCTAATTCTTTCAGGGTCCTGTGGGCATCTGCAAAAAGAAACTAAGATCACATCAGAGGAAGTACTGGATCTGAGTAGTATCACATTCTTCAAGTCAGTTAATATTAACAGTTGCTTGGTCATGCTTGGTTTATGGAAACTACTTTCCTGAATCAATGTAACTTGAAATGTTATATATACACATAAATATATGTGTATATATACACATCATCTACCACATTCAGATTATGCTAATGAAGAAAATCTCATTCCAAGACACAAAAGTATTTGAGGAATACACATTAGGAAATTTATCTTGATGAACAACTTCTGATTCTGTAACTTTTGATGTCCAAAGATCTCCCCAGGAAAACTCTAATCACAGTAGTTTGCAGATGGTTGGTGTTAAACACCAGGTTAGCTGAGCAGGTGCCATGAGGGGTAGACTTTGGTAAAGGTCTGCACAGGTCTTCATCTTTGCAATTTCAGAAGCCTAATATTTTCCCAAATCAGGCAGGTGTGATCAGGTCCAGAAAACCAGTTCACACCAACTCAACCCACAGAGGCTGATTTTTCCAAAACAAAGGACCAACCCATTAATTTTCAACCTCACTTTCAGTGACCAAACGCCCCTGTCTGCTACCCACAGCTTCCTCACTCCTGATAACAAGTAATCAAAGAACTGAGTGGAGATCAGGAGACAGTTTGGCTAACGTGTAATAAACAGACGGTCCAAGCTAGAACCTGGAACATTCTCCTTCCTCGGCCAACACTACACTTGAATGGAACTGGACAATCTTTTCACATCCACTAGTCCATCTGTCCTCACCACCACCATATGGGGTAGACACTGCCACCTGTATTTTACAGGTGAGTAAACTAATGCTTAGGGAGGGAAGAGGGTGGTTCATCCATTAATTCAACAAATACTAAGATAAACAACAATGTCCTACTGTATAGCACAGGGAGGTATATTCAATATCCTGTAATAAACCATAATGGAAAAGAATATGTATATATATGTATAACCGAATCACTTTGCCGTTCACCAGAAACTAACATAACATTGTAAATCAACTTCACTTCAATTAAAAAAAAAAAAAAGACAAATACTAATGAAGCCCAAGGCAACAAGGTAAACAGTAGGCAGCATGTCCTGACCTCAGTCAAATGCTCTCTTCACTATACCCCACTGCCACTTCTGGAATGTGCCTTCCCAGCAATGTAGAACACTTCTGTCTACGAGATCACGTCTCCCTTCCTCAGAAAATGCTGTATAAATAAGAGGAAACTGCTACTCCTAGTGCTTCTATTTTTCTATATATTTCACACAAAGCCCAATATATTACTATATTACCAATAACCCAAACATATAACAAGTAATAAGATCACAGCTGACCTTACACTTTGAACAGACTTGGAAGATGCTGTACTCTCTTTGGACAATGTATCTCAACAGCAACACATTTACAAACCTTGCGTGCCATATTGTAAGTATTTTATGTTGATCTCCTTAGCTTCAACTATAGATCTCCTCAAACTCCAGCAATACAGCCTATTAGGACTCTGCTGCCCCCTTACTTTGTAGGAAAGTAAATGTCTGACTTTACCCCATCCTGCTGTTTTGTTCTATTTCTTGTATGTGGGGATCATGCTGGTCAATGCCAATATATGAAAACACTCCATTATTGGGGATTATGAATTGATATGCAGTCTATGCCACATAAAACCACAACATAGCCTACTCCCTCAGCTACTGCCTAGGTATCAGCATATGATCACAGGGAAATCTGACTAACGATATTGTCAGCAAAATGAAAAACACTGCCAAGCAACTACACAGAGATGCTGGGGCTTAATGGTCACCAATCAATCCCATACCAAGAAACAATTTATACCTTTAACCTCCCCAAGGGGTAGGAAATTAATGTATTCTTTTGAAATGACCAAAGAAAAGATATGACCAAAGGAAAGAACAAAATATCAGATATTAAAGCAAACACCCTTTAGATACACAGAAGTGTTCTCTGTCAAACCTATATTCTGAGATAATTTATAAACTTCAAGCATGTCAAACTTATAGACTTAGGGAAATTTTTACATATGTGTTTTTACTCTATCTTGTTCCAAACAATTAAGGGGTCTACCTAAGAAAGGTGATTCCCATATGGCAGCATCTCATTATCCAGTATTACTGGGGTACAATATAGTTTACACACACACATACATAGTGCCAAAGCTTTTCATTGTAAGCTTTTTCTAGTGGGCCTTTCTAAAATATACTAGACCCATCCCATCCTTCTTTAACAGTTGAAATAGTCTTTGATTATTTATCTGTCTTTTTGACTATTAAAGGTCAATTATGACCATCACTACTGTTTTATTTTCAAATGTTAGACTTATAATTTTTCTTTTTTATATCTGAAGTTAGGGCTCTTTCTTACAATTAATATGTACATTTAATGTTGTATATTTTCCTCTTAAAAGCTACTATTAAGATGAATGATTTTTCTTTTCAATTGGAACTGTATCTCAGAATAACCAAACAGTTCATAAGGGGTATTATAGAAGTAGTACAGTTAATAAGTAGTGAGAGAATAGAATAATTGGTTATCAACATCTTACAACACCCAATGAATTAATGGGCCTAGACAAAGATCAATAGTTGCTAACAATATAAACAGAAAGACAACTAATTAGCTACTTCTCAACAGAAGTGAACATCACCTATGGAATTATATTGCTAAAAAAGAACCTGAACCATGTCACATCTCTAGACCTGCATACAACACACAGGAAATACAAGAGGCAGAGAGACAGGCTAAATGACACCACAGGATACAACTGGCACAATCTAGGCTGTGGGAAACTCTAGAGGACAGAGGATCTGCTTCAACAATAACAAAATACTAAAAAAAAAAAAAGAAAAGAAAAAGAAAAAGAAAAAAGATGAGGGAACCTATAGATTTAAGAAGACTTAAGAAAAATCAACCACTACAGAATATTCTACCCAACAGTAGCAGAATACACATTTTTCAAGTGCACACTGAACAGTCCCAAGGACAGACAATATTAGGCCACAAAACAAGTCTTAATAAATTTAAAGACACTGAAATCATACTAAGTATATTTTCTGATAACAATGGAATAAAACTAGACATTAATAACAGAAGGAAAACTGGAAAATCCACAAATATGTGGAAACACAACCAATGGGTCAAAGAAGGAATCATAAGGAAAGGTAGAAAATATCTTGAGACAAATAAAAATGAAAATACAACATACCAAAACTTATGAGATGCAGGGCAGTGCTAAGAGAAAAATTTATAGCTGTAAATGCATTAAAAAAGATCTCAAAACAACAACCTAACTTTACAACTTAAGGAACTAGAAAAAGAAGAACAAATATCCTAAGCTAGCAGAAGGAAGGAAATAATAAAGAGTAGATCAGAGATAAATAAAATAAAGACTAGAAAAGTCAATGAAACCAAGAGTTGGTTCCTCAAAAAGATCAACAAAATTGACAAACCCCTGGATTTAAAAAAAAAAAGAATACACAAAAAACTAAAATCAAATATGAAAGAGAAGACATTACTACCAGTTTTACACAAATAAAAAAATTATAAAAGTACTATGAATAATTATACACCACAAACTCGTTAACCTACATGAAAGGGACTAACTTCAGGAAACGTACAACCTACCAAGACTGAATCATGAGCAAACAAAAAATCTGAATAAACCTGTAACTAGACTGAACCAGCAATTTAAAACCTACACAAAGAACAGCCCATGACCAGATGGCTTCACTGGTGAATTCCACCAAACATTTATAAAAGAATTAACACCAATCTTCTCAAACTCATTCTATGAGACCAGCATTACCCTGATACCAAAGCCAGACAAAGACACTACAAGAAAAGAAAACTATAGATCAATGTCCTTTATGAATATTGATGCAAAAATCCTCAACAAAATACAAGCAAACAGAATTCAGCAGCACATTAAAAGGATTACAAGCCATAGCCAAGTGGGACTTATTCCTTCAATGAAAGGATGGTTCAACATGTGAAAATCAATGTGATACACCACAGGAACAGAATGAAGGAAAAAAGCCACATGATCATCTCAACTGATGCAGAAAGCATTTGACAAAATTCAACACACTTTCATGATTAAAAAAACAACTCCACAAACTAGAAATAGAAGGAAACTACCTCAACAAAATAAAGGCTATAAATGAAAGTCCCACAGCTAACATCATGTTCAATGGTAAGACTGAAAACATTTCCTCTAAGATCAGGAACAAGACAAAAATGCCCAGGATACAAAATCAACTTGCAAAAAAAAGTTGCATTTCCATACACTAACAATGAACTATGTGAAAGGAAATTAAGAAAACAATCCCATTTACAGTAATGTCAAAAAGAATAAAATACTCAGGAATAAATTTAAAGAGGTAAAACACCTGTACACTGAAAACTATAAAATGTTGTTGAAAGAAATTAAAGACGATACCAATAAACGGAAAGATATCCCATGTTCATGAATTGGAAGACTTAATATTATTAAGATGTCAAAACAGTGCAAAGCAATCCACAGATTCAATGCAATTCCTATCAAAATTTCAATGAGGTTTTTTTTTTGCAGAAATTGAAAACTCCATCCCAAAATTCAGATGGAATTTCAAGGGACCCCAAATAGCCAAAGTAATCTTGAAAAAGAAGAACAAAGTTGGAGGCTTCCCACTTCTTGATTTCAAAACTTACTACAAAGCTATGGTATTCAAAACAGTGTGGTACTGGCATAAACACAGACATATAGACCAACAGAACAGAATAGAAAGCCCAGAAATATACTCTCACATATAGGGTTAAATGATTTCTGACAAAGTGTCAAGACTATTCAATGGGCAAAGAACAATCTTTTCAACAAACTGGACTGGGAAAACTGGATATCCATATGCCAAAAAAATGAAGTTGGACACTTTTATCTTATGTTATATGCAAAAATTAAGTCAAAGTGAAACAAAGATCTAAATATAAGACCTGGGACTTCCCTGGTGGTGCAGTGGTTAAGAATCCGCCTGCCAGTGCAGGGGACATGGGTTCGATCACTGGTCCAGGAAGATCCCACATGCCACGAAGCAACTAAGTCCGTGCACCACAACTACTGAGCCTGTGATCTAGAGCCTGCAAGCCACAACTACTGAAACCCATGTGCCTAGAGCCCATGCTCCACAACAAGAGAAGCCACTGCAATGAGATGCCCATGCGCCGCAACAAAGAGTAGCCCCTGCTCACCGCAACTAGAGTAAGCCCACACACAGCAATGCAACTAGAGAAAGACCCAACGCAGCCAAAAATAAATAAATAAATTTATATAAACAAATAAATAAAAGACCTGATGCTATTAAACTCTTAAAAGAAAACACAGGTGGAACGCTTTATAACACTGAATTTGGCAATGATTTCTTGAATATGACACCAAAAGCACAGACAACAAAAGAAAAAAAAAGATAAATTGGACTACATCAAAATTTAAAACTTTTGCACATAAAAGGAGTGAAAAGGCAACCCACAAAACAGGAAAAAGTAGTGGCAAATCATACACCTGATAAGGGACTTACATGCAGAATATATTAAAAAATTCCTACAACTCAACAACAAAAAACAAACAACCTGATTCAAAAATGGGCAAAAGATTTAAATAGACACTTCTCCAACAAGATACACAAACGGCCAATAAGCACCTGAAAAGATGCTCAACATCACTAATCAGAGAAATGCAAATCAAAACCACAATAAGATATCACTTTACACCCATTAGGATGGCTACTATCAAAAAACAGAAAATAATAAGTGTTGATGGAGATGTAGAGAAGCTGGAACACTTGCGTGCTGTTGGTAGGATTATAAAATGGTGCAACAGCTATGGAAAACAGTCTGGCAGGTCCTCAAAAAATTAAAAATAGAACTACCAGATGATCCAACAATCCCACTTCTGAGTATATATCCAAAGAACTGAAATATCTCTCTAAGAGATATTTGTACACCCATTTTCACAGCCACATTATTCAAAATAGACAAGAGGTGAAAGCAATCTAAATGTCCATCAGTGGAAAAACAGATAAACAAAATGTAGTTTATACACACTGTATTTGTCACAGTTCTCCAGAGAAAAAGAACCAACAGGCTGTGTATATAGAGATCTATTATAAGGAATTGGTGAAAAATGGGCAGAAGACCTTAATAGACATTTCTCCAAAGAAGACATACAGATGGCCAACAGGCACATAAAAGGATGCTCAACACTGCTAACTATTAGAGAAATGCAAATCAAAACTACAATGAGATACTACCTCACATGGGTCAGAATGGCCATCATTAAAAAGTCTACAAATAACAAATGCTGGAGAGGGTGTGGAGAAAAGGGAACCCTGCTACACTGCTGGTGGGAATGTAAGTTTGGTGCAGCCACTATGGAGAATAGTATGGAGGTTCCTCAAAAAACTAAACATGGAGTTGCCATATTACCCAGCAATCCCACTCCTGGGCATACATCCAGACAAAACTATAATTCAAAAAGATACATACACCCCTATGTTCATAGCAGCACTATTCACAATAGTCAGGACATGGAAACAAACTAAATGTCCATCAACAGATGAATGCATAAAGAAGATGTGGTACATATATACAATGGAATACTACTCAGCTATAAAGAGGAATGAAATAATGCCATTTGCAACAACATGGATGCAACTAAAGATTACCATATTAAGTGCAGTAAGTCAGAAAGAGAAAGACAAATACCATATGATGTCACTTATATGTGGAACCTAAAATATGACACAAATGAACTTATCTATGAAACAGAAACAGAGTCACAGACATAGAGAACAGACTTGCAGTTGCCAAGGCAGGGGTAGGGGAGGGATGGACTGAGAATTTGGGATTAGTAGATGCAAACTATTACATATAAAATGGATAAAAAACAAGGCCCTACTGTATAGCACAGGGAACTATATTCAATATCCTGTGATAAACCATAATGGAAAAGAATAGAAAAAAGAATGTATATATATGTATAACTAAATCACTTTGCTATACAGCAGAAATTAACACAACATTGTAAATCAACTATACTTCAATAAAAATATGTATATATTGTAAGGAATTTGTTCACGCAAGTATGGAGGCTGGCAAGTCCAAATTCTGCAGGGTGGACTGACAGGCTGGAGACCCAGGAGAGCCAGTGTTCCAGTCTGAGTCTGAGGGCAGTCTGCTGAAGAACCAGGAAGAGCCGAAGTTGCAAATGAAGTCCATAGGCAGTCTGCTGAAGAATTCTCATTTGCAGGGTGTAGTCAATCTCTTTGTTCTATCCAGGCCTTTAACTGATTGGATGAGCCCCACCCGCATTATGCAGAGCCATGTGCTTTACTCAAAGCCCACCAATTTAAATGTTAATCTTATCCAAAAACATCCCCACAGAAACACCCAGAATGATGTTTGACCAAATATCTGGGCATCCCATGGCCCAGCCAAATTGATACATAAAATTAAACATCACACACACAATGGAATACTACGCAGCCTTAAAAGGAAGGAAATCCTGTCACACGCTACAGCATGGATGAACCTTCAGGACATTATGCTAAGTGAAATAAACCAGTCACAAAAGGACAAATACTGTATGAATCCACACATGTAAGGTAAATAATATAGTATAAGTACCTGACATTAAGCTTTTGATTGCAAAGAAATCCATTTCAAAAGCCATCCATCTTGAATAAACATTGCCAGGTGTATGATACAGCTACTAGCAAAACAACCAGATGAGGAACTGGGTCACCCACACCCATGAAGTTCCCCTTTCAGAAAACCCCGGGTGACCCAGATAACGGACCATCTTGAGTGACCCTGTCTCCACTCTCCCGCACCCTAATTTCCTCTCTTATATTAAAATGAGCCAGGAATGAGTGACACCATGAAACCCCAGGCACCCCACACTCACACCCTAATAAAGGCAGAGCCCCAGGTGTTCTCTCTACCTTCGCCCTCGCCACCTGGCCCTTGGACATGTTGCGTACCCTCCAGGACCTGTGAGTAATAAATCTTGTTCCTCTAAGTTCCCTGATGGTTTTTTGCAGAGTTTCATCCTACAGTCATAATAAGAACGACAAGTGCCGGCCCAGTCACAACACTGGCCCCAGTGAGGGAAATATCAGGGGGGCTTGCTAAGAGTAATAGGGCCCAGGTGAGTGCCTCAGGCATTCCTACTCAAGAACCTTAACATAAACAGGCTGGGAACACAACACTAAAGTAGTCAAATTCCTAGAAACAGAAAGGAAAATGATGCTTATTGAGGGCTGGGGGGAGGGGGAAAGGGGAGTTACTGTTTAATAGGTATAGAGTTTTAGTTATGCAAGATGAAAAAGTTCTGGAGATCTGTCTCATAACAATGCAAATATACTTAAAACTACTGAACTGCACACTTAGAGATGGTTAAGATGGTAATTTTTTTAAAAAGGACATTCTGATACTGGCTAGAGGAATGAGGAGTTATTATTTAATAGGCACAGAGATTCAGTCTGGAATGATGAAGAAGCTCTAGAGATGCATGATGATGGTTGCACAACAATATGAATGTACTTAATGCCACTAAACTGTACACTTAAAATGTATACTCAAGGGCTTCCCTGGTGGCGCAGTGGTTAAGAATCTGCCTGCCAATGCAGGCGACACGGGTTCGAGCCCTGGTCTGGGAAGATCCCACATGCCATGGAGCAACTAAGCCCGTGAGCCACAACTACTGAGCCTGCGCGTCTGGAGCCTGTGCTCCGCAAAGGGAGAGGCCACGACAGTGAGAGGCCCGCGCACCGTGATGAAGAGTGGCCCCCGCTTGCCGCAACTGGAGAAAGCCCTCGCACAGAAACGAAGACCCAACACAGCCAAAAAAATAAAATTAATTAATTAATTAATTAATTAAAATGAGCTAAAATGTTTAAAAATAAAAATGTATACTCAAAATGGTAATTTTGTGTTATATATATTTTACACAATAAGAAAAAAGAGAGATAAGAGACATCAACCAAAAGTAATATGTAGGCTTTATTTAGATCTCAATTAAAATAAACTGTAAACAATTCGATAAGATAATCAAGAAAATATAAAAAGTGTCTAGATATTTGGTGATATTAAACCATTGATTTGGGGGAGTATCAGTAAACTGTGACTATCTTCCAGAAAGAAATATTAAAATATATGTAGATTATGTCCTCTGATATTTGCTTCAAAATAATTTCAAACTGTAGTGGGAAGGGGATAGATGACACAAGGTTGGCCAAGAGTCGGTATTTACTAGAATAAAATGATGGGTACGAATGGGTATATATTATACTGTTTTGCTACTTCAGTTTATCTTTGAAACTTTCCATAATAAAAAGTTTTTTTTTTTTAATTTATTTTACTTATTTATTTTTGGCTGCATTGGGTCTTTGTTGCTGCGCACAGGCTTCCTCTAGTTGTGGCGAGCGGGGGCTACTCTTCATTGTGATGCACGGGCTTCTCATTGTGGTGGCTTCTCTTGTTGCAGAGCATGGGCTCTAGGCACATGGGCTTCAGTAGTTGCGGCACGTGGGCTTAGTAGTTGTGGCTCGCGGGCTCTAGAGGGCAGGCTCAGTAGTTGTGGTGCACGGGCTTAGCTGCTCCGCAGCATGTGGGATCTTCCCCGACCAGGGCTCGAACCCATGTCCCCTGCATTGGCAGGCAGATTCTTAACCACTGCGCCACCAGGGAAGCCCTAAAAAGTATTTTTTAATGAATGGTATCTTAGAATCAAAGAAAGAGAGGAATTGTGCTGGCCCATGACAGAGCAACGCTCTCAAGGACTACTGAGGCTATGAGTCCTAAATGGTCTGAAGTAGGCAGAAGAATGGCCTACAAAGACATCCACATCAGAATCGCTGGATCCTGTGACTATGCTAACTTACATGGCAAAAGGGACTTTGGAGATGCGACTGAGGCTATAGACCTTGAGACGGGGGCACTGTACTGAATCATCTGGTCCAAAATCTAATCACCTGAGTCCTTAAAAGTAGAGAGCCTTTCCAGGCTTCAGTCAGAGAGATGAATTGGAGGAGGAGAGATTTGAAACGTGATGTTGCTGGCTTTGAAGATGGAGGAAGGGGGTCTCAAGCCAAGGAATGGCCTCTAGAAGATGCAGATGGTCCTCAGCTGACAGCCAGAAATGGAGACCTCAGTCCTACAACTGCAAGGAACTGAGTTTTATCAACATTCTGAATGAGCAAGGAAACAAGATTCTCTCCTACAGCTTCTCCAGAAAGGAACACAGGCTGCTGACACCTTGATTTTAGCCTGGTGAGACCCATGCTGCACTTCTGACTTACAAAACTGTTCTATAATAAATGTGTGGGGTTTTTTGGGTTTTTTTTTTTGGCCGCATCACGTGGCATGCAGGATCTTAGTTCTCCGACCAGGGATCGAACCTATCCCCCTGCAGTGGAAGTGAGGAGTCTTAACTGCTGGACCGCCAGGGAGGTCCCCTAAATGTGTGTTCTTTTAAACAGCTAAATGTGTGATAATGTGATATGGAAATGGAAAACTAATTCATGGTCCAAAACAGCTATGATTTTGAATGTTTCTGTCTGCCTTTTCCATTTTTTTCTACCTTCCTTTGGTATAAGGCTAAGTCTATACAACTGCTGCTTATTTACCACTACAAATGGGCTATGAGAGGGAAAAGCAAATAAACATTCATTCATTCACTCAATACCAACTACCAGGTATCCGAGGAGTGCCTGCTCTGTAGCAGGCAGGCAGGATAGTAGACTAGTCACTAGGGCTGTGATGGGAGCTAACCTAAGAGCCCGGTGTGCACACTCATGTCTGTAGCAGTACCCACACTGGCTTTATTTACAGGCACCCTGACTCCAACCAACAGCAACCAGCCAAAGGGCACGCGCTGGGAGTAGCTGAGCTTAGCAGTTTCCTAGATAACCGGTACCAGCAATTTGCTGGTGGAGGATTCTTAAAGTGGCTCCAACACCAAGAGCAGGAGTCATCTGAGCTGCATACTTAAGCAGCTCCCCGGGCCCCAGATCTTTTTTTTTAATCTATTTTATTTATTTATTTATTTATATAAATTTATTTATTTATTTATGGTTGCATTGGGTCTTTGTTGCTGCGCATGGGTTTTCTCTAGTTGCTGAGAGCGGGGGCTACTCTTCGTTGCGGTGCACGGGCTTCTCATTGCAGTGGCTTCTCTTGTTGAGGAGCACGGGCTCTAGGTGTGCGGCCTTCAGTAGTTGTGGCTCGTGGGCTCTAGAGCGCAGGCTCAGTAGTTGTGGCGCACGGGCTTAGCTGTTCCGCGGCATGTGGGATCTTCCCGGACCGGGGCTCGAACCCGTGTCCCCTGCGTTGGCAGGCGGATTCCCAGATCTTAAAAACAGCATGAGTGGGGCCTGGGAAACTGCATTTTAATAAGCTTGTCAGGTGATTCTTAGGTATCCTAAGGTAGGAGAAACAAGGCCATAGTGGGGTAGGAGGCCTGATTCCAGTTCTTTGGGAGTAACCAGGTTCTGAGTAATGACCACAGAGCCTGTAAGTAATGTATAAAAAGAACAGTGAAGGGGGAAAAAAAAAAAGTGCAAAGACCTGATGGTATCTATTTGTGTTTGCAGAGGTGAAATGTATAATAAGCATTTAAGTTTGCAGACTCTCTTCCAACATGCAAAAATTGAGAGTTTACTTTGTTTACAGATTTCTTCGGCAATGTAACAAAAAGCCTAAAGAAGACATACTGAACTGTTAATACTAGCAAATATTCAGGGGTATGGTTACAGAGGATTTGTACTTTTTGTACTATGCATTTCAGTGTTGTCTGAATATTTTAAAACAAATATTTACTACAATTTCCTGTGAGTCTATAATTATTCTGAAAGGAAAGTTTAAAAAAAAGTATTACTTGGTGGTGGGATGAATTGGGAGATTGGGATTGACATATATACACTAATATGTATAAAATAGATAACTAATAAGAAAAAAAAGTATTACTTTTGCTATCAGAAAAGATTTAAAAGGATAGAGTTTTTTAAATTATATAAACTAAAATTAAAGTGAAATCAGCAAATTCACCAAAATTAAATCTTGATATCTGCATTTATGTCCTCATCTAATTTTGCTATTTTACCCTGGGATCGTCTAAAAACCAAGACACAAATTTAAAGAATATTTCACTTTACCGTTTAGCTACTGAAAGTCTTCCATATTGTCTTCTCTGAAGTCTGACCAACGAAGACATCTTAAATCCTAGAAAAATAAATTGCATTATTTTTTTAGGATTAAGTAAGAAAATCATTTTCACAATATCAATAGCACAGTGAAACTTGTAAGTGGCAATGCTTGTTTCCATCACCCACCCTGCACCACAATACACCAATTTTCAAGCAAACACAACAATGAAGACCAGCTAATCACAGCCCACAGATACCCTCCCAACTCTATTTCTCTGCTAAAGAAAAAGTTTAAGTCAATAAAACATCTAGGGAAGACGCACGGACACTAGCATCCCAAGGAATGGAGAAAGGGAAAGGAGGTAAGTAGGACACAGTGCAAATGTTTAATTAAACAAACAAACATGAATTTTATTTCACTGATTCCAGTTCCACTTTGGTGCCCTCTGTCTTCCTTCAGAACCACGTGCAGCTTGATAAGGAGCCATGGCAAAGCCAAACCACCACAAAACTTCACACCGCACACAACTTGCAGGGATTCAGACCTGGCTGTCCCCACTCCAAAGGCCACGTGTGAAACGACCAGGCTGCACCAGGTCACTTCTATAGGACTGAATCGTGGGATCAGGGAACACCCGGCACAAGCCACCACCTGGGAGACAAAGGTTTTTAGAATACACTTCCCAGCTATGGAAAGAAGAAAAAGTAAAGCAGCATAAGGAGAACCGCCAGCCCAGGAAGAAGAGGGAAGCATTCCATGGGAAATGATCTGCATGACGCCTGGCACAGAATAAGTGCTCGAAAAACAGCAGCCGCTTCTATTCTCGGAATGACTCAGCTGCAGACAAGGAAATCAGCCTGTCGACTCCCCAGCAGACCCCCTGTCCTTGGAAGCCTCAGCAAACCACAGCAACACATCAAGGACCTTCACCGTGTGGACACAGCCTCAGGCACTTTTGAAGCTGACACACAAATCCTGCAGCTCGAGCCAGACTCCTACAGGAGGGTCGAGAAGAAACAGGCCAGCTGCTGCTGAGAGGCTGGAGCTCTGCTTCCCCATGAAAGAAGGCGGCTCCTGGGGTCTGAGCCATACTTCAAATCCATTGATCACATCAAACACACACTGCTGGGGGCAGCAAGTGAGGGAGGTGTTCAGGTGCTGGAGGGTGAGGTCAGCTGCAGGGGCCCATCGTGTAGGTGTTGGGGAGCCAGGGATGCTTCAGGGGTCTTAGGCAGTGGAGAAACCCACGTGCCTTTGCAAACACACTGAATGCACTGCCCTTGAGGCCACCTCCTATTTTTCACCCTAATTGGCATGTTTTCCCATCTCCTCAGAAACAGCCCTGGGAGACATTACGTAGCTGTAGAAGTGTGGTCTTTGGAGTGAGACAATCTGGGTTTGCGTCCTGACTCCAGCTGCCTCCTTGGGCTCACCACTTAACCCGAGGAGCCACCCACTCCCAGCGTTGAAGATTAAATGAGATAACCTTATGTGCAAACACCTTGAAAGCACAGTACCTGGTACAAGGTAATACCCATAACCGTGGCTCCTGTTATCGACTCAATTTGCAAATGAGGACACTGAGCCCCAGACAGGTTAGGCGATGGGAACTCTGACCTTACCATCAAACTGTGGGATTTTTTTTTCCTCTACCACACTATCCCCAACTGATCTGCTTCTCCAACAAACCTTAAAAATCCTCCAAGGATAAATTTTGATCTACCTGGAGGCTTGCTGACTTAACTCAAGGAGCTAACAGATCAATATTTTCAGAACACGAGTAAAGTTGGCCTTGAGACTATGTGAACTTGGGACTGGGGTTGGGCCCCTATAAATGATATAGGTAATCACTACTGAGTGATTACCACACGGTATGAACACAACAGATTATGGTGACCAGGTCTCAAGCTCAGATCCTTACAGAGTCTGGGTTGTACGAGGATGACCATGCATCCCAGTTTGAGCACCAAGTCTCACATCCTGTGAACCTGCTCAGCGCTAGGCGAAGTGGGACAGCTGGTCCCTTGGTTGTAGCATAACTGAGTGAAGGAGTAAAAAGCTGTTCCACTTCTGTTTGGGTTTTCCATTTCTGAGAAGCAATCATGTACAGTGGGGTATGAGCTAGGGCTCTGAGGCCAGCCTCACTTGGTTTACATCCTAGCTCACTGCTCACCAGCTACAGGACCATGGGACAACTTACCCAACCTCTCCACACCTGTCTCTTCTCCTGTAAAAATGGAGCTAGTAGAGCCCCTGACCTATAGGGCAGAGGTCCTCAACACTACTGATATTTTGGACCCTTTCATTCTCTGCTGTAGGGGCGTCCTGTGCATTGTAGGATGTTTAGAAGCATCCTTGACCTGTACACTCTAGACACCAGGAGCACCAACCCCACCAAGTCATGGCAATCAAAAGTGTCTCCAGGCATTGCCAAATGTCTCCTGGGGGGCAAAATTGTCCCCAGTTGAGAATCACTGGTCCAGGCAGTGTTGTGAGGATAAGTGAGGTGATGCACACATCAGATGCTTTGGAGGGTCTGTTTCTACAGGAACAAACAGACTAAAGCCTTAGTGATAAAGCAGGAAGGTGGCAAGCCAAGAGATGAGCAAACGGGACCTGGGACAGGCCAAAGGCTGGCAGCCAAGCGACTGCTGGGTGGGACAAACCCTGCGAATGGAGCCCAAATGGCCAGCATCCTTCTCACATGAGCCTGTGCTTCTATTCCACCCCAGAGGCAAAAGGTTGAGGGGATTACTCCTTAGCTGCTGGCATAGGGCCATCATAGAGAACAAATCCTCTCTCACTGCACAGAGTCCTTTTCTCTTGAATGTGTTCATATACTTGCGAAGTGCACCTGTTCATCAAATGTTGAGTGCTTACTGTATGTCAGGTATACAGTGGTGAAAAAATAGACAACAGTCTCTGCCCTCATGGAGCTTGAAACATATTGTGCTAGTTTGTGTGTAATGTATTTTCAACCAATAAAAATGTGTCATGATGTAAACAAAAACAAAACAAAACAAAAAAAACTTCACACCTACTAGGATGGATATAATCCAAAGGAGAAGTGTTGGTGAAGATGTGAAGAAACCAAAACCCTCATATAATGCTGGTGGGGATGTAAAATGGTACAGCCTCTTTGGAAAGCTGTTTGGCAGGTTCTTAAAAAGTTAAACATAAATTTACCATATGACCCAGCAATTCAACCCATCTACCCAAGAGAAAGGAAACATATGTCCACATAAAGACTCGTATGTGTATGTTCATATAAGAGTTATTCACAAAAGCCAAAAAATGGAAACAATTCAAATGTCCATCAACTGGTAAACGGATAAAAAGAAAAAAAAGTGGTATATCCATACAATGAAATACTATTCAGCAACAAAAAGGAAGTACTGATATATGCTACAACATGAATGAACCTCAAAAACTTTATGTTAAAGTGAAGGCCAGTCACAAAAGACTACATATTATATGATGATTCCATTTATATGAAATATCCAGAAAATGTGAATTCACAGAAATGGAAACCAGATCATTGGTTGCCTGGGGTAGAATGAGGAGTGACTGAAAATGGGCGCAGGGTAATCTTTTTGGTGTCACAGAAATGTTCTAAAATTGACTGTAGTAATGGCTTATGGAGATTTACTAAAAATCATTAATTAATTAATTAATTAGTTTATTTATGGCTGCAGCACGTCTTCGTTACTGCGAGCGGGCTTTCTCTAGTTGCAGCAAGCGGGGGCTACTCTTCATTGCAGTGCACGGGCTTCTCATTGTGGTGGCTTCTCTTGTTGCGGAGCATGGGCTCTAGGGCGTGCAGGCTTCAGTGGTTGTGTGCATGGGCTTCTCACTGCGGCGGCTTCTTTTGTTGCGGAGCACGGACTCTAGGGTGAGTGGGCTCAGTAGTTGTGGCTCGCAGGCTCTAGAGCACAGGCTCAGTAGTTGTGGCACACGGACTCAGTTGCTCCGCGGCATGTGGGATCTTCCTGGACCAGGGCTCGAACCTGTGTCCCCTGCATTGACAGGCGGATTCTTAACCACTGCACCACCAGGGAAGTCCCAAAAAAAAATCATTAAATTTAAAATGAGTGAATTCTATGGTGTGTAAATTAAACCTCAATAAGCTGTATTTTAAAAATGAAATCAGACCTCTGGTTTGGAAAGTGAGGCCCAATTTGGCCAATCAGATGTTTTGCCGGACAATTTCCATAAACTAGTAGGCTAAATCGGCAACTCCTGGATTTTGCTCAAAATATAGTTAAAACATGAATATAATAAACACAGTAGAGAATGGTAGTAATATCCTCTGCAACTCTTTAGAAGTATAACAAAAAATACTTGAGCTGTCAACTTAAGTGTGCAAGGGGGAAATTAGTTTTTCCTCCATGAGCTTGGGGACAGGATCAGTTGACCAGCCTGGCAAAATGACACCTCACCCTAGAAGGTAGTGGTAGCCCACCCAAAAGCAAGTGCTGGGGATTCCAGTGCATTCTCAACACTAACTGAGGGCAGCATTTGAAAGCCAACACTGAATTGCAGGTGGCCTCTTGTCTGCTCTCATTCCTCCATCACAAAAGAGTCACAGTAGGAGGCATTTACCTTGCAAAACAGTTTTGGCCTCTATTGTCCTGGGACTAGGACAAAGCTGAAATACAAAGATGACCCAAAAAAGTAAATCTCAGTTTGGGGCTTTCAAGATCCAGTTCCTTCAAGGGTAATATTGACCTTAACTGATTTTCCCCAGGCACTGAGCTCCCAAACAAGACCCAACCCTGCTATACTTGCTCAAATGCCTCTTTCAGACCGAGGGCAGAACTGTCTTGATCGCCCCTGTACCCCCAGCCTACCTAACGCTGGCTTCAGATGCCACTAAGATACCGACCTAGATGTGAGGGATACAGAGTGAACAAAGATAAGAGCTCTGTCTGCCTTCCTGGGAAAAATTCATTAACAAACGTTAAGCAGTCAAAACTAATCACCGAAGGAAAATCACAACCGTGCGGTAATGAGCAAGGAAGCGGAGGCACGAAGCTAATGGTGCAACAGGAGGATATCTCTGCTCGAAACCTTTATCCATATTAACGTCTTTAAATATCAAAAGATCCTACAAGGTAAGTTCTGTCACTATCCCATTTTAGGGATGAGAAAACGGAGGCACAGGGAGGTAAAAGAACTTAGCCAGGGTCACACAGCTCAAGAGATCCACCCACACTCATATCTCTCCTGACTCCAGAAGCCTGGTGTAACCGCCAAATTTGCTGTCTCAATAAACGTGGGAGGAAGGAATTAATGGAGACAGCCACAGCAGATTAGCAAGAGTTCTCCCAAGGAGGGAAAGGCACAGCGGGCCGAGGAGAGGCTGATCCAGACAGCACCGACCTGCATCTGGTGAGGACTCGACAAGGCGGGAAGGCAAGGGGACCTGCCGGGAGGCTGTAAAAGGACGCAGGAGGAGCCTTGAGCGGCTGCTGGAGATTCCCGAGTTCGCTCCGAGGCAAAGCGTCCAGCCCATCTGCCCACTTCCCAGCTGGGGAACCTGAGGCCCCCAAGGAGCGAAAAACCGAGGTCCTGAGGCGCTGGCCCGGCCTGGGCCTCCCTAAGCTCCCATCCTCAAGGTCATTGAGGGCGCGGGGGCTGGGTTGCGGTGAAGCCAGGCCAGGCCAACCTGCCCTCGGGGGGGGGGAGGACGGGGGACGCTTACCTGGCCGCGGCACGCCTCCACAGCTTCCTTAGCCAGCCTCTGCGAACCCATTCCCTCCAGCTTCTCCACTCCCACCTTGCCCCGCGCGCCAGCAGTCCCGCCCCCGGCAGCCCCGCCCACCGAGCCCGCCTGGGCAGCAAAGCTGCCAACAGCGCCCCTGCCGGCGGGGAGGAGCAAGCCGCACACCGCTTTGCTCCCTATTCCTTTCCACTTCTTGTGACTTTTCCCCTTTCCTCTTCTTGTTACTTTTCCTTTCCCTTTTTTTCTTCCCTCCCTCTCTTTTGTTTCCTTTGTCTTTCATTTTCTTCAATCAGACAGTTGTTCTTTCGTTCATTCTTTCACTCAATAAGTATTTGTGTGCCAGGAACTCTTCAAAACGTTGGGGATAAGGCAGAGAAGACAAAATTTATTCTAGTAGAGGAAGACAATAAACCAATGGCTTTCGAACATTTTTACCACCACCCACAGTTGCAATACATTTTACATCACTTTCCAGTAAACACAGACACATACACATGCACATATATGAAACTGAAACTCGTTTCACAAAACAATACTTATCTTGTAGACTGTCAGCATCTCAAAAGATGACCAGGAAACCTGCTATCAAGCAAAGCTAACTTTGTTAGACTTGCTGCAGTAATGGAGAACACCACCTTGACAATCTGAGTAGGGGAAGGTGAGGAAAATACATTTATAGGGTTGGGGTCTGGACTCAGGTGGTTCAAAGCAGGTCTTTCAAGAGAGAGTAAATTGGGATTGGGCAACAGTCACAACATAGTATTTTAGGATTGGTGAACACAGCAAGGCAAGGGTCTTAAAGCAAGTTTCAATAAGTAAAACTGCTGTTTGATAGGCAAGCTGTTTTCCCAATGACCAATCCTGATGGAGTGTCTGATGGGAGAACCCATCCAGCAAACCATCCAGATAAATAGGCTTGGATGAAATTCCTAAAGTAATTTATTGGTTTACAGCCTTGTCTTACTGAGCACAAATTCATTTTTGCTGTATTCTACAGGTCAAAGCAATAACAAAGAGCACCCAGACTCAAGAGAATGGGACACAGACCCACCTCCTGATATAAGGAAGGTCAAAGAATTTGTGACCATCTTAAATCCCCCATACTTGGGTTATGTGGGAAATAAGGAGTTCTTTCTTCTGAGCTCAAGAAAGAAGAGGGATTAGGCAGACTGCGTGGATTGCCTGGGCACTGGAGTTATACTTTCCTTCTGGCACGGACACCTAAATGTAACTTTCCTTGTACTATCTAGTGCCAACCTTGAGTCTCAAGGTTGAATCTAGTCTCCCTTGAGTGAGCTATTTGTAACCAGCTATTAATATTATATCCAGAAATAACCAACAAAACTCGTAAACCTAAAAAAAAAAGGTTAACATAAAAGCAATTCTTTCCATCTTTACATTACAGTGTATGGGCAGAGAATGAAAAACAGAATGACTAGAATAAGCCAACGATGATTTAAAGAGCAAAATAAGGAAGGCAAGTTGAGGTTTGGACCCAAATTTTGTGTAGAAGCTACCTTTTCTGCGTGTCACTTGATCTGATGGTCACAGATTAGCTATGTTTCTTTCCATATTGTTTGTCTTTAGAGGAATCTGAGGCTCCTCAGATGGTTGTCTAATTGTCAAAGGGTAATGAATGGATCAACAAAATGGAGTATATACATACAGTGGAATATTATTCACTCTTAAAAAGGAAGGAAATTCTGATATATGCTACAACATGGATGAACCCTGAGTTCATTATGCTGAGTAAAATGATTCAGCCACAAAAGGACCAATACTCTGTGATTCCACTTACATGAGGTACCTAGAGTGGTCAAAATCATAGAGATAGAAAGTAGAACGGGGACTTCCCTGGTGGCGCAATGGTTAAGACTCCATGCTCCCAATGCAGGGGTCCCAGGTTCAATCCCTGCTCAGGGAACTAGATCCCACATGCATGCCACAACTAAGAGTTCACATGCCGCAACTAAGAGTTCGCATCCCACAACTAAGGGGCCCATGTGCTGCAACTAAGGAGCCCTCGAGCCGCAACAACGGAGCCCATGAGCCACAACTAACGAGCCTGCCTGCTGCAACTAAAGACCCAGTGCAACCAAATAAATAAATAATTTTTTTAAAAAATTCTAAACTATTAAAAAAAAAATGAAGAAAGTAGAATGGTGGTTGCCAGGAGCTAGAGGAATGTGGAGTTACTATTTTATGGGTACTGAGTTTCACTTTGGCAAGATGAAAAGGGTTTTGGAGATGGATGGCTGCGATGTTTGCACAACAATGAGAATATCCTTAAATGTTTCAGAATGATACACCTAAAAATGGTCAAAATAGTAAATTTTATTACAATATAAAAATCCATTTTATAAAAAACAGAAAAGGTGTCAAAGAGTCTATCCCTGATATCTTCAATGGTTTTGCCTTTTTTTTTTAATTTTTGAATTTTATTTTATTTATTTCTTTATACAGCAGGTTCTTATTAGTCATCAGTTTTATACACATCACTGTATACATGTCAATCCCAATCTCCCAATTCATCACACCACCACCACCATCCCCCCACTGCTTTCCCCCCTTGGTGTCCATACGTTTGTTCTCTACATCTGTGTCTCAATTTCTGCCCTGCAAACTGGTTCATCGGTACCATTTTTCTAGGTTCCACATATATGCATTAATATATATTTGTTTTTCTCTTTCTGACTTACTTCACTCTGTATGACACTCTCTAGATCCATACGCATCTCAGCAAATAACCCAATTTCGTTCCTTTTTATGGCTGAGTAATATTCCATTGTATATATGTACCACATCTTCTTTATCCATTCGTCTGATGATGGGCATTTAGGTTGCTTCCATGACCTGGCTATTGTAAATAGTGCTGCAATGAACATTGTGGTGCATGTGTCTTTTTGAATTATGTTTTTCTCTGGGTATATGCCCAGTAGTGGGATTGCTGGATCATATGGTAATTTTATTTTTAGTTTTTAAAGGAACCTCCATACTGTTCTCCATAGTGGCTGTATCGATTTACATTCCCACCAACAGTGCAAGAGGGTTCCCTTTTCTCCACACCCTCTCCAGCATCTGTTGTTTGCAGATTTTCTGATGATGCCCATTCTAACTAGTGTGATGTGGTACCTCATTGTAGTTTTGATTTGCATTTCTCTAACAATTAGTGATGTTGAGCAGCTTTTCATGTGCTTCTTGGCCATCTGTATGTCTTCTTTGGAGAAATGTCTATTTAGGTCTTCTGCCCATTTTTGGATTGGGTTGTTTGTTTCTTTAATATTGAGCTGCATGAGCTGTTTATATATTTTGGAGATTAATCCTTTGTCCGTTGATTCATTTGCAAATATTTTCTCCCATTCTGAGGGTTGTCTTTTTGTCTTGTTTATGGTTTCCTTTGCTGTGCAAAAGCTTTGAAGTTTCATTAGGTCCCATTTGTTTATTTTTGTTTTTATTTCCATTACTCTAGGAGGTGGGTCAAAAAAGATCTTCCTGTGGTTTATGTCAAAGAGTGTTCTTCCTATGTTTTCCTCTAAGAGTTTTATAGTGTCCAGTCTTACATTTAGGTCTTGAATCCATTTTGAGTTTATTTTTGTGTATGGTGATAGGGAGTGTTCTAATTTCATTCTTTTCCATGTAGCTGTCCAGTTTTCCGAGCACCACTTATTGAAGAGACTGTCTTTTCTCCATTGTATATCCTTGCCTCCTTTGTCATAGATTAGTTGACCATAGGTGCGTGGGTTTATCTCTGGGCTTTCTATCTTGTTCCATTGATCTATGTTTCTGTTTTTGTGCCAGTACCATATTGTCTTAATTGCTGTAGCTTTGTAGTATAGTCTGAAGTCAGGGAGTCTGATTCCTCCAGCTCTGTTTTTTTCCCTCAAGAGTGCTTTGGCTATTCAGGGTTTTTTGTGTCTCCATACAAATTTTAAGATTTTTTGGTCCTAGTTCTGTAAAAAATGCCATTTGTAATTTGACAGGGATTGCATTGAATCTGTAGATTGCTTTGGGTAGTATACTCATTTTCACAATATTGATTCTTCCAATCCAAGAATGTAGTATATCTCTCCACCTGTTGGTATCATCTTTAATTTCTTTCATCAGTGTCTTATAGTTTTCTGCATACAGGTCTTTTGTCTCCCTAGGTAGGTTTATTCCTAGGTATTTTATTCTTTTTGTTGCAATGGTAAATGGGAGTGTTTCCTTAATTTTTCTTTCAGATTTTTCATCATTAGTGTATAGGAATGCAAGAGATTTCTGTGCATTAATTTTGTATCCTGCAACTTTACCAAATACATTGATTAGCTCTAGTAGTTTTCTGGTGGCATCTTTAGGATTCTCTATGTATAGTATCATGTCATCTGCAAACAGTGACAGTTTTACTTCTTCTTTTCCAATTTGTATTCCTTTTATTTCTTTTTCTTCTCTGATTGCCGTGGCTAGGACTTCCAAAACTATGTTGAATAAGAGTGGTGAGAGTGGACATCCTTGTCTTGTTCCTGATCTTAGAGGAAATGCTTTCAGTTTTTCACCATTGAGAATGATGTTTGCTGTGCTTGTGTCGTATATTGCCATTATTATGTTGAGGTAGGTTCCCTCTATGCCCACTTTCTGGAGAATTTTTATCATAAATGGGTGTTGAATTTTGTCAAAAGCTTTTCCTGCATCTCTTGAGATGATCATATGGATTTTATTCTTCAATTTGTTAGTATGGTGTATCACATTGATTGATTTGCATATATTGAAGAATCCTTGCATCCCTGGGATAAATCCCACTTGATCATGGTGTATGATCCTTTTAATGTGTTGTTGGATTCTGTTTGCTAGTATTTTGTTGAGGATTTTTGCATCTATATTCATCAGTGATATTGGTCCGTAATTTTCTTTTTTTGTAGTGTCTTTGTCTGGTTTTGGTATCAGGGTGATGGCAGACTCATAGAATGAGTTTGGGAGTGTTCGTTCCTCCGCAATTTTTTGGAAGTGTTTGAGAAGGATGGATGTTAGCTCTTCTCTAAATGTTTGATAGAATTCACCTGTGAAGCCATCTGGTCCTGGGCTTTTGTTTGTTGGAAGATTTTTAATCACAGTTTCCATTTCATTACTTGTGATTGGTCTGTTCATATTTTCTATTTCTTCCTGGTTCAGTCTTGGAAGGTTATACCTTTCTAAGAATTTGTCCATTTCTTCCAGGTTGTCCATTTTATTGGCATAGAGTTGCTTGTAGTAGTCTCTTAGGATGCTTTGTATTTCTGTGGTGTCTGTTGTAACTTCTCCTTTTTCATTTCTAATTTTATTGATTTGAGTCCTCTCCCTCTTTTTCTTGATGAGTCTGGCTAATGGTTTATCAATTTTGTTTATCTTCTCAAAGAACCAGCTTTTAGTTTTATTGATCTTTGCTATTGTTTTCTTTGTTTCTGTTTCTTTTATTTCTGCTCTGATCTTTATGATTTCTTTCCTTCTGCTAACTTGGGGTTTTGTTTGTTCTTCTTTCTCTAGTTCCTTCAGGTGTAAGGTTAGATTGTTTATTTGAGATTTTTCTTGTTTCTTGAGGTAGACTTGTATAGCTATAAACTTCCCTCTTAGAACTGCTTTTGCTGCATCCCATAGGTTTTGGATCGTCGTGTTTTCATTGTCATTTGTCTCTAGGTATTTTTTGATTTCCTCTTTTGATTTTCCTCTTCAGTGATCTCTTGGTTATTTAGTAACGTATTGTTTAGCCTCCATGTGTTTGTGGTTTTTACATTTTTTTCCCTGTAATTCATTTCTAATCTCATAGCGTTGTGGTCAGAAAAGATACTTGATATGATTTCAATTTTCTTAAATTTACTGAGGCTTGATTTGTGACCCAAGATGTGATCTATCCTGGAGAATGTTCTGTGTGCACTTAAGAAGAAAGTGTAATCTGCTGTTTTTGGATGGAATGTCCTATAAATATCAATTAAATCTCTCTGGTCTACTGTGTCATTTAAAGCTTCTGTTTCCTTATTTATTTTCATTTTGCATGATCTGTCCATTGGTGTAAGTGAGGTGCTAAAGTCCCCCACTATTATTGTGTTACTGTCAATTTCCTCTTTTATAGCTGTTAGCAGTTGCCTTATGTATTGAGGTGCTCCTATGTTGGGTGCATATATATTTATAATTGTTATATCTTCTTCTTGGATTGATCCCTTGATCATTATGTAGTGTCCTTCCTTGTCTCTTGTAACATTCTTTATTTTAAAGTCTATCTTATCTGATATGAGTACTGCTACTCCAGCTTTCTTTTGATTTCCACTTGCATGGAATATCTTTTTCCATCCCCTCACTTTCAGTCTGTATGTGTCCCTAGGTCTGAAGTGGGTCTCTTGTAGACAGCATATATATGGGTCTTGTTTTTGTATGCATTCAGCCAGCCTGTGTCTTTTGGTTGGAGCATTTAATCCATTCACATTTAAGGTAATTATCGATATGTATGTTTCTATGACCATTTTCTGAATTGTTTTGGGTTTGTTTTTGTAGGTCCTTTTCTTCTCTTGTGTTTCCCACTTAGAGAAGTTCCTTTAGCATTTGTTGTAGAGCTGGTTTGGTGGTGCTGAATTCTCTTAGCTTTTGCTTGTCTGTAAAGCTTTTGATTTCTCCATCGAATCTGAATGAGATCCTTGCCGGATAGAGTAATCTTGGTTGTAGGTTCTTCCCTTTCATCACTTTAAGTATATCATGCCACTCCCTTCTGGCTTGTAGAGTTTCTGCTGAGAAATCAGCTGTTAACCTTATGGGAGTTCCCTTGTATGTTATTTGTCATTTTTCCCTTGCTGCTTTCAATAAGTTTTATTTGTCTTTAATTTTTGCCAATTTGATTACTATGTGTCTCGGCGTGTTTCTCCTTGGGTTTATCCTGTATGGGACGGTCTGTGCTTCCTCGACTTGTGTGGCTATTTCCTTTCCCATGTTAGGGAAGTTTTCGACTATAATCTCTTCAAATATTTTCTCTGGTCCTTTCTCTCTCTCTTCTCCTTCTGGGACCCCTATAATGCGAATGTTGTTGCATTTAATGTTGTCGCAGAGGTCTCTTAGGCTGTCTTCATTTCTTTTCATTCTTTTTTCTTTATTCTCTTCCACAACAGTGAATTCCACCATTCTGTCTTCCAGGTCACTTATCCGTTCTTCTGCCTCAGTTATTCTGTTATTGATTCCTTCTAGTGTAGTTTTCATTTCAGTTATTGTATTGTTCATCTCTGTTGGTTTGTTCTTTAATTCTTCTAGGTCTTTGTTAAACATTTCTTGCATCTTCTCAATCTTTGCCTCCATTCTTTTTCCAAGGTCCTGGATCATCTTCACTATCATTATTCTGAATTCTTTTTCTGGAAGGTTGCCTATCTCCACTTCATTTAGTTGTTTTTCTGGGGTTTTATCTTGTTCCTTCATCTGGTACATAGCCCTCTGCCTTTTCATCTTGTCTGTCTTTCTGTGAATGTGGTGTTTGTTCCACAGGCTGCAGGACTGTAGTTCTTCTTGCTTCTGCTCAGTTTTGCCTTTCTTGCTTGTGTGTCAGGATGTGAAGCCAATCTTTTTTCACAGGAAATAGTCTCCAGAACACCTTGTCAAACATCTGCAGCTTTACAAAACCCCTCTGAATCCCTATGCAATTCAGAGTCTCTTAGGTCACCCTCAGGGTCTTCCCACTATAACTTTTCTATCCAATTTTTTGCTGCCCAGCTTCTGACAAATGAATGAAGCAATTGATATACATTGTGAAGCCCTGGACTATATCTTTCTAGAACTATTCTAAATTCCTCTTAAGATCTCTTTTCTTTTTACAGTTTTAACCTTTTATTCCTTCAGCACTCTGAATACAAGGGAGTCTACATGCTTTCATTGAGTGCTTTTTAATTTTAATTTTTAATTTCTGGTAAAATACCCATAACATAAAATTTACCACCTTACTCATTTTTAAGTATACAGTTTAGTGGTATTAAAAGTACATTAAAAACATAAAAAATAAATGAAGAGAAAATAATTTAAAAATTTAAAAAACAAACAAAAAAGAGAAAAAAAAGTATATTCATATTGTCATGCAACCATCACTACCATCCATCTCCATAACTTTCCACTTTCTGTCCTATGATTTTGACACTTCTAGGTACTTCATATAAGTGGAATCATACAGTGTTTGTCCTTTTTTGACTGGCTTATTTGACTTAGCATAATGTCCTCAAGGTTCATCCATGTTGTAGCATGTGTCAGAATTTCCTTCCTTTTTTTTTTTTTAATTTATTTACTTATTTATTTATTTTTGGCTGTGTTGGGTCTTCGTTTCTGTGCGAGGGCTTTCTCTAGTTGCAGCAAGTGGGGGCCACTCTTCATCACGGTGTGCGGGCCTCTCAGTATCGCGGCCTCTCTTGTTACGGAGCACAGGCTCCAGATGCACAGGCTCAGCAGTTGTGGCTCACGGGCCTAGCTGCTCCGTGGCATGTGGGATCTTCCCAGACCAGGACTCGAACCCGTGTCCCCTGCATTGGCAGGCAGATTCTCAACCACTGCACCACCAGGGAAGCCCCTCCTTCCTTTTTAAGGCTGAATAATATTCTGCTGTGTGTTAGCCTGAATGTTCATGTCCCTCCCAAATTCACATGTTGAAGCCCTGACCCCCATTGTGGCTGTATTTGGAGAAAGGTCCTTTAAGGAGATAATTGAGGCTAAATGAGGTCATAAGGGTGGGGCCCTGTTCCTATAGGATTAGTGTCCTTATGAGAAGAGATATCAGAGAGCTCCCCCCCCCACTTCTCTCTCTCTCCTACGCCCACCCACCCGCTCTCCCTCTTTCCCCCAACGCCACCCTGTACAAACACACACCTGTGCACACACACACAGGACCAGCCATGTGAGGACACAGTGAGAAGGCAGCTGTCTACAATCCAGGCAGAGAGCTCTCACCAGGAACTGAATCAGCTGGAGCCTTGATCAGCCCTGCAGGTCAGTGTAAGAGCAGACTAATCAGACGCATATCCATCCTCTTTCTTTTGAACTTCCTCTTATAGACTCACAGTGAAAAAGTGATGAGAACAGATAGTAATAACACAATAACATTGTTAGCAACAAGGAAGTTTTCTGCCAAGGAGAAAAGGTTTCAAATCTGATCAGATCGTCAGAGATTCCTAAAACAGTTTCCCCATCCCTGAGACAAAGTAAGCTCAACATTTAGGAACTCAACCAGAAGAAATCAGCTCCATTGTGAGACACACTGTCAAGGTTGCAATAACTCCTTAGCCGGAGGCTCCAGAGGCCTTACCTGGTTGAGAATCTAAAATTATTGGGACGGGGTTCTCAATTGGATCCTGGTAGAACGTCAGCTCCTCAGAAAACCACCAGAAAACCCACTGACCAAGCACAACTGAATGCATTAGACCTGCTGCAGAGAGGGGTGACCACAACCTTCACAGTCTTAATGGTACCTCAGAAAGGGGAGGTCAGGAGAGGACATGTATAGGGTTTTGGGATAAGACCTCAAGTGGTTCAAGGTGAGACTTTCAACTGATTAGGACTGGACAAAATTCAGGACATTAGAATTGGTAACCACACAAGGCAAGGATTTTGTAGGAAGCCATGTTAACCATTGGTAAATGAGCTGTTTGCCTGTATGAACAAATTCTCTGGGTTTGGAGGAATTTCTTAAAGCAAACAGTAAAGTCACTTATTGGTTGCCAGCCTTATCTTCCAAGACAAGATTTCCCTGGAACAAATAATTAAGCCATGTGGCCTCAGTTCTCAATCCTGATATTCGAGACTGATATGGATACAGATGATCTCCGCTCTCACCCTTATTACATGTGACAGATTCCAATATTGTCTATTCTATTTTTTGTTTGTTGTGTTTGTTTAAAAACAACAGCACAGGGGACTTCCCTGGTGGCACAGTGGATCAGACTCCACGCTCCCAATGCAGGGGGCCTGGGTTTGATCCCTGGTCAGGGAACTAGATCCCACAGGTATGCTACAACTAAGAGTTCACATGCCACAACCAAGGAGACCACAAGCCACAACTAAGGAGCCTGCCTGCCGCAACTAAGACCCGGTACAACCAAATAAATAAATAAATGGGTTTTAAAAAAAAAAAAAAAGAAAAGTAGCTTTAAAAAAAAAAAACAACAGTTTTCCAGGGAGAAGTGAATTCCAAGCTGCTAAGTAGCACTTGCAAAGGCACTGAAGCAGAAAAAAAGCAGAGATTTGGAGGAACATATACTCAAAGTTATTTGCCCTTGGGCCAGGCTCAAACATGGCAACCTCACTCTCTTATACTTATGAAGAGAGTCTGCATCTCTTAATCTGTACCCTCGCAGGAGCATAATGCAACCGTATCTATCTATCAACATTTAAATGGTTCATATCCCTTGAAACAGCAATTCCATTGCTTAGAAATGTAGTTCATATAAAATTTATACATATATGCAAAGATCTATGTTCATGAATGTGATGGTTAATTTTGTATCAACTTAAAATGCCAAGATGCCCAGATATTTGGCTAAACAGTATTCTGGATTTTTCCGTTAAAAGTTTTTGGATGAGATTAATATATTTTTTAAAATTTATTTATTTTATTTATTTATTTATTTTGGCTGCATTGGGTCTTCATTGCTGCACGCAGGCTTTCTCTAGTTGCGGCGAGCAGGGGCTACTCTTCATTTCAGTGCATGGGTTTCTCATTGTGGTGGGTTCTCTTGTTGCAGAGCACGGGCTCTAAGCACGCGGGCTTCAGTAGTTGTGGTGCATGGGCTTAGCTGCTCTGTGGCATGTGGGATCTTCCCAGTCCAGGGCTTGAACCCATGTCCCCTGCATTGGCAGGCGGATTCTTAACCACTGCGCCACCAGGGAAATCTGATTTACATTTAAATGCATAGACTTTGAGTAAAACAGATTGCCCTGCATAATGTGGGTGGGCCTCATCCAATCAGCGGAAAGCCTGAATAGAACAAAAGATTGACCTCCCCTGAGCAAGAGGGAATTCTACCAGCAGATGACCTTCAGACTTTAACTGCAACATTGGCCCTTCCCTGGGTTCCAGCGCGACGGCCTACACTGCAGATTTTGAAGCTGCCACAGCCTCCATAATCACATGGGCCAATTCCTTAAGATAAATCTCTCTATATATACATATCCCATTCATTCTGTTTCTCTAGAAACTGGTTAACTATCTATCTGAACTGAAATGGAAAGATCTCCTTGTCACATTATTAAATGAAGAAAGCATTTCATATCTCAACTAGTAAGATATGATTCTATTCATGATTTTAAAAAAGAAAAATAAATCTATATGTATATAGATGTATTTAGTATATATACAAAAATATATAAGTAGATAGAAAAGATTACTATAGGGCCTTCCCTGGTGGTCCAGCAGTAAAGAATCCACCTTCTAATGCAGGGGACACGGGTTCGATCCCTGGTGGGGGAATTGAGATCCCACATGCCACAGGGCAACTAAGCCCACGTGCCACAACTACTGTGCTCGCATGCCTCAGTAAGAGAGCCCGCATGCAGCAAACTACAGAGCCCACGTGCCCTGGAGCCCACGTGCCACAACTAGAGAGAGAAAACCCCCACACCACAACTAGAGAGAAGCCCGCCACAACTAGAGAGAAGCCTGCGTGCCACAACAAAGAGCCCGCGCCACAACGAAGAGCCCACGCCACAACGAAAAGATCCCGCACACCTCAACGAAGACCCCATGTGCCACAGCTAAGACCTGACTCAACCAAAAAAAAAAAGAAAGAAAAGATTACTATAAGATTACTTATAAGAACCTACTGTATAGCACAGGGAACTCTACTCAATACTCTGTAATGACCTATATGGGAAAAATCTAAAAAAGGAATCTAAAAAAATCTAAAAAGAAAAGACTCTCAAAAAAAGTGGATATATGTATGTGTATAACTGATTCACTTTGCTGTACAGCAGAAACTAACACAACATTGTAAATCAACTATATGCCAATAAAAATTAATTAAAAAAGAAAAGATTACTATAAAGATATTTACCAAACTAGCAATAAATAATAGTTACCAATAATGGTTACCTTTGAGATGAGGAGTGAGTTTGAAGAGGGGATGGTAAAAGGAAACTTAAACTTATATTCCTTATATTTCTGTATCATTTAAATCTTTGACCACTAGAATGCATTCTACATTACATTAATGACATAATTTTAAAAAGCTGTAACTACCAAGGTCTATTACTACTTTTTAAAAATCCAGCCCATTTTTACCCCTAATGTCCCTCATTTGGCTTTGCTTCTTCACTGTCTATGGGAGTCCCTCCCTCCCTTCCTCTCTTCTTCCCTTTCTTCCTTTAACAAACATTTACTGAGTATCTATTACATGCTAAACAATGCACCAGGTGCCTTGGTGAACCAAAGAGCCAAGGTCCCTCAGGGAGGTTGCAGGCTTTTAGGGGAACCAGACATTAGACAAACACGCACAACTGAACCAAGCAACTGCCAAAGGTGTTAAAGAGTTGGAAGGGAAAATAACAGGTTGCTCTCTCTGGCTGTGAAAGGGCATAATTGGATGATTCTGAGTAGGATGTTCAAAAAGGTCTCTTTGCAATAGAGAGATTTGAGCTGAATGTTAACCAGGCAGAGGGTTGGGTGTGGGGAGGTGGAAAGCCATCCTAGCAGAGGGTAAACACTGACAGGTGACTGCAACTCCCCTAAGGTAATAAGCAAGAGGAATTGACCAGAAGCCCATGAGACTGGCCAGTTCTGGGTGAGGGTACTAGTTTTGTAAGATAAAGTTGGAGAGGCAGTCAGGGCCAGGTTGTGCATATCCAGGTAAGGAATCTGGGCTTTCTTTTAAGGGCAATTGAACGCCATTATCAAGTTATAACCAGAGAAGAGAGGAGATCTAATTTACATTTTTAAAAGCCCTTTCTTAAACCTACAGTATGGAGAAAAGACAAATCATTATTGAAGGACACTAATGAAGGTCTCAAGAAATGAAGAGTTAAGGACTTCCCTGGTGGTGCAGTGGTTAAGAATCCGCCTGCCAATGCAGGGGACACAGGTACGATCCCTGGTCCGGGAGGACCCCACATGCCGCGGAGCAACTGGTCCCATGCGCCACAACTACTGAGCTGCGCTCTGGAGCCCGAGAGCCACAACTACTGAGCCTGCGTGCCATGACTACTGAAGCCCACGCACCTAGAGCCCATGCTCTGCAACATAGAGAAGCCACCGAATGAGAAGCCTGCGCACAGGAAAGAAGAGTAGCCCCCGCTCGCCACAACTAGAGAAAGCCTGCACGCAGCAACAAAGACCCAATGCAGCCAAAAATAAATAAATTAATTAACTAATTAATTAATTTAAAAAAAAAGATATGAAGAGCTAACAGCAGAGAGAGCCCAGACATAAACCCACGCATGTATTAATTAATTTATGAAAAAGGAGCCAAGACTATACAATGGTGAAAGAATAGTCTCTTCGACAAATAGTGTTGGGACAACTGGTCAAATACATGAAAAAGAAAGAAACTGGGCCACTATCTTATGCCATACACAAAAATCAACTCAAAATGGATTAAAGACTTGAATGTAAGACCTGAAACCATAAAACTCCTAGAAGAAAACATAGGCAGTAAGCTCCTTTGACATCAGTTGGGCAGTGATATTTTTTGGATTTGCCACCAAAATCAAAGGCAACAAAAGAAAAATAAACAAGTAGGACTATATAAAACTGAAAGGCTCCTGCACAGTAAAGGAAACCATCAACAAAATGAAAAGGCAAGCTAAGGAATGGGAGAAAATATTTGCAAATCATATCTGATAAGGGATTAATATCTAAAATATAAAAAGAACTCATACAACTCAATAACAACAACAAAAAAATCTGATTAAAAAATGGGCAGAGGATCTGAATAGACATTTTTCCAAAGAAGACATACAGATGAGCAACAGGTACATGAAAAGGTGGTCAACATCACTAATCATCAGGGAAATACAAATCAAACCTCATGCCTGTTAGAAAGGCTACTATCAAAAAGACATGAGAGGGACTTCCCTGGTGGCACAGTGGTTGAGAATCCACCTGCCAATGCAGGGGACACGGGTTCAAGCCCTGGTCTGGGAAGATCCCACATGCCACAGAGCAACTAAGCCCACATGCCACAACTACTGAGCCTGTGCTCTAGAGCCCACGAGCCACAACTACTGAGCCTGAGTGCCACAACTACTGAAGCCTGCGTGCCTAGAACCTGAGCTCTGCAACAGGAGGAGCCACCACAAGGAGAAGCCTGCACACTGCAATGAAGAGTAGATCCCGCTTGCCACAACTAGAGAAAGCCCGCATGCAGCAACAAAGACCCAACAACAAAGACCCAATGCAGCCATAAATAAATAAATAAATAAATAAATAAATAAATAAATAAATAAATAAATAAATTTATTAAAAAAAAAAAAGACATGAGATAACAAGTACTGGCCAGGATGTGGAGAAAAGGGAAACCTTGTGAATTGTTGCTGGAATATAAATTGATGCAGCCACTATGGAAAACAGTATGGAGGAGGTGCCTCAAAAAAATTAAAAATAGAACTATCTATGATCCAGCAATTCCTCCCCTGGGTGTTTATCCAAAGAAAATGAAATCACTATCTCAAAAAAGATATCTGTACCCCCATGTTCATTGCAGCATTATTTACAATAGCCAAGACATGGAAACAACCTAAATGTCCACTGATGGATGAACAGATAAAGAAAATGTGATTGATATACATATATAATGGAATATTATTCAGCCATAAAAAAGGAAGGAAATCCTGCCATTTGTGACAACATGGATGGGACTTGAGGGTGTTATGCTAAGTGAAATAAGTCTGGCACAGAAGGACAGATACTGAATGATCTGACTTACAGGTAGAATCTAAAAAAAACAAACTCATAGATGTAGAGAACAGATTGGTGGTTGCCAGAGGTAGGGGGTGGAGATGGGCAAAATGAGTGAAGGTGGTCAAAAGGTATAGACTTCCATAAGTCCTGGGAATGTAATGTACAGCATGGTGACTACAGTTAAGAATACTATATTGTTGTGAACAAAAATTGTTGCCTGCCACATCAGTAAAAAAAGGATTGCAGCCATCAAGCCATCAGCCACTGTAGCCACCCCCAACTGTGCACCCTGAGGGGACTCAGGATGGGAAAGAACAGGATATTGGCCCTAATTAAGATGCATATCAAAGGAATGATTTCAATGAGCCCATCTTCCCAAACACAGAAAAGAGCTAAATTCATTAACTTGAGATATCTGGCTTTCTTTAACTAACAGTAAACTTTTGATGTTCCAACTACCTGGTTTTTGTTGCAAAAACTCTTATATATCCTGGAAGTCCCTCAGAGGTATCTGAGAGGCTGTTTTCTGGGCTTGAGTCCTCAGAAAGTCCGCCAA
Organism: Eschrichtius robustus; assembly: GCF_028021215.1. Classification (NCBI taxonomy): domain Eukaryota; kingdom Metazoa; phylum Chordata; class Mammalia; order Artiodactyla; family Eschrichtiidae; genus Eschrichtius; species Eschrichtius robustus. Next base: position 34,710,745 of record NC_090842.1, on the reverse strand, counting down.
ATAAAACATAATTCTCAACTTTTAGGTTGTGCATTTTTTTCAGTCAACATTGTATATTCGAAAGTTGCTAAGAGAATAAATCTTAAAAAGCTCTCATCACAAGAAAAGAATTTTTGTAACTATATGTGGTGATGGATGTTCACTAAACTTATTGTGGTAATCATTTCACAATATATACATATATCAAATTGTTATACTGTACACCTAAGACTAATACAATGTTATGTCAATTATATCTCAATTTTTTTAAAAGGAGAGCTATATGATGCTACTGGTGGGACAGTCAATATCATAAAGATGTCAACTCTCCTCAAAATAATTTCTAATGGGAAAAGAATCTAAAAAAGAGTGGATATATGTATATGTATCACTAATTCATTTTGCTGTACACCTGAAACTTACACAACATTGTAAATCAACTATACTGCAATAAAAAATTTTTTTAAAAAGTTTCTAGAGGCAGTACAATTCCAAAGTCTCAACAGAATTTGTCATAAAACTTGTCCAGCTGAGTCTAAAGCGATATAGAAGAGCAAAGGGTGAAGAACACTCAAGACACTCCTTAATTACAACAGTGTATATTGGGCAGGAATAGACTCATTGACAAAAGGAACTGATGAGAGCACAAAAATGGACACTTAGAAAAAGTTGATATAGACAGCCTTACCCTAGCAGATCAGTGAGGAAAGAATGGGCTACTTAGTAAATGGTGCTGGGTCAGCTGGTAATCCATATGAAAAGAAAGAGAATTTGCATAAATTCCTAGTGGTTAAAGATTTACATTTTAAAAATTTTGTGTAGCAGAAAATTTTGGAGAATTTTTTTGTGACCCCAGAAGAAGTAAGAATTTTTTAAACAAGATCCAAAAAGCACTAACTACAAAGGAAATTAGTGATAACTTGGACTAAATTAAAATTAATAATTTCTGTTCATTTTTGCCAATAAAGGAAAAAAGTAACTACAAAGGAAAAGAGTGATAACTTGGACTAAATTAAAATTAATAATTTCTGTTCATCATTTTTGCCAATAAAGGAAAAAAGTATTTTTTTTCCTAATAAAGGAAAAAGTAAATTAAAATTAATAATTTCTGTCCATCATTTTTGCTAATAAAGGAAAAAAGTAAGATATAAACTGAGAGATGATACTTACAGTAAATATTACCAATAAAAGATTAGTATCCAGGGGGCTTCCCTGGTGGCGCAGTGGTTGCGAATCTGCCTGCCAATGCAGGGTACACGGGTTCGAGCCCTGGTCTGGGAGGATCCCACATGCCGTGGAGCAACTGGGCCCGTGAGCCACAACTGCTGAGCCTGCGCGTCTGGAGCCTGTGCTCCGCAACAAGAGAGGCCGCGATAGTGAGAAGCCCGCGCACTGCGATGAAGAGTGGCCCCCGCTTGCCGCAACTAGAGAAAGCCCTCGCACAGAAACAAAGACCTAACACAGCCATAAATAAAATAAATTAAAAAAAAAAAAAAAAAAAAGATTAGTATCCATAACATTTAAAGAACTCTAACAGGGCATATACCCTGAGAAAACCATAGGTCAAAAAGAGTCATGTACCAAAATGTTCATTGCAGCTCTATTTACAACAGCCAGGACATGGAAGCAACCTAAATGTCCATCGACAGATGAATGGATAAAGAAGATGTGGCACATATATACAATGGAATATTACTCAGCCATAAAAAGAAATGAAATGGAGGTATTTGTAATGAGGTGGATGGAGTTAGAGTCTGTCATACAGAGTGAAGTAAGTCAGAAAGAGAAAAACAAATACAGTATGCTAACACATATATACGGAATCTAAGGGAAAAAAAAAAAAAAAGGCCATGAAGAACCTAGTGGCAAGACGGGAATAAAGACACAGACCTACTAGAGAATGGACTTGAGGATATGGGGAGGGGGTGGGGTGAGATGTGACAGGGTAAGAGAGTGTCATGGACATATATACACTACCAAATGTAAAATAGATAACTAGTGGGAAGCAGCCGCATAGCACAGGGAGATCAGCTCGGTGCTTTGTGACCACCTAGAGGGGTGGGATGGGGAGGGTGGGAGGGAGGGAGATGCAAGAGGGAAGAGAAATGGGAACATATTGTATATGTATAACTGATTCACTTTGTTATAAAGCAGAATTTAACACACCATTGTAAGGCAATTATACTTCAATAAAGATGTTTAAAAAAAAAAAAAAAAAGAACTCTAACAAATTACTAAGAAAAAGAAAATAATCCAAGAGTAAGATGGCAAAAGACATGGACAGGCACATTACTAAAGATGAACCATAATGAGATATCATTTTACAGTCACTGGATTGGCAAAAATTAAGAAGTCTCACACCACCAAGCAAATTTCAGTTCTAATGCTGGGCTGGTGAGGGGTCAATTATTATAGCTATTTTGGAGAGGTCAATTATTATAATTGTCAATATTATAAGGGTCAAATATTATAACTCTTTGGTTTCTCTGATAAATTTGATTATGTTCACACCAGAGGACCCAGCAATTCTACTCCTGGGTACATACCCAAACTAGACTATAGAATGTTCCACACTATGGATTGGTTGGTCATAAAGTCATTTTGTGGATCAACGTCTTTCTAAAAAAATTAAACAAAGTAGCATAGAAAATGCCAAGGTGCATCATGAAAAGTCGGGATAAATAGATGTGTCTGTGTGTGTGTACTGGGTCACAATATAAAATACATTTCTTACAGAGAGCATTAGGGGGAAAAAGTTGAAAGCCACTCCCCAGAGGAAACTCCTGTACATATTTTTCATAAAAGAAATGAGAGAAAAGAAAAAGCAACAATCCAAATGTCTATCAACGGTAAAATGCATAAACAAATAAGGGATTTTACAATGGATTACTAAGCAGTGGTGAAAATGACTAACCAATAGCTACATACCTCGACACAGATGAATCTTAGAATTAGTAATAGTGAATAAACAAACCAATTCTCAGAGGGAAATTCACAACATGACACTATTTTTGTAAAACTTACAAACGAGCAATATTGATTAATAAATTGCTTAGGAATACATACGTGGTAAAACTATAAAGGAAAGCGAGAGAATAATTTTAAAAGAACAAATTTTTTTTTAAAAAAAGGACGAATTCTCAGTGGCATTGAGGACGCTCAGAACGTCAAAGGATTTGCCACTGTTCTGTTTCCTAGGCAGCCTGGTGGGCTCACAGCGTTGTTTTATGACCACACTTCATAACCTCCGCACATGGTCCTTTATAGTTTTATATATCAAATATCAAATATTTTGTCATTTTAAAAAAGGGATAGGGTCTCTTGAGTTGCAATAAGGAGAATGGCCAGGGGTGGGGGGCTTGCAGAGTAAAAGTGGGGAGGAGGAGCAGATGGGACCCATCGCAAGTGTCCAGCTGAGAAATGATGGCGTAAGTGGAGAAGGTGGATTTGAGAGGAGTTTTGGACATAGGATGGACTTGCTGGTGGGTTACACATAAGGGATGAGGAGGAAGGAAACTCGATAATGCCTGGCCAATGGAATAGAAGCCAGAAATAGACCTTCACAGACGTAGAAACATGATGTATGACAGCGCTGTCCAAGTAGATCAACAGGGAAAAGATAGGCTATTCAGTAAATGGTGTTGGTAGTCCATATGGAAATGAAGAGAAATTCACTATATCCCTGAGCAGGCTAAAGACTTCAGTGTAAAAGGCAAAACTTGAGAACATTTAGAAGAAAAAGTGGCTGGATTTAAGATATATATTGAAGAATGGAAATGGGAGGAGGGGAGAAAGGGCATGGATACCTCCTTAATTTTTAGCTAAAATAACTGGATGTATAATAAAAAGATTAATAATAATAGCTAACATTTACACAGCACTTATGTACAGGGCGGGCACTTTTCTAAGCATTTTACATGGTTTATCCCGTTCAATCTTCACACCAATACTGAAAGAGAGCTTCTCTTACTGTTGCCATTTATTGGGAAGCACAGGAAGGTCAGTAACTTACCTGAGATGCAGTATTGATCAGCTGCAGAGACTGTCCGTGTAAGAGTGACAAAACTAGTGTGTCAAGCTCGCGCCCCTGAAGTACTATGTGAAGGAGGCAAAATTCTCAGTGTTTCAACCTCTGCGGCAGGTCTCCTGGGATTCCCAGGCCCCACCTCCACTCCCCTCCCCAGGGTGGGTGTGCATGCCAATGAGAGGTAGTGAAAAGGAGGAGTGTTATGTAAAAAAGTCCCAGAAAGCTGCAAGCTTTCCTCTCTCTGCAAGCTCCCCTCTCTCTGAGTGAATAACCACTCCTGGGATGCTGGGACTTAGCTTCATTCATTCTTTTTTTTTTTTTTTTTGTAACTAAGAAAGTTATCAGATATGTATTATGTGACATCAGTGGTAAAATAAACATAACACAAATGTCACCCTTTTCGCCATTTTTAAGTGTACAGTTCAGTGGCATCCACGCTGTTGGCAACCATCAAGCTTCATTCGTGCTTCACACACATCTTGAGCTCTTGACATGCGCCAGGCACTGTTCTAGGCACTGAAGGATGTAAAACAGATCTTCGTCTTGATGCAGCCCACATTTTATTTGGAGTGACAGACAATAAACATGGAAGAAATAAATACATATAATTGTATCGGATATTGACAGGTGCTAGGAAGAAGTCAGGACAGGGCAAAAATCACAGTTGCTATGAAACACTTGTTATGATCCAGCGGTGATTTGAGGGCTTAGCAAGGAGTATCTCATTGTCTCCTCACTCCAGTCATTTGGGGGATAGCACTTGTCCCCATTTTATGGGGAAAAAAGTGAAACACGGAGATCTTCAAATTCCACAGTGGATAAGTAGGAAGGAATGGGGGCCAGGTGGTGATGGTAAAAGAACTGCTCCAGCTGGAGTGATCTGAGGCCTCTTTGAGGAGGGAGCATGGAGCTGAATCCTAACATACAAAAGTTCCAAGGAGAGGGAAGAGCAAGTTCAAAGGTCCTGAGACACACATGACTCTTTCAAGGAAGGGCAAGGATCCCATGGGATTGGAGCCAAATGAGCTGAAGAGGGGAGGGAAAGTGAGAGAGTGGGGAAGGGGAGCGAGGGAGGGAGGAGAAGAGTCCTTGAGAGGCAGTCTAGGAGGTAGGCAGGGTCAGAGCCTACAGAGCCTCATATAGGGTGACCAACTGTCCTGGTTTGGCCCAGGACAAATTGGTCACCCTACTAGGTCAGATATTATTCAGATTTTATTCCAAGTGCAAAGGAAAGCAATGAGGAGGTTTTACACAAGGGAGGGACAGGACCCCCTCTGGCTACTGTTTGTAGGAGAAAAGGAAGGGAGAGGAAGGAAGACACTTGAGAGGCTCTTACAATCTTCCATGCAAGGGTGATGGTGGCCTGGACTTGGGTGACAGCGGTGGAGGTGAGAAGTGACTAAATTTGGGATATATTTTGGAAGTAAAGTGGCAGAACTTGATGGATGGGATAAGGGGTGTGGGGAGGGGAGAAGACTCAAGGACGACCCCCCGGGTTCTTGGCTGAGCAACCGGTGGCTGCTGGGTCATTTACTACAACGGTGAAAATGGGTAAACAGCAGGTTTAGGGGTGAATCCATGTAAGTGCACATCATCTGAGCGGTCCCCTGCCCCCCAGATGGAGGGGGGCTCTGGAGAACAAGGATGCCCAGTTCCCTCGCCTGGGACCTTCCTTCGTCTTTCTTTCTTCTCCTCCCCTCTCTCATGATCACTCTTAAGCCCACTTTACAAAGGAAAGGTCTACCCCTCACCACCCTGAATTACAATGGGGCCTGGTGCAGGAAAGACTGGGGTGCGGGCAGCAGGAACAATCAGGGCATCTTATTTGACATAGAACAACTTCAAAGCCTCCTTAAACCAAGGCATGTTAAATCTATGCTCTTGGCTTTCTTGTCTCGTGCAGATTTCTGTTAAGAGTGAAGCACTGTTTGGATACAAGCAATTTGGGCTCCTGTTGATTTTTCTCAGGGATTTGCATTGAAGAAGGAAGGAAAGTTTCTGACAGAAATGAAGTGTGATTTCGCTGATTGTTTTGACAACAAGGACTGATATGGCCAATTACAGTAAATGGTGAAGAGTGTCTATAAATTAAATGAGCTCAATCAGCTTCTTCCAGCTTTTGATGAAAATGTATTTAAGGTCGAAGATAAAAGCTTTTTTACTTTTCAAAAAAATATTAGCAAAGATGTGTTTAAATGACCAACATTACCATTTTCCCAATTGCCTCTTAGTGTATTGGGTTACACAAGTTGTCTCCGAGTGAAGGAGAACCAGGTAAAATTAGTTCCCATTTGGTAAGTTTTGGTAAAGCCTTTTTGATGTATTTTCCAGGAACTGGGGAGGTGAGACGATCTAAGGACCCAGTAAGAAATCCTTTTGCAAAAGAAGAAGTTTCCACAATACTAAGGAGGATCTAATCTAGTGAGAGCAAGAAAAATACTTTTTGATGATAGGTTTAAAAAATGTTTTTAAATCTTGGTAAAATATACATGAGATTATCATCCTAACCATTTGAAAGGATACAGTTCAGTGGCATTAAGTACATTCACATTGCTGTGCTTCCATCACCACCATCACCTCCAGAACTTTTCTCGTCTTGTAAAACTGAAACCCTGTGTGCATTAAACACCAACTCCTCAGCCCACTCCCCCAGCCCCTGACAAGCACTGTTCTACTTTCTGTCTCCATAATCAGGACTACTCTAGGCTCCTCACATAAGTGGAATCATACAGTATTTGTCTTTTAGCAACTGGCTTATTTCACTTAGCATAATGTCCTCAAGGTTCATCCACGTTATAGCATGTGTCAGAATTTCCTTTCTTTTTAAGGCTGAATAACATTTCAAGTTTATATATACACCACATTTTGCTTATCCCTTCATTCATCAGTGGAAACCTTGGTTGCGTCTACCTTTTCGCTACTGTGAACAACGCTGCTATGGAACATGGGTGTACAAATATCTCATTGAGACCCTGCTTTCAATACTTTTGGCTATCTACCCAAAAATGGGTGTGCTGGATCACACGGTAGTTCTATTTTTAATTTTTTGAGGAACTGCTATACTGTTTTTCACAGCAGCTGCACCATTTTGTATTCCCACCAACAGTGCACAAGGGTTCCAGTTTCTCCACATCCTTGCCAACACATTTTTTTTTTTTTTTAACAGTAACCATCCTAGTGGTGAGGTGTTATCACATGATTTCGGCAGATGACTCAAAAGGACTTTAAAGAACATTGATTTTACAAAATTCCTTCCATGCCTGTCTACATCTTAATGTGAAAAAGGTTTTTCAGTGCTTAGATGTATAATAATGAAAAATAAGAATAGAATTGCTATTGGTACAGCCATTTTGGAAAACAGTATGGAGATTTAATTTAAAAAATAAAAAGTAGGGAATTCCCTGGAGGTCCATTGGTTAGGACTTGGTGCTTTCACCGCTGTGGCCTGGGTACAATCCCTGGTGAGAGAACTAAGATCCCGCAAGCCGTGCAGCACGGCGAAAAAAAAGAAAAAAAAAAATTAAAACTAGAACTACCAAATGATCTAACAACCCCACCTTTAGGTATATATCCAAAGGAAATGAAATCAGTATATCAAAAAGCTATCTGCACCCCTGAGTTCAGAGTTTACCGTAGCACTATTCACAATAGCCAAGATGTGGAAACAATCTACCTGAGTGTCTGTTGATGGATGAATGGATGAAGAAAATGTGAGATACACACACACTGGAATTTTTTTTTAATTAATTAATTAATTTATTTATTTATTTTTGGTTGCGTTGGGTCTTCGTTGCTGCACGCAGGCTTTCTCTAGTTGTGGTGAGCAGGGGCTACTCTTCGTTGCAGTGCACGGGCTTCTCATTGCGGTGGCTTCTCTTGTTAAAGAGCACAGGCTCTAGGTGAGTGGGCTTCAGTAGTTGTGGCACGCAGGCTCGGTAGTTGTGGCTTGTGGGCTTAGTTGCCCTGCGGCATGTGGGATCTTTCTGGACCAGGGCTCAAACCAGTGTCCCCTGCATTGGCAGGTGGATTCTTAACCACTGTCCCACCAGGGAAGTCCCCACACTGGAATATTATTTGGCTATAAAAAGAGGGAAATCCTGCCCTTTGTGACAACATGGATGAACCTTGAGGATATTATGCTAAGTGAAATAAGCTAGACATGGAAAGAAAAATACTGTATGATCTTATTTATATGTAGAATCTAAAAAAGTTGAACTCACAGAAGCAGAGAGTAGAATGGTGGTTGGCAGGGGCTAAGGGATGGGGCAAATGGGACAATGTTGGTGAAAGGGTATAAACTTTTAGTTATAAGATGAATAAGTTCTGGGAATGTACAGCACAGTGACTGTAGCTAATAATACTATACTATACACTTGAAATTTCTAAGAGTATAGATCTTAAGTACTCCCATCACACACACACAAAAATGTGTTAATTAGCTTGATTGTGGTAATCATTTCACAACGTATAGGTATATCAAATCATCACACTGTACACTTTAGATAGATACAATATTTATTTGTCAGTTATACCTCAATAAAGCTGAAGGAAAAGAATGGAATTGCAATTGGATACTGTCATTCTAGCACTAAGTAATGTTCATGACCTAATTTTTAGAAAACTCATTAAGAAATATATTTCCAATCGAATGTTGTCCTATTTGTTATTATTTATTATAATATATTTATATTGCCTTGATCAATTGTTTACAAATGATAATTTATTATGCAACACAATCCAGAATACTTTTTTAAATAGAGCCTCTTGGACACAAGAAATTTAAATTTTAAAAAGTTTAATTTAGATACACAATTTTACTACAGAGAAGTATGATAGGATAATCAATTTAAAATTTTTTCAAGCATAAAAATAGATTATGTTAGAAAACAACTCCATGGGAAAAGGGAAAGGAAATAGTAGTCCGAAGAGGAAAGGAACAATGTAAAAAATTTTACTTTAACAAAGAGCTTATTTGTTTATTTTGTAACAGCTTTATTGAGATGTAATTCACGTATCATACAATTTACCCATTTAAAACATAAGTTCAGTGGTTTTTAGTATATTCACAGAGTCGTACAGTCATCACCACAATCAATTTTATAACATTTTCATCGCCTGAAAAAGAAACCCCCTACCCATTAGCAGACACTCCCCATTTTCCCCCAACTTCCCTCAGCTCTGAAAAACAATAATCTACTTTTCATCTCTATAGATTTGCCTAGTCTGACATTTCATATAAATGGACTCATACAATATGAGTTCTTTGTGACGGTTTCTTTCACTTAGCAAAATTTTTTCAAGGTTCATCTGTTGTACCCTTTGTCAGTACCTCATTCTATTTAAAAAAAAAAAAATTATTTATTTATTTAGGCTGCACCGGGTCTTAGTTACGGCATGCAGGATCTTTGTTGCAGCATACAGACTCCTAGTTGCAGCATGCATGTGGGATCCAGTTCCCTGACCAGGGATCGAACCCGGGCCCCCACATTGGGAGCACCGAGTCCCACCCACTGGGCCACCAGGGAAGTCCCCCCTCATTCATTTTTATGGCTGAATAATATTCAGTTGTATGGAGATACCACATTTTGCTTATCCATTCACCATTTGATGGACATTTGTTTCCAGTTTTTTACTATTATAAATAGTGCTGTTATGAACATTCACATGCAAGTGTTTGTAGGGACATATGTTCTCATTTTTTGTAGGTAAACAGAAGTGGAATTGCTGGGCCATATGGGAATTTATGTTTAAATTTTAAAAAAAATGTCAAACTGTTTTTCAATGTGGCTATATAATTTTATATTCCCAGAAGCAATGTACAAATGTTCTAATTTCTATATATCCTCCATAACACTTATTATCTTTTTTTTTTTTTAAATTCTAGCCATCTCCATGGATGTGAAGTAGTTTTTCATCATGGTTTTGATTTGCATTTCCCTGATGGATAATAATATTGAGCGTCTTTCATGCACTTGCTGGCCATTGGTATTTTCTTCTTGGAGAAATATCTATTCAAATCCTTTGTCCATTTTTTATTGTTGGGTTGTAAGAGTTTTTAATATATTCTGGATATAAGTCCCTTATCAGGTACATGATTTGCAAATATATTCTCCCATTCTATGGGTTGTCTTTCTTTTCACTTTCTCAGTGGTGTCCTTTGAAGCACAAAGTTTTTAATTGTTTTTTTCTTTTTTTTTTGGCCACACTACAAGGCATGTGGGATCTTAGTTCCCCAACCAGGGATCGAACCCTGGCCCCCTGCAGTGGAAGCACGGAGTCCTAACCATTGGACCACCAGGGAAGTCCCCACAAAGTTTTTAATTTTTATGAGGTCCAATTTATCCATTTCTCCTTTTGTCATTTGTGCTTTTGTTATTGTATCTAAGATGGCTTTGCCTAACTCAAGGACACAAAGATTTATTCCTAAGTTTTCTTCAAAGAGATTTATAGTTTTAGCTCTTACATGATCCGTTTGGAGTTAATTTTTGTGTATGGTAAAGAAACAGGTACAACTTCATTCTTTTGCATGTGGATGTTCAGTTGTTCCAGCATCATTTGTTAAGAAGACTACTCTTTCCCCATTGAATTGTCTTGGCACCCTTGTCAAAAATCAATTAACTATAAATGCAGGGTTTATTTCTGAATTCTCGATTCTATTCCACTGATCTACATGTCTATCACAGGCCAGTACCACTCTGTCTCTGTAGTAAGTTTTGAAATGTGAAAGTGTGAGCTCTCCAACTTTATTTCCTTTTTCAAAATTGTTTTGGCTCTTTGGGTCTCTTGCATTTCCACATGAATTTTAGGATCAACTTGTCAATTTCTGCAAAAAAGCCAGCTGGGATTACAATAGGTATTGCATTGACTCTGTAGATCATTTGGGGGAATATTGCCATCTTAACAATATTGTCTTCTAATCCATGAACATGGGATGTTTTTCCCATTTTTTAGGTCTTCATTAATTTCTTTCAATAATGTTTTATACTGGTAGTTTTCAGAATACAAGTTTTGCCCTTCTTTTTTAAAATGTATTCTTAATTATTTCATTTTTTTTGATGCTATATTAAGTGTAGTTACATTTATTTCATTTTTGGGTTGGTCATTACTAGTGCAGAGAAATACACTTGAAATACACTTGATTTTTGTATACTGATCTTATACCCTGCAACCTTGCTGAACCCATTTGTTTATTGGTGAATTCCAATAATACTTTATTGGTGAATTCCTTAGGATTTTCTATATATAAGATCATGTCTTCTACTTCTACTTCTTCCTTTCCAATATGGATTCCTTTGATCTCATTTTATTGCCTAATGCCTGATAGAACCTCCATTATGATGTTGGACAGAAGTGGTAAGCATGGACATCTTTGTCTACTTCTTGATCTTAGGAGGAAAACATTCACCTTTAAGTATGAAGTTATGGGTTCTGTAGATGTTCTTTACCAACAGTGAGGAAGTTTCCTTTTATTCCTAGTTTGTCGTGTGTGTTTATCATGAAAGGGTGTTGGATTTTGTCAAATCCTTTTTTTGCAACTATTGAGATGATCATGTGGGGATTTCCCATACTTTTAAAATTGAGATATAATTTACATATAATAAAATTCACTTTTAAAGTGTACAATTCAGTGGTTTTTAGTATACTCACAAAGTTATGCAATCATCACTATCTAATTCCAGAACATTTTCATCACTCCAAAAAGAAACATCATACTTTCCATTTTCCCTTTTCCTAAGCCCCTGGCAACCACTATCTAAGTCCTGTCTCTATGGGTGTGCATTTTGTAGCATTTATCAGTACTTCATTTTTAAAATTGTTGAATAATATTCCACTATATAGAAATATCACATTTTGCTTATCCATTCATTAGTTGATGGACATTTGGGTTGTTTCCACTCTTTGGCTATTATGAATAATGCTGCCATGCACATTCATGTACTAGGTTTTTCGTGAACATGTTTTCAATTCTCTCAGGTATATACTTAAGAGTAGAATTGCTGGTTCATACAGTAACTACGTGCTTAACTTTTTGAGGAACTGCCAAACTGTCTTCCAAAGTGGCTGCACCATTTTATTGATACATTCCTACTAACAATGTATGAATTCTCCAATTTCTCTATATCCTCATCAAATCATGTGGTTTTTGTCCTTTATTCTATTTATATGATTCATTACACTAACTCATTTTCTGATGTCAAACCAACTTTGCATTCGAAGGATAAAACACACTTCATCTTGTTGTATAATCCTTTTTATATGTTGCTGGATGTGACCTGCTAATTTTTTAAAGGATTTTTATGTCCATATTCATAAGAGATATTCATGTATTTTTAAAGGGATGATGGTGGGTGTCAAATTGCCATGGTATTTAAGTTCCATTGAATACCTTTAAAAGAGTGATATAAGAGTTTCTTTCCAAATGTCAATATATACAATACCAGAAATTACGTCTCTCACAAGGATTCAAGCCCATGATGAAAATTTCAGATGTAATTTTAAAAACATGTGAGGAGGCATATAATTTGTCAAAATTATTTGAGAAGGTATTGCCATGGAAATGGCATGAAGATCTCTGTTGTAGTCACTGCAAGGGGCCATTGGTAGGGTCTGAGGACAAAACTACTGTGATCTTTTAGTGTTTTACAAACCACTCTTTGCGGAAAGGGTGGGAACAGGAGACTAGCGAGAGGCCACAGCTGTAAATCCAGGCTATATGGTGGCTTGGATCAGAGTGGTAGCTGCAGAGTAGAGCCAACAGGATTTGCTACCTGATCTGATGTACCGTGTGGAGAGAGAGAGAGGGAGAGAATCAATGATAATTCCAGCTACAGGGTTTGGAGCGGATCAACTCATCTACTTATATCTATAAACTCAACTCTAAAATGGATTTGATAACACCTTTTGGCTCATAGAGCTGCTGTGGGGTTTAAAAGAAGTCTAATGCTCCTGAACTATAAAAGATGTAGCGCCAGACCTCCAGTAAAATGTAACAAACTTTAGCTATTGTATGGCTATCCCTCTTTGAAGCAGATCTTTATCTTATCACTGATGTTTTAAGAGTCTTTAGCATTTTGACTTCTGTTTTTACACTAGGCTCTATCTTTACAGAGGGCAGGAGTGATTCCTAGAGACCTTTGCATTCTCGGCTCATATCCCAGTGCCTGGAACATGTATTCCTTAAATATTTGTTGACTATCTTCTTGACAAATCTCATTGATATGATGTTTCTACGAATATATATCCTTTGGTCTCCCCATTACTTCAGGTTCCAAATTTTTTAGCCTAACTATGAGCCCCTATTTTCCTCTCCTCCTCCCTTACTGTTCCTCAAGTCCCCGTGATCCATACATGCAGATGCCAATGACAGGATAAAAATGTGCACCCTTTCAAAGGCATGTTCAACATTTTAAAAAATAAATTTATTTATTTATTTTTGGCTGCGATGGGTCTTCGTTGCTGCGCGCGGGTTTTCTCTAGTTGCGGCAAGCGGGGGCTACTCTCCGTTGCGGTGCGCGGGCTTCTCATCGTGGTGGCTTCTCTTGTTGCGGAGCACGGGCTCTAGGTGTGCGGGTTTCAGTAGCTGTGGCACGCGGGCTCAGTAGTTGTGGCTCGCGGGCTCTAGAGCGCAGGCTCAGTAGTTGTGGCACACGGGCTTAGTTGCTCCGCGGCATGTGGGACCTTCCCGGACCAGGGATCAAACCCATGTCCCCTGCATTGGCAGGAAGATTCTTATCCACTGCGCCACTTTTTTTTTTTTTTTTTTAAAGTTGCCCAAAAAAATGTATTTGATTACTTGAGTAAAATTACAGTATCTCTGTTGTTAGTAAGTATTAAATGTTACAGAAATTGGACCCCACCCATTTCCTTTCAACCTTCCAAGAAAGTGCATGTAACAGTCCAATTTTTTTTCTTCCGTAACCTAATACAAAATAAACAAACACTATACCTGCTCTCTTGATCAAGAAGAAGCATTTGCTCTTGTAAGGAACATATGTACATTTTAATGAAAGTGATATTTCTTATTGTACATACAAGAGCATCTCGACATTTCTTTTGAGCACAGATGAAAATGAACGATGGAGAGGGAGAACCCCAGGAGGTAGTCCTTAGTCTTCCCTCTGTGGTCCCAAGCTCTTGCTAGAGACTAGCACACCCCATCAGGCAAAGTCCTGCAGAACTGTCTCCTTTGAAGGTAAGTTAGCAAAGCACCCAGTTATTAACAAGGCTTTGCAATGTCCTATTTGTCAGTCTGTCTCCCTCCTCACCTGCCCAGAATCTAGCCCAGGAGGGCCTGTCCTGTGACAGATGTTCACTAGCCATTCTCTAAGCACTGCTGGGTGCCAAAGGGAACCTGATGAATCAGACTTGGAGATGCAGAAATGGAACACTGAGCAAGAAGTCAAAAGGGATAGTTTGACTTAGGGCTTAAATCCAGGCTATGACAACAACTGCAAGATCTGGGCAAATGCGTTCTTACCTTTCTCATTGTAAATAAGCCCATTAATACCTACACTGGTGGCTTTCAAACTTCCAGACTTTTTTTTACTGGAACCCTCAGTTAGGTATATGCTTTACATTATGATCAAGACACAGCACACATGGAACACACACACAAATGAAACAAAAAATCATGAAATATTTAAATTTAACTTCTAGCAATGCTAATATTTTAAATTTTAGTTCATGTTTAAAAAAATAACAGTTATGGAGCATTGAATAGATTTCATGGCCCTCTCAGGGGTTTTGACTCACAGTTTAAAAAAAAGATTGCCTCGGAGGGCTAAATGAGATAATGTATGTAAAGGGTTTGGTCCAGAGGAAGCCTCCCTAAATGGAAACTTTGAAAAGTGCTAAGGTAAAGGCAGCTACAAAGTGAAGTAATGGGCACGGAGGTGTCAATTAATTCTACTGGCTAGCAGGGAGGAGGAAAACTGAACCATGAATGAAAAAAATACACAAAGTATCAACAGTGAAAAAATTCCAATGCTGCTTGGAACCTTCTTAGCACCCGTATTTGCATGGCTTCTTGGGTTTCTCAACTCAGATGCCCTGCTCCATGCAGCTCTTCCCCACCACTAGTTCCTGTTACCCCTCCTTTACTTTACCGTATCCTATTACCCTGTTACTTCCTTCACTTAACCAAGCTTATCTGAAATTACTTATTTATTTGCATGTTTATTGCCTGCTGTAACCCTTCCACTTTTTTTAAAATTTTTGTTTATTTTTAATAAATTTATTTATTTAGTTTTTGGCTGTGTTGGGTCTTCGTTTCTGTGCGAGGACTTTCTCCAGCTGCGGCAAGCGGGGGCCACTCCTCATCGCAGTGCGCGGGCCTCTCACCATCGCGGCCTCTCCCGTTGCGGAGCACAGGCTCCAGACGCGCAGGCTCAGCAGCTGTGGCTCACGGGCCCAGTTGCTCTGCGGCATGTGGGATCTTCCCAGACCAGGGCTCGAACCCGTGTCCCCTGCATTGGCAGGCAGATTCTCAACCACTGCGCCACCAGGGAAGCCCGAACCCTTCCACTTTGAGGACAGGAATCTTGTTCATCTTGCTCAACTGCATCCCTGATAAATACAGTGCCTAACATGTCACGCAATAAATAGTTCTTGAATGAATGAATGACCACAAGGAAATGAGCAAGAAAGCATTTTAATCAAGTATAAATGTAGTCAGTGCCTTACAGATTTTTTACAATTTCCAGAATACCTTGTTTGTTTTACGATTTATGGAAGTTGGGTGACATGAGAAAAAATAATCAAGGGAGAAATACGTACTTAAGGTGTTAGGTATCTAGGAAAGAGGTACTATAAAGCAAGAAATTCCATTATTTGGTTTCTAGTTGGTTCTGTACATACGTTATTTCCCTCTGAATCCTAGAGGGAGAGCTAGCTCGTTGATTACTGCATCCCTCGTTAGTGACCAGAACACTCCCCGGAAGGTAGCGGATGCACAATAAGTATTCGAGTAATGAAAGAACCAAGCAGGAAACGAGGAATATGCGAATGAACCGACTTGCGCGGACAGGCTGAAGTTCCTCCCCAGGGCAGGAGGCGGCGCCAGTGTTACGCCCACTCGGCCGCCGTCAGCTCTTGGCCCCTCTGGCTGACCGTCCAACACCAGGTTCTGAGCCCGTGCAGGAGCTAGCCAATAGAAAACCGTCTTAGTTATGGGGTCTGGCAGAAGTGTCCAATGAACGTAGTGGGTCTAGGCAAGGGGCGGTGCTAAGAGGAGAGGCGCAAGGGAGCAGTTAGAGGTGGGAGTTGGAGCTGCGGGCCGGGAGGGGGCCGTGGAGCTGCGATGCGGACGGGGCAGCGCCGGTGAACGGAGCTGCCGCCCGACATGAACTCGCTGGAGCAGGCGGAAGGTAGGGTGGGCCGCCTGGGCCGGTTCCGGGCTTCTCCCGGAAGCTGGCGGGGCTCCGGAGGGGCCTGAATCGTGGAAACCTGATCCGGAGAGAGGAGGCCGCGAAGGATGGACTGACGGGGCCCGGAGCTGGGGGCGCGGGGGCTGGCCCAGGGACCAAGGGGCGGCTGTATCCGGCCGGTCGCTGCTTCCGGCGCGCGTGGCCTCAGCCGGCGCTTGTGGGGGGGCGTTGCGTCAGTTCCTCCATTCCCCAAGCTTAGACCAGGTAGCTTCTCGTCCGGGCTGCTTATATTTCTCACTCATTAGCAAACATTTTTATTTCGTGCCTTGTAGTATGCTAACTCACTTTATCTTTTTCTGATAACTGCACGAATTGTATCCCTGATTTCTGCCGTGGTTTCTGGTAACTGCCGGGGTAAGGGAGTGCCTCTTGGTCTCCTTTTCTAAAGTTCAAAAAACGCAACTGAAAGTGATACCCCACCTTGCTCATTCAGAGGGAGTACCTTGGACGCCCCTGTGTTGTGGAACCAGGCGTCGGCGCTCCAGAAGTGCCAGGAAGATCAACTGTAACCTCTTGGGAGGGAGGAAAGGGGAGCGTCTTTGCATATCCACCTGTTAGCCGTATCAGAAGTCCAGACTGAAAGCGTAGCCATTAATTAAATACAAGCGCTGGAAATCGGAATCGGGTAATTGCGTTCAAATTGACTTCGAAGACTTCGGTGTTAGGTAATAACGTTGTTCTGTCTAATAGGGAGTTTTTGGTTCCATCGGAATTAAAACTCGACCTGATTTTGATACTTTATTTGCAACCCCCAAATTTCTAGCTTTTGGCACCGGCTGAGGCTGCTGTTGATTTTCCACATACCATTTTATGACGCTTCTAAAAGTGAATCGGCCAGTTTCCTTATATGTGAAATTGGAATTAAAGAAACCAAATGTATTTGTCAAGTGCTTAAAGCTGTCATAGTAAAGAAGTAAACAGTGCAGTGATACATGTAAGTTGGTGTGCAAGACCTGAAGCACAGTACCTAAAATTCATCTTAATAGATTCAAACTAGTAAGAGTAGCTAATTAGAAAATTGAAATCTTTTTACCTAGATCTCAAGGCTTTCGAGAGGAGACTTACTGAATATATTCATTGTTTGCAACCTGCCACTGGACGTTGGAGAAGTAAGTGCCTGGGTGTTTTTTAAGGGAAAATAAACTTAAAATTGATACTTTTATTCCTGCCTAGCAATGATCTGCTTCTCTGTAAAACTTTTGTTTTACAAATGCTTGCAAATCTTTATTAAACCACAAGATTCCCTTTCATTTGGACAGTTTTACATTTATTTAACATTGTAAATAATGGCATTATAAAGAAACTTTAAGAAAGTGATAACCCTAAGAGAATAGTCTTATTTTGTGTGGTTGAATTTTTATTTTTACATTAAAATACATACACTTTTAAACAAATATTACAAATCTTATAACCAGCACACGTAATAAAAATTTCAGTAGTCTGTTTAGCAGTTTTACAATTTTGCCTACGAACTATTGAAATAAAGTTTGTTAAGGAAAATGATATTCAACGAGTGCTGTAAAATATGATTTGAAAGTATTGTGGTTACTGCCCCATGGAAATATATAGGAAATGCAGATGAATATACAAGTGATGACCTCAATAAGCAAAATACTTTGCTAATTTATGTTGGGACGGTCTTAATTTCTTGGCTGTTCCTTGCTGAAATTTAATTTCTGCCAAGAAGGAAGTACAGCAGCACATGTTGAGGACATACTTTATTTTGAAGTATAATTCACTTTGTGGGACCAAACTGAAGAGCCCTATTGAAGTTAAGGGTCTTCTCCTATGTCGAGATTTTTTGTGTAATTTTTATTAAATCTATTTGCAAAGTTTTAGTCATATGCTACAGGAATTCTGATTGGTTAGAATTCACAAGTAATGATTTTTCTCAGGTTCTCCAGTTTACCTAGGAATTACCCCCAAAACCTTGTTTCACTGTTACTTGAGAATCTTTTAAAATGTATATGATGCTTTTCTATCTTACAAAGTGTAATGAACACACTTTTTCTCTGATTCACGGTCTAAGTGCTTATATACAAATGCCATTAGCTTGTTCAGTGAACCAAAGTATGTGTATGAGGTCCCTTCTGGTGGGTTTGATTTTGCTTTTGCTTCATTTAAAAAAAAAAGAAAAATCTGTATACTTTAGCGTGTTTCTTATTGGAAATGTAGAATTATAAGAAATTGAGTTTAATCTGTTCTGAGCTGAGAACATAAGTTTGAAATTTTGAGTATTATTAAATACCTAAAATGAGATTGTTTTTCTATGGTTTGTCTCTTCTAAAAGTATATCACCACGAATTCTAAATAAAGTTTTACTATATTTATGTTGCACTTTGCAGCTTGATCTCTACATTTTAAAAATGTATGCATCCCAACTGAAAGATAGTAACTGATTGGTCTCCAGAATATTAACTAGGTCTTGGTGCCCCTTTATTATTTTTTAGTAATACCATATATTCTTTTTTTTTTTTTTAAATAGGATTTTTTTTTTTTTTGGCTGTGTTGGGTCTTCGTTTCTGTATGAGGGCTTTCTCTAGTTGCGGCAAGCCGGGGCCAGTCTTCATCGTGGTGCGTGGGCCTCTCACTATCGCGGCCTCTCTTGTTGAGGAGCACAGGCTCCAGATGCGCAGGCTCAGTAGTTGTGGCTCACGGGCGTAGTAGCTCCGCGGCATGTGGGATCTTCCCAGACCAGGGCTTGAACCCGTGTCCCGTGCATTGGCAGGCAGATTCTCAACCACTGCGCCACCAGGGAAGCCCTACCATATATTCTTAAGTTTTACTTATGACCTATATAGAATTTCTAAAATAATTCTAGCTTAGTGGGGAGAAAGAAACTTTTTTGAACTTCTACTGTCAATAATTTCTACCCCAGCCTTCCTTAAGTCCCTTAAAGAAAATCTGATACTGATTGGTGTGCGCCACATTTCCTGAGATTGACCTTTGTTTAATTCAACGACAAGCAGTTGTCTGCAAGGCAAAAGTCTTTAGTCCAAATTCTCAGTGCATTCATGAAAGAGTCTTTGTTTGGTTTGTTTACATTTAAAAAATGAGGTTTTTGGGGTGGTTTGGGGGGGGTTGTTTTTTGTTTTGAATTCATTAGATCTGTAACATCAATGTAAAGCACATTGAAAGTTACATAAGAAAATCTTACATTAAAGTTTTACCATCTTGGTTCTTACTGCTTTTAATTTCATTAATCTTCAGAAATTCTGACTAAAGTAATAAGGGGGACTGTACCCTCCTCAGTTACTAAGGTTCACATTGTTTCAGAGAATTCCTCAAGGTCATACGTCAAGTCTCCTAAGTCCTGAGTGGAGTACATTTTCCATTTAATGAAGTGCTGCATCCTTTGGCTGTCATTTATTAAGAACTGGTGGTAGTATCATATTAATAGCTTATTTCGTTACTAATTTCGTGTTTATCTTTCATCAGTGCTTCTTATAGTGGTATCTGTCTGTACAGCTACTGGTGCCTGGAACTGGTTAATAGATCCCGAGACGCAAAAGGTAGAAGTTTTGATTTAAAATCTTTCACAGATTGAGACAGTGGATATAGCAGTGCTTTGTTCTTTGTAAAGTATTAATCAAATGCTACCTATTAGTACTAGTAGTGATATTAATCATTGTATTAAAAATACGCCTTATCTTAATTTGCTTGAGAAAAACTTTGGCTGGCTGCTGTGGGTTAAGTATCTTTGCAGAGAAAAAAGCCTAAGAAATACTACCTCACTTATATTACTTCTCATTCATTTCTGAACTTGTGTACAGTTTTTACATATCTCATTTTTACATATTTCAGTGTAAACATTGTCTTTGTTCTGTTTTGTTCATTTAGTGTCATCAGTGCCAGCTTTTAAAAATTATAAAACAACATTTTCTTCTATGAGTTATCTTTGTTAATTCCTTTCCTCATCTCATAAAGCATTTGAGACAACCTTGCAGGAGACATTATGATAAAATAGCAAATGTAAATGTAATAAACAGTCAAGACCAGTAAAAACAGAGTATGAGGTCAAAACCAGGAAGGAAACCAGGTCACTGATATCATAGGCCCTGTGGGCCAGCAGAATTGCCAGGGTTGAGTTTTAAATTAGTCTCTAAAGTCACAGCTAGTTCCATGGTTTTCATTATCTGTGAGAACACATTTGTAAGTTCTTTAAGCTAGCAAAGCTTTTCTTTCTCAGCATTAATCTTTTTTAAAAAAAAATTCTGCCTGAAGTTTAATATAAGAAACACTGAGAGATCTCCCACTGGGCACTGTCTAAGAATATTCCTGTACCAAATGCAATAACAGATTTCATAATGTTATTTCTTGAAGCATCCTTTGCTGAAAGCTGGTAGCATGTTTCTCAAATTTCTATCTCTTTCTACCAACTTGTGCCTTAATTTCAAACTTGGGCTTTTTTATTAGAGAAGTAGTCGTCTTCAATTTTTCAGTGAAGTTTTTTTCCCCCAGTTCAGGTAATTTAGGTAGTAATGGTGTTGTAGTTTTCACAAATTTAACCCTACTTCCCCTTGTAAACTGTAATTAGGTATACTACTTCCAGTAGCTTTATTTACAACCTTTTGGGTTATGCAAAAGAAAAACCTAATAATAAGGCTTTTGTCAGCAGTCTAAATGGCAGTTCAGACAGCCAGGGGGTTATTTACCATGTAGTCTCCCTGACTGTACCCACTGAGGTGGAGATACAAAAGAATAGGAAGCAGGGGAGGTTGGTGGTGGGATTGCATGTTAATAGAGGGGTTTCTATGATGGATAGGAAACTCTCCTGTATGTTCATTTATAAAACTCTGATCTTAAGGCTGCGCTTGGTACTCATCTTTAGGGGAAGAGTGAAGGAGGCTGACAAGAAGATTAAAAAAGGTCTATCTTGGGAAATGAATCTGACTTCTAATTGTGAAAAATATAAGCTGATTTCAGCTAGTTGAGATCTTAATAAAACACAGAATTAAATGTAATTTGAAATGGGCCCAAAACTCTGTAGTTAATATAATTTTCTAAATTAGGTGAGAATATAACTATTAGCTTAAGGGTAGGCTCTTTATATTTCACTATTTAATAACCTCAAACCTGACAAGAGTTTTGAATAGCAATTGTCTGTAAGAGGACTTGCAAACTCAAAAGCCAGTGGCTAGCTGGAAGAACACAAGGAGAGAAGGAATATGGCAAACTGGAAAGTACACGAATGCCTGAACTAAAGGAGGAAAGTGTTACCTGGATGCAGTTGATTGTTGCCATGGAGGAAGGAAGGCTGTTACTGACTGGTCTAATTAAAATTGAAACTCTGTATGTGCTGATCTTGTACAGGGCACATAAAACATAGGCACATAATTCCTGTGGGAATTAAACTGTCCTCAAAGGTTTAAGAAGACATTACTCTGGAATATTAAACTTTCTTCAGGATCTCGTCCTTCTGGGAGCTTCTTCCTTCCTGATGTTTTCAACCTGTCAGCTCTTCATTTGACAGATTTATTTAACCAGTACCATGCTAGGCCAGTGTTCTTCGTAAGTTTAGTTCTCTGTCTTGAAACAGGTACACATATCTTATGAGAGTGGAGCGCAGATGCCCTCAGCTTGGTTCTGTTGCTCCCATTTAGTTTCTAGTCCATTCCATTTCTTTTTCTAGACTCTAAATACTTGTCTTCTCAGTCCACATTCCGACTCCCCAGTAGTCTGGCTTCAGTGCCTACTCTTGTTCCAATCCTGGATCCTGTACCCTTGTCCCTCTACCTACTCTTGGAATTATGTATGCTTCTGTTTTCTACTGTCAACTGATTATTCTCCGATCTTAAATTAGCCCTTTGTTTCTCTTGAACTCTAGTTTTTTATGGATAGCTACTAATCATTTTCCCCTGCTGGGTTGTTCTGTGGCCATCTAAATCTAGTAGCTTCAAAACCAAACTCATGTTTTGCCTCTTTCAAAGAGAAAGGGAGATGCTGGAACTGACTCTTACAAGATATGTAGGAGCTAGCCAGGTGAAGAGGAGAAAAGGAAAATGGTAGCATAAGTGTGCAAGTGTGGCAGGAGATGATTAGACTGAGACCAGGTTATGAACGGCAGAGTTTGCTCACCTCTGCTTTTTAACAGGGAAGATAACCAGATCACGTCTGACTTGTGTTTTCATTGAGAATCAGAGGCCTCATCTTCATTCATTCAACAATATTTGTTGAGCACCTATATTTGCCAAGTGCTGTTTCAGGTGTTGGGAGAATAATGATGCCCACAACAGTGTCCCTTTTCTCGTGGAACTTGTAGTCTTCTGCTTTTTAAATTACTTCTCACTAGGAAGGGTTCAGTAAATATTTTTGGTAAGGTGTTTTTTTATTATAGGAGTAAATTCTTAATGGTTGAAGCATTTGGAATGAATGGAGGGAATATTGCTACATTGTCTTGCTACACTGAAGATATAAAACATACATTATTTTAATTTTCATAGTATAGCAATATGGAGAACTAGGATTTTTGGAAGTGTCCAGATTCTCATACTTTATCTGTTTTGTTTTGTTTTGTTTTGTTTTGGTGGGGGGCCGTGCCACGCGGCTTGCGGGATCTCAGTTCCCTGACTAGGGATTGAACCCAGGCCACAGGAGTGAGAGCCCAGAATCCTAACCACTAGGCCACCAGGGAACTTTCCAAATTCTCATATTTTAGATAATTAAATGTTATATACATTCATGCACAAGTGGGGAGGTAGGAATCAGTATTGTTCTAAGATTTTTAACATTTTTATATTTCCAACTCTTCTTTTACAGGTGTCCTTCTTCACATCATTATGGAACCATCCATTTTTCACCATTAGCTGTATCACTCTAATAGGCTTGTTCTTTGCTGGAATACACAAGAGAGTAGTTGCACCGTCAATGTATCCTTTACCATGAATTGAGTTTTATTCTCTGAACTAAATTAAACCACCTTCTCAATCTCTAGGTGTTTTTAAAAGCTTACTCTTCAAATATAAATTTTCCTTTGACCACATTTATTCAGTATAGCTGCTCGATGTCGAACTGTATTAGCAGAGTACAACATGTCTTGTGATGATGTAAGTATTTTCATTAGAAAACTGTAGACACATGTGAAAGGACTGAAGTGTTTTGGCTTAAGTAAAACAAACATTTTATTAACAATAAATTGTCTCCATGGAATTAATAGGGGGGATATTCGTTGTACAATTGATCCTAAGACACTTTTTTTTTTACGTTGTAACATCTCTGAAGATTGACATGCATCTAATAATCAATGGTGTCTTACAATTAAATTGGTAGAGTTGAGAGTTTAATCTTTCTTAATGACATAAAGTCATGATCCATCTTCTAATTGAAGCTATCTTAGATTCAAAGAAATACAGTGGTCATTATTGGCCAAAAATGGCTCAGTGGGAGTTGGTTTTGTAAACTACTGTTAAGTATCTCACACTGTTCCATATGTAGGATTTTAAATAGAGTCATAGATTAATTGACAGACTGTGGACATATGAACGTACCGTATTTTTAAAAGTTGATCACATATCAGTATAAGAATATCTCACAATTTTGATTTATTTATAAAAGCATTTTTACCTTCAACTTAAAAAACTATTAAGTAATACCTACCCAGTATAGAAAACTAGAATAAAAAGCCAAAAAAAGTATTAGGGCAGGAAGACAACTGGATCAATGGAAGAGAATAAAGATTAAACACTTAGATTTTTTAAAAATTAGAAGATAAGGGTAGTCTTTCAAGTCAAAAGGGAAGAAATAGGCTATTTATAGTATTGAGACAGTTGGCTCTTCATTTGGAAAAAGATGAATTTAGATCTCTACCTCACATCAATTAAAAAAACTAAATTCCAGGTAAAGTCTTAAATAGATTTAAAAAGACATATACATCCCACCATAAAAGCATTAGAAGAAAATACAGAAGAATATGTGTATAACCTTGGGATAGGAAAACATCTTCTTAAGTCACGAAACAGAAATGCCATAATGGAAGAAGTTGGATACATTTAATTGCACCAACATTTGAAGATTTTGTACAGCAGAAGACAAGACGTTAAGCAGTAATTAGAAGAAATCATTTGTAAGGTACCTAATAGATAGAGGGTAGTATCCAGAATGTTTGAAGACCTATTAAAAATCAATAATAAAAAGACAAATAGTACATTTTTAAAATGGAAAAGGTAAGTTGTATCACAGAAATGGAAATACAAATGGCCAATAAACATGTAAAGACTGGAGAGCCTCATTTTGTAATCAGGGAAATGCAAAGTAAAACAGTTCATTTGTATTACCTGTCAGATTAGTAAAGATTAAATAACTCCAGTATTGTGGTGAAATGATCCAGCCATACACTGCTTGTTGGGAATATACATTGATGCAACCATTTTGAAGGGCAATTTTCATCGTTCATATAAAATGTAATATGTGCATATCTCATGACCTAACTATTCTACTTTTCCCCAACTACCCTGGTTGGGGGGACCATCACACATGTACGCAAGGAGGCAAGTACAAGATTGTTCATTGTAATATCCTTAGCAGTAGTGAAAAAAATGGAAATAATTTTTGTTTCTCAACAGAAATTTTGTTTCTCAACAGTGGTAAAATAGGGTGTGGTAAAGCCACATCATAGGTAATCAGAAGTAAATCTATAAGTATGGACATGGAAGTATCTCGAAGACATACTGTTAGGAGCAAAAAGTAAACTATCAAACAATATGGTCAGTTTGGTACCTTTTTTTTTTTTAAGTTTTAATTATGTAAATTTCCAAACATAAAAAAGCAAAGAGAAGAGCTAAATGAACTTCCTGTGTATCATCGGTCAGTGTCAACAATAAATCAACTCATGGCCATTTTTTTTTTTTTTAAATCTTTATTGCAGTATAATTGCTTCACAATACTGTGTTAGTTTCTGTTACACAGCAAAGCGAATCAGCCATGTGCATATACATGCCCCCATATCCCCTCCCTCTTGGGCCTCTCTCCCCTCCTCCCTATCCCACCCCTCTAGGTCATCGCAAAGCCCCGAGCTGATTCCCTGTGCTATGCTGCTGCTTCCCACCAGCCAGCTATTTTACATTCGGTCGTGTATATATGTCGACGCTACTCTCACTTCACCCCAGCTTCGCCCTCCCACCCCTTGTCCTCAAGTCCATTTTCTATGTCTATCTCTTTTTTTTTTTTTTAATTTACTTTTGTTTTATTTATTTTGACTGCATTGGGTTTTTGTTGCTGCGCGCGGGCTTTCTCTAGGTGCAGTGAGTGGGTGCTACTCTTCCTTGCGGTGCGTGGGCTTCTCATTGTGGTGGCTTCTCGTTGCAGAGCACAGGTCTAGGCGCGCAGGCTTCAGTAGTGGTGTATGGGCTCAGTAGTTGTGGCTCATGGCCTCTAGAGTGCAGGCTCAGTAGTTGTGGTGCGCGGGCTTAGTTGCTCTGTGGCATGTGGGATCTCCCCAGACCAGGGCCCGAACCCGTGTCCCCTGCATTGGCAGGTGGATTCTTAACCACTGCGCCATCAGGGAAGCCCCCTATGTCTACCTCTATTCCTGCCCTGCCTTTTTTTTTTTCCTAAGTTAATTTTTTTTTTTAAATGGTGCTTTATTTTCATAAATAGAAGGTGAAGTAATTACCATTTCAAATAGTTAGGTTTGAATATTTCCTATTTTGGTGCTTTTCTCTTCCCTGAAATGCATTCAAAGCCTTGGTTTTTTTTGTTTGTTTTTTTGAATTTAATTTATTTTTTTATACAGCTGGTTCTTATTAGTCATCCATTTTATACACATCAGTGTATATATGTCAGTCCCAATCTCCCGATTCATCACACCACCACCCCCACCTGCTGCTGCTTTCCCCCCTTGGTGTCCATAGGTTTGTTCGCTACATCTGTGTCTCAATTTCTGCCCTGCAAACCGGTTCATCTGTACCATTTTTCTAGGTTCCACATATGTGCGTTTATTCCTGCCCTGCAACTAGGTTCATCAGTACAGTTTTTTTTTTTTTTTTTTTTAGATTCCATATATATGCGTTAGTTTATGATATTTGTTTTTCTGTTTCTGACTGACTGCACTCTGTATGACAGACTCTGGGTCCATCCATCTCACTACAAATAACTCAATTTCGTTTCTTTTTATGGCTGAGTAATATTCCATTGTATATATGCGCCACATCTTTATCCATTCATTTGTCGATGGACATTTAGGTTGCTTCCATGCCCTGGCTATTGTAAATAGTGCTGCAGTGAACATTGTGGTACATGTCTCTTTTTGAGTCATGGTTTTCTCAGGGTATATGCCCAGTAGTGGGATCGCTGGGTCATATGGTAGTTCTATTTTTAGTTTTTTAAGGAACCTCGATACTGTTTTCCATAGTGGTTGTATCAATTTACATTCCTACCAACAGTGCAGGAGGGTTCCCTTTTCACCACACCCTTTCCAGCTTTTATTGTTTCTAGATTTTTTGATAATGGCCATTCTGGATAGAATGCCCAGAGATAAACCCATGCACAGATGGGCACCTAGTTTATGACAAAGAAGGCAAGAACATACAGTGGAGAAAAGACAGCCTCTTCAATAAGTGGTGCTGGGAAAACTGGACAGCTACATGTAAAAGAATGAAATTAGAACACTCCCTAACAGCATACACAAAAATAAACTCCAAATGGATTAAGGACTTAAATGTAAGACCAGACACTATAAAACTCCTAGAGGAAAACATAGGAAAAACACTCGGACATAAACCACAGCAAGATCTTTTTTGACCCACCTCCTAGAGTAACGGAAATAAAAACAAAAATAAACAAACGGGACTTAATTAAACTTAAAAGCTTTTGCACAGCAAAGGAAACCATGAACGAGACAAAAAGACAACCCTCAGAATGGGAGAAAATATTTGCAAATGAAACAACAGACAAAGGATTAATCTCCAAAATACACGAACAGCTCAATATCAAAAAACCAAACAATCCAGTTAAAAAATGGCAGAAGACCTAAATAGACATTTCACCAAGGAAGACACACAGATGGCCAAGAGACACATGAAAAGATGCTCAACATCACTAATTACTAGAGAAATGCAAATCAAAACTGCAATGAGGTATCACCTCATGGCCATTCTTATTTCATGTGTACCCCTGCCCACCTTCCCTGTCATCAGGTTATTTAAAAACAAATCCCAAGTGATGTATTTTACCCTCAATCAGCATGATAGAAGCACCAAATTTTTATTCATATATGTGAATGTAAATCCATAGAAAACAATCTGGAAGAATTCATGCTAAAACTGGTTTCTTCTGTAAGAGGGCTAGTATTTGAGGTGAATGGAAAGGATGACTTTAAGCTCATCTTGTTTGAACTTTTTATAATGAGATTACATTAATGTCTTATGTAATTTAAAATAGATTTAAAGTGGATTAAAACCATGATATTTTTATACAGTGGAATACTATACATTCTATATTGTAATAGCAGTATAAAAAGGTACAAGCTGCTGAAACATAGTAATGTTGATGAATTTCAGAAACACGTTGAGTGAAGTAGATGAAAAAGAACACGCTGTGTGATTCCATTTACTTAAAGATCAGAGAGAGACAGATTAATCTGTGGTAAGCAGTTATGTAGGGAGTGGGGGGTACCATTGACCTTGGAGAGGAGCATGGAGAAACTTTCTGAGTGGTGGTGATGTTCTGTAGCTTGATCTGGGTGGTGGCGACGTGGGTATATACGTTTGTCAAAAGTCAGAAAACTGTACACAAGATTTGAGCATTTTATTGTGCATGAATTATACCTCAGTAAAACAGTAGAAAAATTAGTATCAAAGTTCTACCAAGATATCAAGGAGTTAACCAAAAACAAAGTGAAAGTGAGAATTGAGAGGGAGCCAGAATCCTGACAACACTTGACCTGAGGATAATAAAGTGTGTTTCTGAAAGCCACCTAGAATTTTACCAACCAAAGATAATCACCATGTTTTATATTTTATTGTGTATTCTCATTTACTTTTATAAAGGAAAGATGTTATAGTCAAGTTTATAAAGAACCATTAAAAAAATAAAAAGATGTTACGAATTTTTCAAACCAGCTTCTTTGACCCAACATTAGGATTTAAGAGCCACCATATACTGAAGGTTAACTGTGTGAAAGGTCCCAGACCTGTTTTTTTATCTGCATGATCTCAAGATCTTCCATTTTGTTTAATTACATACTGTCCCACTTTATGGACGCATCATAATTTAATCCCCTATGTCCACACTTTGCATGTTATATATGTTGTGCATTTTTCACTAGAACTTAAGCTCTGTGAGGACAAGGAACTTTGTCTAATTCATTACTGGGTCCCTAGCATCTCACAACGTCTGGCACATTAATGGGCACTCAGTAAATACTGAATTAATAGCACCTTAGATGTACATCTTTATCCTTGCATCTAGTTTCCTTCAGATAAATTCCTAGAAGTGGAATTGTTTGGATTATATGGTATATGCTTTTTTTTTTTTGATAAATATGACAGCCCTATAGAAGAGTTGTATCCACATACACTGAATACCAGCAGTGTATGGGTGTCTATTGCTCCAACCATTGGTTTACATTTTAACTTGAGGAAATTAAAGTTTTAATGTTAGAAAAAGGGAAAAATTTTTGTTCAAATACATAGTTTTATTTATGTTTTATGGACTTCATTTGGTAAGGGGCATAAATTAGTCTATATAAGTCGGGATTTTATTTTATCCACTGGCTTGGTTGGCTGATTTTCTGGTAGCCAGTGAGTAGGGAATTCATCAAATAAAGATTTTATGTGTGTGTTTTAAAGTACTAAAGATTTTAGGAGAAAGTTCCATACAAAGAACACTTTGAAAATATAATTATTAATTGCTTAATCTTGACTAAATATAGGGGGGTGTTCTAATGCCCTTTAAGGTCTCTAGATAAGTGGTGGTGTTCTTAATAGAACTATATATTTTTAAACTTTTTTTTTTTTTTCATTTTTACAGACAGGAAAACTAATTTTGAAACCTAGGCCTCATGTTCAATGACAATCTGCACTCATTGTTATGGGACTTAAAACAACCTTTCTTCAGAAAGTGATACAGCAAAAAGCCATAAAGGATTGCTTTTACAGTTGGATATGTGAACGTCATAGCAACAACTGACAAGAAATGTGCAATATTTACCCAGATTATCTTCATGATGATGACTCGTGTAATCAGTGCTTCGGTACCTTTGATTATTTGTGTTTCAGTATTAGTGTCACTTTAGTACTTCAGATCCTGCAAAGATTTTTGCAGATGAAGTATGTATGTATGTTGCTAAGTTAAACTTAGAAACAGAACCTCATCCAGTTTTTATAATGTATTTTTGTAAACTACTGTAAATAGCAAATCAGCGCCAGTGTTAAAAAGGAAACGTTATGTGGACTTTGTTCTCCTGCACCAGTGTTTCAGGAACATCTGCTTGCCATCTCCACAGCTCTTTAAAACCAGCTATTACGTATAGCTGCGCCTTTCACTCTTACACTCCTCTCTTTTAATCATAATGCAGGAAGAACATCGGATTGAGCTTAGACTAAGGAAAATTCATCTCCATTATGTTGTAAGAAATTATAGGTGTTTTGAGAAACAGTTTTTGTTAAACTAGATAATGAACTTCAGCCACTATTGTGATATTTTCCAGTTCATTGTTTTCATTTAATGCTAAATATACTTTATATTTTTTTAATGATTTTAAGAACACTCCAAAGGCTTCTGAATAGACAAGTCTAGTTATAAATTATGTATTGTCTGGGGAATTTGATAGTCATTGTTTTAGATAATGGGATTTTATGCTGTGGTAGACATGCTGTTACACTAGTATTGTGCAGGTGTGATTGATCAGCCACACCATCACAGGGATAACTTGGGAGCAGTGCCACAAACTAGAGTCTACAGTTCTCACTGTTTAGAGAGAGTTAATGACATACTGTGTATGCATATTAGCCACATGTACTATAACAGCCCTTAAAATTAAACTATTGGGATTGCTGTAAATATTTTAAAGAACTGGAGGTGCCTTTTACCTGTTTATTAGAAGATTTTGAAAGGTTTAAATTATTTCACGAGCAATCTTTTAAATTTCATTTAACATAAGGCTGAAAATTCAAAAACAGGACAAAAAAACTTTTTAACAAGGCTGCCGTTTATCTTAAATGTGTTCATCTGGGCTTTCACGTGTGTAAAATTTCATTCTTTGGACTGCAGCAATAAACCCCTCTGCTCCTACGAAGTTTTAAGAGGGTATTCCATATATTCTGCATTGTTTTATTTCCTGTAAATTTTGTAGGTAAATATGTGCATAAAAATAAATACTTTATATATACTTAGTGATTGGGCTTTTTCCTTGGTTTATTTTAAGTCTGTAACTGAAAAAAATTTTAAACCTACTGTGTGTGTCAGGTACAGGCTAACATAAAATGAGTCAGATACAGGCTGAGTAAAATGAGATACTTTAACTGTGTGTCCAGTAGAGCAAATTTCAAGTAGCAATTGAAGGTACCCAGTTTATTAGGCTGTGAATACTTAAAATATTTCTTTTTTAAAAAAAATATTTATTTATTTATTTCGCTGCGCCAGGTCTTAGTTGTGGTGTGTGGGATCTTCATTGTGGCATGCGGGATCTTTCAGTTGCAGCATGTGGGGTCTAGTTCCCTGACCAGGGATTGAACCTGGGCCCGCCCCTGCGTTGGGAGTGCGGAGTCCCAACCGCTGGACCACCAGGGAAGTCCCCTTTTAATATTTCTTATTCATCATTGTCTGATAATATTTGGTGTTTAATTAGGAAATGCAGGTTTTCTCAAAAATTAAGCTCTACAAACCTGGATCACTAGTTTCCTCCAAGAGTACAAAGCTGAAGAGGGATTTTATGTGTCCTAAATCCTTTTTGGAATCATCAGCTACTTTGTGTATTTAACAAAATCCTTGAATCTTTTCCCCTAGAAAAATATGTCTGTGTATGTACATATACTGTGCAGGTACTTGGAGAGGTTTTCAAGGATTTCCTGATGCCAGGCTACTTGGAATCCATTGGCTCCAAGAAGGAAACTTGTTACAGTTCCAAAGATTTTTCATACCTTTACTTCTTTTTTTTTTTTTTTTTAAAGTGATTTTTGATTCTTTTTTTTTTTTTTTTAATTATTTATTTATTTATTTTATTTATGGCTGTGTTGGGTCTTCGTTTCTGTGCGAGGGCTTTCTCCAGTTGCGGCAAGTGGGGACCACTCTTCATCGCGGTGCGCAGGCCTCTCATTATCGCAGCCTCTCTTGTTGTGGAGCGCAGGCTCCAGACGCGCAGGCTCAGTAATTGTGGCTCACGGGCCTAGTTGCTCCGCGGCATGTGGGATCTTCCCAGACCAGGGCTCGAACCCGTGTCCCCTGCATTGACAGGCAGATTCTCAACCACTGCGCCACCAGGGAGCCCCATACCTTTACTTCTAACAGAACAATTCATTTTCCAAAAAAGTCTTTGCTCTGGTTGAAATGGCCCAGGGATCCTTGCCAGGTTAGCCTCTCATCACCAGCACCCTCACTCTCTCATACGCTCTTCCACACTGTTAGGAAATGACTGTTGAGTCTAGTCCTCTAACTTTACAGGTGGGGAAGACAGTCTTAGATTTTCAAAGTGACTTTACTCTACGTCCCCATGGCTTATTGAAGACAACCAACATCAAGCCTCTTGACTCCGATTGAAAGGATGTTTATGTGTGTGTGTTGAACTTAAGTCATGAGCCATTATAATGGTATGGTTAAGAATGTAGACTCTTAAGCCAAACTGGATTCTAATCTCAGATCTACTACTTGCTAGTTTTGTAACCTTAGTCAAATTAGTAACCTTAGTTTTTTCATTTATAAAATGGGTATAATGCCAATCTCCTCAGTAGAGGAAGATAATGTATAGGATATAGGTATATCGCCAGTCATCTTATATGGAGTATTAAATTGTTAATTCATGGAGAGCACTTAAACAGTGCTTGGCTACAGAGTCAATGCTCAGTAAATCTAGTTGTTAAACCAAATATTAAAAGTAAAAAAAGGAACAAAACAAAAAACCTCATTGTTACAACTTTACCTAATATCAACCTCTCAGTTGAGATAGCCAGGAGGAAGTTGTGCTTATCTTTTGAATCAAGCAAACTCTTGAATACTGGATTAAATACAAAGAGAAAGGCTATTTGGCCTCGAATGATGTAAGAAACCAAAAATGGTTCTAGGTGTTTTCTCAAGCAGCTTCACTGAAAACATTAAGGCTGTGACTGCCTGCTGGTGCTGCTTTTTGAGTGGCTCTTTTCTCCTTTAGAACTGGACTCTTGATGGGCATTTTGTAGAGACTTGAGTCTCTACATCCTTCTGGCTGACAGATGCTCTGCCTTCATCAGCAACTAAAGTGGCTCTATCATTTCCTCTCCTGTTGAAACCAAAGAAACTTGAGTCTCATTCTTTTTCCAGACTAAACTTTCTCTATGCTTTACATTAGGTAAGTATAATTTCTATCTTTTTCTACTAAAAATAGGTGTACCTTGTCTGTATCATAGAACACAAAACATTTTTTAAATTGACGTTTTTAGTGAATGTGTGCTATGCAAGTCTGATTGTGTGAGAGACAAAAAAAAGTAAAAGGATATCCATTACCTGAAAGTTTTAGGTGTGCTCTTTCATCTCCTTTGTACACTGCCCTTTAAGTGGCAAGTGCTTTGTCGGGTATTTGTGTGAGGAAGAATTTTTGCACTCTCAGAACTTGTTGTCTGGGGGGAATACAGACCAGTGATTGAGCAGTTACCACGTGGTTTAAGTGCTATGCGGTAAAAGTGTGGGATGCTATAGGAGCCCAGAGGAAGTGGGCCAGCCCAGACACAGCTTGACAGAGGTTATTTCCTTCTGATCTGAAGGGTCAGTCGTGGGGGTTAGGGGTGGGGCAGAGACAGTTCTTGAACTTGCCTGGTGGCGAGGAGTTGGAGAGGAATTGTGGCAAGAGCTGAGGCTGGAAGTAAGTAGGCATCTGGGGTTGGGAGTCTCGTGAGGGTAGTGGCAAGCCACCGAAGTGTTTTGGTAGGGAAGTGACTTAACTGGATTTGCATTTTATGATCATGACTGCTACTGTGTGGACTGAAGGGCCATGCCCTGGAGGGCAGTTGGGAACTGCTGCTATATAGTCCAGGTGAGAGATGAGGGCTCCTGAACCAGAGAAGTAAGAGCTTTTAGTAGTCAAATGAGTGGGACTTTGTGGGAGGCCAAGAGAGGGAGCAGCTGAGCATAACGTCTACCACTTTTTCCATCCTGGGTTACCTGTTACAGAAATAAAGTTTCGATGATCACCAATGATTGGGAACTATTTTATCTTCTTAGAGAGTCCCTATGCTCCAAAGCATATTAAAAGCTCCAAGTGGTCCTGCAGTAGAGAAACCTGTTTCCCTGACATTCTGTGAAATGCCTGTTAACGTTCACTGTGGATATTTGGATATTTGTCATGATATTTGTCTACCAAGCTTTTTTTGAATGCCCTTGCTAGGTGTGGGGAATGCCAGCTGAATGAGTCCAGTCTCTCCGAAGACAACCCAGAAAACTTCCCTCCTTTGCATTTGGGACGAGGGTGAGGCCGTAAAGATAAGTTTCTGTTGCAGAGTACGTAGTAGTGCTCAGTGGTAGTGGCACCGGTTTCCTCATCAGGCCAGTTTGATGGCATGGGTCTGGGCATTTTTTTCTAAAAGTTTAGCCTTGAACTGGTCTCTCCAGACCTCCCCAAAATCCTGTGAGGTACCCAGTACCCTTTCGATAGTCTGTCTTCTGTTTAATCAGCCAAAGTCAGCTTCTCTTTCTTGCCAATAAGACCCTGACTTACAGAATATTACACGGAAGAAGTGTTCCAAAGAGCATGCTTTGAGGAGAGTTGGCCCGTCCCTGTAAGGGACTAGGGAGCTGCTTCAAAGCAAGCGTGATGTCATCTGCCAGGTAAGGGGTCTCTGGGCCATGTGTAGTGGAAGAGTCCAGCCTGGCAGATTGACTTGGGTCGTAGTCCTGGTTCCTCCATTAACCACTTAGGCAGGTGACTTATTCTTAAAGTCCCTATATTCTGAGTCCTTGTCATCCGTGTATCTTTAGTACCCTAGAGCACCTGGCATTTGGAAGGTGCTCAGTTACTGTTGGTTGAATGAATGAATGAACCTTAACTTTGGTATTTAAATTTTGTACATAATTACACTAAGTCATAAGTTTTCTTACGTAATGTATTTAGTTTTATGGGGAGGTTCTTAAGATAGAAGGCTAAATGCTAAGATTTGTAAGGTAAATAACAGTAGGGAAACTAAAATAACTAAGTCTATTATAACTTCATTAAGTAAATCAAAAGATAAATACTGTATATCCTTGCTAGAAGTTGCTTTTTTTAAAAAAATTAATTTTTGTTTTTGGCTGCTTTGGGTCTTCGATGCTGCGTGCGGGCTTTCTCTAGTTGCTGCGAGCGGGAGCTACTCTTCGTTGCGGTGTGCGGGCTACTCATTGCGGTGGCTTCTCTTGTTGCAGAGCACGGGCTGTAGGCACACGAGCTTCAGTAGTTGTAGCACGTGGGCTCAGTAGTTGTGGCTCGAGGGCTCTAGAGCGCAGGCTCAGTAGTTGTGGTGCATGGGCTTAGTTGCTCCACGGCATGTGGGATCTTTCCCGACCAGGGCTCGAACCCGTGTCCCCTGCATTGGCAGGTGGATTCTTAACCATTGCGCCACCAGGGAAGCCCCTAAAACAATAATTTCATACCATCAAATATTCAGCTCATACTTCCCCAATC
Organism: Eschrichtius robustus; assembly: GCF_028021215.1. Lineage (NCBI taxonomy): Eukaryota > Metazoa > Chordata > Mammalia > Artiodactyla > Eschrichtiidae > Eschrichtius > Eschrichtius robustus. Next base: position 34,675,536 of record NC_090842.1, on the reverse strand, counting down.
GCCTCATAAGTGTCTCTTTTAGAGTTGGTTTGTCTGAATCAAGAATCAGATAAAGTAAATTTAAATAGCAACAGTTTGGAAAAAAAAAAACAAACTAGGGTCTGGGCCTGGGTTTCTGAAATTATATCTGATTACATTTGTGAACTCATGCATATATAGAATACTTTTTCAATAAATAAAGTGACTCCAGTTAAGAGCTTCCACAGTAAACAACATTATCACAGTGAACGCCACTGCTCTCTCTTCATGTATTAACAACTTCAAAGGAAATGGGGAACCCAGTACTCAGGTCACAATGAAAGTCCAGTATGACTGCTGTACGGCATCCTTAGAGAATTCCCAGTCCAGATAAGGGCAGGAGGAAAGGAAGGAGATCACAGGAAGAAACTGGAATGGATGTATTTGAACATATGTCAAATACTGTTGACAAAGATGTTAGACATTTGGAAAAAAATAATGGCAGATTGATGGAAAGCCAGGATAATGAAAAAAAGGCAATTATTAACTCCAAGAAAAATGAAGGTTGTCTAAGAAAGAGACTGGCTTTAGTGGACTTCTTAGAAGTTTAGCAGTGAGCAGTATTTGCATTGTCCTAGTAATTTGGATAGTGATCACTGATTTAATCAAGAATTGTGGTACAGTTTTGTTGGATGAAGGAGAAATGGGGGAGAGGGTACAGGAGAGCTAAGTCCTTACCTACCAGGGCAAGAAGGTAAATAGTATATGACACTGACAAATAAGAAAAAGTAATAGCTTATCATTTGGGAGTATGGAGATAATAATAGGAGAAACAGGTAGAAGAGTTGAGAATGTCTACTTCCTAGAATGGGCTTGGGGTTGGGAAGAAGTAAAGCAAGGGACTGCCGTTCTTCCTTTTATGATTTTTCAAATTGTGTATATATATATAAATACTTCTTTTCAGTGAGGTAGCAAAATGAATATGAGTTTGCTAGCTGGAGTAGTTCATTTTATGAGTGGAGAAACAGGTATAGAGAGCATTTTACCCAATTTGAGAGCCCTTGCTCTGCTCTTATACTTAGTCATTTTCTATGTTCCTCCCTTTATCTGGTGTTACCCATTAAAACTTTGGTTTCCTCAGTTTGCTAGCTCTTCAGTAAATACCAACAAATTTATTAGGAGACAGTGTATTGCATTTATTACAACTCAAGTCTGACTGTGTAGGGTCAGTCCCATATTTGTCGTTTGCAGATCACGTGCTTTTAGGCAAGTAGCTTAACTTCTCTGTGCCTCAGTTCTCTCATCTCTAACATTGGGATGCTAACGTCACATGGGCTTGTTGACGGGTTAAATAGCTTAATACGTGCAGAGCTCTTAGAGCAGTGTCTGGCACGTAGTGATGGCTCAGTAAATACTGTCAATGGGACCCTCACTCTCCAAATAAGGAATGGAACCCATTATAATTACCAATGAATATGGGGGAACTGATCAAAACAGGGACAGGTTCTAAAGGGTTTTTAAAAAATCAACTTTTGAGGTTAATTTACATAAAACAACTCTAATTATTATAAAAAACAGTTTTTAACTGTACAGTTTGATGGACTTTGATAAATGTAGCACCCCTGTAACAATCACTACAAGCAAGACACAGAACATTTCAATCACCCCAAAGGGTTCCATCCCCAACCCCTGGCTCTGGGCAACTCTTGTTCGGCTCTTTAGATTTGTGGTTTCTAGAGTTTCATATAAATTAAATCATAGTATAATCATACAGTACTTTTTGTCTGGTTTCTTTTGCTAAACACTTTTGAGACTTTTTGTCTACGTTAATATATGTATCTGTAATTCATTCCTTTTCGTTGCTTTTTTTGGTTTCTCCATTTACCTGTTGATGGGTATTTGGATTGTTTCCAGTTTGGGGCTGTTATTAATAGACCTGTGAATATTCATGTACAGGTCAGTGTGGATATATTCATTTTTCTTGGGAATACCTGGAGTGGGATTGCTGGATCATGGGCTGAGTGTACGTGACTTTATAAGAAACCACTAAACTGTTTTCTGAAGAGGTTGCCCCATTTTACATTCCCACCAGCAATGTTTGAAGGTTCCAGGACCTATACACCCACTAAAAAGGCTAAAATGAGAAAGACTGACAATACTGGTTTAGGTGAGGAGATAGAACTGATTCTGTTGACTTTTGGGTAAATAGGATGCTCTTAAAATGTTCTCCCATCACTCTGTTTGGATCAAAACCATTTAAGGTTTGTTGCTTTCCAAAGGTTAAGTGAGTTAGATGGGATTTAGGGCAATCTGTATTGCCCTAAATACTCACCGCAACGAAGAGTAGCCCAGGCTCGCCGCAACTAGAGAAAGCCCGCGTGCAGCAACGAAGACCCAACGCAGCCAAAAATAAATAAATAAATTAATTAATTAAAAAAAAATTATGCCAATACTACCTGCTCATTCTAGAAAACCCCCAAAATAAAATAGTTGAAAAATAAGATATTTAAATGATCTCCCTTAACTCCCCCTATAGTTAAGCACAGGTGACACTTTGGTATATATACTTTCATAGGTATTCCCTCTGTGTGTGTTTTTCCAAAAGTGGGATTATACTATATATGCTGCTTTGTAACCTGCCTTTTTACTTCATAGTACCTGGTGAACACCTTTCTTGCCTTATGAATAAACACTGTCAAAGGATGATTTTCAACAAGTTTAAATTTCCATTCATCAAATAAACCTATAGTGAGCATGTGTCAGTTCCTTAATGAAGGAACCAGGAAGATGGTGAAATTGGTAAAAAGGAGGAACAGAAATTTATTCAGTGAGGAAAAATATACTTAAACAAGACTGCTAGGAAACCATAAAATTCCTAGAAAGAAGAAAAGATAGGCAGCACTCTTTCTTTTTTTTTTTTGGTTTTTATCTTTTATTTATTTTTAAATAGTTGCTTTACAATGTTGTGTTCATAGGCAGAACTCTTGGACATAAATTGTAGCAATATTTTTTTGGATCAGTCTCCTAAAGCAAAGGAAATAAAAGCAAAAATAAACAAATGGGACCTAATTGAGCCTAAAAGCTTTTGCACAGTAAACTAAACCATTGACAAAATGAAAAGACAACCCACTAATGGGAGAAAATATTTGCAAATGATATGACTGATAAGGGGTTACTATCCAAAATATATAAACAATTCAACATCAAAAAAACAAACAACCCAATTAAAAAATGAGCAGAAGAACTGAATAGACATTTTTCCAAAGAAGACATACAGATGGCCAACAGGCACCTGAAAATATGCTCAACATCATTAATCATCAGAGCAATGCAAACTAAGACCACAGTGAAATATCACCTCACACCTGTCAGAATGGGCTATCATCAAAAAGAACACAAATAACAAATGTTGGCGAGGATGTGGAGAAAAGGGAACCCTTGCACACTGTTGGTGGGAATGTAAATTGGTGCAGCCACTGTGAAAAACAGTATGGAGGTTTCTCAAAAAACTAAAAATAGAACTACCATATTACCCAGCAATTCCACTCCTGTGTGTGTATATATATATAGAGAGAGAGAGAGGGAGTGCGCGCACGCAAGCATGCTAATTGAAAAAGATACACGCACCCCAATGTTCATAGCAGCATTATTTACAATTGCCAAGATATAGAAGCAACCTAAGTGTCCATCAACAGATGTATGGATAAAGAAGATGTGGTATATATATACAATGGAATACTACTCAGTTAGAAAAAAGAATGAAATTTTGCCATTTGCAACATGGATGGACTTGGAGGGTATTATGCTAAGTGAAATAAGTCGGACAGAGAAAGACAAATACTGTATGGTATCACTTATATGTGGAATCTAAAAAATAAAATAGTGAATATAACAAAGAAGAAATAGACTCACAGATACAGAGAACAAACTAGTAGTTACCAGTGGGGAGAGGGAAGCGGGGGAGGAGATTAAGAAGTACAAACTACTAGGGACTTCCCTGGTGGTCCAGCAGTTAAGACTCCTTTGCTTCCACTGCAAGGGGCATGGATTAGACCCCTGGTTGCGGAACTAAGATCCCGCAAGCCGCATGCCACGCGGCGCGGCCAAAAAAAAAACACCAAACAGTACAAACTACTATGTATAAAATAAATAAACTACAAGGATATATTATACAACACAGGGAATATATTTTATATAAATTGTAATAATTTATAACTAATGGAGTATAACCTTTAAAAATTGTGAATCACTATGTTGTACACCTGAAACGTACATAATGTACATCAACGATACCGCAATTAAAAAAAAAGATTACTAGGTTAGGTATGAAATTGGTTCATGTCCTACAAGGCAATGAAATTGTATTCTTTGAGGTTATATTTTCTACTAGACAGAAATAATTTGCATCTCAATAGGACAAAATCATTTGCAATTTATCAATCTATAAATTATATCTAACTTCATAGAGTCTAGGCCAATAAGCAAATAGTCACTCAACAAAAGTACATTTCTCTGATTCTCAACCTAGGGCAATATTGCTGCTCAGGAGACATTTGTCCTCTGAGGGGCAAAGTCATCCCCCTGTTTAGAACCCCTGGTGTAGATTTGCACTGTACAAAACGGTACAAGGAGGGCTGAGGATAGAGTATCTGCTGGGACAGAAGGACAACAGGCCAGGCCCCACTGGACAGCCATCTTTTTGGTTTACATCTCCTATCCCACAACGAGTCTGTAACACTCAGAGGAACTGGAAGTAGATCTGAGACTGTGTATCAGGAAAGTGGAAATGATTAACACCAGGGTGTACTGGGGAAGCTTGCTGAGCTATACAGCCCCCAGCCTGGGTAAAGGAAAGTCCGAGGGAGTTTCTGGGGTGACTGAGGAGGCTCCCAGGCAAGAGCTGAGGTGTTGGAAGCATGTGGCAGGGTGCTGTGGCCGCACAGGTATGTCATGTAAAAGTCTGAGCCTGATTCTGCCTGGTTCAGTTATGCACCTACATGGGACTGTCAAAGGTTTTCAACGAATATTGATCGGAGTGTGTTTTGAGGAAGATTACCCAACAGACGTGTGAAGGGCGAGAAGCAGGAGTCTGAGAGAACAGCTAGTTCCTATTTAAAACAAAATTTATCTGCAAATAATTGATTACAAACATTTTTATTGTCTCAAAAGGAAAGAGGCTTCTAAGCAATCTAATTCAAAAATTCCCTCTTGACAATGATAATTTGTAGGAAAAGGGGATGGTTGGGTGGCATTGACGTTGATCATGTCAATCATTGCTTGGCTGGATTTTTTAAAATGCCTGGTTAACTTGGATTATTAGGCTGGTTAAAGGTCATTGGGCTTCTCCTAAGACTGATGATATTAGGTGGGTCCTGGAAGGGCTCTTAAGCTTAAATAGTTTATCATTCATTTTTAGCAGAAATGTAATTTCTCACAGGAAATAGTAATGAAATAGATCCCATAGTTCTCCCCCGACTAAGGTTTTGAACTATTTTTTCTTGCTCATCCCCACAGTGAGAGAAATAGCAAGAATCTGTTTTGTCTCCCCCTATTCTGTCTAGATTGCATGCCCTACTCTTTCTTGATTATGTAGTCTCTATTCATTTAAGAAACGGCATGCTTATTTTGTGCCAGATCTTGGCCAGTGTTGGGAAGACAATGATATGTGAAAACAGGCAGTCTTACCCTCACAAGGTTTAGTGTGCAGTTGGGCAGAGTATGGGTATAAGAATTGTGTAGAACTATACACAAATTTAAGTTATAACTGTAATTTTGAACTGTGCTTTGAAGCAAAGGAACAGGATATGTGCCATCTCAAGGGAAACCCATCTCAGACTTCAGAATCAGAGGAGGCACCTTTGAAGAAGTGACTCTTGCATTCGCAGTGAGAGGGGTGGGGTCTGGGGCTTGTCCAAAGTCCTAAGGCAGAAGAGGCCCGTTGGAGGGTGGCTTAAGGGCAGAATGCAGGAGGTGACGTGAGATGAAGCTGCAGGCCGGGATGAGACACTGCAGCCGGCTAAGATTTTGATCCCCATCCTAAGAGAAATGGAAGCCATTGAAAGGGTTCAAGCAGAGGAGTGCGTATTAGAAAGTTGGAGGGATATTCATTCTGAAAAAAATCACTCCAGCTTCTCAACGGATGATGAGGGTGGAAAAAGAGAGACCAGAAGGCCATGTGGTCAAGACAAGAGAAGACAGTAGCTTGGACTAGGGAGGTTAGGAGATCAGTAGCCAGAAAAGAGAGATCTAGGAAGTAAAACCCACCAACATATATCTGGGGGCTCCAAGTTTTCCTTGTACCTAAAGTTGGTCTTTGATAGGCCTCAGCTTCTGTACAACTTCAGCTACACCTCTGTGATTATTTTCCAAAATACGCTATAGTAATTAGTCATTTCCTTTACTAGACAGTCAACTCTTTGAGGGTAGGGTTGCCATGGGATGGAACTTTTCTCCCATACATTGTTGACCTGAAAGCTATATATCTATTGGGTGCTCCATAAATACATGTAATTATAAAGACTACATAAGATTCTCCTGTACTTTTCCTTCTTTCTGAGTACTTACCACAACTGTAATTAAATAGTTACTCACATAATTATATATTTAACACATCTCTCAGTAAACTGTAAACTCCATAAGGACAAAGACAAATGACAGGGTCCATATCTTTCTTGGTTATTGTTTTATCCCAATGCCCAGCACTGTACCTGGTACTCAATAAATATTTGTGAAAGAATCCTTTTGTTATTTGTTAAATGAAAGTTTCAACCATACATTTATATAGTGCTTATTATGTGCCAGTCTCTGTTCTTAGCATATTAAACACATTAACACATTTATCCTTATAACAACTCCATTACGTATATATTATTGGTATCCCCATTTCACGATGAGGAAACTGAGGCAGGAAGGTTTAGTAACTTCTTAGGGAGTCCATCAAATAGGGACTTTGTCTATGACAGGAGCTGTGCTAGGCACAAAATAAAATCGTGGTTAATATTTTTTGAGCACGTACTACATACATCAGGCTTGGAGTTAGGCGCTTTACATAATATTTTTTTAAGCCTCACAATAACCTGACCTGGCAAGTTAGGTATCCTTAATCGCATTTGATTATTATGGAAATAAAGGTTTGGCAAGTTCAGTAACTTGATAAACGTCACTAGCTGGCGGGAGACGGAGTCGGTTCTAACCTTCAAATCCAGCCTTCCCCTTCCTGAGAAAACCCATAAGACACGCCCCTCCGCAAGGTCTGGGCCCGCCCAACCTCCCCTCTACGCCTGCGCTCTCCCCGCGTTGGCCACCACCACCCCCCTCCGCCGCCGACACGACACGCGCACGCGCATTGCTTCCCCATGTGGGCTCGGGCCGTCATCAGGCCCAGCTGAACAGTAGTGGGTAGATCCCTAGACTGCAAGACCTTGCTGCCAGCTGAGCAGACTCCACCGTCTTGCTGTTGCCCTCCTCTCTCGGTCTTCCCGCCAGCGCAGTTCACCATGGGCAAGAGCCGGACGAAACGCTTCAAGAGACCTCAGTTCTCCCCTACGGGCGACTGTCAGGCCGAGGCGGCGGCGGCGAACGGGACTGACCCAGAGGAGGACGACGGGCCAGCGGCGGAGCTGCTAGAAAAAGTGAGGCGAGGGCTCGCCGGGCCGCGCGGGGAGGGGCGGGGGGAAGGCCTCGCGCGGAGCCCCCCAGCAACGCCACGCGCCCCTGCCTCCGCGCCCCCGCGCGTGCGCTCTGCTCTCTCTTTGACACTTGCTCTTTCCCGCAGCTCCAGCACCCGAGCGCCGAGGTCCGCGAGTGCGCCTGCGCGGGGCTGGCCCGGCTGGTGCAGCAGAGGCCGGCGCTGCCGGGCCTGGCTCGCCGGGACGCCGTGCGACGCCTCGGGCCGCTGTTGCTCGACCCCAGTCTGGCGGTGAGGGAGACGGCGGCTGGCGCACTGAGGTGAGCAGGGAATGGGGTCCGGGGTGGTGCCTCGGATCCGGGCCCACGGCGTCCATCTGGCACCTCCTGTGTGCCACGCACCGTAGCTAATCGGTTTCATCCTCAGTGCACTTGTCTGCGGCAGCTCGGGAGGGCCAGGAACTGCAGAGGCTCTCCTGTTTGCAGAGGGGGGATTTGAGCTCAGGCTTCAGACTCCGGAGGACCCCATGAGCCCCGGACTACACGCATTGCTGCTTCACCTGCAGTAGCCACCTGTCAAACGTCCTCTCGTCAAGGCCTAGCGCACGTTGTACCCTTTCCAGGGAGCCTTCATGGAGTCCTGAGGTTCAGTGAACTCTTCCAGTATATATGCCAGGTGTTCTAGGTGCGGTAGATTTTGAGCAGGCAGGACATTGAGCAAGACAGCCAAGATCCCTGCCTTCACAGAACCCGTGTTGTTGCGGAGACAGACAGGAAACCAGTAAACAGGTGAAACATAACATTAGATCGTAAGTGGTGGTATGGAGAAACCCAAGAGGATGATGAGTTGGGGGTGGGAAGTTACTTTAAATTGGGTGATCTTTAGATGACATTTGTGAACTCTAGCCTCCTGGCTCTGCAGGCTAGAGCCAGGCGTGGACAAACAAGGGAAAGAGCATTCCTGACAGAGGGAACAGCAACAGCAGAGGGCTTGGCATGGTTAAAGAATGGGAAGGGTATGTGGCCGAATAGAGTGGAGGGCGGGCATTGTCAGAGTTGAGGCTGGAGAGATGGATAAGGATCCAGTGGTGTAGAGCTAAAGGACCTATTCTAAGCAGGAGTGACTGGTCTAATTTACCTTTTCAAAAGGCCACTCTGGTAGCTGTGAAGAGAATGGACTGTAGGGGGGGCAAGAGTAAAGTTAATATTCGTAGTTTTCATAGCTCTGTCTTTATTTATTCTGTTTCATTCATTGATTTAGCAAGTATATATTGAGTGCCTGCTGTGCAACAGACAGTGGGCTAGGTCGTGGGCATGTGGCAGTGGACAAGACACATAATTTCTGTCCTTAATGGATCTTACAGTATTGAGGGAGGCAGGCATTATGAAACTAATCACACAAGTGTGTAATTACAGCCAATGATATTTACAGAAGATGCTATGAGAAGGTATACCTAGGGGTTCAGGGAAGAAAACCCTAAGGGCGTGATGTTTGAGGTGAGATCTGGGGGATGAGTGGGGATTAACCACTTGATGGAGGAAACAGTGTGTGGAAAGCCCTACCATTCCCCCGAAGCATACACACACTGAGAGCTCCTGGAAGGTGGTGAGGCGGCTTCCGGTTTCTCTTCATATCCTGAGTGCCTAGCACAGTGCTGTGCACTCAGAGGGCAAACAGTGTCTTTCCAATCAAAATTAAATTTAGTCAGGATTGCTTCAAGGGAATGTCTTTCTCAATAGCCTCACCCTTCCTACCCTGGAAGTCTTGATTCCAAGAAAAGTTCCCTTCATATAAGATCAGGCAGGCGACTTCCCTGGCGGTCCAGTGGTTAGGACTCCGTGCTCTCTCTGCGGAGGGTGTGGGTTCAATCCCTGGTCGGGGAACTAAAATCTCACAAGCCAGGCTGTGTGGCCAAAAAAAAAAGATCAGGCCATGACTGATTCACATTAAATAGGAGAAGTCTTCCCTCTCCCTGTGTATCGTCTCAGTCCTGAAAACTAAGCTGTTACAAGACAGAGACATCTGTTTACTTCACGCAGAGCAAGGATTAGCATAGGTGGAGATCTGTGGATTGGCTGTGCAGCATCTTACAGGAATCATAAGCGATTTCTTCCGGGAAACCTTAAGTATGGGTAGAAATAGAGATAAACTTGAGCGCTTAATATGTTTTGTGACATGTGGTCTGAAAGTAAAACCTGTTTTAAACTTCTTGTGTAGAAATCTCAGTGCTTGTGGCGGTTTCGAAGTTTGTGATGACATGGTGACCAAGGATATCATGACTCCGCTGGTCGCACTGCTGAAAGAGGTATGCCGCTTTCCCAGGTCGCTGTTAGTATACACAGTCAGACGGTTTGGGGTTTTGTTTTGCCTTTTTTTTTTTTAATAAGTTTATTTATTTATTTTTGGCTGCGTTGGGTCTTTGTTGCTGCGCACGGGCTTTCTCTAGTTGCGGTGAGCCGGGGCTACTCTTCGTAGCGGTGCCTGGGCTTCTCATTGCTGTGGCTTCTCTTGTTGCGGACCATGGGCTCTAGGTGCGAGGGCTCAGTAGTTGTGGCTCGTGGGCTCTAGAGTGCAGGCTCAGTAGTTGTGGTGCACGGGCTTAGTTGCTCCACGGCATGTGGGATCTTCCCGGACCAGGGATCGAACCCCTGTCCCCTGCATTGGCAAGCGGATTCTTAACCACTGTGCCACCAAGGAAGTCCCTGTTTTGCCTTTTAAGTACTTTGGTGTTAGTTATTTTGTCTTCCCTCAAAACATCCTATAGGAATTGTATTTCTTTCCTGGAAACACTGATCTCATCATGGATACGAGTCTCTAGTTTGTCCCCACTACCTTTATTTATCTGCTTGTTAGAAAAGACCTTCCTAAAACTATAGACTGACTCCTTTAGACTTTAAATTTCATACGATGAAAATAATTGGTATTTATTGGTTGCTTATTTATGTGCTAGGTGCTGTCTTGTGTATTATTTCACTTAATCCTCGGAGCAGTCCTGTTTGGCAGGTATTGTTATTCCTGTTTTACATATGAGGAAGCTGAAGCACAGATATTAGGAATTTGCTGAGAAGACTAGATTATGTTCTCAGATTTAATATCATGCCACCTTTATTGCATGATGTAGTTCAGGGATTAAGGAGCTCTTCCTCCGCCCTGCCTCTGGTCCACTATTCTGTATTGATGGGTAATTTTCACTTGAGGCCATATAAAGAATATCCAGTTTTGATGAGAGGTGTCAGTCTTGTTCCCTTTAGAACAGTGATTCTACTAGGGATGATGTGCCCTGCAGGGGACATTTAGCAATGTCTGGAGTCATTTTTGATTGTCACGGCTTTGGAGTAGGGGTTGCTACTGGCATCTAGTGGGAGAGGCCAAGGATGCTGCTGAACATCCTACATTGCGCATGACAGTCACATGCACCACAGCAAAGAATCATCCCATCCAAATGTCAGTAGTGCTGAGATTAAGAAGCCTGCTTTAGAGGGTGCCGTGGATTGTAGGAGAGGGGCAGAACTGCAGAGTGGTTCAGAGCACCCACTTCGGAGCCAGGATGCCTGGATCTGAATCCCACTTCACTAGATACTAAGCTACACCTTCAGCAAGCTCTCTGTACCTCTGTTTCCTATTTGTAGCAGGAGATTAGGGATAAGAGTTCATCTGCTTCATAGGTTTGTGGTGAGGATTAAATGACTTAACAGACATGAAGTGCTTAGAATAGTGCCTTGCACATAGAAGGTACGGTATAGATGTTAGCTCTTATTATGTGTTACTTTTCTTTGCCTTATATACTATCTTTACCACGTTAGATAAAATATTTTGTATTGATTTTACATTTTCACTTAAAATGTGAAATGCTTTTTATCCAGTTTGTACAGTGACTTGTGAACCTTTCTTGTCTGTATTTCTTGCCAGAAGGGCGCAGGGTTACAGGAACTGTACTGTTTATGAGAATTTGATGGGCTTGTTAACCACTATCATTTTTTTTTTTAATTTTTATTGGAGTATAGTTGATTTACAATGTTGTGTTGATTTCAGGTGTACAGCAAAGTGAATCAGTTGTACATATACATGTAGCCACTCTTTTTTTTTTCTTTAGATTCTTTTCCCATATAGGCAACCACTATCATTTTTGATGTTTACTTTTTGTGATTCTTCACTGTCTTTCTGTTTAATTATTCTTTTGAACAAAGTTGCTAATCATGGTGTTTGGTTTCAGTGTAGTACTGGACTGGATTCAAATGAGATGTCTCCACAGGAAAAAAAAGATCAGAACAGAAATTCTATTGAAAACATAGCCAATGAGGCGGTAAACGTGCTGTGGAATATATGGTAAGATGCTTTCCAAACGCAGCCTCCTGCTTCAGTGCTACTCAGGCTGCTGCTCCCTCTGTTAAACTGCAGAGGAATCTCTTTTCTCTTTGGTAGGTGTGTAAATCTGTGATGTTAGTGCTCGGTCGGAGGTCTCATCAAGTGACCTAAGATCAACTGTCCTTCCCAAGCCGTTTTCCTCATAGCATCACAATGTCCTTTTTTGCTTTACAGCTCTTCTCTCCAGTCATTGCTGCTGACAAAAATAAGAGGAATCATGGACGTTAGTACCCACTGCACCTCCTTCCTCCCCCACTACCCGTGTACCTTAAGCAGCAGTTGTCTTAAAGCCAGCCAGGCTCCAGTGCAGTAGATGCTTTGACCTGGCATCTGGAATGAGACAGGGACCACAGACCTCAGTGGGTGCTTTACTCCTCTGCCGTGGCAGGTGCCATTTGACAGGGAAGTAGATGCCTGAGAAGAGCTCCTTTGGTCCCAGTAGGAAGAAGGCCATGCTCCATTCCATCATTGTAACAGTGGCCCGGGGCGGGGGAGGGTGGGAGTAGGGGTGGGGGTGGGTGGACTTGCTTTCAGGAATGGAGATGGCTGGAAACACAACCTGCATTTTTTTCTACGCCATTTTATTGTCTTACATTTCTAGCCAGATTCTAGCAAAAATGTGTCATTTCCTTATTTTCAGTCAGCAGCGATGATTATTTCTGACCTAAAGCACAGGTACTTCATAGAATACAAGGTTAAGTTGGATCCTGGAAAGCTGCCTACACAGCAATCCAAACTTGCCTATGATTTCTTTCTTTTTTTTTTTTTTTTTAGTTTTTATTTTTATTTTTTAATGTTTATTGGGGTATAGTTGATTTACAATGTTGTGTTAGTTTCAGGTGTACAGCGAAGTGAATCTGTTATACATATACGTATATCCACTCTTTTTTAGATTCTTTTCCCATATAGGCTATTACAGAGTTATTGAATAGAGTTCCTTGTGCTCTACACTAGGTCCTTATTAGTTATCTATTTTACATATAGTAGTGTGTATATGTCAGTCCCAATCCTCCAATTTATCCGTCCCCCCCCATGATTTCATTTTAAACTAGTGGATGCATTCCACCAGGAAAACTGGAGAGATCAGATCTGAGGAAATGGCATTCAAGCAAGCTAGTGGGTGCTGTTTTTCAGATAACTTTAATATATAAATTGTTGAACTCAGAAATTTAAAAGAAGTTTTCTTTGAAAAGTGCCTGAAAAAGTGGTCTCCACAGTGATCTCTCTTTCCTGAGTGCCTATTATCTTAACACATTTATGCTTTATTTTCCTGACTATACCTGACTTTACTATGGGCTTCTTGAGGGGAGGTTCGTAGCAGTGTTGCAGTAACTAGATGGATGGATGGATGGATGGATAGATGGATACACAAACAGAAAATAGTTTATCTTTAGACAGCAAGATTGAATTTAATCATTTAGTCAGCTCTGTTAGCTGTTAGTCTGTCATGTGTATATATGGTATGTCTGGAGGAATATTCTTCTCTGGAACCAGGGATAAAATTATTATAATTAGCTCTGTTTACCCTGTATTTAGCATATATGTTAATTAATAACATTGATAACATTAATTCTGATTCTTTTATTAAAAAGTGTAATTTCAAAAATATTTATTATAACAATTTCTCTGTTGCAGACTGCAAATTCTGTTAAAATTATAACAGTCTAGATGGAATGAATAAAATTTTAATTTTACTTTCTTTTAAATTTGTACTTTTTGTGTGATAAGTATAGAGACCTTTTATCCTTACTTTAATTTATCATTACTGTGATATAGTGGAAAGACAAGTAAGCTGGACCCAAAGACTCACCAGTAACAAAGTGTGTGATCTTTGGACAGATCACTTCACCTCTTGGGGTCTGAGTTTCCTTATTCGCAAAATGAGGCATTGAAGTAAATGATTTCTAAGCTCTCTTCCATCTTTAACCTCCTGTAAGGAAATTGGCATGCGGGTAAAGAGATTGGCTAAAAGATCCTACTGTGATGGAAATAAAAATACAGATAGCCAGTTGTGTTCACAGTGACTATGAATGGGCATTGGTTTCTTCATCTATAAAAATGGTGGTTGGTTGACTACAGCTCTTTGGTTCTTTTACAAAGCCTAATTATTTTTTCATGAATTTCTGTGGTTGATAATGTTAAAATGTGAATAGTAAAACTTTTTTTTCCCCCCTTCAATTTAGTGAATGCAGTAGTAGAGCAGTATCTATATTCAACAAAGAAGGGTGTTTGGAGATTGTATTAAAGTATTTAAGTAGGTTCTCCACCAATGTTGACCTGGCTATTTCAGTAGGTAAGTGAAGAAAAAGTTATGTGTGGCCTTATTCAAAATTTTTTATTCAGACATAGCATGTTTATTTCTACAGGAGTGATTTTTTTTCCTCATTGTATGTAAATGCCTAGCTGAGTTCTATTCTGAATCTTTTAAAGTCTGTGATTAATGCTCTACTTATGTAGTTTTCCTGCTCTTGACTCTGAGAGGGAGGAAAGTAATTATGTGAGCATATGTGGTTTCTAGTATACTACCATTCTTAGAAGGCTTTATTAATTCTTGAAGCTTTCATCTCCCATTTACTGAGAAACAGTAACCCACAGCTACCAGGCCTTTGAGCCAAAGTTAATTGGAATGTAGACTTATTTAAATGGCTTGTACCACTGTCTCATACTTCCAGAAGAATACTTTTGATAACCTGTGCTTTTTTTGAGAGAGGAAAATAAGTGATTGGTATTTCACACAGGCCTGCTTGCCTTCCAGACAGGGAAAGCAAAGTCTGGCAGCTTCAGCTGCCTTGGCTCCCTCGCCTTCTGTACATGGGGTTAGAGAACCACCGGGGGCCCTTACTCAGCAGGGGGAGGAGACAGAAACCAGAGGGTGGGCGGCTCAGCAGAACTCTGGGGGCAAGTGGAGAAATAATGGGTGAAAAGCATTTTTTTCTACCCATCATAATATAGGCATCTGGCTGTTCTTTTATTTAACCGTGTATTTCTCCTGGCAAGGACAAGTTTATTCCCCTTACTGGAGTGTATTCCCCTTACCAGTGTTTCTCTTGGCTCTAGTGGAAACAGAACAGAAAAGGAAAAAATAATAGTGGAATAAATACCACTGGGAAAAATTTTTAAATCAGTTTCTCAAAATGGAATCTTTGGCAAAGGGGAGATTTGTGAGTAAATGAGAATTTTAAAAACAGTCGAACTAGGAAATTGGTAGGTGACTTATAGTCTCAGAGGACAGTCTTTAATTATAATAAAAGAATTTCAGGAAAGTTCATAGCTTTTAAAAGAGAAACTTCACTTCTGTTTTGGGGCCTTAAGTTTTGTAGATTTGGTTATTTATTTACTTTTTTTCCTAAAGAACTCTTTTAAAGAACTTGAAAAAAATGGATCAGAATAAAGTTATTTTGCATTGTATAGCAGTGTGTTCCTTGGCATTTAGCTAGGTTCATGATTTTTTAATCAAATGTGAAATTACTTTTGAAAATCAAGCACGGCTTACATATAGTAAAGTGAAATTCTGAGATTCCATACTATGTATTAATATAGCTTTCTTTGAGCTTGTGTTGTCTTAGCAATCACAACTTATCTTGTTTTTTTGCTAAAGTGAATTTAATTAGTCTCTTAATGAAAAAAATACTACATTGGGATATATGTATATGTACATATATGCATATATATGGATTTATATATAAATGTATTTTGGAAACCAAAATAGAGCACAACAATAGCATGTATTTTGACTACTAATTTGGATGGGAACGATCTGCTTTGGAAGTTTTAGACCTGGAAAGAAATGGATTTGTATGGTCTACAGTATCTCAAACAAAACAGATTTGGGCTGGCTTCCTCATTTGTGCTTCCTTCCTCATTTGCGCTTCAGTCAGACCTTTCATGCAATCCCAACTGTTTTTATACTTTCAGTTAATTGTTTCTAATTTACAAGTTGTAATCCATTGTCTTGTTCTAATGCCAGAGAGCAGTTAAGTGCTAAATAAATCATATGTCTATTAATATTTTACCCATCTCTTAATTTGCTCATATTTTTATATAAAATACTTTTTTCCTTAAATATGTTTCACCAGAAATAACTCGTAATTTTTAAGGTCGTGCTGAATTTCAAAGAAGCCAGAGTGTTCCCAAACCTAGGGCTTGTCTTTGACAGCAGAACTACCCTGAGAGTGTTGTCAGTGCACTGGTGGTTGGTCCGCAGGCTGTTTGCTACTGGTCTGTGATGAGTACAGAAATAGGGGCTAAACCTTTATAAATGTTTATAGTAATTCCACATTGTCACGGCGGTTAAGAGGCTTTTAAATTATATTTTATAAAAGTATAGTTTTATAAAGGATTAGAAATGAAGAAAAAAGGAAAAAAGGTCTTTTATACCTCTGATAGTTTGGGAATCCTCATTTGCATGTACCGTGTTTGAGGGAAAGTGTGTATCTCCTACAAAAGCTACCTGTGTCCAAAGAACTTGTAAAGATGCAGATGTTTTTTGATGAGTTATTTTGGTTTAAATTATCCTAGCAGAATTCATTTTTTTCTAAATATTTGATGTTTGTCTTTATAGCATATTGTTTGCAGACGGTGACCGAAGATAACCCAGAGCTACTGAAATCTTTCAGTGCCCCAGCATTGCATGTGCTGGAATCAGCAATGCTTTCTCCTGTCAGTTCCATGGAATATATTCTATTAAAGACATTGGTGGCAGGTAAAGTTTAGCCATATGTGATAGTGTGCTTTTTTAGTAACTTGTAGTAGGTAGAGATGGGGGACAAAGTTATTCCCCCATTTCACCACATCAGGGCTTTCTGTGCTTAGTCTGTTCTGAAAATTTTAATATTTTAGTGGAGACCCTTAATTCAAGCAGTTCTGCATAGTTTCAAAGCCTTCTAAGATTAAATTTGTTTTTAGTTTAATAAACTACTGTTATCTGATATAGAAATGCTGTTGTCAGGACCCCCTCTTATTTATGAACCAGTGAGTTCAGAAGTTGACTGTAGTGCAGGCATCTGAGACATGACCATTCACTTTCCTATAAGATCTTCACCCGCAATGCATCTCCCCAGAGTTTCTAAATACAGAAAGAAGAAATAATCTGATGACATGCCAAGTAGTAGGTAACTTATTATATATTTTCCTCTTGCCCTTTGGTCTTCCAGGGGTAATTTATCTTGAGAGGTGGTTTTTTTCCCCTAAACTGATAAAATACACATAACATAAAATTTAACATCTTAACCATTTTTAAGTGTACAGTTAAGCAGTGTACATTTGCATTGTTGTATAACCAATCTCCAGAACACTTTTCATCTTGCAAAACGGAAACTCTGTACACATTAAACAACTCCATTTCCCTCTCCCCTCAGCCCCCAGCAACTGCTATTCTCCTTTCTGTCTCTATGGATTTGACTACTCTAGTGCCTCAAATAGGTGGAATCATACAGTATTTTTCTTTTTGTGACTGGCTTATTTCGCTTAGTGTAATGTCCTCAGGGTTCATCCATGTTATAGCATGTGTCAGAATTTCCTTCCTTTTTAAGGCTGAATAATATTCCACTGTATGTATATATGACGTTTTGTTTATCCATTCATCTGTGGATGGACACTTGGCTTGCTTCCACCTTTTTGTTATTGAATAATGCTGCTATGAATATGGTTCTACAGATGTCCGTCTGAGTCCTTGCTTTCAATTCTTTTTGAATATATATACCCAGGAATGATTTTTATTGTAACCGTCACATTTTTTTTTTTTTTTAATTAGTCTAACTACTTAGTGGTAGCTGTTCTAGTTTCATAAGCAAAAAACCAAGAACCTGCTCTCCGGTTGTCCGTGAGACCTTCAAATTTTAGTGCATTCCATTCCACTCTTGGAATATAAGAAGCTGCTTAGGAGAGCAGCTCAGGTTAAGATGAAAGAAAGCCAGGCAACTCAGTTTGTCGTGGTAAAAGAAACTTGATCGGTGTTCTGTTGATCTGTTGCTCTCTGGTGTATCAGAGCAAGGCATTGTGTGCCAAGAAAAGGAGACGATTGTGAAGGACTGCTGTAATAAAGGGAGCTGCCTCTGTGCAAAGCTTTTTGACATTTAATAAAAACTGAACAAAGGCAGTGGGATCGGGATTTTTTGAAATTACACCTGAGCTTAAAGAACCACTCTCATGGAAACTGTATTTAATCAAAGATTTCACAGTCGATTTCTTTGTCCTTATGCTCATTTTTTTTTCACAGGCACAATTTGGAATCTAAAGGACATTATTCCATCCAAGAGTCAGGCAGAAATCATAAATGCCATACTAAAGATCTTATCTGAAGTTCTGGAAATGGATGCTGGTGAAACGGTTATTCAAATGAAGGAGACCGAAACTCAAAGGATAAAAACTGCTGCACAGACTGAGGACACATTACAGAATGTTAATGGTGATGATTTGATTGAGGATGATGAAATGGAAGAAATTCCTCACAGAAGGAAAGTCAGAAGGAAAACTTTCATTTCAGATTTACTTCCAGTAAGTCGGATTGATGCTTTCAGACCTGGATTAATACAGCTATTTTCTTTCAATAGGTATCCTAAGCTTTGTAGGAAAATGTTACAGCAAAGTTAATTATAAAGTGAATTTCAGTTAAAAAAAAAAAGTCATGTTTTCCCATTAACTCATAACTCAGAAATCTCCCAAAGGAGAAAAAAAAATGTCCTAAGACAAAACTTTTATATAGAGAAGGTTTGAAAGATGGGGTAGACCAGTACTTTTGCAGCACTTCAGAAACATGTGGTCATCTCCCACTTCAGTTACACATTCTCTCCCAGACTGTCTTCAAACTAAAGGAATTTTTACTTTGCTTGAATTGTCCCTTGCATTCATGTCTCTTTTATTTTAGTGTTTAGCCTTACCAAAGTAGCAAGCCAAACTTTCATTTACCTCCTACTGCCGAGCAGAGGAGGTTGGATGATTATGAAAATTAATGATGGTTTGTAGTTTTTGCAGACTGGTTTATAGTTTTTGTTTGTTTGTTTGTTTTGTTTTTTTATAAATTTATTTATTTATTTATTTATTTTTGGTTGTGTTGGGTCTTCGTTGCTGCATGCAGGCTTTCTCTAGTTGCGGCGAGCAGGAGCTACTCTTTGTTGCGGTGCGCGGGCTTCTCATTGCAGTGGCTTCTCTTGTGGAGCACAAGCTCTAGGCACGCGGGCTTCAGTAGTTGTGGCACGTGGGCTCAGTAGTTGTGGCTCGTGGGCTCTAGAGCGCAGGCTCAGTAGATGTGGCACACAGGCTTCATTGCTCCATGGCATGTGGGATCTTCCCGGACCAGGGCTCGAACCTGTGTCCCCTGCATTGGCAGGCAGGTTCTTAACCACTGTGCCACCAGGGAAGTCCCTGGTTTATAGTTTTTGATTGTGGCTTATTTGTGCTAGTGGGCGTGATGTTGGGGTGAGGAGGAGCAGTCTTGGGTGCAAGGAACATTTCAACTGAGCCAGTCAGCAGCGATGGAGCCATACTTTGGGAAAACATTTTTCCCAAGGAGGAGAACAGGTCGTCAGGAAGACAAGGAGGATGGTGAGTTGGGCTTTATTCATCTAGGTGCACATTTTCTGTGCTTACTCTGTGTGCCAGGCCCTGTGCCAGATGCTGCTGATAGAAAGATGATTAAGGCATATTTCCTGTCTTCAGGGACCTTTTCCATCTTGAGAGGATAGACATGTAAGTATAATTTATTATAATGCCTGTGCTAAGAACAGTGATAGGGCTGTGCACAGACTTCTGAGGGAGTCGTATCTATAGAGTAAGCACACCTGACTCAGCCCTGATGGAAGCAGAAAGGAAGACGCTCTCAGAAAAGGCTTTGTGGACAGAACACCTGAGCTGTCTTAAAGGATGGCGTAAGAAACAGCATGGTGAAAGCGGGTTAGTGTTGTTTGAGGGGCCTGGAGGCAGGAAGACCAGACAGGAGGCTGCTGAAGTCATTCGGAAGAAAGACAATGAAGCCTGAACTGGAAGAACCCTAGTAATGTCCTGTCACCCTTTCTACCATCTTACTCGTGGCCCGTCCTGATTCGTGTACAATGAACTGAAACTGAGAAGTATCTTAAGTCAATGTCTTAGAGTTTTGATAGATTTATTTTTAAAGAATTCTTAGTGGGCATAAACTCATCAGTATACCACTGTCCCACGTCCTATGAAGTCTTGTAAAGCTGAATTGGTGGTGTTTCAAAGCAGTCAAATGTTGTAGTTAAGAACTACTTTCTCACTACAAATAACTCAATTTCGTTTCTTTTTATGGCTGATTAATATTCCATTGTATATATGTGCCACAGTCCCCATGAATAGCTGTTAGGTGCAAAGCATTGTGTTAAGTGCTGGGGTGAATATGAAATGAAAAGGCCATCCTGCCCTTGAGTTGCTTGCAAATCGTAAAGCGGCTTAAAAATCATATCACCCCCTTTTGGTGCAAGAGGCGTGTATTTGAACCCCAAATTTACTCCTTGTCTCACTTGTGCATCTGAGTCAGAGTGGGTAGAATTTAAAATCAGTAAAGCAAGATAGACAAAGGCATAGCTATGAGCCTTGTCATTCCAAAGGGTGTTTCTAGAACCCCAGCAGCATCCCCTCAGGTACCACATGGAGGTGAGTTACAGATCTGGGATCCACTTGTGGAACATCAGCTATAACAGGTCAGGGTTTGGAGGCTCTTCTGCAGGTGTTGCATCGTGCTGACCAGGTCACTTTATCCTGCAGGATGCACATATACTATGTTTCCCCACCCCGAATTCCCATCAGAGCAGAAGTGGAAATTCCAGTTGGGCTGTCAGGGGACTCTGAAAGACCGGACATCTCTGGCTGGGAGAACAGCACTCCTGCAGGGTTTCCCCATCTCCAGCCTTGCTCTCAGGGGCCCTACAGGGAATGAGTGAGTGGGGATTGAGATCCACATCCACCAGGATGAAGTGCCACTGTTTAAAAGTATCGATATTTAACTGTTATTTAGAGATTCACTTTCCCAAGTACTACTTAGAAATAGAATTTTGGTGCTTAGAAAATGCAGTGTTTTCTCTTCACAAAAGCTTGCGTTTTAAAGCCTATCACCATAGCTGAGTAGACTGGATGATTAACATGCTGATCATGCAGGCGGTGTTTAAGTGCCAGTAGGGTGCTAAGCATCATGCTGCCGTGTGCCAGGAATACAGATTTACAGCCAGGCAGCTCTGGTCTTCCACACTGCCCAGTGGCTTGTGCAGGGATCCTTTAGAATCAAAACCCTTAATTGCATCATTTAACTTAAGAAGGTATAAGCACACATCTGTAAAGAGAGAGCTGACCCAAGTTGTGGCTGTAACATGCAGAAGTAGAACACTCCCTACCCACCTTCCACAGTTAGCAATTGTCAAATCACAGTCTGTTTTCTTTCATCTATTTCCCTACCCACTCTCCCCTCTCAACTACTGAATATTTTGAAGCAAATCTCAGCTGTCATAACATTTCCTCTAGATTGGTTCTTTATGTCAATTGATAACAATAAGAAGCAGGGAAATGTTCTGAGCAGGAAAGTCAGGTAAAGAAGTGGAACTTAGTTTCAGAGTTCTTCTAAGCCAGATCTTCGTAGGTGTTAAGTGGATGAGAGCCCAGCAGAGGCATGTCTTATGTAGCTTTGAGTCGCCTCCAAGAAATGTTTAGTTGAATATCATACACGCACGAAGTGAGTAGGAATAAATTTTAGATACATTCTTTTATTTTTAATTAATTAATTAATTTTATTTTTGGCTGCGTCGGGTCTTAGTTGTGGCACGTGGGATCTTTCATTGCGGCGCACAGGCTCCAGAGCACGTGAGCTCTGTGGTTGTGGCCCGTGGGCTCAGTAGTTGCAGCATGCGGGCTTAGTTGCCCCACGGCATGTGGGATCTTAGTTCCCTGACCAGGGATCGAACCCGCATCCCCTGCATTGGAAGGTGGATTCTTAACCACTGGACAACCAGGGAAGTCCCTAGATACATTCTTGCCAGCAATAAAATGAATATAAACATAGGGATTCCTAAGCTACATCTATTAATTAGCTATCTGCTTTTTTTTTTTTTAAGAATGTGGTTCAAAATTACAGTTAAATCGTTGCACAAGAAGTTGCTGGAGGATTAAAAATGAGTACAACATTCTGGAAAAGGAGAACAGGAATATGTCACAAGATCTACAGATGTGTTTTTAACCTTTGATCCAGTAAATCTGAGGAAATAAGATAACCAAGTAATCTGAAATATTCTATGCTAGCGGAATGCTTAATAAATTATAATACATTCATTTAATGGAATATTTTACAGCCTTTGAAAAGACAATTAGGAAACTTTTGAAACTGGGAAACATTCAGGCAACAAAATATACATTACTTTTAGCTTATGCACTGTTTTGGAGTGAAGCTGTTTCACTTTTCATAGGTGACTTGAGAATTAAGGTCATATAAATTTATACAACCCATTTTGAGAATGTTAATTGATAAGTTAGGTTCATGTTATTTATTTCCAGAAGAAAAAGTCCCCCTCTTTCTTCAGTCTTTAAGAAATGTTTTATTGCAGTCTTCAAAGAAAGCCAGAAAGCAGCAAGCCTATCTGCTCCTTAGCCAAGCTCTGTTGGTCATATAAGGGCCTGTTAGTAATTCTGGTTAATGAAGTCTTTTCCAAGAAAATGTGTAAGCGTCTAAAAGCAGGTTTGTTGTGTGTAAGTGCCTGGTGTCCAAAATGAACTCTTGTTTTAATCTTAGTATGCTGAGCTACTTCTTAACACATTAGATTAAGTTTCAGGGTGAATTTAGTTCAGAATTCCTGAATATTTTTCTGTTCTCTCCAGCTAACTAAGCAACACTTAGAAAGTAACCGTGCAGATAGATGGAAACCCGGTGAACAGGGGCACGCTGCACAGTGCCAAGAGGAATCATAATGCCTGTTTGTCCTTCCAGCACTTTATGACTTTTCTTCTATTTACCCACCCCCACCCGCGTCCTCTATTCCAAGTGCAAATATCATTTAGTAGGCTTTAACTAAGGAGAGTCACATGAAAATATTTTTCCACACATTTGAGAGTTGGTCGTTTGCTTTTTTTTTTTTTAAGCCCACCGACAAGGAGCTGAGAGAGACCATAGCGTTGCTGACAGCTCAGCAGACTGCTCTGGAAATCATTGTCAACATGTGCTGCAGTGAAGGTTTGTGACCAGTTCCCATTTAGATCTCCTCCCCTGGACTGGGAGGGCAGCTTCCATGAGGATTATCTTAAATAGTCCAGTTCTGTGTGATCTGCACTCTTCCCAGATCCCACCGACGATGAATGGGAAGAGCTTTCCAGCAGTGATGAAAGCGACGCGTTTATGGAGAATTCCCTGAGTGAATGCGGTGGGCAGCTGCTGTCTCCCCTCTGCCTCTCCCATGAGGTTCATGCCGCTCTCACCAACTACCTCATCCCAAAGAAGGTAATCTGTTTTCAGTCTAGGCTCATTCTAGAGCACAGGGAAGGCTTAAGAAAGCTGTTCCGGGGCTTCCCTGGTGGCGCCGCAGTTAAGAATCCGCCTGCCAATGCAGGGGACACGGGTTCTAGCCCTGGTCCGGGAAGATCCCACATGCCGCGGAGCAGCTAAGCCTGTGCGCCGCAACTACTGAGGCTGCGCTCTAGAGCCTGCGTGCCACAACTACTGAAGCCCACGCGCCACAACTACTGAAGCCCACATGCCTAGAGCCCGTGCTCTGCAACAAGAGAAGCCACCGCAGTGAGAAGCCCGCGCACCGCAATGAAGAGTAGCCCCCGCTCGCCGCAACTAGAGAAAGCCCGCGCACAGCAACAAACACCCAATACAGGGGCTTCCCTGGTGGCGCAGTGGTTGAGAAAATGCCTGCCAATGCAGGGGACACGGGTTCGAGCCCTGGTCTGGGAAGATCCCACATGCCGCGGAGCAACTGGGCCCGTTAGCCACAATAACTGAGCCTGCGCGTCTGGATCCTGTGCTCCGCAACAAGAGAGGCCGCGATAGTGAGAGGCCCACGCACCATGATGAAGAGTGGCCGCCACTTGCTGCAATTAGAGAAAGCCCTCGCACAGAAACGAAGACCCAACACAGCCATAAATAAATAAATAAATAAATAAATAATTTTTTTAAAAAAGACATTTACAGTAGTACTACTTAAAAAAAAAAAAGACCCAATACAGCCAAAAATAATAAATAAATAACTAAATTATTTTAAAAATTTTAAAAAATTTAAAAAAAAAGAAAGCTGTTCCTTCTGTGTGCAAAAGAAGTACACTAATACTGCCAGGTGTGGGTAATTGGTAAGATCTGGGAAACAAAACAACGAACAGCACTGGAAGTGGGCTGTTGAGAATTCCTGAGTACATCTTTATCAAGCCTGACCATCTCACTTAGAAGTCACATGTTGGGATTTTATAAAGGAATCGTGTAAAAACCCTACTCTTTAACCTTTGCCTTACTTCTTTTTTAAATTTAGATTTTTGAGAAAACTGCCTTTCCAAACAGCATTGCAGTTGACGTGTGTTCTAGGAACCCCAGTTGGAAACCTTTGATTAGAAAGTAAGAACTTTTCTATTTTCAAAACCACTTGTCATTATGTTATTGTATGAAATGATGGACCATTAAATGGAAGATGCCGACCTCCCCTCAAGAGCTCTCCCGCTGTGTCCTGTGTATGTTCCCTGGAGAAGTGTGCGCATATGTGCACTAAGACAGGAGAGTGCACGTAGCAATGTGGTTCACAGTTGCCCCAACTTGGAAACAACCTCAATGTCCATCAGTGGCAGAATGGATAAATAAATGCTGACATAATCATACAGTAGAATACATACAGCTGAGCTACTTCTTAACACATTAGATTAACACATACAGCAATAAAAAATCTGAACTAGAACACTGACACTAAACTGTTTCATTTAGGGATGCATACATAGGTGGTAAACCTGTAAAGAAAAGCAAGGAAATGTCTGCTATGAAAGTCTGGAGAGTGGTGACCTTTGGGGTCAAGGAGGTGGGGCGTGATAGGGGAGGGATAGGTGGGCCGGGAGGGCGCTAGCAGAGTTTCTTTTCTTTTTTTTAATTGAAGTATAGTTGATTTACAGTGTTGTGTTAGTTTCAGGTGTACAGCAAAGTGATTCAGATATATATGTATTCTTTTTCAGATTCTTTTCCCTTATAGGTTATTACCCTATAGTTCTCTGTGCTATACAGTAGGTCCTTGTTGCTTATCTATTTTATATATAGTAGTATGTGTACGTTAATCCCAAACTCCTGATTTATCCCTCCCCCCCTTTCCCCTTTGGCAACCATTAGTTTGTTTTCTATGTCTGTGGGTCTATTTCTGTTTTGTAAATAAGTTCATTTGTATCTTTTTTTTTTTTTTTTAGTTTCCACCTATAAGCGATATCATATGATATTTGTCTTTTTCTGGCTTAGTTCACTTAGTATGATAATCTCTAGGTTCATCCATGTTACTGCAAGTGGCATTATTTCATTCTTTTTTATGTCTGAGTAATATTCCATTGTATAAATATGCCACATCTTTATCCATTCATCTGTCGTTGGACGTTTAGGTTGCTTCCATGTCCTGTAAATAGTGCTAGCATTGTTTATTTCCTACCTAGATGCACAGGTGTTTGCTTTGTAAACCGTTAAACTTTGTATATTCGTTGAGCGCTTTACGTATGTCGTATTTCACAATTAAAAATAATTTTAAAGATGCTGCCATGCATAGACATTTTTCTCAAGCAGATTCCATGTGACTCATAAATGAGCTGTGCCTCAGAGGCCTTGAGTGCTCAGGCAGTTTGATCTGGTAGGATTAACAGTTCACTTTAAGAATCCTTGCTCACTGCCCTAGACCTCCTTCTGCTTACAGATGGTCCCTGTCAGAATGTGACACTTAGTTTCAAAGTCAATGCTGAATTCTGCTGGGTTACTGTGAGAGGAACAGACAGCATTCTCTCTCTTCCTTTGCAGAATGAGCACTATACAATGCAGAGCCCTCGTGTGTCTCCAGAGCCTTGTCTCCCTCCTGGATGTGGACCATCTGGGAGGACCTGCAGCCCTTCAGACACTTGCACAGCATCTGTCACAACTGCTTTTTTCTCAGCCAGGTAAATATTTAGGCCTTATTGTGAAAAATGACTGGGATGGAGCAGAATTTTGAAGGGCCAGGAACTTGGAGTTTGTAATTATACACTGTCTCTCATCCAACCTGCAGAAACCTTTCCCAGACACTAGCAGTCATATATTTATAGTTGCCGGTGGTATAGAGTCAAAACAAAGTATGCAAGCAGGCCTCTGGGGTATATTTTTCTTTTTCATTAAAATTGCTTGCATCCAGTTATGTCAGTACAATTAAGGCTGCATCACAAATATAAATATTAGGGTTCATTAAGATATTTGGGTAATTCTCTGTTCTTTAGTTTTCTTCTTAAATATAAAACCATTTGATTTACATTTGATTGGGTGCTACAGATGTGTATGACAGAGTTCACAAGGTTTGAGAGCACATAAAGTGGAAAGCCTCCCTCCTTTTTCTCACACTACCCAGTTCCTCTCCCAGAATTGGTCACTGTGACCAGTTTCTTGTGTATTCTTCCAGAGAGAGTCTCGATACAAAAGTATGTATGTGTATTTTAAGGCAAATGATAGACTACCATACACACAATTCTATACCTTGCTTTTTTTCTAACACATATCTTTCTTCAAATACCTTTGCATGGTATAAGCTGAATCTCTAAGTTACAGGTATCTGATATGGATTAATTTCATTTGTGCACAGAAACCTAGAGAGATACTGTACATTAGTTAGTTAGGTGTTCTTTTTTTCTTTTTTTTTTTTAATTTTTACTGGAGTATAGTTGATTTACAGTGTTGTGTTAGTTTCTGCTGTACAGAAAAGTGAATCAGTTATACATATATCCACTCTTTTTTAGATTGTTTTCCCATGTAGGTCATTACAGAGTATTGAGAAGAGTTCCCTGTGCTATACAGTAGGAAAGATCACAGGAAAACCATAACAAGCTGAGCCTTAGAGAAATAATGGAAAGTTTCTGAATTGTGAGAAAGTATAATTAAACACTTAGATTTTTAATAAATTCCAATTTCCTAGCTATTGTAGACATAACCTTTTTATCAGAATGAAATTTTTGATACAGGATAATTGCTTATATTTATACTATTCTAGTATAGTCTTTACAAATATTTGGGATTTATAAAATAGTGTAACCCTATGAGCTCTACAAGGATAATGTGAACTGTTATTGAAGAATTTGGTGGGGAGAATGGGGCTAAATTTCTCTTTTTTGTGTTACCATGTTTGAAAGTTAAATGTGTGAGGATCGTACAGCTGTATTGTATTTAACTTGTTTTAGTTTTGATGCTGAAATATAGTTCTGAATACTTATAAAATTTGTGATACATACCTACATAGATTTGTGGCTGACATCAGAGATAAAATGAGCGAGTTTTTAGTAGAATCTGGTCCTTGTGTTCAAAACACCAACATCTTTGTCTCCTTCATTTAAAATATTGATCTTCAAAACAGAAGAAATTTTTAGCAATGTATTATTTGCAGATTGGGTCAGTTTGTCATTTGTTCCATTACATGGGTTCTAAAATCATTTAGGATTCCCTTCTACCCTAGATTTTGGGAAGCAGAAAGCTCTTTTTCATTACAGTTAGAATGGTAGTAGCACCCATTCTGGGATATGTTTTTTATTCCATACCAGAACATTGACAATCAGTCTGCAGAATTCACCTAAATATAATTTGCTGCTTGATTACTTGTGGGTTGACTGTTCACCTACATTTAGGTGTGCTACAAATTCTTAGATACTGTACAAAGTTGTTACGGGGAAAGACATTTTGAATCACCTCTTTTGTTTAACTTCTTTTGACATTTACTTAATTTCTTTTGACAATACCACATGTCTTGACCTTTTACTGAGAATTTCTCAGAAAGGCAGAGTTGTTTGAACTTCCTTCCCTAATTTGGATAAATGACCAGAAATGTGAATTAAATAAAATCATCCAAATTTAGGGAAAATATGAATTTCACATAATGTAAAACAGTAGTGTAGTTTAGATTAGGGTTTTGAATCTAAGGTAATTGTTATTTTCCTAAGAATAGAGGATAGAAAAAAAATTGGTTCTGAGATGTGTTCTAGTTTGTATCAAGTTCTTCATAACATGGTTTAATAGTTTTATGTGCAGCTGACAGATTTCCAGGACTACACTTACAGCTTTAATCAAATATAAGTTACTTTTCAGAGCCAGTATGGTGACTTTTGGAAGTTTAATAGTAACAATTTTATACCAATTTTTGAGGGCCTCTTAGGTACTAGGTTTTATGAGCTAGGCATTTATTACTCCACCTGCCTGATGAGGACGCTGAGATTTAGAGGTTTAGGAACTTTTTTCAGGGGGGTTCCTTCTTTTAACAACTATTTATTTATTGACTTACTTTATGCCTTGCACTGTTCTAGGTCCAAGGTATACAGGCATAAACAAGATAGGCAAGGCCGCCATGCTCATGGAGCTTGCATTTTCATATAAATAAAGGTTTAAGGTCATTTTAGCTAGGAAGGAAAAACATAAAAGCAGAATGGTATGAGGTGTCGCACTAGTTAGTATGGAAAGGCCCCTTTGAGGAGCTAACACTTGGGCTGAGACCAAAATGAGAGGTCACATAATGTCAAAGGCTGGATTCTGTCCCTGGTCTGTCTGATCCTAAAGTATCCTAGTATCTGTTCTGTGATACTTACAGGAATTCCCTACCTCTGTGCATAACATATATCTGAAAATGAGAGAGCTGAAAGATAAAACAAGCCTTGATTCCAGTCTTTGCAGAAGCTGCCTTGCTCTCATGCAGCCCAAAAAGGGGCATCAGAATCTTTATTTGGCCAAGGACACCATAGAGGAGAAAGACAAAGTGTCTACTGCTATATAACAAATCACCCCCAAACTTGGTGGCTTAAAATAGCAGTAATCATGTGCTATTTCTCATGGTTTCTATGGGTCAGGGATTTAGAAAGGGTCCAGTGGAGATGGTTTTCTCTACCCCATGATGTCCAGGCCAGTGTTTCTCAACTGGCAGCAGTTTTTGCCCCCGAGGACTTTTGTCAGTGTCTGGAGACATTTTTTGTTGTTATCATTTGGGGGTTGCTGCTGGTATCTAGAGGGTAGAGGCCAGAGATGTTGTTAAATATCCTAGTGCACAGGGGACTCCACATGCACCACAAAGAATTATCTGGTCCAAAATGTCCATAGTGCTGAAGTTGAGAAACCCTAGCCTAGGGCCTCTGCTGGAAGACTGGGAGCCAGAATCATCTGAGGCCTATTCACTCACATGTCTGGTAGTTGGTTTGGGGCTGTCAGCCAGAACACCCACCTCTGACCTCTTCGTGTGACCTGGGCTTCCATAATATGGTGGCTGGGTTCCAAGGGCGAGAGTTGAGAGAGAGGAGAGAGCAAAGGCATGTGAGTCAGGCGGAAGTCATGCCTTTTACCACTTAGCCTGTCACTTTCACATGTTGTCCTGGTTGAAGAAGCCACAGAGTCCCACCCAGGTTCAAGGGGAGGGGAAGTAGACTCCACAGTCTTTATGGGAAGTGGCAAGGTTCTGCAAGATCATGCAGAACTGGAAATACTGTTGTGGCTATTTTTTTAAATTTTAAATCAATTTATTGGGTTTTTTTAAAAAAATAAATTTATTTATTTATTTGTTTTTTTATTTTTGGCTGTGTTGGGTCTTCGCTGCTGCACGCGGGCTTTCTGTAGTCGCGGCGAGTGGGGGCTACTCTTCGTTGCGGTGCGCAGGCTTCTCATTGCAGTGGCTTCTCTTGTTGCGGAGCATGGGCTCAGGGCACGCGGGCTTCAGTAGTTGTGGCTCGCAGGCTCTAGAGCGCAGGCTCAGTAGTTGTGGCGCATGAGCGTAGTTGCTCCGTGGCATGTGGGATCTTCCTGGACCAGGGCTCGAACCCGTGTCCCCTGCGTTGGCAGGTGGATTCTTAACTACTGCGCCACCAAGGAAGCCCTGTTGTGGCTATTTTTGGAAAATATAACCTATCACACCACATCAGTCGCTTTCCCTTCCCACCAAAGGGGTTAGGGAGCCAGCTCACCTAGGCGGTCCTCACCCTTCTACATGGCTGTGTTAGCATAATTGTTTATTGCTGTTGTTCTGTTTATCCTTTGTGGGAGGAAGGGACAATAAGAAAAGAGTAAAAATGAGCAAGAGTGGGAAGGGGAAGTTGGGTCAGTAAAAATCAGAGGAGCCACTGAAAACCAGAGGCATAGTGGCCTGGCCCTGCACAAGCAACACTTCTTGGCTGGGCAGTGGGCTTGGGTTGGTGAGGAGGCACTCTGATTTGGGAGATGACTCTACCCTATGTCTGCCCAGCACCGTGATAGCAATCTATGAAAAGCTGAGTTCAGTCTACAGAGGTTAGCTCAGGCTTATCATGTGCTAAAGTGTGAGTTAAATGAAAATCCAGCATCTACAAGTCAAGGACTGTCAGGACTGTCCTGATTATTTCAGTTGTGGTCATCTTTCAAACTCAAATATACAGTTCACAGGGAGCTGTGAACTGGAAGTTTGGGCTTCAATATCAAATGTTTTTATTATTGTAGCATATATTCACATTTAACATGCTTTGTTTTGACTCTTTTTCTATAAAATAACTCTTAGAGAAAGACAAAAACAAATTTATATTTCACTTTTGTGTTTTAGATTTTGCTAAGCATGTTGACTTTTTAGAAGCCATAAGTAGTGCCTTGAGGGCCCTTTTGCAAACAGTGGCCTCCAAGAACATTCCTCAGGTAAGGTTTTAAAATATTTATGTGAAACTAGCAAAGATTCTATATTACAGAGGCAAAATTTATTGCTTAACTATTTTTAAGTGTTTATTTCTATTGAAAGAGTAATGCATGATCCTTGTAAAGTGAAAACAAAAGTACGAAAGTATAAAAGTAAAATATTTTTCTTCTCCCCACCACCCCCATCAAAACATACATAGTTTTTTAGTTGATATAATGTGTTTGGCATTTGTGTTGTAAGTATTTTCTCTGGAAATCATTTGTCTTTTTTTAAACATTTTATTACAGAAATTTTCAAGCATGTACTCCAGATCCTCCACAGTGATCTATCTGCACCTCTGTGATAGGTGCCTTATCACTTTTATTTTTTACTTTTCATGAAGGAAATTTTCAAACATTTCTAAAAGCAGAGATAATAGTATTGTTACCTGAAAGCATTATCACCAAGTGTCAACAAGTTGCCAACATCTTGTCATTCTTGTTTCTTTCACTTTCCCTACATTTTTGTTTTAGCTTCTTGGAATAGTTAAAGCAAATCATATTATTTCACCCATGAATGTTTTATTGTGTGCTTCATTATGTGTCTGTGACAGAAAATGAACTTTTAAAAAACTTAACCGCAATACCATTATCCCAAACCCCCAAATCAACAGATGTTTTAAAATTATCATTTGATACGCAGTCTGAGTTCAGTTTTCCCTGATTGCTTTTAAAATGTCTCTCTTTTTTTTCAATTGGTTTGTTCAAATCAGCATCTAAGTGGGATCCATGTATTGTTCTTAGTTGATATTTTGGTCTCTTAAATATATATTTTAACGGGTTTAGTGAGATTTAATTCACATACCATACAGTTCACCCATTTAAAGTATACAATTCAGTAGTTTTTAGTATACTGACAGATTCTTAAATCTCTGAATTTATAACATTTCCCCTGCCTGCCCCCCTTTCCCCATACTATTTATTCATTGAAGAATCTATCGGGCTTCCCTGGTGGCGCAGTGGTTGAGAATCTGCCTGCCAATGCAGGGGACACGGGTTCGAGCCCTGGTCCAGGAAGATCCCACATGCCGCGGAGCAACTAAGCCCGCGCACCACAACTGCTGAGCCTGCACTCTAGAGCCCGCGAGCCACAACTACTGAGCCCATGAGCCACAACTACTGAGCCCGCACGCCCAGAGCCTGTGCTCTGCAACAAGAGAAGCCACCGCAATGAGAAACCCGCTCACGGCAATGAAGAGTAGCCCCTGCTCGCCGCAACCAGAGAAAAGCCTGCGCACAGCCAAAAATAAAGACCCAATGCAGCCAAAAATAAAAAATAAATAAAGTAAATAAATTTTAAAAAAAAAACAGAAAACACTGAAAACGCCATAATATTAAAAAAGTAGAAGAAGAAGATGCTGTCATCTGTCCTAAAGAATTTTCCCCATTCTCAGATTTGGCTGCTTAAACAATGTTATTGTTTAACAGGTCCCTCTGTCTCCCATATTTCCTATAAATTGGGAGCTAGGTCTAGAGCCTTAATTAGATTCAGGATCCGATTTTTTAGGCAAAAATAATTCATAGTGCTGTATGTATATTCTACTTTTATATCACAAATCACATATTGTTGTAAAATAGTGATGTTAAGATTAATCAATGGATTCACTTGTAGCAACCAGTGATTTTTGTTGTATAGATCCACTATTCCATTAGGGTTTGCAAAATGGAGATATCCTAACTTTGTCATTCCTTTTAAAGCATTTATTAGCTGTGATTCTTCTATAAATAAAAACTTCCTATTTCATCAATTAGTTGGTAACTTTGAAATAAATTTCATACCAAAAAAGATAGGGTATGATTCTCCCTCCCCCCACCCCACCCTTTTTTCTAGAATAATGAGTTGGTGTCCTAGCAGTCTCTAAAAATGACCAGTTTTTTAAACCACCATTATTTACTTTACCCGACAGAATATAGTTAATAATTTCAAAATAATGGTATTATTACTAACAATAACATTACTGAATGCAGTTTAAGATTTCTTTGTGATTCTTCATGTCCTTAGGGAAAAAAAATCCCTCTAGGACTATACAAATTACTGTGTTTTAAAGTTGCTTGAAAAGTTCTCTTTGTGGCTTGTTATGAAGTTAGCTTCAGTTGTTTCAGCTTTTTTTAAAGCATTTTTTGTTTGCTTTAATTTTTATTTTTTAATTATATAAAATATTTACACAGTTTCAGAGTTAAAACTGAAACAAGATATATTCAGAGAAAAAGATGGTATATACATACTATGGAATAGTATTCAGCTTTAAAGAAGAATGAAATTCTGATACATGCTACTGCATGGATGAACCTTGAAGGCATTATGCTAAATGAAAGACACAAAAGGACAAGCATTGTATGAATCCTCTTATGAGGGACCTAGAGTAGTTAAATTTGTGGGACAGAAAGTAGAACAGTGGTTACCAGGGGTTGAGGTAAGGGTGGGGTGTGTGGGGAGACATTGTTTAATGGGTACAGGGTTGCAGTATGGAACGATGAAGAAGTTCTGGGGATGGATGGTGGTGATGGTTGGTTGCACAGCAGTGTGAATGTACTGTACTTACTGCCACTGAACTGTACTTTTAAAAATGGTTGAAATGGTAAGTTTTATGTATATTTTATCCCCAAAAAGAATATATATATGTATATATTTAGAGAGGTCTAGCTTCTATCCCTTTGCCCCTGTTCTTTCCTTTGTGCCATTGGTAATCATCCTTTTTGATTTTTTAATTTATCATTCTATTGTTCTTTTTTGGAAAACATAGCAAAATACGTATGTATTTGTATTTCACTCCTTTTCTTAAAAGTAGTGCTTCTGTAGTTTGCTCTTCTCCCTTATTAATCATCATAGACATGTTTCTCATTTGTTTTTTACAGCTTCGTATCACTCCATTGTGTACATATTCCATATTCAACATGTCTACATCGATGGATATTTTAGTTGTTTCCAATCTTTTGCTATTACAAATAGAACTGAAATGAATAGCCTTTTTACAGAAGTTCTGTTATGTTTTTGCCATTGTGTCTTTGGAATCGATTCCTAGAATTGGGCTTGCCGGCTCAGAGAACAGATGGATTTGTAGCTTTGCTCTGGGTATTGCTGTAGTCCCCTCCTTAGAGTCTGAGTTGTTTCAAATCTCCACCAGCAGCATTTGAGAGTGCCTGTTTTGCCAGAGCCTCACCAGAAGAATATGTTGTCAAAATGTTGGATTTTAAGTGGTCTGATGGGTGAGAAATTATATCTCAATTTTAATTTGCATTTCTCTTACTGTGAGGAAGTTGGACATCTTTTCATGTGTTTTAAGGGCCTTTGCATTTCTTTTTCTGTAACTTTTCCCATCTTTTGCCAGTTTTGCTATCGGGTCCGTGGTCTTTTCCCTCTTTGTATATAAGGGCAAATCCTAGGGCTTTGCCCCCAGTCTACTGAAGCAGAAACTGGGCAGAGGCCCAGAGATGTCTGTGTTTTAACAAGTTCTCTAGGTGATTGTCATGCACTCTGAAGTCTGAGAACCACGGTTCTAAACCGTCCTCACTCCTTCCTTTCTAAAATCCTCCAGTTTTGAGTACCATGTCACTAGACCACACCACCCACCTCTCTTGGTTACAGTCACCCACCATCCCCAAGGGCGCCCCTCGTTCCTTGAAGATGCCTGCTGTTGGGCTCTGTTACTTTTCACTGGTCCCGTCATGATTCTAGGTGATTTCAGAATCCACATGGATGCTCTTCCCAGGAACCTGGCTTCGCAGTTCTTGGGCCTCCTTTCCTCTGGTGGCCTGTCTTCCTTCCGTCCTTAGTCATTGCATGGCCACACCTCTAGAGCACTGCTAACCCAGACTTGGCCCTGTTCCAGAGTTTAATGGGAAGTCTCTGGTGTTTTACTGTTAAATATAGTACATGATGTTGGCCTCTAATATATACTCTTTAAATTTTTTCTCTTTGTACCTTTGAGAATTTTTTTCAAGAACATAACTTCTAAAAAAAAAAAAAAAGAACATAACTTCTGACCCTCAGTTTCTATGAAAGGGAAAGTGACATTCGCACTCTCTTGTGACACCTGTGTCCACGTATGTATTCAAATCAGCTTAAAATGAAAATTATCACTACTTGGTGGAAGCACTATATAATTTAATGGGTTTTACAATCTTTAATAATTTATCATAACACAAATCTCAGAGTCAGTTCTTACCTTGTATAGATTTCAGCCCATTTTCTATTAAAGCTGCATGATCCTATTTACATTTTTAAAACATTTTTTATGATCAACGTTGAAAAGAAATTAGAATCTCTTTGGTCTGTGTACCTCTGAATGAAGGTCTTCAAATGAGACAAATAGGAACTGAAGGTTCTTTTACAGGCTTACAGCCGTGTGATAGAGTAAGTGGTGACGGTGACATGAGCAGGCCCCATCCTAGTTCAGAGTCACCAACGTTATTAATGAGTGGTTAGAATACGTAATAACTTCTCCACCGAGAGTTTGTGTCACTTGTAGCATCGTGCCTCTTGTAGAAGAGACTCCTGCCAATCCCGTTGCACATGCTGTTGGAATTGGCTGAGTTTAACATGCTAAATACTCTCTCCTTCTCTTTCAACAGTGCATGACTCCCGACCAGCTGTTGACACTATGCAGAGCAGGCATCCATAGTAGTAATGTTGGGGTGAGGGTAAATGTGGTTAGTATTTTAGGAATCACTGGCAGCGTCCTAGCCAAAGAAGATGGCACACTTGACACTCTTAAGGTAAAAACAATATGCTTCCAACCTAAATCATTAAATCATCAGAAATGGGAGAAGAGTGACTATTGGTGTGGGATTTTTAAAACTTCTATGGACTTCATGAGAAGAAATCATATCAAGAAGTTGCTTACTGGGGACTTCTCTGGCGGTCCAGTGGTTAAGACTCCAAGCTTCCAATGCAGGGGGTATGGGTTTGCTCCCTGGTCAGGGAACTAAAATCCCGCCTACCGTGCGGCACAGCCAAAAAATAAAACTAAAAAAAAAAAAAATATATTGCAAGAAAAGGAAAAGTTGCTTACTAAGGTATATTATTAAAATATACCCTTTGGCTTAATCTAACTCCATGAATCAGATAGGTACTTGAAGAGTTGTCTCATTTTGCCATTTAACTTTACTCCAGAGATGCTTTATCAAAAATAAATTTGCCTTCAGTGGAAGGCCAAGGTTCAAAGTTGTTAGAGATGCCTCTGCCTTTGCTGTTGCATTAAATGTGTACACGTTGTATTCTCCTACTGACGAAGGAACAGTCCAGACAGTTTCCTCAGCACACCAGGCTGTAGTGCATTCTGCACAAAGCCACCCAGTTCGTCCTAAGACCTCTCATAAATTTTAAGCAGCAACTCTGGTAGTGCCAGCACACTAGGAACTCACTCAGCATGTTTGCTTCCAGCACTTTATCTCAACAAGTTGCTTAGGAACTGCACTGCCAGAGATACAGCCTAGTAACTAAGAGAACAGTAATAGTAAAATTATCCTTTGTTGTGCTAATCGTAATTGCTGAAGTGTAGATTGCTGACAATGGATTATAAACTGATTATTATAAAGTATTTCTTAACTTGCTAAGAGCTTAACAGTGTGACTGGTATTTTTTTAGAAGCTTATTTTGAAACGGTGATACATGCACATAGCAAAACATTTAGGAAAGTAGAAAAGAATCTATAGTGCAAAGACACATCTCCACTCCTAAACACCCGGTCCCCCAGTTCCACTGTAGAGAGGCAGCCGCCGTTACCCATCTCTTCTGTGTCATTCCAGGGATTTTGATATATAGACGCCGAGTGAGAGAGCATGGCTGTGGCTCTGTACGTGTACACATATACCGATGAGCATGTGTAGATATAGTCACTTCCCACCCCTTCAGACCGTAAGGTCCAAGGTCCACTTTAGGGGAACAGCGAGTTTTTCTCAGGCATAACATAAAATTTCTAAATATTTTTATTTAGTCACATTTTCAAGCATGAAGAAAAGTAGAAAGTACAGTAAATTTTTATATAGCCATCAAGCGTATTTAAGAATTACTAGTTTGCTATCATATATACTTCAAGTAGTTCCTCTGCTGAGTGTGTTAAAGCAAAGACATCCTGGTATTTTACCCCTGTGGGTTCAGTACGCATGTCTTAAAAAGAGGGGCACTCTCTTATATAACCACCATTATGCTGTACACAATTAACAGTTATTTCTTAATATGTCTAATACCTGGTCCATATTCAGAACTTTCCAGTTGTTCCAAAAATATCTATTTGTGGATAGTTTGTTTAAACCAGGATCTAAGGTAAAGTCTACATGTTGTGCTTGTTTTGGGGTCTTCTAAGCCTCTCTTCATCTAGAGCTGTGCGCCTTCTAGCACCACGTCCCAACACCTGTTTTTCCCTCAGCTCCTGGGTTGGTTGGGTCATAATGTTCAGCCTTCTGGATTTGTCTGATTGCTTCCTTGTGGTGTTAAGTTTGTTCCTTTATCCTCTGAATCTCCTGCAAGATGGAAGTTAGATCTGAAAGCTGGGTTAGATTCAGATTAATCTTTTCAGTAAAACTACTTCATAGGTGATGCTGTATATTTCATGTTATATGATAAGGTATTAAATTTAAATGCTATCCTAGAGGTTATCTAGACCACTTATATTCAGATGAGAAAATTGAGGCCCAGAGTGGGTAACGGACTGTCCCAGAGTCACCCCGTTATTTATGGTAGAGCTGGAGTTTGGACTCAGCATTTCTTAAACTTATTTTATTTTATTTTATTTATTTTATTTTTGGCTGCGTTGGGTCTTCGTTGCTGTGCGCGGGCTTTTCTCTGGTTGCAGTGAGCGGGGGCTACTCTTTGTTGCAGTGCGCAGGCTTCTCATTGCGGTGGCTTCTCATTGCGGAGCACGGGGCTCTAGGCGCGCGGGCTTCAGTAGTTGTGGCTTGTGGGCTCTAGAGCGCAGGCTCAGTAGCTCAGTAGCTGTGGCGCACGGGCTTAGTTGCTCTGCGGCATGTGGGATCTTCCCGGACCAGGGCTCGAACCCGTGTCCTCTGCATTGTCAGGCAGATTCTTAACCACTGTGCCACCAGGGAACTGTTCATTAGCTAGCTAATTGTGAAAAAAATGGGTAGATGTTAAAAATCATCACAGTGAAGCAAAATGAGATTATGTGCTCTTTATTTTTTTAATTGTCTTAGAGTGTTTTTCATGTAATTTAAAAAGCGGGGTTTTTGTTACAGATAATATTTATATGCATTTTGACACCATGGGAAAAGCCTTTTTGATGGTGATAGAAGGGAAATTTTAATAACTTCCAGTATCTGTCTTGCATATATCATTTATGGATCTTAATTCATTTTATTTAGGAATATAAACTCTAAGATTTTAAATTTATCTTGCTTATGTTATACTTGGTATTTTTATAAATATATGTTGCCTTTGATCTTTTTAAAGTTTTAATTTTTCCCTAGCATTTATTTTTTTTTGGCCACACCTCACGGCTTGTGGGATCTTAGTTCCTCAACCAGGGATCGAACCCACGCCCCTTGCAGTGGAAGTACAGAGTCTTAACCACTGGACCGCCAGGAAAGTCCCTCCCTAGCATTTTTATGTAAAATTTTATGCATGAATTGTTGTCATATTTAGAGTTAGTACTTATTTCGAAAGCTGACTTAGGATATTGGATAACTGTGTTTTGTTGTCTCCAGACCATCGGGTGCTTTCTGCTTGAGGTTGCCACCAAAGATCCCTCCCTTGTAGTAGCAGGAGAGGCTTTGGATGCCCTCTTTGATGTTTTTGCAGATGGTAAAGAAGCTGAAAGGGCCTCAGTTCAAATTAAATTGTTATCTGCTCTGAAAGAATTCCAGCCAGTCTTCAAAATGAAGGTATGTAGCATTTTATTTAGAAATGCTGAAGTCTCAGCATTCTGTGGGAGGAGGGTGTGTGTGGTTCCCTCCGTGCAATCTCAGTGATTCAGATAGCACTTCGTCCCCAGTTCTGTGTAAACGCTTGTTGGCTGAGTCAGGGCTCAGTCTCCCTGTCTGTTGAATCACTGTGACGTGAGCCAAAATGGTGTCGACATGTTCCTCTTTCTGCAGCGGTTTAGAAATGTTAACAATGCTTATGTGTAAGCACTACAGTCTGGCCTGCAAAGCACTTTCATAGACATGTTAAATTTATTTTATATCATGTAATGCATTATAGGCTGATTTCATTGTTACGAATATTTCCCTTTGGTGCTCTGAAAAAAAGGCAAACAAACTCCAAGCTGGCCTGTAATGGAGAACGTAGCTACCTTCATTTGCCCTTTTATTGGTTGATTGATTGATTGATTCATCAGAAGCATCAAAGCTAACTTTGAGTCAAAAAAATAATGTTCAAAAACTGTTTTAGTGGTTGGGGGAAGGCAACCAGAAATTTTAAAAACAGCGTTTGATCCCATGTCCACAAATTTAAGTTTATCAATTCTCCTCTTATCTAAATCTCTATTTCATTTTGAGAAATAAAAATATTTGTATTTTCTGGTTTTACATTTTAAATTAAACTTTTGCTTTTAAAGCTTTGTCAAGAGAATAGAGGCTTTAATGGAAAAGTAGCTTACTTTTGTTGCTTTCCAATATGTGTTTCTTTTCTCTAACAAGCTTCTAAGGCAGAATTCAGTTCCTGTGGCCAGAACTCTGTGATAAGTTTTTAGGTGGATGTGATTGTATGTTTAGAAATTTAAACTTTTTGAATTTTTTTTAAGGCATAAAAAATAGTTTTCTTTTGCAGAAGAAAAAAATAGCAGCACATGCCATGCACATTCTGTGTCATAGTTACATCAGTATTAGTTTAGGAACATTAATAATTGGTTTGTTTTTAACATTTTCATGTTTTGGCATCCCACATTTAAAAATGTAGTGATAGTGGCTGACACTTTTTGAGTTAAGCTTCACCAGTAGGTGACTTTAGTCTTGAGGGGGAAAAGTTGATCAGTTTACTCTTAATTATGCTTTGTTTAAGCCTGTAGTTTTGTTTGTTTGTCTGGGTTTTGTTTTGTTTTGAGATATAATTGACATATAGTGTTAGTTTTAGGTATACAACATAATGATTTGATATATGTATATATTGCAAAATGATTACCACAGTAAGTTTAGTTAACACTCATCACCACACATAGTTACAAATTTTTTTTCTTGTAATGAAAACTTCTAAGACCTACTTTCTTAGTAACTTTCAGATACATAGTACAGAGTTTTTAACTGTCATCACCTTGCTATACATTACATCCCCAGGACTTATTTCTCTTATACAGTTGATCCTTGAATAACACGGGGCAGATCCACTTAAATACACAGATTTTCTTCAGTGGTAAATACTACAGTACTACATGATCCGCAGTTGGTTGAATCCGTGGCCAACAGTAAACTTATACCCAGATTTTTGACTGAGGGGTGGGGAGTTGATGCCCTAACCACTGCATTGTTCAGGGGTCAGCTGGAACTGAAGTGTGTACCTTTTGACCACCTTCACCCATTTTACCCACCCCGATCCCCACGGCCTACTGTTTATTTATTTATATATTTTAAAAATTTATTTATTTTTGGCTGTATTGGGTCTTTGTTGCTGTGCGCGGGCTTTCTCTAGTTGTGGCGAGCGGGGGCTACTCTTCATTGCAGTGCGCAGGCTTCTCATTGTGGTGGCTTCTCTTGTTGCGGAGCACGGGCTCTAGGCGTGCGGGCTTCAGTAGTTGTGGCACGCGGGCTCAGTAGTTGTGGCTCACGGGCTCTAGAGCGCAGGCTTAGTAGTTGTGGCGCACGGGCTTAGTTGCTCCGCGGCATGTGGAATCTTCCCAGAGCAGGGCTCGAACGCGTGTCCCCTGCATTGGCAGGCGGATTCTTAACCACTGCGCCACCAGGGAAGCCCGTAGTGTTTATTTTTTAAGCAGTGAGAAGTTTTATTCCCACCTGTTCCCTGTCTCATGGGTAACCAAATTGAATGGTGTTTCTCTAAGCAAAGACAAATGCACCTTAGTATTTTCCCCCTTTATTATCCAAAAGATAGTATAATATATTCACATTCCTGCACTTTATGTGCTTTTACTTAACACTGTCTCCTAGAGACATTTCCATACCAGTACATGGAGGGTGTCCACATTGTTCTTAAAGATCACAGGCCCTTTAAACTTCTGAAAAAGCAGTCTGCATGGTAAGGAGAAAATATCCCCTTTCCCTGCAGCTGCAAGGAAAGCAGATGCAGTTGAGTCATCAAACTCTGTAGAAGCAAATGCTTAGAGAGCAGTGATG
The DNA here is from genome assembly GCF_028021215.1 of Eschrichtius robustus. Taxonomy (NCBI): domain Eukaryota; kingdom Metazoa; phylum Chordata; class Mammalia; order Artiodactyla; family Eschrichtiidae; genus Eschrichtius; species Eschrichtius robustus. The sequence continues at coordinate 34,634,503 of NC_090842.1, read as the reverse complement.
TAAACTGTGAACTAGGAAAGTAACCCCTAACCTCTGGAATGCCCATTGTTCTGATTGATTTTCCTACTTAATATGCATTGCAGTGATGGTGATATTTAATTGTTTTTCTTTTCTCAAAGCTATAAAGCCCTGATGAAATTTCTCTGTTAGCCAGAATGGCAGCATGTAGTTTTTTATATGAAGCTCCTTTGTGAATGAAGCCACAGTTGCATTAAAGGCTGTTTGGTATATATTTAGCACCAAATTGCATCTAAACACAATACAATGCATTTTACCAAAAAAACTTCTTTAGAGCAGCTATCCTCAAAAGTACCCTGTATCCGCAGCGCCAGCATCACCTGGTAACTTGTTACAAATGCAAATTCTCAGGCCCAGCTCCAGACCTACTGAAAATCAGAAACCGTGTGGATAGGCCCACGAGTCTGTTTTTAACAAGCCTTCCAGATGCTAAAATTTGAGAACCATGGCTCTGGATTAGAGGTGAGGTATAGTTCACATACCATACAACTCATTCTTTTAAAGTCTACAATTCAGTTGTTCTTGAAACTATCATTTAAAAGGTGCACAATCTTAATTTATGTTTATTATGGCTAACGTACTGTGTTCCATCACCTTGGAAGTGAAAATGTTTCACCAAAATCTGACTGCTGTTTGTTCTAAAAATAAATACACCGCAAATTAAATGCTTTCTTATTTAAAGGAATTAGTGATATATACCAAATCACATATGATATTTTTTTGGCAGATACGGAAAGAAGGGAGAGCTAAATACAGTCCAGATCAGCTGTGTGTTCTCGACAACGTGAAGATGAACTTGAGAAGGTTTGTCGCTTATCAAGAAACTGTTGAGAAAAGACTGACTACTTGAAAGAGACCAGTCCTCGCCTCAAAGCGTTCAAAGCTGAGGAATACTAGAGGGTTTCCTTTCAGTGTGTGTGTTCCTGAAAGTCATTTTTTAATGTGTGTACACTAATTTGAAGTTCATAAAAACTCCAGAACCTATCAGAAACTCTTTAAAGCTCTGGGATCTGTGTGGCATTTCTGGTGCTCTCAGAAACGTTTCCAGCATGTTTTAATCACTGGAAACACGAAGAGTGGAAACACAAGGAAATCTCAGGTGCTTCTTCATGAGCAGTGAAGACACTTCCAAACAATCATGTTTTCCTTAATTTTGCAAAAAAGGAAAATCCAAAGCATTGCTTGGATTGCTCTTTTAAGCCATTATCATTTTATATTAGCTGAATCTTTAACTGAAATATGAAGACAAGCTTTATAAATTTTTTTTGGTATGAAGTATATCAATTATGCTTACCTTTTGTGAAGAGGGGAGTGAGTTGGAGTCATACACCACTATTGAGCAGACTGTACTACTAGCTAATGAGCTCATGAGGTCATCGTCGTCCTCTGTACAAAAGGATCTGATCGGATACTGCCTTGGAACATCACTCCTTATTTAATTTGATGTGGAATCAGGATTGGAAGAATATGTTTTTTAATAACTTTTTAATTGAAAGCTTTGTGTCTTGGAAAATCTTTTCTAAAATATCAGATAATCCTATTACTGTGTGTTTGCTTGCTAATGGATCTTGCTTTGAATATATGTGTGCTATTAAAAACAAGACTTTATAGCAAGAATCTCCAGTATTACTATCAATGTCCTTGAAGTAGTACGGTGGCAGGTGGAGCAAAGGGAGGGAGTTTCAGTGCACATCATTGTCGGAGTGGGGCCCCTGGACCAGGTCTGTTGTCTGTCCATTTGCCTGATCAGAGGAGTTGTTGGAGATTTGAAAATTTACCCACTGTAGATCTCAGTTGACCTGTTAAAAGGCCCAATACCCAGCATAGGACTTAACTTTAGTTAACGTTCATCACCTCACATAGTTACATTTTTCTTCCTTGTGATAAGAAGCTTTAGCATCGACTCTCTCAGCAACTTTCAAATGTGCAATACGGTATTGTTAACTGTAGTCCCCGTGCTGTACATGACATGCCCAGTCACTTATAATTGGAAGTCTGTACCTTTTGACCACCTTCACCCATTTTGCTTACCCCCCACCACCCACCTCGGGCGACTAACAATCTATGAGTTCAGTTGTTTGGTTTTGGGGTGTTTTTTTAGATTCCACATATAAGTGAGATCATACAGTATTTGTTTTTCTCTGGTATATTTCACTTAGCATAATGTCCTCAAGGTCTACCCACGTTGTCACAAATGGCAGGATTTCCTTCTTATTTATAGCTGAATACTGTCCCATTGTGTATATACACTACATTTTCTTTATCCATACATCCACTGATGGGCGTTTAGGTTGTTTCCATGTCTTGGCTACTGTGAATGATGCTGCAATGAACAAATGGTGCAGATATCTTTTTTTAAATAAATTTGTTTATTTGTTTATTTATTTTTGGCTGCGTTGGGTCTTCGTTGATGCCTGGGGGCTTTCTCCAGTTGCGGTGGGCAGGCTTCTCATTGTGGTGGCTTCTCTTGTTGTGGAGCACGGGCTGTAGGTGCGCGGGCTTCAGTAGTTGTGGCTCGCGGGCTCTAGAGCGCAGGCTCAGTAGTTGTGGTACAAGGGCTTAGTTGCTTCGCGGCATGTGGGATCTTCCCGGACCAGGGCTCGAACCCGTGTCCCCTGCATTGGCAGGCGGATTCTTAACCACTGCGCCACCACGGAAGTCCCACAGATATCTTTTTGAGACAGTGATTTCATTTCCTCCAGATCTATACCCAGAGGTAGAATTGCTGTATCATATGGTGGTTCTGTTTTGAATTTTCTGAGGAATCTCCTTACTGTGTTCATAGTGGCTACACCAATTTACTTTCCCACCAATATTGCACAAGCGTTCCGTTTTCTCCACATCCTCACCAACGCATATCTCTTGTCTTTTTGAAAATAGCCATTGTAGGAGGTGTGAAGTGATAGCTCATTGTGGTTTTGAGAGACAAATTCTTCCAATGAAGAAAAGTTTTAGAGTTCTCCCTGCTTCAAATGTTTATAGCATATATTCATTTTCAAGGAGGATAAAATTTCCAATTTTGTCATCTTTCCCACACTTTCCAACCTATAAACATTATGCAAAATATCTAGCACAGGGCCTAGTACATAGTAGGCTCTCGAAAAATATTTGTCGAACAAATAAATGTTAGTGATTTTCTGTCTTATTAAGCAAGCTTGTTGCAGTTGTTGAATGCAGAATCACCCTATGGAAAGGTAGAACGTGAGTTATTACATTGGAAATGTGCCATCCCCCCAGTTTTTTAGGCTCTGAGGCATTAAGAGTCTGCACTGCTACCATTTAATTTTGCTACTCAGAACAACAATAAAGATAGGAAAAGATTAAATATACTCTACGGCTGTTTACCTAATAGCTCAGCAAGCATATGAATATTATTCATGGCACAGTAAAATGGAAACTAGTTTTTTATGTAGGAAAAAAAAGGCTGCTTTAAAATAGTTATTTGCAAATTATCCAGAGTAGTCCATTAAGAATATACACTGTTTTAAGAGTTGAAGTATAAGCTCATGTGAGAGCCTTTGTTCTAGATGATGTTTTTTAAGTGTCCAACCAGCCATGGCATGTTTATCCAAGGAAATAAAAATCACTGCTTTACTTCTCCCTTTTTCTTTTTACCTTTAAGATGGAAACTCATTTTAAAATAGAATTGATTTTGAAATATTAGTCATTTAATTACATTTCTTTATCTGTAGTTTTATCTTTTGCCTTTATCTGTCTAGTCTTTCAAAGAAATACCTTTGAGTAATCAAGATAGGGAAAGTTCTTATCTCTTCAGCGGTCCTGTTCAGCCAGTTGTGTTGTAGGCTTGCTTCCTGCCTTTTTGAAATTGCACGGACCAATACTTGATTGTACAGGCAGACCTCGGAGATATTGCCGATATGGGTCCAGACAACCGCGTCAAAGCAAATATTGTAATAAAGTGAGTCACCAATTTTTTGATTTCCCAGTGCATAAGTGTGCAATAGCATTATATTTAAAAAATAATGGGAGGCTTCCTTGGTGGCGCAGTGGTTGAGAATCTGCCTGCCAATGCAGGGGACACGGGTTCGAGCCCTGGTCTGTGAAGATCCCACATGCCGCGGAGCAACTAGGCCCGTGAGCCACAACTACTGAGCCTGCGCGTCTGGAGCCTGTGCTCCGCAACAAGAGAGGCCGCGATAGTGAGAGGCCCGCGCACTGCGAGGAAGAGTGGCCCCTGCTTGCCGCAGCTAGAGAAAGCCCACACACAGAAACGAAGACCCAACGCAGCCAAAAATAAATAAATAATTTAAAACTTTTTAAAAAAATAAAAAATAAAAATAATAATGTACATACTTTTTCTTTTTCCTTTTTGGCTGCGTTGGGTCTTCGTTGCTGCGCGCGGGCTTTCTCTAGTTGTGGCGAGCGGGGGCTACTCTCCGTGGGGTGCGTGGGCTTCTCACTGCGGTGGCTTCTCTTGTTGCGGAGCACAGGCTCTAGGCGCACGGGCTTCAGTAGTTGCAGCACGCGGGCTCAGTAGGTGCGGCACTCGGGCCCTAGAGCACGCGGGCTTCAGTAGTTGTGGTGCGTGGGCTCAGTAGTTGTGGCTCACAGGCTCTAGAGCACAGGCTCAGTAGTTGTGGCGCATGGGCTTAGTTGCTCCGTGGCATGTGGGATCTTCCTGGACCAGGGATTGAACCCATGTCCCCTGCATTGGCAGGAGGATTCTTAACCACTGTGCCACTACATACCTTAATTTTAAAATACTTTATTGTTCAAAAATGCTACCCATCATCTGAGCCTTCAGTGAGCCTGCTGGTGGAGGCTCTTGCCTGGATGTTGATGCTGCTGACTGACCCGGGTGGTGGTTGCTGAAGGCTGGGGGCGCTGTGGCAATTTTTTAAGTCACCAATGAAGCATCTCTTGACGCCTCCTTTTGCAAACAAGTTCTTTGTAGCATGCAAAACTTTTGATAGCATTTTATCCACTTCTTTCAAAATTAGAGTCAATCCTCTCAAACCCTACTGCTTCCTTATCAACTAAGTTTTTTCTCATCCATAAGAAGTAACTCCTCATCCATTAAAGTTTTATAATGAGATTGCAGCAATTCAGTCACATCTTCGGACTCCACTTCTGATTCTAGTTCTCATGCTGTTTCCACCACATCGGCACTAACTTCATTCACTGAAATCCTGAACTCCTCAAAGTCATCCATTAGAGTTGGAGTCAACTTCTTCCAAACTCCTGTTAATATTGATATTTTTACCTCTTCCCATGAATCATGAATATTTTTAATGGCATCTAGAATGGTGAGTCCTTTCCACAAGGTTTTCAGTTTATTTTGCCCAGGTCCATCAGAGGAATTGCTGACTATGGCAGCTATAGCCTTACAAAATGTATTTCTGAAATAAGACTTGAAAGTGGAAATTACTCCTTTATCCATGGGCTGCAGAATGGATGCTGAGTTAGCAGGCATGAAAACATTAATCTCATTGTACATCTCCATCAGAGCTCTTGGGTGACCAGGTACATTGTCAGTGAGCATTAATATTTTGAAAGGCATCTTTTTTTTTTCTGAGCAGTAGGTCTCAACAGTGAGTTTAAACTATTCAGTAAACCACGTTGTAAACAGATGTGCTGTCATCCAGACTTTACTGTTTCATTTATAGAGCACAGGTAGAGTATATTTAGCATAATTCTTAAGGGTCCTAGGATTTTTGGAATGGTAAAGGAGTATTGGGTTCAACTTAAAAAGTCACCAGCTGCATTAGCCCCTGACAAGAGAGTCAGCCTGTCCTTTGAAGCTTTGAAGCCAGGCATTGACATAACCTCTCTAGCTATAAGTCCTAGACGGCATCTTCTTCCAGTATAAAGCTGTTTCATCTACAATGAAAATCAGCTGTTTAGTGTAGCCACCTCATTAACTATCTTAGCTAGATCTTCTGGATAACTTGCTGCAGATTCTACATCAGCACATGCTGCTTCACCTTGCACTTTTATGTTATGGAGATGGTTTCTTTCCTTAAACCTCATGAACCAACCTATGCTACCTTCAAACTTTCTTCTGCAGCTTCTCACCTCTCTCAGCCTTCATAGAATTAAAGAGAGTCAGGGCCTTGCTCTGGATTAGGTTTGGGTTTAAGGGAATGTTGTGGGTGGTTTGATCTTCTATCCAGACCACTAAAACCATTTCAGCTAAAAGGCTGTTTCACTTTCTTATCATTCCTGTGTTCACTGGAGTAGAACTTTTAATTTCCTTCAAGCACTTTTCCTTTGCATTCACAACTTGGCTAACCGTTTGGTGCAAGAGACCGAGCTTTTGGCTGATCTAGGCTTTCACATGCCTTCCTCACTGAGCTTAATTGTTTCTAGCTTTTGATTCAAAGTGAGAGACATGCGACTCTTCCTTTCGCTTGAACACTTACAGACCAGTTAGGCCTATTAATTGGCCTAATTTCAATATCTTTTTGTCTCAGGGAATAGGGAGGCCCAGTAGAGGGAGAGTAACGGAACAGCCCGTTGGTAGAGCAGTCAGAACACACACAAAATTTATTAAGTTCCTCATCTTATCTAGGTGCAGTTTGTGGTGCCCCAAAACAATTACAATAGTAAACATCAAAGATCTTTGATCACAGATCACTGTAACAAATATAACAATAATAAAAATTTTGAAATATTGTGAGAATTACCAAAATGTGACACAAACACAGAGCAAGCAAATTTGTAAAAAACGCCGTTATCTGTGAATTGTAAGGTATGCCTAATTTAACTGATATGTAGGACATGAGCAATTTTAGCACTCTCTTCTCCATATCCAAAAACACTTTGTTTTCAGCAACGGTAAACTTGTATTATACTAGTTTAAAACATCCACTTTTAGGAGCAGAACACTTCCTTCCTTTCCTTGCCATTTTATTTTTATAAAATATGGATTTATAGTATATGGTTAGTCCATATATTCTGTCCCCTTCAAAATAAAACCTGTCATCGTCTCTGTCTTGTTACTGCTTAGATTTATTTCTTTTTTAAAACTTTATTTTATTGACGTGTAGTTGATTTACAATGTTGTGTTAATTTCTGCTATACAACAAAGTAATTTGGTTATACATAGATACATTCTTTTTCATATTCTTTTCCATTAGGGTTTATCACAGGATATTGAATACAGTTCCCTGTGCTGTACAGTAGAACCTTGTTGTTTACTCATTCTATATATAATAGTTTGCGTCTGCTAATCCCAAACTCCCAGTCCTTCCCTCCCCTACCACTCCTCCCCCTTGGCAACCACAAATCTGTTCTCTATGTCTGTGAGTCTGTTTCTGTTTCATAGATAACTCCATTTGTGTCATATTTTAGAATTCCACATATAAGTGATATCATATGGTATTTGTCTTTCTCTTTCTGACATACTTCACTTAGTATGATAATCTCTAGGTCCATCCATGTTGCTGCAAATGGCATTATTTCAGTCCTTTTTATGGCTGAGTAATATTCCATTGTATATATGTACCACATTTTCTTTATCCATTCATCTTTCGATGGGCACTTAGGTTGTTTCATGTCTTGGCTATTGTGCTGCTATGAACATAGGGGTGTATGTATCTTTTTGAATTATAGTTTTTGAATTCTAGTTTTGTCTGGATATATACCCAGGAGTGGGATTGCTGGATCATACGGCAACTCTATTTTTAGTTTTTGGAGGAACCTCCACACTGTTTTCCATGGTGGCTGCACCAATTTACATTCCCATCAACAGTGAGAAAAGAGGGTTCCCTTTTCTCCACACCCTCACCAGCATTTGTTATTTGTAGATTTTTTAATGATGGCCATTCTGACCAGTGTGAGGTGGTACCTCATGGTATGCTTAGATTTATTTCTAAGTATTTATTTCTATTATAAGTGGACTGTGAAACTGATAGATTGTCTGCTGCCAAAGTAATTCTTGGTCCTTTGGATGATTCTGCCCCAGGACTTGGACTGCTATGGAGCCAACACCAAGTCAAGTGTTTGAGATATTTGTGGCAGGAGCAAGAGGCCTGTGGTCACAGTGGTGTCCTCTTTTGGGCAGCAGTTTCTTACTAGGCCGTTCCTATGGCTGCACCAGGTCCCTCGTGCCCTGTGTCTGCATTTCCTGCCCGTTTACAGAAACTGATTCTCCCTCCCTCTCATCAGTTTTGTGAGCTACCCTAGAACTTTATAATAAACTTTATTTTTTGATAGCCATGCTCAGTTTCTGCTGCTTTCAACCTAAAAACCCTGGTTGATAGGTATCCTTCTAGAACTTTCTGGGCACATCCATCTAGACATACATGAATATATTTTTTCTACAATAGGCACATAATGTTCTGCAGCTTGGCTTTTTTCTTTACCAGTAATTCAGGGATGTATTGTCATGTCAGAATTGTGATTAGGTCTTAGGGTAAACCTTTCTTCTTGAACGTGAAAAATCACTTCATTTCCACTGGAGAGTCTGTTAGATCTTAGCTTGATAGGTTGGGGTGAATTTGCTTTTCTAGGCCTGTTCTTTTTTTTTTTAATTGAAGTATAGTTGATTTACAATGTTGTGTTAATTGCTGCTGTACAGCAAAGTGATTCAGTTATACATATATATACATTCTTTTTCATATTCTTTTCCATTATGGTTTATCACAGGAGAATATAGTTCCCTGTGCTATACAGTAGGACCTTGTTGTTTATCCATTCAATATATAATGGTTTGCATCTCTAGGCCTGTTCTTGAGACAGCACTTTTAAACATTCTTTTGAATCTTCCAGTGGTTTGGAAAATTGAATCTCCTCATTTGTTGGACCTAATCCCAAACTTTTATTAAAAATAAACCCATAGAAACTATAAGATGGGGACCAAAGATTTTTAGAAATCTAGTATGTATTTTACAGTAGTAATTCCTAACCTTTTCTGGGTCATTAATTATGCTGAGAATCTAATGAAAATCATAGACCCTTCAAATAAATGCACTGCATTAGTTATCTCCTGTGTAACAAATTACCCCAAATTTAATAGCTTAAAATAACAAACTTTATTATCTCACAGTTTCTGTGGATCAGGAATTCAGGAGCAGCTTAGCTGGGTGGTTCTGCCTCAGGGTCTCGCAAGGTTGCAGTAACGATGTTGTCCAGGGCTGCAGTCAGCTGAAGGCTTGACTGGGCTGGAGGGTTTCTTCCAAGGTGGCCCATTCATTTGGCTATTGGCAGGAAGCCTCAGTCCTCATGACTCAGCAACTGGCTTTCCCCAGAGTCAATATTCCAAGAGAGAGAGGAGAAAGCTGAGATGCCTTTTATAACCTATTTTCTTCTCTTTTTTTTTTTTTTAAACATCTTTATTGGAGTATAATTGCTTTACAATGGTGTGTTAGTTTCTGCTTTATAACAAAGTGAATCAGCTATACATATACATATATCCCCAAATCTCTTCCCTCTTGCATCTCCCTCCCTCCCACCCTCCCTATCCCACCCCTCTAGGTGGTCACAAAGCACCGAGCTGATTATAACCTATTTTCAAGAATATGAAAAAGAATATGTATATGTATAACTGAATTGCTTTGCTGTACAGCAGAAATTAACACATTGTCAATCAACTATACTTCAGTACAATTTAAAAATTAAATAAATATAACCTATTTTCAGAAGTAACACACCATCACTCCAGCCATGTTCTATTTGTTGTAAGTGAGCCAATAAGTCCAACCCACGCTCAGGAATAGGAGAATTAAGTTCCACATCTTGAAGAAAGGAATAGCAAAGAATTGGTGGACATATTTTTAAACATACATACCTTTATTCTGCATCAGAGTTCAGATTGTTTATGGATTTTTCAGTTCACACATGGACATCAGGTTGAGATTTGTGATTTTATACTGAGTTGGTTACTCTTCTAACTTTAAGTCAAAAAGTATTCTGTGCACTTCTAGATGCAATTGTCTATTGAATTAATTTTTAAAAATTTTATTGAAGTATAGTTGATCTACAATGTTGTGTTCATTTCCACTGTACAGCAAAGTGATTCAGTTATACATATACACATATTCTTTTTCATATTCTTTTCCATTATGGTTTATCACAGGATATTGAATATAGTTCCCTGTGCTATACAATAGGACCTTGTTGTTTATCCATCTTATACATAATAGTTTGCATCTACTAATCCCAAACTCCCAATCCTTCCTTCCCCCATCCCCCCTCCCCCCCACAACCATAAGTCTGTTCTCTATGTCTGTGCGTCTATTTCTGTTTCATAGATAAGTTCATTTGTGTCATATTTTAGATTCTACATATAGGTGCTATCATATGGTATTTGTCTTTCTCTTTCTGACTTACTTCACTTAGTATGATAATCTCTAGGTCCATCCATGTTGCTGCAAATAGCATTATTACATTCTTTTTTATGCTGAGTATTATTCTGTTGTATATGTATACCACATCTTCTTTATCCATTCATCTGTCGATGGACATTTAGGTTGTTTCCATGTCTTGACTGTTGTAAATAGTGCTGTTATGAACATAGGGGTGCATGCATCTTTTTGAATTATAGTTTTGTCTGGATATATGCCCAGGAGTGGGATTGCTGAGTCATATGGTAACTCTATTTTTAGTTTTTTAAGGAACCTTCATACTGTTTTCCGTAGTGACTACCCCAGTTTACATTCCAACCAACAGCATAGGAGGGTTCCCTTTTCTCCATGTCCTCTCCAGCATTTGTTATTTGTAGACATTTTTAAAATTTTTAATTTATTTTATTTTTTTGGCTGTGCCTTGCGACATGTGGGATCTTAGTTCCCCGACCAGGGATCGAACCCGTGTCCCCTGCATTGGAAGGCGAATTCTTAACCACTGGACCACCAGGAAGGTGCCCCATGTAGACTTTTTAATGATGGCCATTCTGACTAGTGTGAGGTGGTACCTTATTGTGATTTGCATTTCTCTAATGATGAGCTAGATGTAATTGTCTATTAACAGATTTCTTTATTCGTTCAACATGTAGTGTTTTATTAAACAAATACTGCCCCCATTGTTATCTTTTCTCCACATTAGAGTGAGAGTCTTTTTGAAACATGAAATAACTTATGTTGCTTCCTTGCTTTTTGCTCTAATACTTCAATGTTTCCCATCACCCATAAGATAAAGTTTAAAATCCTTGCCATCCCCTGCAAGTAGCATGATTACATGTCCAGGTTTGCCTGAGAGTCCAGCATAATTATTAACACCACTCTATTTGACTATCAGAAGTGCTCTGGATTAGGATTAAAGGAAACTAATGAGACAGTGTAAGATCCAGGATTGGGTCAGGGACCAGGAGAGAAGCAGCTCTAATGGACATAACTGAGACAACTGACCAAGTTGAATTTGTAATGTGGACTAGATGGTAGTATTTTATCACTGTTAAGTGTCCTGATTTGTGTTTATGAAAGGGAATGTCCTCGTTCTTAGGAAATACACATTGACACATTTAGGAGTAAAGGAGCAGGATGTCTCTGACTTACTCTCAAATGATTCAGAAAAAAAATTCATCTATATATAAATGTAGAAAGAAATAAAGCAAATGGGGCAAAATGTAAAGAACTATGGAATTGGGTAAAGGGTACACAGGACTTCTCTGAACTATTGTTGTACTTTTCATTAAGTTTGAAATTATATCAAAATTAAAACTTAGAAAAATAATGTTTTTAAATTAGGGGAAAAAAAGTTCTCCAGTTTAGACATTAAATTAAATGGTCATCCTAACCATAACCCCCTGCTTGACCCCTGGTTCCTCCTGCTCTGCTATCTGCCTCGCTAAGTTTCAGCCATTCTGTCCTTTATTCAGTTGTTTGAATGCACCATGCTCCTCCGTGTCACATGTGTATGCACCATCTGGCTTCTTTTCCCACTTAATTTAGTGAACTCCTATTCATCCCTCAAAACTCAGCTCAAATAGCAATTTCGCAGGGAAACTTTCTCTAATCCTCCAGACAAGGTCAGGAGTTAGTGTTCTAGCCACTCATAGCATCTTGTACTGTATACCATTCCTTTGTAGCACTTCATTCTTCATCAGAATGTTAGCACTTGCCTGTGTGCCAAGCACGCAGCTTCTGAAGACACCAAGGTAAGGAAAATGTCTTTATAGAGCTTATGGACTCACAGGAGACAGACATAGTCAACGTAAAATTACAAACATGAAAAGTGCTACAAACAGAGAGTACAGGCTGTTATGAGGCCATAAGAGAGACTTGCTCTAGTCAGCGAGGTCAGTGGAGGCTTACCTGGATACACAGGAGCAACCTGAGAGGTAGGAGAAAAACCAGAAGAGTGCAAAGACAGGGGCACTAGGGAGTGCTTTCAGGAGGAAGGGGCCAAGATCGTGGAATGTGATTCAGGTCCAGGAAGAGGAGAGCTGAAAAACGGCCACCAGTTTAGTGACTCGGATGTCACCAGTGTCAGTAGCAAGGGCTCTTTCCATGGAGTGATCAGGTCAGACGTCAGCCTGGAGGGAGTTGGGGGAATGTGAGAGGGGAGGAAATGAAGCTGGCACGGAGACCAGTCTTCAGAGAGGTTTGTGAAGAGAAAAAGGAGATAAGGCAGTAGCTGAAGAGAGGAGTCACATGTGTTCATTTACTATAAATGAATGAATTGGTGATGTATTGGATATGGACGATAGAGCAAAAGAAAATCCCAGGATGACCCTGGCTCCAGCTATGGAACTAATTGAATAGTGTTCTATTTGTCTATTTGAGATGGGAAGCAAGACCCAAGTTAGGAGGAACGTACCTGTAGTTTGAGTTGAGGAAGCATTTACCTAGGAAATTTTTTTTTAATTTATTTATTTTTGGCTGCGTTGGGTCTTCGTTGCTGCGCGCGAGCTTTCTCTAGTTGCGGCGAGCGGGGGCTTCTCTTCGTTGTGGCGCATGTGCTTCTCATTGTGGTGGCTTCTCATTGCAGAGCACGGGCTCTAGGCGCGCGGGATTCAGTAGTTGTGGCACGAGGGCTCAGTAGTTGTGGCTCGCGGGCTCCAGAACGCAGGCTCAGTAGTTGTGGCACACAGGCTTAGTTGCTCCACGGCATGTGGGATCTTCCTGGACCAGGGCTTGAACCCGTGTCCCCTGCATTGGCAGGCGGATTCTTAACCACTGCGCCACCAGGGAAGTCCCTACCTAGGAAATCTTAATTTACCTTTTAAAGAAGTTGTTTTTTTTCCTCCCCAAACCTCAAAACCTGTTTACTGCTTCTGTTGGTAACAAACATTGAGAGTTTCAAAGTCTTAGTGCACACTCTTTTCATCTTATCCTGTCTTTGAGTTAAAAGTTCACCTTAGTCTTACTGTCTAACCAAAAAAATGTTATTTCTTCATATAGTGGAAGATTCTCAAACTTTGCCTTATTAGAGAAATTTATATCTTTAATTGAAAATATTTTGGTCCCCTTATTTTAATGAACAGAATTAACTTGAGTCATTTTTTTCTAGGCAGAGTGAGAAATTACAAGCAAGTGATTTCCAGTTTTGCTTAAATATATTTTTATCCTCCCTAATCTCATATAGGAATCTTAATTATGAGAACACAGTTACCCTAAACTTTTAACATTTTCAGAAATGTATGCCTGTCCATGAAAAGAACAAATTCTTTTTGAATAAAGAAGTTATAGTCTTCAATTACTTCCATTTAGTATGAATGAAACCAGGAAAAATACTTTCCTACTCTCATTTGTAGGAACCAATTTCCTGAGTTTATTTAACATAAAGATAATTAAAGTTATTCAAGTAAAATAGGAAGAAATGAAATTTTTTTTTTAGACTGAATGCTATTGAATTAAAGGAATAATGGATTTGTTTTTAGGGCCATGAGATTTTAAATTACAGAGAGTGGAATAGGTACAGAACATGGAGCTGAAATGATTTCACAAAGGTGTTAGAAATAGTCGCCTCCTTTTCCTTTTTTATTTCAAAGATTAGTGTACAGAGTCAGAAAAGAAGTTTAAAATCATCGCCATTTTTTTTTTTAATTCTTGGCTGTGTTGGGTCTTCGTTGCTGCGTGCGGGTTTTCTCTAGTTGTGGTGGGCACGGGCTACTCTTCGTTGCAGTGCGCGGGCTTCTCATTGCGGTGGCTTCTTTTTGTTGCAGAGCACGGGCTCTAGAGCGCAGGCTCAGTAGTTGTGGCGCACGGGCTTAGTTGCTCCGTGACATGTGGGATTCTCCCGGACCAGGGCTCGAACCCGTGTCCCCTGCACTGGCAGGTGGATTCTTAACCACTGCACCACCAGGGAAGTCCCATGGCCATTTTTAAAACATTACACACTCAAAGGAAATAACTCCGTATCGTGCAATTATTTTCATTAAAATTTACATATGAATTTAATGTGTTTCACAATTTGATAAAAGTAAAACTGATAAGCTACCCAAAAATTTTTAAGCCATATGAAAGATAAGGAAGTTTTCACCTTTGGTCTTTCACTTTGACCTTAAAGTATAAAGTAAAATAAGTTCTGAAAAATTCAGAAGTTGACATTTCCCATTGCTCTATTGAAAGAAGTTACATTTCTTTTCAATTATTTATTTATTTTTATTTAAAAATTTTTTTTATTTTTATTTTTTGGCCTTGCCGCATGGCTTGCAGGATCTTAGTTCTCTGACCAGGGATTGTACCTGGGCCACAGCAGTGAGAGCGACGAGTCCTAACCACTAGACCGCCAGGGAATTTCCTCAATTTTTAAAAATTATATTCAAGAGGTATTACATGTGTATGATAAGCAATTAAACGATGCCAGAAAAGTCCTTGAAAAGTTTTTCTATTTCCCAGTTCCTCTCCCCTAAAAACATACCCCTTCCGGTTTTACATGCATCCTTCTAGAAATGCTCTTTGCATGATAAAGCTCATACATGTGTTCTGCCTCTGTTTTGTATAAAAATCTTAGTATACTCTTCATACTATTCAGTATCTTCATGTTGTTAGTTAATATCTTCAAGATATTTCCATATCAACTTTTATAGAACTGCCCCCCCCCCTTTTTTTTAGCAGCTCCATAGAATTCCATTAAAGGGCTGGAAGCATGATTTAATTAATCTCCCCTTAGAGAGGGAGGCAGCATTGCATCTAGGTCAAGAGATTAGACTCCGGAGCCAGATAGCCTGGGTTTGAATCCCGATTCTACCACTTCCTCACTGTGTTAAGTTGGACAGATGACTTAATTTGCATGCCTCAGTTTTCTCATCTGAAAAAGGGAATAATGACATTAGACCCTTAATAGGTTTGTTGTTGAGGGTTAAGTGAGTTAATATTTGTAAAACACAGAACAGTCCCTAACACGTATTAAAAGCTATACAAATGTTTCTTACCTAGATAGATACCTAGACTGTTTCCAGTCTTTTGCTGCTACAGACGATGCTGAAGTGAATATTCTAGTACTTATGTGAATATCTATGCACAAGATCCTAGGACTTGAATTACTAAAGGAAAAGAAGCATATATATATATATATATATATATACACACACACTTATATGTGTATATAATGTATTATATATATTATATATAACATATATTATGATGTCCCTTCCCACACCCCTCATCTAAAATAACACACCCTTGGGAATTCCCTGGCGGTCCAGTGGTTAGGACTCGGCGCTTTCACTGCTGGGGCCCTGGTTCAATCCCTAGTTGGGGAACTAAGATCCTGCAAGCCACACAGCACAGCCAAAAAAATAAATAAAATAAAATAGGGGCTTCCCTGGTGGTGCAGTGGTTAAGAATCTGCCTGCCAATGCAGGGGACATGGGTTCGAGCCCTGGTCTGGGAAGATCCCACATGCCGCGGAGCAACTAAGCCCGTGAGGCACAACTACTGAGCCTGCGCGTCTGGAGCCTGTGCTCCGCAACAAGAGAAGCCACGACAATGAGAAGCCCGCGCACCACGATGAAGAGTAGCCCCCGCTCGCTGCAACTAGAGAAAGCCCACGCACAGAAACGAAAACCCAACACAGCCAAAAATAAATAAATAAATAAATTTATAAAAAAATAAATAAATAAAATAGCACACCCTATGCACACTATACGCCCTTACTCTGCTGTATATTTCTTCTTTAGTACTCATCACCATTTGATATATACTTTTATTTAGAACATTATATTTTTAATTCCATAAATCGGCCCAGATTTCTTCTCTTTACATTTGGAAAGAATAGCAACCAGAAACTGGAGAAACCTCCTGTGTTCTAGGTTTTTGCATTGCTTTAAAGAGGGCTTTAGAAAGAACAGGGATCTGGAAGCCGTGTGTTACCGAGCGCTCACCTTGCCCTTTCCTGCTAGTGCTGGAAGGCGAGGAAGTCGCTGTACCTGCCTTCCCGGGGCTTGCAGCGTCCCTGCAGAGAATGAGAGGCCTGTGAATCTCTGCGATTTGTAATGACATGGGCAGCCGAATAAATTCTGGAAGAAACAGGGGAAAAGAGGCAACAAATCTTGCTTAGAAGTTTTAGGAAGACAGATGTGTCAGATGCTATCCTACAGATCTGCCCTCATCCTTGCCCCCTTGGCACACATCTGCCTAATTTCCTGCTGCCAGCCCCTACGTTTCCTTGTCTGAGGACTTTCTTTGGCCCCCAGGTCTTTCTTTGCCCCAGCATGACAAGGAATGGATGAAACCTCCCCCTTCCCATTCCTTCCATCAACGACTGGCAGGAGGAGGTGTAATAACTACCCAGCACACTTGTCCCCTCGATGGGGTGGCTCTGAGGTTCCTGCATGTTCCAGCAGGATTAAGTCTGAGTTACTCACACTGGTAACTAAGACTAAAACAAACCCTTCATCGCTGCCTCCCTTCCCCATCTGGCTTTCCTTCTTCCCACTGGGGTCTTCTGGGATCACCTCCCACATAAACTGTTTGCACTTGAAACTTTGGCTCAGTGCCTGCTTCTCGGAGAACCCAAAGCAACACAAGACATATTTAAGTTGTGTTTTAGGGGGAAAAACTATGTGGGTGTAAAATTCGTAAGTTCATAAATTTGCATTCTGGGTGTGCAAGAGTTTTGTGCATTAGCCACACCCATGGAGTGGTTCTAGTCAATGTGCAGCGTGATTATCTTAGATTTCCTGCCTTAGGATGGAAGATAATTCTCATTTCCATTTATCAAACTAATTTCCTTCTGCAGGTATCAAAAATTGCTTACGCCAGCCCACATCTCTATTTAACAGAAATGGATTTGATGATCGATTAAATTATATTTCGATCTACTGGGGATCAGAATAATATAGCTATTTGAAAAAAATGTGTTAAAAAATACTAGTGGGAAAATATGATGGCACTCCCCATATTTGTCACATCATTGCCAATTACATGGGAAACAATTTCAAGAGGGAAATCTTTCATCCTAAAACTCAAAATTGCTGGTGGATTCTGAGATCCAAACAACTAACTTCAAAGCTGATTTTTGAGATCTAACCTATGAGTGTGTGGATGGAAATACTTGCTGAACTACACATGAAATTGCACTTGAAAAGCCAGTTGATAAGTTCTTGTCTAACAGGAGTGAGATGAAATGAGATACTGGAAAATCAGAGCAATACACCTAGTTTGAAAAACAATGTTTTAATCCAGGAGAGATGACAGGTATAAAAAATATAAGAACTTGCTTATCTAAACTGTGCCTCATTTCTGCATCTGTGAAGGGGGATCACCTTGATGATTACTTGGATAGGTCTGGGGACTAATTTAGAAAAATAAAAATAAAGTCATTATTAAAAGACATGCATTTTAAGATGTAGAACTGCGTAGACTCCTATGAAGATCTTCCTTACAGCAGTGTTTATGATAGCAAAAGATTGCAAACTACCTAATGCCCATCTGTAGAGGTGGGCTAACTTCCATATGGAGTTTAAAAAGGAGGAAAGTAGATCTACATGTATTAACACCGAGAGATCTCTAAGATTGCTGAGTGAAAAGAAAGTTGCATTACAAAATGCACATCTATATTTTTAAGACAAATTATATGTTTTTATAAAGATACATATGTATGTGTCTAAGAGTATGAGTGTGTGTGTATTGAATTTTAAAATTTTTTATTGTTTGTCTCCCCTACTAGACAGTACGTTCTATCAAATCAAGGGCTATGTTTTATACGTTATGTTCACTGCTATATGTACCTTCAGTGTCCTTAGCAGGAGCTCAGTAGTTATTTTTATTTATATGTATATGTGTGTGTATGTTCCTCTTCTTTTTTTATGGCAAAATATACATAAATATATTTTTAAAATATACTTAAATATGACGTAAATTTACCATTTTCACCCTTGTTAAGTGTACAGTTCAGTGGCATTAAGGACACTCACACTGTTGTGCAACCATCACCACCATCCATCTCCAGAAGTTTTTCATTTTCCTCAACCAAAACTCTGTACCATTAAACATTAACTCCCCTCACCCCACAGCCCCTGACAACCATCATTCTACTTTCTGTCTCTATGACTTTGACTACTCTAGGTACCTCCATATAAGTGGAACCATATGATATTTGTTGTTTTGTGACTGACTTATTTCACTTAACATTATGTATTGAAGGATCATTCATGTCTGAGCATGCATCACATTTTTTTAAATCCATTTATCTGTTGATGGACACTTGGGTTGCTTCCACCTCTTGGCTATTGTGAATAATGCTACTATAAACATGACTGTATATATATCTGCTCAAGTCTCTGATTTCAATTCTTTTTTTCTTTTTTTAAAAAATATTTATTTATTTATTCAGCTGCGCCGGGTCTTAGTTGCAGCACACAGAATCTTCGTTGCTGCGTGTGGGCTCTTTTGGTTGCTACATGTGGGCTCTTTTGGTTGCTACATGCAGGCTCTTTTGGGTATATACCCAGAAGTGGAATTGCTGTGTGGTGTGGTAGTTCTGTTTTTAATTTTTTGAGGAACCACCATGACGTTTTCCCCAGCAGCTGCACCATTTTACATCCCCCCCAATAGCGTGAGGTTGCAATTTATCCACATCTTTGACAACACTTTATGTTTTGATAATAGCCCTCCAAATGGGAGTGAAGTAGGCAATAGTTATTTTTTTGAATAAACAAATAAACAAAAAATATTTCTAAAATTAGAATAATGACTGTTTATTGCATGGCATCTTGTCTAAAGATATTAATATTACAAAAGAATACTTGTATCCTTTTGAGATGCACTGTTTCAGTTCAACTCAACAGCAAGAGCATTAGACTTTCCATTTTATACAGGATATCTAATAGACCCTAAGACAAAATATAATGCTAAACCCAAATTACTGCTTTAACTACGATAGATAATATCCGTTATCAAAGAGAGACCAGACTAAAAGATCTTTCAAGATCCTGTCATATACATTCTCATTTATGGCATGTAACTAAATATTTAAATACAATGAAAAGTAATATTCATCCTCAGAAAGTTAAAACATAGAATTACCATATGACCCAGCAATTCCACTCCCAGGTATGTACCCAAAAGAACTGAAAAGAGGTATTCAAATAAAAACATGTAAACAAATGTTCATAGCAGCACTGTTCACAATAGCTAAAAGTTGGAAATAATACAAATGCCCACTGTGAATGAACAGAAAAACTACCTGTAGGATATTCATACAATGAAATATTGTTCAGCCATAAAAAGGAATGATACATGCTACGGTATGGATGCACCTTGAAAACACTATCCTAAGTGACAGAAGCCAGGCAGAAAGGCCACACTATTATGATTCTGTTTATAAGAAATACACAAAGAAGGTAAATCCACAGAGATGCAAAGCAGATTAGTGGTTGCTAGGGGCTGGGTGGAGAAGGGAGAGTGATTGCTCATTTGGGGTGATGAAAATGTTTGGAACCAGAGAGAAGTGATGGTTTGCATAACATTGTGAATGCACTAAGTGCCGTTGAATTGTACGCTTTTAGATGGTTAAAATGGTGAATGTTTTTCTACATGAATTTTTTACCTTAAAAAAAAAGTAACATGCCTTCACCTAGCAGTGAGGGTGGGCAAAGCACAAACAGTATGGAAGGGTATAAGGAACAAATTCTTCCTCCTCATGCGCCAAGTCCACTCTTTAGTGGTAATGACTGCCAATAGTTTCTTGTAAATCCTTCCAGAAAATATTGGTGCTTAATTTTTTTTTCTTTTTACAGAAATTGGATCATATTCTATACACTGCTCTGCACCGTGCCTTTTCCACTTAATGATATAGCTTAGTGAGTTTTCCATGTCACCGTGTTTAGTGCTGGCTCATTCATTTTAACAGTTGCATAGCAGTATTTTATTGACTGAACGTACCTTAATTCGTTTGACTAGCCCTCTCCTGATGGATGCTTAGGTTATTTACAGTTTTTGGCTACAGCAGACAGTACAGTTTTTTTTTTGTTTTTTTAAAAAATTTACTTAATTTATTTTTTTTTGGCTGCATTGGGTCTTTATTGCTGTGCTTGGGCTTTCTCTACTTTCGGCGAGCGGGGGCTACTCTTCGTTGCGGTGCGTGGACTTCTGATTGCGGTGGCTTCTCGTGTTGCAGATCATGGGCTCTAGGCGTGCGGGCTTCAGTAGTTGTGGCGCACGGGCTTAGTTGCTCCATGGCATGTGGGATCTTCCCAGACCAGGGCTCGAACCCATGTCCCCTGCAATGGCAGGCGGATTCTTAACCACTGCACCACCAGGGAAGCCCAACAATACAGTTTTAAATATTGTTATTTAAAGATCTTTGTGCACAATGCAAACACATATGTAGGATAAATCTCCAAAACTGGATTTGCTGGGTGTTATGGACTATACTGTGCCCCTAACTCCTGCCCCCTGCCAAATTCACATCTTGAAATCCTAACCCTCAATGTGTATTTGGAGAGAGGGTCTTTAGGGAGGTAATTAAGGTTAAATGAAGTCATCAATGTGGGGCCCTGATCCAACAGAACTTGTGTTCTTTTAAGGAGAGGAAGAGAGTCCAGAGATCGCTCTCTTCCTCTGTGTGCACATTTAGACACAGGGAAAAAATGTCACCTACTAGCTAAAAAGAGAGTTCTCACCAGAATCCAACCCCATCAGCACCTTGATCTTGGACTTCCAGCCTCCAGAACTGAGAGAAAATAAATTTCTGTTGTTTCAGCCAGCCACCCAGTCTGTGATATTTTGTTATGGCAGCCCGAGTAGACTAAAACACTGGGACAAAGGACATATGCATTTTTAATTTGATAGATGGACCAAAATAATCCTCTGAAGTTTTGCTCCCCTTTACCCTTCCACACACAGTAAACAAGGCTTGTTTCTCCTGTATCCTCACCGGCACTGGGTATAATCACACTATTTAATCTTTGTCAATCGGAGAGACACAAAAAATGTATGTATGTAACTTACTGTATGCTTGAAATTGAGATTTTTTTCCCAAATGAGTGTGTGACTTTTAGAGTGAATCCTTTATCCTCCCTCTCCATCCCTGGAAGCCCATTATGTGGTATTACGTGAAAGCTCGTCCAACTCCACAGGGACGTTTCAAGTAATTTTCTTATTCACTTTCCATTTCCTCTTGCTTCTTTAATAATTCATGAGTTGAAATGGCTATAAAAGAAATAAAGGTAAGAGAACATTATTGGGAGGGTCTCTCATATTTGGTAGTAAGATACTTAATTCACTGTGATTTGGAAAAATGAGCTATAGGTCATATAATATTATAGATGAACATAAGTTTCCACTAGAGTCAAATATTCTCAACTGCCTGATTGCCATGTGAAATGTATTTGAACAGTTTTAGAACAGAAGTTGTTATTACATGTGTCCACAGACTGATAGAAGTAGGAGTGAGGGAGACGTGCAATTTTTGTTCTTTGAGATATGTTGAGCTAGCTTCTTCCTGATCATTCTTCTTTCTTCTTGGGAGTACAAGGATGTGTCACCAGGACAGTCTGCTCCAGGGGCTCCCCGGTGCCCCATTTGAATTATATATCCCCTATGCCTGTCCTCCAGGTGCTTGCATTCCAGCCAAATGAAAAAGGTTGGGCTACAATGACATATATTGATTAGAAAACACACCCACACACCCATGGACCACTGGATTATGAGTGATGCCCCTGACTTATGCCTCTTTGTACCCCAGTGTTAAATGTTGGTGGAACGAGTAAATGTACGTATGTATGAATGAATGGCAAAAATACCAATTAGTTAAGTATCCAAATGTTTCTTGGGAAGGATGTTATTTTGGCCAAGAGGCTGAGCACAGCTTTTGATCTTCATAGCATTCAAAGTCATGACCTTGTAGCCACATTGGCAAATTTCGTGGCTTGAACAGATGGAACAATCAAGCCAACCTATGAAAAACTGAAATATTTTACACATATATACCCTCACACGAAATGAATTACGATTTGAGAAGCTGGATAGCGATGATATCTTATTACTCACTGTTTTTTAGCTGTTAATTCACAGATGTTGATTAATCATTGACCACTCATGATTGTGTGTTTTCAGATTCAGTTTTAGAACTTTGAACAAGGTCAGTAACCTTGTGTTGCTGTGGTCATAGTACCTTGCTAATTACTGAGAGTGAATAATTATGTCAAATATTTTCTAGAGCACTAAGAGAAATGGCTTTCAGTATATCTTAAATTTTTTATATAGGCTAGTTTCAAAACAGATTGGGGCTACAAATTTGAAACTATTCCACTGGCATGATGTCTACGGGGGGTCGGGGTGTGTGTGTGTGGTGTGTGTGTTTGTTTTTTGTTTGTTTGTTTTGGTAAGTGGTAACCTTGGCAATTTCTATTTGTGGCACAGGGTGTGTGGCCTCTCAGAGCTCTATGCTATACTCTCTGACTCAGTTTTCCTTGCTATGCAATGAGTCCATTTGTCCTCAGCCTGCAAATTTCAGTTGGCTTTTTTTCCCTTCTGCCAAACCAATATGGAAATTGCCCCCCCCTATTATTTTGGCCACATTTTTCAAAGCTTATCAGACCTGCCCCAAACTCCAGCGTAACTCTATAACTTAAATTATTCAAAATTTTCTTGAATGAGATGCCTTTTAGACTGGATACATGATAACAATAAGGGAAAAACTTGGCACATTTTGTCTCACATTTTACTGTGGAAAAGGCCCTGGTGGCTTGGCTTACACATGTCTGGAAACAAAATTTGCCTTTCTGCTTCTTTGTAAGGCAGTCAAAGCATGATGTGCAAGTCCAAAATATATTTAGTTCTGTCTGTAGCAATTCTTTTTTAAAAATATTTATTTATTTATTTGGCTGCGACGGGTCTTAGTTGTGGCATATTGCCACGTGCGGGATCTTCATTGCAGCATGCAGGATCTTTGGTTGCGGCATGTGGGATCTTTGATTGCAGCATGCGGGATCTTTAATTGCAGCATGCGATCTCTTAGTTGTGGCATGTGGGATCTTAGTTCCCTGACCAGGGATCGAACCCCGGCCCCCTGCATTGGGAGCATGGAGTCTTAGCCACTGGACCACCAGGGAAGTCCCCATAGCAATTCTTTTGTTGAAGATGCTTGCCACGAAACATCCTGGTGGGGGATTGGGTGGAAGAATAATAGACTAGGGTGTTGCTTGGATGGGGCAGGCAGAGCACTGCCTAAAGGAGTAAGTGCTGAAGAAGTGATTTTACTTTAGAAAACATTCAAATCTGAAGTCACGGGGGCTATTTTGCTCTGTTGTGTATGTGTTTAAGGAATACATTTATAGCATAAAACTATTTTTCAAACAGTTCAAAAGGGTATAAAATGAAATGAAAGTCTCCCTCCTTCATGGATTTCTAATACTTTTGTTTTCCTCCCCAGACTTTTGTCAGTTTCTTGTAGACCCCTCTAGAGAAATTCTACATTTATGCAGGTACACACATACACACACAAGTGGTAGCATATTATAACACTATTGTCCACTTTGTTTTCTCTGTTTTGCTTTTTCATAATAATATAGTAATTCAACAGACATTTATTGGGCACCTAATATATGCTGGATCCTGTTCTAAGTACTCAGGATAGAACAATGAAGAAAAAAAACTATGTTGGTTTTCTATTGCTGAATAACAAATTACCACAAATTTAGTAGCTAAGAACAACAGACATTTATTACCTCTCAGTTTCAGTGCGTCAGGAGTCTGGGCACTACTTAGTTTTCTGCTTCAGGCTCTGGCCAGGCTGCAATCAACATGTCTGCAGGGCTGTGTTCTCATCTGAAGGCTCAGTTGGATTCTTCATCTGCTTCCAAGCTCGCTCCAGTTGTTGGTAGAATCATTTCCTTGTGGTGCCTGGACTGAGAGCTTCAGGTTTTCAACTGGCTATTGATCAGAGGTGCTAAGTTCCCAGCTGCCACCCTCAAACAGTTCACAAATGGCAGCTTGCTTCTTCAAGGCCAGCAGGAGAGTGAGAGTGGATCCACTAGCTAGACAAAGTCTTATATTATGTAACATAATCATGGGAATGACAGCCCATCAGTTTTTCACATTCTGTTGGTTAGAAATAAGTCACATGGGACTTCCCTGGTTGTCCAGTGGGTAAGAAGCCGTGCTCCCAATGCAGGGGGCCCGGGTTCGAGCCCTGGTTGGGGAACTAGATCCCACACGCATGCTGCAACAACGAGTTCACATGCGGCAACTAACACTCCGTATGCCGCAACTAAGAAGCCTGCATACCGCAACTAAGAGTCAGCATGCTGCAACTAAAGATCCCACATGCCTCAACTGAAAAACATGCCACAACAAAGATCCTGCGTGTTGCAACTAAGACCCGGCGCAGCCTAAATAAATAAATAAATAAATAAATAAATAAATATATGTATATACACATATATATATAAAAGAAATAAGTCACAGGTCCCACCCGCATGGAAGAGGAAGGAATTAAACACCAGTAAGTGGGGATCGTGGGTGGGGGCATGCGTCTTAGAGTCCGTCACCTCACAAACCAAGCCCCTGCGATCATGGAGCTTACATTATAGTGGGGGAAGACAGACAACAAAGGAATAGACAGATAAAGGTTGCAAATAAATGCTAAAGCAGAACAATAAATCTGGCTAAATGGAACAGAAGTGAAGGGTGCAGTCAGGGCAGGCCACTCAGGGGGGCAGCAACATGGGAGCAGAGACCTGAAGGAAGTGAGGAAGCTGCACAGAGAGCGAAGAGAAGTGGGCTCCAGCCTAAGACAGCAAGTGCACAGGCCCTACCTTGTGGGCTTGCTGGAGAGTTCTGTAACAGTCGGCAGACTGCTGTTGCTGCAAGCCATCGCTCAGGTGGTAGGACACAAGGTCAGAGAGGAGATGGGGTCAGATGGGATAGGACCTTGTGGCTGTAAGGATCTCTGAGCAAGATGCAGAGCTATTGGAAAATTGGGGGCAGAGGAGAAACGTTGTTTGGCTTACCTTTGCAAAAGATCACATGGTTCCTGGGGTGAGAACAGACTGAAGGGAGGCGTCGGTGGAAGTAGGGAGACCAGTTTGTAAGCTGTTTTAATCATCTCGGCAGGAAACAATGATGGTTTGGATCGAAGTGGCACTGGTGTGTTTCCTGGAAAGTAGGCGGATCTAGTCTGAGGTGGAGCCTGCAGTACTGAGGGTGGAATTGATGGGGGGTGGGAAGGAAAGAGAAAGGTTAAGGGTGATGGCAAGGATTTGGGCCTGAGCTACTTGAAGAATGGTGTCACCATTTACTGAGATGCAGAAGACAGTGGGAGGAATGGGTTTGGGCAGAAAAAATCTAGAGTTTGATTTTATTATACACTTGAAGGCGAAGGATATAGTCAACTTCATATTTTTAAAAGTTTACTCTGGTTGCTGTGACATGTTGGATTGAGAAGTTAAAGTGTGGATGCTCTGAGACAACAATTGGAATGGTATTGTGGCAGCCCAGGCATGGAGTGTTGGTGGCCCGGGCTCAGCAGAATACGGTGGGAGAAGACGGAAGTGAATGGACTTTCAATGTGTCCTGGAGGTAAAATAGGGCAGGTCTGGAGGTTGTCTGAAGTTTGTAGGAATGGTTTTGTTGCAGGGAAGACCACACTTGTCTGATGGGCATAAAGCAGAAGGTGACTATCAAAATAGAACAAGAGCAATAGTAAAACTGGATTCTCCACAGGGGCTTTGGAAACTTCTTTCATGAACAAGTGTCTTAGTCCAGGCTGCTATAACAGAATGCCACAGAAAACCACAAGGTGGCTTATAAGCAACAGAAATTTATTTCCTGCAGTTCTGGAGACTGAAAGCCTAAGGTTGGGTTCCAGCATGGTCAGATTCTGGTGAGAACCCTCTTCCAGGTTGCAGACTGCCAATTTCTTGATGTATCTTCATATGGTGGAGAACAGAGAGAGGAAGCTAGTTCTCTCATGACTCTTTAAGGGCACCAATCCCATTCGTGAGGGTTCCACCCTCATGACCTCATCTATTCCTAATCCTATACCCAGCTCCCCCCCACCCCCCAACCCAAGACTCCTATACCATCACATCAGGGAGTAGGGTTTGGGAGAACATAAACATTCAATCCATAATATTCTGCCCCTGGATCCCCCACATTCATGTCCTTCTCGCACACAAAATACATTTGCTCAAAAGTCTTAAACTCATTCCAGCATCAACTCTAAAGTCTAAAGTCCAAAGTCTCATGTAAATATTATCCAAATCAGGTGTGGATGGGACTTGAGGTATGATTCATCCTGAGGTTGATTCCTTTCTAGCTGTGAACTTGTGAAACCAAACCAATTATGTGTTTCTAAAATACAATGATGGGACAAGCATAGGACAGACATTCCCATTCTAAAAGGGAGAAACAGGGAAGAAGGCAGGGGTGATGGGTTCCAAGCAAGTCCAGAACCCAGCAAGCCAAACTCCATGAGATCTTAAAGCTCCAGAATAACCCTCTTTGGTTCCATGCTCTCCCCTCCAGGCCCACTGGGGCAGAAATCCCACCTTTCTGACCCACTGGGGCAGTGGTCCCACCTCCAATGGGGTGGAGGTGCTGCCTCCAGAGCCCTACTTGGCAAGAGTCGGCCCCCAGGACTCTGCCAGGAAGCCCCATCCCCACAGCTCTGGGCAGCCCTGCCCCTCCGGCTCTGGGCAGAGGCTGTCTGGCCTGGTAGAAGCAAGGCAATGGTCTTCTTTTCTGAAACCAAGGAGGCAGCCCTGATGATCTCTGAATCGCTTTTGGGGTCACTCTTCTCTCGTCTTGAAGAACAGCACATGATCTCACCAAATAGCTCTACGGTCTCATCCTGTAAAATCCACGAAGTTTGACAGCCTTCCTTCATTCCTTCCTATTTCCTTCTCCTTCAGTTCAAATTGGCAGTTATCCTCCTGGGGTGTCAGCCATATCCTTACTCATTTCCTGATGCCCCAAGTGGTCACTTGGCCATATCCTTAGTGTTCTCATTTTCTGCAATATGCATAGGCTGAGAATTTTCCAAATCATTAAGTTCTACTTCCTTTTTGCTTAACAGTCTGTCTTTAAGTCATTTCTCTCTTCTTGAATTTTACTATAAGCAGCCACGAAGAGCCAAGCCACACCTTCGACACTTTTGTTTAGCAATCGCTTCAGTTAAATACCCAGTTTCATTGCTTGCAAGTTCTACCTTCCACAAAACACTGGAACACAAACACAATTCAGCCAAGTTCTTTACCACTTTATAACAAGGATTGCCTTCCCACCAGTTTCCAACAACATGTTCCTCATTTCCATCTGAGACCTCACCAGAACGGCCTTTACCATTCATATTTCTACCAACATACTGTTCATGACTACTTAGGTATCCCCAAAGAAAACTGAGACTTTCTCTACAGGTCTCTTTTCTTTGACCTCTCATCAGAATGACCTTTAAAGGGGGAATTCCCTGGAAGTCCAGTGGTTAGGACACTGCGCTCTCATTGCCAAGGGCCTGGGTTCAAACCCTGGTCAGGGAACTAAGATCCTGCAAGTCATGCGGCCAAAAAAAAAAAAAAAAAAAAAAAAAAATTACCTTTAAAGGGCCGTTCATGGCAGTATAAGCTTTTCTACGATGTGCCTCCAAACTTCCCCAGTCTCTACCCATTTCCCAGATCCAAAGCTGCTTCCACATTTTTAGGTATTTGTTAGAGCAGCACCTCCACTTCCTAGCACCAATGACCTATATTAGTCAGGGTTCTCCAGGGAAACAACCGGGAGGATATATATTTTATCTATTATTTGGATTTGTTATATATGTAATATATATCCATATATAGAGATTTATATGGAGATTTATTATGAGGAATTGGCTTATGCAGTTGTGAAGGCTGAGAAGTCTCATGATCTCCTGTCTGCAAGCTGGAGACCCAGGAAAACCAGTGGTGTAATTCAGTCCAAGTCTGAATGCCTGAGAACCAGGGACGCTAATGATATAAATCCCAGTCCAGGCTGGAAAAGATGAGATGAGATGAGATGTCTCAGCTGAATCAGCAAGGCGTGAAAAACGGGGTGAATTCCTACTTCCTCTGCCTTTTGTCCTATTCAGGCCCTGAACCCATAGGACTCCAAAACTGGATTGTGGTGATGGCTGCACAACCCTGTAAATTTAGTAAAAGTTATTAAATTGTACACTTAAAATGAGTGAATTTTATGGTATAGAAATTATAGTATAAAGACTTTAAACACACACGTGTGTAGACACAGACACACATGCATACACACACAGATACTCTCATTCCAAAGATCCCAGAATGCACACAATTTGAGCAATATTTTTTCTAAAAGTTAGGAATGGGAGAAATTTCCATTGTACAGAACAAGATACAGGCTTCCACATTGCATGTTATTCTGAAGTCTCATTGAAATGTAATTCCCTACTTGGAATCCTCTTTGTACTCACAAAGGAGGAAACAAACGTGGTACAATGGTGTATATTCTGTGTAAAAAAGGGAAAGTTGTAAATGGTACCTAAGCCCAAGATTATTAATAATACCTGGGCAAATACTTCACTTGCTAAACACAGAAGATACTAATAACTATAACTATGTGACCATTATTCATGGTTTTGTGAACTCTGGAGTGGAGTAATATAATCACACACTGTCTAAGATTTAATTATAATGACAATTATTAATAACACCATGTAGTAGTATGTATGTGCAATTCCCCTTCTATTCAAGTTAATAAATCAACAAAATTGTACCTAAATTTGCCTGATTCTTGGGCAACTTGCTTCTCATTTATCTACTCAATTTTTACTCTGCAGAATCTTGGTGTTTCTGTAAATCTTGCAAGTTGAGACCATCAACTCAATATTTTCCCCCCTAAGAACAAGAATGCTGACAGGACGTTATATTATGCAGGATAATGTCTGGTGTTTTTTTTTTTTAAATTAATTAATTTATTTGGTTGCACAGGGTCTTAGTTGCAGCAGGTGGGCTCCTTAGTTGTGGCTCGCCTGCTCCTTAGTTGCACACGGGCTCCTTAGTTGTGGCATGTGAACTCTTAGTTGTGGCATGCATGTGGGATCTAGTTCCCTGGCTGGGGATCAAACCCGGGGCCCCTGCATTGGGAGCGTGGAGTCCCAACCACTGCGCCACTGGGGAAGTCCCCAATGTCTGGGTTTTTGATAGCTGTGTTTTCTGGCTCATCAGTTTAATGAAGGTGGTTTTAAAGAATGTAATGTTCTAAATAGCAAAATGAAAAGGTTGAGTAATCAAAATTTATTATTGAAATTAATGTAGTCTTTCTCTTTGGTCGCAGTAGTAGATTACTTTGAGACAAAACATTGAGATTTGTTGTGGAAAGTGAATATATTTTTGTTAAAATAGGAATTCCCTATTTAAAATTTAAAATTCCCTATTGTTTTAGACTGGATGGTTTTTGAGGAAACTTCCAGAAGAGATACTTTATGATTCTATACACATTCAATACTCATTTACATTGCCTTAGCATCCTGCACACAAAGTAAATTCCTGCCTCAGGGCCTTTGCACTTGCTAATTTGCACTTGCTATTCCCTCTGTCTGATGTGTCATTCCCTAGATGGTCATGGTCCACTCCCTCACTTAAGTCCCTGATCAAATATCACTTCCTCAGAGCAGCCTTCCCTGATTAGCCCATCTAAAAATAGCACACTGTCACTATCCTTTTAGCTTGCTTTCTTTCTCTTCACAGCGCTTAGCCACTGTCTGACCTTACATGCTTGGCAGGGACATCGTCAGTATTGTTCATTGCTATATCCCCAGACTTTGGCACATAATAATTGCTCAAGACATGTTTGTTGAATTAACTGAATGAATTTTAATTTGACTTTAAATATTTACCTTTTTTTGCCTCCCTAACCAGACAGTAAATTCATGGAAGGCAGCCAAAGGCCCTGGTTGCTTATTTATCTTCTCTAAAACAATTAGCTCAGCTCTGCAAGGATGCTAAACATTCAACCAAGATTTACTGAATGAATGCCTTGAAACATGGACATGTGACATGGCTAACCAGTCAGCGTTACCTGCAGGTGAACAAGAACAGTAATGTCTTGCCTTACAGCCCACATTTTACGAACTACTTTTATGTATATTAACTCATATGATCATTTTGGTAATACTTTAGTAGTTCTGAAGGTTTGCCTGAAGAAACAAGCATTCAAAAATAACAAATGTTAATTTCCGGCGTGTACTATTGCTAATTCTGAATACTTTTTTTTTTTGGTTTAAATATCATTTAATGTGTTCTTGGACATCTGAAAAACTATTTTAAAAGACTGAATAAGATTTAAAGTAAATAAGGAAATAAGTAAAAATAAGAAAGACTGTCTTGAAACATATATATGCATGGAGAGATTTTTCGAAGATTGTTTATCAAAGTCTTCATGGTAGTTATTTCTACACGGTGGGATCTTGGTAATGTTTACTTTTTTTTGGCTTTGCATTTTTCTCACTTCAATGTTTAAAACAAATTTGAAGTCATGAAAAGAAACTTTTTTCTATACAATGCTTTATTTTTAATTTGCCAGTGTGAATAGCATAAAAATATCACTACTCATTTTCCTGGCTATGTAATTCTCAGGACATAGCAAATTTCATTCTGAGAAAACTTTTAATACTGATTTATAGTAAAGCAACAACAAACAAATAGAACGAACCAAAATTCTTTAGGGTTTTCGGTGTGTTTTCCATATTTATGCCCATGTTATTCTCTGAGCAAGAAAAAAGGTAGAGCAATGCTTCGTAATTTGTTAATTTTTCACCTTTGCCAAAAAAACCTTTCCAGGAAATTGAGCTCCCAAAATAGGCCAAAATCGGGCGTTAGGGGCTCATTCTGGACTCTGGACCAAGCTTAGAGGGCACACATGAAACGTACTAACTTATTTTCCGTTTTTCTCTTGATGATTTAAAACACTTAAGATCCCTCTCTTTTCCCCACAGGAATTGTGAAGACATGCAAATAACCACTTTGTGGAAAATCTCTGCTGATGCCAACAATATGGTCCTCAAATTAGGCTTAAAAGGTTTTGGGTTTTCTTTCATTCTGAACTAAGAAGGGTTCTTCATGGTTGCTGGTGCACTTTAGGGCAAGTGAAGTTTCTTCACACGCTGAACACCTTGTGTCTGTCTCCCTGCCGGTGCGCCTGTGCGTGTTTCTGTGTGCAAGTCTGCATAAAGTCGGTTTGGGGTGTGTGACGGTGGTTTTGAGCCCATGGCTTACGCACTCTACGAAGAAGCGCGTCCAGCCCTGTAGGTGGGCACAGGTTTCTCCAGTCTCGGGGTCGTGTTGGGGGGACCCTCCGACAAGGCCTGCGGCTCCCAACCCCAGCCAGGGCGCGGCAGAGCGGGAGCAGGGAGTAGTGGGATGGCCCGGCAGCCTGCGTCCAGGCAGGGTCCGGGACACACGCTCGGGTGGAGAGGGGGCGCATTTTCTCCCCTCTGGAACAGTGCTTAGAGCGGAGATCTCGGGAGGGGTCGGAGAAGCCCAGGGGGGTCCCGGCGCTGCAGACTGGGGGAGGGGACAGTGGGCGGGGCGGCACCTCCCACAATCCATTCCCTGCGGAGGGGGCGGCGACCTCCGTCCGGCCCCACCCAGCCTCAGGGACCGGGAAACTGAGACCGGAGGCGGCACGCGCGTCAGGGGCGCCTGGACGCCCAGGTACGTGCTACCCTCTACCTACCCGGCGCCGGGACGGTTGAGCCGGGCGGTTTCGGCCCCAGACGCACCTTCCCGCGGCCTCTGTGACGCACCGCGCGGCCTCTGGGGCTGGACCGGCGGCGCGGCGCGCGCTGTGGGGGCGGGGCGGGGGCGGGGCGTGAGGGGGCGGAGCCGGCAGAGGCCCCGCCCCGGGGCCGGAGGAGCAAGGACGCTACGGAGCAGGCGCGTCCCGCCGCCGCCGCCTCTGTCGCTGCCGCCGCCGACGATCGCCCTTCTCCAGAGCCGCCGCTGCAGCCGCCATTTGCACGGGGACCCCGGTGACAGGGGCTCGGCAGAGGGGCGGAGGGAGGGGGGGAGGGCCCGCGGAGCCCCCGAGGGCGGGAGCGACGCCGCCGGCGCCGGCCGGGCTCACAGCGCGACCGCGCCGCCCGCGGCGGGCCGGGAGCAGCAGCAGCAGCAGCAGCAACAGCAGCAGCAGCAGCAGCAGCAGCAACAGCAGCAGCCGCCGAGGCCGGGCGTGCGCCTGAGGCGCGGCGGCGGCGGCGGCGGCGGCCCTGCGGGCAGCCAGGAGGGGCGGGGGCAGCGGCCGCCGCCGTTTGATGGATCCGAGGATCGCCTGGTTCCAGCCAGAGCAGCTCGGACCGTCCAACAGTCTGTGGATGCAGATCTGGGAGACGACCCAGGGACTGAGGAACCTCTACTTCAACCACCACTGTCACAGCAGCGGCGGCGCGAGCGGCGGCGGCGGCAGCAGCACGGCCACCGGCGGGAGCGGCAGCAGCACCGGCAGCCCGGGCGGCGCGGCCCCGGCCCCGGCCCCGGCCGGCATGTACCGTTCCGGGGAGCGCCTGCTGGGCGGCCACGCGCTGCCGGCAGAGCAGCGGGACTTCCTGCCCCTGGAGACGACCAACAACAACAACCACCACCACCAGCCCGCGGCCTGGGCCCGCCGGGCTGCCGCGGGCCCCTCGGCGTCCCCGGCCCCCTCGGCGTCCTCGTCCCCGCACTCCTCGGCCGCCGTCCCCGCCGCGGAACCCGCCGACCCAGCTTCGGGCAGCAGCAACAAGAGGAAGCGCGACAATAAGGCCAGCACCTACGGACTCAACTACAGCCTGCTGCAGCCCAGCGGAGGGCGGGCCGCGGGGGGCGGCCGGGCCGACGGCAGCGGGGGCTTGTACAGCGGGACCCCGTGGAAGCGGAGGAACTACAACCAGGGAGTCGTGGGGTGAGTGGTGGCCCTGCGGCCTGGCGGCCTGGCCCTTGCACACGCGCAGCCGGGCACACGCCCACAGAAGGGGGATTGGGGGGGGAGCCTGGGTGAGGCCACCCCCCTCTGCTTGCCTTCGTTACTGGTCCTCAGGGGGCTGATGGCTATCCCTCCATCCCTCCGCCATCCATACCTTCTCCCAACCTTCGTTAGCGGTCCACAGCCTTCCCCCCTCCCCCTCAGCTCCACGCCTTTTCTGGACATCCCCTCAGCCATCCACACCCTCTCCTCACCTCCCTTAGTCATCCACATCCTCCTTACCTTCCCTGGACCCCCCGTTATCCATCCACTCTTTCCTCCCATCCCCCCTAGTCAAACACACCTTCCCTCTATTCCCTCTCCAGCCCTCTAGCCCTCCCCACCTTGCTCCCCATCATCACACCCCAAAATGAAGTCGCTTAGCACAGGCAAATCATTCATTCCCTGAGAACGTTCCTGTGTTAGTGCCTTTTGACGGTACAGGACTTGGAGGTGCTTTCCTTGCCAAGAATAGAAACATCCAGAAAGCTCCTCCCCCTCCCCCAATCCCAAACAGGAATCGTGTCAGCCCTGAAAGGCTTTGCCTGCTATTGACCCTTTGGCCCATCTCTTTATTTTTTATTTTTAAAACTTTCCTATATTAGCGATGCCTTGCTCTGTGGGGAGTGAGGAATGGGGTGACAGTTAAGTTTAGGCTGATGGAGATGGTGAGCTCTTCTTCTCAGTCGGATAGAACTTTCTAGGAGTTCATGGTCCTTGGCCCCAGTTTCTCCCTGTAAAGTTGTCATCCTGGCAGAGACAGCCAGTGCTTTTCATTCTAGGGGGTAACTTTATGCTAATGAATGAATGTTGCACCACTAATGATTTTCTGTTTAAAGTTCAGCTGTTACAAAATGGAATCTTACCTGACCCCTAGTGAATTATGTACATAAACAGGGACTGTTTCCAGCTAGATTTCCCTTCTGGAAGAGCCCCTGAGCTGGAATAGATTATAGAGTCTTTTTAAAAAATTTTTGTAAAATAAAGCTTTTGGGCCGTGTGTGTGTGTGTGTGTGTGTGTGTGTGTGTGTGTGTGTGTGTGTGTTTAGCTTGAGTATGGAGAATGAGCTTTAAAATTGCTTTTCATTTTTCAGATCCTATTTTACATTGTGGGCTACAGTAGGCAAATGAAATTACCATTAGTAGTCCCTTGTGAAACCTTTTCTTAGATTCATCCATTCAGATCTGCCCTGCTTTGGCAAGCAGAGAGAGTTCTGTGTACCTTTTTGAAGGTCTGGGTAAAATGAGTTGGTGGGTTCCATCTGCTTCTAGTGGGCTGGTGTCTGCTGTATGCTACTATTACAACTCCCACCTTTTATGGAAAATGCAGTCAAGCATTTTAGGACTGGCATTGGGGTACATATAAGCCTGTCCTCACTTTCCAGAGGGGACCCTTTTTGGGTTTAGTCCTCTGTTGCTAAGCTTCAAGGGCGCTCTCCATGGTCATCTCGTTTTAATAGAAGGCTCATGGTTCCATCCTGTTAGCATTTCCAAGATGAAGCATAAACCTGTGGTTTAGTGACAAGCAAATTGATATTGAGGGATTCTGGTAGTTTCATTTCACAGGAATAAGCTCCAGTTAAGTAATCACTGTCAGCTAAAATCT
Source organism: Eschrichtius robustus (assembly GCF_028021215.1). NCBI lineage: Eukaryota > Metazoa > Chordata > Mammalia > Artiodactyla > Eschrichtiidae > Eschrichtius > Eschrichtius robustus. The sequence goes on along the minus strand of NC_090842.1, from coordinate 34,599,598 downwards.
TGAAGTTCCCTAATTTCATTTTACTGAAGCTTCTGCATATGTATGTAGCAATGATACATTATAAATCCAAAATGCTGGCTGCCTCTCTTTTTGATAGATTAGAAATTCTCCTCTCTTTTACTTGCTATTTAATGTTGAGGATACTGTAAAAGGCTCACATTTGAACTTAGGTAGAAGCAAGATGTTCTTGTTCCTGATTCAAATATTATATTGTCCTCAAAGGGATTAAGGAGAGGAATTTCCACTTCCCAGAGGGATTACTGTTTAAAAACTGATTATAAACCTGTCTTAAAACTGCTTATCACTTCATCAGACTTTCCATTCCTTTGCCTCCTTCTTTAGAGGATGTCAGCAGTTAAATTTTTAAAATTTTATTAAGCGGTTCCTAAGAGTGTTTTTGTAAAAGTGTCTGGGTGCTTAAAAATTCTTGTTGTGATTTATGGATCCCTATTTCTTGACTTTTACAAAAGTTTTGCTTTTTTTAATACAGGTATTTTAAAAAATCTGAATTCAGAGTGCACCTCAATGTTAACGCTATTCTGAGATTAAATACAGTAAAACTATTCCGAGTTCTTGGGATGACTGACATTTAGCTAACAGATTAGCAAATCGTGGTGGTCCCTGGCCTCTGAACTGACATGACTGTCCAGATAGGGAGAGGAAGAAAAAGCACATGAACAGTGGTCTGGAACTGTGGGACAGCTGTATACACACTGTCTCACATGTTTGATCTCTCTGTGTTCTTTGTTTTGGCCAGACTGGTTGACTTTTTCCCTGAACACTCCAAGATCCAGTTCAAAATCCTGACTTTGTTGCCCAGGTTCATGATTTTTTTGGTTCTTCCTCTGAAATCTTGTAGTACTTGTTTCATGCTCTTGGTATAGCTTGCTTATGTTTAATTTTCCTTTTATGTATATGTTTTCTCTTACCCACTAGATCACTAGTTAAGATGAAATTTCTTTCTTTCTTTCTTTTTTAAATTGAGGTAAGATGGAAATTTCTTAAATGTAGAGTAAGATGTTTGGATTTCATCCTTAAGTCTCCATAGTCCTCTTTCAAAATTAAAACTCACCTGGGCTTACCATCTCAGCCTTCTCTGTGTACCCCAGATCCAGGGAGTTTGTTTGCTTTTCTTTTTTTCTTTATAAAGTTGCTTCCACTTATTCTGTTTCTTGGAATTCATTCCCTTTCAGTGCTGGCTATGGTGCTCCTCCTGGTTGTCCATGAAAATGAGCTTTAAGCCCTTTTCTCTTCAGAGATTTAATTGTTGATCAAAATGGAGAAAGAGGAGATGCCAAAAGGTAGCAAACATGGGAAACTTTTGGAGATTCAGAGTCCTTGGTCCTGAGCCCAGGTGTCCAGAAACTTCTTGTGGAAGGTGCTTGGTGCTTGTCCAAGCTCATGAGGATAGGCTTGTGTTGACTGCACTGCCAAATCTGTAGATATTTTTTCAAGGCTTGGATGACTTGTTCAAAACAACGTTTTAGAGTATGAATTTGACTGTGGGACATCAAGAAGTCCCTGGTGGGAAACTTGGGTTTAAGGAATAATTTCTTGAACTGGGATGATGGGTATGGGAATGGGAAGGAGTGAATGTGAGAGGTACCACAGGGTAAGAATGGAAAAGATTCTGACTCCCTTCATGGATTTAATAACAGCTTTGAATTTGAGTGACTAGGGTAATGTTAGTGTTATTGTTGAAAATAAGGGTTATGACTGTTGGTTTGGAGCAAAAGGTATGGTGATGTTTAGATAGAACTGTCTAGCAGGGAGATGAAATTTTGGGGCTGAGATACAGTCATCTTTACTGCAGTGGGGCAGTGTCCTTTCTTATGTGTGTTGTACACTGTATCACAGTAAGTCCGAGATGTTGACACTATTCTTCGGCACTGGTCTTATGGCCTCTTTCTGACTGTTTCTACACAATATGATCAGTGGGATTGGTGTTAGTGCTGGGCTCCAAAGCGATCAGGCAGATTAACATGAAAGAATTTAGAGGCCTTATTCCAAGGGTTTGCTCTAAGTATAATTTCTGTGCATTTGCAAATGTAGCCCACAGTAATTCTTCAGTGAACTAGGACCTTCAGGTTATTGAATTTTACTGCATTTGGGTGCTTAAATGTGCTTTCAAGAAGACATTAGGTTTTCTGCAATGTAACAACGTAATTCATATTTGAGAATTTCAAATCTAGTATACTGTGTTCAACTAAGCTGCTTCCATGCCACAACTCATCTTCTGTCTAAAATCTGTGACAATGAACACTGTCACACCGTCAGAAGCATTGGCATTTTAGCGTGTGGAATTTTCTTCGACACCCATTAAGTTTTAAAAAAAAAAAATTTTATTTATTTATTTATTTATTTTTGGCTGTGTTGGGTCTTCGTTTCTGTGCGAGGGCTTTCTCTAGTTGTGGCAAGCGGGGGCCACTCTTCATCGCAGTGCGCGGGCCTCTCACTATCGCGGCCTCTCTTATTGTGGAGCACAGGCTCCAGATGCGCAGGCTCAGTAGTTGTGGCTCACGGGCCTAGTTGCTCCGCAGCATGTGGGATCTTCCCAGACCGGGGCTCAAACCCGTGTCCCCTGCATTGGCAGGCAGAGAATCATTGGCATTTTAGCATGTGGAATTTTCTTCGACACCCATTAAGTTTTTAGGTGCCGAAAGGCAGAAAGAAACAATGACTAGAGCTTTTTGGAATCTACCGTGGGGTCACACAGAAGGTTTAGTTTTTTTCTGGAAAGGAACCATGGGAAAGGGATACTAGGAAAGTGTAAGGTAGGGAGGAGGAGAGAGTGTGGGGTACAGCAGTTCTGGTCCTGGTGTAGTAGATGGCCTTACATCCCAACTTCTTCCGTGAAACCGCTACCAGTAAATCCTAGTGTTAGGAGTCCAGAAGGGTCCATGGGAAGAAAATTTCAAGGGCTCCCTTGCTGGTATTGGACTGGTCAGACAGTTGCGATTAGGTATTCTTATACCTGAGAAAAATTTAAGCCACTTTTCTATGGAAAGTAGAAAAGCAAGATGTTGTATGATTTTACTCAGCTTTCTTTTTGTCCTTTAGAGTAAAATTTAGTGGAGGAAACTATTTCAGGATCACACCCACTGCACTGGAGACTGTATGTATTAATCATTTATACACACATAGGTATGGAGTAGTCTTGAAGGGGCTGGAGGCCAAAGAGGATGCTCATTTGAAGAATTAGGGTCCAGTTCCCAGCAGCCGGTCTGAGACTCCTATTTTGACTCTTTCCTACAGAGCTGGCTGGACAGCTCAGCCTACTTCAGGGATTCAGAGGATGGCCAGTAGAGTGTTCTTCCTAACCCTCTGAATATTTGTTAGGGACTCAGCTGCTACAGAACACCAAAAAGACTTTAAATTCATTTTTACCATTTTTAACATGACAGGAAATTATTTTTTTCTAAGAGAATATTTATCGAAGTTGAGGATGCCCTTGAACTAGGCTTTTCATTAATTTGAACCCAAACAGCAGGCGTTAATTTATTTCCATCTTATAAGTTACTTGATGATATTAGAGACTTTTTTTATACTAAGGGCTTTGGGTTATGTGGAAATTTGAGTTAAAGATTTTGGGAAAAAGCTGAATGTGGAGCTGGTTTTGTTGTGCACTGGCTCCTTAATCACTTGAACGGTTTCAGAGTATGGAAAAAAATCTTGCCGTGTACATAAGAGATTTCATGTAGTATCTGGTAACTGAACTCTGGAATTCTAGCTCAAGTCATGCTTTCTGCTGAAATAGTTTGAATAGTATACAGAAACCTGTGTTTTCAACTTAGTTGCTTTATTAAAAGTGCTCTATAAAATAAAAGTGCTCATGGAGCCTTTTTACCATGTTCCATATGCTCTGTTAAACCTTTTGTATTTCTTGTATTAACCTTCTCATGCATAGCCCCATCTGATTTTTTAAAACTTTTTATTTTGAAATACAGATTCACAGAAAGTTGCAAAAAATAGTACAGAAAGATCCCATGTTCCCTTCACCTAGTTTCGTGCCGTGGTAACATCTTACATAACTATAGTTTAATATCAAAACCAGGCAATCAACATTGTTATAATCCATAGCCTTATTCAGATTTCACCAGTCTTATGTGCACTCATTTGTGTAGTGTGTGTGTGTTTAGTTCTGTGCAATTTTACATGTGTAGGTTTGTGTAACCACCACCACCGTCTTTAAGATGCAGAACTATACCATCACCTCAAAGATCCCTCATGCCGTCCCTTTATTTTCATGCACACACCCCCTCATCTCTAACCTCGAACAACCACTGATCTGCTCTCCATGTTTATAATTTTTTCATTTCAAAAATGTTAATATAAATGGAATCATATAGTACTTTACTTTGACTTTTTTCCATTTACCATAATTCCTTTGAGTTCTTTCCAAATTGTTGCATGTTTAATAGTTCCTTCCATTTTAATGCTGAGTAGTGTTCCAAAATTTGGGTGTACCACAGTTTGTTTAACAATTTACCTGGTGAAGGACATTCCGGAAGAGTTTATATGGTTTTTGGCTATTGCAAATAAGGCTGCTGTAAGCATTCATGTAGTACACATTTTTATGTGAATGTAAGTTTTCACTTTGGGGGGAATAAATGCCCAAAAATGCTGAGTCATTTGGTAAGCACATGAAACTGCTAAACTCTCTTCTAGAGTCGCTGTATCACATTACATTCCTACCAGCAACGTATGTGAGATCTGGTTTCTCTGCATCCTCGCCAGCATTTGGTATTATTACTGTTTTTTATTTTAGCTGTTCTCATATGAATAGCAATAGTTTATTATGCTTTTATCATACTAACCTTCTCATAAATAACTCCACCTAATTTTAACTTTAATTTTTATTTTAAAAACTTCTTGACAGTATTGAGAACGTCTGCAATTAAAAATCTCTAAATAAAATTGACTTAAAAGGGCCTTACTTTTCGATTTGCTTTGATTTTATGCTTAGCAATATCACTTTAACTCTTTTATCGTTGAATTATTTTACAGTGTTTCCTTTACGTGTTGCTTTTTCTTAGAAACTAGTATGAAGTAGAGCTTTATTTTCATTTTCTAAAAACATATAAAAGGATAACTGCAGAGTTGATTTCAAAATTTAGAGTCCTTCCTTTCATATGCTATGAATAAACTTTATTTTCTGTTGGCTTGGCTATATTTGGGGGAGTAAACCCTGTGGTTAGGGGTGATTTTTTTTTTTTAATTAATTTATTTTTTGGCTGTGTTGGGTCTTTGTTGCTGCACGCGGGCTTTCTCTAGCGGCGAGAGGGGCTACTCTGTTGCAGTGCGCGGTCTTCTCACTGCAGTGGCTTCTCTTTGTTGCATGACATGGGCTCTAGGTGCGAGGGCTTCAGTAGTTGTGGTGCGCGAGCTCAGTAGTTGTGGCGCACGGGCTTAGCTGCTCTGTGGCATGTGGGATCTTCCTGGATCAGGGCTCGAACCCATGTCCCCTGCATTGGCAGGTGGATTCTTAACTACTACGCCACCAGGGAAGTCCCTAGTGGTGATTTTTTTTGTTGGTGGTGGTAGTAAGGTTTGTTTTTTTTTTTTTACGGTATTTTTTACATCTGAACAGTGCCTTCAGACTGTGTAGAATAAATATATTATCTTCATATCTATGCTAGAATAAACCATGTTTCATTGGAACCATTTTCTGGGCTGAGAATTAGGACCTGGTCTCTTATATTTCCCTTACCAGCCCCTTGAGGTCACTGTTTTGATTTTGTCAGAATAGCATAACTTTTAGCACTGTCAAGTTTGTATTATAAATTGTAAATTTATTGTATTGTAAATTTCTGCCAAAGCAAGAGTAAGGATGCATTAGGATTGTGGTTGTGGAGTTTTAAAAGTTGTCTTCTAGTAATTTGGATTTAATAAAGTGTTAGGTCTGTGATGAGGTTTTAAATTTGATGTCTTTATTCTTTTTTTTTTTTAATAACAAGATGCTTATTTATTTATTTTAAATATTTATTTATTTATTTTTGGCTGTGTTGGGTCTTCGTTTCTATGCGAGGGCTTTCGCTAGTTGTGGCAAGCGGGGGCCACTCTTCCTCGCAGTGCGCGGGCCTCTCACTATCGTGGCCTCTCTTGTTGCGGAGCACAGGCTCCAGACGCGCAGGCTCAGTAGTTGTGGCTCACGGGCCCAGTTGCTCCGCGGCATGTGGGATCTTCCCAGACCAGGGCTCGAACCCGTGTCCCCTGCATTGGCAGGCAGATTCTCAACCACTGCGCCGCCAGGGAAGCCTGATGTCTTTATTCTTAAATTTAGTTATTCACCCTTGGTTTTCTTCTTTGTTTGAGGTGTTAATACCACTGTTCCTTAGAATACTTGTTTTTTGCCCGTGTTGGGTCTTTGTTGCTGCGTGCGGGCTTTCTCTAGTTGCAGGGAGCGGGGGCTACTCTTCGTTGCGGTGCGAGGGCTTCTCATTGCGGTGGCTTCTCTTGTTGCGGAGCTTGGGCTCTAGGTGCGCGGGCTTCACTAGTTGCAGCACGCGGGCTCAGTAGTTGTGGTACGTGGGCTCAGTTGCTCTGCGGCATGTGGGATCTTCCCCGACCAGGGATTGAACCCGTGTCCCCTGCATTGGCAGGAGGATTCTTAACCACTGCGCCACCAGGGAAGTCCCAGAATACTTGTTTTTAAAATCAACATATGTTTTATATACTACTAATAAGTGCTAATTGTCAAAAAATTAGAAAATACAGCTAAACCAAAGGAAGAAAAAATAGCCCCTATAATACTACTACCAGGACATAACTATTGTTAGCATATTTGGTATAGATATTTTTATAATTTTATAATTATTAAATATATTTAATATACTTACTATATTTCCTTTTTTCTGTCTATCAATATGGACTCCACTATGGGTATACTTAAAATTTTTTTCCAATTTAAAGAAAAAATTTTTGGAATAATAGATATTTATTCTCTCACAATCTGGAGGCCAGAACTTAGAACTGGTTTTTATCTTAAGATTGTTTTCTACTTTGGGAGAAGGGTATCAGACTATTGTGGGCATACTTTTTTGACTTAAAAAAATGTATTAATATGACAAATATCTTGCATATGAAATACATTTCTACAGCATTTAAAAATACCCCATTACCTTTAGTATGACTCTGTGTACCTACTCTGTATGGACTTGGTATTCCAGTGATTGATTGCACCTTAATTTATTTCTCTAATCCCTAGTTGAACATTTAGTTTGTTTCCAATCTTTTGTTTTTTAAAAGACATGTTTTTAGCTGAGCCTGTGCCACAGTGAGGATTATTTCTTCTGTTTTTCTACTTATTTTTACTGAGATAAAATTCATATGCTATCAGATTCACCCTTTTAAAGTGTACAATTCAATGGTTTTAGAACATTACAAGATTGTGCAACCATCACAGCTATCTAATTCCAGAACGTTTTCATCACCACAGAAAGAAACCCTGTACCCATTATCACTCCACTATCCCCTTCCCCTTCAGATCCTGGAAGCCTCATACAGACTTTCTGTCTCTGTGGATTTATGATTCTGGACATTTCATAAGAATGGAATCATATAATATGTGGCCTTTTGTGCCGGGCTTCTTTCACTTAGCATGTTTTCAGAGTTCATTCGTGTTGTAGCATGTATCAGTACTTCATTCCTTTTTATGCCTAAATATTCCAGTGTATGAATATACCACATTTTGTTTATCCATTTATTAGTTGATGGACATTTGGGTTGTTTCCACTTTTTGACTATTATAAATAATGAACATTCAGGTACAGATTTTTTTTGTGGACATGTGTTTTCATTTTTCTTGGGTAAATAACTTGGGAGTGGAGTTGCTGGGTCATATAAAGTGGCTATAATATTTTTCATTCCCACCAGCAATGTCTGAGGTTTCCAGTTTATCCATGTTCTTGTCAATACTTTTCATTATCTGTCTTTTTGATTATAGCCATCCTAGGGAGTGTGAAGTAGTATCTCATTGTGGTTTTGATTGCATTTCCCTAACGACTAAGGATGTTGAGCATCTTTTCATGTGCTTGTAGGCTGCGTGTATATCTTCTTTGGAGAAATGTCTATTCAAGTTGCTTGCCCATTTTTTTCTAGTGGACTTTTTATTGTTTATGGTAAGAGTTCTTTATATATTCTGGATTGTAGACCCTTATCAGATAGATGATTTGCAGATATTTTCTCCCATTTTGTGGATTGTCTTTATATTATCTTGATATTGTCCTTTGAGGCACAAAGTTTTGTTTGTTTGTTGTATTTTATAAATTCCAATTTGTCTATTATTTTTTTTCTGTTTCTTGTGCTTTAGGTGTCATATCTAAGAAACCATTGCCAAGATCACAAAAATTGACCCCTATTTTGCCTTTTAAGAGTCTTACAGTTTTAGCTCTTAAATTTAGGTCTTTGACCCATTTTGAATTCACTTTTGCATATGGTGTGAGGTAGAGGTCCAAGTTCATTCTTTTGCCTGTGGATATGAGGTTGTCCCAGCACCATTTGTTAAAGACCATTCTTTCTCCATAAATTGTCTTGCCACATGGTTATTTCTTTTCTTTTTTTTTTTAAAGGTTTGCTTTTTTTTTTTTTTAATTTATTTATTTATGGCTGTGTTGGGTCTTTGTTTCTGTGCGAGGGCTTTCTGTAGTTGTGGCAAGCGGGGGCCACTCTTCATCGCGGTGCACGGGCCTCTCACTATCGCGGCCTCTCTTGTTGCGGAGCACAGGCTCCAGACACGCAGGCTCAGTAATTATGGCTCACGGGCCCAGTTGCTCCGCGGCATGTGGGATCTTCCCAGACTAGGGCTCGAACCCGTGTCCCCTGCATTGGCAGGCAGACTCTCAACCACTGCGCCACCAGGGAAACCCCCACATGGTTATTTCTTGAGGATAAAGTTTTAGATTGGCGAATGTTTATATCTTTTAAGGCTTTTGCCAAATTTTCCTGTGGAAAGATTGGATCAGTTTACCCTTATGTTAGCAGTGTGCAGGAGTCCGAATTTTCCCTAAACCATCACCAATGCTACATGTTACAAATAAAAGCAAATACCAATACAAAAGAAAACATTTTTTTTGCCAATTTTATAGTTAAAAAATAGTATTTTACTGATTTCATTTGCACATGCCTTCACATTAATTGGCTATTTATTTTTCTTTTCAATTTCTTATTTCCCTTGCCTATCTTTTTTTTATTGGAGTATAATTGCTTTACAATGTTGTGTTAGTTTCTGCTGTACAATGAAGTGAGTCAGCTATATGTATACCTATATCCTCTCCCTCTTGGACCTCCCTCCCACCACCACCCCCCATCCCACCCATCTAGGTTGTCACGGAGCACCGAGCTGAGCTCCCTGTGCTATACAGCAGGTTCCCACTAGCTATCTGTTTTACATGTGGTAGTGTTTTTATGTCAAACCTAATCTCCCAATTCATTCCATCCACCCCTTTTCCCCTCTGTCCACATGTCCATTCTCTATGTCTATGTCTCTATTCCTGCCCTACAAATAGGGCGTTTGTACCATTTTTCTAGATTCCACATATATGCGTTAATATACGATATTTGTTTTTCTCTTTCTGGCTTACTTCACTCTGTATGACAGACTCTAGGTCCATCCACATCTCTACAAATGACCCAGTTTCGTTCCTTTTTCTTGGAGATGTTTGTCTTATTTATAAGAGCCCTTGTTCTGTCCTATTACAAATACATGTAATTTTTAATTCTAATTTTATGATTTATAAATAGTTTTTATTAGGATATAATTTATATATAATAAATTCACCCATTTAAATTGTACAGATAGGTGACTTTTGGAAATATATACAGTTGTGTGACCACAACAATCAAAATGTAGGAAGAAGATATAGAGCATTTCCATCACTCAGAAAGTACCCTCATGCCCGTTACAGTCAGCTGCTTCACCCCATCGCTTCCCCTGAGCAACCACTTTTGCCTTTTCTAGGATTTTGATTAAATGGAATTATATATGCTGGGTAGTCTTTTGTGCCTGACTTCTTTCTCTTAGCATGATGTTTTGGAGATTCATCCATATTGTGTGTAATATAGTTGTTTGTTACTTTTTAATGCCGAGTAGCATTTTTATTGTATGGATCTATCACAATATGTTCATCCATTCTTTATGACATATAGATTTTGTAAACATGTCCTCTGCTTTTGGTTCTTTATTACTTGTTGATTTTGTGACTCATCTCCAAACAGACCAGAATGATCCACACGGTTTTTTGGTTGGATAATCTACTGCTGTATGCAAGCCACTGCGCTAGGCTTTCTGTGGGAAGTAAAGACAGTAAAACATTCTCTGCCTTCTAAGAAATTATGGTCTGGTTGGATAAACTGGATAAGGTGGAGAGGTTGCTTCTGACTAGTGAGGTAAGGGCAAACTTTGAGAAGAGTAGAGATGTTTTGCTAATGTTTTGAAAGATTGGTTAGGTTGTGGAGGGTTGGAAAGGAAAAATTTGGTTGTATTGGTTTCATATGATAAGCCCTAAAGGGATAGGTTGGATATACAGTGGTCCCTGGGTATCCATAGGGGATTGGTTCCAGGATGGATACCAAAACACGGGGATGCTCAAATCCCTTACATAAAATGATGTAGTGCAATGAATACAGTTGGCCCTCCGTATCTGTGGGGTTTGCATCTGCGGAATCAACCAACCTCGGATTGAGATTTTGATCTGTGGTTGGTTGATTGTTTGGATGTGAAACCCATGGATACGGAGGGCTGACTGTGTAGTATGTAGCACAATTGAGATAGATGGGGAACAGGATCTACTATGGTGGACTATAATGGTTGACCTTTCTTAGAGGAATTTGAGATCTGAAATTACTCTACTTCATTTTTTAAAACATTTTTATTATGGAGAATCACAAACAGTATGAAAGTAGACAGAATAGATAATGAACTTCCATGTACTCATCACACAACTTCAACAGTCATCAACCCATGGCCAAACTCATTTCACTTGAATGCCAGTCCATTTCCACCCCACATTATTTTGAAGCAAATTCCAGATGTCGCATCATTTTATATAAATGTTTCTGCATGCATGCGTCTCTAGATAAGGACTTAAAAAGAAACCATAATCATGATACTATTATTACACCTGAATAAATTAACAATAATTCCTTAGTTACCTCAAATACCCAATGTTTATATTTCCCCAATTGTGCCATAATTATTTTTTTTAACAGTTTGTTCAAACCAGAATCCAAATGAGTTTCTTGCATTGCTGTTGGTTGAAATGCCTTTTTAATCTTTTAATCAACAGCTTTCTCTGCCGTCTGTTTTCCCCCCATTAATATATTTGTTGAAGAAGCTGGGTTGTTTTTCCTATAGACTTTTCTACTTTCTGAGTTTTGCTAATTGCATTCCTGTGGTGTCAATTTAATATGTTCTGTGTCCCCCTGTATTTTCTATAAATTTGTAATTAGATCTAGAGGCCTGTTTAGATTTGTTGTTGTTTTTTGCAAGAATACTTCATAGATGATGGTGTGTACTTTTCCCAGGAGACATATAGTATCTGAATGTCTTTATTTTTGTGATATTAGTAGCCATTAATGATCATTGCCTATAAATATTAGTTCATTATTAGAGTTGTAAACTTGGGATCTTCTTATTCTCTTGATCCTTTATCATTTATTAGTTGAAACACTCCTAAAAGGGGAAACTTTTCCTCCTCAACCATTTGGTTGTCCTGAGGGTACAGTTCTCATAGGGAAAACAGGATAAGAGTGAGAAAGGGGATGTAACTTTTAACTAGCTCTGTTAATGAGCTGTCATCCCTCAGGAAAGAGAAGCAAGGTGGGCTGCAGGAAGCTGAAGTGGGCTTTGGGCCGACTAGTGCCTGGTGTGTGGAAGAGGCAGTAGTGAACTGTACGTGGCCTTTGGTCGGTGGCTGGGACTGTCAGGGGAGCCCTTGGCCCACAGGCACACCTGACCTTTGCTTTCAGCTTGTGGTAGCTGAAGAAAACCATGATGGATGTAGTGGCCTGTGAGCCTCTGCTCAGGAGACAGAATTCTCACAGCCTTAAATTGACAACCAGAGTAATACATTTATTTTTCCTTTAAATTAAACTTGGATTATGTTTCTTCATTTTGTGCTAATATTCTTTAACCTTAGGCTAAAGAATGCTGTAACCCATACAGCATTATAGGAAGGATTCCTACCAGGTGTAAATGTTTAGCACTTTACCTCCAATCAAATACTTATTTTAAAGGTTACTATTTATGTATAAAAACCATGTAGCAAGGTGTGTAAAGGAAGGGCAGGATGACCTCTGTAAAGGAAGGCTCCAAGAAGATGACCTGAATCGAGCCTCTAGATCATGGTTTGGCTTCAGCTTCCTTAGGAGTTTGTGGTTGCCCCTTCTGGGGAGTCAGTAGGCAGGGAAAACTGTGAGACCTGGGCGAAGTGGAGATATTCATGGACATTTCTGTTCTGAAGTAGCTGGTTCCTCTTTCCTTCCCCAAGAGCCGTGTGTGTGTGTGTGTGTGTGTGTGTGTGTGTGTGTGTGTTTTATGTATATATGTGTGTGTATATGATTTTTTCTTGAGCAGTTTTACGTTTACAGAAAAAATGGACAGAAAGTACAGAGTTCTCATATACTCCCTCACTTCCCCACTCCCACCCCAGTTCCTCTATAATTAATATATTGTACTTGTTGTATTTGTTACAATTGATGGGCCATATATTGATACTTTATGACTAATTAAAGTCCATAGTTTACGTTAGGTTTCACTCTTTGTGTTGTACATTCTGTGGATTTGGCAAATGTATATAATGACTTGTATCCATCATTATACAGAATGATATCACACAGAATAGTTTCACTGCCCTAAAAATCCCGTGTTCTACCTGTTCATCTCTCTCTCCCCCTGAGCCCCTGGCAACCACTGATCTTTTTATTGTCTCCGTTGTTTTGTGTTTTCCAGAATGTAATATAGTTGGAATCATACAGTATGTGACCATTTCAGATTGTCTACTTTCACTTAGCAGTATGCATTTAAGGTTCCTCTGTATCTTTTCCTGGCTTGATAGCTCATTTTTATTGCTGAATAGTACTCCATTGTATGGATGTACCACAGCTTATTTATCCAATTACCTGTTGAAGGACATCTTGGTTATTCCAAGTTTGGGCAGTTACGAATAAAGCTGTTATAAACATCTGTATGCAGGTTTTTGTGTGAACAGAAGTTTTCAGCTCCTTTGGGTTAATACCAAGGAGTGTGAGATTCCTGGATGGGTGGTAAGAGTATATTAAGTTCTGTAAGAAACTGCCAAACTGTCTTCCAAAGTGGCTGTACTATTTTGCATTCCTGCCAGCAATGAATGAGAATTCTTGTTGCTCCACATCCTCTCCAGCATTTGGTGTTGTCAGTGTTTTGGATTTTGGCCATTCTAGTAGGTGTATAGTGGTATCTCATTGTTTTAATTTGCAGTTCCCTAATGACATATGATGTCAGGTATCTTTTCTTATACTTGTCATCTGTATTTTCTTTGGTGAGGTGTCTCCTCAGATATTTTGCCTTTTTTTTTTTTTTTTTTTAAATTGAAGTATAGTTGACTTACAGTATTGTATTAATTTCAGGTGTACCGCATAGAATTTGATATTTTTATAGATGATACTCCATGTTTTGCTCATTTTTAAGTTGGGTTATTTTCTTATTGTTGAGTTTTAAATATTTTGGATACCAGTCCTTTCTTAAATATGTATTTTTAAAAATTTATTTATTTATTTAATTTATTTTCGGCTGCGTCGGGTCTTAGTTGCAGCATGCGGAATCTTCATTGAAGCATACGGGATCTTTCGTTGTGGCACTCGGGCTTCTCTCTAGTTGTGGTGTATGGGTTTCCTCTTCTCTAGTTGTGGTGCGCAGGCAGGCTCCAGGACACGTGGGCTCTGTAGTTTGCAGCCCACAGGCTCTCTAGTTGAGGCGCGTGAGCTCATTAATTGTGGCGCGCGGTCTTAGTTGCCCTGCAGCATGTGGGATCTTAGCTCCCCGACCAGGGATTGAACCCGCATCCCCTGCATTGCAAGGTGGACTCTTTAACACTGGACCACCAGGGAAGTCCCTTAAATATGTGTTTTGTAAAAATTTTTTTCCCAGTTCTACGGCTTGCCTTTTCCTTCTCTTGACAGTGTCTTTTGCAGAGCAGAAGTTTTTACTTTTAGTGAAGTCCAATTTAGCAATTTTCTTTTATGGATTGTGCTTTTGGTATTGTGTCTGAAAAGTCGTGGCCAAACTCAAGGTCACCTAAATTTTTTCTTAGGTTATCTTCTAGGAATTTTATAGTTTTGTGTTTTACATTTAGGTATATGATCCATGTTTTAGTTAATATTTATGAAAGATGGACGATCTGTGTCTAGATTCATTTTTTTGCATGTGAGTGTCCAGTTGTTCTAGCACCTTTTTCTAAAAAGACTGTCCTTGCTCCATTGAATTGCCTTTGTTCCTTTTTCAGAGATCAGTGGACCATATTTTGTGTAGGTATATTTCTGGGCTTTCTATTCTGTTCCATGTCTAGTCTTTCGCCAGTACCACACTGTCTTGATTACTTTAGCATCATAGTAAGTCTTGAAGTAGGTATTGTCATTCCTCTGACTTTATTCTTCTTCTGTATTATTTTGGCTATTCTGGATCTTTTGCCTTTCCATATAAATTTTAGAATCAGTTTGTTGATATGTACAAAATGTCTTGCTGAATTTTGATTGGGATTTCATCGAATCTGTAGACCAAGTTGCAAAGAAATGGAATAGATCTTTGATTTCTTTCACCAGAGTTTTGTAGTTTTCTTCATATAGATCTTGATCATATGTTGTTACATTTATACCTAAGTATTTCTGTTTTGGGTTTTTTTTAATGGTGTTGCCTTTTAAATTTCATATTTAATTTGTTTATTGCTGGTATATAAGGAAGCAATTGACTTTTTTTTTAACATCTTTATTGGAGTATAATTGCTTTACAGTGGTGTGTTAGTTTCTGCTTTATAACAAAGTGAATCAGCTATACATATACATATATCCCCATAACTCTTCCCTCTTGCATCTCCCTCCCTCCCACCCTCCCTATCCCACCCCTCTAGGTGGTCACAAAGCACAGAGCTGATCTCCCTGTGCTATGCGGTTGCTTCCCACTAGCTATCTATTTTACAATTGGTAGTGTATATATGTCCATGCCACTCTCTCACTTTGTCACAGCTTACCCTTCCCCCTCCCCATATCCTCATGTCCATTCTCTAGTAGGTCTGTGTCTTTATTCCTGTCTTACCACTAGGTTCTTCATGACCTTTTTGTTTTTCCCTTAGATTCCATATATATGTGTTAGCATACTGTATTTGTTTTTCTCTTTCTGACTTACTTCACTCTGTATGACAGACTCTAACTCCATCCACCTCACTACAAATAATTCATTTCATTTTTTAACAGCTGAGTAATATTCCATTGTATATATGTGCCACATCTTCTTTATCCATTCATCCGATGATGGACACTTAGGTTGCTTCCATGTCCTGGCTATTGTAAATAGAGCTGCAATGAACATTTTGGTACATGACTCTTTTTGAATTATGGTTTTCTCAGGGTATATGCCCAGTAGTGGGATTGCTGGGTCGTATGGTAGTTCTATTTGTAGTTTTTTAAGGAACCTCCATACTGTTCTCCATAGTGGCTGTATCAATTTACATTCCCACCAACAGTGCAAGAGTGTTCCCTTTTCTCCACACCCTCTCTAGCATTTATTGTTTCTAGATTTTTTGATGGTGGCCGTTAGGACCGGTGTGAGATGATATCTCATTGTAGTTTTGATTTCCATTTCTCTAATGATTAATGATGCTGAGCATTCTTTCATGTGTTTGTTGGCAATCTGTGTATCTTCTTTGGAGAAATGTCTATTTAGGTCTTCTGCCCATTTTTGGATTGGATTGTTTGTTTTTTTGTTATTGAGCTGCATGAGCTGCTTGTAAATTTTGGAGATTAATCCTTTGTCAGTTGCTTCATTTGCAAATATTTTCTCCCATTCTGAGGGTTGTCTTTTGGTCTTGTTTATGGTTTCCTTTGCTGTGCAAAAGCTTTGAAGTTTCATTAGGTCCCATTTGTTTATTTTTGTTTTTATTTCCATTTCTCTAGGAGCTGGGTCAAAAAGGATCTTGCTGTGATTTATGTCATAGAGTGTTCTGCCTATGTTTTCCTCTAAGAGTTTGATAGTGTCTGACCTTACATTTAGGTCTTTAATCCATTTTGAGTTTATTTTTGTGTATGGTGTTAGGAAGTGTTCTAATTTCATACTTTTACATGTACCTGTCCAGTTTTCCCAGCACCACTTATTGAAGAGGCTGTCTTTTCTCCACTGTATATGCTTGCCTCCTTTATCAAAGCTAAGGTGACCATATGTGCGTGGGTTTATCTCTGGGTGTTCTATCCTGTTCCATTGATCTATATTTCTGTTTTTGTGCCAGTACCATACTGTCTTGATTACTGTAGCTTTGTAGTATAGTCTGAAGTCAGGGAGCCTGATTCCTACAGCTCCATTTTTCGTTCTCAAGATTGCTTTGGCTATTCAGGGTCTTTTGTGTTTCCATACACATTGTGAAATTTTTTGTTCTAGTTCTGTGAAAAATGCCAGTGGTAGTTTGATAGGGATTGCATTGAATCTGTAGATTGCTTTGGGTAGTAGAGTCATTTTCACAATGTTGATTCTTCCAATCCAAGAACATGGTATATCTCTCCATCTATTTGTATCATCTTTAATTTCTTTCATCAGTGTCTTGTAATTTTCTGCATACAGGTCTTTTGTCTCCTTAGGTAGGTTTATTCCTAGATATTTTATTCTTTTTGTTGCAATGGTAAACAGGGGTGTTTTCTTAATTTCACTTTCAGATTTTTCATCATTAGTATATAGGAATGCAAGAGATTTCTGTGCATTAATTTTGTATCCTGCTACTTTACCAAATTCATTGATTAGCTCTAGTAGTTTTCTGGTAGGATCTTTAGGATTCTCTATGTATAGTATCATGTCATCTGCAAACACTGACAGCTTTACTTCTTCTTTTCCGATTTGGATTCCTTTTATTTCTTTTTCTTCTCTGATTGCTGTGGCTAAAACTTCCAAAACTATGTTGAATAATAGTGGTGAGAGTGGGCAACCTTGTCTTGTTCCTGATCTTAGTGGAAATGGTTTCAGTTTTTCACCATTGAGGACAATGTTGGCTGTGGGTTTGTCATATATGGCCTTTATTATGTTGAGGAAAGTTCCCTCTATGCCTACTTTCTGCAGGGCTTTTATCATAAATGGGTGTTGAATTTTGTCGAAAGCTTTCTCTGCATCTATTGAGATGATCATATGGTTTTTCTCCTTCAATTTGTTAATATGGTGTATCACGTTGATTGATTTGCGTATATTGAAGAATCCTTGCATTCCTGGAATAAACCCCACTTGATCATGGTGTATGATCCTTTTAATGTGCTGTTGGATTCTGTTTGCTAGTATTTTGTTGAGGATTTTTGCATCTATGTTCATCAGTGATATTGGCCTGTAGTTTTCTTTCTTTGTGACATCTTTTTCTGGTTTTGGTATCAGGGTGATGGTGGCCTCGTAGAATGAGTTGGGGAGTGTTCCTCGCTCTGCAATATTTTGGAAGAGTTTGAGAAGGATAGGTGTTAGCTCTTCTCTAAATGTTTGATAGAATTTGCCTGTGAAGCCATCTGGTCCTGGGCTTTTGTTTGTTGGAAGATTTTTAATCACAGTTTCAATTTCAGTGCTTGTGATTTGTCTGTTCATATTTTCTATTTCTTCCTGGTTCAGTCTCTGCAGGTTGTGCATTTCTAAGAACTTGTCCATTTCTTCCAGGTTGTCCATTTTATTGGCATAGAGTTGCTTGTAGTAATCTCTCATGATCGTTTGTATTTCTGCAGTGTCAGTTGTTACTTTTCCTTTTTCATTTCTCATTCTATTGATTTGAGTCTTCTCCCTTTTTTTCTTTATGAGTCTGGCTAATGGTTTATCAATTTTGTTTATCTTCTCAAAGAACCAGCTTTTAGTTTTATTGATCTTTGCTATTGTTTCCTTCATTTCTTTTTCATTTATTTCTGATCTGATCTTTATGATTTCTTTCCTTCTGCTAACTTTGGGGTGTTTTTGTTCTTCTTTTTCTAATTGCTTTAGGTGCAAGGTTAGGTTGTTTATTTGAGATGTTTCCTGTTTCTTGAGGTAGGCTTGTATTGCTATGAACTTCCCTCTTAGAACTGCTTTTGCTGCATCCCATAGGTTTTGGGTCGTCGTGTCTCCATTGTCATTTGTTTCTAGGTATTTTTTGATTTCCCCTTTGATTTCTTCAGTGATCACTTTGTGTGTATTGTTTAGCCTCCATGTGTTTGTACTTTTTACAGATCTTTTCCTGTAATTGATATCTAGTCTCATAGCGTTGTGGTCAGAAAAGATACTTGATACGATTTCAATTTTCTTAAATTTACCAAGGCTTGATTTGTGACCCAAGATATGATCTATCCTGGAGAATGTTCCATGAGCACTTGAGAAGAATGTGTTTTCCGTTGTTTTTGGGTGGAATGTCCAATAAATATCAATTAAATATCCATCTTGTTTAATGTATCATTTAAAGCTTGTGTTTCCTTATTTATTTTCATTTTGGATGATCTGTCCATTGGTGAAAGTGGGGTGTTAAAGTCCCCTACTATGATTGTGTTACTGTTGATTTCCCCTTTTATGGCTGTTAGTGTTTGCCTTATGCATTGAGGTGCTCCTATGTTGGGTGCATAAATATTTACAATTGTTATATCTTCTTCTTGGATCGATCCCTTGATCATTATGTAGTGTCCTTCTTTTTCTCTTGTAATAGTCTTTATTTTAAAGTCTATTTTGTCTGATATGAGAATTGCTACTCCAGCTTTCTTCTGATTTCCATTTGCATGGAATATCTTTTTCCATCCCCTCACTTTCAGTCTGTATGTGTCCCTAGGTCTGAAGTGGATCTCTTGTGGACAGCATATATACGGGTCTTGTTTTTGTATCCATTCAGCCAGTCTGTGTCTTTTGGTTGGAGCATTTAATCCATTTACATTTAAGGTAATTATTGATATGTATGTTCCTATTCCCATTTTCTTAAATGTTTTGGGTTTGTTATTGTAGGTGTTTTCCTTCTCTTGTGTTTCTTGCCTAGAGATGTTCCTTTAGCATTTGTTGTAAAGCTGGTTTGGTGATGCTGAACTCTCTCAGCTTTTGCTTGTCTGTAAAGGTTTTAACTTCTCCATCAAATCTGAATGAGATCCTTGCTGGGTAGAGTAATCTCGGTTGTAGGTTTTTCTCCTTCAGATCAGCTGTTAACCTTATGGGGATTCCCTTGTGTGTTATTTGTTGTTTTTCCCTTGCTGCTTTTAATATGTTTTCCTTATATTTAATTTTTGATAGTTTGATTAATATGTGTGTTGGCGTGTTTCTCCTTGGATTTATCCTGTATGGGACTCTCTGCGCTTCCAGGACTTGATTAACTATTTCCTTTCCCGTATTAGGGAAGTTTTCAACTATAATCTCTTCAAATATTTTCTCAGTCCCTTTCTTTTTCTCTTCTTCTTCTGGGACCCCTATAATTCGAATGTTGGTGCGTTTAATGTTGTCCCAGAGGTCTCTGAGACTGTCCTCAGTTCTTTTCATTCTTTTTTCTTTCTTCTGCTCTGCAGTAATTATTTCCACTATTTTATCTTCCAGGTCAGTTATCCGTTCTTCTGCCTCAGTTATTCTGCTATTGATCCCTTCTAGAGTATTTTTAATTTCATTTATTGTGTTCTTCATCGTTGCTTGGTTCCTCTTTAGTTCTTCTAGGTCCTTGTTAAATGTTTCTTGCATTTTGTCTATTCTATTTCCAAGATTTTGGATCATCTTTACTATCATTATTCTGAATTCTTTTTCAGGTAGACTGCCTATTTCTTCTTCATTTGTTAGGTCTGGTGTGTTTTTACCTTGCTTCTTCACCTGCTGTGTGTTTTTCTGTCTTCTCATTTTGCTTATCTTACTGTGTTTGGGGTCTCCTTTTTGCAGGCTGCAGGTTCGTAGTTCCCGTTGTTTTTGGTGTCTGTCCCCAGTGGCTAAGGTTGGTTCAGTGGGTTGTGTAGGCTTCCTGGTGGAGGGGACTAGTGCCTGTGTTCTGGTGGATGAGGTTGGATCTTGTCTTTCTGGTGGGCACGTCCACGTCTGGTGATGTGTTTTGGGGTGTCTGTGGCCTTATTATGATTTTAGGCAGCCTCTCTGCTAATGGATGGGGCTGTGTTTGTGTCTTGCTAGTTGTTTGGCATAGGGTGTCCAGCACTGTAGCTTGCTGGTCGTTGAGTGAAGCTGGGTCTTGGTGTTGAGATGGAGATCTCTGGGAGATTTTTGCCGTTTGGTATTTCGTGGAGCTGGGAGGTCTCTTGTGGACCAGTGTCCTGAAGTTGGCTCTCCCACCTCAGAGGCACAGCCCTGATGCCTGGCTGGAGCACCAAGAGCCTTTCATCCACACGGCTGTTCAGCAGCTCCAGACCTTTTCCCGGACTCACTCCCGGCTAGCTGTGGTGCACTAACCCCTTCAGGCTGTGTTCACGCCGCCAACCTCAGTCCTCTCCCTTTTGGGAGGTCTTACGTCTTCTTTCAGCATTCAGTGGGTGTTCTATAGGAGCAGTTCCACGTGTAGATGTATTTCTGATGTATCTGTGGGGAGGAAGGTGATCTCTGCATCTTACTCTTCTGCCATCTTCTCCTCTCCTCAGCAATTGACTTTTGTTTATTAACTTTGTATCCTGTAACCTTGCTATAATGGCTTATTAGTTCCCGGAATTTTTTTGTTACTTCTTTGGGATTTTCTACATAGATAATGATGTCAGTAGCAAACAAAGGCAATTTTATTCTTCCTTTCCAATATGTATACTTTTTATTACCTTGTTTTGTTTTATTGCATTAGGACTTCCAATATGATGCTGATTAGGAGTGGTGAGAGTGGACATCTTGCCTTGTCCCTAATCTTAGTGGGAAAGCATCTAATTTCTCACCATTAAGTAGCTGTAAGATATTTGTAATATGTTCTTTATCAAGTTGAGTAACTTCCCCTCTATTTCCGGTTTGCTGAGTTTTTTTCTTTTTTGGGGGGTGGGGAGCCGCACCGCGAGGCATGGGTGAATATTAGTTCTCCAACTAGGGATTGAACCCGTGCCCCCTGCAGTCATAACCATTGGACCACCATGGAATTCCCTTGCTGAGTGTTTTTGATTGGGTGTTAGATTTTTTTCAAATGCTTTTTCTGTCTATTTGATATGATTATAGGATTTTTCTTCTTTAGCCTGTTGATGTGATGGATTACATAAATTTATTTTTGAATGTTGACTCAGTCTTGCATACCTGGAATAAATCCCACTTGGTCATGGTGTATAATTCTTTTAGTACATTGTTGTATTTGGTTTGCGAATATTTTGTTCAAGATTTTTACATCTGTGTTCAGAGATACATCAGAGATACTGGTCTGTAGTTTTTCTTTCTTATAATGTCTTTGGTTTGGGGATTAGGGTAATCGTCTCAGAGAATGCATTAGAAACGATTTCCTCTGTTTCTATTTTCTGGAAGAGATTGTAGAAAATTAAGATAATTTCTTCCTTAGATCTTTGGTAGATTTCCGTAGTGAACCCATCTGGGGTTGTTGCTTTTTATTTTAAGAGTGTTATTAGTTATTGATTCAGTTTCTGTGATAGACATAGGCCTATTCAGATTGTTCTTTTCTTCTTGTATAAATTCTGGTAGATTGTCTCTTTCAAGGAATTGGTCTATTTTATCTAGGTTATCAATTTGTGGGTTCATAATATTCCTTTATCTTCCTGTTAATATCCATAGGATCAGTAGTGATGGCCCTTCTTTCATTTCTGATGTTAGTAATTAGTGTCTTCTCTCTTTTTTCTCAGTTTGGCTAGAGATTTATCCATTTCATTGATCTTTCCAAAGAGTCAGCTTTTGTTTCACTGATTTTTCTCTATAGATTTCTTTTTTCACTGATTTCTGCTCAAATTTTAATTATTTTTCTTGTCCTTACTTTGAACATAATTTGTTCATCTTTTTCTAGTTTCCTAAGGTAGAAACTTAGATAATTGATTTTTAGATCTCTCTTCTTTTCTTTCTGTATTTTTTTTTTTATAGATTTATTTTATTTATTTATTTATTTTTGGCTGCACTGGGTCTTCATTGGTGCTCGCGGGCTTTCTCTAGTTGCAGCATGCAGGGGCTACTCTTCGTTGTGGTGCGCGGGCTTCTCATTGCGGTGGCTTCTCTTGTTGCGGAGCACAGGCTCTAGGCATGCAGGCTTCCGTAGCTGTGGCATGTGGGCTCAGTAGTTGTGGCTTGCAGGCTCCAGAGCGCAGGCTCAGCAGCTGTGGCGCACGGGCCCAGCTGCTCCGCGGCATGTGGGATCTTTGCGGACCAGGGCTCGAACCCACATCCCCTGCATTGGCAGGCGGGCTCTCAATCACTGTGCCACCAGGGAATCCCTCTATTTTTTTTTTTACTATTTGCATTCAGTGATATAAATTTTACTCTATGTACTGCTTTCCCTGCATGTCACAAGTTTTGATAAGGTATATTTTCACTTTCATTTAGTTAGGACTATCTCTTGAGACAACTTCTTTGACCCAAGTTTTATTTAATTTCCCAATTATTTAGTCTCCAAGTATTGCATATTTAATCTTCAAATATTATATTTCGGATTTTCCAGCTATTTTTAAATTACTGATTTCTAGTTTAATTCCACTGAGGTCTGAGAGTATACTTTGTATGATTTAAAATTTTTTTAAGGTGTGTTTTGTGGCCCAGAATGTGATCTGCTTACAAGTCTTTTTTTATCCCCCCAGGAAATGTGCTGATGTAAAGTTCTCTCATTTTTATTGTATGTGACTTCAAAGTAACATACAGTTAAAAAAAAAAATCAGAATGAAACAACCCAAGTGTTCATTGATGGATGGATGGGTAAACAAAATGTTGTAATATACACACAATGCAATATCATTCAGCTTTATAAAGGAAGGAAATTGACCCATGCTATGACATGGATGAAACTTAAGGATGTGCTAAGTGAAAAAAAAGCCAGTCACAAAGGACAGAATTGAATGAGAGTCTACTTCTATGAGATATCTAGGGAGTAGTTAAATTCATAGAGACAGAAAGTAGAACAGTGATTGCTGGGCGTTTGGGGGCGGGGGAGAAGAGAATGGGGAGTTAGTGTTTAATGGGTACAGAGTTTCATTTGGGGAAGATTAAAAAGTTCTGGAGCACACACTGCAACTACGGAAGCCCGTGTGCTTTAGGGCCTGCATGCTGCAACTACTGAGCCCGCGAACCACAGCTACTGAAACCCGTGCGCCTAGAGTCTGTGCTCTGCAACAAGAGAAGCCACTGCAATGAGAAGCCTGCGCACCGCAACGAAGAGTAGCCCCCGCTCACCGCAACTAGAGAAAGCCCGCACACAGCAACGAAGACCGAACGCAGCCAAAAAAAAGAAAAAAAACAAGTTCTGGAGCAAAGTTTCAGTTATGCAGTATAAACAAGTTTTGAAGATCTATACAGCATGGTGCCTATAACTAATAGTACTGTATTGTATACTATAATATTGCTAAGAGGGTATGTCTTTTGTTATGTATTCTTACCACACACATTAAAAAATTAAATAAAGGGGGCAGGAGGAAACTTTTGGGAGGTGCTGGATATGTTTTTGGCCTTGATGGTTGGTGATAGTTTTACAAGTATGGTTATATACATTAAATATTTATGTGTCAGTCATACTTCAGTAAAGTGGTTTAAAAAAAAAAGTTCTATCGATGGATAGTAGTGATAGTTTCACAAGATGTGTATGTCTTTTTTTGTTTTTTTAGCGTCTTTATTGGAGTATAATTGCTTTACAGTGGTGTGTTAGTTTCTGCTTTATAACAAAGTGAATCAGCTATACGTATACATATATCCCCATAACTCTTCCCTCTTGCATCTCCCTCCCTCCCACCCTCCCTATCCCACCCCTCTAGGTGGTCACAAAGCACCGAGCTGATCTCCCTGTGCTATGCCGATGCTTCCCACTAGCTATTGGTTTTACATTTGGTAGTGTATATATGTCCATGCCACTCTCTCACTTTGTCACAGCTTACCCTTCCCCCTCCCCGTGTCCTCAAATCCATCCTTTAGTAGGTCTGTGTCTTTATTCCCGTCCTGCCTCTAGGTTCTTCATGACCATTTTTTTTTTTTTTTTAGATTCCATATATATGTGTTAGCGTAATAGTATTTGTTTTTCTCTTTCTGACTTACTTCACTCTTTCTGACAGTCTCTCAGTCCATCCACCTCCCTACAAATAACTCAATTTCGTTTCTTTTTATGGCTGAGTAGATGTGTATGTCTTAATGCCATAGAACTGCACACTTAAAAATGGTTAAAATGGTAAATTTTATGTATATTTTACCACAGTTTTTAAAAATGGGAAAAAATTTCTTTAGATCAGAACATTGACAAAGAAAAGGTTGAATTATTTTTAAAATTTCTTTATTCCAAATGTTTGTATTTATTTTTATAGTTTTACTTATTTATTTATATCTTTTTATTATTTTTTAAAATAGATCTTTATTGGATTATAATTGCTTCACAATACTGTGTCAGTTTCTGTTGTACAACAGAATGAATCAGCCATATGCATACATAAATCCCCACATCTCCTCCCTCTTGAGCCTCCTCCCCACCCTCCCTATCCCACCCCTCTAGGTTGTTGCAAAGCACCGAGCTGATCTCCCTGTGCTATGCGGCTGCTTCCCACTAGCTAACTATTTTACATTCGGTAGTGTATATATATGTCATGCTACTCTCACTTCACCCCAGCTTCCCCCCACACCCCGCCCCGTGTGCTCAAGTCCATTCTCTATGTCTGTGTCTTTATTCCTGCCCTGCCACTAGGTTCATCAGTACCATTTTTTTTTCTTTAGATTCCATATATATGCATTAGCATATGGTATTTGTTTTTCTGTTTCTGACTTACTTCACTCTGTATGACAGATATTGAGCTCCATGAGCTGTTTGTATATTTTGGATATTAATCCTTTGTCTGTTTCCTTTGCAAATATTTTCTCCCATTCTGAGGGTTGTCTTTTTGTCTTGTTTATGGTTTCCTTTGCTGTGCAAAAGCTCTTAAGTTTAATTAGGTCCCATTTGTTTGTTTTTATTTTCATTACTTTAGGAGGTGGGTCAAAAAAAATCTTGCTGTGATTTATGTCAAAGAGTGTTTTTCCTATGTTTTCCTCTAAGAGTTTTATAGTGTCTGGTCTTACATTTATGTCTTTAATCCATTTGGAGTTTATTTTTGTGTATGGTGTTAGGTATTGTTCTAATTTCATTCTTTTACAAGTAGCTGTCCAGTTTTCCCAGCACCACATATTGAAGAGGCTGTCTTTTCTCCATTGTGTGTTCTTGCCTTCTTTGTCATAAAGTAGATGACCGTATGTGCGTGGGTTTATCTCTGGGCTTTCTGTCCTATTCCATTGAGCTATATTTCTGTTTTTGTGCCAGTACCATACTGTCTTGATTACTATAGCTTTGTAGTATAGTTTGAAGTCGGGGAGCCTGATTCCTCCAGCTCCATTTTTCTTTCTCAAGATTGCTTTGGATATTCGGGGTCTTTTGTGTTTCCATACGAATTGTAAAATTTTTTGTTCTAATTCTGTGAAGAATGTGATTGGTAGTTTGGTAGGGATTGCATTGAATCTGTAAATTTCTTTGGGTAGTATAGTCGTTTTCACAATATTGATTCTTCCAATCCAAGAACATGGTATATTTCTCCACCTGTTTATGTCATCTTTGATTTCTTTTATCAGTGTTTTAGTTTTCTGAGTACAAGTCTTTTGCCTCCTTAGATAGGTTTATTCCTAGGTATTTTATTCTTTTTGTTGCGATGGTAAATGGGATTGTTTCCTTAATTTCACTTTCTGATTTTGTGTTGTTAGTATATAGGAATGCCAGAGATTTCTGTGCATTAATTTTGTATTCTGCAACTTTACCAAATTCATTGATTAGCTCTAGTAGTTTTCTGGTGACATCTTTAGGACTCTCTATGTATAGTATCATGTCATCTGCAAACAGTGACAGTTTTACTTCTTCTTTTCCAATTTGTATTCCTTTTATTTCTTTTTCTTCTCTGATTGCCGTGGCTAGCACTTCCAAAACTATGTTGAATAATAGTGGTGAGAGTGGACATCCTTGTCTTGTTCCTGATCTTAGAGGAAATGCTTTCAGTTTTTCACCATTGAGAATGACGTTTGCTGTGGGTTTGTTGTATATGGCCTTTATTATGTTGAGGTAGGTTCCCTCTATGCCCATTTTCTGGAGAGTTTTTAATCATAAATGGGTGTTGAATTTTGTCAAAAGCTTTTTCTGTGTCTATTGGGATGATCATATGGTTTTTATTCCTTAATTTGTTAATACGGTGTATCACATTGATTGATTTGTGTATATTGAAGAATCTTTGCATCCCTGGGGTAAATCCCACTTGATCATGGTATAGGATCCTTTTAATGTGCTGTTGGATTCTGTTTGCTAGTATTTTGTTGAGGATTTTTGCATCTATGTTCATCAGTGATATTGGCCTGTAGTTTTCTTTTTTTGTGATATCTTTTTCTGGTTTTGGTATCAGGGTGATGGTGTTTTTGTAGAATGAATTTGGGAGTGTTCCCCCCTCTGCAATCTTTTGGAAGAGTTTGAGAAGGAGTGGTGTTAGCTGTTCCTTAAATGTTTGATAAAATTCACCTGTGAAGCCATCTGGTCCTGGACTTTTGTTTGTTGGAAGATTTTTTTTTTTTAACCTTTCATTCATTTATTTTAAATCCTTTGTTCATAGGAATTTAGAGACTATTTTCAAACTAGTACAAATATTTTATAAGTAATATCTAGCAGTTTGTTAACCAGTGGAGTATACTGCACAACAAACTACCTTACATCTTTCAGGAAGAAAAATCACTAAATTTGAAAAGTAAAAAGATGTCACCCACTGAATTCGGACACAATTAAAATGTGCTTTAAGTATTTGTTTGGGGGAGGGGGGTCACACTCTTCTACTCAATTAAGAGAAACATTTATACAGTCCAGGTCTTCTATTTTCTTTACACCCGTCATGCCATGAATTCATAGGGAATGGGCTCCAACAGTTCAGGATCCTTTCCACTGGTTCTCACAGAGTGTGCTTCTGTGGGTGGAGCAGGCTGGCGCTTCAGTTGAACCCAAGTACCTTTCTCTTTGTCTTCCTTCTTTTTCTGATCATTTTCCTTCACCCATTTCAGGAAGCTGTCCCGGCTGTTAGAGTGCTTAATATGCTCGATACGCACATTAATTCTCTTGGCAAAAATCTTGCCCTTAACTTGTTTGTTTACAGTGATGCCAAGAGCATGCTGGGTAACATTGTAGACTCTCCAAGTTTTGCCATGGTAACATTTCTGGGGTATTCCTTTCTGAACAGTGTCCAGATACCTACAGTATCACCTTTCTTGTAGATTCGCATGTATGTGGCCAAAGGAACAACTCCATGTTTTCAAAAAGGCCTAGAGAACATGTAGCGGGTGCCCCTCCTCTTTCCCTTTGCATTGGTCATTTTGGCGAATTACTGGAAGATGGTGGTTCCAGCCGAAAAGCTGTTGGAAGATTTTTAATTACAGTTTCAATTTCATTGTTTGTGATAGGTCTGTTTATATTTTCTAATTCTTCCTGGTTCAGTCTTGGAAATTTGTACCTTTCCAAGAATTTGTCCATTTCTTCATGGTTGTCCATTTTATTGGCGTATAGTTGTTTGTAGGAGTCTCTTATAATTCTTTGTAATTCTGCAGTGTCAGTTGTGATTTCTCCTTTTTCATTTCTAATTTTACTGATTTGCGTCCTCTCCCTTTTTTTCTTGATGAGTCTGGCTAAGGGTTTATCAATTTTGTTTATCTTCTCAAAGAACCAGCTTTTAGTTTTATTGATCTTTGCTATTGTTTTCTTCGTTTCTATTTCATATATTTCTGCTCTGATCTTTATGATTTCTTTCCTTCTACTGACTTTGGGGTTTTTTTGTTCTTCTTTCTCTAGTTGCCTTAGGTGTAGGATTAGATTGTTTATTTTGATAGTTTTATTTATTTATTTATTTAATTTTTAAAGAAATATTTATGTGGTTGCATTGGGTCTTAGTTGCGGCTCGCGGGCTCCTTAGTTGCAGCTCTAGGGCTCCTTAGTTGCGGCTCGCGGGCTCCTTAGTTGTGGCATGCAAACTTTTAGTTGCAGCATGCATGTGGGATCTAGTTCCCCAACCAGGGATTGAACCTGGGCCCCCTGCATTGGGAGCGTGGAGTCTTATCCACTGCGCCACCAGGGAAGTCCCTGTATTTATTTTGAGACTTACGTGACTAGTTTAATTTTCATTTGTGATTGATCTGATAGAATCTAATTGTGTTCAGTTAGGATTTCTTATGGTGTGATGATGAATAGAATTTTTATGTAGATTAGCACAAAATTATATGTATGATGAATCTGATACTCGCAGAAGATATTCATGCATTTATTTAAGGACACTCTGCTTATGGACTTGATTGATTTGTGGCCACGTGGTAGAATCATCATGGGGTTTGAGATCAGAGGATCTTCAGAGGTCATTTATTCCAGTCCTTTAAAAAATTGATAATTTGAACCTCAGAGAGGTTAAATGACTTTACCAAGTTTCAAGTTAAGTGGAGTGACTTTATCTTTAGTTGAAACCAGGGCTTCTTACTAGCCCTAGTCTATAATTGATCTTAGTTATAGAGAATCTGGTCCTGTTAGCCTAACTCTGTGATTTCAAATAAAACTGGGGGTTGGTGTTTGACTTCCTCTGCTGGCTGCCACTGTGTTTCCTATGGCCCATGCAGATAATGGTGTTCTGCTTAATGAGCTTGATAAGAGCAACGCCTAAACCAGTTACTTCAACACAGGGTTCTCAGTCTGAGGAAGTTAAAAAAGAGAATTCTGATGACTGGAACCCACTCCGCAGAGATTCTGATTTAATAGGTCTGCAGTGGGTGGTGGCTCTCACATCATATTTAAAAAATAATAATCATATGCAGCACGGATTGGGAAGTACTGCTTAAAACCCACTTTTAGAGCGTGGGTTCCCAAATCCGGTTAATTATTAGAATCCCTTGGACCCCCTTGCTATAAGAGGGATTCCTTGTTGAGGTGGGAGATGAGATGCTGGAAGTCCTCCGAAGTTATGCTCAAAATGGAATAGCTTTGCCTTCCCACTAACTTTCCTGTATTGACTAAAACCAGACCAAGTGAATGAAACAACTTCAAAATAGTTATGTGGGCAACAGACATCATCTTAATGAGGTGAAGTTTGGCTAAGGCTTTGTAACACTATCGTTTTGGGGATGAAAAGTAAAAATGCTTATTAAGGAGTTTGAGATTATGTGTAAGATTTTTTAAAAATTTGGTCTTGTACTAAAAGTGCTTTTTTCCTTTTTTTTTTTGGCGAGGAGGGCGTCTGGGGTTGTTTTGAAGGAAGGAAACATGTTTACATTGTTGGAGAGGTGCAGAGGGAAGTGTGTTTTTGTATTTAAATGTGAAGACAGGGCACCTTCAATGCCCTTTATCAGTTAGACTCAAACCACCTGTGTTCATATAGATTTGAATTCCCTTAATGGAATATTAGATAAATCACATGCAATTTATGATCCAGAGATTTTTCTTAAATTATAATTATGGAAATAAGGCATGAATTTATTCTCTTTGTAAAAACTCAGAACATTACAGAAAAGCCAGGAGTCTCCTTTGACCACCATTCTTATTCTTAGCCCCAGCCTCTTCTTCAGAGGTAGTGATTGTTTCCAGTGTCCTGTGGGTCCTCCCAGAACTTTTCCTACCGGGTGGACTGTATTTTGTAAATTTTGTTTTTTTCCAAATAATGTATATTGGAAATTTTTTCGTGTTGGTTCACGTGCTGTGTAGAATTCAACTGTATAGTTGTACCATAATTTTTAAAGCCATTTTCCTACTGGTGAACACAAATGTTGTTTCCACTGTTTCCTATTCCAGTGCTGCAGTGAACATTCTTGTGGATGCCTCTGTGTGCGCATGTGCTGTGATTGCTGGGGCAAAATGCTAAATTGTCCTCCAGCCAGGTCATGCTGCAGAAGTGTTGAGGAGGGGAACTCAGGAGAATTTTCTGGACTTCATTGAATTCGCAAATATTTCAGTGAAGACACAAGAGTAGCAGAGCAATTTTTTTGTTTATAATTGTCAAAAATTTGAGGAGTGTTTTGGGTTTGCTATGCAGACCCTGAATGTCTTCATGCCCAGTGCCATTGTGCTGGCTGCTGACTTGGAAATACTTTATAAAAAACGCTGAATTAGGTTAGTGATGTGAAGATGATTAACAGATAATGGTAGCCAGAATAATTGTGTCAAAACAGCAAGAAATATCAAGAGAATTTGATGAGTTCTGCATTTTCTTTGGTGCTTGCCTTTCATAATAGTGTTAGAAACTTTACGTTGTATATTCAATAATTTTTATTGTATATTTGATCAACTTGACTGTAAAATAACAACAAATATACCATTTCAAAGAAGCTCTTCATTAAAAATTATCGACTAACATTAGTCTCCATAAACTCTTATTTGTGTCATTGTAAAAGATCCATTTAAAAAAATACAATTTTCTTCTACTTGAAAGATCTTACTGCTTCTCCTAGTTTACATTTTGCATGGTCTTTTCCATGTATTTACATAGTCTACGATGCAGTGTTTTTTGGGGAAGGTAGAACATATTTTCCTACATGACTATACCAGGGTTTACTAAAGCACGCCCCTGTTGTTGGACATCTAAGTTGCTTTTTATTTTCTGTGGTGAATAAAGCATGAGAAACATACTTATAAGTGTTGTTTACTTTTTTTTTTTTTAAAGATTTATTTTTTTATTGATTAATTGATTGATTGATTGATTGCTATGTTGGGTCTTCGTTTCTGTGCTAGGGCTTTCTCTAGCTGTGGCAAGCGGGGGCCACTCTTCATCACGGTGCGCGGGCCCCTCACTATCGCGGCCTCTCTTGTTGCGGAGCACAGGCTCCAGACGCGCAGGCTCAGTAATTGTGGCTCACGGGCCCAGCTGCTCCGCGGCATGTGGGATCCTCCCAGACCAGGGCTCGAACCCGCGTCCCCTGCATTAGCAGGCAGATTCTCAACCACTGCGCCACCAGGGAAGCCCTGTTGTTTACTTTTTTTTTTTTTTTTGTTTACTTTTGAGCCAGTTTCTCCATCTGTGTTCCTCAAGGTAAAATTGCTGGTCTCATGTGTTAGAAAGACTGTGAAGGTTAACGGTGAATGAGGGAAACTGTTACCACTTTTCTGAAAGCTCCCAGGCTCCTACCCCCAAGTAGATTTGGGCTTTATCCGTTTACTTATTTTTGTCATGGAATAGTGGTTGTGAGATTTTTGCCCCATGGGTTTGTTGGTGTGTGTGTTTGTTTGTTGAGGTACGTGTAAATGTGTTGGCTGTATTATTATTCTACTTTGAAGTTTCTAGTGTGTTAATGTTCTGATTTTTCTCACGCGTATCACTTTCTTATCTGAAAGTGAGGTAATAGTGAACTTGGCACCACTGAATTAGAACATTGGCAGTTTGTCCTTGACCAGAAGATCATATGCCCAGGAAAGAGGTAATTACATGAGGGATTCAGCAGTTCCAGAAATGGGTGGTTGTGTCTTCCAATGGAGAATGTCAAAGAGTTATTCAGATTTATATAACTTTCCATAAAATGAGACAAGACTCCCTAAGTAATGGTAAATTTAAGGACATATAATATATGCTCATTGTTAGGGAAGTTAATGGTGAAAAGAGTTTTTGTTTTAGTTTTTTTGTTTTTGACTTTCTGTGGATGCTTGAGGATTATCCTGTGAAACCAGCAGTGCCCAGGAGGGAGCTGAGGTGGGCAGGCGCAGGTTCATGGACTCTCTAATGACATGTGGAGGAGCTATTGGGACTCTCGAATTAGATTGATATTGCGTTAAAAGTTCTGAATGCCTTAGATACATGTTGACCCTGGGATCCCTAGGTCCTTTTTGGGTCTTTCAGTATTTCAAAAAGCATAACAATTTGCCTGTTACCGTGGTCCATGTGCTAAGTAAAATGTCAAGTTGTTTTGTTTTGGGTTTGTGTTAAGTCATTTACTACCTGGATATACAAGTCTTCTTTCTATTGACTTATAGACTCTCCTATTCCTCTTATTTTGCTTTGTGGTAACATACAAGTTAAGGCAGAATCTTTTGGGGTCTGTAATGGCAGCTTGTCCTTTCTTTTTCTTTTTTCCCAGTAATAGCCTCATTGAGATATGTACAGTTCAGATGTTTTTTAGTATATTCACAGAGTTGTACAGCTATCATCAGAATAAGTTTTAGAATATTTTCATCACCCCCAAAACAAACCTCATATCCACTAGCAGTTACTTTCTGTCTCTACGGATTTACTTATTTTGGACATTTCATATAAATGGAATTATATAGCATAGGTGTCCTTTTGTGTGTGCCTTCTTTCACTTAGCATGTTTTTAAGGTTCATCCATGTTGTAGTATGTATCATTCCTTTATGTGGCTGGATAACATTTCAGTGTGTCCACATTCTGTTTATCCATTCATCAATTGATGGACACTTGGATTGTTTCCACTTTTTTGCTATTGTGAATAATGCTGTTACGAACAGCTTTTGCGTGGGTATACGTTTTCATTTCCCTTGGATAGATACCTAGGAGTGTTCCCTCTTTTGGTTCTTAGTGTCATTTTGAGCCTGGTGTACTTTTACATCTCCCATACTTACATGGAAATAGTGTTTTGGCTAAAAGAAAAAAAAAAGATCTAATTGTGTGTTTTGTGTGTGTGTGTGTGTGAGAGAGAGAGAGAGAGAGGGAGAGGGAGAGGGAGAGAGAAAAAGAATGACTATGAATGGCTCTAGGGTTATTTCTACCCTGATCTTATTTGTACAGTTTTGATATAACTGGCAAAGTAGCAAAGCTCCAAGTTGCAGTTGCTTCCAAGTTCTGGCTTATTTGGGAATTTTTGCCTTTTATTGACAATTTTCAGTTACCTGCAGTAAGTAATTATGAACCAATCGTAACTGTATTACTAGCCTGGTATGAATTTAATTGTATATAGAAATGCTGCAGTTTTTACATTAATTCTAATGGGAATTAGTGTTTTTTTAACTTGCAATTTTGGAGGCAAGCAAAAATTGTAAGACCAATTATGGTCTCAGAGTGAGAGATAGAAAAGTCTGGCTAGTGAATGCTGATTGACAACTCTGACTGCTTGTTGATGGCAGCTTAGATCTATGTGGAGAGGGGAAGATGGGAAGTAGAAGGTGCTCTTGATGGTAAATTGGGAACATGGCCTGTGTCTGGGCTGTCTGCTCATTCATTGTGTAGAATGGCTAAAGGAAGTTTTAATTCCTTATTATGTAAACTTTTGATTCTTAGTCATTTCAAATTTTTATTATTAACTATTTCAAACATGTGGAGAGGATACAGAATAACAACGAACCCCTGAGTACCCACCATCTGGATTTAACAAATTTGACTTTTTCCCTTTTTTTCCCTCCCTCCTTGCCTTCTTTTCTTCCATTTTTTTTTTCTTTTTTTCCTTTACATAAGGAATATCACTTTTCAGATACACTTGAACACTGTTTGGCATACCACCCATTTACCTCCCTCCTTTCCCAGAGGTAACCACTCTTGCAAGGCTGATGTTTTTATGCTTCTATGTTTACACCCATAGCAATATATACCATTGGTGTCTATATTTTTAAACATTACATAAATGGTTTAATTTTTAATTCTAACTCTGTAGCAGTGTTTCTCAAATTAAGATCTTCATAAAATATTTTTGGCAGATATCCAGCGTTAGCTTAAGTTTTTCTTATTGTGACAAAATATACATAACATAAAATTTACCATTGTTAAGTATACAATTCAGTGGCATTAAGTACATTCACATCATTGTCCAACCGTCACCACTATCAGTTTCCAGAATTTTTCGTCATTCCAAGAAGAAACTATCTACCCATTAAACTGTCACTCCCCATTCCCCCCTCCCCTCCAGCCCCTGGTAACTAACCTCTGTTCTGCTTCCCCTCTGAATTTGCCTATTCTAGGTACTTCATATAAATGGAATCATGCAATATTTGTCCTTTTGTGTCTGGCTTATTGTTTCACTTAGCATAATGTTCTTAACATGCATGTTATAACATATATCAAAATATCCTTCGTTTTTAATGCCAACTAATATTCCACATTTTGTTTATCCTTTCATCTGTTGATGGACATTTGGTTTGTTTCCACCTTTTGGCTATTGTGAATAATGCTATGAACATTGGTGTATAAGTATCTTGAGTTTCTGCTTTCAATTCTTCTGGGTTTATACCTAGGAGTGGAATTGCTGGATCATATGGTAATTCTACTTTTTAAGGAACTGCCACAGTTTTCCACCTGAGCTAATCATTTTATATTCCCACCAGCAATGCAGGAGGGTTCTGATTTTTCCACATCTCACCAACACTTGTTAATTTCTGTTTATTTGCTAATAGCCATCCTAATGGGTTGAAATAATCTGATGGTACTGATTTGCATTTCTCTAATGACTATTGATGTTGAGTATCTTTTCATGTGCTTATTGGTCATCCATAGATCTTCTTTGGAGAAATGTCCATTCAAGTCCTTTGTCCATTTTTGAATTGGGATTTGATTTTGTTGTTGAATTGTAGGAGTTCTTTGTATATTTTGGATATTAATCCCTTATCAGATATATGATTTGAAAATATTTTCTCCCATTCTGTTGGTTGTCTTTTCACTCTCTTAATAGTGTCCTTTGATGTACATAAGTTTTCAATTTTGATGAAGTCTGATTTATCTATTTTTTCTTTTGTTGCCTGTGCTTTTGGTTTTATAGCCAAGAAGTCATTGCCAAATTCACTGTCATGACTCTCCAGCGTTTCTTCTAAGAATTTTATAGTTTTAGCTCTGAAGTTTAGGTCTTTAATCCATTCTGAGTTAATTTTTGTATATGGTGTAAGGAAAGAGTACAATTTCATTCTTTTGTGTGTGGATATCCAATTTCCCCAGCACCATTTGTTGAAAAGACTGTCCTTTCCCCATCGACTGCTCTTGGCACCCTAGCTTGAGTTATTTTTATTATAATGTAAGAATGCACACAAGGATAAATTTCTTATGCTTAAAAAAGGTTACAGAAACAAAACAACCAGTTAAATATAGATAAAATGACAGAATCAATAAAATTAAAATTAATTTATGGGACAGACGATGTTTTACGCAAATCAAATTGCTACTCTCAATGTAAATATGATATTGCCTGCTGTGGTGTTGGGAATGCACTGGAAATGCCTTTAGTACCTTGCCATGTGACAGCTCAGTTCTCTCATCATTCTTCTCTATTCTGAAAACTGTAGAAATGTTCAGGGGTGCCATTTGACCTTTACTTGGCATATATGTGTGATACATGTATCAGGTCTTACCCTGTTCTTGACTGTTAGTACAGACCAATTAAAATCCTATTCTTTGGCCTTAGCTTGATGGTAAACACAACAGCACATGTGGGCTGGGGGAATCCCTGGGCGGCTCTCTGTTTCCAGAGAAGCATCTGGATGATCCAGAACAAGCTCATGCTAATGTTATTAGAGTAACATTGAAGTGAAAGCACACAATTTAAAAATTCTCATAGAGAACGTATGGACTTGGAAGAAGTATCTACAGGGCCAGTTTGAGACACATTTCTTTCTTCCTTTTTTCCCTTCTTTCTCTCTTTCTCTCTCTCCCTCTCTCCCTCTCTCCCTCTCTCCCTCCCTTTCTTTCCTTTCTTTCCTTTCCACGCCACGCACGTGGCATGTGGCATCTTAGTTCCCCGACCAGGGATCAAACCTGCGCCCCCTGCATTGGAAGCAGGGGAGTCTTAACCACTGGACCACCAGGGAAGCCCCAGGTTCAGTTATTTTTATTATAACTTCAGGGTTTTTTAAATTGCTTATCTTTAGTGCTTTTATATATTACTGTTTTTTGTCTTGATTACAACCAAAATAAAAGCTGGTATTCTTAGTCTCAGATCCTGATGTATGTGTTTAAATATAATTGTACTGCCAAAAATCTGTCAAATTTGGGTTTTATTGCGTTAGTTTTGTTTTTTGTGGATAACATGACCCTCGAATACCATGTCTTCTCACTGTTAAATTCTCAACTGAGTTGTCCCTATTTGAAGTGTAAGACTGCCAATTTGATTTTAAAATATTGGAAGTGAATTATGGTGAGATAGAGCTGTGAAGAAAGAAGCTTCATGTTCCTCTGGTTATAAATGCCTTTGGCATTTGTTTCTACTTGAAGGCAACTTTTTCCTAATGCTTTTTTGAGGGAAGAACGTCTCACCTCTTCAGATAGGTCTGGGGGCAAATGGCTAAGAGACATGAACCAAAGCCCTGCTCTGTCTCCTGACAGGAAATCCCTTTCACACTCTCTCTCAAGTGTTTTAGTATGTAAGTGTGTTTCCTATTTGTGTAAACTCCTATATTTAGCGCCCAAAATCAAACTCTTATCTTCTATGCCTGACATGAAGTTTTATGACATGTGGACGTGGGTGTGGGTAGATGTACATATGTCAGCTGAGGGTCCCTTCCTCGAGAAGTGCTTTTCTGTACTGCGTCCTGGGTCTGGGGACACAGAGCTGAATCGGAGAGTCGAGTCGGAGCAGGGAGGCCGTGAGCAGGGCATTTGCTCTGAACTCGCTTGGATTGACTGCTGGGCAGGAGCACTGAGGAGGAGCTAAAGTAATACTGCATCTGGGGACTTGACTGAGGAGGTGCTAGCTGAGCTCTCAAAGGCTGCGTAAGAAGGTGTTCCAGGCACAGGTCCTGCCTGTGCAAGGGCGGGGCTCTTGAAGAGGCCTGGCGTGTTCCAGCACAGTTCTTTGTGGCTATACTGGGGGGAAGAGGCATCAGGAAATGACACAGATAGCTTGAGGAAGGGTGATCACGTGGAAGATGGCCCAGAGAAGGGAAAAGCTAGGGGCAGGGAGACCAGTTTGGTTTCCATTTTGGGGAAACAATAACTCAGGGAAGAAAATGCAAGCAGGAAGGCTAGGTTTTGGAAAAAGACAAGGAATTTCATTTTGAACTGAGTTTGAGGTGACATCTAGGTAGAGAAGTCTAGCCGGCAGCTGGAAATATAGGACGTGTGTGTGTGTGTGTGTGTGTGTGTGTGTGTGTGTGTGTGTGTGACAATTTCTTTGTAAAAATCAAATTCTAGAGCCTCCTGAAGATGTCACTCAGACTGCGCTAGGGACTGCCCCAGGGCTTGCTGTTATTCACTTCTCTTGGTGCCTACTTGCATTTGGAAAAGAATCAGACTGTACAAAAGGCTATATAAATCCCTATACCTCAGACCTCAGTCCCACCCCCTCCCCCCAGAGGAAACCACTGCGAGCAGCTTTTATGTATTCTTCCAGAAATTTGTCTTGCATATACCCACACATTTAAGTCCCTAGAAGGGGTGAGTCAGACAGCAGCAGAAACTTACTACTACACTCACTGCATCATGCATGCAGTAACTTCCCAAGTGTGTCATGTGTCAGTTGCTGCGTGCCCGGCTTTGGGGTCCCTCTCTGCTCAAGTCTTCCAGCTGCCTGGTGTGTAGCCTTTTGGTCTGCAAAGCTCGATTATTAGAGTAAGTTGAATCTTTTTCCTTTAAGTGTTAATTTTCTTTAATATTTTTCCTTGTTATAAAGATCTTGTTATAAAAATATACAATGGTAATTAACATGTATGCATTTTAAATGATAGACTATATATATCAGTGTATACTTTTAAAAAAAGTGAGTCTCTTCCCACCCCCAAATTCACTCACCAGGTTTAATCACCATAAACAGTATGGTATATAGACCATGTTCTGTGGGGCGAAGCTTTGGGGAAATACACATACACGTGTATTTTTCACATGGAAAAATATAAAGAAGATAAGTGACCTGTAATCTCTCCAAACAGATAATGATGATTCCTGTTAGAAAAGCAGACAAACAAATAAACACTAGTGGTTTAAAAAAAATTATAAGATTATACAGAGTGATATGAAATAAAAAACTAAAGTGTCCCCACCTCTCCTGCCATGCCCTGTCCCTACAGTCATCCCTGTTAACTGTTCTCCTTCCAGAAAACTTGTAATGCAAATAGAAACATATTGTGACTCTCTCTCTTTGTGTGTGTGTTTTTAGTTTTTTATTTTATTTTTTAAAATTTATTTTATTTATTTATTTGGTTGTGCCGGGTCTTAGCTGCGGCGCGCGGGATCTTCGTTGCGGCATGAGGGATCTCGTTCCCTGACCAGGCATCGAACCTGGGCCCCCTGCATTGGGAGCGTGGAGTCTTACCCACTGGACCACCGGGGAAGTCCATGTGTGTGTCTTTTTAACGTACATGAAAGGGATCCTTTCTTTTAAACATAACAAATCTTAGATCTTTCTCTCTCAGCTCATATAGCTCTTCATCATTCTTTTTAATGGGTTATTGGCTATAGTTCAAGGGAAGGTCAATGAGTACTCCTATGATTATTTAATTGGATCCCATTGATGGACATCGAGGCTGTTTCTCAATTATTTAGTATCCTAAATCACGCTGTGGTGAATATCCTTGTTCCCTCATCGAAGTATTTCTGAAGGGTGAAAAGAAGGGGATTTGTTTTTAAACAGCTTTACAAAAAACTGCACATATTTCATGCAGATATTCAACTTGATGAGTTTGGACATATGCATACTCCCATGAAACCATCAGTACAATCAAGGTAATAGATATATCCAGCACCTGCAAAAGTTTCCTTGTGTCCCCTCCCTTGTTTTGTGGTAAGAATACAACATGAAATCTACCCTCTTAACAAATTTTTAAGTGCATAACACGGTATTGTTAACTACAGACGCTGTGTTGTATAGCATATCTATAGAACTTATTCATCTTGTTTAACTGAAACTTTATACCCATTGAACAACTCCCCACCCACACCCCCATGCCAGCCCCTGGCATCTACCCCATTCTGTTCTCTGCTTCTCTGAGTTTGTTTTAAATATTGCATATAAGTGGAATCATGCAGTATGTGTCTTTCTCCGATTGGCTTATTTTTCTTAGCATAATGTCCTTCAGGTTTGTCTATGTTGCAAATGGCAAGATTTCCTTTTTTAAGGCTGAATATGAATAATATGTCATTATAGGTATAGACCATGTTTTCTTTATCTGTTCATCTGTCAATGTACATTTGGGTTGTTTCCATATCTTGGCTATTGTGAATAATGCTGCAGTAAATAAACATGGGACTGCAGATAAGACACTCTTCCAGATCCTGATTTTAATGAAATAATGGGATTTAAAAAATTATTTATATAAACATTATTTATCACTAATTAATACAACAACCTCTGGAGAGGTTGTAGTAATTTATATTTTTACACACAGCATGTGAGTGCCTTTTCCATATGTCCTTGTCAAAACTGGTTATTATTAATCTTAAAATTTGGGGTGGGGAGTAATTGACAGTAATTGAATAGAACTTTGTCAATGCCTTCATGTAAGTGTGAAGTTATAATTAATGAGGACTTCAGTTATGGAAACTGGAAAGCTTGACCTTGATGTGGCAGTATTCTCAGGCACATTGCAAGCTGGGCAGGTGTCCCTCAGGAAGCAGGGTTACCCCTGAACAGATTTTGGCTGAACTGCAGGGGGCAGTGTTGAGCAGAGGGGCCAGCAGTGGGTGATCTGCCTGCCTTGGCCTGGAGGCATCAGGGAGACTGCCATGTTGCCTCTGGTTTTGAGGGTACAGAAGTTCCTAAGAGACTCACACCGCCACTCTGGGCAACCCAGCTGAAAGGGTGTGAAGCAGTTCTTCCCTTTGATAGCAAGAGAAACTGAGCCTTTGAGGGCCATTTTGAAAGGCTAACATTTCTCCCTGGTGGAACTTTTCTCAGAGCAGAAGCAATTTTTTTTTTCCATGTCTCTGTTTTGACCTAAATTATCTGTGGGGTTGTACTTTTTAAAATACAGAAGCTATTTTTTGTTGTTATTTCTTCCTTGTCACTTTAAATTTTTGTATTATCATTAATTTTGAGATTAACATAAATTTTACCCCAGCAAATTAATTTTGATTCTGTTTTCTTGTGTTTTTTTGGGGGGGTGGTATCCTCTCCAGTTGTATAGTAGCACCTACTTTATCATATTGCTTTTATATTATGTACTTTTCCTTTAAAAACAGGGAGTGGGTGTGCTTTCTTGCTCACTTTATCTTTTAAAAAGAAAACATTGATATCCTGATAGAGGGCACTGTATTTTGATCACTCAGGAATTTTGATCACAGGAGAGTTGTATTTTATAATTTAAGATGAGAAACTGTAAGGCTGCGTATGTAGCATGCAGCAATATTTACTAATTAATCATATTGAGTTTTGACCCAGATGTGGGAGAAACTAAAGTTTTCTCTGAGTCGTTGATTTCAGAGGCATAAAGTTGCATTAATATGTGAAAGCAAACTTGCAAAATTTCTCTAGTTTCCAGCCTCTATTAGGTCATCATGTCACTCAGAAGTGTGCCAGGCATGTAGTAGTTACTCCAAAAATGGGATTCACTTCCTTCAGGATTTTTGAAGCCCCTAGATATACATGGCACCATGCCAGTAAAATTATGCAGTCCACAGGGATAGAGCCCCTCAGAATTATTTAAAAATCTTTACTGGAAATTTATTTCCTAAATATACCAACATTTCTCACTTAGTTCTTTAAGCATTTTACAAGTAGCTAGTTAAATATAGACGAGATATAGGTAGTGATGCTTGTGTTTGGGGTGGGTAAGGAGATGACCCTGGCAGGCTTGAGATGGGTTCCCTTGTTCTTACTGTTCCAGTACGTTTTTGTTTTAATAGCCCTCCCTTTTTCCTTTATTCCTCTTTCCCCCTTCCAATATGGCAAATGCAAATCTACAGATAAGCTGTAGAACCATATTTTCCTAAATGGGAAGATGGTTCCATGGATTTTTAAAGTTTAGGGTAGTCTTGATTTAAGGATTTGTCATGTAAAACTGTAATGCCTTGTCTCCAAATTAATGTGCTAATTAGAAACCTAAAAGCCTAGTGATAAACAGGAATTTTAGAATCTTCTCCACTTTTTACCAAGTTCAGAAATCTCTTATAAGACCTTTGTTTGCTTCATGGTCATCTAGCTTTTTTATTTATACTTGTAGTGACGGGGACCTTACTACCTTGCAAGGCAACCCCTTTCCATTTCCCGAAGCTATCATCATTGGAAAGCACTCCTGTTCATCTGCAACCTGCCTGTGGTGGAACAGTGCAGAAAATATATATATTACACATCACAAAACTACTTCAAATGAGTATTTCTTTTCATCATTAGATGGAAACTACCCAGGGCAAGGATCATGTGTGACTAGCCTTTTTCCTTGTAATGTCCTGAACATAGGCACTCGGTAGTGTTTAGAGGATGAATTCTTACTTAGTTTCGTATGACTTGAAGATTAACTGGAAGACAGGCTAAATATTTTTTGCCTGTATTTGAATTAGAAAATGTGTAAGTGGGCCTTTGTAGAATAGATAACAATCAAATTTAGGAGGTTTTTTCCATTGGTTAAAATGGAAGTATTCTACAGTGATGTGCTTTCGAACCACAAATAAACTCTGATACATAGCGAATGATCCAGTTAGATAAGAAGTCCATTTATTTTGTTGTTTATTTGTGGTCCTCATCCCTGCCAAAAGTGCAGAAGAGTAAAGCAAGCTGTAAACTCTGTAATGACTAGTCATTTTAGCTGTTGTCTTTAAGAAGCCAAAGGGGATGACCTTAGAGAATATATTAAAACCTGGGAAGCTTAAAAAAAAATCAGAAGAT
Organism: Eschrichtius robustus; assembly: GCF_028021215.1. Classification (NCBI taxonomy): domain Eukaryota; kingdom Metazoa; phylum Chordata; class Mammalia; order Artiodactyla; family Eschrichtiidae; genus Eschrichtius; species Eschrichtius robustus. The sequence goes on along the minus strand of NC_090842.1, from coordinate 34,557,623 downwards.
CTTAGGGTACCTAGAAGCATACCAAGGAAGACTTGATTCCACCTGCAGAACTCCCTGGAGTTTTAAAATCCAGTTTTTCTGTGGTATTGCACAGTGAACAGGCAGAACGCTGCTATAAATCATTCCTTACCAAATGGCCCAGGGTTTGAAACTAAGGGGCTGAAAAGGCTCCCTGTTGCCAACCCCTTGGTTGTGCCTGAGGACACCGAGGCCAGAAAGTGCCAGTCGCTTTTCAGAAAGAACATAGCTGCCCTCAGGCAGAGCCCGAGTCTGGAACTCAGGTTTTTTTGACTCTGTCTAAAAATAAAACATCAGAAGAGGCAGAAACTGTTGATTGCTTACTCAGCCACATTTTAAATGTTATAGCCAGTGAAGGTTGGGACTTAGACATTTTTCTTTCCTTTCTTTATAAACCATTTTGGATCTCCTGGTGTTTCTAGCTTCCTGTGAATCCTGTACCCGCTCTGGACCTGAATGGGCTTACCGCTGCGGGCACACCCCGCCTTCCAGATTCTGTTACTTCGAGGCTGCACTGCCTACCACTGCCCCCCAGCATGCTCCCCTCTGGCACTTGGCACCCATTGCTATTTAACGAGTGCCCTTCTCCTGGCTTCCTGGTCCATCACAGCTGTGCTAGACTGAGACACCACGAATACAACCTCACGCCGGCTTACCTCCAGCTACCTGGAGCCGGGCCTCCCACCTTGTCTGCGTCCAACACAAGTTTAGCAGATTTCCTCCCATTTTATATTCCGTTTTCCCTCCTAAAGGTAGCTCTTCACAGTTGCACCAGCTTGTTAAGGAATGCTATTTTCGTTTTCTTCTATTCTGCAGTAGTAATTGACTACACCCAGCCCCTTAGCCAGCCTAGTTTTTCCTTTCATCTTGTTCATTGATGCCCCCAGCCCCTCAGGCCTCAGCCCTTGCAGGTGTCCTCACTCCTGTCTTTCCATTGCTGGTCGTGCCCTGCGGCCCAACCGTTGTGTCTGTGTGTGTGGCATTCCTGGAGCCCATTTCTTTCCTTCCACCATCCTCCTAGGCCTTCAGCTAGTTCTTCTACCGTTGCAGTAATTTATGAGCCATTCCTCCGCCTCCAGTCTCGTCTCTTTCCCAATCCATTGTTTGCACCACTGCCAGATGAATCTTCTTAAAATGCTCCATTTTTTAAGTCAGTCTTTCCCTGGTCCCTCTCAGGAACATTGAAATAGTTCCGTTACCACCGGGGAAGGTCTGAACTTCTTAGCTTTTTGTTCAAAGCCTGCTGTCATCAGGTGCTGCTCCTCCCTTTACTCCCCACTCTGCCACAGGCTGTGCCCTTTGCTCGGGGCTCCCTGAGCGTGCCTCGTACCTCTCGGTCTCTGGAAGTCTTCTTAGCTCCTTCATGGAGCCTTGTCTGCCAGCCATTCTTTTCAGGTCTTTGCTGATATTCACTGGCTGACGTATTCATTTGACACTTAATTCACTAAGCAAACGTTATGGAAGACACGCTGTTTTGCTCCTGTGAGGAATGGATTACAGAGGGGTTAGAGGGTCATCCCCACTGCCAGGAAGCTTGTCTTCGTCACCTAGATTCTGTATCTTCTTGTGTTTATATCTACTGGATCAGAAGAGTAAAGGCAGAGGCCAGGCCTTACACTTGAAATTTAAGAAATTTAAAAATCACCAGCATCCAGCAAATATTCTGCCCAGGCAGGTAATACGTGCTGTGAGAGCTGCTAGTACACTTCTATTAAGGCTTCTTGGCATTTGGAATTTCTTGTTTTATTTATTTTGGCATTTTGATTAAATTTTGTACGTTCCCATTTTAGCATGAATTGTAACTTTAAAATTAAGGGGAGAAATCTATGAATGTAATATCATCAGCTGAGTTATCTTATAGACTCAATTAGGTAAGATTATTTAAGCTAGTGATTTCTCATTAGTTTGGCCCTGCTCATATTAACTTTTCTGCTTTTTTTCTTCAGTCTGCATGAAGAAATAAGTGATTTTTATGAATACATGTCTCCAAGACCAGAGGAGGAGAAGATGCGGATGGAGGTGGTGAACAGGATCGAGAGTGTGATTAAGGAGCTCTGGCCCAGTGCTGACGTGAGTACCTGTCTGGGTAGAAGGGTGCTTAGGTGGTAATATCCCTGTGTATGTGCATGTGTAGAGTTGTGATCTAATGAAATTTTAAAAGCAAAGAATTTTCTTCAGCCTTTAGAATTTTGGGCTTCCTAATTATTTGCATTGAATTGGATGACTTACTTAAAACTATTTCTTTGCAGTACTGAATAGCAGCTACTAACTGCGAACTATTTTTAGGAATCATTACTATAAAGAGAAGAAAGACAAATAAAGCCTCCTTGTAGTAGTGGGTTATTTGGATGTGCTGTATCAAAACGCTGTTACTATTTTGTTCCAGCTTGTCAGTATGAACATTACATAATTGTGTATAGCTGAATGAAGATGTCAAGTAGGAATTTCTTATGTCATTTGAAATTCGTTTTCATAGGCTAATGCAGGCGTGTGTTCTACTTTCCTGAAACTGTTGTTTTCTTCTCTTTTTCTAATCACTCCTTGTCTCCCAGTATAGCTCCCACCCAGTGAACAAAACTTTTGCCCAAGATTTCCTCTGCTTATTTGTGGTTCTTATTGTTGACGCTCACTTTTTAGGGCTCCTTTGAGGGTCTGTTGTACAATTTTGTGCATTCGAAGAAGTAACTTATTAGAATCCATTACATTGTACATCGTGTTATATAGCTTTTCTTTAGACTCCGTCATGGGCTGGTAAAGGTGAAGCCAGGGAAGTTTTTCTGGTCCAATTGGCAAAACAAAGAAGCTTCAGATAAGATACTGTAGGTACAGGGAAGAGGGGAGGCCACTAATAATATTTTATTGAGCAGCCACTGTATGCCACGTTGTTTCTCCTATGTGATCTAGATTGGCAGCTTTCAACTGGGGACACGTTTCTCCCCCAGGAGGCATCTGGCAATGCCAGAGACGTTTTTTATTATCGTGACTGGTGAGGTGCTCCTGGCTGGCATATAATGAGTAGAGGCCAGGGAGGTTGCTAAACGTCACACGATGCACAGGGCAACTCCTCAACACGAAGAATTATCTGCCCCGGATGCCAGTAGTGCTGAAGTTGGGAAACCCTGATCTAAATCAGTCCTCCTCCTTCCGAGGTGGGGGATTTTATCCACAATTTTTTTTGCAGATGAAGGAGCACGAGGCTGTGATGAGGTTCCTGGGTCCATCTCGCCTCAAAAGTTGAACTTTTTTCATTGTTCATCCTTTATTGCAATTACTTGCAGACACATATTTGCCTGAGTCTTCCGCTGTTCTCTGTGGTTTGAGATAGGATGTGTCCTGATTTTATGCCACGGCATGGTGTTATAATGACAGTGCCTGGCATTCTCTGTGGAGATGGCCTACTGGCTGGCACTTGTCCTGGAACTGAAGTAGTCTGACCCTAATTCAGTAATCTATGAGAAGATTCCTTTTGAGAGAACAAAAGTTAAGGATTTGTGATTATATCTCTAGATTATCAGGGAACATTAGTGACCTGAACATTACTTTCGAAAGTTTTCTATTTAAGTCTACGTATTTGATATTTGAACCTAATAAGTTTAAGCTGTATTCCGAATGTCTGCCTACAAGCCGCGGGATGCCGCTTCATGAAAGCATGGTGTTAGAAAAAAAATGCTCTTGTAGTACTAAAAATTACCAGTAGAGGGTGGCAAGACCCTGCATTTCTCCATAGCTTGGTGGCTTTTCATCTGATATTTTAATATAACAATTTTTTTCTATTTTAGGTCCAGATATTTGGAAGTTTTAAAACTGGCCTGTATTTACCTACGAGGTTAGTACATTTATGGCACTTTTAAGGGATTGTACATTTTTTTAGAGTGTATGCGCTTTGACTGTTGAATGTGTAAGAGTTGAAACAAAAACAGATTTATGAAACAAAAATTCACTTACCTGTATTTTATTTGAATTATCTTGAGGTAGAATATCACTGCAGAGAACTGTTCAACCCCGTAACTTACCCACTATCACAGATGTTAATGTAATATTACGGTAAAACACCTGATTATGCTCTAGAACTTTGTATTCTCTGGAGTGCCAGGTCTCTCATTTTTTGTTAAGAACTCATACTATTAGCTCCTGTTCCAGTGTTCTGATTCAGAAAATCAGGGTACAAACTCTTCTCTGAGGGAAGTCTTGGTCTTTTCAGGCCTCCTGTTTGTTTCGGTCTTCTCAAATGAGGGCTGTCTTGGCCCATAGCTGGGGGTGGGGGCATGTGTGTTGGGGGTGATTTTGGGGGTTAGTAAGACTTCCTTGAGGAGTGAGTACCTGCTCTCTAAGAATTGAAATGTTGTGGTCTTTACGAAGCAAAAACATTTCATAATGTTTTTGTCATTATTGTGGTAAGAGTGCTCAACCTGAGATTTACCCTTTTAACACATGTTCAAGTGCACTATAGGCGTCCATCGTGTTTTTCATTAGAGTTTGATTCAGTCTACTTTACCCAAACTTAAAATGTGTTAAAGTGGATGGATCCTAGCAATTTCCATTCTTCCCATTGCTGTCTTAGGCCTACAAAAGCCATAAAATATTCAACTTTGAGTCCGTTAATATTTTTCCTTATTTAGGTTCTGAGCCTCAGCAAAACCTGAGTCACTCTTTCTAATAATTTAATTAAATTTTATGAACAGTACTACATTTACCTAGCTCAGATTTGAAAAGAGCACACACGTAATTAAAATCAAAAGTCTGGATCCCACGTCTCTCCCCCAGTTTCTCTCCTTGGAGGAAGTGCTATTACCAGTTCTTTGCATATCCTTCCAGAGATATTCTATGCATATAAAAGGAAATGTGTGTTTCTTCCTTTTGTACACAAATGGTAGCATACTAGATACACTGCCTGCATCTTGCTTTTTATACTTAATAATGTAAGTCACAATCAGTTAACCTCATTCACTTGGAAGGTCTTAAGTTTTTTAGTACCAGAAGCCTTTATGAACAGGAAACGTTAACTGGTGTTTTTGAGGTGTTACTTCTTTTAAAATCACCCCGGGAAATGACCAGGAGAAGGTTGTTAAAATCACCAGTTTCCACTTCTTCTCTAAGAACAGTCCTCACCAACACATTTAGTCTTCACTGGGCAGGGTGAGAAATAGAGTTCCATTGTACTGACCTGCTATCTGTAGCTTGAATGAGTTAAAGTAAGTACAGTTTCTCACTTCTTGAAACAACTCTTGTGTGTGCTCTGTGTTCAGTGACATCGATCTTGTGGTGTTTGGGAAGTGGGAGAACCTACCCCTCTGGACCCTGGAAGAAGCTCTTCGGAAGCATAAGGTTGCAGATGAGGATTCGGTGAAAGTTCTAGACAAAGCAACTGTAAGTTCTTCAGCATTTCGTCTTAAACTCTCTAGTTACTTATGCATGAAACTTGTAAAATTAAGACTTAATTTTGGTGAGCACCGTTGGACTGTGAGTGAATTATTCCTTCCTTTTGTTAATGATCACGGTGCTTGTACATAAAAAGTTGTGTTTGTGAAACAAATGAATTATTCTGGCTGTACGTTTCTTTAAAAAATATTATTCAATTTATCATACATAATACTGTAGAGATTTTTTAATATAAAAAAACGTTAAGTAAAAATGTGGATATCTGATAAAGTTTATAGTTGCACAGCTGTTGCTTTTCTATCACATTTTGTATCCTTGAAGAATTGTATTAATTGAAATTTTGTAAATCAAGTCATATTTTAACTAACGGAATGGACATTAAAGAATTTTCACAGAAGCTCATTAGAAATAAATATGTCTATTTTAGAAGTTTGGATTTTTGCATATTAGGTTTTATTAGAGCAAAACAACATGTATTGTTTTTTATTAAAAGCTGTTAATTTGGAAATCCAGTTCTGTACACAAAGTTTGCTGGCCTGAGTTTTCTAATGCATGGTAGAAATAGAGCTTTTTTTTTTTTTTTTTAAGAATTCCTGATATCGCATATAAATCATCCTATCATTTTTCATTTGAGAATAATTCTTACATTTTAAGTTCTCTTGTTAGGTTGTTTTTTGGGCTGTTTGCAAAACTGACCAAAAAGGCCAGCAACTTACTGTGTGTGACTTAAGAATCTAGCAATTTTCTTATTGGAAACAGTTTGGTGCTGTGGGCTGACATTCATAATTCTTGATTTTCTTGAGTTGGAAACTGTTCTCCAAAGTATATTAATGTTGAGAAAGTTTTTGTTACCCGATTTCAAAACTCTCAGTTAGTAGAAATTACAAAATATATTGCATGAGGTTAAATGCTAAATATGTAATGTAAAATATCTAGAAGGCCAAGTCAACTATGGTACGGAGCGTTCAGAATACTCAGTGTTTTTATGTCCTCGTGAGGAGGTCAAGACCTCAAGTCTGATAACCTTCCATCCCCTGATTTTGTCATTTAATTTGGTTAAAGTATTTAAATTTTACCTGTCTTCTCTTTCTAGGTACCTATTATTAAATTAACAGATTCTTTTACTGAAGTGAAAGTTGATATCAGCTTTAATGTACAGAATGGTGTGAGAGCAGCTGACCTCATCAAAGATTTTACCAAGGTCAGAGAATTTATAGTGTTTATTCAGTGAAAATATTAGAAATGGAGTTGTGTTTTGAGATTCTGTTGTGGTGGTGTTCTGATATACTTGGCTAAACTATTTTTATATGTGTATCGCTGACAATTGCTTCTTTTCTGTGCAGTGAGTGGTTTTACTTTCCTTGAATCTGCTTGTAATAATCAGTAATTTATAATGTGACCTCAAGTAAGAATTAAGGGTTGAGGAAGCTTTTGAAGAACTTCTCTCCAAGAGTTCAGATTAAGACCCTCTCTAGGGAGCCTTTTCTAGATTTTAATCCCCAAGTCACCTGTAAGATAGGTCCTGCAGGTGTCCTTATCTTATCTTGAAGTGGTTTAAGTCTGTTTCTGCTTATTCTGTTTTCTTCCCAGATAGGGCAGAATTTGTATACATCATCTTCAGAACATTTCACATGCTTAAACCCATCAGCTTTTCTCTCCCAAAACTAAAAACTGTGAACTGCTTTGGCTTATGTAGAATATCATTTCTCTCCATTCACAATGTTGTTTTTTTTTTTAAATAAATGTATTTATTTTATTCATTTATTTAATTTTTGGCTGCATTGGGTCTTCGCTGCTGCATGCGGTTTTTTCTAGCTGCGGCGAGCGGGGGCTACTCTTCGTTGCAGTACGCGGGCTTCTCACTGCAGTGGCTTCTCTTGTTGAGGAGCACAGGCCCTAGAGCACGCGGGCTTCAGTAGTTGTGTTGCATGGGCTCAGTAGTTGCAGCACGCGGGCTCTAGAGTGCAGGCTCAGTAGTTGTGGCGCACGGGCTTAGTTGCTCTGCGGCATGTGGGATCTTCCCGGACCAGGGCTCGAACCCGTGTCCCCCGCATTGGCAGGCAGATTCTTAACCACTGCGCCACCAGGGAAGCCCCCACGATGTTTTGTTTTTTTAGCAGCTCTTCAGGTTCACCTTTTTCTTTTTATGTCAGAAAAAATTTTAACTCTCCTGTGGTAAACATTATATTCTTGTATAAATGAGCAGAGTATAGAAAAGCAGAAAAAGGAAAGAAATATTATCTGTAATCCCACTCTTTTGGAGGTATTGGGTGTGTATAAAGTTTCTTTTTACCAGAAAGAAACTTTTTTAAAAATTGAGAATAATACGTATGATAAAAAATCTTACCAGTATAAAAGGGTAGTAAAAAGTGAGTCACCCTTATACCTTATATGCTTAGATCAGCTTCATAGGATGTGCCTTCATCAGCTTTTTTTCTTTGCTTGTTTATCCTCTTCTTGAAATTTTTAACAAAAGGAATATAGCACACTATGTACAAGATGTCTAATACTTTTTTTTTAACTTAATATTTTGGTGGGTTTTTCTGTATCAGCACAGTCAGGGTTCCTTCATTCTTTTCACTGACTACATGGTTGTCCCGTGTCAGGATTATTGTGCTTTGTGTAGCACTTCCCTGGTGTTGCTTCCAGTGGTTTTTTTCTGTTACAAAAAGTGCTTGGTGAACATCCTTCCATGCCTACATCTTTCTTTACACTAATAAATTGTAGGAAGATTCCCAGAAGTGGAACTTCTGGGTCAGAGGATATATGCAGAAAAAATTCTGTTGGAAATTTGCCTAGTTGTTCTTTAAAGAGACTATATTTCTGAGTTCAACTGTAGTGTTTAAAAATGATTATTTCTCCATATTTTTGTTGTTTCTCATACTTGCTTACTTTGCCATGATTTGCAAAAGTATCAACGTTTTTCTTTCTTATGGAAGCAGTTTGTTTTCAGTGTAAGTGTCAAGAAAAGAGTGGAAATCACTAGTAATTCTACCACCCCTAGGTAATGGCTGTTGACTTCTTTCTCGACGTTTGTGCCTGCTTTGTTCCCCTCAGCGTCCCTAGCCTAGGGCCTGGCTTGTGGAGAGTGCTTAACGAGTGTGTGCCTGAGTGAAAGACAGACTCACACTGTCCATATTTGCCAGCATGGATGCTCTCGCCCTTCTTTGTAAAGCACGGAAGGTGGGTCTGTGTGTTCACCTGCCCACATGGAGAGCAGCAGGCAGGATGGCTCCTGCTCCCGGGCCCTGCAGAATCATCTGAAGGACCCTGGTCTGCCTGTGGAGTGCCACCTGCAAGAAGTGATCCTTTAAAATCCCACTGACTTAGTGCTTTAAGAGATGGGAATTCCCTGGTGGTCCAGTGGTTAGGACTCTGCGCTTTCACTACATGGGGCCTGGATTCGATCCCTGGTCGGGGAACTAAGATCCTGCAAGCTGGGAGGTGTGGCCAAAAAAAAAAAAAAAAGAATTGAGACGTTGTCCTGTACTGTTTCTGTTACCTATTTACCGAATTGAATATTATTCGGTAATGGTCATAAATGAGTGTCACAAAATAGGTATTGCTAGCGTTTCTGTCCTGTAGTGAGTGCTTGGGTGCTGTCATTTACGTCTACATGTTTTAGATCTTAGATGTGAGGAGACAATCCTTAATTACTTATAGCTTACTTTTTTATAGCTTGTTTTTAAAATAGAAAATTAAGTATATTACATATGTCCACCAAAGTTTGTAATGTAAGGACCAGTTTATACTTAGAGACCATATATGCTGTTAATGCTTAGAGCTATTATTGATGTAGGAATTCATTGAAAATACAATTTTCTTTTCCAGAAATATCCTGTATTACCATACTTGGTATTAGTATTGAAACAGTTCTTATTACAGAGGGACCTTAATGAAGTATTTACAGGTGGAATTGGTTCTTATAGTCTCTTTTTAATGGCAGTAAGTTTCCTTCAGGTAAGTTGTACCATACTAGTGTACACTAAACATTTTTTAAAATAAATCAGTTGGGAATCATTTTGGAAAAAATTTAAATCAAGCTCTAATTAGAGTGCTTCCCTTGATTACTTATGACTTTTCCCTTTGAACTAGGTACCTTTTTATAATTTAGCAAATAAGTACTTTAAAATCCCTAGGGAAGAATATTTTTTTAAAATTTTTAATCCCATGTGCTCTAGTATTTTTGAGACTTTTCACTGCAAATTTTAGCATGCAGAAGCATGGTGTGGTTTCCATAGGTGTAAATAGTAATACAAATGCCAAAATTAAGAATGTCTTCTAAGCAACTACTCTTGTAAGTTTAGCTGGAATTGAGGTTTGCTGTCTGGTTAAGATGAGTTAGAAGTCTTAATCTCGTCAGTGAGCGTATGTATGTGGCGCAGTGTTGCCAACTGCGTGACTCTGCTGGTGAGTCAGAATGACTTCCCTGATGTTGGGCCAAGCCCGCGCTCTCAGCATCCTGGGGCAGCTGTAAAATTCAGCCTTATAAATTGTCCCCCACCAGGTCCCCCGACACCCATGGGGCTTTAATTTAGGTTGTCTATAACAGAAGTACTATTACGATTAGCCTGCTCTAACTCCATGACCTATTTATTGGCTGCTATGCTAAACCAAAATTATAATAATACTGTTTATAGAAGTTAGAATGTCATTTATTATCCTCACCTTGAATTTAGAGAAAGTCCAATATAATTTTTTTTCTTCTCATTTTAGTTACATCCCAGGGAAGATGCTTGCATCCCCAATACAAACTATGGTGTTCTCTTAATAGAATTTTTTGAATTATATGGACGACACTTCAATTATTTAAAGACTGGCATCCGGATAAAGGATGGTGGTTCCTATGTGGCCAAAGATGAAGTACAGAAAAATATGCTAGATGGCTACAGGCCATCCATGCTTTATATTGAAGATCCTTTACAACCAGGTATTGAACTTAGGTAAATCTATGGACATGCAAAGAAAAAGGCCTTGGGAATTCCCTGGCAGTCCAGTGGTTAGGACTCCGCGCTTTCACTGCTGAGGGCCTGGGTTCAATCCCTGGTCGGGGGAACTGAGATCCCGCAAGCCTCGCGGTGCGGCCAAAAAAAGAAAAAGAAAGAAAAGGGCGTTGTCAGTCATCATATTGTACTTTAAACTCTCTTCAGATGAAAAATTAAGGATTAACTTGTAATTGTAGTCATTTTTTTCCTCAAAATATTTTATAAGCAAACACATGAACATAAACACACACACACAGCAGAAAAACACATTGCAGACTTCCAAATGAGTTGAGTTGGGAGTAGAATCCATTCGACTCTTAAAGGCAAAGGAGAATGGGTATTAACTATTTGGGTGGGTTTGCGCATCTCCAGTTGGTGCCATTTTTCTTCTTTCTCGAGTCCTCACTGCTCCTGATTCTAACCAGTTGTCAGCTGGCGCTTTAAGTGAGGATTTTGAGGTCCTTAGAGGGAGTGAGCACGCTCATATGTCTCAGAATTCCTGAGAAAAAGGGTACCAAGAGATAGTTTAGTTTCCCTTTGGACCCCTTCTTACCTCTTTAATTTTGCATAGTCTCCCTGTGCTTTTTCCAGCTTTATGTTGGCTTAAAAGTGAGCAGAAAATGAATTCCTCCTGTGCTTTCATGACGCTGTGTTTGCTTGCTTGTATCCTAGTTTTTCTGGGCAATATTTTTTCCTGATATAATTGTAAAATGTTTAGATTCCGTGTTATCGGACTTCAATGGAAATGCTTTTAGTCATTTGCTTTAATGTATTGGCCTTGAAAATGAGTAAGGAAAGAGAGTTGAGAGAGTAGTTGCCTAGGAGCCCTTTTCTGGCTTGATGAGCCATCTTATAAGCATTAATAGTTCTGTGTGGTGACTTCCCTGGCGGTCCAGTGGTTAAGACTCCGCGCTTCCAATGTAGGGGACTCAGGTTCGATCCCTGGTCGGGGAACTAGGATTCCATATGCCGCACAGTGCGGCCAAAAAAAAAAAAAAAAAAAAAAAGAAAGTTCTGTGTTTATTCATTGAGGAAATGTTCACTGGGAGCCTACCCTACACAAAGGACACAAAGGCTTTTTCAGCAAGATGGTCCTTGCTTTTTAGGAGCTTATAATTTAGTGCAGGAGATGTCTGTATACCTACCAAGCAAAAAATAAGTATTTATAATTTAGCTTGGTTTCCCTCTTAGGGAAAAACAGGCAGTTACTTCTTTTATTTGCATGACTGTGTATGGGATAGTCCTGTTGGGCCAGAAGACATTTAGGCAATTTATATGCCGTAAGAACATATTTATGCGTGATGCACACGTTTATAGAGTCTGGGGAGCTGTGGGACCGCCTGACAGCTCAGATTCTGAGTGCAGCTCTAGCAGGATGGTGAGTGCCCTTGCTCTCCCAGAAGAGGGCTCACAAACATCTAGTTCATATTAAGCCACGGTAGGTTTTAATATCTTATGTATATATTTCTTTTAAAGGTAATGATGTTGGAAGGAGCTCATATGGGGCCATGCAAGTGAAACAGGCCTTTGATTATGCCTACGTTGTTCTGAGTCACGCTGTGTCGCCAATAGCAAAGTACTATCCCAACAACGAAACAGAGAGGTAAAAGTTTAACTAAAATCAGCCCATTGGGTCAAACTTGGTTGTGGCTTCTTATCTTCAAATTAATGTACCTCCCCTCTTTTTTTTTTAAACACTTGCAGCATATTAGGTAGAATAATTAGAGTAACAGATGAAGTTGCCACATATAGAGACTGGATATCAAAGCAGTGGGGCTTGCAGAATAGGCCTGAGCCTTCATGCAATGGTAAGAGTTTTTCATCGATTGAGTATTAGAGGCTTTTCTGTGTTGTGTGTGCTTAATGGGAAGAAACGTTTTCCAATCTTTTGCCACTCTTTCAGGAAATGGTGTTACCTTGATAGTAGATACTCAGCAGTTAGATAAATGTAATAATAATCTATCTGAAGAAAATGAAGCCCTTGGAAAATGTAGAAGTAAAACTTCGGAATCTGTTAGTAAACACTCTTCAAACTCTTCATCAGGTCCAGTGTCTTCCTCTTCTGCTACACAGTCCAGCTCTAGTGACGTCGTAAGTATGAAGACCTCGTTTTCTAAACCTAGACCCTTAGGAGTTCTGCTGGGGGTAACTCTATCTAGAGAGCCAAGGCCAGCTCATTTTCTTATTTGTCCCTGGGAAATTTTAATAACTTTATGATTGTACTTTTTCTCTCAACATGGTGTTCAAATTTTCAAGCATACAGCCAAAAGTGAAAGGATTTTAGTGAACGTCTATATACACCACCACTAGATTCTACCATTAACATTTTACTGGCTTATCACAGAGCTGTCCCTTCATTCACCAGTTCGTCTTATTCTTTGATACATTTCAAAGTATTGCAGACATTAGCACACTTCCCACCAAGTACTGTTGTGTGCTCATCATTAACCACAGTTCAGTGTTTGTCCGGTTTTTTCTTTTGATATAAAATTAACGTACAAGGAAATCTTAATTATACATTTACTAAATTTTAACAAATGCATACACATGTGTAACCCCAAATCCTAACAAGATACAGACTATTACCATCACCCCAAAGAGTTCCCTCATGATGTTTTCAAGTAAATTCCCAATCTTACCCTCAGAGGTAACCACCGTTACGATTTTCTAATACCATAGATTAGTTTTGTCTGTTTCAAAATTTTATATAAGTGGGATATATACTCTCTTGTTCACCATTAAGAAATGTACAACTTCAGCGTTTTTTTTTTTAGCATATTTATAATATTGTGCAGCTATACCACTATCTAATTCCAGGACATTTCCATCACCCCAAAAACAAACCTATTAGCAGTCCCTAATTTCTTCTCTCCCCCTGTGCCCTGGAAATCCCTAATCTACTTTCTGTCTTATCCTGAGTTTACTTAAAATCAAGATCTATTAATAAAATGGGCTTTATTGGCTTCATTAAGTGTATAACAGAAAATAATCTAAATATGGAAGAGGGGTAGTTTTTTGTTGTCGACGATGACCATTTATCGTAATGGAGTCATAAATGCTCACATGCAGGATCTACCGGTGTGCAGTTCTGGTTCCTAGAGCAGAGCTGTGGAGGACAGAATGCTGAGCTAGATGTCACAGACACAGAGGGGCGAAAGCAGACACGGCCTCGAGAAGGGAGCCTTAGGGACTGAGAGTATGTGTCTCTGAAATGCTGGGCAGAGTGTGAGGGCGAAGGGTAGAGCTGAGGAAAGAGTAGCAGTCATGGCCCGAGCAGCCCAGAAACAGGTGGGCTCAGACCAGTGTGTCTGGGAAGTCTGATCCACTCGGTGTGTTTGGTTGGAGGGAGCACTGATCTGTCATCGCAGACTCTGAGAGATTGAGCTTTGTAAAGTGACTGTTTTGTATTTGGTTGAAGACATTGAATCAGGGACTGGGACCTAGGTCCTCACTCTTTACCGTGCTCGTTCCACTATACCATGGTTCATTTTCTGTAAATAAAAATGCAAATAAACTTGGACCTCTGTGAGCTCCGTCAAGGCCGATTAACAAGGTCAGGCGTGGGCAGTGGATTTAACAATGAACAGAAACCCTCTGATAGAATAAGCCACTTTAAATGTTTGGAAGAAAACTTAAGCAGTTAATTTTATAAATTCCTCAGTGTGCTTCCTTTAACTCCCAAATATTTATTAGACTTAGTCCAGAGAGTGCTTAGCTGAAGTTGTTTTCCTTTCTTAATATTGAATGTCTAAATTATTACTGTGTCACATTATAATTCATGTGACTTGTGTTAGGATTCCGATGCGACACCGTGCAAAACCCCGAAACAGCTGCTCTGCCGCCCGTCCACTGGGAACCGGGTAGGGTCGCAGGATGTGTCCTTGGAGTCCTCTCAGGCAGGCGGGAAAATGCAGAGCACCCAGACCACTAACATATCCAACAGCACCAACAAATCCCAGGTGTGTGGAATTTGTGTTTTTGATTGTTTAGTATTCAGTATAGAATATTTAGAGTTTTGTACATGCATATACATACATACATATGTATTCATACACATTATGTGTTTAAAGAAAGCTTCTAGGTCAAAAAACAAACATATTTTGTTCTAAGAGGTGCCAAAGCATGACAGTGCTTCTAGTAACAGGATGTCCTGAGGATCTTTGTGAGACACCATTGTCACATAAACCTTTGTGGGAATCTAGCACCTGGTCCTTATAAGATGTCCCGGCCAACCCACCTTATTACAGATTCAGCATAAAAAAAAATTGCTTCAAGTTATAAAAAGTTTCAGCTGTACTTGAAGTAAACTCACGTGAAGTTTTTGCATGACCTCATTGCAGTGTTGTGCACATCTGGGAATAACATATCCTTTTTTATCTTAAAATTCAATACCTAGTTGCCTGTGTTGAAATGATCAGACAGCAGTCAGCCATGGTCCGCTGATTAGCTTTAGCTTTGACTTAAAAAGGCCACAGAGACACTCTATTGTAAGTTTTTCAGTTGCCTGAAATTTTATTCATCATGAGTAATGAATCAAAATGAGGAGAAGAAGTCATTTCGTACTAGACTCTGGCCTAAGGCCATCACACCCTCTCCCAGTACATCAGGGACCCTGGGGAAGGCCCCTTGGCAGTACAGATTGACTGTTATGTCAGTCACCTCATGTGTGACTTGACTCGCAGAATCCACTTTACCTATAGTCATGTGCACCAAACACAGACTCGTTTAGAAATGGCAGTTAAAGTGACACGTGATAGCAGGAAAGGAGTGGCCAGCTGTGGTGACCCCTGACCTGGCAACACACCTGCATGTCTGACAGCTTCTTCCAGTAATGCCATTTGTTATGTGGTGTACTGGTTGATAGGTTCCTTAAGAAAAGCCTTACATTCCATATACTCTGTTAAGAAGACAGGGCTTCTTCTTGACAGAAGAAGTGGTCTATGTTTTTTGATATTTAAAAGTTTTAGAGCCCGAGAGAGTTAACCCCTGTAGCATCGTTTTCTGCCTGCTAGATAAGTCAGCATATTCCTAGTTATGAAAGCTCCCCGAGGCAGGTCTTAGCAAGCGCTCTGTTGAATCTGCAATACTGATGTCTTTTTGACCGCTTTCCTTCTCTGCAGCATGGATCAACAAGGCTCTTTCGTTCTTCCAGCAAAGGCTTCCAAGGTACAACCCAAACAAGCCATGGTTCCTTGATGACAAACAAACAACATCAAGGCAAAGCAAATAATCAGTATTACCATGGCAAAAAGAGGAAACACAAGAGGGACGCCCCCCTCTCAGACCTTTGTAGATAGTCGGCGTTGTACGATGGACTGTCTTCTGTGTGCAATGATCTCATGCTCAGGACAGTTGGATAGGGACTCCTGGGAAACATTCGGGAGCCTTACACTGTTCAGACGTTGATTTAGCAACTGCGTTTTTTCCCGGCTCGCCACGGAATGGATCATGAAGACTGACAACTGCAAAAACAAAAAGCAAGCAAAAAAGGGGAAAAAAAAGGCTGCTCATTTGATAAGTCATATGCTATAACAGGGTCATTTTAAGATTTAAAGCTTGAATGTAAAATAAATCTATTTCTCATTGGCTTTATGCAGAGTTATAGGGAATAGTGTTCGGTGGGTAGGGTGATAGAAACAAGAAACAATTTCAGAGGATGGGGTGGGGAAGGAAAACACAGGTATCTTATCGGAAGTCCAGATTTCAAAGGGGAAAGTGATCTGTGCATGTTTTTTTTTTTTTTAATATTTTTGCATATATTTACCATTTTATTGTGTGTATATATAGATGACCATATAGGAAATTGATATTTGTAATAGTGGATTTGTTAATACTTTTTACATAACATTACTGTTTAAATTGTAAACAGATTTTTCTCAGGATTAGTTTGAAAAATAATCTGAATTGTCATCTTAACATCCATCTATAGGGAAGTGATTAGTTCTATTACTCAATTTGTTTCCTCAACATTGAAATGACTTAATAGAACCCTTGTGACCTGCTGCAAAAATTTTCCTCTCTAAAGAAAAGGTTATGGTGGCAAATGACGTTTACTTTATTTTGTAAAAAAAAAAAAAAAAAAAAAAAAAAAATGTACTATGTACTTTTGTGTAAACACTGAAAAATCTCTAGTCATCTCTAAGAATTAACTTGCAACTGTTTTCTATAGTGCTGTCGTCTTGGGCAATGGGCAATTACATGACTTTGTGTTTGTTTCCTTTGCAGTCTTTTTTTTTTTTTTTTTTTTTTTTCTTCCTAATAGGAAAAAAAAAAAAAAGGCCACCCACGTCTGGTCCCGTTCCTGTTGCAGTGAAACCTCGAGTTCCACAGACGTTGCATGCTGGCTCCTCTAACCCTGTGTGCTGCGTGTGCTTGTTTTTCTCATCTCTTATTCTTTTTTAAATTCATGCTAAACTACTGTGGGAGAGAATAACTGTAAACAGCTTTAATTAAATCATACTTATAAAAAACTATTTTCTTATACTCCACTTTATGCTTTTGGTATTGTTGATCTTTAAAAATTAAATGGTCTTTGATAATGGATCTATTTTGTATTGCCTTATTAAGACCAAATAACTTCTTGTCATCCCATTCTTTATCCTCTCCTTTCATGGAATTGTTATCTTTAATTAAAACTTTTTTAAACATTGGCTTGTTTCAATCATACTGTAAATTTTGGTTGTGGTCAGTTTTGAGTGCAAATGAGATGTATAATTCTGTTATTCATCACATGTTGAGTTTGAAACTCGGTTGGGAATATTTAATAGAATGTAAGTGATGTTTCTGAAAATGCTTTCTTTCAAGGTGAACACTCATGTTTAGCATCAGTATGTCCGGCTCTGTTAATTACAGCCATTTCTGAGATGAGATTCTTTTATAAATATATACATATAAAGTACTATTGGCTTTTAGGAATTTCTTTTATATACATTTATGAAATACTGAAGACCAATCAGACCATTAATGGACACTTAGTGCAACTTTTTATAAAGAAAATAATGCTAAAATAAGACCAAAACTGATGTCATCACTGAAATTAACAGTTTTCAATAAGTTCGTATTTTAATTCACAGCAAAAAAATGTGTTCCAGAACTGGAAGTTCGTAATACTTGTGTAAACCGTGGAAGATTTTAAACGTGATGTTATTTTGACAATGTTTTAAATTTTAGAGTCACATTTTATTCTGATCAGAGTTTTTATCAAGATGTTGAGCTTCTGTTTTTTTGAAACTAGTTTGTCATAACATATTGTGCATAATCACAGTATTTATTTTCTAGGACTATTGTGAATGTGTAGACTTATGTTTACTGCTAAGGGAACAATTATTTATAAAATAATATTAAATCCAGTATTAGCTGCCTATTTCAGACACTTAATACTTGCAGAGATCCATGTTACATTTACCACACTGAAGTTTTTTTTTAAAGAATCACCCTCATTGTTGAAAGTAAATGTACTCTTAGGGTGCAGATATTAGTGTTTCAATAAGCATGTGATTATATTAAGGTGGTGGTAGCGGGAAGATAATCTTGATTCCATTGGGAATCTTAGGTTTTCGTAAATTTATTGGGAAAATAGTTTTTCCTGTACTGCTGACGTTTCTTTTTGGTAAACAGTATCTTTCTAAAAGAAAAGCATGAAGGAGAAATTGAGGTGTGTACATTTCCTCAAATGACCAGCATTGTATTCGTGAATACTGTGTATCTTGCAATGAACGGTGTGGAAGCTGTTCATTTTTCAACCTGAAGTAAAATACTTTCAAGAACTTTTAGTTTGCCTGCTCATTTGTTTTGTACATTTCATCTCTGTATTTGATTCCCGTCTTTTTTCTTTTCTGAGTTTAAATACTTTCTATAAAGATTTTGTGAATATGTCAGAAACGTGCCATTTAAATATTATAGTCCATCCATATCCATGAGTCATAACCTTCCTTTGCTAGTACTTGTAGAATGGGGTTTTACAAATCCTGCCTCACTGTGGTGACATTTCTCTGGCAGTGGCGTGCATGTACCTGGTTGGTGTGGAAGCTCCTTAAAAAGTCATAATAAACTTTTCAAAATACTGGTTTTTAGAGGTGCTGATGGGTCAAAGAGGTGTCAGCACAAAACCTGAGTGGTTATGCTTTGATGATAAAGGTAAATGCATTTTTTCTTCCATTTTTAAGGTGTCCGTGAAGGTGCCCAGTTTTTAGTGTCTTTGATTTGTTAGGAGATGTTGCACGTGGCTTGCAAATCGAGCTTTGATCTGTGGGATCCACTGGTTTTACGTGTGGTCGCCCTCCAGTCTTCACCAGTTGACCATATTACATTTTTGTCCTGTTTTGAGTGTTTTATCTTTCCTTGCATGTTGAGCCTGTCATTAATATTTAGGTTTAATATTTAGGTCATTTGCTTTGGCTCCAGATATTCCTGGATAAAGTCTTCACAGAGCAAAACACGTGAGGTAGGGAGAGCATTTTTAATAGCCTTTTTTCCTCTGGAGTCTTAAATCTCCTTGTGTTTTCTTTTCATTGCCTTAACCTATGGCCTAGTGTTTGGGGGTTCTGAACTGTAGGTGGGTCACAAGAGAGTATGGCTGCTCTGAGCCGCAGGACCCTATTGCTGTGACGTGTATTCATTGCGGAGACCTCCCCGATGACTAGGACGTAGTTTTTTAAGTTGCTCTGTAGAAATCCCTAGGAATCACCATGGGTATTATTGATAAGTTTTGCTGATATTTTTATTGTTCATGACATATCTTCTCAACTTTAATATCGATCTAAATTTAGAAACCAATCAGTTCCCTCAATTATCACACGCTGTTGATTTCTTAGTGTTTCAGTCACTAACTTGGAATGTTGATAGGAAATTGGTTGCTTCTCAATTAACTTTTCAAGCATTAAATGGTAAAGTATAAAAAATATTCCCAGTTTTGCAGAGATAAATATTAAAATGTCAAAATTAATAATCAGAAGAGTTTATGCTTATCCATCAGTTCTTACTCTCATTAAAGTGTTTGAATTAGTGGAAAGCAACATTCTCGTAAAGTATTTTGTGAGCGGAGTACTCAATAAATGACTCTATTAAACCTGAGTAGGAAAGTTATAGTTAATAGTTACTCTTTATCCTAATTTTCATCAGTGACATCTAGTGAAATGTGTAGAGAGAGGATGATGTAGCATTGAAGTGGGATCAAAGATACGTGTAAGTAATTCTTTGCAAGTGGTGTCTTTACCTTGTCTCAGTTTCTAAACCTCAAGACTCTTAACTGCCTGCAATTTTGTCAGAACATTTATGGGTGGGATAATGTTAAAGAACGAATTTTAATATGCTACTTGATAGTTACCATAACTAAGAAACAAGCTAGATTTTACTCCAGAGAGTATTTGCATGACTTGAAAACCCTACATCACCCAGACGCCTTTTTCTCGACCATCTTCTTGTGAGCTGTCTTGACTTTACACCTTAAGCAACACTTTTTCTTCAAAGAGAATGAACTAAATGTCTGTATACATTGAATGCTGACAAAATTATTAACCAAAGGAATTGCTTATAAAGTCTGCTGATCTGTTTTATATCCAGAGTTAAATATTTACTTAAGGACAGCTTTTAGCTCATAAACTGCTAATGTGCTAATGTTTGTTCTACTTATGTTAGGTTGGGTTTTTGTTTTTGTTTTTTTCTGAGTATTTGGCCTTTATATTTTCTGCTTGAGTATGTGCTTTATTAAGTTTAAGTTTAACCTAGTCCATAGTCTACTAGCCTGAAGGAGGTAACACTTTAGAAAGAGGCTGAACCAGAGAGATGGAGATAGTGCATCCCCTTTGATGACTAAACCACTTGAGGTATCTCCTGGATTTACTGAGAGACATGTTAGCCATGTCAGTAAGAACAGATGCTAACAGAGAAGTCAGGTGTTCTCTTATTTTGTGTATTTCAGCGAACGTGTTGATTGGTATTTGCACATCATCTTAATTTTGCATTTTAATTTAAGTCCTTTTGGTTCCACACAGCCATGGCTTCTTTTCATTGCAGCAGCTTCTACGTGTCCTGATTACAGGGAAGGTCTCCGCTAAGGAAACAGTCTGGATGAATTTGTTAGGAGTGTTGTTTTATCTTAAAGATGCTGCGGTAACGAAAGATTATGAAGTAAAACAAGCTGGTCGTTACCCACTGGTGGGGTGGGTGGGGAGGGGAGAAGAAAGAGGCCCGGGCGAGGCATACTATAAAGCCAGTAACTTGGTGAAATTTAGTCCTTGTCTCTTATGGATTAGTCAGCCGTACTTTTTGAAGAGAATGAAATTTTTGGTTATCAGCCACTTTCTTTGAGTTTAAATTTATCTTCAGCTTTCCGCTTGGGTTCTGTGCAATTCATAGCTGTTCCCTAAATCATTTCATATTACCTTTTATATTTGGTTGCGGCTTATCACAGCATGTCTCTTTGTCCCTAAACATAATCTCTGAAATTTAAGATCCCCTCCCTCTGATTTTTACATAACTGAAACTTCCAGTCACTTTTTTTTTAAAAAGTCTTTTGAAAGTCCTGTAATCCTAAAACAATTCAAAGACTTGTTACAAGTGTCAGAGTCTTCACACTGTACTCACTACTAAAAAGCACCGTCTTACCGCATGGTGTTGAAGATGAGAAGATAGGTGGCAGCCAGTGTAGCTTCTGGATATGAAATGTGAAGGACTATTGAGATAAACATTTTTTTTAAGTGGAATATACGTAGATACATGTATTTAGCAGTTTGATGAACCTGTGTTTGTTTTTAATAACCTTTTATTTATTTCCTTCTTTGATTAGCATTGCCTTCTGTGCTAAGAAATGCGGACTCCTGTGAGATGCTGGAGGCTTGAATCATCTTGAAAGCTTTGCAATCTTGTCTAGTTACCACTGCAGAGGCAGTAAGGAATTTACCAGAAAAAGAGATTTGATACAAATGATTTATGAAATTTCGACATTTCCTGAGGTCATATCACTGGGCACCAGTTACCCTGAATGCTCTGAATGAATTGCATATCTGGAAGCTTTTTTTTTTTTTTTTTTTTAAGGTAACAATGATTTCTTCAAAGATATCAATTGTTTGCCTTAAAAATTTTATAAATTGCATTTCTGCACACATCTGCCCCCAGTGCTTACCATTGGGTTTATTATTCATAATCTGCAATTCAATAAAGGCTTTGTGCTTTGATTTATCTTCATAACCTCTGGTATGAGCCTTTATGTAAGACTGGAATAGCTACTTTAAAAAGAAATTATCTTGTAATTCTAAGGACGGCCCAATTTAGACTGGTAAGAGGTTTTCGTCTATCTGTACAGATAGCATTTCTGTGGGTTTTCATTTTTTTAAATGCCAGCAGTGGAGAGGAAGATGCTTGAAGATGCTTTTTTTTTCTTCTTTTGCCCATGTCCTAGCCAAAGATAGCCTTTTGGCCTCCCCATAGCCATTGCAAGACTGTGGGGACGGACTCCCTCAAATCTGGATATTTGCAAGTACCAACCCAGTTTTACTCTTTGCTTTAATGTAAGGGGTTGTGCTTGCTGTACTAAGAAATTGAGATACCATTTGTTCAGTGGAGCAGATTACACAGACTCTTAACAATAGAGTAATGAAAATGTTAGGTTCTCCAAGGAACAGAGAGAAGCAGGGTTAATAATCAAGTGCAACTAAAGCATGTGTTCAGAATTATGCTCACCCAGGGAGAGAACTGGCAGTCCTATGGCATGGACCAGTGGTGCTTGCCTGGAACGCAACTGAGTGGTGGTGGGGAAAATCCTGAGTAGTTTGCTTCAGGATAACTACAAAGCTTGGTTCTGGGTGAAGAGTAGCTCAGCAGTCTGTAGGCAACTGGCTGGTAAATCCAGACTGCCCACTCCAGTTACTGGAAATGTTCTCTTTTAAAAAGCAATAAAGTATAATCCTGTTAAATAGCATCCCAGAAATTTCTCAAAGTAAATTAGAAAATAAATTGAATATACAGGATGATTTTGTCCATACACCCAGACACAGTGAATTTACTTAATTTCTCAACAAATACGTGAATGTATGTTCCATTGTGAAGAAACGTAATTTGTAAATAGCTACATAAAAGGAGTTAGTTACCCTTCACCCTCTTAATCCCTTAATGTTAGAGCCAGCTCCTTTAATATTTTGGAATGTATACTTTAAGATTTAAAAAGAAATGCATTTTCACACATAACACATATCTGCACAAATTTAATTTCAGAGGGGTCATTTCCCCTTTTACATAAGTGGTATCATTCTATAGTATTCTGCAAATCCCCTACCATATAGAGAGATCTTTCCATGTCAGTGCACATCCAGATCTACTCCGTTCCTTTTTGTATGCTGACGTTAGCTTGCAAGTAGCTTTGGTAAATTCACATGTCAGATACCCCGAGGCTCTTATAAGCTAATCAGCGCTTATGAAATGTCCAGTACTTTTCAGCTCGACTTGAATAGGGGTTTTATAAAGTGTTGCTGTTTGATGGCTTTTTTCTTCTGAACTTTTACTGAGAAGAAAAAAAAAAAAAGATTCCCCCAGTTTTTATCTTTTAGGTGAATTTTCATGAGTTGCTTTTGGATATTTTTACTAGGATTTAAATGTTATAAATGCAACATGGTCATCTGAAACTACACCCTGCTCCTTTTTTTCTGTACTTCCACGTAAAAAATTGCCCTTGGCAAAACTGATAAAAAACATAAGTTTTATTGATCATTTCCCCCCCACCTGTCCCCTAACTTAATCTTTTAAGACCATTCAGTGACTGTAGCAGCAACAACCGCAAAATTCTCTCCAGAAATAAGTTATCTGTCTTAGAGTAGAATGAATCATACAGTGAGCCAAGAGAGGGAACTCTGGCAAGAAAAGGGATCCAGCTATTTGGGTCAAGAGTAGGCAGAAAACTGCCTTGGGTTTTATTGGGAAAATCTGCTGGAAAAATTTGTTGGAGAAAGGATGAACAGTAGCTGTCGGAAATTCCAGATGGTGATCTCCCTACTCTTTAGAAGCTTTCATTTTCTAAGGAGATACTTTGCTTGAAATCACTTTCTTAGGCTGCCATTGTAGAATTTTTGCTGTAATTTGTGTTCATTAGCATTCAGTAAAGTCTGGGATGCGATGTTCTGTATTTACCGGGTTAGCTTAGGAACGCAACAACTTTGACTTTTAAATTGGGACCATTTTTCACTTTATAAGAAAAATGCTTTATACTTCTTGCTTGTCTAAGAAAACCATTTAAAAACGCCGATGAGGCTTCCCTGGTGGCGCAGTGGTTGAGAATCCGCCTGCCAATGCAGGGGACACGGGTTCGAGCCCTGGTCTGGGAAGATCCCACATGCCGCGGAGCAACTGGGCCCGCGAGCCACAATTACTGAGCCTGCGCGTCTGGAGCCTGTGCTCCGCAACAAGAGAGGCCGCGATAGTGAGAGGCCCGCGCACCGCGATGAAGAGTGGCCCCCGCTTGCCGCAACTAGAGAAAGCCCGCGCACAGAAACGAAAGACCCAACACAGACAAAAAATAATTAATTAATTAATTATTTTTAAAAAACGCCGATGAAATAAAAATTCATATTTTATGGCAAGACAATTTAAAAATAAAAATTTTCTCTGCCTGTTTGGGCCTCCTCCCTCCCCTCTGGTGTGCATTGTGTATCTGCATGATGCATTAATGAGACCTCCCCAAGGGCAGAAATACCTGCTCAACCATAAAGATCAATTTTTCTCCTTCTGGTACCAGCCATGTAACTCCTTAGAAGATAACATTCCTTTCTCTATCCTGTAAGGGGTCGTAATAACCTTGTACACGCAGACATCTTTGGTGAACTTTCTGTACAATGCCAATATATCATTTCCCTTAAAGATAGCAATTGGTGCAGAACAGACTGGTCAGATGACCTGGGGATATACTGGGCTGCACCTAATAGAAGTTCTTAAATACTTACTTATGACCTTATTAATGTTACTAGCTATGTTACTTGTATTCTGCCTATTTTACAAGATTACTGTTTCTTGCATTGGCAATGTGTGACTAGCCTCAGATAAAATTAATGATGATTAGGCAACTTGAAACAATTGATCAAATATGTAAGATAATGATTGTAAGAGTGTAACTCTAAATGTGGGAGGAGGGAACTTTCCTGGACCATAACAGACTAGTAAGACAGGTGGTCCAGAGGCTTTTGGCTACTGTTAAGAAGGCCTAGTCCAGCAATAGCAAATTGAGTGGCCTATCAACGAAATCCTTGCCTGACCGGGGAACGAACATTCTTGGCATCATGGGACAAATTGGTCACGAAACGCCTCCCAAAACTTGGTCAAAATTAAGACCAAAAGGCAAGGGATTGTACAATGAAGAATGTTGCCCACCATCCAGTCCTTAGCCACCGCAGCTGCTGACCCCCAGTACACCCTGAAAGGAGTTCAACGTGAAGATCAGGTGAGGCACTTTGTGCTCTGAGAAGACTGAGAGACTGGCCCTCAGAGAGTTAGATATTTTCAGGAGAAAGTTTTACGAACCCAGTTTCTTGCATCTTCCCATACTTAGAAAACCATTAGCTAAGATGTTTGTTCCTTGTGGCTAGCAGCGACCGTCTACCAAGATGTGTGCTTGGTTGCACATACGCCCTTTGCCAAAATCACATCTCTACTGGACTCTGCCACTTACCTCTTCAGAACAGTTCTCAGAGCTCTCTGAGAGCCTGTCTCCTGGGTTATAATCCTGTTTGGCCCGAGTAAAATTTACCATTTCTTTCTTAGATTGACTATTAAATTTTTTCGTCAATAACCCAAATTAGTATGTGAAATAATCTATTTTGGGAAATAGCATAAATTTGTGTTATATGTGTGTTTCTAAAGCGAGTAACTAACTCCAACTTGAAAACACAGGATTAAAACGTTGAAGAGAAACCCATCAGAGATAAAAATGTCAGTGTTTAATGCCAACATGAAAATGAAGGGAAAGGAGAGGGTTAAAAGTATCAAGTGGCCTAATCAAATGGTGTGTCAATCAATATTCAAAAGAGCTATTGCTCAATGTGGGTTGCAAACCACTTTTGTACTTAAATCACTCAGCAGGTATCTTTAGGAATGTGGTTTTGTGCAAGCACTCAAAATAGTTGAAAGGTGATTACATCATGCATCTTTGTTTTTTAAAATCCAATTCAGGAAAACAGTGCTTTCACGTAAGTAGGCAAGACATCTCCACAGGAAGACCCAAGTGAAGGGGAAAAGGCGACACAGAACAGCCTATGGAGATAGGGGTGCGTAAGGCAGCCAGGCTGGCATGAGGGGGCCCTGCCAAGGAAGTGAAAAGCAGGTGGATAGGGACAGAACAGGAGTTGTGTTATAGTTTAAAACCAATAGTTCTAAAAGTTTGTCTCCCATTCCCTCCCTCTGCTTTCTCCCTCCCCACTTTTTTGGGGGGTGGAGTGTTTACCTCCTTGTCTCTAAATAATATACCTCTAATACACTTCTTGATTTTTTGTTCTTGAAATAGTGTGTTGACTTCCCACCACCCCCAAACTTCTGTGCCCCAACCTCCCAACACAGTTATATTGAATTTTGCTTAGCAGAATATACAGTGGTTGCATTATCGTGACTGTGTAGATGCTGTTCTTATCCATTGAGCTGGATGATAATATGACTCCCTTTTCTGCACAAGTTTTTTTGTTTTTCCTGGAGTTTTTTGTTTTTAGTTTTCCACATTAATTCACCTTAAACTCTGCCAATTTTCTAAGCCTCTCTAAATGCTCAGGTGCATCAGAGGCATCTCTCCTGGAGTTTCTGGCCTGCTGTGCCTGTGCACACGTCACCCTGGTCTGTCCAACCTCCACCTGGACATTCCTATCACGTATCCTGTGTTGCAGGTCCTGTTCTCTGTATCCCCTGTTTCCCTCTTTTTGATAAACTCTCTCCTTTCCTTAGCACACATTCCAGTACCCTGGAAAAGGGTGCACAGACAGTAAACACCTGAAAATGTCTTTGTTCTTCATTTATGCTCAACTGATAGTTTGGCTGGGTATGGAATTCTAGGTTGGAAAACATATTTCCTCCAGGATTTGAAAGCATTCCTTCATCACTCCCACTGTTGTTGTGAGAAAAGCTAGTTGTAACCTTTTGTTTGTTTGTTTTCTTTTTTTTTCTCTTGAAACGTTTAAGAACTTCTCTTTGGTTCCCAGTGGTCTGAAATTTCACTACTATGGAAATTTGGTGGTTCTATTTCTGTCACTTGTACTGGGGCATTAGTTAGTACAGGCCCTTCTGATCTGACACCGCATGACCTTTAGTACTGGGAAATCTTGAATTCTTATCTTCCTTTCCTCTGTTTTCTCAGGAACTCCACAATTATTCTGATATTGTGTCTCCTGGACCGATCTCTCGTTTTCTTATCTCTTCTTCCCTATTTTCCATCTCTGACTTTTTATTCAACCTTATCTTCCAAAGCTTCTGTTGGCTTTTCATTTCTGCTATCATGTTTTCATTTGAGGATTCTTTTTTTTTTCTCAGATGTTCCTTGTCAAAAAATAGTACCCTATTCGTTTTCATGGTTACAATGTATTTTTTGAATCTCTGAAGATATTAATGATACAGTTGCTGTCTGCCTGTATAGTCTCTGTGAACTTTTTTCCCCCTCTTGCTGTCTTGGACTCTGTTTTCTTGGGTTAGAGGCTTTCCTCGGATTCCTGATGTCTTCTGGTTGCCTGCACATGTGTAAGAACGGGGCATAACAAGCTCGTGGGAAGCTCTGGACTCAGTGTGGCAGCCAGCTGTGTGCTTCTCTCAGGGTGATCAGGCTTGATGGGGGTGAGGAGAGGATCTTCAGGGGTTCCCCAGAGAATCCCTCCAGCCTGGGGGTAATGG
Organism: Eschrichtius robustus; assembly: GCF_028021215.1. Lineage (NCBI taxonomy): Eukaryota > Metazoa > Chordata > Mammalia > Artiodactyla > Eschrichtiidae > Eschrichtius > Eschrichtius robustus. Next base: position 34,530,396 of record NC_090842.1, on the reverse strand, counting down.
TCTGGCTGCCAACACCCTGGGACTAGCTGAGTGGAGAAGAGGGCTGGCTTGGGGCGGGGTATGTCTCAGCTTCCTGTATAAATTTGCCCTTTAAATTTCTCTTTTCCCACAGCTGGGCTTGGTGTGGTCCAATCCAGAGACTATTTTAGCTTTTCTAGAGAAAAACCCTGCAGATTTCTGCTTGCCTGGGGAGGGGTACTCAGCTGGGTGGTGGTAGTCAGGGGTGGGGGAGAGACTGGCCCTCTTAATTGCTTCTTAGGTTTTCAACCTACCTTCTTTACTTGAGCTCTACCTTGCTTCCTGAGGTACCCAGCACTTCCACTTTCTGAGACTTTGGAGCTTACCCCAGTATAACTGGGATTGAGTCTTACTTCCCAACTGCCAGTGGATGATTCAGTTTCTTGTGTCTGCCAAGTCAGTACCACTGGTCCATCTGCTTTCTACCTTCCAAATTTGTACTCTTTACTTATCCTCTCATTCTCTTCATTTTTATGGGCCTTAAAAAATCCTTTCATTGTTGTTTTAGTAGGTGTAAGGAGGCAGCAGGAGTAGATAGCGGGTTTAGTCCACCATCTTTTCTGACCATTGTTCCCCCCCAATTTTATTGAGATACAACTGACCTACAGCACTGTATAAGTTTAAGGTGTACAGCCTAATGATTTAATCTGGTGAGTTTTCTAACGTAAAATTGGGTTGCCAAGGAGAAGGGTGTAGAAAGAATATATCCCAAGCCTTGAGAGTCAATTCTCTCAGGGAGTGGCATGAAGGAGAGGATAGATTTTCAATCCTTCATATCTTTGGATTGTTTCATTTTTCTACTGTGAAGTACATATCCCCTTTCTAATTAAAAATCGATAGCTGCATGGCCCATCCACAGGTACTCAAAGAACACCTGTCCATGACAAGTGCTACTCGGGGGAGTGAGGGGGCAAGAAGAAAGCTCCTTCTTCCTTAGCGGTAAGTGACAAGGACCATCTGGCTGGGAAGGCTAACGCGGCTCCACGTGGTGATGAGTGAAGAAGTTGTACCAGGACCGCAATGACAAGCACCAACTTGGCATGCTGTCCTGCTTGGCCTGATAAAGAGAAGGGTTGAGTTTGCTGAGATAAGCAAATCATAGCTTCCATTGTAGTGATTTATTTTAGGTTTTTGAATCTTCTCCCTACCCAAGAGAATCAAGGCCCCTGAACTGTTGCCTACCACAGAAATTCATTCAGGCAACAAATGCTGATGGTTTTCTGGCGGCAGATGCTGGCCCTCCACGGGGGACTCTGTCCCTGGGGCAGTTAATGAGGGACTCTTCAGACAAACGTGCTCTGGAGGTTTTCAACACAGTGGATAATTAAAATCACAAACATACTCGATGTGGACATTTGGAGACCCCTCACCTGGAGAGAGACATTCAGCTTTTAACTGCAGCCCTTCAGTGTGGATTTGATTTCCTATGCAGACTTGTCCACTCCAAAATTACTAAAATATCTTCTTTTATAAGGTTTGTTTTCATACACAAAGATCTGATTCTATTGGTTGACTGTTGTTGTTACTGCTGTTTTAGTATGGTGTGAGGTGCTTTCTAATAGTTTTGCCTCAGTGGTAGCTAATTCAACATTATGGATTGAAGGAGCTATTCCTTCCCTTTCTGATTTCAAGTGCCATCCTCGTCATGAACTAAACTCACTATGGGCTTTTTAATAATGCATATTCGCAGACCTACCCCAGGATCAGAATCTCTGGGAATAGGATCCAACCATATTTGGAGACCAGTGCCTTAGAGCCTTGCTACACAGGCTGGCCTGAGGACCAACAGCATTGGCGTCACCTGGGAGCTGGGTAGAAGGTAAAACTCCTGGTGGCCATGCCAGACCTGCTGCATCAGGTACTCGAAGTGGGGCCCATCAGGGTGTGTTTTCACCAGGCCTCTGGGCGATTCTCATGCTGGCTATAGTTTGAGAATCACTGACTGAGGACTGAGTATGCAAGGAGGTGACTGCCACTGAGGTGACCACAGCACTGATGGGGTGATGGAGCTATTCTGGCAGTTCATGGCGAGTACTTTTGCAAGCATCATGTTTAACTCACTTTCTCTGGCTCTGCTTTCCTGTTCGCTGTCAAGAGAGTTGGTCACAGAGCTGCATAAAGATGACACACACAACAGGGTGGGAAATCATAGCGTTGCTCCCCGCCCCCCACACATCACGAAGGGCATAAGGCTTCTAGCGCTCTGCATGGAGAGGCCAATGGAGGGAGATAGCTGAGAGCAAGCCCCAACTGGGCCATCCCATGCCCAGGGCTCCACCTCACTCTCCAGGGCTGACCTCACGCAGCAGAACACACTGCTGCGGGGCTGAGACACTCACTGTTCTTGAGGCCTTGGGGCAAACAGGTGGGTTCCCTGACTTCCTGGGTGGTTGAGGGGGAAGGGCTGCAGGAGGTAGGCAGGCACAGCTCCCAAGTCAGCTCTGCTGAGCATTAGGTGTGCCCACCATCTTGCGCACTGCAGGGCTTCCCATTTCCTGCGGAGGGAAGTCCCAGCAGCTGGGAAGACCTTCCCCTGTGAGCCCTCGGGAAGCAGCAGTGACCGCACCAGGGCTCCAGCCTAGAGGGCCAAGGGCCACTGTCTGGACACCCAGAGGCTGTGGGAGCCCAAGGAGGTGCCTGACCAGTCTCCAGGGAACCAGGGAGGGCTTGCTGCTGAGGACAGACGTTTCAGCTGGGATCTTCCCACCTGCCATCTGGAATGGAAATCAGATGTTCACCTTCCAGCGTCCCATCATCTGATTCCTCATAATAGTTCCAAAGTAGGTGGCCTCCGGGCTGGGTTCTAGGCCCACTGCAGGGTCAAGGCTGTGACACATCCAGGGTCTCTTCCCCCTGGAGTAAGCTCTGGTACCTGGCTCCAGGATTCCACCACAGGGTCCCAAGTAGACCAGAGTTCATCAGCCTGCTTCTCATAGGATCACCTGGGGGCTCGTTAAACTGAAGATTCCCAGGAATCTTTCCTGTGGGGCTCTGGCCTCTGAGGTTGGACCAGAGAAATGGGTATAACAGATGCTCACGTGATTCCTCTCAGCAAAGTGGGAGCCTCGGGATTCCACGGTGGGCATAAGGGTGCTTTGGACAAGTGGGAAGGGAGAATCTCATGCAGGACTATGAGTTAAACGCCTCCTGGTCTTGATTACCCCTTCAGTCAGCCTCCTTTGTCCCTCCCAGTGGTGACTCAGAGGAGGGCTTTCTTGTTCTCCCAGCCTGGGTTCCTCGGAAACAGGACAAGATTTTTTTGCTGCCAGCTCTGGGGCCTCAGCCGGGTTGTAGGCAGCGGTGAGTGGGGTCACGACGAGGTTACGGCACCTACTTTCTGAGGACAAGTACTTTCTGAAGCGGTCTTGGTCTTCCTGGTGCCAGAGAAGAAGGTCAATAAAGGGCTGACTCTCGCGGGTGCTGCGGCAGCTCCCGCCTCGGACCCCTAGGGAGTTTAAGGCCTGAGTGAGACAGTAGGTTTCGACTAGTTTCCCTCATCGTGGCAGGAGGGCACTAGACCACAGTCCATGGGTCCTTCTAGAAACGGCGTTACTGGTGGGGGTGGGATGGGAATCTGGGGCAGAAACAGCTGAAAGAATTTGCTAGAAAGTGTTTTCCTCTGGGGGTGGGGCCGCACCTGGCGCGTCCAAACACGTGCGTGGCTTTGAGGAAGAGAATGTGTTTTGAAAAGGTTTTGTTTCCTGCTCACGTTCCGAGGGTGCCTGGCCGCTCGCTCCCACACCCGCGTGGAAAGGGGGGCGGCGGCTGTGGGATGCTTGTGCGTTTTCAGCGTTTCTGGTGAAAACCGAGCAGGGTGGCGGCACGCGGCGCCCGAATGGGGGTCGGGGCGTCGGGGCCTCCCTCCCTCCCGGCCGCGGGGCCCGGGGCCCGGAGCTCCGGGCTGGGTCGGGCGGCCAGCGGGGGGCGCCTGCGGCCGCTCCGCCGCCCCCGCCCGCACAGCCCGATCCCGCCCGCGGCGGCGCGCCCACTCGGGCGGCGGCGGCGGCGGTGACGGCGGCGGCGACGGCCGGAGCAGGAGCGGGGCGGCGGCGGCGGCGGCGGCGGCGGCGGCAGCAGGTGAGCGCGGTCCGGACGGCCCTGGCGGGGAAAGGCGCGGCGGGCGGGCCGGGCCGAGGGGGCGCGCGCCGCGGCTCGGGGCCTGGGGACGCGCCCGCCGGCCGGGTCCTTGGACCCCCGCGTGGCAGGGCGGCGGCGTGGGGGGCGTCTGCGGCTTCCTCGTTGCTCGCCCGCCGGGCAGCACCCGGGCGGAGGGGTGGGTGTGGGCGGGGGCGGCTGCAGCCGGGCCCCTCGCTCGGCCTGCCTTCCTGGGCCTCGGGAGCCGGGGAGAGGCGCGGGGCCGGCCGTCTCCCCCCTTCCCCCGCCCCGCGGGGCCGCCCCCGCCCCGTTCCCCGGTCTTGCTCTTTCTCTGGCCCAAGCTTGGGGTGGGTCTTCTCAGATGCCCCCTCGCTCAGGCACTGCGGGGAGACGTGTCCCACATAGGACCTCAGCGCAGGAACTGGGGCCCAACCCCACTTTCCAGATGACAAGACTGAGACCTTACTGAGGGACATGGCTCTGCGTCCCCCCTGGGTCTGGCACGCTCCGACCACTCTGTTGGAACGCCCATTGGCTTATGATGGTAAAAAGAGGGGCTGGTTTTGTCAGGTTTCTCAGACTCAGGCAAGGCAGGGGCCCCAGGAGGGTCAACATGGCCTGTTTAAAGTAAAAAATAACTCAAAGGGAGAAGGCTCAGGTGAGGGCAAGACAACGGCTTGGGGTTGGAAGCAATCCAGTCACAGCCACAGTGAGCAGGACACCTCACCAGTTAAAGGGGGCGGTGTGTGGATGGGAGAGCCGGTGAGGCATTTGCTCTGGCTTGCGTCCCCACTGGGACACTCCCGAAACCTACCCTTTTACGCGAACGGCATGGTAACCATCCCTGGTTGGGGGTGAGATGATGGAGCCTTTCTCAGTGTGGGCTGGAGTTGTTCTCTCTCCTGGTGTATATCTTGGGTCCCCTTCCTCAAAGGCAAAGAATTCATGTTCTTTCTGAGTCCCAGAGCCAGAGCTGGAAAATGAGAGTTTGGGCCCTTTCACTAGAAGTAGAGCCTTTAAGGTGAGGACCACAGGTGCCCTTGGTGGTTAGGCTGTGCTTGGAATGGCCAGATCTGGACTGGCCTTAGGTTCAGGGCCCTCATTGCTTGCTGAAGCCTTCTCAGACCTGGTCCAGGATGATGGTCAACGGAAGCATGAATGAATGAATGAACGAATGAATGACCAGCAGGACTGCAATGGTCTCAGGGCGTGAGGCTGAGGGGACTTGGCAGGCTGGGGCTTTGGGCTCAGAGATGAGGGCCTCTGGCATTCAATCAATCACCGCTTTCACACGTGGGCAGGTGCCCTCCTAGGAGAGGTGAGCGTGTCCCGCTGTGGACCTGGAGCTATGGGGGCAGACCCCCAGTGTAGTGAGGAAGCCCCCCAGGAGTGGCCAGCTGGGTCTGGGGCGTGGAGTTGGGTCCACAGGGTGACTTGGAGCTGCCTCCCCCAGTGCTGAATGTTTGGGATCCTCAGAGGCTGGGTCTCCTTCCTCAGCCCTTGATGCCCTTGGGCTTTTGAGAGCGGTTTCTCTTGGGCCTTTTATGGAGGAAGGCAGGAAGAGGTGGGAGAGTTCCAGTTTCTGAGGCCCGATGGCTTACAAAGCCATGGCATGTCCCTTGTACCGTTTGATCCTGTGAGTTAGGGCCAGAATGATGAACACCATTTATGGGTGGGAAAGCTGAAGTCCTTGAAGGTCTTGTAGCAAGTTAGGCCTGGAGAGGGGGCTAGGGCCTGGCCTTCTGGTCTTCCCATCCTGTTCTGGCCTGGTTCTGGTGTAGTCTGACTAAGTACCCATTGGGAGTCTGATCCCACCCCAGCAGGCAGTCTTAAGTGAGCCCATTAAATCCCCCTCAAGGGTAAAACACATTGCCTGCCCACCTACCTGCCCACCTCTCTCTTCCTCCTGTTCCTACTCCTTACCAGGAGATGCTCTGGACTTTGCTGCTGACTTCACCTCTTGGATTCCCTTCCTCTGCAGCTGGGCTCAAAGGGACTGCTAATGGAGGGATAATGGCTTATGTTGCCTCCGTGGCTAACTCCAGCAAGGGAGCCTCGACTGGCCTGCCCTGGTAGGAGGCAGAAAAGCGAGTTAGGCGTGGTCCCTGCACCCTGCCAATAGGGGTGACAGAGTGGTTGCACCTTGACCCCAAACACCTCTGTAGAGAGAGGCTCACAGAGCAGGCAGGCCAGTCTGTGCACTAGAAGGATGGACGGAGGGGTCTTCATTGTGATATCTTTGGGGGAGTTTGTCGATCGGTCATTTTCTTATTTCTTCATGCTTTCTGTATTTTCAAAATTGTCTACAATGAAGAAGAAAAGCAAAACTATTCCATTTTTGTTTGTTCTGGAAAATTTTCAAGAGCTGTTCTGCTTCTGAAACTTGGAATTGGGTTTGCAGGTGAGGTCGGTAAACTTCCGAATTTAATAGGGCATCCAAAGGGAAGGTCCCAGGACTTTGAGGTATTTCAGCACAAATTAGTCTCCAGAATGGCCTGGAACTCAGGCAGAAGTTGCAAACTTCTTGTTGACAGTGTTGCCTCTCCCACTGCGAGTCTGCTGGTATTTGTGGCTCACTGCCAGCTGTTGGAGAGCTATCTGATGGGGCCTAGCTGGTGGGTGGGCAAGAGCTCGAGGTGATGGAGGCAAGGTTGGTGGCAGCTTCCAGGCCCTGAGCCACACCCATCTGGGAACCAAAGAGAGTGGTTTTCTAAGCTGATGCTGCCCGGCCTAGGTTGGAATTGGGGGTAGGGACTTCGGCCAGAGAAGAGTGGACAAGTCCACATCCATGTGGGTCCTCCCTGAGGAAGCTGAGTTTGCGGGATCAGCCCACAGCCTCCTGGTCTTCTTTGCATGTAACACAGGCTGCGTGACGCCCTGGAGTCCTGAGTCCTTGCTGCGAGAGCTCCACTCCCATCTCCAGCCCTTGCTCTTGCTATTCCTTCTTCCTATAAACCCTTCTCTCCAGTGCAACTCTGTCATGTGTCTTAGGATGTGCTCAGCCCCCTCTTGGACAACTGACCTCAGGGGTCCCCTTCAGTCTGGTTGTCTGTGGGTCAGGGACATGGCCTGAGGGCCCTTTTGACTTCAGGCTCTGTCCCTGGGGTATTTGCCTTGCTCTGATTTTGGGACATGGGCATTTGTACCTGGACTGTCACTTTGAGAGGGGGAAAAAGCAAGGTAGGAGCTGTGGTCCCCTCCAGCTCTCCACCGCCCAGCTTGTATAGAGGGAGCTAAATGGGGCCCCACAGGGTGGGGTGGTGGGCCTTGGGCCAGGGCCATTGCCAAGTGTGGGGAGCTGGCAGCAGGAGGTCCAGCCAGTGTGTGCACAGGAGGCCACCCCTTCAGTTAATGACCACCTGCTGAGTGAGGTGGCTATGAGCAGCCATCCACCTGTTTGCGGAGGGAGCCGCTGTTTTCAGTTATTAACAACAAAGGCTATTATTTGCAAGCTTTTATGCCTGGAGGACAAGAACACAGGCTCTGGAGGGAAACTCTTGGGCTTGAGTCCAAGCTCAACATTTCCTAGCTGTGTGACTTTGGGCAGGTACTTCAACCTCTCTGAGCTTCAGTTTCTCATCTATAAAATGGAGACAGAATAAGACTACTTATCTCAAAAACCAGGAACAGTTCCAGATTAAAAGAGACCAAAGTGACGTGACAACCAAATGCAGTATGTGAACCTGGGCTGAAAAAAATTACATAAAGGACATTATTAGGACAGCTGATGAAACTGGATATGGACTATAGATTAAAGTAGTGTATCAGTGTTAAATGACCTGATAACTATATTGGTCCTTGTTCTTAAGAAACATGGAGTGAAGTATTTAGGGGTAGAGGCTCACCGTATAAGCAAACCACTCTCAAATATTAAAGAGAAACATATGTATAGACAGATAATAAAGAAAGTGAGACAAAATGGTGCAAATAGGCAAATATGAATTAAAGTATAGGAGAGTTCTTTGTAGCTTTCATCTAACTTTTCTGAAAGTTTGAAACTGTTTCAAAATACAGTTTAAAAAAATGCCTATCTAATAGTATGAATGAAATGACATTAACTGATGTTACTTAGAACAGTGCCTCACACTCCCTGAACATTAGCTGTTATTGTTAGTGTTGCTTTTTGTTATCATTAATATGGACAAAGTATACATCTTTGTCTTACTTCATTGTCACAATACCCTGTGTTATTTTTCCACTTTACAGATGACAGTTGAAGCCCAAAGAGGTTAAGTGGTTTGCTCAGGGCCACACAGCAGTGAGTCCAGAGCACTGATAGGAGAACTGCTTAAAATTTATTTTGGATTAATTGCCAGCATCTGCAACCATGAGATTTTATGTAAAAAAAAACCCCAGATTTCTTTTTTTTTCAGTTATATATATGTAATTATATATATATAAATTTTAAAAAAATACATATTTTTCAGATTCTTTTCATTATAGGTGATTACAAAATATTGAATATAGTTCCTTGTGCTATGCAATAAATCCTTGTTGTTTATTTTATATACAGTAGTGTGTATCTGTTAATCGCATACTCCTAGTTTATCCACCCCCCCACCCTTTCCTCTTTGGGAACCATGAGTTTGTTTTCTATGTCTGTGAGTCTGTTTCTGTAAAAACCCAGATTTCTGATTTCCTTTGATAACTCAGAAGGCTTGCAACACTGGCCACATTCCTTTGTGGCAGCTACTGGCTGAAGCTCGGCAGCAGCTTCTCTTTACACAGAGCTTGGGCCTCTAGTTTACCCTAGTCCCCAGCCAGCCAGCCAGCCAGCCAGCCAGCGTCACTGGTTGATGTCCCATCTGATCTCTGGGGGCTCTGAGTTTGCTGTCCTGGGAGAGTGCCATTGTACACCTGATCCCAGGGTGCCAGGCCAAGGCTTGGGTTCTTCCCTTCCCTCCTGATGCCCCGCCTTGGGTTCTCCCCTCCGCCCACCTGCTCCTCCAGCCAGAGGGTGCAGCATTGCACCTCCTTTGCTCAGCCTATACTTGAGCACCTACCAGCTGTGTGGAGAGGGGCTGGGGGGCTGCAGGGGAGGAGGAGGAGGAGCCGGAAGTTTTGTGGCTCCAGCCTGGTGTGTCCTACCATGTTCCTCATCTTCCCTTGGTCCTGCCCGCAGCCCTAAGCAGTGCGCCTGGCTCTCCAGAAAGGGTACAGGGTGGTTTGCTGATAGCCCACGAGGAGGGTGTAGGAGGAACTCTCAGAAGGGCCCCCAGGCTGCAGTCTTCATCTTGGTTTGGTATGTGTAGATGGGCGGTTATTTCTCTTCTCTGAGTCTCTGGTTCTTTCTCTGCAAATCGGGGCTATACCACCTTCCTGGAGGGAGGTCAGAGGACTGGAGGGGCTACCATGTCAGCCTCGAGCAGGTGGCGATCTGGGGGTGTGGTTGTGGGGATTGTTTCAGTCCACGCTTGGCCTCTGACGCCCCTGGTTCCCCACGACGCTGGGTGTAGGGTCACCAGGTGCCCAAGAGGCAGAGGAGTGAGCAAAGGCTGGAAATGAGGGCACCAGTCCACAGGGAGTGGGGGAGGGGAGGCTAGGCAGGTGTCGTGTATGTGGCCTTGTGGGTGTGCCTTATGGTACCCATCTCACAGAGGAGGGAACAGGCTCTGTGAGGAGGTGGGAAGAGCTCACTTGGTGGATTTGGTGTCACATGGGGAAGCTGAGGCCCAGAGAGGCCGTGAGGCCTTGAGAAAGTCCCACAGCCAGGCAACTTCTGCCTCCTGGGCCAAGACTGAGCAGCATTCCTGGGGAGGAGGAGAAGGTCAGCTCATTTTTTTATTTTCAAATGGCTTGAATTTTGTGTTAATTACCCAAATAATTCACAGTTATTACTAAAAAATCAGAAAACCTAAGCAGTAAAGTGGGGAGAAAAACCAGAATCTGTACCCATTAATGTAACCTATTAGTGTATTGGTGTACGTCTTTCCAGAGGATTTCTTGTTTGTTTTTTTAAACATATGACAAGAAAAAAAAAATGAGCATCAGAACATTTCTTACTGTGTCTGTCCTGCTTGCCCCCAGGCTTTGGGAGTGGAGTTGCTGGAGTTCTCAGACACGTATCAGGCCCGCTCCAGCAGTTGGTGTACTAGGAGCTCTGGTTGATTTTCTCTGTCCCCTATTGCTGGACATTTAGGGTTTTTTCCAGTATTTTTGCAGTTAGCTCACTGCGCTAAGTAGCCCATAAGTAAGTCTTTGTACACACTGGGGATTATTTTCTGTAGGGTTTGTGTCACTGCAGACTGGATGCAGGTTTGCGGTTGGGCCGTGTCTGCAGGCGTGGAGGTCCTGGGCGCCCCACTCCCCCGGTAGACTGCTTTGCGGTCAGAGGATGCGACGGGGAGGGGCTCCCACCGGAGGGCTTTGCCAGGAGAGGGGTTAAGATGCCGCCCAGGCTGGTACTGGAAGCCTTTAAGCTCCTGTGTGGGAGTTGGGTGGAGGTGGAGGCGAAGGAGAAGGCGGCCGCTGCTCCAGGCTGGTACGCGACGGTGGGGCCTGCAGCCCTGCAGCCTCTTGTGCTTCCGCAGAGGGGCCTGGGGGCGTCTCTGCCTGTGCTCGGGGTTCAGGCTGAGAGTGCACCCACCCCTCCCAGTCGGGAGCAGGGCTGCGGCTGATTCTGTGTTACTGGCTCTGAGACTCCCTGGGGGCAGGGTGGGGGGCATTCCTCATCTGTAGGAAGGGACTGAACATGTCGCCTTCACTGAGTGAGACTCAAATGAGACAACAGATGCCAGAGCTCTTACAGTGACAGTGTTTCAACATTACATTATGGAAAAATTAACCACCCACAAAGGAAGACAGAATAGCATGTCCATCCCCATATACCCATCCCCTAGATGCCACGGTTTCCAGCTCTTGGCCAACCTGGAGTCTTCTCTCCTCCCACACACTTCCCTCCTTCAGACCTCATATCACTTCATTGGTAAAAATTGTAGTACAGACATACGTCGTTTTATTGTGCTTTGCAGGTATCGTGTTTTTTTTTTTTTTATAAATTGGAGGCTTTTGGCCACCTTGCCTTGTCAGATGATCTTTAGCATTTTTTAGCAATAAAGTCTTTTAAAATTAAGGTATGTACATTTTTTAGACATAATGGTGTTGCACACTTAATAGACTACAGTATAGTGTAAGCATAACATTTATATGCACTAGGAAACCAAAAAAATTCGTGTGACTCACTTTATTGCAGTATTTGCTTTATTGCAGTGATCTGGAACTGAACCTGCAATACCGAGGAACTATTCCTAAAGGAGAAGGAGTAAAAAAACCAGACAAAACAAAAAAACCCCAGAGTATTATTACCACACCTAAAACTTAGCAATATTCTTTAAGATCATAGCTATCCATGCAGTGTATTGTGTTCAAATTTCCAATTGTTTCATAAATGTCAAAAAAATATATATATTATTTTAGTTTTTTAATATCAGCATCCAAATGAGGTCTATGTAATGAGGTTGGTTGATATATTTCTCAAGTATTCTTTCATCTGTATGATTGATATTAATTCAGTCTCTCTCATGCCATGTTTTTTTTTTTTGCTTCCTATAATGCTTAATGTGTTTTTTACCCACCGAACCTCCTATATATAGATTGGTAGTTGTATCTGGAGCCTTGATCTAATTTAGTTTTGACTTTTTTTCCACACAAGAGCACATTGGAAATGGGGTTGCAAACTTCTACTGGGAGGCTCACATTATCTGGTTCAATCTCTTTTTGTGATCTTCAATGGCTTTAAGGTAGTAGTTTTTGGTTTTTTTAAAAAATTTATTTTCTTTATTTTTTTGGCTGCGTCGGATCTTTAGTTGCGGCACACAGGATGTTTCCGTTGCGGCACGGGCTCTTCGTTGTGGCATGCGGGCTTCTCTCTAGTTGTGGCATGCGGGTTTTCTCTCTCTAGTTGCGGCACGCGGGCTTAGTTGCCCCCTGGCACGTGGAATCTTAGTTCCCTGACCAGGGATCGAACCTGTGTCCCCTGCACTGGAAGGCGGATTCTTTACCGCTGGACCACCAGGGAAGTCCCTAAGGTAGTAATATTTTAAGTTATCATAAAAACTTTCCATTTTCACTTGGTTACAGGTGGTGCTGAGTTTGGCATTGGGTGGAGACCTTCCAGTCTCAGGCCATTGTTTTTCCTTATTCCTGCTTTTTCTTCTTAGTAGTTGCTTTTCCCTGTTATCTTTTAATTACATGGGAGGTATATTTTCATTAGAGAAAATTGGAAAACAGGCATAAACAAGAAAATATGCAATTAAAACTGTGCTAAATTTTATCACCTAGCGATAACTCCTAAGATTTGGAGTATATTTTTCCGGATTTTCCTGTGTGTAAAAAAATATACGTACATCTGTGATATTGTTAAACGAAAGGTCTGTTTTCACCTCGTGGCACCTCCATAACCTCCTTCCCAGGATCTGTAGGGAGGGTCATGGTCTCCCTCCCTGTCCATCAGTAGTTCACACCAGACGGGGTGTGGGGAAGGACGGGCGGCCGCTGGTGTAGCCCAGCTGCCAAGTTTTTCAAAGGAAATAAGGACTTTTGGTTGGCAGGGCAGTTGCTTTCACATCTGTTCTTTTAGGATTCTCTGCAGTTACTCAACACACTGTGACCTGGGCTGCCCCTTTCCTTCTCCAAAGCCCTATCCCCGAGGCCTGGCAGAGGCTGGGGCCATGGGGGTCATGGGAGCCAGCCCCCTGCCCTCTGGCAGGCTGTACCACCAACATGATGCAGGGTTGTTCGTTTTTCCTTGTCTGGCATTCTAACTGAGACAAGCAGCAGCTATTTAGATTTCTACATAGGAGGGGCAGTGGCTCAGGGAGCTGAGTTTGGTTGCAAAGATGCTGTTTACTTATTAACACATGTGTTTTCTTGGACTGGCCTTGTATCTCAGCCCAGGTCACCCCTTAGGACCACCACTGATTAGGAGTGAAGGCCTTTGTTCCATCCTATCACTTGTAACTGGTTGCATGACCTCAGTCGGCCCCTTCTCCTCTGGACTGACGGAGTGAGCCAGAGCATCTCCATATGTTCCCAGCCTGGGGAAGGAAGGGATCCTAGCACATCCCTGAGCTTGCAGTCGACTGGGAAGAGATGATGGCAGAGGGGCCAGAGGTGAGTCACTGCATTGGAATGCACCCCACCCACCCCCCCAGTGTGAAAAATCACTCTGGGAGGAGGGTGAGTGACGGGACCACAAGGCTGTGCCTGCCTCGGTGAGGCTGTCTCCTTGGGGATCTCCTGGCCCAGAGCGTGGAAGAGCTGGGGGCCTGGAGGAGTGGGGCCAGCAGACCTGACACCAGTACCGAGCCAGACTGCTCTGTCCTCCCAGGCAGGGGGAGTGCTGCTGTATGTTCTTGTTAGGAGATTCGGGGTGCAGATCAACTTGGCAGAAATGTCATGAAGGCCTCTTGAGTGCCTGGTACTGGGGGTGGGTGGGTCTGCTGGAAGAGAAGAGGTGCCCCTCTGTCACTCCTGATCAGGCAGGGATGCTACAGTGAGAGTGCATCAGTCCAGTCTTGACGGGGGCTGGAGGATCTGCTTCCGAGGTGACTCAGTCACACGGATGGCAGGTTGGTGCTGGCTGTGGGCAGGAGGCCTCAGTTCCTCACCACAGGGCTGCTTGAGTGTCTCACAACACGTTGGCTAGCTTCCCCCAGAGGGAGTAATCCAAGAGGCAGCAAGGTGGAAGCCACAGTATTTTTCATGACTTCAGAAGTCAAACATGTGATTTCTGCAGTATTTTGTTGGTCGCCCAGGTAGTGTGGGAGGACACCATACAAGGGCGTGAACACCAGGAGGCAAGGGTCATCGGAGGCTGACTACCCCTGTGGCAGAGACGAGCCCAGCAGCTTCCAGCTCATATCCTCCCAGCCTAGTGAAATGAGAGCATCTTCTTTTTCCATTTAGTTCCAACAAAAGTCCCAGAATTCAACATTTGGAGTCACATGCCCATTCCTCAATGGGCACTGATCAGGAGCCCACCCCTGAAGGGCTGGTTCTCCATAGGAATAGGGAGCTGTTACTAGAAGTGGAAATGGATGCTACAGAAGGAAGGCAACAGTGTATATCCTCTCAGGAGAGGCCTGTGGCACTGTGGCCCAGAGGAGGTGACGATGGGGCATTGCTTCCTGAAAGAGGTGGCATTTGTACTTGTCTTGGCAGGATGAGTAGCATTTTGACCATTTCTGGTGGCAGAAAGGCTTGAGCCAAGGCATAGCAGGGTGAAGCAGCTGGATCATGGGGTCAAAGGAGATCAGGATGGAAAGACGAATTGGGCCAGGTGTGGAGGCTCAAGGGAGGGAGCCGGGACTTGACTCAGGAGCTACCGTGAAGCCATGGAAGTTCTTTGAACAGGACAGGCCTACAGTAGAGCCAGGATCTAGGGTTTAAAACTGAGAGAACACCCTCTGTCCAGCCTCCCTTGTCTTCAGCTATAACTGAGCACTTACTGTGTGCCTTATACACATTTCTCACTAACCCTCACAGCCTCCCAAGGAGCTGGATGATGTTGTCCTGACTTTACAGGTGGGCTCCTTGAGCGGCCAAGATCATGTAACTTGGCCAAGGTCACTTGATGGGGACTCTGATTGCAGAGCTCTCAGCCTCTTCGTCCCACATTCATGGGACAAGGGACTGGGTTGGGGCTGAATCGCCAGCCCTGATGGCTCAGACCCCTCTCGGGCTGCTCTGGGGTGTGGTGACTGTAGTATCGATGGCTTCCGTGCTCACACTCCCTCTCAGAAATCTGCCTGGAGTTTGAAACACGCTGGGGTGCTGTGGGGTTTCTTCCCGAGGGGAAAGGGATTGACATCTGGGTTTGTCAAACGGGGCCAAACTATGTGCTCAGAGCTCAGCGTTGTCTCTTGGCCGACCGCCAACTGTCTGCCTTGTTTTTGCTGCAGTTTTATTCCTTCTTGCCCACTACTTCACGGCCTTGCCACTCTCTACAGCCTGTTGCGCCCACGCACCAGTCAGGGATTGGCTGGGCCATCTCCTGGGCCTGGGACACCCTCTCTTGGGTCCCTTCCTTCAGGGAGGCCCTGAACCTCCCCCAGGTGGGTGAGGTCTCTCTCCCCTGAGCTCCGGACCACACATCTTGCCTTCACGGATGCTTCTCCCAGATCTTTGTGCCATGTCATTGGTGGTGGGCACGCTGTGTCCAAGTCGCGCCTGTGTCCCCAGCACCAGAGAGGAGTCCTGCCCACGGGGCGGAGGGCGGGTGCTGCTGAGTGGAACAGGAGAGGGTTGGGCTGTGCTTTGTGCCTGGCACCTTGAGCCAAGAGAAACCAGTCTTCCCTGCCTGATGCTGAGAAAGCCCGCAGTTGCCCCTCCTTTGGGGGAGTTTCGCTGGCAGGTTTGGGAGCACCGAGTGCCAGGGCTTGGAGATCTCGGGCGAGGGCACCTGCCAAGGAGGGCGTAGTGGGATTTGGATCAGCCTGTCTCCAGGGAAGCCCTTCTTTGCTCCTGGGGAGGGTCATGATGTGAGTGGTTGAGAGAGCATAGGCCATAGATTCAGACAGACCTGAGTTTGAATCCTGGCTCTGCCTTTTTTTTTTTTAAGCTGTGTGTGCTTGGGCAAGTGAGTAGCCCGAGTCTCAGTTTTCTCTTCTATAGAATGGGCATAATAGCAGGACCTCCTCATGAGGCTGTGCATGGTGCCCCTCACACAGTCAGTGTTTAAATAGTGATCCTGGTTGTGTTAACCTGTGTGCACAGGTCCTGCCTGCTGGGACCTCGCAGTGGGGTGAGGTGTCCAGTGCCGGGCGGCTGGACCTCGGGGTGCAGCAGGTCAGCAGAGAAGAGTCTGCTTCCTCTGAGGAAAGAGCTGGAAGGGAGACCTGGGGAGGGCAGGACGTGTCAGCTGGGAAAATTGGGCTCCGTTCCCTACTTTGTTACTAAACAGTAGGGTTTACTGTCAGGATAAAAGGTAGAAGATGATCCCAGGTGCCCATGTCACATGCTCAGAGGGCTCCCTGAGGACCAGGAGGTGCTTTCCCCCTCTGTTTTGGGAGGTCTGTGCGTCCTGCTTCCCAGTCCCTCCTAGTCTCCTGCCTCACCACTGAGCACCCCATGATCCCAGTGGGGAAACTGAGGCTCAGGGCCTTGTGTGAGTGGCGGAGCCAGGATGCGGCTCCCTGCCAGGCCGCTCTTGCTTCTAATTGCTCATTAGGGAGGCGTTTACTCCCTGCCTCCGTAAGTTGTCGCCGGGCTTCTAATGCAGGCTTTTGGTGCTTGTTTTATTTTTTACTTTTTGAAAATGGTTCCAGCTTAAAGCTTCCAATTTCCATGAAGTCACTGGAGTCAGGAGCCTGGCCTGACAGCTTCCCCCGCTCCTGTTGAGGGCTCTCTGTGGCTGGGAGAGCCCCACTACACACCCCGAGAGGCGCTGAGCTGAGGGATGAACGTGAGGCTTTCTGCTGCTCCCACCGCCAGAGCAGGAAGCTGTGGGTCCCAGATGTGACTCACTCTCATTAGGTAGCTGGTGGAACGAGCCTTCACACGTGTGAGCCTGGATGCTGGCCTAGGAGGGGCAGGCGGCGGCCACCTCCACGCTGGCTCTGACCCTGGCCCAGCTGCCGAGGGGCCCTGGAGGAGAGCCAGGTAACGTGGGGAGGGGAGGTGGGGCACCATGTGTCCTAGTGGCCTGGGCCTGAGGGGACCGCGGGGCGGCGCCCCTCCCCACCAGGCGGGCCCAGCCTGGGAGTGGATGGACAGGGTCTGGACTGGAGGTGGGGGAGGCTTTGGAGGCTGCTGGGCAGACGGCAAGGTGGGGGGGCTTGTGGACAAGAAAGAGATGCCTTGTCACCGGCTTTTCCCGGCCTGACCAGAAGGTGCTGTTATGACTGTGGTGGTGTTTATTTGGCTTGGTCCACCTAGACTGCCGTGACTGACTCTCAGGTGCCCATGTTTCTTTACAGGGTTGTAATTTTACATTTACAAGTACAGTGTACTTTTCTCAATGAAAGTAAAAGTTAACTGGGGAAGTGCAGCTGAATTTATGTTGTTAGATTAAAAAAGAATAAACAAAAACCAAACCCTGAAAGTGATGCATGCCCATGAGGCAAAGAACCAAGATACCTCAAGAAAATGGAACAGTCTGTCTTTCCCTCCAAGTCCTCCTAGCCCAAGGTCCCGGGACCACCAGTGTGGACCATGGGGTGTGGGTCTTTCTGGATCTTTCTGCCCGCTCATCCAAGCAGACGTGCACAGACACAGGGTGAAGCAGGCATCTCCTGTCCGTGTCATCACATGGGGTTCAGGACAGCTGGCCCTGGGGGCTTCCTCCCTGGCCAGCCCTGAGGGGAGGGGGGGAGGGGAGGGGGGGGTGGGAAAGCAGAGGCCTGGCCTGGGCCTCTGGGAGACAGAACCCCGGTCCCCAAGGCCTGGACGGGTGGCCGGAGCCCAGGCTGGCTCTGCCTGGAATGGCTGTGTGACCGTGGGCTGTCACCGGCTCTCTCTGCCACAGACATGCAGGTGGACGATGTGAGGGGTGACCAGACCAGCATTTCTCAGGGTGGGGACCCTGCTTTAGCCTGGATGTGAATCAACATGCTTCACATGTAGGTACGCGTTTTAATACATTTCAGAAAAAAAATTTGGAAATAGGACATCGGATCTGTGACTTCATGCATGTATTTTTGCCTTGGACAAGGCCGAAGAAGACACAGAAATGAAACGGGTAGACTTAAGAGGAAGTGTAGTGGGATTGGCTCCACAGGAAGCGCGGGCGTCTAGCGGGGCGCGGAGTCTGGAAGGCCCATCTGAGCGCCCTCCGTTCTGACCAGGCTGCGGGCCTCCCTGCTCCAGATGGGCCCTGGGCTCCCTGGAGTTTTCCTGTGGCTCCTGGTGTAGGGGAGGGGACACTCAGGCTGTGCGCATTCTCTGCCCTCAGTGGGGAAGTCACCAGTGGTCATTCATCGAAAAGAAGTGACTGTTTACTGGCGGCCGTTTTCCCAGGGGTCGGGGGTGAGGGTGGTCTCACGGGGACTCTTTGCCAGGAGTTGGTCTGGGGAGAGGCAGTCTTCCTATGGGCCCTACGGGACTGGGGGCTGGCGCAGTGAGCCGGGGGTAGGGGGTGGGGAGTGGGGCAGGAGTGGGGCTTCCACACAAGCCAGAGGTGCTTCTCAAGAGGAGACAGAGGCCCGACTTGACATCACTTTGGGCATGTGCACCCCCCTTTACAGTTTGTAACTATTGGTCTAACCCATTCCCTGCCTCCCCGCCACCCTGTGTGGTAGTGTCGTCTGTCCCCAGTTGATGGAGGAGAAGCCCAAGGCCCAGCAGGGCACCGTCTCGTCCTGGGCCACACAGGGAGTCAGTCCCCGGGGGCGTCCACTTGCACACACCACCTCTCACGGAGAGCCACCGCGTTCGAGGCCTGGGGTTGGGTAGGGACGCTGTGCCTTTGGGGAGGCTGGTGGGGGGCAGCACAGCTGAACAGGGCCTCTGGGTGGCTTTGGAGGGCTGGTGCGGGGGAGCCTTCCTGGCGGAGGGTCTTGCCTGCCCTCACTGCGGGGTGGCTGGGCTGAGTCAGGGGTCGCGCCCCAGCTGGGCCGTGTGTTCTTGGACCCGTGCTCGAGTCCTGCCTCAGCGGGGAGGTGGATGGCCCAGCCCTTTGCATTTTCCATGACTTGCCATCCCACCATTACCAGGGGTCATCAAGGGGTGGCCGGTGGCCTGTCCCTCACCTCTCTCCTCCTGTCCTGGGCACATTCGCACTGAGCTGAAGGCAGCTTTCCACATCCCATTGCCCAGGCCAAGGGCAGTGCTTAACTTGCCCGGGGAAGTTCCAGGGCCCCCTGAGGGAGCAGGCAGAGTGGGTCACACTGGGAACCTGAGTCCGAGTGGCCGATTCTAGCCTTTTGTGGGGTCGGGTCTTAGGGATGAGAGGGAAGTGCTGATGGTGGACCTTTGGGGTGTTTACTGTCTTTAAGAAGGCCTGTGTAGAAAGAGCTGAAAGTTAGTTTGGCTCAGTGAATGAGGCCTTGGCGTCTGAACAGTCGCCAGAGGAGCTGGGTCTTCTGGAGGTCACTGCGTCCAACCTGTCTCCAGACAGAGCTTTGTAATGGCCTGGGTTCAACCGCACTGTGCCTCCTCCCGGCAGTGTGCGAGATAAGCAAGGGCTGAGCTAGTTTCTTGCATCTATAAAATGGGCTGCTCACGCTACCCAACGTTCCAGGTAGTTGTAGGATTAAACGAAGGGATGCACGTGGTACGGCTGGCACAGAGAAGCCACTACCCAAGTGGAGGTGTTTGTCATTACTGCCCCGTCCTGCCTTGGGTGGGAGGGAAGGGAGCCTCGGAGGTGAGGATGGGCAGGGCCGGCTGAGGAGTGTCACTGAGAGGCCTCCCTGGTAGCCGGTAGCCCTTGGGGTAATCACTGTCTCTCTATTCCTCAGTTTCCTCATCTGTAAAATGGCAGCGCCCAGGCAGGTTGCTGGGAAAGTTAAATGTGTGAAAAATGCTTCCCAGGCATCTGAGACCAGCAAGCTGAGGCCTAGAGGTCCCTGGCAGTGGCGAGCCCCCCAGCCTGTGTGTGTGGAATCCTGCCAGCCCCTCCAGGGGTCCTCCAGCTCTGCCCCCACCCTCCCGGCTGAGCCTGCTTGCGGAGTCTCCACTTGCCCACCTGTGGCTCCTCCTGCCACCAACCCCCAAGGAGGGTGGCACAGTGCCCACCTGACAGCCACTGGCATCTGGCTCAACCTGCCGCTGCCCATGCATTTCACAAGGGGCTACGGCATGGCTGGGGCATTGCCCGGTCCCGGGCGCAGACCTGCTGGGCTGAAGCGCCTCCGTTCCCTGGGCTCCCCTTTCCCCACGCCCACACCCACCCCAAGCCTTCGAAGGAGGACAAGGTGTCGGGATGGGGCGGGGCGTGAGCCCTGGGCAGAAGTGGGCTCATTCCCTCTTTGGTTACCCTTCTCCCCGTGATGCCTGGGATCGTCGTTTCTCCCTGCATCTGCTGATCTCTGATGGGTGTATTTCACAGGCGTTTTCTGGGGCACTAAGTGCTGTGCTGGGGGATAGACCTGAGCCCACCCTGTTGTGAAGATGGGCTGGGGCAGCCCTGGAGAGGAGGCCCGTGGGGTTCCTGGGTTCCTCTTACACACGCGTCAATTAGTTCCTCCTGTCTGGTGTCAGACGTTTGAACCCCTTCTCCTGGCTTTTGCCCCCCTCGCCGTGTTGGCAAACCACCCCCCCGCCCCCAGTTCTATGTCTCAGGCACTCTGGGCCCACCCCCTGGCTTGGGCAGCAGGTCGGCTTGCCTCCTCTGCCCTTTGCCATGCATCCCCTCTGCTTAGGGTGCTTCCCCACCTCGAGCCCCCTCTTGCCTCGTGTCACCCGCGCCGGGGTCCTCGGGCTCAGGAGAAGACGGGGCGCAAGTGTGTCTGCTCTACTTGGCAGCCTCCCCCTGCCCCCTTGGCTCTGTGTTGAGACCCCCTCTTGCTGGTGCCGGTGCGGGGGGCGCCAGGAGCACCCTCCTTGTTCTCTCTTCCTCTTTGTGCCTCTGTCTGCCCCCGCCCCCCCGCCCCCGCCGCCTTGAGCTCTGAAAGAAGTTACCCTGCAGCTGTGCCTGAGGAAAAAGAAACAAATTGAGGCCTTTGTTGTGGGTACCCTGGTCCTCAGACGTGATCCTGGCCCCCAAGGCCCACCTTCTCTTGCTTTCTTCTGAGCCGGGCTGGAGGTGATGGGGTGGATGACCCAGGGGGGAACTCGTGCCCACTGGGGGTGGCAGCGTGGCAGGCCTGGCTTTCGGGCATCGTGAGGCCCCCGGGGGTGACACGGTCAGTGGCGCCACCACCCACCTTCAGGACCCAGAGTACCTGCTGGAGGCCTCTTTGTCTTCCAGGAATCCAGGCCTTCTTGCCCCTTGGAAGTGGCTTGGTTCACTACCTCAGGTGCAGCTGACTTGGGTCGACGGTTCCTGGCATCACTGGCCGGCCGAGCAGGGGGAGGCCCAGGATCCAGGGGTGCGGCCTTTCTCTGCACAGATGGTGAAACTGAGGCCCAGAGGGCTCCACAGCCTCGGGGCGAGTGTGTTTTCCTGATCAGAGCTGTTTGGAGGCACATTTCCCTGGCCTCACTCAGTGGGGGATGTGGATTTGGGGTGGTCGTCCTCTCCTCCTGGCCTCAGTCTCCTCATCTCTGCAGTAGTCAGGCTGACCCTATTCCTGCGCACCTCCCTGCTGTGTGGGCCAGGGATCTCCCGGGTCTGCCCATCCCTGCTCCCCAAGCCCTACTCCCTGGCCTCTCCTTCGGGCCCCATCCGCCTGGGGGAGGAGGTGCCCTTTGAATAAGTCGTCTGGAGGCGTTGCTTTAATGGGGTCCTGGGCTAATGGGGAAGTGTCCTCTTTTGAAATATTCAGACTCCCTGGAGCCACTGCTCAGGTCCCTTGGGGAAGGGGTGCCTTAGTGCCAGGCAAGGCCTGGGACAGGGGCTGGCACCCCGGCATCCCTTTGTCAGACCCCGCTTTCTGAGCAGGGGAGCAAGAGAAGAGAAGAGCTGCCTTTTGGGGGCTGACAGGAAGCGAGGCTGAGACCCCTGGGACTCGAAGTGTGTCCCCCAGGTCTTTGTTGTGGGTGCCCTAGTCCTCGGCCGTGTTCCTGTCCCCCAGGGCCCACCTCCTCTCTCTCTCTCTGTCTCCTGGGCCCGGCTGGAGATGATGGGGTGGGAGCGATGTCAGAGTTTCTCAGGCCCACCCCTCCTGTTTGGAGCCAGTTGGGGCGGACCCACTTAACAGCACTCCCTGTGTGCCAGCCTCTGTGTGAGGCCCTTGGGCATTCGGTACCATCACCAGTCCATTCTACAAATGAGAAAACCGAGGCCCAGAGAGGTTAATTAACGTGCCTCAGGTCACACAGCGCCTCTGATGTGGAGCGGGGATCTCGCCTGTTTGGTCTCAGAGCCTGTGCTCACAACCCCTAGGCTTTCCTGCATTCCTGACTGCGGTCTGAGGCTGGGCCCTCTCCCACCCTGGCATTTCTTTGCCTCGTGTGGCTTCTTTGGCACACGTCTCTTCCCTCCCCGCAACATGGGCTCCCAAGGGACCCTGCGTCCATCTTGTTTGCTTCAGCACTTCACCTGGTACCTGACACAGGCAGGAGCCCAGTGGGCACCTGTTGGATGGCAGTGCGGGAGCCTTAGGCTGGGGCCTCTTTTCCTGTGGTAGAAACAGCACAGCAAGGTTGGCCCCCTTCCATGTGCGAAGTTTCTGGATTTATAAGGAATTTTTATAGCCACGAGGTCATTTCACTGCCAGAACAGGCCGGGGAGTGGGGGAATGTTTTCGTCCCCATCGCTCAGGTGAGAAATCGAGGCCTGAGAGGCAGGTGACCTGCCAAAGCTCAAGCAGATGGGACTAGGGACACCAGGGTTGGGGGCCAGACCCTGCAGTTCAGGGCGGGCTGTATTTGACTCAGTTCATGAATTTGGGGTTTGAGTGTCCGCTATGTGCCAGGCACTGTTGGGTCCTGAAAGCAGGGCAGCGCGTGGCCAGACATCGGCCTTGGTAGAGGCATCGCATGATCGGGCAGCGACAGGCCAGGGGCCCTGTTCTGTGGTGGGAAGTGCAGGCACTGAGTCAAGGTTGGGCAGCCCTCCTGGAGGAGGTGGCAGCTCAGCCTGGCTCTCAAGGGCCGGTAGGAGTTTGCCAGGCAGAGGGAGTTTGGGGGTGGGGAGGTAGGCAGTGCTTTTAGGCTGTCTGAGCCTGGAGACAAAAGGGTGGGGCTTGTTTGGGGAACCGAAATAAGTCAAATCACACAGCCGCGAAGAAGGTCTCAGGAAGCCCTGGAGGAGTTGGTTGGCCAGGGGTGAGCAGGACGGGGCTCGTTGTCTTTGGGGTCGCGGACAGGCGTGGGGAGCCCTGGTGGAAAACCCCAGGGGAGGCTTGGGTTTGGGGGGCATGTGGCTGCCGTGGACTGAGCCTCCATCACAGCGACTTCCTGTGCCCAGCGGAGCCTGGAAGGAAGGGGTGCCCAAGTAGGAATGGGGAGCTTGGGCTCGGGGGACAGCCGTGGGGAGGGGCTCCCGAGCCCCTGTGTTTGTGGCTCCGGAAGCCAGGCTTTTAGGGGTGCGGGGGAGGTCGGCTGGGGCTGCTTCCCCTGCAGAAGGGCTCTTCCGGGCTCTGGGCTGGGCTTCACCAGGCAGCCCTCCCGCCCCTGCCCCCCGTGTGCCCCCTTGACCTCGCACAGTTCTCAGGAAGCCTTGGGGAAGGGGGGTCTTAGCATCTTGGATTAGGGCCGGGCACTCTTGGTGGCTGGTGTGGCGGGAGTCCGAGGGGGGGCCTCTGGGGGAGGCATGGCTTTGGGAGCCAGACCAGACAGTGATGCCTCACGGGTGCTGGGGAGGCCACGGCCCCGACAGGGCCTGCTGAGCTCTGCATGGAGGTGCCTCTCCATGTGCCTTTCCCGCTGCCCTCTCTGTGGCTAGCTTCTCTGGTAGTCTCAGTGAGAAGGGACCTCGCAGACCCTGGGGGCCTTCCCTGCCCCTGGAGGAATCAGGCCCAGAGAGGGCGAGAGGCAGAGCGGGGCTGGACCTTAGGTGTCTATCCCGTGCACTGCTTTGCTTATGGCAGGTGAGGAGACTGAGGCAGGGGGCACTTCACAGCCCTGCACGGGAGAGGCAGGAAGTATGACAGGAGGGTCTTTCCTGGTTGGTATTCAGTGCCTTTTCCCACATTCTCTTCCCCAGGGCAGATTGCTTCCCCAGCAGAAAACTGCCCTAGGGCGGGGCCTCCTCCAGTCTTCCCCTGACGCTACCCTGGAGGCCAAGATCAGGGCTGGTCCCTGTGTGCCCACGCAGCCCAGCCCAGGGGAAGGTGGAGGTGGGGGAGTCGGGGCCCAGCTTGAGGGAGCTCCCAGGCTGTCAGAAAAGGGGCAGATAGTGGCCTCTGTGAGCCACAGTTGCCCAGGGAGTCTTCTTGGGGGAGGATCCCTGAGCCGAGTCTTGGAGATGCCAAAGTCAGCATTTCCCCAAGAGGATTCCTTAGAGATTTAATGCAAAAAGGGCCTCGTGAACCAAAAAGACTGGGAGATGCTTAGCTGTGTTCATTAATTCAGCAGCTTGCTTTCCTGCAGGACTTCTCAGAACCTTTAATTTGCTAATGTGCACAGGGTATCTTTAGAGAAGGAGGAAGAGAATGCTAAGCCCAGCACTGCGTGTGACCAGAAACTGCCGTGTGTGTGGCTCTTCACGGCCCTGCTGTTGGGCAGAGCGCCCCTCAGGAAATGCAGACACAGGGCCAGAAAGTGTCGTGTGTGTGGCTCTTCACGGCCCTGCTGTTGGGCAGAGCGCCCCTCAGGAAATGCAGACACAGGGTTAAGAAGGAGCCTGGGCCCTGGAGTGGGCAGCTCTGAGTTTGAATCCCAGCCAGGAGGCTTTGGACGAGGAGCTTAGGATCCCAGAGTTGGCTCCCCTGGCTGGAAGCAGAGGGAGAGCACCCCTAACCCGCCCTGGGGGTCCGGATGCAAGGACCTTGCCTCTTCCCAGCAGGTGCTTGGAGGCTGATGGCAGGGGCGCCTCCCGTCGGGTTTGCTGCCTCCGTCTCCCAGGTGGGTTCAGAGTGCGCAGAGCACGTCTGGAGGGCCGGGCATTGTGTTTCCTCTCCTCTCCTCTCCACAGCCCTAGAGGCCTTGGGGTGAGGACCCGGTGCTACCTGGAAGCTCTCTCTGGCTCAGGCCCACCTTCCCGCTTTCCTTGACCCAGTGGACAGCTGCTCGCTTGAGGTCCAGCTAGGCTCTGCGTGGATGTGTGAGCCCATGCGATGATGACACTGCCTGTACCCAGAAAGCAGTCCCGAGGTGCTGACGCTGCTGTATCCACCCCAGAGGCTAGGCCACTTCCAGAGCAGGGAGGGGGCCGGGGCGCCTTGACCTCTTTGGTGCCGAGGCCCATGACAGAGTGGGCTGAAGGGGAAGGGGCAGGTTCTGGGCCCACCCACAGCCCTTGAGGCCCTTTCTGCCAACTTGGTAGTGCTTGTCGTCTTGACCTGGCGTGTTGTGCCAGGTGCAGCCCCCTCCCCGCCCCCCCGCCACCGTGCTCTGCTTGCATCACCTCCACTGAATCCCCTCAAAGCCCTGGGTGGTCTGAATGTTATTCTCCCTTTCTTTCAAATGACGGAAGTGCCGCTCAAGGAGGATAAGTAACTTTTTCAGGGTCATGCATCTTAGACGTGATGGACCTGGGGCTCGTTTTCCTTTTCTTCTTCTTTCGTTTACAGGCTCTATTTATTTTTTGTGTATTCACATACATATTTCATAAATTTTTAAAAAATATTTATTTATTTTTGGCTGCGATGGGTTTTCGTTGCCGTGCGCGGGCTTTCTCTAGTTGCGACAAGCGGGGGCTACTCTTTGTTGAGGTGCGCGGGCTTCTCATTGCAGTGGCTTCTCTTGTTGCAGAGCACGGGCTCTAGGCACGCGGGCTCAGTAGTTGTGGCTCGCGGGCTCTAGAGCACAGGCTCAGTAGTTGTGGCGCACGGGCTTAGTTGCTCCGCGGCATGTGGGATCTTCCCGGACCAGGGCTCGAACCCGTGTCCCCTGCATTGGCAGGTGGATTCTTAACCGCTGTGCCACCAGGAAGTCCCCACATACATATTTATATATGTACACACACACACACACACACACACACACACACACACACGCACACACACACCCCGACAGACATGCCAGGAACACATCTTTCCACGTTAATATATTAAACTTAGAGCGTCACTTCAATGATCAGTCGCTTTATATTGCCCTTTGAGTTTTTCTGTTAGGGTCGTTATTTTTTACTTTATGTATTTATTTAAAAAACCCCTTTATTGAGGTATGAGTGACATACAAAAAGCTGTGCATTTGTATTGTATACAACTTCATAAGTGTGGAGATAAGTATACACCCGTGAAACCATCACCACAATCCATGCCATAAACCTGTCCCTCACAACCTAAATTTTCCTCCCTCCTTTTAGTTTATCATTATTATTTTTAAGATAAGAACATGTAAAATCTACCGTCTTGAAAAAAAAATTTTTTTTAATATATTTTTATTTATTTTTGGTTGCATTGGGTTTCTGTTGTTGTGTGCGGGCTTTCTCTAGTTGCGGCGAGCGGGGGCTGCTCTTTGTTGCGGTGAGTGGGCGTCTCATTGCAGTGGCTTTTCTTGTTGCGGAACACGGGCTCTAGGCATGGGCTTCAGTAGTTGTGGCTTGCAGGCTCTAGAGTGCAGGCTCAGTAGTTGTGGCGCACGGGCTTAGTTGCACTGCAGCATGTGGGATCTTCCTGGACCAGGGACTGAACCCATGTCCCCTGCATTGGCAGGCAGATTCTCAACCACTGCACCACCAGGGAGGTCCCTTGAAAAAATTTTAAGTATACAATACAGTGTTGTTAACGATAGGCACTATGTATGTGGTCGATCTTGTTTTTTTTACTGAAAACTTAAAAAAAATTGCATAAGCTACATTATAATAATAGAAATAGAAACTGAAAATGAGGAGAAGTAAGATTTGTTCACTCTGACAAAGCAGCAGTTTTGGTGTTTCTGTGTCCTGGTTCAATCCTAATCCATTCTAGGCATGACCTTCACCATGTGGATTTTTCACAGGATACCCTTCCACAGTATGGTTCAAGCTGCTGCATCTTTTTGGTAGCTGCATTGTATTCCACTGTAAGAATGTGTTGTGATTTATCTTCCCCAGACTGATACACACATTGTTTTCAGTCTTTTGCAATTACAAATAATGCTGCAATGAATAATTTTGTACATAAGTCAAATTTCACACATGTGAAAGTGTTTGTAGGATAAATTACTTGATGTAGGTTTGCTAGGTCAAAAGGTGTGTGTGTACATTAGTGAGTCTGTTAGATATGATGAAACTGCCTGCCCCAGAGGTTGTGCTGAATCACACGCCCGCCAGGGGTGAGCGTGAGTGTCTGTTTCCCCCCAGCCTAGCCAACACAGATTTATGAAATGCTTTGATCTTTGCCAATTGGGTAGGTAGAAATGGTTTTCCATAGTAGTTTTAATTTGCATTTCTCTTGTTATGGGTGACGTCAGCTGCTTTCCAAATATTTAAGAGATTTGTATTGTCTTTCTGTGAACTTTCTGTTCATCCTCTTTTCCCATTTTTCTACTGGGTTTTTGTTTTTTTGATTTGTAGGAACTCTTTACATATGAGGGAGATTAGCTCTTTAGGGAGATAAAAATTGCAAATGTCCCATAATCTCTCGCTCATCTTTTGATTTTGCTTTTGATAGTTTTTACTATGTAGAAAAAGAATTTTTAATTGTAATTGAATTTATCAGTCTTTTCATTATGACTTTTAGGTTTTGTGTCAGGTTAGAAAGGACTTATTCACTACAGCATTATATGAGAATTCTTTCATGGTTTCTTGCTCTTTGGAAATCATCCTGGTATAAATTATGCCTCCAGCTTTCTCTCCCTCCTCTGGGCTCTGCTGACTTTTTAAACAGGCAACTAGCAGTGCAGAAGTTAAGACTTAAACCTAAATCTTTCTTGCCCTTTCCAGGACAGTGGCTACTCTGGGTTAAATCTTCTGTCACCAGCAGACCCACTGTCTGGGTGGGCCGTGGGAAGCCCAGTGTTCTGCCATCTTGGGCAGAAGTAGCACCACATGAGGTCCCTGAAGGCCAGCTAGACTTCCCCTTTCTGTTCTTTGTTATCGAGGGGAAAGGGATCAGGAATGAAACATGGGCATGAAAGTGTTTTCATTCTAAAGGGGGAGCCTAGTGAAGATAGTGCTTAAAGGAATGAATAACTAATGGTGGAATTTCAGGCAAGAGTTGGGGGAAGATATAGCTGTTCTTTCCAATATGGGAACCTGGTTGTTTAGTTGGTCAGTTAATAAACATTGTTGCCTGAACACCTCCTGTGTGCAGAGCCCTTTGCAGACACCTGGGGGAAGGGGGCACCAAGGTCTCTGCCTTCTGAAAACTTGTGCCTGGAGCTGAGTTTCCTCTTGACACATAGAAGGTGTTAGTGCACATCTGCTGAAGGAATGAATGCATGAATCTCTGTCAAGATGAGTGAATGAATAGATGAACTCTTCCCAGGCAATCACTAACCATCATTAGAATTGGCACAGGAGATGGCAAACTGGATCTATTATCCCTGGCGGCTGGAGCCTTGGGGGGGAGGGGTGACAAGGTATTTGTGTTTTAGAGGAGAGATTGACTAGGGTAATGCCTAATCCAGACGGAAGAGTGGAAGGGAGGATTTCAGGAGCAAAGAACAATTCCCTACCCCACCCCTGGAATTAGCCCTCTGGGGCCAGATGACAACACGCAGGCTTTTCAGCTTTTCCTCAGTTCTCTTTGTTTTATGATTTAGCCTCCGCTGCTAGCCCAGCCCAGAGCTGGGCCTCAGAGGTTTCACATAACCACCTCCTTTGCAAGAGGGAAAACCGAGGCCCGGATCAGGTAAGGGTCACAGAACAAGTTAGTGGCAGAACTGGGACTGGAACACAGGTCTCTAGACCCCGAGACTGAGTGACAGCTTGTGGTCCCTAGAGGCTGGGGTAGAGTCAGCCTGGGAGTTCTTGGGGAGCAGGGCTGTCTGGGGGCATATGCTATTGGGGGCTTTGGCTTTTGCTCCTGCCTGGTGGCTTTGCAGACTGTCACCAGGAGGTGGGGAGATAAAGTGGAGGGTCGTTAGGGGCTCTGCCCCCTGTGCACCTCTGTCTCTCCTGTTTGGACCTCATGGGTGGGCTTCCTCAGCTCTAGGAATTGAGCCTTCCTTCTGGGCGCATTTGCTATTTTGTCCTCACAAACGTGGCCTGTTGGCTGTGAGGACCTGTGCCTCGCTCTCCCCCGAACTTGGGTATCAGCACCTCAGTTTACTGATGAGAAAACTGAGGCCCGGAGTGTGAGAGACTCTGCCACTCCTATGGCCAAGGGCAGCAGAGCTGGGATTTGAACCCAGCCTCCTCCCTCCCAGGTACAGCTCATCTGCGGAAAGGTGTGATGCAGCAGGTGCTTCCTGTTCTGGGGGTGACCCTTTTGTCTGTTTTCATCATCTTCCGCCCTGATGCCCGCCCCCCAGCCCCCTCACCAAAGCCGCCCTGCCTGCTCTCTGCCACCTTTCTGCCTGGCTCAGGATTCGAGCTGGTTGGCTCATCCATCTGTCCGTCCCACAAGCATCTGCTAGGGCCTAGCTGCAGGACACAGACTTAAATCCCACGACAATTTGGTGAGGCAGGTGCGGGGATGTTTGATAGGAGTCTCAGAAGGCCTCCCGATGGGGGCGAATGCCCAGGAGAGAATGGTGTGGGGAGGGAGGTTAGGCCCCGGCACGAGCTAAGGCTTGGGAGGCCCTTAGTCCCATGAGGTTTTCTGGGTGCCCCTAGGTGCCAGGCCGGGGCTGGGCAGAGCAGCTGCTGGCTCTCCTTCACAGAGCTCTGGGTCTCCTGAGGGAGGTGGCATTAACATGAGTCCCTCAGCAAACAGAAAGTCTGCCAGTGACCCAGCCCACCAGGCACTGGGCTGGCCTAGGGGGCAAGACTGTGCTGGTGGGTTCCTGGCTGCAGCCGTACGGTCACCTGGGCGGGGCATGGGTACAGGGTCCGGCCTGAGGGGCTTGAGTGGGCCCTCTCCTCTCCTTAGGCCTGCCTGCCTGCCTGCCTGCCCCGCTTCACACGCCAAGGCCCCACTTCCCCTTTCTGGGGCCACCAGGCCCTGTACAGCTCCGGGGCCTGCCAGGGCAGGGCCAGAGGAAGCCGGGCTGGGTTCCTGCCAGTATTGCTTGGGTGAGGAAGTGGGTATCCTGTCTGTGTCTGTGAAAGCTGGGGTGGGCTAGAGCTCCCCCAGGGGTGTGGTAGGGCTGGGGGTGCCGCCACATCAGCCAGTTCCGCTGGGGAAGGACTTCCTGAGCACCCCTGAGGGCCCAGTCCTGCAGTCATAATTCGAGGTCCCAGCGCCCTATCTCCAGCAGCTCTTCTAGCTGAGGAACCTGGACCCCGCCTGTCAGTATTTGGCAAGAAGACCCCAGTCCTGTCTTGCTGTGGGGAAGGGAGAAGACGGTGTGTATGGGGTAGTTCAGAGGGCTTCCTGGAGGAAGAGGCCCTCCTGGATCTTGCTGGCTTCGAGGAGGCTCCCTGGCATGGCTGCCTCGTCTTGCCCCAGGAAGGCAGAGGGAGGTACCTTGATGGAGTCCACTTTGCCCCCCACCCTCTGTCTGGGGCCTTGAAGGGGGAGGGCAGAAAGGGGTTGGCATTCTGAGATGTTATGGGCTCTGGGAATGTCAGCACTGGGAGGGTGACGGACAGGACCCTGAGGGGCCTGTATTCAAATCCCAGCTCTCTTTTACTAGCTTTGTGACCTCAGGCAAGTAACTGAATCTCTCTTTGCCTCAGCTCCCACATCCGTAAAACAGACACAGCCGTCTTACCTACAGGGCAGGGGTGCAGATTTAGAGAGACTACAGTGCTGGGTACACAATAAGAGGTCAGTAGGTTTTGTGATGGTCTCTCCTGCTCAGTCACGGGCCTTGCGGCTGCGGGGAGCTGAGTCCACCAGGATCGCTTGGGGGAAGAGCTTGATTCCGCTGGTATCAGTTTCTACCTAAGTATACCCCTCCGCTCCCTAATTCCTCCCGCAGGGGAGGAATCTCTGGAGGGTACTGGCCTCCTGCAGCCTTGGGCCCCCTGCTGCCCTGGTTAGTTTGGGACACGGTGACAGAGGTTATGAGCTGGGGTGGGGATTGGGAAGGGTTCCCCTCCCTGGCCGGCACCCCTCCAGAGGAGGCCTTAGCCAGGGCTGGCTGCGTCTGCAGGGGCCCACTCTCACCTTTGAGCTAACTTCTCCCGACTTGGACTCATCAAGGGGCCACGAGGGCTTTCTGGACACAGCAAACTGGGGCAGGAGGCCCAACGTGGACCTTGGGACTCTTGGTTGCAAGTGCCAGAAGCTCACCCTGGCTTCGGCTGGGAGGGGTATTGATTATCCCTTGGGAGTAAGTATCTGGGGGTTGCTTGAGCCTCAGACAGAGCTGGATCTGGGGGCCCCAGCGGGTATGTTCAGGGCTCTGTCTCTCACCAGTTCTCCGTGTGGGCTTCCTTCTCAGGTGGGCTGTCCACTGTGGTGGCTCAGGTGGCTGCCAGCGGCTCCAGGCTGCTGGCAAAGAGAACATCTTTTCCTCGTGGGCCAGCAAACATCCCAAAGAGTATTCTCACTGACATGGTTTTGGTCACATGTCCATCCTTAAACCAGTCACTGCGGCCTGGGAGAGACGGTGCTGATAAGCCAGACCCGGGTCATGTGGCCCCTGAACCAGGGCTGAGAGGGGGAGAGGACCATGTCCAGCAGAAGCGGGAAACACCCTCCCTCCTGGACCCTTGGGGTCCCCCTCCTCCGTGAGATGGGGCTGCTCCCCTACCAGAGGTATCGTGAGGTGTGAGTGACAGTGAGGGAGCCCTGGGAATCCAGCCTCTCCAGGTAAAAGGGCCTCGACGTCTCTGCTCTTTGCGTCTTTGGAGTTCACAAAGGACCCGTGGGGTGGGGGTGAGGGAGTGACAGGGAGGCAGGGCCTGGCTTGACCTAAGGTCGGACTTACAGCCAGAGCAGCGCCCAGCGCTGGAGAAGACTGCCCTGAGAGGGGATGAGCTCCCCATCACCGAGGCCTGCAAGTTGAGGTTGCGGCAACACTCGTTGGAGACGTGGCAAAGGAGTTCATCCAGGGCCTCACAGGGGCCCTCCCAGTTATCAGCTGAGTTGGCAACTGGCAGAGGAACTGGAGATTGGACAGAGGGGCCTTGAAACCTGCCCTGACACAGGGGGCCTCTGGGTCTCACTTTGTGGGGTGGTTCCTGGAGAGGAGCTGGCCTGTGGAGATGCCTGTTGGTGCTGGGTTGTCTGCAGGAGGGAGAAGTGCGGCCCTTCCTCCCAGCCCTGCCTTGTACTGCCGGCGCTGGACGGGGTCCCTGGGTGCCTAGTCTCCGTGCCCAGTACTGCCCCTTGTCTGCCTCTTCTCCCGCCTGCCGTTGCCCAGGAAGTGGCCTAATTAGATCCCCAAGACGAGTGTTTACCAGGCCTGAGTTCCCAAGACTCTCGGAATCTTTCAACTAATCCCTCTCTCTCCATGCCTGCCTCAGCCCGGCTTTGTGTGCCTGGAAGGGCAGGTTGGCATCTGGGGGTGAAAGGCTGCATGGTGTGTGTGTGTGTGTGTGTGTGTGTGTGTGTGCACACGTATGCACACTTGTGCATGTCCTGGCCACCCACAGCTCTGCTCCGGGGGCTTTGCCTGGGGGATGGAGCAGCTGCGGGGAGTTGCCTTGGCTCCTTGGAGTTTGGGGTTTCTCGGCCTGGCAGTCCCGGTGCACTGGTGTTTGCAGCAGGCCGGAGGGACAGGCAGTGTTGTGTATACTTTTGACAACTGGTTCAGTCACTGGGACCTGCTGCTTCTGGAAGGAGCTCCATGGGGAAGCCTTTCTCAGTTCAGTAAGACAGTGAGGCTGGGCCGAGGAGCCCTGGTTTGGAAGCTGGCAGACCCAGGTTTGAATCCCAGCCCTTCTACCAACCAGCTCCAGCTGTGTAATCTTAGGCAAGGCACTCTCCTTCTCTGGGTTCAATTCTGCATCTGTAAAATGGCTGTAACACCTTGGCCTTAGGTTATGAAGGCGAGAGTGGAGATGTATGTGCAGGCACCTGGCGTGACAGCATGACAGCCGTTTTACACGTGCCCTGGAGTGGGGGCTTCTCAGGGCAGGGACCTTACCTTGTTTCGTGACCCCTTTAGCACAGGGCTGGGCATATATGGTTAGTACTCAAGAAATGCCTCTTGTGGAACAAAGACTGGTGAGTATAGCTTTAGAGGTGGCAAACTAGTGGGCTGCACTATGCAAATTTTATAAATTTGTTTTAATTGAAGTACTGTTGATTTACAGTGCTGCGCAAATCTCTGCTGTGCAGCAAAGTGACTCAGTAACACATGTATTTATGTTCTTTTCCATTAGGTTTATCCCAGGAGGTTGGATATAGTTCCCTGTGCTATACGGTAGGACCTTGTTGTTTATCCCTTCTAAGTGTAATAGTTTGCATCTACCAACCCCAAACTCCCAGTCCATCCCTCTCCCTCCCCTCTCCCCTGGCTGAGTAGTATTCCATTGTATATAAGTACCACATCTTCTTTATCCATTCATCCGTCGATG
The DNA here is from genome assembly GCF_028021215.1 of Eschrichtius robustus. Lineage (NCBI taxonomy): Eukaryota > Metazoa > Chordata > Mammalia > Artiodactyla > Eschrichtiidae > Eschrichtius > Eschrichtius robustus. Next base: position 34,497,134 of record NC_090842.1, on the reverse strand, counting down.
GATATTCAGGTTTTCCCGCGTTTTGGCTATTGGCACGAAACAAATTTTAAAAATTAGCTGGCAACATTTGGAAATCAGTATTTCATGTAGAAATCAGATTAGTAGCTTTTGTCCAAACACTTTGCACACTTTGGCGGTCCTGGCCCAACCCCCTCAGGGTTGCCTGGGTTAAGCAGGTAGTTGCCGAGGCTTGTAGACACCTGCCTGGGCCCAGAAGGAGCAGAGGGGCCAGGACTCCTGGAAAACAGCCCCTTCCTCCACCCACAAATATGTGGTTTTTCCATTTTGTTCCTGGGATTTGAGGAATAGGAGCTCCCAGATGGAATAGTGCCGCAGGTGACTCCTGATCCAAGGTGGCCCCAGGTTACTCAAGGCAGTTGGCACTCACTGGGGGACTTCACTCAGACTCTGGGATTCTGGGTGCCCTGCTATTTTGCCTTTGGGGGCTCTGGACCAACTTTCCTTCGCAGCTTCCACCAGTGGCCATTTGCACCCTTTGTGACTGCCCTGAGCCTTCCCATGTCTTACCACCTCCCTGCCCCCTGCCCTGTCCTGGTTCCGATCTCTGATGCAGGCCTGGAGGATGTTGGGGGCCTGGACTCCTGGTCCAGGGCTGCTCCCTTGACACAAGGTTCCTGCTGGGAATATGGCAGCCACCCCAAGCCCCAGTCGCTGCATCTAGGGATTGCACATTTTTTTGGTAACTTTCTCTCCCTGGAGACTGGGAGCCCTAGCGGGAGAGGGAGCTAGCCTGACACACAGGAGATATAATGGGCCTGGTGTGCCATAGGCATGGTTAACAAGCTGTTTGGGAATAAACGAATGGGAAAATAAATGAAAGGTGCTGGGGAAAGAGGGAGCCCCTGTGGGCTAAGCATTGCAAGCCTGGGGTCCGCTCTCAACTTTGTCATAAAGGGTCCACTGTGTTCTTCTCTGAGGTTCAGTTTCCTTATCTATGAAGCGGAGCTTGCAAGGTTGTTAAATTCTTGCCAGTGGGCCCTTTCAGAAAAATTCAGTCTTATGTGGAAGCTTAACATAATATGAATGCAAGGGGTACGCTCTGAGTGAAGCTGGCGTTAGTGTCTGAGACACAAGACTCATTGAAAAGTTCCAGTAATCGAGTGAGTGAGGTCTTTGCACAAGAACCATTGGAACAGAAGAAAGCCTGCAAACAGACTTCACATGCATGGCCACCTGACTTAGGGCAAAGGTGCCTCCACTAAAACTCTTGAAGGAAGGATGGTGGCTCCACGAAAGGCTGGTGGGGAGATATCCATTCAGAAAAAAGATAGATATCCATTCAGAAAAATATCCATTTAGAAATGGATAAAGCTAGACATCCATTCAGAAAAAAGATAGATATCCATTCAGAAAAATATCCATTTAGAAATGGATAAAGCTAGACATCCATTCAGAAAAAAGATAGATATCCATTCAGAAAAATATCCATTTAGAAATGGATAAAGCTAGATATCCATTCAGAAAAAAGATAGATATCCATTCAGAAAAAAGAAGCTTGATCCCTGCCTCACACCATACACAAGAATTCCTTGAGATGTATCCGAGACCTACATGTGAAAGTAAACTATTCAAACTTCTAGAGCAGTGCTTTCCAGTAGAAGTTTCTGGATGATAGAAGGGCTCTATATTTGTGCGGCCCAATGTAATAAACAGTAGCTATGTGTGGCTGTTGAGCACTTGAAATGTGACTGGTGTGGCTGAGGGGCTGAAATTTTTTTTTTAACTTTAAAAATGTTTTAAATGTAATCATCAAGCTATTATTATACTCCAAAAAAATTAAGTGTAATTTATTAACTTAATCCCACCTTCAGTTCACATTTAGATTTCACCAGTCGTTTGAAAATTTTTTTTGTAGTTGCAGCTTTTTAAAATCAAAATCCAGATAAAGTCCATTATATTGCGTTGGGTTTGTAAGCCTTTTAAATTTATTTTATTCTGTAACATCCCCACTGTCTCTCATGGTACTGACTGGTTAATAACGGGTTATGTGTCCTGCAGGCCAGTAGTTTTCAAAGTGTGGACCAGCAGCTTCAGCATCTTCTGGGAACATGTGAGAAATGCACATTTCTTCTCAGGCCCCTTCCAGTCCTACTGAAACAGACGCTGGGAATGCAGCCCAGTGATCTGTGTTTTAACAAGCCCTCCGGGATCTCTCCTGGGTACCACTGTTGTTGACTAGCCCACGTCATAGATTTGGCTGGTTGCCACCTCCTGCCGCCATTTATCTTCTCCAAGTAGCCTTATAAATGGGACTGAACTTTTAATTTCGTTTGTGATCAATTTTTTAATTTTTTGATCAAAAAATTAAATTTTTGATAGTCATACGTGGCTAGTGGCTACTGTATCGGACCGCGCAGTTCTCGGAAACACAGGAGACTAGCTTTATGACCTTGGGGTGGGCCAAGCTTTAAAGACCTAAAAGTTAGGTTTGGTGAAGATTGATAAATCAGACCCGGGGCTATGAGGCCTGGCCTTGCTCTCGCCCGATGCCAGCCTTCCCAGTCCAGGTCAAATCTTGGTCTGCTTTGTGTCTCTGCAGAGCTGAGGACCCTGCGTGTCTGTTCCTTCGGGCCTGGATGCAAAGGCAGATGCGGGCGGTGCAGTGAGCAAGGCCTGGCAGCTGGAACAGTGCAGGCCTCGTGTGTCCATGGAGCTGCTGGCCGAGGGGACTTCTGCCCAGCTCCGCCTGCCAGGCTCGGAGAAACCAGAGGCCTAGGCGCACAGGGGTGGGTGTCGGCAGACAGATGCTCCCCAGGCTGCGGGGTTTCCTGCGTGGACTGCTGGGCGGCTGTGCCAAAGGTGGAGGATGCCGGCCAAGGGGCGCTACTTCCTCAACGAGGGCGAGGAAGACCCCAGCCACGACACGCTCTACGAGAAGTACCGCCTCACCAGCCAGCACGGGCCGCTGCTGCTCACGCTCCTGTTGGTGGCCATCACTGCCTGCGCCGTCCTCATCGTCATCGCCTTCAGCTACGGGGTGAGTGGGGGCTTCCCTGGGGTCCAGGTCTCAGCTCTGATGCTTTGTACTTGTGAGGCCTTGGGCAAGTCATTATCTTCTTTAAGCCTGAGTGTCTGCATCTGTAAAGTGCTATGGAGCATATTTAGGCTGGAGGAAGACACATTTTTTATTTTAATTTTTAAGTCTGGGGTGGTTTTAGATGTTACATTAATTTGGCCAAATAAATTACCCTCACTTTTCTCCACAATGGACTTTGATTTTACTGAAGGCCTGTGTGTCACTGCTCCCACTTCCAGTACCGTGGCAGACATCATGCATCAATCCCAGAACTCTTTCTCACGGAGCCGGCCAGGGTGGGGGGATGTGTGTGTCTCAGAATCCTTCTTATGACAGCGGGCACCACTAATATTATCTCTGACTTAGGCCTCGTCCTGCTATAGCCATGACCTATGCGTGGCTGTTGAGCACTTGAAATGTGGCTAGTATGACTGAGGAACTGAATTTTCAATTTTATCTTTAATTATTGGAAATTTAATTTTGAGTAGCCACATGTGGCTAGTGGTTGCTGTATGGGACAGTAAAGTTCTAGAAGAAAACATGAGAGACTACAGGCTGTTAACAGGGTGAAATGTGTAAGGTGGCCAGCACCCAGTAGGTGCTCTGCCGGTGCTGCCTGTATCTCTGTGCATATAAACCCGAGGACCTTTGTTTTGTCATTTGGCACATAGTTACTGAGCGCCCACTGGGTGCTGGCCCCAGATTAGTCTCTGTGCTCATGGAGCTTATGGGCCTCTGGGGGAAACCAGGTGCTGTCCACCTGTGAACGTCTTGCCTGTTACCTCTTCTCCCCACACTGTCGCACTTCTGTACCTTTCCTTCAGCTCGTCCCCTGTCTGGGATGCCTTTGGTCGTATTTCCTCATAAACATCCATTCATTCTTTAAGAGTTAGGAGCAGTGGCCTCTCCCCCAGGAGGCTTTCCACAGCTTTGCTCCTGTGCTCTTGTACCTGTGCCCTGCAGGTGTGCACAGAGCTGCTGGGGACCCCGGGGGACGCCTGAGGTTGGGGGGGGAGTGAGAACGTCACAGGACTGGGCCCCACAGGTGACTGGGGGAAGGTGGTGGTGAAGGCACCCCTAGCAGAGGCAACAGCACAAAGCCTGAGGTAAGAGAGAACTTGATGTTTAGGGGGAGGATGGACACCACCCACGTGGAGGAAGCAGCAAGTGACCTTGCTTAGGGCAGGCTGGACAGGCTAACCTGGCAGGCTTTCTGGAGGAGGTGGCACCCCGCTGGGGAAAGCTATGGCATTTCTGTGTATGTTCACCCCCCGCCTCCCCCCCCCACAGGACCCCTCCCGACACCAGGCTGTCCTGGGGACGGCGTTCTTCACGCTTGCCGTGTTTGTGGCTCTCTACGCGCTCGTGTATGTTGAGTGCCTCGTCCGCCGGTGGCTCAGGGCCTCGGCGCTGCTCGTCTGGGCCTGCCTTGTGACGCTGGGCTACGTGCTGGTGTTTGACTCATGGATGAAGGAGGCCTGTGACTGGGAGCAGGTAACAGGGGACCCTGGCGCCCCTGGGGGCTGGGTGCTGCCAGCCAGCTGTGCACTCGGTAGCTCCTGCCCTCTCTGGGCATCAGATCCCTTCTGGAGACTGGGCCCGCATTGGGTGTGCCAGCCACAGGCCCCTCCCTCTCTCCGGGCTGTGGTTCTGTGACTGAGAACGGGCCCTTGGGCTGATCTTGTTCTCTCAGCTCTGTGCTGATGAGATGGGGGTGAGGTGGGAGAAGAGTGTCCACTTGAATGTCTGGCTGTGGTGTTTCTGGAAATGACACGTCTCCAACTCAAAGAGGCAAAAAGGCACAAATTGGCTCACGTGCCGGGAAAGGCCCGGGGGTTGGTCTGGGGCTTCAGCAGGATGGCCAGATCCCGAGTTCTCCCGGCTCTGCTTTCCTCTGTGCTGTTTCATTCCCTGTCAGGCCACCCCCAGCTCGGGACAGAGGTGCCCGCGGCACCTCCGGGCTGCCCGTCCACCAGCCTACCCAGGCCAGCTGAAGGAGGCAGCCCTTTCTCAGCCAGCTTGAGCTGCACTGGCTGGCCTGGGGCCTGGGCCCAGCCCTGGACGGGCATTGTCACCGGGGGCGGGGGGGGGGCCCTCTGACCATTGGGGCTGGGTCCTGTGACTGGGGTGGGGTGAGGCTCAGGCAAGCCATGCGGGTGGGAAGCTCGGGGGAGGGTGCCGTTCCCAGCAGGGGCCAGCTCGGAGAGTGGGCGGGGCCGGTGGGCTGGGCTGCTGGGGGTGGCAGGTGAGGGGGCCCTGCCCGGCCTTCCAGTAGTTACCCTTCCTGCGGAGGGAGAGCTGTGGGCAGTGGACACCAGGCGAGAGCTCCCTGGGTCATGAGGGCGGCGGAGGCTCAGCCTCGGCCCCAGACGGTAAATCAGCTCGTAGGAAATGATGCTGGCCGGGCATCACTTTCTCGTTCTACCCTGTGTCCGTCGCTGCCTCTCGCCACACAGGGTGGGAGAAGGGGCCGACCTGAGGGCCGAGGGCGCCGGGGGCGTAGCCTCAGAGTTCAGGCTTCTAGGGCCATCCCCACGGGCCGGGGCTGCGGAGTGACCCCAGCTGAGCCCTGGGCGGGGGCGGCGTGATGGCCGCGCTCATGACGCCGCTGTGTGCAGGTGCCCTTCTTCCTGTTCGTGGTCTTCGTGGTGTACACGCTGCTGCCCTTCAGCACGCGGGGTGCCGTCGTGGCCGGGGTCGTCTCCAGCACCTCCCACCTCCTGGTGCTCGGCGCGCTGATGGGGGTCTTCACCACGCCCAGCGTCCGGGTAGGGCTGCAGGTGAGGGGCATGTGGGTCTGGGCGCGGGGCCGCCTAAGGCCTTGGGTGGGGCTTTGGTTTGGGCCGAGGGAGGCCAAGGCTGGAGCGGGTGAGTTGGAGGCCTTGGAGACAGAGGTGTTTGCTAACAGGTGGCCTCGAGGCCGGGCTTCGTCCAAATCGGCAGGTGCCCTGCCCTGCAGCCTTTTCTTTGCTGGCCTGGGCTACCCCAGAGGCTCAGCCCCTCCCTCGAGCCCTGACCCTCGGGCCTCCTTCCTGGGTCCGGCGCACTGCTGCTGGGTGAGGCCCTGTTCCCGAGGTTTCACTCGTTCAGCCCAGAGCCCCATCTGGACAGGGTTGGACACCCCGTCTGGTGACCTTTGTGTTGAGTGATTGTGAACAGTTAGTGCTGATGCACAGATGTGTTTTCCTCCTGACTGGGCCTGGTGTCCGGTCTGGGAGGTGGGGGCCAGAGCTCTGGGCAGCCAGCCTGGCTCTGTGCCTTCCGTGGCTGTCCTTGGTGCTCCCTCTGGGCTCTGGGCTCTGTGAGGGGATGTGCTCCTGCCTCCCTGGAAGTGGCTGGCTGCTCTGGTCTCTGGGGCCTGAGCCCTTCTGCACCAGGGAATGTCTGGCGGATGCTGAGACAGGCCTGAGTCCTGGTCCTGTGGTCACAGTGACCTACTAGGAGACCAGTGAGTCTAGGAGACCAGTGAGTCTGGACCTCAGTTTCCCTGCCTGCCCACCCCAGAGAGGCTGCAGCCCGAGTGGGTTGGGAGGCCAGGGATCGGGGAGGGGGTGCCGTCACCAGCCCACCAAGGGGGCCGGTGTCCTGGGGCACGGGCCAGGCCCGATACTGAGCCCGCCATGGCCCGCCCGCAGCTGCTGGCCAATGCTGTGGTCTTCCTGTGCGGGAACCTCACGGGCGCCTTCCACAAGCACCAGATGCAGGATGCCTCCCGAGACCTCTTCACCTACACTGTGAAGTGCATCCAGATCCGTCGTAAGCTGCGCATCGAGAAGCGCCAGCAGGTGGGGACCCGCCTCCCCCTGGAGCCACAGCCTGACCCTGCCCGGCCCCCCGGCTGTCCCCCAGGCCCCACGCCCTGCATCCTCTCTCTGAGGATGTGCTCACTGAACAACACAGCGAGGCACCTGGGGCACCTGGCCAGACACCTGTGCCGGCGTCATCCCGGGGGCTGCTGGGGACACGGGAGGGTGTGTGCCTGCCGGGTTGGTAGCAGGGTGTAGGCCAGCAGCGATGGGGCACGTGGTGGGCAGAGGGGCAGGAGGGCAGAGAGGATGGAGACCCGGGGCCTGACGCTGCCCTCCCTGTGCCCCACGTGCCAGGAGAACCTGCTGCTGTCCGTGCTGCCGGCCCACATCTCCATGGGCATGAAGCTGGCCATCATCGAGCGGCTCAAGGAGCGTGGGGACCGCCACTACCTGCCTGACAACAACTTCCACAGCCTCTACGTCAAGCGGCACCAGAACGTCAGGTGGGCGGCTGGCCGGGCCCGTATGCACAGTGTCTCCCAGGGCGGCCCCAGCAGGTGGCCCGCTGCCCTCCTACCTTGAGGCCCAGGTCCCAGCCCGCACGGGGACTGGGGAGAGGTAAATCCAGGCCCCTCCCTGGGCCTCAGTCTCCCACTTGTTTCCCCAGGGGGTGGGGGCAGATTTGATTAGTATTGGGGGAGATCCACTGCCCCCTAAAATTGTCCAACTCTGTGCACGAACGTGACTGTTGGGAAGAAAGGGGTCTTTTCAGATGATTCTCAAAGGGGCACAGGCCCCCCAAAAGGAGATGAAGCCCCACCCAGGTGACTGCCAGGGGACCCCCAGTCCCGACACCTGTCTTTGACTGATTTGAAGGGGCTGCAGAATCTTACTCAGCGGCGCTGACCTGAGTGAAGCGTAGATGTGGGCGCTGTGAGCTCCACCCTGGGCTTCTGCCTGCAGGCTCAGCATTACCCCCGAGACTGGCCTGCTGCCTCTGGGTTGTGGATGGTCCAGAACTGTAGACTCAGGAGCGGGGAGATCTGGTGCAAAATGCAGCTCTGGCTTCCCAGCAAGTCTTAACCTCCCTGGGCCTCAGTTTGCTCGTCTGTAGAATGGGGTTCCTACAAGGGCAGTGTGAGGACTAGATGTGTGAAAGCGCTGGGTGTGGAGCTCAGCTGGAGGGAGCGTGCAGTCACATCTTACCAGGGCTTTAGCTCTGAAGTCTGCGCAGAGGTGAAATCCAGGTATAGGGAAGGGGAGAAGTTCCCAGGTGCCTGAGAATCCACCTGTAAGGGCTCCATTCAGTCATCTGTGGTGAGGCTCTGAAGGGGTTGGGGGTTCCAGAGGGCCCCTGCAAACTGGGGCTTGCTACATTTTGCTTTGATGTGAAGCCTCTGGAATTTTAATTCATCCTTATGGTGGGGGGTTTCTCTCCCACCCCTGGCGGCAGAGGGCTCGCAGGGGTGATTGGGTGCGGGGCTGACAGATGCTCAGGGGCTCTTGGCCCTGACCCTCCTGCTGGCCCCACCCCACCCCCAGCATCCTCTATGCTGACATCGTGGGCTTCACGCAGCTGGCCAGCGACTGCTCCCCAAAAGAGCTGGTGGTGGTGCTGAACGAGCTCTTCGGAAAGTTCGACCAGATTGCCAAGGTGAGCCCACTGGCCTGTGCTGCCTCCCCTCTGCTGATGGTAAAGTCAGGAGCCCTTGCCACCGCATCCACGGGGCGGCCTGTGTCCAGCACTGTGCTGAGATGGGTGTGGGGAGGCCTGGGCTGAATTTTAGCATTCAGTCAGCAAAGCTTTCAAGTGCCCCATGGTCAGAGTGGAGGTTGAGCCAGGATCCTGTCGCCCAGAGTGTGAGGCCTCTGGGGAGACTGTCAGTGCACACTGGGGAATGCACTGGGCTTCACGAGCTTAGAGGGGAACTCCAGAAGGCTGCCTGGAGGAGGAGACGGCTCCATCCTCACTACGCAAGGTCAGCAGCCTCAGCCTCAGCTCCACCTGGGAGCATGGGAGGACTGTGGAATGCCAGGCCTCACCCAGAATCTGCCTTTTGACAAGATCCCAGGGTGAATGGTCTGCACATTAAAGTTTGAGAAACCTAAAAAGAAACTGAAGAGGAAAGGGAACAGTGTTATGGGCAGAGGGAACAGCATATGCAAAAACCTAGAGAAGCAAGAAAGCTCTGTGTGCCCATGCAATGAAAGTGGCTCAGTGTGAGTGGGACAGAGTGTGTTGGTGGGGAACATGGTCACAGGGTCAGACATTCAAGGACTTGAGGACTGAGGTGAGGAGCGGGATTTGACCTAAGGACCCTGGGGAGCATAGCAGGTGCCAAGCAGGGAGGGCATTGGGCAAGGAGAGCCTCCAGGGTTCAGCCAAGGCGGGAGGGGTCTGGAGACCAAAGAAGGCTGAGCTGAGATCTCACTGTTTTGTCTCCACAAGCAACACCCAGCTCCACGGGTGTGTGTAGGGGGCTGGGGAGGAGCCTCAGTTATTCATTAATTTACCACCTGGTCTGGAGACCTGCTGAGTAGCAGCCCTGGGCTGCCCTCAGGTTGCTCCCAGGCTACGTGCTATGTGGTTGGAAGAGGGGTACAGGGGGCAGGACTGAGGGGTGCTTATTTAGCCCAGCCTCCGGTGGTCAGGAAGGCTTCCTGGAAGTGGTAGCCACTGAGTAGAGACCCAAGTGTAAGATTTAGGGCAGTGGCTCTCCGTCCTGGCTGCGTGTTTGAATCACATGAAAAGCTTAAGTAGAACCCTAGTACTCATGCCCGCACCCATGAGAGTTTTTCAGAGCCTCCCGGGTGACTCCATGTGCAGAGAATCGATGGTTTAGAACTTGATGGGAACAAGTTCTGGCCTCGCACTAGGAAGAGCTGCTCAATCTTGGGAGGGACTGCCTCGCCAGGAGCAAGCTCCACCTCAGGAGATGAGCTTCCCGTCATAGGAGGTAACCAAACTACAGTTGGACACCACTGGCCAGGGGTGCTCTGGAGAACTGTCCCCCCTGGGTACTGTGGACTGAGTGACTCTGAGGGTCTGTTTAGCCGGGAGCCTTCCTTTAGGAGCTTCCTTCCTTCATGATTTCTCTGGTGGAGGTTCCCAGAGGTTGGGCCTTATGTGGGCCCAGGCTCCATCCTCACTACACAAGGCCACAGCTGGCTCTTCCCCTGCCCCAAAGCCAAGGACCTGCCCTTGCCCTTTTGGACACAGCCCGCTCTCCGTGGCAGGCCCAGGAGGCAGCCTCATTTTATAGATGAGAAGAGGGAGGCTATGGCAGGTGCCAGTCTTCAGGCCAGAGTGTCCAGTCCCTGGGCAGACACAGCAGGCAGAGCTGATCCCAGCCTTTTCTCCTATCAGCAATCAGATTCCAGAACTGCAACCTCCTGGCGAGAGCCAGGACCTGCTCTCAGGGGTGTCCGCATTGCGTCTGGGCTCAGGCACCTTCTGTCCCAACACACTCACACAACTCCTCCAGTCTGTAAGTGCCAGGGGCACGGGGAGGAGCAGCCTGGGGAATGTGGCCTCCTGTAAATCCCTGACAGCGGGGCTGGATCCAGACTGTTATCCTGCGCCTGGCCCTGGAGGAGATAAGGGCAGTGGTGCCCTGAGCCTGTGCCTGGGTGTCCCAGCCCTCGCCAAGCTTCTGCTGCTTTCTAGGAAAGCGCTGTCCTCACCCACCTCCGTTAGGCCATTCAGAACTCGGCATGTGCCAGACGGAGCCCATCGGGAAGCAGCTGGCACACACTCAGATGGGTCATTGGAGGAGGGCTTAGGAAGGGGACTGCTCACAAAGGCCTGGCAGGTAGGGGACGTCGAGGGAGGGATGGTGCCTGGCCTGGTCATTGGCGCTGGCTGGTCACCCACAGGCCTGGTGGGCATGCCAGGGAGTGGGCACTGGATCTGGAGACAGAGGGTACCCTGGTTCTAGGAGCCAGCCCTCTGGGAAAAGGCAGGAGGGTGCTGGGGCAAGGCTTCACTGGCGCCCAGTAGGCAGCTTCTCCTTCCTGTTCCCTAAAACCCCACCCTCAAGGCCTTGATGTGTATGGCCACCTTTGCTAAAGGCTTATGGAGGGTCAAGTAGCTGCAGCACCACTTCAGATGGAACCTCAGACATCCTACCTGGGCCTCCCCTGCCCCTCCAGGGGCATTTTTTTACGTGACCCCACCCTCTCTCCCCACTCCCATCTTTCGTCTCTGTTCTTCCCCCACTCCCCAAACCTTGTATCCCTAGCAGCAGAGTCATCTCTTGGGTTACCTTGACACCTGCTGACCCCGGAGCTTATGGCACCTGCTACCTCTCTGTCCTCATCCCCCCTACTCTCTCCACTCCACCCACACTGACTGCTGTGCTATGTCTCAAACACCCTTCTGGCCTCAGGGCCTTTGCACATGCTGCTTCCTTCTGCCCGGATGCTCTTCCTCCAGATCCTGGCATGGCTTGCTCCCTCAGTTCCTTTAGGACTTTGCTCGAATGTTACCTTCACTGGGAGGGCTTTTCTGGCCTCCTGGGAACTTCCTCTTCCTTCTCATTCCTCATTTTTCTCCATAGCACTTATCATGGGTGTCTACAGATTTTATTTATGTAGCTTAGTGTCCAGCTCTGCCACTGGCTGCAGGGATTGTTTTCTGTTTTGCTCACTGCTGTGTCCCAGTTCTGGGGCAGGGCACTCCGTAGATGCTCAAACATTGCATGGATGAATGAAACAAAGGTAGCGCCTCCCTAGAGGTCCTCAGGTGGCCGCCCTTGGTAACACTTGCTTTTATCCCTGACACCTGCTTGGGGTTCGTCCTGCAGACCCCCCCGTGTTCCCCGTCCTTTTGCCGGGCCCAGAGGCAGCTGCTGGTGGCTGGTGCCCCAGGAGAAAGCCCCTGGCCAGAAGAGAGTCTGGCTGACTCTGGAGGGTGTGGGGAGGTGGCCAGCATGCCTGCTCCCTGGCCCCTGGGCCATCTGCTGACCAGGCCTCCCCTTGCCCTGCAGGCCAACGAATGCATGCGGATCAAGATCCTGGGCGACTGCTACTACTGCGTGTCAGGCTTGCCCGTGTCCCTGCCCAGCCACGCCCGCAACTGTGTGAAGATGGGGCTGGACATGTGTGAGGCCATTAAGTAGGTACCATGCACAAGCCTGGGGCACTGGGGCCTGTTCCCACGGCGGGCCCCTCCTGCTCCCCAAGGCATGCTGGGGAATGCATTGTCCCCGCTTTGCATATGAGGAAACTGAGGCTCCAGGGGCACAGGAGGCTTACCTGGACCACTCAGCAGTGTGTTTGCATCCCTCCCTCTGGGCCCACTGGGACTCCGAGTTCCAGAGAGTGTCAGAAGCTCAGAGCTGAGGGCCATGAGGACGGGCAGCTGGGCTCCGTTTCTCCGGAGGCTGAGCCTTCACAGCAGCAGGGGAGCTGGCAGACGCAGGCTTGGACTCCAGGCCTCCGTCTGCTTCCTGTTCCCCCTGTGAAGACCCTGGAGTTGGGGGACTAGCTCTCAGAGCTGCAGGGAGACCCCCAGCCTCCTGCGGCTCCTTGCCACCAACATCCCAGCTCCCCACAAGGCTCTCTGGAGCCCCGAGCAGCCGTGGCGTGTGGCGGTCAAGCGGGTGGCGGAGGGCCAGGCGGGCTTGGCCCAGCGGCCCAGTGTCCGGGGCAGAGCAGGGCGCGGCTGGGCTGCCGGGCAGCGCACAGCTTCCGCGCAAACCCAGCTCCAGCTTCTCCTCCTCCTGAAATCTCACCAGAAAAAAACCCGGCCAGGGAGTCGGTCCAGGTCACAGGCTGGCTCTGCGTCACCGCCTGTGTGACCTCGGGCTGGTGCCACAGCCCTGGGGCTTACTTCCCTCCCTGGAGCATGTGGAGGTGGTGCGGGGCCCTCTGCTCCCCCGGCTTTGACCCCGGCAGGCTCGGTCCACCCCTAGCCCGTTGGCGGACACATGGCACCGGCTGCTCCCCAGGCCCTCACGCACTTATCAAAGGGAGCCGGAGGCCTGCTCATGTTGGGGGTGCCTTGTGCCCCAGGGAACTCTAAGTTGGGGCTCCTTGTACTACGTGGTGCTAGCAACTCCCAGTGCTCCCAGATCCCAGAGATGGGGGTATATAAGGCCCACCAGGGCTGGCCCCATGTTCCTTGTTTCTGCTGGGTTTGGGACAGTGTCTGGATCCCTCTGCAGACTCCAGCTGGGGCTGCCAGGCAGGGGTAACACCCAGTGATAGTATGTTAGGGCTTCCAGCGTGAGCCACAGTGACCAGTGATGGTTGGAATTCCTCCTCCTTTTAACAGCCTTTGAGCTTGGGGCGGCCACATCCATTTGCACACTCCTGGAGATGGGGGGCTCATCCCCTTTCGAGGAGGCAGCCCCCTCAGGCCGAGAACGTTCTCTCCTGTGAGCTGGGCCTACCCTGTTCCCATACGCTCCCCGCACCCTTGCTCTGCCCCCACCCCGTGCCACACCCCCTACCAGGGACCTTGAGCCTGTCCTAGGGTTCAGGGCCCCCCAGCAGCCCTGGCTGGGGTGGGCTGACGGGCCTCTGCCCCAGGCAGGTGCGGGAGGCCACAGGCGTGGACATCAGCATGCGTGTGGGCATACACTCGGGGAACGTGCTGTGCGGTGTCATCGGGCTGCGCAAGTGGCAGTATGATGTGTGGTCCCATGACGTGTCCCTGGCCAACAGGATGGAGGCAGCTGGAGTCCCTGGGTGAGGCTCAGCTGGATGGCAGTGGGGTCAGAGGTCCGGGGCTGACTCTGGGCTGCGGTGGTGGGGTGTCAGCATGGGGGTCAGAGAGGGGATCAGTGACCTGAAGGTGGGGGGAGCCTGCCCGGGCTCCGGCCTGCTCAGCCCTGCCTGCTGTGCACCCCCGGGTGGGTGTCTGCCCTCGCTGGGCCCTGCTGCTGTCTGACGCTCGTCTCCCCCAGCCGGGTGCACATCACAGAGGCGACGCTGAACCACCTGGACAAGGCATATGAGGTGGAGGACGGGCACGGGCAGCAGCGGGACCCCTACCTGAAGGAGATGAACATCCGCACCTACCTGGTCATCGACCCCCGGGTACGAGGCTCAGCCGTGGCAGGCTGGGGGGCGGCGCTGGGGCTGTGCTGGGGAGCAGGGTCCACACCCAGGGCACGGCCCCCATGGAGGGAGAGGTGGGGCCTGCCCGGGGTAGGAGGCAGTGCCCCGTTACTAGGTATGTTCTAGGCCCCAAGGGACAACTTCTCTGGGCCTCAGTGTTCTATGAAAGGGGGATAACAACAGCGCCTACCTCAAGAGGAGAAAAAGCTAATCGAGTGAAGCCCTCACCGTCAACTGGGTGTGTCATAAACGTTCTAGAAGTAATAGTCACTGTTAGTTTATTTTCCATGAGGTTGTCACTAATCGTCCAGATTTTCAAAAGACACGTTTTAAAAACACGCTTTGGATGGGAGTCGGGGAAGCAAGGGATGGCCAGGGGGCCGCTAGGCAGGAGCCCCCGTGTGTCCTGGGCTCTGACCTGCCGCGTGCGCCCGCCCGGCCGGTGCCTCTAGGTCCTCGGTTGGCCCCGCTTCCTTCAGGACCCCGTGGTGGGGAAGGCTGTGAGCCTGCTTCTGGGCCGTGGGCCCCGGTCCTGCCCGCAGCCTGCCTGCGCCGGCAGGGGCCTTTCGTTCCCGCCCGTGGGAGGCCAGCTCGTCTGGGCCCTCGGTGAATCATCCTTGGGGCTTGCTCAAGAATGTCGGCAGTGGCTGGCTCTTTCCAGCTCCCTCTCACTCTGGCCTTTGCCGTCCTCGGGGCTGGCCCGCCTGCCAGTCTCTGGGGCCGCCGCGGGCCAGCCTGTGAGCCTTCCCCGACGCCCTTGGGCTTCCTCCGGCCGACGTTCCCACTGCGCCCTAGGTGGGTCAGCCATGCTGAACAAGCATCGGGGGAACGCCGCCTGGTACCTTGGGGCTGCTCCCGGCCCGCTATCGTGGAAACCGCCCAGCCCCTCACCCTGTCCCTGCAGCTCTGGGCCCCGCCCACTCCTCTGACCACCGCCCCCCCCCCCGCCCCCCCGCTTCCTTCCTCCCCAGCCCCGTGCCAGCCTCCTGTCCCTCCACTGCCAGGCTCTTTCCACTGCAGAGCCCTTGTCGCTGCTGCCCCCTCCGCCCAGAGCCCTCTTCCCTCTGTCCCAAATGCTCCTGTTTATCCTTTTTACTGTTTATTGACAGTGTGAGCTCCATGTGGGCAGGCTCGGGGTGGGGGTCCCTCTTCTCCAGGCTTGAACCCCTGGTCCTAGGACAATGCCTGGTACAGAGCAGGGCCCCAGATAGCTTGTGAACGAATGAAGCAGAGCCCTTGACCCCGAGGTGGCGGCAGGCGTAGTCCGGTAGCCCACCCCGCGGGGCCGCCGGATCAGCAGGTATGACCGCGGGCGCCCGGTCAGACTCGCGTTCCAGATGAACGAGGGAGAAGGTTTTAGTACGAGTGTCTCATGCAGGGTTTACTGGGCACCCTGTCTTTTATCTGGCAACACTACCTTCCCCCATCTTTGTTTAATTTTATTCATTCACATAGTTGAAAATTCAAAAAGCGTGAAGGGTGTGCTATAGAAAGTGTTCCATGCATCCCTGTTCGCCGCCGGCACGTCCCCCGTGCCGGGGACCCGTGTGGTGAGAGGTGTCTGTGCGCGTCTAAGTAGAGGGAAGGACTCCTCTGGCCTCTTGGCTGAGCTGGCGGTAGCGCCTCCACCAATGTGAACTTTGCCTCACCAGCGACGTAACTTGGAGACCTTGCCTTCTGTGCACAGAGACCACCCTCGTCTCTTCTCATGACCGTGCTGCACGCACCGCACGGAGGCGTGGTGGGGAGGTCCTTTCCCAGCTCTGGCTTCTGTAGGCTTACGTGTGTGTGAGGTGCCCCAAGGGATGAGTGTCCAGAGGTGGCTGGTAGGGGGCCCGTGGCCGGTGCAGGTTGCAGGTGCCCTCCCTGGGCCCTGCTTCTGAACAGATGTGTTTTTGCTCAGAACTGATGGATCTTCAGGACCCATTTAATTTTTAGGGACAGTGTCTGGCTTCCATGCCCTAAGAGAGAAGTGGCAGTGACCTTGAACTTGAAGAGCTGGCTGCCGTGTAGGCAGAGTTGCTGACGGTGGAGGGGGAGGCAGAGAAACGTGACCTCCCCAGACCCCCAGGGCAGGTCACTCACCACAGGGCACAGCTCACTCTCAGGACCCTGGGACTCTTCACAAGGGCTGAATTCCATGCCATTCCCTCTGGCCTGGCAGACAGACATGGCTCAGGGTTTAAGAATGTTTCTGTCCTAGGAGGAGGCAAGAAGTTTCCAGGAAAGTTGCTGCCTCTGGCTTAACGAGTGTTTGTGGCAGTAGGTGTTGGCCCATGTGGGTGTTTGTGGGAACCGCCGGAGACTGGGACTCCTGGAGGGCAGGAATGTGAGGGGATGAGGGGGACTCAACCGGCCTCGAGATGGCCCGAGCTTGTCCCTGGTGGCCTTGGGGGTCTTCCTCTTCTCTCCCCCTTTTCCAGTCCTGTCCGGCCTCGCCAGCTGAGGATGGTCCCAGGCGGGTTGTTGTTCTTGGCGGGGGGTTGGGGGAGAAGGAGGCAGGGCTGGGCCCCTCCTTCAGGGCCTGGCTAAGCCACCATGTCCCTGGCATGGCCGTGGCAGGCTTGTGGCAGATAGTGGACCCATGCTGTGGTTTGGGGGCTGTACAAGTGGAACTCCCTGGAGTGCTGCTCTGTGGGGAGCAGCCCTGGGTTGGCCAGCACTCCCCTTCTTCCTGGCTGCTCCCACACGAGGGACATGTGCTGCCACATGTGGGTGGGCAGGGCAGGATGCTTGTGGCTTCTTCCCTGGGTGCATCTCCCTGGGGTGCGTCCACCGGGAGGGGCCGATGGGCTTTCAGACCCAAGGAGCTTCAGGGGCCAAGTGGGGCCTTCGGGCTTGGGGCCTGACCCCACCTCTTGCCCTGGGGAGGCAGAGAAGGGCCTGAGGGGCTGTGCACAGTTGTGCCTGGGGCAGGGACAGGGCCCCGAGCTGGGGCCTCCCGGGAGCCCAGCCAGGGAGAGCACTGGGCTTCCGCCAGTCCCCGAGGGGCTGCAGACCCAGCAGCTGTTTTGCCATTTTCCCTTTTCGCCAGATGGGCCAACGTTCTGGGCAGCATTGCGTTTCTGGTGGGGCGGGATGGGGGCGGGCCGTTCTCGTGCTGAGAGGGGAGGGACCGTGTCTGTGTCTGCCCGCAGAGCCAGCAGCCGCCCCCGCCCAGCCTACACCTCACCAAGTCCAAGGGGGACGCGACCCTGAAGATGCGGGCCTCCGTGCGCATGACCCGCTACCTCGAGTCCTGGGGGGCGGCGCGGCCCTTCGCACACCTCAACCAACGCGAGAGCGTGAGCAGCAACGAGACCCCTGTGCCCCACGGGCGGAGGCCCAAGGTAGGACCTCTCCTCCCAGAGAGCTGGGAGCAGGGGCCGCGGGGAGGGGCAGGAGAGCACATGCTAAGGGTGTCCTTCCACTAAGGGTGTCCTTCCGTCCGAGCCTCACTTTCCGCATCTGCAGCATGGTTCCGGGCTCTGCCCTCCCTCCCTCCCTCCCTCCTGGGGCCCTTGGGGAAGTGAAGGCATTTGGAGAATGCTCCAGGGCGGCGGGGGATGTCCCTGGCCTCCTGGTTCCCCAGACCAAGTTCAGTTTCAGTTCTGGGTGCCTGCAGCTTGGCCAGTCCTTGCATCTGAGAGTGCCGGAGATGAAAGACCCGGTCCAGTGAGGCGCATCAGGGCCCTGGGTCCTGGAGAATAACCATCTCCCTCTCCCTTCCCTTCCAGGCCATTCCGCTGCGGCGCCACCGGACCCCTGACAGGTTTGTGCCCTGTCCCCTGCCTCCCTGGCCAAGTCCTGCCCCGGTCACCTCCTCCAGGCAGGCTGCCCTGACCAGCCTCTGTCCAGGAGGGCAGCTCCACAAGGCCCAGCCCTGACTATGGGTTTCGCCATGGCTTGGGTCAGAGTGTTTTTAGGAACCAGAACTTCACAATGATCGAGTGGCTGTTGTATACCCACCCTGTAGTGGGGTCAGTGGGGTTGGTGTGATGGAACCCTGGGGTTTAGTGGAAGAGACCTTGGACCGGGGCCTGGGGGGTCTGCCCTTTGCTTCTTGCTGGGCTGCTGGTGGCTGGGTGATGCTGTGTGATGCCGGGCCTTCGCTTGTCCTCTCTGGGCCTCAGTGGGACCCGCCTTTCCCTCCTCCATCCTGCACGAGGCCCTGGGACCTCCTGCAGGCCCCTGGGAACCCCACTTGGGTGAGTCATCTCGTCCACACCCCTGCCTCTGGGCAAGTAGATGTAGGTTCCTGGGCTGATGCCGTTGTGGGTGTCTGATTCCAGAAGTGCGTCCCCCAAGGGGCGGTCAGAGGATGACTCATACGATGATGAGATGCTGTCAGCCATCGAGGGCCTCAGCTCCACGAGGTGAGGCTCCGAGACCCGTGCTCGCCTTGTGCCTCATGCCCAGTGGCTGCGTCCGTGGTGCTGCCTCCTGAGGGTGGCCCCCCACGCCTTCCCCTCAACTCCTCCAGGCCCCACCTCTCACTGCCTGTGTCTCCACCCCACAGACCCTGCTGCTCCAAGTCTGATGACTTCTCCACCTTTGGGTCCATCTTCCTGGAGAAGGGCTTCGAGCGAGAGGTGAGGACCTCTGAGCAGCCCCAGGAGCAGGGGCTCCAAGGCCTGGGGTGGGGGGCGGGTGCTGGCCACAGGGCAGCCAACACCCCCAGAAGGTCTGCTCAGGGAGGGCGCTGGGGAGTCGCTCCAGCTGCCACTGGGGTGGGGACGGGGCTCAGTGCGGCCTGTTTGGGTTCTCTTCTTACTGGCCTCGCCCCTGCACCTGACGCCCCCGTTAGTGGTTCCCCCACTTGGGTTTGGGAGACTTTGCTCCCTTCAAATGCCAAACCTCAGCCAGTGCTGATAGGGGCCAGCACGCACCTTTGGCTCTGCACTTTTTAGAAGAAAGCCCCAAACTCAGTATCAGTTTGACGGGGCCTGACCGGTTCCCCCTTCTGGCTGCTGTAACACCATGCTTGTGTCCCACTAGTGACCATTCACTTATTTATCGAGGGCCTACTGGTTCTGGCCAACATCCAAGGCACGCGTGTGTCATTCTGCCCTCACCTGCTGGCCAAGGTGGGCGACGGTACCCATTTCATGGACCCCAAGGTTTGGGGCGTCTTGGCCTCAGGTGCGGCCTGAGGGAGTGGCCCAGCCCACGGCCCTCTGGTGCTGGGACCGCTCTGCCGCTTCAGCCTCCAGGACTGGGGGGGCTCCCTGAGTGTGTGGGGAGCTTGGGGTCTGGAGGCAGGTGTGGTCACCAGGAGAGCCGCCTGGCGGGCCCCCTGCTGGCTGTGAGACCTGGACAGGCTGCCGGGCTCCCTGAGCCTCGGTTTGCTCGTCTGCGGCAGGAGCCCTGTGGGCTGAGATCTTGAGATGGTGCCGGGTGCGGAGGGGCTGGCGGCACAGGCCCCCCGCCCGATGGCTTGGGGCTCAGACCTGGCCGTGCTCCTCGGTTTGGGGTGAGAACAGACCCGCCACTAGCCCCAGTCGCAGCAGCCCCAGAGCTCCCATTTGGTTCTCGCCCACGGACTTGGGCTACGGGCTTTACAGGGACCTTGGAAATGAAGTTGGAGACCTGGGCGGGGTGGGGGAGGGGAAGGTATCGCCTCTAAATATAAAAGAGAGACTGCAGAATGGAAACAGATGAAAATTGTTTGCTCATGATGATGTGACAGTCAAGGAGGGGAGAAAGTCAAGGAGGGGGTGTAAGGTTTTTCTTAGAGATGATTAACTCGAGCCAGGGTGGAGCCCAGGAAGGGGTCAGAGCAAGTAGCCTGCCCTGCAGGCGGGGCCTCGGCTGCCCGGCCACCCCTCACAGTCTCTGTCGCCCACAGTACCGCCTGGCACCCATCCCGCGGGCCCGCTACTACTTTGCTTGTGCCAGCCTTGTCTTCATCTGCATCCTGCTCGTCCATGCCCTGCTGATGCCCAGGTCAGTCGGGGGGTGGGCCGGATGGTCAGGCACACTGGGGTCAGGCTAGGAGGGGTGGTGACCTTGCAGATCCCACCAGAAAACCTGCAGGAAGGGGCTGGCTGTTAGAGTTAGTACCTTTAGTCACTTTAGGCGTCAGAGCCCCAGAAACTGGACCTGGCACTGTGGCCCCCATACCTGGAGTTGCCAACGTTTATTTTTAGTTTTAGTTGAACATGCTTGCTCGCTCAAGCCGCACACCTCCCCGCTCCCAGATGCCTCTCGCCTTCAAAGTCACCTGTTTTCCGTATGGCCCTTCAGGCATTTCAGTTTTTTGTGACTGTTGCCTGAGGTATTTGGAGTCCTAGAGGGGCAGACTCCTAAAACCGTAGCTGCTACCACCTCCCTCTTAGGTGTGGGAAATTGAGGCCAGGGGGCTTAATGCCTTATCCAGGGTGTGTGGCCAGTACACAGGAGCTGCTGAGATTCACGCTTCTGCGAAAGGGCTCTGTTGCTGGGGGCGGGGGCAGGGGGCTGAGGTCACAGGGAGGGAGGAAGGTAGGTCAGCCAGTTGGCGGCTTCTGGAAGGGTAGTTAGGCCAAAGGATCCACTAGGATCGTGGTTCAGGATGTGCTTAATAAAGACGAAATAGGGAACGCTTTTAGATGGTGCTTCTGTGCCGGGCAAGAGTCTGAAGGCTGTAGTATAATCAGTTATTTCTTGTAAACTTGGCCCGGAAAGCGGGGCGTGATGTTGATCTTGGTCCTCGTGTCTCGGCCAGGCCTTGTGTGTTGTTCGTGGGGCAGCTGGACCACGGTGTGCAGTGTGCCCCTTCGGCTGAGTGCAGAGTAGCCGTTTGGGAGGGGGAGAAGGTGAACTGAGGCGCTGGGGGGTGGGGAGCATGCCGGTGGCTTGGCCCCGGGCAGAGGGTCCCCCAGAACTTAGGTTTTTCCTTCCTCTCCAGGATGGCGGCTCTGGGTGTGTCCTTTGGGCTGGTGGCCTGCGTGCTCGGGCTGGTACTAGGCTTGTGCTTTGCCCGTGAGCTCTTGGTGAGTGGGGAGGCCCCCGACTGGGCGGCGGGCAGGCCGGGCCCCCCGGGTGTCGGGGCTGTGGTGGTGCGAGCCCCGGCCCCGTGACCCCTGCCGCTCCGGCCTGGAGCACGGTCCGGAGGCTTCTCCCAGGCGTCTCCGTCCCAGGTGCTAGTAGTCGGCAAGCGGCTGTGGCTGTCCCCGGCCCCAAGGGTGGGGCTGTCCCTTCTGTCTGTGCACCACACGTGTCCTGAGCTCTGGGCCGGGCGGGCACAGCACCCCTGACTCCCCAGCGGGGCTCTCAGAAGCTCCCGCTCTGCTGGGCCCTTGGGCTGTGGGCCCCCGGGCCAGGCCTCCTGCGGGCTCTCCGTCCACCTCGGGTGTGGGTGCTGGGTGATGACACTGTGATTCCGCAGAGGTGCTGCCCGGCCCGGGGCGCGCTCCGAGCCATCTCCGAGAGGGTGGAGACGCAGCCCCTGCTGCGGGCGTCCCTGGCCGTCCTGACCATCGGCAGCCTGCTCACTGTCGCCGTCATCAACCTGGTGGGTTCTGCGGCGGGGACGGCAGGCCTGGCAAAGACCCCTCGGGCCGTGCACGCTTCCGGGGAGGAGGGAGCAGTCTTTGACGCTGGGGACCTCCGGATTCTAGAATCCTATAATCCTGTTGCCTAAAAGCCCATCTGGTGTGACCCCTGTGGGCGGG
This sequence comes from Eschrichtius robustus, assembly GCF_028021215.1. Taxonomy (NCBI): domain Eukaryota; kingdom Metazoa; phylum Chordata; class Mammalia; order Artiodactyla; family Eschrichtiidae; genus Eschrichtius; species Eschrichtius robustus. The sequence continues at coordinate 34,475,649 of NC_090842.1, read as the reverse complement.
CCCTGTGAGGTTCCCGTGGCGGCTCTGAGCTCCTCACCCTGTGTTTGTCACATGAGGACTTGGGGGCCCCCAGAGCGTTCACGTGGCCGACCCCACAGGGCCACCACGGCGTCCTTGACGTCCCAGTCTTTCTTTCCGGCCCCTGAGGAGGTCCTGTCTCAGCCTCTCTGAGACCCAGTCTCCTCACTGGGGATGAGCAGCCCTGGGCACAAGCTGGAGGGGACACCTGGGCCCTGCTTCTCGGGCTGGGCTCGTGTGCTTTGGGCTCAGACAGCACTTGTCCCACGCGGTCCTCCCCCCTCCGACATTTAGAGCCAGAGTCTCTCCCATCTCCGTGTCCCCTGCCCTCGGGACTCTGTGACCACCTCCCTCAGCGTCACCTGGGGAGAAGGGGGCTCACTGAAAACATTGTTCCCAGCTTCTCCCCCCGCCCCGAGTCAGGCGCTGGGGTGGCGTCCCTGTGCCTTCCTTGGACTCCCTCTCCCCGCAGTGAAGCTGCCAGCTGCGGTGGGAAGTCGGGGGCACAGAGGCTTCGGCCAGGCTTAGAGCCGGGCCTGGCAGGAGATGCCCATGGTGCTCTCGGAGGCCCCGGCCCTGCCCTCTGCCCCCTCCAGGTCCCCAGCCCCGCTCAGCCGGGGCAGACCCTGGAGTGCCTGGACCACCCCTCACGGGGACCTGTCTTTTCCGTAGCCGCTGATGCCTTTCCCGGCCCCAGGGCTGCCTGCTGGGAACGAGACGGGCCCGGGGGCTGTGAGCGGCTGGGAGAGGACCCTGTGCAAGCCCCTCCCGGTGAGTGTGTCCCTCGGGGCCCCTTGTGCCCTCACGCGGACTGTCCCTGCACGCTCAGAGCACACTGAGCACCTGAGCCCATGGGCATGGAAGAGCCGAGTCCCCCCTCTCCCAGGCGAGGCGAGAGAGCAGGGCCGGCTGGGGCTAAGGGGTCCCGGTGCTGGCGCCTGGGTCCAAGGCGAGAGGGTGGGAGCGCCCTGCGCTGGTGGTTGTCTCCTGACCACGCTCGTCATGATCTCCACTTCATGGATGGGGAAGCGGGCGCGGGGAGGCCGACGGATTTGCCTCATAGGCGGCGGAGCCAGGACTGGGCCCAGGTGGGCTGACACCAGAAGCTGTGCCTGGAGCGCCCTCCCAGACAGGATGAGGGCTGTGGGACTTGAGGGGGGTGGTGGTGAATTTGAGCTGGTCTCTAAAGGGCAGAAAGGTTATGGGACGGGGGTTGGAAGAGGGAACAGTGAAAAAAAGCCAAGGCAGGTGGTGGGCACAGTAGGTTTCAGGTGGTCGTGTCACGGGGAGGGGGTGGGGGAGGATTGGGAGATGAAGCCAGAGGTGGGTTAGATCCAGCTCCAGTGGAGCACGAGTGCCAGGGTGAAGAGCTTGGTCTTTATTCTGGGGGCAGTAGGGAGCCACAGCGTGCTCTTGAGCAGGAGAGTAACATGGGCAGAGATGCACTTTGGGAGGGACCGGCTCATGGCAGAACTCAGATCACTGCCTGGACCTTGTCACAGCCTCCCCAGCACGTGCATTTTTATTTACTGTGTTTCTTTTTCCTTTAAATGAGTTCACTTGCCATAAGTGGAAGTAAAAATATAGTGAAAACAACACAACATAGAAAGTTTTAGATTCCGTTGCCTGCTCTTTGTTAAGGGAGGTCAGTGAGGCAAGAGAGTGGTGCTGAAGACACACTGGCTCTTCACGGATTCCTCTGTGGCTAAAGGTGTCCCTCCCTTGGGTGACCTCTGATCCGGGAGGTGCCTCTTGGTGACGGGAGATGGTGGGGTGACTGACATCCCCGTCTCCCCAGTATTACACCTGCAGCTGCATCCTGGCCTTCATCGCCTGCTCCGTCTTCCTGCGGATGAGCCTGGAGCTGAAGGTCGTGCTGTTGACAGTGGCCTTGGTGGCCTACCTGGTGCTCTTCAACATCTCCCCGTGCTGGCAGTGGGACTGCTGTGGCCACAGCCTGGGCAACCTCACCAAGACCAATGGCACCCTCAGGTGGGGCCCAGATCCCACACTGCCGGGACCCCTGCCCACTGCCTTTCTCGACTGTGGCCCATTGTAGCACTTTTTGTTTTGTCTCAGTGTCATTTCAAACTAAGGTGCTTTTGCATTCACAGTCCCCTCTGGACTGGACACCGTGTGGGCTGGACCGGCAGGTGGCATGGTTTCCGCTTTACAGAAGGGGAAGTGATGGGCTCAGGCCCTGGGTCTGCAGCACTCAGAGCTGAGTGTGACTCATTTGCAGGGGGTGTCCCCGGTCCCAGGAGGCCACCTGGGTGATCCTGTCTCTAGGCCAGTCTGGGGTGGGGAGGCAGAGGCTTCAGCTCTAGCCCAGTCCCCTGCTTTGAGCCACGTCCTGGGTCTCCAGAGCTCTGGAGAGAGCAGTTGGCTCTGGTCTATTCCCAGACTGATGCGAGGGGCTGGCGCGTGCGTAGTTCTGGGGGCTCTGGGCCTCAAGTGGATCGAGGAGCGGGGGCCTGGCCCCCCCTTGAACTAAAAGGCAGGAACCTGGGGACCCAGAACAATGTCTGCTCCTGTGGATCTGGCTTGCACCTGCACATTCCTTCTGCCGACCTGCAAGCCCTGCTCCCCTCGAGGAGCTCTGGCTGCCTTTGGCTGCTCCCCTGCCTGCCTAGAGTGCTTTCGTTCAGACTTCGCCATGAATATTCCTTGAGACCCAGGTGTGAGCTCAGATGTCACCTCCCTGTCAACTGTACGTCCCTCTTTTCTTTACAACCTGAAGCGTCCTGTTTGCCAACCACAAGAACGTGAGCTCCGAGGGCAACGATCTCCCATCTTGCTTACTTTCCCGTGGGCTGGCCCTGCATCTGGGCCTCATGCCATCCCCTGAATTCAGGGGGCATTGGGCAGAAGTGGAGACGACGCCTGCCTTTCCCCTTCATATCCGCAGCTCCCCGTCCTGTTCATGGGATCTGAAGACAATGATCAATTTCTACTTGGTCCTGTTTTACACCACCCTCATCATGCTCTCCAGACAGGTACGGCCCAGGAGGCGCCCACCGCGTCCCTAGCTCAGCGTGGCTGCTTGTACCTCTTTCTGGAGAGGCCGGGGGTGGGGCTGGGGCTGCCTCAGATTTGGAGCAGCACACAGGACTGCAGTCTTTCAGGGAGCTCCGGTCCCTGGGTCAGGGTCCTGAGTAAGTGTCCTTAGCCTCCCATCAGGACACGAGTGACATTTAATCCTGTGGGTCACTTGAGAATTAGGAGTCATGGCTGACTGGGGAGTGGCTGTTGAGTTGGAGACATCTGCCAGGGGTACAGGGTGGAGTGCTGATGGGCTGGCTCCCTAGCCCCCAGGGTTACGAGTGTGCTCTGCCCTCGCTCGCTGCTGCCAGGACACCGATGTTCCCTTCTGTCCGCAGATTGACTATTACTGCCGCTTGGATTGTCTGTGGAAGAAGAAGTTCAAGAAGGAACACGAGGAGTTTGAAACCATGGAAAACGTGAACCGCCTTCTTCTAGAGAATGTCCTGCCAGCCCACGTGGCCGCCCACTTCATTGGTGACAAGTTAAATGAGGTGTGGGTGAGAAGGGGCTCAGTCACTAGGACAGGGAGACTGAAGGTACAGATGCAGTCTTGTGGAGGGATGCGCTATAGCTACAAGGTGCAGTTTCTGCACTTGGTTTCCATGGCTCTTGGCCTCACTGATGCGCCCAGGAGACGATGTGTGGTGTTAGCTGCAAGAACACAGGCTTTGGATCAGAGACCAGGGTTCAGGGGTGATTGTGGACAAGATATCTCACTGCCCTGGGCCTTGATTTTCACATCTATAAAATGGGGCTGATAGTACTTGGCTGGCAGGATTGTTGCAAGGATCAAATATCCAGGTATTTGCAGTCTGGACCATCTGTTGATGAAAACACGCGTTTTTACCAATTCTATGTAGCAGAGAGTTTTATATCTATGGCAACTCAGGCCCAGTGAGCATAGAACCCAGGCCTCCTGATTGTTACCTTCTGCTACCCAGGGGTTCTCAAACCCCGCTGTACAGACCCAGGGTACTTAAAGGAGCCCAACACCAACCTGAGTCTGACCCTCCCCAACAGATCGATTCGGAATCTCCTGTTTTGTAACGGCCCCCACTCGGGTCCCACGTACAGCCAGCATCTGCTCCTGGAGCGCGAGGAGTCGCCTCCCCAGTCTGCTTCCCCCCGCCCCGCGCCCCCCACGAGGTCTGGTGGCCACAGGGTCATGTTTCTTCCCACCCCCAATCCAGGACTGGTACCATCAGTCCTACGACTGCGTGTGTGTCATGTTTGCATCCGTGCCGGACTTCAAAGTATTCTACACGGAGTGCGACGTCAACAAGGAAGGGCTGGAGTGCCTGCGCCTGTTGAACGAGATCATAGCTGACTTTGACGAGGTAAGGCCTCCACACAGCCTGGAGAGGGCAGGGTGGGGCCGGGGGCACCCTGCGCCCACTGAACATGTGTGCTGCGGCGCCCCTGGGGAGAACACATGGTACACAAATTACAAAAAGTACCTATGCGTTTGCTGTTTTGTTTTTTCACTATGTGAATTATCTTCTCTGTGAGGGGCAGCTTGCTTAGACTTAGGTTGTAGAATAGTTGTTTGATTTCCTGCTAAGCCCCTGCTAGCAACCTGTTTCAAAGGAAGTCACTCAGTTTGGGCTTAACTCTTAGCTGCAAATAATCGACATTCCTGTGTAGATACTGTTGGGCGGGGTGTTTGCTCCTTAGCAGGAATGAGACCAGATGAGAATGGAAGAGACAGGGAATGTCAGGGAACAAGAGACGAGAGGGAGCAGCAGGGAGAGAACCCAGAGGCTGTGTCCCCACCTGTACGGAGGTGTGAACTCAGGTGGGAAGGGCCCCGCATGAGAAATGTTTGCATTAGGAGTGGTGGTGGGAGGGAATCCTACACCCTTCTCAGAATCTGGGACAGGCCTGGGCTGCAGCTGTGTTGGGTGGCCCGCTTCCTTTCGTCTCATAGCTGCTGTTAAAGCCCAAGTTCAGTGGTGTGGAGAAGATCAAGACCATCGGCAGCACGTACATGGCAGCTGCAGGGCTCAGCATCCCCTCGGGGCACGAGAACCAGGTACCCAGGCAATCGGGTGGTCTCACGTCCCAGCCCCAGACCAACACTGTACTTAGAGGGGGGCACCTCTCCGTACCCCCTCCTACGAGGGAAGGGCAGAGGAGCTCATGGCTCAGCCTGAGGGAGCGTTTTGGTGGAGGGGTTGGGGCAGGCGGCCCCTCACCAGGAGGGGAGCTTAGGTGGGGGAGCAGGTCCTAGACCCTCTGTGGAGGAGCCTCGGTCCACCTCTGCCCATCAGTGGCCCCCCGTGGGTTTCGTGCCCAGGCCGGCACACAGCGCTCAGCAGGTCAGGGTGCTCTGGCGCGTCCGTCTGACAGCCGGCGGAGGCAGGAGGACGGGGTGCGAGTGGCCCTGGCCCCATGGAGTGCTCTGTCCTGCAGGACCTGGAGCGGCAGCACGCCCACATCGGCATCATGGTGGAGTTCAGCACCGCCCTGATGAGCAAGCTGGATGGCATCAACCGGCACTCCTTCAACTCCTTCCGCCTCCGAGTCGGTGAGGCCCTGGGAAGGCGGGCTGGGCCTGAGCTCTGGGTGGGACTGTGCAGCTCCCGCCTCCTGGCAAACCCACTCTCAGTCCGGTGTATGTTGCCATCTGCTATGAAAAGTTTTAGAAATCCCTTTCTGATCTGAAAACCCCAGTGACTGGGTAATAAGAATTCTCTGCATACTATTTATGAGGTTACCTTGGCAAGTTTTAAGTAAATAGGAATATATCACTGCGGGGAATGGAAAGCCCAAATCCCTGGCTGTAAAGAGGTGACCTTAAATACACTGAGAACAAAGCAAAATCATTAACCTAAGTAGTCACTGTTAGCTAACAGGGTCAGTGCTCAAAGCCCATTTACTGTTCAAGAGGAGATGAGTAGATACAGGAAGTGTTCACAGTGGACGCAGGTTTCACATCCAGCACAGCCTGAAAACTGCCGAGGGAGCGCTCTCCTCCCATCCCAAGTACCGCCTCCCGTCAGACTCGGGAAGCACCCTTCCAACCTTCATTTTAGTTGTTTTGTCAACGCTTTCTGTGGTTGCCGGCTGGATTCTGTGGCCTTATAAGCCTGAGGCTTTGCCTCTATGATCTGCTAACTGCAAACATGTTCTTTAGGCATAAACCATGGGCCCGTGATTGCTGGAGTGATTGGGGCACGAAAACCTCAGTACGACATCTGGGGAAACACGGTCAATGTTGCCAGTCGAATGGAGAGCACCGGAGAACTTGGGAAGATCCAGGTAAAAGCTCACCTGGGGAAACCTGTGCCCAAGGGGGAGAGAACTTCCCAGAGGTGAGGGAGCCCGGGCATCAGTCAGCTGCGGGATTCTAGCCACAAAATTCTTGAGGGAAACCAGACCCTGTCGGCCGATTTGTCTTCATCCCTCCCACAGCAGATTTTCTTTCTGCTTCTGAAGACTTAGGTTTCTTTTCCTTTTCAGGTTACTGAAGAGACATGCACCATCCTCCAGGGACTAGGTTATTCTTGTGAATGCCGTGGACTGATTAATGTCAAAGGCAAAGGCGAACTGCGGACTTACTTTGTCTGTACGGATACTGCCAAGTTTCAAGGGTTGGGGCTGAACTGAGAGCTTTAGGTAGGTGCAGAACATGTTGGAAGCCGATTTCCTTCCCTGAAGCAAGCCAGGGGGAAGGCTCAGCCCCACGTCAATCACAAAGGCAGTCCAAGGGTTTGGCCGTTACCACCCCTAGCAGGTGGTTGTGCATGGCTTCCTTGAACTGGCACTAGAGGATTTCTCAGCTTGAGGCGACCACCAAGCCTTACACACAGGCAGCCAGAACCTCTGTGCTGTCGGAGCCTGCAACTCGGCCTCCAGCACAGCAGCGAACGGCTCATTTGTGAGTTTTAGACCCTCATTTCCCCAGGTGCTGTGGAGGAGACCTCAGAGCATGACCTGGAGAACCCCGCCCACCCCTACTCCCCCTTGGCCTGTGAGCTGCACAGGCGAGACTCCTTTTGCTTTTCTTGTCCAGGATGGGTGGAGACTCCTTTCTCCCCAGCAGAACAGCTACAAGGGTCCGCGTTTCTCATACAGGCATCCTGGTCAAGAGTTGAAAGGGTGTTTGTTTGTTTTAAATCTATAAATGGTTTCAAACAATAGGGAGAAAACCCCACAGTGGACACTTCTTACTTCTTGTCATCTTTGGCATGTGTCTGTTTTAAATGGATACATTGTTAATGGAGGTATTTGTTATCCTTTAAATGACTTCTGAGATGCTAGACAAATTATCTTCTCTGCAGTGTAGTCTCTGCCTTTGTAACCACTGACACATAAGTGGGACCACGGTCCAGTGTGAGCATATGGGATCAGCTCAGCTGTGGATGGAGCCCAGAGCAATGTGGCTCACAGCAGGAAGGCAAGGAGTGTCACAGCCTTGGCTTTGAATCAAACAACTTTGAAGCCAGAATTTTGAGATTAGGTTTAATGAGAAAAGCCTAGAGAATAAGGTATAAGCTCTTAGCCCTTCCTTGACTCCTCATGCATTTTTGAGCACCCGCTGCAACCTCCAACTCTTAGCTTTATACTGGAAAGGAATGGAGTCCGTGTGGAGAGAAGCCTGTAGTTCTTTCCTTTCCTTCAGTCCTCATAGCTAGCTTTGCAGAGCTTCAACACTAAGAGGATCTACTCAGCATCAGCATGTGTAGAGGTTCCTGGATCTGGGAAGCCAGCCCTCTCACAGGTGCTCGGATGTTCTTGTTCTGAACCGAATGAATCAAGGCAAGTGAAAAAGCCAGGTCTGTGCGGTGGTGTCTTACAGCACTTCAGCTCCAAAAGAATGGAAAGAAGTCTACCTACGTTGTTTCAAGGTGAGAAATAATAACCGAACTGCCCATTCCTTTTTCTGAACTGACTTCATTACCTCATAACCACAGTATCCCCGGGGTTTCTAATAAATACAGCTGAATTTCACTATATAGCAGGAATTCTTAGCCAGAAGTCATCCCTGAACTCCCCTGAAATTACACAGAAAATCTTGCATACGTGAGGCTTCAAAAGATCACACAACGTTGCAGACAGGTGACTAAGCAGCCAGGTCTGCCTGGGACGGAGGGCTGTGGGGTGAGCTGGCACCCCAGCCACGGGCAGGGAGGGACTGGAGCCGAAGCTGCTGCCTGCTGGTGCTGTGTCTTGTTGGGGGCTGGGTGGGCTCTTGGCAGAGCTGATGCTCTGCATGAAACTGGAATAGGTAGGAATAAACCACAAGAACTTGCTGGCCTAAAGGAATTTCGTTGTGAAAACGCTGGTAAGGGAAATAAGCCGTACTTAAATTGCCTTTTTTACACACCAATTCTTCATCTAAGTACTATGCTGAAATCTGTACCCTTAAAATCAGGAGTGACCAGGGCTGCTCAACAGGGCTCTCCTGGGAAGTCGGGAAGGTTCCGTCACTGATATGGTGTAGACACACATCAGTGTGCTGGGCCTCTCTGAGGTGGACATACTTCTGCTCTTGCAATATGCAAATTACTTTTTTCCTCCAGCAAAGAAACCCCAGTTGGGAGTTTTGAAAAATAATTGGTTACCATTCATGTATTTTTCTTTCACTGTGCTCAGATGATAAGAATGTTAAGTTTTGAGTTTTTGATGATCAGATCGTAGTGTATAACTAACTGACCATAAAAATCACTTATTTTTCATAAATTTGTTTTCCAATTACCAAGTCATTTCTTCACAGGTGTCATTTTGCTCTATGACAAGTATCTTTCCTAACACTGACCTTCTCTATGGGTCAGGGACCTGCTTCAAATTTCTACTGAGGTGGCCTCACTGATGCTAGTGAAAATCACACCTGAAGTTGTCTGGTTTACTTATTAAGAAAATTTCCTGACAAGATCATTAACCACTGTATACATTGTGTATATGTACAGAAATATGCTTTGAGAAAGCACATGCAAATGACTAGGGGTTATTCTGTATACTGAATATTTATAGACCTGTAACATTTGTTTCAAAATGTTATAATTTCATTTTTATAAAGCAACGGTGTTTCTCCTTTGTTTGGCTTTTCATAGATTAAATTAGCAATTTGGAAAACCTGATGTCGTAAGGTGTTTTGAATTTAAATGTTTTCTTGGTCTTCGGGAACTTACCTTATTAGCTAAGTAGATCTAAAGTTTGAGTCGGTTACTGCCTGAATTATATTTGAGAGACAAACTCTAAAAGGACTTGATAAATACATATTTGAACTGATTCTTTAAATCTCTTGGCATATGATTTCAAGTATGTTTTTGAAAGATTAGGTCATCTTAACTCTCTTGAGAGACTGAATTTTCCTTCACCCTACTTGTTAAGTGTTAGTTTTCAAAGTCAAGAAACTAATAAAGTAGCTTCCTGCCTGGGTGTTTTACAGAAGGGCTCCATGCAGTCTGAGTAGGGTCTTAAGCTTAATTTGTTCACTGAACTAGGCTACAGTCTAGTGCCTGGTTATAGACGAGGACCACATCGTCGTCTCCTACTTAAGTAATTAGACTGCTTGGGCACTTGACCTTTGCATTTCAGGTAAAAGTAAATGAGTATTAGTTTAGGGGGCACGGCAGAGGCAGAGGTGACCTGTGAGAAACAGTAAATAGAAGCATAAACTTTCCTTTAAGCTTGCTGATTTCCTTATGTATTCATGGATGATTTAGTTTGTTATCTTATTTGGCTTATCCTTTTACCCGTAGTTCCAAATAACCCTCTGACAAATGGCAAAAACAAACCAAAAAGGAACACTAGACAAGTTAGTGCTATGAAACTCCTGATATGTTTTGTTTTGTTTTTGTGGTGGTGGGAAGCCCCTAATCCTTCTACATAAGGACATCATTCCCAACAGGTATATAGGGGACACACTAGTAAATTCTACAGGTATTTTAAGTGTATTTGTTTTCGTGGTATAACAATGGAAAATCTCACTGGATGGGGATTTTAAAGAAGAGTTTCTCAGTCATGGTGCTGCCTGTGAAACATAAGGAAGCAGCACTATCACTGCTCTGCGAGAACTCTGCCCAGGTCTACTCGCCACCCACTTTCTGCTCAGTATGGCAACAGGTCAAAATCATTCATTCCTCACAAGGCCACTTTTTAAATAAATCATCAAGGTGAAATCTGGTAAGTCAGGAACCATTTGGTTATAATTTCCTTAATGAGAAGTACGGCAGATGTGGAAAACTGAGGGATTTCAGTTATTTGGGGAACTTCTTTTAATGGATGGCCATAAAAAGGCTGTTTTATTTTCTGAGCTTTTCTCTATCATTTCCTCCTCAGATTTAGCCCCAGGGAAAGGTGAAGGGGTAACTTAGCTGATAGGCACACTACAGCTCACAGTCCCAGGTTCAGCTTTATTACCTAACACAAGTCCAATCTCTGGAACATTAAAATTAATTGTTCCAAAGTTTAATTAAAAACACAATTTACAAATATTTAATATCTTCTGAAAAAGCATTTCCAAGTTAAGAATGAAAAAAATATATACATAATATATAATCAAATACCAGTTAGCTTCAGATCCCATCAGGTCCACACTCAGTAACATCAGTCTTTTTAGGTTCTTCAAAATCTGGAAGAAAAAAACCCCCTTCATTCAGTACTTTTTTCCTTTTAATTAAAAAAGGTATGTGAAGGTAAAAAGAGTAACTGTTGACAGCCCTTCTTTACTATGTTCAAGGTTAAAGACTAGGTGCATCACTGTGGCTTTTTTTGGCAAATGTGTGAAATCTTTATTCCTTAGACAAGATGGAAAGAAAACTAAATAGTTTATATGTTAACAGCAGAGACAAAACCTTTCAGATGTTACTTGGAGGGGGAAGACCAATGTTTACTTTTACTCACACTTAGCCCTCCACTCTACCGGAGACACAGGGCACGTACCTTCTGTTAAATCTACAAAGTTGTTTTCAACCACCGGGGAGGGGATGGAAATCCCCATTGCTTTTCGGACTCCATACATGCTTACAATATCACCTGGAGTTACTTGCTGTGCAAGTTCTTTAAGGTTATTGGTCACTTGTTCAGCTGGAAAGAAAAATCAACATAAAGACAGTTCAAGGTACTGAAACGTGGTTCCTTTAGATAACTTAAAAAAACAAAACAAAAGCCCAATAAATATATAAGTGGAAAAAAATACTGTCCATGGTATTCACTTCAGTGTTACTTTATTGTGGTATCACTACTCAGAAATTTTCCCTCTAAGCACCCTTATTCTCCTACCAGAGGTACAACATACCAAGATGCATTTCTCTGTATGAGGGACCCAAGAGACAGATCATGTTGGGAGGGGGTCTGGTGCTCAAACGCTCATTCTGGGCTTCCTGGAGCTCTCTGAGCAGTCTGGTGGTCTCATCAAGTTTCCTCTGGAACACTTCAGCTTCTGTGTGGTTAAGAAAAATAACTTACTGAGGACAACATGGACATACTTGTACGTGATCTTGTGCAATAAATTGAGTACTATGCTCGGGGGTTTTGCTATTTATTGGTTAGTCTTCTCAAAGGAGTAATCCCCCTCAAATGAAATCAACACCACAGACACGCTTTACTATTCCACTGAAGCATGGCCAGTCAAGATGTTCCTGTAGTGAATGGCTATGTTAATCTGTGCTACTGTGACATTAAATCTTGACTGCCTGTGTCGTGAAGTATTTCCTTCAAACCCTCTGGAGACACTTACCTTCCGAGTCAAAAACTTCAACTGGAGCTCCAAAGTTTGTTACTGCTTTCAGTGCTGTAAGCCTGTCTTGATTATTGGAGTCTAAATGCCCTGTTGGTTCGATTTCTGTAATCTGCTTTAAAAAAAAAGATTAATTGAGCTTGCTAAGCCCTGACAGTGCTAGAATGAGAAATTAAGAAGATGGCTTGTGTTTATAAGCCAAGCTATTTCACCTATTTAGAGTTATAATTCCGATGCCTATAAAAACCTTTAAAATGCCATTCCCAAATCCTGGCAAAAGTGTCCATAAATCACACTTCTCGGTAATGGAATGGTGTGTCTTACACAATCTGCATCAGTTGTTTCATCACCACTCTAAAGATAAAAGCCTCGTTACTGCTGACTCTGTGAAGCGCTTTTGGTGACTGTGACAAGGCTGCAGTTTCTGAGGTTCACAGGCAGTGTTTCAGTCCATACACTTGCACTCCCCTGTGGTAGATCTTGAACATAATAAGATACTTCCTGGGGCTTCCCTGGTGGCACAGTGGTTGAGAATCTGCCTGCCAATGCAGGGCACACGGGTTCGAGCCCTGGTCTGGGAAGATCCCACATGCCGCGGAGCAACTAGGCCCGTGAGCCACAATTACTGAGCCTGCGTGTCTGGAGCTTGTGCTCCGCAACAAGAGAGGCCGCGATAGTGAAGAGGCCTGCGCACCGCGATGAAGAGTGGCCCCCACTTGCCGCAGCTGGAGAAAGCCCTCGCACAGAAACGAAGACCCGACACAGCCATAAATAAGATAAATAATATTTAAAAAAAAAGATACTTCCTAGGTCTCCTCCAGGCCCCAAAGCCAGGCTGTAGTATTGCATGGGAGAAACAAAATCCTAAAAAGGGTGGAGTTTTATTTCTGGAATCACAAGACTCAGAGTTTCCATAACCCCAACACTGCTTTTTAGGAACAGATCAATCCTGACAATGCGTAAACAAAAGTTAATGGTTCCTTTTATACTTTGGTATCGCACTCCGAGCTTGGACAGTCTGAACATCCTATTTCTCTACCGACATACGGGCTAAAAGTGTGTGGTGGAGAAAACCGTATCAGTACATACTGATACTTATGGTTTGCCATTTCGCCTGGGCCCTTACAACTCTACTCAATAAACTTCTTACCCAGCTTTCTTTCCCATTCTGAAGTTTTCTTTCATTCTTGCCGGCTCACCAAGTACATGACCTTGCTTGGCTCCTCTTTCTTGGAAAATGACATGATTTTGTCAGTACCATCTACATTTGCATCTGTCTTTACTTGATCTCACATCTTCAAGTTTTCTTTCCCTTCAAAGAGCTTATGTCTCTCTGATCTTCAATGTCCCAGTTTTCCTCCAGTCATTTAACTCACGGTACCTTTATCTTGTCCCCACCATTTTACTGAAATTACTCTGATTAAGGTTACAAATGACACCTGCTGGTCTCCTCTTACTGGGCTTCTGTGCAGCATCGGACACTGCTGGACTCTTTCCTGCATCAGTCTTCTGTGGTTTTCCCACCTTAACTACTGGTCTCTCCAAGGTTCTGTTCTTTGGCCTTTTCCCAGCCTACGTGTCCTGCCTGGACAATCTCAGTCACCTAATACCTACAATAATTCTACCTTGACACCAATGACTTCCAGATCCACACCTCCATTGATGTCTCAAATCACACTCACCAGCCCTGAAACCGAGTGAAATTTCTTTCCCTGCCAAAGCTGTGCTCCTTTTCCTGTATGTCCAGTATGAGCTAACAATACTAATATCTACCTCGTGCAGGTCCTGTCGATTTTATTTCTACTGTATTTCTCTTTATTGTACATCTTCACTCTCTTCCACAGTATTGTTATCTAAGCAAAAAATTAACTAGCATAAGTCCTATAGCTTTTCACTGGTCCCCTCCCTCCAGCCCCTCTCTCGCCTCCACACTTGATCACAGCAGTCTAACTTCTAAAATAAAATCTCAACTTCTTAAGCACTGCATATATGACTCATCATTTGGTCCTCAATACCTTTCCTCCTCTCTCCAGGTACCCTGTGGTCACTCACTTTCTGGGTGCCCTGCACATGTGCCTTGCCTGCTCAGATCTATTCAGGTCATTACACATGAAGTTCTACCCACTTCACAAACCTGGGCCTGTGCTGGGGGAACCCTGTTCATCCTTCTAGACCCAGTTCATCCGGAAGTCCCTCTGTGAGGATCTCCTCAGCTGTCCAAAGCAGCTGGTTTCCCCAACCTGCGTTCCCACAACATGTACATTTACTCTGTACGCTAACTGGCTTTGGCTCCCTTGTTTACGTGTGTGCTTATCTACTGCACTCGCTGCTACTACATTCCCCACAGGCAAAGAAAGTTCTTTGATCTCAGGAGACACTCAATAAATATTTTTCTTTTAAAATAAAAGCTTTATCATTTAGGCTTTTTAGCTTATTCGCCATTTAAATATTTCTTATAAAGAGTAAAAAATATAATCACCTCCATTTCTTTTGCTGTGTCAAGTGTCCTAGTTTGGCCTTCATCTTCAGGAGATGACTGTAAGGATAAAGAAAAACACTTTATTAAAAGATATATAAAAAGGCTAATATCAAGGAAAATAGAAAAACATCAAGAGTTTCACGGCAAGATAAAAGGAATAAGAATATGGATTATCAAAATATAATTTTTTAAACCAAAAATGAATTAGATATAATTATTAGCATTTTGAGAGTATTTTGTGAGTCCAGAATACATATTACTGGTGACTTCCAAGACTGATAGTTCTATGACCAATCAAGAAGCAACACACGTTTAAGAAGGTACTTGGTAATAGCATACAAGGACCTAAATAAATGGAGTCTTATTTTTAGCAATAGGTGGTTGAAATCTCTGACAAAGAGAAGATAGGAGTACTCCAGGGTGTATTCTGCATGAAAAGAGGCAATACTTGCAGACAGCAGAGAATGTAAAATATTCAAATGCTATAGAGAACGTGAAAACTTCCCATAATCCTAGTCTTCAGAGATACTGCGTATATAAACAATACTTGTATCGTGCACAAAAATCAATCATGATCTGTTATCTTTTCTTTTTGTTTTTTTGTTTTTTTTTTAAAAATTGTATCTCATTGTTTTTTTTTTTTTAAACTTTTTGGGTTTATTTATTATTTATTTATTTATTTATGGCTGTGTTGGGTCTTCGTTTCTGTGCGAGGGCTTTCTCTAGTTGCGGCAAGTGGGGGCCACTCTTCATCGTGGTGTGCGGGCCTCTCTTATTGCGGAGCACAGGCTCCAGACGCGCAGGCTCAGCAATTGCGGCTCACGGGCCTAGCTGCTCCGCGGCATGTGGGATCCTCCCAGATCAGGGCTCGAATCCGTGTCCCCTGCACTGGCAGGCAGACTCTCAACCACTGTGCCACCAGGGAAGCCCTGTTATCTTTTCTTGAAAGGTTATACTGTGATTTAACTGATTCCCAATTTTAAAAAATTATAAACACTGTATTGCTTATATGTAACTTCTATCTTAATTTTCTAGTATAAATTCTAAGAGGAACTGCTGGATCAAAGGGCAGAGGAGCTTTAAATTTGAAATATACTGCCATATCAACAAAATGAAAGATATGCAATTTTAGTTCAAGACTTTTAATTAATTCAGGTTAATTGCTGGGAAGGGTATAGTAAAAATATTTTTGAATTGATGTAAAGCTGAATGTTTTTTAGGTTATGTGAAGAAAGCAGTTTACGTGCTAAGATATAAGACTCTACAGCAATTCTCACTGAACTTCAGGCGCTGACTCAGCTTTGCTGACAGGTCACCCAAGGACCAGCAGCCACAGGTACAGCGAGGGCAGAGGACAAGGCAACTACAGTCACAGCCACCAGGAAGAGTTATGACCCCCAGGAGATACAGGGTTCTTCTAACTATGGTGACAAGGACATTCTGGAGACCAACTCTCCTCTACACTGAAGGAACACTTTCTGGTTTTAATCTTTGAGCCAAGTCTCTGAATTATCCCAGATTATGAACTATGTCCAACTGAACTGGAGCTAGTTTACAAGTGTTAATAAAATACAGCAATGAGGAAGCTTTTTACTTTTTTACTTGAGGCTCCACCACTATATTATTACTACGTAATAAGGAAAAGGACATTCCCTATCATTTTAGTCAACTTAATGTCAAACCAGTGAGCAAGACTTCCTTTTTTTGTTAGGGTACATAACACGAGCTAACTTCTGAGTTATAACCCCCATTTTGATTCCTACATTTCCAAGATGAGGAGATAATGACAATCACTGGCCCTCACAGATCCTGGTAGCCGAGTTACTCGTTTCCGTTCATTGTCCTCCACCCATGGTCTCCACCCGGGCTGGGCTGTCTTTTCAGTGCAATGGAGTTCAGCTGTCACGCTGGTTAATCCCATGGTTTCATAACACTGATGACTAACACCTGAGGGCCAATGATAAATCACTGTTTCTTTAGCAGCATTCTTACCATCTCTGCCTCCTGCAGGGTTCTAGAATGTCCTCCTTTTGTTAAAACATCCAGTAAACTATCTGCCATAACATATGGATAATCTTGGCATGTGGCCAAAAACTCATGGATGCTGAAAGAGAGTGTGTTGGGAAAGTCATTTTCATACAAATCATCTCCACTGGCGTAATCTTCCTATCAGAGCCAACTATTTCATTAGATGCCTTTAATTTATACCCCATGATGTGAAACTTTCCATCTAGACACAACACTGTATTTACATATTTACCAGTGATCAAGTTATCATCACAAGAGAATTAAACAATACCAAGAACACGATGAAAAGGAAATGCTCCTGGGGAAACTTCAAAGAAGAACAAGACCTCAGTGATGGAGGGGATCAGGGCTCAGTCTGTGGAATTCCTTGCCTCTTCCCTAAGGTGATCGTACTCAGCTCAGGACTCTCACAGATACTAAAAGACTCTAAAAGTCACACCTCCAGTTTGGACCACACTCTTTGGACAGCTCCATTTGGAGGTCTAATAGGCTCAAAATGTCCAAAATTGAGTTGCTGGATCTTCCTCCCGAAGCAGTCCTTCTAAAATCTTCCTTTTCTCAGTAAACAGCAATGTCATCCTTTTAGGCTTGGTCTGAAACCCTGGAGTCCTCCTTGACTTTGCTCCCTCACACCCCACTTCAGTGAGTCAAGAAATCCTACTGGCTGACTACTGATCCCCTCTCAGCACCTCAGCCACCACTCCCACGGTCCAGTTCTCATGTGGATTATGACAGCAGTTCCTCTGTTTCTTCCCTTGCCCCCCTGCAATCTGTTTTCCACAGAGCAGCCACAGTGATCCTTTTAAAATTATAAGCCAGACTTGGTCACTACTCTGCTCAAAAGCCACCAATATTTTCCCATCTCACTTAGAATAAAACGCCAAGTCCTTATAAAGATCTACTCCCACCAGTTGTTTCCCCTGCTCTTCCTGGCCCTTACTGCTCTTCTTGGTCTTTAAATGTGTCAGGCAGGTTCCCACCTCAGGGCCTTCGCACAGCTATTCCACTGGCTGGAATGTTCTTCTTTCAGATGGCAGCAACGTTTGCTTCTTTACTGCCTTCAGTTTTGCCCAATGTTCACTT
Organism: Eschrichtius robustus; assembly: GCF_028021215.1. Classification (NCBI taxonomy): domain Eukaryota; kingdom Metazoa; phylum Chordata; class Mammalia; order Artiodactyla; family Eschrichtiidae; genus Eschrichtius; species Eschrichtius robustus. The sequence continues at coordinate 34,458,310 of NC_090842.1, read as the reverse complement.
AGCAAAGCCTTCCTTGACTACCCTATTTAAAACAGCACCCCTCTCCCAATCCTAGTACTCTCTATCTTCCTTTACTTCTTTACTTTTCTTCAAAACACCTGTTACCACCTGACAGGAGGGCATGGGTCTTTGTCAGCATTGTTTCCCAGGGGAATCCCCAGTATCTAGAAGACTGCCTGGAAAACAAGGCACCTGCAATGCCTGTATGTGGAATGCATGGATGAATAATCCTGAAAGAATTTATTCAAGCTGGTGAGAAGAGGTCTAAAGGATATACAAATGGCTTGATCTTAAACCACAGTCACTGACTAAAGACCCCTGCCTTATAAAAACACTGCCACCACTACCACCATACATATATAAAAGTGAACAATCCCCCCTTTGTCAGAACACCAGGAGACTGGTTAATCTATTGGGTTAAATTCTTACATACAACGAAAGTTAACCAAGTGCCAGTGCCAAGGAGGAATAACCCAAGCTCAGTGCCCCACCCCAAGCCAGAATCCCAGTAAATCAGGACATTTCATTATGTTGATGGGATGCAAAGTACCCAACATCCTAAATAAGAACACAAAGTTATCTTCCAACAGAAACATTTAATAAGGGATAGTTGAGTGTAACTGCAATGGTCTACTGGTACGTGATGGGTCAAACAGGCTTGGATGTGGGTTGCCTTAGGAATTGAATCATGTCCTACCTCTTATCTTGGGGAAAATGGGTTGTGGCTTCCCAAACTGATCAAGTTTGGAACCACTCACTGACACACAGAACTGTTACAGTAAAGCAGGTGGCACGTCAACATTTTGAAGCAACAAGCTCCTGAATTTTAGTAAGTGGAGGTACACAGCATCTTTAAAAAGATATTTTTGTACGAATTAAAATACTACAGATGCCAACATCAGAAAATATTAGGGAGATACATTCTTTCTTTAAAATATATAGTCTCTATTAAAGAGCGATGATAACTAAGGGTCTATTTGATTATTGTCAGTTAAAAAAATTACTGAACACATTTTCTACCATTTGAATAACTCTGTAAGTCTATCAATAGATCACTTATGTATATCAATATTTTAGGACAATGTAGCACTCAGAATACTGATGAACTGGTGACTCACCTGAAATCACTCGGGAGGTCAGAGTCTTCCCCATAGGTTGAATAGATTAGATCAGAATCGTCCTTGCTGATATTTGCAAATGTGGAGTCATAATGTGGTGCATAAGAACTGTAGGGTCCATAATTCAAGTATAACACTGTTGATAAAAACACACACACACAAAACCACAATACCATTCTTTAACTTGTATGTCAATCTATTTTTTTTGTTTATTAAAGATTATTCCCTTCTAACTTTGCTACTTCATTGACTGGCATACAAATCTAGGGTAAACATTTTCTCCAAAACATATCTGGGAAGTCACAACTCAGGTGAATCTTTGCCCGCAAAGGGGAGAGGAAAAAAAAGAAATAACAAAGCTCATTTTGAATACTAATACTGATTTTTCAGGGGCTTCCCTGGTGGCACAGTGGTTAAGAATCCACCTGCCAATGCAGGGGACACGGGTTTGAGCCCTGGTCCAGGAAGATCTCACATGCTGCGGAGCAACTAAGCCCGTGCGCCAGAACTACTGAGCCTGTGCTCTAGAGCCCGCAAGCCACAACTACTGAGCCCACATGCCACAACTACTGAAGCCCGCGCGCCTAGAGCCCGTGCTCCGCAACAAGAGAAGCCACCGCAATGAGAAGCCCGCGCACCACAACGAAGAGTAGCCCCCGCTCGCCATAACTAGAGAAAGCCCACGCACAGCAACAAAGACCCAACGCAGCCAAAAATAAATAAATTTAGAAAAAAAAATACTGATTTTTCAGTTTCTTCTTAATAAAATAGCTAATTAATGTTGCAAAAATACCATAAAGAGAGTGCTTCTTTTCCTCAGCTCCTTGAGAAAGAGAGAAGAAAAAACTTGACGACCACGTGGGAGCCTTACCTGGAGTTACCTTGTTCCTTTTATCTTCTTTGAACCCCTGCAAAGTATTCACTCCAGACTGAAGTCTTCCAGCTGTCATTCCCAGTCTCACAGGGCAGTAGCCTGGTTCTAAAACATAAGAGTGAGCACGGTGGCGGCAGCTCAGGTGGCAGTGGTCCAGATGGTGCTCTCGCTCAGCGTCTGTGCGCACACTGCTGCATGCCATCCACGTGACTCTGGGCAGCCCTTGCTCTACCCATTTTTAACATAAGAAAATCTGAGCTTAGAAAGGAAGGAATGTACGTGGGACCAAAATCTGGTCCTTTTCATTATACTCTACTGCAGCCTGGAATTCTTTATAATCGTGTTGCACTTCACTTTAAAAAACATGTTTAAAGTTTTTTAAACATGGACTTTTTTTTTTTAATTTTTAGTTTTTCTTTTGGCCGCACCCCGCAGCATGTGGGATCTTAGTTCCCCCACCAGGGATCAAACCTGCGCCCCCTGCATTGGGAGCGTGGAGTCTTAACCACTGGACAGCCAGGGAAGTCCTGAAGGTCGGATCTTTTAACGTTAAGATGATGGAAGTAAACCAGTAGAAAAGGTCAAGTAAAAGACTAAGGGAAAATACATGATTAAAGACAAGAACTCATAATATATTCAGGATAAGTTAATCTGAATTAGTCTGAGGAAGACTTGCACTGCAGGGAAGAATAGCCTTCAAAGATGTGATGTCTGTAAACCAGGAACGAACCCCTGTAATGATGCTAGAAATCTGTGATACAAGCATAAGAACTGAGAAGGATGGTATCAGGACAAAACGTGGTCTCTAACAAAATCCAACAGAAAGGACGTTTTCTCTTGAAGAAGAGATGAGATGATTTTTGTAGCATGACCACCCTGGAATAGAGTCTACTGCCACATGTGATCAGTGTGATAAAATAAAAGCACTTGTGAGAAACTTCAAACACCTAAATCAGATCTTCTTTCCTTGGTAAGCAGTCTGGAATTTGGTGTCCCAATTGGTACTAGTGCCTCCAACCAGGAGGATGCAGCTGAGACAGGGGCATCTTCTACCTTAAACCAGTAAACTGGCCTCCTGGGGGAGCTGCTGTGTGTGTGAGGAGTCAAGTCAGCGTTGGCCACATTTGATAACGCCTACAGAAGCAGGAAATCCAGAAAACCAGACCAAGAGCAGAGACCAGACCCCAAGTACAAAGAAAGGGGCAGATCTTAGGGTGTGACCTAAATCAACTTAGTTGCATCACCAAATTTTCATCACAGCTATACTAGAGAGAGCAATGCTCTCAATCCTGTGGCATTTTCTTTTTATTTTTCTCCCTGTGGCATTTTCTTTGACCCAAGACCCTGAAACATTCTTATGAAAAGTTCATATAAAAGTAAAAAATGAGTTTTGTTTTGAAAACATAGCACCAGTTCCTTTTCTTCTAAGTAAAGGAGGCTATTAATGTTCTCCTTCAGCATTTCAAGAGTGGAATGCAATGCTCAAAGAGAACATTGACAGGCTTGCATCAAATGCATCAAGCTCTTCTCTGCTTCAAGGTGTTTTTTTTTACCTGTTATTCCCCAATCCCTTACTCACCATTTTGGGATCAACCTCTCTGACCCCCAGACACTAGATAGGTATATCCTGTTACTACTCTGCTACTCTGTTCCTCTGATGTACTGATTCATGGTGGACAAGTTGCCATCTCTTTACATGATTCTTTTTGTTTGGGTCCTCCTTTCCCCACTCCACAGAACGTAAGAGGGACTTGTCTCTTCATGTTTTGCTCCCTTTTTAACACCTAGCTCCATCTCAAGCTCCTAAGACAGTGTCTTGCTCATAGCAAACAATAAATAATGGAGACTATTTCCTGAAGTGCAGGAATTTTGTCATTATTCATTTTTGTATCTCCAATTAACTCTCTCCTAATGGCAGTAGGATAACAGATATTTATAAAATATTCTCATGCTTATCACATGATTTTCCCCCCTCAGATGAATGACATAAATTTCCCATTCTTACACCAAGGTTTAAAATATTCCCTATACTATCTCCATTAAAATATCATTTGAGGAAATGTAAGTATGACTTGAGTTTCTAAAAGTGATTCCCAACCTTTATAAACTTTCTATCAACCACACTGAACGATAGGTCATTAACTATATATTATTCCATTCCCATTAAGGTACTACATGGCATATGTATTCATTTTATTCCCTGAAATTAAAAAGTCAAGTTAAATTTATTATGCCATAGTCTGAGGGTTTTGAGATACTTCAAGAAATAACTGAGCCTTTATACCAGAGTCTCTTAAAACCAGGGCTAGAAATGACTGCCTAGTATTTTGGCTTTGCTAATGGTGGGTATGATATTCCAGGCACTTTATATTTTAAAGAAAACTTGATCTGTAGTACTTATTTGGGATGAAATAAAGTTAGGCTAGCTGTTAGCATGAAGTACACGATGCCTAGCCAAGTTCTTTACGGATGATAATACAGTTAGGTTTATCAATGTTCAGACTTGTTGCTTTAAAATGTTAACCCAGGTTACTGCTCTTTGCCAAATTAGCATCAAGTTCATGCACAGTCTAATTCTGTGAACTTACCTCCTACAACAGGATCCACAGGATGGAGAAGTCCCAATGTTGTTGTTCCATCTGGTTTTCTCCTTTCAAATTCACACTGCAATGACCCAAAGTATTCAAATGGCATGAACAGTTTTATATACCATATGTACATATGCTGCTCATCAGAAAACCTTACCTTAGTTTAGTCAAACTAATATTACCGGTAGCGATCATCATTATACTCAGATATCAACTTTCACACCTGTCTCCATGCACACAGGTGTTGATGGGTTAAAGAAATGAAGGTAAGAGAAATCTCAGAATTTTGAAGAGCTGTGTGGGTCCTTAAGGTCACCGAGTTCTGTTCACTCTATTAAAAAAGGATACTGAAGGCCAGGGAAGGGGAGTGACTTGCCCAAAGTCATGTATTAATTCATTTGGTTTTAGAACCAACGTGCTACACAATATGACTTGAAAAGACCAGTACATAAATGTTTTCTTTGTAAGCCTTAAGTCTGTGGTTCATTCTCCAACTTTAGAACACATTAACATCACTTAAAAAAACAAACAAACCCAAATCCCTCTATCCAGTGACAGAGGATAATACTACGTACTTTACAAACCAAGTATATTATTACGTTTTCTTTTTGTGAGTGTTCTCCTTCAGAGCTCTATGGCAGATATGGATTAAAAGTACACAAGCAACTTAAAAACTGAAAGTTTCAGACCACCTGAATCAGTAGGTAATGAAAAGAAAGGAAAAGCTTGATCACCTGACTATTTACAAGCCGCCTGGTCAGCTTTCCTCCAGATTCCTTAACAATGCGGTCAATCTGCTCCTGCTCTCTTTCTAAATTATTGCTTTTAAATTTATCTTCAAGTACATCTTTGTCCTTCCTGAAAACACACATTAGTACTAAGTAAAAAAAAAAAAGATAAGGTGAAAACATTAAAATGTAATTCCAAATATGAATACAACTAAAGCGGAGAAATTTGCGCTACTGACACCAATTAAAACTTTGTTCCTTAATGACCTGGTAAGGGGCCCTAATAACGCACCAACAGTAAGGCAAACCAAGTAGGTTGGTTAGTTCCCTCCCTTTTTGTGTCCAGTGTTACTTGCTTTAAACTTTTTTCTTAGAAGATTCACAAAAATGAAACTCCACCTCAAATATGTTTTAAAAGGGGAGGGGCGCACAATTTGTTTTACAATTTGTTTTATTAAGTCCAATTTTTAAAATTAAAATTTAAAATAAACGTACATTTAAAATGTATAAATCTTAGAAATACAGCAAAAACTTGTCACAAGTTTACTTCCTTTGCATTATGACAGCAGAAATCCCACACTGCTAAACCCTTCTCCCAGAGTTGACAGCGAGGTGCTGGGCATCAGAGTAGGCAGTGGTGTGAGCGGGATATACACGACTGCGTCTGGCCATGCCAGCTGCTGCCCGGTAGGACCAGTGGCTCATTACTGCTCCTACCAGTTGACACTGAGTGGGAAAACATGCACACGTCTCAGTGACAGCCATCTGTTTAGAAGGTAGCTTTAACTGTGCTTAGGCTTAATTAAGTACGGTCTCAACTCCTTTGTGGAATGAAATAATGAATACACACTTTTTTCTTAAACAAATAGTTCTATTAAAATAAACTCACAGACAATATGAGTCCCTAAAGGTAATTTACTGGTTTTAAAACTACTTTCATACAGAATAGACATTCAGAACTATTTTCTGAACTGTGTTTGGACAATTCCATATAATGCTTTGTATGAGAAGAGGGGTATCAAATCATCAAAATGGACTTTCAGGACAAAACCCAACCAACCATGGACCCAAGGCAGGCCCCCCAATCAGTATTTTCTCCCGATACTGGTGTGAAAAAGACAGCTTAACCTTAATATTGCAAAGATTCTTTACTTTTTATTTTCCTTATTGGGACTCTTGAAGCCTTGTGCCTCAGTGTCTCCAGAGTCTTCCCTCTCTCTTGGCCAGCAGCCGCTGTCCTCCCCACTCTGCGAGGTGTCTGTTCTATCTTTCTGCTTTCGACTTTTTTGCAAGTCTGCCATGAAGTCTATGCTCTGCTTCAGGCTCTGAATTCTCTCCTAAAAATATTCAAGGATATTCTTATTGAATGTTTGTCATTCATTTTGAAAGTAACGCATTTTTCCCCCCACAAGAGTTTGCACTTACCCTATTAACTAGGGAAGAAAAAAAATTAAATGTGATCATACCAACAGAGTAGAATATTTAGGAACCAGGACAATAAAGTCTATTCCTTCAATGCAGATAATTTCCAATGTAAGAGAATGCTTTATAACTCTGTTGCTTCATCAAAAAGTTCACAGAAGAGAAAGTGTGAATAAATACTAAGTATTCTTTGCAGTACTAAATTTAAAAAGTAAAATTTAGTTTCATAGGATGTTAAAGTTTTATATTTAACAGAATGGTTTTATCTTCTGACATTTAAGAATTATCAGGTATTTAAAACCTAGAGCATGTGAACATGTAAAGATCCCTTACATTCTGGTATCCTGGGATGATCAATGACGATTCTGGCATTTTTCTCTGTGTGAAAACATGCCTCAAGGAGAATAAAAAGGCTGCTAGCATAGTTTCTTTTTCAGAGTGCATAATGTTCTAACCAAAGAAGTATTGTTTCTGTTTTGTGAAACGTGCTGAATTTTCCACTGCATTGATATGCTGTGAAATTTTCATGGTGGTTAAGGACTTGAGGTTTCTGGACAAATGTTAAAGAGGCAGATTTGTTCCCAGTGACTATTCTGCCTTTTAGTTCTGAGTGTTGTCACTGGATAAAATATGGACTGCAGTCTCCTCAGGGCTGCACAGCAACAGCAGGGTAGACTTCTGTGGAATAATAGAAACTAGAACTGGAAAGGACCGGAGGTCATTCAAATAAGAACAGTGTAGCCCAGAAATGCTAAATGACTCACCTAAAGTCACAGAACCAGTGACTAAGACCAGGCCTCTTGTCTCTCACGATGGGGACTTTCCTCATCATACTCTGCTGTATTAGCAGTACAGACTGAGAGCCTCAAGAAATGGACCCTGCTATTTTTACTGGACTATAATTTTAAAATAATCTTAAAACTATTTAAGCAATATATTTTATGGCAGACAAAGATATGGGTAGAGAAGAAAATAAATACCTTGTTAATTTATTATCCAGAGAGGAAAAGTGTTAACAGGTTTAACATTCTAGTATTTTTCTAAGCATTACACATATTAACAAATTGGAATTATAATAAACATTTTGTAACAGCAAAGTTTTTTTTCAGTTAATAAATTGCAAGTATCTCCCCTCTGTATCATTAAATATTCTTTAAAATATTCTTAACAACTGTATAGTATTTCATCCCATGTACATCTCATGGTTTAATTAACGACCCTTACTGGACATTTAGCTTATTTCCAAGTTTCTGCTATTATAAATAAAAGTCTCCAGGAATCTCTATCTCTTTAGAATAAATCCTAGGAGTAAAAATACTAGGTCAAAGAGAATGAGTATTTTTAAGGCTTCTGATGTCTACTACCAAACTGCTTTCTAGAAAAACTGTAACAATTAATAGTATTTGAAAGTTTCACCAGTGTTTGAAATTTTCTCTGAATCCCTGGCAAACTGATTAGTACTATTAAAAAAAAATTACTAATTTGATTTTTAAAAACAGGTTTTAATACACACTTAAAAAACATTAGTGTGTGATTCTTTCTGTGTGCATTTACTGGCCATTTGTGTTTCCCCCTGTGCATGTCACTTAAGCCATTTCTTACTCATCTATTTCTAGCACCTGAAATGGAGGTTGGCACATATTAGGCACTCAATAAATGCTGGTTAAATGAATGGGCTTAGATCACAAAGTTCTCAGTAACCTTTTAATTTCCATTCTAGAGTTTTATAAATCAGAACCTACATTTAAGAACATTTTCAGATTTTTAGAAAAACATAATATGCATAAAATTAAAATAATTCAATTAGAGAAATTTTCTAAATTTCAACACAAGTCATGGAAAAAAATTGAGTTTAATTAATTTTAATTTGAAAGCAATGTCTTTCTTTTTTGGTAACTAAAATGTCTTCAAATCAGCATACTGTTTATTAATTCTCAATTTTACAAATGACTAAAGGGTTTGATTCTTTGCCATTAATAACAGCTAACACCTACTGAGTGCTCACTCACACAGCAGGTATAATTTTATAAGGTTAAGTACTACTGTTATGCCATTTTACATGATGGGAAAAAGGCTGAGAAAGGTTACATGGCCTACCTAAGATCATACAGAGTCTCAATAACACAGCCAGGACCTGAACCTTGATTAGTCTGATCCAAAGCCACTATGCTATGAATAGTACTGTTTATACTATAATGCAGCATTTAGTATTTATTTGGGAGATCAAAAGAATTATTCTGCATATGTCTACTTTTTATAAAAATAACACATCTACTAATAGTCACCTAATAGTCACTACTTGTGTGTAACTGAAAAAATGATGAATGACTGCTCTACAATCTTTACACTGAATTCAAAAACAGTTATCTTTGAAAAGACACCATTCACGGAAGGGTGTACTGGGCTCTCTTGGGAGATATGCTATTAAAAGAGTTAATTCAGAAGGTCTAAATTTAAACATTTAAAAATCACTACTGTAAGGGTCTCTCCCATCTAGGGTGGAGAGAACAGTCAACAGGAAGCTATAACACAGGATGCGTAGGGCTCCTCAACAGGAAGAGATCTGAAAAGAGGGAAGACAACAGAGAGAGAAAAGGGAAAGTGGAAAAGAAAGGTTTTTTTTCTGTGCTTCCAGCCATCCCATCCCCAATAAAATACAAGAGATACTGGAGTCGTTTACATGTTATATTAACTACATTATTTAAAGATGAGAAAACAGTGGTAGATCAAAGTTGAAAATTTTACTTGGATATGTTATGTTTGCGCATTAAACTTTACCCTAAAAATTCAATGTACATATTTTGGAGTGACAAAACATTGCATTTGTTGGGTGCACTTTTACTTCAAATACAAAAATAGCAAGTATTTGCAGGTTTTTAAAACTGGAATATGGCTTGGTTCTGGATTCTGAGTTTTTCTGCAAAGAATGGGATAAACATTTTATATTCCCCTTTCCTCTGCATATTTTGCCAAAGATGGGTAACTAGCTTACATTACAGTTTCCCAAGTCTCTAGGAAAGGGTGGGAATTGATGTTGTCTAAATATTAGGAGTGCAAGAATGATCATCAATCCAAATGTTTTTCTTTCCTCAGTTAAGTGGATACAAGAATCTTTCAGAGCCAAGCACACAGACACTAAGACATCTGCACACCAAGGCAATTCTTTAAATGTAAAACTGATACAAATGATCACCATAAAAATTGGAAAACAATGTGCATCTACACATGACTCATTTCTACTATCCTCTAACTCCCTTGAATTTGAACCCGAGCCCTTGATTCTGATTTCTTTCTCCTCATACCCACTCATTTCTTCTTTGCAAAATCCCTCTCACATCTTGTTCTTCTTGATCTCCTCCTTACTCTAGCTCTTTCTAAAATCAGCACATTAACGCTAGCAATTATCTTTGAGATCTCAGATTAAACCTTCTTCTCTACAGATGAGAACACTGAGGCCCAGGGTGGTTAATGGGCCCAGGGTGGGCCAAGGTCCACAAGTTAGTGGAAAAGAGCTAAAACTAGAACTCAGTCTTCTGACTTCCCGCTGCGACAAGGTGCCAGGTTTGTCTCAGTTAATTTTCCGTCCTATGCAGAGTTGTAAAACCTCAAAAGACGTGATTTATCTTGTGAGCTCTCCTCTTCTCCCAGCAGATGCACATGATCACCTCAACTTGCCCTTCAAGGTCATTCATCAGCCATCGCTCCGAGATGAGACTCCCATCACTTTCTGCCACTACCTACAGTATCTCTGTTTTGAATAAGTTATCAGTTTAAGCTCCCTCATGAAGCTTGATGATGATGATGATGTGTGTCTCTGCACACGTTTCTCCCATGTCAAATGCCTTACTATGTGCACCAGTTCTTATCCTTCAAAGGAAAGTCTGCTCCTGTGGGGAGGTGGCTTTGAGACAATTCCAAATTATCGTTCATTTGTGTATTTTGTTTCTTTCTACTCGAAGGAGCTCCTGTGCTTCATCAGAACATTAGATTCCATCCCCACAAAGGGAAATAGAGAGCTTTCCTTCTAAAAGGTCTCATAATTCATGTAATCTATCCTGTCCTGGAATTCATGTTGACGTTTGTTTCACAGCCAATATAAGTCTATCTGGTGAATACCAACTCAACAGCCTCTAAGTAAATAATTACAAGTGACTGCCAATATTTATTTGTATCAATTCCAAATGAGAATCTTCCTGCTTTAATTTTCTATGTTAAAAATTTTTTTTCATTTAATATTTCCTACTTTTAATATCATCTGCCTATAAAATAAAACCAGTACTGTACTGGATCTGTATCACTATAACCAAAAAACAAAGGGATATAGATTTTTATAATAATTATTATTATGACAAAGAATTTCCTTTACCTGGCTAAGAATTTTCATCCCTGAGTGCAATAGCTTCTTTGCAGCTTTATAATAAATGGTCTCTGGTTTGTTGTAAATCATAGCATTAGTACACATTAGTTTGAAGTTATCCTGCAGAGAAAATATTAGGGAGGAATGCATTAAAATGAAACAAAGTACCCTCCTGTCCTGGTTTGAAATCATGCAGGTCTTCAAGAAATTAAAAACAACCACCACCATCAAAAAAACCCCCAAAAACCAAAAACAAACCAACAAAACCCCCTCCCATCCTTTTACTGTTTACTAAGCAACATTAATAGCAATTTATTAAGTTTTAAAATTCACTAACAGGGCTTCCCTGGTGGTGCAGTGGTTGAGAATCTGCCTGCTAATGCAGGGGACAAGGGTTCGAGCCCTGGTCCGGGAAGATCCCACATGCCACGGAGCAAGTAAGCCCATGCGCCACAACTACTGAGCCTGCGCTCTAGAGCCTGCGAGCCACAACTACTGAAGCCCACACACCTAGAGCCCGTGCTCCTCCACAAGAGAAGCCACCACAATGAGAAGCCCGCACACGGCAACGAAGAGTAGCCCCTGCTCGCTGCTACTAGAGAAAGCCTGTGCACAACGAAGACCCAACACAGCCAAAAAAAAAAAAAAAAAAGAAAAAAAGAAAAAAGAAAAACTTAAAAAAAAATAAAACTCACTAACAAAACGAATACTGCTAAATTAATTTAAATATCCTACTATATTCCTTTCCAAATTCTTAAACATTCTATAGTAACTATATAAATTTTAGATCCTGAGATAAAATTTTAAAATGGGTTTCTTCAGTACAATCTTATTGCACAAAAAAAGAATTAGAAGAAAATACTTCTATCTTATATTTAATAATTTTAACTGTGTACTTCATTTAATTAAAAAATATTCTTAGTTTTAAAACAAACATCTTAATTCTCCAGTTACGAGTTAAGTATGTTACTTCAGATCTTGACTAAAAACTGGGACAATGTTAAATTATCACAATATTTCCTACCAGATTCAAATTAACTGAGCAAAAATGGCAAAACATGTACACTAATTTTCTTTTAAGTGTTTGGATACTATTATAAGCTAAACATGATTTGCAGAATGTTGCAAAATCATGCCAACCTGAAATAAACCATACAACCTCAAAGAGTTACAACATGTAACTGCAGTAGGCAAATTATCAAAACTGTACTTTCGGTTTAAATTTCAAAGTATGCACGTGTGCTGGGGAACTCAATCCCACTGCATATTTTCATGGTTAAGTAATTTTTACATTGTATAAATGTGAGAGTGATTATGCCAAGGCCTTACTAAGTTAAAATGATAAAAACCCAACAAAAAAGAATCTGAGCCCCAAAATCCTCCTCTGGATTTAAAACGAAACATTCAAGCCCCATTATTTAATAACGAGTGATGACAGCTCAGAACACTTAATGTAATGAAGATAGGTAGACTGAATATTATTTAAAAGCATATGAGAAGACTGTTCAAGGGTCACAATAAATTTGATATTAAATTTAAAGGAGATGAAACGAAGTATATGTGGATCCTCAGTTCTTGGCCAAGTCTCTAATCAGTTAGGATTTTGCTAGGTCCTGGATCCCTAAGAATCTGATGAAAGCTATGGATCCACTCCTCAAGCACACACATGTAATACAAAGGTGAACACAAAATTTTCATGTCATTTTATAAGGTTCCTGATTCCCCTAAAGGCTCATCCATGGCTACCCAAAGGACCCCAGGTTAAAAACCCTTGTTACAGATATTCTGAAAAGCTTCCATTCCATTAAGAATTATTAAATATATATTTGGGGTTAGGAGAGGCAAATGAGGGGAGACACTAGATGACTATTACACTAAATGACCATTGGTCTATAACTGGCAAGAGAGTACTGGACTATTCTGATTACAGGTCTGATCTGTTAAGGCAATTTGTAGATTCCATGAATCTTAACTGCCACGTGGCTAGGCTTTACTGGACTTCTGTGTAATGGCACTTCATCATTCATAAAGCTGAATGACCTTTCTGCACACTTTTCATGTAATAATAAAAAAAAAACCTTGAACAGCCTAATGAGCTGGATAAGCTAATAAATACTACATCGGGCTATTGAATTTTCCTGAGAAAAAAGTGTAGTAATGTAGAAAACTCCAAAAAGTTAAAAATACTTGTTCATTTCCATTACAATAAATCTTAACCATTTGCTCAAAAACACTTAGGGGGCATACTTCTACTCCCTCATGTCATCATAACGGAAAGATCCAAGGAAAACTATTCACAAAAAGGAAAAAAAACTGTGAAAAATTTTCCATTAAGCAATATATAAGGTCCAAAATATGCTGAATAAACAGTTCTAGCCTAATTTTCACCAGATGAAAAGTTGAGAAAAGTTTCCATTTCTTTGAATACAAGAGAATACAATTCAGGTTTTTCAGAGTGAAATATTATCTATACATTCAAGTTGACAGTAAAGACAGAACTAAATGCTAGTGTTATAAATTTCAACCGATCAACGTGGATGAAAAAAAAAAAGAGACCAAGTAAACGTTTACTGTCTTATTTTCCTTCTGTAACTGATTAGGGTCTAGCCCTTAGGTCAGGTGAACACTACAATGTTCAACCAGAAAAAACAAAGATAGAATAGATATTATCTAAACCAGTTAAGTTCATAATGGTTTGGTACAGAGCAAATTAAAAAAGAAAACACCTTTCCTTTTCTTCGGATGACTAAAATGTAAAGTATAACTCTGAAACCAACATATATACCAAGGCTATTTAAAGATGGAAAAAACTTCAACTATAACATTAGGCATATGTATCATCTTGGTAGCTTGTAGGTTCTTTACTTGTAATTTATAAATTTCTTTCTTCTTAAAGTTGAAGAAAATATGCAGAACAAGTATAGCCGAAGTGAACTCAGGGAGCAACTGACTTTCATCAAACTAGAAAATGTAATTAAACTTCTTTTTTATTTATTTATTTATTTTTATTTTCGGCTGCGTTGGGTCTTCACTGCTGCACGCAGGCTCCCTCTAGTTGTGGTGAGCGGGGGCTACTCTTTGTTGCGGTGGCTTCTCTTGTTGCAGAGCACGGGCTCTAGGCGTGTAGGTTTCAGTAGTTGTGGCACGCGGGCTCAGTAGTCGTGGCTTGTGGGGTCTAGAGCACAGGCTCAGTAGTTGTGGCTCACGGGCTTAGTTGCTCTGCGGCACGTGGGATCTTCCCGGACCAGGGCTCGAACCCGTGTCTCCTGAACTGGCAGGCGGATTCTTAACCACTGCGCCACCAGGGAAGCCCCAAGAAAATGTAATTAAACTTCTGTTTAGTATTTCTAGACAAGCCAATTTATTCTCTATTAGGAAGATGTCTAGAAATAGAAAAAGAAACTACTCTAAATCAACTTCCATTAAAATACTGACTTTATTCAATATCTTGTTAATAACCTATAATGGAAAATAATCTGAAAAAATATGTAACTAAAGCACTTTGCTGTACACCTGAAACTAATACAATATTGTTAATCAACTATACTTCAATTAAAAAATATATCAATTTTACCTGCATTGATCTGAAATTAAAAATCAAACATCTTTTCATTTTAAAGGTTGAGAAAATATTTTATAGAACACATGAAATTCAAGATTTCACCAAAACCCAAAAAATAATAAAAGACAGCAGATGGCTTATTTTGTCTGGTTTTTTATCACCAAGCTCAAAGATGTTTTCTAAGACAAAAAAATACAGATTTTAGGTATTAAAATAAACTTGAGAAAGATTCTGAATACCAGACATGCAGATTTCTGCCAGGATTTTGTACATATAGGATCCAAAAGTCTCAATTGAATAGATGTTACTTTGTAGCATAGCTCAGTCTATTTCTCCAACAGAGGTAAGAAACTAGAGTTACCTTTAGTTCTTCTATAGACTGGTAATCATTGTTCTTGATCTTTTCTTTCATGGTACTAAAATCCATTGGGTGTTTAATGATCATGGAGTAGCCAGGAGCAATAAAATCAGTCACAGGAAATGAAAAGAAAG
Organism: Eschrichtius robustus; assembly: GCF_028021215.1. Classification (NCBI taxonomy): domain Eukaryota; kingdom Metazoa; phylum Chordata; class Mammalia; order Artiodactyla; family Eschrichtiidae; genus Eschrichtius; species Eschrichtius robustus. Next base: position 34,443,169 of record NC_090842.1, on the reverse strand, counting down.
CACTTGGGTCTTTCCTGTGAAGATAGGAAAAAGGCAATTTTATTTCTACCACAAACAAATCTACTGGTCAAGGAGCATGAGTCAGAGGAAACCCTTCAGATGTAGAATTTGTAGTAGGCTAATATGTTTTTCACTGAAAACTGAAGTAACGATTTTAAAGACTAATAACTATTTAACAAGGTTAAGATGCTTTACATACAAATTGTACCCTTAAGACAAAGAATCTTTTAAAATATGCAGCTTAATTAATTCATAGCATCTCCAACACAGGGAAAGATGAAACAAAATAAGAAATCTAGATTAACTACCCAATATCTTGTACTCTGGAAGATTAGTACTATGTATTTTTATCAATCATAGAGGAAAGAGCAGAAATAGTAACAATGAATGCACATCTGCAATCTTCCATATTGGTTTCTAATTAGGCTTGGACTCTTGGGCCACAGAGCTGTTGCTTCCTCATGAGTACAGCTGGCCCTCTGTATCCGTGGGTTTCTCAATGTGGATATGCAGGGCTGGCTGTATTCACTGGACTGCTGTCATTTTATATAGGGGACCTGAGCATCCTTGGATTCTGGTATCTACGGGGGCTCCTGGAATCAATCCCCTGTGGATACCAAGGGATGACTATATATATTTTCTTAATCAGTGGATACAACTTCTATTGTGTGTGTGTGTGGGGGGGGGGGGTCCTCAAAAAACTGACATTAAAAAGGTCCTCATAATACCCCCAAACTTGAGACCCAGTGCTTTCCATCATAGGTTCTTAGCTCTGGCTGCAAATGAGAATCATTAGAGGAGCTTTAAAAAAATTCCAGTGGGGTGGGAGGCTTACCCTAGACCCACTACATGAGAATCTCTTATAGGAGGGTGGTCCAGGCAATGGTTTTCCTAGGGTTGAATTTTGATATTTCCAGGATAGACAGGGTTGAGAACCACTGCTCTATAAGATTAGTTCATTAGATTGTTATTCTCCTCTGGAAATCTGGCATATCAAAGCTTTCTTACTCCAAATAATCACAGCAATAAAAATGGTTACTACTAAATAAATATATTTATTATTATTAAAAAATAATAATAGCAGCAATTCAAAAAATGTATTTACCACATGCCAGGGCCAGTGGTAGGTAATTGAGGTATTTTATATCTAATCCTCACAAAAGCCATCAAGGAGGTGGTATCCTCGCTTAGAGATGAGAATACTGAGGCTCAGAGGTCAAACGATTTGTTCTAGGTCATAAATCTGATAAGATATAGAGATGGAAGCTGAATTAGGTGTGTGTGAATCTGCCTTTGTTCTTCCCAGCAGGACACCTAAGCAGTGAGATTAAAAAGTACCGAGAATAAGCAAAAATGTCCAGTCTGGAACTTATACATCCAAATGCATATTGTCCATGAAAGCTACTGTGAATAACACCATGAAGCATCTCTGGAGGGCCTCTTCAGAGCAAATTATCTACACCTCCTAAAATTAGTCATTTTAATATAGAGTCCCACTTGGTTTGACCAAAAATGCTATTCTTAAACTTGGTCAATTATATTCTTTACCAGCATTTGCACTGAGCCTCAAGGATGAAGAATCACTAAGGCTATTCCAAAAAAATGTGGCTCTGGGTTCTAATTCCCAAAATGTTCTAAGCAATGTGAACATCCTTAGACTAAGAGAGACCCTGATAAGTAGATTTCTTTTAAGGAGACGTCATTACCCTACATTCCGGTCTTACGTTGTAAGAAACAAAATTAAAAGGTAGCCAAAATGCTTTATAGTCATACATTCTAATTGAGTTGGAATGCTTAATACTTACCTGTTCACTCCTTTGGGACAAGTAATGAATGATTTACTCAAGTGTAAAGACTTGAGATGTAAATATCTCAATTGTTCTGTAACACCAAAAAGGAAGAGAGGCCACTAATTTCTGATTTTCACTGCAAAGCTGAATAGGTGTTGAATACAGATAGCACTAGAGGCTTTACCTTAAAAAATTATTTATGGTATGTTCTGGGGTTGACATATAAGGCCAACATGGTAAGAAGAAAGCTCACTGTTAGAATGCATGCCCTATACCCACGAATCCTCTTCCAATAATGTAAATGTCTTTGAGCTGAGAATTCAAATTCTGAGTAAAGAGAGGTATCAAAATAAATATTTTAATGAAGATCATGTTATTCTTTTCTAAGAACTTAACATTAGTGTTACCAAGATATTGTAATTTTTAGATCAAATTTCTGCATTTAAGAGAGGGTCACAAATCTTATTTATGGCATTTTTTCTCTTCTCTCAGACTTGGTAATTGTCAAATATTCACAGCAGTGATAAGCACTGCACAAACATACAGAAGGTATGTTTATGTATTAGCAAATGGAAATATCTATATTGTTTAATCCTGGTTTAAAGCTTTAACGTCAGAAGTTACTTTAGATTGAGAAATTCGCCATTAAGAGTATTAAGTAACACTCTTCAAGCTGCCATTTAAAACAAACCAAATGAGAACATCTAAAAGTCAGCCTCTTGGAGTACTTCTATTGCCAGGCAAAATATTTATCATCCACTTTAAAATCAAGTACATTTGGATACAGGCCATATAATATGGCTTTAACAAATAATAATAATAAAAAGACGTGGTTTGGATCCTGTATTTCCCATTTCAATTTCCATGTTATAAAAATGTTGGAAAAAACATTCACCTCTGCAGTTGTCTCATCAGTTGATTCAAAGCTTCTTGAAGGGGTGTCTGTTCTACTTCTGAAGTAAAGAAGAAAGGAAAAGAGTGTTTTTAAAAGGAAGATTCTAGACAGTATTGTTTAGCTTATTTTCTTTCTATATATGACTTATCTCATACCCATCATTAAATATCTCATAGAGAAATTCCATTTATCTTTCAAATATGGTGAAGTATGAGAATATCAAGTTCAAAACTGAAGCTAATTTAAAGCTCTTAAGCAGTGATATAAATAAGAAAACTTAAAAAAAATTTTAATTTAACAGGTTTAAACTTTAACTTAAAAGCTAAACACCCAGTCACTTTCCCTGGCTATCATCTTTAAAATAATTTCAGCCTCCTCATTCAGGACAGTTAATTCAGAGTTATTCCAACCTTCTTGTTTGGCTAAAGAGCTTGCAAGAGGCTTCTCAGGAGGCAAGTCTAATCCTACAGGGGCCTGACACTGGAGGTCTTTTTCTGCCTCATTGTCCACGCGGTCCCGATCTCGCTTCTTTTTATCTTCCTAAATGGAACAAAGGGAGATAATTTAGAAATACTCCAGAATCAATACCTCTAAAACAAATCAATTTAATTTCAGTGGAAAAAAAGAAGACACCACTGAAAAGATTACTACTAATGAAATCTTAATGTATTTTACTGCCATCTACTGGAAAATGAGAGAATAATATGTTCATAAAGGTGGAAAAAAAAGTGCTTCTATATGGTAGAAATAACCAATTAGAAAAATAATACTATTCACAAAAGCAAGATAATATACCTATGGGTAAATCTAATAAAAGATGACTAATACCTTTTAGGAAAAATTATGAAACATTACTGAAAGGCCACTGTGGAAGATCTGAATAAAGGAGATATACCATGTTCATGAACTGAAAGATAGTCAATTTGCTCCAAAGTAATCTATAAATAAAATGTAATGCCTATCAAAATTGTAAGACAGGATTTTTCATGAAATTTGATAAGCCAATTGTATAATCTATCTTGAAGAGTGAATCATCAAGAACAGTCAGAACAGTTTTGAAAAGGTCACAATAAAATGTCTTATCAGATATTAAGTATTTGTATAAAGTGATAATTAAGACAATGTGGGTCTGACACAGGGACAAACGGACCTATAGAACGTATCATAGAGCCCAGAAACAGACCCATGCACATAGAAAAGTCCTGATATATCACAGATTGGCATTATAAATCAATGACAAAAGGGTAGTGCTGGGACAACTGGTTATCTACATTTAAAAAGAATATGAAATTAGATCTCCACCTCATACCACATGCAAAAGTAAATTTCAGAGAAATTAAAGACTTAATTTTAACACTTGAGATAAAGTAAAAGAATCTTTGTGACTCAAGAGGAGGGATTTTCTTATCTATAAAGCTAAAAGACTAGCCTATTGACTGAGAAACACAAATAACTCAAAGTATTAGCAAAGATTACATAACGAGCACTTACAGATTCATGTAAAAAGGTAAATAACCCAATAGAAAATGGGTAAAGGGTATCATAACTAATTCCCAGAAAAAAAACTGGAAATGTTAAGAAACATGAAAACTAGCTTCAGGTTTCCTGGAACTCTGGGAATTATGAATTTAAAAACTGGAAGGCATTTCACATCTCTATGATTGGTAAAAATTAAAATGTCTAAAAATGTCAAGTTTTGATGAAAATGTGGAGAAATGGGGCTCTCATACCTTGCAGATGGGTGAGTAAATAGGTACAACCATTAGGAGAACAATATCTAATGAAGCTGAAGCTACCTTTACCCTACTTCTCAGCTATTCTACTCCTGGGCATATACCCTAGAGAAACTGCCTTTCACAAGTGTACATGTAGACATGTGCAAGTTTATTACAGGACTCTGTGAAATAGTAAAAAATTAGGAACAACCTACTAAAAGGAAAATGGATTAATAAATTATGGCATATTTACACAGCAGGTAAAATTAATAGTCTAAAGTTACACTGTATCAGCATGTATTATATTCAGAAACATAATTTCTGGAGGAAAAAGTTGAGAATTATTACAAGATCAGTTATGTAAGTTTTAAAAATATATTAGTGTATTTTACAAACGTATGCAGAAGGAGTAAAATTATAAAAACAAGTTTTCATGTGATGCACACCACATTCATGGTCCTCTGTAGGGAATGAGGAAGAGGAATGGATTCTGGGAGGGTACACAGAAAGCTTCATCTGTGTCTGTACTCTAATTTCTTAAAAAAACCAAAAATACGAGCAAAAGGTAAAATGTTACGATTTGTTAAAGCTGAATGGTTGGTATCCAGGTGGTAGTTTTTGTTTTTTGTTTATTTAATTCTTTGTTCTCTGAATTTTAAAAATTAAATTTTATAGTAAAATTGTCCCAAAATGTCTATTTTATGCTCAAGATTCTCAATAGGATCTTAATTTTCTTGGCCCATGTCCAAATTTCTTGTTCTAGTATCTAGAACAGTGGTTCTCAAAGTGTGGTTCCCAGACCAGCAGCATCGGGGAAATTGCTAGAAATGCAAACTCTGAGGTCTCATTATGGTTCTCAAGCTTCAGTGTGCATCAGAATCACCTGAAGGTCTTGTTAAAACACCAATGACTAGGCCCTGTCCCCAGAATTACCGATCCAGTAGGTTGAGTAGAGCCTGTGAATCTGCACTACTAACAAGTCTCTAGGATATGTGAGTATTGCCGGTGCAGTGATCACACTTTGAGTATCACTGATACAGAGCTTCACATTCTATTCTCAGAGTCCAAAGCATCTAATACAGAATACATGACTGACTGAAGCTCCAGAAAACAACGTTATAAACTGTATTCATTGTGCACCTGATGTCAGTTTCCATTAAGTTGACTGCTGTCTTTTTCATGGGCTCATGACTTATTTTGGAGCAGCAATTTTTGACTCAGGAAAGTTCTGTATCTTTTCCCCAGAAAAACTAGCATGAATCTTTTGTAGGTTGGCAGGTTTAGAACAACATCTGTTCAATGGAAAAAAGACCCTCAGAGACAAGATCTCTTCCTATTAAATGTAAATTGTGGATAGAGGACAGCCTGAAAGGCAGTAAGCACTCTCCTAGGTGGAAAGAACTAAGACCATAGTACAAGAAGTCTGGAGTAGGGGTTGGCAAACTTTTTTTTTCTGGTGAACGGCCAGGTAGCATAATTTATGCTTTGTGGCCCATAATGTCTGTCACAACTACTAACCTTTGCTGGTATAGCAAGAAAGCAGCCACAGACAATATGTAAATGAATGGGTGTGACTGTGTTCTAATAAAACTTTATTTTCAGAATCAGGTGGTGTTGGCTCTAGTTTGCTGACACATGGTCTAGAGGCTCAAGTTCTTGCTCTAGCTTCACCCTTAACACACTCTGACCTTCTTAGGCACTCATTTACTCTCACTAGCCCTCTTTATCACCTGCAAGATAGAGATTCAACTGTTGATTCTTATTTATCTTAGAGTTTATGAGATGGTGAAATGACCATGAAACAGAAAAGCTGAAAAAGTGCCAAAGGAAGGTATAATGTCTCTGAACTACCCCTATCTGGTAACTTTATCTAGTTAGACTGGTCTACAGTGACCACTTTACTATTTGGTATGGCAAGAGAATACTGCCTTCTGGGCCACAGTCCAAAGGAAAAAAAGAATATAAAAAACATATACTTGGAAACTACCCTAAAGTGAAAGGAGATATTGTAACATGTTATTGCCAGACTAGAAATCAGGAGATCTAGCTTCTAATTTCCCAGAATGTAAACCTGAACAAGTTATTCCACTGTTTTAGTCTCAGTTTCACCTGTAAAACAAGAGGCTTTGATCTCTATAGTTCTCTCTCTACCTAACATTCTGATTCCTACCTTCCAATTTTCTTTTTTTATGATTCCAAAATACCATAGAACCCTATTGTTAATGTCACTTACTGAAAGTAATAGATACATAAAACCGGAAGTTAACACAGTTCTGGTTAAGAGCAGTTTATTTTGCTAATTACATAGAGAAAACTGAACAAAAATACTAAAGCCATTTAACTTCAGGTAGGAGGGTTTATAATTTCAGTTTATAAAATGGGTTCAAATTCTGGCTTTGCCACTTATTAGCTATGAGATCATGGATCAACTACATAATTTTTGTGGGGGGGACTACTTTCCTCATCCCTAAAACAGACACAACAATACCTACCTCAGAAGAGTGTTCTGAGGATTAAATAAGATAGTGTATGTGAATGTTTAGCACAGTGCCTACCTAGCACATGGTGAATACTCATTCATTCATGCATTCAATAAGTAAATGAGGTTCTACTGTGTGGATATGTACTGGTGGATAAACAAACACAGCCCTGCCCTTAGGAAGCCAACAGTGTAAAAAGCCACAGACATCAAACAACTTAGTAAAAAAAACCCAAACAGATTTCAAGGAGAGAATAATTGTTGGGTGAATCTAATTTAGACTGGAGAAGTATGGGAAGGCTTCTATGAAGAAGTAACATCTGAGTTGAGATCTGAAGGAGAGAAAATTTAGCCAGGCTGGGGGTGGGAACAGAATTACAGGGAGAGTAAATATCCTGTGTGTTATGAAGGTCTGAGGCAGGAGAGAAAAAGTGGCTATTTCCATAACTACAAACACATTGCATTTATGTCAGACTAGATTCTAATTTATCCATGACTCAATGGCAAGTTATTTTATTAATTCATAACACCTCTGAAGTAAATCTTTGCTCATATTATTAATATTATAACACTCATTGCATGTCATAGACACATTTGCCTCTTTCTGGAGTTCCTGGTGGGCAGAGGCCCAAGTCTTATTCAGCTCTGTACCCCCAAGCTCAATAATGCCTAATACATAATATTTGTAGAATTAATTAATCACAAAAGACAGCGTGAAATAGGAACGTGAAAGCATGAGAAGTAACAGCTGAAGTTCTAGGTACTATCCTTCAGATTGGTCACTTTTGTAGGAGAGATATATATACATAGATATCTATGTCTATATTCAAATAATGCTTCCAGTGTACAAAACAATTTCAGAACTTTGTTTTAACAGCTGATTTTATAATTCAACTGAAAAAATCAGCTTTATTACTTTGAAGCTACACCTCATCTTTGGCCCTAGGTTGGGAACTGCATCTGCCACACAATTCAGCTCTTACCTCTATGATGCTTTCCCCTACTTCCCCAAGGCATAATGAGAAACACTTTCCTCTGGACTCCCAGAACACTTTATTCATACCTCTATTAGAATTTACCAGGCCATGAAGTTTATTTATCCTTTTGTGTCTGATTTCCCAGCCTAACTTTGAGTTCCTGCAGAGTAGGAACTATATTTTACTTATCATTTGAGTCTAGTGCATCATAGGTTTCTGGTAGATATTTGTTGAATAAACAAACAAATAAATAATCCTTCTATCAGAGGACCAACACTACTCTTATGCCCTTAGTCAGAGTCCTTTCTTCTCTGGGAAGATCTTCTGTGATTAAGAGGACCACCTCAGGGGGTTTCCCTGGTGGCACAGTGGTTGAGAATCCGCCTGCCAAGGCAGAGGACACAGGTTCGAGCCCTGGTCTGGGAAGATCCCACATGTCACGGAGCAACTAAGCCCGTGCACCACAGCTACTGAGCCTGCGCTCTAGAGCCCGCAAGCCACAACTACTGAAGCCCGCGAGCCTAGAGCTGTGCCCGCAACAAGAGAACCCACCGCAATGAGAAGCCTGCGCACCGCAATGAAGAGTAGCCCCCGCTCACCACAACTAGAGAAAGCGCGCGCAGCAACGAAGACCCAATGCAGCCAAAAAAATAAATAAATACATTTATTAAAAAAAAAAAAAAAAAAAAGAAACAGGACCACCTCAGGAGGGAAGAGCAGAATGGGAAAAAGTGGGGAGGATTTTCTGCCAGCCCAAGTAAGCCATAGCAGCCCTGAGACCTTGGGTGTGGCAGATTCATACGAAAGAAGTCAATGAATTGTGTTTTGAGAGAATTCCCACTTTGCTCAACAATTACAGTCATTCATTTCTCCTCTCTAGTTATAAGCTACTTTACAGCTAACTCAGCAGCAAAATGAGATACTAATAGTACCTACCCCATAAAGCTATTAAGTATTAAAATAGTAAATATAAAGAAGTCAGAACAATGCCTAGCATATAGTAAACACTCAAATGTTAGTTTTTATGAGTATGTATGCCCCTTAGGACCTAGTATAGTATTTAATAAAAATGGGAATTTATTGTATATGAGTAAGTTTTAAATTTTCATTAAAAGTATTACTTACATTGGGACTTCCCTGGTGTCCAGTGGTTAAGACACCACGCTTCCACTGTAGGGGACGCGGGTTTGATCACTGGTCAGGGAACTAAGATCCCACATTCCACATGCCGCCTGGAGCGGCCGAAAAAAGTAAATAAATGAAAAATTTAAAAGTTTTACTTAATTTGAAAAGATATATGCACTCCTATGTTCAGTGCAGCATTATTTATAATAGCCAAGATATGGAAACAATCTGAGTGCCTACCAATGGACGAATGGAAAAAAAAAGATGCATATATACACACACACTTTTGTGTGTACATATACACATATATATACACGATGAAATATTACTCAGCCATAAAAAAAGACAAAATCTTGCCATTTGCAACAACATGGACGGACCTTTAGGATATTATGCTAAGTGAAACAAGTCAGACGGAGAAAGACAAATATTGTTATGATTCCACCCATATGTGGAATATACAAAACAAACAAGAAAACAAAATAAATGAACAAATCAAACAAAAAAACCCTGAACACATAGATACAAAGCACAGAGTAGTGGTTACCAGAGGGGAAGGTGGGGGAGGGTGAAATGCGTAAAAGGAATCAACTGTATGGTGATGGATGGAAACCAAATTTTTGGTGGTGGGCATGCTGTACTGTATACAAAAGTAGAAATATAATGCTGTACACATGAAACTGATATAATGTTATAAACTAATGTTACATCAATAAAAAATAAAACAAAATTTTACTTAACTCTAGCATTGTGAATAATATCCTATATATTTAATGCTCATGATTTTAAAAAAATTAAAGAAAAACACCTGTCATTTTATTCTGATAACATCCCTAGCAACGGGACTAGCCTAACTTCTTTGAGCATCTAAACCTGAAGCTGACTCGCAAAGCTGTTAAGACAGAATTCGGGTTAGGATTATGCTTTTCTGAAGAACAGGTTTGAGTTTCCATGAAAGAATTTAGACCTCTCATCTGAGCTATTTCAATGAAAAGCCTTCTAAGTAGGTCTCCTTACACCCAGTCTCTACTCTCTTCAATATCTGCTAGATACTGTTAACAGATTACCGTTACTAAGGCTCAACTTTTTATCATTCTTCCACTCAGAAAGTTTTTGACTCTCTACTGCTTACATAGTCAAGTTCAAACTCCCTACTCTGACATGTCAACTGCCTCTCAGATCTTACCCCATCCTCCTCTTCACGTATTCTGTGCTTCAAAAAGAGAACTACTTTATGTCCCTTGTACACACCCTCACATTTGCCCACTTTCATGCTATTGTTCTTAGTTCTCCACACGGTGTGCAAGCTTCCTTACTTCTGCAGTAATGTACCATTCTGTTCAGGGATCAGCTTCTCAAGTCAGCATATAAATGAAAAGTGGGTTGTCAGGTTACCTTTGAAAATATCTGAAGTAGCCCATAAAGTATAATACTCATGGCTTTATACCTATGATCCTTTATGTTTAATAGTACGATATAAAAGAATATTTCTCCTATACTACAGTAATAGCTCAGAATATATAGTTGACCCCATGTTGACTGTAGTGTTAACATCACTGTACTCTGCTTTCTAAAGACTAGAGTTATGCCAGCAGGCAAATTCTTTGCCAACTGCTTGGCATTCAAATGCTTAAGAAAAAAAAAAGCCAACACACTTCGGTGTTGTGCAGATTATGGTCTGATTAAAACTAAAGCATGGGGACTTCCCTGGCAGTCCAGTGGTTAAGACATTACCTTCCAATGCAGGGGGTATGGGTTCGATCCCTGGTCAGGGAGCTAAGATCCCACACGCCTCGTGGCCAAAAAACCAAAACATAAAACAGAAGCAATATTGTAAAAAATTCAATAAAGACGTTAAAAAATGGTCCACATCAAAAAAATCTTAAAAAAACAAAAAACAACCCCCCCCCCCAAAAAAAACTAAAGCATGGTGTGCTCTTAATGCTGTGGTTGGTATTAAATACCACTGCTCTACAGGGAGAAACAATACTGATCCTATCTGTTGGGGCATTTTAAACTAGTATAATCAGAGCCTTCCTACTCAAAAGAAGAATATTACTTAACTTTATATGACATCTTTGAAAAATTACAGGGTTTTGTGTTGTAAGCATCTGTGCTTCCCCAAAACTTTATCTTCTCCTTATTTTCCTAAGTAAAAGATTCCTGATTTTTATTAGGATATAATGCCCCCAACCCCTTCCCTAAACTAAAAGACATTTCCCAGCCTCCCTAGCAGCAAGGGTGGCTAAGTGATTAAGTTTTGACTAATGAAATACAAGCAGAAATTATGAATGCCTTGTAGAAAAACACTTTAAAAGGGAAAGGGCATGTTTTATCTTTTTCTTGTGCCCTTCCCCCTTCCTGCTGCATGAACTGACAGAAGAGTCACCAGTCCCTCAGAACCACACATACTCTAGCCCCTTTCAGGCCCACAGGTGTCACACGGCAGACTTTCCCCAAGAAAAGACCAGAAGCAACTGCTGTTCCTAAAACTCCCTGGAGATCCAGAGTACAGCTCAAAGAAAAGTGTCCTTCTGAAGTCTCCCTAGCAAAGGAACCCCTCTTCCCCCTCCCCAGTCCAGCCTGGAAAAAAGGGATAACCCAAACAGGCTCTACAGAACCAGTGACACCCCAGAAGTATCCCACAGTCCCTAGCCCTGAGTCCTGGGGAAGTGGGACCTTGGGCAAATTCACTTCAATTCTGAGTTTCCACTTTACCTTCTGTAAAATGGAAATCATCCACCTCCCTGCCCTACTCTGCAGGGTGTTATTTCCAAATGAAACTGTGGACGCGAAAGCGTCTTAATTTGCAATGAAATAAAAATATATAGGTGGCTAATGATACTTAGAGCCACCGTCAAGAAAGGGCAGAGGGGGAGACTTCCAGGAACCTATCCTGAAGATATCCTTATAAAAGTATACAAAGCGATGTGAACAATGAGGTTCAATGCAGCATTATTTGTAACATTTAAAAGTTATATAAAATAAAATATGGCACAGCAATATAACCAAATACAATGTAGTTAATAAAAAGATGAGATAATTGATAAAACAAGAAACGAGGAGTATATCAGCTGGCATAATGGTAGTTAACTGCCAGAACTAAAACCGGAAGTGGTTAAAAGGGGTTACCTCAACTTCCAGTTAAACGAGATGAAAAAAGAGTACAGAAGAGACGACAGTGGGTGAAAGATGTCAACACACTTGGGAGATCAAAGGCAAGTGGAGGAGTCTGCAGATCAGAGAAAGCAAGATACCTCCTGCATGCAAGGAAGGAGACACCTCTGAGAAAAGTTCTAACCCCAGAAACCTGGAAAAGCGCAAAACTTTGGCGGCTCCCAATCAAAATGATTAGGTCTCTGTTTAGTGATGCCCACAGTGAAGTCCATCAGCTGACAAACTTTGTCTAGGCACAAAGCATACAATCAGCCTTTTTGTGCTTCACATTTAAATACAAATAGATTACAAACGCTCAACAGATAACTAAATGATGCTTTTAACACAAAAGGAAGAGACCAAATAAAATGAAGAACTTGAGGGGAAATAGAGACAGTGCAAGGAGCAAAAAAAAAAACTTAAAAGAAAAATATCAAAAAAACTCATCAATTAATATTTCAGAGAAATAAAAGATCCTGCATGTAAAAACAAGAACAGGATGCTATTAAAACAAGGACAATTAGAAAACATGAAAAAGTTCTTGGAAATTCAAAATACAAGGTTTGAAATAAAATTCAAGAGCAGAGCCAGAAGACAAAGTTTAGGAACTCTCTTTGAAGGAAGAACACAAAAAACAAAGAGGAAAAAGAGGGGAAAAAAACATAAGAAAATTAGAGAATCAGTCCAGAAGTTCAACATCTAAATGGCAGGGGTTCTAGAAAGAGAGAAGAGAGAGAACAGAGGGAAGGAAACTATCACAGAAATACTTCAAGCAAACATCTCAGACCTGAAGACAAGAATATCCATTGTGCAACAGACCACTGAAGATAAAGGGGAAGATTCTAAACATTTTGAGAGAGCACATACCGGTCATGTACAAAGGACTAAGAATCAGAAGGCAACAGACTTTTCAATAGCAAATCTAGAAGCCAGAAAACAGCATGCAACGCTTTCAAAATTCTGGGAGAAAATAATTTCCAATTTGGAGTTCCATGCTGAGTCAAACCATCAATCTACATGAGGAGAGTATATGGGAGTAGAATAAAGATTTTCAAACATGTAAGAACTTACAAAAATCTACCTCCTATGAATGCTTTCTTAGGAAGTTCGTAGAGTTAAGACTCCACCAGAACAAAGGAGTAAGTCAAGAGGAAGACATGGGATCCAGAAAGAATGCAAAGGAGGCCTAGAGAACAACTAGTCCAGATTAGAGCAGGAGGGGACAGAGGGCTGCAAGATGGATGTTTCCAAAAAAGGGGAAGTGTCTGACCATGTGAAAAACAGAAATCAGATGGGTTTTACAAATCTGTTAGAAGTTTGGGAAGAATCAGTACACGATAACCAAACAAATGAAAGCAATTAATCAACTGGTCAAGATCAGATCTGTATTTGTATATTCCATTTGTCTCCAATGAACAATAATTAGAAATAAACACTGAATATTGAGCTGTATCTACACGGGGAGAATGCAGGAAGGGAAACTGGGGGCGTGGAGCAATATAAGGATGCTAATTTAAATTCTCATCTTGAGCAACATGATGTCAGTAAAAGATGTACACATAAATCAGTAAAGAGCAATATAAACCTACATTTAGAAATGGAATAAACATCCAAAGAAAAAAAAAGTTTGGGAAGTAAAACTCCAGGATGGAGCAGGACACTGCTTTTATGTTAAAAGCCTTGTAGTACTCTTGACTTTTTTTTTAATATAATTTTTTTTCAATTGGAGTATAATTGCTTTACAATGTTGTGTTAGTTTCTGCTGTACAACGAAGTGACTCAGCTATATGTATACATATATCCCCTCCCTCCTGGACCTCCCTCCCCCCCTCCCCCCCCATCTAGGTCATCACAGAGCACTGAGCTGAGCTCCCTGTGCTATACTGCAGGTTCCCATTAGCTATCTATTTCACACATGGTAGTGTATTTATGTCAAACCTACTCATGAATTACCTTACTCCTAATAGTAAATAATTTTAAAAAAACGAAACAAAACTGGTTACCTCTGAAGAGGAAGACTAAACGAGGTACCTGAGTGAGCAAAACTTTTTTCCCTTCCATTTTGTTCACCTCTGTATTACCTGAATTTCTTTCAAAAAAAAAAAAAAAATCATAGGCATATATGGCTTTTATAGTTTAGGGGAAAAAAAACGTTAGACGGTTCTATATATTGTCACAATCTAGACGAAGGCAACAGACATTGGGGCAGAAAGGCACATAATTAAGAAATTCCAAAAAGAGAATCTCTAAGATTTAGTGACTCACCGATGTGTTTAATCACATGGACTAGAACATTTCTGTTGTGTATATAAATATAAAAAAATTATAAAACTAAACCTACAGAAATCTAGCTTCAAGATCCAGTAACTGATTCAACAAGTCACTTCGTGACAGGTTACATTTGGGAAGTGCAGAAGTCTAGGACAATTCCAGGTATGTATGTGATCATCCTTGGAAGGAAAGTTAATTATTATTACTATTTTACCCAGCTTACAGATAGAGATGGCAGCTACTTTCTTTTTTACTTTCTATTAACTGCAAATGGTTATGAAAATGCTTATTTTTATCACTGGTGTCATATCCCTTAAAGGTCTCTGATCAAATTATCCCATCAATAGACTCAAACTTTGTTCTAAAATATGAAAACTGTTCATTATGTATTTGGCACTGTAGTATTTATTTCAGAACAAAATGTGAATCCTAATAACTTTTGAAATGACTATTTTCCACAAACCTCGAACACTGAGGCTTTCTTGAGCATGACTTTTACCTTTCCTAGATGGTAGGAAGCAGCTCCTGAAAATCAGGACTTAGCTGCTCACTCACCTGATGTGTGAGTACAACTAAGAGTATAATTAAAGAAAGAGTTGTTGAAGCTCACAGATGATTCGTTTCTATTCTGCCCTGCTCCTGCTCAAGACAAGTCCGATTTTACAAGCGTTTCAGCATCTCGCTAGACACAAAGAAAATAAAGCAAGGTTGGCAGCGGGAGGCGGCAACCCGCAGAAACTGGCACCACCTGCAAAGCTGAAGCAACGCAACGACCTTTACCTTTATTCGTCTCCGTTTTCTCCCCTTTTCTTCCCCTGGAACCTGCTTCTCTCCTTTCTTTCTCTTTTTCCGCTTTCGGTCCTTGTGTTTGTCATGTTCGTTTTTGTCTTCTAAGAGGCTGGAGTCGTGCCCGGAGCTGCCCGTAGAGAGCTCGGTGACTTCGTTCCCTCCCACTTTGAGGACCAGCTTCAAGGGCTTCTCTACATACTCTTAAATGAAAGGAAAGGGCTTCAATTAAAGGAGAACCTCGCGGGGCAGTATCCACAACGAAGAGTGACCGCTGGACGGGAGAAAATGAGGCGCACCGACCGAGGCGGCCCGGGGCACGCAGTGGGCGGCCCACGAAGCACCAGTTGAATGACGGGCACTCGCCGAGTGGACGCCCCGAACGTTCCCGGGCCGCCTCACACCTCTCAACAAGAGACCCGCCCGGGCCGGGGGTCCCGGGTTCGAATGCCGCCCTCGCCTGGGGTCTGCGCGGCTCACGCGGGCCGCGCCCCCTTCGCGGGTCCGGGCCTGCCCGCGGGAGGTGCGGCCCCCGGACCGCCTCGGACACTCGAGGGTAGTCTCGAACGCACGAAAACCCCACCGAGCCGCCGCGGGCTCGCCACCCTCCACCGCGGGCTCGCCGCCCCCCACCGCGGCCCACTCCTCACCCTCGTAGAGGTGTTTGTCCGACTTGTGCTTCTTGTGCTTCTTGCCCATGTCCGACCGGGCCCCGGTGCCCGCCCCCCGCGCCAGGCCCAGGCCGTGCGGCGCCGCTTCCGGTCCGGGCCAGGCGAGCGGAGGGCGGGTGCGGGGCCCCCGAGACCCCGCGCCTCGAGGCAGGGGTACGGCGTGCGCCGAACGGCGCGAGGCTTCTCACGAAGAGACCCAGCAGCGCCCGAGCGCCCAAGACCCAGCCGGAGCCCGAGAGCGGCTGCGGGTCGGCGAGAGGCCGGCGGAGGCGGGAGAGAGGGCCTGCCGCGCGCGCAGAGAGCGGCCGGCTGCGCGTGGCGGCCCCTGGCGGCTGGAGGTGGCGCTGCAGCCTGCGGCCCGGGGGCGGAGTCCGGCCCGGGGGCGGGGCCAGGGTGGCATCCACCACTCTGAAACTCCCTTTTTTCTCCGTCACTCTCCCTTCCTTCCTCTTCATCTCTCTCTTCCTTCCCTCCCTTGATGCCTTCCCTCCCTCCCTCCTCCTTGCCCCCTCCTTCCTTTCTTCCTTTTTCTTTTCATCACCCTTCCCCCTTTCCTGACTCCTCCCTTTTATCCCACTTTCCCTAGCTTCTATCTTCCCTTTAACAGTATTTGTTGAACCCTGTACTGGATGCCAGATCCAGCAAATCCAGCACCTTGGTAACTGAAGGACTGTAACTTAAAAAACAACAACAACAAAAAACTAATGTGATGATATGTAAAGGCCTCCAAGACCTTAATTAAAACAACATCAACAAAGTATGGAGCAGAGTGTATTAGGTAAGATGCATTTATGGAAATAAATGTTGTCATCTGGATTAAAAGGCTGTGATGGATACTCAGGAACTGTTAACAGTGGTTATCTCAGGTGAATAGGACTGGAGGTGGAGTGGATTGGTTTAGTTTTATGCTTCTCTGTATG
The DNA here is from genome assembly GCF_028021215.1 of Eschrichtius robustus. Taxonomy (NCBI): domain Eukaryota; kingdom Metazoa; phylum Chordata; class Mammalia; order Artiodactyla; family Eschrichtiidae; genus Eschrichtius; species Eschrichtius robustus. Next base: position 34,426,384 of record NC_090842.1, on the reverse strand, counting down.
GTTTGAAAATTTTCTCATGTGCATGTTTAATTTTTTTGAAATAAAAAGAAAGAAAATTTAGAAATTAGATTGAAAAAATGATGAAAATATATCTGGATCCACACCAAGTGGGGGTCCAGACTAACACTATTGCTCTGTAGATGGATGTCTACTCCTCAATCCTGTTTTAAGCCCTTCTTCTCATTCACTTTTATCCTTAGATGCTGAGCCTTACTGGTGAGATGAGTTATTCACATTTTTGCTCACTGGCATTTACCTAAATAAAATGTTAAGGTGTGTTTAAGATAGCACATCCAGGGATTATGGCTGCAGGGAAACAAAATGATGTTGATATTTTTCTACATGACAACCTTGTAAGGTAGGAAGGGCAGAAATATTCTTATTCCCATTTTACAGATGAGGAAATGGATACCCAGAGAAATTAAGTAAGTTGCCAGTTAGTGGTAAAGCCAGGCTTCAAATCCAGGTTTTCTGAATCTGTATCATAATCTTGTGAACCTGATGAAGGAGGTCTTGATTGTCTCTACCTTTAGAGTTACAGTGCCCTGTTTGTTTTCAGATAAACCTATAATCACCGCTTGCTCTCAAGAAAGGAGCTGACATTAGTCATTTATACTTGAGTAAGAGTTTGGACCTCTGGATTACTTCTCCCAGGAAGATCTGTAGCTTTAACTTGAACTGCAGTGGTGAAATGGTAGACTTGTAATTCTGAGCCCTATGGTTGGATAATGACAGAAATCCAGTTTGAATTATTTCAAGTAAATAAAAAGATGTATTGGGTCACATGTCCAGGAAGAACAGGAGTAAAGCTCGCCTGAAGAAAGATGGGAACCAGGGATTTCATACTGTGAGGTCTCTCTCTCTTTCCTTGTCTCATCCCTTGGGCTCCATTTTTTGGGGCTCCATTTTTTTCCCCCTACATGGCTGAAAACACAGTTACCAGCAGCTGTATCCTGACCAATTGGGAAACGGGTCTCTTTCTTCCCTATCAGCTTCACCCAGGAAAAAATTTCAGGGGAGGGCTCTGACTGGCTAGGCTTGGCTCACATGTTTTATAGGCAAGGGAATGGGAGATTGATCCAGCTTGGATACCAAGTCCACCCCTATGGCCAAGAGGAGTTAGAGTCTATGACTGGCAGTCCCCACCAGACCCCAGTGATTAGTCAGTGAAGATGAGGTTCCTTTAGAGGAGGGGAGCTGCTTTTTCACAAAGCCTAAGAGTTTGTGTCTGTTAGCTCCCTGTAACAAGCCTCTCTGGCATCTGTGAGGTGGATGTCAGAGTGGAGCAAGAGGGGTGTTGGAGAAGGGAACCTCTGTTGCTCTGAAATCAAGCCACCAAAGCCCCCTAAGTATAGAGCAAAGCTTGGTTTCAGCTTTTCAACTACTGGCTATAACTGTTTTTGCTTTAAGGAGAACTGTTTTGCCAGCTCCCCCTATAGGTCTGGCCTCCACTATGGAGTGGGTCTGGCTCACTCCAGGCTGAACCTGTGAGTTTTCCTGCCTTCTCCTCATCACCCAGTATGCTCCCCCAGGGCAGGGTTTGGTCTGGGGAGCACAGGACCTTTGTGTCCATAGCACCCAACACAGTGACCACTACTCTGCAAAGGCCCCTCAGAACTAGCTCACTCTGTGTGTGTGTGTGTGTGTGTGTGTGTGTGTGTGTGTGTGTGTGTGTGTGTGTGTCTTCCCTCTGAACACCCTGTGATGGAGGGAAAGGGTCCAGTTAACTCATTTACATTAGGGAGTTAGTAATTTCCCTCCTTTCCTCAACAGAGATCTTACCTAGGTCCCAAAGTATTCACAGCAGTGAAAAGTGAGTAAGAACCTGAAGCAGATAACACTTCACAGAAAAAAGTTCCTGGGAGATAGAAACCTCAACTCATCTACTTTTTTATTCCCAGCCCAAGGATAGTGCCTGGCACCTAAAAGGCACCAGAAAATTCTAGTTGAAATGAACATTTTAGAGTCAGGCAGAGTCTAAAATGACCCCTAAAGATTCCTGCCTCCTGGTAGTCACTTCCTCCAATTGACCGTGGACTGGCCTAGAGACTTACTTCTGACCACAGAATATGGCAGAAGTGATGAGATGTCACTTCTGTGATTCGGTTCCAGAAGATTGTGACTTTTGTCTTGTTAGCCAACTCTATTGTCTTCTTGGCTTGCATGCTTCGGTGAAGCAAGCTGCCATGTTGGATAGGCTCACGTGCAAGCAATGGAGGGCAGCCTCTAACCAACACCCTGCAAGAGCTGAGGCTGTCAGTCCAGCAGCCCTTGAGCCATTGGTCCTGCCAACAACCACCTGAGCTTCAAAGTGAATCCTTCCTCAGTGGAGCATTCAGATGAGACCTCAGCCCTGGCTCACACCTTGATTGCAGACTTGGAGAGACCCCAAAGCAGAAGACCCAGGGAAACTATGCTCAGACTCATGACCCACAGGAACTGTAAGATAATAAATGTATGTTTACTTAAACCACCAAGTCTTAGTATAATTTGTTATATAGTATTTGTATAAAGAATTTATACAAATAAGCTTTCTGAGCCTATTACATATGTCAATAAGAAGGAAAGAAATGACAGAAACTGAGCAATTGCCTGTGCAGGGGACTTGGCTGGAGTGTCGCCCACGCTGCCATCCCCTTTTATCCTCTTCTAGGTGGGTGAGAAGAGCACACTTATCCCTGTCCCACAGGTGAGGAAACTGAGGCCTGGAGATGTTAGGTGGTTTATCCAAGGGCACACAGCTTGCCTGTCTGGGATCTGAATCCTTGTCTGCCTACCTCCAAACCCCACATTCTAACCATTAGGTCACACTGCTCTTCAAAAAGAGGGTCAGATAATCTCCAAAGTCCCTTCCTGCATGTTTGGAGTAGCGTTAGATGAAAACAAATTCCAGAAGAGGATGCATATACTCACATAAAGGTGTAGAAATGTATGTTTGTGCCTTGAGAAGGATCAAAAGGTAAGTTGAAGAATGGAAATAGTTTTGCTGTTATGGAACAAGGGGTACTTGACCAATAGAAGATGACTGCTTGACCTGATGGACCAGCTCTCTAATGGCCAAACTTCAGGGGTTTTTTTTAGTATTTATTTATTTTTTTGGCTGCGTCGGGTCTTAGTTGTGGTATGTGGGCTCTTTCCTTGTGGCGCGTGGGCTTCTGTCTAGCTGTGGCAAACAGGCTCTGGAGCGTGCGGGCTTAGTTGCCCTGTGGCATGTGGGAATCTTAGTTCCCCGACCAGGGATTGAACCCGCATCCCCTGCATTGGAAGGTGGATTCTTAACCACTGGACCACCAGGGAAGTCCCCAAACTTCAGGTTTTGTGAGACCTGTGTAGGGGCCTGGTTCTGACCTGGGCTGCGAGGGGAGGCTCCTTGCCAGCAGCTGGTCACCCCTCATAAGGAGAGGGAGCTTCTCTCTTGTGCATCCTTATTGGTGCAAGAAGAGGAGCACAATGGGAGAGGACAAGCCTGGCTCTTTACCTTGCTTAGTCCCACCCAGCACCTTCCTACATCTGTGGGCCTCTGTCGCTTCCCTTGCAGACTGGTTTGCTGTACCTCCGTCGTGGAGGCTGAATGGATGCTTTCTCTTTCCAAGGTGGACTGGCCTGATGCATTTCACCAGATTCCTAGAACACAGCCCCTGATGCTTTGGGCATGAATAACTGCTGTGACGCTTCTTGAGCACCTGCTGTGCACTCACCAGCCTGGACCCTTCCTCAGTGTCCTCCCTGCAACACCCAGAGGAGGAGATAGCGTGTCCATCTTACAGAGGCAGCATCAGGACCAGACAGGAGCCACCTATGTTACACAGCTAGAGGGTGGAAGTCAGAATCAAAACACCGAGAGTGAGACCTGGTGTAGAGTAAGTGCTCAATAAATGTCAGCTGCTAGCATTAATTTTTTAAAATAAATTTATTTATTTATTTACATTTGGCTGCATTGGGTCTTCATTGCTGCTGGCGGGCTTTCTCTAGTTGCAGCTAGTGGTGGTTACTCTTTGTTGTGGTGTGTGGGCTTCTCATTGCGGTGGCTTCTCTTGTTGTGGAGCACGGGTTCTAGGCGTGCGGGCTCCAGTAGTTGTGGCCCACAGGCTCAGTAGTTGTGGCTCGCGGGCTCTAGAGCACAGGCTCAGCAGTTGTGGTGCATGGGCTTAGTTGCTCCGCAGCATGTGGGATCTTCCCAGACCAGGGCTCGAACCCGTGTCCCCTGCATTGGCAGGCGGATTCTTAACCACTGAGCCACCAGGGAAGTCCTAATTTTAAAATATTCTATGATCCTTTAAAAACGTGATTCAGATAATGTCACTCTCCTGCTCAGAACTGTCTCGTGCCTCTCCATCTTCCTCAGAGTCAAAGCCAAACCCTTACCTTGGCTTTCAGGGCCTGATCTGGTCTCATTATCTCTCCAGCCCCACTTCTTCCCCCTGTCACCGTGGCTGGGCCACACCGGCCTCCTCACTTGTTCTGACACACCCAGGACCACAGCTTCTGCTCTTCCCTGTGCCTGGAATACTCTCCCCTCAGCTCCTGGCCTGGCTTCTGCCCTCGGGTCATCCTGGGCTCCAGGGTGACTGCCTCAGCAGCACTTCTGACTCCTCAGCCCCGTGTGGCTTTGCTTCCCTTTGTGGAGTTACGTATCAGTTACCCGTCTGTGTGCGTGTTTGTCCACTCTCCCCACTGGACTCCCAGCTCCTTGGGGTCAGGGACTGGGTCTGTCTCCCTTGCACTGTGTCCTCTGCACCTAGCACAGTGCCAGGCTCAGCGCAGGCCCTCAAGAGATATTTGTTGGATGAAGGAATGAATAATTACCACTGTTTTGTGAGATGATTCCCCCACTCTGTCCTCCCCGAGGGTCTTTTAGGTGGGGACAGGAGGTAACTGGTGGCCTCTGGGAGAATCTGAGAAGGAGGAGGAGGAGAGAGGCACTGGGGAAGGCTGGCCACTGGGGGGTGTGGCATTCCCAGGAAATGGCCTCTGACCGGCTCTCTCAGGCCCAGGCCTCTCTGCAGCTGCACAGTGGGCCTGAGGCTGGGGCAGGCCAGGCCCTGAGCAGACTCATTACCTTGAGGTGTGCCAGGCTCCCACCACAGCTGGGCCTTCTTTCTGACCTTGGCGCCTCTGTGGAGAGGGTGCCCTGGGACACAGCTGACCCTGGGATAGAGTGTGGTCTGCCTTGGTTGGGGCAGTTCTGGGAGAGCTGGTGGGGACCCTTTACAGGAATCCCCTTATAGCTGTCAGACGAAAAAGGCTTACTGGGAGCCGACCCCCTGATCTAGACACACTGAGAGGCCTGAGCATCAGGGGCTCCCACGACCTTCCCCTCTGCCCTGCTGTGTTCCCCAAAGCCCCCTAATGCAGCAGTGAGGCAGGGCGAAGATCTCCCATGACCAGTTGTCCTCGGGCTACTACTTCTTCTCTTGTCTTCCTTTGTCTGAGCCTCAGTTTTCTCCTGTGACGAATGGGCAGAACCTGCCCTGTGCAGCCTGTGTGGTTGGCATGAGGGTCAGGGTAAGTGAAAAGGCTTCTTGCACAGTGAAAGCCTTCCCAAGTAAATATAACGGCGCAGGAAACTGCCGTTCTCCTGGATACTCTGGGGGTGCCCTGAACTCTGTCCCCGGGGGAAAAGGGGGAGGTGGCATTCCCCGAGCCCAGACCCCCAGCAGCTGGAGCAGGTGCCCGAGTTTGGCAGCAGGGATGGGCCTACCTGGCACCAGCCTGTTTGTGCTGCTGGGAGAGCCCCAGAGGGGGCCGAGGCTGGGTCGGTGAGCAGCTCTTTGGGGATGCAGCAGCCTGAGGTGATTCGCTGTGACAGGCTGTCGGTGGTGCAGCTTCCAGGGTTGTTCATGAGGCCCCAGCTGCCTGCCTCTGAGTGAACAAAAGAGAGGTGGCAGATGGCAGCTGTCCACGTAGATATCCTGGGCTGCCTCTGCCCTTGCGGCCCTGGAGCCACTTGCTCAAGTGCAGTAAGTCCAAGCCATGGTGCCCATTGCAGACAACTGCAAAGTCATTTGGACTCAGATTCTGCCATGATAAAGATAAACCTGGAGCCCTCGATCAAATAGGAAATATGAGTTAATTTTTGTGAAGGGTGTAAGGTTTTGTCCTGATTAATTTTTTTTTTTTTATATATAACATATTATTAGTGTTGTTGTTATTTATAATTATTATTATTGTCTATGTGAACTTCAACAAATTTCTTTTTTTGTAAAATGATACTAATATCTACTCCCAGTTGTACTGGGAAATTTAAATGTAAAATTGCTGAGCATAGCCAATGGCATGTTGTAATCTTGGCATGTGTTATCTTTTCATTTTTCTCCCTGCTCCCCCTCAACAACTCAAGTAAGGTCATCACTGCTGAGATCTACTGTCTTAACCCTTCAGCCTATATTACTCTTGTAATGAATGACATCAGTTACCCAAGGGCTTTGTTTTTTTTTTTTTTTTTTTTTGGAGTATTAAAAATATTTATTAATTTCTAATGCTATTAGGACATTTCTCACATCTTAAAGTGAGAAATGCAAATCAGAGTAAAGTTTACACACAAAACATTATGTAAGAAAGTTTGTTATCAATATGCAAATTAATATATTTGCTGCACACTGATTCATTTTTTTACGTATGGATGTTCAGTTGTTCCAGGACCATTTGTTGAAAAGATTCTTTTCTCCATTATACTGCCTTTACTCCTGTCAGTAGATTATATTTATAGGCATCTATTTCTGTGTTATCAATTCTGTTCCACTCATTTATTTGTCTGTTCTTTCATCAACACCACACTGTCTTGATTACTGTGGCTTTACAGTAAGTCTTGAAGTTGAGTAGTGTGTCTTCCAACTATTTTTTAAAAAATATTTATTTATTTATTTTGGCTGTGTTGGGCTTTAGTTGCGGCACGTGGGATCCTTCGTTGCAGCGTGCGGGCTTCTCTCTAGTTGTGGCTTGCGGGTTTTCTCTCTCTAGTTGTGGCGTGCAGGCTCCAGGGCTCTGTAGTTGTGGTGTGAGGGTTCCAGAGCATGTGGGCTCTGTAGTTTGCGGCACGCAGGCTCTCCAGTTGAAGCACGCGAGCTCAGTAGTTGTGGCGTGTGGGCTTAGTTGGCCACAGCATGCGGGATCTTAGTTCCCTGACCAGGGATTGAACCTGCATCCCCTGCATTGGAAGGTGGATTCTGGTCCAGTAGTAACTGGACCACCAGGGAAGTCCCTGTGTGTTTTCCAATTCTGTTCTTCTTTAGTATTGTGTTGGCTACTCTGGGTCTTTTGCCTCTCCATATAAACTTTGGAATCAGTTTGTCAATATCCACAAAATAATTTGCTGCAATTTTGATTGAGATTGCATTGAATCTATACATCAAGTTGGGAACAACTGACGTCTTGATAATATTGAGTCTTCCTATCTGTGAACACGGACTATCTCTCCATTTATTTAGTTCTTTTTTGATTCCTTTCATCAGAGTTTTGTAGTTTTCCTCATATGGATCTTGTACATATTTTGTTAGATTTATACCTAAGTAGTTCATTTTTTTTTGGGGGGGGGTGCTAGTATAAATGGTATTGTGTTTTTAATTTCAAATTCCACTTGTTCATTGATGGTATATAGGAAAAGGATTGCCTTTTATATATTGACCTTAATTCCTGCAACCTGCTATGATCACTTATTAGTTCCAGCTTTTTAAAAAATTCTTTCAGATTTTCTACACAGATGATCATGTAATCTGTGAACAAAGACAATTTCTTCTTCCAAATCTGTATTTTCTTATCTTGTCTTGTTGCATTGGTTAGAATTTCCAGTATAATGTTGAAGAGGAGTGGTGAGAAGGGACATCCTTGCCTTGTACCTGATCTTAGAGGGAGAGCATACCGTTAGGTATGGTGTTAGCTGTAGATTTTTTTGACAGCTGTTCTTTATCAAGATGAGGAAGTTCCCCTCTATTCCTAGTTTACTGAGAATTTTAAAATCATGAATGAGCGTTGGATTTTGTCAAATGCTTTTTTTCTATCTATTGATATCATCATGTTAATTCTTCCTTAGCCTGTTGATGTGATGGATTATGTTAAGTGATTTTTGAAGGTTGAACCAGTCTGAGTACCTGGGATAAATCCCACCTGGTTGTAGAATATAATTCTTTTATATGCATTATTTGATTCTATTTGCTAATATTTTGTTGAGGATTTTTGTATCTATGTTCATGAGAGATATTGGTGTGTAGTTTTCTTATAATGTTTCTGATTGATGTTGGTATTGGGCTAATGCTGGCCTCATAGAATGAGTTAGGAAATATTCCCTCTGCTTCTATCCTCTAAAAGAGATTATAGAGAATTTGTATATTTCTTTCTTAAATTTCTGGTAGATTTCAGCAGTGAACCCATTTGGGCCCGATGCTTTCTCTTTTGGAAGGTTATTAATTATTGATTCAATTTCTTTAATAGATATGGACCAATTCAGATGGTCTATTTCTTCTTTTGTGAGTTTGGCAAATTTTGTCTTTCAAGCAATTGGTCCATTTCATCCAGGTTATCAAGTTTGTGGGCATACAGTTGTTCATTGTATTCCTTTATTATCCTTTTAATGCCTGTAGGAGCTGTAATGATATCCCCTCTTTCATTCCTTTTTTGTTTTTTTAAAATTAATTTTTATTGGAGTATAGTTGCTCTACAATGTTATGTTTCTACTGTACAGCAAAATGAATCAGCCATACATATACATATTCCCCTCTTTTTTGGATTTCCTTCCCATTTAGGTCACCACAGTACATTAAGTAGAGTTCCCTGTGCTATACAGTATGTTCTCATTAGTTGTCTATTTTATACACAGTATCAATAGTGTATATGTGTCTATCCTAATCTCCCAATTCCTCCCACCACCCCTTTCATTTCTGATATTAGTAATTTGTGTCTCTTTTTTTCTTAGCCTGGCTAGAGGCTTATTGATTTTATTTATTTTTTTTCAGAGAACTAGCTTTTGGTTTCATTGATTTTTCTCTATTGATTCCCTATTTAACCAATTTTTACACCTTGGAAACAAACACATTGAAATTTAGGTCACTGATTATTTTTTCTAAATTTCTTTATTTTTTATTTATTTACTTTTGGCTGCCTTGGGTCTTCGTTGCTGCGTGCAGGTTTTCTCTAGTTGTAGCGAGCGGGGGCTACTCTTCGTTGCGGTGGCTTCTCTTATTGCGGAGCACGGGCTCTAGGTGCACAGGCTTCAGTAGTTGTGGCACTTGGGCTCAGTAGTTGTGGCTCGTGGGCTCTAGAGTGCAGGCTCGGTCGTTGTGGCGCATGGGCTTAGTTGCTCCGCGGCATGTGGGATCTTCCCGGACCAGGGCTCCAACCTGTGTCCCCTGCATTGGCAGGCGGATTCTTAACCACTGCGCCACCAGGGAAGTCCCTAGGTCATTGATGATTAAAAAAGTAAATGTTAAAACTTTTAACTTAAAAGATAAAATACATTTGCACTAAAGAGACACTGCTTTTATTTTTTACACACAAGAGCTCTGCTTAATATTTCGTTTGAAATAAGAAGTTGCTAAAAATCTTTGAAAACCACTCGATGATATGATCTCCAGGGGCCCTCCCATGGCTCTGTGATTCAGTTAGATTAAACAATGTTGTGATCAGATGTTTTTGTTTTAAAAATATTTCTCTTTTAGTAAACCGTAAAGCCATACAGATTAGTCAAGTTTGGACATGTGGTTGGATAAAGTCACCTGGAACATGATGTAGGGTGAGAGCACTGGACTAGAAATCAGAATGCCTGGTCCTCATCCTTGCATTGCTTAGCCTTCATGTGAAAGTCAGAATGCTTCTGTTTGGCGGTGTCAGAAACCCACCCCTAATGAGGTTGAGCTTTAGGTATGGCTCCATTCAGAAGCTCAAATGGTGTCCAAAAATTCATGCTTTCTCTATCTCTTGGCTCTGCTTCCTCTGCACTGGTCCTATTCTCAGACAGGCTCTCATGGCCTTCAGCAGCTCCAAGCTGACATCCTCATAGATCCCAATCCAGAGAAAAGAGAATGCTCCTTCCCCCAGGGGTCCAGCAAAAAGTCATGGGGTTATCTGATTGAACCGATTTCGATCATGTGTCCACTCTGAACCAATTACCATGAAGGGGCAGGGTGGGGGGAGGTGGCCCTGATCGTTGTGGATTTCAATGACAAGTCAAGTCTAGATCATAAGTCCGCCCTGGAACTTGGGTGGGAGGCTGGTGCCACCTAAACCATGTGGCCTAAGTTGAAATCCCCACGAAAAATTAGGGTGCTGTTACCACAGGATTGGAGAATGGATGCTGGATAGGCAAAGCAATTTAGTAGAAACAAAAACAAAACAGTTTCTAAACTCAGTTTCTCTACCTGCCTTGAGGGGACCACTGTTGTGAGGGTCCAGTGAGAGGAGGATGTAGACAACAGGGAGGACTGGTACCTGTCCTGAGATGGATGCAGCCTGGAGGCATGTTGCCGTGCAAACTTGGCTGGCAGGCGATACCTGGTTGAACAGAAGCATACGGTATTTAATGAACACAACAGGCTTCACAAAATGTGAGCTCTTGGCCCTCATGAGGCTGGTCACCAATGAAGGGCTGGCGGAAAGACTCTTCCTGACTCATCACATTCTGATCGGCTTGGTTGACACTGCCCTGCTCATCCCAGAGGCAAATGTGCCCATTTGCTCAGGGAAATGCAACCAGGGAGGCTTTTTCTGCCTCTCGCTCTCCTGTGATCTTGTCTTTCAGAGGCCAGCGGGGATCAGACTTGGAATTGCTGACATTGTCAGCCCCAGGACAAAATTTGTGAGGCTCAGCCAGATCTATTTATGCCAAATTTGATAATGTCATTGGGTTATTCTCACTTGGAATTGCCGATGGTTTGTTATAATTGTTGTTTAATCCTCCGTGTAGGTGATTTGGAAGATACTGATTGACGAATGCTCATCGCTTTCTAGTTTCTGAGGCAGAAAAAGGAAAAACAAGTTTTCCCTTTATTCAAGAGGAAAAAGCTTGGAAGGGGGAATGCAGCCTTCTCCTTTTTTCCTGCCTCTTGAGCTTTCACTTGGGGAAAAATCCCCTCCTCGAAGCCTTCCCATATGTCCCCATTAGGAGGGAATAGCCCCCTCATCTATGTGTCCTTGACATTGACTTAGCAAGAGCCGCCATGTTTCCCAGCTTCCACTCTGCCTCACTCTCCATCCACTCTCCCCATGACAGCCAGAGTGACCTTACAAACACAGATTAGCTTAGACCGTAACCTCACCCTGTTCATAACCCTTCGGTGGCCTTCCTTCACACTCAGATAAAACCTGAGCTTTGGGGGAATTCCTGGCGGTCCAGTGGTTAGGACTCTGAGCTTCCACTGGAGCATGGGGCATAGGTTTGATTCCCCGGTCGGGGAACTAAGATCTCGCATGCCACGCAGCACAGCCAAGAAAATAAAAAATAAAATAAAATAAAACCTGAGCTTTTTAAAAATTGAAGTCTAGTTGATTTACAGTGTTGTGGCAATCTCTGCTGTGCAGCAAAGTGACTCAGTTATACACGTATAGACATTCTTTTTTTATATTCTTTTCCATTATGGTTTATCACAGGATATTGGGTATAGTTCCCTGTGCTATACGGTAGGACCTTGTTGTTTATCCCTTCTAAATGTAATCGTTTGCATCTACCAACCCCAAACTCCAGTCCATCCCTCTCCCTCCCGCCCCCCTTGGCAACCACAAGTCTGTTCTCTATATCTATGAGTCTGTTTCTGTTTTGTAGATAGGTTCATTTATGCCACATTTTAGATTCCACATATAAGTGATATCATTTGGTATTTGTTTTTCTCTTTCTGACTTACTTCACTTAGTATGATAATCTCTAGTTGCATCCATGTTGCTGCAAATGGCATTATTTTGTGCTTTTTTTATGGCTGAGTAGTATTCCAGTGTATATATGTACCACATCTTCTTTATCCATTCATCCATCGATGGACATTTAGGTTGTTTCCGCGTTTTGGCTATTGTGAATAGTGCTGCTATGAACATAGGGGTGCGTGTATCTTTGAATTATAAAAACCTGAGTTTTTGTCCTGGGCCCTCCTCTCTGACCCAGTCTTGTGCCATAATCCATTTTGACTCGTTATACTCCAGATATAATATCCCTAATTTTAGTCTTAAACATGCCACATGCTTCTAAATGCATGGCCTTCATACATGCTGTTCTCTTATTCTGGAAAGCTGTTCCCACATTCTTCATACAGCAGGTTCCTTCTTATCATTCTCAGAAAGGTAACCCCCTAAACCCTGCTGACATGAGCCTCTTTTATCAATAGTTTCTTTCCTACCACTCTGCATTTCCTGTTTCCTTTAAATACATCACATTTGCAACTGCATATTTATTTATTATCAGTCTCCCCATTAGACAGAGAGCTTCATGAGGGCAAGACCTGTTCTATTTTTCTTTTGTGTTTACTGCTATATCCCCTGCACCTGGCACTTAGCCTGTGCATAATACATTTTTGTTGCCCAAATTATTAGAGAGTTGGGGTTCTCCCTTAGTGTAGGCAGGACTTCCTTCTGTGTTCTTCCTTCTGGCTGCCGCTGATTTTTTCTTCCAAGAGGGGATTAGGGATTGTGTCACACTTACTGCTATCTCCCTCAAGCCACTTACCTGGTGTTTGGCTCACAGTGGGAGACCAGTGGGGATTGCTGAATGAATTCACATTACCTGTGCTCTTCCCCCACCCCCTCAACTGCATAGCCAGCAACTCTTGGATGTGGCAAAGATAGCAACCTACAGGATGAGACTTCAGAGTTGCCAAGCCACTGCAAAATGTAAAACTCTCTCTTCCACCGGTGAGTTGTGGATCCTGAGATTCTGGCACAACAGAGCCAGGACAAGCTCTAAGAATCACTGTCCAAGAGACAGCACACCTAGATGAGGTAGTGCTTGAACTGAGCCTGGTGATCTCCTTCAGGGGCAGGGATGAGTCGGTGTTGGGGGAGGGTGGGGAATGCAGCAACAGCCCTTGAGCCCCTAGGCTCTCACTTCAACAGAATTCATTAAGCAAATAGTGATTGTGTTAGAGTCTGTGGGGCCTCAGACAAGAACAAGACACAGCCCCTGAGCTCAGGAGGCTCAGATTTTAGTAGAACAGATACATGACTTACGCCTTTCTAGCTGTATGACCTTGGACCCATTACTTAACTTTTTCAAAGCCTCAGTTTCCTCATCTGTAGGACGGGGTAATAAATGTACCAACCACATTGGTGATAATTCAGTGAGTTGATGCACGGAAAGTGCTTAGGACAGGGCTGGGCTTAGTAAGGGTTGGCAGTAAGTATTATTATTTGCTATTCTGAGGCAGGGATGGGAGTCACTTGCAGCCCTCTAGTGCTAACCTCCTGTTTACCATTGTCTCTAGGCAGAGCTGCCCTCTGGTGGTAATTGTGCAGCATGACCATCTGTCCTGGGACCTTGCCTACTCTGCCTTGCTCTTGAAGCCAGTCATGGTTCTCAGCCTGGGACCATTTAGGCATATATGTGAGGAAACTATCATATAAAACTTTACTAAGCAGTTCTAATTGAAGATATTCTCAAGAGTAAGGGTCCTGGGGCTGGAAATATCTCAAGCTTGGGCAAGCGGGTGGGTGGTAGCAGAAAGAGGTGGTGCTGGTTGGGCTCCCTGTCAGTTTTGAGCAGGACAGAAGCAGAGGTGGGAGGAGTCGACATTTGGTAAAAAGAGGAACCAGGATTCAAAGAAGTTTGCCAGGCAGGGTTGATGGTATCCTGGCTCTGCAGCTACAGACCTGGGGTGGAGACTTGTTCTGACCATTTAGTAGCTTAACGACTTTGGGCAAGTCACTTGACCACTCTGAGTGCATTTTCATGGAATGGAAATAGCAGCGATATTACCCCTGATATTTGTAGAAAGCATCTAATGGGATAATGCCTGGGAAAAACCCTGTATGAACTATAAAAATATTACTGTAATCCATCAGTTCTAAGATGGGCTTTTTAAACATTCCCTATTTCTGAAATTGGAAGGAATTACAATCCGTGGTGTAACATAATTTAATTGGTGGCTTTTAGTTTTGCTTGGTGGTTCATAAAAACTGTGTGTATTGCAATCAGGGGCATCTCATGAACAGATATGATGAGATGGTAGTTGAAACAGTAGTCATTGTCTTTTCCTCCCCCACTGCTACCCTTGCCCAGGAGCTTTCAGAGAATAGAAGTGACACCTTTTTGTGTGTGCCCCCTCAGAGCCCGGCACAGTGTCTGGCACAAATCAGCACTCAATTAATGCTTTACACTCTGATAAGGGCAAGTGGCCAGCTCAAATGTTCGACCAGAAGGGCTTTTGACAAGCCAAATACAACCTTCTCACCTTCCAATTAACTTGGCGATTGAGGAGTGGACCTTTGCGTGTTTTGTTTTTCTGGCCACCTAGCATCCATCAGCCGTATTGCTGAGGGCTGCTGTGGTCCACCCTCACCCATTTAAATGAAATACAGAGGGAACGCCTCCTTACCACCTTCTCATGTCCCTGACCCCCGACCTCCCCCGTCCCCCTCCACCCCTTGCCTAATATAATTAGCATAGCACATCACTCTGGCCTCAGTAATTGGTCCAGGGATGAACATATGACCCAATCAGAACCTTTGAGATACAATGAGACTTTTGTCGGTGTAGCTGCTGTCTGTGCCTCTACCATAGCCCCCTGGCATCTGCCATTTCCATGAACGCCGGCTGAACTTCCAACTGCCAGTCCTTGGGACTCTGCCTGAGGGCTCTCTCAGGCTGCTGGAGCCCACTGTGCTCATGCATGCAGCAGGCCCAAGTACCAGAGTCAGTTCTACCAAGGAGCTGCCAGGGCTGGGATTCGGGTGAGGAGAGTGGCATGCCGCATGTGTAACATGTAAGGAGTCCTAGGCCCAGCCCTGGAGCAGCCCTCAACCAATGGCTGATGGGAGCTGGTAGATAAATGCTGCAATTCCCTTTTGGATGCATGCTCTACGCTGTTTCTCACAGCTCCTCAGTAAGATTAGGCTCTGGACGCCTGCAGAGATAACTAGCTCAGTAACACATCCTTTATTGACTTTTTTCCTTCCCTGGCTCACTTTCTCATTCCCCTACCAGCATTTCCTGTGATCACTTCCTAATAAATGACTCGTATTCAAATCCTTGTCTCGGGGTCTGCTTCTGGGGGAACCCAAACCAAGACCCCTGTTGGCTATGGTTAAGGTATGATGCAGCTCTAGGAGATGCCGCAGCAGCTGTCTTGCCAGCCATGGGGGGCAGACCCTCCAAGAATGGAGCCGACATGGAGGTGAGCAGAACCGAGATGGCAAGTGAGGTGATTTTTTTTTTTTTTACATCTTTTCTGGAGTACAATTGCTTTACAATATTGTGTTAGTCTCTGCTGTACAACAAAGTGAATCAGCTATATGTATACATATATCCCCATCTCCCCTCCCTCTTGAGCCTCCCTCCCACCCCCCCATCCCATCCCTCTAGGTGGTCACAAAGCACCGAGCTGATCTCTCTGTGCTATACGGCTGCTTCCCACTAGCCATCCATTTTACATTTGGTAGTGTATATATGTCAATGCTACTCAAGTGAGGTGATTTTAATGAAGTTTTGCTATTAGGATCACACACCACAGTTCAGACACTTTATGAAATTCCCCATGAGATCTCTCTGTGCGCCGGTATTTCGTCTCCTACAGCCAGCCGCCTCCTCTCTTCTCTCTCTGCCTTCTCCAAAAATTCTATTGTCCAGAAGGATTCATCTCCGTCTCTCAGCTTTTGCATCCCCTCAACAAAATGAGTCTCCTTTGAGATTTACCATTCTGGAAGTTGTTCAGATGTGGGAGGGAATTGTCAAGAAAAAGTAAAAAGGAGTGCGTGAATGTTGGTAGGATGGGACATGGTGTGTGTGTGTGGTATGTGCACATGTGTGTACTCTTCTTGTGTTTGTGCACATGGGTTTGTGCTTCTTGGCAGGATTCATCTCACAGGCTCCAAAGTCAGGAGTTACGGAACAGATTTGTCTACTGGGAAATCACGTGAGAACCCCAAACTGGGGGCTCCCCACCATCTCTTCCTGTCTCTTAGGAACCTTTTGTTTCTCTCATCTCTGCTGTTCTCAATTTTCTGTACCTCTCTCCTCCTCTCTGCCTTCTTCCTCTGTTCTTCAGAGGACCATCGATCCACATGACCTAACAGACTGACCCCAGTTCAAATTCTCCACGGAGAATCTGACAGGCTCTGCTCAACTGCCAATAGATAGCTTCCCTTGGACCAGGTCCCACCTCCTGTCCAATCAGCTGTAGCCTTGGTGCTGGGGGCGAGGCCTTGGGGGTGGGTGGCCAATGAAATAGCCCCAACAGCTCCACACCTTTTAGGTGCCTGCTTCCTGAGCCTCAGGACAGTATCTGGGAGGAAAGACAATGATAATAAGAGTCAGTAGAGACTGAGTACTTCTTTAAGTCAGGCACGGGACACACATTACCTCTTTTATAATGAAATTTTATCAGAGTATAACAAGTGCACGAATGTAAAGTGTACAGCTCAACACGTGTATTATTTCTTGCAATTCTTATAGCAACTCCATGATTACGGGTGTGATGATTATTATCTTTAACGTACAGGTATGAAAACAAGCTCAGCAAAGTCCATTCACTCGCCTAGAGAGTGGATCTGGGATTTGAACCTAGGCAGTACAACTCTAAAATCGGAGTGCATGACCACTACTGTACACTGCTCATGTCACCAAGTCACCTCCGGGGATAAGCATGACCTGTCGTCCCGGGCAGTGACAGGGAGACAAACAGGTGACATTCATTTACAAAGTGTGTCAGGTGCTGGGTGGAAGAACTGCAGCCCAGCTTTCTCCTCTTGGCCATCCTTCTCCCTCTCCCCCTCGTGGCCACTTGGTACCTTCCTCTGCTTTTCCGGGCAGCACAGCCGCAGCTGGAAACAGCCTCCGGGAACCGCCAAGAGGCTTTATGATGTGCAGATGGCGTTTCCGCCGACCCCTCTCTTTTCATGTCGGTGGCCTCTGGGAGCTGGGCCAGCCCAGATGTCCCTGATCTTGAGAAAGTCTCCCATGGCAAGACTGGCATAAGATGCCAGTGATGGGGGCCTCAGGCCAGCTCTGGCTGGGATCCTCTGGTGAGGGGCCTTGGCTGGATGCTTGTGAGGCAGACGATTCTGTGTCATTTGTGTCCAGCCCTGTGGATTAGGATGGTGCATCTGCAGAGCCAGGAATATCACTTCTGAGGCTACAGACAAACAGAGACACTGCACAGCTAGCTTTTCAAAGGGACTCTAGATTGATCTCTTTTTTCCATGCATGTTGTTTTATCTGACTCTCAAGCTAATCTATGGGCACAGACTGCCTTTCCCATCAGAGGAGGTGCCCTCCTGTGACAGAAACAATCTCGTCCCCATCAGTGGTAGACTGGGCCAAGATTAGGAGCCATGTGTCTCCTCCATCAGACTTGGAGTTCTACAGTCCAGGGATAAATATGTCTCTGTCATCGGGGAAAATGAGAGTCTGCTATCTGCTCTCAGACTAGGAGTTCCCCAAGTCAGGAAAATGTGACTCTCCCATCAGACTGGGAGTTTTCAAGGTAGAGAACTATGTATTTGTCTCTTCCATTAGGCTGAAAACTCCCCAGGGATGAAGTGAGTGTCTTCCGCATCGGACCAGGAGCTCCCTGAGAGTGGGGTGATGGCATCTCTTCATCTCTCTCTTCCAAGAGTGTTCAGACAAGGATCTGTCTGCAAAGGATGTCTAGTGTAGGAGAAATGTCTGCGGACAATCCTAGGGGGCAGGCAGCTTTCATCCTGGACTCTGCAGGCCTGCCCTTAGCCAACCACCTGGGAAGGGTGGGACAGCGTCAGCCAAAGTGGGTGCTGGAGATACATGGAGAAGACCAACTGTGAGATTGATGGGCATCTGGCCAGTGTCTGTCTTGCAACCTGCTGGAGAACCTAGCTTTTGGCTCAGGGCTTGCTCCTTAACAGGAGCTCAGTGATGATGGCTGAATGGTGAATGAATGAATGAATGAAGACCTGGTTTCTGCCCTTGAGATGCTCACCCTCTGCTAGGGAAGGAATGAAGCTCACTTTTCTTGCATACCTGTATGCATTGGACACAATTTCAGGCTCTTTAATGTATATTACCTTATTTAATCCTCAAAACCACCCTAGAGGAAAAGTTTTATTTCTCCACTTTACAGATGAAGAACTTGGGGCTCAGAGACCTGTCCAAGGTCTCACAGCTGGTAAATAAGGGAGTTGAGATTTGAACTGAGGTTCTTTGATTTCCAGACATAGGACCTCTTCGTGGAAAAATTACTGTCATTTAATTTCAGAGCTACCTAAGACAGTTGTGTATGAAGTGGCATGTGAAATGAGGGAGAGAAAGGCTTCAAAGAATGAGTGATATTGGATATGGGTTTTGAAGGATGAGTAGGAGTTCACCAGACAAAGAAGATGGGGAGGCATGGTTAGAAAAGGAGAGATGTTTTGTCTACTTGGAAGACTCCCATATGGGGTTTTTGGGCAGCTGCCCCCTCCCTCACGTGCTCTTCTGTGGCCCTGCTTTTCCGGGAGCTGGACTTCCTCCCTCTCTTCGAGAGGACACACAGCCTAATCTCATGCTGGCACATCACTGCCAAGATGCCAGGAAGTCTGTGCTGTGAGCCTCCACCCTGGCGCCACGGCCAGCTGGGCTTCTAGGAAGAAGGAAGGGTGGTTGGGGGCCAGCTGTGATGAGAAATTTCCTCTTGGGCCCTCTGAAAAGGGCAGGGCAGTGGAGGAGGAGCTGGGACCCAAGTCCTGCATCTGGTCAGAGGGAGGAGGTAAAGAAAGATGGGGATGGGCGAGTTGTCCCCCAGACCTGTGACCAGTGGCCCTCTTTTTGTGGTTTAGAAAACAGAGGGCAGTTTATTGCATCCCCCTGTGAGTGTGGACATCCCTTAGATATCTTTTCTGGAGACAGGCAGGTGTTACATTCTCCTGGGTGGGAGTGCAGAGTAGGTCTTCAATAGATTCTTGGTTGTTGATCAATGGTCAGACTTTGCGAATTCATCATTTTGCTAAAACTGGGTAGAATGAAGTGTAGCTCTTAGTTGAGTTCATCAGGGTCCAGTTAGAATCACAGCTTCAAGGAGGTCAGAAGGAAGGAGCAGAGACCCTCTAGGTCTGCAACTTTTAAATTATATGTGTGTTTTTTATCAGCAGAACCTTAAAACAAGTCTGGAGATTTTACCTGAAGCCTAATGTGTTTAACAGATAAAAGCAGAGAAGCAGGGACCCAGAGGACTGACTGCTCAGCTTTCTCTTGACCCCACCTAGGCCCCCTGAGGAACGTTCATGGAACCCAATTCTTCCCAGCACCTGAATGTCTCTGGTGAACTCCAACTCTCAGATTTTACTAGGATAACCGAGGCACTGAGAGAGGAATGATTTGTCTGAAGTTGCATCAGTAGTGGGTATGCGGGGTGATATCTCCCAAATTCCTGGGCTGAAAGTCAGTGTGGATGGGGGTGTCTCTTCAGTTGTACTACTGGCTGTGGTGCCAGCTCCTCCAGGCTCCCCATCCAGGCCAGTGGAGCACCCATCACCAAGGCTTTGGTCTCTGGGCACTGCTACCCAACAGGATAAGAGAAACTCTGCCTATGAGGGTAGGCCCTGTCCCTTCTGCAGGAGGGCCAGCTGAGGTCCCAAGAGGGCCAGCCTCTGGATTACGTGGATGTCAGCCAGGGTGTTAACGCAGCACTGGGTCAGAGTTGCCTTTGGTTCTGTTCCTCCAGCTCTTCACTTGTCCCAGGCTCAGTCGGCCAATGGAGACCCTCCCAAGGGCCCTGGCAGACAGCCATCTGCCCAGGCTTCACCCAGCCAGGAGCTGTGAGAAGCAGGTTCTGATATGGAAGCTGCCAGGGCGTTACTAACGGGCTGTCGGTTGCAATTAGGGCAGCGGCCTTTCATCTCCCTGCCACTCCCGTCCTGCTCAGGACAGCCTCGCATCAGCTTCCCGTCCTGTCCTGACTCTGTCTGGCCGGTGTCAGGCGCCCCTCCTGAGGTGGGACACCAGAGGGGGGGCCCGGGTGAGCAGCCCTAACTGGAAACCATTGCCAGGGCCTGGCTCTGGATCCAACTGTGGAGTCTCCCTGGGGGCGCAGGGCCCACCTCCAGCGGCCTTCCATCCATCCGTTAGTCCCGCCCGGCATGGCCAGGCCCCTCTCTGAGCCTCGGCCTGGAAGGCTCCATCCACTCCAGTCAGGCCTGCCTGAGATTACCTAGGTGTTCTGGTGACTTCTTAGGGCCTCGCATGAAAGATAACGCCCAAATCAACAAATCTGCCATTGTGGCTTTGAAGAGACTGTTTCAATCACTTTATTTTGTCTTTATGTCAGGTTTGCCAGATGGCTTGGGTCTTTCCGAGGTCCTGTACCGAGGGGGCGCAGAGAGAACTGGTGCAGCTTCAAAGCTCCTTTTTAATCTTTAGCAACATCACAGCGGCTGGGAAACTGCCTCGGCTCCCTCAAGTCTCTCCCACAAAAGAGGCGCGGCCGAGGCTCTAATGAAAGCCAGATAAAGGGATGGCTGGAATCAGAAACAGAGGGAAAAGAGCAGTCGTTCGTCTTTCTTGTAGCTGTTTCAAAAGAAATTCTAAGACAAATTATGGCTTTGGGTGTTTTTCTAAAAGGACTGAAGCAAGGAGAGGAGCTGGGGGAGGATGCTTTGACCCCCTCAGCACCCTTCCCCTTGCATGAAAGGCAGAGGAGACTGAAAAAAGGCCGAAAGACGACAATAAACTTTCCGCGTGCGCGTGGGGATGAAAGCCTGGCCGGCATAATTATGGGCGAGGGTGCGCTGAGCGGGCGGGTGCCTTTACCTTGCCTCCAGCGCTGTTAACGATGAGGCTCCCTCCTCCTTCTTCTCTGGAAGGGATGTCTTTGGTTTTTGGGAATGGGGGTGGGGAGCTGCGCCACGTGGCTGACATTTGGCACAGGCTGTGTTGTGCGATGCGTCGTTCCATCACGTGAGGGTCCGAGCGCCCTCGGTGGCTGCCAACGGCCGTCATCCGTGAGAAGAAGGCCAAGGTGCCCACGGGTCAGCCTCCCTTCCCGCTCGCCCTTCTTTAAGGCTTCAAGGTCTGTCTCTCAGGACCTGGGGAGGGGTTTTCTGACCTGCAATTCTGCCCGCGCGCTCTCTCTCAGCCAGGGATCAGCCCTGTTCTAGGGCAGGGGTCCCCAACCCGCGGGCTGCGGACCAGTAGCGGTCCTCGGCCTGTTAGGGACCTAGGAAGTGGGCCGCACAGCAGGAGGTGAGCGGTGGGGGAGCAAGCGAAGCTTCAGCTGCGCTCCCCATCGCTTGCATTGCCACCTGAACCCCTGCCCCCGACCACCACGTGGAAAAATTGTCTTCCAGGAAACCCATCCTGGGTGCCAAAAAGGTTGGGGACCGCTGTTCTAGGGGACTCAGAGGGGTGGGGGAGCCTACAGACGTCCTTCCACGGCACGTACTGTCTTAAATACCCACCATCAGCCAAAAGGCCAGGCCTGTCCCGTGCCGCCGCCGTGTTCTCCAGCAGGGCTGGTGCACCAGACTACACTCAGCTCCTGCCTCCCCTCCCATTTCCCCATGGGTCATCTTAGTCCCTGTGGATGGTTGGTCAGTTCCTTGGCAAGGACTTGAGGGAATGGGACAGCTAAGATTTGATAGGTGGGGAAGGAAAGAGGCAGAAAACTGGACTGTGTAAGGGGGCTTCCAGGGGAGGGGCCGGGTGGACATTTGGGGGATGCTACAGCGTCCTTGTGAGGGCATCACTGGCTTTGCAGGTTGGTGAAGGCCGACAGACTCACAGGCCCCCCAGAGTGCCAGGCCTAAAAGGGCCCTCACTGTACAGGTGGCAGACTGAGGTCCTGGGAGGGGAAGGGCTTAATCAAGGTCACACGGCAGGTTAGGGACAAGCAAGCCCTCAAGTCCATGTTCCACAGGAGGACTCAGATGTTCTGCGAGAATGGGGGACTTGTGTGACGTGGGGTCAGAAGGGAGTTCAGATCCTGATGAGAGAGTTGGACAGGGTCTGGCACATTCCCTCCACACTGTCCCTCTGCCTTCTCCCTTTGCCACGTTGCAGGGCTCAGTGGCCATGGGCTTTGGCCTCTGGAGCCTTGGCCGAGAGGTGATCCTGGGGCTCCCTGAGCATCAGGTCCATTGCTGTTAAGTGAGGGACATCCCCCCGTGGGCGTGTCTTTACTCACTTCTCCTCTGGAGGCTCTTGCCGTGCATCTGAGACTTGAGGAGACTTGAAACTAAAGAAAAGTAGCCGCCCAACATTTACCTGCTGGTGTTAAAAAGTCTTCCTTTTTCCCCATCTTGTTCTCAGCCCCCGTGAGGGGAGGGTTAGATGTGTTGACAGGTGGACAAGGGAGGGGGTAATCCCATCTCTTTCTTTTACTTTCTGCCTTTGCTCTTTCCCTGTGTGTCTCCCACTTTGTCTGTTTGCCTGTCTGCCTGTCTCTTCCCCATCCCTCTCCCATGATGTCCGTGGGGCTCTGGTTTTTGTTCTTGGCACTGGCGCCTCTGTAGCCTCCTGTGTCCCCATAGCCTCCCAGTAATTCTGGTGCCTCATCTCCCTGCTGCGCCTGTTGCTGAGTGAGGAGCTCGGGGTGCTGAGAGGTGGAGAACACCTGGATACTGAGGGGTGCAGGCTCGCTGGAAGGGGGGAGCGGTGGTGCTGTGGCAAGGGCTGGGATGTCACATCGCTCTTCCTCCCTTGGGGCAGAGCCAGGCAGAAGTGGCCTGCCAGGCCCCTGGGCTATTTTAATGAAGGAGAATTTGGGCAGGTTAGAGGTTCTAACTGTGTGGGGGTGGATTTCTCCTGCTCTCCTGTGTGTATGGTGCACACCCGACACCACCAAGCTCCCCTTGTGGACAGTAATGCACATTGGGGGGGGTCACAGGCTCTGGGACCACATTCCTGAAGTTTGAATCCTGGCTCCTCAACTTCTTAACTGGGGGGCCTTGGGAAAATGACTTACCCTTTTTGTGCCTCACTTTTCCTATCTGTAAAATGGGACTAATAATTGTACTTAGCTCATAGGGTTGTTATGAAGAATAAATGACTTACGACATGTAAAGTGCTTAGAATAGTGCCCGCACGCTGGTACTCAACAAATCTGAACTACCGTTGTTGTTGTCCCCATCTAGATCGCTTCAGCCATCATTGTCAGCAGCAACCAAGTTGACAATCCACGCTGTGAACCAGTTCTCCTGCTTGGGTGATGTTGGGGTACTGGGGTAAGTCGACTGTCTTTTTTCTCTCTCTCCTTGTCTTCTGACAACAGGCCCTCTTTCCTGGGGGCCTATTCCGTGTAGTTCTAAAGGGGGTGTGGCACCTGCTGGGCCCATGTGACACAGGCCTGACCAATCAGAGAATCTTACTCCTCAGGCCACAGTGATTGACTGGCTTAAGGGGGGGTCATAGGACCCAAACCAGGCCAGAGTCCTCCCCAGAATTTTGCTGCCAGAATTGTCATGAAAGATGGTTTTCCATCTTCTGAGACCCAAGTTCTAAGGATGCTGTAAGCTGGAATCCCTAGAAACCACCTTCTCCAGCTGCATAAAGGAAGCTACAGTAGGAGGAAATGAGGCCATCAGGTCAAGGAAAGTAGAAACAACACATGAAGAGGGGGAGAGAGAATGAAACCCTGAATCCAGCTGTGTAGGTATCCCCGTTTTGCGTGTGTGTAAACAGCTGAGCCAATTGCTGTTTGTACTTAAAGCGTTTGACTTGGGTTTCTTGCAATTGAAAGAATCCTGATCAATGGCAAGGCTGGCTTGATTGCCTAGGAGGCCTGATCTCATGCTTACGATACTGTCACTCACAGGAACTCATAGCTTCCTCAACAGAGAAGCTACACCAGGAGACGAACGCTGAGGAGGACCAGATGATGAAGGGCTCGGAGTCAGAAGCAGGAGTGGCTGGGCTGGAGAATTGGAGTTGGCATGGATTCAGCAGAATATGAACCCTCCTGATGGGCTTGATTTCAGGGTCTCAGAGAAACGAAGAGGGGAACAGGTGAGCATTCCAGGGGAAGGGCAACGCATGAGCTGGAGGCTCAGAGGAGAGAAAACATAGGTTAGAAGAACAGCAGCTAGTTTGGTTTGGATGAAATGTCAGGTAAGTGGGGAAAGGAAACCTGGAGGCAATGAGGCTGAAGAGTTTTGTTGGGGTCAGAGCAGGGAACGTCTTGAGTTTCAGGTCTAGGGCCTTGGATTTTTATGGGTTAGACAACAGAGAGCCATTGAAGTGTGTGTTTGTTTTTTTCTTTTGGAGTGAAGTGGAAAGATTCAGAGCTGTGTAGAGGACAGTTAAGATGGGGAGGAGGAAGTCAGGGAGTTGTCCAGAAGACCAGGTGAGAAATAATGGCCGTCTAGAGTTGGATGGTGGCCTAGAATGGATATGGATATCACGGGAATTTGTTGTTTTTATGTTCAGCAATCATTCTTGCTTCTTCTGGTAAGAATGTCCCCATTTTCCTTGGGGAAACCACTCCTCCTCCAGACTCAGTCTGTATAGTCTGGGTGGGACTGACCTCACACCCAGACCTAGGGCATGGATTGTGACCCTGGCCTAAGCTAACTCATATATCCATCCCGTGATCACAGGAAATGGTTCAAGTATGCCCATTGTCCCAATTTGGGGCAATGAAGGTCAGGCCCACTATTTTTGTGAGTTAGGGAAAGGGAATTCTATTTTCCAGTAGACTTATGGCTGAGAGGAAGTGAGTCTGGAGCTTTGGGGACCCCCATGAGGCAGAATGGCTCAAGTGGATGACCTTAAGGCAAGTTCCTCTCCATGCCTCAGTTTGCTCATCTAAAAAGTGGACACAATGATGTCTATCTTGTAAGGTTGAACTTTTCTATAAGTGCATGGCACATAGTTGGTGCTCAATAAAGGCTTGCTTTGTTACTGTTATTATTTTTAAAATTATTTATTATTATTTCTCAAGGTATGGAAGCATGGAGGAGCATGAGGGGGTGTGTATTAATCAGTCTTCTTTCAGTTGAAAATACAAGAAAACCAAATCAGACTGGCTTAAAAAACCAAAGGAAGTTGTTGGCTCACATGGGAGTAAAGTCTAAGGGCGCTAATGAATTTCAGGCATGGCTTGATCCAGAGGCTCAAATAATATCACCAGGATACTGTCTATCTCTCCATCTTCTGGCTCTGTTTTCCATGGTATAGGTTCCATTCCAGGCATGCGCTGGAGCCAACTGTAAAACATTCAGGAATTTTGGGCAGTGTTGTTAAATCATTGGTAGCATGAAATTGGCCATGGTGGGAGTATTTATATCATGGAAACTGGCAAATGCTGCAAACCAGGGCTTTCTTTCCTTCTTCTTCTTCTTTTTTCTTTGTGGGAGGAGAGCTAGTTCACAAGCACACAATGGATCCATTCTCCAGAAGTCACTTCCTTTGTAGTGGCAAGAAGTCTGCCCACAACAACTGGTTGACATCCCAGCACCTATGCAACCCCAGTGGGAAGCAAGTACCTCTTTTCCAGGAGTCCCAGAAAATGTCCCAGGGTTGGGTCTCATTGGCCTGGCTTGGATCACATGCCCTTTTGTGAAATAGCAACTGAGGCCAGGGTGCCAGTGCACAGAGTGTACTGATTGGTACCTGTCCTTTCTGGAGCTGGGAGATGGGGTCAGCTCTCCCTCCCCCTGAACCACGTGGACTGAGAATGGGTGGGGATGGTTCCCTACCGTAACAAACAACCACAGAACCTGGTAGCCTGCAACAGGAAATGTTTATTGCTCGCATGTCTGTGGTTTGGCTGGAGGCTCTGCTTCAGGCTGGGCTTATCTGAGGCAGTTAGGTGGGATGCTTCTGTTCCCATTCTCTCTTCTTCTCCTCCTGGAACCAGCTGAGCAGCCCAGAATGTCCTCCTCGGGGTGACAGCAAAGTCACAAGATGAGAAACAGTGATGCCCTCATAAGGCCTAGGCTCGGACTGGACACAACATCAGTTCTGCCTCATTTCATTGCCCAGAGCAAGTCACAGGACTCTGCCCAGATTCCAGGGGTGGGAATATACACTTTGCTTCTTTAAGGAGATAAACTATGAAGTCCGAAGGCGAAGGGTTTTGGTGTGGAGAGGGGAGAAGAATTGGGACCATGGAAACAAATCAGCACCTTCCCTAAAGAAAAGCAGGGCACATTCAGTAGCAGAAAGAGAACGGTTACTGAGTGGGTATAAACAATAGATGTCCACTGAGGGTGCTGGGAGGGAGGGGGACGGATGTGGCTATGCTGGGTGTGTGGGTAGTGGGGAAGGAGGGCCTGCAGGAGAAGAGGCTGGAGTATAATGTAAGGAGTGGAAAAAGGCCTCCTGCCTCTGTGACACCACCGTGTGACCCAGATGACCATTCTTGGTCTCCAGACTCAGGGGAGCTGTCTTCATTTTCGTTTCCCCAGGAGCAGATCCTGAGCAAGGGTTTGGGTGCAAGTTAATTTATCTGGGAGGTAATGCCAAGAAACACTGATAGGGGAGCCGTGCTGTGCTAGTAAACTGGCTCCCTGGAAAAAAAAAAAAAAGACCCTGATTTCTAGTGTCTGCCAGTTTTCATGGTGTAAATGTTTCCACCATGGTTGATTTCAAGCTACTGGCACGATGTACCTGAATGAGGAGCTGGGAAGAGATGGGAGAATGGGTTCTCATGGGCTGGTCTGAGCTGGCTTCAGCACACTTCTGTAAGTGAGGCAGGGAAGGAAGGTGGCCAGAAGCCAGCTTCCAAGGCGAGCCCCTAGAGCTCAGTGCCACTGGGACGGCTGGAAATGGCGTGAAGCACAGCCCTCTGTGTTACCTCATGGGGAGAGGGGCTGGGGTAACCACCCACCAACTCCCCGTCCATTGTTCATGGGGACTATTCCCTAGGGGATGGTAATTTGCTGGCACTTCTGGCCGGGGCTCTGGTTGCACAGGGGCTGGAAGTTGCCATTTGGGCCACAGCGGATGTGGAAATGGTAAGGTCTGCTATGGGGGCCATTGGAGAATCGCCAGCAAAGAATGCAGCATCCTGTTTTTCTTAAGCTACTCTTAATTTTACAATGACTAGGTGAGCTACACTTCCACGGTCATAAAATAGAGGTTTTCCTCTTTGCAAAGCTAATTGACCGCTGAAGGATCTAATTTGGCCTCATTAGCAAGATAACTGCTTTGTGCCTTGGTTTCCTCATCTGTAGAATGGAAATATTAACTACATCGTAGGATTTCTATGAAGGCTAAATGAGATAATACAAGCTCTTTAGCATATGTACCCTTCAACATATGGTCCTTAGACAGGTGCCAGTTACTGGTGCATGGGGAGATAAGTATAGCATTAAGAATAAGCATTGAGGGGCTTCCCTGGTGGCGCAGTGGTTGAGAATCTGCCTGCCAATGCAGGGGATGCGGGTTCGAGCCCTGGTCTGGGAAGATCCCACATGCCGCGGAGCAACTAAGCCCGTGAGCCACAACTACTGAGCCTGCGTGTCTGGAGCCTGTGCTCCGCAACGGGAGAGGCCGTGACAGTGAGAGGCCCACGCGCCGCGATGAAGAGTGGCCCCCGCTTGCCGCAACTAGAGAAAGCCCTCGCACAGAAACGAAGACCCAACACAGCCAAAAATAAATAAATAAATGTAAAAAAAAAAAAAAAAAGAATAAGCATTGAGAAACTTTGCTAACAATTTGCCAGAGTAATTGTATATCTGTTAACTCTAACAGTTAAAAACCTTGAATTTTGCATTTTTATTAAAAAAATTTCACTTTTCTAAAAAAAAAAAAAAGAATGAAGCATCCAACATGCCAGCCTCCAGGGTCCCCTCACCAGCTTCCGGACCCCGTTCTCCCCCAGCATACTACTCCTTCGTTGAAAGAAACATTACCTGCTTCCCTCGAGCAAGAAATGGAGTAAACATCTTTAACATATTCAATGAAACCATTTTGTTGTTCTCTGGATGTGGAGGTGTTTCTCTGGAATATTTTCAGATGTGTCCCTTCTCTGGGCTTCTGTCTGGCCCTTGATGGGGTGGAAATGGGGTCAATTATATTTATTTCTTGCTTTTTCTTATGCCCTCTTATATTTCCTTCTTGCAGTTGGGGAGTCTGGAGAAAATGCTCTCTGTAGTAGTTTATTTTTTTAAATAGCAAAAATCCATTCATTTATTGGGCACTCACTCATTTTGGTGATTTGCTGCCTGCAGCAGACATGGTGGATGGCCTGCTACTCACAGCTCCCACTTCTGGCTTCTCACCACAGAGAACTGTGCAACTATCTGAGCTCATTCTCTGAGTGCCAGAGGGTGACTGGCCCCACATGGGACGGGCCCGAAGTGTCCCAGGAGCAGCCTTAGTGGAGGACAGCCTTAGTGGAGGATTCAAATGGTGGATGAATCTCTCAGCTTCATTACGCCTTGGGTGGGACACCCCTCAGGCAGGTCCCAGGGGTCTGGTCGGGATGGAACCCATTTTGCCCACAGCAGTCACCTGCTCAGTAACCCATCTCGTATTGGCTGGCTTCTCCTCTTGCCTCACTTCCCCACGTCCATACTGGGGCTTCCTGGGACCACTTCCCTGATAAGCTGTTTATAGTCGTATTCTTGTCTCAGGCTCTGCTTCGGGGGAACCCATCCTGGGACACAGTGTGTCACCCCGCTTGGCTTCTGAACGAGACTGATCTGATGGGGTGGGAGTTGTGTCTGATGGTGCTTTTTGATTCCCCTCAGGGCTTGGCACAGTGTGAGGGACTCACCAGGGTTTCAACTTCAAAATCCAGATCCAAGGAGGCACCAGCTAAAGGCTGAAGGGCAGACAGGGACGATGAGGTCTACAGGTGCTGCGTCCTCTTAAATCTGCATGCCCAGGCCCCTGTCTCCTGAGCTCCAGACCCAAGCATCCGACCAGATGCCTCCACCTGGGCGGAAGCTCAAAGTGTAATTTATCACCCCTCCCCCGCCTCCCCACCCAGCATGCCTCCTCTCAGGCAACGAAGGCAGACACTGGCGCCATCCCCTCTCGCCCTCGGTCCCACAGGGTCTTGTTTTGGTACTCTGTGCAAACTTCCCAAAGCTCTCCACTTCTCCCCACCTCCCCTGACACCTCTCTGGCCCCTGCCAGCATCACCTCTCCTCTCCAGTCTTGTGACCCTGCAATCCCTCCTTCTGAAGCAAACTTGGCCGCATTGCTCCCCACTGAAAGGCCTCGGCTGTGGCTCCCCATCTCCGTGAAGAGGAAACTCAAACTCCTTGCTGTGGTCTAACAAGCTCCCCCCCACCCCCGTCCCAGGAGCTGGTCCCTGTCCAACCTCCAGGCCCCAGGCTCTCCCCTCCCCTTAATACCTGGAGGCCCACGCCCACGGGGAGGAAGTGCCTTCAGTTCCTTGGACTCACTTTCTTTCACCTGCTGGCCTAACGCTTGCTTTCTCTCTGCCCCCAGCACTTCCTCCCACCTCCCCTGGCCAGCCTCGATTCATCCTCGAGGTTTGGCTTAAATGCCACTTCCGTGGAGCGGGTGCCTCTGGATCCCTGGTCTGGATTACAGGAGCCTGTTTTCTCAGGAACCCCTGTGGTGATGTAATCCCCTGGATTATAACCTGTTGTTTAATCACGTTGCTCTCATGCAAGGTGAACTCTCTTCGAACAGAGGCCGCATCTGATTTGTTCCTGGTCGTGTCCCTGGCCTTTGGGGATGTAGTAGTGTCTGGGGAGTGACTCAGGCAGTGGAAGGGTGACTTTTCTCCGGCATGGCCCAGAGGAGTGCATCCAGAGAGCTTGGCTTCAGGCTCTCCTGGAGGAGACAACTTTTGCTTGGCGGCCTTTGTGTTCCCCAGGACATCTTATTCAGGTCCTTAACAGGAAGACGAGGGGCTCGAGCAACGGAGAGGAGGAGGGAGGGCAGGAGAAGAAAGGAGGCCCTAATCCGTGGCCCAGAAGAAATGAACATCTCCAAGTTTCCCACATCCCTCATCTAAGTAGGTCACACGGAAGAACTCAGAGTTCCTGTCAAAGTTTCAGGCAAAAACAATAACTTGGTTTTGACCTTGCTCTCTTCAAAAAGCAAGTTGCTGCTGAGCTGCAACATCAAAAAGAATAAATAATTGTTTTTCTTTTTTGTTGTTATGATATGGATCATCTGAGCGGTTAGTGGTAAGCAAGCGGCTTTGATTCGACTCTGGCTCCCCAGCGCTTCAGCCCCTCTTTATGTCAGCAGGCTCCTGTTTCCAGCCCAGGACGGCAGAATCCCTTGATTAAATTCATATTTGTTTTAATCTTTCCCTGTGTCTGATCTCTAGCTCAAAGATGGTCAGGAAAAAAAGCTGGCTGCCCCGCTGCGGCCACGGGGAAGGCCTGTGTCAGGCCCCACGCTGTTTGTTCTGTCCGGAGCGATAAGGCAGCCAGCCAGCCCGCCGTGCCCTGCCAGGCCCCCTGTGCCAGCCCCAGTTCCCGCACTGCTGGTGGCTGCCGGGATGGCCCACCGAGCTGCCAGGCCGCAGGTGAGGGCGAGGAGGGTGGGGGACCAGGCAGCTGGCAGCACCGGGCACGGTCTGCGATCGGACCCTCATGCTGGACTGGGAGTGCTAGAATTCTCCTTAAACATCTTAAAGCTGAAGACAGTATGGATCTCAGGTGCGCCGAATGGAGTCTCAGTTCATAGCAGGCAACTACCATTTGTCTGTGTTTTACACCCCCTCCCCCGCACCCCATCACTTTCATCCCTCCCCCCACTCTGCCAGCATGGAGGCAGCCTTCTCAGCGTGTTGCGTAAACATCCTGAATACATAATGTTGCTTTGTATGTGGATGTGTGTTTCTTTTTTTTTTTTTTTATTGTGGTTAAATACACATAAAATTTACCTTTTTGGTGTACGTAATTTTAATATAGAGAGAAGTACTGTGTTCTGTACAGTGTAGCAGTCAAGAGTACAGGCTCTGGACTCAAACTGCCTGAGTTCAAAACCCCAGCTTTGTCTCTCACTAGCCGTTTGGTGGCTCAATGTCTCCATCTGTGAAATGGGATGGTATATTTGTTCCTACGTCGTAGAACTATCTGGAAGATTAAGTGAGGTAATACGAAGCACTCAGAACACTGCCTGGCATATGCTAAATGCTCAAAAAGTGTTAGTTATTTTCATTATTCTATTTCTCATTTTTTGGTTTTCTATCCCTCAGCCCAATATTGAGAACCACCCATACTGCTGTATGTATATCTGGTTCTTTGCTTTTAATCATATTCCACATTGTGTATTGTCTACATTTTACTTTTTGAGTCCCTGGAGATGGACCCCCAATTGGCAATGTAACAGTGAGCACCTCTTGCAGATCTGCAGGAGGATTTCTCCCTGCAGGAGTGGGGTCAATGCGTCCTAGGTCAGGGTTTGCAAATTTTCTTTCTTTTTTTTTAAAATTTATTTTTAAAAAATTTTATTTTATATTGGAGTATAGTTGATTAGCAGTGTTGTGTTAGTTTCAAGTATACAGAAAAGTGATTCAGTTATGCATATACTTGTATCTATTGGCAAATTTTCCATAAAGAGTGAGATAGTAGGTATTTTTGACTTTGTGGTCCATATAGCTCTGTTGCAACTGCCCAACTCTGCCATTGTAGCACTAAGGCAGCCATAGGTCATATGTAAGTGAATGTACATGGTTATGTCCTAATAAATATTTATTTACAAAGACAGGGTCTGGCCAGATTTGGCCTGCAAGTTTGTAGACCCCTGAACCAGGTCATGAGTAGACCTAATGTTGCTGAGTCCCTCCGGTTGCTCTCAGATTGGCTACACAGTCTGTTCTCCAGTCAGCAATGCCCATGAGTTCCTGTTCCCCCATGTCCTCCTAACAGAATTCTCCAAGTCATTGATTCAGAGGGCAAGGAGGAGGCAAGGGGGCCCATGCCTCTGCCCTCATCCTCTGGCTAAGACTTTCTTTCACTGTGAGGTTTGGGCTGTTTACATCTGTTGTTTGAGACCTTTCCCTATGAAATTTAAATTAATGTATATCTGGG
This sequence comes from Eschrichtius robustus, assembly GCF_028021215.1. Classification (NCBI taxonomy): domain Eukaryota; kingdom Metazoa; phylum Chordata; class Mammalia; order Artiodactyla; family Eschrichtiidae; genus Eschrichtius; species Eschrichtius robustus. Next base: position 34,394,341 of record NC_090842.1, on the reverse strand, counting down.
ACATTTGAACCATTGTCACTACCATTTAGTGTGTGCCAGGTGCTGTGCTAAGCACTTTACATGTATTAGCCCCCCTGGTAATCCCAATGACCCTGTGAAGTAGGTACCAGTGGAATTTTCTTTACCAGATGAGGGAACAAAGGCTCAGATAGGTGGAATGACTTGCCCAAGGTCACGTGGCTAGGACAAGGTAGAACAAGCACATGAAACCACATCTGTTTAAAGCCAAGTTGAATTCCACTCTCATCCCTCTCCCTGGGGGTGTGTGGGGAGGGCTGGGCCCAGCAGAGGAAGGTCCAGGAAGTTCAAATGGGGGCTCGTCCATGTAAAGTACTTAGCACAGCCCCTGGCACACAATAAACGGGAGGTAGGAGGGTGCAGAGCAGGAAGGGCAAGGAGCTGATAGGAAACTTGGAGGTGTCTCTGGCTAAGGGGCCTGCTCTGACAGTTCTGATACTCAAGCCTATGGTGGAAAACTCCTCTGTGGAATCAGCAACCTGAGACCCAGGCCTGCGATGAGGGAAGGACTTGGACCAGAAAGGGCAGAGGCTCAATCACATGTGCCGTGTTGAGGAGTGAGGGCTGTGTCTGGGCCACCTTGGATCCCCTCTGTGCTTAGTGCTGTGCCTGACATTTAATGGGGAGAAGCAAATAAGTTGCTTGAGCATGAACCAATTAAAAGCAATGTTTTCCAGCCATTTTAAAAAAGTAAATCTTTATTGACGTGTAATGTACATACAGGAAAATACACAGATCATCAGAGTATGATAAATTTTCACAAAGTGAGCATACCCATTAGCACCCAGATCAAGAAATAGAACTGCACCAGCACCCCAGAAACTCCTTTCATGTCCCCTCTCAGCCAGATACCTCCCACTCTCCTGGCTTCTAATAGCATAAGTTTTGCCTGGTTGTGAACTTGAACTTTCTATAAATGGAATCAACAGTGAGCAGTCTTTGGTGCTTGCTTGGTGTCTTTTACTCAACATTATGTTTGAGATTCATCCATTTTGTTGGTTGGGCATAGTTTTAGTTTGCTTATTTTCATCACTGAAGAAGTGTATATATATGTGTGTGTGTGTGTGTGTGTGTGTGTGTGTGTATTTCCTCACTATATATGTGAGACTGTAAACAATACTATATATACTATAGATACATAGTCTCACATATATAAATAAATAAATTAGTAATTTAATTTAAATAAATAAATTCAATTGTGATATCTATCTATAGATAGATAGATAGATAGAGATCACAATTAAATTTATCTGTTCCCCTGTTGCTGGGAATTTAGGTTGTTTCCCTTTTTGGGGCTATTGTGCATAACGCTTTTATGAACATTCTTACATGGGTCTCTTGGTGGCCACATGCATGAATCTCTGTTGGGTGTATATGTAGGTGTACAATATTTGAGTCCTAGAGGAGCAAATGTTTAGCTCTAGTTAGATGCTGCCAAACAATTTATGTTCCCATCTCAGTGCGTGAGAGTTCCGTTTGCTCTAGACTGCATTAGGGTTGCAACCAGCTGAGTTTTCAGGTGTTCTGAATATCCTTAAGCTTCAATAGCCTGTGGGTTCAAATGAGGTCATCCTAACACATCTAGTGGGCTTTCCCTGATTGGCTAGCTCCTCCCTTCCCGCCTTCCTCCACAGAACCATAGATACTAAAACAGTGCATTTATCAATCACTCCTAATGACAACATTTACTGAGTACTTGCTAGGTATGTGGTACAAGCACTGAACAAGAATTAGTTGATTTAATCCCCACAACGACCCTTTGACGCAGGTACACTTAATATTGGGTTGGCCAAAAAGATCGTTTGGGTTTTTCCGTACCATCTTATGAAAAACCCGAATGGACTTTTTGGCCAACCCAATATCATCCCATTTTATACATGAGGAGATGGAGACAGAGAGGGGAAATTACTTTTTCAAGGATACACAGCTGGGAAGTGGCCGTGCTGATATTAAACTCCGTGAAGGCTGTCTCCAGAGCCTCTCTCCTTCACCATCAACTCGCACCGCCTACTAGCTCAATCTTCTCGTGCCATAGCTTCTGGGCCACTACTTCCTCCTCTCCTGGGCCCTCTGTGAAAGCCACGCTCCCCTTGTTCTACTTAGGCAGCTGCCCTCAAGGGTATCCTATGTCTTCAGGCCACTATCTGGTGCTGGTCTGGGCCCCCCTTCCCTGGCCCCCCTTGGCTGCCACCCAGTGAACTGCTGGGCTCATGTTCCACAGGAAATGTGTAGGGAAATCGGCCCCTGGACCGAGTCAGAGGGACCCACAGCAGAGATGCTTGAGCCCCGGGTGTCTCAGCTCTTGTTGCCACAACCACTGGCTTTGAAGGAGCTTGACTAAGAGCCAGCAGGGTAAGAACCATTATTCCTCTCCCACTCTCAGGTTCAGTTGCCAAGTTTGGCTTACAACAACAGAGTTTTCTTTCCTTCAGGAGGATTTATATTTTCGGGGTCCCAGTTCAGTCTGGGTTCCGGTTTCATACAACAGAAATGGGTGATGAAAAACTTAAGCAGATGAAGAATGGAAGGGAAGAACGTTGGTTGCTCATAGAATCAATAGAAGGTTGGAGTCCTTTGACGTAAAGGGCAGAGTCCAGGAACAAGGGATGTTGTTTCAAAATAGGAAGGACATTGGATCCTGGGTAGGAAGGAGTGGGGAGAGAGAGAGAGAGAGAGAGAGAGAGAGAGAGAGACCCCTCTTGTCTCAGGATTTGGCATCTGCCACAAGCCTCTCAGCCTGTTAACAGCCTGAATATGCCCAAACCTGGATCCTGGCTCTCTCCTAGAAAGCCCTTCAGTCCCAACCCTGACCCCATGTAAATTAGCTGGCACAAATAGGAGGTCCAGGAAAGCTGCTGCAGGCCGCCCAATGCACTGCAGGGTACCCTTAGTAAGTCCCATCTTGAGTGATTTTTTTCACAATAGTGACTTTGCTGCTTGAAACAAAGAATAGCTAAATGAAGGACTCAGTGCTTTTCTGACAATGATTTGTCCAACTGAAGTCACAGCACCATCCAACAGTGAGGAACACGCACAGGGTGGGAGCTACGGGCACGCCTCTGATGAATGGAACTTGGAAATGACTTATGCAATGATTTCTCACCTCTTTATTTCACATTCCAGTCTTAGGATAACATTTGAAATATTAAGGTTGTTTTCAGGAATAGCCAATAAAAGGCCTGTCATGCCCTTGTCACTGTTGGAAGTTTTGTTTTTCTTTATGGAAACCACTTAAATACAAAGTCAATATGGAATAAAAGTGTGAGACATATTGCTGAATATATAAAGTAAGCAGTATTTGATTTAAATGCATTTTTTAAAAAAAATAAATTTATTTATTTATTTATGGCTGTGTTGGGTCTTCGTTTCTGTGTGCAGGCTTTCTCTAGCTGCAGCGAGCGGGGGCCCCTCCTCATCGCGGTGCGCGGGCTTCTCATTGTCGTGGCTTCTCCTGTTGTGGAGCACTGGCTCTACACGCGCAGGCTCAGTAGCTGTGGCTCACGGGCCTAGTTGCTCCGCGGCATGTGGGATCTTCCCAGACCAGGGCTCGAACCCGTGTCCTCTGCATTGGCAGGCAGACTCTCAACCACTGCGCCACCGGGGAAGCCCGATTTAAATGCATTTTAAAAATTTAAAGGCAAAAATAGATTGCAGATAGTAGTCCCTGAAATAAGTTTTACAAAGCTGTAAAAAAAAAATCACCATTGGGTGTAACCAAAGTTATTAAAGAAAATGTTCATTTTGACCTTTCATTTTGGAATTTCACTTAGCACTAGAGACAAATTTAAAAATTTATGACAACATTGTAAAGCCACTGGGGCAGCCAAGACTGCCTGAAAATGATTTTGAAATCTAAAACTTTAAAGCTGAACAAAAAGACTGACGAGTGCTTTTTAAAAATGTTGTATGAGAGTAGAATTTAAAGAAACCAAAAGCCCCCCAAATTCTGAAAACAGCTGAGTGAGCTTAAAGTGCTGTCAAACTATTCAGTAGTGAAAAAAAAATCAATCCATGAGATATTAAACAAAAGAGAAAGAAAGGAAAATCAGTGGCTACTTCTGACAATTTGTTGCCTTGACCATTGTTCCATCTGCCAATTCACCTGGAGCTGTAGACGTCTATCAAACAAATGAAGGATGCTGGTGGGTCTTGGGTGCACCCACCTCCCACATACTCCCCTCCTCTCAACGGTGCCAGGTCTGGCTCTGCCCACTGAGCCAGGGCTGGTGTCCCGTCTCTGCCTCTGAATTTTCTGTCAGGATTATTTACTATGTTTGAACATTTATCCTGCTTCTTCTTTAGGAACTGTGTTTCATTGTGGCCAAATAGCCCCAGTTGAGGAGGGAAATCTCTTTATGGAACAATTCTAGCTAATAAATGGAGGAATGAGACAATTAGAAAGTGGTCGTTTCGCAACTATCAATGAAATAATTGGTTTAGGCAAGCATCATCAATGGATGTTGGAAGCATTAGGTAAAAAGTTGACTGAGAACTGGAGTTTTGCACAATGTCAGGGTACCGACCCTCAAGTCCACTTGCAAAGGGAAATATGTAATTGTATAACGGCAAGATCCGTCTGTTGCTACCTTACCCAGGAATCAAACTGAGCGTCACTAATGTGGGAACTCTGTTGTTTCTCCTGATGGGATGCCGTGATGAAGTATAAGCTTCACCTTTGAGGTGTTCTTGTCAGTGATGTTGGACACGCCTCTATCAACTGTTTAGTCCTAACTCTGATTTATAGAAAATATAGAGAACAGAGGGACAAATTAAATGATACCACAAGGAAACAATCAGATTGACAAATACAGAATGTGCCACATTCCTTAAGATAAAAGGTTTAGTATCTTTAACAAAGTCAATGTCATAGGTTAAAAAAAAAAAGACAAAATTAAAGGGATTGTTCTAGACTAAAAAAGACCTAAGAGACATAACAACCAAATTCAAGTATGACCTTTGATTGGGTCCTAGTTTAAACAACCATAAAAGACATTTTCGGAACAAATGAGGATTTGGATATGGACTGGTTATTAGATGCTATTACGGATTTATTATTGGTTTTGTTAGACTAGGTAATGGTATTATGGGAAAATATCCTTATTTTTTGACAATGCAAGCTGAAGTATTACTGTCATGATGTCTGCAATCTCCTTTCAAATGGTTCAGCAAAAATACAAAATTTGGTTGAAGCAAATATATTAAATCCAGAGGGATTTTTATGGATGTTCATTTTGCTGTTCTATTTTTCAGTATTTCAAACGTGTCTTCATAAAACTTAAAAATAAAAATATGCCAGTGCATATGAAAACCTTTAAATCTCTTAATAGTCTGGTCACAAATAGCAAAAATATAGAGCAGTGACTGATGTAGGAAAAAAAAAGTGGGCTAATGCTATAAAATGCTGACTTTATGGTCCCCACAGCGACAATAAACTGAGGGAGATATGGGTGGTGAGGCCTGGGAGTGGCGGGGTGACTTTGCCACAGTGCGTGAGATCCCCCATGCTGGTGGCCCGCCAGCTCCTATGGGAGCCATTGCTGGGGTTATGCCTATGTTTACAAAATTCATTCAGTACTTTGGCTCCTGCACAAGAAATACACATGTGCCCTTGGAAAGGTAAGTGTGCCCTTGGAAAATCTTTAAAAAAACCTCAGAACCAACAACCCACCAGGCTGGTAAAATCTAGATGGAGTCTACAAATCGTGTCTCACTCTCCCCCATCCTCCTGATTTTACTGTCACCTCTCCTGAGGTTGGGGCAGCCATGGCTTGCCCTTAGATTCAGAAACTGATTCTTGACCTTGGTTGCTAAGAAAGGCCTGTGTGACCTTGAACAAGTTATTTGCCTCCTGGGGGATTAGATTTCTCACCAATAAATAAAGAACAACAAAGTTTGTCTCCCAGGTTTTTTTTTTTTAAGTGAAATTTACACAACATAAATTAACCATTTTAAAGTGAACAACTCAGTTGCGTTTAGTACATTCACAATGTTGTACAGCCATCATCACCATCCAGGTGCAAAACTTTTTCATCTTCCCAAATGGAAACTCTGTATCCCTTAAACACCAGCTTCCTATTCTTTCTTTCCCGCTGTTCCTAGAAATGACCAATCAGCTTTCTGTCTCTATGGATTTACCGATTCTGGATATTTCATATAAATGGAATCATACAATATGTGCCCTTTTGTGTCTGGTTCTGTCACTTCACATGATATTTTCAAGGTTCATCCATGTTGTAGCATGTGTCAGTGCTTCATTCCTTTTTATAGCTGAATAATATTGTTTGTATATACCATAATTTGCTTATCCATTTGCTTGTCCATTTGCTTGTCAGTGGACATTTGGGTTGTTTATACCCTTTGGCTATTGTGAGTAATGCTGCTATGGACATGAATGTACACGTATTTGAGTTTCTGTTTTCAATTCCTTTGGGTTTATACCCAGGAGTGAAACTGGTCAGTCATATGGTGATTCTATATTTAATTTTTGAAGAGCTGCCAAATTGTTCTCCACAGTGGCTGAACCATTTTACATTCCCACCAGCAAAGTTTGAGTGTTCTGATTTCCCCAAATCCTCACCAACACTTGTTATTTTCTGTTTTTTTGTTTTGTTTTGTCTGTTTGTTTTTTTAACATAGCTCTCTAGTGAGCGTAAAGTACTGTCTCAGTGTGGTTTTGATTTGCATTTCCCTAATGACTAGTGATGTTGAAACCTTTTTATGTGCTTATTGGCCATTTGTATGTCTTCTTTGGGAAAATGTCTGTTCAAGCCCTTTGTCCATTTTTTTAAAAAAATTAATTAATTAATTAATATTTATTTTCGGCTGTGTTGGGTCTTCGTTTCTGTGTGAGGGCTTTCTCTAGTTGAGGCGAGCGGGGGCCACTCTTCGTCGCGGTGTGCGGGCCTCTCACTATCATGGCCTCTCTTGTTGCAGAGCACAGGCTCCAGACGCGCAGGCTCAGTAGTTGTGGGTCACGGGCCCAGTTGCTCCGCAGCATGTGGGATCTTCCCAGACCAGGGCTCGAACCTGTGTCCCCTGCATTGGCAGGCAGACTCTCAACCACTGCACCAGGGAAGCCCCCTTTGTTCATTTTTGAGTTGGGTTGCTTTCTTTTCTGTTGTTGAGTTGTAGGATTTCCTTGAATATTCTTGATATTAATCTCTTCTCAGATATACAATTTGCAAATAATTTCTCCCCATTTTGTGCTGTCTTTTCACTCTCCTGATAGTGTCCTTTGATGCGCAAAAGTTTTTAAATTTGATGAAATTCAGTTTATCTATTGTATTCTTTTGTTGCCTGTGCTTTTGGTGTCATATCTCAGACTCCACTGCCAAATACAAGGTCATAAATATTACCCCTGTGTTTACCATGAGGATTACGATTAATAAATATCCTAACTTTATAACAATTTAGTTTGAGCTGATTTCAAATTAACTTTAATAGCATACACAATCTCTGTTCCTATATGTCTCTGTCCCCTCCCTTTTTTGTTATTATTGTCAAATTTGCATCTTTATACATGTATGCCTATTAACATAGATTTTTAGTTATTGTTTTATGCATTTATATTTTAAATCAGATAGGAAACAAAAAGAGGAGTTAGAAACAAAAAATATAATAACACTAGCTTTTATATTTACTTATGTAGTTATATTTACTGAGATTCCTTATTTCTTAATGTGGATTTGAGTTACTGACTAGTGTCCTTTCATTTCAGCCTAAAGGACTACCTTTAGCATTTCTTGTAGGTCTGGTCTCCTAGTGACAAACTCCCACAGCATTTGCTTATCTGGGAATCTCTTAATTTCTCCTTTTTTTTGGATTGACTTTTTATTTATTTATTTTTATTGTGATAAAATATATATAACATAAATTTACCATTATAACCTTTTTAAAGTGTACAGTCCAGAGGGCATTAACTATATTCACAGTGCTGTATAACCATCATCAGTATCTATTGATATTTTCAGAACTTTTTCATCATTTCAAACAGAAACTTTGTACCCATTAAGCAATAACTCTCCATTCCTCCTCCAACCCCTGCTCCAGCCCCTGGTAACCTCTGTTCTTTCTGGCTCTATGAATTTGCCTATTCTAGATTTAAGTGGAATCATGCAATTATTTGTCCTTTTTCGCCTGGCTTATTTCACTTAGCATAAGGTTTTCAAGGTTCATTCATTTTGTAGCATGTATCAGAATTTCATTCCCTTTTGGCTGAATAATATTTCATTGTATGTATAGATCTCATTTTGTTCATTCATTCATCAGTTGATGGATAATTGAATTAGTTCCACCTTTGGGCTATTGAGAATATTGCCACTACGAATATATTTTTCTGAATTTTATTTTATTTTTTATACAGCAGGTTCTTACTAGTTATCTATTTTATACATATGCCACTATGAATATTGATGTACCAAGTATCTGTTTGAGTCCCTGCTTTCAATTATTTTGTGTTGTCTATCTAGAAGTGGAATTGCTGGATTATATAGTAATTCTATGTATAACTTTTTGAGGAGCCACTAAACTGTTTTCCTCAGTTGCTGCACCATTTTACATGTCCACCAGCAACGTTTGAGAATTTTCTCTACATCCTCACCAATACTTGTTGTTTCCTCTGTTTTAAATTAAAAAAAAAAAAAGCCATCTTGGTGGGTGTAAAATGGTATTTGGTTTTGATTTGCATTTCCCTAATGACTAGTGTTGTTGAGCATCTTTTTATGTTCTATCGGTCATTTGTATATCTTTTTTGGAGAAATGTCAAGTCCTTTTCCTATTTTTGAATTTGGTTATTGTCTTCTTTTGAGTTTTGGGTTGGTTTTTTTTTCACTCTCTTGATAGTACTTTCGTTGCACACAAGTTTTACTTTTGGTGAGGTCCACTTTATCTATTTTTTTTCTTTTGTGGCCTGTGCTTTTAGTGTTGTGCTTAAGAAACCATTGCCAAATTCAAGGCCGTAAAGATTTTCTCCTATGCTTCCTTCTAATAGTTTGATAATTTTAGCTCTTAAATTCAGGTCTTTGATCCATTTTGAGTTAATTTTTGTATATGGTATAAGGTAAGGGTCCAACGTCATTCTTTTGCATGGTGGACATACAGTTTTCCCAGCACAATTTATTCAAAAGATGGTCCTTTTCCCATGAATGGTGTTAACACCATTGTCATAACTCAATTGGCTATATACGTGAGGGTTTATTTATGGTCTCCCTATTCTATTCCGTTGATTTATATGTCGATCCTATGTCAGTACGACAGTGTTTTGGTTATTGTAGCTATAGTATGTTTTGAAATTGGGAAGGGCAAATTCTCTAACTTTGTTCTTTCTCAAGATTGTTTTGAAAATTTAGGGTCCCTTGAAATACCATATGAATTTTAGGGTGGATTTTTCTATTTCTGCAAAAAACACTGTTGGGATTTTGATAGGGATTGCACTGAATCTGTAAACTGATTTGGGTAGTATTGCCATCTTAACAATATTAAGTCTTCTAATCCATGAACACAGGTGTCTTTCCATTTATTAGGACATCTCTATTCTTTCAGCAATGTTTTGTAGCCTTCAGTGTACAAATCTCTCACTTTGTTGGTTAAATTTATTCCAAAGTATTTTTTATTTGCTATTGTAAATGGAATTATTTTATTAATATTTTGATTGTTCATTGCTAGTGTATAGAAATATTGTTTGTGTGTTGATTTTATATCCTGCAACTTTGCTGAATTTGTTTATTAGCTCTAACTTTTTTTTCCCCTGTATAGATTCTTTAGGGTTTCCTATATATAAGATCATGTCATCTGTGAAATAGAGATAATTTTATTTCTTCCTTTCCAACTTGGATGCCCTATAATTCTTTTTCCGGCCTAATCGATCTGGCTAGAACTTCCAATACTGTGTTGCACAGAACGATAAAAGCAGGTCTCTTGTCTTACTCCTGATCTTAGGGGAAATTCTTTCAGTCTTTCACCATTCAATAAGATGTTAGCTGTGGGCTTTTCATACATAGTTTTTATCATGTTGAGGCAGTTCTATTTTATTTGAAGGATGTTGGTTTTTGCAAATGCTTTTTCTGCATCAATTGAGATGATATGTTTTTTCTTCTCATTCTATTAATGTGGTATATTACAATAATGGATTTTCTTGTGTTGAGCCATCTGTGCATTCCAGAGATAAATCCCACTTTTTTATGGTGTATGGTTCTTTTAATATGCTGCTGAATTTAGTTTCTTAGTGTTTTGTTTAGGATTTTGCATCTATATACATAAGAGATATTGACCTGCAGTTTTCTTATACTGTCTTTGTCTGGTATCAGAGTAGTTCTGATCTCATAGAATGAGCAGGAATTATTCCTTCCTCTTCAATTTTTTGGGAAGACTTTGAGAAGAATTGGTGTTAATTCCTCTTTAAATGTTTGGTAGAATTCACTAGTGAAGCTGTTTGTTCCTGGGCTTTTCTTTGTTGAGATGTTTTGATAACTAATTCAATCTCCTTACTTGTTATAGATCTGTTCAAATTTTATATTTCTTTTTGAGTCAGTTTTGGTAGTTTGTGTGTTTCTAGGGATTGTCTATTTCATCTAGAGTATTCAATTTGCTGGCATATAATTGTTTATAGTATTCTCTTATAATCTGTTTTCTTTCTGTAAAATAGGTAGTAATGCCCCCACTTTCATTTCCGACTTAGTTGAGTTTTCTTTCTTTTTTAGTCATGTAGGTTAAAGTTCATCAATTTTGTTGATCTTTCCAAAGAACCAACTTTTTGTTTAGTTGATTTTCTCTATTGTTTTTCTATTCTCTCTTTAATATATATTTACAGATATATAGATTCTATATATCTCTAATCTAATCTTTATTATTTCCTTCCTTCTGCTAGCTTGAGTTTAATTCATTCTTCTTATTCTAGTCCCATATAGTGTAAAATTGGGTTATTGATTTGAGATCTTTCTTCTTTTTTAATGTATATGTTTACAGCTATAAATTTCCCTCTTAGTACTGCTTTCACTGCATCCCATAAGTTTGGTATTTTGTGTTTTCATTTTCATTTGTCTTAAGGTACATTCTAATTTCCCTGATGATTTCTTCTTCCACCCATTGGCTGTCTAAGAGTTTGTTGTTTAATTTCCACATATTTGTGAATTTTCTGTTATTGATTTCTAGCTTCATTCCATTGTGATTAGAAAAGATACTTTGTGCGATTTAAATCTTTAAAAATTTTTGTTAATTCTTGCTTGGTGGACTAACATTTAGCCTACCCTGGAAAATGTTCCCTGTGCACTTGAAAAGAATGTTTATTCTGTTGTTGTTGGGTGTAGTGTTCTATATATGTCTAATAGGTCTAATTGGTTTATAGTGTTGTTCAAGTCCTTTGTTTCCTTACTGATTTTCTGTCTGGGTGTTCCATCCTTTATTTATTTATTTTTAATATTTATTTATTTGGCTGCATCGGATCTTAGTTGTGGGTCTTAGTTGTGGCATGTGGGATCTTTGTTGTGGCATGTGGGATCTTTCATTGTGGTGTGCGGGCTTCTCTCTAGTTGTGGCATGTGGGCTCAGTAGTTGCAGTGTGTGGGCTCTAGAGTGTGCAGGCTTAGTTGCCCTGTGGCATGTGGGCTCTTAGTTCCCTGACCAGGGATCAAACCCGCATCTCCACATTGGAAGATGGATTCTTAACTACTGGAACACCAGGGAAGTCCCTCTATCCTTTATTAAAATTGGGGTACTGAAGTTACCAATTGGGGTATTGTAGAACTGTATACTTCTCTCTTCAATTCTGTCAATTTTTGCTTTATCTTTTTGGGTCTTTTTTGTTAGGTTCATGTAGGTTTATAATTGTTCTATTTTCTTGCTGAATTAAAACTTTTATCAGTATATACTGTCCTTATGTCTCTTGTAACTTTTTTGACTTAGAGTCCATTTTGTCTGACAATAACATAGCCACCTCAGCTCTCTTTTGGTTACTATTTGCATGGAATATCTTTTTCCATTCTTTTACTTTCAATCTCTTTGTGTTGTTATATCTAAAATGAGTCTCTTGTAAACAACATATAGATGGATCCAATCTATATCCAGAGATTAAGATCCAGATTTAAATCCAATCTGCCAAGCTCTGCCTTTTAATAGAAGAGTTTAAACCATTTACATTTAATGCAATTACTGATAAAGAAGCATTTACATCTACCATTTAGCTATTTTTCAATGTGTTTTATGTTGTTTTGTTCTTCATTCCTCCATTATTGCTTTTTTATGGGTATTTAGTTTATTTTTTGGTAGTAAATCATTTTGATTCCCTTCTTTCCTTTTCTCTACACATTTTATTTATTTTATTAGCTACTACTTTTGGGATTACAATTAGCATCTTTTAAGCTTATTAACAAGCTGGTTTGAACAGTGCTAACTTTTAGTCTCAAAAGTATACACACTCTGCTTCTGTATATACCTGTTCCTCATTTTAAATTTTGTTATTGTCACAGAATACATCTTTATATATGTTTTTCCACTGACATAGGTTTATAATTGTTGTTTTGTGTGTTTTCCTTTTATATCACATGGGAAAAAAAGTTACAAACCAAAAGTACAATAACATTTGACTTTTATATTTACATACATAGTTACCTATACCAGTGTTATTTATTTTTTCTTACGGCTTTAATTATGGTCTCATGTCCTTTCATTTTAGACTGAAGGACTTCCTGTAGCATTTCTCATATGGCAAATCTATTGATAACTCCCTCGGATTTTATTTCTATGGAGATGTCTTGATTTTTTCCTTCATTCTTGAGGGATAGTTTTGCTGGATATAAAAATCTTGGTTGACACTTTTTTTTTCTTCCAGCACTTTAAATATGTCATTCCACCGTCCTCTGGCCTCCATGGTTTCAGATCAGAAATCAAGTGTTAACCTTATTGAGGATCCCTTGTGCTTGTCACAAGTTGCTTCTTCCTTGCTGCTTTCAGATTTTCTCTTTGCTTTGGGTTTCAACAGTTTGATTATCATATGTCTTGTGGATCTTTTTTGACTGTATCTTACTTGGAGTTTATTGAGCTTCTTGGTGGCATATATGCATGTCTTTCATCAGATTTGGGAAGTTTCTGGCCATTATTTCTTCAAATACTTTTTATGTGCCTTTCTTTTTTTCTTCTCTATCTGAGACTCCTGTAATGTGCATGTTGGTATGCTTGATGATATATCACACCTCCCTCAGGTTCTTTTCATTTTTTTCTTTCTTTCTTTTTTTCCTTTGTACTCAGATTGGATAATTTCAATTGTCTTATCTTTGAGTTTGCTGATTCTTCCACATGTCTGCTCAAATCTGCTGTTGAATTCCTCTTGTACTTTTCATTTCAGCTCTTTTTACTTTTCAGGTCCAGAATTTCTATTTAGTTCCTTTTTGTAGTTTATCTTTTTACTGATATTCTCATTTTGATCATACATTGTTTTCCTGATTTTCTTTAGTTTTTTTGTCCATGATATCCTTTTACTCATAGTTGATTTAATATTATTGACTAGTAATTACAATGTCTGGGCTTCCTCAAGGTTGGTTTCTATCAAATTCTTTTTTCCTGCCAACGGGCCATACTTTACTCTTTCTTTGTATGTTTTGTAAATTTTTGTTGAGAACTGGACATTCTGAATATTATACTGTGGTACACCTGGAAATCTAATTTTCCCACTCCTCAGGGATTGCTGATTTTTACTAGTTTACTGGAGCCATCACTTTTGTTTTATTTGTGATATTTCCAAACTAGTTTGGCAAAATGTGTTCCTTGTTGTGCATGGTCACAGAAGTTTCTGTTCCATTATCTATGTCAGCCAATGAGCTGACAAAGATTTCCTTAATATCTGACTGCAAAAATGGAAAAAAGAAAGATTATATCTCTAAACCTACAATAGGTCTTCCCCATAGGCACTGAAACTAAGAGGGCCAAAGCAAAAGCAAATATCTGTGCTGGTCCCTCAGGAATCTACCAGACTGACCAAAATGCCCTACCCCCAACTTCTGGAGAATAAGGACCACACTGCTCATCCTGGCACCAGTCAGATGCTCCAGGAATGTGAGCCAGTATCCCCACAGTATGGCAGGGCTTTGTGATGGAGGATGGTAGGTATTTTATACATGCTGGCCTCTTACCAAAGAGCAATAGCCTCTCCCTTCATCAAGCAAGCCCTGGCTTTTATAAGTGTCCCTTCAGGACTCCGAGGTCTGAGGTAGTTAACTTTGACAGTTTTTTCCCTCAGTTTACTGGTTGTTTGGCTTAAGGACTGAGCCCTAGTGCTTCCTCCTCTGCCACTTTGCATGGTATCACTGTGGTTTCTCCATTTTTGAAGGAAAATTTTGCTGGATATAAAATTCTTGGTTGACAATTTTCTTCCAACACTTTAAATGTATCATTTCACTGTCTCCTGGCCTCCATAGTTTCTGGTGAGAAATCAAGTGTTCATCTTGTTGAAGGTCACTTGTGCTTGTCACAAGTTGCTTCTCCCTTGCTGCTTTCAAAATTCTTTGTCTTTGGGTTTCAACAGTTTGATTATAATATGTCTCGTTGTGGATCTTTTTGACTGTTCATTGGAATTCACTGAGCTTCTTGGATGTGTATATTCGTGTCTTTCATCAGATTTGAGAAATTTTTGGCCATTATTTTTTCAAATATTTTTTCAAATATTCTTTCCATCCTCTTTCTTCATCTGAGACTTTTATGATGTGCATTTTGGTATGCTTGATTGTATACCTTCAGGTTCTGTTAATTCTTCTTTCTATTTCTCAAACTGTGTATTAATCTGTTCACTGCCATAACAGAATACCATACAGTAGGTGGCTTAAACAACAAACATTTCTTTCTCACAGTTCTGGAGGCTGAGAAGTCCAAGATCAAGGTACCAGCAAGGAATATTTCATTCTGAGGCCTCTTCTTTGGCTTGTAGGTGGCCACCTTTTCACTGTGTGCTCACATAATCTCTTCTTTGTGTGCATGTGGAGAGAAAGATCTCCCTCTCCTTATAAGGACACAAATTCTATCAGATTAGAGTTCCACCCTTATGACCACATTTAATCTCAATTACCTCCTAAGGCCCTATCTCCAAATACAGTGTCATTAAGGGTTAGGGTTTCAACATAAGAAATTTGGGGGGGACACAATTTATTCCATAGTAGCATGGATAATTTTGATTGTCTTATCTTCAAGTTTGCTGATTCCTTCATCTGTCTGATCCAATCTGCTGTTGAATCTCTCTAGTGAAGTTTTCACTTCAGCTATTGTACTTTTCAGCTCCAGAATTTCTATTTGGTTTCTTTTTAATATTTTCTATCTCTTTATCGATATTCTCTATTTGTTCATATATCGTTCTTCTGGTTTTCTTTAGTTCTTGGTCCATGGTTTCCTTTAGCTCATTGAGCATATTTAAAATAGTTGACTTAAAGTCTTTCTCTAGTAAGTCTAATATCTGGGCTTCCTCAGGGACAGTTTCTGGCAATATCTTTTCTTTTCCCCTGTGCATGGGCCATACTTTCCTGTCTCTTTGTATGACTTGTATTTTGTTGTTGTTGTTGTTGTTAAAAGTGGACATTTTGAATATTATAATATGGTAACTCTTGAAATCGGATTCTCCCCAGGGATTGCTATTGTTGACTTTTGTGGGCTGCAGCCATAGTTCGTTTAATGACTTTTCCAAACTACTTTTGCAAATACTGTATTCCTTGTTATGTGTGGTCACTGAAGTCTCTGTTCCTTTATCTCAGAGGTTAACCAGTGACCTGGAAGATTTCCATAAATGCCTGGAGCAAAAAAGAAGAAATATACTCTTCTGGTGTTTGCAGATTGGCTCTAAGCTGGGTTACTCCTTCAATGCTATGCCAGGTATACACAGTTCTGCCTTAGCTTTCACGTCCTGTTTGTGCAGATCCCAAAGATCAGCCAATGGTGGAAGCCTAGAATCCTATCAGATCTTTTCTGAGTATCCAGCCATGGGCATGCACGTTGCACTCCAGATTCCCTGGTATATGTGATAGTCCTTTGAAATCCATATTGCCCCAAAAATGTTTCTCCTTAGCCTCTTCCTTCCCAGACTTATGCATCTGTCTACTGCTTGCTTGTCTGTCCCACCCAGGTGGCTATAGGTAGTGTAATGCCTTCTACAGATGCCACATAGAAAGCCACTCCAGTCTGAGGGAGACAAACAAAGGTCAGCTTCTGTTCTAATCCCTCAGGGAACTTCCAGACAAGTCAAAACACACCATTACAACTTTCTGAGAGCAAGTTCTGTATTGCCCTCCAGCTCCAGCAAGCCACACCAGGAATGCAGACTGCCATCCCCATGGCTGCCACTGAGCTAGAGAATGGGAGATGATAGGCAGGTAAGCAAAATGCTATACATTTTCTTATTAAAATTTAGCAGACTGTTTATTAAGCACTCCCCTAGTTGCCATAATTTTTTTTTTTGCCAGTTTAATGATTGCTTCTTTAGAGTTCCTTACTCCTCCATTTCTGTAACATTACTCAACCTTTCCCGGGTTTTTTAAAAAAAATTTATTATTGAAAAACTTAAGTATACACAAAAGTGGGGAGGGTATTTTAATGGATTCCTATGAATTTATCAACTAGTATCAAAAATTATCAACTCATGGCCAACTTCGTTTCATCTATACCACCAGCCATTGATTGAGAACTTACCTAAGTGCTGTGCTCAGAGCACTTCATGCATTATCTTATTTCATTTTCATAATACTCTGTGAGGTAGCGATTAATATCCCCACTTCACAGATGAAGAACTGGAAACTGAGGGGTTTAGTAATTTTATCAAGATCATATGCAGCTTCCTGGAACCAGGACTTGAACTTGTATCTATCTGGGATCAGAATCATGGCTTAAGCTGGTTCCCCAATCACCTTTCCTGGGAAGCTCATTTGATGCTGAGAGCAACCTGAGAGGCAGGTGTGGTGGACATGGCTAATGTTCATTCAAATCCACTTCTTATCTGCTTCTTGGTAGACAGGATTATGATTCCAAAACTTTGTGAAATTAGGCAGGATCCTGTGGCAAGTTCTGCCCAATGAAATGTAGGCAGAAGTGACATGTGTCGTTACCAAGCTGAAACATTTAACTGCTGGTGCTTTACTCTCTAGCCTTCTCTACACCTCCTGCAGAGAACTCTGAAGACTTGTCTTGAGATGCTGGTTGCAGGTTGTAGATTAGGGAATCTTTGTTGCCCTGGGTCCCTGAGGGATAAGTACTGCAGTAGAGCACAGTTCTTTGCTGACAACACACATATAATGTGTACAAGAAATAAACCTTGGTTGTGGCAAACCACTGAAATTTTGGGCTTGTTCATCAGTGCAGCACCACCTAGCCTATCCTGACTAGTAAAACAGGCAGTGCTATAATTCCTTTATACAGAAGGAAACTGAGACACAGGAGGTTGCCCATCTTAGATTCTTTCCTACTGTCTTCTGACAGCATGATAGCTTTCTGAAAGGGGCTGACTTGACATGGGGGGATCCTCATGTGATGTCAGAAGGATCCTTTTTTACAGAATAACTCTTTCTTATCCCATAGTTCCTACTATTAGGCCACATTTTCATAGCCTCATTTCCTGTAATAATGCAGATCCACTCACTGTGGAGATGGATAACTGGTGGTGTGTGGGTGCAGCCTATTAGAGATTTCTCTGATTTTCACCATGATTTTAGAAGATGGGGCTTTTCTGGCAATGTTTTTTATGAGAAGAGGGAGCATGAGTATGGCCTGATGGTACTGTGCATGGTTTCAGGTCTGGGAGACCCAAGTTTGAGTCCCACTTACGAGCTCTATGACCTCAGGTAAACCAGTTAATCTTTAAGCCTCAATTTTCTCAGCTCTAAAATGAGGCCAGTAAGAAAGAGGTTGTATTAAATTAGTTAAACCATGCAAAACACCTGACATGTAACTGAAATATAGCAAGCCACAATAGTCACTATTATTAGGGGAAGACTGTGGAAGTTTGATTGCCAGGATTTTGGTCTAGCAGGTGAGTTAAGAGCAGCAGAATGCTTTAGGAAGGTCCAGCTAGTGGCCTTGCACAGGGTGAAGGAGGGCAAAGGACGGGGATCAGTTGCAAAGCAGTTGTAGTAATGCAAGAGGTTGTCAATGTAGATTCAGGGCAGTGGAGGGACAGTGGGTGTGAAAGGGAAGGACAGTCATGAGAGCCTGGGGAAGGAAGAGCGGGCAGTGGTGACAGTTGCGTGCTGCCTCTCAGCATGCCTCAAGTCACCTGTGTTGACTGATCCAATATCCTCGTTCTGATCAGCCGGCCCAAGTGCTGCATGTCTATTGTGGCCTCCAGACCAGCTGGTGGGCTGGGACAGTGGGGCAGCCTATTGGCAGTCGGCTGAATGCTGATGCCCACAGCTTACCAGTTGTTACTTTGCACATCCACCCTGCCTGCAGCCATCTCCTCTCCCTGAGAGCGTAGAAAGGCAAGCTCTCAGGGACCATCCCAGAGGGCAAGGGCAGGTGCTGGCAGCTGCGGCCATGCTGGGAGCTGACTCTTCCCTTTAAAGTGAAACCACCGGCTTCAGGCTTACTGACCCTAGGCGCCACTGGGACCCCCTCCTGCTTCCACTGGAATCAAACCTTCCTGGTCCCTTTTTCCAAGTCAGCTGAAAAGTTTCTAATCTCTTTGCAAAGTGTCAAGTATCTTCCAGTGCCTTGAAAGGTGATTTTCTAAAAGCAGATCAAACACTTTTGACATTTGCTGCCAAGCCATTTAAAGTCATACTACAGGCTCGCCTCTGGCCTTGGCGGCTCGACTGGCTGCAGATAAAGGTTGAAGCGGCATCTCTCGTCACAGACACGAAGAGCCTGCTTGTGGGAGCTGCATCCTGGAGAGAAAAATATTCTGTAAAAGTTAATCTGCTGCTTTGTCTTGGCCAACAATTTATTCTTTCATGAAAGCCAGGCCCTGGCCCCCAGTTGAATTCTGCACACACATTTTTTTAATTTGCTGGAATTTGCAAAAACACATCAGTGGCCCTGCTGCCTTTGGCTTTTTATGTTCAGCAGAATAATCCCACGGCATTGCCTTCAAAGGGCTCTCAGCATCACACTCTCCCCAGTTCTCTTCCAGCTTTCCAAAGAGGGAGCCGAACTGTGCTTATGGGCCCGTGGAGAGCGCGGGGCCAGGGGTCACTCGTCCACTGTGCTGTGAGGCGCTGCCAGCCAGGCCTATCCAGAATGGGCTTGCCGACTCGGATGCCTGCAAGGGTCAGGCAAATCAAGGAAATGGGCCAAGTGAACTGGGGGCAGACACTGAGGAGTGGTGAGGACTGAGGCGAACCGGAGACGACAGGTCCTACCTCAATGCGGCAGCTGGCCTCAGCGTAGAACAATTGTTGCCTTGTGGGAATATGGGCTTAGTGCCCTCAGAGCTTCCCGTTTCCCCAAAGAAGCATTGGCATTTAAAAAATGTGAAATCTGTCCATTTTTAAATGTTGGCCCCAGTTCTCTACAAACGCTCTGCAGGCCAAACCAAACAGGTCTGCTGGCTGAATCTGGCTCGCAGGGCTGCCCGTTTGCAATCTTTGATGGAGGAGGCAGAGATAAGGAGTGGGAAGGGCAGGCTCACCTTTTCTCTTTACTCTGAGAGGTCGTCGGGTTCCAAGGTCTCAGATGGGGAAACTGAGGCCCATCTCTGAGCGATTACCCTGATCCTTCTCCTCCGCCTACTGCCTTTCTCCTCCAAGACTTAAGAATGTCACTCCCCAAGATATGAGACTAAAGTAGCGACATCTCCCAAGGACTCGCATTTTAATAAGGAGGACCCGAAAGTTTCTGTAACTCAAAGAAATGCCTCCCTTCGATGGTGGGACTTCAGACAAAGTGACAGGGCAGTAGGATGAGGGCTTTTCGAAAGTCCCTCAAATGTTAGATGATTGTCCATTCTGCCCAGTCCCAGAGGGTCCCTGGGGTAGGTCTCCCCCAGGCAGTATTTTTGGGACAGGTTCTTCTCCCACAGACCTACTGGGGGCACAGCGTGGTTTCCTTGGGAAACAGGACCACTGGAACTCTGGGGCGTACGTTTGGCGTCTCCACACCTGCAGTCCGGCGTGAACTTTGCAAGGTGGCTCTGGCTCTGGCCGCTGGCTGGCATGCAAGGCAGTGCCTCCCTCCCTGGGTGCTCAGTAAAACAAATCGAAGCTGCAAATATTCGCCCAAGACCTGCTCCAGGCTTGGCCAGAGCAGAAGCAGTTTGCCATGGGGAGAGGATGGTGTTTTCTCTGCCCCGCTGGCCTGCTCGGTGAGGCTTCTCTCCTGCCCCACGCTCCCAGCCAAGTCCTTGTCCTGCCCCTACACCTCCTCATGTGCAGCCTGTCAGAGCCCTGACCACCAAATTAGCCCTTCGTGATTTTATGTGGCTTTTATTGGCTCAAGCTGGATGTTGGAGATGGAGCCAGATGTGAGGCCGCGGGACCACTTGAAAGGCCAGGTAATTAGCAGCATCTGCCTTTGCCTTCTTATCTTGACAGGCGGACACACAGAGCAGTGACCTGGGAGCTGGGAGGCAGCTGCCTTCTCCACATTAAACGAGGCAAAGGCCAAAGGGGAACCTTACTCGGCCTGGAATGCCGCCATCTGTGTGTGTGTGTGTGCAAACATGTGAGAGTGAGCGTAATGAAGAATTATCCCCTCCACCCGCTGCTTTCTTGCCCCCAGATTCAGGAAGAACCATCTGCCAAGCTCTAGACACCTAAGAGAGAATTATTATTTTGAAGTTGAGGAATAATTTACATACAGTAAAATATATGATCTGAAGTATACAGTTTGATGAGTTTTCACAAATGAGTAGCATTCATTAGGATATAAAACCTATATCCTAATGAAGATATAAAACATTTTCATCACCCCGGAAAGTTCGTTATGTTCCTCTTCAGTGAATCTTCTCCCTCCCACACATGCGCAACCATAGTTCTGATTTCTATTGCCATAGATTAGTTTTTTGCCTGCTCTTAAACATCATGTAAATGAAATCATGGAATATAAACACAGACTCACAATCTTTTTGTGTCTTGCTACTTTTGCTCCACATAATGTTTTTGAGATTCATCCAAATTGTTACCTGTATCAGTAGTTCATTTCTTTTTATTGCTGAGTATTATTTCATTGTGTGAATGTATCACAGTTTGTTTATCTAGTCTCTGGTTGATGGATATTTCTGGCTTTTGGCGATTATGAATAAAGAAGTATATTAGTTTTCAATAGCTCTATCACAAATTGCCATAAACTTAATGGCTTAAAACAGCACAGATGTATTATCTCACAGTTTCTATGTCCTCTGCTCAGGGTCTCACCTGGCTAAAATTAAGGCGTCTGCCAGGGCTGGGGTCTCATCCTAACCCCGGGATCCTCTACTAAGTTTATAGAATTGTTGGTGGAATTCAGTTCCTTTGTGGTTGTTGGACTGACGTTCTCAGCTCTCAGAGGTCACCTTCTGTTCCCTGCTACCTGACTCTCTCCACAACATGGCAGTGTGCTTCTTCGAGGCCAACAGGGGTACATCTGCTGCTGCTTCAAATCTCTCTGACTTCTTCCATCTCTGACCTCTAGACCCTCTTTTAAAGAGCTCACCTGATTAGGTCAGGCCCATCCAGGATAACCTCTACTTTGATTAAAGTCAGCTGCTTAGGGTCAGCTGAAAAATCTCTTCACCTTTGTCACATAACATAACCTAATCACAGGAGTAATATCCCATCATATTCACACTCAGGGCATGTATTCCAGGAGATGGGAATCTTGGGGGCCATCTTGGAATTCTGTCTACCACAAGCAACTATGAACATTCTGGAGTTATTTTGTTATTCAAGTGTGCATCTTTAAAAAATCAGAGCATTTCCTATTGAGCTAAAATAACACAATCCCACTTAACAAAATAAATAATTATTTCTAAATATCATCTTATACCTGACCCATATTTAGTGAGGGGAGCGGTTGTCTTAGCAATGTCTTTTAGCTGGTTTGTCCAAAGCAGAATCTTGTCTAGGACTTTTCAGTGCCTCTGGGCACATGTCCCTTCCATTGCTTTGCATCTAGCTCAGTGCCCTTTATTGTGGCTGGTTGAAGACTGTGGCTCTATCATCCGGCAGAAGAGTCTGCTGTCTGGATTAGTGTGGTGGCTTCCTTTTGTCACCACTTAGCTTGTTCCTTTATCCGCTTTACATCCTGTGAATTGGAAGTGAAATCTAAGTTTGATGGACCCAGGTAAACATCTTTTGGCTGGAACATATCATGGGAGATGCTGAGAGCTTCCACCTGTATCACTTGATACATGATTTGTGATGGTCCCACTGTTGGTGCAAGACTAACTCTTGGATCAGGGCAGGCACAGCTTAACCCTTCTAGTTCTGTTTCTTCCTCCTGAGCCAGAAAGAAATCTGTGGGGTCTTTCTTTGCATAATTCGGATGTCCATTTATGCATCCACTGTTCACCTAATGGTTTTAACACATCAGTTGATAATCCTTGCCTGAATCAGTGATTTCATTAGGGACCAAGGGGGGACTTGGGGCCCAGCATTTCCACTCTGCGAGGTGAGGATTTGGTCTGAAATCTGCCTGACTTTGGCCCCTGGAGGCCTGTCCTCCCACTAGCTGAGACCATCTGGCGTAGACCCTCACCAGGCCCAGGGGCGGAGGTGGCCTGAGATGGGAAGGGGTGGGGAGACACAGTCCTACCACAGCTTGCAAGCAAGTCAGGCATTATGCATTATTTCACTGAGACCTCCAGGAGGCCAGCCCATTTCACTGCTGAGTCTCCGGGCCCTGGGGCATGTCATATGCCTCCCAAATGCTTCTTGACAAGTAAATGCCTGAATGCATGGTAAGTGAATGATTGAATGCTTATCTAGCCCTAACGCTGGGCTCCTGATCGTCCTGAAATCTACACCTGTCTTTGGGTCCCCCAGTCCTTTCTTAGGCTAGAGGCAATTTAAGAGGCCCAGACATGCATCAGGAGACCTCTCAGTGGGTCTACGACTGGTACTTGCTCCCAGGGGAGCCCACTTTGATGTGCCAAGACCCCTCCTCCACCCAGCGCCTTAGTAGGCCTGGCTGGGGTTATAGCTTCTGGAGGCAGAGCTCTGCCCACCTACTGGATTGGACTCTCTGAGACACTGTCTTGTTCCCTGGGGCCCCATCCCAGTGAACCAGCCAGGCCAAGCTGCAGCTGGAGGTACAGCCATGCTACACTGGCAGCGCCACCCATCCAATATGGTGCCCATCAGATAACAAACATGGGGACCCTTAGACGAGTTTGGGTGGGGTGCATATGCTCCCCAGACAGCACTCTCTCCACCCTGGCCTCCCTCCTGGAAAATGGCTCAGCAGCTGGGCTCCGACTCCAGGCCAGCTGCCCCTCCTGCCGAGAAATCTGCCTTTAATTTAGAAGTTCTATTTCTTTCTCCATGGAAAAGTCTTTGTGGTACCAATTAAGGAACTCTTTCATCCCCTCCTGTTTGAGGAGTGAGGAATTTGGGGACTGTCTAGAAAGGGCTCCTTTCCTCACTAATTCCCAAGGCAGAGTGACTTTTCCTCGGGATGGGCATCTGGCAGGGGGCTCTGGGAGGTCCTTCCTGGTGATGTGGAAGTTGACATCCCTGGAGGGCTTGCTCTGTGCCAGGCACTGTCCCGAGCACGCTGCATGGGCCACCTCACTGCGTCTTCCCAGCCACCCCACAGGAAGGCCTATCGTCATCCATAGTTTACAGATGAGGAAACAGAGGCTCAGAGAGGTCACTGTCTTGTTCAAGGCCAGTTGGGTGGTTGATGGAGGGGCCCGGCTGTGAACCCAGCTTGGCCTGACTACAGGGTCATGGCCCAAAGTGGTTCATTATGTTGATAGAGTGTGTTATTTTGTGTCTTTATTATAGGACCTCAGATCCAGGAAAATGCACAACCTGGGCCAGATGTGGTCACAGTTTGTACATTTTAGTGCTTATTCTTCTCCATGGAGTCTCCAGTGTGTCTGTGTGAGGTCCCCGGATAAAGGCAGAAGCTCCTGGAAGAACCAAGGTTGACTTGGATCTAGAGCTCCTATGTGTGTGTTTAAGGCTCTGCCCAATCTGCTCCTTGCTGGCTGCCCAGCCTCATTTGCCACTGTTTCCCTCATGCCTTCTCTTCTGGGCACACCAGATGGCCCTGCTGTTTTGGTCTTGGAGCATTTTGCTTGGCTTCAATGCTCCCTGGTGCTGGAACGCTGTTCCTAGGTTTCTACCTGATGGATTCCTTCTCTCTTGATGCCCCAGAGACAAGGATCACTAGTTCTATTATGAGAACACTGCACACCTTCACGCATCTTTCAGAAGGTTGATTGTACTATATTGCAATTTTTTTAAGCTCAGAAAAATTCAATACAGAAAGTTATAGTGAATATATATAACAATTATCAATATGCCCACAACCCAGAATTAACATATGACGAAATTTTGTCATCTCTGCTTCAAATTGTTTTTAAAAAATAAAAGGTACAATATATCACTTAAAACATGAAAGTCCTGGACTTCCCTGGTGGCGCAGTGGTTAAGAATCTGCCTGCCAATGCAGGGGACACAGGTTCGGGCCCTGGTCCAGGAAGATCCCACATGCTGTGGAGCAACTAAGCCCGTGCACCACAACTACTGAGACTGCACTCTAGATCCCGCGAGCCACGACTACTGAGCCCATGTGCTGCAACTAC
This sequence comes from Eschrichtius robustus, assembly GCF_028021215.1. Taxonomy (NCBI): domain Eukaryota; kingdom Metazoa; phylum Chordata; class Mammalia; order Artiodactyla; family Eschrichtiidae; genus Eschrichtius; species Eschrichtius robustus. Next base: position 34,369,638 of record NC_090842.1, on the reverse strand, counting down.
TGAAGCCTGCATGCTCTAGGGCCCGAGTGCCACAACTGCCGAGCCCACGTGCTGCAGCTACTGAAGCCTGCGCACCTAGAGCCCGTGCTGCGCAACAAGAGAAGCCACCTCAATGAGAAGCCCGCGCACGGTAAAGAAGAGTAGCCCCTGCTCACTGCAACTAGAGAAAGCCCGCACGCAGCAATGAAGACCCAATGCAGCCAAAAAACCCCACAGAAAACCAAAACAAATAAACACACAAACAAAAAAAAACCATGAAAGTCCTTTCAGAAACCCTTTTGTATTCATTCTCTTCCTCCCTTCCCCAGAAACTGCCACTCTGATGAATTTCGTGAGCCAACCCATGTTTTTATATCTTTATTACAGTTTTGTGCAGCAATAAATAGTATATAATGTTGTCCCTTGTGTCTAAAATTTTTTACATGTTCATATCTTTTAGTATCTTGCTTTTTCACATAAGTTTATACTTTTGAAAAGTTTTAAGATTTTTGTTGATCTATCTAGTTCTGGTTCATTCCTTTTAGGATCTGTATGAAATTCCATTTATGAATAAATCACAGAGTGATTTATATATTATATATATTTATATAATATATATATGAGTGATATATATATCACTCTATATAATATATAGAGTGATATATATATTATATATTATATATATTTATATATTACAGATACTATACCAGCAATTTAGAATATTTCCTGAGTTACCTCTCAACTATGAGAAATAGTTGGAGCACTGTTTCAAAAAACTTGTCTCCAATAACATATGAGCAGTTGAGGCTGGGAGGCAGTATTCTCTTCCTCCTTCCCGAGGCTTTTCAATATAATTATGCTGATTTTTGCCTTTGCCTCCTGACTCAACTGCAGTCTTTGAGTTCACCACTCAAAAAACTCTCCTTAACCAGTCACCTGATGAGGTGAGTCAGAAGTCTGCAGAATCATCATTTCCAATAACCAAACCCTGGCTGTTTCCCAGCCTCAAAAGGACACAGCCTAGCAGCAGTGTGCTCTGTGACATTTTTCCCATTTAATCCACTTGGTTTGCTTTCCCAGGAAGCAGACTTGGAGACAGATTTCTGAGCAGCGGGTTTATTGAGAAGTGTTCCCTGGAGCACCACCTGTGAAGGAGGGAGGCAGATTACCTGGGTTCTCTGCTCTCATTATGTAATGGCAGCCCTACAGCCTTCTGCTATCAGTGAAATTCCCTTGCCAGTGTAGTAACACATCTTCTTATCTGTTGGTCTCCTGGCATGAGGAAACTGAAGGAACCATGTGACAGCCATAACTTTAAGTTTAATGGGATTCTCACTGTGTCCCCTGGTGGGAGCATACCCTCGCTGGGAATCAGAACTTCCAGATCCACAATTGAGGAAATGGGAATGCCAAATTCCCCAGTGGGGTTATGGGAAATGATGGTAATCAGGCCATTCCTACCTTCATCTGTGGTTCCTGGACTCATCAACTTAATCTATTGGGAATTCCATGCATAACGATCATTGCTTTAGAGTTTATACTCATCCTGAAGGATGGTACGCCATCCTTCCAGGATGTCATCTCCAAGCTGACAGCTTAGCTACACGTCTCAGGCCAGCAGCTTCTGAGTAGTGCAGAATGTGATAGGGATCCTGTGGTTATTTGCCCATTGCTGCACCTCCTTTGCTGTAAAGTGGGTTTTTTGATCTGAGGCAATGTTCTATAAGATCCCACGTTGGTAGATCAAACCAATCCGCAAATCCTGGACTAGTGTTGCTGACTGCCACCCGGCAGGCAGTAAAGGAAAATCCGTATTCAGAATGTGTATTGATTTCAGCCAAGAAGAGCTGCTGACTCCTTCAGGGTAGAGAGGTCCAGTGAAGGCAACTCGTCACCAAATGACTGGTTTGTCTTTTCAAGCAATAGTGTCATATTGAGGTCCCAACATTGGTCTCTGTTGCTGGCAGACTAGACATTCTGCAGTGGCAGTAGCTAGATCCACATCGGAGAGTGGAAGCTCATGATTTTTGGGCCCCAAATAGCCTCCATCCCTGCCACTATGGCTACTCCATTTATGACCCCGTTTTACCAGCATCGGGTGGCCGAAAACAGTGACTGGCTGACCTTGACTGATCAAGTTGTTCTGTCTCCTTGGTTGTTTAGTCTTCTTCTATGGTAGATGCTCTCTAATGGAGTTAACACGAGCTACAAACAGCTTTACACTTCATACTCACTCTCATACATCTATCACATCCCTCTTCCATAGACCTCCTTGACATTGATCTTCTGTTCTTCCTCCTTCCAGGCCTCTGACCAAATAGCCAAGCCACTCACGACTGCCCATGCATCCATATAAAGGCTAACCTCAGGCTACTTCTCTTCCTGCACCAATGGCATGACCAGGCACACCACCCAGCGCTTTGCCATTGGGAAGATTTTCCCTCATCTCTGTCTTTCAAGGCTGTAGAGGAGCAACAGTCCATTTTTTGGCTTATACCGCATCCTGAAATGACCCATCTGTGAACAAGCTTGGGCTTTTCGCTCTTCCGTCGTCTGGTCAAGAGTCTTCTCCAACCACGAAGGCGTTGGTGGCAGCTGAAGGAGAAGAACCAGTGCAACAGTGGTGGATCACATGAAAGCGTGGGCTACCCAGTCATGCAGCTTCCTGTGCTTTCAGGCCTTGCTTGTTCCTGATCCTAGATGTTCCACTTCTATCATATAATAAATTGCTCTCGGGCCTGGCCAACCTTTTGACTTAGTGGGTCTGATGGAACTCAGCTCATGATTGGGCTGCATGGTCACTTGATGTCCCAAAGTCAGATGGTCCATCTCTAAACAGGGCTTGGTAGCACTCCAGGAGCTGTTTTATAAACAACTTTCTGTTGTAAATGGTACATTCTTGCTCTTCTAAGAGGCTTGCCATGAACTCCACATGGTATCTTTTCCCAAATATGCCTCTAATACCATAAATACCTCTAATACCATCATGTCTACTGGATCATATGACCCAAGTAGCAGGCCTGTTTACACTAAAGCCTGGACCTGCTGCAAAGCATTTTCCTTCTCTGGGTCCAACTCAAAGCTAGCAGCCTTACATATCATGTGGCATATGGATTAGAGCTGCCTCCAATAGGTATGGAACATGCTGCCTCCAGAACCTGAAGCAGCCTGCCAGACATTATCCTTTGTGGTGGGAGGTACAAGTTGCAATCATTTACTTTTTTAACTTTGGAGAAAATGTCCCAGATCACTGGATTCTTAAGAACTTCGCTAATGTGGTAACACCCTGAATTTACATAGGGTTGTATCTCTTTCTCTGAAACACGTTTACCTTATGAAGTCCTCCAAAATACCCACTACTGCTTGCTCATCCCATTAGCATGATGTCGCTGGTATAGTAGACCATTGTGATGTTCTGTCTGATGTCCAGCCAGTCTGGATCTCTTTGGACTATATTATGACAGAGAGCGGGAGAATTCACTTAGCCCTGGGAAGACGGTCAATGTATACTGTTGCTCTTCTTCCATGAATGGGAAATATTTCTGATCCTTTTCCTGAAAGGAAGGGAAAAGAATGCATTTGCCAGATCTGTGGCTGTATACCATGTACAGTCCTGGGGGCTGTGCTTAGCAAGGATTGCACACCAGTCGGCAGCTGCAATTGAGGCTACTACTTGCTTGAGTTTACAATTGTTCACTATCATCTTCCAGGATCCATCTGTTATTTAGCAGCCAAACTAGTGAATTAAATGGGAATAGGCTAGAGACCACACCTCCATATCCTTTAGGTTTTAAGGGTGGCGCTGACCTCTGCTGTTCTCCCTGTGCTGCGATATGTTTTTGATTTCCTATCCTTGGCTAGAATGGGAAGGTGGTGTCAGAGGCTTCTCACTTGGCCTTCACCACTGTGATAGCTCTTATCCCATAGGCCAATGTGGGGGGTTGTAACAACCACCATGAATGTCTATTTCCATTCCACATTTGGGGCTGGGGAAATGACCATTGGATGGGTCTAGGGATTCGGTGAACCCACTGTGAATCAAATATGGGCCAGGATGTCATTTATTCCTAGCCCCTATATGTCCTTCTCTAACGGTGGGGGCATGGTACCACTTCAGTTTCTTGAGCATCAGTGTTAATTCAGAGCCTGTATCTGGAAGTTGCTGAAATGTAAGAGTATTCCTCTTTCTCTAGTGTACGGTTATCCACCTAAATGACTGTAGATACTTTTGGAGAAAAACTGGGGGAATTATTTCCATATACACTTGCCATGGCATTGAGGGCTCTTCCTCACGGCAACCTGGCTTCTCCTTTAGTCAGTGGTTTCTGGGTCTGAGAACTGGCTCAGGTCCAGAAATTGGCCAAGGAATTATGACTTTTATTAGTATTGCTACCCTTGGCCTTCTGATAATCCATCCTCGATTTCTTTTGGTTGTATAGGTTGAGCATTACCCTGTTAATTGCTGTCTATCTTGCCTCTGGGGATGTCTTATTCCATTAATGATTTCCATAATCTTTCTTTGGATCATGCCCTGGGATTGCCACTTCAGTTTTGCTTTTCATTAACAATAATTGCACTCATTCTGTTTTTGATGGTTAATTCAGGATCTTATCATCCCCATTGTTACGAGGGAGTCAGTTCTATAACAACTTTCTATTTAGCTTCTATATAGGTCTGCCTAGAGAGTAAGCTTCTTAGTGACGCTGGTGCCACCTCACCACGTCATCCCTTATCGCATTGATAAATGGAGTGTCCTCTAGGCGTCCCATGGAACATAGCCACTGGTAGGTATTTCAGCCTTACGCAGCATATCCACTCTAGGATGCCAAAGTCTGTGAGCATTCTGATTCCTTCCTTTACCATCTGCCATGACTGCTCTGGAATTTTTTCTTCACTTTGTGTGGTCTATCACTTTCTCCAAGTTTACAAGATCGACTCTAGTAGCATGTGAATACCATCTCCCAAGGTCCTTGGTGGGGTGTTAAGTCTGATCATGGGAGAGGGCTCCCAAATCAATACACTCTCCTTTATCCAACTTTATAGTCTGTCCCTCTTAGTTCAGAACCTTCAGGGTCTAATTGCATTACATTCTCCTGACTCCTGCCAGAACTGGCCGGAGGTTGAGATCCCACAGCTCTTTTGGGGTGTAGTCCTTTCCCTTCCTTAGCAGGCCCAGAACCATGACCAGGTTGTGACTTGACCCTAGTTATTGGTGGTGGCCAGGAGGAGAGGTAAGAATAAGTCCTGTCTTACAAGGTAGAAGCCTCTGCACTATCTTTAAGCAAAGGGAAGCAGTGACTTTTTAAAAAATTTTATTTATTTAATTTACTTTTGGCTGTGTTGGGTCTTCGCTGCTGCACGTGGGCTTTCCCTAGCTGCGGCGAGCGGGGGCTACTCATTGTGGTGGCTTCTCTTGTTGCGGAGCACGGGCTCCAGGCGGGAGGCCTTCAGTAGTTGCAACACGCGGGCTCAGTCGTTGTGGCTCGTGGGCTTCAGTAGTTGTGGCACACGGGCTCTAGAGCGCAGGCTCAGTAGTTGTGACGCACGGGCCCAGTTGCTCCGCAGCATGTGGGATCTTCTAGGACCAGGGCTTGAACCTGTGTCCCCTGCATTAGCAGGAGGATTCTTAACCACTGCGCCACCAGGGGAAGCCCCCGAAGCAGTGGCTTTTAAGAAAGGAGGGGCCACTTTTGTAGGGCTAGAGGGTTCAGGAGGATCTAAGATTTCAAGATTCTTGAGCACATTGACTCCATCCCAAATGCCAAGGTCCTGCTCTTTCCCAACCAGGGTGCTAGTTTTGGCATAAGTAGATTTGTTGGGGTTGAGAATTTCACTTTCTGTGGAGTGCTGCTATTTTTTTTTTGTTTTTTTTTTAAATCGAAGGCTAGTTGATTTACAATGTTGTGTTAGTTTCTGGTGTAAAGCAAAGTGGAGCGCTGCTATTTTTATAGGCAAGTCCTCGGCTTTATCCTGAACTTTTTATGCCCTCTTACTGCAGGAGATGAGAGGCTTATATTCCACCTTAAGAAGGTAATTAATTACCCTCAGCCTTTCATTGTCTTGCTCCGGTGCATTTATAGCACTCAACAATAGCCATCCACAGTCTCTCTCAAACGCCTGAGATGTTGTACCAACCAGCACATTCTCTTCTACCTTAATCCCATCCCAATTCACTCCCCATGAAAATTTAACACCTGGACTACTTGCACTTGCCGGGTGCTGTCTGTGTTCCACCTGTCCTGAGCGATGGGGTCTTCACTGCTAGATGGACAGTAGGGTGATCCAGCTCTAAAATCTCAGTTTACTGTGTTTGTCCATCCTGGGACCACCTCTGTTACAGGTGGGTTTCCAGGGAAACAGATGTGAGACAGAGATTTGTACACAGGTGGTTTATTAGGGTGTGCTCTCAAGACCAATATCTGTGAGGGACTGCGGGAAGCAGGCTTGGGTGCAGGAGAACTTGGGCTGCAATGCAGTTGCAACGGAAGCCTCAATCGATCCTATAGGGAGTGCTGGAGCTGGGACAGCCCTTCTCAAATGTGCTGAAATGAGGCAAAGGAGCTGGGCCTCTATACTCTGGGCTGACCTGTCCTTGGAAGAGGGCTTCCCTGGGGAGGATGTGTGACCTTGGTCAAGGCAGCTCCCTTCTGTTAAAGGTCATTCTTAGAGGAGGACTCAATTATGAGCCATTAGCAGCCAACACTCCCAGGAGATGGGGGCGTGAGTGCCTCAGTACTGAAGGGGTATCTGGGCAGCTCACAACAGAATCCACTACAGAGAGGTAAACTTCTTCTATCCCCCCTCTCCCCCACTGTTATAACAATGTTGTCATGACCACCTTTGCGCATCTCTTTCCTTGTGCACATGGATAAGCAATAATTCCCCAGCTTTTTCACCTCATGCAGCATAATTGGAATATGATAGTATGTATACATCACACTTGAGTAAATAGGACAGAGTTTTGAGCCCTGGAGTGGGCTGGTTGTGTTGCAGCTCGCAGGGGGGCTCAAGTGGGTCCTCTCCCTGCCATTGCTGCCCCCAGGCCTGAGAGGATCAGTATCTCCAATAGTACACAAGGGTTAGAACTCTCTACTCAGGATATGGATATACCTAGATGGGGGGTTGCAGGGTGTAGGGTATGTACATTGTCAGCTTTCCTACATATTGGCATTTGTTTTACAAAACCCTGAGGGGATGCCAATTCACGTTTTCAGACTTCAACATTGTTGTTAATCTGATGGGAAGTAACATCTCATTGCTTTAATTTCCTTATTGCATATCTTCACACAAATTTATTGGCCTTTTGCTTCCCTCTTCTGTGACTGTCCATTCATTTCCATTGCCCTTTTTCCTGGTGGGCTGTTTGTCTTTTCCTTGATTTGTGGAACTCATTGCTTCACTCCCTGGCTGCCTCTGCAAATTCGATGCCCCTGCTGCTGATACTGTTACCTCCCCACCCAATAGGGACTCTGATTCTTTGCATCTTTATGTCTGGAGAGGTACGCTGTTAGGTTGCCTGAGAGAGAGTTCAAGTCCCATACTTGCACCTTTGCTGCAAGGGAGACTCTGAAAGCAAGCACCTGAACGTTCAGCTTCTGTAGTTGGAGGTGGGCTCAATTTCTCACCATGTCTTGTAAGGTAATGGGTTACTCAGAGGGGCGTCAGATTGGGGAATCCCTCCTTCAAGAACAATAAACATCTACCCCAGTGTTAAGGTTTAAAGGACATGGAACGTGTAACAGTGCCCAGCAGGTGCTCGGAAGATATTAGTCACTTCCTCCTCCTTCCTGGCTTGATGGAGACAAATGTCCCCGCTGCAGGGATGGCAAATTAAGTGGATTTGCATCATATAAGCATTTAACTAATGCAAATTCCCCCACTCTCTCCCAATTCTGTGTTTGCAGGTTGTAGCAGAGAAAACTGACAGCTCCTCTGGGACAGGAGGTTTTTTCTGATCAGTGGGTACACATTTATGTGGGAGAGAACAGGAGGAAGCGGGGCTCTGTTTTTGCCATCCCCTCCCTTGAGCTCAGTCCCGGGTGCCTCTCCCACTGCCCTGAGTGAGTCCGGCTTTTAAAGACAGGCATTTTCATACATCCCGGCCTCTCGACAACATTCAAGCCCCTCATTTGGTATTCAGCCATCGACGCAGTGACCTGTGGCCAGGATGGAGGAAAAGCTTCCTCGGTTGGATTCATTAAGAGTCTGAGTGCTCCTATACTTTGTTTGAGATTTAGGCGATTTTCAAGGATGATCTTTGACGCTATGCGGTTTACATTTTCTGGGAGGACTTCAGAATCTACCTCCTGTTGAAGACACAGCCTCCCCGCCCCCAAAGCTGGTAGAGGTCTCATCTCAAGAGTTGCATGTGATCAATTGATTATGAAGGTCTGGAAGATTGCAGAAGAGAGGGTGAGGGTGATGGTTGACTAGCAATGTCTGCTAGGAGGACAGGAGCGGGAGAGGTTGGCATTGGGGGCAGGTATTTTGGGGTCTCTGGTTCTCATTGCCTCCCACTGTGAGCAGGCTGAGGGTCTTCTTCTCCATCTCCTCTTCCTCTTATAGAATCTGTTCCCTTTCCCTTCAGTAGCATTCCTCTCTGCCCTTCGGGGTAGCAACATCAGAGGAACCCTCCGTTAGTCCAAGGTTAATGTCTGTGGGTATTCCTGGGCATCAATGTGTCCTGTCTTCTGTGAGTCTGAGCCACGTGGAAGTTCCCAGAGGCTGGAGTCTCAGGGGTAACTGATAAAATTGGGGCCGGGTCCTGCTAAGCTGAGAGGTGAACCACCAGCCTGGAGAGCTCACTGAAGCTGGCCTACGCTGACTTCTCTGAGGCTGGCCACTGCCAGGACCTCCCTGTTGATCCCACTTGGAATCCTAGAGCACCTTCACTCTAAAGGCAACAGAGAGCCTTAAACTCTGTCATTGTTCAGGTGGGAGAGGGGGTCGGGAGGCAAACTGGAGACTTGAACCCGGGTCTCCTGACCCCGCACACCGTCTCAGGAGTGTGTGACACTCTTGGGTGCCTCTTCAGCAGGGCCAGCATCCAGAGACCCTGGACTGGGGTGGGGCCCCAGCATCCAGTGGGGCACTTCAGAGGTCTCAGGGTGGGGTGTGTCCCAAGGGCTGGACTCTCTTCAGTGGAGCCCTTCCTGGCTCCCTGGATGCTGCCCTGACCTTGTTGGATGGGCACTCCAGAACCACAGGAAGAGAGGACGTGGGACTTGCGCTGGGCTGGTGGTCCCTGCGTCCGTGGTGGGAAAAGACAGAAGGTGCCTCCCAGGCCATCCAGTTGCCCCTCAGTGGCTGCTGCTGTCCCTGGAGCCCATGGACCAGATCTTAACTCATGAAGTAGGTGGGGGAAGAGGGGGAAACCCAGGCTGTATCTGGGGGCAAGTAGTCTCTACCGAGGGCTCTGGCTGCACAGTTCCCTCTGCAGAGACTCTCCCACCTCAGCGGCACCCCTCCCCCAAGGCCGGCGCAATCATCCGGGATTCACTTCTTGGGGTCATCTCTACTGCCAGTCAGGCAAGCAGTGGGACGAGCACTGCTCCTGCCTGACAGGTGGAGGCACAGACCCTGGATTAGGAGTCGGATTCCTGAATTCTAGACCCACCTCCCAGTTTGTTCATCTGTAAGATGGGGAGAGAACAGGGCTTCTGCCACGCTTCACCCGTCCATTCATCAGTTCATGGACATTTGCATCATTTCCACTTTTTGTCATTTCTGAAGAATGCTGCCATAATATTTGTGCACAGGTTTTCGTTAGGACATAAAGTTTTACTTATCTTGCATATATACGTTGACTCTTGAACAACACCAGTTTGAACTGTGTGGTCCACTTCTACGTGGATTTTTTTCAATAAATATATACTGCAGTACTACACGATTCGAGGTTGGTTGAGTTCATGGATGCGGAACCATGGATACGGGGGGCCAACTGTAAAGTTATAAAGCAGATGTTTCGATGGTGTAGAGGGTTCACTTTGTTCAAGGGTCAGCTGTACATAGGAGTAGAATTACTGGTTCTTATGGTTATTCTATGCTTAATCTTTTGAGGAACCTCCAGACTGTTTTCCACAGGGGCTGGACCATTTCACGTTCTCACCAGTGGTGCACAAGGGCTCCCATTTCCCCACACCTTTGTCAGCACTTGCTATCGTTTGTCTTTTTAATTGTGGCCACTTTAGTGGGTGAAGGGGTATTTCATTGTGGTTTTGATTTGCATTTCCCTGAAGGCTAATGTTATTGAGCATCTTTTCGTGGGCTTATCGGCCCTAATAAAGCTTTTGTTTCTAACTTCATCTCAGCTTTGCTTCCCAAAGAACCCCATTTGCAATGGGTGTTGATGGGGAGCTGATGTCTTTGTCTTTTAGTCTCTGTGTCTCTCTTTTTCTCTTTCTCTCTGTTTCTTTCTTTGTCACCCACCCACCCTAACACACACACACACTTCTTTTTGCCCACAGTTGCTGGGAACACGCTGGTTAGGCCCATAGTGTTTGCAATTCTTTCTTTTCAATAAAAGCATAAAAATGTCAGCTTGACACCACACCATGGCAACTGCCCCATAACAAGATACATCTTTCCATGGGTTTCCTGGAGACTGCCCAGCACTGTTGGGCCTGCAGCCCATCCCAAGAGCCATATTTATCTTCTGATTCGGAGAGATTCTGTACTGACACCATCCATGATCTGCCTTCTTCTGTTTTCTGCTCCCCTCTCCTAACGATTCCCCTTGTGTCAGTCTTTTCTCTCCAGCCAAGGAGTGCGAGCTCATGAAAGGCAGGGACCAGGCCTCTTTCTCTTGCCGCTCCCTCAGTGCCAGCGCTGGGCTGGGCCTTGGCAAAGACTTGCCATTGATGTGAAGCTTACGGTGAGGTGGGAGTTGGGGGTAAAATCTGAAGGCCTGTGAGCTGTGGGAAGCCAGGGCCCTGTCTGGCTAGTTCACCCAGTGACCAGGATGGTGACATGTGTAGCAGGCTGTGGTTTAAGGAATATATTCGGTCTTTTTCTCTGGTTCCTGGCATGGAGCTCTTAAAAAAAACCCTTGTTTTTTTCCTGAGTGATAGGAGTGTCTTTTCTTATTCCTAATGAGCCCTTTGTGACCACACCGAAGTTTATGCTAATGAGGTGACTCATAGTGGGCCCCTAAAAAGCTTCAGGATGGGGGCTGGTCACCAGAAAGACCAAATAGTGATTAGATGTGGGAACTTTCAGCCCTACTCCTGACCTCTGGGGAAGGGCTGGAGATTGGGTTATAAACACTCTTTAATTTATTTATTTTTGGCTGCGTTGGGTCTTCATTGCTGTGCACGGGCTTTCTCTAGTTGCGGCAAGCGGGAGCTACTCTTCGTTGCAGTGCACGGGCTTCTCATTGCGGTGGCTTCTCTTGTTGCGGAGCACGGGCTGTAGGTGCGCGGCTTCAGTAGTTGTGGTTCTAGAGCGCAGGCTCAGTAATTGTGGCGCACGGGCTTAGTTGCTCTGCGGCGTGTGGGATCTTCCCGGACCAGGGCTCGAACCTGTGTCCCCTGCATTGGCAGGCGGATTCTTAACCACTGCGCCACCAGGAAGCCCTATAAACACTCTTGGTTGGTGAAAACATTGAGGTGCTGGGAGGGTGGCGTACCTCTCCCATCCCCATACTTCACCCTATTCATGTCTTCTATTTGGCTGTTCCTGAGTTGTATCCTTTCTAATAAACCAGTAATCCTAAGTAAAGCCCTGTCCTGAGTCCTGAGTCATTCTACTGAATGATAGAACCTGAGGAGGGAGTTGTGAGAATCCCTGAATTTGCAGTTGCCTGGGCAGAAGTGGGTCACCTGGGGACCCCATCTGTGGCTGACATCTGAAGGGAGAGAAGTCTCGTGGGACTGATCCCTAAACTGGTGGATCTTGACGCTGGCTCGGGCGGTTAGTATCAGAATTAAATTGAATTGTTGGACACTTAGTTGGTGTGGGAGAATCAGAGAAGTGGTGTCAGAAAAAAACACGTACAAGCCCCTGACGAATATGTGTTGAGTGAACAAAAATTTGGTGAGTTAACATAAATTAAGCACTATATCCTATGCCAAATGCTTTATGTTCATTCATTCAAAAAAACACTTTTTGAGTAAGTACTACATGCCATGTGCTGGGCTTGGTATTTGGGTACAGCTATGAACAATGAAGCCAATTCAACAAACAATTTTAGCACCTACTACATGCCACACATTGTTCTAGGTACTGGGGATACAGCTGTGAGCCATTCAAGTCTACACAAGAAATATCTATTGAGTTCCTACTACGTGTCGGGCATTGCTCCAGGTCTGGAGAATACAGCAGTGACCAAACAGAATTGATACCGTGTGTGCATTTTGCAGGACCCCCTAGGAGGTAAATCCTTCAATTTTGTTCATTTTACATTTGAGGAAAATGAGGCTCAGAGAGGTTAATTGTCTTTTACAAGGTCACACAGCCAGGGCAGTAAGGCTAGACCTAACCACTGGCCCATCTGACATCAAGCTTGTGTTCTCACCCTCCGGCCCAGGCTGAGTAATGTTGGGATGAGTCCTGGGGTCCTCTTTACTGAGCACTTTAGGGATCCTGCATCCCTCACACAAGCCTCCCTCTTCTGGGGCTCCCACCCTGCACCTTCCTGTCTGATACACAAAATTCCGATCATGGCTGGCAGTGTTCCTGAGTGACACCCCTGAGTGCCGTAATGTGTTTTCTTGCACAAAACCCCGTGTTCAGCAAATCGCTGTGACCAAGACCCTATCCAGTTACCTGCCGCATCAGAGGTATGTTCTGAGGCACTGCCAAGCAAAGCAGAGCATAATACTTCTAAGAATTTTAACCATTAGATAAAAAAAGCACAGCCCTGGCAGCTCCTGGCAGGCGCTGCCGAGCAGGAACCAGATACAAAGCAAACAAGAAGGGCTCGTCCTATGTGTGGGCTGATGTCTTTCCTGGTGGGTCGGCCGCCCTGGGCCCATAGTCACGTTGTCAAAGCCATCGGTCCCTTGGCTCCGGTGGCTGGCTGGCTGAAGGCGGGTGGCGCTGGGTTTCCACGCGCTGCCAAGCCCTGAGCTGTCTGCCTCCCGGGGGTGGGCTCAGTGGAGATGAGCTCTGAGTCCAGAGGCCCCACGCGTGGCTCTAAAGCCATATCTTGCCAGTTCCGCTGCTGTCCCTAGCCTTGGCAACTTGCGAACTTTGGGCAAGTGACAACTTTGCTGTGCCCTGCTGGGGATGGGAATAATACTATCTGCTTCATGTGTGAGGATTAAATGGATTAATATAAGCCAAGAGAACTGAGTGCGGCCCACCCTTGGGGCTCCGTAGCTATTAGCTGTTTCTGAAAGTCCGACATGGATGTCACACATCTCTGGGAGCACCTACGAGGCCCTGCAGGTGTACACGGAGGAGTAGAGCAGTTGTGGTCCCTGCCCTTGTGGAGCTTACGGTGCAGAGGGGTGAGGGGAGACGAAGCAAACGTGACCTCAGAACTGGGCCTATGATTGGAGGTCTCCACCAGATGGGAAGACAGGGCAAATCACTCTGGAGGACTGAAGTTCCTGAAGGACTGAACCCTGAAGTTCCGAGGATACAGGAGGGAGGGACAAGCTTTCTCGGTAGAGGGAAGAGCACGTGCAAAGGCCTTGTGACGGGAGGAAGCCTAATGACCCAGGACCTGAGGTAAGGCCAGTGAGGCTGGAGGCAGAGTGACATGTGGGAGGTGGTACTGGAGAGGTGGGGAGGGGTCAGGTCTCGGGGTGCCCTGTAGGCCAAGTTGAGGAATTTTGCATTTCACCTAAGATCAACAGGAAGCATTAAAATGTTTTAGCCAGGTGGTGGCTTGATTAGATCAGTACTTTAATAAAGATCACCGGGCCGCTCAGTGGAACCTGGGGCACAGGGGGCCAGGAGGGAAGCCGGAAGGCCAGCTGGGAGGCCTTTCCAGTGGTCCAGGTGAGAGAAGACAGTGGCTTGGACCAGGACGGTGGCAACGGGGGTGCAAAGGACTGGGCGATTTGAAAGGCCTTGCTGCTACGGTGGATGCAGGGTGGGCTGTTGGAAGGGTCTTGGGAGTGAACGTCACAGCCCCAAGTTCCCGGGGAGTGGAGAGAACCAGCTGGGCCCATCCAAGTCACACTCAGCTCCGGGCAGGTGGTCCTGCGCCTGGCTCTTGACCCTTAAAGCCACCAAAGGCGCGAAGATGCTGAGCTGGACACGGCCCTCCACACGCTCACACTTCCCAGCCTCTTTCCAGATGCCCAGGGAGGGTCAAGTCTCTGTCCCCTCCCCACACACTGGGGTAGCCGGGGCTCCAACCCTCTCTCCTCCTGGCTCAGGGCGAGGGCGGGCCCCTCCCAGGCGGAAGCCAGTCCTGACATCTTCAGTGGTTCAGTGCAGTGCTTTCAGATCTGGTTCGGGTCGAGGTTCTGCCAGTTACTACAAGTTGTGGCATCGTGGGGCAAGTTACTAACCTTTCTGTACTTCAGTTTTCTCGTCTGTGGTGTGAAGGCGGGGCACCTAACTCGTAAGCTGTAGTGAGGATTTCAAGTGAGTCATCCACATAAAGCGCTCAGAAAAATGCTGGGCCCATAGCAGGTGCTCAGTAAATATTAGGTCTTATTGTTCCTAATAGCTGTAAAATGGGGATAATGATCCCGGGGCAGTTGAGAAGACTATATTTGTAATGTACCCATCACAGTGAGTGCCTGCTTAGTGCTCAAAACGTCAGTGTTGATCTTTACAGTAGTGCAAAATTGGGAACAGCCTCCGATCCAGTGGGAATCTTTTAAGTCAATTCTAGATTACAGTGGAATCAGAAGGAGCCATTAAAATGATGCTGCAGAAGAAAGATGTGGGAACTTGATTATCCTACAATGTTAAGTGGTAAAAAACCAGGATTAAAACTCCCTATGGTCTGAATGTATCCCTTCAAAATTCGTATATTGAAATCCTAACCCCCAAAAGTTGATGGTAGAAGGAAGTAGGCTTTTGGGAGACGCTTAGGACATGAGAATGGAGGCCTCATGAATGGGATTGGTGCCTTATAAAAGGGACACTAGAGAGATCCCTTGCTCCTTAGATCAGGTGAGGACACAGCGAGAAGATGCAGACTATGAAGAAGGAAGCAGGACTTCACCAGAGGGTGACTGTGCTGGCTCCTTGATCTTGGACTTCCCAGCCTGCAGAACTGTGCGCAATAAAATTCTGTTGTTTATAAGCTCTCTAGTCAGTGGTATTTTGTTATAGCAGCCTGAACAGACCATGATAACACTGTACATGTAGTAGGTGAGACAGTGGTGATTTTTAGGTTTTTTTTTTTTTAGACTTTTCACAATTAAAAAAATTTCAACCATGAAGATGCCTTTGTTTAAGAGCCTGAAACATTAAAATGTTTATAAAGAGTTTCTAATGACAAGGGAACATGCTCATAATCCAATGTTAAGTTGAAAAAAGAAATTAGGTTACAAAATTGTCCAGTGTTAATTCACCTACACACAACAAAGTACCCAGAAGGAAATAAATACACTGTGACATCAGTGTCTGGTATCTCAGTGAGGGTGATTTTAAAGCATGACCTCAAGTTCTTTGACCTCCTCCCTCTGAGAAGAGGAACCTGAGACTTCTCCCCCATGAACCTGGGTGGACTTGTGACTGCTTTCGCCAATTAGAAAATGGCAGAAGTGACACTGTGTAACTTCCAAGACTAGGTCTCAAAAGGCCATACAGTTTCCCTTCACTTGCTAGAAACTTCTCTCTTGGAGCCCTGAGCATCTAGGTAAGAAGTACAACAACCCTGAGGCTTCCATATTGTGAGGAAGCCTGAGCCACGTGGAGAGGCCATGACTAGGCACTCGATTCATCCCAGTTCAGGAGCCTGACATGAGAATGAAGAAGCTTCTAGATGATTCTAGTCCCCAGCTGTTTGGGTCTTCCTAGCTGAGGCTTCAGACATCATGGAGAAGAGACAAGTCATCCCCCCTGTACCCTGTCCAAATTCCTGACTCACGGAATCTGTGATCATAATTAAATGGTTGTTCTCCGCCAGTAATTTGGGGTGGTTTGTTATATAGTGATTGGATAACTGGAACAGAGGGATTATGGGACATTTTTATTCTTTTAACTCTACTTTTTTAGAAACTTCAAGCTTTTTTATTATGAGCGTAAGTTTTTTATTGTTAAGAAAAGATTTATAGGAAATGTTTGTTGAGTGAATAAAGAGAGGAAATAAAGAAAGGAAAAAATAAAGAAAAGGAGAGAGAGAGGGAGGGAGAAAGGAGCCAGTGAACCCTTTTTATGAGAAAGCCCTAACTCCATCTCTTTCAGGAATCACAGAGCTCAGACAAACTTCCCCTGGACGTTTCTTTCCCCCATGACCCATTCCGTTGAACCACTCTGCCCTTGGACCATGACTGAAGGACACAGCAGTAAATGACTCTGAGTCAAACAGCTGGCTGTGTGTCTTTGTGCAACTCACTCAACCTCTCTGAGCACATTTCCTTACCTGCCAGGTGAGGCAGATGCAAATACTTGACATGGCTGGAATGTGGAAGAAACAGGATTCAAACGCAGGGCAGTTCTTCTTTCTCCATTAACGGGGTCTAGAAAAAGGCCTTGGGGGATATTAGGAGAAGGGAGCTGCTTCTGGCCAGGCCCCACCTGGTAGCCCTCTGTGCCGGCTGCCACTGGGGGCCAAGGTGCCAAGAGCAGGGAGGCTGGGGGCCCAGGCAGAGGTTGGGGCGCTCTGTCCCTCCAGGAAGCCAAGTGATCCCTCCCATAAGCCTTTCACCCCTGCATTCTCTGAATGAAGCCATTCAGAGGAGGAAACCCAACCGGCCAATGTTTTATGCATGGTCCAGCCATGCCAGCAACAGCAGGTCACCTGGGGGGGTATTATTTTTAACCAGAGCACGTGAGTGAGCTGGGAGCTTGAAAGAAGCAGGCTAGTCACCCACCTGTCCGCCCCAGGACCCTCTCCTTTGCCTGGTGGTCCTAGGCAATGTTAACCCAAACCGTGCCCAGCACAGGGCACTGGCCTAAGCCAGGCCTCCACTGGGGGCGGGGCTGGGGTCTAGTCGCTCCAGGCTATCTGTTGTGCGGCAACTAAAGCAGCCGGCCATCTCGACACCTGCGTGGCCACCTCCCACAGGGAGCTCACGCCCTCCCTTTCCAGGTGTTGGCTCTGGGTAAGGCTAAACCCAGGGGAGAGGGGCAAGCATGTTTCTGAGACTCTGTGTGAGAGGACGTAACCTTTGTCAGCCTTTTGAAATTCCTCTGCTGCTGAAAAACATAATCTGGCTACTAGGGGTGCCCAGCTTCCATCACTCCCAGCTTCCTCCTGGGCAATGTCCCCAGCAGGTAGAGTGTCCATTTCAGGGTAGATTGTCGGTGAATCCTAGATGATTAACTCTTTTCCTGTCAAGTTTCCACGTCCCCCACCTGGCCTTGCTTTCAACTAACTTTCAGCTGCAGCAGGGCTGGCATTTATTGAGCGCCTACTCTGTGCTGAGTGCTTTTGTGCACATCATTGTTTAAATCCACACAACCCTTGGGGTAGGTACTGCTATGGGCTTCATGTTTGTAATGGGGAAATTGAGGCTCAGAGAGGAGACTGACTTGCTCTAGGCCACCTAGTGAGTTACAGCAGAGCTGGACTCAGACCCAGGACTGCCGGACCCAAAGCAGTGCTCTCTGTACATTTTGAGTCCTGAACTGGTAGCTTCTTTAGGTTAAGAGTCAAACCCCACAGCTCAGAGGTGTTTTTCCTATGTTCTTTCCTGTTGATGAATAATCAGAAGCTACTAAATGTGGAAATGGAAGGAACAGTGGAGATCACCCCTTTTATGCTGTTCATTTCTCAGATGGAGAAACCGAAGCCCAGGGAGAGCAGGGCATTACTCAAGGCCACTTGGTGCCCCAGGAGCAGTCCCCAGTGTGCTGACCCTATTCCAGGGCTCCTTCTGTTCCAGCTCACGATATTCCACCACTTTATCTCCCCAAACCTCCATCTGCCTATCTGTCAACAGGAACAGTCATTCAAGCTCCACTCACAAGCCCTCATGGATGTGAAGGTGCTTAGTGACCAGATGGGCTCACTGCTGGTCTGGTGAGTCCTCTGCCCCATTTGGCAGATTGGTTACAGGCTGAGTGGGAGGCAGGGCTTTGGTTTGAAATGTCTCATGTTTAGGGCCTGACCAAGAGCGGTTGCTGAATTAGCCCTGCATGGATGACCAAGGTCCATACAGGTCAAAAGTCTCTCAAGGTCTTTCAGCGAGACAGAATTCAATAGAGGGAATTGATTACACAAGAGATGTAAGAGCTGAGAAGCCAAGCAGAGAAAAATAAGAAAGCCAGGAGCCTAGCAGCAGCAGGAAGCTGCTGCTACCCCAGGGATGGGGGCAGAGAGAGGAGGGATGGGGGCAGAGCCTGGGAGCTGGGGTGGGAACTAGAATCTGGGCGGGGACTGTCTGATGGGGGTGGGACCAGAGGCCCAGCACAGTCTCTGTTGGAGAAACCACAGGAAACACAGAGGTGGGGGAGGAGGGGAGAAATAACTTGGCTTTTCCCTCCTCTCACTCTCTGCAATGCCTCCCATTAGCCAGACCAACACAGAAGCCAGATGGCCAAGGGGTCTGGGAAATGTAGTTCCTGTGATATGGAGCAAGGCTAGGATCTGGGATCAACAGGTACAAGGTCATCAATATCGCTGAGCAGACAGCATCGAGACTGTATCAGCAACCATTGGTTGAGTGTTCAGGCGCTTACATGCAGTAACTCCTCTTTACCCCACGACAACCCTTTTACAGAAAAGGAAACAGAGGCACCGAGTAATGAAATGCCTCAGCCAGGCAGTGGGGGAACCGGCTTTAGCTCTGGGCCTCGAGCTCCGACTCCACGCCCCCCTCCTTGCTGCATATACCCTCCAGGGCTGGTCCCCAGCCGTGCTTCGGGGCTTGGGCTCTGGGTTGAGTGCTGCCTTCCTCAACACAGGGTGGTTGTTAAATGGGTCATTTCCGTATCTTACAGCTGAGGAAATGGAGGTGCAGACAGGTCACGGGACCCTCCCCTCCCCCACGTCCCCAGCTCACCTGGTGAGCTTGCTGGTGGCAGTGCTGGGAGTTTGAACCCATCTCTCCTGGCTCCAGAATGCATGCCCTTTACTCTCGGGCTTCTTGAGGAGGGCGGTCCTGGGACCCCTGCCCGTGACTTGGGTGCTCCCTGGAACCCCTTCTCGTGGCCACCGTCTGGCTCCTCCCACAGCCCTCTCTAGCTCATTAACTCTGCCCGCATGGCCGGGCTGGTGTGGCTCAGGCATGACCCGCACGCCCAATTAGAGGAATTCAAAACGCCGTTTATTTATCAATGACTTAAGCTCATTTGATCATGAAGGATGGGGCCCAAACTATTCTCTGAAGCCACTGCTGTCCCTCAGCTGTGCCAAATCCGCCTTTGATCTGCTAATCCTGAGTTTATAAGGTTAGGAGATAAGCGGGCGGAACGAAATTCTTTCCTCTTTCGGTCCACCTAAGCGGTCATGAAACCCCCAGACATCATAGACCTCCTGGGCTCCTGCGGCCTCCTCGCCTAGATAACTCAGACGGTGTGAGAGCGGGGCCCCCGCATAGGGGTCCACACAGGCCATCTGGGGGTGGGGGGCTGCGGCGCTCCTCACCAGATCTGCCTGCTTCTCCCCGCTCCTCTTCCTTTCCCTTCTCCCTCACGCACCAGCCTCTTCACGCTGACCTCAGCCTTGGGAAACTAGGAAGCCAATCCAGCCGGTGACCTGGCCGAACCGCTGAGACCTACTCCTTTCATCCCATCTGTCCTTGCATCTGGAGCTCTGATGCATTCACCTTGGGGAGGCGACAGAGACCCTGTCCTTAGTAGAGGGACAAGACTTCAGGACAAGTGAGCCCAACCCATGTTTATCATGTTCTTTCAGGTGAAGGACCCAGGGGGTGTTTATAATTCAATGTGTTGAAGAGCGGGAGAGATCTGTCGTCCGACAGCTGGGGTGTAAATCCCAGCTCTGGCCGGTTATGGGACCTTGGACAACTGGTTAACCTCTCTGAGGCTCCATTTCTTTATTCATAAAATGGGGATAATGATGGTACCTACCATCATTAATTTAATTCTCACCGTGAGGGTCAAATGAGGACACCTACAGCCTGGTGCAGAATAGATGCTTAACAAAGGGCACCTGCTGTGATGATTTTTGCGATCGTCCATAATAATGAGGACAACTTGCATCTGCTCAGCGTTTCCCACATGTCCTTTCGGAGATGGGTCCGTGGCTGCTGTCTGCCCCTCCAGACCCCAGAGACAAACTGTGAGGACGCTGCCATGTGGCTTAGGCCAGTGCTGGGAAGGTGAACCCGGGAGGAGGGATTGCGATCCATGTGGTCGAAGCTCTGGAACACTGGCCAGGGGCTCTTGCAAGAGCTGTGACTGTCACTGAAGCCACAGATTCACAAGGGCCACAGAAGAGAGGGCAGCAGGTCAGACCACTTTGACCAGGACCACTTTGAGGTGGATGGGGGCAGGCAGAAGTCTCATTGTTCACCGCGAGGCCAACTGACTGGAGAGCTGGGCCTGGAAAACAGGTGTCCTGACCTATTTCATGTGGAATTCATTGACAATAAAATAAATGTTAAGATCATAATAATTCATAAAAGCCTTTAGATACAAAAGGCTTTTAAGGGCCAAGACTGGACCTAGGCCTCCTTCACTGGGGAGAGAGAGACGGGTGAGGGCAGGGGTACTGCTTCGGGAGTCTGGGGGCAGTTTCTACCCTCACTCTGCTTCCTACCAGCGTGGAGTCCTTGGCCAAGTCCCCTCACGTGCATGGATGATATCTCTTGGCCTTGCACCTGCCTCTGTTTTTAAACTGTAAACTGTAAGCTCCTTTGAGCTGAGACTCTGCTTTATTCACCTCCGTGAAATCCACACGTCAGCAGAGGGCACCCCATTTACAAGAGGGATATAACAGACTCCAATCCTGCACTCACATTCTGGAGTCGGGGTGGGTGGGCAAACACGCCCTCCTGAGATTCCTGCAAATTCCTAGGTGTCCGTGCTTTTACTTCTGGTCCTGACTCCTTGCTCCCCAACCTCTGCTCTCGCTCGCCTCTCTCCCCCGGGACTGTTTCTTTTCTTGGTCCTGTACTAGCTCTGAAGTGGACCCTAACTCTTTCCCCACATCCCCCCAAATGCCACTCACACAAGTCATTCCTTTGCATGGCCGACTTTGCTGGCTGGCATTTTCAGGAGGAGGAAGGGTACATTACAGAAACTGACAAGTTAAAATCAATATTAGTCATCCTTATCTGGAAAAGCCCCTTAGCCATGGCCCCTGTAGAAGTTTTTCACTCTATCTGGGCTTCTGCCACATCAGCCCCAATTTTTCTCCAGCTCACCCTTAATCCCTTCTAAATCCTTATGCAGAGTGATTGAATTTATCACCATCTTCCGTGCATGCGTGCCAAGGTCCCACCTTTGCACACAAACTACCCCAGCAAGATATTTTTCTAAACAAAACTTTCTGTTTAAAATGGCCTTGGGACAAACTGTTAAATAACTTTTTTTTTCTTAACTCTTTTACTTGTATGCCAGCGTGTTCCCCTTTCTAAGTCTGTCTGCCCTCATTTGTAAATGGGGGTCACCGTCTCTACCTTTCCATCTCACAAACCATTTTTTAAAAAATCAAAACAGAATAATAAACAAGGAAACAGAAGGGCCACACGAATGTTCAAATCCGCCTTGCAATAAATATTCCAGGCTGATAAAAATGGCGCTGTCGCTGTAAAACTTTGCAAGATCTTCAGTCTCTTCAGTTCGGATCTCCAAGTAGGAAGTTTTTGACCTTGCTGACAAAATAACTCTTTGCTCTCCCACTGCTGCGATTCGCCAGATGCAGGAAGGATGGCACGGAAACTCTGAGGTTCCCTGTCAGAG
Source organism: Eschrichtius robustus (assembly GCF_028021215.1). Classification (NCBI taxonomy): domain Eukaryota; kingdom Metazoa; phylum Chordata; class Mammalia; order Artiodactyla; family Eschrichtiidae; genus Eschrichtius; species Eschrichtius robustus. Next base: position 34,347,714 of record NC_090842.1, on the reverse strand, counting down.
AAGAGATGCCTGCCTCCTTTTCATTTGGTCCCTCTGCGGGGTGGAGTCTGATTTATTCCTTTTTTTTTTTTTTTTTTTGGTACCATATGCAAATCTTTCTCTCAGCTTCCTTCACAGCTTGATAACTGATTGGTTCTCACTTTCATCATCAAGAGCAAGGCATATATATGTATTTTTTTCACTTATGCACGATTCTGTGTCTAAGTTCTTGGGCACTGAGAGAAAACAATATAGTTCTCCTGCAGGAGGTAGACTGTAAAATATATTAGTTTGGGGAGAAGGAATGAGAAATGATAAAATATTCAGAAAGCGGTCTGTTCTTGAGGGATGTTATTCCACACAGCCAGGGAGCAGATTAATGACATCGTTTGCAAGGAAGGGAGAACAGCCCCATAAAATATGTATTAGCGGGGTTGGTGGTACGATGGGTGGAAATGCTCAGTGTTGGCCGTGAGGGCCTCAGCCTCAGCATCTGGTACCCACTTTTGATCTCTTTCACCAGAGCTCCCAACAGCTGGCTCTGGGGCCCTGGAGGTAGAAAGCGCCGATGAGGGGTGTGCTGGCCATATGCAGCCAGGTGTAGGGCATTGAATGGGTTCTTTGGTAGGAGTACTGAGTGGAGAGTTGGGAGACCTGGCCTGCCTCTAACCTGCTGTGTGGCCTTAGACAAATTCCTTAACCTCTCTAGGTCTTTGTTTCCTCTATTATAAAATGAAGACAAGATGATTCCTAACAGGGCTTGGGTAAGTGGCAGGGGGTGGGGAGGGGAGTCACTGGAAGTGAAGCAAGCTGGGAAAAGTTGTATTTGGGAGGCCCCATCATCTGGGAGTGTACTGAATACAGATGGAAGAAATTCTCTGTTAAGCCAGTTGGGGGTTGCAGTAGGTCCTAAGGAGCACACTTGAGTAACAAGTGATGGTCCCCAAATTGCTTTCTAAGGTGGACAGTTCTGTTAACTTTAGGGTTTTTTTGGCTGAACAAAGGTGCAAGTTTGGGGCCAGAGCTGAATTGCCTGAAGGAATGGCCAAGGAGAGAGAGGCTGAGGTTGGCTGACACAGAGTGCAGCTTCTCTGCTAATCAAGAGCGGATAGATGTTCACATTCTCTTGGCCTGCCTGAGGGGCCCGCATGTCTTGGTCTGATCCTCGTCCCTTAGGTTACTTCTACCTTACGCAGTGCAGGATTCTTTGTCCCATCCCTACCCACCCCTAATCCAAGCCCATCCCCAAGCCCAACTCTGCAGAATTTAGCTTTTATTCCAGAGGGCGGCCTCAGATTTCACGTGTTAATAGTAAAAAGTTTGTACACATGTCCCATGTACTGGGGATGCTGGCAGTAGTTACAGAGCTGGATGAGCCTGTAGGGAGAACAAAAGCCTGTCCTTATCCCCACAGGTGTGACAGATATGGCTGGTGCTCAGCTCCGAATCCCCCCATGCTGCACATGTTCAGGATGACCCTGTGGCATCACCTGTGGCTCTTTCCAGATGCTTCCTCTGGCTGCTGGGATTTACCTCATGAAAATGTGGGGGAGGGACTTCCCTGGTGGCACAGCGGTTAAGACTCCAAGCTCCCAATGCAGCGGACCTGGCTTCGATCCCTGGTCAGGGAACCAGATCCCACATGCATGCCACAACTAAGAGTTCACATGCCACAACTAAGGAGCCCACGAGCCGTAACTAAGGAGCCTGCCTGCCGCAACTAAGACCTGGAGCAACCAAATAAATAAATAATAAGTAAATAAATAAATAAAAAAAGAAAAAACAAAAGTGGGGTGGAATCAACATCCTTGGGATCAGATTTCATCCAATGACTGACAGTTTCTCGCCCCTCTGGTGGGACGCCTGGGGTGATCTTTCTGCAGTCCCCAGTGGGGAGTGAGCCCCGGCAGGCACAGGGGTGATCATTATGCCCCCGATTGGCTTCCTCCCCCTCTCTGCCTCCCATCCCCCGACCCTCACTGGTGCTTCCTGGGATCACCTCCCAGATGAACTCCATGTTTCAAATCCTGGTCTCAGGGTCCGCTTCTGGGAAGCCCTGACGAAGACAATAGATGTAACAGAATGAAAAAAAAAAAAATCACAGGATGGGGGATTTAATCCACATGAGCCATTCACTCATGGTCCCAAGGCAAGCGAGCTCTGTCGTATTGCTTAATCCTGGGACACTGGGGAATCCAGCCAACCACTCCTGGGCATATAGGTTTTTTTTTTTCTTTTAATAAAAAATGTGAACCACGTGCAATTTTTCCACTGTAAAACAAAATGGTGGCTTGGGTTTCACAGTTTACTAGCTGATTCCATGTGCCTTTGACAGTTTTTGATCTGTTTTTGACTTCACAGTACCTATATCAGGAAGGGGAAGCATTCCCCTGAAGCTTTACTTGCTCATGGTCCCCCTGCCCCAGCTCATATCAAGCTTTTCAAAGAGGGAACCGCTGAGCAGCTCCTATGTTGCTACCCACCCCAAGCCCAGAGGAGGGCTGGTCCCATCCAGGGAGAGTGACCGTCTCAGGCTGGGCCAGTTCAACGTGACTGAGAGTCAGGGGTGATGAAAGCTCCAGAGACACCTTGCAGGGTTGCCGTGAGAAGTCTTTCCCAGGTGAGACTCTTGGCAGATCTAAGACTTTGCATGTAAAGTGTGTGCTGGCTCACACTTGAGTGTTTGGAGAATCTTGTGGGAGAGAGGTGGGATGAGAGTCAAGATGCTCCAGGGGTCCAGAGTGGGAGGAGAGGAGAAGGCTATGGACATGGTTGACCCCTGGGCCTCTAGAAGCTGCTGGATAGATGACAGGTTCCAGGCTGGAGAGACCAGGAGGGTGCCCCCCAGAAGTACTAAGTCATGGTGACATTTTCTGGGAGAGTTGGAAATGGGTAGCTCTGAGCAGATGGGCAGGCAGGGGGCTGGGAAGGCTGCAGGGTCCCCTCTGACATTGTGACTGTCTACCGGAGTACCTGGCCAGTGCTGGTCAGGTGTACCTGGGTGCACTGCCTATTTAAAATGGGGCAGGGATGATGTGGGCAGGTGCCAATCCAAGAGCTGTGGTAAAAGGGAGAGTTTGTTCTTTTTTGAAGTGGAACCCCCCTGAGAGTTTGTACAGACATCCCGTCATCCCAGAGAAGGCGGGCTCTCTTGGGTTCATTGTAAAGTGTCTGCTGCATCAATAAAGCTCTTGGCTTATTAGTATTAAAAAAAAGTCTCAGGATCCCCTCCTCAGATCATACATCTGCGGCCACATTGGGCTCCTGTGATGAGGGATGAGGTTGGTAGGTTGTCACCTGCTGGATACGTGCCAGCAATTTCTACTGTAGTTATGACAGAATCACATGATACCTGTGTCAGCTTGGTTGCCAAAAGTTCATCTGGAAGGTGATCCCAGGAAACATCAGCAAAGGGGCAGGATAGTGAGATGAGAAAGGGAAGGCAGCCACAGAGGGCACGTTCTCGAGCTTGTTACCATTGAGGACAACTGGGGCATACCCTGCCGGGGAGCCCTGGGAGCCAGTGTAGAACATGCACCTATGAGTTACCCCACCTCCCTGCGCATGAGGGAGCTGGGGTATTGATACACCAACTCCCCTCTGACAGAGCTCAAGAGCTTGTTCCTGGGTGGTGGTAATTTTCCAACACTGCTGTCCTGTGGGTGGAGTGGACGTGTGGGACTCTGTCCATCAGAGAAAGAGATGTGGGTGCTGGCAGTTGGAAAGACCCAGAGTGATGGGCTGGGTGGCAACAACATCTTCTACGCTCCTGCCCCAAACCTCTCCACTGCTCCGCGCAACTTAGCCCTGAACTTCGAGGCCCTGGCCACCTGGTATCTCCCACTTTGCCAGCCTAACTCTCACTCCGCAAACCCTCCTCAGAGGGGGCCCCTGGGATTGGTGCCCTCACATATCACTTTCCCTCTCTGGAATGCCCAGCCTTATTCTCTCCATCCTGCTGAGTCCCCTTCCTGCACGAATCAGCTCCTCATCCTTCAGTGAGCACCCCTGTCTCTAGCGTCCCAAAGGCTTCTGGGAGCTCGGCCATCTGTAGTGCTCACTTTGTCCTAACCAGAGTTGGGTCTCGTTGGTGTTTTCTTTCCCAGCAAAGTATAGCTTGTTTCCCCCGAGTGACAGTGTGCTTGAGTCTTACACAGCCCTGAGTCTCAGTGCCCAAACAGCATCCAACACCTAGTACGTGCTCAGTAAAAGCCTGTTGTTATTGCTGAGGATCTGAGGGTGGTGGTGGTGAAAGTGATGAGGTCTCCCATGAGCAGGTCCTGGGGCTCGCTCTGTAGCCAACTTGCTCTGTTTCTTCTGACAGGTCACTTAATCTCTCAATCTGTTTTCCTTGAAACAGAGACTTGCTAGTTGTTCTAAATGGTTCCTTTTTACCTCCTGGGAACTCAGCTCGCCCACACTTCCCCTGCCTCCTGGGTGGTTAGGGCCACCCGTGGGACTGAGTTCCAGCAAGGGCCTGTGGGCAGAGGCGATGCCCCCACTGCAAGCTTCTCCCTAAGCCCTCCCAGGCATGATCCTTCCTCGTCTTTCTCCATCTGCCACTAAAGACGGGAGGAACCTGGCTGGCCCCCGTCACCACGGAAGGAGAGCTGCACAGGGGGACCCCACCCACAGATGGCCCCATGGGCTACCCTGTGAGTAGGAAATACACTTTTTCCGTGGTAAGCCACTGACATTTTAGGATGGGTAGAGCAGTTTGTCCACCCGGAATAATGTAGAAGTATTTAAAATGAGAGTAAATATCAATATCAATGGGCTGTTGCCTACATTAATGATACAACCTGTTTCGAAGATGCTATACAAGTCTACTAGGGCTGCCATAACAAAGGACCACAGACTGGGTGCTTAAACAACAGAACTTTATTCTCTCACAGTTCTGGAGGCCGGAAGTCTGAGATCAGCAGGGTTGGTTTCTTCCGAGGCCTCTCTCCTTGGCTTACAGACGGCTGCTTTCTCCCTGCGTCTTCACATGGCTTCCCTCTGCATATGTTTGTGTCCAAATATCCCTCTCTTATACGAACACTGTCATATGGATTAGGGCCCACACTAATTACCTCATTTTTACTTAATCGCCTCTTTGAAGGCCCTGTCTCCAAATACAGTCACATTCTGAGGTCCTGGGGGTTAAGGCTTCAGCATATGAATTTGGGGGACACTATTCAGCCTAAAGCAGGTGCTCAGTGAAAACTCCTTCCCTTCCACTCCAGGAAACTCTAAGATACCCCAGTATTTAAGAATGATGTTCGCAGCACATCCAACTTGCTCTGAAATGTGGTGTCCAGGATTGTCACATAGGCCCTTAATTCAAAGTCTAATCCTCAGTGGAACTGCTTAGAAGACGCTGTGACTCTAGGAGATGAAATTCAGCATGTGTGAGGGCTGTGCCGGAAGGATGGGCCCAAGCTGGGCTTGGGGGAGGGGCAGCAAGGCGGACCACATGGCAGACTTGGCTGTGACCCCATCGCTCTGGGGGACCCTGGCACAGTCACGGAGCCTCTCCGGGTCTTGGTGACTTTGTCGGTGACACTCCTACTTCTCCTTCCCTGCTCTTTCTCTTTCTTCTGCCTCCAACGTGTCCTTCAGCGGGGCTTTACGAGAGCAAGTCAGCGTGATGACATCAACCACAAACAATTCCTTGAGCTCTCACTAAGTGTCAGACACTCCACAGAGCACTCTTGGTGAGTTATGCCACTGCCTCCTCTCTAAGTGGGCTCTCTTTTTATGTCCATTTAAGAGCAGCCCGGATTGGTTATAGAAGTCACTCAAGAAACACAAGGGAGAGGCAAGGCTGGTGGGTTGGATCGTTTGTTTGATAAAAGATGCAGATGTTGCTTCCTCAACAAGGCAGTCAGGAACTGGCCATACCAACCGTGCTGGACCCTGACATTTTTCATCCACGGCTTGGGCTAGAGCCTGCCTTCCTTCTGCCTTCAGGACAAGAAAGCCCCCTCCAGCCCCCTTCAGGGCTCATCCTGAAGTCTGGCCACCCTCCCTGTCGCTGTGCCGGCGGCGGGGAGCTTTCATTCAAGTGGAATTTAGCCGAGGACTTTTGTAGCACTTCATTTACATGTATGCCAACAAGCTGAAATGTGCAGCAACCTTGGAACACTTTCAAAGGCAGGAATAATTCCTCTGAAATAGGTCTTCCAAAAGCTTTATCTTGTCCTTTCTTTTTTTTGTTAATCTTGGAGCCCCTTAGCATGTCAAAGCAATTTTTCTAATGTCACATCTCCTAGACATTAGCATGAAAGGGCTTTAAGAGATGATTTGAGAAAGAATAAATGTTGAATGAGCATTTATTATAGAGTCGTTTATGCTACATTTGCATTTTGACTCTATTTCTGCCATGGGGGCTGGAGAAGCAAGCTGATTTGAAAGTCAATGGCGTCTAAACAGAAGACACTGCAACTCTATTTACACTCAGCTGTTTCCTCGACATGTTAATTTATAGAAAGAGAAGATTTCATTAGGCTGATGTGTCTTGGGGAATGAGATTAAGCAGAGTTGTGTGTCTTAACACTGAGATGGAATTCCCATCAAGAACTGACCCCATAGTCAGGAGGCCATGGAGCAAAAGTAAGGGAAGCTCATTCTAAGTTTCAGTTTCTTTCTGTGCACCTATTAAATTAATTAGCTGTGTCCTGTCTCCTTCAGGAAGCTGGCCTGGCCCAAATGGCATAATGTGCAGTGGTTAGAGCTCAGCCAGTGAGCAAGGCTGCCTGGGTGACACCTGACCCAGGCGGAGTCATTTTAATGCCTGTTTTCTCATTTGGGACGTGGCCACAATACCTGTCCACATCTCCTAGGGTTGATAGGAGGGTGAAATGGTAAATAGATGGTGTCTAGTATAGTGCCAGGCACACCGGAAGTGCTCAGTAAACATTAGCTGGTTTTAATATCTTTACTGATTTTTTTTTGGCCTGCAGAACTTGGTAAGAGTGCCAGAGAAATAACCCTGGTTGGTGCCAAGTACGGAATTTCTCATCTCTGCGTCTATGGGTTCCAACCACAGGCAAGTGGATGTGAATGGGCTGATGGGCATCTTAGGGATTGCTTCAGGCCGTGTGTGTGTGTGTGTGTGTGTGTGTGTGTGTGTGTGCATGCGCGCGCGTGTGTGCAGAGGGAAAGAGGGAGAGAGGTATCAGCTCAATACACCTAAAGCTCCCGAAGCTTGTGTTTGTAGCCCCGGATCTTTCCAGCTCCGGAGAAACCTCTGTCACTCCAGTTCCCTGCAAGTTCTTTTCTGTGTTTGTCGCCACACCAGACTGTAAGCTCCTTGAGGGCAGGGACTGGTTCTTATTCACCTTCACTAAAATCTGGCCCTCAGTTGGTGCTCAGTACCTTCATGTTCAATCAAGTCTGTGGCAGTTTTTTGAGCTTGGTTTTTAAAAGCCACCTCACCTGTGTTCCAAGGCCCAATCTGTGCCGGCTTAGAGGGGCTGCGCTGGGTGCAGCCGGGGCTGGGGGCCTGGAGCCCTGTCCCCTGGGCAGGCCCTCTACTGCCCTTGCCCCACCTTTTTGGAGCACAGGAGCAAGTCTCCCACCAAAACTAGATCATCCCCCTCATTTCACAGGTTGGGGGAGCTGAGCATCGGAGGGGGCTTCCCTTGCCCCTTGGTCATGCAGCACGTCAGGGGGCTGAGCTAGGCCTAGTGTCCAGGCCGAGTGAGGCCAGCCCAGCCCCCTTGGCAGCCTGCAGGCCTCCTCTCATCCCTGCCCCATCTCTCCTGTAGGGCTGGGCTCTTTCTGGAATAGTCCCTAAAGGCAACCCCAATGCCAGGTGTGCTTAGCCTCGCATCGCCCCCTCCCTGCCTCCTTTTACCCCCGATCCTGTGTCCTAGTCTCTGGGTCCTGCCCTCCATCCAGCAGCCCCTCTAACTGCTCCCCTTGCTCCGCAGAGCTTATACTCAGACCTCAAATAGATCTCGCACTCCCTTGTCCAGTTTTCTTGATTTTTACAAGACAATGACAACTACAGCCCTCTTCGAGCACCTACTGTGTGCTGGGTGCTGCCCGAGACCCTTTCCCTGCAAGGTGGACAGCACTGCCCCCATCTTGCAGGTAAAAGCTCAAGGTCACACAGCTCAGCAACAGAGCCGGGATTTGAACCCAGGTTCCGGCTGACTCTAGGGACCCCATCGTTGTCATGTGGCCAGGCTGCCTCCACACAAGCATCTCTTACCTTTCCTGTGGGCCCTGGAAACTTCTGAGGCTGGAGTCTGCCCTGCTTGCTCCCCTCCCCTCGGCCTCCCCAGCTCAGGGCTGAGGACATCAGTAAGTCCCTGAATCCAGACTCACTGTGATTATTTCACCCTCCCCCTCACCTCCCCAAGGACCTGATCCCAGCCACCGCCCCAAGACACTGCACACAGTGTGCCTACGAAGAGAACCACAGGACCACAGGACAAATGTTCAATGCCCCACTGAGTCTGGCAGAGCTGGGTTCAAACCCCAACTCTGCCACGAACCAGCTGTGTGACTCTGGGCAAGTTGCTTAACCTCTCTGAGCCTCTGTTTCCTTCTCCCTCAAATGAGGATAGTAATAGACAAGTTGCTTCCCATCTCAGGGCCTCAGTTCCTTTCCTCTTCTATAATATTGAGGTTGGATAATCTATTTCTAAATTCCCATTCTGCTCAGCAAGCCTCAGACCCCCTGGTGCCGGGAGTGGCATTTGTCCCTCTCCCTCCCTCGCAGAGGGGAAAACAGTCCCACCCAGGTTCCCACCCTACAAGAAAGCCCCAGCAGTCCTAAGGCAGATCTGCAGCATGGGGTGAATCGCCCCTGTTCTGTAGAAAAAGTAAGAGGGAAAGGTTGCCAATCAGGGGCTACCTCAAAATATAATCATAAGTTTTGGCTCAGGAGGAGAGAGAGGAAGAGAGAGAGAGACAGACAGAGAGACAGAGCGGGGGGCGGGGAGGGAGCCTTCTTCAAGGCCAGTTCCCCTCCAGAGCTGGAAACCTGTGTGTGTGAGGATGAAGGGAACAGAGCAGAGGCAAAGGCTGGCCTTCTGATGGAGCATGTGGTGCCCACTTTGAACGGTGGCCTTTGTGCCTGCCTATTCAGGGCGGCCTCAGGACAATGGGGCGCAGACACGCAGGGGAAGACAATGACAGGGACATCGCTGCCGCTTTGCATTCCTTTTGAAGTGGCTCTGCCCTGGCCCCCCGCCGGCTCCAAAAAGAATGCTTTTGTTGCCGGCTCCAAAGATGCTGTAAGATGCTGTGGAAAAAGTAACCGGAGGGGATCTGCTCGATTAAAAAAAAATTAAAGATAAGAAACAAATCAAGCCGGCCACGTGGGGGCTGGCGGTAGCTTTGAACCCTGAGAAGAGAAGGGACATCTCGGTCCAACCTTTTATCTCCCTAGGGGAAGTGACTGGCTTCTGGGGGGCCCTCTCAATGGGAGCCAGAGACTTGGTGGGTGGGAGCCGGGGGCCAGGGTAGGAGTTCCTTGCCTGCTGGGATCTCCTAGAAGGATCTCCAAAGCCGGAGCTGGGACTCTGAAAGCCAAAGTTCACTCTAGTGCTGGTGCTTGGGCAGAAAAATGCTGGAGGCAGAACCAAAATAATAATACGGTTTACTGAGTTAGAGTGTGCCAGGCATGGGGTAAGTGCTTGCTTTACTGCCTGTGTGATTACCTTAAAAATGCTTCGCTATTAATCACGTGGTGAATGTGCACACAAACTGACTCTACATCGGAGAGGTGGAGGTTAACACCAGAACTACCTAAATCAGGAATCCACACTGTTGGGTTCAAGGCTGCAGGGAGCAGGTTGAGCAGGTCTAGCGCTCAGAAAGTTCCAGGGGGTGCCGTTCATACTGTGGTTTTGTCATGTTACTTCCTGGAGTTGTGCAGTGTACAACCTGTGCATTTGCACATGGTACCCCTGCCAGGGATGGTTAAGTGATATATGAAGGGTCCTCATCAGGAATCCACACCTTCAAATACCGTTATCAAAATCAACATCAAGAATGTGTTAATTAGCCTGAGGATTGTTGGGAGTAGTTTTCTTTTTAAATACTGGTGACATAAATGGACCTCAAGATAGGGGGTTGCTTGGTAAGGTTGTACAGGCCTCACTGCCTGTGAAAAATGAGATGTAAGGACCTGGGAAGCCCAGCAGTCTAATACCAGCTTGGCACTGTGTCTGGCTCATTGTAAGTGCCCTACATTTGGTACAATTATCCCCATTCTATTGCTGAGGAAGCTGAGGCTCAGAGAGGCAAAACAACTTGCCCAAGCACACACTGCTGGTAAATGGGGTGCCAGATTTTGTGACACTCTCGGGCTCTCGAACCCTGGCCTACCCTGACTTTGAGAGGGAGCCTTTTTCAATTGGGCAGTAGCTTGGTCAAATCGTGACTTTATGTGGCCTTCAGGCCATATGTGCCAAGGCCCCCAGCTCAACAGCACTAGGTACCCGGACCATGAGCCACAGGTCCTTCAGAACTTTTGGATCTTCCCTGAGCATCTGGGGAACTCTTCATGCCTGCCATGCCCTGAGGTTGCCCCCAGAGGCTTTTTCGCAGGAAGTATTCAAAGTGGCAGGGCCAAAGAAGGTCTTGGATTGGTGGACACCCCCCCGGGTCCCTTTTTATCATTTCTGAGCACCTCACCCCACTTATGTGTGCCGTCAAGGGCCAGCACCTGGGGCTCTTCTTTGGAGGACTCCTAGGGGCTTGCAGCTCATTTTGTCCGCGCCGTGGAGAGTCTCGAGAGACTGGGAATTAACACGCCTCACCAGTACCGGTGTATGAAAGCTCCCTTGCCCCGGCTGGGGCAATTCCAAGGTGGAATTCACCCTCCAGAGCCCCCTGCGAGATCAGGTTGAAGCTGCCTTCTGCGGGGCTTTGACTGAGATCACAACATGCTTAGTCCCGCTCTTCCCCACCCTGCTCTCTGCCACCCCCTCGCCAGTCCCCCTGGGAGCACTTCCTGAACACATCACGTGTGCCTGAGTCCTTACCTCGGGGTCTGCGGACCTAAGACGGCTGCACCCACAGAAGGCCCACGCGGCAGGAGAAGGCCCGGCATGAAGCTCTGCTCCGTCTTGCATGGGCACCGACTCACCCTAGGGAGTGAGAATGCAGCGTGCATTTGGAGAAAGTGGTGGGAAGCCGTGCGCTCTGCTTCAGGGGCCCACCAGGTGGGCTAGCTCCCTCGACTGCCTTCCCCGATGCCCTCGCTGATGTTCTCAGGGGGGCCCCTCCATCTCCCCCAGTGAGTGAGTGGCCGAGTCAGGACTTAAACCCAGGTCTTTTGTCACAAGTCTATGGCTTAAAAACAAACATCACTCCCCTTCCCCCCAAACAGCCACACACAGTTATTGTCTGCAGGCCCTGTGCTTGGGACTTTTCCAAGTACTTCACCTTCCAAGTTCCTTCTCAAGGCCCCACAGGTGATCTGTGGACGGAGAGAGACACAGAGGCCACATCAGGTACAGAGACTGTGAGCTCTGCAGGAAGCAGAGGATACAGAGGAAGGGAGAGGGGACCCGAGAGCCTGGGAAGGCCATGACCCAGGGGTCTAGTGCTTTTCCTGTCTGTCTGTCTGGCAGCCAGTGTCTCTGGGTAACCAGCCCCTTTCACCAGGCAACCCTGGTGGCTCTGGCCTGCTGGCCTCCTGGACAGGCATCTCAGCCTCTATCCCAGGGGCTGTCTCTTTATGGCTCTCCTGGGTTCCAAGGAGTCCTCAGTGGTTCTCAAAGCCAAAGACCTGTTTATCCTCAGCTCCTGGGCTCCCAGCAGCCCACAAGTTGGCATGGAAAGGCAGCCTGTGTCTCCCCACCCCTCCTGTGGGGTGAAGCTCCTGCTTGCACCCCTGGGGACTATAGCCCAGTACTCAAGTGGCCTACTCAGCCCAAGCTCCCCACCAGCCTGAGCAAGAGCCTGAGAGAGACCCTAGTCTGCCTGATCCAGGGTGTGCTAAGTAATGTGCCAGGCACTGCAGGGGGGAGGAAAGAGGGACACAGGGCTAGCTCCCTGCACTCTGGAGCACGGGGCCCAGGAGACAGGCCTGGCAGGCCCCAGTGGTCAGTAGGCTGAGTTAGACTGGCAGGAACTCAACACAGGGAGAGGAAGCCTGTTCTCAGGAGGTCAGGAGGGCTTCCTGGAGGAGGTGTGTGAACCGAGCTTTGATTCCTAGAGCTAGAGGGCTGTAGAGAGGACCAGGAAACCATTGCTGCCTTTTACCAGGCTCTTGCCCCACCCAGCCTGGCCTTGTGTTTGACCCACCTATTTCCCACATCCCTGCAAGGGGGAATCCTGTCCTTTCTTGATTCTAAATGAGAAAACTGAGGCACAGAGAGGTTATAGAGCCACACAGCCTGGTCCGGCCCAGGTGGGAGCTGTCAGTCCGTGGGGGGCACACAGACCCTGCAAAGGAATAAATCACTGTCATTCAAGGCCAAATGTTCTGCAGCAGGGCAGCGGGGGTGGGGGGGGGAATGTGTGGACTTAGGATGGGGACTACCAGAGGGGAGAAGGCTTCACAAAGGAGGAAACTTTATTTATTTATGGCTGTGTTGGGTCTTCGTTGCTGCGCGCAGGCTTTCTCTAGTTGTGGTGAGCAGGGGCTACTCTTTGTTGCGGTGCGTGGGCTTCTCATTGCGGTGGCTTCTCTTGTTGCGGAGTACGGGCTCTAGGATGCATGGGCTTCAGTAGTTGTGGCTCCCGCGCTCTAGAGCACAGGCTCAGTAGTTGTGGCACACGGGCTTGGTTGCTCTGTGGTATGTGGGATCTTCCCAGACCAGGGCTCGAACCCGTGTCCCCTGCATTGGCAGGCGGATTCTTAACCACTGTGCCACCAGGGAAGTCCAGGAGGAAACTTTTAAACTGGGCTCTTGCAGGATGAGTAGGAGTTTGTTTAGGGCAGAGGAGGGCATTCTAGGCAGAGAGAACAAGTGCTGAAGCATGGAGGTGGGAGAGACAGCAAGGAGGAGCTTTTGAGTAGTTTGAAGGTGGCTGGGCAGAGATGAAGTTGGGGACAGCATGTAGCACGTAATAGACACTCAAAAATGTATTGGATGAATGAAAGGATTGTATCCCCAAGGTCTGTTAGTATATGGGAGTTCAACAAATATTTGTGACATGAATGAATGAAGGAAACAACTGTATTTCCCTCATCCAGCACGGTCAGTGCCTGGCACCTACCTGGCACTCAGTACATATTTGCTGAGTTAACGAATGAATTAATGAAGTGGTGATGTAATGGAATTAGCCGGGGGAGATGACTGCCGTGGCCTCCCAGTTCGGACAGCCAGTGACTGTGCCATTCAATCCCCGCCGCCCCTGCCCCCATCGGTGCGCGCTCTAACGCGGAGCAGATGGCGGGGGCGGCGCGGGCCGGCGGGGCAGGGCTCTGCGCCCAGGCGGCGGCAGCCGGGCCTGATTAGGACCCCCTCCCGCTGGCGGCCGCTGGCGCTTTGAAGTGAGCCGCGGACGGGCCGCTCCGGCCGCCTGGCCGTCCCTGCCGCCAGGCCGTCGGTCCGGGGCTGGCGGCGGGGCTGGCGGCGCGTGTTTATCCAGGTGCGGGCTGGGGGCTGGGCGCGGGGATCCTCTTTCCTCCAGGCCCATCTGGGACTTCAAAGCGCAGCGCAGGGCTCAAAGGCGGCCTCCGGGTGGGGGTGGGGCGGGTGGGCCAGAGCGGGCCGCGGGCTTCCTGCGCTCAGCCGGGCTCCAGGCCAGCTGGGGTCCCGGCACCGCTGTCCCCTACCGCCAACCCTGGAGAGCGCTTTATCGAGCGCCTACTGTGTGCCAGGCGCTGTGCTCCCCGGCTGTGCGTGTAGGATATCCTGACCGTTCACTGCATCTGCAGAGACAGGCCGTGCTATGATCTCCATTTTACAGGTGTGAAAACTGATGCTCAGGAAGGTCAAGGACTTGCCCGGCACCTCTACGGCCACCTGACATCCACCAGGGCCTCTCTGCATCCCTGCCTTTAGGAGCAGCCCCCTTCCAGTCCTGTCTTGAGGCTTGGCCCTCCCGGGTGTGGGCACAATGGTTAGTTTATTATAAAAGCAGTGGCTGGAATGTCTTGAGCCCCTGCCATGTGCCAGGTGTGTGCCAGGCCTGGGCTCTGCTCCATCGGCTCACACCACCCTGTGAGGCGGGCATGGCCACTGTTGTCCTAATTTCAGAGAAGTCAAGAAACTTGCCCAAAGCCACACAGCTAATAAATGCCGGAGCCCAGATTTGGACTTAGGGCCAGTTCTCCAGAGTTCTCCCTCTGCCCATCAGGTTCTACCGTACTTCCTCCAAGGAGCCCTCCCAGGTAGACCCAGCTCAGGGCTGTTTCAGTCAGCAGAACAGCCAATAGAACTTAGTTATCTACACCCACCATACAGCTCATCTTGCTTCTCAGGCACCAGCAGCACTGGCATCACCGGGGGTCTTGTTAGAAATGCAGACTCTCAGGCCCGCCCCAGAATATACAGAATGAAATTTATATTTTAAAAGAGTCCCAGTGGGGACATCCCTGTCGCCACAGTGGTCAAGAATCCGCCTGCCGATGCAGGGGACAGGGGTTCGAGCCCTGGTTCGCAAGATCCCACATGCTGCGGAGCAACTAAGCCCGTGCGCCACAACTACTGAGCCTGCGCTCTAGAGCCCGCGAGCCACAACTACTGAGCCTGCGTGCCACAACTACTGAAGCCTGCACACCCTACAGCCGGTGCTCCGCAACAAGAGAAGCCACCGCAATGAGAAGCCCGCACACTGCCACGAAGAAGCCCCCGCTCGCCACAACTAGAGAAAGCCCGCCTGCAGCAATGAAAACCCAACGCAGCCAAAAATAAATGAAATTACAAAAAAAAAAAAAAAAAAAAAAGCTTCCCAGTGAATTGGACATGCATTAAAGTTTGAGGGGCACTGGACTAAAGGGCGTTTTGGCTAGAAGTCTGTTATTGTCACTGTGTGGGAACCTGTCTTTGGGAAGTTGTTCCTCCCTCATCACACTGGGAGTTCCTCAAGGCAAGAGCTGAGCCTTCTCCATTAGACCAGAAGTGATTCCGGGGCAGTGGCCGTGCTTCCCTCAACAGACTGGGGTCTCTCCAAGCACAGGTGTAGGGCCTCCCCCACCAAACTGGGAACTTAGCAGAAGCCGGACCAGGAGCTTGCCTGAAGCTTGTGGTGCCTCCCCCATGTGACTGGGAGTCTCTGGAGCCCTTGTGAAACTTGGCTCTTTGCTGGTTTGGGAGCCACCTGCAAGGAGAGGTGTCTGATGTTCATGCCTTTCCAGAGGATGGAGAAGCCCGGGGTGGAAGTATGCCCTGGCCCCAGGATCCTCATGACCCCCTTCCTGGCCCAGGGTGTGCCTGTCTGAGGGTCCTGGAGGGGTGCGGTAGGGGAGAGGACAGATTCCAGCCACAAAGGGACCATGTGTGTTCCTGACACCAGGCCTCTCTGGGCAAACATTTGTCCTTTTGTGTCACCAAGGGACCATTCAGGCAGCAGGAAGCCCAGGCAGGCGCAGGAGTGAGCCTGCTGGCAGCAGGAGGGTATTTTTAGAGCTTTGACTGACAGCCCTTTATTAAGCTGTTGCTGCCTCTGTCCTGGCCCCCAGCCCCTTCTGGCCTGGGCAAAAAAGAAAGCGCATTATCATTTTGTTAAGAAGAGGGTCCTGGCAGCCCTTCCTTGGTCTCTTGCCCACTGGACAGGTTATTTCTCGCTGTGTCTGGGGTCCAGGCACCCCCGCTGGCACTTCCAGCGTGCCCTGCAGCCTGACCCTTCACACATCTGGCAGTGATAAGTGGCTTCAGCGTCGCTGCCATCACCTTGCACCCTCTGATCCCGCTCACTTTGTTCTCTCTTTAAAGCCAGTGGGCGGGTGGTGGGGCTCTCTCTCTTCTTCCCCTTCTCCATCAGCCGTCTCCTGGATACTTGCAGGCCTGTGCTCTGATACCACTTGAAAGGGACCGCGACACTCATTTATCTGGTCTGGGAAGTCCGGCCATGAGCTGTCTGTGCTGACTGGTGGAGTATGCGGGGCGGGAGAGTACGCCTGTGTGTGGATGTACATGTGTGCATGAGTTCCATGTGCGTGCCTGTGTTTGCTCGTGTGTGTGTGCAGATCTGGGGATGTGTTAACATGTGTGCCTTTTAATTATTATAGCTTTATAATTCATTTTGATTTCCGGTAGGGCAAGACTGCCTCGTTCCCACCGCACCCACAAACATCCTCTGTTCTTTTAAAACTTTCTTGATGACCTAGTAGTTCCACTCTTAGGAATATGCTCAACAAGTTTGTGCATAAATGTGGATCAAAAGACGAGTAGCAGAATGCTATTTGCAGTATCTCCAAGCTGGAAACTACCCAAACGCTTGTGAACAGTAGAATAGCTAAATAGATGGTGGGTTAGTTGTACATTGGGATATTACACAGAAATGAGAATAAATGATTGACAGCTCAGGCAACAACATGGATGAATTGCATAATCATGATGTTGAGTGAAAGAGGCCAGATATAAAAGAGTACATAAGGTATGATCCCAGGTGAAGGGAGTTCAAAACCAGGCAAAGCTAGTTGATTAAGACAGAGACCTTAAAGGTGGTGGTGACTGCAGGGGGGTACAAGGAGGTCTTCTGGGGCAATATTCTGTTTCTTGATCTAAGTCTTGGTGAAATGGTGTGTTTCACTTTGTAAAACTTCATTGAGCTGTACACTTCTAATTTGTGCAGTTTTCTGAGTGTATGCTATTCTTGTATGATAGTCCTTCCTCCATAGGATTTTTAGAATCAGCTTATCGAGTTCCATGAAAAATGCTGTTGGGGTCTTGTTTGGAATTGCATTATGTTATAGATTAATTTAGGAAGATTTGACCTCTTTACAACATTGGTTCTTTTCCTCCATGAACATGGTATATCTCTACTTAAGATCAACATTTACGGGGGGCATGGTGGTGTGATGAATTGGGAGATTGGGATTGACATATATACACTAATATGTATAAAATAGATAACTAATGAGAACCTGCTGTATAGCACAGTGAACTCTACTTAGTGCTCTGTGGTGACCTAAATGTAAGGAAATCCAAAAAAGAGGGGACATATGTATACATATGGCTGATTCACTTCACTGTACAGTAGAAACTAACACAACATTGTAGAACAACTATACCCCAATAAAAATTTTTAAAAAATCTCTTATTCTAAAAAAAAAAACATCAACCTTTACATGTCCTCAGTAGTAAAGTTTTATGATTTTCTCCAGAGTCCTGTGAAGTTCTGATTGGGTTTGTTCCGAGGTGCCTTGTGTGTTGTTTTTATTGCGAAGGGGATTTTTTAATTTTATGTTTTCAAATCTTTTTTAAAAAAATTGTGGTAAAATATACATAACATAAAATTTACCATCTTAACCTTTTTAAAGTATATAGTTCAGTATTAAGTACACTCACATTGCCGTGCAACAATCGCCATCATCCATCTCCAGAACATTTTCATCTTCCCAAACGGAAACTCCGTACTCACTAAACACTATCCCCTTTCCCCTCCCTCCCAGCCCCTGGAAACCACCATTCTATTTACTGTCTCTATGAATGTAACTATTATGTGTACCTCACATAAGTGGAATCAGACAATATTCATCCTAAAATTGACTGGCTTATTTCACTTAGTATAAAGGCTTCAAGGTTCATCCATGTTATAGGGTGTGTCAAAATCTCCTTCCTTTCTAAGGCTAATTCTACTGGATGTACATACCGTGTTTTGTTTATCGATTCATTTATCTCTGGACATTTGGGTTGTTTCTACCTTTTAGCTATTGTGAATTATGCTGCTACAAACATTGGTGTACAAATATGTTTGAATCCCTGCTCTCAATTCTTTTGGGTATTTGTCCAGAGGTGGAATTGCTGGATCATATGGTAATTCTGTGTTTAATTTTTTGAGAAACTGCCCTACTGTCTTCCACAGTGGCTGCACCATTTTCCTTCAAATTAATTTTGAAGCTGTTGGGTTTTTGAAAATTGATCTTGCAGTTGTGTGCACATTCCTGAGTATATACATACATAGGGTGTGTGTGTGTGTGTGTGTGTGTGTGTGTGTGTGTGTACTGGTCACACTAACAAGAGCATGGCCTTTAGATAACTTAGAATGCTTCTGACTGCACGGCACAGAAACCCCACTTCCAAGTGGCTTAAGGAGCCAAGAGCTTTATTATTTCACCCCCCCGCCGGGGGTCTAGAGGTAAGGTGGGCTTTGGGCATGATAATCAGCAGCTCGATGATATCATTCTGTCTTTCTACCATTGCCACTCGCAAAGCCAGATGATTGTAAAGTGACTGCTTGTGACAAGAGCAGCCGCAGGCTCCTTTGGCCATGTCCAGAAGGCTCCTCCCTAATCACGGACTATGGCTTTCTTCCTCTGCAAGCAAATGACTCCAGTAGTCCAAAGTCAGGCCTCTGAAGGATTGTGGGTACGGGCCATCAAAAGCAAAGCACGCAGAAGCCAGAAGTTGGGAACCGCTGCACAGAAAGGTGGAAGGCCCCCGAGGGGGTCTGGCAGAGACCAGTGCTGTCCATTACAAGAACATCGATTAACTCAGAGCCTACTCTGTCTGCAAGCTCAGGCTGGCTGCTCTCACAGGCACGAGGAGCAGCCCCAGTTCCTGGGTCCTTTCCAAATGTGACAATATGTGGTCCATAAAGGAGACTCTCTTCCTGTACGTATTTCATCAGTGAGGAAACTTTTCATAAAAGCCCCAGCCCATTTTCCCTCAGGCCTCATTGGCCAGAATTGCATCCCATGTGGATCCTGAGAAGGATGGGGGATGGGCTCACCATGGCTGGTTAGACTGATCTAACCCATGTGGGGAGAACACCATTCCTGGGCTTGTGGCGACCTGGAGGAGGGTGGACACCTGATGAGATGCACGTGGGAAGGAAGGAGCTGCGACTCTGAGCCTTTCCTTCCAATCGCTCTGTCCTGACCTCCGAGGCCCACAATTGCTCTTTGGGGGAGAGAGTGTGCAGGGGTGTGCACGTGTGCGGGTGGGGTCATGGAGTCAGGGAAGACTTCCTGCAGGAAGTGGAACTCAGCCGTGTGGGAGGGAGAGAAGGAGCATGTTCCTGGACTTGGGGGAAACGTGGGCAGAAGGGTGCAATCAGAATGAGCAGAGGCATTCCCATTTCCAGCAGAGAAAATGCTGGTTGTACCAGTTTTGTCTTTCATCTGTACACTTCTTGAATAGAGGAGCAGGCCTTTAAAAGCAGCTCAAGTCTGAATCCAGTGATTCTTTCATTCATTCAACAGTGACATTTTGAGCACCTACTCAAGCACAGGGGATATAGCAGCAAATTAAGCAAAACCAGTGCCCTCATGGCCCTCCACTCAAGAGGAAAGGGTCACCCGCTCACCCTTCTGCCCTGGCATGTGTTGCCGTCTGCCCAGCTTAGGCGGTCAGGCGGTGTCTGTGTCCCACACTGTTTGCGGTCCTCAAGGGTGGGACCTCATCTGGGCGATTCTGGACCCCAGCAGTCAATGCCAAATTCACAATGTTTCACAGTGGACCTGCCTCTCTGAGGTTCCCTCCACAGCCCAGAACCTCCCATTCAGGGCCTTGAGTTTTCAAGGTGTCTCTTTGACAGGCAGTAGGAGACAGAGTAAACAAGATAGACATGTTATATTGAGTGAATCTGACGTCATAAACAGCTAGCCCTTAATCTTGCTCGATCGTAAGCAGATTAAAAAAACTTCGGGCGGCGTAGTGGTTGCTGTGGTATGCAACCCAGGCTGCCCCCATAGGACGTTGGCTCGTTCCCTCAGCTGTGGAAGGCTGGTGGCTGGTGGCTCAGGTGAGCCCTTGCCCTTGGCGGGAGGAGCACCCTTGCTATGCTTATGCCACCTCTCTAGGTGAATGTGGTCCACCTCTGATGAGTGGCCTGGGTGCAGGACAAAGGCTAGACCCTGCCTTAGTTTGGGGCAACTCTGAAGGGCCCTGAGGATTCCAAAGCCTTCTGCGGGGTTGCCAGAGGCGTCTGCGTTAGCTGGCTTGCATCCCACGTCTCCCTCTGCCCAACCCAGATTCCCTCACCCTTGGGGTAGGGACCCCAGGAGGACTCCTGGTGATCTCCCACGCATAAACCTTCATTTCTTCTCCTGATTCCTGGGATGCAGTCTAAGAGAGCTTGTCTGTACTAAATTTAGATGAAAGAACTATTTTAGAATTTTCAAATTTCCCATTCTACATGCACATACACTCATGCACACACACACACACACACACACACACATACATTTGGGGAGAGTTTAAAATATTGCAGAGTGAGGAAGAAGTATTGTTAATTTAGATGACAAAGGATCAAACTAGGTGTCTTCAGTTAGTTTATTTCTTTCCTGATGTTGTATAGATAAATGCACAGCTCCCACTTAAAAACACTGCAGTTTTATAATACATGGCACTTATGGAGCATTTGCTAAGCACTTTACATACATTTCCCATCTTGTCCTTCACCATAATCATATGAGATTATAGTGTTATCATGGGCGTTCATCATACTGTTATCATTAGCATTTTAAGATGAGGGACGTGAGGCTCAGAGAGGTTAAGTAACTTGTCTAAGATCACACAGACGTGTCAGGGTTTGATCAGGGAAACAGAACCTCTGTAAGTAATACAGAAAATGGATTTATTACGGGCGTTATACTTTATGTGATTGTTCAGGCTGTTACCTCTGTGTCTGGAGTTGAGCCTGAAGTCAGTCTGACTGAAGCCTGGGAAGGAAAGGTGGATGTGGATGAGAGCAAGGACAAATTAGAAGCAACATCTGTCTCTCACCTTTCCCAACCTGGGTGCTGAGGGTGACCTGTAGGAGAAGCTGGTGTGCTTCACCATGGAGCTGTACACACATCTGGCCCAGGACTGGAAGATACCGAGGGAGATCTGGAAGGAGCTGGAGAAGCCAGGGGCTGCCCCTGCCGGTGAGGATGGCCAGCAGATTGCTGGCAGCATGGGCAAGCCACCGCAGGGCCTGGGACCCTGCATGACCTTCAGAGCATAAAAACTATGTTTGCTGCGTCATTTCCACCTTCCAGATCTCACACATAAGGTCTGTTTTGGCCAACACTACCTCAGAACCACAAGGAAGTTCTGGGACAACGTGGTTCCAGCTTAGCTGAGTTGATGCAGTGTGAAAGGATTGCAGATACTAAGGGGTAAAGCCAGAATCCAGGTGTGTCTGTCTTCTACCAAAACCCACAGGGTACGATTTTCACTTTGTCAGAGTGTGTGGGAAAGGGGCCGATGGAGAGGTGAGGTCACACCCGCAAATGTGACTTTGGGGCTTGTCAGTGGGTGGAGTGTCCTGGTGCAGCAGTAGGGAGCGGTGGAGACTGTAGCAAACTGAAGAACGCATGCCCTGTCTAAAGGGGCTGGTCATTCTCCAGCTCCACCCAGTTGTAGCCATTCAGAAATGTGGGCACGGTATGGCCAGATAACCTGATTTTTTTTTTAACTATAAGCTGGAGATAATAAATCTGAAGTGTGTGTGTGTGTGTGTGTGTGTGTGTGTGTGTGTGTATGAAATCTGCCAATTTGAGTATGTTGGCAACCAGTTTTAGACATCACTGTGTAAGCCAAAGAAACTCTGGTTAGGATTGGATTTGAACTCTGGGCACACAGTGTGACCTTTGTCCCTGGTGACTTCTAAGGCTCTTTCCTGTTCAGCAGATTCTCCCTAACATGCTGGCTTAGCTGTTGAGCTGCCGACTGAAAGCGCCCCCATTTTCTCATAAGACTGGGAGGCAGCCCCAACCCTCTGGCTGCAGCTCCCACACCAGGATGGTTACCTTCCTTCCTCCTTGTTTTTAGCCACATCTCAGTGGGGGATACGTCCTGAACAGACTCAGCCAGACAGAAAAGTTTAATCAGATTTGAGGCAAGGACCAAATTTTCTGCATCCACTCCTGGTGCTTCAGCCCCTTCTCCCCTGCATCCTCCAGCTACGTGATTGCTTTTCTTCTCTTGCACTAAAGACAATAGGTTTTATTCTCTAATATGAAAACATTTTTCTGTTTACTTCTGCACATTCATAAATGCAAAAATATACTCATGGAAACTATGTTTGTTGATGCATTTTTCTACTTTATTGCTTGGCCTTCCTCACTTTCTTTTCTCTCTCTCCCTCCCAATTCATGCCTGCAAGCTAGAAGTATCCCTCCAGGTCTCTGTCCATTCTCATATAGCCACATATGCACATATCACACACACACATAGACACGTACACGTGTACCATTAGAGGGTCTTCTCCATCATTGTTTACATGACCAAAGCAAGATATTACCTGTGCCTCTCTGCATTTCGCTTTTCTCCTTCAGTGGTGTGGAAATCCCTTGGTCTAGCTCTAATTCATTCCTTGCAGGCTGAGGAGTAGTCTAGGCTATGCTGTGCCATCATTCAGTCAGTCGTTTTCCACTGATGGACACTCAGGCTGCGTATTCATTAAAGTGAGCCTGTGCTTTGGCCACGAGGAAGCCGTGAAATCACAGCGCCTGAACACAGCAAGAGTTTATTTCTTGTTCCTGTCCCAGTGCAGTGTGGTTGGGCACCTTTGAGATGGTGGTCTCCAAGCAGGGACTCAGGAATTGGGCGGTCACTGCAGAGGGGAAGAGAGAGGGGAGATCGTGCAGTGGGCTTTATGGCCACACGTCACTTCTTCCTCCGATCTACTAGCTAGAACCCAGTCATATGGACCCAACTGAGGTGCGAGGGAGTCTGGGAAACCAGGTCTTCCCTGTGTGTCAGTCTGCCATGCTTTCTTTTGAGTTTTTTTTTTTTGTCATTATGAATAATAATTCAATAAACATCTTTTTTCATTTTTCCTTAGGATATGGTACTTTAATTTCTATTAGATAGATTTCCAGGGTGAGGATTGGGCCAAAGGAAATCAAGAGATATATAATTAATTAATTAATTAATTAATTAATTTTTGGCCGCATTGGGTCTTCGCTGCTGTGTGCAGGCTTTCTCTAGTTGTGGCCAGCAGGGGCTACTCTTCGTTGCGGTGCGCGGGCTTTTCATTGCAGTGGCTTCTCTTGTTGCGGAGCACGGGCTCTAGCCTCACAGGCTTCAGTAGTTGTGGCTTGCGGGCTCTAGAGCACAGGCTCAGTAGTTGTGGCACACAGGCTTAGTTGCTCCGTGACATGTGGAATCTTCCCGGACCTTGAACCTGTGTCCCCTGCATTGGCAGGCGATTCTTAACCACTGTGCCACCAGGGAAATCCCTCGATATATATATGTGTATATATATATATATATTTTTTTTTTTTTTTTTTAATGTATTTATTTATTTATTTATTTTTGGCTGTGTTGGGTCTTCGTTTCTGTGCGAGGGCTTTCTCCAGTTGCGGCAAGCGGGGGCCGCTCTTCATCGCGGTGTGCAGGCCTCTCACTGTCGCGACCTCTCTTGTTGCAGAGCACAGGCTCCAGACACGCAGGCTCAGTAGTTGTGGCTCACGGGCCCAGTTGCTCCGCGGCATGTGGGATCTTCCCAGACCAGGGCTCGAACCCGTGTCCCCTGCATTGGCAGGCAGATTCTCAACCACTGCGCCACCAGGGAAGCCCTCGATATATATTTTTAAATGCAAAATTTTCATGTAACTCCTGAAGTTTTAATTGGTGTTGCCAGGTTTCTTCTAAAAAAGACAGTAATAATTTACATCTTCGGCAACAACATATGAACGTAGATTTCCCTAAATCCCTGCCAGCAATTGCATTCTTGTTCTTTTAAATTTTCCTCTGTGATATCTCATTGTCAGTTTAATTTGCATGTCCCTGACCACTAATGAGTGTGAGCATCTTTTCATTTGTTTGTGGCCATTTGGCTTCATTCTTTTGTGAATTGCCTATTCATGTCCTTTGCCATAATTTCTTTTGGGTTGTTTGCCCTTTTCTCTTCACTTTGTAAGAGCCCTTTGTATATTATAGATGGTAACCCCTTGTCCTCTGCATCACAAATATTTTTTTCGAATTTATTGTTTGTCTGTTAACTTTGCTTATGTCATCTTTTGCCTTACAAAAGATGAACATTGTTATATAGTCAAATGCGTCTGTCATTTTAATTTCTATATTCTAGATTTGCATTCTTGGAAGGTCTCTCCTTACTCAGGTCCTTTAAGAAGCTGCTTTCCCTTCATGGGCTGTGAACTGGAAGAGGCATCCCTCCTCCCCTCTCCTGGGTATTTGCAGCCGCCCTTGCTACTCCTGGCCATGTGAGGACCAAAGGCCCAGACTTGATTCCTATAGCTCTTTCCAGCTTTTTGGTAGCTGAGCAGTCTGGGTCACGCAGATGGAGGTCAGGGAGGCAGTGTGAACCTGGCAGGGCCCTGGGCTTGGAATCTGAGAGCCTGGATAACAAAACTGGTTTTGAGTTGCCTCCGTGACCTTGGCCGGATCACTTGGCCTGATTGGCCCTCAGTTGTCTCACCTGTAACATGGGGCATAACACTTTCCCTGCTGTGAATCTCAGATGATAAAATGAAGTTCAGGCACTCTGTAGGCTTTGAAACTCTGTTCAGCGGTTGAGATGCAACAATAATGTGACACTTGACAATTTCTGAGTCTTGACAAGGAGTGACTTTACATGCATCATCTCATTTAATCCTCAGCAATCCCAGGTCATAAGGTACTGTTACCCTCTTCTTAGAAGTAAAGAAACATAGGCCCAGAGTGGGTAAGTTACAAGCCCAAGGTTGCACGGCAGATAAGTTGCAAAACAAAGATTCCAGAATTTGAGTTATTCCTAACCCGTGTGTGTGTGTGTGTGTGTGTGTGTGTGTGTGTGTGTGTGTGTGTGTGTGTGTGAGAGAGAGAGAGAGGAGAGACAGGCTGCTAAGGAGAACTTTGCAGTATTTTAGAGAGATTATATAGAGCTTGAACGTTAACGTGAAAAGCATGGGAAATGCTGTAAAACACTCTGAGTGTTTCCTGGGAGGACCATCTTCCTGACCTTCGAAGTTATTAAAACCTGCCAAAGTGGAAAAGGGTGATGTCCAAGCAAGACTGGGACCAGGAGGGGTGCACGAGGCCTCTGACCTGCAAGGGGCTGACCGCTGTGCCGTGGGAGTGGGGCATTGCTGTGGGAGGCACCGAGGTTCCACAGGTCTGGGGCTCATGGGGCTGAGGTGGCTCTGAGGGGTTGGAGTGGGGGCTGGGGCTCAGCTGGGCTTACACGGGCTGTGCCCTAAATACCTGAGCAGTGGAGAGCCACGTCGGTATGAGGTACAGCTGCCCACTCCACAGATCCTAAATCCCTGCGTTGGAATGGCAGGCACTGTGATCACGTCCCACAGCCTGACTCCCCTTTCTTGCTGATAAAACCCTAATTAGATGGCCGTGTCTTCAGGGAAGACTGGCCGTCCTCTCAGTCAAGGAGGTTGATCTTGACCATACTGGGCTAATCACAAAAATGCCATTCTCCTGGGCAGAGACAGGCCTGTGATGGAATTCTGGCCAATGAGGTATGAGGAGAAGTCAGGGGAGGGGCCCTCCTTAGCTTCTAAAATGAGGCTCAAGGTAAGGATGTTTCCTTTTTCCACCTTTAGATATTATTGTGTGAGGATGTGATGCTTGGCACAGCTGCAGCCATCCTGTGACCATGAGGAGAAAGATCAGCTCTCTAAAGGCAGCAGAACAGAACAAACAGAAACATGATGGCTGGGAGTGATGATGGAATGAATTGACCAAATGTATTATGAGATGATACATTTCTCTCGGTTAAGCCACTTTGAATTGTGTGCTCTGTTAATAATAACAGTCACGTGCAACCTGTCCTTGTACATTTTGCTGAGGTAGGAACAGAGTCAGAGTGGGAAGGTGAGGGAGACATTATCTAGTTAAGATAATTATCAAGTGCTTTAATCTCAGGACTACTTTACACTCCTAAATGTACTGAGGACCCCAGAGAATTTTGTTTATGTGGATTACAGCTATCAATATTCACTGTATTAGAAATTAAAACTGAGAAAATTTAAAAATCCTTATTTATTAATTTTTAAAAAGTCCTCTCATGTTAACATAATGTTTTTAAATGAAAAAGAACTAGATTTCCCCCCCAAAAAACGATTTGGTAGGAAGAACGGCATTGTTATTCACCTTTGCAACTCTCCAAATGTCTGGCTAATAGAAGACAGCTGGATTCTCCTATCAGCTTCTGCATCCAATTTGTTCCAACATCACATGTCTTGTAGTCTCTGGAAAACTCCACTGTACGCTCAGGGAGGAATGAGAGTGAAAAAGGCAAATGACGTCTCAGCATTCGTATTAGTTTTCTGTGGCTGCTGTGACAAATTGCCTTAAACTTGGTGACTTGAAACAACAGAAATTTATTCTCTCACAGATCCAGATGCCAGAAGTCCGAAATCCAGGTGTCAGCGGGACCATGCTTCTTCCACAGACTCGAGGGGAGAATCCATTCCTCGCCTCTTCCAGCTTCTGGTGGCCGTCTGCATTCCCAGGCTCACAGCTGTGTCACTTCCATCTCTGCCTCCATCTTGACACCAGCTTCTCCTCTGTGTGTCTATCTTAGAAGGTCACTTATCATTGGATTTAGGGCCCCCGCGGATAATTCAGGTTGACCTCCTCATCTCAAGATCCTTAGTAACATCTGAAAAGAACTTTTTGTCGGATAAGATCACGGTCGCAGTTTCTAGGGATTAGGACATGGGAATATCTATTGGGGGACCACTATTCAACCTACTACAGTATTATTATAAAAATACTTTTAACCTGTGGACCCCCTGAAAGGATCTTGGGGATTCCTGGGGTCCCTGGATCACACTTTGAAAACCAGGGATCTAGTTCAATGGTGTCCACACACACATGCATAAGTAGTGCCCAAGCAAACAATGGAAGGAGGGCCAAATACGCTTTGCCTAATAAACCAGTGAAAATAAAGTTTCTAGGGAGAGTCCTAGGGGAAGGATTCCAGAAAAAGTAGATAAGTGTCCAGTGTGTGAGAGAGGACCCAGGCCAGGTGGAAGACTGGGGGTTGGGGGGGGGCGGACAATGGCAGGTGAAGGGCTTCTAAGTACAGGAACGCCTAGTTTGGGGTTGTTTGCTGGGTGGTACTGTGATGTAACCCCCTCCATCATCATAAAACCGATCAAGGCTGATGTCCACAAAAAGTTTTGCATGAGTGATGCTAGAAGAGAGAGAGGGTATTCAAGAGAAATGGCTGGGGCTCCTGTCTGGGGCAGGGGCTGGACAGGATGTGGTGGGCAGGATGGTGACTGACCCATCACTGACCAGCTCAGATTAGGACATTGAGGGCAGGGGTGATGAGAAAACCTAAGAGATTCCCCAGAGATTGTGGGAGGGGAGGGGTTTCCCATTCCTAAGGCCCCAAGAGCTGGTGGAGAGATCAGCCTGGATGGTTGGTACCTCAACCAATACCCAAGTTATTTAGTTGAACCATGAGTGGAACCAGGAACCCAGGAAAAAGACAGCCCAGACCTCTTCCCATGTTCTACCTCCCCAAGGGGTCTGTGGGGAGTCTCAGGACTCCCGAGCCATGATCAGGACTCCGGATCACATTTTAAACATCACATATTTGGTCCATCCCTCCCCATTTTACAAAGGGGGAATCATAAAGAAAATGATTGTTGGTCATACAAATGCCCCAAATCCCCAAACCCCACAAACTCTTTTATGGCACAAAAATCACCTTTAGAATGGAAAAAAAGTAAAGTTGGAAAATATCTGCAATATATCTGAAAGGCAAAAGATGAATACCTCTAATATGCGAAAATAAATCCAGTATCCTCAGCAGAAAGAAAAATAGGCAAAAGGCGTGAACAGGCAACTTAGAAAAGAAGTATAGATGGCTAATTAATATGAAACAAGCTGTTCAATCTTACTAAAAAATGAAAGAAATGAAAACATATCTATAATAAGCTGTGATTTTTCACACATCAGTGTGGCCAAGACTGGCAATTCAGATAATTGATAGCATCCAGCTTTGGGAAGTATGGAAGGAAAATTGAACTTTTGTGCTGTTGGAGGGAGAATTAATTGGTCTAGTCGGATGGAGGGCAGCTAGAAAATGTGAATCAAGATGGAAAATGGGGGCTTCCCTGGTGGCGCAGTGGTTGAGAGTCTGCCTGCTAATGCAGGGGACACGGGCTCGAGCCCTGGTCTGGGAAGATCCCACATGCCGCGGAGCAGCTAGGCCCGTGAGCCACAACTGCTGAGCCTGCGCGTCTGGAGCCTGTGCTCCGCAACGAGAGGCCGCGATAGTGAGAGGCCCGCGCACCGCGATGAAGAGTGGCCCCCGCTTGCCGCAACTAGAGAAAGCCCTCGCACAGAAACGAGGACCCAACACAGCCAAAAATAAATAAATAAATAAATTAATTAAAGAAAAAAGAGGCGACTGTTGTAATGACTTAAAATTCTTAAAAAAAAAAAAAAAAAAAAGATGGAAAATGGACCTGCCCTTTGACTCCGCAGTCCCACTTCTGTAAAATGGGGACAATAAAAGTCTCTATTTCAGTTAATCATTGAGAGGCTCAAGTGAGCTAATCCACAAAAAGCATTTAATGCAGTGCCTGGCAGAAAGGGCCAGAAATGTTAGCTATTACTAGGAATTTATCCTAGAACATAAGCCCCCGCCAAGCAAAATTATGTGTATACAGGGGATTGTCCCTGTGGCTTTGTTTTCAACAGCAAAAAAATTGGAAACAAATTGATTTTTCATCGAGAATTAAGGAGGCTGATTCCACGAGGATAATGCTCTCTGTGATTGCAGGATGAACCAGAAAAAGATCTGAAGGTCTTCGACTGACACTGTTTCTTGAGCTGGATGCTGGTTAACAGCTATGTTCGCTTTGTGAAATTTATCAGCCTGCATCCTTGTGATTTGTGCCCTTTTCTGTTCTACTTCAACAAAGAGTAAAAAAACCCTGTCTGTATTAGACTCTGATCTCATCTAAATAAATATGTACATATATATGTATAGAAACAAGTCTAAAGGGACGTTTACTCCATTATATTTAAAATGGTTTCTGGGTGTTGGGAGTAGGAGTCATTTTTATTTTCCTTTGTGTGTTTATCGATATTTTCTGCTGATCTTCAACAAGTATGTATCACTTGTGTAATTAGGGAAAAACATAGCCACCATTACAGCTGTTCGGTTGTAATAGTCAGAAACCCAACTCAATCTTATTTAAAGAAAAAATGCAATTAATTGGCACCTGTGACTGAAAAATTTGGCCATGGATTTGGTTTCAGGCCTGGATGCAGGCTCATATGAGGTCATGGGGATCCCATTTCTCAGCCTTCTTGGACTTCTTGGCCAACAGGGAAGGTGAGAACCAGGGGGTGTGTATCCATAGGTCCAAGTAATCAGAGCTGCTGTACAATGCAGAAGAGGGAGACCCCTCCAAGGGCCTCTTGGAGGAGGAGGCCATTGAGTTGGGCCTTGAACGATGTGCAGGATTTTCATGGACAATTGGGGGAGAAAAGGGTTTCTTGGTAGAGCACAAAGCTCTACAAAGTGCTGGTTGCAGGATGGCATGATGAGCATCTCGACTGGCTGGAGTAAGAGGCTCATTATTAGAGACAAGACTGAAAATGTGGGCTGGGGTTTGATTGTAACGAGCCTTCAATCCTAGGGGCATTAATCAAGTTTCTCTAGGTTTATAGTTGCAGAACGCTTATTCAAATGGAACCATCCAGAAGAGTGGGTTTCAGGCAGCAGCTAGTTCCAGGTGCTCAAACTATATTTGTTATCAGGGGATTGTCCCTGTGGACAATCTGGAATAATGTACTGGATTAATAAGTATAATTAATTAATTAATAATATTAATTAATTATAATTAATTAATAATATTATTTAATTAATAATAAAGGACTGGAATAATGGATGTTATCAAGATCTGATTCTCTTGATCTTGGGTCCAGTTTCCTCTCTTTTGATTTTATTCTCAGAGTGCACCTCCCTGGCAGCATCAGGCCCAAATCCTACTTAGCAACCCCAGGAGACATCGTAACTTTCCCCCAGTAATTTCAGCAAAACTCCAGGATTGATGCTCACTGGTTTGCTTTGGTTTATGTGCTCATTCCTACACCAGCCACTATGGCTGGGGGGCATATTGTCTTGAGGAATCAGGTCTGGTCATGAGGTCACTCCTGGAACCAAGGGCTGGTTCACACAAGTGCTTCACACAAGTCACTCAGGAACAAGGAGCTACGATCAGATGAAGAGCAACACGCTCTCTGGGCAGGCACGACTGCAGTTGTCCAATAAAGGGATGACAATCTCCTCTGGAGGCAATGATTCAGGCTGCCCAGAAGGAAGACAGCCTTTCAATGTGGTGGGGCGCTAGGACAGGAAGTCCAGTTTACCCTTATGTCTCCTCTTCCCCATGAAGCCAGAAGCTCAAGAAGGCTGGGTGCCGTTCTTGACCACCCTTGCATTCGCCGTGCTGCCTGGCGCGTTACGGGTTTGTGTGGATTGCATTTCATGGAGTCCACGTAGTGACCTCTGTTTTAGCCAAATCTCTTTAAGTTGCAAGTGACAAACACTCGGTTCAAACCGACATAAACAAACACGGGGAATTTATTGCCTCTCATGTAATTAAAAGTCTTTGGGAGTATTTTTGCTTCAGGTATGGCTGGTTCAACTGCTTAACAGATGCCATCAGGTCTCTGTCTCTGTCTCTTGGCATCCTCCATCTTTTTTCCATGCTTTCTTCAATTTGGCCTCATTCTCAGGCAGACTCTTGTGAGTTGGCAAACATGGTCCCTCATGGCTCCAGGCTGACATCTTACCAGTTTAGCAACCCCAATGGAAAGCAGATGCCCATTTCCCTGTGATTCCATCCAGAGTCCTGGAACAGACGCTTATTTGTCCAGCATGGGTCACAGGACCAACTCTGATCCAAACACTGGCCAGGGGATAATGCTCTGATTGGACAGCCCAAAACATGGGCTCATCCCTAAAGCTACAGGTGGTTGAAGCTGGTTCCTTAAGGAAAATCAAAGTACTGAAATAATGGATATTATCCAAGGAAAACTAACATGCATCCACCCACACTGACATCAGACCTTTGGGCTTCCCTGGTGTTGGGGACCAGGCAGAGTCAGTAGCTCTGAGCCCACAGTTAACACCCTTTTTTGGAAGGACCCATGGCTCCCACCCCCAGAGGCTCACCCTGAGTGGGGCAATGAAAGGAAAGAACAGGGGAAAACCAGCCATCCCTCCCCTCTGGGGCTGCTGGTGCCAAGTTTCTGGCTGAACTTCTCTTAGAAGACTGGATCACAAAGCTCTGGAAATGGGTGTTTGGGATGGAAACATAGACACACAGTTAATTATGGCGTCCTGCTCGGCGCCACCCTAATTAAGGCAGTTCCCTGGTGGAGGCCAAGATTTAATGCTCTCTTTTATAGTGCTTGGTGGCAAGAGGGCGGCCCTGTCCTCTCCTCTCCCTCTGATGCATCCCCGTCTGGCTGGCCGAGAGCTGGGTGGAGACGGTGGCCTGGCTGGCTGGCAGGGAAATGAGAAGGCAGCCTAGGCTCCATTGGAGTGGCATAGCTGCCCTCCCAGAACAAGGGACAGGACAAGTGGGAGGCAATGTGAGGGGCAGAAATGTCAATCCTGGCTGTCTCCTGCTGGTAGGTGGTGACTGGGCAGGAGTGTCCCACGTTGAAGGCAAGTGTTAGGACTCTCTTGGCTCTGGGGCCCTCCAGGAAGTGGGAAATGGCTCCCAGAGGGCTGGCCAGGAGCACAGGCAGCTCCTGATGTCTGGCTTCATGACCCTCCCTGATACAAATAAAATAAGGAGGGCAGATCTACTGCCAAAAAAATATGTGAAAAAGTCCATAGAATTTCATTTGAAACCAACTGAATTTCCCTCTACTATCCACAATGTAGAATTTTCCAGGCTGCTATTATAGAATTCATTGGACCACAGAGCTGGCAGGGACACAAAAATCATTTCATATAATAGGTAAAGAAATTGAGGCCAAAAGAGAAGTGATTTTCTCAAGATCCCAGAGTTTGTTCGATCAGTGTAGGTGACAGCTGGCAAATAGCTCTCACCTTGCGTACCAGTGCTGAATGATTGGACAGCTGGAGGCTATGATGATATGATTCTGAGGCCTTCATGTGCAGTGGGGAACAGGCACTTGATCGATTAATGATGTCTGTCATGGGCACTGGTGGGAATGTGGTGGTGAATGTGCATAGTTTCTGCCATTCCTGCCTAGATGTCTGAGGGGTGCTCTGAGATGGACCCTGAAAGTAGGCCATCTTGGAGGGTTTTGGCTGGATTGAGAAGATGAAAGTCAAAACAGTTTTACTAAGAGAGACATGAAATTCGCAAAGCCCCTCAATGAACTACCTTCTAGTTACCATGAGGGATGGATGGTCAGGATTGAAAAATGGGAATTCCCAAGGTTTTTCACTCTAAGGAATCTTATGATGAGGCTTGGGCTATGTCTCTGGAGCGTTGGCTGGCCCCCAGAGCTGTGAGTACCCTAGTCCCTTTCCTTGAGGGGCTATGGGTCAGTGGTCTTGGTGGTAGATTCCAAGACCTTTGGAAAAACTGGGTCTTGTGTGGAGACATTGATCTGGGATACTGGTCACAGAGTACAGAGCTGAAAGGCCCGAGCTGAAGGCCCGAGTGTCTCGATACCTAAGTTCTTCTCCTGCCTCTGCTATCACCCCTCTGTACCTGGAACAAGCCCCTTTCTCCATTGGACTTCATCTACACAGTGAATGAAGGTCCCAGTGGTCTTATGGGTTCCTAGAAGCTCTCTCACTTGACCAAATAGTCTAGCTTTTTTTTTATTATGATAAAATACTCATAAAATTTACCATTTCAACCACTTTAAGTGTATAGTTCTGTGATATTCAATATATTCACATTATTGTGCAATCGTGCACCTCCAGAACTTTTTCATCTTACCCAACTTTAACTCTGTACACATCAAATAATAACTCTAGATTTTCACGTGCCCCTGGCCCCTGGAAACCACCATTCTACTTTCTGTCTCTCTGAATTTGCCTATTTTAGGCACCTCATATAAGTGGAATCGTATAGTTTTTACCTTTTTGTGACTGGTTTATTTCACTTAGCATAATATTTTTGAGGTCCGTCTGTGTTGTAACATCTGTCAGAATCCTTCTTTTTAAAGAAAAAAAGCCTGAATAATATTTAGTATATTTTTTAAAAATTTAATGTTTAATTTTTAAATGCTGAATAATATTCTTCTATATCTATCTACCATATTTTGTTCAACTCTTGAAGGATACTCGGGTCACTTCCACATTTTGGCTACTGTAAATAAGGTTGCTGTGAACATGGGTGTACAAATATCTGCTTGAGTCCCTGCATTCACTTCTTTTGTGAATATATACACCCAGAAGTAGAACTGCTGGATCATATGGTAATTCTGTGTTTAATTTTTGAGGACTCGCCATACCATCTTCCACTGCAGCCGCACCATTTTACATTGCCAACGGCAATGCACAAGGGTTCCAATTTTGCCACATCCTCGTCACACTTTTCTTTTTTGCTTTTCAATAATAGCCATCCTGATGGATGTTAAGTGGTATGCCATTGTGGTTTTGAATTTCGTTTCCCTCATGATTAGTGATGTTGAGCATTTTTCATGTGCTTATTGGCCATATGTATACCTTCTTTGGAAAAATATCTATTCAAGTCCTTTGCCCATTTTAAAATCAGATTGTTTGTTTCTAGCTTGGTTTTAATCTTCTAGCAGGGCCCTGAAAGATTGGTACTAAGGAATGGTAATTTTGTTTTCCAGGTTTATTGAGGTATAACTAACAAATAAAATTGTAATGTATCTAAAATGTACAATGTGATGATTTGATCTATGTATACATTGTGAAAAGAGTCCCACAATCAAGTTACTTAACACATCTATTACCTCACATGGTTACCTTGTGTGTGTGTGTGTGTGTGTGAGAATGTTTAAGATTTACTTTCTTAACAAATTCAAGTATATAATACAGTATTTCAACTATAATCATCATGCTGTACGTTAGATTTTCAGAACTGATTCATCTTATGACTGAAAATTTGTACACTTTCACCAACCTCTCCCCATTTCCCCCACCCCTAACCCCCCTGCAACCACCATTGTACTTTCTGTTTCTATGAGTTTGACTTTTTTTTTTAAAGATTCCAGATATAAGTGAGATCATACAGTATTTGTCTTTCTCTGTCTAGCTTATTTCACTTAGCAAAATGTCCTCTTGATTCATCCATGTTGTCACAAAAGGCAGGATTTCATTCATTTTTTTAAAAACTTTTGGGTTTATTTATTTATTTATTTATGGCTGTGTTGGGTCTTCGTTTCTGTGCGAGGGCTTTCTCTAGTTGCGGCGAGCGGGGGCCACTCTTCATCGCGGTGCGCGGGCCTCTCATTATCGTGGCCTCTCTTGTTGCGGAGCACAGGCTCCAGACGCACAGGCTCAGTAATTGTGGCTCACGGGCCTAGTGGCTCCGCGGCATGTGGGATCTTCCCAGACCAGGGCTCGAACCCGTGTCCCCCGCATTGGCAGGCAGATTCTCAACCACTGCGCCACCAGGGAAGCCCCATTTTTAAGGCTGAATAGTATTACATTATATATATGTACCACATTTTCTTTATCCATTCATCCACTCATGGACACTTAGGTTGTTTCCATGGCTTGGCTATTGCGATAATGCTGCTATCTCTTCAAAAATGATTTCATTCCCTTTGGATATATACCCAGAAGTGGAATTGCTGGATCATAAATAGTTCTATTTTTAATTTCTTGAGGAACCTCCATACTGTTTTCCATAGTGGCTACACCCATTTACATCCCCACCAACAGGGCAAAGTGTCAGGAAGGGTAATTTTTGATGGAAGAAGAAACACAGATGAAAAGGCTCAAGGCTGAAACGATATTCTAGACCTGACTTCTCTCTGTCTGAGCGGTCTCTTCATTCCTCTCTCCGTGGTGTTGGCTTCGTCCTTGGGCTTCCAGTGGTGTCTGTCCCTCCCCAGCCCTGGTTGCTCCAGGGCCTCCTCTTTTTTTCTTGGATTTTAAAAGTTTATTATTTAGAAATATAAGCCAACGTCTGCCCAGTAGCTTACAGAGCCCTCATGATCTAGCTCCCCGCTACCTTCCTGACTCTCTGTGTTACATCCGTTTCGCACACCATCCCAGGGCCTCCTCTCGTATCACCAAAATAGAGGGAGCAGCGGCTAGATGAACAGCTCACACACGCTCACTATAGAGCAGGTGTCTTTCCACAACTGGCCAGGCTCAGCCTGAGGCCTGGCTCTCACGGGACTCATCTAGAGGCAGGGGTGGGGCCTCAGGAGCATGCCTGCTCCTTGCAAGAGGCTGTTCATGCCACAGGGAATAGAGTCCCTCAAGTTATGTCGATAAAACTGTCCGAGACTCTAAGAGTAGGGCTGGTCACTGCTACGCCGAGCAGTAGGGGACTGAAAGGCGTTCAGAGTGCCCGGCGGCTGTCCCCAGAGGGCTGTCGGCATGGAGGGCAGGGTCCTCCGCTCAGAGGAAACTTCCAGAAGGTGACTCTCCTGTTGTCTCTCTACCTCGTGTCGGCTTTCTTCTAACTTCTGCCGACTCAAGGCCTCCACCCTCTCGTGGCCCCTGTGGCTCCGTGTCTGTCACAGCCTCTCAGCATTCAGTCCCCTCATGTTTCCCAGTCCAGAGAGGAGAATCAGACTGGCTCAGTGTATCTGACCCTGACCAGATGCATACGGCCCCATCTGCTCTCGGCCCTCGGCCCCTCGCTCTGTCCCCAGACAGAGTGGCCCCGCAATGGTTAGTGCTCTTCCTGCCGTCGGAAAGCCCTGTCTGCCATCTCTGTCACCTCATCTCTCAGCACTGCTGGCCACCTCAGCCTCCCTCGGGGCAAAGCTCCGGCTTCGGTATGGCCTCCACTGTACCTGCCCAGGTGGGAGAGGCCTTTGGGTTTGATCCGACGGGGCCCAGGGAGGCACTGGCTTCACCAGCGGCTGCCTGGAGGGGCTGAGTGATGCACGGACGAAGAGCGACCACCCGGTGAGGCAAACCTGGATGAGCGAGAGTCAGGAGATGAAGTTTCTCACCTGTCTTCCCTCTGACAGACCCTTCTGAGATGCAGCACTTCCCGTGTCCTCTGTGGAGGTGGTCCCACCACGCAGAGCTGGTCAACCCACTGGATCTTCTGGGCTGCTGGAGTCAGCTAGGTCATGCTTACATTTTTATTTTTTTTAATTTACATTTATTTATTTCGTTATTATTATTTTAAATTTTTTTAATTTTAAAAAAATTTTGATTTTTGTTTATTTTTTTATTTAAATAATTCATGCTTACGTTTGAATTGTGCTTTCCCCCTGTCCCTCTGGGTTCCCTGGGAAGCAGTGCCTGAGATGGAGCTCAGCACTCAGGGGGTTTATTGGGGGTGCTCCTGGGGTCACTGCTGGTGGACTGGCCAGATGGAAGCAGTGCTGGGCAGAGGGAGATGTGAGTTGTGATTTAGTTTCCTTGATGGGAGTCTGGAAGCTGGCATGACCTTCAGAGGTGTCCAAAGTTGGGGTGAGAGGTCCGGCTTTTAATGCCTCTGTGCTTATCAGACATTTGATGGGCTGCTCCAGGAAGGGGGCATGACCTGGGGCCAGGTGACTTCAGTGAAAACAACTCCAAAGAAGACTGGCAGCTGGGGGCCGTCTTCCAACAGCACTCCCAGGAGCTGGGGGAAGAAGTTCTTCACTTCTGAAGGGGGAGCCGCTGTGCCCTTCTTCCCTGCCTCACTTCCGGTTCCCCTCCTTCTTGCTCCACTGGGATTATATCTACCAAAGAAGCATTAGGAGATAAGTTTGACCCAGGTTCTGCTTTCTGGGGAATCTGGGGTAAGACATCCACTAAACCACCACCATTGCTATTGGGGGGATTTTTGCATCCAGATGTATCATAGGCTGTTGGCTAACCTATGACATAACTTCCCTTAGGTCAGGTGATCGATTCGACCAATCATCTCTGGTCAGAGGCAGGATGGGACAGACATTGGCCACCCGGGCTCCAGGGACAGTCTGTCCCCTCTTCCCTCAGTAGGGGTCTGTGAGCATGGCAGGCGCCAGCACTGACCCATCCAGTATAGCTGGGTGCCTGCTATTGGATGGACTTGACCAGGCAGGGGAGCAGGGAGAACAGGAGGACTTAGGCACGGTTTCTGTCCAGGATGTTCACAATCCAAGTGAAGTCACCCATCTTTTCTTCTCAGAGCCCTCACGGGGGAACCCTAAACAGTGGCGGAGGCAAACGCTCTTGGTTGCCCCCTTCCCCCTCATCAGCCGTTCCCACCTACCCTTGCAGTCTCAGAGGGTGACTTGTGAATGTTCTAAACTCATGGCAGCCGATGCTTGGTTTGGTTCTGGGTATGGGACTCAGCTTGGTCAGTGGCCCCGAGGCAAAGTCTCAAAAGTTAGATTTGGAGAAGGAGTTGCGGAACTGCGTGTGATTTTCTGAAAATGCTTCAAGTACAATGTGCCCGTCTGCGGGGTTGGTGAGACATGGTGGACGTGATAAAGACGGCATCTTTGATGATGTCGTTGAACCGCAGAACTAAGCCCCCAATAAGAGCTCTGGTCCTGGGCTTGTAGTTCTATGAGGTAATTGCATCCTTACTGGTGCAGCAGCCAAGACCAATGTCTCTGAAGCCTGACTACCTACAATTCACTAGCTGTGTGACCCTGGGCAGGATGCTTAACCTCTCTTGTCTCAGTTTCCTCATCTGTAAAACGGACATAAAATAAGACCCACCCCATAAGGCTGCTGTGAAGTGTAAATGTGTTTGTATACCTGAAGGACTTACAACAGTGCCTGGCACTCAGGAAATGGCATGTAAGTATTGACTGTTATTTAGACCCCCTTTAAAAATAGATCTAAGTTAAAGGGTAGACAGAATTGGATTAATCGTAAGCCTTGGTTCATGACATGCCACTGGTATATTTATTAAAATAACAAACATCTGTGGACCCATTGCTCAACTCAAAACTCAAGAACTAGAATATTACCAATCGTTGTTGCTCCTCCACTGGCCCCCTGACCATCCCACCCCTTACCTGCTCTCCCATTCCTGAATTCTACATTTATTATTCCCGTGTATGTGTGTGTGTATGTGTAGTTTCGTCACATATAAAGGTACATCCAAACAACATATTGCTTTGTTTTGCCTGCTTTTGAGCATTATAAAAAGGATATACACCACGTGGTCTTCTGGGAGTTTTTCTGCAAAGACACGTTTATTTTCTGCTCCACACAGCTGAAGGCAATCCAATCACATGGTGCCTTCTTGAAGGGAGAAAGAAAAGCCCACGTTCAACAGAAAGAAACAAAAGTTCAGTCTTTTCTTCTTTCTTGCCCTTCATTTGGCTGCGGAGGTGTACTGGTCCTCATAAGGGTCCTTCCAGAATTGCCTTCCTCCTGAATTAGTGTGTGAGGAGGTTCATGTCCTTCTGGCCTGGCTGCCCTGCTGGGCACAGGGTCCAGGTGTGAGGCACCAGGAGATGTGACTGCTCGGAGACCTGGTCCATGTGGAGAGAGGCTGTGGCCCCTGTGGAATTTTTCTGATGCTTCTGAATCCCCACTGGGAATCATTTTCCCTTTTCCATCCCAAATATGGGCTGGCTTCTGGAAGGCGTGGGAGAACTAATTTGAGGCGAGTATAAACACTTCCATGCCGGTGGAACCCTGGCCAGGAGGAATTCCAAGCCATTTGAGAAGTCTGCCAGCCTAGAGTTGGACTTTGGCTGGGACCCTCTGGTGTAGCTACTTTTAGCTGGGAACATTTTTTCCCAGACTCTGGAAGGCCACACTTGAAGGATTATGATTTACCCCAAACTGACCGGGAGCATTTCTCCATTGAGTTGGCCATTTACATGCCTGCTTCCCAAATTTTGCCTTTCTAGAGAGTGGAACCTACCTACTTGTTAAGACCCAGAGCTTGGGAGGCATATGAACCTGGCTGTACCTCTGGGTCTACCTCTTGTTGGCTTTGGACCAATTACCTAACATGTCTCAGTCTGCTTCTTCATCTGGAAAATGGCGATAATAATAATAGCTATTTCAAGAGTTGTGGTGAGGATCAAGTGAGATCATATGCATATGAAAATACTTATACATGACAGTGCTTGTACCAGTCAGTTATTGCTATGCTGCAATAACAAATATCCCCCCAGACTCAGCGACTTAACAAAGCAGAAGTTTATTTTTCACTCTTATAAAGTTTGTTGTTGGTCCAGGCCACTCCCCAGGGCAGCATTCCCCCACATGTGACACATGATCCAGAAGATCAAGTTCTGGTTCCACCATTTCAACAAGAAGCCCTCAGGTTCACTAGAGCAGAGGAAGAGATTAACTAAAGAACAAGGCAGAACACTTTTGATTCCCGTTTTAATTGACCAGAACTAGTCACATGGCTCCATCTAACAA
Organism: Eschrichtius robustus; assembly: GCF_028021215.1. Classification (NCBI taxonomy): domain Eukaryota; kingdom Metazoa; phylum Chordata; class Mammalia; order Artiodactyla; family Eschrichtiidae; genus Eschrichtius; species Eschrichtius robustus. The sequence continues at coordinate 34,308,282 of NC_090842.1, read as the reverse complement.
CAAGGGTGCTGAGATAACATAGTTTTCTATACGTCCAGGAAAGAAAAGCAAAACCCGATGTTGGGGAGCATTTGTAATATCTCCCACAGTGTTCAATAAACAATATTGTCCTGCCTTTATTTTCTACCTGCAGAGAGTTTAGAACTTGTTCAAGGTGACGAGGCAGAGATAGATGAAAAGATAAACGTATTTTCCTAATTCCTTAGAAGGATGCAGGCCTTTGCATTTTGTAGGAGGCTTTTTCAGCCTCATTTCCGTAGTCTCCTGGGGAGGGTTTTTCCTCCGGTGTATAAGGAGAAGGAAGCTGGGAAATAAAGGGCTGGGGGCCTGCTCAGTGACTGGACAGGCAGGTGTCAGAACCAGCTGGCTTTGCAGAGGAAATCCACTTGCACCAAGCCTCAAGGAGGGCAGAACATGAGGCTAAAAGAAAAGGACATCCCAAGTGCCAGGCATCAAGCCAAATGCTATATGTGCTCTCACTCATGTAGCTATAATTAGTGCTGCAATTTTACAGATGAGGAAACCGAAGCTCAGAGAGCCAGGCAGCAACGGCGCAAGGAGGAGGGAGGGATGACAGAGGCCTGGGACAGTCTCTGGCTTGAGGAGTGGACAGGGACGCCGGGGTCCTCCCGTGTCCCGTCTACTCACGCTATGGCTGAAGAGCAAAAAAAAGGAAGTTTTTGGCATAACACCAAATGTGACAACACCTGAGAGGCTCTTAGCAAAAATCCAGAGTGCTCACGGGGATTTCTTACAAATAAAAAATGAGTTAACTTTTCTGTAGTGTAGAAGCAACCAGTTGCCCCTTTTGGATAGAAGGGAGTTGGGGAAGGAGGGAGGGATTGTGCAGAGTGAGGGAGGGGGCTATTCTCCATGTTGGGGTCTTGGGTGGGCCGAGATCAGAATCAAAGTCTCCCTTCCTTATTTGGGGAAACTGAGCGCCAGAGAGGGGAAGGGTTTGTTCAGGGCCACAGAACCAGGAAGCAGCAGAGGCAGGTGAGAAGGCAGGTCTCCTGATGCCCTTTCCCTGCCACGGCCGCTCCATAGCTGCCTCAGGGCCAGAGGGAAAGGGAGGTGTGAGGGCCCCAAGTCCACAGCAGCTCCCAGCAAGCCCTGTATGCAGGCAGTGCTTGCCCAGACCCCCCTTCCAGCCTGGTCTGTCCCTGCAAGCCCACAACATTACAGATAGGAGGGAGCAGGGGAAAAGGCACCTCCACTCACTTCTTTCCCCCCAAGTACCCCATTTTCTATAAGAGTGATGGGGTTGTCATGGCATTTGTTAGGATTCTGATAAGATGGATGAAAACTCAAGGCCAAGAGGCATAAAGAGAAGGAGATCAAATGGGGGATCCTTTTGTTTCTGTGTTTACCAATCAATGCACCAACGAAGCAGGTCCCCCCACTAGCTCTGCTTTGGCCCTCGCCAGGCTTATGTTCCCTCTTCTGTATGTGACCTGCTCCCCAATCCCAGAACTTGGTTTTGCCGGGAGCTGAGATTTGGAACGTTCACACGTGTATAGGCTGCTTGCAGGCAGAGGTGGGGGGAGCTTCCCACCCCTGGGCGTGCACAAGCTGAGCGGGGCCCAGTGTGGCACTCTGCAGGGGTGTCCCGCGGTGGATGGCATGCCCATATGCCCCTCCAGATCCCGCTCTGTGCTCGGCCAGCTTCATCTCTCCATTGGCGCCTCCCTCTGGCTTTTGCTTGGGTTTGGCCAATGGGAGGCACTATCAGGGGATGAGAAGGCGGCAGGAGAGAGCAGTCATGCTGTTCATTCCCTGCTTCTCTCCCTGCCTGGCCACAGTGCCTACCGGGTGGCCTCTCCAGATGCCACCCTCTCTGGGTTCCGGTACCTGCTCCATCATCCCCTTGTTCTTTCAGGCCTAGTGGTAGTACCCACTCTCCACTGGTGCTCACTGTCTCCGGGACCTTTCTGGTTCCCCTTCCCCTGTAAATAGCCCCGTCATAAACTCCCCTCACTTTCCCTTTGGAGGATGCCATCTGTTTCCTGCAGGGATCAGACTGATACAAAGAGGAAGGATGGGACGTCGACCCCCTGGACTTAGTCTTTCCCAGAGGCCAAGGTTCACAGGTCCCACGGTCGCCTTGCCTGCCCACATTTCCGCCAACCCGGCCCCTCCGCGTGCCAGGTCTGCGCCGGGCTCCCGCCAGCCTTATTTATTTATTGAACAACATGCAAGCTCAGTTTCCTTTTGTGTTTAACGTGTCAGCGTTTCAGTGGATTCGGACTTCAAGGCTTGGATTTTGTTGACAATAATGAGATCACCCAGACAATTATCGTTTGATTTTTCAGTTTGCCAGAGAGGGGAAGATTAAAGAAAAGTTAAGAAGCTTTGGCTGTTTCCTGTTATCCATTTGCTGGGAGGGATGGGGGTGGGGTTGAAGGGCTGGGAAGAAGAGAAAATCTGCTTAAAAATGACCACATCGGGAGACATGCAGACTGTCTGCTCCCAGCAGGCTTCGTACGTCTGTGATGGTCCCACGTGGGGTGACCCAGGAGGCACCTGGAAGGCTCCTCAGTCCCCAGCTCCTTCACCACCTCAGGCCACAGGGTCTGAAAATCCATCGGCTCCAATAGGAGCCATAGGAGACTGGAATTCAACAAACATTTTTTACTGTTATGATTATTATTGATAGAATTTTGGTTATTGTTTCAGCTCACCACTCACTGGTCGACATGGGATGGCTTCATGCCTCTGGCCTCAGTTTCCCTTCTGCAGTGACGAATGCTCGAATGAGATGATCCAAACCTACCTCAGCCCTGAATTCACCACCCATTGCTACCTCTTATTTGTGTGGCTGGAGTTTTCAGATGGGGACACCCCGAGGAGAGGGTGCTAGGGTGCTGGAGGGGAGGAGGAGGGTGCTGGAGGGACAAACAGGTGCTGGAGGCTTCCTTCTTCCCATCATGCTCTCCTAACGGGATCCCAGCCCTGGAGGAGCACGCCCCTCAGCCGGGGACTTTCAGAGCACATGTCCCAAGGAATTCTGGAACAAGCAGCGGTGCTGGGAGGGCAGGGCAAGCTGGAGGGTCTGTTCCCTTCTTCCATCCCTCCATCTGGGGTTCCTAGGGGGACTCCTGCTGTGAACTAACCCCACTGACTGCCAGAACATGGCTTTTATGCTCAGAAAGGCCATCTAGAAAACGACTCTACCTCTGGAAATGTTCTCATGGCCCCGTCTACATCACGCCCCTTTCTAGAACACCGCAGAGACCCTCACCCCCAGTGGTTCCACCTTTCCCTCGCTTGTCACCTTCTCTCTTACTCCCTGCCGCCTCCCTGTCTAGCTCGGATGCCTCTGTGGCTTTGCCTCCCTGCCCCTTCTCGCCAGGCCTCACTGCCCTTCTGCTCCCAGGTTGTCACTCTGCTGGTCTGCCTTGGTGTTGGCACTTTCAAACAACCTGCTCTGTATGGGATGTTGGAAGATGACCACTGGGACAAAGCTGTTTGTCACCGAAAAAAAAAAAGAGAGAGAAAGAGAGAGAAATGATGGGGATGGGGTGGGGTTAAGGGGACTCGGAATCTTTGAGCAAGAAGAATGCTAGACAAATGGGAAAACTGAGGTCCAGAGAGAGGACAGAACCCGTGTCTCCTAGTCTGGCTGTGAACTGCAGGCCTTCATCTAGGGTTTGAATTCCCCACAGCCAAATAAGGCCAGTGAGGGCAGTATACTGAATTCTTCATAAAGCTTTTTATTCTGAGTCTGTCCTTCCTATTTTTTGGTGTTTCAATGTCTGTTCTTTTATGAAATCCTGGTGATAATGAATAATTGCCGATTTCCCTTTTCAATGGACTTGCTTGGCATAAGATTTAAATGAAAAAATTGGCAACATCAAATTGATAAGCCAAGTTTGGGGGAGATTTGACTGTTGCCCGACAGCCAATGTCTGCGAACGTATGCCTCCCAGCACTCTGAGAAAACGCAGACCAGCATTTGCTGAATTCCTCTCCTGACGGGGAGCTCCCTACCTCCCCTGCAATGTGGTTCCGAGGAGCACAGGCTTAGGGAAGCCAAGGCTCACAGCTCTCACTGGCCCAGACCCGGGCCCGCGGGTGCACCCAGAGCCCCACCGTGGGAGGGACTTCACAGTTGAGCCCCAGTCACTCTGATTCCCAAGGCCTTACATCACTGTGGGTCAGAAAAAGAAGGACCAGATTTTTCCAGCTCATTCAGTGATTGTGAATGATGTTTCACTTTCTTTGCTGTGTTTTACTATTGTCTGAATTTTACAAGGAGCAGAATAACTTTTACAGCCACCTCCGATAAATCATGTCTATATTGAAAAAACGTAAGTCCGTAAACCTTTGCTCTCCAATTTTAAAAGTAATAATTGCTCGTGGCACTGAACTGAAACACCCAGGGAAGGATGATGAGAATGACTCCCCCCGCCCTGCTCCCACCGGAGTAAATGGCCAGGATTTTGGGTCTCTCCTTTCCATCCTTAGGACCACTTAGAAATGGAGGACACAATTGGCTGTTCTGTGGACGGTCGTGCAGGGCAGGTAGCAAGCACCTTTGCTCTGGGAGGCCCCTGGTGCCGAGATTAAGTTTGCTCCCTCTGGGGGGCTCCCCTCTCTCTTCTGCTCGCCCACCTGTCCTCCACCGACCTCCCCAGACACCGATGCCAGCGTGGCAGGGAGCTCTCCTGCTAGATATTTGTGGAGCTGAATAAAGAAGCAGCAGAGAAGAGCTAGCCCCGCGAGGTGTGCCGCCACTCCCGGCCCCCAGGAGGACTCTGAAGGACTTTGACAGACAGGGGTTTGTTTCTTCACGTTGTTTAGCTCAAAACAGAGCTAAGACTCCTAATCGTCTCAAATGACCTGAAATGGTTTCCCAAGCAACCTGGGCAGACCCTGGGGGGTCCAGAGGGCATTCAGGGGCCCTGGGCCTCTGGGGCTGGAGGCCTGCCCGCCCCTGCTCAGCCTGACACAGATTCCAGAAGGGCAGCAGATGCCTGGTGCCGAAGGGCTGGGGGAGTGAGAGTGTGTGCTCCTTGGTGTGGGGAAGGGCTAGGCGGGGAGCAGGGGGTCCAGCCTGGGCCCAGGGCATTGTCTGCAGGGGCAGGCAGGAGGAAGTGGCCTGGGGTAGCTGGGGACAGCGATGAGCCAGAAGAATGGGGTCATTCTTCCAGAAAGCTGAATGCTCAGAGCTGGGGTAACTCCCAGGGGCGGGGGGTCCCGGCCACCATTTGCACCGGGCAGGGCAGGCTGGGGGTCAGCGCCAAAGCATGGCTGGGTGTGTCCTGCTGGAGCGGCCGGTCCCGGAGTGGAGGGGGAGCTGGTGCTGGCACCCCACGTTGTTCTGGGACCTGGGGCTTTAGGACCTGGGAGGCCTTGCAGTGGTCAACAGGGTGGGGAAGCTGAGCCCCAGGGAGGAACAAGGACTCTCCTCATCTCCCTTATGAGTTAGTGGCAGAGCTGGGACGTTAAGCCCGGAGATGCTGGAGATCTGGGTTTGAATCCCAGGTTGGTGGCTTATGAGGTGTGTGTGTGAACCATGGGGCCTCAACTTCTCTTTCTGCAAAACGGAGATAATTACAGTCCCCCAAGGAGCCGATGCAGGACGCAGGGCTAAGGTGTGCAAGAGAACTTCTCTGCGTGCTCTTTATAACTGATTCCTAAACCTAGTCTCCACGCTCCTGCTTGTCCTTCACGGCCCCTCACAAACGCTCTTTCCTCCTCCCGTCTCCTCCGTTCAGCTTTTCTTGGGGACACTGGTTCTTCCCCTGTTCTCAGTGGACGACTGGCTTTTCTCACCTCCATACTCACCTCCAGTCTTTGTGGTTGCCCTTTCAAAACGTATGGCTGGGACAGAAGCCTTTCTTCCAGTTCTGGGCAGGGCTGATCAGCTAGGGTGAGAAGCAGAGTGACTTCCCAGGGACCAAGGTGACTTGTCACCTGGGTTAATGGCTGCTGAGAGTGAGGGGAGTCTCCACAATGAAATCAGCATCTCTGTGCACCAACCATGTGCCTGCCACATTAGGGTCATTTAAGCCTCACAAAAGCCCTGTGATGTTCATGGTATGTATCCCCATTTTACAGATGAGGAAACTGAGGTCTGACTTGCCAGAATCACTTTCCTTTGGATGTTTTGCATCTATTTAGCCTGAGTCCTCCAGGCCTGGTGCTGGCGCTCTGTCCTGTGTCTCACCTTGACTGGGCAGGGCCTGAGTGCCCTCTTACTGGCCAGAACTGACACTAGGCCGGTTCAACACCAGTTATTGGTGAGAGAAACAGAATTGGCATGATGGATTTAGACTGGTCAAGATTCGTCCTGAAGATGAAGTCCAGTCTCCCTCTAAAATCTATTACCTTAGACCTCTACCTTGAGGAAGAAGAGAGAATTCTAGTAACAAGCAATCAAATGTGTCTCTCTTATATATATATTTATCTATCTCAGACACACACACACACACACACACACATTTGTTTGATTCATTTTTAAAGCACCTATTTAAAAATTATTTTAAAAATTCTGATTCTGGTGCCACCCCCGAGATTCTACTTAATTGGCTGGGTCTCACCTGGGCTTCAGGGTGATTAGCAGCTGCCCAGGAGATTCCAACATGCAGCTGGGTTGAGGATAGAACATAAGACACCTGGGCTTGTTCACATCCCCACTACTACGACAGCCAACGCTCAGTATTATTTTCACCTTTGCCAATGCGATGGATGAAAAACAGTACCTCCCTGCTGTTTTAATGGGCATTTCTCCGGTTACTTCTGAGGATGGGCATCCTGATGTCTCCCCCACCCCATGATTTTCTCCCCACACTCTTGCCCATCTCATCTCTCCCAGAGCCAGAGCCCTTCCATATTCCTGTTTCACTGGGTCTCCTGGGGTCCCTGGGGGACAGGCAGCAAGGGGTGTGGGTCCATTTCCCATTTTAGAGAAGTGGACATAAAAACCCAGGAAGGACCAAAGGTCACACAGGGGATAAGAGGCAGAGGTGCGTTCACACCAGCATCTTCACACTTAGGTCCGCCTCTGTTTTCAGGACGCTGATAGTTTCCAAAAATTTTTACGTAAGGAAGGAATTCTTTTTTGACATCTTACGTGTAACCCTAAGTAAAAACCAGAGAAAAGGCTGTCACTGGGGAGCATGGTTTAAAGTCTTGCCTCTCTGTCACTCTGATCCTTGAGGGCAGGGGCTGGGTCTTCCATGGCCCCCCTTTTGTTCTCCATGACGCCCAGGACAGGGCATGGGCTGGATGTAACTCGCGGTGCTGCTTTGTTTGGCCCACAGAGTGATTTTTATTTTATTTGCCATGTTTTATTAAGGTATATTGTTTTATAAGGTATAATTTTATTATACAATTTACATATAGTAAAATTCATATGGTATATAGTTCTGTGAATTTTGACAAACTACCGCCATAAGCAACGCATAGATCATCTCCATCACTCCCCAAAATCCCCCGCATGCCCATTTTAGTCTATTCCTGCCCCCATCCCCAACCCCTGGCAACCACTGATATGTTTTCTGTCCCTATACAGTTTTGCCTTTTCCAAAATGTCATGGAAATGGAAGCCTACATTAGGAATCTGTTGAGTCAGAGTTCTTTCACTTGGCAGAATGTGTATGAGATTCAGCAATTTTGTTGCATGTGTAGGTGGGTCATTCCTTTTATTGCTGATTAGTATACCACAGTTTGTTTATCCATTACCCAGTTGAGGGAACATTTGGATTGTTTCCAGTTTGGGCGATTACAAATAAAGCTGTTATAAACATACACTTACAGAGTTTTGTGTGAACATAAATTTTTATTTCTCGTGGGCAATACCTAGGAGTGGGATGTCTGGGTTGCATAGTAAGAATATGTTTAACTTTATAAAAAACTGCCAAATTGTTTCCAGTGTAGTGGCACCACTTTGCATTCCCATCAGCAATGTTAAGATTTCTAGTTGCTCCACATATCTGTCAGCACTTGGTATTGTCAGTTTTTTTATTTAGCCATTCTAGTGGGTGCATAGAGTTATCTTATTGTGGTTTTAATTTGCATTTCCCAAATGACTAATGATGTAGAACATCTTTTCACATGTTTATTTACCATCTGTATATCTTCTTTGGTGAGGTGTTCAGATCTTTTGTTTAATTTGTTTTTAATTAGATTTTGAGAGTAATTTATATATTTGGATACGATATAAAGCGTTTTTAAAAATCAAAATTTGTTTATAATATTTAAAAAGATTTCAAGAGATTTCATGTAAAAGTTGGATTTCCGGTTTAATAAAAAATTGGAAGATCTGGCAAGATTGAGCCCTGTATTCCATGAGGCAATAGTGGCTGCGGCTGGGTAGTGCCTGCATCTTTACATGGGCTGCATCCTTCAGTCTCCTGCCTCTTTTACTTGCCAGCCTGGTTCCTCTAGGTATTTGAGATTTGAGACCCTCTGAATAACATGGTCTTTTGTTTGACCTGTGATGTGTTGGCCACATAGACAGCGCCCCCTAGGGCTGAGTTCAGGTTTTGCACTGTTTTTCTTCTCATCTTCCCAATCACCCCTTGCCTGGGATGGAATCCCCAAAACCCACTTATTCAGATGACCACAAGACCCCTCCACATGCCCTCTGGTTCCTTGATGTTCCCACCTTGGTCACCATGTTTTGCCATTCAGGTGGTAGTTTATGTGCATGACGCCCTCTGGAGTTGTGCAGTGCACGACCCACACTGCCATACATGATAGCCAAGTCCTTTGTGCCCACCTAGCCCAAGACTCAGGTGTTTATTGTTTGCTCACCAGGTGGGAGGATGCTATGCAGCGAGACTAGAGCCTGACGTTGTCTCAAGACAGTCCCACCTTCTTGGGTTTTGGTTTTAAACTTATTAATTCACTGTAATGATTATACTGGACCAGTGGTTCTCAAACTTTAGCATCCATTAGCATCACCTGGAAGCCTTGTTGAAATGCAAATTGCTGATCTCCACTCCCAGAGAGTCTGATTCAGCAGGACTTGGAGGGGCCCAAGAATTTGCACTTCTATCAAATTCGCAGGTGATGTAGATGCTGCTGGCCTAGGACCACACTTTGAGAACAATTGTCCTAGATCATTCCAGAGTGAAGGAGTGGGAGGAGAGTGATTCTGAGTGGGGGAGGTTGATTTGGAGAGAGGAGGTGATTAGAGGAAAATTAAATTCCCTGAGGGAGGAAAGGGCTGTGTGGAATTCTCAGATCCTTAAAGTAACAGGACGGAACCTGGGGACAGGGGTATGGTAGCCCCTCCGAAGGAAATGGCCACAGCTTGGGCTGCCGGACTGAGAGACTCCAGACCTCAGCAAAGATCCCATGCCCAGGTGTGGCTGGAGGCATCCGAGCTGCAGTCTCTGAGGGAGTCTTTGGGGTTGTCCAGCTCTGCCTTGGGATGGGGACTGATCAACAGTGACCAGGGACAAATTTCTAGTCAGGCTGCTGGGAGTGTGCTTGGAATCATGTTTAATTTGATTTTAGAAGAATAAAATAAGAACTTTTTTTTACACATCTAAGATCACGGAGTAAACTTCACACCTGCTCTAGATGATTTAGTTGTAAGCACCTCTGTCTCCACGATTGTAGGGTTTTGCTACTGATAAATAATTCCGTCTTTCCTGAGCGTATGCAGAAACTGATGATGGAAAGACATCAGCGGACAATAAAAATTAATTTGTGGATACTCTGCAAAGTGGAATAGTCGGTAGTTGGTTGAAATTACTGCTTGTTCTCCTCATCACTAAAGATTTTTAATGTAAAATAACAACAATGATGATAAAAGCTCTGGCCAGGTGCTGGGGCTCTGCTGCATCAGGTCCTATGTACAAGGATCTCCAATTACATGATTTATTTTGAATCTCTGAAAAGCCCCATGAGGTAGGAATTTATTTCTCCCCCCTTATAAATAGGAGAAACTAAGGTTAATAACCTGTCTAAAAGCACACGGCCAGGGGCAAAGGCAGGATTAAAACCCAGCTCTGTCTTACTCTGTTTACCTGGGGGATTATATGGCTGTAAGGACAGATAATCTCTCAAATCACCTTAAATATAAAATGATGCTCCGCAGGAAGGATACAGGGTGATGTCAAAGGGCAAGGGGCGGGTGAGGCTGCAAGACCTGCACACAGAGAGTTGAGGCTCCTCCCTCGGCTCTCTGGGGCCATCTGGGCTCAGCATCTGTTTCTTTCTGCACACCAGCTTCATCCTTCTTTCCTTTCAGACATTTCATCATCTTGTTTGCCTGTGGTCCAGTTTTGGTCACCTCAGCACAGCTTTTCACAACTGGACTCCAATCTCCTCTCCCCAGGAGGAAGGAACTGATTGGCCCAGCGTGGGTCAGGTGTCCACTTCTGGCCCAATTGGCTGTTGCAAGGGAGGGCATAGTGTGGGGGAGATAAGCAAGGCTGTGGGTGCCTTGGGGGTAAGGAGGTCCAGTCCTGGGTGGAAGGGCTGTCCTCTGAGCAGGCGGCCCCCATGTTTTTTTTAAAAATTTTACTTATTTATTTATTTATTTATTTTTGGCTGTGTTGGGTCCCCGTTTCTGTGCGAGGGCTTTCTCCAGTTGTGGCGAGCGGGGGCCACTCTTCATCACGGGGCGCGGGCCTCTCACTATCGCGGCCTCTCTTGTTGTGGAGCACAGGCTCCAAACGCGCAGGCTCAGCAGTTGTGGCCCATGGGCTTAGTTGCTCCGCGGCATGTGGGATCCTCCCAGACCAGGGCTCGAACCCGTGTCCCCTGCATTGGCAGGCAGATTCTCAACCACTGTGCCACCAGGGAAGCCCCGGCCCCCATGTTTTATAGGAGAACCAGAGGCTCTGAGAAGTAACCACGCAGCTCATGGTGAACCCAGAACAGAACCACTCAGACAGGCAGACCGGGGTCTAACCCTTGTACCCACTGGCTAAACTTGGGCAAGTCCTTGAGCCTCCAAATACTCAGTTTTCTCAGTTGTGAAATGTAGAAACTATAACTCAGCTCATACAATTGTCGTGAAGAGTAGATGATGTCTACTCAGCTCCTTGCACAATAATACACCCCGTGTTAACCTCAAGCTTCCCTACATTACAGGAAGACACTTTCATTGTGCTTTTCTCTTCCAAAATAGTTATATTGGCCATAATATCAAAATAAGAGAGGACAAATAAGTGTTCATTCCCTTTGTCTTGTAAGTTCTACTTCTCAAGTCTATCATTACCCTCTGTGTGACCTCAGGCCAGTTATTTGAATGTCACGGGGCCTCAGTTTTCCCATCCGTAAAATGGGCACAACCGTTTCCCCACTACACCCTACCATCTCCACAGACAGGGCTTAGGTTCTGGTGGGCCCAGGGATACAAAAGCAGGAACTTCAGGGGAAACAGTAGTTTAAAGCAACAGTTTAAAAAAAAAAAAAGACACCTGAAATGCCCCATGGATGCCCCTAGGATGAGGGAAAAACCTTTAGAAAGCTGGTTAGCTCACTCCCTCTGCAGAGGCCCAGTATTGCCAGGTATTCTGATCTTTAAAAGAAAGGAAATAGAAGGGAACTACTCTATTTCTTTAAGAAATATTTAAGCATCTGCTATATTAAAACTTAAAAAAATATTTGAATTAAATATTTAAATAAAAAATCACCATGGGGGTCAAATAAGACCTTCACGGGGGGCTGCCAGTTTGAAAGCCCTCCTTGGAGGCAGGCAGGGAGGTTTGGGGTCTTATTCTGAAGGCCGTCCCCTACTCAAGCTCTGGTCCAAGCCTCTGGCCAGGCTACAGCAACCCCTCCCCAGACCCCCTCCCCTCCTGGTGCCAGGGATGACTTTAGCTGGAAGACAAAGGGGCCTTCATGTTCAAAGGCCGGCAAGACGGTTCATCCTCCGTCCTCCACAAACAAACAGGGCGGCTTTGATCTGGGCGGGGGTGGAGGCAGCAGCTCCAATTAGGAGATCAGCCCGTGACTGGGCTAAAGAATGTTTGTTATAAAATAAAAGATCTAAGTGGCGGTAATGAAGGGTAATAGAACAATGGTGTCACTCGGGATTCTCCCTGAGCTGTCCCATTTGAAGTGGATTAACCGACTGGTACAGGACAGGACAAGGGGCCAATGCCCAGAGTCCGTCCCAGGACTCCGCCTCACCCCTAGTCGGGGTGGGGTGGACCCTCCTGGGTGCATACGGAAGGGCACCCAGAGGAGCCTATTTTCTGAAGCATGCCTCTTCTCACCTTTGCAGAAACTGCCCCTTCCACCCAAGTGATCACCTTCCTTCCGTCAAAGCGTGGGAGTCCAGACCTTCCCTGGTGACCTTCCTGTAGGGAAGACACCTCTGCTGTCCCAGCCTTGTCCCCCCCCTCACCTGCTGTGGGTTGCTTCGCTCTGTGGGGCCTGACCCGTGGAGTTTGGTTCTGCGTTACAGCAGGACTCGGGCTATTTCCTGCTAGAAACGTTTGTTCCTTGAGAGCAGGAGCCCTCACAAATTGGAGATGGCCGTTCTTCCTCGGCGTTGGCATCCACCGTACTCATTACGGAGGAAGGTGCACAGGAAAGACTTTGAGTTCAGGCTGATGGTTTGGTAGGTAAGCTTACACAGACGGAGGCACATGGGTGGTATCTCCAACGGTCCAACTGTGTTACGTTCATCATCAGGGCTGCTGCAGACGGTTTTTCAGATTGTGCACTGCACAATCCTAGGGATGCCATTTACAGTCTAGGGATTGCCTGTTCCCATCATTCCATTTTTCTTCATGATAATGCTGCAAAGCAGTCATTTTGATTCTCAAATGAGGGAACTGAGGCTCAGAGGGGTTGAATGGTATCCCCCAAGCAAGATGACTGAGCTGGGAATGTGGGTCCTCCAGACCCTTGAAGTCCTTATGTTACCACATCAGGATACGACACTGAAGATGACAGCCTGGAATAGGTATTTATTTAGTAGACACTATTCTAGGACTCTATGCATATGAACCCACTGAATCCTTACACATCCTGACGAAGTGATTACAATGATTATCATCTTCATTTTATATATAAATGAGGAAGCTGAGGCAGGGGGTGGACTTGAAGTAACTTGGACATTTAGCAAACAGAGTTGCAGGTATTTGAACTCAAGGAGTTGGACCCTCAAGGTCTTTGATGTTACCCACTCCACCCTCTTGTCATCATTACTACCTTGCTTCTGGCTACTTGGTCTGATTTTCTGGTCTTGGTTATTTCCCCCTTTTAAATTGGTGATTCCATTCACCTGAGAAAGCCTTGGGGAGAATATTTCTTCTTCCCTAGACCAGGTTTCTCCCTTCCATGTGGGCAGGGACCCCTGGGCAGGAACATCCTGGGGTGAGGGGTCTTCCTCCTTCTTGGCACCCAAGCCATGAAGCGTGCCTCTCCCTGCTCTGTCCCTCTCCCCCTCCCTCCCTGAAAGAAGGTCCTACTTCTGGGGAAAATGTCCAAGGACAGTCTGGATTTATCTACAGTACATAAAATAGAAGACAATCCTTTCCTTGACACGGAATTCCTTTAGCTTTTATTTTATTTTTTCAGTTTCTAATTATTAACTTCAACTAATTTGGTATGACTTGATATCCACTGCGTTACCAGCGAGTAGATGTAATGGGGGTATTAACCTTGTTCCTGTCTCCTCCGTGACATGAAAAGCAACTCTTGAAGAGTTTAAGGCGGCTGTCTCCCATCCTCCTGGTGGTGGAGGAGGGAGAGGGCTCCAGGGAGACGGTTCTGGAGTTGTGACTCTGATCTAGCTCTTGAAACAGAGGAGATTTTTGAGCCTGTGTGGTCAAGCCAGTTCCTCTCTGAGCAAGCATAAGCAAATCCAGGAGGTCACTCTGGAGGCAGCTTCCGAAAGACACACATGTGTGTTTTTCTTCACGTTGGTCACAGACTTTTAAAATCCATCAAACTTTTGAGTTAGGTTCACAAAGTCATACCTCTGCCCACTCACACGCCAGCCACGTTGCTGAGCATAAATCCAAGCAGACTCGAAGCACAGTGAAGAGGGTCTCTGCCTTTTCTAGGATTCTGGGTGCATAAGGCTCCTTTGTTGGCAAATTCCATCTGGCATTCCCAGCCACATTAGGGAGGGCAATCTGCCTTACTCAGTTCCCCCGGTTCAGATGTTAATCTCATCCAGAGAGGTCCACACAGACACACCCAAGCTAGTGTTTGACCAGATGTCTGCACACCCTGGAGCCCCGTCAAGTTGACACATACAATTCACCATCACCACTGCCCACAGAAGCCAACTCTTTAAAAAAGAGATGGACATTTGTCCCTGTGCTCGCTGGCTTGGCATTGCTGACGGAAAGGTTTGTGCACAGGGAAAGACTTGAGCCACTCTGTGTGCCACCGTGGGGACTTTTGAGGGTCAACCCAATTTCACCAACCACTCATGAGACCTTAGCACCCCTGCACCCCTGGTTGTTGTGCTTTCCCCATCCCACCCCTCAGGCCTGCAAGTGTTCCCCCTTACCCTCACATCCAATCCCAGAGCCTCGATCCTGGGTGGTCCCAGCTGCCTATACCTCCCGGTTGACACCCCCCTCCCCTCTTGTCTCCCAGAGACCTCCTTCTCCTTAAACCTCCCTGGGCTGCTTGGGTGGCCTTCAAAATGCCCTTCTCCCATTCGTAGACCAGTGTGGTTATTGGAACTGGTAGGGTCTTTAGGGATGGTGTATCTTCTCCAATCCTCCTCTCCTTCCTTACAGCTGGGAAGCTGAGGCCCGGGGAGGGGAAGGGACTTGCTTGGGGTGGCGGCCCTGATCCCCGGGCCATGGTCTTCCTGTGTGTTCCCAGGAGGCAAATGGTGGAGTAGTGAGGAGAGGGTGGTGGGCCTGATGGGGAGAGAGGACGTAAGTAACGTGATTAGGGGTGGAGGTGGTGGAGGAGAGGGGAGTATGTGAGTGTGAGGCGGAGGTATGTGACAGATATACATGTGCCGTGTGCATGAGTCGGTATGTGAGTCCGTGCAACTCCTACAAAGTGACAGTGGATGCTGGTGCGGAAGGGAGATGGGCAAGGGCCAAGCAGTGTCAGCTAGTTAATAACTCAAACCGATTCTCTAGGAGGCTCATGATGGGAGTGAGATCTTCACCCCCTTCAGACACAACCCACTTCCACACATGCCTCACTGGGGGCTTCCAGGGGGGCTATTCTGCTCCCAGATCTCCCGGGAGGGATGGGGTGGGTGTAAGAACTTACCTGGGGTCCTCCTGCCAGTTGGTGCCTGTCTGGAGGCCAACCCAGGGTCCAGCCCCATTGAACCATGTTTAGCTGTGCCGCTGCTAGCACTCAGCCCTCTGGGGCGTAATTTCTCTCATCTGTACGAGAAGGGGTGTGTCAGGCTGGAGGCGGTTTCTAAACACCCGTCTTCTATGCCAACATCTGCCCCCTGGCCTTGGTCAAACCAGCAAAGTAAGGACAGCGCAGTGAGTTGTTCATAAATCTAAATGCATGGAGTTTAATGGGCTATCCTTTCTTCTGAGATGACGTCCTTCTTCTTTTTGATATTCAAATGCCCTTTTAAAAATCAAATGATAGAAGCTGTGAATGTGTGTGTGTGTGAGCGTGTGCGTGCACATTTGTATGCTTATGGAAAAAGGCACAATAGTGAAAGGCAGTGCGTATCAAAGTGTGGTCTGAGAATGCCTGGGTCCCTGTCAGGGAGTCTACAAGGTCAGGACTATTTTCATAATAATACTGAGATGCTATTTGCCCTTTTAACTGGGTGGACATTTGCACCGATTGTTCAAGAGCGAGGGTGGGTAAACCTCCTGGCGCTGGAGCATGAATCAGGCTGTGATGCACTCATGGTAAAACAAACAAACAAAACAGAAAAAGAGACAGTCATCATGTAAGAATGTCCTTGAAGCAGGAAAATTGATTGATTTGTTAATTTCTTGACCCTTGAGTACAAGCCATTTTCATATTCTGTGTGACCAAATGCATTTCTCCTGCTGAAGTACAGTAGTTGTCTTGAAAAGAAGTACTTGGGCAATGGTTTGAATTGTGAGCTGATCTAACTGAACACCATTTTTATTTGGGAAAAAACGACTAAGCGAGAAATTATGGTTATTCAGACTTGAGTATTGGAGACATTTTCCCAAAAAGGAATGAAGCGTGCCTGTCACTTCAAGGAAAAAAATGGACAGTATTTGTTGCCAATGATGTAATTCAAGCTTTCAAGATAATGGATGCCTGGACCAGAGTGGGTATGCAATAAGTGCTAGCTTTCCCTCTTCCCTGCCCCCAGTTCTCTCCTTCTTTTCCTCTCTTTTTGGTGGGGATTAGCTCCTCAGCCATGGCTGGCAAAGTGTCTGAGGATTTGGTATGAACTGGGGGAGGAGTTGTCAGTTAGGGCACAGGTTAGCGGCTGTAAGAACAGTTGCCCCCATATATGGCAACTTAAACTAGGTAGAAGGTTATTTCTCTCAGGTAAAACTCAAGTCAGGAGGTGGTCTGGGAGTGGAGGACAATTGCTCTCCATGAAGTGGGTCAGGGGCCTAAGCAACTTCCATCTTGTTCTCTGCCCATCCCCATGGCTGAAGCTGGATCTCTACCCCATGTCTATGTCCCAACCTGCAAAACAGAGGGAAGGACAAGGTGAAGGGCAAACACACATCCCCTCTGCTCATGTGCTGCTCACACAGGGCCATGCTTAGCTGCAAGGGGGGTGGGAAAATGGTGTCTGTAGCTGTGCAGCCACTCTCTTACTAAAGCAAGTAAGGGAGAGTGGATACTGGAGTAGAGATAACTCTTTCTGCTACAATGGGAATGGTGTAGGATCAGGAGAGAAGAATGTGGGAAGAGCAAGAATGTGGCACGTATAGGCTCTCAGACACCAAGAGATTCTCAAGTGAAAGCCCAGAGAGGCCTATGTAGACTCAACACCCTGGCATTAGTAACTCTCCTTACCTTGTCAGGCTCTTCACGTGATCTAGGCCAGGTGCATTCATGTTTGCCCCAAACATCTGAACCTGTTGGATTTAGAAGAGACCTCAGAGATACCCCCCATTCTATAAAAGGGGAGCTGAGCCCCAGAGGGGGAAGACTCTTGCCCAGTGACTCACAGCAGGTCAAGGGTGTCACTAGAACCAACTGTCCCCCTCCTGGCCCATGGCTTTCCTGCTGAGCCACTCAATTCTCTCTGCTCCCTCCTGGACACATCAGGTGACTCCCTACCTGAGCTGACCACCTGATTCCTCGTTCTGTGTTACCTTGCAAAGCACTGACATACTTTAAATAGGAAAGGAATGAAACAAACCTGTAGCACACAATCAAAAAGAACAAGCAGAGAGATGTAGCTGAAGGAAGGTCATCCACGGAAGGGGTTTTCCCATCCTGTTTCTCACATCTCTCAAGATCTGCTTGGCTGCAAGTGCAAAAATTTCACTCATACTTGCTTACATAACGAAGGGGCATTTATTGGCTTGTATACTTACCAATTCCATATTTTAATGGAAATTAAATTAGGTCCCTTTCAACACCCCACTCCTGGTACCAACTTCTATGTCACTCGAGGTGTCTTGTTGACAAAGTGGAGCAATGGGCTCCGACTAACCTGAGCCTTTTGGGGACTTTTATCGGAATAATCTTGGGGTAGCTCAGAGGATTGACGATGCGGCTGAACAGCTGGATCTGGAAGTTCTATCTCAGAGGATGTCAGCAACAGGAGTGTCTGTCACCTGATGTTTCTGCTGCAGCCACCTTCCACCCCTGAGTTCAAGGGCCAGGTCTGGGGAAAGGAATTCTGATTGTATGCCCACTTCTATCTGATACCAGAAAAAGATGGGGTGAAGAGGGGGAGCTATGCCTGACAGACAAAAGCAATCACCATCACACCTTCCATCTCCCATAGATGTGCCTTGTTATCCATGTTTGTTTAATGGATTGGTTATGGCTTTTTTTCTCAAGTTTAACTTACAGATATGTGTCTAGACCCTACTGATGGCATCTTTCTAATGGAAGGCAGTACATATAGCAGTTAGAAAACCTTGCTCAACACTTATTAACGATATAACCTTGGGCAAGTTACTTAACTTCTCTGAGACTCAATTTCTTCATCTTTAAAATGGGGACAAAGATTCCTTGCAAGGTAGTTGAGATAGTTAAAAGATAATTCATGAGAAGATCTTGAAGTAGAGTGAGCATTCAATAAATGGTAGCCGCTTTTCATTGTTTTAATTTCCCTCCCTCTCTTCTCTCTTAGGTCGGGTTTCCAGAAGCAGATTTCAAAAGAAGGAAATGTGTAGGGGGTTAGGCAGGTGAGGCCAGGAAGGGAAGGTATCAGGGCACAGATACCCAAGCCAGGATGTATTATCTAGCAAAGATGTGATATCAAACAAAGTCCTCCAGAGGGTAATTTGGGCCCACTCCCACAGAGGAGATCTGTAGTCGTATGAGCTGTGTGAGCTGGGGTAGTGATACCCCCAGACTGACGGACATTGGCTGAGGTCTCTGGTTGCCTCTGGGTCAGAGCTCGCCTACCCTGTGGCTCCAGGACTCTCCTCTTGGAGTTGCCGATTTGCAAAGCACTTCCAAGTAGGAGGCTCCCTGTGCTCAGCTCAAAAGCTAGGAGTACTCGTTTGAAATCCCAGCCTGAGGAATTAAGGATTTAGACCCAGAGGTCTATTGCACTGTGGCATTTCACTAGCAAGCCCTGGGCTGGGCCAGGCTGCATACGTATATTAGCCCAAGCTCAAATGGTGTTCCTGCTGCCCACATGTTGAGGGTTTAGAGGCAGGTGGGGCTTTCACAGTTGGCAAAAGGCTCCCTTGCTCAGGCATTCTCCCAGTACTTCCTCAGCACCCACCAGGCACCAGACACCAGCCTCAGTGCCCGGGAAGACCTCAGGCCTCACAAGGTCACAGATGACTTCAGGTCCTGCCCAACATCAGAACAGAAGGGCAGATCAAGTGGGTTGGGATGCTGAGGAAAGAGATGCCACTTCCCACCTGGGGCTTAGGGAAGGCCTCAGGCAAGGGTGACTTCTGAGATAGGCTTGAAAGTATCTGAATTTACTGAGCTGCGAAAAGGCAATCAAAAAGGCCTGATTTAGCCCATGGCCTAGAAGTTATGTCTTTCAATATTTATTTGAGAAACATTCATATGGCACTTACTATATGCTAGAAAAATTCAAGAGCTTTGCGAATGTGAACTCATATCTTATTCGCAGGGAGTGTGGAGGTTCAGAGGATGTTTGTGGGGATTTGGATGCCTAGAATCTGACCTTGTTCTCTTTAGGAGTCCCACCTGTTCTTTCTCTAGTAGCAGCTAGGATGTGGCTGCACCCGTGGGGTGCTTCCCTCTCCAAAGAAGCAGGAGAGCCAAAGATTCCCTCTCTACAAGCAGTGGCTTAAAGATCTAGTGCCCAGAGTCCAGGTAACCAGTGGTGCTCCCATTTTGACTATGCCTCTTCTGGCCTTGGCCCAAGCTGCCTGATTTTCTTGCTTTCTGCCCATTTTCTCAACCTGATTTTACAGGTAACTCTGAGTCCTTTTACTGTTAGGGTTCATCAGGGTTGAATCCTGTTTTAGCACCCAGAGTCTTGACTGGTTCAGAAGAGGAAGCTGGGAGATGAGGCCACAGAGATAATTGGGAGTCAGACCAAGGAAGGTCTTGAATACCAGGCTAAACATTTGTGACTTTATCCTTCTGGCCAGTGGTTCTTAACCAGGGGTGTACTTCAGAATCACCTGATGTATTAGTTAGCTATTACTGCAATAATGCTGTGTAACAAGTGACCCCTGAGGCATACAACAACAAAGATTTATTTTTCTCACTACAGGTCTGCAAATCAGCTGGGGTGACTCTGATGAACTTGACTAGAATTCGCTGAGCTTGAGTCCACACTGGGGGTTGGACTGAGGTCTGTTCTGTATGTCTCTCATTTTGGGACCCAGGCTGAAAGGGTCGCAGCTATCTGGGGCATACTCTTTCATGGGGAATGGCAGGAGTGCAAGAGGAAGGAGTGGAAATATGCAGTGCCTCTCAAGGCCTTGTCTTGGAACTGGCACAGTGTTGCTTCTGTCCATATTCAATTGGGCAAAATAAAAAACATGGCCAAGTCCACTGGTGTGGGAGCATTCCCTCTGCTCACCGGGACTCATGGTACAGGTAGGCAAGGAAGAATCATTGGCAAATAATTTAATCTACCCCACCAGGGGTGTTTTTTCACCATCTGATACCCTGATTCCAAGCCTTTGAATGAAATATCTGTATTTTGATAAAGATGCCCTGGTAATTCTGACGTGCACTCCCAAGGGCTAAGTACTATTGTTATGGCCAGTGAGAAGCCGTTGAAGGCTTCTGAGCAGAAGAGTGGCACCCTCAGTCCTGGGTCTGGAAAATAGCCTTGGGAAATAGATGGGTGTGGAGGCTGGGAGATCAGTTAGTTAGCAAATGATTCCAACAGGAAAGATGAAAGCTTGATCCTGGTGTTCAGGTACTTATTGCTGTGAAACAAACCACCAGAAAACTCAGTGACTTAAAACAACCATTTTATTACCTCTTGTGATTTTGAGGGTTGAATGGGCTCAGTGGGGTAGTTCTTCTGCTCATGTGATGTCGACTGGGACTGCTGTCATCTGGGGACTCTTTCATGCTAGACGTCCAAGATGGCGCACGCCCATGGCTGGCAGTTGTTGCTGGCCGTCCGCTCGAAGCTGAGCTGGCGCTGCTGACCTGCAGAGATACATGACCTCTCCATATGGCTTGGGCTTCCAGCATTGCAAACGGATTCTGAGAGGGAATGTTCCAGAAGTGAGCGTTCCAAGTTGGAGAAAACAAAAGCTGCCTGTCCTCTTAAAGTCTAGGCCCAGCACTTGCAAGGCTCACTTCTCCCACACTCCATTGGTTCAACAGTCACAGGGCCAGCCCAGACTCAAGGAGGAAAACAAACACCTCTGCTCCATAGGGAGAGTGACAAATCATGTGTGACCATCTTTAATCAGTCACACCCGGACAGTGGCAGTGTGGAGGGAGGGGATGCAGATCTAGGGGAGATTTCAGAAGAATGAACAGGAGCTAGCACCTCATTGGTCATGGAAGGAAGACTTGGGATGCCCAGAAAGCCTGGCAATGAGGATTTATTGGGGTGGCCACTTCAAACCTTAGGGCCAGCCTAGGGAACAATCCCTCTGTCATGTATTAAGTGTGTCCCCTGGGAAGGAAAGGTGATTGGCACTTTTACCCAGGACACCTACAATCATTCCAGTGGCATCAGATAGATTAGCCGGGCTCCTTGTAGAGCAGTAAATGAAGAGGGCACAGGAGAGGTAAGTTTGGATAGCAATAACATAGGAAAGGAAAAATACTGGTTGCTCTTGGGAGAAGAGGGTTGCAGAAGCCAACTAAGATGTAGTGTGAGCAGGTCAGGAAGAGGGACAGAGACTGGCCTCTGATTATTCTGAAGAGTAAATTTCTTGCCTATATCATGAGAGACTGAATTATTTGCCCTCAAGGGTGGCACCTGGCTTCCTCCCGGCGGTGTCAGTTGACCCAGGTGATCAGTCTTGATGGCAACGTCCACTTCATCATTTTCCTCCATCTCTGGAGGCCCATGATCATCTGGAGAGGGAGGGCTCATGGTTCTACTCAACAGGAGAGAACCCCAAAATCCTCTTTCTCGACATCGAGACCAGGCCTCGGAGGGCAGCCCTGGGTCAGGTATGGTATATATTTTTCTATCCTTTTTTCGCTAAAGTATTTTTTTCCCCTCTGGTTCCCTCACCAAACCAGCTTTCCTTTAGACCTGAGGATTCTGGTCTCCATGTCACCTGTTTCAAGGTCAAGGACAGCTGCTAACCTGCTCTTCAATTTGCTCGGTCTCTCATTCCTGTGTCTCTACTGTCTTCCCTCTTGCTTTCCCAGGGGTCAATTTCAAGAGGTCGAGTTCACCCATTTAAAAACATTTCCAAAGATCGAGCTTGGTTCTGGATGCAGCTGGACTAGCCCAGCCAGGCAGCCAACTAAGTTGGGGAAACCTGAGTGCCTGTGCGTGGTCAATCTTTCTCTTCTTTCTGAAGAAAGAAAGGGATTAGATGTGAGGAAAACTATGGAGGCAGACGTTCCTAGACTGAGCCCCCGGGCCACCACTTATAGATCATGTGACCTTGGGCAAGTAATTTTATAGATTTGAGACTC
Organism: Eschrichtius robustus; assembly: GCF_028021215.1. NCBI lineage: Eukaryota > Metazoa > Chordata > Mammalia > Artiodactyla > Eschrichtiidae > Eschrichtius > Eschrichtius robustus. The sequence continues at coordinate 34,286,169 of NC_090842.1, read as the reverse complement.
ACCTTCCCCATCCAATCAACTCCATCTGGCCAAGAGGTTGGCCATCGGACTCAAGTTGGACCCACCAAACTCCTCTAGTGATTGGTCCAGGAATGTGTACATGACCCAAGCTAGACCAATCAGAGTCCTTCCCCAGGATTTTTCTCATCTGAGCGGGGGGAGAATAATTCTTTTTTTACTCTCAACCCAAAGTTGTCAGGTTATAAATTGAAGCTGCCCATGATCTGTCCTCCCAGAACCTGGGTTATGTGAGCCCATAAAATTCCTTTTTGCTTGGATTAGTTTTAGTGGGTTTCTGTCCCTGTCACTTACAACCAAAGAGTCCTAAAGAAAACATTATTTTTTAGTGTTCTTATAATAATAATGATGAGATCCCTTTTACCACGTGTCTGCTATTTGCCAGGCTCTGTGCTAAGCCTTCCCATACCTTAGCTCATGATTCACCTCCATCGATGCTATTGTGTGCTCATCTCCCAAGGTTGGGTTTGTCTCAGCACTGCCTAGAGCACCCAGCGTGGTGCCTGTCCTGCACTGGGTGTAGGGCAGCCGGATGACAGCCCCTCAGTGGATCACCTTGAACTTAGCATCCAGTGTATGGTGGATGGGGTGGTCAGTGCAGACAGTCTGTCACCACATGGGTTCCACAGGCTACATGGAGTTGGTCCTCTGGCCAGGGGTTGGTTTGGGACTGATCTTCAGAGGGTAGCTACTTAAACGTGGGATGGATCCCCATACTGCGAGCCCCAGCCTCGGCACTTCCTTTCTGATTAGTATGTTAACAGCTGGCCCCAGAATTCCATCGGGGGGCTGCGAGAGTTGGGGATGAGTAAGTGTGTTATTAAGTCACTTGGGTTGAAGGAACGAACTCCCCAGGGCTCCAGCTGGGGACTAAGACAGGAGGAGGACTGCTGGTTTATAGAGGAAGAGGTGACATCCAGGCTGGGGCTGAAGGATGAGCAGGAGGCCGGAGTGGGGAGAGCAGTGAGTGGAGCGGCAGCGAGAGGACAAGGTCAGGAGGTCACCTGGGTGTCTGAGGAGCTGGCCAGAGGCTGGAGCTCAAGCAGGCATGGGCAGATGAGAGGGAGAGCGGGCATCCCAACACTTGCTTCCGACATGCCGGCACATATCGCTAATTTTTAAGAACAGAAATCTGGCATTTTTCTTGGCATTTAAAATTTTTTGAAATCTGAATGATTTTCATCTGAAGTTAGAGATATTCAGAATGTTACATGTGCATTAAAATGTTGACTTGTATAAAGGGGGCACTGGGTTTGAGAAGAACTACAGCTCTCCTCTGTTGACATCTCTTTCAAGATATTTTATTGCTGTTTAGCTCCCATTCTCCAGGATTTTAGTGAGGCCGAGGAGCTTTTTAAAGGTTTACTAGTCCTCTGCATGTTCCCTGAGCCATTTGGGCCCCCGAGAGCATCCTCCTACAAAGAGGGAGGTTAAGGGTTTAGGGGAGGAGCAGGGAGCAGAGGGTGAGGGGTTTCCGGGCCCAATTTTCAGCCTTTCCCTCCTCTCTCCTTTTCTTTCTGAGGCCAGCGGCCTGCCCTGCCAACCTTGGATAATGGGTTTTGACCGGCCCTCCTCCCCAGTGTCCTCCCTGGAGAAACCCAAGGCAATGGATAGAGGAGCCTCAGCCCTTGCCCCAGCCCCCCTCTTCAGGAGAAGAGCACCCCAGGATGGAGGGCAGCTGACACGGCGGGCCCCATCCCACTTCACCCTGTCTGGGAGCTCCGTCACGTGACTCCTATGTTGCAAACGTGAAAGGTCAGCTGTGCTGTGCCGCCCAGTGAGTTCTTGGAAAGAGTTGGTCTGATGCCTGATGGGAGCGGGAACCATGGGATGCTTTTATGCAGGAGGGGGGCATGGCCCCCCCGGAGCATGGTCCCGGTGGTGGAAGGTCACAGAGGTGATGATGATGACAAAAGTTAGGCAACATTAACGATGGCTGATGCTTACCGAGAGCCCACCCTGAGCCGGGCGCTGTCTGCCATTTTACAGATGGAGGAAGTAAGGGTAAGCAGCAGGTCAAGGTTATCCACCTGGCAGGTGAAGAAGGCAGAGCTACCTTGTTTAGCCTAGAATCCCTCTCCGGTTGTTTCAGGGATGTTAGAATTACTTCCTAGCTATAATCTCCATTTACAGATGAGAAAACTGAGGGCAAATATTGGAGCCAGGAAGCGTTAATGTTCTGCTTGGCTTCTTTCAGGTACCCATGGAAGGTGGAAAGTCTGGGCAAAGGAGGAAATTTTTTCTTCTCCAGGAGCAAGATTTGTGCTGGGAAGAGGTTCTCAGGGGAGGCCCCAGCCTCAGCATTCTTGGGCTTTATATATACTTTGATGAACACTTAATTTGTTGTAATTTGTCTGTTCTACCACAGGGTTGGCATGTACAGTTGCACAGGTTACACACTGCACAGCACCAAGAGTTATGTGGCATAAACCTGGGTGGTCCATCTTGCAGGTCAGTGTATAGTAGTGGCCACAGGCAAGGGCTCAGCTGGCAGGCAGTGGGGAACCTAGTCTCTGTCACTTTGTTGAGAAGTTTTGTTATTCTTCTTGAGCTCATTTCCTCATCTATAAAGCGGGGATGGTAATCATAGGTCCCTCCTCCCCAGGGGGTTGTAAGGATTCTGTGAGGTAACAAAATGCATACAACCCTTCACACAGAGCCTGGCAATAGTGAGCCCTCAGCACAGCCTAGCTTGCCATACTTCTGTCTGCTTGCCTGGACTTATAGAGTCCTTTCTGATTCGTTCCTGTATCCCCTGCACCCAGCCCAGTCCTGGCACATTGGAGGGACTTGGTACCCATTTGACGGGAGATTGGAGGAATAATGCTGATGGCAGAGAGGGTGTTTGGGGGACGCTGGGGCAGGAGGCACCACTCTGCCATCATCTCCCCTCTTTTCCCCTTTTGGAGAGAGCCTGGGCCTGGTCTGAATTATTGCCTTCCCCCCACCTTGCCTGTCTCCAGTGTACATTTTCTCTGGATGGATTTACCTAAGCAGAGGGTGAAACTGGTGCCCAGGGGCTGGATCCTAGGAGGAACACATGTTTCATTTGGCCTACACTATGACCTACAAATTTTTAAGTTAGCTGCCAATATTTTAAAATTTGGAGATTTCACCTAGAAACCTGGATTTGCAGCTACTCCTGAAAAATCAAAAGATCCAGCAACTATGGGCCCTTGGGCTGGCGTTGAGCTGCAGCTGTCCCTTTAGACTAGGCAGATGCCACCAGCTTTACCTGTCCAAACCCCTCCTTTGTGTTTCCTGACCCCCTGGTGAACCCGTGGCCGCTAGCTCTGTGGAGCTCCTGGGCAGTCCCGGTGACTTCTCAGGTCTGGGTTTGGCAAATCATGGCCGTGCCAGGGCTTTTGCCCGCGTAACAAGTGTACCTCACCAGACAGACTCAGCAGAGGTTCTCTCCAAATGTGCCAGCCAACGTGCTGATGCTCACGGCCAAGCCTCCACTGTAACCATCCTGCTGACTTTCTCTTCCTCTGCTCCCCGCGCCCCTCCCCACCCCGGCTCCATCCATCCAGCGAGGCTGCTGCATTGTTTTGGGACACAAACATACACACGTTATTAGAACCCCAGATCAAAGGCGGCGTCCCACGGCCTGCCTCTCAATGGTCCCTTTGTGCAGACGGAAGCCTGTGAGAAAGAATCAGAACCCAGGGAGAGAGGGAGGGGCCGAGGAGTGGGGCTCAGTACAAAGATACTTGTCACCCAGAGAAGTCCGCAGACAATGATGTTAAAAGAGGCGCCAGGTGGAGATGTACCCCAGCTCTCTGTTGGAAGATGCAAGTGGAGAATTCTCCGTTCTGTGGAGACGAAAACACTCATCCCAGTGGTTTCAGAGAGATGGGATGATGGTGGCGGGGTGTCTGAGCACCTCCGTCTGCCTTCCTGCCTTGGCTGGGGGTTGGTGTGATGCGGGTAAAAGCTGCTTGGAGCAATAGGGAGGCAGCGACCTTCTCTTGGGCACCGAGTCAGAAGAAACAAAAGTGACATGGGAGGGGGTTTTGGAGAACTCCGGGAGATGCCGTGGGAGACAGTGTCACCTCTGGTCAGACTGTCCCGTTTGCTCAGTCATTCCTGCCTACGGCGAACGTTTCTAAAGCCCCTACTGTGGGCCAGGCCCGCGGTGGTGTGAGGCAGGCGTAGGCATGGCTAACTTGGGGAGGGCAGGGTGCTCTGCTGTAAGCGCCTCATCAGAGACAGCTGGCATCCACCGGGTCCCGAGCCGGACGCCCGGAGCGCTTCACGCACATTGTCTCGTTTATCTCTAGGGCTGGTTTGAACAAAGAACTGCTTTGAGACTTGAGATGCTGAGCCAGGAATCCTGCCTGCTCTGGGGAGCGGGGGGTGGGGGTAGGGTGGGGGGGGATGGGTTAGGGCTTCAGGGGTGGGGTGAGCAGGTGTGAGAAGGATTTACTGAGCAGGGGGTTCTCTAGGAGGGCAGCCCATGTAAACTGGATGGGGGTCAAGAAGTCGCGGAGCCACTGAGATTCCGAGGAGACGGGCAGATACTTGCCAGTCCCTAAATTTGCTCTATCCTTGGCCCTCTTCTGTTCTCTGTCTGCACTCATTCTCCTCACTGGATCTCATCCAACGTCAGGCTTTAAATTCCCTCTCGAGGTTTAGGACACCCAGGTGTAGCTCTCCGACCTGCAGCTTCTGAACTCCAGGCGCATGGATCCAACTGCCTACTTGATCTGGCTGCTCGGATACCCAAAAGGCCTCTCAAAGTAACGTGTTCCAACTGAGCCCTGAGCTTCCCTGCTCTGCAGAGAGCTCCCCGCGCAGGCTTCATCATCTCAGTTAATGGCAACTTCCTTCTCCCAGTGGCTCAGGCCAATGATTTTGGCAACTTCCTTAACTCTGCTCTTTCTCTCCCACCCCATGCCAGTGTATTAGCTACTTGTCGCCATTAACTTCCAAATGCATTCAGCCTCCGACCTCTCATCTCCTCCACTGCCATCACCCTGCTCTAAGTCACCATCATGTCTTGCCAGGGCTGCTGCCATCTCCTCTTGGCTGGTCTCCTTGCCTCTGCCTGGTCTCCTGCCACCACCTCCACATCCACACTCTGCTCTCAACCCAGCAGCCCCTTCACTCCCGGTCACAATCCTCTAATGGCACCTATCTCCCTCCAGTAAAGCTGAAGCCCTTGCCAAGGCCCACAGGGTTCTTATGATCTACCCTTGTCACCTCCCAACCTCATCTTCCCCTCCCCCCCACTTTCTCTGCTTCAGAGCCACTGGCCTCCTTGTTCCCAAATTATTCCTGGCATGTCCCCACCTCAGGACCTTTGCACTTGCTGCTCCCCCTGCCTGGACCTGCTTTCCCCTGGCGTCCTTATGGTTCCCTTCCTCATTTTCACAATTTTGCTCAGAGGCTACCCTCTGACTCCTCTACCTAAATTTGCAACCCCTTCCCTGGTGTTTCATCTCCCTCTTTCTTACGTGATTTTTCCCATAGACACACCATATATTTCACTAACTTATTTTTGTCTGTTTTGTTAACATAACAGCCTAGTATAAATTAGGCCCTCAACAAATCTTTGTTGAATGACTTAATAACAGAGAACACCTTTATTTCTCAGGCCCCTCCTCCCTGACGTCTGTCTCTCCTTCTCCTGCCCAGTACTGCTACTTACTCAATGAAGAAGCAAGTTCTATAACCCTAGTAGCTGCTGAGAAGCCTTCACTTTCTAGAGCCTCGAATGCAGTCCACAGACCAGGAGCATCAGTCTAATCTGGGAGCTTGTTAGAAATGCAGATTCTCAGGTCCCACCCCAGACTGCATTTTAACACGATCCCAGGGGATTCATATGCATATTAAATTCCAGAGAACCTTCATCTTGGTTCTTTGACCCCAGCCTAAAACAGAGGGACCAAGGGTCTCTCAGGGACCCAAGGTCAGAACAGAACATACAAGCAGAACTAACAAGGCTAGGAGCTGGGAGCAAGTAGTATCAGGGACCAAGACAGTCTGTGTGTCTGTCTGTCTGCGCATCTCTTTCCACCTGGTTTACTGTCTCTGCCTGTCTCTGACTGCTCCTACTCCTGCTTCTTTCTGCTTGTTCATCAGCCCACATGGACTCCCAAGCAGCTGCTCCAGCCTCTGGGATTACGGAGCCCTTCAGCTTCAGAGACCACCAGCAAACAGACCCCAGGCCCTGGGCCTTGCTCTTCAAATTCTGCAAAAAGATCCTGATTGGTCAGGCTCATGGGTCAGGCATCCAATCAGCTGTGGCCAGGGAATGAAGAGGTCATGCGGTACCAACATGGCAGCAGGGCCACCCTGAAGCTGTGCTCTGCGGGATGGAAGGAGAAGGTGGCGGTGGTGATGGAGACCGAGGAGGAGGAGGCGGGAGGGGAGGCTAAGCTTGAAGGGAAAGCAGGTGAGGCAGGCAAACTGACCGTGAGCTTTGTAACAGTGATGCTTTTCCTTCTTGCCTTGAGCTTTGGCCTTAAGAAGCCCCCCATGGAGCCTCATGCATGGGAGGTGTCTGATTGCTCAGAGGCCTGGGGGTGGACGTATGCATTCTGAGACATGTTAAATGCACATCATAAACACGTGGGTGTACTCCTTCAGGGAGCCTCCCCACACTGGCTTTGTCCCCAGTGAACTTTCCTTCCTGTCACCCTCCTAGGCTAGGTCCCTGGATTTAGTACTTGGAATTTCAGATTAGAAGGAAACTTAGAAGTCACCTAGTCCAGCATTTTCCAAAGCATGTTCCATGAACATCTGTTTTCACTTGCACCTCTTATAAAGGATTCCCCGGTCCAGTGAGTTTGAAAAACACTCCTTAGGATGCCCTCCTCTTGGAGAATCACAAAGCTTCGCTACTCACTGAAGGTTCTGACAAGTCCTGCAGAAAAGGAACCTGTCTCCGTTTGCTAGGCCAGGGCTGCCCAAAGTTTCCTACGGAGCCCTTTCTTTCACATAATAAGAGCATCTCACAACTCTGGTGTTCAGTGGAACCCGTTTCAGCAAATAGTGAATAGTGCCGGACGCTTCCTTCTATTTTGTGGATGTGCAGACTGTGTGCATCTGGGTGATTAGGCCCAGATTGTAACTGAAAAACAAAGTCTTAAAAAGATGGGAGTTTCTTTCTCCCTTTTGTGAAAGAAGTTGGGAAGTAGACAGAGTGGTGCTGTGACTGGAAGGGCTTCTCAGAGGAGCCTGGAGAGAAGCAGAGAGGCAGGGACTGGAGGAGAGCAGGGGCAGGATAAGGCCGGGCTGGCTCTCTCCCTCCTCCGAGGTCACTGGGAAGCCTGCATTCTGAACTTGCTGAAACACCCTTGACCTGGGAAGTGTCGGCGGCACAAAAATGCAATTCATTTAGGCTCAAGTAGCTGTCTTTGGGGAGTCTTTCCTCTAACACCTGAACAGAGTGGCTTGAGGACCCTACCCCTTGTCCTGGGGGAAGCCCAGCCTCCCCCCACCTCATCTCCAAGGACTGATGCTGGGGCTGGCATTCCCCCCGGCTGCCTCTTGCTCCCATCTTTTCCTCTTGATGAACAGCTCCACTCGGAAGACTGTCTGTGACCTGTTGCCCTACGAATGATCTATGTTGGGCTGTCTTTCTGGTTCCTTCATTTTGTCCTCTGCCACTACCCCAAAGACGTGGTTAGGATTTTGCCAAGATTTGGAGGGATGAAGGGCGATTACAGAACAAAGCAGAGCAAGTGACAACTGCCAATCACATTTTAGACTTCACTGTCCTGAAAATGAATCGGCTGCCCCTATCTCACTGCATTGCCCCCTCTTAGGCACTTATATTCATCACTCTCTTCTCATACTCTTTCCCTTGCCACTCTTTCCTTCCCTTTCCTGGTTGCCATCTTGAAAGTTCCTGTGACTTTTTCATGCAGGATAGTTTAACTCTCCTCTTCTCACCCAAACCAGGTTTGGCACTTAGCAATGCCAAAACTCACCAGGGACCTGTGGAATGAAGCAACGCCCGGGACCTAGGGGGAACCAGCAAAATTTGGGCATTCATTATTTCTTCAGTATACCCCAGATCACATTCTTGGAAGCCCTCCCACCCTCTTAGTGATCACAACGCGTCACAGGGTAGAGATGGGACTGGGCCGGTTCCTCTTGTTTCATATAGAGCACCTCCTGTGGGCAATGCTGGGTACTGCATCTAGAGATGTGAGTCAGACAAGACCTCACCTCAAGGAGCCCAAACTCTAGGAGGGAAATTTAACTCCATCCTTAAAAAATAAGGAGTGCCAAGTGGAGAGAGAGGGGAGGGGACCTTGGCTGTTTCAGAGTGGTTAGAGTTCTTCAGATGGGAAGGTCAAGGAGGGCTTCCTCTAGGAAGTGGCATTTGAAGGGGGCCAGAGCAGATGGCTTATCTTGGGGATAAGTGTGGGGCAGCCAACCAGGGTGATTTTTTTTTTTTTTTTTTAAACCTCCCAACTCCACGTCTAACAGATTTCACCTAAACCAGCCTTGCTAAATCTCAAGCCCCATGAAACCCGTTTCTGTTATAATCTCTCTCTTATCTCTTCCTTGCCTTCCTTCCCCATTCTCCTCCCCTACAGGATGGGAAATCTTCAAAGAAAAAGATGTGTCACTGTAAGTATACAGCCCAAGAAGTGGGCCAGATAAATTATTAAAACACATAAAAAGACTGTGAGTTGTGCGGCAGGAAACCGACAAAGGCCGAATAGCCACCCCAGGTGGACACTGGGCTGGTGGTCCCTGGGGAACCCCTCCTCAGAGCCCTGGACAGGCTGAGGTTTTACTGCCAGGCCCACCTCTCCTGTGTCTCCCCCCAGGGCCAGGTTGGTGGGGGTGGGCGTGTCACGATTCCAATAGCAGCGAAGTCCCAGGCGCCTGCTGGGCTGGGAAGGGCCAGGCTGAAGGTGGAGGGGGGCCTTTGCGTCTGGGCTGGACATTTGGGATTTACTTCCCCCAAGACTTAAAACTGGTAACTGCAGAGTTTTAGTTCTTGCTTTTATCTCTTTTTGAACTGTAAAAAGAAATTCCCAAGGGGAGGAGGGGATACTTTTTTCTCATGCAAGAAGAAAGCCATGACCGGTTTAAGGAAGTAACCAACTTTCTGAGCACTGTGAGAAAGACCGCTCAGAGTTTTGCTTTGATTTAGATGCACCCTGGCGCTGGCGGGGGGCGGGGGTGAGAGAGACAGAGAGCACCCCCCAACCGAATTCCATTTCCTTTGGAGGGGTCTGCAGGAAAGCTCCTACTGGAACTCAGACACACAGAGCCCCCCACCTCCCTCCTACTTCTGAGGCCTATCATCCTGCTCTGCTTTTCCATTTTCCTGCAGCTCAGGAGTTCTCACTTTGGCACTATTGACACTTGGGGCTGGATCACTCTTTGTTTTGGGGGGCTGTCCTGTGCATTGTAGGATGTTTAGCCACAACCCTAGCCTCTACCTGCTAGATGCCTTCAGACATTGCCAAATGTCCCCCAAAGGGCAAAACTGCCCACAGTTGAGAACCACTGCTATAGCTGGTGATGCCTTCTAACTTACCATACTGTTTGCCCGTTCAATTATGTTTATTGTTTCTTCTCTGTCTTCCTCCCAGTAGAGTGCAAGATCCATGAGAGTGGGGATTGTTTGTTTTGTTCACTGATGTATCTTATGTGCCTAAAACAGTGCTTGGCACACAGCTGGCACTGAATCAGTATTTGTTTCCAGATGGGTGAGTCTGCCTCTAATGGTGGAATGTCAAGTTTGGACTGTGTTGGGACAGCCTGATGTAGTAAAAACAACATGGGCAATGGAATCAAGAGGCTTGGGTTCAGTTCCTAACCAGGTCATTGACTAGCTGTGTGACCTTGGGCACGTGACTTCACCTCTCTGAGCCTAGTAGTTCCCTCCTTTGTAGAATAAGTACGAGCCTGCTTCAAACAGTGGTTGTAAGAGTTATACATGACTTAGGACAATGGCTGACACACAGTAGGTACTGAATAGAGAACTGCAATATAACATGGACAATAATAATGTTTTGGGGGGTCCCAGCACTCCTCAAATGAAACCAGCCTGCTAGGAGCGTTAATGTACCTGCTTATAAGATTAGCCTTCATTTCCACACAAATGGGTGTGTAGAAAGCAAGTTTGGAGAATGGAAGTAAGACACTGTTGGGTGAAGGGATTTATGACTCTGGAGGGCCACGCAGTTCCCAATATCCTTTTTTTTTAACAAGCAATTATAAATTTATTTATTTATTTATTATTTATTTTTGGCTGTGTTGGGTCTTCGCTTCTGTGCGAGGGCTTTCTCCAGTTGTGGCAAGCGGGGGCCACTCTTCATCGCGGTGCGCGGGCCTCTCACTGCCGCGGCCTCTCTTGTTGCGGAGCACAGGCTCCAGACGCGCAGGCTCAGTAGTTGTGGCTCATGGGCCCAGTTGCTCTGCGGCATGTGGGATCTTCCCAGACCAGGGCTCGAACCCGTGTCCCCTGCATTGGCAGGCAGGCTCTCAACCACTGCGCCACCAGGGAAGCCCCCCAATATCCTTTTGAGACACGTAGATGCTCCAGAGTTATGATGTCCAATACAGTAGCCACCAATCACCTATGGCTATTGGTCACTTGCAATGTGGCCTGTCTGTGTTGAGATGTGCTCTAAATATAAAATACACACCAGATTTTAAACAGTGCAAAACAAAGAATGTACAATATCTCATTATAAGTTGAAATTAAAGCATTTTTGATATATCAAGTTAAAGAAAATATATTAAAATAAGTTTAATGTTTCTTTTTTACTTTTTTAAAAAAACGTGGCTACTAGGAAATTTGGAAATTACATATGTTGCTCACATTATCTTCCTTTTCGGCAGTGCCCCTCTAAGGAGTTGGCAAGAAGGGCAGAATTGAGCCTCCATTTTACAGACCATAAAACTGAGGCTCACACAGAGAATTCAGTCCTAGCACAGAGTTTTCTTTTCCCACGCCTAGGCTACCGAGTACCAGGACGAACTTAACAGGCCCATAGCGTCCCTAGAAGAGCAGGCGTTCTCTCTGAGAACCACAAAGGTGGAGTGGAACCCCTTGATGTCGCCCTCCCCTCCGCAGAGACCTCCCCAGACAAAACAAACAAGCCCTTGGTCTGGCGAACTGCAGCGGGGAGCGGAAACCAAGGAAGATCAAAGACCCAGCGGTTACCCCCTTCCGGGCTGCACAGCTGGCAGCGCGCCCCGACCCCCGGCGGGCACCCACGGGCCCCGGGATGCGGGGACAGCGATTGGCTGGCAACTCGTGGCTTTCGGACACTTGTAGCCGCCGGGAGTTGGCTGGGTCCACAGCTGGCCGGAGGCTCAGTGGGGGCTTCTCCTGCACAACCAAATCAAAACGTAGAGAGTCGGAGGAGAAGGTGGGCGGGCACGGGGCGGGTAATAAGCGAACACTTTCTGCAAAAGTCCGATCGTGCAACGGAAGGGGCAACGCTGCGGGCGCTCCAAGCAGCGTCTCTTCTCCGACCTCAGTTTCATCACCTGTAAAGTGGAGCCGCTGAGTCCTCCTGCCCGCTGCCAGGAAAAATAGAGCGGAGGGAACGCACAGCCCCGTGAGCCAGAGGAGCGGTTATTGTAGAGCGGGCAGGACCGTGTCTGTTCCAATACTCCTCCTGGCCAGAGCTCCTCCGCCTCCCTTCACCCCCCCACCCCCGGTCCCCAGTCCCGGGTCCACAGCCCCCGGCCCGGGTCAAAGACCGCAGGCTGGAGGGGGGCGCTGTGTCCAGCCCTACAGCGCCTCTCCACGCCCCGCCCACAGCCCGCCGGCCCCGCCCACAGCCTTCTCCCTCCGCGTCCCGCCTCGCCTTTGATGCGCCGCGCCCGGCCAATGGGCGCGCGGGGAGGCGCAGGCTGCGGCGGCGGGCTGGGGGTTCGGCGCGCCCGGGCGTCAGTCCGGCCGCGGCGACGGCGGCAGGATCGTGTCGCGGCGACCCTTCGGGATACGCTCGGCTTCAGGGCTGCTCCAGGAGGAGGAGAGCGAGGCGCGGCGCGGCGAGCCGCAGGGCCCGCGGGCCGGGCGCATGGCTTAGGGGCGCCCCCTCCCGCAGCGCCCCCAGCATGGGGAAACTTCACTCCAAGCCGGGTCAGTGTCCCCGCCCGCGTGCCGGCCCCCTGGTCCCCGCCGCCCTCGCCCCCGCGATTGCTAACTCCCTGCCTCTCCTTTCTTTCCGGCTCCCGCCGCCGCCGCGCGCGATGTGCCTGCAGCCGCCGTGTGCAAGCGCAGGGAGAGCCCGGAAGGTAGGGGCGCGCGGGGCACGGACCGGGGGGGATAGACTGGGAAGCACCGCGGACGGCGGCGGAATGGCCTAGCCCGCGGATCTTATTACCAGGGCCACCCCCACCCGCTACTCCAGTCACCAGTCCCACAAACCCTCTCCTTGGAGCAGACTTTGTGTCCCCTCCTCTGTCCATCCTACCCCCTCCCCGCTATCCTGTGCTCTCTCTTCTGACTCTCAACCCCTCCTATTGCGGTACCCCGACCCCGCACTCACTGCACCCCCTTTTCAGGCTCCTAAGCCCCTTCTCCAAGAGCCTGCGCCCTCTCTTTCTGGCCCTCAGCCCCCTCTCCCGAGATCTTGGCTCCTGCGCCCCCTCTCCTGACGCTCAGTTCCCCTCTTCCCCTCACCCCCCCTCTTCCCCTCACCCCGTGTTCATCCCTCCCCTCCGCAGTCCTGGCCTCTGGCGCTCGCTCTTCTGATCCCCAGACGCGTCTTCCTGGGGGTCCTGCTTCCCCCTTGGCTCCGCTCTGGATCCCTTCTCTCGGGGCTTCGCTGAACTACCTTCTCCTGATTACCTGCGTCCCTCTCTCGGGTTGTGCGCGGCTCCCAACACCCTCCGGGTCCCTGCTGCCTCTGCCTCGCCCACTCTTTCTCTCCTCTCTCGGGTAACTTTCAGCCTAGGGGCCAGACTCAGGGGCTTCGTGTCGTCCCCGCCTCAGGTGACAGCTTCGCTGCGAGCGCCGCCTGGGCTCGGAAAGGCATTGAGGAGTGGATCGGGAGGCAGCGCTGCCCGGGTGGCAGCTCCGGATCCCGACAGCTGCGGGCGGCTGGCACCATTGGCAGAGGAACGCGGGTACGATCCCCACCTACGTCCCTTTCAACCTCAGAGATGCGTCTCCGTACCTACCCCCCACACCCCAACTTTTAGCACCCTCTCGGCGCAGCTTCTAAGTCCAGAAATCCCTTCTCAGCTGCCCCTGCCCCACCAATATGACCCTGTACACCCCCTGCCTTGGGGAACCTTATTGGTGACACAGGTGGCAGTCTCCTGTTCAGCTGGGGGCAGAGGGCTGCCCGGGGGGGAAATGTCCTAGGTGATGTGGTGGTGCAGGTCCAGTTGATGGGGAAGCTTGTCTGCGCTGGAGGGATCTGGGGGGGCCTGCTCTGACTTCTACCTTGTTTCTGCGGCCAGCATTCAAAGGTGGATTTGGAGTTGGGGCTAGGGAAGAGGGAAGGCATCTGGGGGTGTCTGGATGGAAGGCAGGACTGTGCCGGTCTCCGAATGTGTTCCAAGTGTGTGACGTTCATCAGTACCATCTGCCCTGCAGCCCCAGTAGAGCCGGCTGTGATCCGGTGGCGGGCAGAATTTGGGGGGTACCGAGATCTGGGAGACCCCTTGGCTTGGCCCACAAGGAGAGAGAGGGCCTCATTCTGCTATAGCCTGGGCCTACCCCTAGCCTTCCCCCAGTGGGTCCCTGAGGTTGGAGTTGTTCCTAGGGGAGCAATAGATGTGACAGGGGAGTGAGTGAGTCCAGCCTCAGCTCCTGGCCTGGCACTGGTGTTCACAGATGTCCTATGGGCTCCAGAACTCTGCACAGGGCTTTCAGATGGTCTGCGTGGAACTCGAGCAAGCCAAGGATCAAAGGATGAATCAACTTTTTGATGTGACATTTAATTTTTTTTTTTTTTTTTTTTAACTTAGAGGAGAACAGACTGAGTCTCAGGTCTGGTTAGTTCTTTGGTCTTGTCCATGGGCTGGGGAGGGGCCAGTGGACTTTTCAGGTGTGTGTGTGTGTGTGTGTGTGTGTGTGTGTGTGTATTTGGTGGTGGGACCTGGACTGGGTGCAGCCCGTTGGAGGAGGTGAGGCCTGTGGATAAAGTCGACTCTTGTGCACGTATGAAATAACCGCTGCATCTGGAAGAAGCTCCCATCTCCTCCTCCACTGCCACTGCTGAGCTGGGGGCCTTCTCTTCTCCATTTCTCTTCATCTGTTGGCTGGGTTAGAATTGGAGCTGCTGTCCCCTGGGAAAGGCCAAAACTTGGTGGGCGGGGGCACTGCAGTTGGGGCCCTTTAAAAACAGAACTACAAACTTCCCTTTCTTCCCCTACCATTTCTAGTTTTTGATCTCCTTATTTATTTAAAGCCCAATGAAAATGATCCGATTTAGCCATATGAACAAATGCATTTGCAGCTGAAGACAGAGGCCAACTGAGTGGATTTCCATTAATCAAGTTTTGGGTTTTTTCAGCCTGTTTATTTTTACAAAGTATTCCTGCAGAATGACATTTATTTGCAGTCCCCCCCGCTTTTTTTTTTCTTTCCTAAACTGCCAGGCAGCTTGCTCCATGCTTTAGGGGAAACTTGAAATACAGCGAGGGCTTACTTCAATTGACTTTTATCTTCAAAGCCATAACAAATGTTACCCGCATGTTTTTGGTAGGTCTCCTTGGCATCCAGTCCTGGAGGATGGGAGGGAGGAGGAAGGAAGGAGAGGAAAACAAAAGTCTGTCGTTTTTAATTAAATAGTAGTGTTCCCAGCAAGAGGAATGTGAGCCAGTAAAAGTTGCCATTGGGGGAAATGAGGGAGGGTAGGGAGGGGGCCCCAGCTTAAGACTGTGGCTTTGGTAAAGTCACGGAATTTTGTTGCCTGGTTTCTTCCCCCAGCTGAGGACAGCATGGGATGGTGCTTGCCCCCTCCTTTCCCAGCCCCCTCTCTCAGAGAAATGCTGAGGGGTCATTAGTGTTTGTTCAAAGCACTTTTGAAGATGTGAGACACAGAGCCATCAGCATGACATATGTTGGGTGGTGGAGCGTGGGACCTGCCATCCAACATATTAAGGGGAGGGAGTCTCTGCTGCCTTGAGAGTTGTGCTTGGTGACTGGGACCTGGGTGCCTGGGTTCCCACCACCGCTGGCCTCGCTCCTGAGCCTGCACAGGTGGGGATGGCCCAGGGAGAAGTCAGGGTGAGCCCAGGGTGTGGGGCTGCACTGTGGAGGCCTGTGAGGTGATTTCAAGTGGTACCTGGAGGAATATTTCTTATCTTAATAGTTACATTTTTTTTTTTACCAGAAAAAAATAAATAACTGGGACATAAAACCCTTGAATTCGCAGATATTATTGCTTAGGAGGAAGCTAAGTGGAAAGAGATAGTCTAAAGTCAATTCTGAGAAAAATATTAAGTACAACTGGTCAAAATTGTGAATGAGAACGGAATGCCCCAAATTTGGGAAATGTTGAGATACTGAACAGGATAGCAGTAGGCAACGCTCGGTCTGTTTAATTTCTGTGATTTCCAGTGGCACGGAAAGGGTGGCTCCAGGTTCTTCCATTATCTCATCAGGATGTAGGAGGGCGTGGGCTCCAAATTGTGTTGAGTTCCAAGGGCTGGCAGAGGTCCCCTCACCAGCCCCAGACCCGTCTTGGGGTTGGCCTCTGTGTCCACTCGGTCACCCGGCCTTTCACCAAAGTGGCGGGGGACACATTCGTGGCTCATCCAACCAGCATTTTTATTGCAACAATAACTACTATTTATTAAGCGCCTGTGTGTGTCAAGCACTTTGCTTACATTATCTTAATCCTCCTCCTAACCCTGTAAAGTTGCCAGCCGGCTGGTGTGGACGCTGGTTTTCTCCCATTCTGGAGTACTTTCTAGGACAGTGGAAGCCATGTGTGGTTAAGTTCCACACCAGAACATCTGCCTGGAGGGGGTCGCACTTATTCATTCCTGAGAGGTGGCACTCTGGCCGGCTGCCGAGTACTTTGGGATGAGGCAGGTTGTGGGGCAGGCAGAAGCATGAGGGGCCCCTGCTTGCCCTCTTCCTCTCTGAGGGAGCCTGAGTAGCTTAGTAAATGTTTAAGTTGGGTCTGAGTTTCATGCAAGATCCTGGGATATGAGAGGGTGACCTCACCGGCAATTAACCCACGCCTGCCCTCCCGAATACAAAACTAAATGAGGTCAGTCTTGGCCACAATAGCTTGTCACCTTGTATAAGCCATTTTACCTTTGTCTACCTTAATTAGCTCCTCTGCAAAATGGGTATAATAACATGCTCATCCCTGGCAGGGTTCTGGCAGATAACTCTTCACTGAAAGTAGAATGTGGGGAGAAAGGTACTGGCAGGTTCCTGAGGCCCTGGGAGAGGTGGAGGTGGGGGCCCATATTATGAAACCAGAGGCTCCCCCTCCCCCATACTCTGTAGCCTCACTTGGAGGGACACAGGCTCGGGCTTCTGCCCTTTCAGTGGGTACATGCTGAACTTCAAGGGAATATGAGCTTGGAGGAGAAAAATAATGAGAAATGTGAGCTGTACAAGTACTGCAGAAGATGACTGATAGGTGAACAATTTGTATGCCAGACAATAATGTGCTAAGGGCTTCCCTGGTGGCGCAGTGGTTGAGAATCTGCCTGCTAATGCAGGGGACACGGGTTCGAGCCCTGGTCTGGGAAGATCCCACATGCCGCGGAGCAACTGGGCCCGTGAGCCACAATTACTGAGCCTGCGCGTCTGGAGCCTGTGCTCCGCAACAAGAGAGGCCGCGATAGTGAGAGGCCCGCGCGCCGCGATGAAGAGTGGCCCCCGCTTGCCGCAACTAGAGAAAGCCCTCGCACAGAAACGAAGACCCAACACAGCCTTAAAAATAAATAAATAAAAAAAAAAAAAAAAAAAAAAAAATAATGTGCTAAACAATTAGAAATTAAAATAAGCATAATAATCTCAGAGATAAAGGACGATATTAGAAACATGAAGCAGCAACAGGCAGTTACAAAAGAAAACCAATTGAAAATGTTGGCTCTGGAAAATATAATGGGTGAAATTAACAAGTTTAGTAGATGGATGGAGTAGCGTAATGGACACAGAGATGCTGATAGGAGAACACTCAGAGAAGCAGAATCTGCGTGTCTGTGTACGCTCCTGCAGCGTGTGCACACGTGTGCATATATGAATGTGTACAACTGGATTTAAGACCATTCCCCTCCCCCACCCCCCAGTTTGGTCCTTTTGTTCTTTTATGGCAGAGCCGCCTGAAGAAACAGGCTGAGAGCTTCGGTGCAGGCAAGTCTGCCTCTGGATCAAAGGTGGCTGCCAGGCGGTTTGGTAATTTGATTAGGTGGCACCTAGTGCATTTTGATGTTTGGGGAAGATTGGGAGGGTGCAGGCCCTGCTGGAGCCCGTGGGGATGTATGGAGCTGGGTGATGAGATTGGAGGCCGGCCCAGCTGCTGCCTGAGTGCCGGATTCCAGGGGAATTACCCTTGAATGATACCAGTTGGCACAATTAAAAGGCCCCATGTCTTCACCATATGGAAAGTGTTAGGCCTCCTTACGTGGTTTCAAAGCTATGTGCCGGGAGGTGGACTTGACATTTGAGGTAAAGCATAAATTAAATATTTGGTGTTTCAGAATTAAAAGATGATTTGCTTTGAGGCTAGTGGAGGCGTTTGGACCTCAACTCACTGGCTTCTTTGAGTTCTCCACGGAGGGTGCCCTCTGCCAGGCCAGCTTCATAGCCCCACCTGGCAGCTTTCTGGACCCCTGGGGAATGGGGAGGAGAGCTGGGGCAAGCTGGAGCTGGGCAGAGTGCCAGGTGGGGCTTCTGGTTTCTGGTAGGTCTGGATCCCTCAGGAAGGTGGGAGGTGGGCAAGGGTGTCATTCTGGGTACTTTAATGCATCTCTGTGATGGGGTCTCAGGTAGAGGTTTCGAGGAGTGTCTTATCCTCCCTACGAAACTTTTCTTCTTTGAGAAGCACACTGGTTCCCCGAGTCAGGCTGTGTGTGTGTTGTGTCCCTCGAACTCGGGAACAGACCCTCTACATTCATATCTTGTACAAACTGTCACAAACTCAGGGGGAAGCTAAACCAGGAGACAACCTCGGCATGTCCCACAAGCTCCTAGCCTTGGGGAATGTTCCATCCCCTCACCCAGTGGGAGTGTCAGAAGTGAGGAGAGAAGGTGGGTGATAGACAGACAGAGTAAATTCCTCCTCATAACAGGAAGCTTGGGCCCCCGGGCTCAGGGGCCAGACTGTCCCTTTGAGGGCTTAAAGCAGCAAGGCTGAGCTGTCAGCAATGGAAGAATCACTTTCTGAGGAGTCCATCTTCCTTGTGGCAGCCCTGGGGCACGTGGTGGGCTCTCATGATACATTTGCTGAATGAATGAATGAATGAATGAATGGAGATAGATTAAGTCACCATCCCTGCCTCTTCCTCCCCCAGATTCTCTTCCCCAGCCAGGTGGAGCTGGAAGTAGGAACAAAAGGAAGAGTGGAATCAGGCCTTTTCTTTCAGACACTCAGCTATTAATTAATTATGATCAATAATGAATTGTTATTAATTATGGATTCCCTAGCTGTGCCGGGCATTGAGGCTACAGTGGCAAATCACAGAGCTGTGGTGCCTGTCCTCCTGTAGCTTCCAGTCTAATAAAGGAGACAAAGAATAAGCATGGCCACAGGCACATTGGCAGACAGTAACACTCCTGAGAAGCTGAGGCAGTGAGGAAGAAAGTGTGGGGAGAGGGGATGGGTTTGTGCAGTGGGAGCTGGGGGAGACCCCTTGCTTGCTAGTGTCTGTGCACAATGCGTGGTGCTTGGGTTGGGCCCCTGAGAAGGGACTGTGGGCTCCAAGTGGCTCTGCAGCCTGTGGGGTCTGGGACTGTCTCTGGTGCTCATTCTTTCTGCAAAGCCCCCCATGTTAGTGGCTCTTGGCACGTGTGAGCTACCTTTCCCTCTGGACAGGTGAGTGGGGTGGAGCCAGGCGGGCAGCAAACCTGCTGCCCCAGCCGCCAGCGCGCTCTGCAGGGCTGATTCGCATGCAGCATCCTGCACAGGGACTTGGGGGCATTACTCCAGCTGTTTGGGTGGAGGGGCGGCCCCTGCTGCCCTGCGGGGGAGGAGGGTCAGAAGCCCAGCCGTGGTGGGATGTGGCAGCCTGAGCGGTGGGATTGGCAGAGGGAGGCACCCCAAGAACCAGGGGGCAAGAGGCAGTGACAAGCCAGTCCCAGAGAGAACCCATCCTGCCCCAGAACTGCTGTGAGCCTGTGCCTGAGGGAGGAGGGTCTCCTGCCTCAGTTTACCAGGTGTGTCTGAGGAAGAGGCATGCAGCCTGACTCTGGGCAAGAGGCAGGGGCCCACGAAGAGATCTGCAGGCACTGGGGAGTCAGGGACCCCTCAGTCCTCCTTGCTGGGGGGGTTCTCGCAGCCTCACTCACTGGCTGTAGGTTCACAACTTTGGAATTTTTAGGTCGCTCGTTGGATTCCAAAGCAGGAACTTCCGGCTGCCTCCCTGACTTACCGCTCTCTTTTCCACTCACGCATGTTCTTTTTGTGGCTCTTGTCTCTCACAGACATTCTTTCTCTTCCTCTGGCTCTCTCTCCCCCTCCCTTCCCCTTGCCTCCTCCCTCCCCACCCCCTCCCCGAGGAAGGAAAAAATTCAGACTCTCACAAACAAAATATCTGCCATTCCATCCGAGGGAGAACTGAGGCAGAAGCCCAGAATATCCTGGAAGAAACGCCAGAGAGAGCTGAAGGCCTCAGTTGTTTAATCTGGAAGGCAGTCTTTGATGTCACCGTGCTCCGTTTATCCTGGGAAGCTGCCTGCTTCTTTATGGCTGGCTTCAGACTCTGTGCATGAAAAATGGCCGAGTTCCTTCAGGAGCTGGAGGGAAAGCCTGATCCCTCCCCAGAGGGCAGGCCTGGGGAAGCTGCCGCTCCTGCCAAGCCCAGGTGGGCTGGAGAACCTTTTCCAAACAAGCATTTCCAGAGACATAAGTAATTCTTTGATAACTTCCCAGGAAAGCAGAGGGGGCTCTTTATTCACGTGGGTACCCGTCACGGGGCTTCGCGAGGGAAGCCTCAGGTCCCTCCACTGAAGTCATCCTTAGACCCAGAAGGGCGGCACACAGGAGCTCTCACCAGGCGGCTCTGCCCTCCAGGGTGCGTCCTGTATGTGTGCTTGTTTAGAGGGCTCCGAGGAATTGCTCTGGGCTTCACTTTCCTTACCTGTTGAGCCACGTGGGCTGCTGTTTGTGTGTGGCTGATGCCTTTCAGAGGATCCCAGGGTAGTGGGTGGGCTTCACGGTGGTGTGGCATCAACTGAAGGGTCCCCACCCCCCTTCTCTGGGCCTCGGATCTTCTGGCTGAGAAGTAGGATAAAATCATTTATTACAATTTAGAAACTATGTATTAAATGCATTCTATTCAAGTCATTCATGCATCTGTGCAATAGAAATTGAGTACTTACTTTAGGCCAGGTGTACATTTGCTCTGTCAGTAGAGCGTGGTCCTGGTTTTCATGGACCTTACACTCTAGTAGGAAAAGGTAAGTATTTTTAAAAACAAATGACACAACCTAAGCTGTGATTTATGCCTCAAAGGAGAAGTGCTGGGTGCTTTGAGAACATTTAGTAGGAATCAGACCTAATCTGGGTGGCTGTTCATTCTACAGATATTTGAGCATGGGTAGGATGTTGTAGAAACTATGAGGAATAGAACATAGTTCCTGCCTCATAGAACTTGGAGCTTAGTGGAACTAAACTTTCATCTTTGCCTCTCATCTATTTTTCTTATCTTATTGCATTGGTTAGAATCTCCTCAACTGATTAATAACTATTAAGTATGATGTTCATTGTTTGTCTAGTTAAGAAAGCTTTCTTCAACTCCTGGATTGCTAGGATTTTTAAAACCAGGAATAATTATTGAATTTTATCAAATGCTGTTGGGGTGTGGATGGAGCTGGTGATTCTTTGCTAATATAATGTATGATTTATATGCCTGATTTACATAACTAGATTTCCTAGTGTTCAACTTTCTTTGCACTCCTAAATTAAATCCCTCTTTGCCATGATAGACTGCTGCTTTAAAATGTTGCCGTATTTGATTTGCTAATATTTTACTTTGCATTGATATTCATGTTTGATTGACTCATGGTTTGGGAAGGTAGCTCTTGAATAATGAAGACAATGTTCAGGGAATGTTAGAGAATGCTCTGGGGGCTCTAGAGCAGGAAGTACCAACTGGTCCAGGGTCAGAGGTAAACTCAGAGGAGCTGTGGTTTAAGCCCAAAGGTGCATGGGGGGAGGGGTGGTGGTGAGCAAGGCAAGGGGAGAGGACATGTAACAGCCATGAGTGTTTGCCGGACAGACGGGCCACATGTGAGAAAGCCCTGTAGAGAAGAGGGTGGTTCATTTGAGATGCTGGTTGAAGTTCAGTTGGCGGAAGAGAGGTCACAGCCTGGGCCTGGGGGCCTTCTCAGCCATGTTATGGAGCTTGGTCTTTGTCCAGAGGGGAGACAAGTGTGTGAAGGGCCTGTGTGAGGGGCCAGCAAGAAAGAGGTGAGCCCTGTGATCTGGGGGACAAAGGAATGTGGGGATGGGCTCTCCCTTGTAAAAATACTTTGGAGGATAAAGAGGAATCAAGTGGCTGTATTCTGTGGGCTCAGTGAGAGATTCTGGAAGGTCTGCATTGGTCCAGGCACAGTGCTTGGTTCTCGAGTGTCACCCAGGGGACTCTTGAGGAGGCCATAAGGAGGTGAAGGACCAGGAGAAGTAGATTAGGACATCAGGCGATGTAGGGTGGTGCTTAAAGAGCGAGAACTTTGGAGCCCGATGTCTTGGGTTCAGATCCTGCTGCACGATTTTCTAACTGTGTGACCTTGGGCATAGTGTCGAACCTCTGTCAGCCAGGGGTCTAGTGGGAAACAGATGCACTCCAGAGAGTTTAAATGAAACTAGCTTCCAGAGGTATGGGCAGGGTTCAGGGATACTTTATGGGGGGTTGAGGTGCCCAGGGACGGATGGTCCCTGGCAACAGTGGGAAGCTGTTACCACCCCTAAGGTAGAAAGGGCCAGGGGAGGAAATGTTGGATATTTTGGATTGGATCCCTGTAGGAGCCACAGCTGATGATGGGTGGAGACCAGGCAGAAGCTATAAAGATGGAGGATTAACCACAGTCAGAGACACGGGACAGAAGTAGTGAGGGAGTGGAGAAGAAGTACCCGAACTCCCATCTCCTCGCATCCTCCCGTTTCCTGCCGGGGCCTCGCATTGGCTGAATTCAGAAGCCAGAGGCCAGAAAGCTCCAGTGAATTGGCCCACAGGGTCAGCTTCCTGGGGGCACAGGGCAGTACAGAGAGGGTGGGGAATGGATGGGGGTGGGGATGGCAATAGAATAATCAACTCTGCTTGTGTTTCCTCATCTGTAAAGCAGGGATGATAATAGTACCTGCATCATAGGGCAGTTGTGAGGACTCAAATTGTAAAACAGTTGTAATGTCAGGCGCACCCTAAGTGCTCAATACAAGTTCGCTCTTACAGTTATAAGGCCAGGAAGAGACACAGGGTTATGGAGATTCGGGGAGGTGTTTTTGAAGGAGGTGGCATGTCAGTATAGCTCTAAGGATGGTAAGACTGGGACTAGGGGTCAGAATCTAAAGGCCAGAGAAGTCATATTCATGAACGCAGCAGGCTGGGAGGGAGAAACCTGGGAGGTGGGGGGACTAGGGTGCCCTGGGGAGCACATGCCCTGAGTCAAGAGAACAGCGTCCCTCAGCCCCAGCCAATTGTTGTCATGTGGGAATGTGGCCCTGGTATTGCCACATCTTCTTATCATTAAGAGAACCCAGCCATCTGGATTTTTATGTGAAATTTTTCTAATTAAAAAAATTATCATCAACTACATAAAATTTTTCAAAAACACTTTTTTTGGGTGGACCCAGACAGCTGGATTTGGCCTGGCTTGTGATTGTTGATTTAGACCTACAAGATTTTGGTGGGGTATGAATATGTTGGTGATAATAGTACATACAAGGGAATATTAAAATTGTCTAATGCTTTACATGCATTCTTTGCATGTATTATTCCCCTGCGTACAGATGAGGAGACGAGCTCAGCAAGTTAAGTCCTGAGCCCAGCCAAGGGAGAGCGGATTCAGGCTGCCTCCAAGGCAGAGGGTACAGCCCAAGCCAAGGCTGGGTGCTGGGGAGTCATGGATAGTACGTTTCAGTTGCCGGGGAACAGGATGGGAGGGCAGGTGGGGTAAGTACAGTATAGATGTGGTTTGGGCCACTTTATACTGAGGCCCAGCGTGTGCACGTAGTAGGTGTCAGGAGTGTGTTTAGAGCTTTCAGAATCAGACTTCCTGGGTCCAAGTTCCCGCTGCACCTCTCCCCAGCCGAGTGGCCTTGGGCCATGTGACGGCTCATTGCTGATCCTGAGCTTTCGCATCTGGTGGAACGGGTAGTCATGGTTCCTACCTCATGGAGTTGTTCGAGGACTGAAATGAGTTCATGCTGGCAAATCAGCGAGAATAAAGCAGACGTCACCCCTCCTCTTGCAGCTTTCTCGTGTGGTTAGCTGATGATCACCCAGATGTGCGCTAAATGTGATGAAGGGGAAGAACAGGGCGTGGTGAGAGAGAATGAGGAGGGTTCTACTATGAACTGGGGAGTTAAGTTGTTGAGACCCAAAGGATAAATAGCCAGGTGATGAAAGGTTTAGTAAAAACATCTCAAAGGGTTTGGGAAGTGCAAAGTCCAGGAGGCACAACTGGCAAGTAGAGAGCCTTCAAGCCACTTCTGGGTGTCTGGCTTAGGACAGAACCCAGTCTCTGAGTTGTTCAGGCAGAAATACGCGGTCCAGCACCGGGGGTGGGTAGCTCTTGAGAGTTGCGGGACGAGATGCTATATGTTGCAACCTGTTTTGGTTCTTTGTCCACCTGCTGCAAATCTTCTCCCACAGTTTTATTTTTATCGATGTCCGATCGCTCCAGCTTCTCTCATTTCTGGCTGGGTGGGAGGTTGGGGAGAACCTCCTGGTCCCATGAAGTAGTGTCAGCCGGGAGCTGATTGGCTGGTCTGCCACGTGCTGCCCAAGCCCCTGGCCTTGAGCTTGAGTACAGAGCTGGGGCCCTGGAGAGAGTAGGGCAGAGCATAAAAGCCCCTGTCAGCAGCAGGATGGGCCTGGCCACCCTCAGGCTACAGGTGAGGCTGGGGAAGACCAGAACCTCCCAAATGGGCTCAGGCCCAGGGTGTATCTCTAACTGCAGAAGTCTGCGCAGGCTGGTGGGCCCCCCTCACGGAGGCTTTGGCTGACGGCGGCTCCACTGTGTAGGTTTGGGCGTGCTACCTTGGGGTACTGAGGCCACTCCAGGCCTGGCTTCCAGAGGTAACCTTGTTACGGGGCAGTTTTTGACCTTGACCTTGTTTTACCCTTCTTTCCCCTAGGGATCTAGATAGACTTCAAAAGCAAAAAGATGATGTCAGAAAACTATTACAAACCAGGAACGAGGTTGCCTTTTCAGTGCATGCTGGGAGCACTTCTCTTGCCCCCCTGCCCTGGAAATCCCGAGGAGCCCCTGCCCCGGTCAGTCTTGGGTATGTGCCTCCTTTCTCAGTGTTCTGTGACGGAAGCCTCAGTGTGACTATTAAGTGCCTGCGTATGCTGAGCCCTGTGCTGAACCATAGGTGCAGCATTAAGTATCTGCTGTATGTCAGGCCCTGGGCCCAGAGCTGTCCCTACCACGCAGTTCTCACAACACCATTATGAGGCAGGTACTATTATTATCCCCATTTTACTGCTGGGGAAACTGAGGCTTTTAAAAAATATTTATTTATTTATTTATTTATTTATTTATTTATTTATTTATATATTTATTTTTGGCTGCGTTGGGTCTTCGTTGTGGTGCACAGGCTTTCTCTAGTTGTGGCGAGCAGGGGCTACTCTTCATTGAGGTGCGCGGGCTTCTCATTGCAGTGGCTCCTCGTTGCAGAGCACAGGCTCTAGGCGCGTGGACTTCAGTAGTTGTGGCTCGCGGGCTCAGTAGTTATGGCTTGTGGGCTCTAGAGCGCAGGCTCAGTAGTTGTGGCACATGGACTTAGTTGCTCTGCAGCATGTGGGATCTTCCCAGACCGGGGATCGAACCCATGTCCCCTGCATTGGCAGACGGATTCTTAACCACTGTGCCACCAGGGAAGTCCTGGAAACTGAGGCTTTAAAGAAATCTACCCAAAGTCACTTGACTTGGAAGTGGAATCTTGTTCTAGCAAGATTCAAATTCAGATCAGTCTGATTTTAGAGCTATCTTAAATCATTATAGGTGAGTTTTTTTTTTCCTTAAACAGTATGTTATAACCCCATTCATGGCTTATGAAATCCATGTAGTGAGCAGCATTAAAAAAAAATGAAATAGACAAAAATAAAAATATGAGAGACTATCCTATATAGTAATAGTAAATATTGCTTTATGTAACTTTCTGTTTAGTTTATAGGTGTGGATAACCATGTCTATAGATGATTGATAGATATGGACATATAGACATGGGTATCCATACTGATAAATAGATAGATCTATTTATAGATAGATATGTGTATATCTAAACACACATCTATACCCAAACCCATATATACAGAGGCCCATTATAAAACATAATTCTTATTGTGGGTCACTGTCAAAGTGTTAGAAAACACTGGTGATTGGTCACTGGTCTAGACTCTGAGTCTGAATACCTGGTTTCAGGATCTAGCTCTGCTTCTCACTAGCTGTGTGACCTTGGGTAAGTTCCCTAACCTCTCTGTGCCAAAGTTTTCTTTCTTGGCTTCAGGGCCTTTTGGTTTGTTGACTTTTTGGTGAGAACACATTCTCCCAGGATTGCCATGGTTGCTGTCTTGTTCATCAACTCCATTTGCTTAGGGTATGATGAGGGCCCTTGGGGACCCCCATGTCCTCTCACCTTAGAAACTAGCCTCTGAACATGACAAGCAGCAGCTGCACCCTGGCAACTAAATCTTTCTGGACAGAACATTGTTTTGGGAATCCTGAGCCTGGGGGTGGCCGCAGCTTAGCTATTAGGTATCTATTGTGATCTCTTCTGCCCTTTGCTTCGTCCTCTCAGAATGTAGTAAAGAAAAGGTGGATGTCTAGGTTATCTTTTGCTGTGTGACAAATTATTCCAAAACTCACTGACTTGATATTTTATGACCTGCTTAAGATTATGCAACTTGAGCAGGGCTTGGCAGGGGCAACTTATCTCCATCTCCATGTGCATAGTTGGGTTGGCTCAAACAGCGAGGGGCCACCTGCCACAGATCCACTTGGCTTATGTGTCTGGGGCCTCAGTTCTCTTCCAGGTGTCCTCACCACTGGTTAGCTTGGGCTTCCTCGTAGTATGGCGATCTCAGGGTAATCAGACTTCTTACACGGTGGCTGGCTTCCCAAGAGTGCAGAAGTGAAAACTGCCAGGTTCTTTAGGTTTAGGCCTGGAATTGGCAGTGCCACATTCTCTTTGTTAAAGCAAGTCACAGGTCCAGCCCAGGTTTAGGGGAAGGGATTACACAGGGGCATACATACTGGGAGGTGTGATTGATTGGGGGCCATCAAAGTAGTGTACCAGAGAGGATGTGGTCTCCTGGAGAGAAATGGCTGAGAGACTGAGTAAGGAAAAGGACTGAAAGGTGTCCATTGGATTTAGGGTCCTGGTGGTCACCGTCCGGTTTGACAGGAGCTGTCGTGGTGGAATGGCAGCCGAGGTGAGACTGGCATGGGTCCTGAAGGGACTGGGGAACACTTACACGGGAGCAGATGCACATACTTGTAAGAACATCCATGGCTACATTATTTGGAAGAAGGAAAATTTGTAACAACTCAAATATTCGTCACCAGGAGACAGGCTAATAAACAGTGGTGTAGCCATTCCATGGATCTCTCTGCAACTGGTAAAACCAGGTTGAGTGAGGGCCACAGGCTGATAGGAAGGAGGCCCTGAGATGCTGTTGAATGAGCAAAGCAAGAGCAAAACATCAGTGTAATGTGGCCCCGTTTTCTGCACTATACAAAGGTCTGTTCAGGCCTATGTCTCTATATATTTGCAGGTGCACATGGAAAGATCTGGAATAATACACTGTCCAAGTCTGTTTCCCTGAGGAGTGAAGTGGTGGGAGGTGGTGAGGAGAGAAGGAATTTCACTTTTCACATTATATATTTCTACATTGTTTGACTTTTTTTTTTCTCAATGAGCATGTACTACTTTTGTATTTTTCAAAGAGCCAATACATTTTATTTTTATTTTCTTTAACATCTTTATTGGAGTGTAATTGCTTTACATTGTTGTGTTAGTTGCTGCTGTATAACAAAGTGAATCAGTTATATGTCTCGGGACAAGCTTTTCTGGAAGGGGTGGAGAGAGAAGCCGGTGGCTGGAAGGGGACTTGGGGCTGGGATGGACTCAGGGTACGGCCCGAGGACCACCTACATCTGAAGTTCCGAGTGCTGTTTAAAATGCTGAGACCTAGGGGCCCCTCCCTCTGCAAGCCCTCTCAATCAGAGCCTCTCTGTGTTGGGCGACCGGACTCTGTAGGAAAGGTGATGGTGGGAGGGAGCTGGAGGGGTTAGGGCGGAGGGAGGGATGGTGCTTCCCATCTGTAGAAGGTTGGGGATCGAGTGTGTGGCCCAGTGGAGAAGCCGGCACAGTTCCTGACTCATGACACGCTCTCAGTCAGTGATTCTGTCTCCTGCGCAGTTCCCTATGGCTGTGGATCCTTACCCCCTATAAGTGGATTTGGAACTTTGCTGACGGTTATTGATACCTGGTCTCTTTTTCAAGACCGGCCAGGCCCCTCCTTTTATAACTGGAAGGAGGGAGATGTTAAAGGGATATCTAGCCTAGCGATAGAACTTTCTGTGATGATGGAAATGCTCTATGTCTGCACTGTCCAATATGGGAACCATTAACCACCTGTGGCTACTGAGTGCTTTGAATGCAGCTACTGGGACTGAGGAGCTGAATTTTAAGTATATTGTATTTGAGTTAATTTAAATGGAAATTTAAATAGCCACGTGGGGCTAGTGGCTTCTGCCTGGATAGCACAGCTCTGGACCAGTGGAGGAGATGCAGCACTGCAGTGCATCAGGCTAACCCCCATCCCGAGGCGGGTGGAAGGGGCTATTTGCAGCAGGTGATGGTGGAAGGCGAGCTCTGCGCCCAGGAGGCACTGGTGAAACCCTCCCTGGGGCCTCTCCAGACCCTGCTCCTGGGATGCACAGCTTCCCTTGAGCTTGGAGGGAGGAGGCCCAGGCCGGCCACTGCTGTGGTCAGTGATGGGAAGGATGGTGGGTCTCCCAGGTAGGTGGATTGGTGCACCTTCTCCTGGTGTCATAAATTGGGGCCTTCTTAGCCTTCTCAACCTTGGAGGGCCCGCTTGGCATCTGCTTCTGGGGTTCGTGGGTGAGGACTTGTCCCCTTGGCTCTGGTCTGAGGAGCTGGAAGGCAGAACCCGTTCGTGGGGCTGGAGCTCAGCACTGAGTGGGATCAGCTTTTCCCCAGGAGTCAGAGGCAGCATTCATCTCGAGCTTTATGGTTGGCAAAGCCTTACTCACAGTGATTTGTCAGGCATTTACTATTTGCAGAAACCTGGCCAGGGTCAGTATTAATACTATGGGGAAACTGAGACCAGACTGCAGAGTCCATGGGGCAGGCCCTGTGTGTCTCACTGCTGCGTCCTCAGGGCCTTTTGCACTGCTTGGCACGTGGTGGGTGCTCAAGGAACATTTGCCTGGTGGATGAGGCTCAGGGAGGCCTAGCAACTTGGCCAGAGGGCACATAGCCTCTGGAGGTCCTGTCCCTCCAAATTCCACCTCCTTTTGGCCTTTGAAGAGAGCCTCTGCTTGCATCTCCCCTGCCTTTCAGAAAGGGGCCTCGCCAGTTTTCTTTTGGTAAACAAAATCATGCACACGGTGAAAAACAAAAGGAAAAAAATTCAAAACAGTACTAAAGGGTATGTAATAAAAAGGCAGCCTTCTTCCCACCTCTGCCAATACCATTGGCCTCCCAGCACTCCTCTCCCAAGGCATCTGCTTTTTCTGGTTCCTGGAGGTGCTTCTAGCCGTGCTCTGTGAGTATGGGCCCTTATCCCTGCACAGACAGTAAGCAGTCCTCTTGGCCAATAAGACTGGGAAGCATTGGTATTTGTAGGTTAACTGAAAAATTCATTTGAGGTGGGGATGCATAAGAAAGTGATAGAGACTTTATTTTCTATTAACCTAAGTTGCATGTTATAATCTCGTTCTGCACCTTGCCTTTTTAACTTAACAGTGTATCTTGGAAATCATTCCATATCAGTGCATATAATCTAACTGCCCTTCAATCTTATTGTTCTTCATGGCTCTCAAGGCCTTCCATTGTAGGGATGGACCATACTTCATTGCACTGATTCCCTGTTGTTGGGCATCTAGGTTGTTTATGGGCTTGTGCCTATAGTCTAAAGTAGACTATTAGATCAATGTGGTGCATTTTTGTAGCTGTGCTTCTGCACACACCCCTGCCGCCCCAGCACACACAATTCACACCCGATGTGAGCTCCAGGCATGGTTCTACTTCTTTTCTGGCAAAGCCAGAGTTTCTCCCGCAGGCCAGGGTCTTCAAAATCCAGGAGGGCAGCAGCTTCAGGGGGGTCTGTGGTTAAGTAAGTGCGACCTTTCTCTGTGTGGGTGAGTCAGAATCCTTTGGGTTTTAAGCCCATCTCAGCTGTTTCGTACAGAAGCACGTTATTGGCCTGTGTAACGGGGAAGTTGGGAGGGTGAATTGAATTCAGGGACAGCTGGGTCCCAGCTCCAACTCTGCCCTCAGCTCTGGTTTCTTTTGGGTCGGCTTCATTCTTGGGCAGACTCTCCCCAGGTAGTGGCAGTTCGACTCCCAGCGGTCTGGGCTTCCATCTCCAACTAGACGAGAGAGTTTCAGCCAAAGCTTAGTCTGGCTCCCATTGTTTTGACTTGAGTCACATGTCCATCCCAGAACCAAACCCTCTGCCTCTGCCGGTTCTGGGTCATGCGGCTACCCTCGAGTGGGGGCTGGGATCAGCTCCCCCAAACCTCAAGGGCTGGGAGTGAGGGGGTGGTTCCCTAAAGAAAAACCACCTGTGAGGAAAAGGCTGCAGAATGCATACTGGGTGGACAGAACCAACATCTGTGCATTGTATAAGACTCACCGACCGCAGCTCCAGTCAGCAGCTGGCAAGCGTGGGTGGGAACAAGGCAGTCTGACAATTAGCTGACTGTCCGGGGAGAACCACTCCTTGCCACTGGATCTTGGAAGAGCCTGGGTGATTTGCTGCCTCCTCCGTGCAGCCCACATGGGTCACAGCTTTCCTTTCAAGCTCCTAGCCTCTCCATTATGATCATAGGTGATTTTTAACCCTTAGTGGGTAGGTAATAAGACCCTTTTGGGAATCTGCTGTATTGGATGGTGTCTTTCTCCTCCAATAAGTGCTCTTACACATTTACCCCCAATTTCAGGGCCCCCAGGTTAAGAACCTCTGCCTCAGTTTGTATGGATATTTTTAAAACCTCATTATTTAACTTTTTTTTTTTTCCTATATGGGTCTTATCTACTCCAGGGGGCACAGAGCTTTGGACCTGGTCTTCAGATCTGGGTTTGTACTGAACTGTATTCACTGTGGGCTTTAATTTTTTTTACCTGTAAAATGAAGGAAAAAAGTATCCATCTCTTGGAGTCATTTCAAGGATTAAGTGAAATAACTTATGTTGTGATTTAAGGCTTAGCATGCAGTAAGCACTCAGTAAACATACTCAGTAGTCCGATAAGGCCTCTGGAGCTGCTGATACGTTCTGGAAGATTCCCAGTGAACCCACGCCATCTCTCTGGGGCCCATGACAGCCTCTGGAAGGGGCTTGATTGCTGTTTGATGGATGGAGAGGTTCAGAGAGAACATCTTTGTTCACTCAAGAGTTCCCTGGAGTGATTGTTTGCCATTTCCAGGTGGGCAAACTAAGGCCAAGGAGGTTTCAGTGACTTATCCAGGCATCTTGGGGTTAGTTTGGGTTAGTTGTGAGCACTTTTACATCCTGATCTTAGGACACCCCTCACTTATTTTATAAACTGTGCCTCCTGCATGGCCATGGACAGGCCACAGGTGACCGCTCACCTTTGCATGATGCCTGCCTGCAGGAGTCCCCTGATCTCAGCAGAGTCCTTTCCGGCCCCTGAGCCCCAGCCAGTGGCTCCTCTGCCCGCCTGGCTGGACACCAGGTCTCGGGCGGTGGGTATTGTTCTGTAGAAATGCAAACTGGTGCTTTGAGAGTATTAAGACACAAAGTCCCTGTGGTTAACAGCCAATTAATCACAGCGTTAAGGAGGGAATGTCTGGGTAGACGTGACTTCATGAGCTTGTCATAAAGTCTGTCCCTGCCATGTTTCACTCTCCAAGATTTTTGACTCTCAGAAAAGGAACCACAGATAGAGTTACCAAGTTTTACAGAAATATTTTTACTGGGCAGAAGATTGCTTTCTGGTGAGAGCCAGTTATTTCAGGAGACAAGCAAAGAGCCCTTTATTCTCACGTTCTGTGGGAGGAAAATATTATGCTAGGAAGCCCGCTTCTTGGACGGGCTGTTTGAGAGGCCAGGCTGCATTTCTGGAGTTGGGAGTGGGTGACATGAGATGGTGTGGGTGCCTGGGGGGCTGCTGGGTGTGCCTCCCTGGGGATTTGGGGCTCGTTGTACGGGCATAAGGGAGCCTAAGCTATAGAGCAGGGAAGGGAGGTGATCAGACCTGGGTTTTGACCTGGGAGTGCATGGCAGAGAAAGGAAGAAACAGGGTTGTACGCCAGTGTGGGAGCCCCCCAGCTGGAGAGCAAGCCTGGGGTCAGCTGGCTCTGCCACTTACCGGCCGTGTGACTCTGGGTCCTCACCCCTCTGAGCCTCCATTTCCATCTGTAAATTGGGGATAACGAAGTTATCCACCACACGGGCTTGTGTGAGCGTTAAATGCGATCATCTATGTCAAGCGCTTTCTCATTTACTCAATCTGTGATATCCAGTGGTGATTGTCAGAGGGAGGGAGATGGGCCTTCCTCGTCCACATTCCAGACCAACTCATCCTGCAGTTCATCCTTTGCTGGTGCCTTGGAGTGCAGTGGGCATGTTTCCTGGTCCCAAATGTGACTTCTGGTTGGATACTGTGGCGGGGGATTGGAAATCTGGGTCACTCCAGCAAACTGGAGATTTATGAGCCTCATTCCTTGAGCTCTAGTCTGTACTTCAGCTCATGGAAGGGACTGTTTTCTCCTGGAAATTAGGGGAAAACAATATGGGCTTGATTGTATTCAAGGAGGATGGGTTTGACCTTTGCGTATTAAGACTTTGTTCCCCCCTCCCCCCATGATGTGGAAGAAGGATGCCTGCCAAGAGTTTTGTTTGTGTCTGGAGCAGCCATGTGTCTGATAAGGAGACGGCATCCTTGCCCTCTTCTTGCTTCTGAGCGTAATCCCTTTTAAGTTGGGCAGTTGGAGAGGGTTGATTTATTTCGTTCTCTTCCTCACCTCCCTGTCATTATTTAGAATGTGAGGGAGAGTTTATCTTGTTCTCCGGGAGATCTATCGTTTCAGCTTTGGAATGGTACCCAAGTTTATAGAATGGAGTCTGGTGCCCAGAGCCTTCTGGTAAATATTTTGGGAAGTGGGATTCCTCTGACATTATGGCCCGTGAGTTGGGCAATGGGTGCTTTTCCACGACTCGAAGATTGAACTTGGCCTCTTCTCATACAATGCCCTGCACATGGGCTACTGGGGGCTACTTGCTAAGGCATCTCAGCTCCCAGAATTCCTGCCTCTTAGGGGTCCTCTTGTGCTGTGCCTTCCGCCAGGAATCCATGCATTGCTTCTTCATTCCTTGCAAATGCACATGCCCCTTCTTTATCCTCAGAACCTGGCTTCCTTCTTCCTTCTCATGTAGCCTCCATCGTTCATTCATAACCCCCCCAAAGCCTTCCCTCAAGGCTGCCCTCCTTGTTGCTAAAAGCCTTTCCATTGCTTTGCTGATTCCTCCTGTGTTCTGCCCTGGGTTGGCCAAGTCAGATAGGAGGGCCCTGGACGAGATCCATGTTCTCTCAATCTGTTTCCTCATCAATAAAATGGGATGGTAATATCAAACCCTGCCCACGCCCCCCAGGATGAGTGGAAGGATGAAAAGATAATACGTGGGAAGCCTCAGGGCCTGGTGTGCAGTAGGGTTTGGTAACTATTTCGCTCCCCCTCTTAAATTATAAGCTGCTCGAGGGCAAATGCCAGTTCTTAGTCATCTTCATATCTCCTTGAGAGCATCTTAGCCTGGTGTCTTGTTCATAGTAGGCCTAAGGACACAGTAAGTATGACCCATTGGTTAGGAGTGGTGGTGACTCTCCAAAGGGTTCCTTGGTTGAGAAAGTCTCTCAGAGCAATCATTTTCAAGGCTTTGGGGAAGGTAAACAATATTGCTTTAGCTGAGTGGTTAGGGCATGGGGGTCACCGTCCACTATGTGGCCACTAGCCTCACATGGCTGTTGAGCATTTGAAATAGGGCCGGGCTGGGTTGTAAATACCCAGCAGATTTCAAAGGCTTCGTGTTAAAACAGAGAATGTAAATTTCTCCTTAATAATTTTTACAATGATAACAAAGAATGATGATATCTTGAAATGGCAAGATTTTTGATATTTTGGCTTAAATAACATTATTAAAATTAATTTCACCTGTTTCTTTCTCTCTTTTTAATGTGGCTACTAGGAAATTTAAAATTACACATGTGGCTTGCATTCTATTCCTATTGGGCAGCACTGGTCTAGATTCTAGTCCATTCTCAATGGTGATGATATTGCCCCCAATATATGTGTGTGTGTGTGTGTGTGTGTGTATACACACACACATACACACAAATAGACAAACAGTATACCTATGGTATACCCAAATTTCATGTAGGGGCAGATAATAAAGAATGAGAAGTGCTCCAGAGACAGCCAGACCTGATGCAGTTGCTGGCTTTGCCACTTACTAGCTGTGTGACCTTGAGCAAGTTCCTTAACCTCTCTGTGCCCCTGTTTCCTCATCTGTAAAATGGGAGGAGAAATGATACGTACCCCACAGAGCTGTTGTGTAGATTGAGAATGCCCGTGAAACACTTAGGACCTGACACATACAGAGCAGGCAATCAATAGGGCATTTATTACCATGGTTCATATTGATATGTAGTAAGCGAGCCCTCTGGAGGCAGAACGCAGTAGGACTTCCACTTCCAGAATTTATAGTGACCGTAATGTTTGTTAGCCTCGGTTTTTCCATCTGGAAAATGTGTCACTGCTGGGGGGACTGTAACATCTGTGCAGCACTTCATGCTGAGCGAGGAGCATGGCTGCAGAGTATTTGAATGATGTGTTCCCCCTACTCCCAGCCGTACCAGCACCGTGCCAGGCACTGAGGGATTTCACACCGAGGGCTGGTCACCGGTGGTCTTCTCCGGGCTCCCGGCAGACCCTTCTGGCCGTGCGGGCGTGCAGCTGTCAGGGCTGGGCCACGGCTATGCTGGGCAGCTCCTCCCTGGGGCTGCCTTCAAAGGGAGAGCTGGAAGGAAGGTGGACGGGGAAGGAGGGGCTGCCCATTGACTGCCTGACACAGACAATTGGATTAAAGGTCCCTTTCAAGGCCTTGGAAATTGTCAGTGACACGGGCCCTGGCTTGGGGACTGCAGATGGCAGCCTTCCAATAACTAAACCAAGTTCCCTCTTCTGAGATCATGATTTGCGAGACACAGTTGCTGAGGCTCTGCCTTCTGTGGGAGGAGGTGATGGAGAGAGGCCGGTCAGCAAGGCAGCTAGGATGAGGATGACAGCCGGCTGCGCGGCTGGGTGGACCCAGGCTGTATGTACGTGGCGGCTTTGGGGGTTGCGCGGGGGCCTTGGGAGTTTCAGGTGGACTGGAGACCTGGGTACCACGGCTTGGTACCTCCTCTCAGTGTCACTCACACATCCAGACATAAGCTGTCTGAAACTACCCTCTTCATCTTCCTAGGGAACCTGTGAAGGTTCCTAGGGACCTCCCTGGCCCAGTGACTGGCCCTCTGTTCATCTGCTGTTGTTCAGGTCAGAACCTGGAGGTCATTCCCAACTCTTCCTCCCTGCCCTCACCTGAGTAGCCAACAGGTGGACAACTTTTGTCAATTAACCAGTGCTTTTTCTTCCACCCTACATGTTATTTGGGGGCAGGCTGGAGGTTGGGTGTTGCAGGGTCATGTGCCCCACCCCCTTCCTTAGTGCTCTAGCAGGGCAGGGGCTCAGGGGGTCTGCAGTGGGACCGTGGAAACAAAGAAATCCTCTGTGCACAGCTAGCCCATCCCTAACAGTGGGTGCTCAACACCCCCTCAGTTCCTCTTAACCAGCTTAGCAGCAGCATGGTGTTGGGGCCCAAGTGTGCCTCTGAGTCAGGCAGAGCTGGATCCAAAGCCAGTCTCTGCTGAGCCCAGAGGATGCGGAGGTTAGAAGGGGTGCTGACGTGCCCATGCAGAAGAGGGTAGGAGAGTGGGCTCTGGAATTGCATGAGTTTGAATCTGGGACCTGTTACCTACTAGTTGTGTGACCTTAGGCAACTTTCCTAATCTTTCCTAATCCTCAGTTTCCCCACCTGTAAAATGGGACTACCGGTTGACCCTCCCTCTTGTGGTTGGTGTATGAATTCAGCAAGGTCATGAACCCCCGTGGTCTGGCATAGATGGTGCTCAGTAAAGCTGCTCTTATTATAACTACTAACTATTCCCTTCAAGATTTCTTATGAGGGAGAAGGAGATAGAAGAAGGAAAAGTCTTTCTGGAAGTTTTTTTCCCCTCGGGACAAATGTTTGTTATTTCCCTCCTTGCTGGAAAAGCCCCAGCCCTATCCTTCAGTACCACCCTATCGCTGTCCCGCCACTGTCCCCCTGCACCCTGTCTGGTCACCAGGTAACTCAGTTTCTCCAGCTGGAGGGTTGCTATGGAGACCTCCTTATGCTGAAATTGCCCTGTGGCAGGGTGGATGTCCCCAGTTTCCCCTCTCAGGCCTAGGGGCTATGGTCAAAGGTTAAGGGGACAAGGGAAGGCTCAGTTTGGAGACTCTGGACATCCATCCTTCCCTTGATCTGCTCTGGGGGGTGAAGGCGGATCATGGGGGGAAGAGCCAGCGAGTACTTTCTCAGGTCAGATCAGAACTCTGCCTGGTCTCTGCCCCGCAGGAGCTCCCCTCGGGGACGCTCATCTTGGCTCAGGTCTGGGAGAGGATCCCATCCTGACAGCCCTTTGGAATCTGAGACCCTTTGCAGATGTGCAGCTTCCTGGGGGGATTAACACCCTCTATGAGCACAGCCTCTGGGCCGTCTTAAGTTTTTCTGGCAGCTGTTCCTAAGGCTTCCTCTTGTGCACCTGGGGAAATTAAACAAATAAGTCGCTTCTGGGTTCAACCCCTGGCAATTCTGATTCAGTAGGTGTCTGAGAACCCTTCTGGAAACAGGTCAGGCCCACAGCCACAGGGACTGAGAGAGAGGAGGCAGCAGCCCAAGGCGTGTCAGGGTGCTGTTACCCCAGATGGGGGAGGGGTATCTGGCCATGGGAAGGACAGCTGTCAATCCTCTATATCTGGGGTGCGGCCCAGGAGTCACTTTTTAACACATACGTACATACATGTATATGTATATACATATACCTCTCCACATTTTATTTGTGCCTTATCACAACTTTTTGAGGGAAGCATTCTCACTCCCATTTTACAGATGGTAAAACTGAGGCTCTGAGTGACAAGGCGCCTTCTTCCAGGTCACATGGGTACAGCATGCTGGGACTGTGTATTGGATCCAGCCTCAAGACTGCCCATGTTCATTCTGCCTCACCACTGCCTCTCTTGGGACTCAGTGTTCCTGCCTGTCAAATGGGTATCCTGCACTGACCTTGACCACCTCCTGGGCAGGCAGCGCTTGGAGAGTGGGGCTGGGGATTGGAAACTGGTGTGTGTGAGTCAGCCCTCCCGGCTGAGTGTGAGCTCCTTGAAGTCAAGGCTTGGGGCTGAGGTGTCCAGGGAGGGCCTGTTTGGTTTGGTTGACATTTCTGAGGGATGCTGGGCCTCACTGGTGCTCTGGCTGAGCAGACACAGCCGTCTCCCTCCAGGGACTAAAATTAGGATTCCTCGGCTCTTGGCTGGGCCTCGTCTTGTTTTTGGAAAGACTCCATTTTGTTCCTTCTGCTGCCGGCGGCCGAAGCCCAGCCATGGCCAAATGACTGTCCTGCCTGGTCTCCACTCACACGCTCTGGCCTGCATTGATCTTGTTGGAGTTAATTAGCAGCTGGCCCCACAGGCCTGGCCTCCAGCGGGCAGGAGGAGCCGGCGGGGGGGTGTGCCAGGACCAGGGGGTCCCCTCCCCACACCCCTGCCTCGCAGCCGCCTCAGGCAGAGGCCCTCTGAGGGAGGCTCCGGGGTTTTCTTTGGCACTCAGGGAGCTAATGGCTCCCTCTCCCTTTTCTTTGGAGCCCTGTAAAAATAAAAAGTTAAAAGACCCTCAAGTTTGAACAGGAAAACCAAATACATGAAACCAAGCTGTTTCCACGTGGGGGCCACGGACTGTGAACACCCAAGTTTGAAACTTCCTCTCGTCGGAATTTATGGAAGCCTTGGAAACTTTTCCTTTTCCCTTTAAACATCAGAATTGGCTCAGGGCATTCTTTAAAAGCATAACCCCGGTGCTGCTCACAGCTTGATTTAATACAGCTTGAATACAATAGTAACTTCTGAACCCGCTCTCTTCAGAGAGAGCTGGAAAGTTGTTTCATGACACCAGTAAGTAGGGTTTTTTTTTTTTTTTTTTTTTCTTTTAGCCAAAAAGTATATTCTAAGATTTATTAGATTCTCCACTTCCCTCCCCCTAGTAACCCAGATTTTCACTCGAAGTAAAGGAAACTTGCTTAGAACAAGTTCTTTAACTAGGGGCTACAGAGCCCGGTCCTCTGGGGGAATGTTGGCACTAAAAGATTCACCAGTGCCCAGAGGCTGGCTGTTGTTATAGGTGGGTGGTTCACAAGTATCTGCTTCATAGACCAGAACCACACAGGGCCTGGGCTCTAGAAACATCGGCAGGAGGGTAACCGTATTTTGGGGAGAGGGGGCTAAGTCGGGGGTAGGGACGCGAGTGAGGAAATTCTCTCAGTTTTTCTGCGAAGGGAAACTGTTCTTCTGGGGGTGGTTTGTCAGTCTGTGTTCCTGGGAGAGGGTGTTTGCAAAGCGGGTGAGGTGGTGACATTATTCCCCCAGAAATAACTCGATTCCTCGTCCGTCTCCACCTTTGGAGGAGGAGGAGGGCTCTTCCAGGCTGTGGGGTCTGAGCTTGGCTTGTCGGGAGCTCAGGGCCTCCAGTGTTGGGAAGTGGGTTTATGTCCTTTCTCGCTGTCCTTCTAGACTTAGCAGAGGCTCGGCCGGTGACCTGCACACACGTTTTTTGGCTCTCACAGCATAAGCAGATTCTTTTTAATTCGTTAGTTGCCAAAATTTAAACACTGGGACATTTCACGTGAGAATCCAGGTATGAGAAGATGGAAGATCTGAAAGCACGAGGCTTAAATTTTGGCCTGACCACCACTGGTCACAGCCTAATTTAGAGCAGCGTTTCTCAATGGGATCGCGGACATTTGGCAATGTGTGGAGGCGTTCTTGATTGTCACAGCTTGGGTGGGTGTTGCTACTGGCATCTGGTACGTAGAGGCCAGGGGTACTGCTAGACCTCCTACAGTACGCAGGATGGTCCCACAGCAAAGAATGATCTGGCCTCCATAGTGCCATCCTGCTGTAGGGGGCATGTGGGCTCCACTTGGCTGCAGAGTTCCCACCAAACCCACCTCTGGCTTCTAGACAATTCTGAATTTCTGAGATTGGTCACTAGCCTCTGGGCTTATTCCTGCCTTTTGTTCAAAGTTGGAACTATGTGATAATTTGCCCTCACTCCCCCCAGGGCCCTGCTCCGGCCCTGGGTAAATGGCTGCTTGGTGGCTGGCAGATGTGTGTACTGCTAAGCATGCCCCAGAACTGCTGGGAGGAGCAGCTTTCCCTAGCCCCCACGTCAGATCACATGAAGCCAGCTGGCCACTCACCCCTCCTCCCCTCCCGCAGGCTGCAGAGAAGATGCAGACCCCCCACCCCAGTGATAATAATGCCTGGTTTAAATATTGATAACTAGTGACTAATAAGATTGTTGGGAGAGCTGGGTTAGAGAGCTAGATTTGGATGTGAGCCTCCCAGGTGGGCTCAGGAGACACCAGAATTTGGCCCGAGAGACTGTGGGTTGACACATGACTCCCAGCAGTGACTGTTGAGGGCCCCCCTGAGCACAATGAGGCTGCATGAGACACGGCCTCAGCGTCCCCTTTAGGAGGTACCAAGTGTGGTGGGAGGTGCACAGAGTGAATTGTGGGAAAAGGTGTGAAATACAGGAGGGCTTGATGGAAGGAACAGGGGCTTAGATCAAAGCCCAGCTCTACCTCTCCCAGCTGCTTGACCTTGGACCTGTCATTGCGTCTCTTGACCCCATGGTCCTCACTTGTCGATGGAGATGGTGGGAATACCCTTCCAGCAGGTCGCTGGGTGGGTGGGCTGAATACACGTGGAAAATAGCTATTTTTTTTTCCAAAATAAGTTTTCATAAGGCATTCTTGATCAAGGTAGTAGGTGTAATTAAGCACCCAGGAGTCTTAAAGTTGACCTCTATTTGGGGGCTTTCAGGAGGGCTGCATGTAGGAGGAGGTGGCTGATCTGACTTAGCAAGGTGAGTTTTTTCTGTATTGCTTTGGCCTTGAGCTGCTCACCCTGGTGAGGATCTCTTTTCTCAATCCATGGCATTTTCCTTTCTTTCTTCCTCCTGGTTTAGATGGGGTAACCTTAGTTGTTGTAGCAAAAATGTAAACCTTGATAGTTACAGTGGCTTAACACATAAGAATTTTATTTAACACTCATGTACCAGTCAAAAACAGGTATCTTAGTGAGAAGTTGACTGTCACCCATGTGGTGATTCAGTGGCCCAGGCTCCTTCCATCTTGTGGCTCATTCATCTGCTTCTCTGGTCCTCTGCTTCCGGCTAGTGACAGGGAATGAGAAAGTGGAAAACTGTACGCACTACTTAAGATCCCTGGCTGTGAGATGGCGCGTCATCACGTGGTCCCATGATGCAAGGGGTGCTGGGAAATGTAGTCCTGTCTGGGCAGCCACCTCCCACTGACAACCCCACACTGTGGAAGGGGGAGCGTGACTCTTTGGGCACAGGTGTCCATCTCTGCCACCATCCCAGCTTGAGTCCTGTGCCCTTTGCCGGGGTTGTTTGTGCCTGGGCCTCCTTTTCTGCCGATTTCCTCACCTGTCTGTGTCTAGCTCCGTGCTCCAGAATTTTCTGCCTCTTTTCCCATGTGGAGTGGTGTTGCCCCTGGGGGGCTGCTAGTGCTTTGCTGAGAGACTCACACTCAGGTTCCAATTGGATGCCCACTCTGCATGCATTTCTTGCACTGCTGTGGTTGTCCGTCTGATTCTGAGAAATGTATGAGATGAATATACCTTCCCTCATGGTTCAGAAAATGCCCAGGAAGCCTCCTGCAGGCCTGGGTCCTCCTGGGCAACTTGGGGAACCGGGCTGGTTGCAGCACAGGCTGTGTCTGGTCACTGCTTTCGTGACGCCTCCACCCGTTGGGAATGCAAGAGTTGCCACGTCCCTAGGGAAAAGTCATTTTACATCCATGGGCCTCATCTGTGAAAATAAGTAAATAAGCATTCAAAGAAAGCCCTGGCTGTGTTATCGCATGGGCCGTTCTGAGGATCCAGCAAGCTCGTGGTTGTGCACCTACTCCTGTAGTCTGACCTGCTACACCCAGGTTTTCTGCCTGTCCCCTGAGCTAAGCCTTCCTTTGTTAAGTATTTCCAGGTGGGCTTTTTGTTTTTATTTTTGGTTTGAGAATGGATCCCATTTCTGGAAGGGACCTTAGCGTTATGATGCCATGAAGGGTCCTCTTGATGGCCCGGCCACTCTGGGCTCCCACTGTGTGCTGGGCTCATAGCTCACCCTTGCCGCATATGTCAGGGTGAGCCCAGGCAGAGGAGAGAGGGCCCGGGGCTTGGGGTGGAGCCTTCGCAAAGGCAAAGCCCACATCTTTGGGAGGCCTTCACTGGATCTGGCATAAGAGCAGGTCCACATAGGGAATGCAGTACACGTGCTGCGTGAACGCAAGGGACAGCACCCAAGATGGCAAGGACACTCAAACCCTACAGCTCTGCTTCCCAAGGGTGCCTTAGCCAGAGAAGCTTGGGAAACAGGTGATAGCACCAGGTTAATGAACATTTTACTCTCTTCCTTTTGGCAGAGATTGCAAATTGGTGGCCCAAATCTAGCCCCCAGGAATGTTGTATTTGACCCACTCAATTAAAAAAAAAAAATAGAACCAACATCTAAAAATGGGGGATTTCACTTAGAAGTCCAGATTTCGGACTTCTTGTTATTTTTTCCACTTTTTAAAAATTGAAGTATGGTTGATGGATAGTATTACATAAGTTACAGGTGTACAACATTGTGATATGGTGACACTAGCATCAACTTCTTAGCCTGGCAATATTCAGCTGGAGCCGAGAGTGGCCGGGGCTCTGGGGGGCGCACGCCAGAGCCCAGTAGCGCCCACCAATCCTGCTTCTCTCTCTTGCCCTTTGTCGCTGCTCTTGCATATGTTTTCCTGTAGAGATATGTTTCTTTTCAATAAATATTTCTATTTCTCTCATAGAAAACACATTTCCATCAGAGATGGGAGGAAAAGGTGAACCAAGATGGTTCTTTGTTTTAAGAAAAATGAGAGAGAACATATTGCACCTTTTCATGGAGATGAAAGTTTCTGTATGTTTCCCATGCAAATATTAAACCTGGCCCACTTCACTTATTTGGATAACTGAATTCCTATAGGATTGTGGCTAAGACATCTGCCCTATGCTGATGCCCTCTGCTTCCTGTAGGACAGTATTTCCCAAATACAGTACCCCACTAGGGTTTCTGGGGGTAGAAAGATCCTGTGCTAAAATAGGTTTGGGCAACAATTGATACAACAACCAATTAAACAAGTTTCTTTACTGCAGGACTTTTCAGAGCCTTTGTCGTGCTAAGGTGCATTGTGAATCTCGAATATGGGGTTTTAGTATAACTCAGTGTTCCTTCAATTTGGGGACCAGTTTCCCAAGCTCCCCGCTGAGATTTCGAGTCCTCCTGGCTATGTGCGTTCCCCAGCCACTTGCTCAGAAGCAACTTGGATTGGGCAAGCTGGCTGAACAGCCAGTGCCCGCTCTCTGTGGCGGGTCTGTGGCTCTGTGTACTTTGTGGGCTTCCACAGAGCTGGTGACTTGTTTTTCTGATCCACGATGATGCTGGGCAATTTTGCAACAGCTCTCGGTCTCTGTGAGCCTACAGGGCTGGAGGAGGGGGTTCTGGGGAGGGTGGAATTGTGGGGGTGGGGAGATTGCCTGGTTGACCTCCCTGAGCTATGCATGCTGTAAGGTGTATTTCTTGCCCAGTAATGCATTTGTCTCTTTGCCCAGCCATAGTGAGGCAGCTCGTGGACCAGATGCCAGCCTTGATCTGCTGAGTTCCCTGGGATGTTTCCGAGAAGGCCAGAGTGCGTTGCCCGCCCAAGGATGTCTCAACTAATTAGTCCATTTGCGCCGATGGGCCTCAGATCATGAATTTGGAGCTGTCTGCTAATTATGCCTCAAATGTGATTTTAGTTAAACGATTAAGGACTCTCCCGGGGCGGCCCTCCCTACAGCAGTCCCTCAGGCCTCTGCCTAGAGCTCTTGCCAAGATGAGATTCTTTTCTGTCCCAGGGCTCGAGGGAGGCTAGGTCTTGCAGGTACCCATTTCCAGACTGAGGTCTTTGCAAAGAACGTGGTGGCCTCACACCTTCCAGATGTCCCCGTGTGTATGCAGGGATGGGAACAGCCCCGTTCACGGGTCATCTCACTCATTCATTCTGGACAGGACCTCAGGGGCCTCCGGTGACCCAGCAGGGATCCTGGGGTCCAAAGCCCGCTGCCTTCGCCTTGGTGTTCTTTCCAGACCTGCCTGTGGTTCTGGTGGGAATGCCCATTTGCTTATTCAATGTATATGCTGCAGACCCATCCCGGGCCTGCTGCCTAGTGTGGATGAAGGTATAAGATGTGTGACCGCTGCACTTCAGGATGTGGACTGCTGCTGACCCGGGTGTTGGGCTGAGTGGGCCGCGTGTAGGAGGTAGGAGGTTGTGATGGATGAAAGTGGCTGCAACTTCTTTGTCACCCGCCCCCCGCCCCCCGACAGTTTATTCTCCTACCTTGAATCTGCACAGGCCCTGTAACTGCTTTACTCTGTAGAAGGCACTGGAAGGAACATCTGAGAAGGCCTGGCAGCTTCTGCTCTCGTGCTTTAGAGAGCTCCAGGCTGCCCTGTGAGAAGTCCAGCAGCCTGGCTGGAGAAACCACGTG
The DNA here is from genome assembly GCF_028021215.1 of Eschrichtius robustus. Taxonomy (NCBI): domain Eukaryota; kingdom Metazoa; phylum Chordata; class Mammalia; order Artiodactyla; family Eschrichtiidae; genus Eschrichtius; species Eschrichtius robustus. Next base: position 34,242,642 of record NC_090842.1, on the reverse strand, counting down.
CAGAGGTGACACAGAGAGAGTGAGGCTTGGAGGCAGAAAGGAGCAAGAGAGAAGGCCGCTCTCCCAGCGTCTCAGCTGAGCCTGGCCCTGCAGCCATGCCTGCCAAGGGGCCAGACACAGACTCACGGACTGAACCCTTTTACGTGCTCCAGCCCAGTTGATCTCCCAGTGACGGCAGCCGCAGCCTCCATCTGCCGGCAGCCACGTGAGAGACGTAGATACGATCAGCAGAGCCGCCTGGCTGAGGGCTGTCCACCTACAGCATCATGAGAGATAAGGAACTGGCAGTTTTAAGCTACTACGTTTTCGGCAGTTTGTTACACAACAGAGAACCAAAACAGAGTTGTAGCTTAACATCAGCTTGCATGGGAGAAAGCTGATGTGTCCCCTGGCACGTGCTAGAGCATTGCCTCATGAGTGTGGAAGAGAGCAGGGGCGGGGCAATAAATGGTTCCACCTAGGGGACACGGTGCACAGGTGTGATGGAGTGATGAGGGTCACGGCTGCAGATGTGGCCTGATCCCTTCATGGGTGTTGTCAAGAGTTCTAGGCTCATCTAAAAACAGAAACTCATTGACAGTCCCTCATTTAGCATCAACCCCTTGGTTTAAACGGGTTTCTCATTCACAATAGCATTACTATTCACTTTGTTAATCTCAGGAGGCTTTTTCCCTTTGTCAAAGAGAATAGGCAGTAAGAGAGAATATGTATGTGTGCATATATATATAGTGAGCTATTGCTGTGTAACAAATCACCCTAAGACTTAGTGACTTTAAACAACCATTAGTTATTCCTCACACATCTATGAATTGGTTGGAGCAGTTTTATTGATCTGGGCTGGGCTGGGCTGATCTGGATTGGGCTTACTTGTGCTTCTGAGGACAGTTGGCCGGTTGACTGGCAGCTGCCTGGTCTAGAAGAGAACTGTATGGGACAAGTTGACTGTCCTTCACGTGCATGTCACATTCCTCCAGCAGGCAAGCCCAGACATTTCTCATTATAGTGACCGGCATCTAAGAAAGGAAGTGGAAACCCTAAGGACCTAATCAGGTCTTTGCTTACATCATGTTTGCTACAGTCCGCTTGGCCAGAGCAAGTCACATGGCTAAACTTAGAGTCAGTGTGGAGGACACTGCCAGAGGGGGTGCATGCAGGGGGCTGTGAACAAATCGGGCCATTAATGCAATCAGCCTGCCACAGCTGGGCTGAGGGGTCTTTTCCCTGCCTACAGGCCCTGGAGTTGCCACTTTCTAAATGTATGTGTAACTTGCATCATTATTCAGCCTGTGTCTCAGGTTTTTCATCTATAAAATGGGCATAATAACAGAAGGGATGTTGCAAGGGTTTAAAAAGAAGGTAAGTAGAAAGCATGTAGCACAATGCCTGGCACACAGAGTAAGCACTTAGAGAATGTCAGCAATTGTCATAATTATCGGGCAACTTAGAAGTAACCCTAGGTCACAGGCACATTGTAATTGGTAGCGACTGGGGCTGGTTGGTTTCTCATCTTTGACCTCCATGAATGAACGAGTGGTCTGTTCCACCTAGGGTGGCCCCCGCTGAGGCCATCGGTCCCTGACTGTGGATGGCAGGGGACTTGTGACACCCTAGCCCCCATCCTGCAGCCCCTGTGTCCCTGAGGGCTCTGGATTGTCATCTGTAGGTGGTAACAAGTCCCAGACACCCAGACTGCGCTCCCAGACATGGGCCTGGGTGCACACGGGCTGGCTGCACAGAGCCTCCTGATGAATGGACCTGCGGTGGGACCAGGTGGTGGCAGTTGCTTTGGCTCCCTTGAAGAATCACGGACAGTGGTAGATTCAGGCTCCTGCTCTGGGTAACAGAGAGGGTTCTTTTTTGTTTCTTTTTCCTTAAAACTTGGCCTTTCATGGGATTTTGTTCCAGGGTGGGGATACCTGTCTTTAGATTCTGATTTTGACCACACGGTGTCTGCCACTGTAAAGGCACTGAGGGCTCAGGAGGGGTGGCCAAAGCCCCTCGCTGGCGTTTGTACCAAACATGTGGCTGAAGCGGGGCCTGGGGACACTGGCGGTTCCAGTCCCGTCCGCTCAGGAGCTGGCGGGACCTTGGTGGGAGTGCAGGAGAAGGCGCCCTAGCAGCTGGGCTATGTCAGCCTCGTGGAGGCGAGGTCCCTGCCGGCCAAAGAATTCTGGGTCTAAGTCTGAGATGAGGCTGCTTTGGAAGCACATCCCGGGCCCTGGAAGAAACTGAGCGCCCTGGGCAGTGGGCCTGACTGGGGACTTAGGGCCGGAATGCCGGGAACTGAAAGCTGGCCTGACTTCTAAGGCCTGAGGAGCTGGCTCTGTGGAGCCACTGCCTCACTGCCTCCAAGATCCAACCGCCCAGCTCTTACCCAGGCAGGGCCTTCCCTCCTCCCCGCGCTGCCCTCCTCAGCTGTCAGGGTCTCCCGTCCTTCCTCTCTGTGACCCAGCCCCCTGGGCTGGACACTGTGATCTGTGTCGACTTTTTTTCTCTTCTCTCCTTCGAATCTGGTAATAGTAATAAAAATGACAGCAGCAGGATCTGCAGTGATAACAGCCACCGTTTACGCAGAGACTTCCGTGTGCCCCGACATGCCAAGTGTTTTTGTTCGTTATTTCACTGAGTGCACTATTTCATGAACATACCCAGTAAAGCTCACCCTTCCTTTGTATTACAAGGATGTGTTGGTCCACTTTTTTGTGTTTGTGTTTCAACGCAGTGCTTACTGTGTGCCTGGCACTGTTCTAAGTGTGTTTCACGTGATAGATGCTGTTACTATCCTCATGTTCCAGACAAGAGTCTGAGGCCCAGAGTGGTCCATTCACACGGGGAGCTGTGACTTCAGCTCCAGCGGTCAGGCTCTGAGCCTCGGCTGTGCTGCCTTCAGGCCAGGTCTGTGTCCCTCTGAAAGATCTCCATGCTCTGACATTTTTAGAAGATAAGTTCCCATCAGGGTTTAACATTTTCACCACGTTCTGTGAGCCAAGTCCAAATTGCAGTTACTTGAAGATGCCAGTGAGTGGGGTCTGCTTACCTACAGCCCTGGCCCATGGGTGAGGGAATGGGGGCTTCTTTCCCGGGTGAAAGCTCGAATCACTGAGCCACAGAGGTATCGCCTTGCTTCAGAGTAGGGGTAGGGTGTCTCCCCACGCCCCCTGCCATCCCCAGCCAGGGGTCAGTTAGCTCTCCTGCTCTCTGAGGACAACCAGTGCCACATGTCTGGGATCCAGGATGAGGAAGGTGCTTGGGCCAGAGGGCTCACAACAGGCCCCACCATCTGTTTGGATTCATAAGCCCACAGAGACTTCCTAGGTTCCCATCATGGATCATTATCCACAGCCAGCTGTTGGTGGGGAAGGAGGGCATTCTCACCTTCCAGTCCTCCAGCAAATTTAGGAAACATCTTCCTGGCCTTGGGATTAAAGAGGAAAGTCCAAGCCATCAAACTTGACTCCTTCATGAAGTAGGAATCCTCTCCAGTACACTTTGGACAGAAGGCCACCCAGCCTCTGCTTGAATGCCCCCCTGTGATGGGGAGCTCACCACCTCAAGTAGCCTCTTTCTTTGTTGGATGGCTCCAGCTCCTAGAGGGATAGAATGTTTGAGTCCTTTCTGCAATGAGTTCTGCTCTACCTTGAAGAGGCACCCAGAATTGACCTTCTCCCTCTACTGAAGGGAGGAAGCCAGACTCTCCCACCCTCTCCTGCAGGTCAGCTTGAGTTTCCACCTCTTCACCATTGTGCTGTCAGCTCTGTCACTCTGAAGCTGTGTGCTCTGGAGTAGGTTACTTAGCCTCTCTGAATCTTAGTTTCTTTATCTATGAAATGGGGATTGCGATAGTTCCTACGTCAGATGCTTGTGAGGATTACTTGAGTTAATATTGTAAAATACTTAAAACAGGGCTTGGTACCTGCTGAGTAAATCAATATCAGCTCTAACTACGCAGTCATCTTTCTGGTTATCATTAGACTAGGGCTTCCTGAACTTGAAGGTGCATATGAATTGCATAAGGATCGTGAAAAAAATGCAGATTCTGATTTAGTAGGTGAGGTGGGGCCTGAGACTCTGCATGTCTAACAACTTCCCAGACTATGTGGAGACTGCTGGTCCTCAGGCCACCCTTTGACTAGCAAAGCTAGTGTACCCATTTCTTCACATATGAAATTTCATTTTCCAGGCAGGGTCTATCCTATTCTAGTGAGAGTAGAATCATCACCTCCAATGATACAGAGGTAATACTTCTCTTAATGCAACCTAACATTGTATTATGTAGGGGGGAAAAAGTATTATCTTGAATATCAAGATGGCTTTAGTCCTCTGGCCTCTGAATCTGAACTAGTGATTTAGGGAAAAATTGTCCTGCAGTTTGCATGTATCTTGATGGATCTGAAAGAACCTGAGGATCTCTGAGAGACATGACTTGCTTCTGGACATCCTTTTGCTCCTGGGATGTGTCATGTGACTAAGCCCAAAGCTGAATCAGTAGAGGGAGTCCCAGAGGGTCCAATAGAGCAGATTTCCTCAGGGCAGGGGTGGCCAACTCAGGCGGGTAGTGAGTGAAGCAGGCCCGGTGTGGGTGATGGGTCAGCACCCTGGTGCTGATGGGATTCCCTAATGTCCCCATGACTTGCGTGCATGGAGAGGGGGCACCTACGCCCATTCATACTTCTACTGCTCAGTTCATTCAGCTTACATGTCTAAGCGAGGAGCCAATTTTTCTTAAAGATTTAAACGCTAATTTCAAGTTGAATTCCCATAAACAAGTGGGGCTGAGAGTAGACAGTAGAATGACAGATCAGATACCCTAATAGTGGATATCATAGTTATCAAATTTTCTCTGCACTTAAAATGAAATCCGTTCCAAAGCTATGGTGATACTACAGCTTTGACCCATTGTTGTTTCTATATCTGACCTTGCTGGACCACGATCTGCTCTGGGCTGACACGGAACAGCAGTTCAGTATGGTGGTTAGAGCACAGCCTCGTGCACCACGTGGCCTGGGCTGACACTTCTTAGCCACTTGCTCAAGTTTCTTAACCACTTCAGGCCTCAGTTTCCTCACCAGTAGAAAGGGGGAAGTAGCAATGTCTACCTCACGGTTGTTGTGATGGTTAAACGAGTTAGTCAGTGTGAAGCTCTTAGGATGGTGTCTGGCTCATATTCAGTGCCGCACAACATCTAGCCCCTCCTGCTTTGCTGTGATCTCACTGTGCCTAAAAGAAATCTAGCATCTTCTCAGAACCCAGCATCACAGGACCTTGGTTGTTGACTCACTGATGCCTGGTGAGCCTTGGGCCTGGCTTCTTCTCCCAAGAGGATTCAAAGTCATGTTCTTAGTCTTCAGGCTAAGCTGCCCTTCCTCCCAACCTCTCAAAAAGTATTCCTTACAGAAAATTTCAATCATACACAAAGTAGAGAGAATATGGAAATGAGTCTCCTTGAACCAGTCACCCAGGTATACCAAACAGTTAACTTTATTGACTTCCTTTTTAAATGTTAAACTTTACCTGTGGCTTAATAGGGCTTTTTAAGGGGTTTTCTTACTTATTTATTTATTTACACCTTAGACAAATTTTTTTTTAAATTTATTTATTATTTATCTTGGGCTGCATTGGGTCTTTGTTGCTGCGCGTGGCTTTCTCTGGTTGCGTCAAGCGGGGGCTACTCTTCGTTGTGCATCTCGGGCTCTAGGTGCATGGGCTTCAGTACTTGTGGCTCGTGAGCTCTAGAGCGCAGGCTCAGTAGTTGTGGCGCACGGGCTTAGTTGCTCCACGGCATGTGGGATCTTCCCGGACCAGGGCTCGAACCCGTGTCCCCTGCATTGGCAGGCGGATTCTTAACCACTGCGCCACCAGGGAAGCCCCTAGACAAATTTTTAAATTTTTATTTTATTGTGGTAAGAACAGTTAACATGAGATCTACCCTCAACACGTTGTCAAGTGTCCAATCATACATTTCTGTTGACTGCAGGTACAGTGTTGTACAGCAAATCTCTAGAGCTCATTCATCTTGCTTTACCGAAACCTTATGGCCACTGATTAGCAGCTTCCCCTTTCCCCCTGCCCCAGCCCCTGGCAATACCACTCCACTCTTTGATTCTATGAATTTGCCTATTTTAAGTACCTCATATAAGTGGAAGCATGCAGTATTTGTCCTTCTGTGACTGACATTTCACTTAGCATAATGTTCATATGTGCGGCTCATCTGTGTTGTTGCATATTGCAGAATTTCCTTCTTTTTAAAGGTCGAATAATATTCAGTTGTATGTATATACTACATTTTCTTTATCCAGTCATCTACTGAAGGAAATTTAGGTTGTTTCTGCATCTTAACTACTGTGAATAGTCCTGCGATGAACATGGGTTTGCTAATATATCTTTGAGATCTTGATATATTTAAAGTGCTGAAGGAAAAAAACCCCTGTCAACCAAGAATGCTATATCCAGCAAAACTGTTCATCAGAAATGATGGAGAGATAAAGTCCTTCCCAGACAAACAGTAGCTGAGGGAGGCCGGTAGACTTGCCTTATAAGAAGTGCTGAAAGGAGTCCTTCAACAGTGACACCATAGCGTAAGAAAGTATAAAACTCGTTGGGAAAGATAAATACATAGCCAAATACAGACTACTGTAATGACAGTGGGTAAGTCACTTTAAATTCCAGTACAGAAGTTATAAGACAAAGTATTAAAAATACCTATCACTAGAAAATATATTAATAGATACACAATATAAATAGATGTAAATTGTAACAACCACAATGTTAAGTGTGGTGGTGGTGGTGGGGGAAGTGTTGAGTTTTTGTATGCTTGAGTTTTCAGCAACTTAAAATAGACTGTTATAACTGAGATAGTCTATGCAAGCCCTCTGGTAACCGCAAAGAAAATACCCAGAGGAGCTACACAAAAGAAAAAAGACAAAGGAGTACAAGCGTAACAATACAAAAATTCACACAAAAATTCAACAAAACAGGAAAGAGGACAGCAAGAGGGGAAAAGATGGGCAAAAGAACTGTAAGACTAACAGAAAACAGGGAACAAAATGGCAATAGTGAATCCTTCCCTTTTGATAGTTACTTTAAATGTAAATGGATTAAACTCCTCAGTTGAAAGACACAGAGTAGCTGAATGGATTAAAAAAACAAACAAACAAACAAAAAACAAAGAAACTATGGGCTGCCTACAAGAAACTCCTGGGGTTTTGTTTGATTTTGCGTTTCTGCAGTCCAGTGTGCCCAGTAATGCTGTGTGGCAGAAGCCCCTTGTGGCCGGGGCTTGCAGGCCCCTCCCCCAGCCTTGCGGAATATCAGCCCGGTCAGGGGCACTATGAAGGCAGGGCTCTGCCTTGCTAGTGCCATCCTGTGATTAGTGGAGCTACCTTGAGGGTTCATCTGGGAGGTGGTGGCTGCAGTCTGGGCCGTTCCTGCTCCCCTGTAAAGGGATTGCGCAGATGGCTCACGTGGGATCCCTCTTTTGACCCTGGCATTATAAGTAACCTCTCCTGCCAGTCTAGCCTTCCTGTTTCTGGAAGAGGCCCAACCTTTTCCAGGACTGTTGGGCCCAACCTCATCTCCCCATATCGATCCTTTTGTGCCTGTACAGATAATACAAGAACATATCAGTACCTCATGTAAGGCTGGCATACACCCAACGGAAGAAGCAAAACTATCCACGGACATTTATACCTTCCTATACGTCAAAGCCAACCAATGCTAAAGATATTCACAAACAGTCATCCTTTTTGGTGGGGAGGGGAATCATCCTTCTTTTCTATGACGAGTACCTCTTTATGTATTTTATTGTAATCTTTAGTTTTATTTATTGAACAAAACTTTATATAAGAGCTTCTGATGAGCCAGGCACGGTTTTAAGTACTTTACAAATATTACCGAATTTAATCACCACAATGACTGCATGAGGTAGGTATTATTATTTCCCTATAATTCAAAGGTGATAACGGAGGCACAGAGAAGGTAACAACTTGCCCAGCATCACACAGCGGGTAGGTGACAGAGCCAAGACCCAAACCTGGGGAAGACTGGGCCAGAACCTGGGCCGCACCCCACTCAGTGATACTGCTGGTACCTGTGGCACCGTCTGAGCTCGTGGCCATTAGGACTCAACCTACTGTGAGATTAACCTTGATGAGTATTATTTTTTGAGGTGCGCGTAGGCTGAGCTGCTGGGGTCCTGCCTTGGGTGTTTCATGTGTTTGCTGTTTCTCAGGCTGTGAGCTGTCCATTTCTCACTCCTGGGGCAGGATATGTGGGGCTGGGGGAGCTACGTGCTGGGCTGATCCAGAATCTGATTGAGGGAAGCATTCAGATCCCACAGATCTCCTTCCTTCTCCTCAAGGCACTTTTGCTCCTGAGAGCTGACCAGTGGCTTTGCAAGTGGACAGTAGCCCTTCGTGGTGGCCTGAAGAGCAGAGGAAGGACGGAGGTCAGGTCCTGGCTGGATGGGCCCTATCGTGAGCCCATGGAATCATGGACTGTTGGAGCCCCCTTTGTACAAATGGGGAAACTGAGGCAGAATGCGCAGCTCCCAGGCTAGTATCCCCCCCACGCCCATAACCACTTGTCTCCCAGTGGGCAGGACTGGGAAGGTAGGGCAAGACTACAGCAGGATTTGAGTTGGTCAGGAATAGGGAGCCACTGAGGGCTGTAGAGCAGGGAGAGGGAGCCTGTGAAAATAAAGCGGTGGTGTGCCATCTGAACGGGGTGTGAGTCAAGGAGCTAGTGTGGCAGTGTTCTCCAGGTAGCTGACCTCAGGCTGGGAGCCTGGCTGGACCAAGAAATCAGTGAGGAGGCTGCCCTGGGGTAGGTCAGGATTGCTGTGTGGGAAGGGGCTGAGCAGCCCAAGGGGACGCCGTCTGCTCATGAGTGGAACAGTTCGGGCTGTGTGTGGGATGTCACGGCCTTGGTCTCTGGTTGGAGAGGCCCTTTGCACCTGCCCAGTTTGCATTCTGGGCAGTGACTTGGCTGCCGCTGCCGAGGACAGAGCTGGCCGGGGCTGTGGGGAGACGCCGGGCCTGTGTTTTGAACAGGAGCCAGGGCTGGATTTCTGGAATAGGCACCCGGCCTAGGTCCAGTCCACGCTGGCCCCAGATCAGTGAAAGCTGTCGCAGGGCCAGTGAGCTGCCGCCGCCACCGCCTAGGGGCTGCCGAGCTGGGCGGGGCCTCCTGGGACTGGTGTCCCCAGAGTCCCTGGCTCTGAGATCATTATTAGCATGTCCTGGCCGGCTGGGGGCAGGCCGTGCCCCTGCCCCACACCCTCCCTACTCCGTGGTCCTAGTCCCATTTGGCCCTGCTTGACATCTCACCCAGGATGGTTTTATCAACGCGGAGAAAATACAGGATCTGCAGAGAGGAGGAAAAGGAGGGTTAGCTGTTTACTTTTTTGGCTGTCGTTTTATGTGTTCCAGGCACTGTGCCAGGTCTGTAGGGCCTTCAGTAATGAGGAAGAAATGTACAGTCCCTGTCCTTGATGGGTTTAGCCACGAGGGGAGACTGGCCATCCACAAGTAGTAGTCATACTAAGGACACTAAGGACAACGAGGGCGTCACAGATGGCCGGGGGACACAGAGTGGGGGACCATACTGAGTCTGGAGGCCTCAGGGTGGCTTCTCCAAGAGGGGACGTTAAAGATGAGGCAGAAGTACCTAGAAGGAGAGAGTGGGGGGGGGGGTGTCCTGGGCAGAGGGGAGGGTGCACAGGTGGGAAGGCGTTGACCGTGGGTCAGGTGGAGGTGGGTAAGGTCAGCTGTAGGTCAGGCTACCACTGGCCTGTCTACCCAAGACAGTTCCAGCCACTCCAATTGTCCTGGCCTGGTTCTTAAAATTGCCCCCTTTCACTCTCAGAAGTGTCCTGGTTTGGGCAGTGAAATTATATGGGCATAGCAGGTATAGGTACTAGTATCTTTGTTTTACAGAGGAGGAAACTGAGGCTCACGAGACTTGAGCTATTTGTGCAAGGCCCTGGAATGAGGATGGGACAGAGCTGGGATGGGAAGTGAGCCTGCCTGACTTGAAAGCCCAGGCTTTCCCATAATCCGACACGACCTTGCACAGTAAGGTGTAAAGTTACAGACATATGCAGCTGAGATACTCTCTGATCATGGGCTCTGTGCCCAGCATTGTGCCAGGGGTGGGCAGGGTGCGAGGAGGCTGAATTGAGCAGGACTCATTCATGACAGAAAACAAGCTCAAACTGGCTTAAGCAAAAAGGGGAAATTTAGTGGCTCATGTAACTGAAAGTCTAGGGGAAGCACTAGCTTCAGGCATAGTTTGATCCAGGTGCTCAGACAATGTTGTCAGGACACGTTTTCTTTTGTTTCACCTCCTGGTTCTCTTTTCCTCTGTGATGGCTTTTTTCTTAGACAGACTCTCCCTGTGAGGAGGTAAAATGTTTTCCTCAGTGTCAGATCCCTACCCTCACATCTCATTAATGTCACCAGAAAGAGAGCAGATGTTCTGGGCAATCCCAGAACATCTCTCTGGCCTTCTTGGGTCATGTGCCCAGCCTTGGCCAATCCCTGTGGCCAGGGATGTGCAGAGTTCTCATTGGTCAGGCCTGGGACATGTGTCCATCCTTGTTGGGTTAGGGGGAGAAATCAGCCCTGTCCACACCTCTTGGATGAAAATGGTGGAGGGGTGGGGTTTCCAGATAAAATATAGGGTGCCCAGTTCAATTTGAATTTCAGATAAACAACACATTTTAAAAAATGTAAGTATGTCCCAAATACTGCATGGTACATACTTATACGAAACAATTATTGAATCTGAGATTCGAGTTTCACTGAGCGTCATGTGTTTTTATTTGTGAAATCTGGCCAGCCTATGGAGGCGTGCCTCTCCAAGGAAAATCAGAGTGTTGCCAGAAGAAGGAGGAGTGGATGCTGAGGGGAGGGGGGGAGGTGGTTCAAGTCACAGGTGCCCAGTGCAGAGGTGATGAAAGGGACGAAGAGCTTTCCTTCAGCCTTGGACTCCCCCTGAAGGCCCCATCTGTGAAGGCTGCCCTGAGAGCTGTGGGTAGTCAGCAAGAGAAGTCCTGGGGGGTGAGGTGCTCAGAGAGGGCTCCCAGTACTTGAATTAGGCCTCAAAGAAGGGGAGGCTTTCTTGAAGTGGGGGTGGGGTGGGTGGTGCGTGGGAAAAAATGTCTGTCCTCACCTGCCTGCCACTCAAGTCTGAACCCTGACATTAGGGCCCCTGGTACTTGACCTTGCTGGCCTGGCCATGGGGTGATGCCTTTGTCCGAGACTAACAGGCCTGTCTGCTCTGTGTGAATTCACCAAATGTGTCAGGATTCCTCCAACTACCCAGGTAGTTCAGTGGAGAGATGGCTTAGGTCCACAGGTACCACGGAAGCAGAGCCTGAGACGAGGATTGTGTGCCAGTGATTCATGGAGGCCTGTTCTCTGTCACTCCCAGGACAGACCAGTACGGGAGGGGAGGAGACAGGGCAGAGAAGGGGAAGAAGGCAAGCAAGGTGCAATTGCAGGCAAAGTCTTGGTTTTAGCCTGACCCTGTGGGGAGCTCTGGACTATAAACTGTGGCTCAGAGTCAGTCCCCACTGGAGGTGTGGAAGCTGGGCTTTCATCCTGCTCCAGGCGGTCACTGGCGCAGGGCTACCTGGTGGGGGCGGGCTGTGGGGTTTGGGGTTCTTTGACCCCACAGACAAAGCCCTAGGGCTGTTCTCTGAAGAAGCCTCCCAGGTGTGGGCTGATGGCGGGGACTGCACAGTGGAGGAGAGGGTTGGGGGGTAAAAGAGACTGAGAGGTGAGCCTACATCAAAGGATCTAGAGAAGTCGGGGAAATCCCGCACGTGGTGGACACCTTGAGGGGGTTCCTAATGCAAATAGTCTATAAAGGCTTGAGAAGTTCCCCAGCAGAACCCAGGATCTTCCCCAAACTACATGGACCATGGAACCCGGCTCACGGAAATGCTCACTCCCCGGCCTCCGGTGGAGTTGAGGGGCTCTGGTCTTTATTTCTGGCCCCTGTGGGGGCTGATCTTTTGCTGCCTCTTTTGCTGCTGGTTTTGGATGCTCGGGATCTGATCATGGCTCTGCCACTCTTCAGCTTTGTGACTCTGGGCAAATCCTGTCACTTTTTGAGGCCTCAGTTTCTCCATCTGTACTCTGAGAGTCCTTAACCTAAAGTTCGCAAAAAGGTTCAATGTGCAGTTTTATCTATATGGAGTTTTTCTGGGGGGACATTCTTAGAGGGGTTTGGACCTTTCTGAATGAGGGTTCCAGTCTGGCTCCAACACCTGTGGACCAGGAGGCTGTGTGTGCGTGTGTTGCAGGCTTCTCTCCCGCTACACACAGGCACACACCAGGTGTCCTGTCCCGAGAGCCTTCCTCCCAGGAGGTCCTGTACCTCCCAACTGCTCACGTTCTCACCTCCTCTCCCAGAGCCTCAGTCTCCTCATCTGTAAAAGGGGGTGATAGCTCCCTTACTGACCTCCCAGGGTTGTTGGGTGAGTCAGAAGACCCAAAGGCTGCAGAGGAACAAGGTACAGGTGTGATGGATGAAGTGACTGCCATGGATGCCTTCTTGTCCCCAGACCCAAAAGCATCCTCAGACCTTGAATGCTGGCCACACAGCATCTTCCAGACCTCCGTGGACTTCCCAGAGGACCACTCTGTAGCGACAGTGGTCCTAGACGTGGGTTGCTGACCAGACCAGCAGGGGCTGCCCTCCTGATCCCCCAAACCTACATTTTCCCCTCCCTCCCTTCCTTGCCTGAGAATGGAAACAGCAGAATTTGGTGTTCAGTGGTTGGGTTGGGAGGAGGGAGCTGCCACCCTCCCCCACTCCCAGTGACAACCCAGTTTGACATGCTCAGCTGGCCTCATGCCATTTCTGGAATCAAAGCCTTGTCTGCATTACATGACCACAAAGAGGGGTCTTGCCAGCCCCTCGGCTTCCTATGTGTGTGCAGCCTAAGGCAGTGGGAAGTGGCGGTTTTCTGGCAATGGTCTCTTCACGGTCGGTGAGCGTGGCGTGGCTGGGGGAGGGAGCGGTGGGGTCTGGGGTGCAGGGAAGCCCAGCGCCTCCACCTTCCCTCCCAGCTAGGACCAGAAAACCACCCAGTTCACTGGAGAGTTGCAAACCTCACCATCTGCTGGGGCCAGGACGCTGCTGGCACACTTCCGTGTGCCAGTCCTTCTAGAGCCGGCTCGCGCGCCCATTTTTGTTTGCTTTCATGTGCTTTCTTCCAAATGCCTTGCTATTTATTACTTCTGATCGTAGAAGTCCTCATGCACGTTGATGGCAAACAACTGACGACCTTGAATCCGGCACCCAGGAACAAACCTCTGGGAATGTTCTGGTGCCCGTCTCTCCAGATGGGTCTCTCTGACTACATTGCATGGAAACACATGCAGATAATTTTAGCAGATGCAGTCGGGTTCTCTCTGCTCTTTGGCAACTGCTTTTCTCTTTCAAGAAAATGCGGGGAATGTCTTTCTGAGTCAGTAAATATAGAGCCGCGTTTAGTCATCAACACGTATGCGTTGCACGCCTCCTGTCAGGCACTGATGTGTGTGTCAGATGGTGGTAAGTGCCCCAGAGAAAACCGAGGCAGGGAAGAGGGTGAGGGGGTGGAGGGGGCGCTGCAATTTTAAATAGGGGGGTTTGGGACTTCCCTGGTGGCGCAGTGGTTAAGAATCTGCCTGCCAATGCAGGGGACATGGGTTCGAGCCCTGGTCCGGGAAGATCCCACAAGCCACGGAACAGCTAAGCCCGTGCGCCACAACTACTGAGCTTGCGTGCCACAACTACTGAAGCCCGTGTGCCTAGAGCCAGTGCTCTGCAATAAAGAGAAGCCATGGCAATGAGAAGCCCGCACACTGCAAGGAAGAGTAGCTCCTGCTCGCCACAATTAGAGAAAGCCCGCACGCTGCAACAAAGACCCAATGCAGCCAAAAACAAACAAACAAACAAATAAATAAATAGGGGGATTTGGAAGACCTCACCCACGTGATGAGGTGCTGGTGACGAAAATGTGAAGGAGGGGTGGGAGGACGGGACATTTGGCAAAAGAATTCCAGGCAGAGGGAACAGCAAGTACAAAGGCCCTGAGGTAGTGCCGAGCATGTTTGAGCAACAGCAAGGGGGCCTGGGTGGCTGGGGCAGAGTGACAGGAGAAGTAACAGATGAGGGTAGGGAGGTGATGCGACAGATTAGGTGGGGCTTTGCGGGGCGTTAGGAGGACTTGGAGAATGGGGTGGGAGGTGGGTGCAGAGAATAGAAAATGATCGTCATCATCCTGGCGAGGGAGGACGGCCTCTCTGCATGGCCTGGAGCACGGGGTGGATGTGGAGGAGGTGAGGACCTGGTGTCAGGGTACCTTTTGAAGGTAGAGCCAACAGGATGTACGGTGGATTGAACAGAAGGGTTGGGAGAGACGTGGCAGGATGACTCCCGGATTTCTGGCCTGAGCAACAGGAAGAAGGAAGCTGTCCCAGTTGGACACAGGGAAGAAATCGGGGGCAGGGCTGGGACACGTGAGGTCTGAGATGCTGGCCCAGTGGCTTGATGGAGCTGTCAAGTAGGCAGGGGAGCCACGTCATTCTTCTTCATGGAACAAGTTTAATTTCAAATTTTAATTTCTTTCTAATAGAAAAACGTCGCATGTAGGGAATTCCCTGGTGGTTCAGTGGTTAGGACTCTGCTCTTCCTCCGTGGGGGGCACGGGTTTGATCCCTCGTCAGGGAACTAAGATCCCGCAAGCCGTGTAGCGTGGCCAAAAAAAGGGAAAAAACCCCAAAACAAAAGCAACAGCAAAAAAACATTGCCTGTTCTCGGTTTAAGAAAGAGAAAGAAGAGAGGCAATACAAAATCCAAACGGTCTAGAAAGCTGGACAGCTGGAGGGACGGCTCCTCAGCTCCCCAAGAGTAGCCACTACTACTGCGTGTCCTTCCGGAAACATTCCGGAGAATATGCCTCTTTTCTTTATAAAGACAATGGGATCAGACTCTAGGCTGTTCCTCACCTGCCCACCCACCTGACGGCACTATGGACCCTGGGACCCCTCGCTCCCAGTGTCTTTAACTCTTCTGTTCTTTTATGGCGACCTCTTGTGTGACCCTCAGGGCACTCCTGGGTCACAGGCCCATTTTACAGATGTGGACACTGAGGCACAGATTGGGCGACACATCATCAACTAGGATCCTGAATGAACTGAGTCCTCTGGGAGTCCAGAGGGGTGACCCTTGATTCTGCCCCAGTTCGGTGGAGCGGGGATGTTGGGAAGCAGCAGTCACACCAGAGCGGGGCAGGGGTAAGACTTCACCCGGCAGTCAAGCGGAGAGGGCTCTCCCTGCAGAGGAAAGAGCGTAGGCAAGGTTTGGAGGCCCCGAGGCAGGCGGTCCAGCCGGTGAGAGTGATGGTGAGGGGTCGTCAAAGCTGGGGTATGGGGGTGTGGTGAGGGACCAGGAGAGAGGAAGGCAGGCCTGGTGTCAACTAGGATCAGAGGGGCAGGAAGATGACTCCTGCAAGAACTTCAGGGCCAGATGGGGTGGGCTCTGTGTGTGTGTGTGTGTGTGCGTGTGTGTGTGTGTGCGCGCGCGCCTGTGTGTGTGTAGCAGGACGGTCCCAGAGTCTGGCCCAAACCATTGTTCTCTGGTTCTCTCGTGAAAATGTTGAGGACTCTGGATATTCGAAACAAGAGGATCTTATTCCATCTATTTATTTAAATTAGCAGAAGCAAGAGCCTAAGCGTCTCACTCTCAAGGCTGAGAGAAATACCACACTTCCCTGGGTCCCCTGGCCGCACGGGGCCCCCGACTGGGCTGGCCTTGGCCCCGGGCAAGGGCACACAACCTCTCCCCACAACGAGTGGCCCATGGTCTGGGGAGGCCCCGTTTTCTGCTCAACAGACGACAGCGCCGTCTGTCATAAGCGGCCTGGCTCACGGCCACCCTGCTCAGCAGGGCACACGCGCTGGACCCTGGCAGCAGACCTGGGGCCTGTCCCAAGGCCAGGAGCTGCTGGCAGAGGCAGGCCCAGCTGCTCCATCAGAGGCGCACCCCAGCCCCTTTGGCCTCTCCCGTTATCAGCACTCGGCTGCGGGGCGCGGCAGGCCAGCGGTGTGGCAGGCCGGTGGCGTGACGACCAGTGGCATGGCGGACCAGTCGCGTGGCAGGGTCAGCTGGCGGTGGCACGGCTGGCCAGTGGCCAGGCAGGAGGCAGAGACTCTGAGAGGTGCTGAGTGCAGGCAGCCTGCCGGGGATGCTGCTTGAGGCCTCGTAGGGTGATTGAGGCCCTGCTGGGTCCGGCTTTGATCAGCTGTACGGCGTCCCGAAGACAGCGGGGGGTGGAAGAGGATGGGAGGGCAGAGAATGAGAGAGCGGGCCCAGAGAGAGAAGGAACAGCTGTGTTGACGACATGCTGACTGCCTGGCGTGTGTGTGCTCCCATTTCCCCTCGGCAGCTGCCCCGCCAGGTGGGGGCCGTCATTTCCATGTTCAGATGGGGAGACAGAGGCACAGGCAGGTGAAATCATTTGTACAGAGTCACTCAGTGCACAGCAGAGGAGCCAGGGTCAAAATCAGACCGTCCAGTGAGTCACTTAACGTCTCTAAGCCTCAGTTTCCTCGTGGCTGAAGTCGGGCGACGACGGCACCCGGCTCGTAGGGCTGTTTGGAGCATTTAGCAGCGCACCTAACGTGCTGAGCAGAGCATTGGCACGTGCCGGGCCCTAACCAAAGATACGCTGGTTATGATTATCACTGAGTCCTTTATATTCGTGACCTCAGTTACTCCCACGCCCTGACAAGCCCGTTGGATCCTGGTTTCCATTGTAGAAACTCCTTTGAACACTGACTTGTAGGAAAATTCCAGTCACGCAGCAGCAAGCCCCATTCTCCGCCCAGCCTGGACAATCTGCCTTGCATTGGGTCATCTCCTCCGAAGAGCTCTGAAATCCCGGGGGCCGGAGGTTAGGGCGCGTTCTGGGTCATGCTAAACTTTGCCATTTTCTGCTGGCATCAGCCATTTTCTCCATGTCCAGAAATCACATTCCAAAAGCATGAGCTCTAGAAGGAGGGCCTGTGGTTGGGGGTGGGGAGGAGCATCTGTTGGGCCGTGAGAACGTTCTTTCATCCAACCTCACCAGCTGCTTGCCTCACCCGCCCGGTGCCTCCCCTCTTCCCACCTGTCAGAACCAGCCTGATCGCTCAGAGTGGAGGTGGGCAGACACTTCAGCTTTGGGCTCCTTAAACCTTGTGGTTCCGGGAGCACGTCCCCCATTCTGCAGGGGGGGGATGGGACTTGAGGTCAGTGGTGGACATCTTGTATTTCAATGGTCCTGTATTTGTTTCATATGCATGATATCTTTTAAAACCCCAACTCTAACTAGGACATCACACCCACGATTTTATTGATCTTCTTGCTTACGGCAAGACGGGGTTTAAAAAAAAAGAGAGAGAGAGCCAATTTAAAGAAAAGTATGAAGTTCTCGTGGTAGCCCAAGTGGGACCCAGTTCCGGGGGAAGATGGGACGATGGCTTATGGATGCTGACAGCTCGCTGGGGTGACAGCCCAGGGAGTGGACTTTGCTGGCTGTTTGCTGCCTGGGGCCGGCCGTGTCTCCAGGACGGGACAAACCCATCTTTGGGGATTGTTTGTACCCTGTAGGGTCTAGGACCTGGGGCTCAGAGGAAGGGAATGTGGTGGCTCCAGAGTCTGGCACCAAGGGTCAGAAGTCCTCCCTGCCGTCCCACTCCCTGCCCACCGTCCACCTTCCCCAGTAGCAATCCTTCAAGTCCAGGAAGCAAGCTCAGGCTGGAGTCCCTGGGATGTGGGCCCAGGGATTACACCTCGAGCAGATTAAAAGCAGCCAGGGAGAAATCTGAGGAATTTTAATTACTGCCTCACATCCCTGGAGTCCTGCAGTCCTGGTCCTCGCAGGCCAAACACGCCCGCCGCCGGCCAGCTCTGCGGGCCCGCCTTCCCCTCCTCCACACAGCTCGCTGGGCTCCCACGGTGGGGCTGGGCTTGGGGACACTCGTGGAGGTGCTGCAGCAAAGCAGGCGGTGGCAGCTTCCTCCCTCTGGCTTCCAAGCTTGGCTGGGAATCTTGGGCTCAGGTTTTAGAAGACTGTGGCTTCGTGCTGGGGGTTTTGGGGGTCGGAGCTTCCGGCTGTAAGTAACCTGAATTGGTGTGAACAAGGAGGGCAATTTAGTGGCTTCTGTAACTGTCCTTCCCCAGGAAAGGCCGGTGAGGGTGGGCCTGACTCAGGATTCATCCAACAGATATTTATTATCTACTATGCATCAGGCCCTGTCCTAGAGCAAAACAGACCCGGATCCCTGCCCTCGGGGAGCCTACTTGTTACAGAAGGCTGGGCCTGAGGCCGTGAGCGAGCGCCCTCTCCCAGCCTTGGCCTCTCTCTGTCCCTGTGGGAGCTCTCTCCTGGGGTGGGCCTTCTCCCGCAGCTGGAGAGGAGATTAGATGCAGCCTCGGCACCAGAGAAGACATCTTTCCCGCCAGCTCCCGTGAGAAAGATCCCGGGATGACTCCACTTGGCTTAGCGGATGCTGGGGGACAGGTGCTGGGCCTGTAGCGCCCACGGGTGACCTGTGACCACGGGAGGCTGCGGTGTCCTCAGGGGAGTGGCTGAGGGCTCTGCCCCATTTTGCTTATTTGAGAGGAGGTACCATTTCTCTTTGGAAGCTGCCCCTTGAGATCTGGGTTCCGCTGAAATCAGGTCCAGGAAGAGTGAGTCTGTTTCCCTTCCACACCTGGGGAGGAGGGAATCCCCAGCCCCTGACACTGGAGCCAGGGTCCCCCAGAAGCCCCCCCCTAATGCTGCTGCCAGCACCCTCTATCCCTTCCCCCTGCCCTTGTGGGTAGAGCAGACTTGGGAGGCCAGAGAAAGCTCTCAGGGGCAGAAGTATAAAAGGTCCACAAGTTAGAGGCATATGTTGGAGTTGGGGACGTTGAAGCCCAGAAAGTGGACGGCCCTGGTTTTCCTCTCACTCTTGATTCCTGAGTGTAGCCCAGGAGAAGGAGCCGGCCCCCTGCTGGGCGAGGGGGCTGGAGCCCCAGAAGGTCTGTGCTCGAGGGGACCACGAGCATCGTCGTGGCCTGCTGCCCCATTCTCAAGACGAGGAGCCCGGGGCCTGGGCGCCCTAACCCAGCCCTGCCACTTTCTCTCCTTAAGTGACCTTGGACCAGCCACTTAATCTTCTGGCTGATCCTCAGTCCCCTTTTTTGTCAAGTGGGTTATTGTGCGCGGTTTTGTTAAAGTAGGTTTTAATGACCCAGGTGACACATGAATATACTTATCTTAAAAATTAGAACAATTCTGATAAAGTTGAAGTTTGTGACTCCTATTTCCCTCCATCTCGTCTCCTTCCCCTCCTTGGGGGTAGCCATGGATGTTGGGTACCATGGGATATTGGGATGTGGGTGACCTCATGGTACATGTGTGTGTTTGGTGTTTTCCTGGGTATGCAAATAGCATCATACCCTGTGTGTCTTCCATGTGGCGTGGGCTCTGTGTGTCAGTGTGTACAGGTCTGCCTGGCTCTTTTGAGCCGCTACGTGGTTTTCCACTGCATAGATCTAGCATACTTTCCTTTGATGGGTGTTCAGCGTGTTTCTGACTGTGGGTTAATAGGAACAACGTTGCCCTCAACATCACTGATCTTGAACATGCCTCCCTGGTGCACACACGTGAGTGTTGTCCCAGGGCGGACACTGAGACATTGAATCACTGGGTATTAGGGTTTGGCAAAGATAAAATATGAGACTGTCCTGAGCACGTGGCAGGAGTAGGGTGCTACAGAAGGAGGAGAGAAGTTCATGCTTGTGTTCCCACCTTTGCATCAGACACCGTCCTAGGTACTTTGTCTGCATTTTCTTACGGAGTTCTCTTTGACATCGAAATCCCCATTTTACAGAAGAGCAAAATGGGGCCCAGAGGGGTTAAGTAGAGCATCTGCTATCGCTCAGCTCCCCAGGGCGGGCAGGCAGGCGCCTGCCTCCCAGGTCCGGCTGGGCTCTGGGAGTGGAGCACCCCTGCCCTGACCGGCCAGAGCTTGCTCTCCGAGGGGCCTGCCCACAGCAGCGCCGGCTCCCCAGGAACGCTGCCTCTGTGCAGTGTGCTGGGAAGAGGGAGCTCGCCAGGAATTTCCTGGATCAGGTCCAGGGCAGACTGCTTGGATCTAAGGGTTACAGGGTGGCTGGGTCCTGCCTCCCACCCTTCTCTTCCCCCGGCATGTCCCAGCCCTGTGCATTCTTGGAATCTATAAGTTGTGCCGTGTTCTGTGGGCACCAGGAGTTTCCTTTGAAACCCCGTGGCACCAACATCTGTTAGCTCTTAGAGAACAGAAAGATTGACAAAGAACTGCTGGGGCAGGCGATGGGGAAAGATATTAAGCTCAGGGGTATGAAGTCTCAAAGACAAAGAGGAAAAACCCCAACCGAACTCCAGCCCGCTCCCCAAGGCCCTGTTTTGATGTGGGTTCCCGTCCCCGGAGGCCTTATAAGGCATTGTGCCTGCAGTTCTGGGCTCTGGGCTGGTGCTGGCTGCACTCTTGGCACCCGGAGGAGCTGCCCTCTCTTCCTGGGGCGCAGCGTGGGGCAGAGGAGGGGCAGTGCTGGGACTTGGGAGGGAGGCAGGTCCGGATCCCATGGCCTGAGAGGCCACCAAGCCCGGCCACTAGGCAGGAGGCAGCCTGGCACCAGGCTGGGCGGGGCAGGAGGTCTGGGGATCCAGGAAAGTCTTTGATGAGAACCTGGAGCAGAGGCTGAGTCTGACTGTCCTGGAGGCCAGAGCAGAGGGGGCCTGGCCCCAGGGGGCCACAGGGATGGCTGAGTGGACAAAGGGAACAGTAAGGGAGATCACTGCATACCATGCCCCGAGTGTGGGCTTCCTATAGGGCAGTGGTGAAGGGTAAGGGTTTTGGAGCCAGGCAGCCTGCCTTCAATCCTGGCTCTGACACAATCCTAGCTGTGTGACCTTGGGCAAGTCACTTAACCTCTATGTGCCTCAGTTTTGTCATCTGTAAAGTGGGGATAATAGTGGTTCTACCTCAAAGGACTGCTCTGGGGATTAAATGCAAAGCACTAGAAATGTGCACCAGGCAGGAGAAGAGCGTGTTTCTCGGTGTCTGCAGGGGCACTTTGGGTCTGGTGAGCTTTGCCCAGAAATGTTCCGGTAGCCATTTGACAATAAGAGTCGGAGTAATAAACAGTAAATACTGTCTGTTGAGCCCCCATTGTGGTATCAGCTGTAATGCTAAGTACTTTCCGTGAAATGGCTTGCTCGATCTTCACACCCACCCTGAAACAATGTGACTGCTCTCATCCCTGTGCACAGATGGGGAGACTGAGTCACACTGGAGATAAAGCTCCTTCCGCCAGATGACCGGCTTGTGCGATGCAGAGCTGGTATTTGAACCAAGGTCTGGGCAACGCCACTTCCATGCCCTGCACCCTCCGTGCTGGGGCTCCCACTGGGGCTCCTGGCTGTCGAGGGGTACAAGTGCCTTCCTGCAGGATGGTCCTGAGGGCCTGGCCCCAAACCTTGCATGCAGGGCTCCCGGCTGACGCTTGGCCCTGTCTCAAATCTAGTGGGGAGGAGCCGTGGGGCCTTTTGAGTCCTGCAGGACAGATGGGAGTACTTGGCCCCTGACCCACTGGAGCTGCTGGCTGGGCTGTTTCCTTGCACTTCTTTAAGCATGATTCTTGGTCCCTGGCAAGTGCCAGGACTCTTGGCCACCCCTGTCCCCATGCCCACGGGAGCCCCGATTCCACTGTACAAGCTCAGGCCAGGCCCTGGAAGGAGGTGGCTCAAGTCTCGGCTCTGCTGATGATCCAAAGCCAGTCGCCTGCCCTCTTGGAGACTTCTCCTCATTTAAAGCCAGGGCTATTGGGAACCCTGTTCTCCGTAGGTTCTGGTGAAGATTCCAGTTGGTCGGTGCCTCATACATCACGAGTGCTTGGTGACGTAAGTGACTGTCATTGGCATCATTTTCCTGGCTCATTCCTTGAGGGTTGGGGCAATTTCTTTGTATAAAAAAACAATAGCAATTATACCTCTCACTTTACACCTTGCAAATCGTTTTTATGAGCATCTGTTCCTTGAGAGATGGAAAGAGCAGGGCTGCTATGATGATAAAGGGAGATAATATAAAGTGCCCGGCACATAGGAAATGCACAGTGAGTCTCAGCTGTCTTCTTATTGTTGTGGTTTATCACCATGCCCATTTTACAGGTAAGTAGATTGAGGTTCGCAGAAGGCAGTGGCTGGCGCCACATCCAGGGCGAGGGCGGCCATGGAGCCAGGATGTGATCCTGTGTCTGGCTCAACATTTTACGTTGCCTCTGGCGCAGTGATTCAAAGCTTGAGGACCACAGACACGGCACTCCTCAGGCCCCGGGCTGTCTGGGTCAGTGGAGGACACGAATTTTTGCCAGAGTTGGGCACCTGCACTGCACTGTGTGTCAGCAGACCACGGTGCTGAGGAGCCTTCGATGTGTTATACAGAGCAGGGTGAGGTTTAGCGGGAAGAAACCGACCCCAGAACTTGCCAGAACTCTGCTTTAATATGCAGAGACGTATCTTTAATATGTCAGAGAGCTGGGTCCTCTCAGCAGACAGTTCTTCTCAGAGAGCATTGAAGCCGTCATCAGAGTGATGACTGTGGGTGCGTTATACACACCGCGAGGCATAGTTATAGGGCTTCCAGACAGCTGCTTTGCTGCTGGTGACATTTGGAGTCTTTAAACTCCTCTGAGTGTGCCAGTAAAAAGATGCAGGTGCCCAAAAGTTTCCATCTCACAGGTCCTGTCGGCCTTGCCAGGAGTGGTCAGGGTGGCACAGAGGTCAGTGCCGGCTCCCAACCTCCACAAGGCCCCAGCACAATCAGGTGTGTCGTCTCCCTTGAAGATGGTCGCCCGCTCCTGTGAGGAAGCGCTGCCTGCCAGCCTTTCCAGGGAAGCGGCATCCGTCTTCCTCTGGCATGAAAGATCGGCTTTAATTGGCTGCTGGGACATCCCAGCCATCTAATGATGCCAGCCGAGTGCGGCCCTTTCCTGTCACCGTCTCCCAGTTCCCCTGTCAACTCCAGCTCTGTTAACACAAACAGCCAGTTTACAAGCCCAGGAAGTGTTTGGTGATTATAATAATTGGCAGAGGAGGAGAGAGAAGACATCCTGACTCGAGGAATAAAGTAGCCTGGTTTTGAAGTCCATGGGACACCAGGAGTCTGAATGACCACATTTGAACAACCTCTAAGAAAGAGTGTGTAATGCCCCAGAACGATTTGAAAGAAGAAAGAGAACGGAGAAAACCATCTCTAATCCATAAAACGTTAGCTGTTCATCTTTAAAAAACACGCACGCAAGAGACTTATCTCCAGCTGTGTCCAATTGATAAGATCAGCTATACAAAGCATTGTTTTTCCTTTGTTAATCAAGGCCAGCTCTGGTTTTTCTTTCAAGCATCTCCAGTGCAGGATTTTTTTTCTTCTGATTTTTCAAGAAGAGGGTGTTTTTTCTTTTTCTTTATACTTTTTTTCTTTTTTTTTCAAAAGGAGAAGTTGGTGAGAGCTGCTGAGTTTGGGCTTTTTTATTGCTTGCCTTTTTGTGGTTCAAGAAGCACTGCCATAGCATCCTGCGGGCATTAAAAAAGATAAAGCAGTGTGACCAACCCCCCCCCACCCCCAACCTCATCTCTCCTCCCTCAAAGAGGAGCATTTCCCAACGTGGGTTCCTCAGAACACAAATGCCATGTGATGCTTTTGAAAAACAAAACTTCATGGTCTAAATAGGTTTGAGGGATGCAGCTTAAGCTACTACTTAGATATCCGCAGCATCTGTTACCATAGTAAGTCCTGCAGTAAGGGATCTCGTTTACCTTTGTTTAAAACAATCTTTTTTCACTTTACTCCTCCTGGCAGAATACCAATAAATACAGAAGACGGTTTGACAAGCGCTGGTCTGTTCTCCTCTGTACCTAGAGTTGTCCTACTGGGGTGGGGTCAGATAGATGGGACCTTTATTGCCATCCCAGAAATTTCCCAGCCTCCCAGCCTGTGGACCAAACAAACTTCCCTTGCCAGCCTGACAACACCTGAGTGGCAGCCTCACCACTGATTGGGAGCAGCTCTGCTACGTGGGATGAGATACCGGACATTTTTAACTCATGCTTGGGGACCAAGGTGAGGCGTGTGCAGGCCAGTAGCTGGAAGGTGTGTGTGTTAGGGGAGATGCAGGAGGCGTGATTGAAGGTCAGTTGAAGGCAGAGCCTATAGCTTTCTAGACATTGTGCTGAAGAGTTTGGGTTTGTGTTAAGGGAGCCCGCCCTATAGCACACCAGGTCCTCTGTATAAACCCACCAAGACAGCCCACCTGGGACCCTCTAGTAGATAGAGGAAGGATCCAAACTGAGGTCTCTTCTTGGGACCCACAGGGGTGGCTATGGTCCCGAGTCCATCAAGTTGGCTCAGAGGGATAGAGGAGGGACGTTTTCTGATCTCATCTTTGTCTTTTTCCAGGATGGAGGGTGGAACTCCCTTTCCGGGGGAGAAGCGTGGTCCTGTGTAATGTTTTGTGGCGGGCTATAAGCTGAGAATAACTTACTTCCTAAAAAGTAGTGCAGTAATTAACTTTTCAAGTGTGATAGGATCTACATAGTTGACCTAAATTCCAATCAGAACAGGGCCCCTGCTTCTTTGCGACCAGCCACACACACGTTCACAATGCCACCTTGACCGTAATGATGCCAGGTTCCTACCTGACCCCAATACCCCTTTAATATCCCTGCTTTTTCTTCCTATAGGAGCTCGTGGGCGAAGTTTTCAGAGAAACGCTCAGCGAGGAGGAAGAGGAAGACTTTCGGCTAGAAGGTATCGGAGTCCATTGCTTTCTTCCCAAGGGCAGTGAGGTGGGGAAGGGCCATCTGGTCTACCTCATGCCCCAAGCACCCTCCAGAAAACCTGCAGACCAGGTGGAGGAGGGCAGGACGCTGACTCTGGGTGGGGGTGGGCTGGGAGTGGGTGGGGTGAGAAGCAAGAGGGAAGTGTAGCATCTCGTAGGTCCACTCCGGGAGTGGATTCAGACCACCCAGGCTCACATCCTGACCCTGCTCCGAGTTAGCCGTGGGGTCTTGAACAGGTTGTTTGACCTCAGCTTCCCCGTTGGGGGTGATCATAGTGACCACTCATAGGCCCCTCAAGCAGAGTTAGGTATGTAGTAAGCACTGCATGGAGTAGCCCTTGTGTTTCTCTGTTTGTGTCACTCACTTGGAGCACGGGTATGCACACACACACGAACACCCCCAGCCCCTCCCCGCTGTCTTCTGTAGCTCTCACTCCTTTCTTTCTTCAAGGAGAAGCACTGCATTGTAGAAAGAATTAGGACACTCGAGCAGAGGGCCGGCCAGCCACTGGCATGCTGATTTGACTTTGGGAAGCCATGTACCCTTTCGGAGCCCAAGTTTCCATGTTTGTAGAATGGGAACGAGGACCTTTTCCTGCGTGATTCCCCGAGTTGGTGAAAGGACCGGATGGGATCGGAAAGCGTTTGCTGAAAGGGATAGCGTTTCCCTTTTTTACTCTGAATCAGAGGAGAGCATCACCGAACTGGGGCAGCCTTATGACAGTAAAGCCCTCTCTGCTGGGACCAGGACAGGCAGCTGTTAGGAGAGCTGGGTGCCCAGGGGTCTCTGGGGGGAATCTAGGCCTTGGAGGCCTTGTAGGGCCTTGAGAGGAGAGGAGACTGTGCCGGGAGGTTCTGGAGCGGAGCCTGGGCCAGACCCGAGGACTGTGGCCACGTGGGGCCTGAGAGCTGTGATAAATGTAGAATCCCTGGCTCCACCCAGGCTACTGAATCCAGTCTGCCCTGCAATAGGCTCCCCAGATAACTTGTATGCTCATTGTACTTTGACAAGCACAATTTTGAGAGATTCATTCAGTAGCCCGGGAGTTGGAGGCTGGCTGGAGACCCAGATATCTCTCCGACTTTGCTCAAATTCGAGCAGGTCCTGAATAGAAGGGGGACAGACAGCTCTGTCCAGGCTCTGGGGTGTTTCCCTTGAGCATGTTTGCCTGTGGATCTGGTGGCTACACTCAGGGATTCAGTGGCTTTGATTCTCATTGTTCCCTGGGCTCCCCCGAGCCTCAGCTATTATCCTCAGCTCCATGGAAAGATGCTGGGGCTTGGTACCTAGAGTAGATCTGGGGAGTCAGGTAAAGGTCTGCAGGATGTAGGGTCTGGAGGCTGAGGTGACCCCAGACATAGATTACATGGGCTTCAGCACTCATTCCATTTTCTATTCATTTGCTCATTCACCTGGTAACTTAGCAAGTTCATCCTCTTGTTCATTCATCCTTCCATCTATTCCGTCCACCACCTACTCACTATCCATCCAAGCACCCACCTGTCCTCTCATCTATCTATCCATTCATCTACCCATCACTCACTCATCACCCACCCAATAATCCATGACCCACCCCATCCAGCACTCATCCATCCGTTTGTTGCTCCCCCTATCACCCAGCCATCACTGCCTATTCATTCATCTACATACTCTTTTGTCACCCATCCATCAGCTGGCCAGCCCTTATCTATCACCTACCCACCCATAATCCATCCTCTGCCCATCTCTTCATCATCCATCACTCATTCCTTCACCCATTTAACCGTCCTCCAGTTACCATCCATCTGTCTCACCATCTGTCTATCTATTCATCATTTATTGGGTCCCTGGTCACTACCCCAAATGAGGCACTTCTCTGGCCATTGAGGCTCAGTCTGAAATCATGTAATTGATTTCCCATGAGGCATCTTTCCCTGCAGACATGAAATGGCCTGCCCACAAAATCCACCTCTCTCTGCTTTGTTTGATCTCTCTGTGCAGAGCATGAGCCCTGTTGTAATGAAGTAGGAAGAGCACTTGGCCAAAGAGCCCATAGACCTGGCTCCCCTGCCAGCTCCTGCAGTGACTTGCTGTGGCTCTTGGCCAGGCCCCTTCACCTTGGGGCCCCTTCGCCCTCTGTGACATGATGCATGGGGATGTGGACTCTGTGGATGGTCAGAGGACGTGGGCACCTTGTAGGGAGGATGAACTGCTGTGGGGTGGTACTTACAAACATTGGTTGATGGATGGGGGATGAATAGGAGGTGCCCGAGGGTCCCAGCTCCTGTCGGGGAAAAGTGTGGAGATTGGTGGCACTTGTTCTGTCCCTACGGCCCACCAGCTGCAGGTCGAGCTTTGCGGGCAGCCTGGGCACCTTGCCAATCACTCATGGTGTCCAGGCACATTAGTGCCACCACTGACGAGGGGAGGGGTTGGGAGCCACTAGCCTGACTCAGTTTCCCAACTGAGGGTTTAGATCAGGTTGCTGGTGGTCAAGTTTCCAGCCCTTTTCTTCAAACAAAAGCTTACACAGAAGCACAAAAGGTAAGACAGACCAGGTTGCAGACAGATGCGATGTGTTATATTCAGTATGTTATCTTTTATGTAAAAAGGGTACCAGACAATACTCTGTATTTCCTTGTATATATGAATGCATACCACATATGTATGTATATTATTGTGTAGCTAGAGCTCTAGACGGACAGAAACAGTAGTTCCTTCTGGACAGGGGAGGAAGAGACTAAACTTGGAAAGCGTGGTCAGAGGATTGTAGTATTAACTGTAATTAATGTTTTAAGTTTTGCGAGAAGAATGTGATCATATATTCCTTTGAAATGAAAGACTAATAACAGAATTAAAAAGTGAAAATAATAAGTATATAAAGCAGTAGGGTGGGACTGCTCTGGGCCTGCCTGTGTGGCCCCTGAGACTCCTTGGAGGGGATGCTGGCCCCAGTGACCGTATGTGGTTCTCTGGCCACCGTTGGCGCCAGGTCCGAGGCGCCCCCTCCCGCCCCAGGATGAAGGACATGGCTGTGGACGGCAGGCCACCCCACGGCTAGGCCTGGTGAGAGTAGTTCTGCCGAGTCTGGCCACGGAGAAGCGTCCACCTGGCCTGGAGCTGGGGCTGCGGGTATCCCTCTGTGCCTCGGGCCAAGGGAGAGCAAGCTGAATCCTGAATCTCTTCTTTGTCTTCCTGTCGGCCAAGTTCATTGCCTCTTGGCCGGCTGGAGGGCTGTTAAGGGAAAAAAAGGCCATCTGAGGCGTGAAGATAAAAAGAAGTCTTTTAGCCATCCCAGGAGAGGATGGCTTTAGCTCCTGCGTTGTTATGTAAAGCCGGCCCTAATCCAGCGTCTTAACTGCCTTAACTGGCCAGCTGGGAGCTCGCGGGATGGGAGATTAAGGCTGGGCTTGGAGCTAGGGCTGGGGCTGTGAGCTCCTTTTGAACTGTGCAGAGAACAAAGTAAGCATGAAAAGTCCCGCACTCCAGAGCTGGCCGGTTGTGGAGGGCGGGACCCGCGGCTTGGGGGCTGTGGGGGGGGTGGCGGGGTGGCCAGAGGGACCTTCCTCTGCTGACCCAGCAGGGCGCTGAGGACTGGGGAGGGTCATCCCACACTTCACTCCAGTGCCCACCCGACGTCCCCACCTCCCCAGTTGGGCAGGACGACAGGTGGTGGCAGCCTGTAGCTTGTGGCCCGAGGTGGACATTGGTGTCAGGCCTCCGGGAAGCACTGTGTCTGGGGGTGTCCTCCCGACCCAGCAAAGACTGAAGTACTGTGCCCGTCAGGAGGGAGAGACCTGTAAATGGTCGCAGGCCCCTTCTCTCCAGGTCCCCTCTGTCTCCCACCTTGTGCTGTCCTCACCCCTGCCCAGCGTCTTAGCTCTCTCCCGCCTCTCACCCTCAGCCTCTGCCCTCTGAGTCTCAGTATCGTGGCTGTTTCTTGTCTTTTTTTTTTTTTTTTTTTTTTTTTTATAAAGAAGGTGGGTGACTATAACTGCAAGGGGTCCTAGCTGTCCTTTGGTGGTCTTGAAAGTAGGACAAACTCTCTTTTTATTTATTTATTTATTTATTTATTTATGGCTGTGTTGGGTCTTCGTTTCTGTGCGAGGGCTTTCTCTAGTTGCGGCGAGTGGGGGCCACTCTTCATCGCGGTGTGCGGGCCTCTCACTATCGTGGCCTCTCTTGTTGCGGAGCACAGGCTCCAGACGCGCAGGCTCATAGTTGTGGCTCACGGGCCTAGTTGCTCCGTGGCATGTGGGATCTTCCCAGACCAGGGCTCGAACCCGTGTCCCCTGCATTAGCAGGCAGATTCTCAACCACTGCGCCACCAGGGAAGCCCTGTTTCTTGTCTTTTGACCTCTTTGCTTGGAGGTGACAGCGGGCAGAGCGCAACCAGCTTGGCGTCTGCCATAGAAAGTTGACTCCACAGAACCCAGTCCTGCCTTCATTAAGGACCAAAAGCCCCTGAGTCAGGCGGCCCTTCCCACTGGGGCCAGGCCCTCCCTCCAGGCTCCCAGTTGGCCCAAGCCGGGTTTCTCCTGGCAGAGTCCGTGGGGTCTCTGCTTCCCTGGCCCTGGTCCTGCCGAGCAGAGCAGTGGTGTTCGGACTGAGACCCGGACAGCTGAGTAGCCAGCCCCACTGTGAGTTCAGGGCCTGTCCCAGTCTGCGTGGCTCGAACTTTGTCTTCCTGCAACCCCATCGGAGGGCATGAGAGGCACCCTTCTCCCTTTATTCTGAAGTCAGACCCCAGATCCAGCCTGGCTTTACCACCACTCACTGTGTGACCTTGGGAGAGTCACTTCACTTCTCTGTGCTTCAGTTTCTTGTTGGGGGCAGTCATAGTATTCCTTCCTCAGAGTTCCTGTGAAGATGGAGAGGTTATATAAGCCCCAAGAGCAGCCCTGGTTCAGGGTATGCCCATGTCGGTGAGCTGTCCTGACTCTTGTCTCGTGGGTTCCTCTTTCTTGAGGAGGAGTCAACTGGTGTTTGTTAATTATTTACTAGTCCAGATCAAAGAAGGCCTATTTTCAAAGCTTCTTTAATCCTATTAGACTCTCTGAGTGTCTCCTATCACTCTCAGTGCGCAACATAGCCTGGCATGCCATAAGTGCTCAATAAATACAGATCTTCCTTGACTTATGATGGGGTTACACCCCAATAAACCCATTGTAAGTTGAAAATATCGTTAGTCGAAAATGCATTGCGTACAGCTAACCTACCGAACATCATAGCTTAGCCTTGCCCACTTTACATTAGCCTACACTTGGGCAAAATCATCTAACACAAAACCTACTTGTAATCGAGTGTTGAATAGCTCCTGTCATTGATTGAATGCTGTACCGGAAGTGGAGAACAGAACGGCTGTCTGGGTACAGAATGGTTGTAAGTGTGTGGATTGTTGACCCTCGTGATCGCGTGGCTGACTGGGAGCTGGGACCCACTGCTGCTGCCCAGCATCACAAGAGGGGTCGTACCGCGCGTATCGCCGGCGCGGGAAAAGATCCAGGTTTGACATTCCGAGTACAGTTTCTACTGATTGTGTATCATTTTTGCACCATTGTAAAGTTGAAAAATTGTCAGTGGAGTACTGACTGTGCTCACAAGAAGAATGAAGCCAACACCATGAAGTCACTGGAGTCAGGCCCCCAGGCAGGCCCCGTGTGCCCCCCTCCAGTCCATTCAGGCTCCCAGGTATGAGATGTCAACCATTCACAGAGCAGAGGAGCCCTTGGGAGGCCGTTAGTCCCCTTCCTTTGCAGTAAGAAATCTGAGGCCCAGAGAGGGGATGTGACCTGTCCAAGGTCACACAGCAGACTGAGGACAGTCTCTTCCTCACTCAGCAAGTATTTACTGAGTACCTGCTGCAGGTGTGGGGCCCTGCTGGGCTCTGGGTTCGAACCACCCACGAGGTCTGCGGACCTTGCTGTCAGGGTGTCAGCATGGGGGAGGCAGGGTAGTGGATAAATAAGCCAGGGGGTGAGCACGCAAGGTTCTGGGAGTGGCACTCTGTGAGGAGGTGACACCCAGGGAAGGGTAGAGTGTGACAGGCCTCTCTGAGGAGGTGACATTTCAGCGGAGATGCAGGTACCAGGAACGAGCCGCCACAGGAGGATGTGAAGGGTGAGCCGAACCCCAGATGGGAGGAACGTGGGGTTTAGGGGAGCACAGAAGGGAGGCCCACGTGGCAGCAGGAGACCTGGGGGATGAGCATGGGGCCATGGGCTTGGGTTTCACGCTGCTTTTGGAGAGAAACTGTTGGAAAGTTTGAGGTAGGAGAGTGCCAGATTCTGACTTCCATTTTCACCAGTTAATTGTGGCTCCTGGGAAGGATGGGTCATTCCCAGGAAGGAAGGAAGCAATGAAAACAGGAGGTGATTGCGCTAGTGCAGGGGAGAGGTGATGGCCTTGGCCTAGCCTGGGGTTGAGGGGCTGGAGAGAAGTGGATGGGTCTGGGGGAGAAGGGGGAGGGCTGGGAGACAGGAGGTGGGCGGTCGGGGTGGGGAGGGAAAGAAAGGGATCCCGGGTACACCTTAGAGTTTTGGCTTAAGGAACTAAGGAAATGGTGCTGGCACTTCTGAGGTGGAGGTTTTGGCAGGTGACAGTCAAGGCTTTTGTTTTTGGATATGTCAGTTTCAGGATGCCTGTTTGACATGCAGGTATAGGGATTCTGAGTAGACAGGTGGACACTGAGTCTAGAGTTCAGGGATCAGTTGGGGGAAAGAGAGACAGAGACAGAGAGACAGAGAGAGAGAGAGAGAGGGAGAGAGTGAGGACTTCTCAGGAAGTGGCCACAGATAGCTCCATGGGAGTCCTGGGTGAGGCTTGTCAATCGGTGGGGCTGGCCGGTGGTTCCCATAAGTCTGGGAGGAAGGGGAGTTCACTGCAGAGCAGCAGGGACCCCCAGACAGAGGGGGCAGGCAGGCCACACCCCGCTGGCTTCTCTCCCTCAGTTCAGAGCCTGTCCTGCCGGTGAGTGTCAGTCGCCCAGACTCCACTCCACTGCAGTCCCCCCAGAAGCCCGGGCTTCAGCCGTGACAGCAGTTTCTCTCAAGTCTGTTCTTCATAAAAGCTCAGCTTGAACAGTGGAAATTCTGACTGGTGTCAGATACCGAGGAGGCTTTCATAGTTTCAAGTAGCTCGGGGTTAGATTTTAAAAGTTGAATTTCATCACATGTTTTAACTTGGGCGGGGATGGGGGAGAGTGGAAGGGACATGATATTTTTAGCCCAAAGAAGGCTTTTTTCCCTTTCCCTCTCCCTCTCCCGGCGTTTCCCCCCTCCCTCCCCCAA
Source organism: Eschrichtius robustus (assembly GCF_028021215.1). Classification (NCBI taxonomy): domain Eukaryota; kingdom Metazoa; phylum Chordata; class Mammalia; order Artiodactyla; family Eschrichtiidae; genus Eschrichtius; species Eschrichtius robustus. The sequence continues at coordinate 34,210,473 of NC_090842.1, read as the reverse complement.
CAGATGTTTCGTCTCAATCCTATTCAAACCTCAAAGCAGAGTGGCCATCAACCTTATGCTCTGATGAGAAAAAAAGGCCAGAATGCTATTTGTTGGGAAGGGGGTTTTTTTTTCCCCCTTTCTTCTTTCCCCTCAGTCACAACTGGCCCTTAAATAAAATCTACTTACAGAAAAATGTAACCTGGGGAAGCAGGAGTGAGGAGAAAAAAACGCAGGAAGGAGTAGACACCTGCTGGTGGAAACTGCCAGAAACCAGCTTCTTCAAGAGTATTGCACTGGGTCAATTGTATGTTGTTGGTGGTTTTGTTTTTCCTGAAAAGCAAGGGCTCCAAGTGATGGATAGTTAAGTCAGGATTCTTTGGGTTCTTTTGGATATGCAACCCAAACTCGCTTAAGATCTGGCTCATGAAATTTAAAAACTCTGGGGTAGATCTTGCCTAAGAAGGGCTGGTTGGATCCAGGAGCTCAAACCATGTCATGAAAACACACACACATACACACACATAGTTCATCCTCTCTCTCTCCATCATCTGTCCCTCTGTCCTCTGTTAGTCTCTCCTGCTAAGGTGGCCAAGATGACCACCCTGCTCTGGGTGCTCACATCCTACAAGCTGAGCCATCGCAGGTGAAAGAGAGCTCCCAAGTCCATTATTTCTTGCAAAAGTTTGATTCTTAACTTTACTGGACAAAGTAGGTATAGATTTTGTGGGACCCAAGCTTATCCAGTTTGGGGGGGGGGTCTTCTTTAAGAAAAAGAAGACATGCTTCTCTTTCATAACTATGGACCAGTTATATACAAATATATGTATTTATATCTTACTATTTACAATATATTTCCCACTAAACCTAAATAAATATATCCCCAACTCACCCTCCCCTTAGCCTGATTCCAGAAATGCTCGTGTTCACTCCAATACCATGTGACACAAGGGGACGTGTGGGAAGTCAGAATGGGAAGAGACAGTGTTCTTAACCGATTGAGGATAAAATATCTAATTTTGAAAGTGCCACAAAAACAACCAAACAACCAATGTCAACACATTCCAACTTGGAAGAGGCCCGTGCAAGCGAGAGGCCCAGAAGCTTTAGCTTCGTCAGCTTCACGATGAACCGTCCTTTGCCACTGAGCTAGGTCACAGGGCCATCAGGATGAAATAAGCTGGTCGGGTCTGGGTGCTGGGCGCACCCCGGAAGCTTGGAGTGGGATCAGCCCCTGGTAAACCACATGGCTTGAGATGGGGGAGGGGTGGCCCCCTAGAGAAAACCCAGATGCTATTATCAGAAGGGGAGAATTGTTGTGGGACAGGCAGGAACAGGTGTTAACTATTGTTGTGTGACAGAATGGAGAGACCAGTGGCTGGGGAGGCAGGAAACTGGGATTTTAGTTCTGTTCCTACACCTTCTGCGTTCAGATCTTGATTGTGCTGCTTCCTGTTGTTTCATTTTGATGATAATGATGATGAGACGCTTCTGTGTAGGGTGACAGGCACTGTACTGTATGTTGGAGCTGCAGCAGGAGTATTCAGTCAAATGAATAATGATACTAACAGTATAATCGGGGATCACTGAGCAGGGAAATCTAACCTAGCGCCTGAGGGCATGAGGGCATTGCTTCGCAGAGGTAGGGACATTTACAGTGAAGACCTGAAGGATGAACAGGAGTTGGAGAGACAGAAAGAGTGCTCTTGGTGGGGAAAAGCAGCTCTGTGGAGAGATGGGGCTGAGAGACAGCAGCAGGGAAATGGCTCCATCAAGTTTGCTTTTTACACTTAGTTTCCTCTTGTAAAATGCAAACGGTAACATACCCTGCATGGTGCTATTAAGAGGACTTAATGGAATAATGTGTGCACCCACTAACTTGACCAGCTTCCACGTACAGCCCGCTGCTGTGTGCAGGGACAAACAGATTTGTACATCTCTAGACCCTAGTTCCCCGAGGAGAGCCTCATGCAGATAATGCAAGAAACCATTTGGCCTGGAATGCACATATGATATCTTTCTCTTTTTACTGGCAGCAGATTTACCCTCCTAATTATATTTGGCATAGGCTAATATTAAAATTCATCTGCATTCCCTCTAACAGCTGCTTTTGGAGGGTTGGGGAGTCAGAAACATCCTGGCAAGCCACCCTGAGCCTAAAATATTTGTGGCAGATAATCCGGACGTGGACAATTGAGAAAGGCCTGTGGCTACATTAAGGCCAGGGTCCAAACTCCAGCCAGGAAGCTCTGGCTTGTGTTAAATCTTACTTACATTGTATCAACTGAGGAGAACTTGCCAGGTAACCAGGCTAAGAGAGGTGTGCACCTGGCATTTCAGCATTAGTATTTTCTGGTCTTTGGTGGGGCTGATTTAATCATACCATGTTTCAAATTTGTCTCTCCTTCCAAAGTTTAATATCAACCAGGCCTTTCTGGATTGTGTTAAAATAAGCTGGCATTTGCTGATATCATCCAGGGTTTGGATTTTAGCCGACGTCTGGGATTCAGGAATAGACCTACCCCTTTTAAACCACCCCCTTTCCCATGCCAGTTCGCAGCCTCAGTCACACCAGAATTCATGGTGTTTGTTATACAGCCTGCCTTCCGTCCACCTGTGGGGTTTGGCGCAGTGGACCTCGCTGGGATGGAGTATCTGCTCTGTGCATGTACGGTACGTGCTAGGCACTGTGGGCAGCCCAGGAGGCAGCAGCCAGCAGAGCCAGCTCTCTAGAGAAACCTGCATTCTGGCTGCGTGGATGTGACCGGCTCCCGTGAAGCCATCAGGAGATCCCAGATAGGACTGCAGACTGAATGGGTTTAGACAGCCCTCTGCTAGCAACAAATGCATTTGTACAAATTGGAAAAAGGGGCCCCTCCTCCAGACATCTTTCTGCCATCTGTCCGAAAACTGTCACAAGCAATACACAAATCTAGGATGTCCGGCATGTGAACAGCGCCCCCTAGAGTTGTACCGTGCACAGCTGGCTTCTCAGAGCTGGTCTCCCAATGACCCCAAATGACCCTGACCCCAAGGCCAGGGGGGAAGAACCCTGGGGCGTTCCTCCTGCTCAGGAGGGTGGGGCCTCAGGAGGCTGGATCTGTTTCATTTCACAACCCTTCTTCTTCTCATGCTTGGGCGGCGCCAGCTGTCAACAGCTCAGGCTGGGTGGGCTATGCCATCCTGCTCCCTGGGTCACTGCTAAATAGTCCCGAGAACGTGACCGTGGCTCTCCCAGTGTGAGGTCCCAAATAAGCCTCAGATGCCTCCCATTAGGTCCCTGGGTGGGTGTCGGGGACCCATGATCAGAGTTGCGCCCATTCCGGCATCTTCTACTCTCCCCGGTGCTCAAGGACTCTCCTCTCTCTCTCTTCCTCCCCACCCCCACCCCCTTTTTTTAAACTGGGGGAGGGGAGAGGGAAGAGACTGTCTTTGATCTCAGCGGAGGAAAAAAGTCTGTTCTGTTCAGGCTTTTGGCTAACACAACAAACAGTGTTTAAAATTTAACTTTGCTTAATTAATTAGTAATTCTGTTTAATGCTGTCTGATCTCCCTCCAAAAGGTATTTTGAAGCTTGAGAAGGGAACATCAAAGGGAGCCGGGTGAAGATGGTCAAGTAATGCATTTAATCTGGCAGTTGCTAGGGGTGGAGAGATGCCAGGTTGGGAGCTAATGTGGGACAGAGCCATCATCTGGTAAACACAGACGGCCGGCTGGCTCCTCGTGGCCGTGGCCGTGGTGAGAGGAGGGATAGGGAACAGCTTCCAAAGAGAAGGCGCTCCACACGCTGCCCCAGACTTGTTTGAGCTGAGACCTGGTTTTAAGAAAGCAGAGTTGACGTTTTCTTTCTTCCATGGCTGCTGTGTATGGTTGGGCAGGTTGTGGACTGCACAAGGATTTCCAGTCAAGCAGGTGAGCAGCAGGTGAAGCCTGCACCCTGCCTATCAAGAATGTATCCTCGTAGGTGCGCAGAGCTGCACTTACCTAAGGCACAGTCCACATGCTTTACTGTAAAGGGCTGGGAAAGTACATGTTTTAGGTGTTGTGGGCATTAGAGCCTCTGTTACAGCTACTCAACTCTGCTTCACCATAGACAATGGACGTGAGTGTCTCTGTGTCCCAGTAAAACTTTATTTACAAAAACAGGCGGTGGGTTGGCTTGCCTCTCGGGCTGTAGTTTGCCAACCCCTGCTCTAGGTCACCAAGGGTACTTCATAGGCAAGTGAAAGGCTTTGCTTCCTCCTCACTCTGTCCCTTCCCTTCCCTTTTCTCCCACCCCTTCCACGGCTTTCCTTTCTGCTTTCAAATTAGCAGTGTTGTTACTGTTGCAATTGAAGAGTGATCAGAGTCTCCCTGAAACTATGCCCCACAAAAGATCACCTCTGGGGGGAAAAAAAACTGCTGGGCTGAACAGGAGTAAGAGACAGGGAATGCGCTTGGGCTCTGGTGCTAAAACCCCTCTTGACAAAAATATCTCCAGTTGATTGGACCCAGGCAACCTGTGGCGAACCCCATTCACCCTTCTCCCACCTGCCCATGTGCCCGAGGACAGATGCACGGAGGGAGGGCGATTTGTTCTGCACAGGGGTGGCTGGGGCAGGTGGCGGTTTTTCATTGTTTGGTTTCAGTGGGTTATGTGGATGGAGAAGCAGGGCCCCTGAGTCCCAGCCCAGGCCTCTGGCATTGGGGTCTGCATGGCTTTCTGATTGGTTATCTGCCACCTCTTCTGGCCACTGGGCAGGGGAGAGTGAAAGGGAGAAAGACTTTCTTTGGTGGGGACAAAGGGGCACTGACTGTTCCTGGCCCCCAGGCCCCAGGGCAGATGGCTCCAGTCCTACTACCCGCCTGTACCTGTCCCCATGCTGGGAAGGGGCCCCGGGTGGGTGTCCAGGTGGTTTTCTGAGCTAGGGTGGGATGAGGGATTGGACCCCCTGGTGAAGAAAGGACAAAGCCCTGGTCTTTGGAGAAGACGTACGATGAGGATAAGGGATGGAGGGGGATGTCCCCCTCCTCCCTGGGACAGGAGAAAGGAAGGCAGGAGGGGAGGACCTGAGGAAGGACCGGGCTGTTTGGGTGTCAGGGGGAGGGGTGGTCCGGAGAAGGAGAGAGCAGGGACAGAGGTTTCTTTTCTTTGGGTTTTATCAAGTGGAACTTGAAAGGCAACATTGAACCTGAAGGTGGTTTTCTGATAACTTCCCTTTGAACTTGAAGTTTGGTTTCGATAAGCCTGGCCGGCTTGCATCTCCAGCCAGGACCTCGGCAGAGGGAGGCAGCAGCTTTGAAGATGGAGCTGGCCTTTGTTTTTCTTTCTTCTTTTTCTTTTTCTTCTTCCCATGATGGTGGCAGCTCTGGCCCAGCAGTGCACCGATAGATTTGAGATGGAGGGGTCAGGGTGGCGCAGGCTGTATGCTTGGCTGTCCTTGGGTCACTGGCCAATCTCCCACCTGACTTCCCTGGGGCTCGGCGTCACACCAGAGCGGGACAGCTCCTGGCCCTGGAGGTGTTTGCTTTGGAGGAGCAGGGAGGGCTGGACTTGGTTTCATCCACTACCCCAGGAGCGGTCAGCACCAGTGACCTTCCCCTTACAACCACCCCAGTGATGAGGATGCCAAGTGCCCCCACCCCGGAGGAGCCGGATCTTTTAGGTTTATTCTCATTGGCCTCATTCTGCGAAATGACCAGGGAGGAGCCAGGGTCTGTGATCTCTAGCCAGAGCCCCTGACAGCTCTAGGGAGTTGTTGCCTTGCTGCAGGGACGTGCAGAGCTGGGGGCTCCCTGCATCCCACTGGGTGTAAAGAGAAGGATGGGGACACCCAGCAGTGGCTGCCTCGGCCCCCAGGCCCAGCCGAGAGGGGAGCTGTGATGGAGCCCGGTCAGCCACTGGCCGCCATGGCCTTCCTGTCCCCGCCTGTCTGGCCTGTGACTGCAGCATCTTTATCTTTATCTCCTTCCTCCCTGTCCTGCTCCCCACCCAGGCTGATACGACGCTTTGTGTCTGTTTGTATCCAAAAGCCTCAGTTTTTAAAAAGCTTAGCTGCCCACTTCATGATTCCTAAAAGATTAAATGTGTCGGGATGTCATTCCCCAGACTATTACTACTAATGGCTGGACCCCGTGTGCTGGCCCTGGCTGGGTCTTAGCCCTTTCAGTCATTGCTCCTTGAATCCACACAGGAATCCTCTGGGGAGGGGACTGTTACCATCCCCATTTTACAGGTGGGGAAACTGAGATGTCTAGAGAAGTTATGTGACCTGCCCAGGGCCACACACAGTGTCGGGAGCATCAGAACCCAAGCAGAGACTAACCTCTCCCTGGGCTGGCACCAAGCCTCCTGAACCGAGCCAGGAATGGCATGGAGTGGTCGAGAGCATGAGCCAGGTCGCTTGGGTTCAAATCCCAGCCCCGTCAATTAGTAGCAAAGCACTTAGCCTCTCTGTGCCTCAGTTTTCCCATCTGGAAAGTGGAGCTGATAGTAGTAACTGCCTCACAGGGTTGCTGTGAGGACCGAGTGAGTCGATGAACGGTGCAGTCAGCACTGTGTGAGGTCACTGCCTCATCTTTATGCACAGAGGCCACCAAGCTGTGCGGGGCCCCACGGGAAGTGCTTCGGATAACTGCTGGGCCCACAGGGCAGAAGCGAAGCAGGAGAGCTGGGGAACTTCCCCAGCAGCCACTCCTGGGTCCTGGTATGCAAGGGTATGTGAGTGCGGTGTGAGGACAGGGGTTGGGGAGGGAGGCAAAGCCCCCCACCTAGTTTCCTGGCCTGGTGGCTGCATTTCTCCAGGCTCCTGACTTCCCAAGAAAGTCCACCCATGGTTGGGGCCACTGCCCAGTCATCTCAGCTCCTTACATGGCCCTCCTGGGCCACCCTGAGTCAGGCATAAGGGGACAGTTCCTCAAGTGGGAGCCAGGCTCCATTTGCTCCCCTGTAAAACAGGACAACAGAATCACTGCCCCAGGGCAGCTGAGGGAATCTAAAGAGAGGCGCTGTGAGGCTGTTTTGGAAAGCACATTTTTGAGCAAACTTGAGTCCCCTTTATCAGGCAGAGACAGGAGGGGCTGAAGGGGTCTTATGGGACTTTCAAGATTTGAGGGAACCTCGTGGGCTGGGTCCTAGCTCAGAGATGACGGCTGCTCCCCTGGCACCTCTTAGGGGTATTCACGGGAAAATGCTGTCCACCGGCCCCGGGCTTCCGTGCCCACCTTCCCACTGCTCCTGGGAGGACGCACAAGGACCATAGAACCCTCTGCTTAATACCTTTGGCAGAGGGAGGACCCTCTAGGTGAGCAGAGGCAGAATGAAAGGCCCAGGGTGAGCTGGCTCCTGAAGATACCATGGTGTGCATGCCTGCGTGTCTGTGCGTGCGTGTGTGCTCGTGTATATGCCCTTCACCTACCCCAATGAACTCCATTTCTATCACTCCCCATTTCTATCCCTCTTCCTGACCACCCACCAGTGTGCCACATGCAGGTAGCATGCAGTGTGCCCAGGCAGGTGGCATCTTTGAGGACACCACAATGTCCTCCTGGAAGGCAGAGACTGCAGAAAGTGGCTGTGGTCCAGAGCTCCCCCTGGGGGCTCCAAAAGCACCTCTCTGCCTTCATTCACTTGCCCTTTGGCCCAACACTGCCCTGGGTGGCCTCAGGCTGCTTATCTGGGCTACCGAGAACAGAGGCCTGAGAGGCCCACTGGGGTGACCTGAGCAGCGGGCAAAGAGGCACCCTGGGAAGAGGGTCTCCCCTGGGACAGCCCTGGGCATTAACGGGGCCAGAGGACAGAGCAGTTAGACTCCAGCAAACCGGCAGGGCAGAATGGGCCCCGCGCCGTGGTGAGGACATCCTCGGGACAAAGCCACAGGGAGCCGGTGGCCCCGCAGCCCGGCACCTGGGCTTGGGAGGCTCGGGACCCACCTCCTCACGCTTTCTCCCTCGCCTCTCCCTGCAGTGGCCCTGCCTCCTGAGAAGACGGACGGGCTGGCCAGTGGAGATGAGAAGAAGATGGAGAAGACAGGCGAATCCTGCCTGGGCTCCAAGAAGCAGCTGAAATTCGAAGTAAGTTTCCTTTCCTGGTGCTGGGCCCTGGATGGAAGGGTTTTCTCTTCTCGGTGCTGCTTTTCGAGGAGGGAAGCTGATGCCCGTCCAGATGTGAAGGCCCCTCCCCTCCTGGGTGAATAGCCGCCCTCTGGGAGAGGTTTCTCCTGCTACATCTGGGGCCGCCCCAGCTCAGCTCAGGCCCTGGGGACTCACCTCTGCCCTCCCCTCTCAGCTTGGGGCCCCTCTCAACATGGGGTGGTGGCCAGAGGATGCCCCTGGGCTGTGGCCTGGTGGCCTGGGGGAAGGACAGGAGAGTGAACGGGGGAGACGGCACCCTGGCCCTGGTGCTGCTGTTACTGCCTGGGTGACCACCCTCTTCTCTGGGCCTCAGTTTCCTCATTGATGAAAGAAATCTTTGCTTCTAGCTCCCAAGGCTGTTCTGGGGAGCATGTGGGGACTCTCAGGTGGGGTGGACGACCAGGAGACCTGGGGCAGGTCCCTGACTCTGTCTGGGACTCAGGTGGTCAACACCAAAGGGGACATGCCCGCCCAGAGTCCACAGTCTGTCTGTCCTGCCTCCCCGAATGGAATATTAAGCTCCTTCTGTGTACCAAGCACAGGGCCAGGTGCTGAGAGCAAGACCTAGACCTGCCCTCAGGGAGCTTACCGGCTTCTCCCCGCCCTCCTTTTACCCTCCCTCCTTCCTCCTCTGTTTCCTTCATGAGATCACTAGGGCATAGCTCTGGGGCCAGCAGATGGGGGACAGTTCCCAGCTCTGCCGCCGCCTCACTTGCGCCTCCCCCTCCCCCCCATGAAATGGCGATATCTATCTTATTGGCATGTCGGAAGCATGCTGAGTTAAGGCATCTCAAGTGCTTAAAAGGGTGTTCAATTCAGAATGAGTACCTTCTTTCCTCCTTCCAACCAGTGTTGATTGACAACTGCGGGTACCAGGGAACCCGGCAGTGAACTGGACATGGTTCCTGCCCTCATGGAGCACAGCGTGGCAAGGGGGACACATGAGTGACCCAGGCCCAGTAACTGCACAGTTGGTGACGTGATGGGGATCTGGGAGCACGGAAGGGGACAGGGAGGTCACCTAAGTGAGGCCGGAGGGCTGCGGAGTGATGGGCATTTTGGCAATCCAGACACTCGGTGCAGTGCCCGGAGGAGGGAGCCGCGGCTGCAGGCAGAGGTTGGAGAGGACGAGTGTCTATGCTGAGCCTCTGGGCGTAGGAGGTGGAGTTGGGAGAGGTGATGCACGGGGGTAGCCTTTGGGCTCAGGAGGACACTTCTGGTGGAGGCAAGAGGAGGAGCAGAGGCCTGGAGGCTTGGCAGTGCCGGCGGGCTGTGCGGGGCTAGCAAGCTGCATTGTGCAGGGAGTCAGGGGGATGTCGCAGGAGTGTGGGTAAGACAGGTCGCCAAGGGCCCTGAATGCAGGAGCTGAGGGGTCAGGCGGCATCTAGTTGAGAAGCTGTGGGTGCTGAGCTTCTTCCTGAGCTCCCCGACCCCAGGTCCCTGCTGGTCTTCTGGGGGTGCTTGGCAAAGCCAATGCCAAGCCCAGCGGCAGAGGGAAGGCCCAGACCCAGACGTCTTCCCAGGAAGCCCAAGTGGGTCCGGCTGTTGCCTGTGACTCATCCATGGTCCCAGAGGAAGACTCACCTGAGAGGTCCGGGGCTGGGGGGGACAAGAAGGTGCACGTGACAGAGGTCACGGGAGGTGGGGGTAGTTACTTAACCCGTGTTCCTGAACTTCTAACCCGAGCTGTCTTTGGAGCCTAGAGGAGGGGCTGGGAGAGGGAAGCAGGTAAACACTGTGTGTGTGTGTGTGTGTGTGTGTGCGCGCGCACGCGTAGGTGTGTGTATGTGTGTGCATGTATGTATGAATGTGTGTGTGTGCACGTGTATATGTATGTATGTGTGAGTATGTGTATGTATGTGTGGGAGTGTATATGCATACGTATACGTGTCCGTGTGTGTGTGCTCGCAAGCACGCACCCGTGTACAGGCATGTGTGTGGGCCGATTGCTGTGCTGCACGACGCGGTGCCTCAGAGAGCAGAGTGGGCACTTGGCAGGTATCAGACAGGCATGTCACAACTGAGGGAAGGCCGACTTTGAACTCAGCGTGGGCTGCCCAAGAACTGCTGGAGGGAGCCGGCTCTGAGCTGCGGAAGCCAGGGGCAGGGTTGCCGTGCTGGGGCTCACTCCCACCAGCCTTGGGAGGCCGGGCACCTCCGCTCTCTGGGGGCTTAGCCTGTCCTCATGCAGAAGGAGAGGTGGGCCGAGGCAAGACGTGGAACAGGATGGTCTGGGGGTGTCGTCGCTTGTTTTCATAGAACTGTGGATCTTAAAGGCCATTTAAGCCTTTAAGATTAAGGCTTGTGGATTCTCCTTCCCCAAACGGCCATCCTTTCTGGATCTCTTTGTCTGGGGTTCCGCCGGCCCCGGCGTATGTGCCGCCAGTGACGGAGCTCCCGCTTCCCAGCTCCAAGTCCCTGTGGTTGGACACCTCGGGCTGTGGGAGTGATGATGATGATGTCATCGCTATATTAATCATTCCAGCAAACACAATAGCAGCTACCACCATTAATTAGGCTTTTCTCTGTGCCAAGAGGCATATGTACTTGTTTCCAGTTCTCCTAAAGCAGACCCTGAGACAGGACTTGGGAGGTGATCCCAGGGAGCAGCAGGGAAGGAGGGGCGCCCGTGACTGGGGGGGGGTTGATGAGCGGGTCACAGGCAGCTGGGCTCTGTCCGCTGGGACCCCTCGGAGAGCCACTCCGAACGCGCTCAGGTGTGTCCCCCGGCCCGGCCCCTCCCTTGTTCAGGTTGTCGCTGGGCATTCAATCCTTGACTCCTTGGGGCTGCCTTCGGACAGGGAAGCCGGGCGCCTGAGGTGGGAGGTCAGGGACTGCCCACCGCAGCTACAGGGGAATGTGGAGGGGGCCGAGGGGACGTGGGACAGGGCAGTTAACGCTCCCAACAACCTTCTGAGGTCGATACCATCATTTTCCATAATTTATGTGAGGGGAAACTGAGGCACAGAGCAGAGCAGGGCCATGTCCAAGGTCACGCAGCTGCAGAGGGCCAAGCCCGGGCTGGCACCTGGGGCAGACTCTTTAACTCTTAATGCCCCTCCTGTCCTACCTTCCAGGTCAGGTGGCCCCCCTGGGTGTCCCGTCACGGCTCCCTGAGTCACCCCTGCGTCTTCCAGTAGCGTCTAGCCCTGGGTGCAAGTGCATTCCTCCTGAGGCCACAGAGCCTCCTCCCAGAGCCCCCCTTGTGTTTCCTTGGCCTTTGAAGACCCAGAGACTGTCTGCACCCGGCGGGCACCTCTCCCCAGACCCAAGCTCCCCTGCCCGGCTTGGCCTCTCTCCCGGGCCCGTCACGTCTTGGTCATCACACTCTTCTTTTTTTTTTTTTTTTTTAATAAATTTATTTATTTATTTAATAAATTTATTTTCTTTAAAAAAGTGTTTGGCTGTGTTGGGTCTTTGTTGCTGCGCATGGGCTTTCTCTAGTTGCGGCGAGCGGGGGCTACTCTTCGTTGCGGTGCGCGGGCTTCTCGTTGTGGTGGCTTCTCTTGCTGCAGGGCAAGGGCTCTACGTGCGCGGGCTTCAGTAGCTGTGGCACGCAGGCTCAGTAGTTGTGGCTCGCGGGCTCAGTAGTTGTGGCACGCGGGCTCAGCAGTCATCACGCTCTTCTTCACACAGAGTCTGGGGAGGACAGGGGGAGGTGGCAGCCCCATGACGTGGCCTACGGGTGTTCCAGCCGCCACATGATCAACCACATTCGTCTGTTGTCTGTCTGTGTCCAGGAGCTGCAGTGTGACGTGTCTGTGGAGGAGGACAGCCGGCAGGAGTGGACCTTCACTCTGTATGACTTTGACAACAATGGCAAGGTCACCCGTGAGGTGAGTGCACCCGCCTGGCCTCCCGCCAGGCCACGCCCTCGGGCGCAGGGCGTTCATCATGAGCCCGCCACTGCTGCCCCTTCCCCTTCTCCTAAGGGTAGGTGGGGAGGGCAGGAGCGAGGCTGCTGGGAGTGTCACGGAGACCTGTGAACGGGGAGAGGAAGGGCTGCCGGGCTGCTCTTGGCCGAGGCGCCATTCCTGCTGCAGAAGGGGCAAGAGGCAGGCACAGAGCCCAGGCCTCCCTAGAGTCCTGTCCTGCCTCCTTCTCTCTCTGGTCCTGGAGCTCTGAGATCACCCCAGGCCACTTCCCACCTCGGCCAGTCTGCCCAGGAGCTGGGGTGGGCTGGGCAGACAGAGGCCGGGCAGTGCCTACCCCCACTGATGCAGGAATGAGCAGCCCCAAGGGCCTGGCCAGCAGCTCTGTTCACGAGCCCGTTCCTCCTCCCCCTCCCCTCCGCCTACATGCCTGTGTCTCTCTCTGCCCTCAAATCTCCCCCACGTCTCTTTCCTCCCTCGGTTCCTCGCGCCCTCTCTACATACCTGAGTCTGCATATGGCGCACCTGCTGTGTGCATCTCCTATGTACTGGGTGCGCAGTGGGCAACAGCACAGACGCAGTTTCTAGCCGTGTAGCTCCGACTGTCTGCTGAGGGAAGCAGAGCCCGAACAGTCACGGGATCATTGTAAGCTGTGACGTGTTCAGTGACGGAAATGAACAGAGCGGTATGAGCGAGATGGGCAGGAGTGTCCAGGGAAGCCTCTTGGAGGAGGTGACGTGGGCGCTGAGCTGGGCAGAGCCCTGGGCCGGGGAGAGTGAGAGCGCTCAGGGCATTTAAGGAACCAGAGGAGACTGGTGCGGTGGCTGTGTATCCAGAGAGGCAGGGCTGCAGCCGGGAGCCGGCAGGACAGCTCACGCGGGGCTTTGCAGGCTCCAGCCAGCACCCTGACTTTGATTCCAGGTGTTAAGGGAAGCCAGGGGAGGGCTGGTTTAAGCTGGCGAGTGATCTGATCTGCATTATTGCTGACTGTTGCTGCCTCTCTTTTGCCTGGGTCTTGGTATCATCCCTTCTGCCTCCTTATTGCCTTTTCTGTCCTGTTTCTCTGTGACATCCTCTCCCTCCCCAGGAGGCCCTGGTGTTCAGGTGCGCTACCTGTAACAGATCTGCATGGAGAGAGGTCTGAGATGAGCATGGCTGGCTCCTCGCCCACCTCTCGCCCAGCACGAGAGGGCCTCAGGGCGTTCCCAGGGAGAATTGAAGCTTTGCTCTCTTATCTCCCTGTCCCGGTTCAGGGCTCAGTATTTTCTTCTCGGTAGATAGTGCAGGAAAAGCTGCCAGAGGGGAGACCTGGGTGAAAAAAGCCCACCTCTTCCTCAGGCTGCGGTTTAGGGGATGTTAGAACAGGTCAGAGGAAGAAGCTGTGAGTGAATTTTAATCATTCAGGACTCTTTGGGGCATCAGTGACAGAATCCCAGCACAAACTACAGTAAGAAAAAAAATAGAGGACTATATTGGCTCATGTAACTGAAACTTCAGTCCACGGGCACTGACTTCAGGCATGGCTGGATCCAGAGGCTCAGTGTCTTCAGGACTAGCTGTTCTTCACGGTTCTCTTTCCTCTGTGTTCCTTTATTATCAGGCCGGCTCTCCCCTTGGCAGTAGCGAGATAACGGCTGATAGTTTCAGTCTATATCCCATGCTGTTTGCAACCCTCCCAAATTCAGAATGTCAGCTGGAGTTCCAGAACAGAATCTGACTGGCTTTGATTGAGTCACATGTCTGGTCCTGAACCAGTCATTTTTGCCATAAGTTTGTGATGCTTTTAATGGCCAGCTCTGGGTCCATGTGCTCATTCTGGAGTCAGGGGAAAGTTATTTGACCCGTGAGTCACATAGACTGAAAATGGGAGGGGGGATGGATTTGGCTCCCAAAATAAAATCAGGGTGCTGTTATTAGGGGAAGAGAGAACAGATTCTAGGCAGGCAAAGCCCCCAGAGGGACCTGGGTGTTTGGGAAGCAGCGGAGACCCTTCCTGGTTTGGGACCCTGGGGAGATGGGGGATGGTTTAGGTGAGACCCCCAAGTGCCCTCCAGCTGTGATGCTTTTTGTTGGGGGTTATTATTTTTCCAGAGCGAGGAGCTCCTGTTTCCCACCCCCCGCCCCCGCCTGTTAGGGAATGGAGTCATTATCTTCACAGGGGAACACATGACAGACTTGAAGCCTGCGTAACAGAACTGAATTGGGGTGGCAATAGGGGGCAGCCAGGCTGGGCTTCTCAGAGGCGTGGTGGCCTCTCCCCTCTTCTAACACACGCGATGGCTCAGACGACTCAGCCTCTGGTAGCCGTCCTCTTCCCTTCCAGCTCAGAAGAGGCCGAGGGAGCCTCAGCAGCTGACCGTAAAAGGGTTTGCCCCCCACCTCGGAGACCTTACAGAAACCTTGCAGGCAGACACTGCTTTCTGATTCTTCATTCTGCTTTCCTTCACCCCTTGCTAACAAGACGAATCGTAAGGAAGTGAGGCTTTCCAAGGAGGGTGCCCCAGCCCGGCCCCTGGGGAGAGCCTTCACTGGTTTCTTTCTCCTGCCCAGCAGCAAGGAGGTTGGCTTCCCGTCCAGGGAAGACCCAGCCTGGTGTTTCCCCTGGTCTATTTTTAGCCGCAAAGCCACTCCTCAAATCTGGCTATAAATACCGTTCCCCTCCACACCCTCTGGCCATCAGCAGGCATGCTCCGGTGTGCTGGGGCAGACGGGCTCCCGCCTCCCTGAAACCACAGCCTACAGCCTCCCAACTCAGAAGAAAGAACCTGTTCATCCTTCAGGTGTTCACTTGTACAGTATTTACAGGCACCTACTCCTCTCCGTGCCGGACCCTGTGCAGTCAACAGGGCTGATTTTCCAGCTGGGATAGAAAAAGCACACTTGTTCCTAGACCCTGAATCAGCTGGAACCCTCGGGGATCACACACCAGCGCCCCAGGCCTGGTATATGATGCTTAGGTGATGACCTTGGTGGATCTCACTTTCCTCACCTGTAAAATAATGACACCTCCTTCACAGGCTTCCTAAGATGATGAGAAAGAGTGGGCAATCATGGTGGTGCAGAGCAGCTCAAGGGAAAGAGAAGGGGGAAGAGGGGTCCTCCGTGGGCCTTGCCAGAAGAGCTGGGATCCCCAGGGAGCCAGCAAGTGAGTGGCTGGAGACCAAGTCTCAAACTGGCAGCCCCACCATCCCAGGCTAGCCCTCAGATGTTCTGGCCCAGCACAGGCAACAAAAGCAAAAATAGATGAATTGGACTACATCAAAATTAAAAACTTCTGTGCGTCAAAGGACACAACCAGCAGAGTGAAAGGCAACCTATGGAATAGGAGAAAATATCTGCAAATCATGTGTCTGAGAAGGGATTAATGTCTAGAATATATAAAGAGCTCCTACAACTCAACAACAAAACAAACAACTCGGTGAAAAAATGGGCAAAGACTAACTAGATATTTCTCCAAAGAAGATACACAGATAGGCAATAAGCACATGAAAAGATGTTCAACATCACTAATCATCAGGGAAATGCAGATCAAAACCACAATGAGATAGTACCTCACACTGTCAGAATGGCTGTTATCAAAAGGACAAAACAATAACGAGTGCTGGTGAGGATGTGGAGAAAACAGAACCCTTGCGCACTGTTGATGGGATTATAAATTTGTTCAACCACTGTGGAAAATAGTATGGAGGTTCCTCAAAAAATTAAATAGAGAATTACCATCTGACCCAGAAATTCCACTTCTGGGAGTATACCCCAAGGAAGTGAAAGCAGATTCTTTAAGAGATACTTATACAGCCATGTTCATAGCAGCATTATTCACAATAGCCAAAAGGTGGAAGCAACCCAAGTGTCCACTGATGGGTGAATGGACAGGCAAAATGTGACATATCCATACAATGGAATATTATTTAGCCTTAAAAAGGAAGGAAATTCTGACACGTGCTACAACATGGATGAACCTTGAGGGCATTACGCTACGTGAAAGAAGCCAGTTACAAAAAGACAAATGCTGTATGATTCCTAGAGGTTATCTATGAGGTTCCTAGAGGTAGTCAGATTCATAGAGACAGAAATAAAATGGGGGCTGCCCATGGCTGGGGGCAGAGGGGAATGAGTTGAAAAAAGTTAATTAGTTGCCAGTATCAAAGATTCTGAAGATTTAACAAGAGATTCTGGGTTTCTGGCTTCTCTGGAATGACCATCAGCCTGCACTGCCACATTGCAAGTCAGCTGAGCTGGGTGGCTGTCACCTCCTGTGGGCGGGGACAGTACCCCAGTTGGCCCCAGCACTCCTGGTCATCCATCCATCTACCTGCATGGCCATGGCAGTGCTTGGTGTCACCTCTGCCTAAGGGCTTATGGGTGAGGGGGCAAAAGGGGGCTGAGTCTGTCCGTGGTCATGAAGAGTCTCTGGGCAGATAATCGACCATCTGTGAGCCTGACCTATAGAGGGCAAATACCTTTTCCAGAGGTTTCCAACATCATTTAAAGCAGAAAGCCTCCCCTCAGACCAAGGACCTTAGCAGGTGCCCGGAACAAAGGGAGACCTAGTGAGGGGAACCTGCTTCCCCCTCCGTCACCCAATCAGGATTGGAGAGCGCTGTTCTGGTTAAGGGGGTAACTGAGGCCCAGAGAGAAGATGAGATTTGGTCAAGTTCTCACAGAATAGTTCATCTTTGTGGACACTTCCACTTTTCCGTTTTTCATGCAGGAGGTGCTCATCAGACCAGAAGTAGATGCTGTTGACGCCCACGCCCACAGTATCCGAGGCCCTCCTCCAAGTTTACCTGTTGGTGCCCAGCATAAGAGCTTTCTCTGGTGCCTGGGAGATGGCTTAGGCTTTTCAGTACAGCCTGGAAGTCTGGGGGATGTAGCGTCCCTGGTGCAACTCTCCACCCATAGCATCCCTGGGGCAATTCTCTACCCGTGAGGGATGATAGCATTTTTTTTTTTTTAACATCTTTATTGGAGTATAATTGCTTTACAGTGTTGTGTTAGTTTCTGCTGTATAACAAAGTGAATCAGCTATATGCATACATATGTCCCCATATCCCCTCCCTCTTGCGTCTCCCTCCCACCCTCCTTATCCCACCCTTCTAGGTGGTCGCAAAGCACCGAGCTGATCTCCCTGTGCTCTGCAGCTGCCTCCCACTAGCTATCTATTTTATATTTGATAGTGTATATATGTCAATGCTACTCTCTCACTTCATTCCAGCCTACCCTTCCCCCTCCCCATGTCCTCAAGTCCATTCTCTACGTCTGTGTCTTTAGTCCTGTCTTGCCCTTAGGTTCATCAGAACCATTTTTTTTTTTTTTTTTAGATTCCTTATATATGTGTTAGCATACAGTATTTGTTTTTCTCTTTCTGACTTACTTCACTCTGTATGACAGACTCTAGGTCCATCCACCTCACTACAAATAACTCAATTTCGTTTCTTTTTATGGCTGAGTAATATTCCATTGTATATATGTGCCACATCTTCTTTATCCATTCATCTGTCAATGGACACTTAGGTTGCTTCCATGTCCTGGCTATTGTAAATAGAGCTGCAATGGACATTGTGGTACATGACTCTTTCTGAATTATGGTTTTCTCAGGGTATATGCCCGGTAGTGGGATTGCTGGGTCATACGGTAATTCTATTTTTAGTATTTTAAGGAACCTCCGTACTGTTCTCCATAGTGGCTGTATCAGTTTACATTCCCACCCACAGTGCAGGAGGCTTCCCTTTGGGATGAGAGTATTCTGAAGCAGCTTGCACACGGTCTCTCCGAGGTCCCCGGTGTCACTGAACCCCGCTGCCCACGGCCCTTCCTGTGCATTCAGGTCATTCACTCTCCCTCTCCCTCACTCTTGCTTCCCCTCCTTGTGGACCTCTGACATCCTAGTGTTTGCCTGAGGCTGGGCCTTGGGGGAACCAGGGAGATTTCGGCCTTTCAGATTCCGGAGGCCCTCCGATTCCTTTGTTTTAAATGCATGTGGGTCTCTGCTTCCCTTGCCATCCAGGACATCACCAGCCTGCTGCACACCATCTACGAGGTGGTCGATTCCTCCGTCAACCACTCCCCGACGTCGAGCAAGACGCTGCGGGTGAAGCTCACCGTGGCCCCCGATGGGAGCCAGAGCAAGAAGAGCATCCTTCTCAGTCACCCCGGTGAGGGCTGGAGGGCCGTGCTGGCCACGGGAGTCGGTCCACTCCCAGCTCTCAGGGAGGGTCAGAGCCCCACCTGGGAGGAGTGGGAGGGAGTCCTGGGGCCTCTCCTGCGAGCTGCTCTGTGGGCAGGTGGGATTTGAGCGGGTCTTTGAAGGTTGGATAGGGAAGGAATTCCAGATGGAAGGCCCTGCATAAGCAAAGCGCTGGAGGTGGGCCTGGGCGTGGCAAGCAGCCCCAGTAAGGGCTTCTGTGATGGGGAGTGTAGGTGGGCGGGGCTTCGAAGGCAGCTAAGGAGTCTGGGGAGGAGGTGAGTCTGGGGGAGGCATCAGGCAGGGCAGGTAGCTGCGAGACCCCTCTATTTAGTCCTGGCTGGGAGAACGCTCCCCGCAGAGCCATCGCGAAGCTGCTGTGGGCCAGTTTCAAGGGCTGTGTGCTAGGCAGCCTGGGCAGGGCCGGGAGGCCGACAGGTGCGGGAACAAGCTGCTCACCGGGCTCTTTCTCTGGTGGGACTCAGACCTGCAGAGCACCAGGCCCAGAGCGGAGACCAAGCCCGCCGAGGAGCTGCGAAGCTGGGAGAAGAAGCAGCGGGCCCTCCTCAGGTAGGGCGAGCGCGGGCAGAGCCGGCCCAGTGCCTCTGAGCACGGATTGAGCACCGGCTGTGGACCTGCCTCTAAGGGATTCCAGGCAGGAGGCTGCAGTCTACATTCTCCTCGGGGGCAGGGCGTAGGGGGGTGGGCAGTGATTTCAGAGGGCAGGTTCACAAATCAAACTCAATTGTCCAAAAGAGCTAAATGTAGGTCCACGTTGCTTCATCCAAAATGCTTTGGGCCAGATTCGTTTTGGAATTTGGCATTTGTCGAGTTTTAGAAAGGTGCTCCCAGTGTATTTCTATCTGGGATCTGCACAGCACCCCAGGATTTAGCACATAGATATTTCTGCAGGGACACATATAAATATTCATGCTAAGTGAGAGAAAGACTGTAGCTACCTTCGCATCTGTTTAGAGCAAGCTTGGCTGCCAAATGGGTTGTGGAAAATCTTTGCTTTCAGGTGTTTTGGACTTCAGAATTGTGGATCGGGGGTTGTAAGGCTGCAATTATCTTTCACCTGTTGTTATTTAACTGCAAGGAAGGAAGTGAAGAGAGGGAGGGAAGGAAAGAGAGAGACTGGGTAAAGAAAAGCTCTGAGTAAACAGTAATATAAAGTAACAGTAATGTGGGACAGTATCTACTGTGAACATGGAGAGGTAATGGCTGGGACTTGAGAAGCGCCTAGCATAGGGGAAAGAGAGAAGGTGGTCCAAGCAGGTGTGGGGAGAGGGCTAGGAATTGGGGGTGCCCAGGCTGGCTACAGATGTAGGGGGGCTGCCCTGGGGGAGCAGGCACGCTAGTGTGGGCAGATCACAGAGGCCCTTGAAGGGGAGGGGCAGGGAGCCCAGAATCCCGCAGTGGGAGAAAGGTCACCTCCCTCCCCCACCCGCCCCTCCTCGCACCTTACACCACCCTGGGAAGGCCCATTCTGAGCTTTGGGCAGGTTATGGAGTCTTCCAGCCTCAACTCCAATGGCTTGGGGGCTTCTGTTCTCCCCACCCCGTGGGGAGCCAGGTAGACGTTAGGAACACATGGTTTGAAGCCTGGCTCTGGAGCATCCTGAAGTTTTGACCAGTTACCTTCTCCTTTGCTTTGGGCCTGTTCAAAGCTTAGTCCCTATCCAGTCCTCCTGGAAGGCCCAGGGAGGCCCGGCAGGGGAGGAAAAGGAGGGACAGAGTGCTGACGTGGTCACTCCCTCCCTCCCTCCCCTGCTCCCAAGACCCAGACAGAAATTAACAGAGGGTCCAGAAGGGTTTGTCCTGGTGGCTTCCCAGGAGCTCGTGGGACCGCTCCCACCGCGAGGCCAGGGCCCACCCTCTCGCTTGCCTTCCCTGATAGGTTCCAGGGTGACAGCCGTCTGGAGCAGTCCGGCTGCTACCACCATTGCGTGGATGAGAACATTGAGAGGAGAAACCACTACTTAGATCTCGCTGGGATAGAAAACTACACGTCCCAGTTTGGGCCTGGTAAGGGAGCTCCTTCACCGGTGAGGGCAGCCAGGGCAGGGCGTGGCTGGGCGGGCAGGGGCGCTGGTGGGCGAGTGGGTGTTCGCTGGCCCCCTGGGGCTGGGGGAAGGCCTAGCTTTTACTGGACAGAGTATAGAGTCTTCTTGGAGGAGATGGCATTCAAAACGTTTAAAACATTAAAGTAAAACATGCACAAAGTCGAACAAAATCAAATAGTATCCAAGGGCTTTTAATTCAATGAAAACAACAGTTCGGTGCTGCACCCCGACCCACCCCTCTCTTGCAGTGAGGACCCTGGGCTTCGTTAAGCAAAACAGTGCTCTGTCTTCATCAGCCCTTGACATCTCAGCTCTTGCTAAGATAGATGAAGACACAGTCCACTTAATTTCACTCCCCACAACGTCCTTCTCCCCTTCCCCCTGTGTTTAATTCCTCTCTGAGTTACCTCTATACGTTAAGGAACATGCTTGTAGATTTCCTTTGTGCTCCAGTGACCTTAGACAGTTTTAACAATGTCCCTGTCTCCTCTCTTTCCAAGCTCTCAGAAGGAGAATTAATTATCTTTAAAGACCTAACACAGAAACAGTTTTTCCCACTTAGCAGATGGCAAAGTTCCATTCCAGAAAAGTTTCCTCCAAGGCAGAGGGAGGAGAGCAGTCAGTGGGCGGGGAGTCGGGGCGTCGGGGTTAGCTGTGATAAGGACCAGCTGCCTCTATCAGCCTGGGAGAACTGGGGGTGGAGTGGTTTCCAGGGCACTGTGTGACACCAGCACACAGTAGGTGCTCATCAAACATTTGTTGGATTGGTTCCTAGGCTCCCCGTCAGTGGCCCAGAAGTCAGAACTGCCACCCCGCACCTCCAACCCCGCTCGATCTCGCTCCCACGAGCCAGAAGCCATCCACGTCCCACACCGAAAGCCCCCAGGCGTGGACCCCGGCTCCTTCCACTTTCTTGACGCCCCATTCGCCAAGGTCTCGGAGGTCCAGCAGCGGCTCCGGGGTGGTACCCAGGACGGGAGCAAGCCCTTTGTGAGGTCCCCCAAGGCCCAGGGCAAGAGCGTGGGTGTGGGCCACGTGGCCAGAGGGGCAAGAAGCAAACCCCCCATGGGACCTGCTGTCCCTGCGGTGTCCCCATCCGCCCACCTGGCTGCCAGCCCGGCCCTCCTCCCCACTCTGGCGCCCCTCGGGCACAAGAAGCACAAGCACCGCGCCAAGGAGAGCCATCAGGGGTGCCGGGGCCTGCAGGCGCCCCTAGCCGTGGGCGGCACCGTCGTGGGGCGGGACCACATCAGGGAGCTGCCCGCGGTGGTGGTGTACGAGAGCCAGGCCGGCCAGGCGGTCCAGAGACACGAGCACCACCACCACCACGAACACCACCACCATTACCACCACTTCTACCAGACCTAGAGCCCCGCCCCTGCCCTTGCCCCACCATATGAAGGACCCCCCTCCCCCTGCCCCCAAGGCATTATTATTCTATTAATTATTGTTATTATGATGATTATTGTTTATTAATAATTATTGTTACTCCACTAATATTCAGCTAGCCTCCATGTAGAAGATATATGGAAACACAGAACTAAACTTTTATTTATATGTCGTGGGGACTGCATAACTTACCCGAGAAACGACTCTGGGTTTGGAAGTGGCCTGTAGTGGCAGAGGCTCCCTGGGGCTCCGGAGCTGCGGTGTCCACGCAGGCCATTCCACACCCTTCCCAGCCCCGGGCAAGCCCTCGGCCAGAACTCTGCCCCATCCCAGTCTCTTCCAGGAGAACACCCTTCCCTGGCCCGGCTTCCAGAGACCCTTGAAATCTCCGAGAAGATAAACAGCTGCTACCTCTTAGTATGATTCTGATTTTATTTTGCCCTTAACGGATTGTAATGTGCTACAAGGGATTTCGGCGGACTGCGCGACCTTCCCAGCTGTTGTGTTTTTATTTCCCAACCTAGAAAGCTTAGCTGTCCTTTCTGGAGTTATCTTTCACACCTTTCCAGTGGGATCGCGCCCCTGCCCCAAACCAGCCCCATCTTTTCTGTCATGCGCAACATGAAAATACATTTCTCTTTTTTCTCTCCTCCTCCTCTCTTCTTTAGAAAGGTACACACCCATGTTTAAAGACTGCCCCTGAAACCAGCCTTCTCATTCTGGAAACCTCCGGAGAGGGAACCAACCACATAAACAAGTGTGGTTTTCCAAGATCAGGCAATTGTGTGTTGTTGGTTGTGACCGAAGATGTGGAAACCTGGCGTCCTACCATTGGCAAATATATACGTACCTACGTGGTTCTTTAACAGAGCTTTCTGTATCTGTAGATAGATGCCATCTGTCCATTTCTATGTATCTTTCTATAAATATACAGTCTCAGGTACCTTTTCTGGTGTGCAGAAGTCTGTGCTTTGCTTCTCAAGACACATCCAGGGCCCAGACGTGACCCTGTGTGCCTCCTGTTGGGGCGCTGTTCATTAGATGCCAATGGCCACTTGCCTTTCATCAGGGATCCTTTCTCGAGGTTTGGGACCTGGCAGATTTTGGAGAGGACTGTTGGAGTACAGAAGCGTGGAGGGAAATGGAGACAGTGGCCAGAGTTGGGACCCTGGAGCATGTCCTCTGTAGAGCAGAATTTTGTTTGATTGAGACCCGGGGAGGCCAGGGAAAGGACACCTGTCAACTAGTCAGGGACCCCGTGAAAAACGGATGACACTGATGACACACACACTCTAATTGGGTAATGGGGTGAGCTTAATAAAGGGAATATTTACATAGTGTGGGCAAAGCCTCCTAAAAGCGTAAAAAGATCCTGCGTTGGTACCGTGGGTGCCACTCCTACCCCTGGAGTGGAGGGTGTGCGAGAGAGTCATCCTCAGCAGACACAGAGGGGTGGGGGCACCTGAAGGAGCCGTGACCTTCGCTGGAAGGATGCAGCCAGCCTGTGGGGACCCTACAGGGAAATGACTTCCTGCCCTCACTCTCCTGCCCGCCTGTATCCTGCTGAGGCACTGTTGGCTGAAGCCACCGGGAGCCAGAGAGCGAGGGAGCTATTGATGGGGGTCACACAGGCATTCTGCCGGGGAAGAGGAGAGTGGAGGGTGAATCTGGAGGGACACAGGAAGAAAAAGTGGCTCCAGCTGCCTGCCTTTCTGCTACTTGCTCTCCCAGCTGGCACCCCATTTTCCAGAGCCTCTGGTGTTGGTTTACCGTGGTTGGTAAGGAGTTATTTTTTGAAGATAGCGTGCTGAGTTGTTGTCACTGTATTAATTTTATTAGTTACTGGTGTGCCTGGGACTGGATTAGTACAGTTAATCCTTATGAAAACCCTGAGGCAGCCAGTGGAAGCTCAGGGAGCACAACAGGCTCAGGGAGGTTGAGTAACTCTCTTGAGACCACACAGCAGGTGGCAGAAGTGGGATTCTAGTCTATCCCAGGATCCCTTAACCAGTGGATTTGGGCTTCCCTTGTTTAGGGCTATGGGCTTCTGTCTGTCAGGAACCAACTCAAATGGACAGGAAAGTAACCAACCCAGGGAAGGCAGGGAGGGAGCTGGCTCTGAGACGACAGGACGGGAACGAAGCTGAGACTCGCTGGTTCTTACGGCTCCCTTTCTGGATTTCTACTTCTCCCCCGACATGCTTTGCCATGGTGTGGGGACTGCTGGCACTTTGGGCCGCACAACCAGATGGAAAAGGATTTTCCACTAGGGCAAGCCCAGGGAAGGATTCTAATTGGCTGGGCCTGGATCCGGTACCCATCCCTGGACCAATCACTGTGGCTCCCCTGGAGTCACATGCCCAGCCTGTGGAGAGGGGGAGGGGCCTGTGCCAGAAGAAGGAAGAGGAGGGGTGCTGAGCAGACCAGAGCAGATGGCGCCCCAGGCCCAGAATTGCTGCAACCATGGAGACAAGCCAGGCATTGGGTCCACGCAGGGAGCCTCTCTGTGGCCT
Organism: Eschrichtius robustus; assembly: GCF_028021215.1. Classification (NCBI taxonomy): domain Eukaryota; kingdom Metazoa; phylum Chordata; class Mammalia; order Artiodactyla; family Eschrichtiidae; genus Eschrichtius; species Eschrichtius robustus. The sequence goes on along the minus strand of NC_090842.1, from coordinate 34,186,358 downwards.
GGTGGGCTGAGAGCGTTTCCTCAGCCTCTGAGAAGAGGTCCCTGCCATCTCTCCCAGCCCCACACCTGTCAGGGTTCTGTTATTTCTTGGTACCTGGAATTTACCTAACTTTAAAAAGTAGTAATGTGCACATGTAGAATATTCAAGTAGTACACAAAGGTGTACAGGAAGAAGTACACATCCCTCTGACTTCCCCGACCCCAGCTTCCCGGGGCCTTTTGGATGTGGCGTGGTGGTGTGAGCACAGATGTTGGCGCCCAGCCGCCTAGTTCAAATCCTGACTCCTTCCCTTAGTAGCTCTGTGTACTTCTCAAGCCTCAGCTTCCCCTTTATAAGGGGGATCAGAAGAGACCTACCCCACAGGGTTGTTGTGAGAATTCAGTGAGTTAAAACGGTGCCTGGCCCACAGGAGCACTATGAAAGTGTCACTGCCATTTTTGTTATAAGAATAAATACATTTAAATGAGATATCTCCCCATTTAAATTCTGTTGATTTTTTAAAAAGACTTTATTTTTTTTCAGAGCAGGCTTAGATTTGCAGCAGAATTGAGAGGAAGGTGCTGAGATTTCCCATATACCCACTGACCTCTCTGCATGCATTGCCTACCCCATTGTCAACATCACTTAACAGATAGTACATTTTTTACCAAGGAAGGACCTATATCAACACATCATAATCACCCAAAGTCCACAGTTTACCTTGGGGCTCACACTTGCTGTCGTACATTCAATGGGTTTGGACAAATGCATAATGATGTGTACCCATAACTATAATATCGTACAGAGTATTTTCACTGCCCTAAAAATGCTCCATGCTCTGCTTATTCACCTCTCCCCCACCCCCAATTTTATTTCCAAAAATATTTCAAAGTTTGAAACAGAAAACCGTGTAACCGTGAAACTCACCACCCAGATTTTACAAATGCTGACATTTTGCAGTACTTCTTTCAGATCTATTTTTAAGAAAGAAAACATTGCAGTTACTGCTTAATCCTCTTCCCACCACACCCTTTTATTTTTACCCAAGGAGTAGCATAGTATTCATACTTCGGCCCTTTTTCTCTGTGACCTAATGTATTTGAAGAGCTCCCCGCATCCATCACAGAGCTCTGCCCCCTCCTCTCTAACAACTGCTCAACCCTCTCTTGGTCCAAGGCGCTGTCGCGGGCTTGCCCATCCCCTCCTGCAGGCAGGTGGGTCTCATCCTAGGCCATGGCACATCCTTGTGCCTGGCTTGTCTCAGTGCCCACAAGCCGGAGCAGTGGCAACAGACTGCCCATGCGGAACAGCTGAGTTCAAGACCATGTGTGATTTCAATGTTGATCGGTTGTAAATGAGCTCTAAAAGAAGTTGTACCAAGTCATTGGAAGTTGAAGGAAGAAGAGAGGGAAAAGGAAGAGAAGGAAGGAGACAGGGGGGAAAGAGGGAAGGAGGGAGGGAAGGAAGGGAGGGCAGGAGGGAGGAAGGAAGGAAGGATGGAACGAATGAATGGTCAACCATGCTTCTCGGTGAGGTTTTGAGCACATTTTCCTGCAGGCTGGTGGGGGTGAGTTTTGTCTTGTGTGCAAATCTGACACCCACTGCGCAGGAGCCACTCCCGCTTCCCCAGGACCTGAGCTCTGAGCACCGGGGCTCCCTCACTTGCGGCTCTGCCGGCCTCACGCGCACTTGCACAAAGCACTGGCTGGTCGCTAGGATGCCCAGTTCTGCTGATCTGTCACTGGCACTGTGGACGGCTGGTTAAGGCAGCCAGCTGGGCCGAGGCTCTCATCACCCAGGGTGCGCTGGGGATCGGGGAGCCCAGGGGGGCTGTGCATTTCACACCCAGCCATGCCAATTACACTTTTAGGCAAGGGAAGCAGCTGGGGGCAGTTTCTTTTACTCTCCCCCACCCCGCCCCACTTTATTCTCAGTGTTTAGATGTCAAATCATTACTGAGCCAGAAGGAAGGCAACCTTGCAGGTGACAGGAGGAGGGGAAGACCGCCTGCCCTAATAACCCGGCTTCTGTGAGACCTGTCAGCGCTCCTGGGAATGAAAGGGGGCCCCGGAGCTGTGCTCGGTGCCAGCGGGCTGTGGCATCCCACCCCTACCGTCCTCACCTCCTCGCCGAAGGTAGGGCTTCACCAGCACGTACAGGAGACTGCAGGCCCCAGAGACCCCAAGGCGGCCTCGCCCCTGGTCCAGCCAGCCCCAGAATCTGCCCTCCCAGCCCCTTCCTTTGCTCCCCAAGGCCCGTGGGTGTAGCCCCAGCCTCACCCCTGCTCCCTACGTGTGCATATGGCTGTGTTTTGCAGAACCGATACAGGCGGTTCAGCCAAATGCCTTACAGCCCCTAAAAGCTGTGCATTGACTCCTAAATGCTGTGCAAGGGCACCCTTCTCCGATCATTAAGGCTTCATCACTTCCTACAGTCATGCCTCTTATTTGGGGGCTCTGATCTGGCTATTGGTCTTGTCACCTTCTCCCACACCAGCAGACCTCTGAACCTGACCCCTCTTCTCGGGGGTTCACACCCTTGAATAATTTTACTGGTTAATGCATGCCCCTGCCAAGGGCTTTCTGCACCCAGCATCTTCCTTTAGCATGAGAAGGGGGGATGGGAGTGAGGTCCATCTCCTAGCAGCAGAAGGTGACCTCAGAAGGGGAGGAAGTAGCAGAGGCTGGCCTAGACTCCCCGCCTCCCACCGAGCAACCCCTGCCCCCGCAAGGGGTTTCCTCTCCCCTCCGCGTTCTCTCCATAAAGTAGAATCGTGGTGCATCCAGTCCGTGAGCCTGACAGAGACAAGAGGATCTCCACCTCGACCGAGACCCTCCAGACTTGACTTTGGCATAGGACAGCCTGCGGGTGGGAGCTGGGGGCGGGCAGGATGGAATGCGCACAACCAGTAATTCTCGTCCTCCGAGTGCTTCCGAATCACCCCGGGGAGATTTTTAAAATACCGGTGCCCGGGTCCCGCCTCTGATGGTGCTGATTCCCTGGCCTGGGCACCAAGATGTTCCAAGCTCCCGTGTGGCCAGGCTGAGAACCCAGATGACCTCAGAGGGCTCCTGTGAGGGCAATGCCTAACTTCAGGGCACATAAGAATCTCCCAGGGAGCATGTTAAATGCAGAGACTCAGGCCCAGCCCCAGAGACTGAGATTGCATGGGCCTGCGGGTGGGAGCAGGGATCAGTGCTTTGAACACGCTGTCACCCCAGGAAATGATGCTGCAGCTGGGCCCATAGAGCACAGTGTGAGAAACCCAGGGCCTCGTCACAAGCAGGGTGGGACCCCGGCGGCCCGGCCTTAGGGAGTATGTGCACTGAGGTATAAGCGAGACAGAGGGAGCTCCCCAGGCCCCTGTCCCAACCCCCGGAAACCTCCAAAAAGCCTCACGATGTTGGGGCAAGTGGCCATGACCACGCCAGAGGACAGGGCGGACACTTCAGTAACAGCCCTCCGGGGGGCAGCCCAGTTCTTTTCCTAGTTGCCCTGCCTCCTGGGCCCTCAATAATCTACCACCCTCCCCTCATAAAGCTACAGGCGCCGAAGAGACGGATCTAGCGGGACTCAAGGCCTGTGCTCCAACGAGGGCGGGTCCACAGTGAGCCCTGGTGTGGGGATCACGTGCTGTCCTGCCTCCCTCGGCTCTTTAGGGAAACGTCAGTGGGCCCTTCCCAGTCTTCCTGCCTTGCTTTGAGGCCCTTGCTCCCTGGGGAGGTACTTGTGCAGCTGGTCAAAGCCAGCCTTGGGGAAGGGGGGCTCCGTGCAACCACCTAGCCGTGCTGCTTTGCTGCGCTACAGACCAGAGCTTGGTTCTCAAGCCTACGGGCACCCTGCCGAGCCCCTACTCAGGCCTGCTTTGGCTTGGTGGATGGAGTTTGAGGAGGTGACCGGATCCAGTAGCCAGACCGCAGAACGCAGGCTGGGGGCCTCGGCTCAGAAGGGCAGAACCGCCCATGGTTGAGAGTATGGACACTGGAATCAGGCAGACCTGAAGTGAGTCCTGGTCCTGCTACTTCCTAGCTGTGCCACCTTGGACAAAGGACCCGGCCTCTCTGTGCCTCCGTTTCCTTCTCTGTAACATGGGACTAATTAGAGTATCCAGCTCACTGTTAGGCTGTTGTGAGGATCAGATTAAATGATCTCTTGGGCCTGAAGTGTTCAGCTCAGAGCCAGGCAGAGCAGGCCTTCAGGACGTGGCTGCTACTGTTATGAGAATCTGGCCCCGCCGGGCTTGTGGGGAAGGAGGTTGAGTCCGGACTGATGAAGGGTGCAGAGCCCCTGATCAGCGGCTGCAGCGTGCCACCTCCCCACCTGCCTTGTTGCTTCGTGCCACCTCCCCACCTGCCTTGTTGCTTTTCCCTTCCACATTCGATGAGTTCACTCCATTCCTTCCAGACCCGACCTGCAGTGTGAACTTGGGCAAACCCCAGCCCACTCTGGGCCTTTAATCCCAAATTTGCATGATGAGATTGCCCTTGGCTCTGACAAGCTGGGCCTTGGGGTGGCAGCTCTGTGCCCTAAACGGATGGGGCGGTGAGTGGTGGGACCGGCAACCTAAAAGCCGTGCCCAGCAGCTCCTTCCCCCGGGTCGGGGGGAGCCCCAGGAACAGTCCTTGGCTGTCCTGCATCTGGGCCTCTCCTTGTCCTCCAGGAATCTGGCCCAGCCCCTGGGACCAGGCCCTGAGCCCTAGGACTGCAGAGAAATCTAAATCGCCGTATCTATCACTCACGGAACCCTCACTGTACGTTCAGTCTGCATTTGCTGACATCCTTAGAATAGCCTTGTGAGGAAACAAAGGAGGAAACTGAGTTACAGTCGAGCTAAATGACTTAGCAAGGTTACCGTTAATGTGCTAAACACAGTGTGACACCTGTCCCTGGGGACAAGCTGTTAGTCACTCAACCCTCGCTTGCCAGAAACCTGTGGGCACTGGCAAAGATTAGCAAAGACCAGTCCTACCCCTCCTCTGCCATCACCCCAGTCAAGTCCAGGGACATGTGAGTGAAAGGAAGGTCTGGGAGGTAGGGCTGCTGGCCTGGCTCGAGGCCCCAGCTGCAGCCAAGCGGTGCCCACGCTCTCAGGGTGCCCTGCCGGTCCCCTTCATTCACAGCGCTGTTCCCGTTTGTAATTACAGCAGAGCCTCGTTACTCACAGTATCTACTCTCTATAAAGTTATTGCCAACACTGATTTAGCCAGGTCTTAGGGGAAACATAGGGTTAGGTTCCTGCGAGCCTCTGGTCACAATGTTTCCATCAACTTTGTTTTGTGTTTTTGTTTAAAGACACCTGGTTTATTCTACAATGTTGATTGGTTAACATTTGAACTCAAGGCCATCAGCCACAGTAACTCATGCCTGAATGAAGCTTGTCTAGCACACATATTCATATTTTCTCCGTAAGGCACACCACAGCCTTCTTGCTCGTAGGAACACTAGACAGCCCTTCAGCCACGGCTAACGCAAAGCACACAAAATGCAAAAAGCGCAGTGCTGAATAGGCCACGGAAAGAACACGTTTATAGTATGAGAGCTGAAACGGAAAGGCAGAGTGTTGCCTTGTCTGATGTCAGCTGAGAACGCACACGACTAGTGGCTCAAATTTTTCGGTGCTCTGCGCATGACCACGAAGGACCATGAAAGCGCCATGACTATTGATTTTGAGGTTACAAATAAATTTTTGTGAGTAGGTGAATTCACAAATAAAGAGTCTGCGAGTAATCAGGATCGACTGTATAAGCTTGTTTGTGCCTCTGATTATTTGGTTAACATCTGTTTCCACTAAAGCACTATCTTGTTCACCAAAGATTATTTTGTAATCCCAAAGGCCCAGCAAAGATAGGTGCTTGTTAAATATCTGCTGAGCTCCTGAACGATAGCACGTTCCTGGCCTGCCCACCCGGCCCCAAGCCAGATCCAGCATATGGCCGGGTCTCGGCACTCAGCACATCTCTGTTGATTGGATTCATGAGGACGACTAGGCAGGGGACACCCTCTCACGGGGTCCTGCTCAGGCTCCTTGACATGCTGGTTCAGCCTCCAGGAAGGGGTAGCAGCCTTTGGACAGCCTGAAACCCAGGGATGTACCAGGGATGCCCTGGGTGGTGCAGAGCTGAGGGCAGCCTCCCTGGGCTTAGCCAGTGGGCTCCCAGCACAGACCAGGGACATGGGTCCCAGGTGACTTTGAGTGGCTCTGTCCCCAGGCCAGATCCTCTCCTGATGGAGAGTGTACTTGGCCATCTTAACAGAGGTCACCCGATTCCATTTCCTCTGGCTCTAGTCTCAAAAAGCAGCATCTGATTGTGATTTGTTCAGAAATTCCTAGCCAGAATGCCAGAATATTCTAGTGTGGTCCATATGACTTTTTTTTTCCTTCCTCCTGCCTCCCTCCCTCCCCTCCTTCCTTCTTTTGTTGTGGAGAAAGGATCCAGCATTTGAGTACCCCACTCAGTCTTGCTTTGCCGTTTGGTGACTGCAAGTCAGTCTGGGGTCAGACCACCCCTGTGGTGACAAGGAGCAGCCAAAATCAAGCCTGGTCAGAGCAAAGGGTGACCCAAACTTGGTACTCACTGCTCAGAGAGGTCCTTCTCAGGTCCAGGTGGCCTTTCCCTGGACCACACCTGTCTCAAGTTCATCGCCAGATTCCCCTATCCATTCATACTCTCAGTTACTTACTGATCAACTGCTACATGTCAAGACCATGCTCAGCACGAAATAAAACAGGCCTCCTTCCTCCCTCCCTTCAGAGCTTTCAGTCTCCTCAGGAGACAGCTGTCACACCAAAATTATATTGTTATCACCTGTGATAACTTTTGGGGAGACATGTGAGGGAATAGCAGAGGGGGCCTGATTGAGATTGGGGCTTGGAGAGGGCCTCTCCAGGAAGCCACATTTAGGTGGAGACCTCAGCAATGAGGAGGAATTAGTCTGGTGAAAGCTAGAGGAAAACAGCTTGTACAAAGGCCCTGAGGTGCAAGAGAGGGTAGGCCATTGGACACATGGATGGAGGCCAGAGAGGCTGAGCACAGACAAGAGGGAAGCCCAGGGTGGGCAGGGTCTGGGGGGCCACGGTGGAGAATTTGCTCATGACTCTGAAGAAACATCAAGAAGTGGGAGGGGGCTTCCCTGGTGGCGCAGTGGTTGAGAATCTGCCTGCCAATGCAGGGGACACGGGTTCGAGCCCTGGTCTGGGAAGATCCCACATGCCGCGGAGCAACTGGGCCCGTGAGCCACAATTACTGAGCCTGCGCGTCTGGAGCCTGTGCTCTGCAACAAGAGAGGCCGCGATAGTGAGAGGCCCGCGCATCGCGATGAAGAGTGGCCCCCGCTTGCCGCAACTAGAGAAAGCCCTCGCACAGGAACGAAGACCCAACACAGCCAAAAATAAATAAATTAATTAATTAATTAAAAAAAAAAAAAAGAAGTGGGAGGGTCAACAATAGGTTAGGAGGTGGGCACAGAATATGACCATCTGGCAGCTTAGTGGAGAAGGAACTGGAAACAGTAGCCTGGAGAGGAAGCCCTCATCATAGGACACAGGGCAGCCTGGTGCATACAAGTTGCTTATGACATTCTCACCCATAAAAGTGCTAGGGATCCACTTTTTTGTCTATACCTGGGTTCAGCAATACCTTCCCTGCTGTTGAACAACGTCGTTAAGTGCGAGAAGGAACAAAAAGTAAAGTTGGGAAGAACAAGAGGGCAAAGACAGAGACAGACAGAAGCCTCAAATTGCTGAATTGGCGCTTGTGAAGGCAGAAAAGGAATGGCTGACTTATGCCCCTCTGCCAGGAGAGGGGAAAGAAGGGAGGCATGATATTGACTTAAACATGGGGGATTTAAAAGGCCCCTATGTTCCCACTTTGTGCTTTGCTTCTAACAGACAGCCTGGGACCTTTGAAGTCGGTCTGGCCCAGTGGGGAGCAGGCTTCTGTGGAGACAAGATGCTAACAGGGGCGGGGGAAGGGGGCCAGGGGGTGGCCGAAACTCTATTAGGCATGCTCTAGCAAAAAGAAAGGCAAATCCAATGATAATGTACATCTGTTTCAGGGAATTTATAAGCTTTGAACATTTTTTATGGGCAGATAAGTGGGTCCTTTTCTTACCATAACTTAGAACTTCAAAGCTGAGTGTGTGGATAATGCAAATTGCTGAAATATGAGATTTTCCCTACAAAGAGGTTTCCAAAAAAGACGAGGAAGCAAAAAAAGAGACGGAGAGAGAGAGAACGAAGGCTAATTGATGCCACAGTCTTTTATGTAGATGGCAAAAACGGGACAGAAATTGATTTTTATGAAAAAAGAAATTGATGGGAAAGATAGGGCGAGGAGGCGGAGGCCATGAGGCAGGTATGGGGGCTGAGACCGGGACCAGGCAGGCTGGCCTACGCTGTGGGTTGGCCCAGGCGACACACGACCCCTCCCTCTAAGAGCCCTCACTCTTAATGGGGAAGACGAGACAAACGGACACAAGGACACTTCAGAGCCATCCAAGGCAGTGTCAGCCCAGGGCCTGATCCATCCCAAGTCCAAGGGGCCTTCAGGGCAGGGTAGAGCCTGGGGGTCTGGGGAAGTCAGGAAAGGCTTCCTGGAGGAGGCAGGCATGATGCGGCTGTGGAGGGGGGGGTGTGGGGTGTGGGATTCTAGATGGCGAAACAGTTGAATCAGGGGACCCCTGGGTTATGCCTCGGCCACCCAGCCCCCATCACATTCAGCCCTCTGTGCCTTTCTTGTCTCCACACCTCTGCCCCCAGCAAGTAGCCTGTGCGCTCCTTGAGGGCAGGGACATGGTAAGTAATATACGCTGGTTGAATGAACCAATCAGTGAATGAATGGCATTCCGAGTCAACCAGCTCCATCTTTTCAGTACTTCACATCTATGGTGGAAGACTCAGACTGGAAGGGAAGATGGGGGCGTGCTTTGGTCCTTGTGATTGACCCCAATATCCTTTCTGCCCCTAGGTAATTAGTCTAAGCCAGTCTTTTTTTTAAAACTACATTTTGGTTCTAATATTTAGAACATAACCAAATATGAATTTTTGAGCTTGTAAAGTTGTTCTTTTGGCATTATACATTTGAGTTCTTTACCTTCTCTTTTCTGATCTTCTTTTCTTCTCTCTCTACTGCCCCCCTCCCATTCCTCCTCTTCCTCTTCCTCCTCCTCCTTCTTCTTCAATAAATTCACAGAAGTAGGAAGCCTTTTCTATTAATCGTATTGTTGGTCTCGGCCTGTCTTGGTAAAGCCATCATCCCCTTTGCCAGTGATGGGTTCAGGAGAGGTCACGTGACCCTGTTCTGGCCAATGAGACCTGAAGGAAAGTCTGTTGAGGGGCCTGTAAGGCGTCATGGTGACAGCCGTCTGGCCGCCAGCCTGAGGACCACAGAGCAGGCACGGGGAGAGCCTGGGCCCGAGAGGATGTCACTGAGCTACCACTTGTACAGTAACTGGTGGCTATTCAGCATCTGCACTCCAGTTGTTTGGCTTTTCTCAGGAGAAGATCGTGAGATGAGGCTTTGAGAGCAACTTGTTTATTCTGAGGCAATCCTGGGAAGTGCTGGTAGGAGTGAGGAAAGAGACAGGGCAGGAAAGACAACTAGAGCTTGATTCTGCCGGGAACCCACGGGGAACGCCCATCAGAGTTACCTACTCTCAGAGCCAGGAAGCTGGGGTATTTATCCACCCATTTCCACCAGTCATTAGTTGAGGGCTGCTCCCACCACAGGCAGGGGGAGCTCCGGTGGCCAGACAGAGCCTTCCACAAAACGTCACAGGCGCTGGCAGTTGGGAGGTGGGCTAGCAGACACAGAAATGCTTCACGCGGGGGACTCAGGGCCAGGCACTGGCATTGTCTGTTCCTTGGGGTTTCTGTGCTGACAGCATCTTAATCAATGCCAGGTGATCACGGAGGGCCTCACAGGAAAAGGTGAGGGGTTTGAACATTTTCCTGGGCATCCATGGGCAAACGTTCAAGGTTTGGGGCCATGTCATGAGGACCATGAGAATGTTACAGACTTGGCAGGGGGGTGGTGTTGAAGGTGCCTGGATCTTCTCTAAGGGAGCTCGGCATCTGCCTTTACCTGACATCCAGCCAGCATCTTAGGGGATTTCAACACTCACTTAGATCCAATCTCTAAATTTTGTAAACCAACCCCCTCCCGGAAACAACCTCCTTTTTTTTCTTGTCTTAAGCCACCCACTCCTGAGTCCCACTGTGGACCCAGAAGTGCCCCACCCTGGAAGCCACGAAGACTGTTACCTCCCTCTGTCCTCACTCTTGTCCTTCTCACGGTCGCTCTTGGTTCTTCCCAACACACTAGCTCCCTTTCACTCCCTCATCTTCACTTCCTGCTTCCTCTCCCATAGCCTGTGGTCTGGGTTTCCACCACTCTCTGTCCAATACCCTCAACTCCATCACCTCTGTCTTTCTGCCCCATCCATCTGACAAAAGCCAACTCTGGAAAAAGTAAAGCGCTCAGGATCAAGAGCTCTGGGGTCAGATGGACAATTATAATTATCCCCACCAAGTTGCCACTGATTTTTTTGTCCTAAATCCAATGGGAATTACAGTAGCTACCTTTCTTGACTTCTTGGCTGTGTTTCATGATGGTGACCATATCCTTCATTTCAGGACACCCTCCACCCTTGGGTTCTGGGCACAGGATGCTAGTTGCTCCCCTGTATCCATTCTCCCTTTGTTCTTGGTAATAGGATCTCTGGTTTTGAGTTCAAGAATAAAGATGACAGTTTTCAGACTATTTTGTCACTAAATTTTGTGACTAAATTCTAGTCAGTTTTATGTGGCAGTTCCTGGAAATCTGCCTTAAGAGCTGGCTTGTTTATTCCTATCATCCCTTTTATTCTCCATTCCTTCTTCCATTCTGCTGCCTGGAAAGCAGGTGTGATGATTGGAATTCTAGCCACCATTTTGGACCATTTCAGACAAGAACAACACCCCAGAGATGGTGGAGTGGCTGGCAGAAGCCTGTGTCCCTAAGGGTTTAGAGGAACGGGGCTTTTATTCCAGACCTGGCATCTACACTTAGACTATTAAATGAGGAAGAAATCAACTTCTCACTTGCTTAAACCACTCTCCCTTGTAACCAGACTGAATCCTAAGTGAAATTGCTTCCCTGACATCAAGCCCTTTTGGATTTTCTCCAGCCTCTCTGAGCTGCTTTTAGCAGTCGGCTTTGCCTAATCCTCCTTTAAAAATTGCAGCCTTGAAACTGGGTACATGGGACCTCTCTGTACTATCTTTGCAGAATCTGTAAGTATTTCAAAATAAAAAGTTTAAAAAATAGTGGCATTGCTTCAATCTCAGTTTTGGCCTCCTTGTCTTCTCCGTGGACTCACTTTCTGGGATCTCATCCACTGCCATGGCCTTGATGACCATCTCTAGGCTGTTGACAAGGAGTTCCAGCTACATGCCCCTGAAGGAACTCATCATCCTACCTCAAAACTTTACTGTGGAGGTAGTGGACCTCTGGGAGGTGTACGGAGCGCTCCCGGCATGTCCACCTGCAGGACAAAAGCCTGGAGCATGTGTTCACTGGTCCCAGACTGTGTCTCGGGGTGATGCCTCCTCACTTCCAGGCTGTGTGCTTGCAAGCAGACTCCTGGGGGACTGGAGAGGGCCCCAGAAATTTGCAGGGATGCGAGCCTGCCGGGGCAACGGGAGTCTGTGCTTGCTGGGCTGTCCCTCAGAGCTGCAGCTGAAGTTGTAGGTGGCCTTGGGTCTGTGGTGCATCTGCCCCACTCCCCCTTCGAGACCTGGCTCCCCTAGCAAGCCCGCCTTGACCCCCAAGGCTGAGGCATGTGCCCCTCCCGAGCCGCCCACGCTCCCCCCACATCACAACTGCTTGTCTGTAAACTAAGGCATAAATGAGATGCGGTGATAGGGCTTAAAAGCAGACTGTGGAAACAAAGTTGGAGCAGAGCGAAGGAACTGTAGAGATCCTTTAAATTTATAGAACACTGTAATAGGGCTTTAACAGAATCTAGACGGGCTCAGGGACCCACGGAGTTGGGGTGAGGAAGCAGCCACTTCCTCTAGGCTCTCTGAGGTGCCACAGTATCCAAATCCCACTGGAGGTAAAGCACTGCCCATTTAATCCTCACTTTATAAGGTAGGTTTTCTATCATGTCCGTTTTACAGATGGAAAAGGTAAGGCTATGAGGTTATACAATTTCTCTAGGCCATTTGACCCAATCAGGTTGCAAAGCTTGTGTTCTGTGATATTCTCTCTCTCTTTTCCTTGCCCTCCTGCCTCCCTTTTTTTCCCTGAGCATCTCCTGACCACCCAAGATGCAGGGGCTGTGGTGGGCATCACATCTGCTCCCATCCCATTGGCCAAAGCAGGTCACAGGGCCAAGCCAAAGGCAATGGGGCAGGAGAACACCCTCCGCGCTTAGGGGGTGAGGGGGAGGGAAATCTGCTGGACAATAGTGCCAGCTATCAGGCCTGCAAATAGGGTGAGGCCACTCCTGGGGGGTTAGACAACCTGCGTCTGAGTCCCAGCCTGGCTGCCGACTTGCTCTGCAGTCTTGAGGAAATCATTTCCCCTTTGTGAGCCTTAGTTTTCCCACTCATGCAATGGGGTTAATAATACCATAAGTGGCTGGCTAGTGTGACCGGGAAGGGGGGCTCCACGGCTGCCGGCAGTGAGGACGAGGACAACACACAGTGGTTCAGAAGGTGGTGACCCCAGTTTCCTCTCCACATCGCCCCCCACCCCGCCACCCCACACACACTGATTTAAATCCGGTTCGATCTGACCTGGGGTCCAGCTTGACCAGGTGCCGGGGGGTGGCATCCGCCCCAGCCTCACTTCCACCACCATTCTCTGGACCCCACGCCTGCTCGGACAACCTGTAGGAATGCTCTGGAGCCCCGCGGTAGCTTCCCGTCTCATGGTGGAGGGCGGGCCCGGGGGTGTCGAGATGGCCAGGGACAGCCAGGAAGGCTGTCCCGTAAACAGTCGGCCAAGCGTCATGTGCCGCCGCCAACGGGTGGCTTCAGATGCGGGGATTATGAGAAGAGAGAATACAATTTCCTGATAAAATAGAAGAGGCGATTAAGTTAATGAAGGATCATTTTGCTGGTTTGAAAACTATAATTAATGGGCATTAATTGTATATTTAGAAGTTTAGTGTGGTGTGGGCTCGGGAGCCGCTGTCAAACACAATGACACTGTGAGCGCTGCATAATGAAGATAGGGCCCAGATGGGCCTCAAAGCCCCTAACGAGAGATTTGCGAGGGGCTGCTGTAATGATAAAAGATGCCACTTGCTGTTCTGCTCTTCCTTTAACGACATCCTTTCCGAGATGATGCTTATCATTTGTACTTTCATCTTCAGTTAAATAGCATATGGCCCCGGCTGATTAAAACCCCCTCCTGGTTTTAATCAGCAACTGGGGATCAGGTTTCTAATGGTGGCAGTGGTGGCCTTGCTGGTCCCGTGGTAAGCTTTTCAATTGCATCTAAGTCTGGAGAAAGAGCAGCGGGGGTGAGGGGCTTGGAGCTGACCTTGCCCATGGCCTGGCGGGTGGGAGAGCTGCTATGGCCCTTCTGGAGTGACCTGAGCCAGCAGCCGGTTTCAGGAATGCCTCGGAGGTCAGGCTGGGTTGCCTCAAGTTACCTTTGGGGAGCCAAGTTGGCTAGAGGCCAGGCATGGCCAACCTTGGCTTTGGCCAGGAGGCTGAGCTGTCAAATCCCCTCCCTATAGAAAGTTTAAAAGGTTGAGGGAAACTCTGCAGGGGTCATTCACCCAAGGAGGTCTGAAGAGACCAGAGCCACTGAAGAGGCTTGAACCATGGAATCAGACTGATGGTGTCTGAATTCCGGCTCCACCACCCAGGGCTGTGAGGCTTCCCCGGTCTGTGACTTACTTTTCTCACTGTAATTGTATGACTTCTGTTACTCTCTTTTTATCCCCATTATACAGATGAGAAAACTGAGGCTCAGTCAAGGGATGAAAACTGACTAATGTCAGGAAGGAGGGTGATGCTGTAACAAAGGGGGCACAGAAATGGGGTCCTGGGAAACTTCGATGAGGATCTGCTTGATCTTCCCACTCCACCCCCCGTGAGCTCCTTAAGGACTGGGACCAAGTCTGTCCCATTCATGGTGGTGGACCCCATGCTATGCACCGGGCAGGCTCTAAGTCATTCCTCAATAGGTGTTTGGTGAAGGAATGAGTGATGCCAGGGAGGTGGCAGAGTGGACCACAGCTGGGGGTGTCCGATATGTTCCCCCGTGTGTCCCAGCGCCCTCGCAGCTACCTGGGGCCACAGGCTGGTTCTGGTTGATGGACTGCCAGTGGAAGTGACCCGGGTGGAAGGATTTAAGAGCTTGTGCCCATCCCCCCAGTCCTCCCTACCCCTAGAGCCTTGTATTGAGATGGCAGAGCTGCAAGAGCAAAGCAGTCTGGTTTGCTAAGATGACGTTGCAGGAAGAAAACCATCCTTGAAAGTCACCTGACTTGCTCTGGACTTTGCAAGAGGAAGAAAGTAATATGCGTTGTACAAAGCCACTGAGAGGTCAGGTTAGTGTGTTACTGCCAGGATAACCCAGCCGTATCCTAACTAATATGAGGTGGAGTTACTGAAAAGGAGCTGGGGACAGAGGGAGGGCTGCGGTCAGGGATCTGGCTGGCATCTCTCCTAGCTGGTCTGGCTGTGGGTCATCTGGTCAACCACGGCCCTGTGCTCACCCCCTCTGGGCCGTGCCCTCCTCTCCATATGCTGGGCCTGGCAGGATGCTTCACGGGGTTTCTTCAGTGGAGGAGGGTCCCCAGGAGGAGGCTGAGGCAAATGGGCTTGGAGGGATTTGGAGGTGGTGGCCATCCCTTGCCTTGCCACCTTGCTTGGTGCAAGCTTGTAGGAGAGGCATGGGGCCACCGTACTGGCATCTGTATCTGCTAAGTGTTCCCCAGACGCTTGTGAACAAGAAAACTCAATAGCTGGGCTCTGGGCTCCCCGCATCTCTTCTCAGTAGTAAATAATTTGCTCTCTTCACTGAGCACATTTAATTTATTGAAATGTCTAAACCAGTGGTGCTCAAGCTTTGTTCAGCATGAGAACCCCCTGGAAGTCTTTTTAAAACACAGATTGCTGGCCTCAAACCCAGTTTCTGATTTAGTAGGTCTGAGGCGGGGCCTGAGAATTTGCATTTGTTATTACCAGCTGCTGCTGCTGCTGCTGGTCCAGAGGCCACACTTTGAGAACCATTGGTCTGGGGCATCTATGGCCCCAGTTCTTGGAAGACCAGCCCCTCTCTCAGGGGCACCTTGCCCTGGCATTTGTGGTTTCCTATGCATCCTGGTCTCCATCATGTCCCCACACTGCCAGCCTTCCCTCCTACTGCTTCCAGGGGCTCTACCCCACCTAGATAACTAGGGAGGCCCATGAAAGTTGAGCTTCCTGTGACAGGTCTTCCTCCTGACCTCTGGGGCTGGCTGGATATAGCTGTTCCCTTTGTCCCATGACACACAGCCCCTCAAATATTTGAAGGCAGCTGTATAATCAGGACTCTTTTGGTTCCAAGTGACCAAATCCCAACTTAACCTGGTTTAGCCTAAAAAGGATTTATTGGCCTTTGAAAGATTCAAGAGGTAGATCTAGAGCCTTCGGGTATGGCTGAATCCAGGAGCACAATTAATGTCAGCGTTTATTCTCCCTCTCTCCTAGCTGCAAGGTGGAGGGTTAAGTGCTGAGTGTGTGTCAAGATGAAGAGATGAGAGTAGGAGTGTCAGATGTTCCTGGTCCTGGCTGCCTCAGTCCCTGAATCTGGAAAATGGGACTGTCATGTTCAAAGAGCATGAGTTGCAGGAGTCCCTGGGCTTTGATCCATTCCTCTGGGCTGTCTCTCGGGTGGGAAGATACCCAGGCAGAGACAACCCCAGAGGTGTGACCCATCCCAGGAACTCTCCATGTGGTATCCTACCTGAGCGAGTCTCAGTTTCCACATCTGGACCTGTGCCTGCTAACAGAGAGTCTTCCAATGTTGGTGTGTGATGAGCCTGGAAGGGGCTGAAATTGTGTCTGAAAATTCAGGGAATGGAAGAAACTGGATTTATATCCTTGGGCGTAGGGATTTGTATCCTCACTGTAGGGAGTGAGGTGCTTGAAGACACAGGTTCAGATGATAAAAGATGATCATGAAATGACCATCTGTTGTCAGAATGAAAGAAAAACCTCAACAACTTAAGCAAAAAGGGAGTTTATTGCCTTCGTATTCAGGTACAGTTTGATCCAGGAGCTTAAGATCATCAGGACTCAGTGTCCGTCCACTTCTCCCTCCACTTGGGGGCTCCATTTCCTTAGTCCCTCTCGGGCAAACTTCCTAGCAGCTCCAGGCTTACATCTCTACCCCACCAAGTCCAGCTGGAAGAGCTGTCCTCTCTCCCAGTAGTCAATCCAATTGGAGCCCCAAGATTGCTTCTGTGCAGTTCTGATTGGCTGATACGCCCACCACAAAACCAATTGCCAGGGCCAGGAGAATACAAGGTCTAAGTCACGCACACAGCCCATGGCTGAGGCTGGAGCCAACACCTCCTGAAACAATTGAGGGTGGAGGAAGGGTAGTTATCCTAAAGCAAAATTGGAATGCTCTGCGCAGGAGAAGGGGAAATGCATGCTGGGAGGCCCACCCAACCAATGTTGGGTGGAGCCAAATTATCAGCCTGCCCGAGGTCCCCTCCTCCATCCCTGCCTGTAGCCTCTACCCTTCTCTCTGCACTCACCCCCCAAATCCTAAAGGCCACCCAGTCCTAGACGCCCTGCGAGCTTTCTTCCCCCAGGAGAAAGGAAGGGGGCGGCCACCACATTCTCTCATTAGTCTCTCTGACATCTTTTGTCACCTATCAGGGGAACAAGCAAGTGCTTTGATCACAGCAAAAGGAGAAAGAGTATTTAAAACACCGCCTGTGAAGATTTGCTGAGCATAAGGTGGGAAAGGCAGTCGGTGGCAGTTTTCAAAGCAGAAACGTGATTTCCAGTCTTGCTTGTCTGAGGATTGTTAAGGAGGATTCGCCCATAGCTTGGGTTATTAAATGGGCCAGGAACCCTGAGGTTGCGGGGATAAGGGGGTCCCCAAGGGACTTGGTGGAAGGGAGTTTCTGGGAGGAAAGCGGCAGCCCAGCCTTTGATTCATCATGAATCACAGACCTTTAAGGCTGACTGGTCAGCTGGAGGGGAGCACTGGGCAGGGAGTCCAGAGAACTGGCCTCACCACTAGCCCTGCGTGGGACTCCAGACACGTCCCGTCCCCAATCTGAGCCTCCATGTCCATTCTGTATCAGCGCCCCGACCAGAATTCAGAACTCCCTCCTTCTTTTTCTCAGGATCTGCTGCCATATGGCATTTGCCAGATATGCCAGTTTCTGCCATATCCACCGTCACCTGGCCATTATTCACAAAGATTCCCTTTTCCTAACTTAAATGCATTTTATTTAATAAGGAACATTTATGTCATCAACATAAATGGGGGAAAAAAATGAGACAGTATCAGGTCCGTAATAAAAAAAATAACCATAAAAATAAATACAGTGAAAAACAACATCATTAAGTTCTAGCCAGACACTCTTGTCCACCGGAAGCAACAAGAGGAGAGCGGCCACCTCTTTGTTAAAAGCAGAGACGGGCAAGAGTTGGGGAAGTGTCAGGGAGGCTTTCTCCTGGCCATAATTAGAGGAAGAGAAAGCGGATTGACGTCTAACTCTGGGGTGCAGGTGGTTTAAAGGGTGGGGTCACTGGGCTGGCCGCACCTCCACTCTGGGAGAGACTGGTCTGGATGAGCCAGAGCGCCCTCCCAATGCTCCAGGTGTGCACCTGGCCGTCCAGGTGTGCCCCGCAGAGTGAGTGAGTTCATTGTGTTCTGGAGCGGGGGACAGCGGGAAGTTTCCTGTAGCCTGTCTCTCCCTCCCACCCCCCCAGCTCCGCAGCCCTACAGCCCCTCCTGGCCCCAGGGCTCTGCTGCTGCTGTTTCTGAGGCATCTTCAGGGACCTAGGGACTCAGGTTGGCCTTGCCTCCTTCCCCACTTCCTACCTCGTCCATCCCAGCAATCTCCCCCTTTCTGCTTCTCTGCTTAAGCTTGGGTAGGGTCCTGGCCCAGCCTCTCAGAAGGAGATCTGCAGGGCATAGGGTCTGCCTCCCCCCAAGGTGTGCTGTGGCATCATTCGATAATTATTTATTGAGTGCTTTCTCTCTGCCGGACACCAGAACAGGTTGTGTAATTTACCAGGCTGGTGCAAAATGAAAATGTGGGACTTTTTTCAAAAAGTATTAAGATTTTCAGGTCCGTGACAGCAGAACATTAAATCAAGCGTGTGGCCCTTGTAGGCGTGGGGCCCCATGGGACCGCAGAGGTCACACGCCCATGATGCCGGCTCAGCCAGACACTCTTCTAGGTACCAAGGGCAGGGGCCTGGTGAGCTGGGCCCCAAAGGGACTCATACTCAAGGGGAAGAGGGACAATGAACAGATCCCAAGATGATTTTTCCTGGGGGTGTGAGCTGTTAAAGAGATAAATGGGAGGAGGCAGAAGAGCAGTGGGTCACCAGGGAGGGTCTCCTGAAGAGCCGCGAGAAGACCACCCCAAGCTGGTGGACCTGCAGGAGCAAAGGCCCGATACAGGAAAGACGTTGGTGTTTCTGAGGTTCAAGGGGGCCCACGCGGTGGAGGGGGAAGGGCAGAAATGGGACGAGGAAAGTGGTTTGGGGCCAGATGGGCCAGGTGTGTAAAGGAGGGGAGAAGATGGATCTTGTAACACCTGGTACCTGCGAATGTGGTCTTCTTTGGAAATAGGGTCTTTGCGGATGTGATCAAATTAAGATGAGGCCATACTGGATTGGGATGAGCCCTAATCCAATGACTGGTGTCCTTAGAAGGAGAGGGAAATTTGGACACAGACACATACAGAGGAAGGTCATGTGAAGATGCAGGCGAAGACTGGAGTGACGTACCCACAAACCAAGGAATGGCAAGGATTGTCAGAAGCCACCAGAAGCCAGAAGAGAGGCAGGAAGCGGGTTCTTAGCCAGAACCTCGGAGGGAGCACGGCCCTGCTGACACCGTGATTTCAGACTTCTGGCCTCCAGAACTGTGAGACAATTAACTTCTGTTGTTTTAAGCACCCAGTTTGTGGTAATCTGTTACAGAATCCCTAGGAAACTAATACAACTTACCAGCAGAAAAACTGAGGCCCAATAAAGGGAGGAGCTGGCCCAGGGGCAGCCAATGCTCCCCCCCAAACTACATGGATGGGAATCAGGGAGGGGTGGCTCCCAAAGGAGAATGACTAGATGCTGTTTCCAGAAGGAGCCAAGCAGGCAAAACCCAGAGACACCCAATGCACGATGCCCAGCTCCTTCCCTGGCCTCTCTGGCTCCTCCGGGACCTGGGGGACGCTCTGGAGAATTTTCTCACATCTGCAGACACCTGCAGCCTGACCATCACCCCAGAAAGAAGAAGAGGTTGGAAAAACAGCAGGGAAAAGCTGCTCTAGGGGTAGCTGCTCCCTAGGGAGCTGGCTAAACAAGGGCTGTGCAGTGAGATGAAGGGAGAATAATCAAGGCAGGTGATCCCAGGGAAAAGGGTCCAGGGTCCCCAGTGGACCCCAAGCTAAATATGACAAAGCAATGAAAAAAAAAGTTTTCCTGAAATTTGTTGACGGAGCGATTCTATCCAGTGACTAAGGTGAGATGCCAAGTGCACCATTTTGAAAAATGGATGTTAAAAAAAATCAGGTGTATGCCTTCCTTTTGGAATGAGTGTTTTTATCCCTGAACACTTGGAACAGAAGAGCAAGCCCAGGGGTGGGAGGCAGGAGATCTGAGTTCAAGTCTTGGTTCTTCTACTCTAGTGCTCTGTGACCTTGAGGACATTTCCCATCAGCAAAATGACCCGACGGGGCCACCACAGTGGTTCTCAAATAGTGCTCCACGAAGCCCCAGGGGTACCACCGATGGGCCTAAGGTAGAGCTCCCAGACCTCACAGACTGAAAAGCTTGGCTTTGGTCTTTCTTCTGTGTTCAGTTTCTGTATCAAATTTCATTTGAAGAAGACTCTGTGGCTTAAAAAATGTTTGAAACTTGGACTGGATTAGCTCTGGAATTCCCTCCAACCCCAGTATTCCAAGATTCCCCATCAGAATGACAAACTCTGTTCCAACACACTTCATCCTGTTTAGAAGTTGTTGCAAACCATCCTTTCCACTGATTGTTTCCTGTAAACCGGCCTCTTGTTTATCTACAGGAACCATCTTCTGCTAGGACAGGATTTCTGCTCAGCACAATCTTCATGCTGGGGACCTGGTGGGCCCCGAGGGAGAGGAGAAGGCAAACGGGGGCGGGGGGAGGGTGACCTTCTTTTGAGAGTCTAGGGGCTTGGCGTCCTGAAGTTGGGGAAGGTTCTCCTGGGGGAGCTGGCTGGGATGGACAGGAAGGATGACACAGGCTCTGAGGTCAGATCCCAGCTCTAGTTCTTACAAGCCATGGCCCCTTGGGCTGCTCATCTAACCTCTTGTCCTCAGTCTCCTTATCTGTCAAATGGGGATGATAATTGTGCCTACCTCATAGGGCTGTTGTAAGGGTTATGTGAGATAGGTGTGTGAAGTGCTGAACCAAGGGCCTGGTGTGATAGATTCTCTGTAGACAGGCATCAGTAGCCTCACTGGTAATGTTGACATGGAGGCTGCTCGGAGCCTCAAAGGGAATCCGGTGAAGACGGGGGTGTTGGGCAGACTGGCATTGATCACCCCCCATCCTGGGCATCTCCTTTCTGGAACCTCTTCCAACAAGTTCCTGGACTCCACAGTTGTCTACAGACAATGTATCAGTTAGCTATTTCTACATAACAAACAGCCCCCAAAATTCAGTAGCTTAAAGCAATTTATTATTTGGGTTCACGAATCACATGGTTGAGAGGTGGCTGATCTCGATTGAGTTCTCCCTCATGTCTGGGAGTCGGCTCTCTGTCAGCTACTCTTGGTTCTGCTCTATGAGTCTCTCATCCTCTGGTAGGAGACCATGGGCATGTTCTTCTCATGCTGATGGCAGAAGCTCAGGAGTGCAAGCAAAACACAGAAGGTCTCTTCAGGCCAAGGCTTGGAACTGGTACACTGTCCCTTCTGCCACATCATGTAGGCCAAAGCAAGTGTCCAGAACAACCAGGACTCAAGGACTAGGGAAATTGACGCTGCCTCTGTAGTGAGAGGAACTGCTGTGTCACAGGGCAAATGGCATGGTGACAGGGAGGGATAGAGAACTGGGGTCATCCCTGCAATTCACCACACACTTTATTTAAATGAGGCATCTGTAAGGATTATTCCTGAATGTCTACCTTTCATGATTTGTTCCCGGTGTGTAAGGAAAGTGTGGATTTGGAGTCCGAGCACCACAGTTGCTGGGTGGGTGTGAAGTATCTTGGTCTGCATCGTTCACTAGTCTGAGGCCTGAAGTTCAGGTAATCACATCCCCTGACTCCCACCCCCTCCCCATTGGTTTAGTGCTACAAGGCAGCACAGGCTAGGGGCAGAAGCCTTGGGTTCAAATTCCAGCCTTGACTGCTGCATTACTTGGTGCACAATAAATATTGATCTCATATTGGCTGCATCCATTCATTCTTTCAGAAAGTGCACAAATGCAATGGTACAGCTTAACAAATTATTAGAGAGCAAATACCCTTGTAACCATCGTCCAGGACTAAGAACAGAAATTCCCGTACTGCCGAGATGCTCTTCGCTGCCTCCTATCAACTGACCCTTTGTCCTCAGAAGTAATAGCCACTCTCTCAACTTTCATAGCAACCCTTTCTGCTTTTTTTTTTTTTTTTTTCCTTGTGGGAGTTTTGCCATCTCAGTAAGCATCCCTAACCTCTATCATTTAGTTTCTCCTCTTGAACTTCGTTCAATGGAATCACACAGGCTATATTCCTTTGTGTCTGACTTCATTCACTCAGTCTTGTTTGTGACATTCATCCACGTCCTTGTGTATAAGTGCAGTTTGTTTTCGTGGCTGTATAATATTCCAACATATGAATGTACCACCATCTACTTATCTGTTTGACTGTTGATGGAGATTTGGGTTGTTTCTAGCTGGGGAATATTTTGGGGAGTAGTCTTTCTCTGAAATTCTAGCTCATGTCTTTTGGTGAAGATGGTGTCTATCTATCTATGGGGTATATCCTTTTTTTTAAAAAAAATTAATTAACTAATTTGTTTTTGGCTGTGTTGGGTCTTTGTTTCTGTGCGAGGGCTTTCTCCAGTTGCGGCAAGCAGGGGCCACTCTTCATCGCGCTGTGCGGGCCTCTCATTATCACGGCCTCTCTTGTTGCAGAGCACAGGCTCCAGACGCGCAAGCTCAGTAGTTGTGGCTCACGGGCCTAGTTGCTCCGCGGCATGTGGGATCTTCCCAGACCAGGGCTCGAACCCGTGTCCCTTGCATTGGCAGGCAGATTCTCAACCACTGCGCCACCAGGGAAGCCCTATGGGGTGTATTCTTAAGAGTGGAATTGTGGGTCCTCAGAGAGCTGTTTATATTCAGCTTCAGTAGATGGCGCCAGATGGTTTTCCCCAGGGTTGTACCAATTCACACTCTAACAAGCATGGTAGACTTTTCTTTATCCTCTCACTCTCTCCCCTCTTTCTTCCTTCCATTTACTTACTCATTCAACCCACGCTTTACCAACAGTCTCGAGACCGGGGGCCCAGGTATTTAATGGTAAAAAGAAGTCACGTTATGCTGCCCCTCCCTCTCCTCCAGTTCCGCAGGCAGATGGATGGGAAGCCCCCAGCACCATGTGGGTCCTCAAGAGATCGGAGGTGGGATCTGGGGAGAGGCGTGACACCCAAGGCCTCCCTCCTGGAAAGCCACGTGGCAGGGCTTTTGTGGGTGCCCACGCCCCCACCCCGATATTGGAGAAGGACCCTCCTCCCATATGGAGGGAGGCTTAGTCCAGCCCTCTCCCTCAGAAGCCAGCGGACCAAACGTCGGGCCACAGTGGGTGCGGTCCTGTTCCTGGAGGCTCTGCGCGCTGCTGCTATTTTCATGCGGCCCATTCTGTTAGGAGTTGCGGTTTCACTGCCTCCTGCTGATCGAGGAGGTGGAGGGGCGGCGGCGAGGAGGCTTCCTTCCGCCCCTCTGGGTGTGTGAGCTGGGGGAAGAGGATGAGGGAGCAGAAATCAAGAAGTGACGTCCTGAACCGCAAGTGGGGGTCGCCCGGGTACCCCAAACAACACGAGCGGTGGGAAGTGCAGTGAAGAGGCAGCGAAGCATCAGCGCTTTCCCAGGAAAGCTCTTTCTTTTCAGCATTATTTCAAACCCCTTCCAACGGTTTTTCAAAGTCTTGTTTTTCTCTGTTGAAAGAAACGCTCAGTTTCCCTCCTGTTTGTTTAAATGCCGTTTCGCCAGCGCAGCCCGCGAAGCTTTCGGTGCCGCCAATGCGGCAGCGCCATCTGCTGGCCATTTTTTAAAAATTGCGGAATAGATCCTCCCGAGGTCCCGCCTCCTTCCAGAAGTGACCGATGGAAAGGGGAAAAGAAACATTTTTACAACTTTCAGCACCATAAAAACGACCAGGAAGCCTATGAAAAATGCTCATACTCACCAGAAATGAGGAAATGCACATTAAACCGTGGACACTACTTCTCATTATCACATTGAAAATAGTTTAAAAATGCTAACATCCAGTGTTATGGAAGGTTCAGGGAAATGGCATCTCTCTTTCACACTTAGCTGCTGGAGGGGTGGGTTAGTACAGACTCTAAGGAGAGAGAGAATTTAATATTATCAAAATCACTAACAGTGTTTATGATTCAGAAATACCACTGCTAGAAATTGCCTTCAGAGAGCACAAATACGAAAAAGACACTGGATCAAGGCATTGACTGCAGTGCTGCCTGTAGTTAGGAAAATTTGGAACCTTACAAGACAGTTAAAATAGCGGTGGCACATACGTGAGAAATCAGTGTTATTAAAAATAGCATGGGAAAATATTATATATTCCAGGAAAATGCTCATGGTATACAGAAAAAATGTAATCCTTCTCTAATCATACTTTATCACACTCAGTATATTATAATGGTGAATACATTTGCCCAAACTCATAGAATGTACAATACCAAGGGTGAACCCTAATGTAAACTGTGGATTCTTGAGTGCCAATGATATGTCACCGTGGGTTCATCAGTTGTAACAAATGCACCACTCTGGTGGGAAGGCGATGCATGTGCGGGGGCAGGGTGTATAAGAGAACTATCTGTACCTTCCACTCCATCTTGCTGTAGAAACTAAGACTGCTCTAAAAATAATAAAGTCTAGTAAAAAATTTTTAAAAGCAGATTACAAAACAGTATGTGGAGACCGATTTCTGGTGAAGACCAGGGGAGTTCACTGTGGTCTGCCCTGCCTGGGCTCCTCAGGAAAGGACATGTGGGTGGGCGATTCCCACGCATCCTACAGATCCGGGCTTCACAGGAGCCCTGCAGGGGGCTCCTGTGGGGTTGCCGAGAAGGAGAGAAGGAGCATATGAGCCTGGTGCTGCCACAGCCATCTTGTCACCAGGAGGATGCCTGTTGAGAGAGAAGCTAAGCCGAGGAAAGAGAAATTTAGAGAGAAAGTGAAAGTGAGAAAGAAAGCAGATGTAGAGGTCACGGTTTGAGTTTTGGGCTCCAACTTGACTTGAAGCTAATCTATTCCTGGGCTTTTCAGAGAATAAATTTCTCTTTGTCAGATTACCCTGGCTTTCTGTCACTCGTAAACCCAAAGGATCCGAGTGCCCTAAACACGAGCTCCCAGCTCATTCACGTTGCAACGAGCCAGTTACTGGAGACAGGCCACGGCCCAGACGGGCTTGTCAGGTGGCTTTCTGTCAGCACCTGGAACCCTTCCTCTCAGCAGGCACAGCCAGAGGAAGGGATGTCCAGGGCCTACCTGCCCCTTTCCTGGGCCCGGGCCTGGGCCGATGCTCCCTGGGGACAGAGGAGGTTCCTGCCTCAGAGCTGTGCTTCCGCTTTCCCTCTGCTTAAAATTCTCCCCTCCCCACGCTGCAGTGGCTGCCTCCTCAGCCTCCCCTATGGCTCCCTTAAACACCACCTCCTCCGAGAAGCCCTCCCTGACCACCTGGCTGAGGGAGACCATTCTGTCCCAGCTTCAGTTTGCTCTGCAAGTGTCTCCCTTCTGATGTATCAGCTCCATGAGGACAGGGACCTGATCTGTCCTGTTCACCGCTGTGTCCCCAGCTCTTCGCAGGGTCTGGCATAGAGTAGGAGCACCATGAATCGTTGTTTACTGAGAGAGGAGAATGTACACGGCGTATGGGTAAGGCTGGTGAGGGGCCCTATTCTGCTGACTGGGCTGGTGGGGCTTGTGCAAGGCCTTTTCCAGGGAGGGGCATTTTTTTGGCTCTTACCAGGGGACACAGCGACACCAAGTAGAGGACACGCTGCAGGTTCTGGCTTTGACCAAACCAGAACTCTCCCTCCATTTGTGGGTCTTACCTGATGTCAGGGTGTTGAAGCCCAGAGCTGGAGCCTGGGGTGAGGAAAACCAAGGATGTCAGCCAAAGCCGAAACCAGGCCCATGACTGATCAAGCAGGGCTGATACAGGGCATGGGACGGAGACCAGGGCCATGGGGCCAAGGAGAGGGAGCAAGGCCCCAACTAACCTGAGACAACGCACAGAGAACATCGGATGATCCAGGCCATGCGGTCAGAAGCTTATTTCCCTTTGCAGTATTTTCCATCCCTTCTGAGTAAATCAGAGAGCAGTCTCAACGTGGTGCTAACAGGTCTCTAAGGCTTGGCTCTATCTCTTTTAACAGAGGACATCTGGTGGCCTTAGACTCAAGGCCTGTCTGGACAAAGGCCGCGGAGGTGTAATAACAGCGAGAGGTTGCATTGTGCTTATTTTTATAGCTACCTTCTCATTATAGCAGGTGAATCTGATTTTCCATGGAGGGTTGTAATAGGAAGTTTCTTTTTCAAATACATTTACATGAGTAAAAGGAGACCGCCAGAAGGAAGATGGCTAGTGGATGCTAGGACAGATGGCAGTGCTGTTGGGCCCCCCAGGGAGGATTCTGGGAAGGCAGCTGCAGGAGGACGGGACTCTCTGGAGGAGCCCAGGAGGGTCTGGCTGGGGACACGGTGGCAGCTTCAAGCAAGTGGAACTGGAGCTGGATTTGCTGCTCCAAAGCAGAGTTACAGCTAGGAGACCATTGCTGAGCTAAGGGAATGTAGGCAATGGGGCCGGAGCCCACCCTGAACAGAGCCCCCTGGCTAGCAGGCTAGCCGCCCTGGCTCAGGCCTCAGTACTGATCCTGTGCCCCCCAGGTCCAGCCGGGTGACCCCCAGTGGCCTCTTGGAATCTCAACCTGGGATTATTCTGTCTGCCCAGCCTGCCATACCATATCACTTTGATGTGGACACCCCAGTCCTGGAGCTGCCCCTGTCTCACCATGTGACCTGGAGAGAGCCCCTTCTCCAGGTCTCAGTTTCCCCACCTGTAAACAGAGAGGAGTGAAAGTACCTTGAAGGGACATATCCCCAGGGACATATCTGCAACCTTCTCCTCCCAGTCCTCCAATGTGGGGCTCAGGGAGGAAAGCACAGGCTGGGGGTGACACAGGCCTGCACTTAATTTCCTGCTTTACCTGTTGTTGGCTGTGTGACCTTGGGCAAGTCACTTAACCTCTCAGGGTGTCTGTGTCCTTGTCTGTTAAATGGGATAAGAATATCTCTTGGGCAGAGCTGGACCACCAGTAATCAGAGAAGCCCTAGACACACAGTAGGGCTCCAAAAATGCTGGGGAGCCCCTGGTAGTAACCGTTTCCCCATCCTGGCTTGGGGGTAAGAGACCTGCCAGCATCCCAGGCATGGGGTCTCATAAGGATGACAAATCCCGTCCAAAGGGAGACCTTTGGCTCCGTGTCACATCCAGCAGGAGCCAGAGGCTGCTGGAGCACACCTTCATGTGAACGGGTCCCCCTCAGGTTCCGGGGCCAAGTGCCCAGAGCAGGTTCCCGGGTGTGGGTGTGGATGGCATGGTGTTCCCACCAAGAGCTGCTGGGGCCCTGGGCTGGAGCATGTGTACCGGCGAGGGCCTGGGCTGGGAGGAGGTGGGGCAGGGAGGAACCCGGATGGCAGACTGCCCAGGCTCTGTGGATTATTTTCCTCAAGGCCACCGTCAAGTCAATTCAACATGGGGCTTCTCAAATTTTAACCTGCGTACAGAGGAATCACCTTCGTGGGGCAGGAAGGAGAAGGTGGGTGAGGGAATCTTGTTAACATGCAGATTCTGGTTCAGAAGGTCTAGGGTGGAGCCTGAAATTCTGCATGTCTCATAAGCTCCAGGTGACACAGATGCTTCTGGTCCGGGGCTCCACCCTGAGCATTGAGGGCAAGTGCCCCTCACCTGTCCTGTGGGCTCAACTTTTGAGAAGTCAGGAGAAAAGGGTCCAATCCCAGCTGCCACCACCCCCAGGGTTCCCTGGAAAGAAAGACTTAGTAGTACCGTGGGGTGGGAGAGGGTCCAGGCAAACAGGGAAGTGGGGTACCCTGGTGGGGTCACAGTGGGTCACAAGGAAAGCTTCCTGGAGGAGGGGGTTGAGGAATTCAAGGACTTGTTCCAGGAACCCAAGAAATGAGTGGGTCTTAGACTTCTGCAGCAAAGGGAGATGTCAGGAGGAGAGGCCGTCGGACACCCGGAGTGGATGAAGACACAGTGTGTGTGGCCCGAAGAAACACCAGTGGACCCACAGGCCAAGGCCATCAGAAGAACTGGGAGGGCAGCATCTAGCATCACCAGGAGGAGACAACGTGGGAGGCCTGAAGCTGTGCTTTGTGGGTGGGCCCTTTTCAGAAGCCAGAGTAAGTCCTTTTCCTTACTCTGTGGTACCCAGCCCTTCTTTAAGGATACTGATGGGAAACTCCCCCATATGATTTCTTAGGTCCCTTTTTCCTCGCATAAGGTTTTTTCCTCTGTCTCGACACCACACACATGTACACCACATATATGTGATTTTCAGATGCACAGTCACCCTCTACCCCTTACACTTCAGCACCTCTGAAGTCAATGGCATCTTCCTCTCTATTGGCCTGGATCTATGTTGACTTCCATCAGAGAGAATTTGCATCTGTGGTGCGAGGTACCTGAAACACCTGCATCTGAAACCTCTTTACCATGACTTCTCAGCTTGAGGATTTTGGACCACACGGTGTGTGTTTAGACCCCAAACCTGGCTGAGTACCAGTTTGCAGTTCAAATTCTAGAGTCCGCACTCTCCACTCAGTGTCAAATTTGAGTCATGCCTTTCCTCACTGTCCCTTTCTACAAAGCAGGTTTATTCTACGTGGACCATTACATTGGGAGCTAACTCTTTGCTCTCCCAGCTTTTTGCTGGAAACTCCTACTAAACTCCCCATGTTGGGCATTTTTTTCTTTCTTAGTGAATATTTGGTGCATCTAACAGTCGACAGTAGCATTTTTTTTTAAATAAATTTATTTATTTATTTATTTTATTTTTATTTTTGGCTGTGTTGGGTCTTCGCTTCCGTGCGAGGGCTTTCTCCAGCTGTGGCAAGCGGGGGCCACTCTTCATCGCGGTGAGCGGGTCTCTCACTATCGCGGCCTCTCTTGCTGCGGAGCACAGGCTCCAGACGCGCAGGCTCAGCAGCTGTGGCCCATGGGCCCAATCGCTCCGCGGCATGTGGGATCCTCCCAGACCAGGGCTCGAGCCCGTGTCCCCTGCATTGGCAGGCAGACTCTCAACCACTGCGCCACCAGGGAAGCCCGACAGTAGCATTTTATATTTGATGAAAAAACTTGTAAAATCAATATGATCTTCTTTACTATTACAAAAGAATTGCAGCTCTTTTTATTTTTCCATTTAACACTTTAATTATCCACCTGCCCAGATTTCCAAGAAATCCAATCTCTCCCACTTAAAGTGTCCTTCTCCTGGAGTAAATTGAGATACTTGAAAACTTTCTTTTCCTGAAGGTGTCAGTCTGTGTCTAACCTCCAGGAAGGAGCCTGGTTGGGCCACTCCAGGTGTTGCCACGTGGCGTTGCTGTTGAATACGTTCGGTGTAGTTCAGTGAATGCTCGTTCACTGCTCTTTGCTGAGCTAGATCTTGGCTCAGGCCAGTGTGGTGCCCCAGGTTAAGGTTCCCAAGTTACAGCCTCACCCCGATAATAACCTCAGCCACATGGTTTAGGTCTTCAGGGACTACTAGCCTGATAGGCATATGGGGTCCAAACCAGCCTGTACCATCAACTCCTGCCCTGTGCTGAACCCAGGTCATTGGTCCAGAATCCGCTTCACTTGAGGGCCTGACAGCAGACTTCGGTTAAGGGCATCCCAATCCATTGTCCTTCAGATGGGGAGGTGTCGAGCATTCAATCTCTTCTACCCAGAGGTCCCACCTCCCGTCAGGGCTATGTCTACGTAAGCCAGAAAGGCCATTCAAGGGACAGTTGCCTTACACATGAAAACCAACCCCAGGCAATGATTGCTGGTTCTAGCCCAGGATCCTCTCACCCTTCAAAGGATGACATATGGCTCATCCTGGGGACAAAGCTGGCCTTGAGGAGCAGTAGGTGACCTTTTGTTCTGCTGAGTTGGACCTACACCTAACAGGGAAGAGCTAGAATACTTAGGATAACAGGTGGGAATATTCGCCAGCAAGGTTGAGGGGGGAGGAACAAAGAGGAAAGACTCAGGGCAGCTACAGAGAGATGTCTCTGGGGAAATGGATTAAGCTCTGTCTGTGATGTGCAGTTTAAACCTCTCCTCCAGCTACCTACAGAAACACCAGTGAGGTTGATATGACTCTCCAGTGTTTTGGCAGCTGGGTTTGTGGTTTTGAGACGAAGTGGGTCTGGCATCAGGGGGACGCAGGACACAAGCAGAGGCTTCCAAGGATGCCCGGGAGCATCTCTGCTCAACATAGATGGGGAAACGGAGGACCAGAGGAGGGGCTTCTTCAAAGTCATCCCACAAGCTAGAGCCCAAAGTGGCTCTTCCCGCTCAGAATCAACCCCCAAAAGCCCACAAGCCATGGTGATCCCCAATTCTCCAGCTTCCTGCGGGAGCGGCTCAGTACAGATACTCTTGGACGGTGAGTTCCTTCAGGGTGAAGCCCCGGGAGGCGGGCTTCCGGAGCTGGTTCTCCTCCAGTCTCTTCTGCAGGGACACAAAGTCCTTGCCCAGCGCGTAGGCCAGGCGGGCCATGGCGTCCAGCAGCGGGGCGTAGTAACGGTGGCCCTCCCGGGCCTGCAGGCACTGCAGAGCCCTCTCCCCGGCGGCGAAGGCCTCGGCGGGGCGCTCCAGGTCGCGGTGGCACACCAGCATGGCGCACAGGGATGGCACCACCATCGCGGGGCAGTGGGACGCCAGCTTCTCCTGTAGCGGCACGGTGCGCACCAGGATGTCCAGGGCCTTGGTGTACTGCCCCGCGCGCAGGCAGCCGAAGGCCTCCTTCAGCTCGGGCCGCGTGAGGAAATCGATGAACTCGCGCGAGCGGCGCACGCAGCGGATGGCGTAGAGCAGGCTTAGGTACTCTTTGAGGGCCAGCTTGCGCTCGGAGATCATCTCCGGGGTGAAGTTCCCCATCAGGTGCTTTTTGGGGAAGACGACGTCTTCGATCTCTTCCCGGAAGGTCTTTAGGAGTTTCTTCTGGAGCACCTCGAAGTCCGAATAACGCCGTTCCAGGATGGCTTTGTTGCTGTCAAAACTCCCCGTCTGGATGACGACGATTTGGTACATCTGCGGTGCAAAGAGAGAGGGCCTTTGACTACATCCTCATGGAGGGTTTGAACTGACAGAGAGAGCCCGGAGATAAAATAATGATGACCATCATTTAAAGCATACCCTGGAAATGGGTGATGGTTATCTGCAATTCTGGTTTAAATTGCCATCAGCATTGGCTGAGCTGTAACAGCGAATGGTGACAAGAGTCAACCGGAGAATAACAAACACAGCGACACGGAGGCATCCTGGGGCAGAAAGGGCGCACAGGAACCTGCTGTGCGGGGGGCCTGGCGCGTTCTTCGTTTTACATGGTCAAAACTGGGCCTCAGGTTCCTGAACTGGGAGGCTTGGATTAATAAGATCTGTGTTTTCCAGGTGTGGAACTCCTGGGAGATGGTTTTAGGTGATATACTGGCAGTGATGTTACAAGTAAGAAAACTATTCTTTTCTCTTCTCTTTCAAGAGAATGCTGATTAAGGACACAGACTGCCTGGGTTATAATTCCAGCCCACCACGGTCTAGCTGTGTGGTTTTAGGTAGGTACTTTAACCTCTCTGAGCCTCCGTTTTCTCATGCAGAGAATGAGGATAGTAGCCTGCCTCACTGGGTGAGGATCAAATGAGTTAATGCATTGAAACCATGACGTGCAGTCAGCACTCAGGGTCAGCTATTATTAGTACTCCACTCCCATTTGGGGAACGGTGGGCGGCAAAGAAAGGCTGTGTGGCTCTTCCATAGTCGTTAACCTCTCCCCCAACATAGGCTGAAATTCCATCCCAAAGAAAACAGCCCCAAGCCCAGCTTTCCACCAGCCATGGTAAGCAGCTAGAATTTAATAACAGCCCTGAGCTTTCCTTGTATTTACTTTTATAATGACCTTTTCTTATGCTGTGTGATACTGGTTTTCCATTTAAGGTATTTCCCTTTGAAATAAATCTATTCAGTGTTTTTAAAAAGTGATCCACTTTAAAGAAAAAATGAGGTACATAATAAAAATGATATGAGGATATCAAAAACAATGAAGACGGGACACAGATGATAATACCGGGTAACGTGGGATTAAACTGGGCAGTTTGCTTCTTAGGCTGAGGCACCTTGACTCTCCAATCCTCACGGTGCTGAGCGTGAAATCTCACTTTTGGATCATTTTTTGCCAGAAGACCTCTGTGAGTTAAAGTGTGTCAATCCATCTCCTGGTCAGGGAGACTGAGGTGCCATCAGCCTTGCCTAGGGCCGGGAAGGAGGCCGTGAAGGCGCGCCATCACTCTTTGGTCTCTGCTTACCACAAACTTGGAGACTCTCCCCTCCTCGATGCGGGCGGAAGCGATCTCGAAGAGCAGTTTGACGTGCTTCCAGCAGCGTTTCTGGGTCCGCCAGTACTCCTGCAGCTCCCGCGTGGTCATGCTGGAGTTGGAGCTCTGGCTGCCGTGGGCATCTGGAAGGACCACGCGCTTAAGGATAGCACAGGTCAGTGTGCTTTGGGGGAAAGGGCTTGGGGAGATGGCTGGGTCTGTCTGGGATGAGCCATGGGAATCTGGAAGCGCTGTGAATATCCCCCTCCTCCATCCCACCTTGGATAGGCCCAATCGGGCATCAATCAGACCCCTACACCCAACCTGGCTGAATCCATCTCGCCATGGGCAACCTGGGACAGCCCAGCGTCCCCAAGAGGCTTCTTGGTTGGGAAATGCAGTGTGTTTGTGGTACATCGTCCACTTCTGGCTGTTGTGAAACCCCATGCTCCTGTAGAGCAGGGATGTGGCTGGTTGGTTTCCACCCTCCCTACTGTCGGCTGAGCTCACACCAGCGGATGATGGGGGGAGCTTTGAGGATGCTGGGCGCCAGGTTCAGCTTGGCCGGCCCTTCCCCTCTCATTTCATTTCCCACACTCCCTGCTTTTTCTTGCACATGCCACTTCTTCTGCCTCAAATGCCATCCTCCTCTTTCCCTGCCTCAAAAAGTAACAGTGTTTCTTAAACCTCACATGAGCCCTAGGCCATTCTGAAATCTTGGGAAAGATTAGAATCCTTCCTCCCCCCAAATGCACAAACCACTGTATATTTTATTTCAAGGGACATGTGTCCCAGGAGCCCTTCTCCAATGTGTCCTTCAAGACCCAACCCATATATCATTTCAACTGCCCTTTGGTGTTAGAATAAGAGCCTCCCACCTTGTCCCTGTGCCTTTTCCATGGCATCTTACATTATTTTCTACAGATCCGTTTCCTTACTAAACTTGAAGGCCAGCACAGTGTTTGATTGTTCCTGCTTCCCCAGTGCCTGCATGGGGCCAGGAATAGAGCAGGCGGTCAGTCAGCATATCTTGAAGGGTTGCATGCATATGGCCGACGTTTGCTCCAGGAGCTGGCGCTATAGCAGACACTGTCAGTGCCCGGCCATGCCCCCTCACTGGCATTGACTGTTTTGGAACATCCCACTGGCTTCTATCGGAGGCACCTAGGACTCTCCCTCTGAGGGCTTTCTTGGGCCATTGCAGCATGTTGTGGAGCATACCTCGGCCAATGGAGGACGGGACCAGGGGACAGCAGCCTGGCCTCCTCACCTCTGGGATGGTACAGCTCTAAGGTGTGCTCCATACGGTCTCCCAGACGACCCCCGTTGGGACTGAGCCCTAGTTGCCCACAGTGGTAATCTTTTCATCGACATCCCGTACTGGTTTCCTGCCCTTCCTTTCCTTGGTTTCCCACTCCCCTGCCATACCTCCTGGCATTGTCTCCTGGATAAACCATTTGCACCAAATCCCTGTCTCAGTGTCTACTTTGGGATAACACAAGTTAAGTGAGCTGCCCTGTTTCTCATGGCATCCATTGAAGTATGCACATTTGTATTTCAAATGTCTTCAAACCTCTATCCCCCCGACCAAGCCCCAAGCCTCAAGCCCACCTAAGTGCTCTTCAGGTCCTGGACGTGGGAGGTCTGGGCCAGGGGCTGATGCTTTCGGCTTGGTCCCTGCCATGCACTGGGATATGGGTCTTGTCCATCCAGGGCTCCTGGCGTGCTTGGGACTTGCCATGCTCCAAGGCTGCCAGGAAAACAAGAGAGAACAGTGAGTGCCCACTTGTGTTGGGGTTCCTGGTGGGTCCTGGGGTGCCCATAGTCCCCACTGCTGAGCCCTCCACTGCCCACCTAGCCATCCGCCCAACTGCCAGATGCTGAGCCTGGGCCTGGCCTTTTGCTGGGCCGATCACACCAAGGCTGAGCAGAACCTTCTTTTATAGTTAGGATCCTTGTATTATCGAGTTGCTCTGAACTTTAAATGAGGTGACTTTAAGCAAAGGTAGTAGCTGAATGATTACTTGAGAGAAAGTTGCTGGCTTGTCCAGAAAAACCAATATTTCATTTCACATTACATGTGTAAATAAAATCTCAGTGTCCAAAGCAAGGAGGCTGGTATGTATCCTTCCCTTTTCTCTCTCTTTATCTTTAAGCAAACATTTACTAACAACTTGTTATACCCACTTCATATACACGCAGGCTCTTCACACCCACTATCTGATTTGACACCCACGATAATCTACCATGACTCCAATAACAGATAAGGAAACCGAGGTTTAGCCCGAGGTCACGTGGCTGGTGGGCAGGCCGCACACCCTGCACTCAACGCCCACTCTCTCACTTCGTCTGAATCTGTGCGTGGTAGGAGCTTTTCGTCTCCATTTTATGGTAAAAGAACTGAGATTTTGAGCTGCCCAGGATCAAGAGCTGGTAAATGGTGGGCAGGGCACAAACGCAGGCTGGTCTGACTTCAGAATCCTCTCCCTGGTACTCAGGGGAGGGTGGGCAGCAGGAGTCCTGGGGTTCAGTTTATGCATAACTCTGTCTGTGACCCAGGTAAGTGAACAAGATGAGCTGGTGCCTGGAAGTTATTTAACTTCTCTGAGCCTCAGTTTCCTACAAAAGGGGCACGACAACCTTCACGAGGCTGGTGTGAGTGTTAAGTCAGGCACACCGTGCGAAGTGCCAGATCGGGGCTGCGCACATACCAGACACCGTATTAGTCCCTTTTATTAGTACCTGACCCGTGATAGATGCTCTAGGAAATATTTGAGAAATAAATGGCTGAATTAAGATGTGAGTTGGAATACAAGTTAAAATGTCTGAGACAAATTAGAAAAAGGGCCAATGAAAACATCGGCTCAGATGGAGCGAGTAGCTGGGGTACCATTTAGGCACAGAAATTCAAAATAAGAAGGGCGCAAGTGACCTGACCTCCTTCTTAACGTGCTCTTGCTGTGTCAGGTGAAAGGAACCCTGGGGCATTCTCCAGGGGGCTCTGTGCTGGTGTCCAGTGGGTGGTTCTCAGGGACCCTCTGTCCAGCCTCATCCTATACAGATGGGAAACCGAGGCACAGAGCAGGGCATGGCTGGACCAGGGCTGCACGCGCTTGAGTACCCTATAGCTTTCTCCCCTTAAGGAGAAAGGGGAGTCTCTAGTCCTCAGTTTCCCCATCTGTGAAATGGGGAAAGCAATCCTGTGACTCCAAAAGCTCTTTGGGGACAGCTGTACATGGTGTTCTGTGAGCCCTTCCCTCCCACCTCTACACCCCACAGAGCAAAGATTTCTAGGCTTTACAACAAAATATGACAAGTGTTGGTACTCCTGGCTTGGGGGCCTGTCCTTGGCCCAGTGGACAGCAGCTGCCCAGCCCCTCCACCATCCAGCTCCGGGAGCAGTCACCCTTGCTCCTTCCTTCCCAGGTGCCCTGAACATCACTTCTCCCTCTAAGGGATGCCTGCCATGTCCAGCCTTCTTCTGATGGGCACACAGGGCCCCCTTCAGAGCCCATGCTACCTCTCTGAGGGGGCAGGAGGGGACATTCCATCAGGGGTGAAACTCCAGCAGAGTAAAGCACCTTGGTCCAACCTAGGAGACGGAAGATCCTAGACATTGGATGGGCACACTCCCAAATGTGAGCATATATCAGAACTTCCTCAGGGGCGGGGATGGAGGTGGAGGTGCCGAGGGGCAGATTTCCTGCTCCCAACGTCAGAGAGTCCCATCTAGCAGGTCCTGGGGTGAGCCCTGGATTCTGCATTTTGCACCAGTCCCGAGGGCTATGCTGATACAGGCGTTCCCTGGCACCACTTTTTGAGAAACACAGGTTTGGTGGATTATTCCCCAGGCTCAAGAGAGGTTGGAGAAGCTTCTGGCACTTCAAAAGGAATTGAGGAGACAGAGGGTCGAGGAGCTGCCCCCCTTCTCTGCCCCAATGCACTGAGGGGAGTCCTACGTATCTGTCACCAGCCCTTCTCCCTGCCACCCTGCCCCCAAGAGGTACCGAGGGACGGTTACAGGAGGAGGGGGCTCAGGCCACAGGTGGGCAGAGGCCCACTGAGCTTGGGATCAGACACTGACCTGAGGTCTCTGGTCCTGTGCGTGTCCAGGGGTCCAGGAGGGACGTCACATGGCCCCCTTCAGCTCTCTGTTCCAAGCTCTGGGCGAGCAGGCCAGTGGCTGCCACTTTGCTAAGTTCCCTGTATGAAAACAGGAAATAAGCTGTGTGACCCGCTCCTGGTTGCCCCAGCCCATTGGCTGATGAAAGATGGTAGTGAACTCAACTAACAGACAGTCAGAGGCTGCCCTGCTGGGCCAGACCTGGCAGGGCAGGGCGGGCCTGGATCTCAGTTCCCACATCAGCCTGTCTGACCCTCAGGGTCCTTGACAATCTCTGGCATTTTGGACATTAGTTCCCAAAGCTCTTTAATGTTCATTATCCTACCCTAGTGAGCTAGGCATGATGGGGGCCATCCTGCTCTAAGGACAGATGGGGAAACTGAGGCTTGGAGCAGAGAGCTGGTGGGATGCAGAGCCAGGGCCGGATTGGGGGCGGGTAGACTCAGAGTGCCTTCCTCTGGCGGAAGCTGCATCCCACATGCCAGACAGAAAGTACCAGGGAAGCCAAACCTCTGGGCAGTTGCATGATTTGTAGCCAACCGTATTGTGGTCTGGAGTGCAGGAGGCTGGAACAAGACAAAAAATAAAACCTCCCAGCTCCCCCCGCCCCCCCAAGAAGTCTACCATGTATCTCTCCCCAGCTATGGTTCCTCCCCTTCCCGGTCCTGATTTTGATGGGGATTAATTCCTTGCTTTTCTTTGTAATTTATCACCTACTAACAGACCCCAAAACAATAGTTTCATTTTATTCATTTTTGAGTTTTATATTAATTGAGCCACACATACTGTTTGTATACTTTGGTGCTTTGCTTCTTTCATTCAACATTTATGTGAATAAGATTTATCAATTATTTTGTGTGTAGCTAAAGCTTTTTCATTTTTACTGCTGTGTTGCTGCATTATTTGAATATATCAGTACTTACCTTTTTTTTTGTCTATTGGTGCACATTTGGGTTGTTGCTAGTTTGGGCCATCATGATCAGTGCTGCTGGGAATATTCTTACGCATTCATCCAATGCACACATTTATCTGAAGCGAACTTACTGGGTCTCAGAGTATGAATAGCTTCAACTGTACTCAGTCATGCCAAACACTTTTCCTGAGTGGTTGTGTCATTTTGCAATCCCACCAGCAGTGTATGAAGGCTCTAGAAGTTCTGCATCCTCCCCTACACTTGATATGGTCAATATTTTTTATTTCAGCCATTCCAGTGGGTGTGTAGTGGTATCTCGTCATGGTTTTTTTTTTTAAATTTATTTATTTATTTTTGGCTGTGTTGGGTCTTCGTGGCTGCGCGTGGGCTTTCTTTTTTTAGTTGCGGTGAGCGGGGGGCTACTCTTCATTGCCGTGCGCGAGCCTGTCATTGCGGTGGCCTCTCTCGTCATGGAGCACCGGCTCTAGAGCGCAGGCTCAGTAGTTGTGGCACACGGGCCTAGCTGCTCTGCAGCATGTGGGATCTTCCTGAACCAGGGCTCGAACCCGTGTCCCCTGCATTGGCAGGCGGATTCCTAACCACTGCGCCACCAGGGAAGCCCTCGTCATGGTTTTCAGTTGCATTTCCCTAGTGACTAGTGATGTTGAGCATCTTTTCATGGGCTTATTTGCCATCCTTATATCCTTTTTGGTGAAGGGTCTGTTCAAGTCCATTGCTCATTTTTCTCATTGGCTTATTTTCTTCATGGTTTGTAGGTGTTCTTTATGTACTCATGTGGGTATATGTGCTCCTCAATAATATCTTTCCCATCCTATGGTTTGCATTTATACTCTCTTCTAATGGGTTCTTTTGATAAATAGAAGTTGCCAACTTTAAAGCATTCAACTGTATCAATCTTTTCTTTCATAGCTGGTGTCATACCGTAAGACCATGGACATTACTCCTTTATCGTTCTTTCTGCAACAACTTCACAGGCCACTGTGAGGCTTAAGATGAGTTAAGATGCTCAAAGCACTTAGGGCGATGCTGGTACCTAGTAAGCGCTGTACAAGGGCGGGCAATTCTTGTTATTCTGCAAACCTTTCTAGTTTGCCTTTCTTACTTGCGTCAGTATAATGCCCTTAGAGTAAGTAGATTTTTGTGTATGGTGTGAGGTAGGAGGTCCATGTTTTTTCCCCACATGTCATGTTCACCTACTGGCCTTATTTATTGAAATGGCCATCCAATCCCACTGCTTGGCAGTGCCATCCCTGTTATAAAAAGAGTATCCACACATGTCAGGGTCTGTTTAGCTCTAGGGGAAGGGGCATCAGTTGTGTGCCTCTGGCCTGCTAGCTGGTGAGCCCCTGGGGGGGCAGGGGCCATATCTCATTCACCTCCACCTTGCACTGCCCCATAGAACACCTGGTGTGGCGTGGAGATGCAGGCTCTGTATAGAGGGAGGCTGGAACTCCATCTCTCCTCCTCTCTGAGTCCTGTCCTGGGCCTAGAACCTGCGAGATACCAGTGTAGACTCTGAGCCCTTCTCTGCAGCCCTGTGTGCCTCCCACCCCCAACCAGCAATCATGGGGAAGAGTGTGTAGAAGCCACTGCTTCCTCTTCTCAGGGTGGGAGATGCTTTTTGGAAACCCCTAGACGCGCAGGAGCGTCTGGCCTGCATAGGAAGGAACTAGCTGGACCAGAGTAACCAGGAGAGGCCACACTTGGCCACCTGCCGGGTGTTGGCGTTTCTCTGAAGGACAGGGCTCGAGGTGGCAGAGGACCTCTATGTGTCTACAAGGACAGACAGGGCTCCGCTGTCATGGGGGGGGTGTGGGACAGGAATGGACATTCCCCCCACTGCACTACTGAAGCCAAAGGGGACACCAAGGGGCCTTGGGAACTCAGGAAGGGAAGTGCTGGCATGTCAGAGTCTAGGTGTCTTCCCTAGAATTCACCCTGCTTGGACCCTTCATTGGCCTCCCCCCGCATTCCGAGTAAACCCAGCCCCCCCGCTGAGGCCTCCGTAATCTGCTGGTTGCCCCCTTCTTAACCTCATTCGCACCCTTCCCGGCATCACTTACCACACACCGGCCATCCGGACTGCTTTCTGTTCCTCAAATGTGCTTCACAGCCTTTGCGCTTGCAATTCCTTCAGCCATCAATGTCCTGCTCTCGCTTCCTTCCATGACAAGCTCTTTTCTTTCTCATCCTCAGGGTGCAGCTCGATTGTCTCTACTTTTTGCAGCCCTCCTTGACCCCCCCGTCAAGAACTATCATTGTTTTGCTTATTTGTTTACTTGTTTAGTGCCCGTCTGGAATGCCTTGATCACGGGGACTTGGTCTGTGGCAGCGTTCTGTCCCCAGTACCCACCGCAGCGCCTGCCACCTAGTGGGTGCTCGGTAACTGTGTGAATGAATGAATGAGTGGGCGAACGCAGAGAAGTGGAGATCGGGCTGTGACTCCAGATCAGCCCTGACTCACTGTGGGACCTGGGCAGGCCACTGCCCTCTCTGAATGTCAGTTTCCTTAATTGCAACATGAGATTAAGTTAAGGATCCTCCCAGCACCAAAGCATTCCACATTGGGCAGATAACAATACTGTAAACTACCACTCACTGCTGCTCTGGATGTCTGACAAGCTTGGGACTCCAACACCGAAACACCTCTTTTGAGAAATTCAGTAAGAATTGATTGATCACAGGCGTGCCTCCACGTGTCTGGCAAAGAAAACCCAAACTGGGGAGGTGTTTGTTCGTAAGTAGGTGATGCAAAACCCGGTCATGTCAATCTTGTTTTCCCATAGCTGGGTACACAAACATTAGCTTTTAAAAAATCTCTAAAGTTCTTAATACTGCAGGGTTTTAAAATTAGGGCCACAGACAGAGTGCGCTGTGGGGCACCGATGTGGTTATACTGAGACATAGCAGAGCGACGGGTGGGCCGGGGGTGTGGGACTGGGGTGTGGGTTTCTATTTCTGTACTGCAGGCTGGGGAAACACCTCAGCCCTTCCTGGGCCTCACACAAGCTCTGTCAGTCCTTCTGATCTGTGTAAGAATTCATGGCTAAAATGTGGAGAAAATCTAACTTTAATTATCAGCAGGACACAAACATCTTGTGTTCCTGGGAGATCTGTTTGCTTAGGTAAAGGCTTTGATGAGTTTGCATGGGAGTTTAGGGCCATTGCACGTAGCTTGAAGGTTTGTGCCCTGCCCAGAGCGCCTCAGGAGGGCAGGAGTGGGGCTGAAATCCAGCCCTCACTCTGCTTTTCCAAGCTGGCTCCTGTGTTCCCTCAGGTAAAGGGGACGCCTTTTTCTTATCTGAAAAGAAAGGTGATGTGAGCTGGCTGTGAGTGAACTAATGACGGAGGATTGAGAAACTGTTTTTCAAAGACAGTAAGTTCAGCTGGTGGAATATTCTGTTTTGCTGAAGTGGAATTTGTAAGCTTGGGGCTAGAAGGGAAGGGTTTGAGAAACTGAAGGTGATTCTAGAAACCATATGGGGGAGGGGGAGAAGAGAGGAGACACAGTAAGGAGTCTGCAGAAGAGGAGGCCCACCCATCAGGGGAGCTGGATTTGTTGGGTGTCTGATCTTCAGCAAAACCCGCCTGATTCACTGATGAGCTTGGAGTTGGTTAGGGCTGGAGGTGGGGGGAGGGGACAAAATGTGGGTCTGGTCTTGAGATGGGGATGGGTAAGACCAGAGGCTATCCAAAAGCCCCAGGTACATTGGGTTCCTCAGGTTTGAGGCAGCTCAGTAAAAAGCTGCCTTCTCTACTGTGCCTTTCCCTCGTGCATTGTCTCTCTTTTAATAAGTCACTCAACAAACTTGGGCCAGGCACTGGGCCAGAGGTGAAGGTCCAGCAATGGTGAAGGAATGTCTCAAGCCCTCAAGGGCTCACAGTCTGGTGGGAAAACAGGATGGACACATGGAGCATGAACTGAAACAGAACACCATTCAGGCTGAGAGCAAACAAGAGCACAGGCAGGCTGCTCCTTGGTAGCTCAGAGGACTGGAGACTTCCGTGGCGACAGTGGAAAGCACCCTGGAGGGAGGTGGGCACTGAAGGATCGGTAAGTCCCAACAAAAGGAGTGAAAGAAAGATGTGGGCTTGATTAACAGCTCCACCATCCTGTAGCTGAGTCATCTTAGGAAAATTATTTACCTCTTGGAACCTGTCTCTTCATCTCAAAAGAGTGGGGGCAAAGAATAGTACCTATTCCATAAAGAGGCTCATGTGAGGGATGAGAGTACAGTGCCTGGCATATAGTAAGTATTCAATAAATAACATTCATATTATACAGAGTTCAGGGCTTACTCTGTGCCAAGTTCTATATTTGTACTCCTCACGACAAGATCTAAGTGAATTGTCAGCACCACTTAGCTGTTAGGGAAACTGAGGCCAAGGTTAAATAACTGGCCCAAAGGTATAGAGATCTGGGATTCAAATCCAAGTTCGCTGGAGTCCAAAGTCTATGCTATTCAACCTGTTGCCTCCCACTGAGGCCCAGAGTGAGCAAAGCACAGAGGTGGGAGGACCAAGAGCTATAAGGACACTGGTGCATCATGTGGGCCTGGCTGTAGAACGGTTTGGACACTGGTGGGTGGGTGGGCTGCTTGGAGCAGAGTGGGCTGCTTGGAGCAGGGGACCAGCACGGAGACTGCTGCTCAGTGTGAGGTTGAGGAGAGACTAGTTAGAATCATGGGGAATGGCTGGGCGCTCTTGCCAGGTGAGAGATGACAGTGATTTGGACCCAAGTAGTAATAGTGGCTATGGTAAGAAGTGGCTGCATTCTGAATATGTTTTGAAGGTCAGGTTGACAAATTTGCTCCCAGGTTGGATGTGGAGTATAAGAGAAGATGAATCGGGTAAGTTTTCCAGGTTCAGTTGCTCTGTTACTTTTCTTAAGTAATCTGCTATTACTACTGGGCATTCAGGAGGCTTCCAGGTTTTTGCTGTTACAGATAAGATGGTGGTGAACATCTTTGTAGACGGATCTGTACACCATCTGGAATGATTTTCCTGGGGTTAGATTCAGTGCCTCTAACACAGCATTTCCCAGCCTCAACCAAATGTGCACCAGCAGTGCAGGTATTTACCTGGAGGCAGTGTGGGGTAGTGGTTTGAGCATGATCTTTGATATCAGACATCTGGGGGGCAAATCTCGGCTCTGCTGTCATGACTTGGATAAAGTAATTAACTTTTCTGTGCCTCAGTTTCTTCCTCTACAAATTAGGGTAAAGATAGTCAATATCCTGTAGGTAGGATTAAATGAGTATCTGTAAAGCACTATGTCAATGTCAGTTTTTTCCTTGAAATTGACGTTACATTTAAAATTTTCCAAGTACAAATGTTTTTTTTTAAAATTTATTTTAATTTTATTTATTTATTTTTGGCTGTGTTGGGTCTTCGCTGCTGCATGCAGGCTTTCTCTAGATGTGGCGAGCTGGGGCTGCTCTTCGTTGCGGTATGCCGGCTTCTCATTGCAGTGGCTTCTCTTGTTGCGGAGCATGGGCTCTAGGCACATGGGCTTCGGTAGTTGCAGCATGCGGGC
The DNA here is from genome assembly GCF_028021215.1 of Eschrichtius robustus. Lineage (NCBI taxonomy): Eukaryota > Metazoa > Chordata > Mammalia > Artiodactyla > Eschrichtiidae > Eschrichtius > Eschrichtius robustus. The sequence goes on along the minus strand of NC_090842.1, from coordinate 34,143,736 downwards.
TCAGTAGTTGTGGCTCACGGGCTCTAGAGCGCAGGCTCAGTAGTTGTGGTGCACGGGCTTAGTTGCTCCGCGGCATGTGGGATCTTTCTGGACCAGGGCTCGAACCCATGTCCCCTGCATTGGCAAGCAGATTCTTAACCACTGTGCCACCAGGGAAGCCTCCAATTACAAATGTTTTAAAAGGAATGTTTATATTAATACCTTCAATGAAAAACCAGCAATTGCCAGGAATAAGAAATCATAAAATAAAATAAATCTAATGTAAACAAAACAGTGCTGGTGAATTCTAGTTAGATAATGTCACAGAGCCAAGTAGGCTTTGCAGTGTTAGAGAGGTGTTCAAGCCCTATTAGTACTAAACTGAGCTGGCTTGCCTCAACTTAGAAGAATTGAAAGAAAAATGTAGAAAGAGGAAGTTTAAATGCCCTGTCCACTGTTACCTAACATGCAACCATCACACTCCAGAGAGCTCCGTCCTGGGACTTCACAATAGTAAGGCTTTAGATGACTATGAACTTCCTGACCCTCAAAGGGTGCGTTGGGTAATACTGACCCCAACAGCTTTCCTAGCTTTTCAATTCACAGGATATTTCCGTGTGTGTGTGTGTGTGTGTGTGTGTGTGTGTTGGATGGGGGACTTGTCCTGAGAGACTCTTCGATTCCCTCCGGTTGAAAGGTGGCTCAGGAAGGATGACATACTTGGCCCGGGTCACGCGGCACCGGCCGTCCAGCCTGCTTCTGCCCTGCCTGCTCCTCCGCCCACGGTCCGGCTGGCTCTCTCGGGAGGGGCGGGGCTGCCAGGCAGAGGGTGGGCAGTGGGGGCGGGGCACGTCGGGGGCGGGGCCGGGGCCCGAGTGCCCGCGCAGCCCAGGCTGGAGCTGAGCCGGGGAGTCAAGACTCAAGCTGCGGGGAGGAATCGGGGCGCCGGGGGTGAGTGGTCGTGAGCCCCGCGCGGGGGCGGCAGGTGCCGAGGGTCCCGCTCCCGGGACTGGGACACCTGACTTCCGAACGGTCCAGGCCGCCAGCCTTAGGATGGGGCTGCCTCGGTTTCCCCTTCAGGAGTCCCGGGGTCTAGACGGAAAGGGGGTGTTTCGAGGTTGGGGAGCCTCCTGGTGGGCTGTGACTACAAACGATGAGGGGGTTTGGGAGAGTGGGCGGAACTTCTGCCCCAGGAGCCTCTGAGGTCTGGAGAGAGACCGTGATTTGGGGATCGAGGGGTTTGTGGGGGCAGAACATGCAGGATGAAGTTTCGAGGCACCGGGCCGGCCTGGGAATGAGGAGGCCAGGCTTCAGGTCTGAGCGGAAGCTACTCTCTGTTCAGTCCCCTCCTCTCTCCCTCAGTTTCCCCATTTTCACCTTACTTGTGGATGGGTGGGTATAAATGAGAGTGCCTGGATGATCTCTAACCCTGCCTGTGGCCTTGTAACTGTCATGGGGGTCTCCTACCTCCTCCTCCTCCCCCGTGGTGGGTGTGGAGACCCCTGCCCATTCTGCATCCCATCCCTGCCCAGACCCGCCCACACCAGGGCCTGCCGGCATCCCATCCTTTGTGCTGTTCATCCTCTCCTTCGCTCCTAATGTTGAGCAACAGCCATCTGGTCCTACTTGCTTTGCAGCAAACTCACAAGCCTCCCTCCATCCCCTCCAGGGAGGCCTCCCACAGCTGGACCCTTGGTTCTGAGTTTGATCTTGCTTCTCTCTCTCTTTTGGAGCTCTTAGTCTCCTCCCTGTGGTGGGCTCCATCTCCCCATGGGCTGTTCCCTGGCCACAGGGTCCTTGTTCCATAGAGGGGAGAAACCTGCCATGTCACCCGTCTCCTGACCCCTTGGTGAAGACCAGAGTGACATTCTGGTTGCTTCTGCTCTCCTGTTCCAACCACTCTGCCCCTAAGTTGGTTGGTTACTCAGATCCCCTTAGCCAATTGGCACTCTGAGATCTGAGGCAGGAAGGGACCCCATCTAGCCTACTGACCTCCCACCCAGCAGGATCCCTTTGTTGCGTACGCTCAGTGATGGGAAGCTCATTCCTTATGAAGCACTGTTCAGTGGCCTGCAGCTCCGGCTTCATTTGGTCAAAATCTGTGACTTGCAGATTCCACCCCTTGGCTCCACTTCTGCCTCCTGGAACCATGCAGAGTAAATTCATTCTTTTATTCATTCACACAATCTTGATCAGTGCCCTGCATGAGACACTGGGGATATAGCAATGAAAAAGTCAGACAAAATCCCCTGCCCTCATGGGGTTGGTTTTCTAGAAGGGAGTTGGACAGCAGTCCAATAAGTAAATACAAGGTTTGTCAGGTGGTAAGAAGTGCTATGGAGACTAATAAAGCAGGCAAAGGGGATGAGGTATTGGGGCGGGGGTATTGTGGTTTTATATAGCTTAGTCAGGGAGGGCATCTCTGAGATGGTGACCACCGAGCAATGACTTGAAGGAGGCGAGGGGGGAGCTATGTGAATAACTGGGGGAAAGGACAGTGCACCCACAGAGGGAAGAGCATGTGCAAAGGTCCTCGGGCAGAAGCATGACATGTGGGAGCAGGTCTGGCTTGTTCTAGGAACAAGCGTGGCTGGAGCAGGGTAGGTGAGGAGCCAGTGAAGGATTAGTAGGAAATGAGTGCAGAGACATAAGGGGTGGGGAGGTGGGGATCCATTGCATGGGGTCTTGACGGCCACTGCGAGGGCTTTGGTTTTCACTCTAAGTGCACTGGGAGCCACTGGAGGTCTTTGAGAAGAGACGTCACCTGCTCTTACCTAGAGGTTAGCAGGTTCATCTGGCTGTGGACAGGAGAGAATGCAGGGAGGTGAGGGCAGAAGGGTGGGGGGACCAGTGAGGGGACCACTGCTGTCATTCTGGGTAGAGACCGTGGGGGCTTGTTACCTACGGCATAGAGGCGATGAAAAGATATCAGATTTTCAGATTTGGGATATATTTTGAAGGTAGGGGGTGATATAGAATTTGGGATGTGAGAGAAAGGTGGAGTCAAAGGTGACTCGGAGGTTTTGGGGCTGAGCATCTTGAAGTTTAGAGCTGCCATCGGCTGAGATGGGACCTGTTTAGGGGGAAGAGCTGGAGCTTGGCTTTGTGCTTGTGAAGTTTGAGATGCCCATTGGGCATCCACATGAAGATGTCCATTAGGCAGTTGGAAACGTTCAGTGGGGAGGTTGGAGCTGGAAATAAACTGTGGGACATCATCACCATATAGCTGGTATTTAAAGCCATAACAGCAGGTAAGCTCACTTAGGGAGAGAGTGATACAGAGAAAAGAGGTCCCACCAGGGAGTTCTGGGGCTCCCAGCATTAGGAACTAGCCAAGGAGACAGAAAGAGTGGCCAGTGAGATGGGAGGAAAAATCAGAGAGTTGGGGTGTCCTGGACGGCAATGAGGCAGGTGCTTCAAGGAAGAAAGAGGGAGTGATTATGACAGATGCCTTTGGCAGAGCCAGCGAGGTGAGGGCTGAGAATCCAGCTGCCTGGAAGTCACTGGCGACCACGACAGAAGTAGCTGGGGGCCAAAGGGGACACGATCGGAGGGGATAGGAGGGGAGAACTTGAGGACAGCAGTATAGACAACAGCTAAGGAGTCCTGCTGTGAAGGGGGCAGAGAAATGGGGTCGGGTGGAGAAATTATAGTATGTGTATGTGCTGGTGAGAACTGCTCTCCCAGAGAGAAGCTCGGTGAAGGCGGCAAGAATGGAAGATGCCGCAGGAAGTGAGAGGGATGGGTCCACTGCCCCAGCAGGGGCGTGGCCCCAGCTGAGAGAAGGACAGTTAGGTTGAGCTTCCGGGGCCTCCCTCTCTTCTGTCTGCAGTGGCCCAGCAGGCTGAGATTTCAGCACTTAAGGAAATCAACTGGCTCAGGGCTCCAGAGAAACCAGACTGGCTGTGTCTCAGGAGGGAAGGAGATGTCAGGGCTTGGCCTGGGCTTGGGGATAAGGGGGGGCCCACGTGGGTTACCCCTTCCACTTGACCCTCTGTTTCTGCAAGGAAGTGACCTTTTCTTTGCACAGACCTCATCTTCCTCTAGAAAAGACTACAATGACTCCAAAGTTGCAGTAATTGAAGCAGAGAAGAAAAGGCAACAGAGAGAGGCTGATTTAGTCTGAAGAGGGGAAGGCTGAGCAGGGAGTAAAGGGGCAAGAGGTAGGATTTTAGGGACCGTTTTTATGAGATAGGTGATGAATGGACATCTGTTTTCTCCCATTCCCAATTTAAACGGAAGCGGGAAAAACTTTGGTTAAATATAATGAGGAACTTCCTGTGCTGGTTAGTGAGGACAGCAACAGGCCAGGTCCTCTGCCCTGGATGTTTAAGATGAGAAAGAACAATGCCCTCTTAGAGACAGGATGCTGGCCAGATTGGTCCTTGGGGATTCTCCCACCTCTGAGGTTTCTGGAAGAAGGCCAGGACAGAGTTGGGACTTTCCAGCTACTGGTGGGAAGATGGAGCAGCAAACCTTCTGGCTTGGGCCTGCCTCTTTCTCCAGGTGCCCTGACATCACGAGTTGGGTATGTGTGGCTCAAGCATCCATCGGCTGACCCAGACTCGGAGTGTTTGGGAAGGGCCCCTGCTTACTTGTAGCTTGTCCACTTGTGGCCTAGCATGTCTACGGGTGTGTCAGAGATCACTGGGCTTGGTGGGGTCTCTCAGTGCAGCTAATGGTGGAGGGAGAAGGCTTTGTGCCAGAACTGCTGAGAATTGTGTAGTTCTTCACAGCTGGTTGGCCACCTCTGGCTTCTGCCCATCTTTTCGGGGGTTTCCCTGGGAGAGAGATGGGGTCTGTGGGCAAATCTAGACCTGCCAGTCCTGTGCCACTCAGCCTTGCCTTCCTGCTCAAGGCCTGCCTGCAGATGACTTGGCCATGCCTACTCTAAGCCTAATGATCTTTGACGGGGCAGGGAGGGTGGTCCAGGCTCTCCCGATGCTGAGGAGAGAGCAGCTGTCCATCCTTAGGCATCCTCTGAGTAAAAGGGGCAGAGAATGTCCTGTCTCAACTTAACTTCAACTTCTTTAATTTCTGGCTGCACACATGCTTTCCAGGCATTAGGTCGGCAAGAGAGTGCTGACCCCATTTCTGGGCTGTTTCTGGAAGGGTGGGTGGTAGTTCTTTTCCCCAGGACCTGGGCAGGGGTGGTGATGGGGCTGAGAACCAATCCAGGGTCAAGCCCAGAGCTCTTCCTACCCTGTCCTGTTCTCTCCTCTCCCCTCTCCCCACCTCTACCCTCTTGACTCCTCTGCTTGGCAGTGGGCGCAAGAAGGAGGCCTGCTTGGCCAGAGAGAACTCTTTTTCTTTCTGGTTTACCGTGGCCTCCGCACTGAGGATGCCCTCCCTCCTAAGCTGCCAGACACATGGGTAACCTCGCTGCCTCAGTTTCCTCATCTGGCCAGCGCAAGGCTTCCAGCCTAGGTGTTGGCAGCATTCCGAGCTGGTGATTTCTCCTTTCCCTCACTTTGGATGGCATATGAGGACAGGCGCAGAACGTTCCAGCCCCACCCCCTCCCTCAGTGGATTTTTGATTCATGAACATTCCCACTGTACTTCCCCTTGGCCCAGCCCCGTGCCAAGCTTAGTGACGCCAGGATGAGTAAAACCCAGGCTTCCACTTGGGCCAAGAAGGGAGTTAGACGCATAAACAACCAATAGGAAATACACAGACTTTCCAAGACCCTTGGCATCTGCTCCTTTGAGTATCCTGGAATGTCCCTTTTTTGTAGAAAGAAGCTGGCGTTCCTCTTCTTTTTTCATGCCTACCTCCTTTCACTTTCATTTTCTGTGGGCACTGCCCCAGCTTATGGCCCTGGATTCTGTGACTGTCGCAGAAGGGACCCTGCTGAGAGATTTTCTCTGCCGCATGGGGACACTCCCAGGGCCTGAAGCTCCGTGAGATCGCTTCCCCCACAGATTCCCAGGACCCAGAGTCTGAAGGCTGAGCCCAGAGCAAGCCATCGACAGAGGTGACGGCACATAGTGTGTGGTGGAAGGGAGTTGGGGGGTGGTGAGGGCCTGGGCATTTGGGGAGGGGGCAGTGGACTGGGGTCAGTGCAACCATAAGCTTTGAAACGTCTTAGTTTGTACCATGAGTTTCGCTTCACCTGGGTTGGCATCTTTATAGCAATGTTCTGGGTCTGTCCCTGGCGGTAGCAGTGGGTTACCTACACGGGCCTGGGCTTGGGCCCCTGTGGGGAACCCAAATATAAGGGAATTAAAGACATGCCTTCTGGAGTTGCACTGCTTGGGTTCAAATCCTAGCTCTACCTCATCTACCTTGTATCCTTGGACAAGCCTCAGTTGTACTCAGGCCTCTCTGTGCCTCAGTTTCTTCACCTGTATAATGGGGCTGATCCTAGTACCCACTTCAGAGTGGTTGGGAGGGTTAATGAAAGCACTTAGAATAGTGCTTGGCACATTGTATGCGGTTAATAAATGTTAGCCATTGTTGAAAAGAGAGCTGCGGTAGCCTGAATCCAACCAGCATGTTCGGGCCCTCTCATATGGCCTCAGAGAGAATTGATTCCCTGATCCCTTAGGAGACATTGCTCCTAATATTAAGTCAAGCCTTTTAAAACTTCTTAAAGCAGGGATGAAGCATGGATGTGGGAGCCAGGGGCCTTGATTTAACTCCTGGCTGCTTCAAACCCTCTGTGGGACCTCGAGCCAGTTTCTTGCCTTCTCTGGGCCTCAGTTTGTACATCCATACAATGGGGAGCTTGCATTGGTAATGTCTGAGGGTAGAACTGTGGCCGTCTTGGTCTCAGGGTGGGGCTGACTTGCTCTCTCCACTGCCGCCCGCCTGCTTCCTGAGAAGTCCTGCACTGGACCTCATTCTCCTCCCCAGATTGTGAAATGTACACGCAGGACACCTTCCAGGCACAGAGGAGCCAGCTGGTGGAGCTGCTGGTCTCGGGGTCCCTGGAGGGCTTTGAGAGCGTTCTGGACTGGCTGCTTTCCTGGGAAGTCCTCTCCTGGGAGGACTACGAGGGGCTCAGCCTCTTGGGCCAGCCTGTCTCCCACTTGGCCAGGCGCCTCCTGGACACTGTCTGGAATAAGGGTGCTTGGGGCTGTGAACTACTCACTGCGGCTGTGCAGGAGACCCAGGCTGACAGACAGCCCCCCGAGCTTCCCGGCTGCTGGGAGCCCCACTCACCCCACCCAGCCCGTGACCTGCAGAGTCACCGGCCAGCCATCGTCAGGAGACTCTACGGCCACGTGGAGGGCGTGCTGGACCTGGCACAGGCGCGGGGTTTCATCAGCCAGTACGAATGTGATGAAATCAGGAGGCCCATCTTCACGTCATCCCAGCGGGTAAGGCTCTTCCCTCTTGGCTCATCAGAATTCAAAGGAAAAGCGTGCTTAGTTACCGAAACTGGTTTGTGATTCAGTCAGCCCTGTGGGGAGACGTGGGTCGTGGCGCTTCCCCTTTAAGGGTAGCCAAGCAGGTGAAAGTTGCTCTGGATTTTTGGTATCATGCCACTTCTGATGAGAGGCAGTGTTATATGGTGGCGAGCATCTTGGATTCTGGAGTCAGGACGCTGCAGGCTCAAGGCCTGTGACTTTAGGCTTCTCTATGGAAACTCACCATCCTTCATCTCTCCTGTCTCAGATTCCTCATCTGGGAAACACAGATGGGAGAATTCAATGAGGTGAGCTACGTAACTCTTAGAACGGTGTCTAGCACGTAGTAAGCACTCATTAACATTACCGTTGGCTACTGTCAATTCTGTTATCAGTGATATTCTGTACTTGTACACTTTTAATGCTGTCTGCTTTAAATTAACAGCTCAACAGATGATAAAAATTCATTAAATTAAATCTGTGTTTAATAATGAATATAGAATTCTATGTACTAATATAGTTTAAATGCCCACATAGGATTTCTAATATGAAATTGCATTAGATCATAGACATTTGGAGTTGGGATAACTGCCTCTGAATGTGACATTCCACAAGAACAGAAGAGTGTCTTTTGGGTATTTTTGAAACTCTTTGTTTTATTTTCCCCAAAATAGTGAACCTCAGGCCTCCCGTGATGCAGACGGAACAGTCATTAACACCTCACTTTATGGATTGGGAAATTTGAGTCCCAGAAAAGTGGTTTGAAAAAGCTCATAGTAGTTCATGAGAGGGCCAGTGCTGGACACAGTGCTTTGACTAATTCATTCATCATTAATTTATTCATCCAGAATCTATTTTGATGCCTACTACGTGCCAGGCTCTGTCTTAAAGCTTATTGTGCTGAGAGCCTTGTACATAGTAGGCACTCAAGAAATACTTGTTGAACAAATAATGAATTATTGAATGAATGAATGAATGAATTGGAATTGCATTGCAGTGTTAGGATGGGCTGCGTTGGGGGACTTTCTAGTTACTGTTTTTGTCTATTTTTTTAAAATATGTATTTGGTGTCCACGTGAGTTTAGGTAAGCCTGGTTGAGACTGATGGAATAAGTCTGTTCAAGGCTGTTTTAAGGTATTTATAGTATTTATGTTCAAGTATTTATAGAGCAGACATGTTCTGGTCCTCTCTCACTAGTGCACCGGAAACCTACAGTTGTACCCTGAGCACTAGCTCCTTGAGCCTGGCCCTGGAGGGATTATAGAGACTCAATGAAATCACCTCTCATCCAAGTGATTTACATCTTTCAGAATTGTTTTTCCTATCCTTTGTAGGGTTATGGCTCTTTTTTTCCCTCTATTTTCAGTTATTCACTTTCAGTGGGTCCTGAGAGGGAACCAGATTGGATGTGTATTCATCTGTTCATTTCACTACCCGATACTGTATTGACTTCTTTAAACGCACCTTGTTTATGGATGTTTTTCTGGCCTTTTATTGTGGTGGAAGAGAGATGCCCATGGTATTGTCGTAATCAGTAGAAACCTTCCCACACTTCTCCATCCGCCTTTCTGGAAAAATAATGACTTTTGCTTTCCCCACAGGCAAGAAGGCTCCTCGATCTTGCCACAGTGAAGGCGAATGGGTTGGCTGCCTTCCTTCTACAATGTGTTCAGGAATTACCTGTCCCGTTGGCCCTGCCTTTTGAAGGTATATATGTGTTCTTCGCAGTTCATCAGAAAGGGAAAGAAAGACTTTCAGATTCATGCTTAAGAGCAAAAACTCCAGCACGAGACTTGTCAGAATCCCACTTACTGGCTGTGCAAACCCCCCTAAGACTCAGTTTCCTCATTTTAAGGGTAACATCACCACTGTCTCACTGGGCTACGGGATCACAGGAGCTACCTTGTCCTGAGAGCTAATACATATGTTCCTTACTAGCCATACTCTTGTATTGGAAAGATGTGGATACACTTTTTAATGGCTGGTACCTCTTGATCTCTGCAGTTTAGCTACTCATCATGAGAAACTCAGGAGCCAAATGGATTTAGATAATGCGATATCTCTCATTTCACATGGTCACCGACCCAGTTCAGGAATGGGAGAGGCTTGGATGGCACAGCTTGAACATCCTAGGCATCCTGCCAGGTGCTTTATTTACGATGTCTGTCCTTGGCAACAAACTTGAGAAGTAGGTATTGTTTTTTCCAGTTTACAGATGTGGAAACTGGGACAGGGAGATTGAGTGACAAGGTAGGGGGGGATGGATCTGGTTTTAGACCATCTGCACCTACACTTCCTCTTTTCCTGGGAGAAGAGCTTGTCGGTTGCAAAGAGAGGACGCAAGCCTGGTGTGTCTTATTCCCCACATCACCGTCAGGAAAGCTCATCAGCACCCAGGGTCCCTGAACTGTGCATGGTGCTGACAGATGGATTTATCACCCTGGGCCCTGCCCTCTGGGCAGTGAGCAGGCTTGTGGGAAGGATGTCGGAAGCCTGTGCTTGGAGCCTGGGTGTGCACCCTCTCACCTGAGAACAGAACACAGACGTCGGTTTGTGACAGGGGTTGCTGCCCAGAGCATGGTACCTGGCTTGACCCTGGTTAATGTTTAATGTTGATATCATCAAGCGCAGCTGGCCCTCCATGCATTGTAACACCGTGCCATGGTGCCAGATTCCCCAGGGTGATGATTCCAAAAGTGATGATTGACATGTGTTTGTTTTTAAAATGAGAGATATTTTTTTTTCCTGGAGAATTTTGATGGCAGCTGGAAAACCTGCATGGGAAATCAGGGTATTGAGAAAATATACATATTTTACAGTCTCCGTTCAGTGCTCCTAGTTTATCCAGATGGCATTAAGAGCAATGACAGGGACTTCCCTGGTGGTCCAGTGGTTAAGACTCCACGCTCCCAATGCAGGGGACCTGGGTTTGATCCCTGGTCAGGGAACTAGATGTCGCATGCCGCAACTAAGAGCCTGCACGCTGCAACTAAAAGATCCCACATGCTGCAACTAAAGATCCCGCGTGTGGCAACGAAGATCCCGCGTGCCACAGCTAAGACCTGGCACAGCCAAACAAACAAGTAAGTAGTAAATAAATAAATAAATATTAAAAAAAAAAAAAAAGCAGTGACAGTCATCAGCTTTGGGAACAGAACAGGAAGCACAATCACAGGACATGTCCCTTTGGACGACCATAAATACAGCTTCAGTGAGCTCAGAGCGCTCTGTGAGAATTACCTGTTAGTCTTTGAGCTGAGAACAAATGGGTCAGTACCTGGTTGGGGGCAGTGAGGCTGTGATGCTCTGAGGTCCCACCGCCCTGGGGTTCTGGACCATCATTTCCCCATTTCCTATAAAAAGAACTAACCCCTGACACAGGGAGTGGTTTGCTCATGCTGGTATTAGGATGATAAAGGAAAGACAGCAACCCTGTGGACACATCCTAGACATGAGAATTTTTATGGCAGAGGGTTGTATGAAGAGGATGGGGAAGTGGATATTGATCAGGGAATCTTGTCCAAGTCCTTGACCTGGGCACCCCAGTGACCCTGCCACCATCCAGTGCTGGGTCCACCCACGTAATCCAGGATAATCTTCCCATCTCAAGGTCTTTAGTTTAAGCACATCTGTCTAGTCCCTTTTGCAAGTAAGTTAACATTCACAGATCCTGAGGATTAGGATGTGGGCACCTCGGAGGGGCCACTGTTGTGCCTATCACACCCAATAATAATAATGATAATCAACACCATTTTGTGAGAGTTAACCGTATGTCAGCATTCTTCTAAACTCTACTTTATCTCATTTCTTTCTAAAACGATCCTTCAAGGTGCGAATTGTCTCCAATTTTAGAGATAAGAATACTGAGGCCAGAAAGGATGAGAGGTTTGCCCAAGCTGATGGTGGACCCAGATTTCTCTTTTTTTTTTTTTAAGATTTATTTATTTATTTTTGGCTGCATCGGGTCTTAGTTGCGGCACGCGGGATCTTTGTTGAGGCATGCGAGATCTTTCGTTGCGGCACATGGCCTTCTCTCTAGTTGTGGCGTGCGGGCTTTCTCTCTCTAGTTGTAGTGCGCAGGTTCCAGAGTGCGTGGGCTCTGTAGTTTGCCACACCCAGGCTCTCTGGTTGAGGTGCGCAAGCTCAGTAGTTGTGGCGCGGGCTTAGTTGCCCCGCCGCATGTGCAATCTTAGTTCCCTGACCAGGGATCGAACCCGTGTTCCCCGCATTGGAAGGCGGATTCTTTACCACTGGCCCACCAGGGAAGTCCCTGGCCCCAGATTTCAAACTTAGGTGTATCTGACTTCAGAAACCGGGCTCCTAAGCCCTTAAACCTTCTGTTTCCCTTTAGGAAGAACAACTGAGGCTGAGTGGTGAGGGGACTTGTCTGCAGCTCCTGAACCAATATGGTGGGACAGGCCTCAGAATGTGGGTCTTCTGACCCCAACCTGGTGCTCCTTCTAATCTTCTATAGCTCTTTCCAATGTCAGTAATAACAATGGTGCTAGGCAATGTCTTTTGACCACTTTGTGTGGGACACTGAACAAAGAACTGCCATGCATTGTCTTCATTGGGCCATGGTTTCTTACATGGGTCCCTCTCCATGTAAGGTAGGAACCACTGCTTCTCCCATTTCACAGGGGAGAAAACTGAGTCTTGGGAAGGTTACGTGACCAACCTCAAAGTCCATAGCTTATGAGTGGAGAGCCAGGATGAGCACCGCCCATGTGTCACATCCCATTCCCCCAGGCAGCCCACCCTCTGGTCCGGTCCCATCTTCATCATGGTGCCTCCTCATTTGTTTCTTCTTCTGTCTTCCAGATGCCGCCTGTAAGAGGTACATGTCCAAGCTGAGGACCACGATATCGGCTCAGTCTCGCTTCCTGAGCACCTACGATGGGACAGAGAACCTTTGCCTGGAGGAAATATATACAGAGAATGCTCTAGAGATCCGGATGGAGGCGGACATGGCTGGACCTCTGCAGCAGAGCCCCGCCACCCTGGGCCTGGAGGAGCTTTTCAGCACCCGCGGCCACCTCAACGAAGACGCGGACACTGTGCTGGTGGTGGGCGAGGCGGGCAGCGGCAAGAGCACGCTTCTGCAGCAACTGCACCTGCTCTGGGCTTCAGGGAGGGCCTTCCAGGAATTTATCTTCGTCTTCCCATTCAGCTGCCGACAGCTGCAGTGCCTGGCGAAACCGCTGTCGGTGTGGACACTGCTCTTTGAACACTGCTGTTGGCCCGACCTTGGCCAGCAGGACGTCTTCCAGGTCCTCCTCGACCACCCCGAGCGCATCCTCTTAACCTTCGACGGCTTTGACGAGTTCAAGTTCAGGTTCATGGATCGAGAACGTCACTGCTGTCCGACCGCCCCCACGTCTGTCCAGAGTCTGCTCTTCAACCTTCTGCAGGGCAACCTGCTAAAGAATGCCCGCAAAGTGTTGACCAGCCGCCCGGACGCGGTGTCGGCGAGCCTCAGGAAACATGTGCGCACAGAGCTCAGCCTCAAGGGCTTCTCGGAAGAGGGCATCGAACTGTACCTGAGGAGGCGCCATCGCGAGCCTGGGGTGGCCGACCGCCTCATCCGCCTGCTCAGAGCCACCTCGGCCCTGCACAGTCTGTGCCACCTGCCCGTCTTCTCCTGGATGGTGTCCAAATGCCACCAGGAACTGTTGCTGCAGGGCGGGGGGTCCCCGAAGACCACCACGGATATGTACCTCCTGATCCTGCAGCACTTTCTGCTGCATGCCTCCCCGCTGGACTCAGCGGCCCATGGTCTGGGAGCTGGCCTGCTTCAGGGCCGGTTCCCCACCCTCCTGCGCCTCGGCCGCCTGGCTCTGTGGGGCCTGGGCACGTGCTGCTACGTGTTTTCCACCAAGCAGCTGCAGGCAGCACACGTCGACAGTGAGGACGTTTCTCTTGGCTTCCTGGTGCGTGCCAAGAGGGTTGTGCCTGGGAGCACAGCCCCCCTGGAATTCCTGCACATCACTTTCCAGTGCTTCTTCGCTGCGTTCTACCTCGCTCTCAGTGCCGACACGCCGCCATCCTCGCTCAGACACCTCTTCAACGGTCACGGGCCTGGCTGCTCGCCGCTGGCCAGGGTGCTGCCCAAACTGTGCGTGCAGGGTTCCGGGTACAAAGAAGGCAGCGTGGCCGCTTTGCTGCAGGGGGCCGAGCCGCACAACCTCCAGATCACAGCGGCCTTCCTGGCGGGGCTGTTGTCCCAGGAGCGCCGGGGCCTGCTGGCCGAGTGCCAGGTGTCTGAGAAGGCCCTGCTCTGCCGCCAGGCCTGCACCCGGCGGTGTCTGGCCCGCAGCCTCCGCAAGCACTTTCGCTGCATCCCACCAGCCGTGCCGGGCGAGGCCAAGAGCATGCATGCCATGCCCAGCTTCATCTGGCTCGTCCGGAGCCTGTATGAGATGCAGGAGGAGCGGCTGGCGCGGGAGGCTGTGCGTAGGCTGGACGTCGGGCATCTCAAGCTGACATTCTGCAGTGTGGGCCCGGCCGAGTGTGCTGCCCTGGCCTTTGTGCTGCGGCACCTCCGGCAGCCTGTGGCCCTGCAGCTGGACCACAACTCTGTGGGCGACATTGGCGTGGAGCAGCTGCTGCCTTGCCTCGGCGTCTGCAAGGCTCTGTAGTGAGTGTTGCTGGGAGATGCTGGCTGGGCACGGGGGGAATGCCACCATCGGGGTGCAGGTAGGGGAGCCCCGTGCTGGGAGCCAGGAGTCCAGGCCCAGCCCCAGGCCCTGCCACCCCTTTGGTGCAACCCCAGCCGAGTCCCCTCCCCAGTCTGGGCCTTAGTTTCGACTTATAATAGCGATAGCCGTAATTCATGAAATGGTCCATGTGCCAGGCACTGTGTTATGCTCTTCCCAGAGATACCTCCTTTAATCCCCATGACCACCCTGGGCTGTAGGCAGGGACATTATTTTCCCCATTATCCTCAATTAGAGGCTCCGAGAAACGAGGGGACTTGTCCAGGGTCACATAGGAGATGGCAGAGCTAGGATTCACAAATCACATCTTTCTGGTTACCAGTCTCTGCTCTCCACAAGCAACCTGTGTATGGACGGGCTTCAAAGGCACCATGGCAACCTTTAACTCACAGGCAAAGTTGGGTGTAATACGTGTTTGTATTAGGAACCACCTCCAAATCAAAGGTGACTTGCACCCCATGAGAGATTTTATTTTATTTTTTAAAATTTATTTATTTATTTATTTTTAATGGACATATAGTTGATGTACATAGTGTATCAGTTTCAGGTGTACAGCAAAGTGATTCAGTTATACATATATATGTCTATATCTATATATTTTTTCTATTCTCTTCCATTGTAGATTGTTACAAGATATTGAATATAGTTCCCTGTGGTATACAGTAAATCCGTGTTGTTTATCTATTTTATATATGGTAGGCTACATCTGTTAATCCCACAGTCCCATGAGAGTCTTTAAAATCCCAATGAGGTGGAAATTTCGAGACCCAAGAGATAGAAAGTGGCCACAGAGTTTCACCTGCTTTTTTATTCCTTATGTAGTGCAGAGATTTTGGCCTGGCCCTTACTCTCAGCCCCTGTCTAAAGGTGTGAGCTTTCCCACGTTTCTGCCCCAGCCCCCGTGGGCCTCTCTTCACATCTTGGGCCAGATGAGGGCAGAGGGTGTGCCCAGGTCAGGTGGCCAGCATGCTGCAGGCTCCCCAACTTCCCTTCCAGCCTTGAAAGGTGATTCCTGCTCCCTGCTTTAAACCTCTGAGAAAGCAGAAGTTATAGCTTTAACTTGAAATTGACTCACAGCCTCTCCAGGGCTTTTGGTCTACCCCCGGTGACCTTAGATTGACTCTGAGCAAAGAAGAAACCTCTCCTTGACTTTATTAGGGTGACCTACCTTCTCTGGGCCAAAGCAGCGAGATTTTTTTTCTGCATGGAGCCAAACACATGGATATGTACTAGAAACTGTGTGGTGGCCTTTGTTATCAGGACCATGGTCATAGATTTATAAATATAATGCAATAATAATGTAATATATAACATATCATGGAGAGTTAATATGTATATGATACATAGTTAATGTATGTGATAAACATGTATATATAGGGAGGAAGCTGATTTGGATGATTTGAGGAGAGTTTAATAAAGGGACAGCTTAGAGAAGCTTGGGCAGGAGTTAGGAAGAGCAGGTAGAGATGGTGCAGGGTCCTGGGGCCGGTGACAGTGGGGATGGGGTAGGGACAGGGCTGTTGACCTCCTTAGACCTGAAGGGGTGGGGGTGGGAGGAGTGGCTCTTGGCTGAGAAGAGCATGCGGAGAGGTCTGTCTGAAAGGACCGAGGCTGCAGCAGCCTGGAAAGACGAGAGCTGGGGGTAAACCCTGGCCTTCCTCTCCTCCCAACTCTCGCCTTAACCCACAGGGAGCAGGAGCAGGGTGTCTACGATGTAGTCCACGGGAATCAGCTCCCCACCGAGAGCCAGGCGGAGAAGGGGGAGAGTGGATCTGGCCGGGTAGACGGAAGATGGCAACACAATACCCTAGTTCCCCAGGAAGGAGGAATCATGATATATGCATTCAGGAATTTCGAGACCTCTCTGTGGGAGCTGTTCTCCTGATAGAAATATGAATGTGTGTTTTTCTGGATAGTGGACCTCCAGAGTAGTTCTCCAAAGGGTCCTTGAACCCCAAGGGGTCCAGAACCTCTGATCTGGATAATCCTCATAGATGGATCCCTAGATTGAGTGGCTCCCCTTCTCCTGGGCTGGGAAGGCCCACGTGACCGCCACAGTGTGTGGAAGGGCTGGGTGGAGGCTGGGGCCCTGCCTCGATTTTCAGAGAAAGACCAGTATGGTCTGGTTCTAATGCTCAGACTGGAGTGTGCAAAGGGACTTGTGGAAATGCAGATTCTTGGGCCTGTTCCCAGTGGTTTCCATTCTGTAGGTCTGAGGTGGGGGCCCCGGAATGTAGGTTTTTAACCCAGTGATTCTGCTACAAGCGGTTCAGAGGCCACACTGTGAAGACTGCTGCTCTGTGGGAACCAGCTTGATTTTCCATTAACAGTGAAAGTCCCTGACCAAGTTCCTCCGAGCTTTACCCTACACACACTTGGGTATTGAAACCGCCATTGCTACGGGGGAGGGGCAGAAACCATGAGGTTGCTGCGTGGGCATTTCCTGTGTGTGAGAGAGACAGAGACAGACAGAGACAGAGACAGATAGTGAATGAGGGAGCGGGGCAGAGGGACAGAGGGAAAGAGACAAAGACAGGGAGGGCGGGAGGGAAGTGGGGAAGGGAGGGAAGGGGGGGAAGAGAGAGAAAGGAAAAGAGAGAGAGAGGTTTCTCTCCCACAGTGCCAAGCTGCATCTCTCCCACTTGAAGCTGTTTCCATGCCAACCGAAACCCTCAGGCTTCAAGAAGCCCCATACACAAAGTGCCCCAATGCGTGTAGGTTTCTTTAGACCCCGATTCTGACTCTAGGGCGATGGCTTTCGAAGTTTTTTGACTCTGACCCACAGTCGGAGAGGGTGTGAGCAGGCACACGGGCGTGTCAAATTGAAATTTCACAAAATAACCTATTAACCGCGATACACTCTGCTCTCTTTTTCCTTTCTCTTCTCTTTCCAATTTAAAAATGCTGCTCCAAACCTTCTGAGTTGATTTTGTGATGCACCAATGCATGAATCTGATGTTAGAGCCCAGAGCAGGCCGGAAGGGAGAGGCTGTACAACGGCATCGTTTAGAGTGGGCTTTGGAGCCAGAAAACCTAGGCCGCAATCCTTTAGGTGCTGTGCAACCTTAGTGAAGTCGCTTCACTTGCTGGGCCTCAGTTTCCTTCTCTCTGGTGAACATCATAATAGTACCTACTTCGTTAAAGATTAAAGAAGAAAAGAAAAGAAACAGAAACAAAAAAAAGATTGAAGAAGATTAAATATTGTTACTATTGGGAAGTGCTCCACAAGTGCGAGCGATCATATTACAGGTAGCTTTTACTATGTGCCAGGTGCGCACAGGGCTTTATGTGCGCTATCTCTTTAAATCCTCACCAGAGCCCAGTGAGGTCGGCATTACCATCCTTCCTTTTCTACAGATAAAGGGACCAGCAAATAGCTAGTAAGTGGCTGCCAGGATCAGAACTTCCTTTGAGGGACTCCAGAGAGCCTGAGGTGTTAACCTTTAAGTCAGGGCCTCCCAAGTTGGCCTGAAGATGCAGAATCATGGGCACAGTTATTAAAATACACAGATCCCTGAGCCCCTCCCCACACTTGCAGACTCACCAGCTCCAGGGGAGGGGCCCGGGAGTCTGTATTTATATTTATTTATTTTATTGATTTATTTTTTATTTTTGGCTGCCTTGGGTCTTTGTTGCAACTAGAGAAAGCACGGGCTTTCTCTAGTTGCAGCAAGCGGGGGCTACTCTTCCTTGCGGTGCGCGGGCTTCTCACTGGGGTGGCTTCTCTTGTTGCAGAGCATGGGCTCTAGAGCGCAGGCTCAGTAGTTGTGGTACACGGGCTTAGTTGCTCCACGGGCGTGTGGGATCTTAGTTCCCTGACCAGGGATTGAACCCGTGTCCCCTGCATTAGCAGGTGGATTCTTAACCACTGTGCCACCAGGGAATTCCCGAGAGTCTGTATTTTAGGGACACTTTCAGATGATCTTGTGATCAGGTGAGTTTTGGGAACGCTGCCCCCAGAAGAGTGTCAGAAGGGACCTGCCAGGCAGGGGCTGGCTTGCAGGGGTGTTGACATTGGGTACTGGTTTCCAAAGTTTGGGCCGCTCTTGTCTAACTGGTCATCTACCTGCTCACCTGGATGGTGGTAACCACCGCAGCCCCCAGGGGTGGTCTGCCTAGCTCCCACTGCACCCTTCCCATGCATCTGCTCCTTTCTACCTCGGAACCTTCACGATGCTCATTTCCCTTTTACAGAGCTGGAAAAAGTGCCTCAGCTTAGGTAGTGCCTTTCTGAGGATTCCAGGGTTCTTTAGCGTGGGCTCTGGGTCCCCACTTCCGAAGCCCCCCACCCTACAGAGTGAGTGACGTCAGCACCCTGGCCAGGCATGGGGGAGTCTCCACTTTTCTGGGGTGCTCTTTCCTTGTGGCGTTTCCAAGAAGCACAGATGCTGGCACTTCTGGCTTGAGCAAAGGTCTCTTTTGGGGTTTTGTTCGTTTTTTCCCCTCTCTCATCGGCTCTGTTTTCAAATTTATTTATTTTGTCTTTTTTATAGCTTGCGAGATAACAACGTCTCAGACCGAGGCATCTGCAAGCTCACTGAACATGCCCTTCGCTGTGAGCGGCTGCAGAAGTTAGCGTAAGTCAGGCTGGGCCGTGGACGTTTGGCCCCGTGTCCCCAGCCTCACTCCAGGCCATGCCGCCTGGGCAACAGCTGTGAGCAAGGGACAGGCTGGGACAGGGACGTTTGCGTGGCTGGAGGGCACAGGGGACTCCTGTCCTGAGGGACCCGGCTACCCGGGCTTTGGGTGGCCGCTGTCCACTGTGCCTCATCTCATCTCCATGTCTCTTCTCTCTCGGAACTTTCCAGTCTTTTCAACAACAAATTGACCGACGGCTGTGCGCACTCCATGGCCAAGCTCCTTGCATGCAAGCAGAATTTCTTGGCTTTGAGGTGAGCCTGGGGCTTCCCTACCCCTGGAGACAGTGTCTCGTCCCCACAACTGAATCAGTTTGGTCTGGTCTCGGCTCATGATGGGCGCGTGATCTCCTCGCTGAATACAGGGGCAGTGTCTCGTTGTGAGCAGGGTTTCACTAATGCTGTGACCTCCCCAGCAAACTCTGGACCAACTCTGCTGAGGCTTCCTGCCCTTTGACCTTTATCTCCCAGGACTGAAGAGGGTTTCCAGGACCTTTTTCTTCCCTGTGTCTAAGAGTGTCACCAGCTCTCTGGGGTGCCCGAGTTCCCTGATGTACACTGAGCACGTGCTTGGCAGGAGGTGGAATGCAGCCGTCACTTGTCACCACAGCGAGGCATCCAGTTGCCAAAAAGTTCTCAGAAGGTCCTTCTACTGCCTGGGGTGGGGGGGGGGTCCAGTCTGGGAAGTCTGCGTTTCTGCTGCTCCCAACCCTCTCGGCCTCAACTGGAGTCTCTCTCCCATCTGACACTGTTGTGTGGCCCCTCCAGCTAGTCCTTGGGTTGGCCTGGCTTCTCTTTCTCTCTGGGATATTCTTGCCTCCTGGATTTATGAGGCAGTAAAAGAAGACAAAGTGAGGAGTTGCCTCCATCCTTTCTTTCTACCTGCTGGGCTGGGTTTAGGGATAGGAGCTGCCATTTTGAAACTGTTGACTCAGTCTCAGGCAGGGCTGCTGAGGCCAACACCAAAGGTGTCATTCTGTACCAGGGACTCTCTTTTGCTGCCACCACCTGCTCCCCCCAACCCTGGAACCCGAGAGCAGCTGTGGCCAGAGCTGGGCTGGCCCAACCTCCAGGGAGGGCTGTAGGGTAGCAGTAAGGTGCTGCACCCAGAACTTGAGACCTGTGTTTTTGGTCAATATAGCATCATAGTTGAGAGCACAGGGCTCTGGAGCCAGACCAACCAAGGTTTGGATCCAGCATCCTGGAGATTTGAATCCTCATTAGCTGTGTGACCTTGGGTCAGCCCACTACCTCTGTGTCTCTGTTTTCCCTTCTATAAAATGGAGATAACGGTTATAGCTACCTCATAGGTTGTTGTGATGATTAAGCGAGTTAACGTACATCAAAAGCTGGCACAATGTAGTGAGTGCTTTCTGTAGGGAGCTTAGTGCCTGAAAGATGGTGGGTAAGTCACGTAAGTTCTCAGCACGTTTATTCTGTTCGTCCAGTCCTCCCAGGAGGGATTAGATGTGCAACACATTTATTGGGAAAAATGCCTATGAGGGAAAATTGGGGAAGGAAGCTGGGGGAGGCTGGGAGAGTTGGCCGACTGCAGTGCAGGTCTGACCCTGAGTGAGGGAGAGAGGGAAGGAAGGAGGGGTGGGAGGAAGCATCTTAGACCCCAGTGCAGATCGGGGAGAGGACAGAAGGCTGTTGGGGAGTCCTCCAGCCAGTGTGCCCAGCAGAGGAGTCTCGGGTCTCCCAGTCCTTGGCTGGGAGCAGCCCGTCGGAAATAGGCCTTGGTGCAGAGGGGACGTCGGACTTCTCAGCACGGCAGCTGGGGCCCTTGGTTACCCAGGAAGCTCAGAGGTCTGAGAGGCTGCCACACCCCTTCCGGAGGAGAATAATAATACCTGCCCTACAGGATTGTTGTCGGCCAGAGTGGCTTAAAGTGTATGAAAGTTCTTTGAAAGATGAAACTGTATTATTATTCCAGGAAGCCTCGAGCTGTGGGTGAGAGTTCTGGGCACCTCCCTGAAACTCTCTGAGGTGCCTGGATTTTGCTAAAACCCCCTCCTCGACCCCTGCCCGAAGGCTTAGCAGGATCCCTGTCTTTCTTTCAGCCGCGTGGGCCTGCCCCAGGCCCTTTCCAAACAGGCAGAGGCTACCCGGCAGCCACAGTGAATCTGGGAAGGCTGCAGGGGGGAGGCGGGCTCTAGCGAGGAGAGAGTGGAACAGTGAGTCCACCCTTGCTCCCTGGGGGAAGCCTCCTTCCCGGAAGGCTGCCTGTTGTGGTTCCTGCGCAAACCTGTCCCATTGCTTTGCAAAACAGGCCCTTCCACTCCTTTCCCTTTGCTGGTGGAAAATGAAGTCCGCAGGAGCCTTGAGGGAGCTCCGCCGGCATGAACAGCACACACTGCGTCTGCCCAGCTGGAACTGGAGGGCTGGTTCCTGCATCCTGCAGAGAAGTCCTCAAAGCTGTCTCCCCTGTTTCTCTGTCCAGGCCGCACTTCCCCCGCCAGACCCCGGTCCCGGGGCGCTAACGGTGCTCCCATCCTGCTCTCTTTCTCAGCCTCCTCTGTCTTTTCCTTCCAGGCTGGGGAACAACCACATCACGGCCGTGGGAGCCGAGGTGCTGGCCCAGGGGCTCAGAGCCAACACCTCCCTGCAGTTCCTGGGGTAGGTGGGATTCTGGGGCGGAGGGGCTTGTGGGGATTCAGGGGCAGGCGAAGCCAACTCTTCAGCCAAAAGGCCCCAGAGGCCGCCCAGGCTGCAGTGGGGAGGGCGAGGCAGGGAGAGCGTGGGTGGCCCTCGGCTGCCTCTGCCTTGCCTGGCGCTCAATAAACAGGAAGTTCAGGATGTCAGGGTTGGGGGAGGGCAGAGCCCATGAGCGGTGGCAGGAAGTCCTGGAGGGTGCTAGGGCTGTGCTTCTCACCTTTGTCTATAGGTTGGAACCACTTGGGAGCTCCTGAAGAATGCCACTGCCTGCCCCAGACCAATTAAATGAAATATCCAGATACAAGGTCCAGGAATCAGTAATTTTAAAAAGCTCCCCAGATGATGCGCAGCCTAGGGTGAGAGCCAAGGAAAGAGAAGGAAGTGGGGAAGTTTGGACACTGGACCCAGGATGGGAGGGGCTGCACCAAGTCCTGCAGAGCCCTTGCCGCCTGTAGGGTCATGCCAGGCCTGCCAGGGAGGGGAGAGGGGTCAGACACAGGCGGGGAGGGCAGTCCTGCAGACCTCAGGGCCCCTGAGTGGGGCTTCCTCTGTTTGCTGGGCAGAGCGATACCTTCCAGTGTTGTACCTGTACAGTCCCCTGCAGCCCCTCTCCTGTCCTGTCTTCCCCTGGTGTAAACTAGAATCCATTTGATAAGAACTGGGGGCTTTAGAACCCAAGACTGTAGGAAGAGAGAATGATCTTAGGGCCGGGTGTTCCAACCCATTTTATAGGCAGGCAAGTTGCCCTCCGGCTCAGTTTGAGCCCTGAGTGGGACCGCGTTGCTGGAGACATCAGCACCTTTTCCAGGATGCATTAGTAGCAGCACAGAGTCTAGGAAAGGGTGGCCGCGGCCCCACCGAGTTCCTTCCTGCTTGAGATCACATCTTGCACATCGAGGGGGTGTTTATCTTTCAACACGTTATTTATTAAGGTACCTGTCTGGGCCTGGCCCTGTGCTAAAATCCCAAACACTATCATATGATACAAATTGTTCTGTAGCTTGCATTTTGTTTTTCTTAACAGTATATTATAGGCATTTTTTTCATATGACATGATCTCATTTTTTAAAGAATAGCTGCTTAGTATTCTGGTGGATGTCGTGATGTGTTTAGCTGGTTGCATGTCGATGCACACTTTAGGTTGTTTGCAGGGTTTTTGCTATTACAGTGTCACATCCCCGGAGCACAGAGCAGTGCTGGCACAGGGCCAGAGCTCAATAACTATTCACCTGATGAGTGAAAGTGCAGTGAGCATCTCAGGGCCACTGTCTCTGCTCACATGGGCACCTACAGGTCCAGCCTAACTTCCCACACGTAAAATGGCCAGGTCCCAAGGTATGAGCTGGGCTCCACCTTTGAAAAGGGGTGTGTCCAAATTAGGGTGGGTCTGAGGAGTATGAGCCAATAGGTGAAGAAGTTAGATGCCGTGAAGGGCCCGGGGACGTGAAGCAGGAGCAAGAGATGAAGAGCTGGCTTGTGGAAGAACAGTTAGCCTTGTTCTGGGGGGTCCCAGAGGTAGTTAGAGACTCATGGGTGGCAGTTAGCACCAGCACGTCTGACCTAATGTCAGGAAAAATATCACAACCATGAATTGGCTTTGAGAATGAGTTCCTCGTCCCTGAGGGTGTACACTGGGTGGGCCTCTAACTATTTTGTAAGTCTGATTTAAAGAAGCTAAAAAACCTGAGTGAAGGTTGGCCATCCCTCCAAAAAATGGAGGCAAGTTCACTTTGCTGGGACCTAGGAGTCCCCCTGAAGCCTTTCTGGGATTGGGTGGTCCTGCCCCTCTGACTGGGGCCACAGAGAGGAAAGGCACATGTCTAGAACACATGGCAGGTTCTCACTGACACTATCTGTTGACTCTGTTGTACTTTTCAGGTTCTGGGGCAACAAGGTGGGTGACAGAGGAGCCCAGGCCTTGGCTGAAGCCTTGGGTGATCACCAGAGCTTGAGGTGGCTCAGGTATGCCTCAGTGTTTGTCCTGAAATTGTCATGGGGGAGCCAACAGGAGGAGGGAGGAGCTTGGGCCAGTTCTGAAGATCTTTGAACTTCATTTTTAGCCCCTTATATTAGATAATTGGATGAGAAAGAAAAGCCACTGGATTTGGAGTCAGGACACTTGAGTCTTTCTGGGTGACTTTGGGTCACTTCTCCTCTCAGGGGTCTTGATTCCCTATCTGTACACTGAAGGTCTTGGGCTAGATCAGATACACTTTAGCTCAAGGGCCAACTCCAGTCTGTTAGTGGGGGCTGCGCAGTACACTATGTTGGGAAGGATTCTAAAGCTACTTCTGGGCTTAATGAAAAAGAGCACTGTAATCAATTAGTGATGTCTGACATGGAGCAGACTAGGACATGGGGCAATGGGTGCCATGCATTTTGCACTTCCTGGGTTATCTTATCTCTGAGGTCCCTCCCTGCTCTGACATATTTTTCTTCCTTGATTACATCCAGCCTGGTGGGGAACAACATTGGCAGTGTGGGCGCTCAAGCCTTAGCATTGATGTTGGAAAAGAACGTGGCCCTGGAAGAACTCTGGTGAGTTTAGGGGATTCATTGCTCTAGAGAGGCAGACGTCAGCCTTTCTTCGTTCTCTGGCCTCATCTGTGGAAGCCATTGTGTGTGTAAGACAAAGATGGATGACTGAATGATTGGGTGATTGTGTTTGTCTTTGTCCTGGGTGACTTGAAGCTTATAGAGCCTGGCATATAGGTGCTAATTCTTTTCATTTAATTATATTGATTGGTTTGTTCGTTTGTTTACTGCCTCCCTGGGGCATAATGGTTAAGAGAACAGACTCTGGAATCCAGCCAGCTGACCTTCAAGGCCTGCTGTGATCTTAGGCAAGTTAAGTAACAATCTCTGAATCTTAGGTTTCTTACCTGTAAAATGAGAGTATGGATGCTTTCCACTATAAAACACTTTTGTAAGAATTAAATGAGGTAATGCTTGTGAGGAGTTTAGTACAGTGTCTGGAGTGTGTGTAAGCACTCCCTGAATGTGAAATTGTAGTAGTGACAGTATTTCTATTACTCTTGCTGCTGCTCCAATGACTGCTGTTTTGTCATTTCGAGGTGAATGTGAGTGCCTAAGAACACTGGATATTAAAGTCAGGGTCACGTTCAAGGTGGAGCGGAGTTTGGCGGAAGTTAAAAGATGAACCATGAATCATATTTATCCTGATTCCAAGCTTTCCATCCTTTAGCTGCCACTTGTCTAGCCTTCTGCTGACATATTCTAGGCAGTTCCAAATTATATCAGGGAGATAAAATGCTGAATGTTTGATTTTTCTGGGAAGCATAAAGGCACTGAAACCTATGAGCATGGCCACAAAATGAATATTGCCAATGGGCCTTGGCAGGGCCCACTAACAGGGCCCAGGGCTCACTAGCTCTGCCATTGTACCATTGAGTATATCCTGGTTGGGTTCTACAGCTTGGAATTTCTTGTTAGAGGAGTGCCTCACTGTGAGTGTATCGGTTATGACTGCGTTAGGCTGCAAGTGATGGAATGCCTTTATTTACAGTGGCTTAAACCTGTAAAGGATTGATGTTTTCATGTACATGCAGTTTGGAGGTAGGCAGCATAGGGCTGGTATGGCAGCTACATGAGGCCAGCAGGGGTCTGGACTCTGTCTCTCTAATCCTTCACATCCTTAGTGTGTGGTTTCATCCTCATGGTTGGTTTCCTCATGGTCACAAGGTGGCTGCTGCAGCACCCACAGCACTCCTTCTGTATTCCAGGTTCAGTCTCTATATCCAGGAAGGGCAAAAGGCTGGGTCTCTCCCCGTTAAAGAACATTCCCAGAGGTCCCATCTGTCAATTTCTCCTTATGTGTTGATGGCCATGTGGATGTCACTTGGCCAACCCTGGCTGCAGTGGAGAGTGGGAAATATAGTTTTTCCACCAAGCACGTGGCTGCTCCAAATGACATTAGCCTTCCATTAATGAGAAAGAAAGGGAAAATGGGTACTGAGTCACTGGGACATGAGGGAACTTCTTATGTGAAGGAGCCCTGGGGCAAATTCTCTCCCAGAGATGTCCCAGGAATTGAGAACCCTCATACCCTGCTTGACCTGTTCTTACTTTATTGGTAAATGTGGGTTTTCAGATGTTGGATATTCTTAATTGGAGGGTGGGGGGGGGCACATGCATTCATTTTTATTGGCGTCATCTTCCATAATAAACATTACCATATCAACTGGGTTTTCTCCCTTGTTCTTGCCAGCCTGGAGGAGAACCATGTCCAGGATGAAGGTGTGTGCTGTCTCGCGAAAGGACTTGAGAAAAACTCAAGTTTGAAAGTCCTGAAGTAAGGAACCTGTAAGCAGGAGCTGGGACAGTAATGACTGGCCTTGGGAGGGGGTGTTTCTGAATCAGAGATCCGGGAGGCTTCCCAGCCCGGCTAACTCACAGGAGGTGGCCCGGGAGAAAACTGCTGGTTTTTCTGTGTTCCCCCAATCCCAGGCAGGGATTCCAGTGTACATTGTGTACTTGGGAGGTAGTCCCCGCAAACACTGGCGAGAGGGTAGTGAAATGAGGCCGGGGAGGAACACTAACCAAAAAAGGGTGTGTTATCAAGCCAGTTATCACTGGGGACCTCTGGGGTACAATCCTGTGGGCGAGAGGCAGCGGGGGTATTTATCCACCAGCTGCTGTCCTTCACATATTGAAGTGTGCTTGTGGGGATATTTGTTTTCTGGCACATCTGGCTTGCCCCGAACATGGCCGAGCATACTCCTGGGGTCAGCAGAAAGGCCTCAGGCAGAGAATGGGGGTCTTCCCGGCAAGCAGCCCTCAGAGGTAGAGGTGAGAGCTGAGGGAATATGGGCGGGTTGCCCACAGCATCTGCTATGGTGGCTTACAGGCCGGGCCCTTCCCCACCTCCAGGGGTCCTCTCTGACTCAGGCAGGAGAATTCTGATGGTCATCCGCAGTGGTTCCTCTTGGTGTGTTATGCAGGCAGGCATGCTTGCTTTTACTCATGTGTGCGTTCATCCATTTATGTATTGATGCAAGAAATGTTTCTGGAGCACCCAGTCCGTGCCAGGCTCTGTTTGAGGCACTGAGTCTGGTAAAAAGGCCCCTGCTCACATAGCTCTTAAATTTGAATAGGAGAGACAGATGATGAACAAGTAAACAAATGAGACCATTTCTGTTAGTAATAAGTGCTCTCAAGAGAATTCCAGAGAGAGATGACAGGGAGTGACTGAAGAGGGTAGGGGAGTTGCTGCTGGGTAAGGCCTCTCTAAGAAGGTGACATCTGAGTTGAAACCTGAATAACAAGAAGGTTCCCGCCATGCTGAGGTCTTAGGGACGTGCATTCCAGGTGGGCAGAACAGCAAGTGCAAAGGCCCTGTGGCAGAAACGAGCTTGGTGGTTTTGAGAACAGAAGGAGGGCCTGTGAGCTTGGACTGTAGTGGACGGTGGAGTGGGAGGAGCTAGCCACAGCAGCCTCAGAGCCCTGGGAAAGATTCGGGAGTTTATTCTAAGGACATTGAGAGGCCTTCGGAGGGTTTTAATGAGGGCATTCATGTGATCTGATTTATATCATCCAAAGATCGTGCTTATTGCTTTGTGCAGAACAGGTGGAAGGAGGGTAAGATGGAAGCAGGGAGACCAGCCAGGAGGCCCTTGCACCCTTCCAGGCGAGAGATGGAAAGTGGATCAGGCTGAGGGCAGTGGAGGAAGCTGGTGAAAGGGGATGGGAGCTCGTGGAGGTCCTGCGGGTCCAGAGCTGGAGGGCTGGGCAGCGGTGGTGTTGCCGGGGAAGTGATCGGGGGACCACTAGAGGTGCACTCGGTGGTCAGGGACCCATGCCACAAGGAGAGGGATGGCGGATATGAGCAGGAGCCCAGCCAGTGGTCACCACAGGCTTGTGGAACGGTGCTCTCTGAGGCTGGCGCCACACCAGCCATGGTGCCAAAGGTCTCATTTCCCAGGGATGTCAGCGCACCAGCAGATGGCTCTTTTTGCTAGAGGAGACTAGCCTCTGCCCTGGCAAGCGTGGCCCGGGGAAGACACTCACCTTCCGAGACCAGCAGACAGCTGCAGCTGGGAGAACGTCTGCTTTGCTGCCAACCCGCCATCCACTCTGGCAACACTTGTTGTGTTGCTTCACAGGGGCTAGGAAGTTGCCAAATGTTTGGGGAAAACACTTCCACTCGTCACATGGGTGAAGCTCGGGCTCGGAGGCCCTGGTGAAGCTTGGGTTTGTCCGTGCTGGGATCCCAGGCTTCGCACACAGGGCGGCTCTTGGCAATACCTGGTTTATTATCGACCATGTGTGGATGAGGCGCATTTGTCCTCCCTCATTGTCACAGGCTTACCCCGCTCGAACCCCACAGATGCCAGGCAATGGGAGCAGCCGATGTCCCACGCTGCTCTGTCGAGAGTCTTATAATTCAGCACCACTGAACTGTATCCTCCTCCACTGTTTCCCCATAAAAATCGAGCTTCTCACATATCTTAAAAAAGAAAAGCAAAGCTTACATCCTTCTTCTTCCAGACGTGGTCTGTGCCAAGGCTTGGTTAAGACTGCAGGCTCTGGAGCCTGACAGCTGGGGTTTGGGCCCCAACTCCACCGTTACCAGCCGTTCCTCCTTGGATTTGTGCCTCAGTTGCCTCAAGTATAAATGGGGTAAAAACTGAACCCTCCGCATAGGGTTCTGAGCGTGAGCCCAGGTGATGTAGGTTATGAAGTGGCACATAGTAAGAGCTCTAAAATTATTGGCTGCTGTTATTTTTAACACTGCCTTAGGGTCAGCTTCTCAGAAGTTCCCGAAATTGTTGAGGGGGAAGCCAGGTAGTGGAGATTATCTAGAAGGCCAGCTGTGAGCAAAAGAGCAGTGTGGGGACCACTTGGCTCTCCCCCTGCTGTCCCTGACCGTATGCCATCTTCCCTCCCCATTTCCAACCTCATATTTTATTTAGTCTGTGTCCTTGTGCCCCCAAGGCCCTTAAATGACAATATTACTGTTCATCGATTATTTTCTATCAGTTAAGTGCAGTGCCCAGTGCTTTAGAATATGCCATTCTTTGTTTAATTCTTGGACTCCATGAGGTGGGTACTCTTCTAGGTCCTTTTTACAGATGAGGAAATTGGGACTCATTTGCTTGAGATCAAAAAGGGAGTAGCGTTAAGGTGGATTTGAACCCAGGAAGTCTGGCACTAAAATGCACATTCTTAACCACCATGCTCCTTCCTAAGGGAGCAGCTACTTAATACTCATCTGGTGAATGGAGGAGAGAGGAGTGCATTTCACTTTGGGCATTGAGCCTTTGCGGATGAGCTCATTGGGAATGTCAGGCAGGAGAGGGACATGCTGAGGGGGCAGGTGGGCTTCAGGAGGCTGGCCGGCTCCCAAAGCCTCCTTTAATTAAACAGGCTCAAGTAGAGAAGCAAGCATCCTCAAAGCTCACCATTCCATCTTCCTCTCCAGGCTGTCTAACAACCGCATCACCTCCCTTGGGGCAGAAGCCCTCCTGCAGACCCTTGAAAAGAATGACACCATCCTGGAAGTCTGGTAAGGCCCCTGGGCAGGCCTCTTTAACCTCCCTCAGTTTTCCAATCTATAAATTGGGGTGAAGGGAGAGAGAAACTTGAGAATTTCTAAGATTCCTTATGACCCTGACATTTAGTCCCATTCTACATGTGATGGATCTGGTTCCCTGGGAAAGATGTCTTCATGTTTCTAAGCTGGGACCAACTCTCTCACTTTTAAATCGTGAGCGTTTATTCAGGAATGTCTCTGTTCTAGGCAATCGTGTGGGATTTGGGGTGTGGTTGAAGAGGGAAACAGAGAAAAGAACTCAGCTCCTGCCTTCCCTGGGTATTACATCTGCCTTCACAGGTCAAAGCTGTTAAATTAGACCCTCTGCAGTTCTGGGCGGCTGTTACACAGGATGGGAACTGTTGGCCGGTGTTTCCAAGTCTTTATACGTGATGAAAAGCCATGTTCCTTTATGTATTTGAAAAGAGCAGTGCATCACAACTTCAAAGATTTCTCCTTCTTCTTTCCAGGGATCTATTTATCACTCAGATTATAGGTAGAAAGATTTCCCCTGATTTAACATGTTATGAGTGAATGACACTATATATGTTTCAGGCACTGGGCTAGAAACCAATATTTTAAAATGAGGACATTCCCTATAAAAATCTATCTTTCAGGGGTTTCTCAAAAAAGCTGGCCACTCTGGAACCCCATTTAGAATGCCAGTAATTAAGGAGAGTAGAGGACAGGCTGACCCCACTCAGCTGGGCAAACCGGCTCAGGCTGACCCTAAACCCCACTACGCCGACTGGCTTGGACCAGGCCCCTTTGGCTGCTGTATATTACATGCCTCATCCCTGAAAGCTCGTGAACCCTGCTTTACATATGCAGATTTGTCCCTCCCTCAAAAAGCACATCAAGGCAGTAGCAACTGTAGCTATCAAATGATGAAGTTAAAAATAAAGACTTGTAAAAATCTGTCCTGCGATGGAGAGATTTTTCCTTTCTGTGCGATTGTGTAATCCCTGTAGCCTGTGAGGTCCTCGGGTCCTGGGTAGAGCGTGGGCTTTATTTTTTTCTTAAACCATTGCACAGTTCTGAGAAATGTCACGTTCTGTGTCCAGGGGGAGCAAGCTAGCATCAGGTTGATATTTTAAGGGTTCTGATGTTATTGGCAGAGCTTGGGAGGACATTGGGACTTGCTCATTGCATTCTTGACAGATTCTGCTGTTGCCTTAAAAAGAATGGCCAGCCTTGGGAGTCAGGGCTGGCTGGGCCCAGTGTGGACTCTGCAGAGCCATGGAGGCTTGTTAAATCGTGCACAGTGATTCATGAGCCATCTTGGCTGACAGAAGGTAAAACCTGCATAGACTTCTCTCCCAGGAGAGCTGCAGCTGGGCCGGAGGGCCAGGCCATCCAGGCATGGGTTCATAAAGCGGCAGCTTCCTGGTTGAAACCACTGCTCTGGTCCTGTTCTTACTCAAACCTCTCTTTGCTTTATCGCCTTCAGGCTCCGAGGAAACACTTTCTCTCCGGAGGAAATTGAGAAGCTCAGCCACAGGGACACCAGACTCTTGCTTTGATGTCTCTAGGTCAACGTTCATCTCGGTTTGTTTGGGAGCAGGCCGTGGGTTTGGATCCCAGAAACGGGATGACATCTGACAGCAGTCCGCTCAGATGGCACCTGGGCCTGCCCAGGGCCAACCCAATAGGTCACCTTTGTTCTGGCAGAGGAAGGCGCATCAGTGCCCTGCAGAGCAGACTTTCCCAAAGCCTATTTTTGCTGTCAAGTTCTTCCCAAGATTCAGTCCTGGGATGTAGAAGAGGGGCAGCCCCCCTCTATATGATGGGGCTGGTCTCCGGCCAACCTGACATGGGTCAGTGGAGCCACGGATGCCACTGCGTGCTTACTGGTGCAGAGAGCTCCACGTGAGGAGGGGTATTCAGGACGCAACTTTCTGCTGTGTCTCAACTCATGGTCACCCATTAGGTTGTTCTCTACGTCTGGTTCCTCCACTCATCCTGGACCCCTGTACATGGCACTTCCTCTGTGATTGAGGATTCAGAATACTGGCGTTCTCATCTTTGCTCCTTCCGTTACACCCCAGCCCTCCTCCCGCCCTCCCATCCCCCTCAACACCCCACACATCCTGGATGGGAAGGGCTTTAATTTACCCTGCTCTCCTTCTGGTACTTAAAGACATTTTTGAAAGGGGACACATGACAGCCATGTGTTTCTCAAGACATTCTAGATTTTCAAGAAAAATATGACCACACTACAGCTGGTATCACATCTGGACCTTTATTTCCAGTGAAATCAATTACTCTTCAGTTAAACCTTTGGAAACCACTCCCCATCCAAATGCAGCTTTTTAAAATTAATCTGGGCCAGAATTTTGAACAGCCCCACTCTGATGCCTGTGAACTGAACTCTGGCAGCAGACTTCCAAAATATATTCATAAGAGACGGTTCAGTTTTATTTGTGCCAGAATGCTTTAGGATATAAAGTTATGGATCAAAAGTTTACAGGGCAAAATCAAAGGCCCCTCCTTATAAAGCAAATGTTTTTTCTGAATTTTTCAAAATGATGCCTGTTGAAGCTTTTCTAAACTGTCAGGTGCTGTGCAAGTGTTATTATTTTAAACACTGTTATCTGTGAAAAACTGGTTAATATTTATAAACCACTTTGTTTTTTTCTCCCAAGTTTATGTTTTTACAAAAAAATAGGGCCATGAATTTTGTGCCGCACATAATCACAGAGGAGAAAACTATTGAGTCACCGAAGCTATCTTTGTTGAGACCAAACATTTAAAAATATTCCTGAACATTGTCAAATATTAAAGCACAAATTTCTACTTGAAGGGGGGAAACATGATGTTTCAACCAGATAGTTGATTGCTTAAGGCACAAGCAATTTTTAGAAACAGGCTTGCAATCAAAACACATTTGGCTTTGGTTTAGAAAAGTCTAATCCAGCATGAACTTTAGGCTGTGGCAAATGTGAGAAATGCAAGAAGGACACCCGAGCCTCCCTCCATTCTCTCCAAGTGGCTCCGGGAGTCTCTAACAGGAGAAGATTTGGGAACAGTTCTCCTCGGCAAGCAGCCTCCTGAGTGGGCCTTGGCGAAATAATTCTTAGCTGCATTTAATTAACAAGGACTCAGGTGGCTGCTCATCAAGGTGAAATCTGCTTCCTTGAATGGTTTCGTGTGTGTCTGGTTGGTTAAATGTTGTGGCATCTCCCTGGGCCCTTGCCCAGGGAGAGCATGTGTGTGGGTTCTCTTTGTTTGTTTGTTTTAGTTTATTTTATTGATGTATAGTTGATTTACAATGTTGTGTTAATTTCTGCTATACAGCAAAATGATTCAGTTACACATACATGTACATATTCTTTTGCATTATGGTTTCTCACAGGATATTGAAATAGTTCCTTGTGCTGTACATTAGGACCTTGTTGCTTATCCATTCTATAGATCTTACATCTGCTCACCCCAATCTCCCACTCCATCCCTGCCCCACCACCCCTCCCCCTTGGCAACCACAAGTCTCTATGTCTGTGAGTCTGTTCCTGTTTCGTAGATAAGTTCATTTGTGTCCTATTCTAGATTCCACATATAACTGATATCATATGGTATTTATCTTTCTTCACTTAGTATGATAATCCCTAGGTCCATCCATGTTGCTGCATTATTTCATTCTTTTTCATGGTTGAGTAATATTCCATTGCATATATATGTGTGTGTGTATGTGTGTATATATATATATATATATATATATATATATATATATATATATATATATATATATATATATACACTGTATCTTCTTTATCCTTTCATCTGTCAACGGACATTTAGGTTGTTTCCATAGTTTGGCTATTAAAAACTATGATGCTTTGAACATAGGGCTGGGTTCTCTTTGTTGGTGGCATCAGGTTCTGTCCAGACCATTCTTTCAAATAGAGAAGATCAGGAGGAAGATGGAGGGGGGCCTGCTTTCTCAGAGGAGTAGACAGAGCAGCCTGTTTGCATGGCACCATCTTGGATTGCAAATTCATCTGAACAGAACAGACACCAGCCCTGTCATCAAGGCACTGATGGGGAGGGGAGAGGGAGAGGCAGGCAGAAAACAAGTAAACTGGAAAATATATAAAATAAGGTCCACTGTGGCAAGTGCTAGGAAGAAAATAAAGTTTCAAGATAGAGGAAAACCTTTGGATTGGAGGTTGTTCAGAGACAGGTTCTGCGAGGAGGTGACAGGTAAGGTGACAGGCCCCCAGAGGAGAAGGAACTGGCCATGCAAAGAGGGAGGGGGATCTGGGGGAGCATTCCAGTCACAGGGAGCAAGCTGTACAAAGACCCTGTCATGGAAGAGAGCTTGGTGGGTATGGCAGGCTGAATAATCCACCCCCCTTCAAATAGCCAGGTCCTGATCCCCGGAACCTGAAAATGTTGCTTTACATGGCAAAAGGGACTTAAAGATGTCATTAAGTTAAGGATCTTGAGATAGGGATATTATCCTAGATTATCTGGGTAGACCCGAAATGCAACCTCAAATGTCTTTGTAAGAGAGAGGCAAAGGGAGACTTGACACAGAAGAAGGCAAGGTGACCACTGAAGTAAGAGGCTATACTGCTGGCTTTGAAGGTGGAGGAAGGGGCCTCATGGGCCAAGGAATGCAGCTCGAGAAGCTGGAAAGGGCAAGGACACACATTTTCCCTTAGAACCTCTGAAGGGAGTGTAGTCCTGCAGCTACCTTTGTTCTAGCCCCATTTTGGACTTCTGGCCTCCGGGACTGTAAGAGAATTAATCTGGGTCATTTTAAGGCACCAAGCTTGCGATAATTTGTTACAGCATCCACAGGAAACTAATAACAGTGTGTTTGAGGCAAGCTAAGGGGAGAGTCCACCACATGGGTCTGCAGAGGTAGGTAGGGCCAGTTCATGAAGGGCCTAGTTGGCCATGGGAAAGAATCATGGCAGGCCATTAGAGAGTTCTAAGCAGTGCAATGCAACCCATTTAAAGAAGATCTCTCTTGTTCTGGGGTGGAGAAGCGACTGGAATGCATAAAGGTAAGTGTGAGGAGAAGAGGAAGTAGAGAGACCATCTAGGAGCCATTGCAGGGGAGAGGCAGCTGGGCAGCATCAGGGGATATCAGTGGAGATGGAGAGAAAAGGATGGATTCCAGAGATATTCTAGAGGTCAATTCCCAAAGGTTTACAAATGGAATGGATAAGAGGGATGAGGGAAAGTGAAGACTCAAGGATATCTGCTAGATTTTTGACTTGAGTAACTGGGTAGGAAGCAAGTTTGGAAGCAGGAGAGACTTCTGTTTTGGATTTTCAAGTTTGAGGTATCTAAGTAGAAAGATCAAATGGAGACACCACGTTCTGGCGTGGGTCTGGAGCCCGTGGGAGAGGTCACCACCAGATATAACACCATGGGCGTCCTCAGCATCAAAAGGGGAATGGGGTCCTTGGGCCTGGATGATATAACCCAGGGAGAGATTATGGAGAACGAAGAGCTCAAGAGGGCCCAGTTGGGACTACTCTGGTGGCGCAGTGGTTAAGAATCCGCCTGCCAAAGCAGGGGACACGGGTTCGAACCCTGGTCCGGGAGGATCCCACGTGCTGCGGAGCAACTAAGCCCGTATGCCACAACTACTGAGCCTGCGCTCTAGAGCCCGCGAGCCACAACTTCTGAGCCCACGTGCCACAACTACTGAAGCCCGCACGCCTAGAGTCCGTATTCTGCAAGAAAGAGAAGCCACCGCACTGAGAAGCCTGCGCACTGCAACGAAGAGTAGCCCCTGCTTGCAACAACTAGAGAAAGCCTGCGCGCAGCAACGAAGACCCAACACAGCCAAAAATAAATAAAAAAAAAAATAAATAAATAAATTTATTAAAAAAAAAAAATTTAAGAGGGCCCAGGTAAGGGTGGAACCGAGATCTTGACATGTGATTACCGTCAGAGCTCAGAGTGGACATTTCCTAACTTGCGAAAGGCCGGTAGGTCCACCAAAGGCGTTCTAGGCCTCTGCAGGTAACTTGCGAATTAGGACTCTTAAAATTTTCCAGCAGAGAGGTTACCTGAAAGATGTGTGCTGGTGGCCAATGGCTTATCCGGGAGCAGGCAGATTCCAGATCTGTGGCTCAGAATATTTAATTCTTCCACGCAGAAAAAAAAGGTATCAGAGCAGAAGAATTTTTTAAAGAGCTTGAGACTTTAATTAGATTCACCATCATCTTAGAAGAAAAAAAAATGTCAATCTGAGTGCTTTTTCCCCAAAACCTAGAGTGCCAAACCCAGATGCTGAAATGAATACACCCCACAGAAATGTGGGGGGCGGAATCCCATTCCAAGCGGGCTGCGTTGAGACTACATGCAGCATCATTTCATTATTGCACCAACACCTTCACGCCTCCTTTCCCGCTCGGGAGATTGGCGCAGCACAGTGGGTGAAGCACACAGCGCTCGGGGCACACTCCCTGGCAAGGCCTTACGGGAGGGGACACAGGGCCTCGGGCCCTGGGTGGCAGGTTCCAGCGAGCAGCAAGGTCATGAACAACATCGAGGACCGGCCTGGGCAGTTGCCCTTGGAGAATTACATAGGGGGAGACTGCAGCTGTGCAGACTGGCAATCCAAGCTCTTTGGATTCCCCAAGATTTCCTTTTTTTCCTCTAAATTTAATCCCACCTATCATCACTTCCAGAAAAATCCACAAATCCAATCCCCTAAGCGCTACCCCTCCCTCGTCAATCACCTGAAAAATCCTTCCTCTCAGGAAGGGCTGCATCTCTTCTTTATCTGGACCTTCTTTCTTGACATCTTCAGTTCCACATTCCCCTCCTCCCACCTGCTCTCTCCCACCCCCCAAGAAACAAGGGGCTCCTTCGGGGCCCACCCTTGCCTGATTACTGACTGGTCTGTCTGCTTTTGCCCTTGTCCCTCTGAGTGAGCCCATTAAAACATAAGCCAGATGAGCCAGGGCTCTGATTTAAACACCTCAGGACTTCCCATCTGGTGCCGGCTAAAAGGCAAGGTCTGCTGCTGGCCTGGACCACCCCTGTGCTTTCTCTGGCCTCACCCTTGTCACTCACACCCCCATTCTCTGAACTCCAGCCACACTGGCTTCTTGGCTCTTCCTTGGCAACGCCAAGCACACCACTGCTTCCAGACCCTCTCACTTGCCTGTGTCCTCCTACTGGGACACTCTTCCCTAGACGGCGGCATGGCTGGCTTCTTAGTTTCCTTTGGGCCTTTGTTCGCATGCTACCACATCAAGGGAGCCGTTCCC
Organism: Eschrichtius robustus; assembly: GCF_028021215.1. Classification (NCBI taxonomy): domain Eukaryota; kingdom Metazoa; phylum Chordata; class Mammalia; order Artiodactyla; family Eschrichtiidae; genus Eschrichtius; species Eschrichtius robustus. The sequence continues at coordinate 34,107,602 of NC_090842.1, read as the reverse complement.
TGAACAATCTACCTAAAATAGCAGTCCCCAACCACCTCTTCGCCCCTTCCCTGCTTAGTCCTCTCTTCTCAGCATGACCACCTGATGCACCCTTGTTTCTTCCTTCCCCTAGAATGTCAACTCCATGAGAACATGGGCTATGCTCACTGCAGCATCCTCAGAATCTAGAACGGTGCCTGGCACATAGTAGGTGCCCAAATATTTGTTGAATGAAGGGAGAATCCACCTACTTAAATGGGGCAGAAATAGAAGTTGGGGTAGATTCTGATAATGAGTCACTTTTTTCCGACACTGCTACTGTCTCCTTCCTTAGGGAGGAAGGCTTCCTGGGACGTGGGATCATTCCTAACGTATCTACTGCTCAAAATGAGATTCTAGATGTAGCACAAAGATCCCAATGGAGAGCACGAAACCCTTTTTCTCTCTGTGTATGTTTTCTAAATCACACAGAAATCATTTGTCATTGATAACAGCAAATAGCTCAAACAGGAGAACATGGATTTATAGTTCAGCTGGATTAGTTTAAAGCTGATTAAAGTAATCTCTTTTATCTGATCAAAAAGGGCTTTTAGGTGACTGGAGTACAAGCCCTCAGACAGAATGTTCAGTTGTGTCTAGAGTTTGCCCTTGCTAAGAGAGAAGCACATCCCCGAGATGGAGGGCTCTCGACTCAGCCATTGACTGAAACACCACACTGGTCTATCATGGGGAAAGCAGTGGTATGGTGTCCTTGTCTGTGGGGACGCCTGGTCCATTTAGCCTCGTGGTTTAGAGTTCACGAATGCACACATTCCTAGGACTGGACCCACGGGAGGCTGGATGAAAAACTGGCAGTTGCCATTTACTGAGATGGGGGAGTGGAAGTGTGGAATATCAGGAGTTCACCTTGGGTTGTGCAACAGGGTATAAAATTAACACTGAATTTGGCAAGGCTGGAAGTAGGGGTAGCCTGTGGCAGCGATTTGGGGAGCATGGGGTGGGGTCTCATGAATAAGCATGACCAGTGCTGCTGTGAAGGTTTTGCTGAGACCTGACTGGGTGTCACTCCAAGTCACAGGCCTCTACCTATGGGTCCCAGCAGGGGACCAGCTCCTGGGAGAGAGAGCTCCATTCAGTTCACTGGCTTTCTGTTGGGGTCCTGCTATGTGCCATAAGAGAAGTATGCAAGGTAGTGTAGAATTACAGTTACTACTCTGCTTAACACCCTTCAGAGGGCTCCCACTGCTCTTGGGATATAGACCACCCCTTGGTCCTTGCTCATCAGGCCCTGCCTGACCGGCCCTTCTGCGCCCACACTTTCTGTGCTCTGCCCCTTCCAGTTCCTCCAATATGTCATGTAACATGTTCCCTTTGCCTGGGGTGCTCCCCTCACCCCGGCTGACAGTCAACTTTCCTACCTCATCTTAAAGATGACTTCCTCAAATAGGCCTTCACTGGGTACCCAGCTACTTTGATGTGTGCTCAGAGCAGTTCTGTCCTTCTGAGGCTCCCTCTAACCTCCCCAGTTAAGTGATGGTGTAATTATTCGTTTAAGGTCTGCCTTCCTTGCCAAAGGACGAGGGCGGCGTCTCTCTCATACGCTGCCGTGTTTCCTGCTGCTCGCGCAGTAACAGAACCACCGGTCGTGTGAAGCCAGGGCCAGGCTGAGTGGAAGGGGCTGCGGGGTGGTGGGTAGACAGAGGGGATCAGTGGGGCCTGGAGCCATCGGCAAAGACCCCGGGAAGTGGGTGGACTCTGGCTGAGCCTTAAATGAAGGAGGATTTGGAAGGCAGAGAGGATGGGCATTTCAGTTGGAGAATCCATTTAAACAGAGGTAGAAAGAGCCCTGGCTTGCAATTAGGAGAATCAGGGTCCCAGCTCATCTCCTGGGTGACTGTTGACAAGCTGTTTTCCCTCTCTGGACCTTAATCTCCCATCTGTAAAACGAAAGGCTAGCTTACTAAGGACTGCAAATAAAAGCACCATGACACCATTTCCCATTTCATCCCCTGGCAGGCATCTCTCTTCCCTGTGAGCCTGAACACAGCTTTAGAATTGTTTTCAACACAGTGTTCTAGGCGGTCATTACCAATTGATAGGAGATGGTAATTGAGGTAAGCCCTGTTTATCCCGTCTGGCTTGGAAGAATATCTGTTGGATGAATTTGGGCCCTGACACTGTCTGATTCAGGGAACCTGTGACAGGAGGGCTGACCACCGCTGGTAGGGAAGAAAGCCCTCCTGAAGCCTAGGGCTCAGCAGCACCAAATGCCATCATCAGAAAGGACACGAGGAGGTTCTATGCCAGGGGTGGCAAATTCAAATGCCTTCAGGAGCCAGCAGATAATGTAAATGAGAGAAGATTTCCAGCAGGATAAAATAGGGAATGGTGAGGAGTGTGGCAAACTGGAGAAAGGGAGAGTGCTTGCCCTGTCTAAAAGGATTCAAAATCTTTCTCCCTCACCTCACTTCCTCCTCCTCACTGTATGGGTCAAGCAAAAACAGTCCTCAGGCTGAATTTTTCTTCCCGACAGCCAGACTGTGACTTCGGAGTCCTATTGACTTTTTTTGGAGAATCTAGATCTAGAAGGGAACAGTGTTGCCTAAGGCCACACTTAGAGTTAGGCCTGTTGAGTCCCATTTTATTGCTTTCTCCTGCAGTGTGATCATGAAGATGGCTAAGGATGGACTAAGGAAGGACAAGAAGGGATTGAGGTTTTCAAAAGATGTTCATTTCATTCTGGGCTCTTATGGCAAAGGAGATGGGTGGCCTGTTTACCAGTAATGTTAGTAATCACTCCTGTGACTTATTTTATGGACTCATTGGTTTAAATTCTCCAGATTTTCAGAAATGTCACTTTCCACTGAGGAAATTTTCCCTCTCATGGTTAAACACACACACACACACACCACGTCTTCCTTCCTCAGTATTAATCACCTTCTCCTATAATTGGTACTTAAAACGTCAAAGGAGAAGGAATTAATTAACAGGAGTATCCGGTGCAGCAAGGCATGCTGCAAGGCTCTGGGACTGATTATAAAAAGCACTTCCTTAAATATTGTGAGCACTTTTGGGAATCAGAAATCTCCCTTCTAATTGAAAGATCCTTAACTACACCCCAAGTCCTGGCTGGTGGCCAGGGGTGCAGAGCTGTGGGAGGACTTGTGTGGAAATCCTTTCTCCATCACCCTAGGGAGACCTCCCTCCGAACTGGGATAGGTGGCAACGGAGGTTCAGAAACAGCAGGGGTCCCACACAGAATCTGAGGAAGAGGAAAAGACTTAACATTACAGAGCTCTTGCTGTGTGTCAGGACTCTACATACGATTTTTCACAACAATCCTGTAACACGGGCGATCCGATTATCTCCATTTTACAGATGGGGAAATTGAGGCTCAGAGTGATTGAGTTCCCCATGTCACGCGGCTACTAATTGAAAGCGCAAAGGATTCAAACTTAGGTCTTATTCTAAAGCTTTGCTTTTTCGTGGAATCCTGAAATCCTATTCCTAGCTTGCGTTTAGGCTGCTCCCCACCCCAGCTCCGAACTCTCAGTCTACAGGAGTTTTGACAGCTAAGCCAAAAGCGAAGACCCGGGTGGAGCCGGGAGAAGCACAGCGCCCCGCCCCGGCTCTGTTGTTAGCCAATGGAGCCGTGGCACCCGCAATCTTTCGTCCAATCAGCCAGAGCTCCCCGCCCCCCATATCTCCTGTTCTCCTCCCCTCCCCTCCGCTTTCCCTTTGGCTCGACCGAGCTTGACAGAGCGGAAAGTCCCTTCAGTCCGCTCCGGGCCGGCAGCCATTGGAAGAAGGTCTGTCACAGGGCGGCCCAATCAGAGCGTGGTTAGGAACGCAGCTCGGGCTGCGACTGGTTAGCGTTGCGGTTGCCCCCGCCCACCCCTCTCCCTCCCTCCTTCCCTGGGCGGTTCGGAGGCGGGGCAGGTGGGGGCGGGCCCAGGTAGCAGGTTCGGCTGCACTGGGGCTCGCGCGTTGGAGGTAAATAGTAGGGCGGTGGGTGTGAGGCGCCGGGGCCGGCCCGGTACGCGGGCTAGCGAGACTGGGGAAGGGGTGACGTCCCGCCGCCCGAGGTGAGTGAATGAGCTGGCGGCCGAGCGGGCGAGCGACTGGCGGCCCGGTCCCTCGGGCGCCCCTCCCCGGCCTCTGGGCGCCTCGAGCTGCCGCGGCGGCCGTCGGGCCTCGGCGCCGGCCCGTTACTTGTCCCGGCCCTTAGCCGGCCGGGCCCGCGGGGTGCTGAGCCCGCTGACGTCAGCCTGGACGTCCCCACTCCCCGGGGCTTCCCCACCGACACCCCCGCCCCCCCCGGCCTTCCTGAGAGGGCTCCCAAGTCGTGGGAGCGTGGTTGCCACCGCCAGGACCCCGGGAGAAGAGAGGACTTGGGGGTGGGAGCAGCGCAGGAAACCGTCTGCCCCTTGGGCCCCCCATTTACAGATGGGGAAACTGAGGCACGGGCCGCTGGCTGGCTCCCGACAGCCTGGGTTGGCATCGAGAGCCCTGGGCTGTAATATCTCACATCGGTGCCTTGGGTTTTGGAGTGTTTGTGGCTCCCGTCCAGGAAGAGCAGTCGGGGTTCTGGCCTCGTTAATGGCGTGTTGTGTTTTTCTTTCAGTTTCTCCCTTTCCAGGGTGAGGATGGTTTTACACAACCCGGAGTTCTTTAGTTGAAAGGTGCGCTCTATTGAAGCAAGGTATTCATTCTTTTCTTTCTTTTTTTTTTTTCTTTATTGTCATATTAAAGATCTCTGGGGAAATCGTGAAGTCTTGACGGAAGATGGTGTTCCTGAGTTTGGTTTTCAGCCGGCTCAGCTGCCCAGTTATTCATTTACTTGGCATCTTTTCTATTCCACCCTATGGCATTTGCATGTTTTAGGATGGTTGTCACCTTCCAGCCACCAAGCTTTTCAGTCCCCATCATGCCTGCCCCCTTCCTCTCCCCAGGTTCCCTGGAAAGTTGTATGCTTAGCTTAGCTTAGCTAAGGAGCATTCCCTGCCTTGCTTTTGATTTCGGGCTAATAGGGATCTTAATAAGATTGTTCCTTTTGCAGTCATTGGCTCCAGGAGAAAAATCCAGGCCTTGAGAGAGGGTGTTCATTCAAGCGTTGGCTTTCTGCACACCCCCTCATGCCCCAAGTAGATTGAATGGTCTAAGAATTTAGCTTGCTAATTCCCTACTGAGTAGTGGGTGGATTTGAACTAGCACAATATTAGGTGAAAATGATTTGCTGGAAATTCTTGTTGAAGTTCATGTACTGTGAATGTTGATAACACCTAGAATATTCTCTAATGTTCTGCTACAAAATTTTACAGTACTCTTTCGAAGAAGCCTTCCTTTGGAGGGTAACTTTAGTGAAGAGCTGGTAAGACCAGGGCACTTGTTATATAAAACAACAGACATGCAGTAGGAATGATTTCTTGTGATCTGGCATGCCTAAACTGTGATTTTGTTCAAGGAAGTCTTTAACACAGGAAGAAAGACAGGAGTAAATTATCCTATTCATCAAACTTTTAGTATTTTGTTCCTGATTTTCACACTGTGATCTTAAATTTGTCAAGGTATTTTCATTGGTTGCGCAGAATTTATAGGCATCAGACATGTTGTGAGGATCTGGGAACCCAGTTTCAAATGAACCTCAGAACAACTTTTCGTAATTGTGAAATATTCCTTATTTGTTTCCTCTTATGTGTGTAACAATGAAGTGGTATAAAGACTGACCATTCCTTCACTGAGCCAGAGAATTTGAATTAGCATTTATTTAGGGAATTAGGTAAAAACCATTAAATACTCTCAACTCCTGAGTCTTTTCTCTTTTTCTTCTTTTAACCTAAAAGAAGCTTTTAATCACTTAAACGATTAGGATGAGGAAATGGAAGTTTGGCTTTCACTGTTATCACCTGAGTTAACCAAGTCATTCATTCATTTCTTACGTACTGATTGTTTAACATACTGTCAGGCTCTTGTATGGGCAGTGGAAATATAAAGATGAAGGACTTAGGGAATTCACAGTTTGGAAGTGCAGTGGCCAGGTTTAACTCCAGTGAGACAGGAGTGTTTCAGGTTCTTCGGAGGACGTGCATATGCGGATGTGGGAGCCAGACTTTCTTCTAAACCTCATAAAACCCACTTGTTTAGGGACTGAATATGTGTGTACTTGGGTCACAAATTAATCTATGAGGAAAACGGACTCTTTTCTGGTCTCTTTTCTGGAATCTCTGCTGTTTGGGAATATACAACCTTGTTCTTTTAATGGGAAATATTCTTTCTTAAAATGGTAATTATTCTAGCCATCTAGAAGCATTTGGAAAAAGTCCTGTGTATCTTTTTTTTTGGGGTATGCACACTGACCTCCCTACCTGTTTGCCATTTATAATTATGGGCAATTTTTTAGTGTTGTAATGTTTATTCTGATATACATAGCCCCCTGTGGTTCTTAGAACAAGTCAGGATATCTCAGGAGATGCAAAATGTTACTGAATTGCATCTGTTTTTGTTTTCTTTAGTGAAGTTCTTTGAACAATAACCTGATAACTTGAGAATCAAAATGACATTGTTTCTTCTAGATAAGTTAACCATTGTCTCTTTTATGTAGCTAATGGTCTTCATCTGTACTATATATTATCTTTTAGAACTAATTTGGACCTTTAATATTTTCATATGAAACTTATTTCTCAATCATCTTTTCATTGCATTTGATAGGAAACTGATATTTGTGCCTTCCCACCCTCATCTTGGTTTAATGGCTTTATTGTAGTACAATTAAATTCTCTTTTACTCAGAATCCAGACCATCAACAAGCTTAGATAACCAGATATATTTTCAAATCTATGCGACCCTGAACCTCATCCGAAATGTTGTCAAAAGAAACTCCTGTTCAGTATGATTTTAGGGTTAAAAATATTATTGTATTCCAACTCTTTGATAATCTTCATTCAGTACTTATAGTATTTATCAGGATATTCATAATTACTCCGTTTTTCGGCCTGAAGTAAGTACGATGGTATTTTAGATGAATCGTTTGGATACATTTACACTCAAAGTGAAGTACAGTATATTGTTAGAGGCAATTTTTAAACAATTAGACCTGGAAAGTAATAAAAGAACACAAATGATGGCAGCCATCAGTCTTAAATCTTCTGTATTTTTCAGTGTCTAACACTGTGCTGAGTCCATAAAAATACTAAACTAACAAACCTTGATTGATAAAGAACTCACTGACAATGTGATTTAAGTCTTTCCCATGTGGTCTTGAGTCAGTTTTTACTGCTTGGGGTTCTTTAAGACTTAATTTAAGTGTTGTGCATATCCCAGTGAAAGAAGAATGTGGGCATCATATTCATTTCTACAGGGAGGAAAGTCTGTATTAGCATAGTCTGCTGTAATGCCAGTAAGTTGAGATATTAATGATCATTAAATTTGTCTTATATACCTGTAATAGAGCCATAAAGTTCCCTGTTCAACTTTCTCTGTCAGTTGCGATGAGGAGAACCAATTTTTAATATGATAATTCCAAACCTATGCTTTCTTCATGTATTCTTTTTCAAAGAGGAAAAACCACATCCTTTTTACTTTTTGGATAATGCTTTTTAAATATTTTATAACTTTTGTTTTGGCTATTCTAGTTGTCTAACATGACCCATCCTGTTAATGAGTTAAGCTCACTCTGACTTGTGCTAATGCAAGTCAGAAAAAAGTTACTACTCCTTGTGTAGTTAACTTTAAAATAGAGTTCTTATTAACTATTATTAAATCGCCCTCAACCTTTTTATAAACCAAAGTAGTTATATTTTACTGTGGACTGTCTCTTAAATGATTTGCAAAAAAACAATCTTGTAATCAAATTCATTTAAAGTAGGGTGTCCTAATGCCTTCCATATAGTGATTTAGTTTTGTCTTGGTAATATTCCATTAGCACTGGTGGTTTTTATTTTAAATCATGACATGGATTGTTAAGCTAGAGCATCAATAGAGCAGAAGTCGTTGGCATATACTAATTAAGATTCAAGGAATTTCTTAATTTTAATATTTGAAGATATAATTTGTAGGAACTTAAAAGATTTCTTTTCAAAATAGAATTGCCATACTTTAAAAACAATTTTTGGCCAAAAATATTTAAATATATTATAAAGAGAACAAAACAACTTCACTTTTTTAGGAGTTGCTTTTTGACCGTCTCATCCTTGCGGGAACAACCGAAATAACGTCTGTGCAATAAAGCCTACGCACTTCACTCCTAAAAGACCCGTTCAGAATTTATGCATTCCTCTTTCTGTTATTGTTTTGTTTGTTTTTTTTTTTAAACACACAACCATATTTCGTCACCTGGCTTCTCAGAACTGATTAGAAGCAATAAGTTGGAAAGCAGCAAGGCTGTAAAAGAAGTCAAATTCATGTTGCAGGAAACCACAGAAAATGGCTGATGGCAGGGGAAAACCATAGACTGTAAATCTACAGAAGGCAGATGAAGAACTCAGAAAGCATGATGTAAAGCCTCATAACAAAGTAACGAACACCCTTGCATATTGAGGGTCACACATAATAATTTATATTCATGTTGATAATTCAGTGATCAAGATAAAAATGAGGCTATTTCCTTGTTGAAAAATGCTGACATTTAAAAAGAATTTTAGTCAGCAATAACAAATACTTCATTTGAGGACTTTTAAGGAATAGAGAGCCAAATTACGGTTTGGGTCGCCTTCCTAAGGGGTTTTGTTTATACGGGGTTTCCATAGGTGTCTTATATAAGTAGCAAACATAAATTGATCCTATTCCTGCTGAAGAGACAGTGCCCTCAAGTGGAATTAAGACAAACACATTATAAAAAAAGAAAAAAAAAGAGAGAATCACTTTATGCCGCCTGCCCTCACTAAATATTGTGCATATATTTGTTGTGCATATATTTCGATAATGTTGACTTGAGGAGGTGCCAAGCCCTTTACCCTGTCTTGGGTAATCTTCATGTCTCATTCTGGCTTGTAGAGGGACAGACTTTTAAAAACTTTACCATTATAGAGAACCTCACTATCTACCAGTGCGTTCTAAAAGAAATGTTATTCCGTGTGTAGATTTGCCAGATTACACATTTAATCATTAAGTTAAATGGTTAAACTTAAAATTTGGCTCTTAAGTTTTAGGAGTATTTATTTTTTAATTCCAAGAATAAAATAGATAAATATGATAGTGCTATCATCTGCTGCTATTACCCAGAATAATGGAAATGGATATGGCTACCTCAGAGAAGGATGGAATAAATACCGTATTCAGAAACCAAATAGCCACATGCATGTGACAGAGAATACCTAAGAACTGTTTTCAGTAAGATAATTAATTAACATAATGAATTAAAGTCTTTACTTGAATTGATGAAATTGTGTAGTTTTAAACCAGTGATTCAAGTAGGGTTGAGAAGGCTATTTTAATTGCAAAAGATTAGTATTCTTGTAAAAATTTTTAATGAAAAATTGAAACTGAAACAGAAATAATCTTTCATGTATTCCCTTCTAGTATACATAGTTAAACTTGTGGTATAAAAACATTTTATATTTGATGCTGTACTGCAGTTACATTTCTTCCTTATGTAGTCCAAGTTTTGATGGCTACAAAATTGATTTTTAAGATATCTTTAATATAAGCAGATTTACAATATCTGATATTTATAATTGAGAGAAATTAAATGATAGCTATGATTAATACTATTAACATTTGCCTAAGGACAAAATGTACAAGATTAAGGAAATGAAACTGAGTTAGATAAAATGTTCCATTATCGAACTATGGTACACAGATAAATGAATTGTGGTTGAAGTTTCAGAATGTGATTTATGGTATTTTTATTGATAAAAATGTTCAATATAATAATTGTGATGGGTAACTTTTTACTTAAACTACCTGTACAGACATATATATATATATATATATAAATAACCTTTTTGATTTGTGTGTGTTGCCCAAATATAACAGCTTATCCATTTAAGTTAGGCAGGATCTATTAAAACTTCTACTTTTGAAAGTTTGAAAATGTCAGAATATGTATATAAGGTTATCTTTTACTGGAATTTGAATTCATAAATTTCAGTGCCTTGGAAACAAACATTATTGTATTGTCTTTGGAGATAATTTACAGTTGAATCTCCTTAATTAAATATGCAAGATTACAGTAGAAACAAGTAATATAGTATATCTTTTAACCTTTTAAGATATTTTTGGAAGTATGTCATTAGTGTGTGTTTTTTACTAGTCCAATGAAGAATTTAAAAAGTCTTTGACCTTAATTTTAGTTCACGTAGAGTGAAGTGTAAAGTTTCTTTTTGCTTGTCCTCCAGGCGTTTTGATTTGCTGTCTTTTTACAGCATGGACACCAAATTGCTAAAAACATGCTTTGGGACTGCCAGTGAATTTATCTTTTGCGGTTTTACTACACACTTAGTAGTTCCCTTTTTTTGAGTTAATGTTTTGGAGTTGATATCACAATGAGTTCGGGCTTATGGAGCCAAGAAAAAGTTACTTCACCCTACTGGGAAGAGCGGATTTTTTATTTGCTTCTTCAAGAATGCAGTGTTACAGACAAACAAACACAAAAACTCCTTAAAGTACCAAAGGGGAGTATAGGACAGTATATCCAAGACCGTTCTGTGGGGCATTCAAGGATTCCTTCTACAAAAGGCAAGAAAAATCAGATTGGATTAAAAATTTTAGAGCAACCACATGCAATTCTGTTTGTTGATGAAAAGGATGTTGTAGAAATAAAGGAAAAATTCACAGAGTTACTTTTGGCAATTACCAATTGTGAAGAGAGGTTCAGCCTGTTTAAAAACAGAAACAGACTAAGTAAAGGCCTCCAAATAGATGTGGGCTGCCCTGTGAAAGTCCAGCTGAGATCTGGGGAAGAAAAATTTCCTGGAGTTGTACGCTTCAGAGGACCCTTATTAGCAGAGAGGACAGTATCGGGAATATTCTTTGGAGTAGAATTACTGGTAAGTTTGATAAGCCATTTTAGTGGGCTGTGTGTATGTGTGTCTGTGTCTGTGTGTGCACTCGTGTTTTTTCCCCTTTTAAATACAAAATAAATTTTCCCCGAAATCTTCTGTAATTTTTAATATTCATAATCCTTAGGATTTACTTTCTAATGGTAAATTGAGATAATGCGAAGATGCTGCATTGAAAACTTTTAAAAACTACCGACTATAGTAGGAAATGCAAGTAGATGATGTAATTATTGAAGACTTTCGTATCTTAGAAATTTTAACAATGAATGTTAAAAATGAACTCTATCAATTGTAAACGAATTCATTACTTAAAATTGTTAATTATCCTGTGATATTATCATCTGTAGGTTTCTCAGTTTTTCTTAAAGTGTACTATTAAGTAGTGAATTTTGGTTATATAAGTTGCAGCAGTTTCGACTTGCTTTTAGTTGTCCCTGGTGATATACGTGAAAATCATCTTGGAATTTGTTTCTACTGAGAAGAGAACCAAGAACTCTGTGATAATGTTTCCAAAATTAATATTAATTCTCAAGAACTTAAATGTCAGTTATATTTTGACATTCTTGCAAATAGAATTTCATGCCTTATTTGCTTTTTGATTTAATTTTTTAAAGCAGCAATTGTAAAACAATTGGAGATTTGAATCCTAGCTCTGCCATTTACTAGCTGGGTTACCAGGTTATTTAAGCAAGCCACTTCTCTAAATCTGCTTCCTCATCTGTAAAATAGTAATATTAATACACAACTTGCAGTGTTTTTGTGATATATAGATTCAGGATTTAGCACAGTGGCTGGCACACAGTAAGCGCTCAATAAATGGAGCTAGCATTACTGTCATATTAAAGGAAACTTTTCTTTTTATGACAAAATTTTTGTTAAAATCACAATGTAGAATCTAGCCCAAGCTCTCTCACAGTAGAGTTATGATTTGAAATTATCAAGTAATTTTATTTCAACATCAGATACAGTTTCTTCCTTATTTTTTAAACACCCTAAATTCAATATCAACTTCTAATAATTATATTTCTTATATGTGTCATTTAGAATTTGTTCAGTGATTTCTCTGAAGTCCCCAGAGTGGATCTTTTTCCTTAGGGATCATCTTTCTCTATCAGTCAATCATTTTTTTTTTCTCTCATTTAAAAACTAGGAAGAAGGTCGTGGCCAAGGTTTCACTGATGGGATATATCAAGGGAAACAGCTTTTTCAGTGTGATGAAGATTGTGGAGTATTTGTTGCATTGGACAAGCTAGAACTCATAGAAGATGATGACACTGGATTGGAAAGTGATTATGCAGGTCCAGTGGACACAATGCAAGTTGAACTTCCCCCTCTGGAAATAAACTCCAGAGTTTCTTTGAAGCTTGGAGAAACTATAGAATCTGGAACAGTTATATTCTGTGATGTTTTGCCAGGCAAAGAAAGCTTAGGATATTTTGTAGGTGTGGACATGGTAAGAAACTTTTGAATTATGTTATCTTTGTGAATATATCTATTAGTTTTATGACCAATTTAGGTACAAATTAAACACTTTGAATATCTAAAATGGACTAATTTGTAGTAATTTAAAGAACACTTTCTAATTTGTCTTTGGTAAAGGAACATTGATAGGGGACAGGAGTCTAGCTATAGATTTACACTTACTCATTTTTCCTGTTTGAATAAACTGGAATAATGTTTTCAGTCTTTAAATTTGCTCTATAATAGCTGACCAATAAACAGAAAAAAACCCCACTGAAATATATTGCATGATGTCTTATTTTTCTTTGTTTTGAAAAGGGTTTTTTTTCCTGTAATCTGTGTTTCTCTTTTTGTAATATTTTACTGAATTTAATTGGCTGATCTGATTTTAATGAGTAGTGTGTAAAAGTCATTCCTGGAAAATATCAATACCTGAATAGAGGAAAGGCACATTGCTTTAGAGGAAAAGACAATTAGAGTGTCTTCTTAGGATGTAATTCACTCAAAAGAGGTTTTTTTTTTTTCTGTGGTAAAATATATGTGACATAAAATTTACCAATTTAACCACCTTAAAGTGACATTGAGTACATTCACATTTTTTGTGCACCCATCACCCCTATTCATCTCCAGCCCAAACTGAAACTCTGTATCTATTAAACAGTAACTCCCTATTACTCACTCCTTTCAGCCAGTATTCTGCTGGTAACCAGAATTCTCTCTGTCTCTGTGAATTTGCTCATTCTAGGTGCTTCATTAAGTGGAATCATACAGTATTTGTCCTTTTGTTTGTGTCACTTATTTTTAATGTTACCTTACAGTCATATTTGTTAATAATGGTTACATCCCAATATGGCAAATTGGACGATACCTGTGGGATTAAGAGAAGGAGAAGATAAAGTCTTGAGAACATTTTTCTCATAGATTGAAAATTCGGACAAGAATTTGTTAGGTATAATGAAGGAAAATCATGCGGAATTATTAAATACTAGAAAGAGTTGGGAGAGGATGTAATAGACTTGTACTCACGGTGTTTTTAGTGATTATTTTTATCAATTCAGGTGCACTTTTTAGTAGGATATGAATGTTCTAGCATAAGTGTCTCTTACGCTGTGCTTGGAAATTCTAGGAAACTCTATTTGATACCCATTAGTTAGACAAACGTTACTATGTTGTTTAGACAAACACTTACTGAACATTTACCATGTGAGAAGTTAGAGCCAGCGTAGAACATGTGGGTCCCTCGGGATAGCTAGAAATAAAGCACATCTTTAAACCATTATTCTTTAAATATTCAGAACTTGCTTAGAGAAGAGATTGTGGGCTGAGTGGAGGGAAGGTTGGAGAAAGAGGGCCACTGGTCATTGGGGTTAGTTTCCTCTTGATTTAGGTCATTTGGGCCTTAAACTTGGTAAAAGCCATTTAGGCCTGGCGCCCCTTAGATGGCAGTCTAGGGAGCATCTTGTTTACTTGGGGCAGGCTGCCTAGTGATTGCACCGCCAGCTTCTCCCCCTGCCTCTGTCTGTCTTCCAGTTGGCTTGTGCAAGTATTCATTCCAAACCCCTCTAGTGCACTCCTTGAAAGGAAAGTTCTGGAAAATGCAATAGTGTTCATCTCCTATTTCTGATGACATTTCGCATGCTGTCCATATTGGTGCTCAGGGCAGTTGTCTGACTGGGCCGTCTCTTAATCTGGCTCCGTGCACAGCACTTATAGAGTGCTGTTCGTGGAGTACATTTTTATAATTAATATAAAGATCTCCATTTTGGAGGGAATTCTTGCATACCCATAAAATGACAAAAGAACAGTTAAAAAAATAGACTTTCTGTCTACAGAAAGGCACACAGGAATTCAAATTGAATATTTAAGTGCTCAGGGAATGTGAAGTGACTAGAGCAAGCTAGGGTTAATTAGGGGCAGACTTCTGGCTGAAACAGTGTATGATTAATACATCTACCTATGTAGATGGATTGTTATTGTATAGATAAGTATTGTCCAGTGAAATATGACAAATGCTTTTGATCCCTTGCTCATCCATGTGTATACTATGGCTTGACTGTTCTTGGATCTCATTTGTTGGAGGATCCTTTTATGGAAAATACAGACTTTCATATTTACGTTTTGTTGAGGAGGGTTTTAAAGTTTATTCTATTATTTAATTTCTAGGATAATCCTATTGGCAACTGGGATGGAAGATTTGATGGAGTACAGCTTTGTAGTTTTGCAAGTGTTGAAAGTACAATTCTCTTGCATATCAATGATATCATCCCAGGTATGTTTTCTTTGTGTTTTAAATATTATGAAGGCAGAGCTTCTAAGACATATTTCGTTATGAGGATGTAAATATAAGCTTCAAGATGCATTTTTGGAACTTGACTTTTATATTATGGAATTGTTATTACATAGACTATCCTTCCTTACCCCCAAATAAAAACAATATTTAAAGATTTGCATTTCTAAAAGTATGTGAGTGTGGGGTAGCATTTATTCATTATTGTTCACTTTTTCATCACGTGTCCCTTCTAAGTGGGTGAAAAAAAAACCCTTTCTGATAATTACAAGGGTCAGAAAATGTAATAAACTGCTACCTGTTTGAGTGAGAGCCTGGTTTAAACTAGAAGCCTTTAAGCAGAAGTTGGTCATTTAATATAATCTAATATACTGTGGAGAGGATTCTTGCTGGATGCCCTACGATATCCCTTCCAGTTTTGAGAATGGCGTAATTGATCAGGCTTCATGACTCTGTAGTCAGAAACAGTTCACTCAACTTTTACATCTTAAAAATAATCTTAAGCAACCTTTTATTTTACCCCAAACAAGTAGCACCTAATGGCTGCTGTCAACTAATTGATAAATTCCTATTGATAGCAGCATCAACAGCACCTTCTCCCTGCTCTTAGTAGAATTCCAGTTATAAGCTAGTCTATTGGTAGTCATGGAACTAACAGAGGCAATCAGAGGTGGTGATTCTTATTGAGCATTGAAAGTGTGCATTCAGTAGCCACAAATTATGAATCTCTTAATTAGATTGGACATTAATTCTTAATTAGTTTCTACATTCTTGACAAACTTATAAGGTAGGTCTTAATTATCCCCATTTTGCTGATGAAAAACTGGTGCTTAGATAGACATAAGACTGACGAGGATCAAGTAAGATCCTGGTTGATTCTGGTAGAGCCAGAATTCCAATCCAGACTTGTCTGATTATAAAGCTCTGCCCTTTCAGTACCTCCTCACCCCACATCCTGTGTGTACTTAGGATATGAAGCCCTGCATAGAAGAACATGATTCTCAGCCTGACATGTATACTTGGGAATATTGTTTCCATGGAGATGTATTTTGTCTTTAATTCTTTAAAAGCTGAATTTTACTATAGCAAGGATCACAACTGAACAAAATGGTTTTTTTGCTTCCAGTGTTATTTCATTATTGTTGATTTTGACACATAACACTTTTGAGTTCCCCAAAACTCAAAAGGTCATTTCAGGTCCTCAGTTTCTTTTTTTGTAAAAATGAAGGAGCTAATACTAGGTGATCCTTGAGATGCCTTCTAGCCTGCCCTCTTTGTCCTTCCTGTTTCCCTGTTGGCTTGGCAAGTAATAAATGCTTGTTTTGCTGAGTTAGAAAATGCTTTCTACGTTAGCTTTTAGCCTTACAGCAAGAATACATTTATTTAGTTGGAGGTATGGGATTCAAATGATAGCTTTATTTCGATTTTGCTTTGTAAAACTCTGACATACTTTGTTTTCCTTGACTTCTTTAAAATCAGTTTTTAATTTCTTACACATTGGATTCTTAGCTATTTCTTTGCTTCCCTTTGGAAACA
Organism: Eschrichtius robustus; assembly: GCF_028021215.1. NCBI lineage: Eukaryota > Metazoa > Chordata > Mammalia > Artiodactyla > Eschrichtiidae > Eschrichtius > Eschrichtius robustus. The sequence continues at coordinate 34,091,342 of NC_090842.1, read as the reverse complement.
AATGGTTTACATTCAGTGGGAAGCATACATGTGCTTGACATTTTATCTAGTAATATTTAATTTACCTTTTCATGACTGCTTATGGAAAAGCACAATTTGTGATCTTATAAATCAAAATACTTTTTAATGTTACAATAAATGCTTATTGTTTAAAAAGCAGTTTTGTAAAAGGTTGTTCCTTCATCAAATATTATTAAAGCCTTACTTAGGCTTCTTTTAGGTGTTGAGGGTATAGTAGGAAGCAAAACAGGTAAAAGGTCTTCCCACATGGAGGTTTTATTCTAGTGAGTGAAGACAGACAATAAATAAGACATATGGTCAATTAGATGGTGATTGTATGGAGAATGACAGGCAAGGTGGAAGGGGAGTGCTGGGTTGTGAGGGGTGGGATTTTTCTACTTTATATAGGGTAGTCCCAGTGAGCCTCTCTAATGTGGTGACATTTGAGCTCTTGACATGGAGATTTGAGGGCTTGGCCAGCTTGAGGAATGGCAAGGGGTTCATTGTGACTTGAACGAGGGAGAGTGATAGGAGAGGTAGTGGAGCTGGACCAGGCAGGGCCAGGTGGGCTGGTGTATGGATTCTTGGCTTTACTCTGAGGGAGATGGGGAGCTCAGGTGGGTTTTGAGTGAAGGACAACTTAACCCTAACTTACATTTTAAAATGATCGCTTTGGCTGTGTGTTAGAAGGCAGAAACGGGGAAATCAGGAGGAGGACTGTTGCAATTATCCATATGAGAGATAGAGGATGGTGGCTTGCATTGAGGTGGTATATTGGGGTGGTATATATTATATTGTTTAGTTTAGTCTGTTTTTAAACTTAGTATAAACAGAGTCACAGTGATTGTATTCTTTAATGCTTGCATCATTTACTTAAAGTGTATTTTGAGAGTCTTTCCTGTAGATGATGGTATTAGTAGTCTGTTCACCCTCACTGCTTCATAGTATATTTCATTGTGTGAATACTTCATGATTTAATAACCCATTCTAATGTTAATGGATGTTTGGGTTTTGCGTATTTCCGTATCCTCTTCAACACTTGGTACCGATTAATATTTTTGCCAATCTGATGCCTTTGGGAAATGGTATCTCAAGGTGGTTTTAATTTGTAGTTCCCTGATTACAAGTAGGGTTGAATAACTTCATATGTTTATGGAACATTTGTGTCTTCTATTAAATACCTGTTTGTGTCTTTGCTCAATTTTCTGTTGATTTGTTTGTCTATTTATTGATTTATGAGTTCTCTATTTTAAACTTTTAATAAAATATTTTTTCAACATTTTATTATGAAATTTCAAACATATGGAAAAGTTGAAAGAATTTTATACTGAACATCTCTATTCCTACGACCTAGAGTCTACAATTAATATTTTTGTACTTGCTTTATCATCTATTTATCCATCCCTCTATCCATGCACTGATCCACCTTTTTTTTAATGCATTTCAAAATAAGTTACAGACATCAGTACACTTCCTCCTAAATACTTCAGTGCACATATAATTAACTAGAGATAAGTATTTAGGGTTTTTTTTCCTTTTGAGATAAAAGACATACATGTAATGAAATATACATTGTATCATTTGAGTTTTGACCAATACAAATACCCTTGAGTTTAGTAACTATCAAGTTACTAAAATAATTTTTAATAAGAAATGCATTCACATAGCTCAAATCAAAATAATGAAACAGTATAGGAGGGTATCTTGTTTCCATTCTTATCCCCTCTGCTCCAGTTGCCCCCTCACTCCACTCCTTGCCTCCCACTAGTAACTATTTTTTTTAGTTTCTTGTATATCTTTCCAGAGTTTCTTTATACAATATAAATACATAGTCTTTTTCCCTTTTTAGGCATGAAGCATAGTATTTACGCTGTTCTGAACGGTGCTTTATTCTCTTCACTCTATATCTTGGAGCTCTTTGTGTATCTGAATAGAGAGGTTCTTCTCATTATTTACAGTGTTTATTTTTCCATTGTATTGTGGTTCCATAATTTATTGATTCTTATTGATGGATATTTGGATTGTTTCTAATTTTTTACTATTACAAACAATGCTGCATAGCTTTGTACACATATATTTTCCACATGTGCTTAGCTTATCTATAGGATAAATTCCCAGAAGTGGGATTGTTTGGTGAAAAGCTGCATGGATTTGTATTGTTCTAGATACTGCTAAACTGCTTTCAGTAGTGGATATAACACTTTATATTCCTACCAGCACAGTGTGAGGGTGATTTATTTATTTTTTTTATTTTGTTCTTTATTTTTTTATTGAAGTATAGTTGATTTACAATTTTGTGTTTCTGGTGTACAGCAAGGTGATTCAGTTTTACATATATATATATACATACGCGTGTGTGTGTGTGTTTGTGTGTGTGTACACACACTCAAATTCTTTTCCATTATGGTTTATTACAGGATACTGAATATAGTTCCGTGTGCTATACAGTAGGACCTTGTTGTCTATCTATTTTATATAGTAGTTTGTTTCTGCTAATCCCAAACTCCTAATTTACCCCTTTCCCACCCCCTTTCCCCTTTGGTAACCATAAGTTTGTTTTCTATGTCTGTGAGTCTGTTTCTGTTTTGCAAATAAATTCATCTGTATCATTTTTTAGAGTCCACAAATAAGTGATATCATATATTTGTCTTTGTCTGACTTACTTCACTTAGTATGATAATCTCTAGGTCCATCCATGTTGCTGCAAATGGCATTATTTCATTCTTTTTTATGGCTGAGTAATATTCCATTGTATACATATACCATATCTTCTTTATCCTTTCATCTGTCGATGGACATTTAGGTTGCTTCCATGTCTTGGCTATTGTAAATAGTGCTGCTGTGAATATTGGGGTGCATGTATCTTTTTGAATTAGAGTTTTCTTCAGATATATGCTTAGGAGTGGGATTGCTGGATCATATGGTAGCGCTATTTTTAGTTTTTTAAAAAAATATTTATTTATTTATTTGGTTGCACCGGGTCTTAGTTGCGGGAGGCAGCATGAGGGCTCCTTAGTTGCGGCATGCGGGCTCCTTAGTTGTGGCATGTGAACTCTTAGTTGCGGCATGCATGTGGGATCTAGTTCCCTGACCAGGGATCGAACCCGGGCCCCCTGCATTGGGAGTGTGGAGACTTATCCACTGCACTGCCAGGGAAGTCCCTCTATTTTTAGTTTTTCAAGGAACCTCCACACTGTTTTCCATAGTGGCTGCAACAGTTTACATTCTCACCAACAGCATAGGAGGGTTCCATGAGGGGGATTTTTTATAGCCTTGTCATAAATTTTTTTTCCAATCTGATAGGTGAAGGATATATTTCAGTATAGTTTTAATTTGCATGTCTGTGATGAATGTGGTTGAGCATCCTTTCGTATGGTCAAGAGAAATTTGTATTTCTCTTTCTGTGGACTGTTTATACATATTTACTGTCTATTTAAAAAAATTGGATTATCATTTTTTTTCTTACCAATTTCTTCTTTATGTATTAGGGTTGTAAACTCTTTTGAGATGTGAGGTGCAAATGTTCCTGTCTCATTTGTCCCCAACCCTCATTTGTCATTAGTGTTTTTAATTGTTTGCTTATCTGATTTTCCTCATTTTTAAACATTGTGATAAAATATATATAATAAGATTTACCATTTTAACCATTTTTAAGTGTACAGTCAGTGGCATTAAGTATATTTACAATGATGTGCAACCATCACTGCCGTTTCCAGACATTTTTCATAATCTCAAACAGAAACTCTATACCTATTTAGAAATAGCTCCCCATTTCTCTCTTCCCTCAGCCCCTGGTAACTTCTGTTCTCTACTTTCTGTCTTTATAAGTTTGCCTATTCTAGATACCTCATGTAAGTGGAATCCATACAATATTTGTCCTTTGTATATAGCTTATTTCACTTAGTTTAATGTCTTTTGACTTTGCTTTAGGTGATTTTTGTCACGCAGGATTTAAAATTTTCACATAGCTGAATTTATCAAATTTGTTAGAGGCATCTGGATTTTGTCATTCCAAGGTTATAAAGGAATTTCCCCATGTTTTCTTCTAGTACTCTTGTGGTTTTATTTTTTACATTTATATCTTTGATCCATTTTTATTTTATATGGTGTATGATGTGAAATATGGATCTAATTTAGTTTCCACCCCCCTGCCCAGATAGTTACCCACTTGTCCCAACACCATTTATTGAAAAGTCCATCTTTTTCTTCCTCCTTTGAGATGCCACTTTCATCATACTAAACTCCCACATATACTTCAGTTATTTCTGGACTTTCTATTCTGTCTGTTCATGCTTCAGCACCACATTGTTTTTAATGATTCATTATAATATGTTTTAATAAGAGCCCTAGTCCTGTCTCATTGCTCTTCTGAGTTTTCCTGTTATTCTATATTGTCTTCTAAAAGTTTAGTAGTTTTGCTTTTCACATTTAAGTGTATAATACACCTAGATTTTATTTTGTGTAGGATATGAGGTACATAATACCCAATTTTCTCTACCATGCTTGCTGGGTATAAATCAAGTTTTAACATATGTATATATGGATCTCTTTCTGTGGTCTACTCTTTTTCTACATTAAGACCTCTAGGCGTTTATCATCATAGCTTTAGAAGAAGTCTTACAGCTGTAAGAGTACATTTCCCTTCTTGTTCTTTTTTTTTTTTTATAACTAAACAGATTTATTAAAATTGATAACCAGGTGTTTTAATTGACATCAGAAGAGCAAAACAATAAACCCTGAGCTTGTTCTTTTTCTTAATGAGTGTCTTGGCTGTGATTGGCCTTTGACTCTTCACTGTAAATTTAACAGTCAGCTTATCAAATACTATGAGAGTTCGGTTGGGATTTTGATTGGAATTGCAGTTAAGCTGTGGAATAATTTGAGGAAAATTGACATTTCTATTATATTGAAACTTCTAATACATGAACAATGTGTAGCCTTTCATTTGTTTAATCTCTTTTTAGTAAAATTTTATAATTTTCTCCATTTCTTGCATGTATTCTGATACATTATAAAGTAAAACATATTTTCTAATAGTTTTTTGGTGATAAGTAGAAATATAGTCTACTTATAAAAACAGTTGTATTGAGATCTAATTCACATACCATATAATTCACTAGTTTAAGCCATACAATTCAGTGTATTGTAGTGTATTTACAGATACGTATAGTTATCACAGCAGTCAATTGGAGAACATTTTCATCAACTCAAAAAGGAACCCTGTACCTTTTAGCTATAACTCCATTATCCCTTCATCCTCCTCAGTCCTAAGCAACCATCAGTCTACTTTCTGTCTCTGTATGTTTGCCTGTTGTAGACATTTCATATCAATAGAATAATATAATCTGTGCTCTTTTGTGACTGACTTCTTTCACTTAGCATAATGTTTTCAAGGTTCATCCATGTTGTAGCATATATCAGTACTTCATTCTTTTTTATGCCTGAATAATATTCCATTGTAGTAATATACCACATTTTGTTTATCCATTCATCTGTTGATGACACTTGGGTTCCCTCCATCTTTTGGCTATAATGTATAATGCTGCTACAAATATTCGTGTACAGGTTTTTGTGTGGATGTATGCTTTCATTTCTCCTGGGTATATATCTAGGAATGGAATTGCTGGGTCATATGGTAGCTCATGTTTAATCATTTATGGAACTGCCAGACTGTTTTCCAAAGTGGCTGCACCATTTCGCATTTTACAGCGGTGTATGAGAATTCTGATTTCTTCATCTTTTTGTTGTTATTTGACTTTCTGATTCTAGCCATCCTAGTGGGTGTGAGGTAGTATCTCAGATGACTTTTGTGTGCTGAGTTTTGTTATAAACAATCTTATTAAAATCTTTATTCACAGTTTATCTGTAGATTACTTTTTTAGTAGCAAGTAATTATCATCTGCAAATACTGTTTTACCTCTTCCTTCTAATCCTTATATCTTTCATTTTTAAAATATGGTTTTGTTATCCTAGTGTCCCTGTAAATATAATATTGGATAGAAGTGGTGATAGCAGGCATCTTGGCCTTGCTCCTGATCTTAAAGTGAATGCTTTCAGCATTGCACTATGAAGTATGATGTTCATCGTAGGATTTTATTGTTGTTGCTGTCATTTATCAGGTTATAGAAGTTACCCACTATTCCCCATTGTCAAAGAGTTTTATCATGAGTGGATATTGAATTTTATCAAACTTTTTTCTTTATCTATTGAGAGAGTCCTGTGTTTCTTTTCTTTTGATCTGCTAATTTTCTAATATTAAATTAGACTTACATTCCTGATATAAGTCCAGTTTTATCATGAGTCATGCATTGCTTGGTCCAGTTTGCTAATTTTTGCATGTTTCAAAATTAAAGAACAAATTTGCATTGCATGTTTAAAAATTTTTTTACATAGTGCCCTGGAATGGGCTTGCCTCAGGAAGGGCCTGTTCCTTGGAAAGTGTTGGGGTAAAATTAAAAAAAAATTTTTTTAATGCATGTGTTTAAATTAAAAAACATTTTTGTTTGGTAAAGTACGTATGGCATAAACTTACATCTTAACCATTTTTACAAGTACAGTTCAGTGGTATTAAACACATTCATAATTTTGTATAACAGTCATCACCATCTGCCTCCTTAATGCTTTTCATCTTGTAAAACTCTGTACCCATTAAGCAGTAAACGCCCATCTCTCCCCTACCCTCAGCCTCTGGCAACTGCGGTTCTATTTCCTGTCTGTATGATTTGGATTACTCTAAGTACTTCATTTAAGTGGAATTGCACACTATTTCTTTTTTAATGATTAGCCACTCCACCCCGCCACTCCATGGTAACCACCACTCTACTCTCTGTTTTTCTGAGTTTGTCCTTTTCAGATTCCACATATAAATGAGATCATACAGTATTTGCCTTTTTCTTCAAAAAATTAAAAATAGAATTACCCTACAATCCAACAAGCCCACTTCTGGATGTATATCCAAAGGAAATGAAAACAGGATCTCAAAAAGATGTCTGCACTCCCATATGCATTACAACATTATTTACAGGAGCCAAGATATGGAAACAACCAAAATGTCCATCAACGGATAAATGGATAAAGAAGATGTTGTGGAATATTATTTGGCCATGAGAAAGAAGGAAATCCTGCCATTTATGACAATGTGGTTGGACTGTGAGGGCATTATGCTAAGTGAAATAAGGCAGACAGAGAAAAACAATCTTGCCAGAGGATTCTCACTTTCATTTATTCAAAAAACCATCTTCTGGATTTCTTAATCCTTTCTAGATATATTGATTTTCTGTTTCAGTAATTTTAAAAATTATTTTTTCTTTGACTTTTTGTGGATTTATTCTATTTTTTTCTAAACTGTTTAGTTTGAATGCTTAGCTTGTTAATTTTTAGTCTTTTTTTCTGGTGTAAAGCATCTAAGGCTATAGATTCTATGTACCTAACTACCTACATTCCATAACATTTGATATATAGTTACCTTGTTACCATTAAATTTGAAGTGTTTTGTAATTTCCTTCATGATTTTTTTAATGTAATTCATCAACTATTTTAAAATGTACTTTAAAAATTTTCAGGTGTCTGTTTTTATCGTTATTAATTTTCAATTTGATTGATATGGTGAGAGAATATGATACTAATCCTTTGACATTTGTTGAGGCTGGCTTTATGGCCTAGTATGTGATCAATTTTCAGAAATGTTCTGTGTGTACTTGAAAAGAATGTGTTTTCTTCAATTGGAGTTGCATGTAGTTCATGCATATTTTATATGTCCCTTAGGTCAAGCTAATTTATTATGCTATTCAAAGTTTATGTATCATTACTGAGTTTTTAATTGTGAGGTCTAACAGTTACTGAACAAGGTATATTAAAACATCTCCCTGTGATGATGGATTTGTTAATTTCTTCTTAATTCTATAAGTGTTTGCTTTAATTTTGAAATTGTTAATTTGCTGCATACAAGTTTAGAATTTTTAGGTACCTAGAATTTAGAATTGTTGTATCTTCTAAGTGATTTCTCATTATGTGGTGACTGCCTCCATCTCCAGTAATTTCTTTTCTTTTTTTTTTTTTCTTTTTTTTGCCTTAAATTCTGTTTTGTATGATATAGATAGGTTTTCTTTTGGTTAGTATTTTCCAGGTATGTCTCTTTTTCATCATTTATGTTTTAGTTATGTCTCTTATAACCGCATATAGTTGGTTTCTTAATATAGTTTGACAATTTTTATATTTTAACTGAAGATTTTAATCTATTAATAGTTATCATTGCTGACAATTGGATTTATTTCTACCATCTTGTGTGTTTTCTATTTGTCCTACTTTGTCTGCCCTATCCCCAATGTGTTCTTTTGGATTGAGATGTTTCCCCCCGCCCCACCTTCTTTACTCCATTTTCCCACTCTATCCCACTTGTTTTTTTTTAGGCAGTATGTCATTTAAAAAAAAATCCATTCTGATGATCTCTGTCTTTTCGTTGTTGTGTTTAATCTGTTAACACTTAAAGTAATTTTTGTTTTTTATGTTTTCTATTTGTCCCTCTGTTTTTCATTCTTCTTACAGTCATTTTCTACCTTTTTGGTAGATTATTTGAAAAATTTTAAGAATTATATGTTAATTAATCTATTGGTTTTTAAGCTATATTTCACTGTAATATTGCTTTTAGTGGTTTCTCCAGGGATTATAGTATATATCCTTAATGTTTTAGTTTAGTTCAGGTTAATATTGTGCCAATTATATACATCAGTTTAAGGTGTAGAAACCTTGTAACCATGTAAATCTAGTTACCTCTTCCTCATTATTTATGCTATTAATTGTCATGTACATTACATCTATGTACTTTAAAAATGCACAAGGAAATGTTATATTTTTTGTTGAAATAATCATTTACGTGTTAAAGAATTAAAAGATCTGTGCATCTATTTATCATTTTCCTTCATCCTGAAGAACTTCTTGTGGTGTTTGTTGAAGTGAAGTCTTCTAGAAATGAATTTCTCTTAATTTTCTTTGTCTGAGAATATCTTTATCTTGCCTTCATATTTGAAGGATATTTTGGGTATATATAGAACTCTGCTTTAAAGTTGGTTTTCTATGATTTTCTGGGCTTCATAGTTTCTGATGAAAAGTCATCAGTAGCTTGAATCATTGTGACCCTGTATGGAATGTAATATGTTGTTTTTCTCTGGGTGCTTTGAAGACTTTATATTTGGCTTACAGCATTTAACTATGATGTGCCTAGCATGATTTTCTTCATCTTTATCCTGGTTGGCATTTGCTAAACTTCTTGGATATGTAAATTTATATTTTTTAACAAAGTAGGAAACGTCTAGCCATTTTTCTTTTCCTTCAAATGTTTTTTCTGTTCCTTTCAGTGTTCTCTATTTCTGTACCTTCAGTTGGATATATGTCAAAATTTTTGGTATTGTCCCTTATCCTTAAGGTTCTGTTAATATTTTTTCAAATTTTAGTCCCTCTGTTCTTTAGATAATTCTATTGTTCTACCTTCAGTTTTATTCACTTCCCCCTCTTTTGTCCGCATTGTGCTTTTAACACATCCAATACATTATTTTTTGAGATATTGTATTTTTAAGTTTTTAAAAGTATTTTAAGACTTTCCATCCAGTTCCTTTTTTTGTTTCTCTAGTTTTTATTTCTCTGATGAGATATTCCTATCTTCTCCTTCACTGTAAGCATATTTTTCTTTACTTCATTAAGCATAGTTATAATAGCCTCTTTACAATTCTTTTCTGCCAATTACAACATCAGAATCATCCGTGCATTGGTATCCATTGCAGTTTTTTCTTTTGAGACTGTCACAGTTTACTGTGTTTTTTTTTTGGTATGTGAAGCAATTTTTAAAGTTTTTTGTTTTGTTTTGTTTTACTTTTACTTTTAGCATTAGTACAAAACCTTCATAAGAAGGTCATTTTAGTTGTAAGCCAGTAGTTCTCCACCTGTGGTGATTTTGCCCCCGGAAGACATTTTGCAATGTCTGGAGACGTTTTTGATCATCGCATCTGGGGTAGGAGTACTGCTTGAATCTAGGGGATAGAGACAGAAATGCTGCTAGACATCCTACAGTGCAGCAAGCAGCCCTCCACAAAAAAAGATCTGGTCCGAAATGTTAGCCTTGCCGAGGTTGAGAAGCCCTGTCCTAATAAGCAAATTCTGTGAGTTAATGCTAATTTTATAATGTTAAATTGCTGGATAGCTAAGGGGAATCCCTTGTAAAATCAATTTTCTTTCATTATTTATTCTTACAGGGATAATCAACTCTATGCTAATATTGTCTCACCAGAACCACATGGATAAATGTAATTTAACTTGTCTTACCAAATCAAATATCTCTGTGGGTATTTCTTTTTCTTTCTTTCTTCCCTTTTTTCTTTTTTTTAAAATGTCCAAAGGGTACTTTTGAAAGCTCAAAACCTTATTAGTATAACCATCCTTTTTACCTACCTTATTGAATTTCTTTGAATTTTCTGTTTTACAACTAAATATAATTCATTATATCAAGTAAGTTGGGAGGCTGGGGAAATCATTAGTTCAGTATTATAATTTAAGAAAGAAAAAAATACCTGAAATATGAGGTTGGCTTATGTATAATTGATTGTGTTTTTCTCAGTTTGCTGTAGAATAAAGATTTGAAATGCCCCCACCCCCTTTTTTTCAAACTCCAGAGCTGTATTTCTTTCTGTATACTTTTTCCATATCTCGATTTGGTTTGAAATGTAAATGATCTCGGGTTCTACAGTAGCACTTAAGGAGAAAAGAAAAGAAAAAGCTACCATTTCTACTTTTCATGTGATGGAATTATATATAACCTCACAAAGAATTCATCTTTAGTAGTATTTATCTTCAAAAACATTTACAATTATATTTCATTTAAATAGTGATGTAGGATTAAAATAATCAAAATTAGTTACAAGAATCTCTTAGGAATCACTTGTCAGGCAAACTTTGATCTTATAGATCAGTGACTATCATTGTCATTGTTACTGGCTCTCAGAGCAGTGACAGGCAAGGCAAAGAATGCTTTTTTTTTTCTTTTAAACCTTCATTTTCATAAACCATGAATAGAAGATAATTAGGAATGATACCAGCTTTTATTACATAATACACCAATTATACTTCTTTGCCAACAAAATAAAGCCTGCAAATAGGCTTTAAAAAGCAAAGTTGTCTAAACAAAAATTAATTTCATTTATTTAAATTAAATAGGTCTTCATCTATATTTCATGTCATCATTAACACCCATTTCTTGAGAAAGAAGAAAATAGTCATAATCTCATTTAGTTTCTTGGTTTTTTTCTTGCCCTGTTACCTTCACTCATAGGACAAAATTATTTACAGCATTAAAAAAATTTTTTTGGAAGCAGTTGAACAGTTGATGAGATTAGGAAAGAATTCATCCTATTCAGTTGCTTATTACAGTAGGCTTCTGAAGAATACCATTGACTAAAAATGCAGGCGTCTTCAACCTGTTAAGAGTTTTTCCTCTCTTTGTTACTGTTTTATTTATTTTTATTTTTTAATTAATTTATTTGTTTTTGGCTGCATTGGGTCTTCGTTGCTGTGCACGGCCTTTCTCTAGTTGTGGCGAGCCGGGGCTACTGTTCATTGCGGTGCGTGGACTTCTTGTTGTGGTGGCTTCTCTTGTGGTGGAGCATGGACTCTAGGCATGCGGGCTTAAGTAGTTGTAGCACCCGGGCCCTAGAGAGTGCGGGCGTCAGTAGTTGCGGCGTGTGGGCTCAGTAGTTGTGGTGCCCAGGCTCTAGAGTGCAGGCTCAGTAGTTGCAGCACACTGGCATAGTTGCTTGGCGGCATGTGGGATCTTCCTGGACCAGGGATGGAACCCGTGTCCCCTGCATTGGCGGGCAGATTCTTAACCACTGCGCCACCAGGGAAGTCCCGTTTGTTACTGTTTTAAATATTAAAAACCTCTAACATGTCTAATTGGACATTATATTCAGGTTCTTAAACCTGTTGTGATGAAGCATATCAATTAGTGCCTCCCCTAAATTTCTGCTTTTTTTAGTCCAATCTGTATTGTCTTTTTTAGTTTGGGGGGTTAGGAATGTAATACTAGTTTTATTTTTTAGATTATGTAGTACATTCATGTTCGCACAGAATTTTCAAAGGGTGTATGAGACCTTTTCCTCCTAGCATTGCCCCCCAACTACCTAATTATCTTCTGTATCCTTCTTGATTAATTCGTTTCTTTGTTGTTCAGTGTTTGCATATTTTATACACTTTTTTGTACCTTCTTTTTATAATCTTAACAATTTTAGTGAGTTTTAATTGACATATAGTAAACTGCACATATTTTAAGTATATAGTTTGTTATGTTTTAACGAATGTGTAGACCCGTGAGACCTTTACCGCAGTCAAGATAGTGAGCATGTCCATCACCCCAAGGTATGCCCCTTGTGTTTGCTTCCTTCCACTCTGTGTGTCCCATCCTCCAAAATCTAGGCAACCATTGATCTTTTTTCTGTCAGTATACATTTGTTCACATTTTCCTAGAATTTCATATAAATGGAGTAACTCAGGATGTATTCTTTTTTTTTTTTTTTTTTGGTCTGACTTATTTCATTCAACGTAATTATTTGTTGACTCATGCACATGTCCCTTTTGTTGCTGAGAAGTATTCCATTCTATAGTGAGAAATAATACATATATATATTATATATGTATAATGTATATTATATATGTATAATATATATTATATATATGCATTATATATATTATATGTGTGTATAATATATATATATTATATATAAATGTATAATATATATATGTCTCTGCCCCTGAGTCTTGCTCATGTTTGGTCTTTGACCCAGGTTCCTGACACAGAGCTCCTAAAATCCTTTGGAATTTTCTGGGTGATAGAAGTGTCTTTTGTTCTTATGAGGTGATTCTTAGTGGGCTCCTGGGTGGAGGGCTGGTCACTACAGAGACCAAGCCATGATTAGAACTTTCAGTCACAGCTCCATCCCCTGGAGAGGGGAGAGGAGCTGGAAATTGAGTTAATAATCAAGCATGCCTATCTGATGAAGTCTCCGTAAACATTCCCAAAGTATGGGGTTTTGAGAGCTTGCAGGTTACTGCAAAGCTTACGGTCTTTTGGGTCTGAGCCCTTAACTTGTGGGATTTGCCGCTAACCCCAGGTAGATAGCGTCAGAACCAAATTGAATTGTAGGACACCCAGCTGGTGTCACAGCTTAGTGTGGGAAAACTCCTCACACATTTGGTGGCCAGAAGTGTCAAAATTGTTGTGAGCATGAGAGCAAAGGAAAAGACACTGTGTTTTCCCTATAAGCATAAGGATATACCAGTTTGTTTTTTCATTCACTTGTTGGTGGATATTTGGCTTGTTTCTATTTAGTTTGTGGCTATTATGAATAATGCTGCTATGAAAATTCACGTATAAGTCTTCGTATGGACATAGGTATTCATTTCTCTTGGGTAAATACCCAGATGTGGAATGGCTGGTACTATTGTAGGTGATTGTTGAACTTTAAAAACAAAACAAAACAAAACAAAACAAAACAACAGCAACCTGCCAAACGGTCTTTCCAAAGTGGTTATACTATTTTACATTCTCAGCAGCAGTGTGTGAGAATCCCAGTTTTTGCATGTCCTTGCCAGCGCTTGGTATGGTCAGTCTTATAAATTTTAGCTATTCTAATAGCTATATAGTGGCATCTAGTTGTAGCTTTAACTTTCATTATCCTGATGGCCAGTGATGTTGAACATCTTTTTATGTGCTTATTTGTCATCTGTATATCTTCCTTGGTGGAGTATCTGTGCAAATCTTTGGCCAAGTTCTTGTTAATTTATTTTTATTATTGGGTTTTGAGAATTCTTATCAATCTGAATATAAGCCCTTTGTCAGATATATGATTTAAAAATATTTGAGGTTATTATATATTTGCATGCAGTTGTAATAAATAATACAGAGAGATCTTGTGTACCCCTTACACAGTTTTCCCCAAAGGAACATCTTATACAACTACAGTGTAAGATCACAACCAGGGTGTTGACATTGATATGGTCAATATACAGAACATTCCCATTACCACAAGGATACTTCATGTTGCCTTTTCATTGTCACACTGCCCGTCTTGTCCCCAACCACTAATTTGTTCTTCATTTCTACAATTCTGTCATTTCAAGAATCCTTTTGAGATTGGCTTTTTTCACTCAGCATAATTCTCTAGAGATTCATCCATGTTGTGTGTATCACTGGTTTATTCCTTTTTATTGCTGAGGTATAGTCCATGTTGTGGCTATACCACTATTTGTTTAACAGTTTTCCCATTGAAGGACATCTGATTTGTTTCCAGTTTTTAGCTGTTATAAATAATGCTTATCAACATTTGTGTAGAGTGAACACAAGTGAACATAAGTCTTCATTTCTCTGGTATAAATGTCCAGGTGTGCAACTTCTGGTCATGTGGTATTTGCATGCTTTTTAAGAAACTGCCACACTTTCCCAGGGTGGCTGTACCATTTTACATTACCATCAGCAATCTATGAGTGATCCAGTTTTTCCACATCCTCACCACCGTTTGGTGTTGTCACTATTTTTTATTTGAGCCATTCTGAGATGTGTGTAGTCATATCTCACTATGGTTTTAATTGAATTTCCCTGATAGCTCATGATGTTGAATATCTATTTTCATGTACTGATTGCCATTTATGTATCTTCTTTAGTGAATTTTGTTTTCATCTCTTTTGCCCATGTTTTCATTGGATTATTTGCTTTTTTACTGTTGAATTTTGAGAATTCTTTATATATACTAGACACTAGTCCTTTGTTGGATATGTGGTTTGCAAATATTTTTTTTCCCAGTCTGTAGCTTATCTCTTCATCCTCTTAACAGAGTCTTTCACAAAGCAAAAGATTTTGATTTTTATGGAGTCCAGTGTTTCTGGCTGTTTTGTATTTCTTCTCTGTTCCCTTCTTCTCTTGCTCTCTTCCTTTGTGGTTTGATGACTTTGTTTAGTGGTATGCTAATATTCCTTTCTCTTTATCTTCTATGTAAAAAGTTTTCTATTTTTCATTTTTTCCTAAGTGTGTTTGTAATTGCTTATTGAAGCATTTTTATCATGATTGCTTTACAGTTCTTTGTCAGATGATTCTAACATCTCTGTCATCTCAGTGTTGGCATTTATTGACTGTCTTTTTAAATTCTTTTTGGCATCTTCCTGGTTCTTGGTATAATGAGTGATTTTTATTTGAAACTTGGACAGTTGGGTATTATATTCTGAGGTCCTAGATCATATTTAAACTTTGTTTTTGCTCCTTCAAGGGGTGTGTGTCACCTCATTATTGTCAGGTGGAAGCAGAAGTACAGATTCCCCGCTTGGCCTTTGTTGGAGTGGGTGTGGCCTCTGTGTTTGGCTGCAGTAGAGTGATTATTGTCTAAAAGTTTCTGTCTTACTAGGGTTTGTCTTTTCTCATTCTTTGACTAATGAGAGGATACCTTTGTTGGGAGTTTTTGTCTCTCGCCATTGGCATTTCCAGGTTGCTGCCTTCTTCAGCTCTAAGTCTGGGATATGTGAGGCAATAAGAAAACCCAGGGAAATCTCGTGTCACTCCTTAGGTCCTATGCTCCCTAGCTGATCTGCCTTCTCCTCTTTGCCTTTCAGAGGCTTCTCAGGTTTGTTTCATATGTTACATCCAGAGTTTTTAGCTGTACTTATCAGGAGGAATAGGAAAAAGTACACCAACTTATCTTCCCAGAAGAGTAAATTGCACCTTTTTAAAAAAAGCTGACAATAGATCGATCATAGGGATCATTTTATATTAGTACATAAATTGCATACTTAATCTTTTGCTTAAATTATTGCATTGTATTTCATTTTATAAATGTATCAATTTTTTGAAACCAGTCCCCTACTGATGGGCATTAAGGCTGTTTTCAATCTTTTGCTATTATAAACAATGCTTCAGTGAGTAATGTCATATGTATGTTTCAGTTTGCATGTATCCAGTATAGCTAAAAGATTACTTGTGTTCATTTGATAGAAGAGTCACTTTGTCCTGAAGAAAATTAGAGTATTTCATTTTAGACAGATCTAGTTGTGAAAAAGTCACTCCTTGTATGATATGTGCTTACCTCTACCTTCCTATAACTTCCCTCATTGATTCTAGTTCTAACTGGGGATGAAGTTAGGACAAATCCAGCCCCTCTTCCTTCCTTGTAGCAACCCTCAGATATTCAAAGATGAGTGTCTTTGACACCTACATCTTCTGTTCTCCAGCCTAAATAGTTTGAGTAGTTTTAGCCATTTCTCATACGGCATGCCTTCCAGATATTCTGAATAAGACCTGGTTTGTTAAAGACACCTTCACACTTAGACACCTGGAGGGGAACAGAATACCGCAGTCTGTATGTAGACTAATTATTGCAATAGAACAGGACTTCGGCGGAAAAGATTTTGGGACAGCCCTGTCACAGTTTGAATTATATTCCCAGAGACACGGTAATGCCGTCCTTGCATGGAGTTGGTAGTATTTCTTGACTAAATGAATGCACTTATAAACTAATGAATTAATGATTCTGGTTTAACTTCATGTTGTTAGAGCTATCCAGTTTTCCATTTTCAGATCATTTTGGATACTAATTCTGTCCTTTCGTGTTTTGTCTCTCTCAATATCATGTCACCTGTAGATTTTTCTTGTGTGCCGTCAGTATACTTTTCTGAGTATTTAAATGGGATATATTATACTCATATTTACATTAAAATATTTATAAGATCTTAAAAAAAAGGTAACTTCCTGGAAGTAGACTTGCTGGGTCAAAGGGTATGTGTACTTTACACTTTGATAGATAATGCTAAGTGGCCTTCTGTAGAGATTGTCAGCCTGAATCACCCTGAATGTTGTCTGTATAGGCAGGACTCCTCTCATATGAGACAGTTAGAGCCCAAAAAGTTATTTTGAAGCACTAGATCACAGTGTGCAACCCTGATGTTATCTCTATGGACCTTCCAGGATTTCTTGAACAATTTTTCATATAAAATTGTCTAAAATATAAGGAAACTATTTATTTTGATCAGTAGTCTCACCGTAAGGAGATTTTTGCATTGTTGTTGTGTATAGTATGTTTGGTATTGGGTTTTATAATTCTTCATTCTACCCAAGTAAACTTACATTTTCTTCAGTAGATTTCTCCATGGATATTAAATTCTCATTTGGGTTTGAATTATGCTCTTGTGGCTGATGATGTTAAGCAGTACATCAGTTAAGCAATTTTTCTCAATTTAGTGGGTCATTCAAATTCACAGACATTTCTTGTGGTTTGTTACTGTTCACTGGTTTATTGTTACGATTTCCAACCCAAGTTTCTTCCAGGGATTTTTCTTTTTCTGATTAAATCAATAAGAGTGATGGGCAGGCTGCCAATTTTATCATCTTGAATGCACTCCTGCTGTGTATATATAATGGGTACTTTTGGCTTCATTTCTTTTCTCAACACAGTGTCCATGTTGTTGTGTATATCAGTTGTTTCTTCTTTTTTTATTGCTATGTAATATTCCATTGCATGAACAGATCACAGTTTGTTTATCCATTCTCCTGTAGAATGCATTGTTCCAGCTTTTGGTTATTACAGATAAGGCTGCTATGAACATTTTATACATGCCGTTTGGCGGACATGTCTTGCTATCTCTTTTAATATCTTTTAATCAGGATTGTTTTAATCTCACAAAATTGCCTGCCAGATTTATTCCTTACTTTGTTTACTTTCTCATACTTGCCTTTTCCTGAGATGGTAATCTCTTAAAATTCATTTAAGATAGAAGGCTTTGATTTTGGATCATGAGTATAGTTGTGATAAAGAAAGAAGAATTAGTTGGTATGTAACTCCTGGAGGGCAAGTTAGATATGGCATGTGACCCTTTATCTGCATAGAATTCTGCAGGACTGTCCTGTTCCTCCGAGTTGATATTTGAGCGCCTACCTCCCCCATGACAAAGTCTTTGGCAGAAGATAACCACCATTTCCAGCTCCAGTGCCCTGCATATTCCTAACCCTTGGAGCTCTCCCCTAGCATCACCAGCAGAGTTGTCCCCACCGGCTCCTCCGTTGGGCCTTTTGGTGCTGCCGGGCGGCCTTAGTTAAGACCATTTTCTGCCTTTATTATAATCACCACTAACTGTATAATGTATATAGATTATGGTATACATGTGAATATCTTTTCAAAATGTACTTACATGCAATTAATTACAGTTAATAGTGGGAGTTAGTTTTCTTTAATCAATTTATATGCTGTAATTTGGAAACTTTTGCCAGTGTCTAAGAAGTTTTACCTTTCACAGTAACTCTCACATGTGGTATTTAGAGATATTTGAATGGTAACATCATAAAAATATTGGTAAATAGCCTTTCATTTACTATATCACTTGGTTAAACACATGGTTATTCAGTATTCATATTTTTGAATTAAAATAATATTCCATTTGATCACATTATGAGACAGTTAAGATATAGTTTAATAACGCATTCTTCTCGCCCTCCAACTGTGGAAAAAAGTTACCAAGCATCATTTATATATAATTAATTCAGTATTATTTCCTTTTTCTTAAAAAAAATAGCCTTTTCCTTGTGTTTAAAATGTAAAACTTTCCCTCTTTTTCTCTTTCTGTTCTCAAAAATCCACTGTGGGTGATATTGTTTTTGCCGATACACAGCTTTATCAGGTAGGACTCTTAAGTGTCATGTTGGACTCCACGGATATGTTGAACTTTCCAGGGGAAAACTTTCCAGACTGACTTTTCTACATTTGCTTGATCAGTTTTTGTGAATATCTTATGAAAATCACTGGCCTTTAAGGTTTAAGGTAGTCTTTGTATCAAAAACAAAATTATTGCACCAATTTTTCAAAAAAGTTTTAAGTGTTTTCTTCAGAAATATTGTTGCTATTTATCTCTGGCTTTCTGCATTATTCATTTGTGTATTTCTCTGTGTTTTTTCTCTTATATGTATATGTGTTTGTGTTATTCTTAACATATATATATATATTTTTAAAAACTGATACATACACCTAACCAGACTTTTTCCAATCTGTGTCCCATGAAATATATTAATCTGAGATGCTAAGTAGAGTGGCACAAAAAATATTATCAAATAAGTTATCAAACTTATCAAATAAGTTATCAAACTTATCAAATAAGTTTACTATATCCCTTTTTGAGAGATTCACAATGCATATTAGCATATTAAAGGTTCTGGGGTTATGCAGTAAAGAAGTCTGTTTATCTCATCTTCTAGAGATATTTGAGAGTGGGACACTTCATAACACACAGGGGTGTTCTGGGGATACTGATTTGGGAAATCCTGCAAAAAACTGAGTAAGGTTTTCTTGGTGGTGTTTCAACATATCAAATAAAATTGATTAAAAGTGGTTAAATTTTCAAGAAGTTAAAGCACTTAGCTGAATTGTACTTGGGGTGTATTATCTTGTAGAAATTATGTTTTGAAATACAGCAATGATTTTTTTTTGGTATGATCTTTTTCAGTACTTTTAATGGCCTTGACGAATTTGTAAAACTACTCTGAAAATTCTGTTTTTTTGTTGGAAAGGGATTGTTGTTGTTATTGTCATTATTTGCTCAATTGTTTCTCTTCTATAAAAATTTGCTTTTATCTTTAAAAAACATGTTTACTGTTTCAGATAGCATTACACAGGAAAGGAGGCCTCCCAAACTAGCCTTTATGTCAAGAGGTGTTGGGGACAAAGGTTCATCCAGTCATAATAAACCAAAGGCTACAGGTATGGATTAATAGAATACAGTTCTTAGTTATTTACATGATTTGTGATTTGCCATAGCATTGAAAAAAGGTTAAAACATATTACTCCTTAATGTATATGTAGACTTTCTTCTTGCAAACATTTTTAGTAGTTTACTAAAAAATGTTTATAGATGGTGTTGCTTAAGCCAAGGGTTCGCAACCTTTTCTAAATGATGAAAAGTTTCCTGTGGGGACCTGTGTCTATTTCTGGTCCATATATGCTGGTTTTTGGAATTCCCTACTTGTAACATTTGTACATATAGTTTAGAGTTGCACTGTACAAAATAATCATTTATGGATAGTGTTTATAGGATAAAGTATACTATAGATTATGTGGATTTTGCTAACAGAGGCGACACAAATTAAATTCCAAACCACTAAGCAAAAATTTTTGTCTTTCTTCCAGAGACTCCCTTACAATACATGTGGAGTTTTTAGTTGTTTTTTGGTTAGCTTCCACATATTTCATAGATGTATAGGGTGGTAGTTATACAAGCTAAACAGCTAATTTAAAAAGCTGCAAGAATTTTTAACTCAGATGTAGGTTAAGAAAAGAATATTTTTTCCTCAGTTATCTAGTGAAGAAAACTTTTTCAGCTTATTTAAAAGGAAATTGTACTTTAAGAAATATTTTATGTGACATTGGACCCTGGGAGACGTAGAATTAAATAGAATATATAAGTGATAGATAGCATTTTTTATGTTAATCTATGGCTCTAGATAGGCTAGCACCAATTTGCTACTCTCACTTAAATATGAATAGCCTGAAGATTTTCTTAAGGTATGTGTACTACTTATGTTGTAGCAGATCTTAGTTATAGGTATGAAGTGTAGAGTTATCTGCTTTAAATTGAAAAAGAAATCAGATTATGTTGTAGGTTCTAGAGAACCCACTGCTGTCAACGATAGCATGTCCTCTTAGTAATGAGGCAGGGGAATGTCTTGATGTGTCTGTGGCATAGCTACACTAACACTTTCTTACATTTAATAAATCTAATGTATAAGAAATAATACTGCTTCACTTTTTCAGAGACATGAAGAAATTCAGCAAGGGATTTGTTGACTAACAATTCCAAAATGTTTAAACCTTAAATCTTTTAAACTTAATTTATGCATCTATTTATACACATTTGAAGACTGCCTTCTTTTGAGGGCAACCGTTTTAAAATAATATGTTAAGTTTGTGAACCAAGAGGTTCGTCAAATGAAACTGGGGAATGGTGATTTTGACATTTGGAAATAAGCCATAGTACATGAAATGATTTTTTAAAGCAGTTTGTTTAAAAAAAAAAAAAAAAAGCAGGCTTTTCTTTTAACTTAACTCCTGTTCTCCTCTTATATTGTTTCTTGGGCTGAAGAATCTTTTTGACACTGCAAAAATGGTTACCAAAATTTTAAAAGCTGAAGGCACTAATAAAATATATTGTGTTTGTATACATCTGTTGGTTGTGTAAATAATTGTTAACACCATATACATATTATTTTCTCTTACGGAAGAACTTTCACACCATATTGACTTTATTTTTAAAAGGAACTTTTCTTGTTCCATAGGATCTACCTCAGACCCTGGAAATAGAAACAGATCTGAATTATTTTATACCTTAAATGGGTCTTCTGTTGACTCACAACCACAATCCAAATCAAAAAATTCATGGTATATTGATGAAGGTAATCTATAATTTTAGTGTTCTTTATAATGATTCTCTCCTTTTAACTCACTAGAGAAAAAATGGCTTTTTCACCAATATAGATAGTTTTTGGAAACAGAATGAGTAGACTATTCTTTATTAATATTGCTGAATTAAAATATTATACACAATTTGAACTGCACTGCTGTTAAGGTTAATGTAATATTTAGAAAATGTATTAGCAGCTTGTTCTCTGCACTTCATTGATCTGTTTAAGGTAGAAGATCTCTAGAATCAGTTGAATCATTTAAAGACTTTACTATCTTGATATCCTTTTTTTTGATACCACTTTTAAAAAACTCTACCTTCCCTTGGTTTGGGACATCACTTTCTTCTGGTTTATTCTTTTTTCTTTTGTTCATCTGTTCAACAAGTATATTGAATGCTTACTGTGTGCCAGCAACAGATGAAGAATTGCAGTCTTGATGAGTGTAATGAAGGCGTGTGATGCTGTGAGAGTATATTAAGGGATGCTTTTACTTGAGGGGCTCAGGGATATTTCTAGGAGGAAGTGATATGAGCTTAGATTTACCAGGGGAGTGATAGATAACAAATTGAAATGGGGCAGAAGAACGTTTTAGGCAGAAAGAACAGCATATGTAAAGGCCTTGTGGTAAAATGGAGCTGGTGTTTGCCAAGGACTAAAGAGAGCCAGAGTAGCCAGAACAGAGAGAGAGAACATTTTCTGAGATGAGAATGGAATGGCAAACAAGGCCAGGGCATGTGGAGCCTGGTGTACCCTATTAAAAGGAAATGGCAAGCCACTGAAGGATTTTCAGCAAGGGGTTTGCAGGGTTTGCCTTTTGAAAAGATGATTGTGGCTGCAGGGTGGACAGTGGAGTGAAGCAGGGGCTGTGTGAATGCAAGGACACCGTTGAAGGCTGCTGATGGGCTCAGCCGTAGCTTATAGTAGCTGGGGCTAGACTTGTTGGGGAAGGGATGGGGAGAGGTGGATGGCTATGAGATATCAGAAGTGAATTGACAGGACTCACAGATTGAAAGTGAGAGGTAAGGAAGAAAGAGATGTGAGTGATGACTCCTAGTTTTCTGGCCTGCATACTTAGGTGATGATGGAGGAAGGTGATGGATTAGGTGGTTGTGGAGGAAAGTGATGGATTTGCTTTGAATATGTTGAGTTTGGGGAGCCTTTTAAACTTCCCAGAGTTGATTTATCAAGCGGGCAGTTGCATATGCAGATCTGGAGCTTAAAAGAGATGTTAAGAGCTGGAGAAATAAATTTGTAGGTTGCCTTCACGTATGTGGTGATTAAAATCCTGTGAGTAGTATCACCTACAGAGAAAGTAGGGATGGAGGGTGTGGCTTAAGTCTGAGCCTTGAGGAGCATAATGGCTGGGAGGGGGAGAAGTCTTCAAAGGAGACAGAGAAAAGGTAACCAGAGGATGTGGGCAAAACAAGAGGTTATTGGGTCAAGAAGCCAAGAAGCTAATAGACACCAGTGTCGAATTCTGAGAGGGCAAATAAGATAAAGACCACACAAAAACCCATTGGATTTAGCCAGTGGCAGTCGCTGATGGCCTTGTGAGTTATGTTTTTACGGAGCGAGGAGAAGGAGACATGAGTCCAGTTGCCTAAAATATAAGTTTCGGCTTCATCCTGAACCTCCTCTCTCTCTCATTAGTCCCATCCAGATGTCACCAAGTCCTAGGGATTTCCTCCTCGTTAATATTACTAGAATCCTTCCCCTCTCTTCATTTCTGAAACCACTGCCTTAGTTCAGATTCTTTCCTTTGTTTTTTACTGCCTGGATTAATATAGTGACCTTCTAACTGGTCCAAAAAGACATATGAAGTAATGAAATTTGTATGGAGTAAGCCTGCATCCTTAAATTAGAAAATAGAAGCAATTCACTTGTAAAAGAACATCATATCTGTAGTTGTTTTACTTACACATTTTAAAGGCTATTCTTTATAACATTTGATTCATTTATTCAATTTTTTTTTATTACAAATATTGAGTATTTTCTTGTGTTAGTGGCTATACCAAGTGTTATGGATCCAACCATGGAAAAGACTAACAAAGTTCCTCGTTGTAGGGAGCTTATATTCTAGTTGGTATGATAGACAAATGTATAGACAGACAAGGTAACTGTGACATGTGCAATGAAGGAAATGAACAAGGTGATAGCAGCTGGTGGGAAGCTGGCTCCAGAGGCGGTTTGGAAAAGAGTCTTTGAGGAAATGATATTTATGTTGAGATCTGGATGATGTGAATGAAACTGCCAGAAAAAGAGCTTGAGAAGAACGTTCTAGGCAGAGGAAATAGTAAAGGCAGAGGTCCTGAGGTGAGAAATTATATTTGGGGAACAGGAAGTAGGCCAGAGTGGCTGCAGCAGAGTAAGCAAGGAAAAGAGGTGTATGAAATGAGTTTGGAGGGGTAGGTAGGAGCCGGATCATTTAGGACCTAGTAAGTGTTGGTAAGAAATTTAGTATTTATTGTAAGAGTACTGGAAAGCCATTGACGGTCTTAAACAAGGGAATGATACAAGATCACGTAAGATCTTTAAATTTTAAAAAGATCTCACTAGTTGTGGTATGGTAATTAGATTGGAGAGGGGCGAGAAGAGGGACAGAGAGTCCAGGTAAGAGACTGGTTGCAGGGTGAAAGATGATGGTGGCTTTGACGGGGGAGATGATGGGAGAGGGTAAGAGGGGTGGACAAATTTGAGGTATATTTTGGAGGTAGAAACAACATCTTGCTTTATGGAATTGAGTGTTGGGCTTGGGGGGTTGAGGGTTTGGGAAAGAAAATAATAACTTAAAAAATGTTTAGATTAAATATCATCAGTAAAGAATCTTAAATGGATAAGGTATAAAGTACGGTGAACACCCATGGAGTCACTACTCACTTTACGGCAAAGAACATTATCATTCCCTTTGAAATCCCCTCAGCGCTTCTTCCTGTTGTTGCTCTCTTCACTCTCCTCTGAGCTACCATCATCTTTAACTTAGTGTTTATCACTCTCTTGGTTTTCATTATCGCTTTATGAGTTTGACCATCTAAACAGCATACTGTTAGTTCTGCATGGTTTTGAGCTTTATATACAAGGAATCAGACTGTATGTATATTGTGTAATTTCCTCCCTCAACATTATGTTTCTAGATTCATCCAAGTTGTAGTATGTGATGATGATTTATTTGTCTTCATTGCTGTATAGCATTGCATTCCATTCCATTTCATTTCTGTGGAGTACGGTATTTAAATATACCACAATGTAACTATCCATTCGACCATTGATGGACATTTGAATTGGTTTTATTTTCTTGCTATTATTAACAGCTCTGCTACTAACATTCTTACCCATGCCTAGGGTATGTACCTAGGAGTGGAATTACTAGATGTACATGGGATATGCACAGCTTTCCTTTACTAAATAATGCCAAACTGTTTCCTGGAATAGTTATACCAATTCACACTCCCATCAGCTTTGTGTAAGGGTATCATTGACTCCTCATCCTCACCAATAGTTAATGTTCTAAGACCTTTACCTTTTGAAATGCTGTCTCATGTTGATTTTGACTTTCTTTTATGTATTTACTAGTGAGGGCAAGAATCTTTTTATTGATTTGTTGGTGATTTAGGTTTCTTTTTCTGTGAGCTCCCTTTTCAAGTCTTTTGTCCATTTTTTTTTCTATTTTTTTCTGGTCTTTTAAAAAAATTGATTTATAGACCTTTTTCAAATTCTAATCCTTTGTCAGAAATAAGGATTACAAATATTTTCTCCTTGTTTGTGGCTCATATTTCTACTCTTGCTAGGATGCCTTTTAATGGACAAGTATCTCTTAATTTTAATGTGGTCATATTTGTCAGTCTTTTCCTTTTTGGTTTGTATACTCATGTTTAAGATATTTCTCTCTACCCTAAGGTCATAAATAACATTCTTCTATATTCTCTTCCAAAATTTGTAGTTTTGCCTTTGACATTTTTCTTTAAGACATTTGGAAATTGTTTTTGTGTAGAGTATGACAGAGGAGTCCAATTTAATTTTTTTAAAATGTGGATAGTTGATTATCTCAACACCGTTTATTAAGAAGTTTGTTCTTTCCACACTGATTTGCAGTACCTGCCTGGCAACTGTATTAGTTGTTTTAATTAAACAGCTTTTGGCTTTGGTTCTTTTCATTGGATGTTTGTTTTCTCTTTCATTAATTTCTGTTTTTGTGTTTATTCTTTCCTCTTGACTACTTTTTGGGAGGTTATTCTGTTGTTTTTCTAACTTCCTAAGTTGTATGCTGAGTTTATTAATATTACCTTTCCTTTTTTTCTAAAGTGAACTATTAAGTCTATACATTTCTTTTATAAGTATTACTTTAGTTGTGTTCAAGTGTTTATTTTTTCTTTATTTTAAAAATTTACATTATCATTTCTTCTTTGATTCATTAGTTATTTAGAAGCATCTTTCTTAAATTTTTTGCTCTCTTTTTTGTATTGGTTTTTGTAACTTAATTGTATTTTGGACAAAGAATATAACCTATACAATTCCAATCAATAACATATTTTATTGGTTTGGATAATTGGGTGCCATTTACTGAAGAAGAAAAATTTGGAGGTGGGGATGTGAATCAAGAACACTGTCTTGGAGGTAGTAAGTTTGTGATGCTTACGAGAATCATACTAGAAGAGGTCAGGTGGGCAGTTGGACTTATGTATATATTAATCTTTAGAGATGTAGGACATATTTAATATTCTTGAATAGATTTCTCTAATTAAGAATAATTTCTTATAGTTGCTGAAGACCCTGCAAAATCGCTTACGGAGATCTCTCCAGACTTTGGACACGCTTCACCACCACTGCAACCTCCTTCCATGAACTCACTATCCAGCGAGAACAGATTTCATTCTTTACCATTTAGTCTGACAAAGATGCCCAACACCAATGGAAGTATTAGCCACAGTCCGCTCTCTCTGTCAGTGCAGTCTGTGATGGGAGAGCTAAACAATGCACCCGTGCAGGAGAGTCCACCCTTGGCCGTATCTTCTGGTAACTCGCATGGCCTGGAAGTGGGCTCGCTGGCCGAGGTTAAAGAGAATCCTCCTTTCTACGGGGTGATCCGTTGGATTGGGCAGCCGCCAGGACTCAATGAAGTACTGGCGGGACTGGAACTGGTAATTCAATTTGACCTAAAAACTGCATTTCTTTTCTGTCTGGGGTTTTGTACAGGTCTTTCCCTATTCTTTGCTTTTTGGTGAGATATTTTATTTATCCACAAAGCCATCACTAGAGAAAAATTTTATTACCACGTTGCCTGACATCCTTTGCCACCCATTAAGCATCTGATCCACTTATTCTTAATGTTAGTTGATCTATGTTCAAGGAATGAAAGTAGATTTTTAGGCTAATATGTTTAGGCTCGTTATATTAAACAGAATGCAGTAAGGAAAGCAAACTGTTACCAGTTTTTCTTTTTTTTTTTTTTTTTCTTAGCCTCCCTCCTGCAATCAGTTCTAATATTTCTATCATTGACTTTAAGATGAATCACCATTTTTAGTGACCTTTTGAGATCTTTGGTAGAGGGAAAGATTTTGGAGATTAGAAAGCATATTGTTTGACATTTCATAATCAGAAAGAGAATTTGAGTACATTTAGCTTTTATTTAAATATATTTCTTGTTTTTTTATTTGTTGGTTTACAGGCCATTGAATGCTGTTTTTCTCTTTGGGTTGTTAAAATAAACAGTCCCTTCTGGCCCCCTCTCACCACTAGTTTTAATGCTTTTGGAAATGGTGCAGGGAAGTCAGTTAACCAGGGAAGGTTTAACATGTATTCTGAAGGGAAATACATTGAGGATTTTATGCTGGAATAAGGCATTAATTTCTCAAATCGTCAGCTGTGGGCTGAAACACTGATTAGTCAACCCCTTTTTCCTGATGGAGTTCTCAGTACAGGTGTGACAACGGAATTCTAAGAAAGGGTAAACTTGAAACAAGTCTTATTAGTTCTTTGTATACCATCTTTGCAAGATGGAGAATAATGCATGTCTAAGCATTTTTTTTTTTTTTTCTTTTTCAGGAAGACGAGTGTGCAGGCTGTACAGATGGAACCTTTAGGGGTACTCGGTATTTCACCTGTGCCCTGAAAAAGGCGCTGTTTGTTAAACTGAAGAGCTGCCGGCCGGACTCTAGGTTTGCGTCCCTGCAGCCAGTTTCCAATCAGATCGAACGCTGTAACTCTTTAGGTATTTGTGTGCCTTTCATTTATTTATCAATCTGGAATGACTCTAGTTCTGACCTCATGTCATTTTGCAGTAGTTGGTAGTAAACAGTGTTTCTTTCTTTCCTGCCAGTGTTCATCAAGCTTTTAAATCAGAAAAAAATTATTACTTGGTGTATGAGAAAGTTACAGTTATCCTAAGAGGGGACATTTAAAAAAAGTACTAGCCAGGAAACCATGCTTGAGACTTAAAAGTTGAGAAATAGTGGGATTTATTTTCCCCTTCCTGTTGATTACAGACATTTAATTTTCAACAACCCAGGAGGTAGAGATTGAAATGTGGCCTTCTTTATGGCACTGATTTTCCTCTCTCTGTATTGTTCAAGTACATCAATAAGCATATCTTATCAAGAATGACTTCCTTCTCAGTGTATTGTCTAGTACGTCAATGAGCATATCTTATCAAGAAGTCAGCATTATTTTAAGAAGTAGTTTGAATTGCTTGATGAAGGACAGATCTCCTCATCACTTACAGTAGGTGGCAGTTTCCTGATACTATCCCTTTCCAGTTTTGGATAATCGTGGTGAAGCATCTTGAGGGTTAAACAGGTATAAATAGGAAAGCCATCTTTATGAAAAACAATTTTTCTTACAGTTGAAGTAGTGCTTTGGAATTTTTTGTTTTCCAACTTGGAAATGGAACATCTTCAGACAAATAAAATATTTGGGGAACAAAATATTTTACTTGGCAGATGCTTTTTTACGTTACTTGATACTCTAAAGTG
Source organism: Eschrichtius robustus (assembly GCF_028021215.1). NCBI lineage: Eukaryota > Metazoa > Chordata > Mammalia > Artiodactyla > Eschrichtiidae > Eschrichtius > Eschrichtius robustus. The sequence continues at coordinate 34,062,914 of NC_090842.1, read as the reverse complement.
TTCTTTAAATTGTGGAGGAAATAAGGTTGAAAACGAACGTTAGCATTTTTTATAAGCCAAGCTGAATAACAATTAACCAAAACCTACCTTTAACTTAGTTTTAAGTTGGGTAATAAATTGTGCATCAAAATACAAAAAGATATTTTTAAGTGAAGAAATATGTATGGGAATACATAAGTATAATAGTTTAAAAGAATTATTTTCATTTTTATCTTTGCAGCATTTGGAGGCTACTTAAGTGAAGTAGTAGAAGAAAATACTCCACCAAAAATGGAAAAAGAAGGTTTAGAGATAATGATTGGAAAGAAGAAAGGTATCCAGGGTCATTACAATTCTTGTTACTTAGACTCAACCTTATTCTGGTAAGTTTAAAATTAATGCAGTAGGAATATAGTGCCATGGGGGCAGGTGTGTGTGTTTCTGTGTGTGTGTGTCGGAGAGAGAGAGAGAGAGAGAGAGAGAGAAATAAACTGCTAATTGCCTCTGAGTGGAGAAACTGGGGGCTGGGGTTCAGGAGAGAAAGGGAGATTTGCATTTCACTATATACTCCTTGGAAGCTACTGAATGTTGCCTCATGTGCCTGTATCCAAAAAATTAATATAAAAAGTAATGCAGTGAAAGATGGATAAGAGGTGAATGATAGTGTTACAGGTGGTACAGATATTCTGAGGGTATGTGGGAAATCATAGGACTGAAGAGAATAAGTACAGGATCTTTGTGCACAAATCAAATAACTTGTCATAAGCCATTGACTGGCTTGTGTGTTTGTTTTACTAGGCAGAGGCAATCATAAAACTACTTTATTTTAAAGAAGTATTTTCAGCAGAAGCACAGTTGCCCTCGTATAAGTAGTTTGTTCCAAAGTAGAACGATTTAACATGGCAAGAATTTTTACACTCTGAAGCTTGAACCAAGAACATTGCCAGTTAAACTGAGCATAACCTGCCAGCTCTGTACAGCCATGTTGTAAGAATTAGGAAGTTAATGGGATGTTAAAATTTTAAAGACAGGGAGAAGAATAAAAGTGGTGGGCCGTTTTTTGGGCAGAATACTTTGTCTCTCAGAGGTGTTGACAAAAGCAAGAATTGATGTAATATTCTTCAGATTTTCTGATAAAAATCTGTTTAGCCAAATTTTCTTTTTCTTTGATATCAGCAAGTCACTGCTGTTAGTCACTCGCAAGTGATTTTGACATTTAAAGGAATTCAGACCTCTGCAAAGGGCTGTGGAGAGAGAGAAGTATATCTAGAGTGGGTTACATATTGGCTATGTGTTTGCCTTGGGGAATTAGTTTCCAAACTTTCTCCTCTGTTGTAGTTTGACTCAGGTTTGTAGGCCTTCTTTCAGCTTTTGCAAAGAAGTTTTCCAGTGTACTGAAGGCGTATTTTAAATCCTTTAACACTGTCAATCTGTAGTTTGCCTTCTTGATATTAGTATTCTCCTTAAGGATCTCTAGGCCCTGATGATTGAACCATGGGAACCTTGACAGGGGTCTTGGTTACCTGTATTAATAAAAAACACTAATTTGTATGTTATTTGTTCTCCAGAGTTTGTGATTTTTCTCTTCATATTCTTTTTAGTATGTGTTTCTCAAAAATTAGTACATTTACAGCATGAGGAAAAATACTCTTTTTATTTTGCAGCTTGTTTGCTTTTAGTTCCGTTCTGGACACTGTGTTACTTAGACCCAAAGAAAAGAATGATGTAGAATATTATAGTGAAACTCAAGAGCTGCTGAGGACAGAAATCGTTAATCCTCTGAGAATGTAAGTAGAAGATAGTTATTTTTGCCTTTAGGTGGTATCCTAGGTGCTGTTTTTTGGTACAGTAATTAATTTATTCCCTGCTTTCCTTTAATGAGAAATGGGAGAGAATTAGTTCTCTTGATGATGTATTAACATCTTTTTTAACTTTTAGTCCTTGTATTATCTTTTTTTTTAAAGAAGATTTCTGTTCAGTCTTTGTTGCTACTTTTATTTATTTTTTTTAATTTTTATTTTGTTTATTTATTTAATTATTTTTTGGCTGTATTGGGTCTTCATTGCTGCACACGGGCTTTCTCTAGTTGTGGTGAGCAGGGACTACTCTTTGTTGCGGTGCACGAGCTTCTCATTGCGGTGGCTTCTCGTTGCGGAGCACAGGCTCTAGGTGCACGGGCTTCAGTAGTTGCAGGGTGTGGGCTCAGCAGTTGCAGCGCACGGGCTCTAGGGTGCATGGGCTTCAGTAGTTTAAGTGCGCGGGCTCAGTAGTTATGGCTCGCCGGCTCTAGAGCACAGGCTCAGTAGTTGTGGCACACAGGCTTAGTTGCTCCGTGGCGTGTGGGATGTTCCCAGACCAGGGATCGAACCTGTGTCTCCTGCATTGGCAGGCGGATTCTTGACCACTGCGCCACCAGGGAAGTCCCGTTGTACTGTCTTTACTTCTTTAACATTTTAAATCTGGCCAAGGTGTAGTACATAGTGTAAGCCATGAAATGATTAAACCATTTTGGTAGAGTGTACTATAATTCAGCAATTACAGTAGGTTTATAAAAGCTGATATAAGGTATTTGGGATTCTAATCTTCTCCAATACTACCCCTAATATAATCATGCTTATTAGTTTAATCGGTATGATCTGGCTTCTTAAACTTAATTTTATCTGAATGAATAGCAGCAAGGGAAATTTTTATTTATAGAGTAGCAAGTATTTAATAGTTTTATGTTAGAAATAGATGAGATGTATTTTATTAACACATTTCTCGGTTAAAGGAAGATATTTAGGCCTCCCTCCACCTCTCTTAAAAAGGTGATGTTTTTGGTTATCTCCTAGTTTAAGAATTATAAGTATGTCTTTCTTTGGCCACAGGAAACAATTTGTAATGGTATAAGTACAAGACATCTAGTAAGGACTTTTGTTAAGTGGTAGGAGGAATGTGTGATAATATCACAGTATAAAATTTAAACTATGAAGAGTCAGGACCATAGATCACAAAACGAATCTGTTCTTTTAGGAATATAGGGAGCAAACTATGTAATTTAAAGTCCATATTAGGATAAATTTAAATTTTGTGACATACTTTTATTATTTAACAATTAAAATAAAAAATAGTTTGATACAAGATTTTGACCCCAAAATGCAGGACACTGAAATATAATGAGCATTCAGAGTGACCTACTATATAACATGACTAGGAAAGTATATTATAGGTGAATAGATTTCCCACTTGTATCTTTTGTTTTCTTTGAATTCTGTAATGATGAAAATAACTGTAGTTTTTACCCCCTTAAGATAATTATGAATCTTGAGTTTTACATCAATTCTTTTGTATTATATTTGTATAAATGCAAAATTTAAACATACTGTCTATGTTCCCCCCAAGTGATTGATACTAGAACAAGACAGATTAAATCCAAAACTCTAAGGCATGTTACCACTTCCTTCTTTCCTTCCAAAACACCATAAGTCCATTGATAAGCGTTCTTTGAATACTGTTGTCCAACCAGTTAAGAATCATGGTTCATCAGACTTTGTCACCCTGTCCACAACAAGAAACTAGTCAGATGCCCTGTTTTGATCAAGATTCCCTGTGTCTGCAGCAGTCATATCTAGATTATAGCTGACTGGTTTTACTTGGTACTGAAACACGTGCTCTCTCCATTTCAAGCTTCTTGCAGGCAGAGACCCTGTTTTTTCACCTTATTCATTTTTGTATTCCCAGTGACTGAAAGGTTAGATTACTGCGTAAGTGGTAGATGCTCAATATATGTTGGCTGCAAAGAGCTAATGAGTGAGTGAATAGCCGATATGAAAAATGGATATAAGATTAGGCGGTTCTGACTTGCTCTTATGAAGCCCCTGGTGGCCTCTAAGCTGTCTTCTGAAGCCATTTTTAGAATTAGAATTTGTCAGGGATTGACAGGAAGCTTATTGAATGTATCCTGTATTCAGAGAAAGATAAGAGAAAATGTCATAATTACGAAGACTGGTTTGATTGCAGATTTTAGAATTTCAGTTTCTTATCACTGCCCTTTTCCATCCCCCTTGGTAGTAGCTATTTCATCCTTTAGTACATTAAAAGGATTCTCTCTCAAAATTGTATATTCTGTTTTGTAAAGTAAATGTTTTAATTCCTTAAGTAAAATAGTATTAAAAAACAGTCATCATAAATTAAAAATATTTTTTCTTTTATTAGTATATGATAGTTATTTTTAGGTTATCATAGTATCTGGGATAATTCTGATTGTAGATTTTAAAATTTTCAAACCTCAAGAAGAAGCTTATAATTGTATTTTCTGAAATACGTATTAAGCTTACTAATTTATGACACACTGGAGTTACATAAGAAATATTTGATTATCAAAATGTGTTATGTTCATTGTAAGCCAACTATCCTTCAATAAAAAATGTGTTATATTAATTTAATATATATGCTAATATTAATTAATAGTTTTTTACTAACATAGATACGGATACGTATGTGCAACAAAGATTATGAAACTGAGGAAAATACTTGAAAAAGTTGAGGCTGCATCAGGATTTACCTCTGAAGAAAAAGGTGACTTTTAATTTATAGGATATGCATTAAAATAACTTGAAAGCATAAATGCTAAATTGTTGGCTGAAATGTTATATCTGTGTAGTTTTGGGGATTTTATTTTAAACTATAATTTTTTTCTATGTGATGTACAGTTTTCTTCTCTTTTTGTAAATGCTTTCTCTCTTCTAAAAGTGAGTGATATGTGGAATAATGAACCCCTTTAAGAAGCTGACTGGTTTTACTATATTATGAATAAATAAGGAGATCTTTCCATCCGGCAATGATATTCGGAGTTGTTTTCTTTTCAGGGGTGAAGAGTTGCACTGAGTCATCCACATTTCTCACTTAGCTTTCCTTGTTATAAAGGGAGTTACAAATGGCTGATTAGGATTAAGTTTATGGTCAGAGACAGTGTTTTCATCTATTCATAGCTAATGAATTTACTCAGAGATTCAACTCCTGACTTTGAATGTATTAACAGCATATTGTAACTAGCTATAATATTTACAGACTTGATAATTATTTAAACAGCAGGAAAAAATAACGTCATACGTCAGGTTTTATTACACTTAAGCCCCCCCCAAAGAAATTAAAATTATTTCCCTATATGTGAATTATTATACCCTTTGAAATATAATAAAGTTATAACAAAATTGTCACGTAATACTTTATCATATCATTTAAATATCCTTTGTAGTTTGTCGTTAGGAAAAATTGAGAACTATGCTTTTAATTGAAATAATATTGATTATGAAATTGAATTCTGTATAGGAATATGACTGTTATAAAGAAAAAATAGAATGATTTAAAAATCTTGTCTGTGACTTATTTGATTTTTTATTTTCTCCTAGATCCTGAAGAATTCTTGAATATCCTGTTTCATCATATTTTAAGGGTAGAACCATTGTTAAAAATAAGGTAATTTTAAATTGTTACAGAAGCGTTGGAAAAATAGACAATCCTCATTTCCACTGCCATCACTCAGTAGAAATGATTTCCTTAATGATTACTTAATATTGTATTTATTTAGGGATCTTAATATGTTAGGTTCCCGCAATGCAAATTAATTTAAATCATTATCTTTGCCATAGTATCATACTTAACTTGAAGAACAAATCCAGTGTAAATTTGTGCTTTTAATTTTAACCCCAGTAATAAGCACTGTTGCAAATTGTTTTCTTATAAAACTGTATATAAATATTTTTTTAATTTAAATTAATGAATCCTTTTAAGAGAATATTATTCGAACTCAATCAAACACCGTGGGAGCACTGTTTTTGACTACCCATTAGTCAAAGAATTAATTTAGCCCTAAATTAGCTCTCTTGTTCCCAGTTTTATAACTTGGTCTTTTTTCCCCCCATCTTCAATGAAAGCCTTGAATCTAATGCAGTGAAGTTCTTAGTGAGATGTTCTAAATGGATGAACTTTCCAGATTGAATGCTGGGCCTTTTTACATTTTAGTCTGGGTTTCTTTGTTGAAAAATCTTGCTTATATACTATTTACTTCCCTAAAAGCTAATCACGGACAAGTATTCTTACTCATCTCAGTGTCTTAAGTGATGTTCTTTGATGCCAGTGTCGAATTGATGAGTAAGAAGGACGGAGGGAAGGGTGGACAGTACCGCAGTTATAGTTTGATATTGTTTTGGAAGTTCTAGCTAATGAAATAAGATAGGATATATTTATTATCTATTCAAATAAGGTCATAGCTATATGTATACCCAGAAAATCCGAGAGAATTGTTTGGAAACTACTAGTGTTAACACAAGAATTTGTAATTTGACCATGCAGGAAAAAACCATGGAGAAATCAGTCATATTCCTGTATCCCCACTAGCAAATATGAAAAAGGGATAATTTCATACTTCATGAAAGTATAAAATGCCAAGAAATCAATTTTACTGAGATAGGTTTTTAAAGAAGACTTGCACAGAGCTAAAAGGTGATTTAATTAATTAGTGAGAAAGATTGTGTTCCAGGTAGGAAGATTAAATAACTTAAAGATGTTAATTTTTACAAAATAACTTGTACATAATCAAGATCTTAACTTTTTTTTTTTTCCTTTGGAACTTAGTAAAATGATTTTAGAATTCTCTACAAGGTGAAATGGGTGAAAACATTGCAGTTTTTTTTTTTTTTAAAGAATTCTATTATAAGCTATAAAGACAAAACAACAGACATTTAAAACAGTGTGATACTGGTATACAATTAGAAATTGGATAGATAGAACTGAATAGAAAGCCCAGATATAGAATTAACTATATGTGGTATTTCAGTATTTTATAAGTCAACCTTCAAACACAAAGGAGGAAGGAAATATATATTGAATACATGATGTAGGAAATCTGCCAGGCAGTTTGGGAGGAAAAAAATCACTTCTGTTTTTCATCTTGAAGAGATGAATTTCAGATGATTAAAACAGTTTTCATTCTTTTTTTTCATAGCCCAACACACCTTGGGTTGTAATACACTCCTGGTGTGTTACGTAGGATGAATACTGCAGCGATTCTCAGAGTGGGTGAAGAAGGGTCAGTCACATATAGGAATATGTCTCAGTGTCTGAAGGTCTTGTGGAGTTTGAAGAGGGCCCTGGGAAGCTCTGCCTCTCCTCCCCCTTCAGCAGCCTCTTCAGATTGAGAATCACTAGTTTGAAGATTATAAAAAGATAAAAAAAAAAACAAAACTTTAAAAGTTAGCAGTTTTTTCCCAAGTGTCATTCTTCCCCTCCATGAGCCGGTCTTTCTGACTGAGGGAGCGTCAGCTGATGCAACAAATAGGAGGATGAGTACCTTAAAACTTTGAAATAGTAAAGTAGTCTAAAAGAGACCATTCTAAAATGATATTCTTAATATGAATATTCTTAAATGGTTTAAGAGAAAAAAGGAGGACTTAGATACCTAGGGAGGATAAATGCAGATTTGATAACAAAGAAAAATAAACAAAAATAAAACTCCCCAAAATAGAGTAAAAAACTATATATGTAGTTATATATATATAGCCATATATGTATATATGGCTGGGAGAGGGCACCTCACTGAATGCAGTATGCACAGCTAAAGAGAGAATTGCTTACTTGAAAGATAGATCTGAAGAAATTACCCAGAATGTAGCCCAAAGCAATAAAGAGTTAGAAAACAAGAAAGAGGAGATAAGAGACATGGAAGACAAATTCTAATTGTCATTGTAGGAGGAGACGCTAGAGAGAATAGGGAGACACTAGAGAGAATAGGGAAGTTGCTTTGGGAAACTGAGGGTTTCTGAGGTTGGCCTCTCAATAGCTGAGATTTTATTATGAAAACTACGTTAATATTTTTCCCTAAGAATCTTGAACTGTACTTATAAATCTAATTATAAACAGTCTGATTCTATATGCAGAAATTCTGCTAAAAAGGGTAAATAGTAAATTGAAAGATTATTGATTCTTTTAGTAGAGTTAGTCTTGAATTTTCATGCATTCTGAAGTAAAATATTTAGAAGGGAAAATGTTCAGTATAAGGGTAGCACTGTGATTGGCATATAGTGGGCCCTAACTTGGTGTTTGTTGAATAAATGAGTGACCATCTAAAGAGACAGCATGCTTTAGTGCCAAGAATAGTAAGCAGTTGTTAGGACACCTAGGTTTTATACCTGGCTCTGATTTTGAGTTACTGGGAAGGATTATCCTTCCCCAGATCTCAGGGCCTTCATTTTAGAAATGAAAAGTTGCATCTGGAAGGTCTCTTAGGGTCTGTCCCATTCAGGCATGTACAAATTAACTTTCCTGTTTCAAGCATTAAATGCGGTTCCCTCCTTTCTAGCTTCGGCAGTTAAGTTGAACCAAGTGACGTTAGCTTCTGGCTTTTATTGTTCACACAGTGCTCCTTGACTGTGGATGTTATTGCATTATTTTTCTTCTAATCACTAAGGCAACTTTTCAATATGAGAACTTAAACAAGAAATCATTTGCAAGGTCTTATGCATAAGTACATTTAATTATTTTATCTAAATGATTGTCTTTGCCCCTGTTGTTCTGAGTGTCAGAGTTGCACCATCGGTTTCTGTTCTCAACAGTTTTTCTGTTCTCAAATGCCTCTGGGACCACTTCACTTTTTGATGCATTTCATAAATAAATTATCTGGCTTTTTTCTGCATATTTTTAGATCAGCAGGTCAAAAAGTTCAAGATTGTTACTTTTATCAAATTTTTATGGAAAAAGATGAGAAAGTTGGAGTTCCTACAATTCAGCAATTATTAGAATGGTCTTTTATCAACAGCAACCTGAAATTTGCTGAGGTTAGTGATAATTACTTATTGTATTTTTTATGCAAGTCATTAGGGTTCTCCAGACAACTATAGCTTCTATAACTATTACTTTTAACCCACTGAGAACAGTTAGGAGCACAAATTGTTAAGAAAACACAAATTTAAAAAAAATATGCCATGCTTCAACTTTGTCCATGTAGAAAATACCTTAGAATTAAGATTGAACTTTTTAGATTTTTGGTGCCAAAGAAAATATCATTCTAATTTGTAACTTGAAAACTTTTAAGTAGCTTAAAGCAAAGAAGATTTGTGTTTTTTTGTTGTTGTTGTCTTTTCACCCAGGTTAACATTTTACCCAATTAAAAATTTTACCCAAGCATATTATCCAAATATATCCAAAAAAAATGTTTACTTTTCCTCCTTCAATAAAAGACAAAATTCACTTACTGTAAATGAACAAGTGATTTAAATTACTTTTCTTTTACTGTTTACTGAGTATCTTCATGCTCTTAGTAGTACATGCTTGTGGTTCATTTTCATTGTATCCATCTCTGAAGGAATGTTCTGGTAAAACCTTAACAGCTACCATTATTTATTTGTTGAAATATAAGGAATAGTGTCCTTCAGGTTTTTCCAAAGCCTTTTAAAAATATAAACCCAAAGTAGATGACTCTGCATGGTCATCATATTATTTGAGACCCAAGGTTGTTGAACTGCCTGACTTCCGTGTCCATGTGTCCACAGATCTTGGACTGCTTGAGGCTTGTGGCTCCTTGGCGCTCTGCCTTCACAGTCCATTTCACATGTGGATCCCATTTGTGAACACGGAGTAGCCATCCACGTTATGGTGGAGCCACTGCTTGGTTTGACAACCACGACTATTTCAGGGAAATTTTTTTTCCAGCGTTTTGATTCTAAAATTATGTATCTTTTTTTTTTAGGCACCATCGTGTCTGATTATTCAGATGCCTCGATTTGGAAAAGACTTTAAACTATTTAAAAAAATTTTTCCTTCTCTGGAATTAAATATAACAGATTTACTTGAAGACAGTAAGTATAAGATTTTTTAGTTTGTTTTTCAGAAATAGTCTGTCAGGTCATTCACATTAATTGCGAATAAGAGTCTTAACAGGATACGAGTTTTCTAAAGGACAATTTGGTATCTGAAGAGGCTGAAGAGCCTGGAAATACTACACTAAAATTTATTCTGAAAAAATAATCAGACATGTAAATCAATATTTCATATGTAAATATGTTTATGAGTAAGAAATTAGAAGCACTCTATATGTTAATGAGAGTAGTTAAGTGAATTATGGTGTCTCTCTACAACAGAACTACTGCCATTAAAATTCATGTTTTTGAAGACCAATGTTATATGAAAGTGGTCATGATGTAATGTTAAGTGAAAAGGAGAGTGTGCTGATAATTTTCTATAAGAGGAGCCACACACACACACACACACACACACACACACACGCCGAGTTATGTGAGTGTGCAGATACAAAATTACCTGAGAAAATTCACAGTAGTATTGACAGTGGTTATCTCTTGCTAACTGAAATTGTAGATGCTGTCAGTTTTCTTATTTATACTCTCTTGTATCTTTGCATATTCACCAATAGAAATTTTATAATCAGGGGAAACACTCTAGAATATATTATTTTTTAAAAATTGTCATTTGGTCAGAGAAAATGTCTTTAAAGATATCCTGAATCCAAGAAAATCCAATTTAATGTTTATGGGGATGGGGAGGGGTGGACTTCACTGAGTCCATGAACATTATCCTTTTTAAAGCTTAACTTTTCTTTTTAATCTTTTTAATGAAAGAATGCATTTTTAAAGACCCCTTAACTCCCCGCCACCCCCAACGTTTTCAGCCCCTAGGCAGTGCCGGATATGTGGAGGGCTCGCAATGTATGAGTGTAGAGAATGCTACGATGACCCTGACATCTCAGCTGGAAAAATCAAGCAGTTTTGTAAAACCTGCAACACTCAAGTAAGTTTGACTTCACTTAATGGATATTCTCTTAATAAGCAGTAAATCATTTGTAGTTGAAACAGATTTCAGGTTTTGAAAAGTTTTCAGAATCATAATTAACTTTAAAAATTCCATAATTAAATGGTATTGTTTATGCCTCCTCTGTTTATTTGATGGACTTCTGTCGAGTACTCAGTTGCTCTTTGTGGGGATGTATTCAATTAGAGTAAGTGGCATTCATTCCCTTCAAAGCATTGTGTTTCGGCTTCTTAATGGCATTCTCTTCATGTTCCCTTTCAGGTTCACCTTCATCCCAAGAGGCTGAATCATAAATATAACCCAGTGTCACTTCCCAAAGATTTACCTGACTGGGACTGGAGACACGGCTGCATCCCCTGTCAGAAGATGGAGTTATTTGCTGTCCTCTGCATAGAAACAAGCCACTATGTCGCTTTTGTGAAGTACGGGAAAGACGACTCTGCCTGGCTCTTCTTTGACAGCATGGCTGATCGGGATGGTACTTTCCACACCTTTTCTACATGTGGCGACATTTGAGTTTGTAGTGGGATAACCATAGTGGGCTAGCCTGGTCTGAGTAATAAAATAGTGTTGGGAAAATCCGTTCAGGAATTTCTTGGTGACAAAGTCCGAAATCTTGAAATGCATTAACAGCCCTGCTACTAAACTAAGGGATAATATTGTTGTGATATTTTGACATGCATAGAGTCTTTTTTTTTAAAAAAAAAAAAAAGGAGCTGGAAATTTCTTTTTTTAGGGCTGAAAGGTTTTATTTTCAGCTTTGTCGTCTTTGACTTTCAGGCTTCTCTTATTTTCTGTACCATAGTCACCATTTCCTAAATACCTACGTGCCAAGCTCTCAGGGAGGTACTTTACGTCATTATACCTAAATCCTTGCAAGGTGGGAATGATTCCTATTTTTCTCTTACTAAAGCTGAGATTTAAGGTGCCTAAGGTCTCAGAGCTTGTATTTAATTCAGTCTTTCTGACCTCAGTGCTTATGTTTTTTCTGTTGTCTTCTAGATGACAAAGCTAAGAATAGAAGTAAATGTCTTCTTTGGAAAAATAAGCTTATTCTGTGTGTAATGTGTCTTCCTTAAGTGGGGAATATACTGCACCTTCTAGGCTGCTTTCTAGGATGTTCGGTCATTATTTAACAGATACCTAATGAGTGCATGTGAAGTGTCTGGGGCTCTAGTAGGTTTCAAAAACGAAACCGTTGTCAAAACAGCTGTACCCCTGCCTGTATAGTTTACAGATCAGGACTGGTCCTAGGCAAGGTTGTGAAGTATGACTTAACGTTCCTCCAGTTCTCTGATACCCCGTTTTTCCTTTAGTCACTCTCTCACGCTCCAGACCCCGAGTCTTCAGGTGTGGCCCTCTGGTGACCTAGGACGCCACCTTGTGGCAGCCTCTTGATCAGATGCCCAAGCTGTACCCCAAGGGTTCTCAGTGTTTTCTCAGCTCTCAGACGCTTGAGGGATATAGCACAGCCCCAGCTGTAAATAGGTCCTTACCCCAGTTAAAAATTTGCATTTAGCCATGTAACTCAAAAGCACAAGGGTTCCAGGCGTTTTTAGAAAAGCCACTGGGAGGCTAAAGCCTTTCCTGGAATCCCTAAGACCACGCCTCATAGCATCTTCATTCAGTCTAACGAAATGTAGAACAAAACCTTGCGAGAATCACACAAATACATATTTTAAATTTAGCAGAATAAAATGGTATTCATTTTACTAGATCTGCCCTAAACTGGACAGGCTCATGGTAAAGCATACAGGGAGGGGTGCTTGTGTCTGGGAAGGGATTTGGGAATGTGAAGAGTTGAATGTGTGTGCATATGTGTATGTAACATTATTCCCTGATTGAATACACAGAGAAGCCTGGGAAGTAGGTTTTGGACTTTGCTCAGGATATGTGTCCTTTTGTCAGTAGTATTCACTGTTGGTCCCGGAATCCTTTCAGAAACCAAGAAATGAGACTGTCAAGAGTTAACAAGAGGATTTAACTTCTAGAAATCGGAAGTAAAATAAGGTCTTTCAGGTCCTGGGAATTAGCCTTAACTAAATTATGGAATTGTAAAATTACTTTGGTGGGGCAGGACAGCAAAAGGGTTTAGAACTTGACTGCCCTAAATACAGCTCTTCCTCTTTTCCGTAGGTGGTCAGAATGGCTTCAACATTCCTCAAGTTACCCCATGCCCAGAAGTAGGAGAGTACTTGAAAATGTCTCTAGAAGATCTGCATTCCTTGGATTCCAGAAGAATCCAAGGCTGTGCACGAAGACTTCTTTGTGATGCATACATGTGCATGTACCAGAGTCCAACAATGAGTTTGTACAAATAAACGGGGTCATCTGGACAGGTGCAGAAACGCGATGCACAGTTTTAATGTTGCATTTCACGCGAGCTGGCAGTTTTGTTCAACGTCCATTGCCGGCAATGGATGTCTTTGTGGTGATGATCCTTCAGAAGAGGATTCCTGCGTTTAAAAACAAATTGCTTTTGTGTTACTAAAGTATTTAATAAGAAGCATTTTGCACTCTAGAAAGTACGTTTGTGTTGGTTTTTTAAGATGTCTAAATGGAGTTATTAATACCTGAAGCTTTAAGTTAAGTGCATTGATCATAAGATATTTTTGGAAGCATAAAATTTTAATTGTGACAGTTTAAAACCTCTTCTAGTCCATTGAGAATGTAAATAAATGTGTCTTCTTTATGGACCAAGGGTATGAAATCACTTTTCCTTTGTAGCTGATGGTTGCCTTGAGGAGGATATATTTTGGTTTTATTAAGAGTCTACTTTCAATCCAGTTATTAAAGTTGTACTGAGTTTGATTTGTTAATTCTTCCCTGTATAGTGCTGATTCCTGCATGTCTGAAATCTGCTGAGTTTCTGTGTTTCTGCAGTAGTGGTCAGAAAAGTATTTAAATTCCCTTAGTGGTGTTTTCTATTTGTTCTGGTTTTGAGATAAATGAGTGATTTTTGTCATAAAATGTCCATTTTTGATGTAATTTTCCTGGAGGATTAGCGTATACAGCAAATGAAGCTCTACGTTCAGAGTAGTAACTGTCAGCTAACAGCTTTTTTTTTTTAAGGCTCTCTAACTATCTTATGCAACAGGGCACAGTAAGTTTTATTAAAGCGTTGGGGTGATAAATATAACATATTCCTACACAAATATATATGGTTCATAAGAAAAAAAATTTGGCATATAGAATCACTCATTAAAATTTCCCTGAAGAGATGTATTGGATATCTAAACCTCTACTATTTTAGATAAGACTGTCCAGAACTTAGATCAGTCCCCGCATTAAATTCCATCTGATTTCCCTTGAGATAATGACAGTTACGAATCAGTTATTTTATTGAAATGTTAGCAGTAGCTTTGCCTTCCTCCTGATTAAATAAGTAGAAAATGGATGTTTTTGTAGCTAATATCCGTAGTGTGTGTCTGTTGTAGACTAGAAGCATAGGCTGTAAATGTAAGTGCCGTGGGATGTGTTGTATGGCGTCATTGTCTCTCTGGAATGACTTCCTAACCACGCGGAAAGGCAGAGGTTGTCATGTGTGTCTAGCATATGACTTCATAAAACATTGAATGTCCAAAAAAAAGGAAAGAATCTTTGCAAACCCTGCAATTGTTTCTTTTTCAAGTCACATTTACTTTTTGGTTCTGTCATTCCATTTTCCTAATATTTATTAGCTTTATAAATCATAATAAGGTACAAAAAATTCTTTCATCTTGTGATTTTTTCAGTTTTGGAATGAAAAAGTACGCAACTTGTGCATGAAGTTTTGCTCAGTGCCTGAGTAGGTGGTGAGATGGTTACTAGATCCGGGGGTTGGGGGTGACCCCGCCCTATCACCCCGGGGTAGATGAGGAGCATGGGATGCAGGATGTCTACGGTCCCATCTAGCCCTGACCTTCTACAAGTCCAGTCACCGCTTAATCAATACGTGCTGGGGAATAAATGGATGAAGGAGCTTATCAATGTGATTTTAAAAGGCTATCTGGAGGAGTAAGTAGGACTCTATATCTGGGTAAGACTGGATTTAACAGTTAAAAAAGAGAAGACAGTGCCTTTCCTGTGAAAATTACAACAGAATACAAGTTGAGGAAGGTCTGTCGTGCCCGGCCCCTTGCGGCAGAAGACTTGAAGAGGACTTGTGAGGGCGCGTGTGCGGTGTCCCAAGGCGGGTGGAGGCGCTTTCAAGTGGGAGGGACCTCATCCATAAATGATTTCTAAGGACAGACTCTTCGAGCGTTAGCTGAAGAATGCTGACAGTTCTTTTAGCATTAGCTGGGGAGGGAGTACCCAGTAAAGGGAGGCAGGGCCTTCTGTGGTGGTTCCTGGGGAGGCGGGGTTCTTTCCGGCCCTGGGTGTCCTCCCTGCCCCCCCCCAGCAGTCCTGTCTTGTTCCTGGTCCAGCAGAGGCCCGTGTGTCAGGTGGGCACAGGCAGGGCTGGGCTGTGTGGCACCAGTGGCCCATGTGCCTGTTGATTTATTTACTTTTCAGCCTTAAATTTTCTTTAATATTTTCCTGTTGGCTTTTGAGATGTTTTTGTTATCCTTTCTTCCATATCATATCTACAATCAAGATGGCAATATAGTAGAATCATCTTATTTATAAAACAAGTCATGTTCCCCCACCTCCATTAAGTACACACATGTAAGTGTGTGTGCGTTTGTGTGTGAGAAGTTATGTGTGTGGGGTGGGGAGGGAGAGCAGCCATGTCTTAATGGCTTCAGGCCCTTGCTGTCAGCTTTATGAAGGAGTTTGACTCCATCCACAAAAGAATGTTTTATAAGACCAGGAATACACATTGCAAACCAAGAGAAACAGTAACAAAACTCAATAAAATATAGTTGTTACAGTTGCTAAGGATTATCTCCCTGGGCTAGCTGAGGATTTTTATAATTCATATTTGCCAAATGTTATAGGTAAATAACTTCTTTCTATCCCATGGATTCATTTATTATTATTATTTTTACATAATTCACATAATTCAGGAACAAGGGGAAGACATGGTAATTCTTACGGAACTTGCATTTTCATTCAAATTCCTGTTGTGTGAACATGGCACCTTCATAAATTCAGAGGCGTTACTGCCCTCCTCAGGTGGATCTCGATATCCAGCCAGATGATTTTGCATCTGTGTGGACGATCGCAGAGATGTGAGTGGAGAATACAGAATGAGGCCTTAGCTGAGGGACTGCCTGCCAACAAGTATTTCTTAGACACTTATAACCTAGGATTGTGTCAGAAGGAACATGAGACATGGTCCCTGCCCTCAAGCAGTTTACCACCTACTTCTAATAACAGATTGTCTACTAAAGGCTGCTTAGCCTAAGTGTAAGGGTACCAGGTTGGGGGAAAGCTCTGGGACGTAGTGAGGTGTGACAGAAAAAGTGGTGGGCAAGGGGACAAGAGAGCTGGTGCTAGCCCTTTCTCTGTCGCTTGCTCTGTTAGTCTCGGGCAACATCTTGACTTCTCTGGGCCTTAGTGTCTTCCTCTATATAGCAAGAGGGTGGGACTATTGAATTTTATAGGAAAAAAAGACAAATTTCTGGGTCCCTGGCTATGCCTGCTGGATCTGACTTCACGAATGGGGTCTAGGAAACGTCAAAAGCCCAACCAGGTGACCCTGATGATCAGCCAGATTTGAAAGGCACTGAACTGAAAGATCTCAAAAATACCTTCTCTTTACGTGATTGTGTGATCATGGAATGTTATTGTGTTAATTACTGTACATTTCACGTGGGTAATTGTATGTTTGTCATATTGTTTCTGTGTTTACATGTGAATTTATAAAAGAAATGCATCTTAGTATCTATGCCTCAGCCCACTGTTTCCTAGAGGTTTTAGCCATCTTTGGAACACACTTAAGACTTAAAGAGGATATTGGATGTTATTTACCTGGCTATTTGCATTTCATTTAATTTCTTGAGGGGAAATTGAGGCTCTGGGAACCAAAGAAATGGAAAAACAAAATTCTTACGCAAAGTTAAAGAAAAAAATGTTAACTAACTAGCTGCTACTTTATAATGAAAACTTTAACCCTATATGAGAAGATTCTGGTCATAAAGTAAACTGTCCTTGTTAAAGTAGGGGGACTCTAAGGCTTATGATGAAGAAATAAGACTACCTTTTCTAGGGGTCAGTGATGTTAACACACCCACAATTCTCCTTCAGTGAAAATAATACTGGAATTTCCCAAGGCAAGTTGGGGTGGTGCAGGAGGAGAGCATATTAAAATGGAAATGTGTGCAAGAGAGAGGGTGGAGGAGGGAAGGCCACCAGGTGTGGTGCCCAGCCTGTGAAGGTGCGTTCTCTGCTCGCAGGCTTATGTCGCTGTTCAGAGACTGGGACTGCAGAGAGCGAGGCTTCCTGCAGGGACTCAGCACTGCATTGTCTAGTTTCCCTTCAGAAGCTTTATTGGAGGGAAAAGAGAGGAAAAAAGACTCTTCATCTTACTCTAAATCCTGGAACAGCCGAAGGGTCTTTCTTGAGTCAGAAAGTGGTGGTAAAAAGCTAACCAGCAAATATGGCCAAGGATAATGAAAAAGGGGGAAAGAAAGACATTCCTTCTTCCTACTCACAATAAACATCAGTATTTGGAGCAGGTCACTCAAGAACCCCATTTGCTTTCCTGACTCTGTCTTGTCAGTGATGCCAGTTTTTTTCACTGTATTTTAAAGTCTTTCTATAACACAGGTGGGGGGAAAGGCCAGGTATGGAGGGTTCATCCATGGGAGCATTGCAGCCTCAGATGTAATTCTCTTGCACTTTTAAACCTGTCCACTTTTGCTTTTTATTTTTTTCAATAGAGATTGTGTTGGAGACTCAACTGTCCTTAGTTTTATTTTCTAAAATGGCCTATAGTACTTCAGAAAGTCATAGTATCCTGTCGCAAACATTAATAAAAAAAAAAAAAATCCCATTTGGAACCTCCCAGGGAAGTCGTGATTATTAGGAAATTGGTATAAAGGAGCACATTTTTTATTGCATTTCCCATATTTGGTATCTTGTTCAACATTTTTTTTTTTTGGCCTGATGAGCATTCTATATTTATGAAGACATTCTTTAAAAATAAAACCACATAAAATATCCCCTTCCTATCAGATTGCTCTGATTTAGCCTTAATTTTGTTAAATTTTTTAGAGATGATTGAAGTGCAGCTGTGGAAAGAAATGTACTATATACTATTTCTGTATCATTAAAATTAAATTTGTATGGTTCCTTTTCCTTGATTTCTTTGGGGAAGGGTTTTGGGTTATGGGAAGACTAGAATTGAGTACAACTTCATAAGTTTTTTGCAGTGGTGCCGGGAAAGAAGATTGCTTTAGGAAAATGCTGTACCGGGCACACCTGTGTCTTCATCGAGTCTCTGCCATCATCACGATTGTTTTAGAAAACCTTACAGACTTTTCCTGTTGTGGGAGATATGCCAGTGGCCTCTGGGTCGCCTCCTGACATCATGACTCCTTGGAGTTTCTTGAAATAGCTTGGCACCTCCAAGCTCTGATACACCAGTCTCTAATCCAGCCAGAAGTTGTTCATCTCTAAACATGTTCACAAAGCCGTTGACTATAGAATAGTGTGTCCTGGTCCCTCACAGCTGCCAAGGAGGCAATTAAACACTTTACTTTTCTGTATAATCCAGAGGCATGACTACATGATGCTATAAGGACCGAAACTTTTACCTTCTTTTAGGTAACTGATATAACAAGCCTTCTAAAGGAATTAACTACTTGGATTTTAAGTCACTTGTTATGCCAAGGTAAGAAAGCCAGAATGGTCTGAGTTGGCAATATTCGTATGACTATAGAACATTCGAGAACTTTCCTGTTTCAGAAATGCATAGCTGAATGACACATTGGTGATAATGAAACTTTGCCATTTTAACATCACTCAGGTTTTCCTTCATTCAGACTCAAGGGTTTTCATGCTTTTTCATAGATCCATTCTTTCTCTTTGTGGGTGTGTCAGTGAGACAGTGATAGTTTATATGCTTGTGTCCACCTGTGGATGTGGACAGTCAAAACCAGACCTTGTTGGAGGCAGGCTGCCCGGCTGGCAGAGGACCACGGCCTGTCTAGGCCTCTTCTCCTGGGTCCTGGCTCCCTGCTCCTTTCCTGACTTGCTGAGGCCTCGTGTCCCTCACTTTCCTGAGAAGGGCTGTGCCGCCTACAGCAGCAGTTCTCAATCCTGGCTGCACACTGAATTCACGGATGGAGGCTTTTAAGATAACTCATGCCTGTGCCCATCCGAACCCACTGGAATCTGCAGGTGGTGGTACCAAACGCAAGTTCCTGTGCCTGATGCACAGTGAGGCCAAACAAACCGAAACGGAGTTCAGAGCAGAGAAAGGTTTACTGCAGGGCCATGCAAGGAGAACTGGGGGCTCGTGCCCAAAAAGCCCCCAACTCCTCAAAGGATTTCGGCAAAGCACTTATAAAGGCCAGGTGAGCGGGGAGGGTCACGGGGTGTGTGATCAGCTCGTGCACAATTCTCTGATTGGTTGATGGTGAGGTAACAGGGCCGTCTCGCAGGGGTTAACATCATCAGTCCTTAGGTGCCAGAAGGTCTGGGGGCTAATGCTCCCGATCATCAAGTAGTAAATTTCTTTCATTTGGTGGTGGTTTTAGCATCTGAAAAACTCAGGAAATGAGCATCAGATACTATTATCCAGGGGCTTCAGAGAGGAGCTAAAGCAGAGGATATAGGATAGGCATCTGTCCCAGGAAGTTTCCACAGGGTCCTGCTCGGTGACAGTGGGGCCAGGCACGTGGCATTTTCCACCGCTCTTTACATTAGTCCAACATGCAGCTGGGATTGGGGGCCACTTGTCAGGAGGAATGGAGTTTACTGAGGGAAACATAATCCACCTGTCATTCCCTGGTGGAACTTCTGCTCTGATAAAGAGGACTATGGACTTGGACAGGCTCCAAAGGGGAAGTAGAAAATCTGCTGTAAAGCTCCTGGCCCAGACTATTGAGAAAGAGCCTTGGAACTCTATGTGGGATGTATTCTAGAGGCCAGAGAAAGGATTTGGAAACAGGGTGAACGTCACTACTTCTAAGAGGGATTGAATGAAGATATCCTTCAAGGGGCATATCCTGTTCAGGAAATATTCCAAGGTGTGTAGAAACTTAGATGTCATAAACAAAAAAGAAAACCCACCAGGTTGATTAGGTAAGAAGGTGGGAAAGCTCTTAGGAAGGGGCTCGGTGTTTTGGGGGGCAGCCTTTACACTGAACTGTGGACAGTCAGGTTTGTGCAAGTTGCCACTTTTGGAGGGCTGTTGTGCAATGCTGAATTTTATTGGAAGGGGGAGTAGTTGGAGGTCTAATTGAAGTAATTAGGTGCGTGAAGACTGAACTGGACATCATAAAGGTAGAGTAAGTTACCCAGCAGTGACCTCCATTACAAAAGCGCCACAGAAATTTGCAAGTTGCATTCACTGCTTTCACCTTACCCCTTTCCTAGGAGTTTATGAAAACTCTTAAATGTTATACATCAAACCATCCCCTTACAAATAACACCCAGGTCTGTTTCAAATACTGCCTTTTCCAAAGCAGTTTGAGGTTGCTACTCGGGTTTGAAGAGTTGGATTGAAATTGACTTCCCCAGGGAAGCCTCCTGAGTCTCTCTCTGCCATCCCTCCCTACTTTGTGAGACGTTGAATGTGACCTCTGAGGTTGTACCTGTTGAATCCCATTTGACAGCAGGCAGAGTCTCACCAGCCTGTGCAATAAATGAGGCCAGGCCTTGGGGCATGATGCATGGCTTCTTGGCTGTGCGTCCTACGTGGCTGAAGACAGACAAGCAAGGCTGCTCCGTGGAGTGTGTCATGGTGGGGTTATGACACTGGAATCTCTACGTTTTAAACAAGTGTGTGTTTTACTCTTTCTGGCCATCTCTGCGAACTTTAGACTGTTTTGTTCAGATCTGTTTCCAAGCTATGTCCTGTATGTTACCTCTGGCGGGTGGGGTGGGCAGCTGCAGGATAGACAGACTTAAGCGCAGTTTCAGGTTCCTGTGCAGAGTTCACGTATCCAGAGAGGCCTTCTCAGACCACATTAGCCACTGGTGTGCTGGTAAATGTATAACAGCCAGCTCTCCAGGGAGAAAAAAAAGCCCTGATCTGCAGCGTTTGCCAATTTTGAGGTGTAAATGCTTTCACAGCGGCTGATTGCAAGCTGCCAGTGTGACATCCCTGAAGGTGGCACCGGGAAGAGATGCAGCTAGGATTAGCACACAAGTATCAATATATAGCATATCCACCAACCAGATACGACAGACAGAAATAGCTGAGCACAGACCGGGGGCTGCTGACTACGGCTGGGGGACCAAACCCAGCCCACCCCGTTTGCCTGTTTTTGTAGATAACATTTTATTGAAAGACAGTCACGCCCATTCATATTACATATCTATGGCTGCTTTCAAGATACAAGGGCAGAGATGAGTAGTTAACGACAGAAACTGTATGCCCCGCACAGCCTAAAATATTTACTATCCGGTCCTTTATGGAAGAAGTGTGCTTCCCATTAGATAATTGTGAAATGTAAAATAATTAGGAAGGAATAAGTTTTAAATATGACTTATTTAATGATAACTTTTAAAAATAACAATTGTAAGTTCATATAATTTAACGTTAATAATGGATGTGTTTAAGACCTGGCTCACAGAATTCCTGAAAATTAAACAGTTGGTTCTGTGGGTCGGTGGGACCAGCTCCAGCTCACCACCAACATCCTCTAAAATGCCTCTGCAGGCACTTTCTGGCCCTGGGGTTCTTCAATTTCTCCATGGCACCCCTCCTGGGACCTGGTGGTTTACTGCGCTCTCTTTGCACTAGAAGCAGGGGTTTTTTTTTCTAGTTCCTTCAGTTCTCTCTCCTTAGCACCTTGAACAGGGCCAGGCATGAGTAGGCACTCAAATATCTGCTCAGTGAAAGAAGGAACTCTCAGCCTTTTATGCATAGAAGTCACCCCATTCACTATTGTTGATGTGGCCAGAATTAGATCACTGTGCCCATTTCTTTTGAGAAAATACAAGAGGTCCCAGCCTCTGGTGCCCCACATAATGCTTCCTCTCAGAAGTGGAGACATCGTGGAACTTCCCTCATAAGCCTTGATGAACTTGAAATGAAACTGTGTATGTATGTAAAGTGCTTATCACAGCCTGGTACGTGGTAACCCCTCAGTAATGGCAGCCGCTGGTAGCAGCAGCTGTCGTGGTAATAGCATAATCGTGTACTCTGAGAGACAGGCTGCAAATCTAATCAACATGTCTCTTTCCCCCCTCTCTTCTCCCTCCATGATCTTATTTTCAAGACATATTCTCAAGCCTTCATATGTTGCCTTTTAAGTTTTAGATTTTCCTGTGCTTCTGGTCCTCCTGGCACAGCATCGCCATCTTGTGGTGATCATAGGTTATGTCAATGTCCTAGATCTTAACTCCCAGCTGGCTGTGCAGCCAGATCCCAGGTTTGGGAAGCAGCAGGTGATTTTTGAAAACACGTGTGGCAATTAGTCAAGGCTACACGTCAGATTACAAATTACATCCAGGAGGGTTTAAGCTCCCTCTGTGTCACTTCAGGACGTTTCTGCTTGTGACTGGCCTCTCACTGTCTGTCTGTCTTGCCCTTTCTCTGTCTCTCCATCTATCTTGAGCTTTGTCTCCTTTTACAAATGGTATTTAAAATGAGTTAGTGCCATCTGCTGGGTGAATGCCGTAAGGTCGGGTGTGAGCGCTTCTCTCAGGGATCTGCTGAAGAATAGAGTACTAATCCCTAGCTTTATGAGAAGAAAGTAGGTAAATCATGGGATACTGATGTCAAGCCCCTAAATTGGTATGCATTTCTCCCTTCATTAGAAACATGCTCTTCTGGGGTGGGGGGGGACAGGGTGTGGGAAAAGACTGTCGGGGTGAGCCTAATATCTACTAAATTTACTACAGCTAAAGTTGTCAGGGTCTCAGTATGAAAATCAACCACACCCTCATCAGTGTTTCCTAAAGAGTGGTCTGTGGCCCGCCTGCATCTGAGTCATCTGGGAGCCTTAAGAATGCAGGCTCAGGGACTTTCCTGGCGGTCCAGTGGTCAAAACTTCGCCTTCCAATGCAGGCGGGCGTGCGGGTTCGATTCCTGGTCAGGGAGCTAAGATCTCGCGTGCCTCGAGGCCAAGAAACTAAAACATAAAACAGAAGCAATATTATAACAAATTCAATAAAGACTTTAAAAAAAATGTGATGGGGCTGACACATCAGTCACCTCAAAAAAAAAGAATGAATGCAGGCTCAAGTGCCCCACCTAAAACTACAGAATCATACTCCCAGCATGGGGCCCTGGAATCTGCACTTTGCACACCTCCCCCTCCCCCCACCAAGTGAGTCTTGTACACTCTTTGTGTGTGTTTGAGAACCACTACCCTAGACTCTGCCACTGTGGCAAAGACTTTTTTCAGCAAAATCCAGGAAGGATTTGCATGTGGACGAAGGCTCACATAAACTGCTTTTTGTGTGAGCGAGAGCTGGAATCTCTTGCATAGTCATAGCTCCTACCTTCACTCTGTCATCACAGACCCAAATGCCTGGACCAGCGCCTGGCACATCACAGGTGCTCATGCTGATTATAGCCGCTGTATGTCCGTGACCCCGGCTCATACCCACCGTGTCTCCCTGGCTCTGCTTGGCAGGTTGGATACGACCAGTCCACGCTCCCACACCGAGGCGCAGCCTGCTTGCTCTTCCCCAGCAGGGCTCGCTTTACAGAAAGCACAGGGCTCTGTTGGAAAGACTCCGGAACTGGAGGTCGCCACCTTTCTGGGTGGTGTCTCTCTGGCCTGTTTCTCCACCCCTTAATATAGGGGGATTGGGCTAGCATCTCCGCTGTCCTCTGACACTCAGGGGCCCCACTGCTTTCTAAGCCCCCTCCCCATATTCACATCTGAGGGTGCTTTGGTCTGGTATGTGCTCAGACCCCTCCTCAGGCCGCTGACTTCTCTTGCTTTGGTTCTTCCTCAGCCCCCTGACCCTAAACAATCACACACAGGTTGTGAGTCAATCCACATGTGGGGTTCAATCCACGTGTGCTTATTTTTCAAAAGCCTTGATGTTTTTCTTCTACCTGGCAATTCTACTGCTAGGACATTTTTCTAAGGACGTAATCACAAGGATGCCCAAGATTAGCTGTAAAAGTCAATGGCAACAGGCAACATTGTTCACAGTGTGGCTACACTTGAGAAGCTTAAGGGTGCAGGACCTTGATCAATTTCTGGTATAGCTAGACTATGGAATACTTGGCAGCTGTTGAAGATGCTTCTAGAACATCATTTTTTGTTTTAAATGGCATGAGCCAAGTTCCACAATATATTAGGTGAAAAAGAGCAGATTATAAAACACGTTTCATAATAGATCTGTCTAATTTTGTTTTTACAAAGTTTTGTATGAGTGTACTGAAAAGTTTGCAGTGAATACACTGACTGCATAGATTACAGTGACGGCAAATGATTTTTTTTTTTTTTTTTTGGCAAATGATTTTGATGTTCTCGTTTTTTCCCTTTGTCAGTATTATCCAAATCAAAACCCGTGTTTGACTGAATGACAGGCTATGCAAGGAGGTGGCTGGGCAGGGGCCATGTATCAGAAGGAGATAATGGATGTGGGAAAGTCTGTGAGCTGTAAATCAAATACTGCTAGGATGTTTGGGAGTCTGGGCAGTGATTTTGGAGGTCGTTTGGCATGATGAAGACAGGTGCATATCCACCAGTTTTCAAGTTCTCTCCTGGCACTCCTGGGGAGAAAAGACGGCTCCTGGGGAAAGGGAAGGGAGGTTGGAGGGGCCTCGGAGGTCAGAGGGTGTTTAGGACCCCAGGGAGGGAGGGGATTGCAGCTGGCATGAAGGGTGAGTCAGCGGGGGCTCGGGGGTGCTGCCAATGACCCGATCAAGACAGAAGCTATTCCCAGGCCACGACGAGCGTTCTGGGTGAGGGGGTCTTGAAGGGACAGCGGGAACCGCCAGGATCACACTGGGGAGACTGAGGCAGCCCAGCAGGCATGAGGTGGCCAAGGAAGAGAACTGTGTTTGGGGCGGTTTGGGGTAAACAGACTCGGCTGCGCCCGGCCCTTTCTGCTCCATTCTCTGCTATTGTTCAAGCCTTCGTGTGGCTGCCAGAGCTCACAGCCTTCACCCTCACCCTCTGACCGCACAGAATGGAGAGGTGCACTTTGGAGAAACTGAGGCCAAAGGAGCTGGGGATTTGGCAGGAGTTTCGGGTTAAGCAGACTTCTACTGTGGTGCTCGCGAACATATAAGCTGGCCTCTCCCGGGCAGGCAGCACCAGGAGAAGCAGGCTGAGTTCCTCCCCAGAGGCCATGGGCACAGAGCCTGCTGCTTGCTCACTGCGGAAAAGGGGGAGGGGAGAGCAAGCGGAGCCCTGCCGCCCCCAAACGTCACTCCCCTTCCGGCCTTGCCTGCTAGGGGTCTGGACACGCAGGGCTGGGGAGGCGTGCTGGGCATCAGGGACATGCGAGGATGGAGGAGGCCAAGAGATGGGGTGGTTGGGGCCAACGCAAAGGGCGGTGGTGGGCAGGACCGGGTGTCCCGACACCCAGAGGAGGAGGGGACCAGGGAGGAACCGCAGGATTGAACGTGTTCCTGCTGGTGGCAGAACAGCCTGGGGGGAATTGGGGCTGCAGGAGGAGCCAGCACGGGGCTCTGCAGCCACAGGGTCCTGACACATGGAGAGAAGCACGCCTGTCTGTTCCCTGGGTCTCAGTTTCCCCAGCTGGTGAGCATCTGGCCCTGGGTTAGGTGCTTCCTATATGCCCTCTCCCATTCTTACAAGAACCTCACCCCAATTCCCAGATGAGGAAACTGAGGCCCAGGCAGAGCCAGTGGGACTTAAATTCAGGGCTGCCTGCCTCCAGAGGCCTAGCATTGACTCTAAAAGGAGGCAGGGTTGGGGGAGTTCTGCTCAAGACGGTTCCCTCTGGTCCCACTCGTTTCTGCTATCTTTCTGGACACGTCTGCAGGACCCTGCCCGATCCAGGTCCCCCTCTGACAGAGGGCCCTTGGCAGGGTTTCCATGCCAACCAGGTAAGGGCTCAATCTGATGCTCTGTGGTGTGGCCCTGCGTTTGGAGTTGTGCTCTGGCCCGCCTGCAGAGAGCAAGCCATCACCCCTGCCAGGGAGGGTCGCCAGCGCTTAGGGGCGCTGAACTGGGATCTATTCAGGGATCCGCGGGAGGGAGCCCGGAGCCTGGGGGATGCCCCGTCCACCGCGGCCATGACCGCGTGGGGCTGCGGCCTTTCTTATTGAGATGTACCTTGTTTAAGCACGCTGGTCTTCTGTGCAGGGTTCCATGAATTTCACGTGTCCGTACAGCCTTCAGGTCGACCTCCGGGGCTTTTCCAGCACCTGGTCCTGCTCCCTTTGCTCCGCCCAGGCAGCTCCTCCCCCTCCCCCAGCAATGACCACTGTTTTGACTCCTGTCCCCATGATTCATTTTGCCAGGTTTGTGACTCCATGTAAAGGGGGACAGGCTCCTGCACACTCAGTGCGGTGTCTGTGATTTTCACTCATCTGTGTGTATCCGTGGTTCTAGTTCACGGCTCTGTAGGGCTCTCACAGTCATCCGAAGCTTCCCAGTTTCCTTGCCAGCAAGGCCTCTGGGGCCTCAGACCTGCTCCATCATCCCTACCTCTCGCTCCTCGCCAACCTGCCACTTCCTGCAGGAAGAATTCAAGACTTTCCCTAGAGAAATGCTACTCTCACTTGCCTGAGTGCAGAGAAAGGCCCAGCCTCACCTCTAGAGCTTCTGCCTCCCTTATCCTCGAGGGGACCCCTCCCCAGGCACTCCCAAGACTCCTGGGACTTCCACAAAGCTTTATATTTGTCTGTTGGCTCTGGTAGGAGGGCGACCAGAGGGCAGGAGCTGCGTGGTCCCTGCTGCCTCAGCACCCATCCCAGGATGACCCAACGGGAAGCACGCCATGTCCACTGGAGGACTGGACAGTTAACGTGAAGGTCATTTTCATGGGCATTTCCAAGCTGAATATTCTTTTTGGCCCATGCCATTTTAGTTGTCAGGACTTTTCTCTTCCGGTCCCCTCCTCCAGCCATATGTCTCAGAGAGCCCACGTGGGGGTAGGGAAGAATTTCCCCCATCCTTCGCCAGCCGACTCAAAGAATCTGCGATTAGAGGGACTCAAGTCTGTGGTTTCCAACTGCAAACATCCAACATGGTGGTGTTGGCCCATCTAGTCTACAGCAGGGAGAGGGTCCACTCATGGCCAGGCCCACCTCCCCTTGGGCCCCCAGCTCCACCTAGATACTTGTGAAAGCAGCCATACCCAGACTGCCTGGAACCTGGTCACCACATGCTCCTTGATGAGACTGTCTCTCTGGGCCTCAGTTTCTTCACCTATAAAATGGGGAGATGTCCTAGACCTTGGCTCTCAAGCTCACTGCCTATAGGGACCAGGCAGGTAATGGAAGAAGGGAAGGAAAGGCATGGGGGTGTTAAAGGGATGGGAGAAGCAGGCCCAGAGGATGCTGATTTTTCAAAGCCAGGAATTTCCAGGAGATGTGAAATTTCCCAAATTTGTAAAATTCTGACCAAAACATGAGTTTTTGTAGTTAGTTTGTTTTTAAACATTGTATGGACCACCAGTTCATGAGCTCTGGCCTAGGCATTCTGTCCCAGGCCCTCTAATCTGCCGCTCTGAGTCTCCGTTCCTTCTGCACCGGGCTTTGGCTGGCAGTGGCGGGGTGGGAAGCACAGAAGCTCTCGGGGCTGGGATTCTGACTACGTCTCCTCCACCCCCAGCGCGCCAGCTGTCACATCACAGGCACCCTTTGTAGGAAGATCGCCTTACTTTAGGGGCGCCCGAGCTAGCATATGAATTTTTGATCAGATTGCCTTTTGAATGAGTTGACTGTAATGAATAATAGGGCAAAGGGCGCCAGCATTGTGTCTTAACTATAACTGTTCCAATTAATTATGGGTTTAATTAGCATACA
This sequence comes from Eschrichtius robustus, assembly GCF_028021215.1. Taxonomy (NCBI): domain Eukaryota; kingdom Metazoa; phylum Chordata; class Mammalia; order Artiodactyla; family Eschrichtiidae; genus Eschrichtius; species Eschrichtius robustus. Next base: position 34,035,127 of record NC_090842.1, on the reverse strand, counting down.
TCGAGAGCAGCCATGGAAAATAATACTTCATGGGTTACAGATGCCCTGGCAGCTGCTACATGAAGTGTGATACCGGGCTGGGGTAGAGATAGTTATTAATAAATTACTCCCATTGTCAGAGACTCTTATTTATACAAATTAGCAGGGGATACATAATCAACTTTAACTGTATAATTTATAATAATTGATTTCATTTTGACTGACCACTAGTCGCTTACCAAATACCCTCAGAAGAAAAATTGCCCTATTAGGGCAAGTTTAATCCTAAACATAGCTAATGAATCCTATTACTTTAAGGTCATATTTGAAGCTTTTGTTAATTGTCAGAACCATTTTAAATTGATTAGAGTTAAATTAAATCAATGTAATGTTTAGAAAAACAATATTTCTAATGGATGAGGCCGGGCTGACCTCGAATAAACATATTTATCAACCGATTCTTGGTGACGAGCAGGGGAACAGCTGGGCCCATAATTCACATTTGTCTATAATATGGGAAATGTCACCAGGCAATTAGTTATGTCAGGTAATGAATAGGGAGCATGGGGAACCCCCTCTGGCAGCTGGGGTGGACAGGGGTAGAATGTTCTGGACACAAGCGGCTGCCCAGCTCCTGATGGCTTCCCTTTCCCCAGCCAGAACACAGGGCTCCACAGCTCCCTCAGTCACCCATTCCCTGGAGCTCACCTGGCCCACTGGCCCCTCTGCCCCTCCACTTCCCTCTCTCAGGCACATGGACCTTCCTCCAGAAGCTGGGATGCTGGTCTTTGGTCTGGTCCACACCTCCTCACCCCTCATCACCCCTCAGGTTTCACTTAAACATCACTGGCTCGTGGGGGAGCCTCACTTGACCCCCCCCCAGACTCCACCAAGTCCCCCAAGTATGGGCTCTCAGGGCAACAAGGTTCACCCTCCCAGCTGTCATTTTACATCGTGTGACACTCTGATGGCATCTGGCTCCTTGCAAGCTCTGTGGGAGCCACCGTATTGCTTTACTTAGTACTGGGTTCCCGGATTCTGACCCAGAACAGGAACTCCATGAGGACTTGATGGATGAATGGAGGGATGGATGATGCAGGACGAGGTTGTGCTATTCTGTGAGTTCTGCTGTAAGGAGAAGAGTGTACCGTCTACCACTTTCTAAACGTTTACCGAAGCCAAGTCCTTTATATATATTCAGCTAGTTTTTGTGACATTCCCACGAGGTGAGTACCTCCATTTCACGAAGTAGGTAATTCATCCAAGATGTCTCAGCTCAGGAAGTAGGTAATTCTCGCAAGATGTCTCAGCTAAGCAATAGGGAGTCAAAATTCAAAGTCGGGTCCAAGAGAATCCAGAGCCCTTTCTGGAATTTTCATCTGGTCAGTAGGGTTTCCTTTAGGAGGTAGTGTGGGGAGCCTTGGAGAAGGGTTTGGATTTCTAGAGGGGGCTGAGTGGATACTCTAGGCTAACTCCTGAAGGAACAAGATTAGGGCAGGAAGAGCAGATGTGGAGGAAAGAGATGGTTCGTTCCAGTGGCCTCCTGCTACTTCCCCAGCCCAGAGGGATGATGCCTGCGGTGGGATGGTGGGCAGAGCGGAATCCCTGGGGGAAGTCTAGACCTGGGTCGAGTCCTGGATTGGAAACTTATTCACCAGGTTGACTCGGGTGGTTCACTCTGGCCTCAGTTTCTAGGGCTGTGAAATGGGCTCCCAGCCACTCAACACTCAAGGGAAGGGCCTGGAGGGCAGTCCAGCTACTGTCACCCTGGCCTGGCAGGTCAAGTGAATTAGCTGTGGGCAGTGGGGATCTCACACTTTATTTAGCTTCTGCTTGGGACCCTGGGGGCAGAGCAGAGGAGGCAGGCAGGCTGGAGTTTTTCAAGGCTGCTGAAGCCTGAAAGAGGACCCCCTTGAACAGGCTAGGAAAAGCATCTGGACCCCCTGCCTGGAGACAGCTTTGAGAATCAACCGAATACAACTTCTTTGGGTCCCCTGAACTTGGCAGTTTCCAAAGCTCTTATGTATCCATTGTCGAGAAAGACAGCCCAGCTTCATGAGCCCCCTCCCCACAGGTGAGAAAACTCAGGCCCAGGGGGGCTGACGCAGCTTCCACCCCAGCTCCCTGCGGCAGCAGAGCCAGAGGTGGGCTGTACTGGAAGTCAGGCCTCCTGCCTCTGACCCTTCCATCTCTGCCAAGCCTTCCCTTCCTCGGGCGTGTGGTTGGCCCTCTGTCCACTCTTGCTGATGACCAGGACTGATGGGGGGAGATGAGTGTGCAGGGACCCCAACTGCACCCGGCGCCCAGTACCCCACACCATGACAATGACAACCATGGCTTACGGTTACCGGGTGCTGTCCTGCTGCCAAGCAGTGTTCTGAATGCTTCCCAGATACTGTTGTAATTGTTTCTCACAAAAACTGGGGGTAAGAAGTATTATTGTGTATCATAATCATCCCATTTTTTAATGTTTCACCTAAGGCACAGAGAGGTTACCCCTCGCCCAAAGCTGCACAGCTCCTAAGTGGCAGAGCTGGGATTTGAACCCTGGTTCTCACTCTGGGGCCTGAGCTTGTCATCCCTCCCCAGTACTTTCCCCTCTGGTATGGAAGATTGAGGCCCGGGAATAATTTCTGATGATCTCAAGCGTCCTTATCCTTGATCACAGCCTTCTTAAATGACTGTAGGTTTTTATCATCAAAAACCATTAAAAAAACAAATGTAACCAAAGCTGGAATAATTTGGATGACAAAACGCACAGCTGCAGTATTGGATTATAACACCCCAAATAACCTAAATACCCATATTAATATAAAGAAATGATTGAATACATTAAAAAATGGGGGAAAGGGACAAATATCTCTTTTAGAAAATGACAAATAACACATGGAGCTGCTGCCGCATCTGGAGGGGGAACATCCCCTCTCCCTGCCTGCGGGCTGGACGCCGGGACCCCCGTCAGAAGAACAGAGTGTGGAGAGGAAAGAACAGCCATGTTAGCGGGGAAACTGACAAAACAGACTACTAACCAGCTGACCAAGGTTAACCTTACCAGGGGTGAGCGTGGCATCACGGACCCCGACGTGGTATGGCAGGGAGAGCGCATCACCTTCGGGCTGTTTGTCCCCCACACCTACAGTCCAGACTAACCGCGAGGAAACAGGACAAACCCAAACTGAGGGGCACCGGACAAAACATCTGACCACTACTCTTCAAAGGTGTTCAAGTTCATGAAAAACGGGGAAAGTCTGAGAAACTGTCACAGACTTAGACTAAGGAGACATGATACCTCAATGCGACAGGGGACCCTGGATGGGTGCCTGGAACAGAAAGAGGAAATTTGTGTAAAAACCAGTAGGACCTGGATAAAGTCTGTAAGATGGTACCATTGTCAGCTTTTTAGCTTTGACAAATGTGCCATAGTTAGGCTGACCTTAAGGGGAACTGGATGAAGGGTACATGCGAACCGTGTTATCTTTGCAAATCTTCTGTCAGCCTAAAAAAGATTCCCAAACAAAAAAAGTTTGTGAAAAAATCACTAAGATAACAGTAAGGTTAAAAAGATGTCAAACAGTATAAAAGGGAAAGGCAAACCTCCCTCCTACCTGTGCCTCCCTGTTCCCAATTCCCTTCCTTAGAGTTTAGCATTTTTACCAGTTTCTTATCTCCTTCCGGAAATATTCTTTTCATGAATCAACTCAGGCAATTAAATATCACCATTTTGTGGACAGAAATGGGACACACTCTGCACTTGCTTCTGTGCTTTGCTTTCTTCATGGAACCACATAACAGAGCTCCTTAGTTTTTCACACGGCTGCATAGCGCTCTGTTGTCTGGTTGTGCCATGGTTAATGTAGCCACTTAGGTTGTTTCCAGATTGTAGCTTTTTCTTCTTTTTTTTTAAGGATTGGAATATGGCAAGAGAGGAACTGCTTTTCTAGGTGTTTGATCATGTAATAACTCTCTCCAGGCTGTCTGGAAAGCCTGTCCAGAGGCCAAATGGTCATCAAGGGGAAAAGTCTTTTTTATCAACTCCGAGTCCTTTCATACCGCACAGCTCTGTCACTGGGGGGACACGTGTGTCGCTTTGAGCTGAGCTGGCCGAGGTGCGCAAGAGCGTGGCTGGGAGAGCAGTGGCCATGCAGGCGGGCGGCTGGCAGGGCAGCGGGGCCTCAGGGAGGGAGGGGAGTCCTGTTTGTTGTAAGTGGCCCCTGCACGTGGCAGGCACCTTGCAGCCCCGTATTCATCTGTGTCTGCAGCAAAGAAAGGGCACTTTGGTCAACATACTCCAGAGGCAGAAAGAGCTGGGATCTGACATTTCCTTACCCAGGAGTGAGGGTATGGGGAGCGGCAGTGGATATAACAAGCATATATTGAGAACTGAAGAGGCTCTGGTCGGTGTGGACTGTGGGCCCAGGAGGCTGTGAGGATGGGCTGGCCTTTAAGGATGAGGTCGGTCTGTGTCTCTGAAAATTCTACCCCTGTGAGGGGAAGCGATGAAGGCTGTGAACCACAGCCTTTTCTCCACTGTGTAGAGGTTGCAAACTCAAAGTCTGCATGGTGTTTGGAATAAATGTGAAAAGTTGCCCTTGTTTAAAAAAATAGAAGCTTTTACAAGAAATCTGGACCTCCAGCTTTTCTTGAAAAACTGGGAAATCTGGCATGTTGGGGGCTGTTTTCTGGAAGGGCAACCAGGGGCTGAAGCTGACCACCGAGGACAAGCTCTGTGCTCTGCTCACACCTGGTCACCTTCCCCAAGGCCTGGACACCAGAGATAATTGAGTTTGCAACCCCTGACATAAAGAGTGGGGTTGCCAGGGTCCACGTATCCTACTTCCCAGGAAAGGTTAACACTGGTCTCATTTTAAGGGAAAGGAAATCTCAGAGCCTGGTGTGCTAACAGGAAGAGAAGGGAACACAGAAGGGACATTTTCTGAGCCAGGCACCATACAGGGCACTTCAGGGACACACAACTTATTCTGCCAGCAGCCCATTTTACAGATGGGAAAACAAAGGCTCAGAGAGATCAATACTGCATACCTGACATCTGGCACAATGTCTGGTCCTTTAATAAATACTTTTCAGGATGAATGAATGAACAAATTCCTGAGTGACTGAGAGTGTGAATCATGTGACAGTTGGACAAGTGAATATCAAAGGTGGGCTGAAGTCCGTGCGTGGGGTGGGGCTGTACCATGTGGAGTGGGCAAGTTTGCTCTTGAGTCTTAATCAGAACCCCACCCACACAAAGAGCCCTCTCCCCTACTGGTGTCCCGCCCTCCTTGGGCCATGGTGGGTTGTCAGATAACCTGATGTTGCTGAGGTGTTAACGGGTGATCCTGGCTTCCTGGGTCCTCTGCCAGCTGATGGGTTTGCATTTTAGAGGGTGGTGTCTTCTGGCTTTTCAGGGGCGCCTCCTACTGTGCAAGTTTAAAGGGTTGGGGATAGATTCAGACAAGTGGAAACTCTGATTCCTGTCCAGTGAAGAAGCTGTAACTAGATAAAAATTTACCCTATTAATAATGCTTTATACATAATTCTCATTTCGTAGGAATAATAATTCTATGAGCCAGGTATGATTAACATCATTTTACAGCTGAGGAAACTGGGTGCCCAGAAATTAACTACTTGACTGTCTCTTGTTCATATTTGTAACTAGTAAGGTTGGAGCAGAAACCTCATAACCAGGTGTATATATTATGACTTTACCAAAGACTGGCAAAATATCTTCCAAGAGAGTTCTGGTTGTTCCCCATTTTCACCATCACTTGGATTGTCAGTCTTTTTTAAAATTTTAGCTATTCTTGTACAGGTGTATCAGTATCTTCTTGTGGTTTTAATTTGCATTTCTTTAATGACTAATAATGTTGAGCATCTTTTCATGTGCTTATTTGCCATCCATATATCTTCTTGATGTAGTATCTGTTCTGATTTTTGCCCATTTTAAAAATTGGGTTCTTTGTCTTATTATTGAGTTGTAAGAGAGTTTTTATGTATTCTAGATACAAACTTTTTATCCAGTGTTTCTCAAGACATATTTTTGAATACCACACTTCCCCCAACCCCTGAGCCTTTTTAGACATTTTCCCCTAATGCCTGCACTACCCCTGCCCAAGAAATTTAATGCCACAGATATACTGCATATCTGTTTATGCACTATTGCTCTTTGGAGGGACATATACCACTGTGATATTTTAAAGTTTTTTAGTCTCCTGAGAACCAATTTTTGCCACTTTAGTGAATCAGTTATACATATACATATGTTCCCATATCTCTTCCCTCTTGCGTCTCCCTCCCTCCCATGTACATGGTATTTTAAAGTTTCAGTTTCCAATTGTTCATTGCTAGCACATAGAAATATAATTGATTTTTGTATACCAATCTTGTATCCTGTGACTATGCTAAACTCACATACTAGTTCTCATAGCTACTTGGTAGAGTTTATGGTAGATTTTTTTAAATGTAGATGATCATATTGAATTTCTTCCTTTCCAATAGATATGCTTTTTGTTTCTTTTGCTTTCCTTACTGCACTGGCTAAGACCTCCAGTACAATGTTGAATAGAGGCGGTATGAGTGGGCATTCTTTGAATCTCTATTGTTAGATGGATTGAAATGACCATTTTTCTTTTTTCAGTCTGTTGATGTGGTGAATTTTTGAATGCTAATCAAATCTTGAATCCCTGGGATAAACCCCACATAGTCATCATGTAGTGTTCCTTTTATATATTGCTGAATTTTATTTGCTCATATTTTAAAAAGTATTTTTGAGGTTGTGTTCATGAGGGACATTGATCTATAGTTTTCTTTTCTTGTTAGATTTTTGTCTGGTTTTGGTATCAGGGTAACTTTGCTGATGCATACCTCTGAATCCTTTCCTTCTCATCCTTTGGAAAGCATTTATCTTATGAGGCATCCAGAAGACTTGCCTCTTCTTTCTCACCTGATCCAATTGACATGACATCATTGAGACAGGGAACTAATGTCAGGTTCTGGGAAGTGTCCTGATGATTTAGGTCACTTTAGACCGTATTATGACAGAAATCAGAATTACCATATTCCAGGGCCAGGCTGTAAATGTATGCTATTTTTCACGGGATGTAAAGGCATCCTCATTTGTGATGGCTAGGGGTAATGGGTTGAATGGTGGTCTCTCCTTGCCCCTGCCCAAAAGATATGTCCACTTGGAACCTATAAACTTGACCCCATTTGGAATAAGGGTCTTTGCAGATGTAATTAAGGTTTCAAGATAAGATCATCTTGGGTTCGGGTGGGCCCTAAATCCAATGATAAGTGTCCTGAAAAGAGAAGGGAAGACACACAGGGAGAAGGTGATGTGAAGACGGAGGCAGAGACTGGAGTGATGTGTCTACAAGCCGAGGAGCGCCAAGGATGCCGGCAGCCACCAGAAGCCAGAAGACGTAAGGAACGATGTTCCCCTGAAGTTTTCAGAAGGAGCTCGGCCCTGCGCACACCTTGGTTTCAGACTTCTTCCTCCAGAACTGTGAGAGAATAAGTTTCTCTTGTTTTAAGCCACCAAGTTTGTGATAATTTGTTAGGGCAGCCCCAGGAAACTAACACAGTGTGGATTTGCTAGATCAGAGACTGCAAACCACATACCCGAGGTTGTGTTAAGCTGCCCTAGTAAATATACCCCATTCGGCACAGGAACTGCAATTCAGCTACTGCCTGCTTGAGCCTTTCCCCCACCATCTGCAAGGATAGTTCTGGCATCTCTACTTCATTTAATGTGAGACATCACTTTTTCCAAGCTTTTTTTTTTTTTTTTTTAATATATATTTATTTTTGGTTGCGTTGGATCTTCGTTGCTGTGCGCAGGCTTCTCATTGTGGTGGCTTCTCTTGTTGCGGAGCATGGGCTCTAGGCGCGCGGGCTTCAGTAGCTGTGGCTCGCGGGCTCTAGGGCACAGGCTCAGTAGTTGTGGCGCACGGGCTTAGTTGCTCCGCGGCATATGGGATCTTCCCGGACCAGGGCTCGAACCCGTGTCTCCTGCATTGGCAGGCGGATTCTTAACCACTGCGCCACCAGGGAAGCCCCTTCCCAAGCTTTTAAGAGCCATCTCAGCTGTGTATTAGACCCAGGGTGTTAGATCCTATGTCAAAGGAGAGGGCTCCCTTATCAACAAACAATCCCTTACCCAGCATTGTATTCTGTGTATTTCATCCAGCGTTGTAACCAGCATCCTCTGGGCACATTTTGCCAGTCCTGCTGGGACCCGTTCATGGGGTCTTTCAACTCCTTTGGCTTTTCAACCCCACGTTCCCTTTGCAGGCCTGGCACAGTTGAGTCATGCTGAGATTTGACCCTAGAAATTTTCTGACGGTCAGCAGATCAGGAGGAGGACCAGCACAGTCTTCTAAGCCCCATTTGAGGCTTTTCCAACAGTCTCCACACCAGGGGGAGTGGGCCACTTCTGCAGATGCAGAGCCTTCAAAGTTCTCCAGTGCATGTACTCAGATGACCCTAGCCCAAGTTTCAGAGTCCTAAATCTTCCTTTTTAGGGTCCCGACTTTGGTGTAGAAAACTTGCCTAGGCTGAGAATGGAGATTTCTCTGCAGTTCAGTTCCTGGTGGTCAGCTTCCTCTGCCCATGATGCTGTCACGGGGGCTCCCGGTCGTTCATGGTTTGCTCCACCTTGTGAATGATCACCCCGAGCCTGGCTTTCTGAGTGTCAGTGGTGCTCTTCAATGGGCTCCCAGTTCCACAGTCTAAGTCCTTTTCCTCCCATACTGCGCCAACATGAGGCAGTGCACCCCATCCACGTGTGTTCTGTGCCCCAGGGGACCCACAGGTGGGAGTCTTGGTAACCGCGCTGCTACCGCTCGCTCCAGACGATTCTCCACTCCCGCCAATGATGGGGTCATCAGGCTAGCCAGCTCGCGACTGCAGAATTCCATTCCCTGAGCCTGTTTCTGAGGACCACTCCTGGTCCCAACTCTGCTGGCTCAGGTTCCCTAGAAGCAGAGCCTGAGATGAGAATTCAGGAGCACAGGATTAACGAAGAGGGTTCTCTTCCGGAAAAACCTGTAAGGGAGGGAATCGAGCAGGATAACCGTAGAGAAAGAGCAGGACAAGGAGGTAACCTCAGTGAAGCCCAGTGTTGTCTGAGCCGCGGTGATGGTAGGGAGCCCTAGACCATAAATCACACTGCAGCTGTCCCCCGCTCAAGACCAGAGTCTTTTGCACCTCCTGATCGGCCAGTCATTTGCTATGGGCTGCCCTTGCCGCGTGCTGGGGTTTAACTTCCAGGGCAAGGACCACCCCCCATCAGCTGAAGGCAATTCTCCAGAAAAGGGGCCACTGGGGGCCATTACCAGCCTACCTCATAGCAGTTGGGGTCCAGAAAGGGGCTCTGGGCTGCCGAGGTCCAGAAATCTGCATCCCAGAGGTCTCAGCTGATTCAAAGCTAGCATCATTTAAGACTAATTGTTCCACGAGGTGGCGTCTATTGTATTCTTGGAACGCACAACTCTATAATGATGGTGAATTTTTTCCAGCAATGTTTCTGATAGTTTACAGAGCATGCACTCCTAAATTAACAGCACACCATGGTGATTGTTTGATCTTCAAAATAATTTTATCCCCTCCATTCTCCAGCCCAGAGTTATTGATGTTTAAATGTGTGTGTGCGGGGGGTGTTTTAGCACAAACCTAGCACTCCCACTCTAATAAATGCTGGGAGGGTGTTGTTAAAGGATTAAACTATATTTTGAATCACAAGATCAGTTAATGTCAATGATAATGCACATTAGTCATCAAACTTACTGTTGGAAGTTGTGATTGGAGAACCACTGCTCAAGTAATAACAAAGGACAGCAGGCCCTTGTTTCTACCTGCTAAAGAGGCATCACCATGTGGCATGAATATAAATGTAGTTTCAGCTCACTTTGCCCTAGTTTTGAAATTCCACAATTCTTTTTTTTTAAATATTTATCTATTTGGCTCTGCAGGGTCTTCGTGGCGGCACCTGGGATCTTCGTTGCTGTGTGTGGGATCTTTTTTAGTTGCGGCATGTGTGAGGAATCTCGTTCCCTGACCAGGGATAGAACCCGGGGCCCCTGCATTGGGAGCGAGGCGTCTTAACTACTGGACCGCCAGGGAAGTCCCTTGAAATTCCGCAATTCTTGATTAATTGTTGCTGTTGGGCTGCATCCTGCAGGCCTGCAAGCCTTGTAGTTGTCCAGCGTGGAGACCGAAGAAAGAGCCCAGGAACGGTGAGAGAGACAGCAATGCTTTATTGGACAGGGCATCTGAAGCAAGGTCCCGGGGTGACACCATGGACAGCAGACAGCAGGCAGGACACGACAGCAATCTTCACTACATGAGGGAGAAGGAGGCTACCATTTATAGGGGGGATTGACATCAGTTACCATGGAAACCAGAGGCTGGGGCAGGGGCAAGCATGTAGGCAGTTACTGATTAAGCCCTATGATTAAGAAGATTGGAGAGTCCTGTGAGTGAAGCAGGGCCTGGTCGAGCAGGGGATGTACAGAGAGCAAGAGAACAGCCATCTTGAGTGGCCTGACCACACGGTTGTTTTACTTGAGGGGAGTTTCAAACTTTGTATGTAACATTGAGACATTATTCTTTTTCATATTACATGATTTCCAAACCACATCATTCTAATTCATTTCAAATACAACACGTGGCATTGTCTAATACTTTTCTAGATTTGTCTTTCATGTTTAGCTTCTTGATCTGGTAGGAGTTTATTTCTATATACAATGTGAGGTAAGGATTTGACTTTCTTTCTTTCCAAATGAAGAGCCAGATGTCACGATCTCATGTATTGAAAACTCCATCATTTTCCTGATATTTCTCTATATACATGTGTCTATTCCTGGATTTTCTATTCTGTTTCTTTGGTTTCTTTGTGTAATCCCATCTGCTTCATGCTCTTTTAAATACTTCATGGTCTGTTTGCATATTTGGTAGAACAAATGCCCGAACTATTTTGTTTCTTTTTCAAATTGTTCCTGGTTATTCTCTTGCATTTTCTTTTTCAGATGAAATTTAGCTTGGGCTTGTCCAGTTCCATTAAAAACTCCTGTAAGGATAGTGATTGGGATGGTAGTGAATTTATAGTTTAATTTGAGAAGATCTGACATTTTTACAATATTGACTATTTCCATCCGGGTCTATGGTTGTGCCTTTCCATTTACTCAGGTCTTCTTTTATGTCCCACAGTAAATTTTTATAGTTTTCTTCTCATAGTCCTGAACATTTCTTGGTAGGTTTATTCCCAGGTATGTTATATTTTTTGTTTTCATTGTGAACGAAACTGGAGGGTCTCTGGGATTGTACTTACGTCACGACGGAATTCTTTAGGTTTGGTGGAATGTCTCTAGCTCCAGAGTGAAGGAGGCTGTACCTCCACTTGGCAAATTAGAGGGTGAGATTGCCCGTAGAATGGGGTTCACTTTCTTTAGTGTGCAGTCCTTGGCTTTTGACCTGAAATGCCACTGCAGCCTCCTGTCTGATGTACAGGGACAGGCAGGCTATATCGGCTCCAATGAAGACCAATTCTGAACACAGTTATTTTACTAATTTCTCTCCCGATCGCTTCACCCCTTGCTTTCTGTGTTTGTTTCCTCTGAACCCAAGGTTATTTTGGGTCTTTTTTTCCTTTCTCAGTGTCTCTAGCTCTGGTGGTTTTCATTGTGGTTTCCTCGACTCCTTCTGAGCCTCTCGTTCTCTCCTGTTCTGCTCCTGTCAACCCCACCCCATCTGCTTCCTATCTTCCAGGAACTGTGGACAAGTTCTTGTTTCTCCAGCCTGGTGATGGATTCACTCTTTCTTTTTAAAATACGACTTTTCTTTTCAGGGATTTGGGGCAGGAAGACAGGGAGTTGGGAATGCTTAACTTGTCTTCTTTTTTTTTTTTTTTTTTTTTTTAACTTGTCTTCTGAATCCTATTGTTTTGTGTGTTCATTTTTCATAAGTCAGGAGAATCTGAGATCTGCTTTCATGGTGGCACAGAGGCCAACAGAGCAAGGAAAGGTGAAGATGCAGGGAAGAGGTGATAAATGATATGGTGCGGTCCCCTGGGGAGCTTGAGGGGCTGAGCTCAAAGGTCGGGGTTGGTTTCGGACAGGCAGGGTGGGTCAAGGGCACCCACAGGTATAGGTATGCCCGCAGGTTTGATGGCAGAACATGAACTGTGTTCTCGTTGATTCCTTCTGTGTTTCCTGAGGGCCAGGACGTGAGGTTATCGTGGGGAGAGGGAGAGGGTTGCAGAGAGTTGCCAAGGGGTTCTGGGAGAAGGGAAGGTTTGAAATCATCACTGTGCAGAGTGTGAGAGGGAGTCGAATGGGGAAACAGGCTTCCTGGATTGTGCTGGGAACCAGCCCTCGATGGGAGGTCCAGCCCACAGGCGCTGCCCCCGGCCAGTCCTCAGTCACTCTGAGGAGGGTGCTGGTTTGGAAGCTGGAGAACTTGGGAGGGACCTGGTTAACCTTTTCCACCTGTGTTTCTCTTCACAGGCCCAGGCGGACCAGGACTCAGAAGGTCTGGGTTCAAGTCCTCCTGTTACCTCTTGGAAGCTGTGAGACACTGGGAACATTGTCTCCCTTCTCTTTTTTTTTGAGGGTGGGGACACAGACTTTTATTGTATCAAGATGTTAAAAGGACAATTGCCCGTAGCATGTTTGTCAGAAGATAAACTTCGGTGTAATGGAGAGCTGTTCATTTTTATAACAAAACCAATTAGAAAGCTCTCCCTTCTTGTTCGCTGCTGTTTGGAGGTCATGGTGACATTGACCTCATGGGGTGGCTGTGAATGACACAGGGCATGGCATGGCATGTTCAAAAATTTGGGGGACATTGTAATGAATTGGGCTGTAATGACACTTATAGCCGTAGCACTCCTTTCTAGTATAAAAAACATTGCTGAGGTTGAATCTGGGAAAAGCCAGATAGCAATGGGTAATAATGTTGCCCTCTGGTTAAACTGTGACACTGACTCTTATTTCCACCTACTCTGAGTCACTTTCCCTTAATTCCTTAGTGTCCCCTCAACTCCATCATGTCCAATTCTTCCTTCCTCCACTTACAGATCAGTCATCTACATCTTCAGGGCATTTTCTTAGACTCTTGGGTCTGGAAGGGACACAGAGGGTCTTCCTACTGATACTGATGCTCTAATCATTCTCCTGTCCCTGGCGTCCTCCTTTAACTTGGAAGCCTCTCGGGGCGGGGTTCCTTTGGAAGATAAGCTGAGCAATTTCAACCCAAGCTGAAAGCCGTGCCGCCTTGTAAACGGCATTTCTGTTCTAGACAGCGTGGGTTCCCCTCTCAGGCAACCACAGATTCCGCTAACCCCTAGGTGGGTGTCTGTGGGGGGCACCCAGGCCTGCACCTGTGTATCCACACGACAGGATCTGGCTGATCTGTGGTGACAGGGCCTTGTCTGCTTTGGGCATAACTAACCTCATCCATAGAACCTTTTCTCTCCATAGTTTTAAATCTGGAGAGGGCTCCAGAATAAACTTTCCAGATAAGTTAGGAGCATTGCTGGCTGTGTCTGCACTTCATTCCTAGAAAGCAGAAGCTGTTCAAACAGAAGTTGGTGCAATCGGCAGGGAAGGTGGGGTTTTGGACAGCGCAATCTGCAGCTTCTGCTGGTGCCGCTTGTCTGCACCAAGCCTGACCGCGGGGTGGGACTCCCTGGAGTGTCCCCGGGGAAGCTAAGACTTCCCTAGAGGAAGGAGAAAACTGTGCCCAGTGCAGGCAAGTTGGAAAACTTCAGTGTGTGACTCGTTCTTTCCCCCAAATTCCTCTTTTCCCCTTATTTAATTTTTTTCCAGAAAACGTGTGATTTTATATGCTTTTCTCTGCATGTATTAAACAAATTGCACAGCTGAATAGCTTTTCTTAAAACCTGGACATTCACCAAAAAGAAGTTTGCCAGCACAGACAATTAAGCTTTCTTCTTTGAACAATGGAGTGACTGACTGGCACATTTGAAATGCAAGCCTGTTTTTTTTTTATTCCACTGTTCATCCTTCAAGCTGATAAACAGCAACAATGGGAAACAGCTGGGACAGGAAAACATTTGAGTTTGTATTTTCAAAGCAAGCAAGAAAGAAACCCGTCAGTGTGGGCCAGATCCCGTCTTCCGCCTAAGGGCGAGCCGGCATTTGGGGAGGGAAAAATACTATACATATTTCTAATCAAACATTACATATTTATTAATGTGCAGCTGGTGCATTGTATTCCGAGAGTTGGGGGGGGTCTCCCCTCCCCCCACCCCATCCGCCTTGTCCCTCTAATGCGTCTTGTCTGGCAGGCTGGTATTGTTCTGTAACTGACATTGTAAGAATCCAGAGCTCGGTACATTTACCAGGAGTCGTGGAGACAGTTGCTCTCTGAGCAGTTTGGGTCCCTGTGACGTAGGTGCCATCTGAGCCTCAGTTTCTGTCCTGGGAGCCGGACAGGTGGGCAATGGATGTATTTTGAGGCAGGTGCATCGGCGATACTGTATATGGGGATGCCCCCAGCACCTTTGCTGTCACCCCACACCACACACCAGGGTCCCTTCTATGAACGCCGTGCCTCCTGCCCACGTGTCTGTGTCCTTTCTAAACGCGGGAGCAAATTTCTTTTGATGCTCATGGAGATTAAACTTGCCGTGCATTTCATTGGGAGCAAGGGTTGCATCTGTTCATTAGGGGAGGAGGCTCACCTTGTCAATTTCCATCGAGCGCTGGCACGAGAGATCACTTTATCATCATTTGTCAGCAACCTCGACAGGTTTTACTCAGCTTTGATTCCTCCCGGGCCCTGCTGTCATAACTTCATTGGCTTTATGGTAGCAGCTGGGCTCCCTTGTGTAATCGTCTAATAGGTCGACTTTGCCTTAATATTGGTAATACGTTAAATGCAAAAGAACGCGGAAGAGAGGCTAAAACGTTAAACTCCAGACAAGCCATACGGTCCTGCAACAACCCCAGCTCCACCCTAAACTCGTGGCCCCATCCATCTTTAGAAATCCCATTATAATGAGTAACGGAGGGAGGGAATCGGTCTCTTAGAGCTTTGAAAAATTGGAGCTGAGATTTCAGCCTCCCTCTGGTCTTGTGACCCAGAAGAATTCAGGAGGGGAGGGTGGAAAGTGTTCTCCGCCAGGGGTTGGGTGGGTGCACTTGGCTGCTGGGGCCCAGCTGTGGCCTCCGTCTTCTTATCTGTTTACGAGGGGAGTGAGTAGGACGTCAAAGCTCTCATACTGGGGCCAGGCAGCAGTGGAGATGAGTGAGTAGGCCGGGAATTGTGACAAGCTGGAGGGCACTGCTCATCTGCAGCTGAATATTGCCAGGGGTGAATGCAAGCCTGGCAGACCTAGAGGTTTCGATTTTTAAAGAGGAACCGGAATTCTGAATTTTTATGTCAACTGTTTTAACTTTTAGTGTTGGCATTGAATTAAAAAAAATTTTAAAACCCCACTCTGTCGATAAAATAAAGTGTCTGCTGGCTTTGATTAAGTATGATGATGACGATGAATGACAGCTAACATTGCTGAGTGCTTGTCACGTACCAGGGACTGTTTTAGACAGGTTTTATCCTCACAACAATGCTGTGAGACAGGTATTGATGCTATCCCTGCTTTACAGGTGAGGAAGTGGAAGCACCGTAAGTAACTCGTCCAAGGTAACTGTCCTTGCCGTCCAGCTTATCAGGTAATTTACTTCCTGGAACTTGGAGATGTACTGACAAGGGACTCTGGGCCTGTGTGGAAATGTGGATTGTGTCTGAAGATAGATCTCCTGGTAGAGGCCAACTTATTTCAGTGTTCCATTCAGAAAAAAACCCCACGCTGTCCTTTTAAAAAAAACACCTCTTTTCTGAAATTTTCCACCTCTATGTTATCACTGCCCTTCAGAATCCTGGGATTTCCTTAAGTATCAGGGAATAACCATGTTAATTTCGAAGTTGCAGGGCAGAGGTTAAAGGATGTGCTTATGATTTCTTGACTTTATCAAAACATACTCTTATTCATAGCCTAGAGCTCCTTCTTAGGTTTGATGAAAACTCCAGTTGCCTGCTCTACTCCTCATAACACAGCCCTTGGAAATCCTGACTGGACGTTTACCTGAAACTTATTAGATCCTTAATAAACATTTGCGGGATGGATGTTTGGTGAATTAAAAATCTGAATGTAGGGTGTTTTGAATAAGGGTTTCTTTCTTTTTATTTTTTGGCCTCTGACCGTGCTTCATTTTTTCCTGTTATCTCTGGCTGTCATTTTTGGCACTTATTCTCACAGACCAATGTACATGTGTACATTCACTTACCTGTGGTTCAACACACCCCCTAGCATGTGCGATGCTTACATGGGAACCATTGTATACACGTGCACACACATTCATGTAGTCCAACACAAATGTGTGCACACTTACATGTGGCCCAACACATACATGTGCAAATCCACGTATGTATGTGTGGTTCAATATACACATGCACACACGTGCTTCAACATGTCGATGTGCACATGCTTACATGTGATTCGACATCCATGTGTGTTACATGCTTGGAGTGGTTCAGAGACACCTGTGGGGTGGGAGTTTCATTGTATCCGTGAGTGATCCCGAATCCTGCCCAGGCTTAGAAGTGATGCAATAAGCTTCTCTTGCACAGGGGAGGGGGTAGGGAGCTCTTCCCGTTCCTCACCTGAGCCAGCATCTTTGGCTCCCCCAGCGAATGTCTGATGTTGGCTGATATGCAACATTCCCAGAGGGTGGTGGAAAATATTTCCTGGCCAGTGTAACATTTCCCGGAGAACCCTTCGGCTGTACACAGTTCCACCCAGTGAGTCCATCAGGGAAGACCTGTCCCCACCTTGTAGGAGGGCAGATGAAAGGAGGCGGGGTTTTCTGGGGTGTGATGGAGGTGGATCACACAGGGGGTGCCCTCTGTGCCCGAGGGTGCGTGTAAACTCACGCGATGCAGTGGGTGCCCACACACGTGTGCAGGCCACTGTGGGACACCTTGGGAAAGAAAGAGGGTCCCCCTGGACAGGTGTGATGCGCCCTCTGCTGGCTTGACCAGGGAACAGTGGCAGCCTCGTGCTGAACAGGGGTTCACACCTGCCTGCGAACCCTGCTTCAGGAGGCTGGCTTGAGAATGGCGTTATCTTCCTGGGGAAGCCGAGGTGGGTCAGAGCCTTGTGGACTGGGGGCCATTATCCTTTCACCGAGACTGGCATTTCATTCCAGGGACTTTGTGGAGGACCTGTCTTTTTGTAAAGAAGTGGCTGATATCCAGGCAGGTGGCAGGAGATTTTATTAGACTCCGACTGTGGAAGTTGGCAGGGTTGGGGATGAGGGGGGCTCCTGTCCCTCTAAACCCACTTCCAAGGCAAGGATGGAGAAATGGAAGCAGGGGCTGATGAGGAGGGGACAATAATTGAGGATAATAATACTTGTGGATAATGCAGTTTGAGCACTGACTGTATACATTTCTGTGCTAGGTGCTTCTTATAGATAATTTCTAATCCTGACAACGACTCTATGAGTCGAGATCGTTAACATCTAGGTCCATTTTTCAGATGATGTTGACAGGCTCAGAGACGCCAAATCAACCCATCCTGTTTCCTGGTTCTGAAGGCTGGCGGCTGGCGGAAGAGAAAACGTAGCTCAGTTACCAGTCCTGCTCAGGACTCCAGAAGCCAGAGCTGTCCCTCTACTGTTTGGGGAGGGCGGGCGGGCGAACCCAACCTTTTCCAATACTTTGTCGTTTCTGGGAGGAGAGAAGTGGGGAGAGGCCTTCGCGTGCGGTCCGGCGTTCAAGGTTATCCAGATAGCTCGGGGCCTCATTTGCATGGCGGGGCGGTGCCGCGAATGCTCAAGCAGAGCCGGCCGGCGGGGGCACGCAGATAAGGTCTGGAGGCCCAAGTTTCGGGGTTGTTCTTGCATTATCACCGGCTTCCTTAAGCTCGGATGAATATGTAAATCTCTCCCCGCCGCCGCCTTGTTCCGCAGTAATGGGGACCGCCTCCGCCGCAGCAATTCCGAGGGTAAAATTGATTAATATTTGTTTTCAAAATGACACGCCGTGATGTATGGGCCCTTTTACAACTTAAATTAATACTTTAAAGAGATGAATGGTCTCTACAGAGGGTGTTAAAGTTCAAGCCCAGGGAATTTGCATATTTATATTACAGCCAACTGATAGTAATTGTGGGAACGGGCTGTAATGCTGTTCGTTTGTCATTTTCAGCGGGGTGTGCTGCAGCCTGGGACCTCATTAACTACCGAAGCCTCAGCCCCTCCGCCCCGCAGGACACGGGCTGGCGGCTGGGCACTGAGGGCCTGTGTCCAGGCCACAGTCCGGCCTCCTGGTCCCCCAGAGGCTGAGCCCCCCTCAGGCCTGGGCGCCTGTTTTGGGGGGCAAAGACACACAGGCAGGGGTGAAGACAGGTGCCTTGCGCCTATAGACCCACGCCCTGTTAGTCTTAAATCTGTCCCCAGTGGAGCCGGAGTCTGACCCCTTCTCAGCATCTGTGATGCCCTCCCTTCCCCAGCCTCCTTCCGCTCTCACCACGGTCCTGCCGTACTTCCGTCTTAGCGAAAGGTCTCCCAGAGACAAGAGTTTGGGGGCAAGTGGTTTCTTTGGCAGGTGATCCAGGAAGCAATGGCAGGGAAGAGAAGGAAGACCCTAGGGGTACGTTATCAAGCAGGTGACCTCCATGGGCACCTGGGGTGCAGTCCCGCTGGGGCACGGTGGGGGGCAGAGCTGTAGGGGGCGCTTCCAGAGTGTCTCACCTGTAGATGAGGAAGCTGGCGTATTTATCTACCGCTTCATTTGTCACTGGCTGAGGGCTGCTTTTTGGGTAATTCCCAGTACCTCCTGCCCTCTAAGTGCTGGCTGCAGAAGCCACAGAGAGTCACAGGTGTGGTCACTGGGCCAACAGCCTGGGCTAGAACCTTGCATGGTGGGGGAAGGGCAGCCCCTCCTAACCTGCCTCCCCAGCCCCCATCCACTCTCCTCCACACAGCAGCGAGTTCCATCCTTTTGAAACATTAGTCAGACCAGGTCATTCCTCTGCTCAAAACCTTCCTCTGGCTTCCCTTTTCTCTTTGGAGTAAAAACCAAACTCCTAGCCATGACCAACAGGGCCCTGCTCATCTGCCCCACTCCCGCCTTCCTCTCTGACTTCACCTCCTACTTTACCCCCCTGGCTCCTTCCTCCGCAATCACACCGGCCTCCTGTTGTTCTTCGAATACTCCAGCCATGCTCCTGCCTCAGGGCCTTTGCACTGCCTGTTCTCCTTCCCTGGAATGTCCCCCCACCCCCAATTCCACGGGCCTGGATCAGTCCCTCACTTCCTTCAGATCCTTAATCAGGAGTCACCTATGTGGTGAAGCTTTCCTTGCCCACTCTAGTTATTATTCTGCCTCTTTACCAGCATTCCCGTTCCCCGGCCCTGCCTCATACTTCATGTGTCTCTTCCTGCTTTGTTTCTGCTTCTTAGCCCTGCTCAGTGTCTGACATAGGACATACTGATTTTTCTGACTTGTCCGTCTCCCACTCCGGAATGTAAGCTCCATGTGGGCAGGGACTGATCTGTTCACTGCTGCATCCCCAGCATGTAGAACAGTCCCTGGGGTGGAGTGGACACTCAATAAACCTGTACTGAATGAATGAATGAATGAAGGTGGGCCCAGCACTGTGGTGGGTGGCCAGGGTCAGGCCAAGTGAGGAGGCTTGGCTGGCAGGCTGGCATCATGGGCATGTGACTTGTGCAGGGCCCATGCTCAGCAGGGCTCCATGCTTGGTTTGATGCTCTGCTGTCACTGTCTTGAAATTTTTAATAATCTTGGAATAAGGGACTCTGCAGTTGCATTTTGCACAGGGCTCCAGAGATTATGGAGCCAACCCTGCAGGCAGGGTTATTGGAGGTTAATTCATTCTACAACCCCGCTAAGCACTGGGTCTGGGCAAGGAGTTTCCGGACAGAGCCGCCACCAGTGACAGGACTCTGCTTCTCAGAGGGGTTTGGGAGGACAGAAGAGGCAGCATTAACAATCCCTGAGTGTGGGAAGCCCACCATGCAGTACAAACAGTTTGTTTATTTCTCATGTACATGCACTTCACATAAGCCCATGCCTTCAAACACGCACGTAAGGGCAGGCCCAGGGGCATGCACACTTTTGGATAAATTGCTTGCAAAATTGGCCCCCATTCTCCACCATTCTGGGCAATGTGATTTTTGCAACCCCTCCTGTCAATCTAACAAGTAACAAGGTCAGAGCTGGGTGGCCACAGCCCTGAGCACCTGCTCAGACCGACTGGGATAGGGTGAGTCAGTCCTCAAAGGGGTAGCCAGTGGGTGGGGATTGCCCATGTCACCAACCGGATGGTGAACACAACACACACACGCACGCACACACAGAGCATGAATAGGACAGAAGGCACATGGCAATTTTTATTTAAAAATACATTTTGGGGGAAGAGTTTCCTGCCTGTATAAGGTTGCAAGAATATACAGTGAATGCCTGTTTACTGTCACCCATATTTACTTACCAATTGCTAGCATGTTGCTACATTTGCTTTCTCTCTCCTTCTGTGTGTATATAGTATTCTTAAGATTATTGTTGACTCCTTTGAGAGAAAGTACAGGTATTATGACCCTTCACACACCTGCATATTTCAGGGAATATCTAAAACCAGGCACTTCCCCTTACATATCCAACTATAATAATCAAATTTAGGAAAGTTAATGCTGACAGCATACTGTTATCTAACATACTGTCCATATTCGAAGTTCACCCATTGTCTCAGTAAAGGTCTTTAAAGCATTTTCCCCCCAAATACAGTGTCCGGCTGAGAAGCAAGGGTTGCATTCACCCGTGTGTCTCCTTTAATCCAGACAGGGCCTCAGCCCCCACCCTCCCTCCCCTTTTTGTCTTTCACAACGGTGATATTGAGGCATTCAGGGCAGCCGCTTTGTAGAACATCCCTCCATTCGGGTCTGTCTGATCATTTCCTCCTGATTATATTCAGGTTATGCACTTTTGGCAAGAATACTAGATACCCGATATGGTGTGAGAGCATCCTTCAAGACTGTGGAGTGTTGGCAATGGCAAGGCTTTTTGATCATCATCTCAAGCATCACTCCCCCAGACCACCTTCCAGCCCCTGTCCCCCAAGAGCTTTTCTTCCCTTGAGTTCATTTGTAGAGTCATGTGGTTAAGAGGCCCAATTCTAGAGCCAGAGTCCTGGGCTCAAAGTCCAGTTCTAACATTTACACTGTGACCTCGGGTAAATTACTTGATCTCTCTGGGCAGCCCTTTCCTCAGTTTTATAATGGGGATTATAGTCCGTACCTCTTACGCCTGTTATCTGAATTAAATATGCTAATATATGTAATGCATTTGAACAGTACCAGAAATAGTGTTTATGGCAGTTATTAAGGTAGTTTAGTAAAGATTTCTGGCCCCTGCCTTGTGGAAGCATGGTAGAATTATACTTCCTGCCCCTGCCCCCGAAGATGAGTGCATGGAAGTAGCTGTGGCCATTGAATTATTTGCAGGAGCGATGGGTGTCACCTCCTGGGCTAGAGTATTTAATTGCAGATGTAAGACTCCCCTGAACTCTCTTTCTCTCTGGCACAGTGACCAGCAACTTTTGAGATGGAGGCTGCTTCACTTGCCTGGGTCTTTTAGTAACCAGGTCTTTTAGTAACTTAATAAGCAGCATCTCTTCCTGCTTGCCTCCCCCTCCTCCCCACGCCAACATGTGATGAACAAGCATGAGCAAGCAATAGACCTTGGCCACTGAGATTGTAGGTTTGTTTGTTACTGCAGCATATTCTAGTTTATCCTGACTAATACATGGATGTTGGACATTATCCCCATCATTATTCTTCTTAATATTATCATTATTATTTTTTGCGCCCATCGTGCTCAAAGCCTTGCTACTATGTTATGATGATCTGTTTAGGTTCTAGCTCCCCCTTCCCATCCCTGACTGTGAGTTTCTCAAGCACAGGCTCCATGTCTGTCTCCAGGGTCCTAAAATCCTAGCTCAGGACCAGTCAGAGACTTGCTGCTCAGGGTTCAGTGTGTGATTGTTTAAATCTGAGTTATGAGTAGCCTTAACCAGCTTGGCTTTGATTTCAGCATTTCTAATTGCACAAACAATATTGTAGCAGCAGCCATAGAAATAAAAGGCAAAAAAGTCATTTACAATCTCTCAAATTTTAAGGGTCTCTCCAGGCTATCTCTCATCTGTCCTTGTGAATGTATGGTTTTTAAAGTTGCTCTTTCAGCCAGATAGTCTTTTGTATCCTGCTTTTTTCTCCACTTAGAATACTATCAGGAGAACACATTTCCACAGTTTATGAGACCTTTACTCTAGAGATTGCATATATTCCATGGAGTGGATGGAGCCCCGTGGCTTACAGGGGCTTTGTGTTTTTTTTGACATTTAAACATTCTCCAATTCTTTGCGGTTTCAGACAATAGTGCTTTGAACGTCTTTTCTATGGGTTCTTCCCTCTCACCCCCTACACCTTCAGGAAGGATGCGTCATTTGAGCACAACATTCTAGCGCATTATGTGCCACCCCCCATAAGAAAAATATAACGGAGTCATTTCAGTGACTGCTCAGTCACCAGATGATTGAATAATGGTATTGAAACAAATTCTGCCCCTTTAAAATTCTGCCTCAAGTTTTCTTTCTTATTTAATGAGCTGTTTCCCCATCTTTGGAGCCCGTCACCCAAAGAGTCTTGTGATTTGCTATTTCCTATCTCCATTTGGAGCAATGGTGGACTCAACACTGCTTCCTGCCTCGATTCATGTAACATTGTGCCTTTTAACTTACCCCATGTTTTGCTTTCTTAAACTGCTTCTTGGTCTTCATTCCCACCCCAGCATTAGCAGTTGGCTTTTTACCTTGGGGCTCTTTGTTATGGAGAAACGAGCTTTTATCTTTTCATTAGAATTAGTCTGTATGGGTAAATGAGTAGCAAGCAAACCAGGATGAGTGTCCTGGGGGAGCCGGGCATTCACTCTGCTCCCTTCTTCTCCGTGTGCTGGGTGACACAGGAGGCCTCTTTGTGTCCCCGCCAAATGGCAAGTCAGCCACTTTGTGGCTCCCGGCTGCTTACTCCGGTAGAAGGTGGTGTGAGGCGCTGTCCTGACGTGCAGAGCAGAATCTGCATCGCGGCGTGAAAGGGTGAGGCCGGCACAACTGTGAGTGCTCTGAGCACAGGACTCGTGTCAGTCCTGCCTTCTGCTGTGTCCCCAGCACCCAGCTCAAGGCCTGGCCTGCAGCCAATGCTCAATGCTGGATTGCAGAATAAATCATTGGATGAGAGGAGAAGGCTTCCAGAGAGAGGGGCATCTGCACTGGTTCTTGTCAGGTGGAGTCCATGGAATGGAGAAAAGATGAAGAGAGAAAGAGCTTTCAGTAAGGACCTTGTTCAGCCCACAGCACTGATGGATATGCGTGTGTGTGTGTGTCTTGGTGTCAGTTCCATTTGAGGTTGGATAGAGAGATCATTCATTCATTCATCAAACATTATTTAAGTGTGTAATATATACCTGGCTTTATCCTAGGCAAAAATTCCAGCCCCCATGAGGCTGATAGTCTCGTGGGGGGACAGACAATAACTAAGGCAAGAAAAAGTTCGCACAGAGCACGTTAAGTGAGGAAAAATGCCGTGGAGAAAATGAAGCAGGCACCAGCCATGCTCCCACTCCTTGTTTTCTTTTTGCATTTTAGTTTATTTAAAAAAATTATACAGGAAAAAAGTGATACCTTTGCACAGTGAGAAATTCATACAATACAGGAATAGTGTAGAGGCCATCAAAGGAAAGAGCCCACCCGCAACCTGCTCTGACCTGCTCCCTGCCCCAGAGGTTAGGTGTCCGTCCTTCCAGACCTTTCTCTCCACATTTATATCAATATCCATATACACATGCATGTCTTTAAGTGTTTCTCCCAACACAAATGTGATTATACTAAACGTATTGCTCTTGCGTTTTTTCCCTCAACAATATTTTGATTACCTCCTTTTCATGTCAGGACATACACACCCACCCTTTCTTGTGAAATGCTGCAGAGGATTTCAGAGGAGGGATGTCTGTGATTGATTTAACCACTTCCCCACGGAGGGACCCTCCATCTATTTCCAGCCTGTCAAGATCACAGATGATGACGCAGCAGTGAGCATCCTTGGGTGTGTCTTGGTGGGCGGGTGAGTGCATTCTGGTAGGATGGAGACTTAGAAGGGGAATCGGTCTTGCATTTTGATACATGCTTCAAAACTGTACTCCAAACAGACTGCCCTAATTTCCTCCTCCACCCAGAGGGCCTGTTTGCCCAAACTCCCACCTAGCCTGCACCTCTTTGTTCCCCTGTGGGCCATCCTGCCAACAAAGCTTTGTTTCTCTTAAGTCAGCATCTAGGTGGGACAGTGCAGCTAACAGGGCTCTTTGTGGCCCTGAAGGCTCACGTGGGCTCCTGTCCACTTCACAGAAGCTCAGAGTTGGAAAGGCCTTCTGAGACAATCCAGTCCAACCTGCTCACGGTTGGGATGGGGAAACTGAGGTCCAGTGAGGAGACAGGACTTCCTCTGAATGCCTAGTGCATGAAGGGCAGCCTGGGACCAGAACCCTGATCTCCTCTCTTGGCTTGGAGAACAAGCATCTAGACAGGCTGTGCAGACTCATGTTTTTGTGAGAGGTAGTAGAGTATGATGTTGGAGAGCATGGGCTCCAGAGCCAGATGGCCTGGAGTCAAATTCCAGCTGTCAAAGCTGTGTAACTCAGGGCAAGTTGCTGAACTCCTCTGATCCTCAGTATCCTTATCTGTAAAGTGGGTCTAACAGTAGCCCCTATCTTAGAGGCTCTTGTGAAGGCTGTCTGAGTTCCTATATGCAGAGCACATGTCAGGGCGGGGGTTGTGGGTTCTAATTATTCATCTTGCTCCTGGAGGGAAACACTGTCATTCAACGTTAATTCTCTTGGTACTTACCCCATGCCATGCACTGTACCAAGGCACAGCAGAGAGGAAAGAATGAGAAAGGGCAGGAATTGCTAAATCCAAAGGCATGAGTATTTACCCCTTGTTTTCTTCTGAGTTTCGTATTGATAGTTTTGCCCTTACATTAAGATTTTGATCCATTTTGAATTAATTTATATATATAGTGTGAGGTAAGGGTCTAACTTCATTCTTTTGCCTGTGGCTGTCCAGTTGTTCTAGCACCATTTGTGGAAAAGACTATTCTTTCTTCATTGGATGGTCTTGGCACCCATGTTAAATATCAGCTGACCATAGATGTGTTGGTTTATTTCTGGACTCTCAATTCTATTCTGTTTGACTTGTATGTGTCTATCTTTGTGCCAGTACCATGCTATCTTGATTACTGTAGCTTTGTAGTAAGTTTTGAAATCAAGAAGTGTGAGTCTTCCTCTTTTGTTCTTTTTCAAGATTGTTTTTGCTATCCACCATGGTCCCTTGCAATTCTATATAAATTTTAGAATCAGTTTGTCAATTTCTATAAAAGAAGTCATCTGGGATTCTGCTGGGGATTGCATTTAATCTGTAGATCAGGTTGGGAAACTGCTGTCTTAACAATATTAAGTCTTCCAAACCATGAACATGAGTTGTTTTTCCAATTATTTAGATCTTTTAAAATGTCTTTCAACAATATTTTGTAGTTTTCAGTGTGCAAGTCTTGTACTTCTTTTGTTAATTTATTCATTTTAATGCTATTGTTAATATAATTGTTTTAAAAATTTCATTTTAGATTGTTCATTGCAAGTATATAGTAATACAATTGATATTTATGTATTGATCTTAATTTCCTGCAACCTAATGAACTCTTTTATTAGTTCTAATAGTTCTTAGGGGATCCCCTAGGATTTACTACGTTCAAGATGATGTCGTCAGTGAATAGAGTTATTTTTTACTTCTTCCTTTCCAATCTGAATGCCTTTTAGTTCTTTTACTTGCCTAATTGCCTTGGCTAGAGCCTCCAGTACAATACTGAATAGAAGTAGTGAGAACAGACATCCTTGCCTTGTTCTTGATCTTAGAGAGAATGCATCCAATATTTTACGATTAAGTGTAATGTTAAACAGTGAGTTTTTTGTAGATGCCCTTTAATAGGTTGAGGAAGTTCCCGTCTAATACTAGTTTGTTGAAAGTTTTTACCAAGAAAAGCTATGGGATTTTGTCAAAAGCTTATTTTATGTCAATTGGGATGATCATGTGATTTTTGTTTTTTATTCTATTGATATGCTGTATTACATTAATTGATTTTCAGATGCTGAACCAACCTTGCATTCCTGTGATAACTCCCACTTGGTCATGGTGTATAATTCTTTTTATATGTTACTCTGTTCAGTTTGCTAATATTTTTATTGAGGATTTTTAGATTCGTGTTTGTAAGAGGTATTATCTGTAGTTTTGCTTTCCTGTATGTTCTTTCTTCCTCTAGCCTTCTGAGAATGCCCCAGAGTTCAGATTAACCATCAAGGCCCCCATGCTTGGGCCAAATTATCAGCTGGCCCCTGGGAGGGGCGCCAAAGTATCTTTGCAAACATCTACACAAGTGCCTGGGGAGACAGGGCTCACTGACATTGGCTGAGTGCTGGGCCCTCTTACAAGTATTCTTTCATTTGACCTTCTCAACAACCTGTTATAAGTATTATCACTATGCCCATTGTATAGATGGGGAAACTGTATGTGGTGGATCTATGGACTGCCCTCATAACAGATGCTTTTGATGACATCTCATTATATAATGAATGTGGAACGGACTGAATGTTTATGTCCCCCGCAAATCTGTACATTGAAATCCTAACTCCCAAGGTAATGATTTTAGGAGGTGAGACCTTTGGGAAGTGATTAGGTCATGAGAGTGGAGCCCTTATGAATGGAAATCGTGCCCTTATAAAAGAGGCCCCAGGGAACTCTCATGTCCCTTCTGCCACATGAGACTACTGTGAGAGGACAGTGGTAAATGAACCAGGAAGTGGACTTTTACCAGACTCTGAATCTGCTGGTGCTTTGATCTTGGACTTTCAGCCTCCCGAACTGTAAGAAATAAATTTGTAGTTTTAATAAGTCATCCAGTTTATGGTATTCTGTTACAGCAGCCTGAATCGACTGAGAAGGTATAGTTAGATTTATTTCACTTTCTTGTTTTTATTTTAAAGAATAATGTAACAAACATCCCTACTCTCACCACTCAGCTGTTAACATTTCTCATATTTGCTTATAGTTTGCTTTTCATCAAAGAAATAAGGTATTACAAATAAAGCTAAATGTCATTTAACCGCCCCTTCCCCAACTCCTCAGAGACCAGGGTTCTCACTATTTTGGTGGTTAGTCTTCTAGACAGAACATGTTTATACTTTTCCATGTGTAAATATGTATCTAAAAATAGCATATACTTTTTTGCATTTATGTTTTTAATAATTTTTATTTCATAAACACAAATATTTACATAGCTGCATGAATTTGGAGTTTGTATTTATTTTACCAAAAATGGGATTATTTTTAGACATATTTTCCTGCTTTTTGTTTTCCTTACTCTTCAGTATCTTGAAGAAATCCCTCTAATTTTGCCACGGCTCTAATCCATTCATTTTTATGGCTGCATAAGTTGGATATGTCCATCCATTGATGATTTGATGGGCAGCTAGTGTCTTGTCATGGTGAACAATTGTGTGACAAACACATATATATTCTTAGGTACCAGTGTTTTTATTTTATAAGGTATATTTCTTGGAGAGAGAGTGCCGCATCAAAGAATATATGTATTTTTACATTATTATGACTTTTCTGGAAATAATTCTCATAAAGCCTGAAATAATTCTCATTTTCTAGATTTGAACAAGAGAACCCATTTTCTCACAACTTCCTGAAAGTAGATGTTACATCACTTAAAATATACAATCCAGTCTGATGGTTGAAAGATAATATCCTCTTGTTATTTCAATTTACATAGCCCAGAGTTTGAACATCTTTTCAAATGTTTGTTGACCTTTTGGACTTGCTCTTCTGTGATTTGCTTATTCATGTACTTATCCTAACTTAAAATTGAAAAATAATTCCTTTTAACAGCTCATTGTTGTATTATAAATATTAACCTTCAATTTTCTGTATTGCAAATATTTCCCCAAATCTATTATTTGTCTAAATTGATTTTGTTTATCTGATGCCAAAAGACAAGTTTTAATTTTCATATCTTCAAAAAAATTTTGATGATAAAAAATTACTTTTCTTTTATAGCTTTGGGATTTTTAGACTTCAGAAGATCACCTATATTTATTTTTGGAGTGGTTCAATAGATCAATGGAATAGTGTACTTCTGGGTTTGTTATGTAAAACTGTCAGTAGTCTCACCAATCCACTATGGCGTGTTAGGACCACTTCAAAAATAATGTAATTCATTCTGTAAATATTTATTCAGGCCTTGCTGTTTATCAGTTTCCAAAGAACTATACATGTATTATTCACTGACCTTTCAAAACATTCTGTGACGTGGTACCATTATTATTCCCAATTTATAGATAAGGAAACTGAGGTACAGCGCGGTTACGTACCTTAAGATTACAAAGCAGGTAAGTGGCAGAACTGGCTTCCAAATCCTCACCTCCCCCTGCTCTGGAGCCCATGCTCACAGCCACTGGGCACGTGGCTACAGAGGGAGGTTGAGTCTGCACAGGCCCAGAAACAGACTCTGATTCTAACAGGAAACAGGTACCCAGAGGACGGTCTCTGAGAATGATCCAGAAGGCAGCAATTTTTGCACTTAATGATGTGGCCCCTAGAAAGGATCATGTTTTCCTTCCAATTCTCAAGACTCAACCCTCCTGCTAAATTCCAGAGGTGGAGATGGTTTTCCAGAGTCATGATCAGATGGGATCACCAGGCTTGGGGTGTGCTTCCTGGGGTGGACCCTTCCTCAGTCTTGGCTGCTGCGGACAGTGAGATGGACACGGACTGAATGTTTATGTCCCCCAATATCAACCCTCTGGTGGCTGTTCTGGATGCCCGGAGAGGCTCAGGACAGGGAAAAGGAAGGGAGAGGTTTTTATATTCCTTGAGTGAGAACTCCGTGCCAGGCCCAGGGTAGGTGCTTTTCCTACAGCGAGGTTGTTAATCCTCACATCATGTCTTTGAAGTGGGTGTTGCTGTCACCATTTAAAAATGCATATTTGTTTGTATTATTATTGCAAATTTAACTCTTATTACTTATATAACTTGGTTAAACAACGTATAGGTATATAAAGTAAAAGATGCCTCCCATTCTATTCTCCCACTCTTTATTCCCATCCTTGACAATACAGAATGCATCCTTTTAAGCTTTCCATAATACAGGTACAAACATACACACATAGGGTGTTTACAAAATTTTTGGTAGAATATATGTAACATAAAATTTGCCATTTTAACCATTTTTGAGTGTACACTTCAGTGACATTAATCTTTTCACATTGTTGTGCAACTATCACCACCATCCATTTCCAGAACTTTTTCATCATCCCAAACAGAAACTCTGTACCCATTCCATTCCATGGTAATTCCCCTCGCCCCATCCCTCTAGGCCCTGGCAACCATCATTCTACTTTCTGTCTCTGAATTTGACTAGTATTATTCCTACTATATTATACCTATTACAGGCAATTCATTTAAATGGAATCATACAGTATTTGTATTTTTGTGACTAGCTTATTTCACTTAGCATAATGTCTGAGGTTCATCCGTGTTGTAGCGTGTGTCAGAATTTCCTTCCATTTTAAGGCTGAGTAATATTCCATTGTATGTATAGACCATATCTTGTTTATCCATTCATCCACCAATGGACACTTGGGTTGCTTCCAGGTTTTAGCTATTGTGAATAATGCTGCCATGAACATGGCTCTACAAGCATCTGTTCAAACCCCTCTTTCAATTCTCTTGGGTGTCTACCCAGAAGTGGAACTGGTGAATCATTTGGTAGTTCTATGTTTAATTTTTTGAGGAACTGCCATATCGTTTCCCACAGTGGCTGCACCATTTTACATTCTCACCAGCAATGCATAAGGGTTCCAATTTCTCCACATCCTTGCTAACCCATTTTCTGGCTTTGTTTTTTGGATAATAGCCACTCTAATGGGTGTGACAAGATATCTCACTGTGGCATCCATAAGTTTTAATTTCACAAAAATGGTGCCATACAATGCAAATTGGTCATCGATTGTTCACTTAGAAACACAGCATGGTACCTTTTTATGGCAGCACGTGCCAGCTGCCTCTTTATTGTCACTATTCTCATGTTTCAGATGAAGAAACTGCGGTTTGGGGAGTTCAGAGAAGAGAGCAGACCCCTCTGGGAAGAGGGTGGGGGAGATTCTGTTCCGGTTACTAGGGCTGCGTGATAACAACCTGCCCTCAAACACAGTGCCATAGAACAAGCTCACAGGAATGGGGCAGTTTGCTTCTGCTCCGTGATGTCTGGGGCCTCAGAAGCAAAACTGCAAGTCTGCTGTATTTTCTACTGCTGCCAGAACAAGTTACCCCATATGTAGAGGCTTAAAACCACACAAACTTATTATCTTACATTCTTACTGGTCAGAATTCTGGTGGGGACAGCTAGGTCTCCACTTGGAGTGTCCCAAGGCTGAAATCAAGGGACTGCAGGGCTGTCTGTGGTCTTTTGGAGGCTCTAGGGGAGGATCTGTTTTCTTGCTCATTCAGGCGGTTGGCAGAATTCAATTCCTTGCGATTGTAGGACTGAGGTCCCCGTTTCTTTGCTGGGGGGCTGCAACTTCTAGAGGCAGCCTGCATTCCTGGCCAGTAGCTCTTTCCTCCACTTCCAAAGGTATGGAAAGGTATTTCCAGCAGGCTCACCCCTGTCTTGCTTTAAATCTCTCCTACCTCTTCCTCTGCTGCATGTTTCTGCCAGTCTCTCCCTGAAGGTCTCTCCAGCCACTGGGGAAAGAATCTTTGCTTGTACAGGCGTGTATGATTAGATGGGGGCGCGCCTGTGTAATCCAGGCTGCTCTCCCTCTCAAGGTCCACACCCCGAATTCCATCTGCAGTTCTTTTTGCCATGGAATGAAAAATATTCACAGGCTCTGGGATTAGCACAGAGAGATCGTTGGGGAGCCATTCTTCTGCTGGGAATTGGTCTCATTTGAAGGCTCATTCACACACGGGTCTGCTGGTTGATGCTGCCTGATGGCTGAGATGTTACTGGGGCAGTCGGCTGGGACACCCCCATATGATCTCTCCATGTGGCCTGGGCATCCTCACAACATGGTGCCTGGGTTGCAAGGGTGAGTGAAGAGAGAAAGAGAGAGACAGAAAGACAGAGGCAGAGACAGAAGCTGTATCATTTTTACATCCTAGACTTAGCAGTCATATAGCATCATTCTCTCCCCTCCACCCCTTGGTGGGAAGTGACAAGTTCTTCAAGAGCCCATGGGACCGAAAATATTTTGGAAAATGCAGTCAGCCATCCCCTCCTAGATAGAAGTAGTAGTAACCACAGTACTAATAATAGTAATAGCTATAGTAGTAGTATTTATTGAGTTCTTACGAAGTGTCGTGCTCTGTTCTAAGCAATTCACGTGCACCATCTTATTTGAAGCCTCACAATCACCCTAGGATACAGTTACTATTGATATCATTATTTACATTTGCAGATGGACACGGAAATGGAATTTTAGTGGAAGCCGACACACAGATGGGGAACTGGAGACAGCTCAGGTAATAGCCGGGTTTGGGTGGATGGATTTCTGAGGAAGCAGACTTGGTGATGGAAGCTAGGCTTGGGGAAGTGGAGGAGAGAAAACATGCTGGGCAGGGTCTGGGTAAGTCCTTGCAGTCCCAACTTGAGCCAGGCTTTGTGGGGCAGCAGCGGTGATGGGAAGGGTGTTCTATGTTTAAGGCACAGGCTGAATCAAAGGCCTGGAGGCCAGAGATGGGGGACGGGGGATGTTGAGGAGAAGCAGTGAAGAGCCATGAGGTCGGCTGGGATGTGTATATTTCTGCTGGGGACTGGGGAGCTCTGGTGGGTGTGAGAGTGGACATGGCGGCAAGAAGGGCTTTTCTGATCTGGAGGGGCGGTCTTAGGGGAAGGGACTGAGGCTAGACCCCTGGCTGGCCTGAAGTCTGGTCTTTATCTTCAAGCAACCACTCCCCCTCCTCCGCCCCTTCTCCTCTATCCTGAAGAGAGATCTATCCCCACAGTGACCTGCTGAAGGCCAGCTGGATAGTGGGCCATCTGGGAAGGCACGGAAGCTGGGCTGCAGAGACCCAGCCTGGGGTTTCCTCCCTCCCCTGCTCAGCTGGGAGACCCCCGCCCCACTATGCTCTGGGGTTGGCAGCGGGGCTGTGTGCGTCCACCCGGGTTCCGCGTGGCTCTCTCTCCTTCTTGTGAGTCTCTCTTTGGTGCTGTGTCTCTCTTTTCCTTTATGGCTCTCGTCCCCTTTCCCCCTGTCCTCAGGCAATAACATATTTCTGCCCCAGGTTTGAGGCCCTTTTACAGATGAAGAAACTGAGGCACTGAGAGAGGCCTCTTCAGAAAAGTTGATGTCAGGGTTTTGGGGCAGTTGGTGTGCTGAATTCTCTGTGGGGCTTTCTGCTGCCAGAATAAATGCCATTCAGCAAAAACTCACAGTACCTGCCTGGGCTACCACGGGCCTGGAAGGCAACCAGATACATCCCTTAAGGAGCTTGGCCAGGCACTGGTATCATTTGCTTAATTTTTCAGTGCCTCTGTTTCTTTAACTGTAAAATGGGAGTAACAAAAGTATCTACTTCATGGGATTACATGAGGATTAAGTGGGATGGTGCATGTAGAGTGAGTGCTCTGGAGAGTTCCTGACCCCTACCACGAACTACATAGGTATTTATAAATAACTATGAGATTTTATACACAGCTGAGTCTGGTGGTTAGAGCATAGGGTTTAGAGTTTGATGCACACTCACTATTTCCTTAACTGTGTGGTCCCAGGTGGATTATTTAACCTTTCTGAGCCTTGATTTCCTTTTCTGCAAAATAAGGATAAGTCAGATTTGGAATAAGGATCTAATGAGATTGTGCAGCTAAAGTGCCTAGCAGAGAGTGAGTGCTCAATAAACTGGCCCGTTGGGACCCTCTTCCATCCCAGGTCGAGGACAGGAATAGCTGCAGCAGAGAATGGGGTAGTGGTGGGAAGAGTCCTATTGGAGCATCAGGGATAGCCTTGTCCTCCTCCCCCAAACCTCATTCCCAGGTTAAGAACCTTGACACTGGTAGTGGCCTTCAGGTGTTTATCCTTCACTGCCCTCTCCCCTTTTCTCTCTTTTGGGGACTGCTTTTTCCCCCCTCCATGTGATTCCAGTGGGAACTGCCAATTCCAGGTCCTGCCTCTCTGCCCCAGAGCAGATCATGTGATTCCAGCCAGCTAATCAGGAGACCTCACCTGCCTGGAAACAGTGATTGGTCCAGAATTGGGCATGTGATTCAAGGAGGGTCAATCAGAGTTCCTTTGGGGGAAAGTGGTAGTGGTGCTGTGAAAGAAAGGATCTTGTGAAATCAGAAGCTGTAAGACCAGGAAAGACCATCCTCCCCATCACTTGGAACAAGCCTCCCTGATATTTTAACTGATAACGAGGAGAGCAGAACTGAGACCTGGAGAGAGAGACAGGTTTCTGAGGATAGAACCTCTGGATCCAGCCATGCCTGAAGACGGTTTTGGGCCCCCAGTTAAATAAGCCAATCAACACTCTTTTTCACCTGAGCCAGTTTGGATCGGGTTCTGTGAGTCAGCCCAAAGGGTCTTGATTAACGCAGAGTCACACTTGGTGCCCGTTCCTCTTCCATCCATCCACCCATCATCCTCCTGTTCATCTCCCTGCCTAAGCTTGCTCCTCTCCATCCCCTGGTCTGTCACTGTAGTTCAAGCTTTTAATCTACTTCTTTCCAGTGGTCCCCCAAAGTAGGGGAGGAGACGAGAGGAAGGAAGACACAGTGGAAGGAGGCAATAGAACGTGGAGGCAGAGATGCACCATTTGAGTTGGAGCCTGAGAAATGAGGATTCATCTGCAGCAACCCCAGAGATTTACACAACCCCACGGATTTACACAACCCCATGGATTTGCGAAGCTAAGCCACTCTCATACCCACTGTCCTCCACTGGATCCCCGTGGTGACTGCATTTAGCCTGCTTATTTTAGAGAGGAGAAAAACTGACACAGAGAGGGTGAGTGACTTGTTCAAGGTCACACAGCCAGAACTGGGAAGAGAATCTTGGTCTTCTGGCTTTAAACTTCATCCTCACAAAGCCTCAGACTGTCAGAAGGGAAAGGCCCTCACTCAAGCTTCCAAATATGACGATAAGAAAGCCTGAGTCCCAGATGAGAAAAAGTCTGGGTGGTTGTCTGCCCAGTAGAGCGGTGATTTACGAGATGCACGGAACAGGTGCAAACGTGTATACGCGGGCGCGCACACACACACGCACACACACACACACACACAGGGGCAACAGCCCCTCTCATTCTTGTGCCCAGGGAATGACTAAAACCATTCAGGGTGACGGGGATGCGGGAAGCAGAGCCACTGCCAGGAGTATAAGCGACAGATCTTTAAGAAAATATTTCAAACAATAAATAGTGCTGCACGGCTTCCCACGCCAAGCCCAGCCTCCTTCCTTTCATGATGGTGCAGGCCTGCTCCCCAGAGCCTCCACACTCACTCCGTGCCTGGTGTCCTGAGCACTGCCCATATCTCTAAATAATGCACGTCTGTCACTATTTCTTGATTCATCAGTTTTAGGCATTATCTATTGACTCTCTGCCGTGATGGATGAGGACCGCGCTCACGCTCACGCCGCCCCTGCTCACCACAGCATCCCGGTGTTAATTTCCAGCGCTTCCGGTGCTTACCTTCCTAACCTTGAGGACACTGCTTCCTCTTCTGTTTCTTGGTTCTGCAGGGCTGGCTGCTCCTCCTGTGGCTCCCAAAGCCCTTCTTGGTCAGAAGAGGCTCTCCAGGCGCCTGCCTTCCCTGCAGCTCCACACGCCGCCCTCCCAAGGTCCAATTGAGTGCCTGTGGGGACCAGCGGTCACGGTTGTCCTAGGATCCTCGGCCTTGTGTTCCTCTTCCCATCACTCTATCCTTCCTCTTGTGTTCTGTCCCCCACCCCAGGCTCTGCCATGATCCCCTGCAAGGCGGTGGGTGTCAGCGTGGCCAGAAGTCCTTCCTGTGGACATTCAGCTTCTTGGGGTCCTAAGGCCAGATGGTCTCTGATGTCGCCTCCCCATCTTCCCCATCAGCACTTTGAAACAGAAGTGAAGGTCTCCAGGGGGCTTTCTCTTATGAAATTATCTGGCTTCATTATGTCATTAGAAAAAGAGAGGGCTTCCCTGGTGGTGCAGTGGTTAAGAATCTGCCTGCCAATGCAGGCGACATGGGTTCGAGCCCTGGCCTGGGAAGATCCCACATGCCGCGGAGCAACTAAGCCCGTGTGCCACAACTACTGAGCCTGCACTCTAGAGCCCGTATGCCACAACTACTGAGCCCGCGTGCTGCAACTACTGAAGCCCACGCGCCTAGAGCCCGTGCTCCACAACAAGAGAAGCCACCGCAATGAGAAGCCCATGCACCGCAACGAAGAGCAGCCCTGGCTCCCCGCAACTAGAGAAACCGGTGTGCAGCAGTGAAGACCCAACACGGCCAAAAATAAATAAATAAAATAAATAAATTTATAAAAAAAAAAAAAACAGAAAAGAGAGAACCCAAACACACCACGGACCGATGGGCATTTGACGAGTGTTAGCAGCCAGAGCCACAGTTTGCGATCGGGTAGCCCTCCTCCTTTACCTTTAAAATCTGAACAGTGGGGCCTTTTGTGGGGCTTGTCTCTTCTGCTGGGCCCTTCTGAGTCACTGCATGTTTTTATGTGTTCAGTGATATACAGTGTGAGTCATTCTCCAGCTTGGGGGTATTTCGGGACTTGTGCTGTTTTGCTTACAATTGCAGAAAAAAATCAAATATTACAGAGGTGATAAAAAATACAGCGAATTCATATGACCCAACTCAGTGTGTGCACAATGTCAGGGCTGGGAAGGGAGCTGGGCCATGAGGGCATTGTGAAAGGTTCTTGGGTAGGGGTGAGTGAAGTTGAATGCCAACCATGACCCCTTTTTGCTGAAGTTGGAGAAGGGGGCGATTATGACATCCCTAAGAAACCTTATGTCGAAGGCAGAACATGCCGGCCTCTTGATCCAGTTCCTGAGGGTTCAGGGAGAAAGCAACGGTTCCTCCCTCAATGACAGCTGTGCCTTCTAGATTCGCTTGTCTTTAGACTTGGTGTGCGGGGTGGGAGGGGTTGGATGGAAGTGGGGATGGAGGGAACGGTGCTGAAGTTCTGCTTTCTCCAATGGTCCAAGGCTTCAGTCTGCAGTGCCCCGACAGAGCCCCCTTCTTGAGGAGCTGGGGGCTAAAGTGGCTGGCTTCAGCTGGGGAAGGGCTGAAGCAGGTGCATTTGCTCCGATAAGATTTATGAGGACAGGAAGTGATGCCGAGTGGACCCACGGGCCTTCACAATAATGGAGAAACTGAGTCACAGTGGGAGAGGCTCCTGGGAGGTTGTCATGGGGCCTGTCCCTAAAACAGGGATGAGCATCACCTCCCCTCGCCTGAATGTCCCCCCTGCTGCCACGCTGCCTCTGATGTCACTGACCTTGGTTCAGCCACTCTGTGGAGCTCAGTCTCCCCATCTGTAGCCCGCTACGAGGTTAGGAAAGGCTGATCCAGCTTGGATGCTTTGCTTCTCTGATGGGCATCTATCTATCAGGCTCTGGGCCACCAAGTTCAGGGCCCCTGTCCCTCTGGGAGCCCAAGTCTCCAGGGCACTGGGGGCCGGTCCTAAGAAGCAAGGCGTGGCCCAGGTACAAGGGGTTCCAGCATTAATTGCATTCCGAGCACATGCCTACCTCTTGGAGCTGCGGGGCCTGTCTCTTTCTATTAGTTTAACAAGCCCTGGTATTAATGAGATTGCTCTATAATTGAACCTCTTCACGGGTCCCTCGGTAATGAAATTATGCTAATTTCATTCAGCACCACCAGGCATCCATCACGCGGGATCAGCCGGGAGCGGCCAGTGAGGCGGCGTGAATGCACCGCTAATTATCACCGAAATGAACAAACCCAGCAGTATTATTATTTCATCTTCTGCCCCTTCCCCACTACCCGCCTCCCCCGCCCCATCCATAGTTTTGTCTTTTCATCCACGTGACTGCCCGGGCCGAGGTGGGGAGGGTGGGCGGGGGCGCGGGGAGGATGCCGCATGCATCTCCACTGTGTGGCAGCACGGGCCCGGGAAGCGCGGGCTGGAGACGCTGCCTGCGTGCTGGGCGCACCCGTGTGTCTGCGTGTGTGTGCGCACGTGCGTGGGAGAGCACAGTGTTTCTCAGCACATGTGCAGCGTGCGCTGGTGTCCGAGTGTGCAAACACATCCGCGTTCGTGCGGGCGGCTGGGTGTGTGGTTTGTGCTGTCTCTGCAGGTCTGTGTGCTTGTGTGGGAGTGCGTGTGCCTGTGTGACTGTGGTGCCTGTGTCAGTGTCGTGGCCAAGGGGGACAGTGTGTGTCTCTGATGTCTGGCTGAGTCCTTGCGCGCGTGTCTTTGTGGGTGTACGTGTCTGTTTGAGCAGGAACCTCAGCGACCATCTGTGCCTGGATCATTGTGTGTGAGCGTGTGGTGCAGACATAAGTACGTTTGCACGTGGGGCTGGGTGTACCAGTATGTGTCTGGAGGTGTGCGTCTGGGATGCCTGCTGTGGTGGATATCTAGTGTGGCCTGTGTCAGTGTGAATGGGACTGCCGCACTGTCTCTGTGTCTGTGTCATGTGTGAATTTCTGGGATTGTCTAGATGTGTGTGAACATGTGCATATATATGTCTGGCCACGTGTCCGAGTGCATACAGCTTTCCTGGAAAAGCGGTGGCCTGGGAATGGTGGCCGGCTGGAAGATGCCACACCCAGAGTGGTTCACAGTGAAGTTACCGGGGAACCATGATGAGGAAGAGACAACAGGACCTCCTCACCCCCGCTGCATTTGCTGGACCCCAAGGAATCCTCCTGGGCTCCCGTTTTCCCAGCTATAAAATGGGAGAGGGAGAAACATGCAGCTAGTTTGCTGCAAGTTTTTGAATGGGTGTTAAATTTTGTCAAATTCATTCGATGAATCTATGAAGATGATACTATGGTTTTTCTCCTTTTTTTTTTTTTTGTTAATGTGGTAAGTTACATTGTATGCCTTTCAAATATGAAATCATTCTTGCATACAGAGATAAATCCCACGTTGTTGCCATGATGCATTATCCTTTTTACAAATTGCTGGATTCTATTTGCTAATATTTTGTTAATTATTTCAACGTGGAAGCGGGAGATTGTACATATTGCACAATTTTCTTTTATTGTAATATCTGTGTCTCTGGGGTTTTTTTGTAGTATCTTATTGTTTTTATTGTGTTAAAATACATATAGCATAAAATTCACCATTTTAACTGTTTTAAAGTGTATAATTCAGTGGCGTTAAGTACATACACAATGTCGTGTGACCATTACTACTATCTAGTTCCAGAACATTTTCATCACCCCAAAAGAAAACCCCGTATACATTAGTCATCCACTCCCCACCCCCCTCCTGCTCCCTGGCCCCTGACAACCAGTAATCTGTTTTATGTCTCTATGGATTTGTTTATTCTGGATATTTCATATAAATGAATTACACATTAAACCTTTTGTGCTAGGCTTCTCTCAGTATAATGTTTTCAAAGTTCATCTCTGTTGTAGTGTGTATAAGTACTTCATTCATTTTTCTTGGCTAAATAATATCCCTTTGTATGGATATGCTATATTTTGTTTATCCATTCATTAGTTTATGGACATTTGGCTATTTCCACCTTTTGCCTGTCATGAGTAGCGCTCCTATGAACATTCGTGGGCAAGCTTTTGTTTCAACACTTGTTTTCAATTCTCTTAGGTACATACTTAAGAATGGAATTTCTGGGTCATAGGGTTTAATAGTATGTTAACCACGTTTAAATTATTGAGGAACTGCCAAACTGATTTCTAAAGTGGCTGCATCATTTTACATTCCCACCACGTATAAAGACTCTAAGTCATCACCATCACTTGTTATTTTCCAGTTTCTTTTGTTGTTGCTGTTAATTATAGCCAAGCTAGTGGGTGTGAAGTGCTGCCTTATTGTGACTTGAGCTTCCCTGACAACTAATGATATTGAGCTTCCCTGACGACTAATGACATGGAGCTTCACTTTATGTGCTTATTGGTAATTTATATATCTTCTTTAGAAAAGTATCTGTTCAAGTCTTTTTTTTTTAACATCTTTATTGGAGTATACTTGCTTTACAATGGTGTGTTAGTTTCTGCTTTATAACACAGTGAATCAGTTATACATATACATATGTCCCCATATCTCTTCCCTCTTGCATCTCCCTCCCTCCCGTCCTCCCTATCCCACCCCTGTAGGTGGTCACAAAGCACCGAGCTGATCTCCCTGTGCTATGCGGCTGCTTCCCACTAGCTATCTATTTTACGTTTGGTAGTGTATATATGTCCATGCCACTCTCTCACTTTGTCACAGCTTACCCTTCCCCCTCCCCATATCCTCAAGTCCATTCTCTAGTAGGTCTGTGTCTTTATTCCCATCTTGCCCCTATGTTCTTCATGACCTTTTTTTTTCCCCTTAGATTCCATATATATGTGTTAGCATACGGTATTTGTTTTTCTCTTTCTGACTTACTTCACTCTGTATAACAGACTCTAGGTCCATCCACCTCGCTACAAATAATTCAATTTCATTTCTTTTTATGGCTGAGTAATATTCCATTGTATATATGTGCCACATCTTCTTTATCCACTCATCTGTTGATGGACACTTGGGTTGCTTCCATGTCCTAGCTACTGTAAATAGAGCTGCAATGAACATTTTGGTGCATGTCTCTTTTTGAATTATGGTTTTCTCAGGGTATATGCCCAGTAGTGGGATTGCTGGGTTGTATGGTAGTTCTATTTTTAGTTTTTTAAGGAACCTCCATGCTGTTCTCCATAGTGGCTGTATCAATTTACATTCCCACCAACAGTGCAAGAGGGTTCCCTTTTCTCCACACCCTCTCCAGCATTTATTGTTTGTAGATTTTTTGATGATGGCCATTCTGACCGGTGTGAGATGATATCTCATTGTAGTTTTGATTTGCATTTCTCTGATGATTAATGATGTTGAGCATTCTTTCATGTGTTTGTTGGCAATCTGTATATCTTCTTTGGAGAAATGTCTATTTAGGTCTTCTGCCCATTTTCGGATTGGGTTGTTTGTTTTTTTGCTATTGAGCTGCATGAGCTGCTTGTAAATTTTGGAGATTAATCCTTTGTCAGTTGCTTCATTGGCAAATATTTTCTCCCATTCTGAGGGTTGTCTTTACATCTTGTTTATGGTTTCCTTTGCTGTGCAAAAGCTTTTAAGTTTCATTAGTTCCCATTTGTTTAATTTTGTTTTTATTTCCATTTCTCTAGGAGGTGGGTCAAAAAGGCTCTTGCTGTGATTTATGTCATAGAGTGTTCTGCCTATGTTTTCCTCTAAGAGTTTGATGGTGTCTGGCCTTACATTTAGGTCTTTAAACCATTTTGAGTTTATTTTTCTGTATGGTGTTAGGGAGTGTTCAAATTTCATACTTTTACATGTACCTGTCCAGTTTTCCCAGCACCACTTATTGAAGAGGCTGTCTTTTCTCCATTGTGTATTCTTGCCTCCTTTATCAAAGATAAGGTGACCATATGTGCGTGGGTTTATCTCTGGGCTTTCTATCCTGTTCCATTGATCTATATTTCTGTTTTTGTGCCAGTACCATACTGTCTTGATTACTGTAGCTTTGCAGTATAGTCTGAAGTCAGGGATCCTGACTCGTCTAGCTCCGTTTTTCTTTCTCAAGATTTCTTTGGCTATTCGGTGTCTTTTGTGTTTCCATACAAATTGTGAAACCTTTTGTTCTAGTTCTGTGAAAAATGCCAGTGGTAGTTTGATAGGGATTGCATTGAATCTGTAGATTGCTTTGGGTAGTAGAGTCATTTTCACAATGTTGATTCTTCCAATCCAAGAACATGGTATACCTCTCCATGTATTTGTATCATCTTTAATTTCTTTCATCAGTGTCTTATAATTTTCTGCATACAGGTCTTTTGTATCCTTAGGTAGGTTTATTCCTAGATATTTTATTCTTTTTGGTGCAATGGTAAATGGGAGTGTTTTCTTAATTTCACTTTCAGATTTTTCATCATTAGTGTATAGCAATGCAAGAGATTCCTGTGCATTAATTTTGTATCCTGCTACTTTACCAAATTCATTGATTATCTCTAGTAGTTTTCTGGTAACATCTTTAGGATTCTCTATGTATAGTATCATGTCATCTGCAAACAGTGACAGCTTTACTTCCTCTTTTCCGATTTGGATTCCTTTTATTTCTTTTTCTTCTCTGACTGCTGTGGCTAAAACTTCCAAAACTATGTTGAATAATAGTGGTGAGAGTGGGCAACCTTGTCTTGTTCATGATCTTAGTGGAAATGGTTTCAGTTTTTCACCATTGAGGATGATGTTGGCTGTCGGTTTGTCATATATGGGCTTTATTATGTTGAGGAATGTTCCCTCTATTTCTACTTTCTGGAGGGTTTTTATCATAAATGGGTGTTGAATTTTGTTGAATGCTTTGTCTGCATCTATTGAGGTGATCATATGGTTTTTATCCTTCAACTTGTTAGTATGGTTTATCACATTGATTGATTTGCGTATATTGAAGAATCCTTGCATTCCTGGGATAAACCCCACTTGATCATGGTGTATGATCCTTTTAATGTGCTGTTGGATTCTGTTTGCTAGTATTTTGTTGAGGATTTTTGCATCTATGTTCATCAGTGATATTGGCCTGTAGTTTTCTTTCTTTGTGACATCTTTGTCTGGTTTTGGTATCAGGGTGATGGTAGACTCGTAGAATGAGTTTGGGAGTGTTCTTCCCTCTGCTATATTTTGGAAGAGTTTGAGAAGGATAGGTGTTAGCTCTTCTCTAAATATTTAATAGAATTCGCCTGTGAAGCATCTGGTCCTGGGCTTTTGTTTGTTGGAAGATTTTTAATCACAGTTTCAATTTCAGTGCTTGTGATTGGTCTGTTCATATTTTCTATTTCTTCCTGGTTCAGTCTCGGCAGGTTGTGCATTTCTAAGAATTTTTCCATTTCTTCCAGGTTGTCCATTTTATTGGCATAGAGTTGCTTGTAGTAATCTCTCATGATCCTTTGTATTTCTGCAGTGTCAGTTGTTACTTCTCCTTTTTCATTTCTAACTCTATTGATTTGAGTCTTCACCCTTTTTTTCTTGATGAATCTGGCTAATGGTTTATCGATTTTGTTTATCTTCTCAAACAACCAGCTTTTAGTTTTATTGATCTTTGCTATCGTTTCCTTCATTTCTTTTTCACTATTTCTGATCTGATCTTTATGATTTCTTTCCTTCTGCCTACTTTGGGGTTTTTTTTTTTGTCCTTCTTTCTCTAATTGCTTTACGTGTAAGGTTAGGTTGTTTATTTGAGATGTTTCTTGTTTCTTAAGGTAGGATTGTATTGCTATAAACTTCCCTC
This sequence comes from Eschrichtius robustus, assembly GCF_028021215.1. NCBI lineage: Eukaryota > Metazoa > Chordata > Mammalia > Artiodactyla > Eschrichtiidae > Eschrichtius > Eschrichtius robustus. The sequence continues at coordinate 33,992,484 of NC_090842.1, read as the reverse complement.
TTAGAACTGCTTTTGCTGCATCCCATAGCTTTTGGGTCGTGGTGTTTTCATTGTCATTTGTTTCTAGGTATTTTTTGATTTCCTCTTTGATTTCTTCAGTGATCTCTTGGTTATTAAGTAGTGTATTGTTTAGCCTCCATGTGTTTGCATTTTTTACAGATTTTTTTCCTGTAATTGATATCTAGTCTCATAGTGTTGTGGTCGGAAAAGATACTTGATATGATTTCAATTTTCTTAAATTTACCAAGGCTTGATTTGTGACTCAAGATATGATGTATCCTGGAGAATGTTCCATGAGCCCTTGAGAAGAATGTGTATTCTGTTGTTTTTGGGTGGAATGTCCTATGAATATCAATTAAGTCCATCTTGTTTAATGTATCATTGAAAGCTTGTGTTTCCTTATTTATTTTCATTTTGGATGATCTGTCCATTGGTGAAAGTGGGGTGTTAAAGTCCTCTACTATGATTGTGTTACTGTTGATTTCCCCTTTTATGGCTGTTAGTATTTGCCTTATGTATTGAGGTGCTCCTATGTTGGGTGCATAAATATTTACAATTGTTATCTTCTTCTTGGATTGATCCCTTGATCATTATGTAGTGTCCTTCTTTGTCTCTTGTAATAGTCTTTATTTTAAAGTCTATTTTAGGGCTTCCCTGGTGGCGCAGTGGTTGAGAATCTGCCTGCTAATGCAGGCGACATGGGTTCGAGCCCTGATCTGGGAAGATCCCACATGCCGCGGAGCAACTAGGCCCGTGAGCCACAACTACTGAGCCTGCACGTCTGGAGCCTGTGCTCCGCGAAAGAGAGGCCGCGATAGCGAAGAGGCCCACGCACTGCGATGAAGAGTGGCCCCCGCTTGCCGCAACTAGGGAAAGCCCTCGCACAGAAGCGAAGACCCAACACAGCCAAAAATAAATATAAAAATAAATAAATAAAGTCTATTTTATCTGATATGAGAATTGCTACTCCAGCTTTCTTTTGATTTCCATTTGCATGGAAAATCTTTTCCCATCCCCTCATTTTCAGTCTGTATGTGTCCCTAGGTCTGAAGTGGGTCTCTTGTAGACAGCATATATACGGGTCTTGTTTTTGTATCCATTCAGCCAGTCTATGTCTTTGGGTTGGAGCATTTAATCCATTTACGTTTAAGGTAATTATCGATGTGTATGTTCCTATTACCATTTTCTTAATTGTTTTGGGTTTGTTATTGTAGGTCTTTTCCTTCTCTTGTGTTTCCTGACTACAGAAGTTCCTTTAGCATTTGTCATAAAGCTGGTTTGGTGGTGCTGAATTCTCTTAGCTTTTGCTTGTCTGTAAAGGTTTAATTTCTCCATCAAATCTGAATGAGATCCTTGCTGGGTAGAGTAATCTTGGTTGTAGGTTTTTCTCCTTCATCACTTTAAATATGCCCTGCCACTCCCTTCTGGCCTGCAGAATTTCTGCTGAAAGATCAGTTGTTAACCTTATGGGGATTCCCTTGTGTGTTATCTGTTGTTTTTCCCTTGCTGCTTTTAATATTTATTCTTTGTATTTAATTTTTGATAGTTTGATTAATATGTGTCTTGGCGTGTTTCTCCTTGCATTTATCCTGTATGGGACCCTGTGCTTCCTGGACTTGATTAACTATTTCCTTTCCCATATTAGGGAAGTTTTCAACTATAATCTCTTCAAATATTTTCTCAGTCCCTTTCTTTTTCTCTTCTTCTTCTGGGGCCCCTGTAATTCGAATGTTGGTGTGTTTAATGTTGTCCCAGAGGTCTCTGAGACTGTCCTCAATTCTTTTCATTCTTTTTTCTTTATTCTGCTCTGCAGTAGTTATTTCCACTATTTTATCTTCCAGGTCACTTATCCGTTCTTCTGCCTCAGTTATTCTGCTATTGATCCCTTCTAGAGAATTTTTAATGTCGTTTATTGTATTGTTCATCACTGTTTGTTTTGCTCTTTAGTTCTTCTAGGTCCTTGTTAAACCTTTCTTGTATTTTCTCTATTCTATTTCCAAGATTTTGGATCATCTTTACTATCATTATTCTGAATTCTTTTTCAGGTAGACTGCCTATTTCCTCTTCATTTGTTAGGTCTGGTGGATGTTTGCCTTGCTCCTTCATCTGCTGTGTGTTTTTCTGTCTTCTCATTTTGCCTAACTTACTGTGTTTGGGGTCTCCTTTTCGCAGGCTGCAGGTTCGTAGTTCCCGTTGTTTTTGGTGTCTGTCCCCAGTGGCTAAGGTTGGTTCAGTGGGTTGTGTAGGCTTCCTGGTGGAGAGGACTAGTGCCTGTGTTCTGGTGGATGAGGCTGGCTCTTGTCTTTCTGGTGGGTAGGTCCACGTCTGGTGGTGTGTTTTGGGGTGTCTGTGGCCTTATTATGATTTTAGGCAGCCTCTCTGCTAATGGATGGGGTGGTGTTCCTGTCTTGCTAGTTGTTTGGCATAGGGTGTCCAGCACTGTAGCTTGCTGGTCGTTGAGTGGAGCTGGGTCTTGGCATTGAGATGGAGATCTCTGGGAGATTTTCACCATTTGATATTATGTGGAGCTGGGAGGTCTCTTGTGGACCAGTGTTCTGAACCTGGCTCTCCCACCTCAGAGGCACAGCCTTGACACCTGGCTGGAGCACCAAGAGCCTTTCATCCACACGACTCAGAATAAAAGGGATAAAAAATAGAAAGAAAGAAAGAAAGAAGATAAAATAAAATAAAATAAAGTAAAATAAAATAAAGTTATTAAAATAAAAAATAATTATTAAAAAATAAATTTTTTAAGTAAAACAACAACAACAACAAAAAACGGGCAGACAGAACCCTAGGACAAATGGTAAAAGCAGAGCTATACAGACAAAATCACACATAGAAGCATACACATACAGACTCACAAAAAGAGAGAAAGGGAAAAATATATATATATCTTTGCTCCCAAAGTCCACCTCCTCAATTTGGGATGATTCGTTGTCTATTCAGGTATTCCACAGATGCAGGGTACATCAAGTTGATTATGGAGCTTTAATCCGCTGCTCCTGAGGCTGCTGGGAGAAATTTTCCTTTCTCTTCTTTGTTCGCACAGCTCCCGGGGTTCAGTTTTGGATTTGGACCCGCCTCTGCGTGTAGGTCGCCTGAGGGCATCTGTTCTTCGCTCAGACAGGACGCCGTTAAAGGAGCAGCTGCTTCGGGGGCTCTGGCTCACTCAGGCCGGGGGGAGGGAGCGGTACGGAGGAGGCGGGGCGAGCCTGCGGCGCCAGAGGCCGGCGTGACGTTGCACCAGCCTGAGGCGTGCCGTGCGTTCTCCCGGGGAAGTTGTCCCTGGATCACGTGACCCTGGCAGTGGCGGGCTGCACAGGCTCCCGGGAGGGGAGGTGTGGAGAGTGACCTGTGCTCGCACACAGGCTTCTTGGTGGCGGCAGCAGCAGCCTTAGCGTCTCATGCCCGTCTCTGGGGTCCGCGCTGATAGCTGCGGCTCTGCCCGTCTCTGGAGCTCCTTTAAGCGGCGCTCTGAATCCCTTCTCCTCGCGCACCAGGAAACAAAGAGGCAAGAAAAAGTCTCTTGCCTGTTCAGCAGCTGCAGACTTTTTCCCGGACACCCTCCCGGCTAGCTGTGGTGCACTAACCCCTTCAGGCTGTGTTCACGCTGCCAACCCCAGTCCTCTCCCTGCGATCCGACCGAAGCCTGAACCTCAGCTCCCAGCCCCGCCCGCCCCGGCGGGGGAGCAGACAAGCCTCTCGGGCTGGTGAGTGCTGGTCGGCGCTGAGCCTCCGTGCGGGAGTCTCTCCGCTTTGCCCTCCGCACCCCTGTGGCTGCGCTCTTCTCCGTGGCTCCGAAGCTTCCCCCCTCCGCCACCCGCAGTCTCTGCCCGCGAAGGGGCTTCCTAGTGTGTGGACACCTTTCCTCCTTCACGGCTCCCTCCCACTGGTGCAGGTGCCGTCCCTATTCCTTTGTTTCTGTTTTTTCTTTTTTCTTTTGCCCTACCCAGGTACGTGGGGACTTTCTTGCCTTTTGGGAGGTCTGAGGTCTTCTGCCAGCGTTCAGCAGGTGTTCTGTAGGAGCTGTTCCACATGTAGGTGTATTTCTGATGTATTTGTGGAGAGGAAGGTGATCTCCACGTCTTACTCTTCCGCCACCTTGAAGCTCCTCCCCTCTGTTCAAGTCTTTTGCCCACATGTTAATTGGGTTGTTTATCTTTTGGTTGCTGAGTTGTAAGATAATAGTTACTGGATACTAAGCCCTTATCAGATATATGACTTATAAATATTTTCTTCCATTTTTGTAGGTTTTTTTTACTCTCTTGATGGTGTTCTTTGAGGCATAAAATTTTCTCATATTTTTGTGGATTCTTTAGACTTTTCTATCTGCAAATAGAGATAGTTTTACATCTTCTTTCCAATTTTAAATGCTTTCTTGCCTAGTTACTCTGGCTAGAACTATTTCAATGTTGAATAGAAACAGTGAAAGCAGAATCCTTGTCTTGTTCCTTGGTGGGAAAGCTTTCAGACTTTCACCATTGATTATGATGTTAGTTGTGGGTTTTTCATAAATGCTCTTTATCATGTTGAGGGAGTTCCTTCTCCCTATTTTGTATCATGACAGGGTGTGGGTTTATGTCAAATACGTCCATTGGGATGATTATGAATATCTTTTCTTTCATTCTATTAATGTGATGTATTATATCTATTGATTTTTGGAGGTTGAATCACCCTTGCATGCCTATGTTAAATCCCACATGGTTATGGTATATAATCTTTCAAGTATGCTGCTGGGTTTGGTTTGCTAGTATTTTGTTGAGGAATTTTGCATCTGTTTTCATAAGTTATATTAGTCTATAGTTTTTTTTTGCATTGTTTTTGATTGGCTTTGATATTAGGGTCATGCTGACCTCGTAAAATACATTAAGAAATGTTTCTTCCTCTTCAAATTTTTAGAAGAGTTTGAGAAGATTTGTATTAATTCTCTTTTAAATATTTGGTATAATTCCCCTTTGAATCCATCTGGTCCTGGACTTTTCTTTGTTGGGAAGTTTTGATTACCGATTCACTCTCTTTGCAGGCATACCTTGGAGATACTGTGGGCTCAGTTCCAGACCGCCACAATAAAGCGAATATCATGATAAAGTGAGTCACACAATTTTTTTTGGCTTCCCAGTGCATTCAAAAGTTATGTTTACATTATACTGAAGTTTATTAAGGTACAATAGCATTATATCTAAAAACAACCAATGTACATACTTTACTTTAAAAATACTTTATTGCTGAAAAATGTTAACCATCATCTGACAATGCAGGATTGCCAAAAACTTTCAGTTTGTAAAAACCAAAATATCTGCAAAAGTTTGTGAATTTTGTGGATCTTTTCAAAGAAGCAACTTTTGATTTTATTGATTCTCTGTTTTTCTAGCTTCGATTCTATTTAGCTGACTCTAATATTTATCATTTCTTTCCTCCTGTTAGCTTTCGATTTATTTTACTCCTCTTTTTCTACTTCTTGAATGTGTCAGGTTAAGTTTTTGACTTGAGATCTTTCTTCTTTTTAAATGTAGATATTTAAAGCTATAAATTTTCCTTGAAACTGCTTTTGCTGCATCCCATAACTTTTTGTATTCTGTTTTCATTTTTGTCTCAAAATATTCTCTAATCTCCCCTGTGATTTCTTCTTTGATCCATTAGTTATTTAAGAATGTGTTGTTTAATTTCGAGATGTCTGTGAATTTTCCACTTTTCCTTTGTTATTGATTTGTTATTTCATTACATATGGCCAAAGAAGATACTTTGTATGATTTCAACCTTTTAAAATTTATTGAAACTTGTTTTGTGACTGCACATAAGGTCTATGCTGGAGAATGTTTTGTGTGCACTTTAGAAGATGTATATTCTCTGGTTGTTGGATGAAGTATCTGTATGTCTCTATTAGATCAAGTTGGTTTTTAGTGTTGTTCAAATCTACTTTCTTTTCGATCTTCTGTCTAGTTGTTCTATCTATTTTTGAAAGCTTGGTATTGAAGTTTCCAACTATTATTTTAGAATTGTCTATTTCTCCCTTCAGTTCTGTCAATTTTGTCTTCACATATTTTGGGGCTCTAAGTGTGTGTAGGTATAAAATTGTTATATCTTCTGGATGGATTGACTCTTTTACCTATGTATAAGGTCCTTCTTTGTCTCTTGGAATATTTTTTGACTTAAAGTCCATTTTGTCTGATATTAATTTAGCCACCTCAGTTCTCTTTTGGTTATTATTTTCATGGATAATTTTTCCTCCATCCTTTCACTTTTAACCTATTTGTGCTTTTGGATCTAAAGTGAGTTTTTAGTATATATAGGATGGATAAACAACAAGGTTCTACTGTACAGCACAGAGAACTATTTTCAATATCCTGTGATAAACCATAATGGAAAAGAATATGAAAAGAAATATATATGTTAACTGAATCACTGTTCTGTACAGCAGAAATGAATTAATATTGTAACATTAATTAATTAATATTGTAAATCAACTATGCTTCAGTAAAAAATGTACATACTTTTATCTGGAAATACTCTTTGTCTTGAAGTCTATTTTTCTGATATTTGGTAAAAACCAAATTTTTACTGCTTGCAGTTTATACCTTTTCTCCCCTTTTAATTAGTCTTAATATTTTAAATATTTCTCTTGTTGGAATAAAGTTTACCTTGCTTGTCTGAATCAGAATAACAATATCTGCTTTTTAATTGGAGTGTTTAGAACATTGACATTTAATGTTCTTAATATAGTTGGGTTTAAATCTGTCATCTTACTATTTGCTTTCTATTTGACCTATCTCTTTTTCTTTCTGTCTTCCCTTTCTCTTTAGTTTGGGCATATAGAATACTTTTTTATTCCATTTATTTCCTCTATTCTTTTTTTTTTTTTTTTTAAAATAAATCCACTTCTTTTTTTTTTGTTTTTTAAAGAAATTCACGTTCTTTTATTTATTTATTTATGACTGTGTTGAGTCTTCGTTTCTGTGTGAGGGCTTTCTCTAGTTGCGGCAAGTGGGGACCACTCTTCATCGCGGTGCGCAGGCCTCTCACCATCGCGGCCTCTCTTGTTGCGGAGCACAGGCTCCAGACGCGCAGGCTCAGTAATTGTGGCTCACGGGCCCAGTTGCTCCGTGGCATGTGGGATCTTCCCAGACCTGGGCTCGAACCCGTGTCCCCTGCATTGGCAGGCAGATTCTCAACCACTGCACCACCAGGGAAGCCCAATTTCCTCTATTCTTTTTTCAGATATAGCTCTTTTTATGCTGACTCTAGTGAGAGTTGATATTCTCCCACTTCACATAAAATATAAGAACCTTAAACACTACCATTTCATTTATTCTTTTCTGTTCTTTGTGCTATTACTTTAATATATGTATATCTGCATACATCTATCATCTATCTATATATCTATATCTATCTATATCTATCTATCTTCATCATCATCATCTATCTTCTACATAAGTTATAAACTTCACAAAACAGTGTTATTATTTTTGATTTGAATAGTCATTTGTCAATTACAAAGCCAAAGAGAAGAAAAAAGTAATCTTTTAAATGTAATCACATGTTTACCATTTCCAGTGCTCTTCTTTTCTTCCTTAAAATCTGAGTTGCCAACTGATTAGCCCCAGCCTTAAGAAATTTTTAAAAGCACTTTTTTGTTGTAGTGCAGATCTGCTGACAATGAATTCTCTAAGCTTTTGTTTATCTGAAAATATCTTTATCTCACCCCAATTTTTGAAGGATATTTTTGCTAGGTGTATAACTCTGGATTGATAGTTTTTTTCTTTCAGCATCTTAAAGACTTCATTTCTATTTTTTCTTATCTGCATGTTTTCTGATGAGGTTACTTATCAATTTTATAATTATTACTTGCAGGTATTATATTTTTTCTCTGATCTTTAGATACATATTTTACTTTTCTTTTTAGTGTTTTGACTATGAAATGCCTATGTGTGGCTTTCTTATATTTATATATATATGTTGGGGTCTCCTGAGCTTCTTGGATCTCTCAGCTGATGTTTTTCATCAAACTTGGAGACTATTCCTTCAAATACTTTTTTCTGTCCCACTCTCTCTCTCATCCTTCTAGAATTCCAATAACATCTATTTTAGACTACTTAATATTGTTGCACAGTAGCTGAGGCTCAGTTAATTTTTTAAAGGTTGTTTTCCTGCCTCTGTTCTTGAATTGTCTTCAAGTTTCCTGGCATTCTTCTGCTACCTCCAATCTGATTTTAAGACCATCTAGGGAATATTTCATTTCAGTTTTGAAACTTCTCAGTTCCAGAATTTCCATTTGGTTCTCTTTATGGCTTGTATTTGAGGGTCTCCATTTTAAAATTCTTCATGTTTATATTTTCCTTTAAGTTCTTTAACATTTATATATACCTGTTTAAAAGTTCTTGGTTGTTAATTCCAACTTCTAAATATCTCACGTTCTGTTTCTATTATCTGCTTTTCTTCTTAATTTTGGGTCACTTTTGCTGTGCGTTTTGTTGCTGTTTGTTTTGTTTTGTTTTTTGCACATGTAGCAACTTTTTATTGTATTTTGGATAATTTGGATTTTGCTATCTTCTTTTAAGTGGTGTTGAGTTTTGTTCTGGCAGTCAGTTAAATTACTGGTGGATTCTCTTGATTCCGTTAAGCTCAATTTTATTTTTTGTTATGATGTGTCCATTTTCGGTTTTGTCTTTAGTCTTAGGACATGGCCCTTACTCTAAGATGTGCATAGATTTTCTGATTTCTCAGCTGGTTGCCTGAGGTGTTCGGTGAGACTCTCTTCACTCTTATTAGGCCAAAACTCCCTACATGGTGTCACTTCTGATGTCCAGCAATCAGCCTTCATCACCAGCTCTCAGCTAGCCTTGCAGAGTCTTGGTCTGCACATGCATAGTACTTCTATTGGCCAAGGATCTTCAGGGGATCCCAACAGAAGTTTCTGGTTCCCAGCTTTTAAGCAACCCCTCTATTCCAGTGCCCTGGCTTGAAAACCTGGAGGAGTTCAGGTTGGTGAAGTGCCCAAGGGAAAAACTTGAGAAAAGAGGAAGACTCCCACACAGTGTTCTTTACCATGTTCCAGCTATGGTAAGGAACTTAGGGCAACTTGCCTAATTTCTCCTTGCCTCAGTTTCATTATCTGCAAAATGGAAATAATAGCAGTACCCAACTGATAGGGTTATATCAAAGATTAAATAAGGTAATTTATGTAAAGTATTTAGAAGGGTGCTTATCATGTAGTAGGTGTTATATAAGAATTATCTGCTTTTTCCCTCCTTGCCCCACATAGCTGGTTTGTGACTCATGCACCCAGTGGCAGCCCTTGGAAGACAGGGCTTCATGGCGAGAGAGGCTCATTCTGGGCCCTTTTCCTGAGCTGCATGAGAAGATATTTGGGGCATCCATAGATCAGGAAGGTAATCATACTCTAGAAGAATCCTGCTGCATGAACGGATTCCTCCATGGAACCAGCTAGGTGACTGCCTTTTGGAGTCACCATTTGCAAAGGCTCTACTCACTGCTACTGCCTCTGTGTAGCCCTCCAGGATTTCGCTAACTCAGGAACGACTTGGGATGGGTGGCGGCTACCCAGGGTGGAGAGGCACCTAGGTGCTCTGGGGTAGTTCGCAGCCACTGCTGTCTCAAGGTATTCCTCCTCATGAGATGCTACTGATGTCCAACCCATTTCTTGCTTGCCTGAAGATTCTTTTTTTTTTTTAAACCTGGAATTTTATAAAGGCAGTAGAAGGTTGCACTGCAAATAATTGACCTATCTAAGTGAGGGCTGTCAACTACGCATCCCTTCTCACGGGGATAGTGTAGGAGCTTGTCTGAATCCCCTCTGGAGAGCTGCCTCTTCTTGCTGACTCCACGTTCTGCATCCAGGTGGACAGGCTTTCCCTGGTGGGTGCTGCCCCCATTCCCTGAAATGCACGCATGGCTTGTCTTCATCTCTTGCAGGACCACATGAGAATGTTGTCTTTCCTGAAGCCAAAGCCAGACAAATTTGTGGCAATTTTACCAACATTCTGCCCAAACCAAAGCTGCTCAAAATTAGGCCTCCATTCCCTAGGCTGAATTAACTGGGTGTCCATGCCTGTGCCTCTGTCTGTTCCAGTCTGTGCTCAGTGCACCACTAGTTCCAAAGACCCTGAGTGGAGTTCTGTAGTCAAAGAAGTTTGGAACTATAGGTTAAATGGAGCGAAACAGGATTATTTATTGCAGGATTATTCTTATGCTGTTCACTTGCATAGTGACTCTTCCATACGCAGGAATCAGTGTTCCATTGTGTGTTCAGGTCTTCATTGAGCATCTTCTCTTGGGATTAATGTTCTGTTCAACCCACCTGGGGAAATGCTGGATTCGAGTAACAAGAACTGTAGTTTACCTTTGGGGAAGCTGAACGCTGGTGGCTTCTGTGTGTGTGAGTGTGTGTATTTCTGTTTAGCCCTTTTATTTCCAATAAATGGTTCTCTCTTGGTTCCTCAAGTGCTTGGAGGGCAAGGAGTATTTAATAGTATTCTTATGATTTTTTGTTCTACAGCACTGAGGCCAGGCCTGCACTTGTAGGAGCGGATACAAACATTTGGCAGGGAAAAAAGGGACACAAACAGCCTTGCTTTGCCTCATGCTTCAGGCTCTCCAAGCTCTGGAGTGATCCACACGTGAGGGAAACTGAGAACTGGGAGGCCCTTGGAGGCCATCGCATTCAACATTTTCACTTGGAAAATGTGGAAACTGAGGCCCAGTGAGGGGACCCTTGTACCAGGCTGGGAAGAATCAGAGGCCCTTTAAATGTCCAGATATAAGCCTATAGAAGAGTGCTTCTCAGATGAGGCTGCATTTTAGCATTACCTGGGGAAATCTAAAAAATCCTGGTGTCCATGCTGCATCCAGAGCAACAAAATCATAACCTTGGGAGTAAGACCTGGGCATTAGCAGTTTTTAAATCTCCCCAGTGATCTCAACGTGGGGCCCAGCTTGAGAACCAGTGCTTCAGAGAGCATCGACACGCCTGGAAACCTAGGGGTTTGCAGAGATATCTCAGAGGTGCTGTGTGGTTGGGTAGGGCAGGGGGTCTCCAGACCCTCTTGTTTCTTCTTTCTCAAAGCTGCTCTGCTTGCATCTCTTTATTTGTTGCTCCCCTATAAAATATCACTAGAAGGAAAGCCCCCATCACGCTTCTCCAAGTCAACCCCTGCAACTTCACTGATGGGGAAGGGGTGACCTGCACAACATCATGGAAGACTTTGACACCTCCAGGATTCGAACCCCGTCTCCTGACCCCCAGCCCAGGTTCTGCAGCCACCTCTTGCCCTCAAATTCTTTTCTTTTTAAATGATTCAACACCGTACAAGTAATCCTCAAGCCTCCTCATGTTTCCTTTGAATCCCACTGGCACAGCCATGCTCTCCTGTGGACCGGATTTTTTGTTTTAGGTTCTACAGATTAATCAAGGATGGCCGGGGGTCACGGGGCACTTTGGGTACAGAGATTATGTTGGGGGCTGGGATTCGGGGCGGGGGGAGCAACTGACATCGAATTAGCCTTCATTTTAAGTTTTGATGCAGTAATTATGACTTCTGAATAGCAGTGGTTGTTACTGAGGATGGTCGCCTAAGCAGTGCACATAATTATTATAATTACCGTGTACCTAATGATGCCTAATAAGGAACCACACCACACAGAGGCGCAGTGGCTGCTCAGCCTGGTGGTCTGGGCTCCAGAGGGGGAGCAGCTGGGGTTCTGATGCCTGCGCGGGGCTTTTACAGGGACGCCAGGCTGCTTGTCTGCTGGAGACCAGGGGTTGCAGAGTGTGTGGGAAGAGAAAACTCCCAGAAAGAATGTGCTGGCATCAGCTCGGAGGCAACCAGCGTGGATGTGGCTGAACAGGAGCCATCCTTCTTCAGCCATCGAATTCACGGTCTTATGTTCATGCTAATTCCTGGTCCTCAGGGAATCTGCTTAGGGAAGGCAGAAATGGATAGCACTTTATGGGCTCTCTGTACGTGTGTGCGTGTGTGTGTGTGTGTGTGTATTTATAAAAAATAATCACTAATTTTTATAGAGGGCTATGTGCCAGGCTATTTCCATTCATCACCTCATTTAATTCTTGCAACAGCCCCATTTCACAGATTAGGAAATAGAGGCCCCATGGTCATCCCAATAATAAACCTGGCTGCCATTTATGAAGCGCTGTAATATCTGCCAGGTACTGTACATGGATTATCTCACCTGATCCCCACAATAATCTTATTAGATAGGTTTTATTATCATTGTTTCTTATTTATTCCTATAATAGAGATGAGAAACTGAGGCATGGGAAGGGAAAATGACTTGTCCAAGGTCATACAGCTGTTACATGGCAGAGCCAAGATTTGAACCCAGGCAGCCTAACACCTTTTTCCCTTCCCTCATTAATATGTATTAAATAACTAGGATATGCCAGGCACAGGCCAAAGCAGATTACATTCTAGTTGGGAAAGACAAAACAAAATCAAATAAGCAAATAAATATATAATATTTAGGATATATACAGGATAGCAGGACAAGGGGATGGACAGGAAGAGGATCTATTTTAAAGAGGATAGACAGTGAGGATCTCACTAATTATGTCCAATTTGAGTAACGACTTGAATGTAGTGAGAGGAGGAGCCATGGAGATATTTCAGGGAACAGTGGTCTAAACAAGTGCAACAGCCAGTGCAAAGGGCCTGAGGCAGGAACATGTACGGAAGGTTTCAAGAATCATGAAGAGGCTAGAGTGACGGAGCAGAGTGAATGAGAGGAAGAGAGTTGCAAGGAAAGATCAGAGAGGTGGTTGGGAGCCAGATCCTGTAAGGCCTTATAGACTAGGTTAAGAACTTAGCATTTTATTTTAAATGTAATGGGAAGCCTTAGTTGGGTTTTGAGCAGAGGTGGGACTTGGCTTAACTTTGGTTTTGTTTGGTTGCTGTGTACGTGGAGAAGGGACTGTGAAGGCCCCAGCGATGACCGTGGCTTGGACCAAGGGCAAAGCAGTGGTGGTGGTGAGAAGTGTCTGTATTCCCCATATGTTTTGAAGGAAGGGCTGATTTGCTAATGGTTTGGGTGTGGGGCGAGAGAGAACGAGAGTGGCCATTGATGACTCCTGGGTGCCTTAGTCTGGGTTAGGAGATCCTGAGAGCGGGGTTCCAGTGTAAGGGAGTTATTTGAGAGGTGCTTCCAGGAAGCACCCACAGGGGAGAGAAGTGAGCTGGGGAAACAAAGGCAGCCAATAAAGACCCAGAACCAAGAAGTTACCAGTGTGGGCACCTGCAGCTTATTTCTGCTGGGGACTTGGGGGAGGTAGCGTGGAGCACACATCTCAGACCCGAGGGGTGAGGGGCTGGGTCCCCATCTGTCAGCACTGTGTGCTGTCCTGCAGGACTTTGTAGTAAGCAGGTGTAGAGGTTAGTGCCCAGGGGATGGGGTGGGACCTTGACTGCTCAGCTACGCCAGGTTTTTAGCCAGACAGTTGGGTAAATGGCCATGTCATCTCCTGAGACACAGGAACTTGTGCCTTAGACAAATGCTGTGCACTGGACCTCAGGCTTTATTTGGATCAAGGGTCAGCAATCTACAGCCGGGGGGCCAAATTCTGCCCTCTGTGCCTTATGGTATTTAAAGATTTATTGGAACCCGGTCACACTCCTTCATTTCCTTGTTGTCTACGGCTGCTTTCCTGCTGCAACGGCAGAGTGGAGAGGTTGGGATGCAGATTGTGCAGCCCTCAAAGCCAAAAATACCATCTGGCCCTTAACAGGAAAAGTTTGCCAACTTCGGATTTAGAAGCAAAGAGCAAAACCTCATTCTAACTCTCAGATTCAGGGATTCCTTTGGAATCCAGATGCAGGAAGTAAGGCGCTTGGAGGATCAGTGGTTGCAGAGACCATCTCTGCCTCCAGGGCTGCGTGATGGGTCAGCTGTTGCCTGTATGAAAGTTCCCCGCCTCTCCATAGGCTGAGAACCTCCCGATGACACACATAGAAGTTTGCAAGGTTTGTCTTTCCCTCACTTCCGCCTGCCCCTTGGCTTTGAACACCCCAATCAGATAAGAATGCTGCTCCCTCTGGACCTTTATTTTCCCAGGCCCACCTCTATCCGACCCGAATGTTCCGTTCTAATTGCCAATTCCTTGGAGAGAGGTTCTGATTGGCTCATCTTGGGCCACACCCTCTCGTAGTCCAATCAATGATGGGGGGGGGGTGGTATCAAGCTGTAGAAGTCAGACGGAGGGGTGTGGCCGGGTTTTCATCAGGTTCTTCCCGGTTCTCCGACCTACTGAAGTTACCGACTCCCCACCTGGCACTTCCACTGTGCTTGGTACAGAATGGGTGCTTTCTAATAACCACAATTCAGATAATCTGAGTTCCGGCCTCTACTTCTTCACCTACCAGCTGGGCGTCCTTGGCAAATCACCTGATTTTTCTCAGCCTCAGTTTTCTCACCTGGTTGGTTGTGAGAACAACCAACGATACCCCTGGAAGTTGGCAGGAAAAGGCATCTCCTCAGGCTTGCGAATAAAGCATAAGCCCTCACGTACTGGGCATCCAGAAGGAGATACTGACATGTGTGTTCTCCTAATTATAACCGTTCTTACCAGGCACTCTCGGCACTCCCATCCCAGGGCTAGTCTGGCCCTGCCCCGTTTCCCTCTCTCTCCCTCTCTGGTCCGTGCTCCATGCTGTGGGCTGGGACCTGGCCTCCCGGTAACGGGGCATTGTCCCTGCCCGGCGAGAACAAGGCGAGCTCAGCTGGCCTTAGTCACAGGTCAGTTGCTTCATACAAATCCGCAGGGACTCGCGGACGCTCTGACAAGGGGCGGGGTGCGCGAGGGCTCCATTTCGGGCTCAGACACAGCTCCAGGTGCTGGAGGCTGTAAAATGGGGCGGGCAGAGCAGCTGTGATTTGTGCAGCCCTGAGAACCGAATTACCCGGACCCCCAGCGTTCTCGCTCTCTGAAGGAGAACAGGTGTCTCCTGAAAGCAGGGTTTCTCTCCCTCGGCACTGTGGACATTTTGAACCTGATAAGTCTTCATTGTGGGTCGTATGCTGTGCACTGAGGGGTGTTTGGCGTCCTCCCTGGCCTCTACCCACTTGATGACAGCAAATCCACCACCCCCTCCAAGTTGTGACAAGCAAAAATGTCTCCAGACATTGCCAAATGCTTCCCTGGGGGGGGGGGGGCAAAATCACCCCCAGCTGAGAACCACTGCCTTAGAGGAGGACGCTTGGAGTGGTTTTCTGGAACAAATTCCATCAGACAGCCAGGAAGCACACCTGGGCAAGGCTGCTGGAGGGTATGAGAAAGGGGAGGGCTTAGGCCTGGCCGAAGAGGGTCCCACCACTGGGCAGAGGAGATGGGCATCCTGTGAAGTGATAAGGGACAGCCACTGTGAATGCCAGAGCAGGGATGCATGGAGGTGACGCTGAAGTGGGCTGGCCCCAGGGACGGGCTGGGTTAGGGAGTGGAGTAGAGCTGCGGTCCCCAACCTTTTTGGCACCAGGGATCGGTTTGGTGGAAGACAGTTATTCCACGGAGGGAGAGGGTGGAGGGGTGGAGGGGGTGCAGGGGGGATGGCTCAGGCGGTAACACGAGCGATGGGGAGCGCAGATGAAGCTTCGCTGCTTGCCGGCTGCTCACCTCCTGCCGTGCGGCCCAGTTCCTAGCAGGCTGAGGACCGGTACCGGGGGGTTGGGGACCCCTGGAGTAGAGGGGACATTCCAGGTGATGGAGAAAGCCTGAGCAAAGGCCTTGGGGCATGAAATGAGTGTGGGACAGTGTGAAGACAAGCCTGGGCACTGGCTGGGGTCCTGTTAGGGGAGAGAGTGGAAGTAATAATAAAAGCCACCAACAGCTACCTTGTTTTTGAGTGCTGACCATGTGCCAGATGATTCCTAAACGCTTTACTTGCCATCTCATTTAATCCTCAAGAAATCCTTATGAGATTTGACTACTATTCTCATCTCACCGGTAAGGAAACCAAGGCTCCAGATGTTGTAGGGTTTGCCAAGGCCACACAACCCATAAAGGCAGGTTCAGATTTCAAGCCTAGGCTGTTGATCATCTGCTCAACCCTGCTCTTCTCCACCCTCGTAGCCACCGCCGTGCTGGGTGCGAAGGGGGGTGGGAGTGGACATGGAAGGGTTCCCCTAACTCCTCAAACATAGGACCAGGGCTAATCCACTAAGTGAATGGATGAACACGTGAATAAATGAATGAACAGAAATCACCTTCCCACCTGACTCCTGGCTCCACCCACAATCCCCAGGCCTCTCCTTGGATATCCTTTAGCTTTGGGGACATCAGGTGGCACCTCTGTGTTGGCCCTTGCTTAGAGGGCACTCCAGCATGAGTGCCCCATAAGAAGTGGTCGCCTATTCCTCCCTGGCTTGGGCACGTTTGAAGAAGAGAGAGAGAAACAGCTAGATACCAGGAAGAACTTCGAAGAGATATTAAACACCGGGGACCCTGAATGAACAGCTGGGTGCCTGTGAGGCCAGGAGCCGGGGGTGTGGAGCCAGGGAGAGCTTTGTCACATCCCGCTTACCACTCCTACCCCTCACCGGGCCTCGGTCCCTGCCCCAGGATGGCCCCCAATGCAAGGCAAGAGGACCTCTCATTCCCCTATCCCATGAGCATGCTTATTTTCTCCTAATTTATTCAGTTCTGCCCTGTGTGCTCAGCCTCTTGGGTGCAAAGTGATTTCAGTTTACACGCACTGTTCTCTCACCTACCTCTCCTGGAAAGCTCAACCCGGAGCCTCATTTGGGTTTCCGGGGAACTTTCTGTTTCAAATTCCATTTGATTCCAATTCTGAGAGTGTGTCTTGGCAGGGCCCTGGCTTGCCGTCCTCGTTATGCTCAGAAGTCAGGAATGGTGGGGGGCACCCAGGGAGCCCCAGGGGTCTCATTTGGGGACAGAGCTGCTGCAGGCCTCTGCTGTGTGCCAGGCTTCTTATTACAAGTCACCTGGGAGCTTTTGCCCAGAGTCTCTCCAGGGGCAGTCATACATCTGCAGCATCTTGGAACTCAGCCTCTGTGGGCCGCATCTGTCCTCAGTTTCCCTATCTTCAAAATGGAAATTAAAATAGTTACAGCTCAGGGGTGAAGAGATCCTTTAATGTGTTTCCCAAGTTTCAGTGCATTGTCTGCACTCTCATGAGTTTTACTATGGCCACACGCTACCTGTACCATATTTATTTATCACTGATTAATTATTATTTATAAAAACCATTTTTAATAAAAATTATTTATTTGGCTTTAATAAAAATTATTTACTTTTCCTTTAAATTGACCTACTTTTAAAAGACTTTGATCTATTTTGAAAGGAAATTTTTATATTTGCATGAGAAGAAAATTGATGTCACTTATCACAAATGGAAAGCAATAAGATGAAACAAATATGACCACAAACAACTACTTGACTCACGTGTGTACCAACGATAACTCTCACGACTAAGAGCCATGCTGTGCCTCCTGCAATTTTTGAAGCACTGAATGTAGAGTGCTTAGCGCTTATTCAATAAAAGATTGCTGCTATGAAGACAATGAAACCAATGTGGTGTCTGGCCCTTGGGAGCATTGCTCTGAGTTGGTCAAGGGGAATAATTTTGCTTCAAGAAACTGCCATATTTCTTCTTCTCTGATAATTAGAGCTGTGATCTGTCATTGCGGTGAATTGCAAAAATGTTGACAATCTTTGTTCCACCCGATAAGAGGTGGGGCCTACTTGCCCCTTGAATCTGGACTGGCCTCATGCCTTCTTTCGACTGCTAGAGTGTGGTAGGAGGGGTGGCGTGTCAGCTGTAAGCTCATGGCCTTCCAAGAGGCCATCATGCAGCTTCCACCCTCTCAGGTCACAGATTCTATGCTAGGCCTGACCTGGGTCTCTGTATGTTTACAAGAATTGAAATCGTGCCACTGCCATGTGAACAAGATTAGGCCAGCCTACTGGAGAATGAGGGACCCCATGGAGTGGGGAGGGGGGGGGTTGTCCCAGTCAAGGCCATCTCAGAGCAACCAGCAATGTGCCATCCAAGTCAGATGCATGAGTGAGCCCAGCCAAGATCAGCCCAGCCTGGCCCAGAGCAGCAGACCCATCTGGCTGACTCACCGATTTGTGAGGAATAACCAGTGGTGTTTTAAGCTCCTCAGCTTTGGGATGGTTTGTTATATAGCAATAGTTTCTTGTTTTATCTTATTCACTGGGGAATTTATGCCCAGGTCCATGCCCAGTCATTAATTTTTTGATTCAATTTCTTTCTTTCTTTTTTCATTATAAGACTTGTAGAAATATTTGCCTTTTTAAAAAAAATTTTTATTTTATATGGGAGTATAGTTGATTTACACTGTTGTGTTAGTTTCAAGTGTGCAGCAAAGTGATTCTGTTATACATATACATATATCTATTCTTTTTCAGATTCTTTTCCCATGTAGGTTGTTACAGAATATTGAGTAGAGTTCCCTGTGCTATACAGTAGGTCCTTGTTGATTATCTATTTTATATATAGTAGTGTCTATCTGTTAATCCCAAAGTCCTAATTTATGTTTCAATTTCATTTGTTTTCTCTTCTTAATTCCCTTTCCTTCCTTTTTTATTCCTTCATTTGTGTGTGTGTGTGTGTGTGTGTGTGTGTGTGTGCGCGCGTGTGACTGTGGATTTTTAAAAGACATCTTTGGCAAAGGAGCAGGATGGAGATGAAAAGTTGAAAATCTAGCAGAGAGTTGGCCCGAGTGTTTCTAAAATTTTGAAAACAGCCTAAGGGGACACAAGGAAGCATAGAAACATGAGAGCAATGGAGCCATTAGTGGCAAAGGAGGTGTTTCTCTGCAGTGTCCCACTTTGCTTGCGTCTAGTTTTGTCTTTACAACCACACTGTCAGGTGAGTATAATTATCAACCTTATTGTTCAGGGTGGAGAAGCCAAGTCTCGAAGTTAAGTGACTCGTTCAGGATCACACAGCTGGTCAGTGTTGGAGCCAGGACTTGAGCCAGGTATTCTGACTCCAAATCTCATGCTCTCTCCATAATGTGATGCCGCCAGTACCAGCGATGGGTGCGGGTAAGGTGGGGTGGTAGGAAGGGGGTTGCCTCCAAGCATTTGCCAGTGGGCGTTTTCTATTCCCAGAGCACAGATTGCCATCCAAATCAAGACTCAGATCTCCCTAGTTCAGAAATTGTCCTCTTTTCTTCTCCCCAGTAACTCAGAACCAAACATCCGATCCATCAGCAAATCTCTCAGCCCCACTGCTCCCCACCTGCTCCACTGCTGTTCCTAGTATTTCTCCTAGATGGCTGAGCGGTCCCTAGCTGGTGTCCCTGCCCCTCTAGAGGGTCTTCCCAGGGATCCCAGCTTGGCCAAGGAAGGGCCAAAGTCCCTTTCTGTGTCCTGCAATTTTCCACATCCAGGGACTCAGGAATATCAGATATGGTCTCATTTTTTTCTTTGTCCTTATTAAATAACAAATGCATTGCAATGCTCCTTACACTGTGCTGAAATGGAATTCATAGATAACGTAATCTATCTATACACATAATTTAAATAAATCCATATAAGCCATATAATGTCCTAAGTATACTCTAGAGGAGAATTAAAAGGCAACTAGTTTATAATAAAATAACAATTACATCAGAACATAAATATTCCAGCCCAACTCTCCTGCAAGACACAGTGAAGGCATCAGAGCTTGCAGCCGATGTAGGTAGACTCACCATGAACATGACCCTGTAGACACAGACCGATGCTCTGCTGGTGATTCAAGCTCCACAGCGGCATGGATGGCTTTCAATGGTGGGGTCCCCATAAAGGGGACTAACTCCTGATAAATCTCCTGACAGAATAGAAAAGACCTTCCCCTTGATTTACACACAAATGGCAGTCCTAGAAAGCTCAGTGTTGAATAATATTGTGCAAAAAATAAAAACCCTTTGTATTAAATGTGAAATAAAGTTAGATTCTAGGCTCCCAATGTTATAACTGGTTTTTTCACCTGCCTTGAGGTTTGGTGGAGAATTCTTTGTGTGAGGACCTGTCTGCGCTTTGCATGGGGGTCTGGCCTGCCGACCCTCACCTGCTAAATGCTGTTAACACCCACCAACCTTTGTGACAAGCAAAAACATCCTTGTATGATTTTAACCTCCCCACCTCCACCCATAATCTGGCTACCCTGGGCTCTTCTCTGACTTCCTTCCCTGCCATGTCCCTTCTCACCTACCGTACTCCAGCCACGCTGGCCTTGCAATCTGTGAGAAGAGTACTCCAGGCAGATGGAAGAGCCAGTGCAAATGTCATGTGGTAGGAGTGTGTCTCGCATGGCTCCCAAACAGTAGAGGCCAGTGTGGCCAGAGCAGGATGAGTGAAATAAGAGATGAAATCAGAGACAATGGGGGCCAGAATGTAGGACCTTTGAGACCAGTAAAAGGACCAACATTTAAAATCCAAATTAATGGCTTCTTTTGATATGTCAGGAGATTTGGCAAAACTGGGTCTGCATTCTTCCATATCTGCATAGCAACCATTGGCCAGGTTTGACCCCTATGGGAGGAACCTTTGCTCTTCAACTTACCACAAGCCCCACCCGTCCCTATCGCCCCACACAGCCACCTGCATTGCTCATGTACATTGCCTGTCTGCCCCTATGGGCATTTGAGTGTGTAACCTCTGGTGGGGAGAGGGTGCTAGGAAAGAGAGTGGGGCTGTGGGTGGAGGGAGAAAGTAGTTTCCCCCTTCCTAGCTCTGGAGAAAATGACCCCAGCCTCCAGAGAGGCTATGGGTGAGGTCTCCTCCCCGCCCCTGCTCCGTGTGCTCCACTCCCAGGCTGCCTGCTGAGAAAGCATCTCAGCAAGGGAGGCCAAGGCAGGGGCACCCATGAGGACGTCTCAAGGAAATAGTGAAAATATTTTCCCAGGGAAAGCCAACACTGCTATTTGTTTTCGTTGCTTAAATTATACGTGTTATTTATTTTTTAAGTGGCCTGTCATTATTGGTGAATGGGGAAGGCACCCAACCTCACAATGCAAGCAAAATTTTAGATATTGCTATGTAGTTATTAACAAATGAGCTTTTCATCTTTGTAGAAGGAGCCCTATGTGGAGCCCTCAGGGGCTGGGATTCTCATTATTGGGTAATTACAACCCACAAGGAGGGGTTGGCCTGGGGCTTGGGAGGCAGACAGGGTGGGACTTTTCAGACCCTCTGCATCTTGGCTCTTCGATCCATGTGTATATTCATTCGAAAATATGTATTGGGTGCCTACTACGTACAAGGTGCAGTTCTCGGTGCTAAGAACAAAGCAATGAATGATGGTATTAATATAAATAATAAAAACCATCACTTAGATGGTGCTTATATGGCGCTATGCACTGTTCTGAGTGTTCTACATGTTACCTCCTTTGATCATCCCAATAGTCCTGTGAGGTCAAGTTATCCCCATTTTACAGATGTGGAAACTGAGGCACAGAGAGAAACAAGAGACACAGGCTTCCTTTATAAGGGAAATTTCAGTCCTGTGAAAAAAAAGGAGCAGAGTTAGGTGATGGAGAGGGCCCAGGAGGGGTCAGCTGCAGATAGGATGATCAGAGAAGGCCTTAGTGAGGAGGTGGTGGTGAGAAGGAGCCAATCCCAGAAAGATCTTGGGAAAAGAATAGCAAGTACCAAGGCCCTGAGATGGAAGTAAACTTGTTGTGAGTAAAGAAACAGAAAGAAGGAGACTGGGACACAAGGAGCGAGGTTTTGCTGAGGAAAGCTGATGCCCTCTGGCCCTGGGCTTTCCAATGGTCTGGTGATAGTTATGGGCTGGGGGCCTCAGCTGTCTAGGCAGGAGGTGGGAGGATGGCTGGAGGCAAGTAGAAAGAACACTTGGGTATTTGAATAGTCCCTCACATGTGGGTGGCTGACCCAGGAAGTGCTGGGACTTCAGGCTGGGTTCTTTTTTTAAATTTTTTTATTTAATTTTTTTTCAGCCAAATTTTTTAATTGAGATATATTCTACATGTAATATTATATTTGTTTTATGTGTACAATAGTGATTCAACATGTGTATACATTGTGACATGAACACCACAATCAGTCTAGATACCATCTGTCACTATACAAAGTTAATGCAATATTATACATTATTTTAATTAATTTTTATTGGAGTATTGTTAATTTACAATGTTGTGTTAGTTTCTGCTGTACAGCAAAGTGAATCACTTATACATATATATATATATCCACTCTTTTTTAGATTCTTTTCCCATGTAGGTCATTACAGAGTGTTGAGTTTCTTGTGCTATACAGTAGGTCCTTATCAGTTATCTGTTTTATATATAGTAGTGTGTATATGTCAATCCCAATCTCCCAATTTATCCCTCCTCTCCTTTCTCCCTTGGTAACCATGTTTGTTTTCTACATCCTTTCTCCCTTGGTAACCATGTTTGTTTTCTACATTTCTGTTTTGCAAATAAGTTCATTTGTACCATTTTTTTAGATTCCACATATAAGTGATACATGATATTTGTCTTTCTCTGTCTGACTTACTTCACTCAGTATGACAATCTCTAGGTCCATCCAAGTTGCTGCAAATGCCATTGTTTCGTTCTTTTTTATGGCTGAGTAATATTCCATCGCATATAGAATGGAACAATTTATTTTATTGAAGTATAGTTGATTTACAACATTGTGTTAATTTCTGCTGTACAGCAAAGTGATTCAGTTATACATATGTATACATTCTTTTTCATATTCTTTTCTATTATGGTTAATCACAGGATATTGAATATAGTTCCCTGTGCTATACAGTAGGACCTTGTTGTTTATCCATTCTATATATAATAGTTTGCATATGCTAATCCCAAACTCACAATCCTTCTCCCCCCCCCACCCGCAGGCTGGGTTTCTGAAGTAGAGTTGATGGACCTCTCCCCTTGCCCCCTTACCTTTTCCACTTAGAAATCCCTTGCAGCTCTTATTACAGATACAGATGCTTAGGTTCACTGTATCATCCTAATGCCACAGGTCTGGATGTGGAGCCCAGGAATCTGCATGTTTGACCTAGAGGATTCTGGAGCACGTGGGGATTTGAGAACTGGGTAGCCAAGAATTCCTGATTAGAGACCAAACGTCCAGGGAGGATGGAGAGGAGTTTCTCCCTCTGCTGCCCTCAGAGCTTGTTCTGGGGCTCCTGCTACCAGGTCCCCCTATCGAGAGGGACTTTTCACGTGCTGGGGAGAGCCCAGAGGAGGATGAGCAGGGTGGAGGGGCTCCTTACCTTGTGGCCGGTGAACCACGTTTGATGGTGTTTTTAGTCTGGAGCTGAGGCACTGAGATGGGGACACTCGAGAGGCACTGAGATGGGGACACTCGAGCTGAAGGCACACCTGCAGGGCTCTGTCACTGGAGGGGAGCTGACTTCAGTGCAGAGACCCCTAAATGCAGAACAGGACCAAAGGTCCGAAGTTCCAGGAAGTTTTAGTTCAAGACAGTGAAGAATTTTGTAATGGCCAGAGCTGTCCAACAGCTAGCGATGTGGCCAGGCAGACTTGGGTGGCGTCTTACTTCTGTTGCTTCCTGTTGTCTGACCTTGAACCAGAGGTTAACCTCCTGCTGCCTAAGCTTTCTCGCAGCCACTTGAAAGAATGAAATGAGTTAGTACACGGACAATGCTCCAAACACTGTATACAGCAAGCACTCAATAAATGCCAGCTGCAGTTGGCATCATGTTCTTATGACTAAGAATGGAAGGACTTGCCTTTATAGGCTGATCAACCTCCTGTGATGATGGAGGTGGTCTGTAATGCTTCTTGTTGACTGGAGGGGCATCTGGAAGACCCTTCTACCCGAAAGCAAGGTTTCCATCTGCCTGCTATTGTCATGGGTCAAAGGGGTGGTGGTTTTGCCTTCCAGCCATGGCCTCTCTCTGGGGTGTCTCCTTGGGAACTGGGGGATAAACAGGGAGATCCGGTGTTTAGACCCAGCTTGGCCATGGTGGGCTCTCTCACCATCCAGTTGCCATTTGTCAGTGGAGTGTTTTTCCCCATCCCTTGGACATCACCGAGTCACCCGGAATTCTTAGGCCTTTGAGGAAGAGTGTGCCATGCAGCTCAGTAGTGTGGCTTGTATTGGGTGAGAATCTCTCTCTCTGGAGGGCTCTGGGTCTGGGGACTGTGTGCTCCTCACCCCATAAGCATTTCCAGTTCACTCTGGGACTGGGTTCTGTCTGGTGAGAGCCTGTAGACCCTGAGATGGCAGGACAGGACCCGATAATGATGAAGGCGAAGATGAGGTGGAGGAGGAGGAAGGAGAAAGAGAAAACGATGAAGATGATGACCACAATTACTATTGTTTCTCTGTTTTCTGAGCACTGACAATGTGTCAGAGACGCATGGGAAGCACCACACCCACGATCCCAGTCAATCCCTGTAGCAACCCTATGAGGCAGGAGCTGCCGTCTCCACTTTATTTAGAAGGGAACCGAGGCTTATAGAGTTGAAGCTCCATTTTCAAGGCTACCAGAAAAGCAGGAGTCAGAGCCAGGATTAGAACTCAGTTCTGGGTGTCCGTGCTCTTAATCACTGAGCACTGCTGACTGGGTGCAGCCATCCCAGTGACCTCAGTCCATTGGGCAGGTGAGACTGAATCCTTGAGAAAGAAGGACCAGTATGGGGCACCAGCTTGATGCCAACGGAGTGAGCCCAAGACAGGGGGCCTTGGAGGGCTGAGGAGCATGAAGGGAGAGACTTCGCAGTGCCGGCTGTCTCAGAGGAGAGACCTCTTTCTTCCCCAAGATCGGACTGGACTACCCCCTTGGCGTTTCACACTCTCTTGGTATTGCCAGACGAGGCAGTGATAACCACTCGATTTCAACGGAAATCACTTGTTTTTTCCTCCTTCCCAACTGGGCTGTCTCCTGAGACCCGGGTGTTAATGAAATCAAACAAAATGAAAATGGGTAAATTATTGCAAAGCTATGAACACCTCTGCAGGGCCACGCCTCACTAGTTTCCAATACCACCTCATTCAGGAGGCTGCCGGAGAAGCCAAAGCAATTTTGTCCCATGGGCGAGGTGCTGGAAGGGAGGGACAAAAAAGACAAGATATTGCAATCAGGAGGTCACTGACCCAGGCTTTTGTGTAATTATAGAATTTCATTTCTGGCCAACTGGACTGATGGCTGAGCTTGTTGGCAAATTAGTGGTGAAAAATAAAGCAATTTTTAGCATCCTCGAAAGAGTCACCACCCCAGTGGTGTGTCAGGGGCCCAGGGTGGGGGAGGAAGGGGACGGATGGAGAAGAGAAGCCCAGATTAGAAGCAGCTGGTCATTAGGACTCACAAGGCTGATACGTTTTAATTCAAGACCTGGAGAATGTGCCCAGCGTTGTCACGAGGGGATGAATCCCGCTACCTTTGGGGTTTGTCTTGAGAGCAGAAGAGGCTGCGATAAGACTCAGGCCCACACTGCCCTCTTCTCCCAGAACTGGGGTGGAGGGTGGTTCTAAAGAGTGCCCAGACCAGTCTGACTCACATGCCTGGCTTTGCCTCCCTTTTTTCTTTCCTCGTAACGTGGGAAGCAAGAACGTTCACCTCGTAAAGTTATCACGGCCCAGACTATCATAGATGGGAAAGTACTCTGCCCGTTAAAATGAAATCCGGTATTGCTTGCTATTACGCTTTCCAAGCTTTTATTCTGAAACTTGCTTTTAATTTTTTGCAAGTATATTTGGCATTGAGTATTTCTCTTCACCCATATCACATAATACCTTTATTATGCTTTGCCTTATCTGTCCTTGTACCAGTTGGATAAGTGTCTTGGTGACAGCCTTCTTTAGATTGTCTTACTTTAAACATTTTTACTTAAATACCCCTGCTAGCTTTATGCCAAGCCAGGCATCCATGAACTCAGACGTTTCACGGGCTAGTAATGTATTTTCTAAAACAGATGAAAAATATCTATTATCATTAAAATTACTCTTCGTGAAACTTCAAATCGACGTGATGGTGCTTGTCAAATTATTGGTGCCAAAGGACCAGTTTTTCTTCTTCTTGCCGGCCCACCTTGGGCGGATGCACGGTCCACTTCACGAGGCTACCATTCAACTCCTACCACATCCTCCTTGCCATCTGAACAGGTTTAACCTTGTTCGTAGAAATGAGTCCACTGACCAGGGACTTAGATATTGTGGCAATTCCAAAGTTATTGGCAATTCCAATAACATTTTCTAAATATTTACCTTCAATTTCTGTACTTGACATGAATCGATTAGTAACAGTTCATGGCCCCACACTGCCTGTTGGCTGTACTTGGAGCAGTCTAGGTGTGCAAATACTTGAACACACTGACCTTGCAGAAAGAGGATCCAAAGAAGAATCTGCAGATTCAGTCAGTGGGGACTTAGAATTTCTCAGCCTCAATTTATCCATCTATAAAATGGGTCAAAGTGATGCCCTCATGCTGCTCCCAGACTGCTGACATTCCTTCTCCTGCACCAAAGACTTCACCCATCCTGGCAGCATCGCTGCTCTGGGCCCATTACAGGGGACGAAATGAAACTTCACAGGAAGACCAGCATATTAAACGGATGAATGTGAAACTCAAGAGATAACCACCGAGTTTCTCTGGCTGCTCGGAGAAGCAGTGAGAAGCCCAGTGCTTTCTTTCCAGCCCATGGCCATGCAGGGCATGCCTCTGACAAACCCCTGGACTCCTTGGAACAGCTGGGCAAGTGGAGATAAATTCCAAGGTGCTTTCCCCTTTAACATGCCAAAGGAACAAGTAATAATGGGGCATGCATAAGAATCCTCATTCCCCTAATTTATTTTGGAAAAAAATGGGACGTTGCCCTCAAAATCATCCCCTCCGGGTAGCTGAGTCTTTGAGGGTCTCCCGGGACGGGATGGCAGACAACTCCTTCCTTTACCTGGGCGCCAGGTGAGAGATCCATGGTGTTCTGACTCTAGCTCCTGAAGAGGGGATACGATGGAGGAAGAGCTGAAATGTTTCCTTTTGGGGAGTGCTTGGTGTGTGGTTGGAAGGGCATCTGAGGATGAAGGAATCTTGGTTTTGCTAAATCTCCATGGAGGTTTGGTGCTCCTGAAAGAGGGTTACAAGGAAGGCACTGATGGCGGCAGCATGTACACAGACGTCACAGTCTACAGAGCCCAGCCCATATGGCAGCCTCTTGGAGCCTCAAAATTCCACTCACTTTGCAGTGTTATTAATATCTCCATCTTAGAAGGAAAGTTCCTAAGGATCAGAGAGAGGATGGGACTTTCCTGAAGACAGCCAGGTGGTGGTGGAGCCAAGATGCAAACCCAGAGCCACGTGACTCAGAAGTGCTGTGGCCATGAATGGATCAGTCCACTCGGGAAGCAGGGCCATTGCTCCCCACCTCTCCCTCACGGACCATTTGGAAGGTGAGCTAAACAGCAAAGCCGAAGGAGGCACCGACAAGGCTTTGCATTCGCCTCAGCCCATTCAGGGTTTCCCACTAATATCTGCTGGTGAGCCAGGGCGGGGGATCCTTGACAAGTGATGTGGTTCTTGATGGTCCCAGGAAAGTCTAGAGAAGATTTGTGATGTGTCTGAATTCGAGAAAAGACTGGGGAGAAAATTGCACCTGGGTTTGTAGGCTCTCTAAGAGGGTGATGCATGGACATCTGGGGCCAGGAAGATACCCTGTTGTTAGGCCATTGATGATTTGATCACAAATGGCAACTCTGGAAGTGTCCCAGAGTGACTAGTGGCATAAGAGCACACCCAGGGACACTCATCAGAGAGCGTCCCTGCCCTCCGGAAACTAGGAGCAGGGGGAAACCATGGAGTGGTTAGAGAGTATTCTGAGATGGAATGTGAGGGAGTAATATAAAATCTTATTTTTTATATAAGGATCTTATAAGATCCTAGGCGCAGTTGGCATTGTGAGGAGAGAGACTGGAAAATTGGAGTAACCTTGGAGGGCTCCCTGGAGGAGGTGAGACTTAATCAGGGCCTTGGAGGAGAGTGCATTAGCCAAGACTGAGCTGCAAAGTTCAGAAAGCCCATCTCAACCTTGTTAAAGCAAAGTAAAAAAAAAAAAAAAAAAAAATTGGTGGTGGAGGTGGCTCATATAACCTAAAAGCTCAGAGTAAAGCATATGGACCCTGGTGCTCCAACAAGGTGGTCCAAACTCTGTTTCTGCCTGTCCATTTCTTAGCTCTGCATCCCTCTGGGTTGATGTCATTGTTTAGCAGCTGTCCACATGGGGCTGGAAGGGTGTCCCTGGCAGCTCCAGGTTGCAAGGTCCTTGTACCCTGTGCCTGGAAATGTCCCCATGGGATTTTAATTTATGGAGGTGACTGAGTGACAACACGAAGAGGTCAGTGCCACTGAAAGAAGATGTTTATTACTTACAGTTCCCAAGAGGAGCGGGGCTACCTCACCATGCAGGGCCACAGAGAGAATCACCGGTTTTGATCGGGAGGCAGAAGGAGTGAGGGGCAAGTCTAGGCCAAAGCCTTTGCTGGGGTTTCTGTGGGAAAAGCAGGGCAGAAACAGCTGTGGATTGGCTAGTTTGAATAATCCAGGTGACTTTGGGGTGTCAGGGCTGTCCCTAGTTTCTGGTATTTAGCGCTGGGTTGTTTTAGGGCAGGGGTAACGTTGGCTTGGTGGGTGAGGGTCAGATGGCCGAGGTGGTTGGGGGTATGGGATTGGGAGTGGTGGGGTGTATATGCAATGCTTGCTTGCAGGTGCGTTGTCTATTATCTTTAGGAATTAGCTAGCGCTGGGAGGGACAGTCTCTCCCCACCAGTCAGCGAGGCCAGATGTATTCAATGCCAGAGTATCAAGAGTATAGAAAATAAGCAAATGTAGTTAATACAGTTGACCCTGTGATGAATGGATGCCAAACAGACAAATACAGAATCTAAGAAAACAGAGTTGGAACACCCTGGGAGCAGCTCTTTCTTGATAGCTCAGTGAGGTAGAGTCCTCTGATTGGTCAGGCCTGGGAGGTGTGCCCATCCCTGGGAGGCCAGGTGAACCCCATCTGGAACACAGGAGCAAGCTACTGTGGTGATTCGAGGGATGTCTCCCCAGAGGGATGCTTCTTGCCTGGAAAAGTCACATCCAGTGGAGAGAAAGGATTCAGTCTTGGGAGGACTGAGGGGCAGGGGCATTCCAGACGTAGGGTTGGAGGACTAGGGCCACAGTGTTAGGGATTTACCAAGTCTTCATCCACTCCTGCCTTCAAGCTCTGTTGCATCTCCTTTGCCTTGTCAATATCTAAGAGAGATGGTTTAGCTTTCCTGTTAGCTTTTATAATTAAGACTCACTTTCAGGTATGAAAATGTCCAGCCCTGTTTCTATGAAATTCAGTCTCAGAATCAGTTCCAATCTGCTTCCCTCTCCTCAGCCCCACTGGAGCTGAAACCCCACAGTGGGGAAGGATGGGGGGCAGGGTCTGTCTGGCACTCTTCCTTTATCTTTTCCCCGCATCTGCTGCTATGGGTGTCCCGCCCCCTGTCCTGTGGGGGGGTGCCCTGGGTGGGAGCAAAGATGTCACCCTCCATGGGCTGTTGTAAAGAAGCCATTGGTGCCATCAGTGAGTGACACCTAGTGCTGGCTTTCATGGGGATCGCTGCAGAACGAAGCTTCTGGACTGGGCTGCCCACTCTCTGACTGTCCACATGGGACTTTCCTTTGTTCCTCTTCATCACAGGCTACCACATGGTACCATCATGACATCTTGAGCCTGGCTACCTGCCATGGCATCCCGGTGGCTCACAGGAGACTCACGTAACCTCGCGACACTGAATTGAAGTGTTGCAAGCTTTTGCCACTGCCCTCTCTCCTCACCTTGCTATTGAGAACCGCCCCAGCCCATCCTCTACCTCCAGAGTTTCTCCTGGTAAGAAGCAGGCTTAAGGCTCTGTGTGCACACATGCTGGAGCAGGCATCTAAGTAGCCTTGCCTAAACCCCTCTGTGGCTTTCTGCAGCCAGCACCTGTAACTCTCACCCCAAGGGCTTTCTCTGGTGCCCCAGGCAGGGGAGTTGACGCCCCTGGGAGCAACCTTCAACCCAAGATGGATAGGAGTTGTTGGATAAATGCCCAAGTTCCTTTGCCTTCAGGTGTGTGTATCATACAATCCTCAGTGGCTTTGAGCCCAGTACCCACAGCAGTAGCCTACTCACTGCTGCATCTGAACTGGCTTCCTTCCCATCCCTTTCTCGGTTCCCCCTTCCCATCTCAGTGCTTCCTGGGATCATCTCTCAAATTGTTTGCACTCAAATCTTTATTGCAGGGGCCACTTCTGGGGGAAACCCAACCTAAGACGCATGTCCCTAAACTCCCAGGGTTGTTCTCGTCTCATCACATCCCGCCCAGCAGGGGGTGGGAAGGGGCTCACAGACTACATGGCTCAGCAAGCAGCCAGTCGGTGGTGTCAGACCAGTCCTTACACCCGGTCTCTTGTGCACACTCCATGGCTTGTTGGCTGGTAGGTCTTCTGTGTCCCATCCCTTTCCTTCCCTCCTCATGAGTCAAAGCGCTCTCTGCACTGGCCAACAACGCTCAAAGCTGAAGATGTTCTCACTTCCTCATGTTTCTCTCAAATGTTTACTCATTTCATTTAGACTGGAGTGGGTGATGGGCAATTCTCATGGGACTTATTAAGCCATCCCGTAAAGAGTCTGAAGACCCTAGATGAAGAAGGGCATCCCATCGCTCTTTTGTAGATTATGGGGGTTCTTATCACGTGTTGTGTGATAGCTCAGCTCTGGGGCTTCAGTCAGGGAGAAAGTCCCATTCACCAGCTTGTTTCAAAGTATCGTTGATGCTTCTCTGACCACAACGGCATGAAACTAGAAATCAACCACAGGAAAAGAAATGAGAAAAAAAATAGATTACATGGAGACTAAACAACATGTTGCTAAAAATGGGGAAATCAAAAAGGAAATTAAAAAATACCTTGAGACAAATGACAATGAAAACACAACCATAGAAAATCTATGGGATGCAGCAAAAGCAGTTCTCAGAGGAAAGTTCAGAGAGATGCAGGCCTTCCTCAAAAAAGAAAGAAAAGAAAAGGAAAGAAAAAAACCCCTCAAATACTAACCAGCACCTAAAAGAATTAGAAAAAGAACAAACAAAACCTAAAGTCAGCAGAAGGAAGGAAATAATAAAGATCAGAGAGGAAAGAAATAAAATAGAGACTAAAAAACAATAGAAAAAAATCAATAAAACCAAGAGCTGGTTCTTTGAAAGGGTAAACAAAATTGACAAACCAAACTATAGTTGATGTACCTGTGACTTGGCAATCCTGTTCCTGGGTGTGTTCCCAACAGAAAGGTACTCATACATTTGCCAAAAGACAAGAATGTTCATGGCAGCACTATTCTGGAAATAGCACAAAACTGGAAAGAAACCAATGTCCATAAACAGTAAAAAAAATATAATTACCTTGTAATATAATTGTACAGTGGAATACTACATAGCAATGAGAGACACTGAACTACAACCTCACTTGACAACGTGGATAAAACTCACAAACATAGTGTTGAACCAAAGGAGCCAGACACAAGCGAAGACCTACTACATGATTCCACTTATGTGATGTCCCAGACCAGACCAAATTAACCCATGGTGCAGAAGTCAGGCTCATGCTTGTCTTTGGAAGGGGCGGTAGGGAATGGAAAGGGCCACCAGGAGGGGTCCTGGAGAGCTGGTCATGTTCTATTTCTTGATCTGTGAGCTGGATGGCTGGACGTGTTCACATCATGATAAGTAATCCATCTGTGCACTCAGGATTTATGTACCTCTGTTATGTATGATATGCGTCAATTTCTGTATAAATGTATTAATACCATCCCAGTATAAACCTGCTGGGGACATGTTAGGCCTGATAAAGGAGGAAAGAGATTACATTCTGAAGGAGTTGCATGAATTAGCAAGTGTTTACTGGCAGGAGTCAGGGAAGTACCCCGGGATAGGATTTCTGGAGTGTTTGATCAAGGGGACCACAACGTAAGACTGAATAAGTAAGAATTCATCGAATTGGGGGTACTTTCTTGGGACACAAAATTTAATAGCCTGGCAGAGACCCCAGGATATGGGGCAAACTCACTGCCAAGTGGGCTTTTAGAAGCCCAGAGAAAGCAATGGCCCATGCTGAGGTGAAGGTGAAATACCTGAGTCACTCTGGAAGATGACAGAGGAAGGAAAAGGCTGAGGGAAATGGGCATGCAGTATTATATGAAGCCAGAAGACCCACCAGAGATCTGTGTTCCACTGGAGGGTTCAGAGGACACACCATTCATCAATGACATTAAGAACACACTTCTGAGCGAGATGGACACCAGCATCACTAAGAAACTTGGTGGATGCTCTTCTCTTCAGACCAAGGCTGCTGGTAGGAGAGGTGGCTGAAGAACTGGGCTTGTTAATAGTCATGGGGATGGTGGGTTACTGAAACCAGAAGTCAGGGGGCTGCGATTATCATAATGACTTGCAAGTTCAGAAGGGCAGCCATGTGGCTTGATTTAAAGGAAAGTGAGAAGATAAATAACAGAATGCAGTGTCCTCAGAAGCAGAGTAGTCAGGCCACCAATAAGGTTGCTGCTTAGTGTCTGCAAACAGAAGAAGGCAAATGTGGAGGGAAGGTTTAGAGAACTTCTGCTTCCAGCCAAGATGGAGTCGCAAGTTTCAGATTTGCTCTTGTGTGTGAAACAACCAAAAGTGGACAAAATGAATGAAACAATAATTTGCAATATACTGGACTTCAGGCAATGAAGAGGAGCAACCCCTGAAAAAGGGGAATCAAATGAGATGAGCCCTATGATTGCCCCACCTAACTTCCTAGAGAGAGTTTCCACGTCATGGCTCAGGAAGAGTGAAGTCAGGTAGACCCCTGACTTGAGAAGACAAAGCCAGCTAGAGTTTGCAAGGAGCAAGTACTGGAGAGGAGAGAGCTACTGGAGAGGGAAAACACCGGAGATGATAGAGAGACCCCTTCAGGTATTTAGCAGAGAACTAATGAGCACGTGTGATGGAGGGATGCCAAACAGACAAATACAGAATCTAAGAAAACTCAATTGCAGCACCCTGGGAGCAGCTCTTTCTTGATAGCTCAGTGAGGTGGAGTCCTCTGATTGGTCAGACCTGGGAGATGTGCCCACCCCTGGGAGGCCAGGCGAACCCTGCCGGAAACACAGGAGCAAGCTACTGTGATGGTTGGCATGGATGATGCTTGATTAGAAACCCTGAATCCAGCAGAGAGAAGGGAATCAGTCTTGAGAAATTCAAGGGGAAGGGACATTTCAGACACAAGCTGATTACATCGGTCCCCTTCTATTCTGGAAGGACTGGTGGCTCAAACTTATAGGGATAACTACCTGTTCCAGGTGTGAGTCTGCCTTTTCTGCCTGCAGTGTCTCAAGCAGCACAACGTTCTAGGGACTCGAGGAAGGCCTGATCCATAGGCATGGAATCCCACACAATATAGCATCTCTCCTGAGGACAGGAGAGGTGTGTCCGGAGGACACACTTCCTAGTGAAGAAGGTGTGAGATTGTGCCTGTGACTGTGGTACCTACTGGTTGTATCGCATACCACACCATCCAGAAATAGCTGCCTTATAGAATGTTAGCATGGCCTTCTAAATGCACAATTAGAGTGCCAACTCGGAGGCAAGGATGAGGTGCCATCCTGATCCTTCTGGATGCAATGTATGTATTATATCAGAGATGTCTATATGGTGCTGGGTCCCCTTTAGGAAAAATACACGGGCCCAGGAAACGGAGATGGAAGTAAGAGTGACTTCACTTACCATCAGTCCCAATGACCCACCAGGGGACTTTGTGCTTCTCAACCTCCCAACTCTGGACTTTGCTGGGATTAAAAGTTCTGACTCCCCAAGGAATATACTCTTGCTAAGGGACACAGTAAGAGTTCCATCGAATTACAAGCTATAGCTGCCAAAGGGGTGCTTTGGACACCTTGTGTCCAGGGACCAGCGGGGTAATTGACCTTATCACTGAGAATGGCTAGAGCTGCTGTTACACACAATGGGGGCAGAGAGGAATATGTGCGGACCCAAGTGACCCATTTAAGTGCCTCTCAGTACACCTTTGCCCCACTGTAACTGTGAGTGACCCATGCAGCAATGCCAGCATGAGAAATGCATGATTACCAAGGGCCCAGACTCTTTAGTAGCAGAGAGGGGAGTCACACCACCAAGTAAATCTCAGACCTGACAAGGATGGAGAGAATTTGGAAAGGATGGTGAAGGAGAGAGAGGGTCAGAGCCATTTGTGGACCTGAGACCAAACCCAGGGATCAGGACTGTGGTTCATCCCACTACCTTCCCCCTTCTAAGTGCCCCCTGAGGAAGAGAGGCCCACAGGACCTCTCTCTGTGAACGTGCATGCAAAAATGGATCACCAGTGGGTAAGCTGTGCTGGCCGTAGAGGTGCCTCGTTCAGATCTGTCCGCAAAGGAGCCTCTAGCGGCCACATGGTGGGATCCACTATGGCGTTCATGTTTAGCCCAGGCTTCCCCAGAGTTGCTGTGATGCAACACATCTCGGGTCCTAGAGCTGGACCATTCCCGCCTGATGTGTACACTGCTTTGTGCAGCTCCTACCCATTGACCTGACTGAGACTTTCTCAGAACTCCACTGCAGGCTGCAACTCTTCTTATGCAAGCCCTCCCTCCCGCTCTCCTTTCAGGGGTGTCGGGCCCGCATCACAGTCTGAAGGTTCCCCCACTTCCGCCTGCTCCAGCATTTTGCCCAGTAAATCTCTCACATGTCCACTCTTGTCTAGACATCTGCTTCTCAGAAGACCTAATTGGCATGCATTTTCTGCTCACCCTGCCTTAAACACGTTCCCTTACATATATCTCCATCCAAGGCTACTCTTTTTGCCCTTTCACGGCTCTGATCTGAATGTGTGATTGTTTTATATTTGGATTCGCTTGTTCATGGTCTGCTTCTCCCTCAGGACTGTGAAATTCCTGCAAGTGGGGTGCTATGAAGGATCCCTGTCGAGTTCACTGCTGTGCCCCAGTGCCTGGCACATGACAGATATTCTATATCTGTTAAATATCTGTACCTTGTTAAATGAAAGTTCAATAGGCAATGGGAAAATTGGAGAAGCATTAAGCCTATAAAATGCTTTGAAACCTACCAGATATTCTGTTTTTTTCAGAAGTGCCTGCTTATGAGCTGGTGTTATTTCCAGTGCCCGTCATTAGGGACTCTCTCTGTTTGGAGCACACACCCAGTCCCAGTACAGGCAGACACTGAAGCATCCTGGCTGCATCCCACACAAAGCTAGATATAAGTTTCTAAGGTCAGGGTGATCCTCTCACTGGAGGGGGCACTTTTGTAACATTCCCCCTTGAAAAGAATCTCACTGGGATCAACACTGAACGGGGTGTTTATCTTCAGAATGTGAAATGTATGAAGCGCTGTAATTAAACCAGCAGGGGTGGGGATGGAACGTTAGCTCCAAATGGTTTCTTTGAAGATGAAAGTCATTAGATTTCAATGAAAATCTAAGATGCAGCATGCCACCGACACAAGAATATTTAACCTACATCCTAGAGCAGGGCAAGCAATGGATAGTATGATTGATAATAACTTGATTGCAGCAATTGGGAAGGGGAATTTAAAAATGATTAGATTAGCAGGCAGCAGGCAATGAGTTGAATTTTCTTAGAATGTTGAAGTTTCTCCATATTCTTTTTTTTTTTTTGGCTAGGAAAATGCTGAAGCCACTCGGTAAATAGGCAATCCAGGAGCTGGAAAGTCATAGAATCTCACCCAAACAAACCATCCAGAGGAAACAGAGCCAGAGTGTCCTGTCGGTAACAACACCTGGTGGATAAAGTTGCCATGCTGAGCACCGGTTTTCACTGCTGAGGCAGACTTTGTTGGTACCTACCCACCCATAGTGAATTGTTCAGTGCACGCCTCTAACTTCCTGCTGAGGTGTCTCTCTGCCTACCTGGCAGCCTTTCTCAGCTGAACACAGGGCGGACCAGAAGTGCCAGAGACTTACTGTCCCTGGAGCAACCCTCTACCAATGACACGTGGGAGTCAGTGGGTACATTCTCAGCTTCCTCCCATCTCAGATGAACAACTCTGAGGTATGCTCTGTGCAGCCCCCCGAAGGCCCCAGGAGGCTTGAGTTGCTGTTGCCTCATTAATGCACGGCGAATTGCCTTCCTCATTCTCCTATGGTTGCTTCTTAAGATCATATCCAAATAAATGATCTGCATCTTGATCTTTATCTTAGGGTCTGCTTCAAGGGGAACCCAAAATAAGATAATGGGGGAGCGTTTTCAGGGGTGAGAGGCAAAGTATTAATAACTGATTTAGCTGGGACATTACCCCATCGGAAGGGATGCCAGCCACAGTGGCAGGCCTTACCTCCAGCTTGCTCTGTGTGTGTGTGTGTGTGTGTGTGTGTGTGTGTGTGTGTGTTGGAAGAGTGGTAGGGGAAGGCAGGCAGAAAGCTGAGAGTTAACTTCAAATGTGTAAAAGGAGAAGAGGGCACTTTCTTTCCCGAACTCAAAACTAAGACCAAAATGGAGGTTATGCAGGGCTTGCTGCTTTGTTTTTAATTTTTTTCCTCTGAGCTACTCAGGACTCTCATGGTTGCAAGTGACAGATTTGCAACTCAAGTTGACTTAAGCAGTAAAGGGAACTTATTGGTTTCTATAACTACAGGGGAATATGGACTTCAGGAATGGCTGGATACAGGTGCTCAGTGGTGTTGGTACTTTCTCTGTCTCCCTCAGTACCTTCATCTTTCCTCTGTTTTCCTCTTGTCCAGCTTCAGTTTCAGGCAGCTTCTCCACTTGAAGTGGTAAAATGGTTGCTGGTTGCCCTGGACACTTATCCTCACAACTCTCATCTCTTCCCTAATTGCTCCAGATGTTCCAGAAGTGAATTTACCCATAAACCAATCACTGTTACCAGGGGGAACGGAATGCTTGGGGCATGTGCCCTCCCTTGGAACTAGTGGGAATGGGTTTAGTCCCACCCAACTACACAGATTGCAAATGGCGAAGGATGGTTTTGAAAGGAAAACTGGGATGCCTTTACCAGAAGAAGGGCGCATGGCCGGTAGGTTGGCAGAAACCACAGGAATACACTGCATACATCATGAAAGTGATGTGACATTACAGAAAACTTTGGAAAAGGAAAAAAATTCACCTCTAATCTTATCACTGGAGTTCAACTCCAGATAACATTTTAAGTTGAATTCTGCCCACCTCCTTCCCTTTTTTAATGCATTTTAAACTTACGTATAAACACAGTGACATACATAATTAACTCGACTGTGGTGATGATTTAACAATGTATGTATATATCAAATCGTCATATGCAGCTTAAGTATATACAATTGAATTTGTCAATTATACCTCAACAAAACTTGGAAAAAACCCACAGTGACATACATTGATATCTTGCTTTTTCCCCCCCGTTTAACGTTTTATTGCAAGTCTTTTTTCCAGGTTGTTAAAGATTCCTCATGGACATTATTCTCAATGATTGCATAAAAATAAGGACCCTCCAGAACTGTAGTGGGTGGGAAAGTAGTGACCTCCCCAGCACCGGAGCGATGCCAGCAGGGTCTACACAGCCACGTGTCAGGGATGCCATGGAAGGCGATCCTGTCATGGGTGGGAGGTTGGAGGGCTTGGGGAATGTTTTTGGGCAGATCGGGCAGCTCCAGCTCCAGTCGCTGCCCTCTCTCCCCGGAGTCTGTCCCCTGAGGCCCGGCAGGTGCCAGGTGTATGGAAGGCCTGGGGGCTGTGAATCACCTTTTTGTTGCTGCCTCCTGACAACATCATAGCCCAGAGGCCTCCGATCACCTGCTCCACCCCTTTCACCACACAGGGACTATGAGGCTTGTGGGAATGTCTGGCTCCATGGGAAAACAGAACACCTTGTGAGACTTTTGCCCTAAACTCAGAGGCAGCTGTTTGGACCACTTGGTGGTCTGAGAAATAACATTACAGGCTTTGCTGATCTAGTGTCTCATACCACCTTGCAATTTTAGGGGCTGGAATGAACCTCAAAAGGTCATCCAGTCCGAGAATGACGGAGTTCATCTTGTGTATTACTTCTGATTAGGTGCCTGGAGTCCAGTGTTAAGAAGGATTCTGAGGTTGCATTCTGGTTCAGGGGAAATGAAAGGCATGATTGATTAGTAATGTCTACCACGGTCTTGAAATCCTGACACGATAGCGTGCCTGTGGAGGACTTGGCTTTCTTGGCATGGTTCAGACTCTCTTCCCTGACCCCAGTAATTGCTCAGATCTCTGCCCTAGTGTCTCTAGATTCTTCATCTATCCATTGCTTTAATAATGCAATTTTAAATGTCTATGTACCACATACCAAGGAACAAACAAGGAATAAGGCATCATACCAGTTCTCAAGCAACTCAAGGGCTCTTCTGCCAGGGCTCTTGGGAATCCTGTGTTAGAGATTCACTCTCTGGATTAGGGCACTCATTTGTGTGCCATCACTACACTTTTGGCCACATCTGCAGACCCCAGTACCGATATTCACTTATCATTATTCTTTTTTTCTGGCCGCGCTACTTGGCTTGTGGGATCTTAGTTCCCCAACCAGGGATTGAAACCCGGCCCTCGGCAGTGAAAGCGTGGAGTCCTAACCACTGGACCGCTAGGGAACTCCCTCACTTAGCAATATTCTTTAAGTTGGCTTTTTATTTTTTAAATTTCCCTTTTTTGTGTATTTATTTTTCAAAGGAAGTTTCCTACAACTACCTTAAAAAAGAAATCTGTGTCGCTCGTATTAAATATGAGTAACTAGAAAACACTACATAACCGTAAAAATAAAGAAAATATTAGACCCCAGATTCAGAATTTACAAATAGGACTTTATCGTGTATACGAACCACACAGTTGGAAGGAAGGCGGCAAGCGCTCGCCAGCTTCTCAGTGTATCAACGTTATAAACCCCTTTTTATACACAGTTAAATATAACACCCCTTGAGGTCCGCAGGGAGGAGGAGGCTTCTAGCCCTCAGGTGGAGGGGATGAGGTCTCGTGAAACTCCTGAGCTTTGCAGTCACACATTAGCAAACTTTCCAAAAGCCGATTTGGAAGAGGTGCTAATGGCAGACGTTCGGCAGGGCCCCAGCAGCACAAGAAGGTCCATCCTTCTGTTAGACTGGCAGTTTCTTTCTCTGAGTACCGACAGGTGGTGCTGTCTTAGGGCCGAGGGACTGATGTCGTCATCCCTTTCCAACCGGTTGTCCCTTATTCCAAGGTAGAGTTGTACTGTCTTTGGTACAGAGTGTGTTAGGGCCTCGGCTGTTCCAGCGGTTTCTGCTTACACAGACTTGAAGAACTTTGGAGCAAGATGTCCCCCAGGGCAAGCATGGGGAGGGGAGCGTGCTGGACTGGCCGCTCTGCCTGGGCCTCCAGCCGTCTGCACGCCCTCACTTGTGGGAGCTTGGGGATGTCCCAGGGTCTCCCTGGGCCTGCTTCCCTCTCTGTCACCCGGGTGTCTGGGAGGCAGGTGTGCAGATGCAGGACTCTCTGGATTTCTACAGGAGCCGGGCCCCCTGGGACCTCCATCCCTTCCCTTGCCTCTGTCCCTTTGCCTTCTGTTTCCTTTTTGGTGGTTTATCAGAGGAACCCGGTCTCAAAGTTAGTTCTCTTAATGAATTGTAAATAACAAGGCCAGTATGGAAAATGCTAACGATCCCCTTTGAAATTCTAAGCATGTCTGGTTCCAGCTTAACAGGCAATTCTCTGAAGAGGTCTGGGGTGGAGGCCGCCACTGTCTTATGAGGGGTAAGCGGTTCTTGGCTCTGCCCCGCTGATCGCGACCTGGTGATGCCGGCCAAGCCTTGGCTTTGAGAGCTCTGCTTGGTGCCTGGCAGAGGACGAGTGTACATTCCCAGATGGCAGAGTTGCGGGAACTGTCTGCGTGGTCCAGCCCACCTGCCTCTCCCCGACCCCTCTCCTTCCCTACCACGCCCACCCCCCGATTTGGTCAAAACCCCTTTCTTTCCCAGCAGCCTGTGAAACCAGAGATTGGGCTGGCATCATTCTGAGTCTGCCACTAATGGGTCTGAATTCAATCATTTTCTCTCTCCAAGCCTCAGTTTCCCTATCTGTGCAACAAATTAGACCAGGGTTTGCAAACTCAAAACCTAAGGGCCAAGCAGGTGACGTAAAGTGATGAGAGCAGAGACGGGGCCCTGCCTGTGGACCAGCTGCTCTTGGCAAGAGCTGACTGTTGCCACTGGGAATGCAAACCCAGTGGGGCTACTTATTCTGAGTTTTTAAAAGAGAAACTGCAATTTTTTTGCAAAATCTCCCCATTAAAAAATAGCGGTCCACCGGTTTTTAAAAATTTAAGCATTGCATGGCAGTGGACTGAACGCTGCCTGCAGGCTTGCGCTTTGAGACTCTGGCCCTGCAGCTCTGCCCATTAGACATCTCAGGGTTCATTTCAAGGGCCAGGGCCCTCACTTTGCTCCCCAGCCCTCCACCGGCTCCCCCACCCCTCCATTCCTGTCACCCTGGAGCGCTGTGCTGGTCATTAGGGTTGATCTCAGATATCTGGCTTCTTCTGCCCATACTCTAGAACTCAGGTGTGGTCATGTGACTTCCTTTGGCCAATAAAATGGGAGCAGACGTACCATATGGGCAGAAACACAAGCTTCATCACGGTCTCTCTTCCTCTGCCACCATGATGGGTACTGTTCCAGATGACAGCTGCCCCATCCACCGGCTCCCAGACCCCCTACTGCCCTGCAATGGGCATGTAGATTGAATGAAAGTTTCAGGTATGTTTGTCACTGCAGCATACCTTAGCTGCTCCTATCATCCGTACCCTCTCACCCACAGCTATTGTGTTCATGGCCAGCCCTCCAGAGC
This sequence comes from Eschrichtius robustus, assembly GCF_028021215.1. Lineage (NCBI taxonomy): Eukaryota > Metazoa > Chordata > Mammalia > Artiodactyla > Eschrichtiidae > Eschrichtius > Eschrichtius robustus. Next base: position 33,951,602 of record NC_090842.1, on the reverse strand, counting down.
CCAGAGGAACTGTTAGTGGGAGCAGATGGGAAGGGTAGCCCTCTATTTGGTTTGCTTTGTTCTCTGCTGTGTCTCCAGTGTGTAGCACAGGGTCTGGTACATAGTAGGTGCTCAATAAATATTTGTTAACTGAATGAATGTATTGGCACATGGGAGGGATTCGGGCATCAGGGTGGGTGATCATGATGTCCAAAGGAGGTTGCGATCAATTGCAGTTTGGTGGAGCTTGGCTGGGTCCCCGAGCAGTCTTTCCTTGGTTATAAGTGACTCCGAAGCTCTAGGGAGAAACAGGCCCTGACTCCAGATTCTGCGCCCTTAACCCTGAGGCTACTGGAAAACCAGAAAGGTCCCTGAATATGATTCTGTTCGGCTCTGCTCGTCACATGACCTGAGGCCTTGGGCAAGACCCTCCTGGTCCCTGTTTCCTCCTCCCAACCTCAACTCATTTCAGTGCTTCTTCGCAACCGTTATTGTATCTATGTGTCACCTTAATGATGATTTACTTAGTGCTTCTTTCTTTCCTTGTGTACTTTATCTTCATCCTAAGCAATATTTCTAATCCAGATTAAAATAACCCTGTAGCTGGGCAGAACTTTGGCATCATTCTGAATCCTCTGTCTTCATCTTATGCCACGTTCAGCCTCAAAGATCTGTCAGCGCTGCTTCAGAAACACAGCCCTGCTGTCTGCCTGCCGCTTCTCTCCTGTGACTGGGCCCAGGCCACCGCAGGTCCCGCCTCCAGCCTCACGGGCTTCTTCCTGCCACTCAGGCTCCCGGAGCTCTCTCCCGCTGTTCCGCCTTTGCATGAGCTGTTCTCTCCACCGGTGACACCCCTTCCCCAGATCTTCTAGTGGCTAGATCCTTGTCATTATTCCGGCCTCAGTTTAAATGTCGCCTGGTCTCTGTGTCACTGCCCTGTTCTATTTTCCTGTTGCCCGTATTACTTTCTGCTATGTTCTTGTCCATTTAGAGGTTAATAGTCTTTTCCACAAGAACAGCGTTACTCAGCATCAGTTTTATTGACATTTGGGGTCAGATTCATCTTTGCTGTTGGAGACTCCTGTGCACCGTAGGACGTTTAGCATCTTCCCTGGCCTCCATGCACAAGATGTCAGTAACACCCTCTCTCCCCAGCTGGGACAACCAAAAGTGTCCCAGGTGAGGGGATGGGCAAAATCACCCCCGGCTGTCAAGATTCACTGCTGGAAAGAATGTGAATGTCCTAAGAGCAAGGCAATTACTTTCGTTGTTCATCTCTGTAGGCCCAGCAATCAGGACACGACTCAGTAAGTAATTGTTGAGCTGAAAGAATCAGAGGGGGCATCATTAAAACAGGGGGAAAGGTTTTGTGTAGCACCCGAGCTAATCTCGTTGCCTTCGGAGGTCCACGAGCTACATTTTGGGAAATGCGGACAGCGTGATCTCTGAGGTCACTTCCAGCTCCACGGAGAACTCCGGGCATCTCCCAGAGCCAGGGTCTCTGCCCGGGCCAGGGAGAGCCTGAGAGGGGAGGCTTTAAGGATCCCGGTGGGCTGTCAGTTTCTTAATGCAAAACTGAAAGAAAAGTTTGCAGCCACGCCACGGCACAGTCTGAAGAAGATAAATCACAGTTACTTGCAGCCGGCTGACAGCAGTTTAAGCCACTGCAATCATCAGGCTCCCAGGGAGAAGCTTCTTTTATCTTACTAAATGCAAAAACTAGACCTGAAATTGGCAATATCGCGGCCCTCTCAGCGGCCGGGCTTTTTACATAAGTATCAGCGAGCAGTAAGTAAATTCTGTTGACGAAATGTAATAAAACAAAGACTGTTTCAAATATGACCATTCCCCGATGCATTCTGAAGCCTCAGTCCCACTCACTTATTACTCGCTGCTGAGATTATAAGGTTTGCTTTTATCTGTCAGAAATCAATATTTCAAACATCGGATAAAAGAGGAAATTGAACTGGGAATAGGCTGAAGTGCCGTAAAAACTACAAAGCACAATTATCAAAAAGCACTTAAAGTGCTTAATAGGACACACATATAAAAATGCTCAAATTAATGTCAGAGAGCCATAATGAGAACTTTTCCTATGCTTTTTCATCCCCATGCAGTGTAATTTGAAGGCTGGCCAGTCCATCAATACGGTTGTCAATTTCTACGATGCCCCGAGGACCCTGAGCTGGGCATTTGTTAGAAGTGAACCATTACATATGATTGGTTAATATTTCCGTTTATTGAAGATACATTATTTTGTATGGAGTGTTTAAGTTGTTGAGGCTTAACCATTACAAACAGTTATGACAAAAATAGATCTTGGGGTAAACAGCCTTCACAGTCATGCTTTTAATAAGCACGGCCATAACTAGGAAATTGGATTTCCAGGAGTTGGGAGGGAGAAAAATTGTGAGGGAGACATGGGATGATGGAGGAGGGGAACCCTCCATTCTCCTATGTACCCAGAACACATGTTGGAAAGTCGACGAGGGTGTCTCTTTTTTTTAAACCAAATATTGTTTGGTTATTTTATTGTTTTCTTCCCCAAAGGAAGAACTATTCCCCCCTCACCCCACCGTGATGATAAACATACTCCTAGAGAGGAACTGCTTATCTGGCGTCATTCTAGGCAAGGGATCAACAAAGTTCTTGTGCAAAGAGCCAGATAGTAAATATTTTGGGCTTTGCAAGTCAAGAGGCAAAATCAAGGATGTTACATAGGCGCTTGTATAAGAACCGTTAAAAATGGAAAAGCCATTCTCAGCTCTCGGGCGGGACACAAGCAGGTGGCGACCCCCATTTGTTTGCCAATCCCTCTTCCAGGGGAAGCGTGTGCTTACATAACTTTCATAACAGTGTGTTTTGTTGTCCCGGCAGAGGCAGTGGATGAAATCCACAGCCCCTTGGTCTGGCCTCCGAGGTCCCGTGACCTGTGACCTGTGACCTGCCCCGCTGGCCTCTCTCCCCTCCCCGACCACGCTCCCTGAGCCTCTGTCTGCTGCTCTGCTTCCTTCTCAGCACTTGCACTTGCTCTTTCTTCTGCCTGGAATATTCTCTCCCCTACACTCCCTCTGGGGTGGCTGGCTGCTTCTCAAATTTCAGATCTTGGTTCAAACGCCCCTGCCTCAGAAAGGCCTTCTCTGGCCACCTGGGCCCTCCCCCTCACACATTCCAGCAGGAATTCCTGTTTGGATTTGTGTTTATTTGTTTGGTTGTTTCTCCTCTGCCTCCTTCCCCTTTCCGGGGCAGGGACCCTCTGATTTGTTTACCTCTGTATCCTTATGCCAAGAGCAAAATGGTTCTGAATCCGGTTTTCAATTCCTATTTCAATTGTCTTAAGTTCAAGTTCACCAGGCTCAATAAATACGTGCTGAGTGAATGAACGAAGGAAACCATGAGTGATAATCCTGAGTAGCTGGCCCCAGTCTGCTGACAAGAAACACTGTGGTCACAAGACGTATTTTGTATTCCTGGACCCGGTGTCTCAAGAAGCAGGATGATTTCCTTCACTTTGCTCATGGGTGCTCCTTTTGGCTGGGAAAACTAATCCCTGACCTCATCCGTGAATATTCAAATCCTCCTTGTTCCTTGACTGGGTACATGACTGCTCCTCCAGGAAGCCCTCCTTGATCCTCAGGTCATGCTGATGCTGAGCCTGCCTGAGACCCTTCCTTACCAGCATGCCTACCAGATGCCTGCGCTCGCCTAGGGATTATTGTCCTCTCCATTCATCTCCCTCCAGAACTTTGTCTGCAGGGGCCCAGTCAGTACTGTACTTAGGACCAGCCACTGGACAGCCAATGGTGATGGCACGGACCTCCAGAAATGGGACCTGAACTCAAATCTGTCCCCAAGTCACACTGCCTTAGTTTGTACAGCAAAATTGGTCCTGAGGCCCAGACCACACAGAGAGCATCAGTCGATATCCCTCAGGCCCTGCAGTCACATTGGAAATGTGTACAGGGTTCTGTAATGAGGGGCCGTACTGATGGCAAAAGGGAACAGGAGTCCGCCCAGATGTCTGGGAGGGAGACGTGGTTAAGGGGTGTCGGTCTGCATGTGGTTGGTACCTGGCCTCCGGACAGCCGGGCCACCTCTCTGCTCACAGCTCTGTGAACATGCCTCATTTCGGTTCTATGTCCTTGGATTTGAAGGCGTCCCTCTTAGCGCGCAGAATGGGGAAGGAGGAGGCCCCGCAGCTGGGGGAGGTGAGGGTGAGGGCTCCTTTTGCTCAGCAATGCACTTGGACCTGGGAACAGAGCCTGCGTTTCCCTGGAGCCCACCTCTTCTCCAGAGGAAGGATGCTCTGGCTGGGGGAGAGAACGCCGCTATCCAGAGAGCAATTGCCTTTGGGGTTGAGCGGAGAAAGGGGGGGGATTTCAAATGTGGAAAGGGACCAGCCTCCGAAGCTGTGCTCTCTCCTTGGGCTGCCGCCAGTTTGCAACAAGGCTCTGGCAAGTCCTGCATCACTTTGTTTTCTTTAAGCTGGGCCCATAAGGCCCCCCTCACCCTGGCGCACATCTGCTGGCACAAGCTGAGGAGGGAGTGGGTGTCCACGAGGCTGTGATATCAGCCTCTGTGGGTTGCAAGTGGCAGAAACCGAAGTTAAGCCAGCAGAAGCCCAGAGGCGCCGAATCTGAGAAGGGCTGGAAGGTCAAGCACACGGAAGGACTGAGATACATCTGGGCCTCAGGATAATGGGACCAGAGCCTCCCACTCTCTGTCTCCCATTATTTCAACAATACAGCCAGCAGTGGTTAGGTGCCCACTATGTGCTGGGCATCCTTCCAGGATCTGGGTAGACAGGAGGGAAGAAACCAGCATGGCCTCTGTCCTCATGGGCTGATAACAGTCTTCCCTGTGTGTCCTGGCTTCTTTCTTGCTCATTCTTCCCTGGCCAGCTTTCTCTGCGTGGGGAAAGCATGGCTGCAGACCACTGCAGCACCTCCCAGCTGTACGAAGTTCTCTTGTTCCACATGCAAAGATCCCCGGGAAAGGAGTCACTTGCCCATTTCTAGACCAGTCACTTAGGGCCAGCGCAGAGTCCCATTGTGCGAACGTGGAGGCTTGGCTGTGCACAGTGGTTAGTATTTCCTTGTTAGAGACGGAACAATTAAGTCTCAGAGAAGGTGATTCACTCATCAAAGACCACACAGCCAGTGAGTGGGAGAGTTGGGATTTCATTTCAAGTCAGTCTGTTTGCAGAGCCTGTGCTGTCTCCATAATAATGGAGGATATTTCCAGGAACGCAAGTTCATGGGGGGCACAGGCTTTGCACTGGACAGAGGGGGACCCTCATGGAGTCATCAGGACAGCTCCCCGAGTCAGAGATGCAGAGGAAGGAGGAGGGAATGCCAAGTGAGTTTAGCAGGGACAGATGCCTGGCATCTTTGCCCAGATGGGGAGGGGCACGTCTGGGGTCAGAAGAAGGGTGAGAATGTTCTGGGGAGCTACGGGGCCAGTGGCTCACCCTACAAATGTGTGGCTTCTTGCGGTATCACATCCGGCCAGAGAAGGAGCCTGGAGATGCTGACGTGGCTGCCAGGGCTGATCCAGGGTTGTGCTGCCTCTCATAGGGTGAGGAGAGACCGTCCTGCTGGGACCACTGAATTTCACTCTTCAAAGCTGTAAAGTGCCTCTCAAAGAGGAGAAAACGAGAGAAAAGAGATGTCTGCTCCCACAAAGGAGGGAGATTGCTCTAAGTAGAGGATTTTGTGATTATATTCATTTGAAATAATCAAGCATTTCCACCTACTAAGGGGGTCGTAAAGGAGGTGCTGGAGAAAGTGATCCAGCCATTTCTCAGGGCTGCCTCATCGTTTGTGGGAAGAAAAGGAGCCACAAATATAGCTTCGTCTCTTCCAGGAAAGGAGGCGGAAGGCCTCGATGGAGCAGAGAAGGAGAGCCCAGCTCTGGGTCACTGTGCCCGGGCAGCTCAGAAGCCTGCAACAGGCCACTTGCCCGGTTGGAAGGGGACAATCGGGCACTGTGGTGGGCCCAGAGGGGGGATTTAGCGCCGTGCTGTGCAGGAGACATTTACATGACCATGGACGGGTTCTGTACTACTGGGCCATCCAATACAGTAGCCAAGAGTCACGAATGACTTTTGGGCACTTGAAAGGTGGCTGGTACGACTGAGGAACTGGAATTTTAGTTGGAATTTACTTTTAATTAATTTACATTTAAATTCAAATAGCCACATGTGACGAGTTGCCCCATACTGGACGACGGAGAGCAGTCCCAGATGCTGGGCTCTGGCCGACCAGCTCCTGCAGGGTCCGGACACGTGACAGCAACATCAGTGAGCTTATTCGGTCAATGAACAACAAAAATCCCATCTCATAGTTTCCTTGCAACATGCTGCCCTCTTGGCCCCTTGTTAGTTCAGCAGATAAACAATAGTCCTGGTTCTCTTAGTGAATCCTCAGGGCTCTCCCACTGAGTCACTTCTCTGCTTTCACTTTCTGCTTAAATCAGCCAGTCTGTTTCTGCTGATTGCAACTAAGATCCTAAGTGATGCACTTTTCTTCAAGGTGCCATCCAAGCAACTTTGTCCAGATAGTTTAGGAAACGGATCCATGGGAGTCCTTGTGATTTGACTGTTTGCCACCCCAGGCTCCACTGGTAGGAGGTTGCAGAGATAAGGGTTCTGCACGCCTAGAACCCATGGAGATGGTCCTTCATGAACTGACCCCTTGTAAAAGCAGTGCTCCTGGAACAGCCCCCTTCTCTCATCAACCAGTGACACCTCGTTGGTCATTAAAGTGTTACTTGATTGCAAATAGAAATAGCTGATCTTCCAGAGATGCAGGATTTCATAAAGTCTGCAGAAGTGATAGCGGAGAGCGGCTGGACTCCCCACCAAGCCACTGGCAGATGATGACCTGCCGGGCCGAGAAACCAATCGGCAGGGATGACGACAGGCTGAGGGCTCCAATAGTCGATGTTCAATAATTGACAGCTGAGTCCTTTAAATGTCAGAGATGAAGAACCGACTTCGGAAAATTGATGCAGCCTTTGAATAGTTTTGCCCAAATCACCCTCTTTACGCCTGGGCTGTGAAAATCTACCGTGAGGGGAAGGATGTTATACCGTGCCACTTAACAATTTTGACTGAAAACTAACCCCCCGCCCCCAAATCAATACCTGAGTCTTCTCTGTTCTAAGAACTAACACTGTAGCACCTTTATGGCCTATATTTTATTTCATAGAACATAAAGCGAAGTTGTGTTCATAACTTTTAGTTTCAGTTTTCAAGAGGAGGCCCCCAATCAAACCTTTTATCCCCTGACTACTAAGAAATGTTGGTTCCCATTTTAAGTAGACTTTAACCGGAACTGGTGACCCTGGGCCGACAGAGATATTAGGGAAGAGCATCTATGCTGTGCCTGGCTCTCTGCCAGGTGTCCCCGCCGCAGTGCCCTCCAGCTAGGTCCTGGTCCCTGTTTGGCCTCTGACGTGTCTTTCCCAAGGCCATCCCAGTGCAGCTTGGGGCCCCATGTGACCCTGAGGTTGGGATTACATGGGGGAAACCAGAATGCTTGGGTCTCCGGCCCCCTCTGCTCCTTCCCAGTCCCACCCAACCCCTCCACAACAGAAAGCAGCCGGGTAGAATGGCCCCATCTGCTCAGCAGCCCAGGGCCACCCAGGGATTCTGGTCATCGCAGCTGCTGTAATTACTTTTTCATCCTGCCTCCTTCTCGGGTGGTCTGTATGCTGATGGTGTGGAGCCCGGTCTCCACTGGGTTGGAGTGGTATTTTTTTAGCGTCTCAACCAGTGTCCGGTTGACTGAGACATTTCGGGGAAGAAGCAGGTGCATTTACTTTTCGAGTATTATTTTACTAATCAATTGAAAAATTACCTTCATGAATGACAGAAGTGCAGACCTTTGGATTATTTCATTAAAAGGAGCAAACATTAATTACAAATCCAGCCCAACCTTGCAGAGACATAAATTATGGGCCTGATCTATTTTCTCTGTGCTTAATTGCAAGCAGTGACTAGTTCTTTAAATTATTATCTTCTGGGCCTCCAACGAAAAGAGAATTTATGGAGAGGCAGCCTGAGGCCTTACTGGTGCCTACACTGCTCTCTGGGGATAGATGGGGAGGGGGAAGGCAGCAGAGGACCCAGGGCGGCATAGATGCCCCAAGGAATGGGTTCCATCCTTTCAAAGAACGAAGAAGGGGACATTTCCCACCACTGGCCTTCCAGCAGCCTTGCTGATCTGGAGTCTCAGGAGCTGGCGTAGGTCCCTCTGAAATGAGTGCATTAGGGACAGGTGCCCCTTCCTCAGTTCGCTTACCGCCATCTACCAGAACACAGGCACAATGGCGATGGCAAGCTAGGATGACCAGGTAGTGGACGTCGCTCCCTGCAGCTGTGCAATGTGACGTGTACAGCAACACATGCAGGCCCTGGGGGATGCCCATTAGTCAAAATGAAGCTCTCTCTTTCAGATTTCTTCTGTCTGGGGTCTAACCTCCATCTTTGCTTCGTTGACACAACCGGTGAGTCAAAAGCCCAGAGCAAGTTCAGGCTTTATCCTGGAGCAAATGGCCTCTTTTTTTAAAAGCTGTGACTCAGAGCATGAAGGCCTCCGAGGGTTGTGTGAGCGCCCACTTAGAGGCAAGGCCTGGCGCTGCCGTGGCTGCCGTCAAGGATGCTTTCTCTGGAAGTTCGTGGTCCCTAATCAAGCACCCCAGACAGTAACTTGGAGGCTTAGGACTTTCCTGGGGGAGAAATATGAGCAGAGTTGGAGCTATGGCAGGAAGGAGAGCCGGCCTTCACCAGGGACGACATTCTGAGTGAGTCACTCTTCTGGAAGCCCTCAGTGGGCATTTTTTTTTTTTTAAATTTATTTATTTATTTATTTATTTATTTATTTTTGGCTGTGTTGGATCTTCGTTTCTGTGCGAGGGCTTTCTCTAGTTGCGGCAAGCGGGGGCCACTCCTCATCACAGTGCGCTGGCCTCTCACTATCGCGGCCTCTCTTGTTGCGGAGCACACGCTCCAGACGCGCAGGCTCAGTAATTGTGGCTCACGGGCCCATTTGCTCCATGGCATGTGGGATCTTCCCGGACCAGGGCTCGAACCCGTGTCCCCTGCATTAGCAGGCAGATTCTCAACCACTGCGCCACCAGGGAAGCCCTCAGTGGGCATATTTGTTGTCCTAAAAATAAGCCCAATATATGTGAGCTCGCGGATTTGAGAGCACGTTCGCTGCTCCGTCTCCCCGACGGGAGGTAACGAGTAGCCCCAGGCTGTCCCCGCCACCGCCCGCCCTGCTCAGGCGGGGATTCCTGGAACACTTGGACTCTGCAGAGAGGGTCCCACTGCAGGGGAGACCAGAGTGAGATCAGAAGCTGCCTCTTGCTCATCTCAGCCTGGGCCATTTGCAACTGGGTCAAATGAGGGTCAAAGGAGGGTGGATGGTCAATGGGAGAAACATGGGTGACTCCCTTCTATGTAGGTATTCAGGGATCTGTAGCCCCCTAGTTTATCACAAAGCCCTTTCCAAACCCAGATCCCATCATGGGGCACCTCAAGTCTGCTCATCGTCTTGGTGTCTTTAAGGATTCGTCATCCTATTTTTGAGCCCCTGGAGTAGGTGTTTCCATGACATCTTCCCTCAGTCATTTGTAGGAACTCCCTGCCTTATGGCATTTTCCCCAACAATGACAGATCTGAGGCCAACTGGACAGGGCCCAGAAGTAACAAGAGTACTATGACAAGATTACCAGATGCCTGGGGGCTGCAAACACCTCACCAACATTCTGGCGCAAGAGCGTTTGACTATCTAAAAAAAAAAAAAAAAAAAAAACAGTAGAAGATGATGCAAAATTCTAGGTGACATTGCCTCTCAATATCATGATGCAGATTACCTTCCAGTGGAATCAAAGTTTCTTTATACGGATCGGAGTCCTGGCTGGAAGGAGATGGAACACTCAAACTGGGGAACTAGAGGAACGTTTGATGCTGGGACTTCTTACAAAGATGAGGGCAGGATATAGAAAACCCACCTGGGATGGTGCAGCCCCGGGGGCTAGGGACAGCAGTGGCTGCAACCTCCTTTAGGCCTAAAACAGCCCAGGATGGGAACAATGAATAGATTCTGGCTGTATGAAGAGGGCCGCTGGCAAGAGCTGTGACCTTGGAGGGTGGGGAGGTGGAGGAGGCAATCAGTCATGCTGACTCTTGGGGGCAGATCTGCTAGTACCTCCCATTGGTTGAACCCAACCAAAAGCCAAAGGACAAGGGATCCCAGTTCTGTAACTCATACATCTCAGTCTGCAGGGCCCGGAACAGGGTGGGGAAGGGTGGTGAGAAGTTTGGAGCCGCAAACAGAAGACACCCAGCACATTTGCCCCTGACTCAGCCTGGGGGGTGGGGGGGGGGTAGCACTGAGGTTCACACTGACATTGAGATGTCTAGTTCAACTATCTCTTGTTCCCACTCACTCCCACAGCACTTCCCAGCTCCTGTAAGTCCCTTTCCAAGTATTTTCGAGTTCTCAGGGGAAGTCTCACAGGTGCTCACAAGTCTTCTGCAGAACGCGGGGGGGTGAGCGCTACTCCAGGCACAGCCACCGATGCATTGTATCCTCGTGGTGTAAAGCTTCCTGGTGATCTGCAGAGAAGAGGGCCTACCCCTGTCAAAGGGGTCCCAGAGCAATGATGTGGACTCCAGCATCTTGTGTGGAGTTTCGAGTGAAATCTCCTTTTCAGTTTTTACCTTCATCTCTCTTGCTTTCAGGACTTTGAAGATAGTCCCTAAGGCTGACCCATACTGGAATAATTGCTCCTCCTTCATATTCAGAACTCCAGTTCCTTCTCTAACATCCTATAACCAAGGTTTTCTTCCTTGGCCAAGCTGGCCACACCTGGGCTTCTTCCTCAGGGTAGGCTGTCTCAGGAGGCTGAGTCTTACACCCAAAAGGACTCCTGCAGTTGCCCATGGATACCCCACCCATCTTCCAAATTCATCTGAATTCCATTGTGGTTTTAAGCTGGGAGAGTTGCTTAAAATGTAACCATGGCACGAGTGTTTGAGATAGAAGATTCCATCACATCTTTGCTTTGTGACCTTGGGCAAGTAATTTCCTTCTCCAGGACCCAGCTTCCTAGTCTTTAAAATGAGGATAATAGTTTTTACCTCTATTGGGTCATTATGAGGATTATGTAAGATAATATATATCAAGTACTTATTAACACAGTCTCTAGAACATGCCTATGTTCTATTTTGTACAAAATTTGGAGCACATTGAGTACATGCTATTAATCAGGTTCTCTCTGTGGTAGAAATCCATTTCAAGCTGGCTGTAGCATATATTGATATTTGTCAATCCTTTAGGCTCTCCTGTATTTGAACCTCATTCCCATGTTTGGAGAATTTCCCACCTTTTGAAGCAGAGTCTGCCTTGCACTACAGTGGTGGGAAAATGCCATCTATCCACTTTCCCAGCCTCCCTTGCAGCTAGAGTATAGTCACATGAACCAAGCTCCACCAATACCTGCCCTGGACTTTACATCAGACATGGAGAAGCAGGGACTTTTCAGAATCCATGCTGAAAAAGATCATGGCTACGGTGGCAGCTATAATAAATTCTCAGAGGCAGCAGGAGAGTAGCTCTAGGGCAGCATCAGGGTCCGGCATCAGGAGTGTCAAGAGGCAACGTGAGATATTAGCACCCAGTGGTGTCCCCCTGGCTCCAGTTCTGTGGCATGAATTTGGGCATTGTTCGGAGCAGCACAGCTCCAAGTCCTGGTTCTCTTGTGGGCAGCTATCATCCTTCTACTACATTCCTTTTTAGCTTAAGTTAGCCAGAGTTGATTTCTGTTGCTCATTATGCCACACCAGGTGAATGCATTAAAATGATGGTATCTGTTATTACAAAGAAGCCCAAGAAGTTTGGTGGCTTAACACAATGGAAGGTTACTTCTCTCTCATCTCAGTCCAGTTGGCAGTGGGGTAGGCAGTACCCTCTTCCCTACTGTCATTTGGGGACCCTGCCTTATGCCATCTTCAGTATATGGCTCCCAAAGTCATCCTGGGTGTTTTACCATTTAGCCCATGGATGGAAAAAGACAGTGTGAAAGATGGCATAGAAGGTTTTGGGGCTAGTGGTGTTCTATACTTCTACCTCTAATTTCATTGGCCAGAACTCAGTTGTGTGGCACTTGTAAGGAAGGCTGGGAAATAGAGTCCCTGACTGGGTAATTTTTTCTCAGCAAAATGCCACAGATCTCTGGTGGCTGTCTCTGCCATACTGGGTTAACCAGTTACAGGGAACTTACTGCCTCCCATACCTGCAAAGCACAGAGTATTTAGCCCAGGAATGGCTGCATCTATATATATAGACTCAGTTTCTCCTTACTTCTCGGCTCCCCTACCCCCTGGCCTCATTCTGTAGACTCATTTACAGAAAGTCTCTTCAGCTTTAATGCAGGGTGGCAACCAGAAGCTCCAGGATAACATTTACCAGCTTAGCAAAAGCAATGTCTCTTTCCCAATAGTCCCAGCCAAAATCCCAGGGCTGACTCTTACTGGACCACCTTGAATCACGTGTCCTTCTCTGAACCCATCGCTATGACCAGGGAGATAGAATAAGCTGATTGGCCAAGCCCGAGACATATGCTCACCTCTCCTGGCGGCAGGTGGATTCAACCCTCCCTAAGCCTCATAGACTGAGAGTGGGAAGGGAGCAGGAGGTTCCAGAAAGAGAAATGAGGGTGCTTCTACCAGAACAGAAAACAGTGAAGCGATCAGTGTCTATCAAACAGACGTAGACGTTCACTCTTGGCTGTGGCCTATGGAGAGATGATCCTGGGAACTTGGGGATGGGTCCCGCAGTGGAGCATTACTTGATAAACGGAGGATGTTTCTAACTTTGGCATTTTCCACCCACAGAATAACAACCCCCAGCACCTGGGTACCCCAGATACGTCCACTTTTCTGTTACTCTATCTTCCTTTCAATTGTCCTGGGAGTTGGGAGGCCTGTGTCCTGGCTCTGGCTCTGCCACTCTTCCTGTGTGTGACTTTGAATAATCTTTTCCCTCTCTGGGGCCCAGTTTCTCATTCTGCGAAGTTGAGGGCGAGTATGAATCCGATGATAGCTGAGTCCCTCCAGCTTGGACATTTCAGGGATCTGCAGAAGGCCGTCTTTGTTCAGATCTGGCACACCCAGTCTGTGTCTTGTCAGCACTAACAGGAAAACTGAGTGAACACTGGGTTGGTGCTGGGGATTCTTGCTAATCCTTGCTTTATTTTTGCAGCATAATTCAATTCAACAATTCAGTTCTACAGATATTTATTGAGTGCCTATCAGAGTCAGGATAAGTCTAGCATTTGAAGAATTACTTTTAGGTTTGCGAAATCTGTTCCCTGCTAACATCCTGTGTGAGTTGTACAGGTGGAGAAGGAGGCAAGGCAAGTGAGAGACCCCACTTTGCAGATGAGGACACTGGGCAATGTTGAATGCCCTTAACAAAGCCTCTCCTGATAGTTGTCATTTTACACTTAGATGTGTGATTATTTGATTAATACCGGTCTTTTCCAATAGGGTGTTTGCTCCAGCAGGGGAGAGATCAGGGCTGTTTTTGCGTCTAACATGGTACCTGGCACGTAGCAAGCACTCAGCAAATGTTTGTTGAATGAATGCATGAATGAAGGAGGGAAGGAACAAAGGGAGGGAGGGAGGAAACAAGAGATCATTGAAAGATGTGCTTCTAACTCTCTGTGGGACCTTGGCCAAGACCCTCTTCCTTTCTGGGCTGAATTTTCTCCCCTGTCATGTGAGGCGAAAATCAATAAACAGTGATTTACCAGCAAGCTCTGCATCATGATCATGCCTGGCACTGAACAATAATATGGCCACACTGGCTGCACCCCAAATTTTCTCTTCTTTTTTTTTTGATTACATGAGTTCCAGTTGTACAACGTACTGATTCTATATTTGTATGTATTGCAAAATGATCACCACCGTAAGTGTAGTTAACCTCCCTCACCACACATAGTTAGATTTTTTTTTTTTTGCTTGTGATGAGAACTTTTAAGATTTACTCTTAGTGGGACTTCCCTGGCAGTCCAGGGGTTTAAACCCCACACTTCCACTGCAGGGGGCGTGGGTTCCATCTCTGGTCGGGGAACTAAGATCTTGCACACCGTGTGGCACAGCTAAAAAAAAAGTAAATAAATAAAATTGAAAAATAATAAATAGATCTTTAAAGAAAGATTTACTCTTAGTAACTTTCAAATAACGCAATATAGTATTACTAACTATAGTCACTATGCTGTACTTTATAGGAATTATTTATTTTATCCCCAGTATTTTGATTTGGAATCTCTGAAGGTGAGACCCAGTTGTCTGCATTTTTAAAAAGCTTCCAGGCGATTCTCCTGCAGCCTGCGAGGCACCTGACATTTGGAACTCTCAGGAAAGAAACCCCCTCAGAACCTGTCCAGTTCTGATGTCCTTAGATGTCCACGTGATGTCCACTCCAAGTCCACGTCAGCGTCCCCCACCCCCGTCAGACCACCCTCTCCGCTCTGCCGAGACGGCACCTATCAGAATTGCCCTGGCAGCTTCACGGCCTCATTCCGCTCTAGCAAGCACCAGGTAATTTGTGTCAAATTTTACTCTCACCTCCCTATCCTTCCCCTCCATCTCTGGGCTTTTTTGGGGGCAAACTCCTGAATTTCACCTTTGGATCACAGTACCCCCATGCTGTGCAAATTGCCTGAGGGGCGTGCCCACTCCGGTTGGGAGCTGCACACTCTTAATCAGGGGCGGGGCAGAGCTCAGCCATCTCCCCAGCTGGAGGGAGACAATGGAGCCAATGGTTGGTGGGCGGTGAGTGCCAGTGAAGGGAGAAGGCGCTCAGGCATCATTGCCAGTGCAAAGGGCCCAAGGTCTCCCACCTTGGACAGACGACAGCCCTGGGAGGGGCAGATGCTCAGTCATGAAATAACGGCTGCCCCTTAGGAGCCTGGGGCCCTCTGCCATGCTGCTTTGAAGGTGGTGCGGGGAATGGGAAGAGCCCTGCACTGGACATTATTCCACACTTTGAGCCTCACTTTGCCCACCTGTAAAATGGGACCGCACCTCTTGACCTGTCTCCATCATGGAACACTTGTGAGGAGCAAAGGAGAAAAAACGTAAGTGTAGTTGAGCAGTCTACAGTTTTGTGATCTTCATGTCCCTGTTCTCATCTCCCTACCCCCAAATGAGGCTGTGCTCCCATGGGCCACACCCTAGCCATGTCAACAGATGGCTATTCGCCCAGTTCCTCAGGCACTTATTATCTCTACCCCGGTGAACTGTGCACCTCCCAAGGATGGGTCCTTACACTGGTAGTCTGCGTTCCCTCCATATATGCCAGGCAACGCTGAAACAGTGGTTGAGGACGATGACCTCCCATGCGTGGTGGAGGTGGTCCTGCCAGCTGGGCATCCATCCAGCATGAGTGACCGTGGCTCCAAAGTCCCTCATCTCACTCTTGGCACCCATGAAGCGGGCACCCATGTATTCAAGAAAAATTGACTTTGGATTGAGTTCATACAACATCCAGGAGTGGGGAGCAATCTTTCTCAGAACTCAGATGAAAAAACATAACGTGGTTAATATTAAATAAAGAGATTGGGCAACCCTCCCCCCTTTTCTTTTTATGGTTTGTGCTGATGTGTCCGTGATCAAGGACTGTTTTGTTTATGATTAATGAATGACTCACCTTGAGCTGCTTTCTGTTTATTTCATACTCATTATGAATTTGAAGAGGGCATGTTGAACTTGGCACCCAAAGGGAATGCTCAGGAATTTGGGGAAAAATGTTGATAGCTCAGAAGCCTTCCAAGGGGGAAATGGATGCCAGGAGAGCACCTTTCCAGCCTGCAAGTTCCAAAAGCAGGATCCCTTAGTTTGTAATCACCCCCAAACCGTATACTTATCGAGTACCTGCTCTATGCCACGTACTGTTCTGTCCTCACAGAAGGCTTGAAAGGGATGAGTGCAAATCACCCCCAACATGAACACATAAATGAGTCACATTTCAGCTCGAGTTATTGTTCTGTCTGACACCCTCCATTTTTCTGAGAGAGTTTCTTCCCCTCCGTGGGTCTCAGTTTTTCTGCCTGTATTATGGAGCTTTCTCTGAGGTCCTTCTAGCTCTGCTATGTCCAGAGTGCCAGAGCCCCTTGGAAACAAGAGACTATACCTCATCCCCGCCTGGCTGGTGGAGAGTTTGCTGATTAGATGAAAATAAACAAAAGACGGTGGTCAGAGTGTGGGAAGAGCTGGGTTCTCATCTCAATGTTCCTCATCTCTTACCATGTGGCCCAGGACGGCCCCGCCTCTCTCTAGGGGTCAGAGTTTCCAGCAGGACAATCAGAGAATTAGATTCGATGGATATAAGACGGAGTCTGGCCTGCCTGAGGCTTTGTATTTGGTGCAACATTAAAGGTGATGATGGTACCAAAATGTTCATTGCAGCTCTATTTACAATAGCCAGGACATGGAAGCAACCTAAATGTCCATCATCGGATGAATGGATAAAGAAGATGTGGCACATATATACAATGGAATATTACTCAGCCATAAAAATAAACGAAATGGAGTTATTTGTAGTGAGGTGGATGGAGTTAGAGTCTGTCATACAGAGTGAAGTAAGTCAGAAAGAGAAAAACAAATACAGTATGCTAACACATATATATGGAATCTAAGGGAAAAAAAGAAAATAAAGGTGATGTTGACTGAAAGCATTTGCTCTCCAGGTGGGTCCACGGGCCATCACCTCTCTGGAAGTCACCCGCAGTAGTTACCTGTCTGATTCTGAGTGTGTGATCCCTGATAAGCCATCTCTCTGAGCCCTTCCTGCTCTGACATTTTGTGGATAGGAGGAAGGGGTAGGGAGGGGTGTGGACCTGGGGGCACCCTCCCTGCTTGATTCCTGGGAAGGGCTCCTGTGATGATTAATTTTATGTGTCAGTTGGATGGGACATGGGGCTCCCAGATGAAATGTTATTTCTGGGTGTATCTGTGAGGGAGTTTCCAGATGAGATTAGCATTTGAATCAATGGATTGAGTGAAGCACGTTGCCCTCCCAGTGCGGGTGGGCACCATGCAATCCACTGAGGGCCTGAATAGAAGAAAAAGGTGGAGGAAAGGAGGAATTTGCCCTCTCTGCCTGATACTTAGAGCTGGGACATGGTTATTCTTCCTCCAATGGTACTTACACCATCGGCTGGCTTGCCTTCCTCCCTCTTTCCATCCCTTCTTCATCCTTTCTTTCCCTCTGTTTCTCACTTTCTTTCTTTCTATTGATATGTACCCTATTGATTATATTTATCTCTACTCCATTGGTTCTGGAGAACCCTGATTAATACAGCCCCAAGCCTTCCAAGCACCTCTCCAGCTATGAGGTCCTCCAGTCTGGTGTCTGACCCACCAATGCCCAGAGGTGCTCAGCAGCTCCCGGCCACCTTGCTCACCTCCCTCCAGCCTGATCTGAATGAACGCACAGCCAGGGGACCTGGAAAATACCCGGGTTCGGAATGAATGGTGGTCCATCATCCCTGCCCTTCAAATGGGCCTGCAAACGGGCATCATTAGGACAGGCTGGGTGCAAGGATCCCAGGGGCCTGGTGCAGGTGTGCAAGGAGGCTGCAAGCAGCCTCCAGAAGCAGCATCCGAACCAGGTCCTTCCATCTTGGCTGCAGAGCCCCGGAGCTGTTTGATCTTGGGCAAGCCTCAGGGCCATTGTCTTTCCATGTGCTATGGGAGGGGCTAAAAATTGACCACTCCTTCATTCGCCCAGCAATTTCAGAGTCCTAATGTCAGGGTTGGAGGGGCCCTGAAGGCCCATTGGCCCAAACAGTCTTATCTTTGAGGACCTTCCACAACATCTCTACTGAGTGCCGGGCCAGCTCCAGCCTATTCATTAAGCACCCATCATGTGTTGGGCACGTGCAAGACACTTGGACCATGAATCTCCTGCCTTGAAGGACTTTAATTGCCTCATGGATGTACATTATTACCGATGGCAAAAATCTATATGATGCCGGGGAGAGGGATTCTGTATGCTACTGAGTTTTGAGAGAAGAGAAAAATGCCGTCTTCTTGGCGGTTCAAGGATGTAGCATTTGAAGGATGGGGTTCCTGGTGTAGGCAACAGCCTCAACAAATGTGTGGAGGCAGCCCTGCACCAAATGTTTGCCTGGAAGGGGGAAGGGTCCAGCCCTGCTGGGGCCCAGGGCGTTTGGAAAGGTTGCTACAAGGCCACTGGAAGGCGATGTGGGGCTTTGAGGGCTTGAATAATGATCTGCTGAACTGATGGAACACATCCTCGTTCCCTGTGTTACTTATACTCTTCTCAGACATCCTCTCGTTCGAAGCAAGGCTGTAGCGTTGAGAGCTGGGCTGGCTGCCCAATGCGAAGGGGTTCCCCAGAACCCCATGGCCCATCAGTCCTGGAACCGGGCTGGCACCAGCACGTTCAGCCCTGTTCCCGGGGCTGGCAGAACAAAGCCCCGCAAACTGGGTGGCTTAAAACAATAGAAATGTATTCCTTCGCAGTCCTGGAGGCTGGGAGTCTGATATTAAGGCGTTGGCAGGGCCACTCTTCCCCTGAAGGCACCAGGGAAGAATCCTTCCTCGCCTCTTCCTGCCGGGGCGGCTGCCTGTGGTCCTCACCATTGCTTCAATCCTGCCCTCGTCGTCACATGGCCTTCCTCCCCTCTGTGTCTGTCTGTCTCTGTGTGTCCTCTCCTCTTTTTATAAGGACCCTAGTTATACCGGATTTAGGGCCCACCTAATTCCAGAATGACTTCTTCTTAACTGCGGTGGATTCTCATTATTCGTGGATCTGTATTTGCTAAATTTACCTACTTGCTAAAATTTACTTGTAACTCCCAAGTCAACACCCAAGGTCATTACAGATATGCACAGAGCAGTGAAAAATGTGAGTCACCTGATGTGACATTCCTGGCTGAGGTTACATGGCCCTGGCTTCCTGTTTCAGCTCTCCTAAACAGGTGTCTTCTTGGCTTTGCTCAATTTTGTGCTTTTCGTTGGTGATTTTGCTGTTTAAAATGGCTCCCCTGTGTGGTACTGAAGTGCCATCTGTTGTTCCTATGAGCAGGAAGGCTGTAATGTGCCTTGTGGAGAAAATACAGAAAATATGTGGTTCAGACAAGCTTTGTTCAGGAATGAGTTATAGGGCTGTTGGCCGTGGGTTCAATGTTAATGAGTCAATGGCATACAATAAATAAGGTGTCTTCAGATAGAAATACACATAAAACATGCAAAAAATATACCTGATTGGTTGATGAAAATATTGTGACCAGAGCCTCACAGGAACCTAACTCTGTATTTCCCCCAGAAGCAGGCGGTTCAGTGTTTGCTAATTCAGTGTTCATGGTGACTTTTTAGAACATAACTACGGTGAATTACGAGAACTGACTGAAGCTACACTTACAAAGACCCTACTTCTGGATAAGGTCACATTCTGAGGTTCTGGGTGGCCATGAATTTGGGGGCAGACACTGTTCAGCCCAGTACAGACCCCAAACTAGGCTCTCTCACCTCAGTAACTTTCCAAAACTGGCCAGTCATCCCATTTTCCCGTGGGACCTTGTTAAGAATGCAGATTTTTTTAGGTCCCACCCCCAGAGATTATAACTCAGTTGGTTTAGAACGGGGCCCAGGAATCTGCATTTTCAAAAACCCCTGGTCAACGTGATGACTGCTCATCCTGGAGACACTATTCCCTCCGAACTGGCATTTATTTCTGTAAAATGGGCATATTGCCTCAGAGGGTTATGTGCGGATTAAACAAGAAAATGCAGTGCAGTCCTCGGTACCACAATAAGCTTGCAATAAAGGTTAAGCAGAAGCAACAGTAGCATCTTTTTTTTTAAAAAAAAATATTATTTATTTATTTATTTATTTATTTATGGCTGTGTTGGGTCTTCGTTTCTGTGCAAGGGCTTCCTCTAGTTGCGGCGAGCGGGGGCCACTCTTCATCGCTGTGCGTGGGCCTCTCACTATCGTGGCCTCTCTTGTTGCGAAGCACAGGCTCCAGACGCGCAGGCTCAGTAGTTGTGGCTCACGGGCCTAGTTGCTCCTCAGCATGTGGGATCTTCCCAGACCAGGGCTCGAACCCGTGTCCCCTGCATTGGCAGGCAGATTCTCAACCACTGCGCCACCAGGGAAGCCCGTAGCATCTTCTTAAATATCTACATCATCAAGTTGATATGTATTTTTTTCCCAGTGTACTACCACATTGATCCTCTCATTTGGTTCTCTCAAGGACCCTATGACATACACAAGATGGTACTTGCTCGTCTAGACACTACTTATCCCCCCAATTTCAACTTTCTAGATTAGCTTTGTGAAACTGAGAAGAATTGAAAAACTCTCTAGAGGAATCAAAAGGGATTGAGACTAATTCA
This sequence comes from Eschrichtius robustus, assembly GCF_028021215.1. NCBI lineage: Eukaryota > Metazoa > Chordata > Mammalia > Artiodactyla > Eschrichtiidae > Eschrichtius > Eschrichtius robustus. The sequence goes on along the minus strand of NC_090842.1, from coordinate 33,931,175 downwards.
CAAACAGACTTCTCTTCTTAGACGCGCTTCACTCCCACCTTACACTTAATTTTCACAAGAACTGGTTTCATATTAGAAGTAATTAGAAGGAGCTCATTAGAGATGGGCTGGTGTTGGGTGCAGGTTCCTGGAGGACGACAGCAAGAAAGAACAAAGGGCAGTGAGAGAGGAGGCAGATTCAGTTTCCAAAAGAAGCCAAAGTAACTCAAGAATCACTTGGGGGCTATTTCGTTTAAGGTATCTAGCTGCACACTTGTTGGTAACCATGGGAGCATGTGGTTGTTTTCTTTAATGATGAGAACTTTGGGATATAATGGGAGGCGCGTAAGCTTTAAGGGTGACTTAAGGGCTTTAATCCCACCCCTCATCAGCCTTGTGATCTTATGTTAATCAACCTCACAGAGCCCCTGTTCTTCCATCTGTACGATGGGAGCATAGCATCCGCAAGGCAGACGATTGGTGATAGTGATGTTTGTAAAGCCTCTGTCAGAGTGCCTGGTGCTAGCATTTCACAATGATGTGTTGTATTAATATAATACTGAACTATTTCCGAAGCATTTCCAAACATGCTCTCTCATTTGCCCCTAATGGTAACTTTTCATCCATCCATCCATCCATCCATCCATCCATCCATCCATCCATCCATCCAGTGATTGGCACTAGCTAGTTATACAGTAGTGAGCAAAACATGCAAAAAGTGCTCACCCTTAAATGCATAGAGACCCAAGGGTGAGACAGACCACAGACAGGTGAGGACGGAATCAAATAGCTATGGTAAGGTGCCGGTTCTGTGACAGAAATAAACAGGAGTGGAGAGAGAACAATGGGGAGGCCCTAGTTGGAGAGGGTGGTCAGCGATGACCTCCCTGAGGATGACAAGAAAAGGGCAGCCAGGGGGAGGACCCTGGAGAAGGGCATGTCAGGCAAAGGGAGCACACCGAGGCCCTGCAGTGGGGACAGCCCAGATGATTGCGTCCATTAATCATCCATTCATTTGGAATCCCCGGAGGCAGAGCTACTCCGGGAGCTTTGGCTTTCCTTTTGCATGTGAGGAACCCAAGGGTTTAAATGTGAGCTCAGGGTCCTGGGCCAGGAAATGGCCCACGGAGTGTCTGAGCTCAGGTCCCTGCTGCACAGGTGGGCCGCCGCCAGGAGATCAGGGGTGGCCTCCATGGCCCCAGGGTGTCCTGCACGAAACTGTAAGTGATTTCCATGACTTTGGCCAGGAAAAGATGAGTTTGGGCACCTTTTGGGGATAAAAGATTTACTGTCTGAATGTCACCTGAGGGGAATAAATGCCTCCTTCCCTCATCCTGCCCTATAAGGGACGTGTTGCTTTACAATTAGTCCCTTGTATAAACGGAGGAAGCCGAGGCCAGGAGAGGCCAAGAAACTTGGCTCCATCACGTGGAAAGTTTAGGATGGGGTCCGACCAGAGCCTCGGCCATTTGGCTGCTCTCCCAGGGTTGTTCCCTCTGCTGTTCAGGCCACAGCATTCCTGCCCCATTCACGGGAAACCCAGCAGGGCAGGCCAGCTGCCTGCGGTCCCCAGCCAGCAGCTACCACCACGGGCTCCTTGGTTTCTCCAACCCCGAGCATCCAGGCCAATTTGTTACTGTTACAAAGTCCAACAGCCCACATTCATGTCTGTTCTTCCAAGAACAAGGCAACCTGGGATTATCGCAAAGTCCGGTTGCCTGTAGACCACTGTGTGGTTTCTGACTTTCCATCAGATTTGTCCAGAACGATTTATGCTTTGACCATTAATCTGTAACCAAGAATTTTCCTGCTGATTTGGGAAAGCAACCAAACCTAGTATATGAGCAAGGGGCTAATGGCAAAGCCACCCATCAACATGTCACTTTCCTGGCCGACAACCAGTGTGGGTGTCAACTCCTCACAGTTGCCTCACCCTCAGAGTCTCAGGAAACAAGTTGCCTTGTTTCCCGAGACTCTGCACCATCCCAAGAAGGGAATCTGCAGGGGCAAAGACGTAGAAGCGGGAACTATGGTAATGACACCCATCCACCTCAGTCAAATTCAGTCTTGGGAGTAGGACAAATGCCAAGCTTCGGCCGATGTGCCCCGCTGAGTACCAGGGCGAGAGGGCAATGAAGTCCTGACTAGAGACCAGGTGGCACATCCACAGGCCTGGCACGTCACGGTCTGGCAGTTGCCCTCTGTCAGAGTGGCTGCCTGGGGCCCATTGTCTCAGCCTGAGGCCCTGGCTCCCCGCTTTCTGACCAGTGGCTGGCATTCCCAAGGGCACAGAGGTTGCGCGACTCTGGCATTAACCCTCTGCTGGACGTAGGTGGGTGATGACTGTGGCCACGGGTAGCTGAGGTGCTCACGTGATTAAACTCCCGGCCCACTGACCATAGTTCCTGCAGGGAGCGTCCTCGCTGCTGCCCGGAGCTTGAGCTTCAGATTCAGACGAACCTGGTGTGCTCTCCCCTTCCTGGTGCCTCAGTGTCCTTATCTGTGAAATGGGAAAGTCACGGCCTTTGCAGCCCAGGGCTTCTGTGAGGGTGAAATGGGAGAGCAGGCCCTCTAGCAAGTGTGGTTAAGTCTCAAGCAAATACCGATGCAGATTATTGCTGAAGGATGGATTCCCCCAGTGCCTGGGCTCCAAGCATTGGCCCTGAAGGGAATGCTGATATGTCCTGGTGGGGGCAGGCGGGGAGGGCTGCTTGGCCTTGCTGCCGTCCAGGAGCCCGTGGCCCTGGTGACACGGAGCCACCTGGAGGATACACGGGCTGAGTCCGTAGCTGTGGCCGCGGACCCCCAGCGGGAGGTGCCACATAACTGCCCTGATCTGTGACCCCAGTGCCTCCCTAGCAGATTCTACTGAGGCCCTATCCTGCATCCCCTTGACCCATCTGAGTTGGCCTGTAGCTGCATACGGCTCTTGGTAGGCAGGCAAAAATCCCACCCCAACCATCGGCCTTTTTCTCTTTCATTTTTTCTCAGATACCAAGGGAGCTTGCTTGGGTAAATGGCAGCACAACCAGGAAGGTGTGTGTGTGTGCGGGCATGTGTGTGTGTGTGTGTGTGTGAGGGAGAGAGAGTGACTTTGTGTGCACGTGTGCACACGCTCTGGGGCCACCTTCAGCCAATGGGGATGAGAATCAGGGGATAAGTGGCCCAGTCCCCCATCCTCCAGGGCGATTATTCCGAGGGGTCTTCCACACGGTTCCTCAGAGGGCCCCAGTGTGAATGAGTCCCCCTGGCCCACGGCCGTCCCAGCTCATTGATAAACCCTACACTGGCTTTCCTTCCTTCCTTGCCTTGCTTTCTCCATTGCCTCACTTGTACTTCCTGGGATCAGCCCCCTAGTAAACTATCTGTGTCCAGCTAGGATCTGCTTTTAGGGGAACCTAAACCAACACAGACCTGAAATACCTGCTCCCGGTTTCTGGGACCCAGTGTGCCCTGCCTCAGCCGAGGGCTCCAAAGTGGAGCCCCATGAGCTCTGTGCTGTGCCCGAGGCTCCCTATGTGCTCACTTCCCCTGAGAAGGCCTGGGTGCCTTCCCTCCCACCCCCTCCGCTGCCCATCACGAACCCAGGCCCCACCCGCCAGTGGGTGACTCGGCTGAGCGCCCCAGCATTGGCGCACAGCCTGCAGATGCCCCGGTGGAAGGTGCGTCTTCTGCCCTCTCCTGGTGAACGACTAAGCCCAAAGCAATGCCCCCGCCCCCTCCTCTTCCTCCTTTCTCTAATTAGACCAGGATCTCAGAAGCCCAGAATGCTGGGTCTCTAAATGACAGTCATGCTTACAGGGAGAGTTTTGAATCACACAGAGCTGCCCTTGGGGCAACCGCCTCTTCCTCACGCCCGGTATCCAGCAGAGTTCAGGCATCACGTTACTTGGGAGGGGTTAGCTCAGGGACACTGAGGGATCCAGAGCTGGAAGGGGCCTTGCATTTCAACTTCTGCAGTGAGGACCTGCACCTGTGGCTCTGTCTGCCGCTCTCCAAGACCGTTCTCACAGCCAACGTTGCTCATGGACGCCCCCCTCTTTTCCCTCGGAGTCTGAACATAATGGTATGATCACCCCCCAGACAAAGGGTGGGCAGGGCCAGGCCAGGAAGCGATGGGCAGGGCCCTGGGGGTTCAGGGATGAATAAGACAGATGTGCTTCCTGCTCTCGTGGAGCCTGTAGACTAACGAGAGTCAATAGCAAACTAATGTGCAAGATAATTTCAGGCTGTGGTGGGTGCAGCGAAGAGGATAAGCCAGGGTCAAGTGAGAGAAAGTGATGGTGAAGGAAGAAGGCTTTAAACCAGCGGGTCGGGGGAGGCTGGCCTGGGCTCCGTGTGCTCCAGGTCTGGAGAGCAGGGCAGAGGGTCCGGAGGGTGGGAACAAAGGGCCCTGGCCAGACACGGTGTCAGGAAGGACAGCACGGCGGGTCAGCTGGGGCTGAGAGTGGGAGCTCCGCATCTTCATGTAAGCACAAGGAGGTGTCACAGGAGGATTTTCAGTGGGGGGATTAATCTGATTTGCGTTTTTTTTGTTGTTGTTGTTTTCATTTTTAACAATTGAGGTTTAATATAGATTCAGGGAGTGCATCAGTGCACACACGCTAGTAAACATCTCAATGAATTTTCACACGTGTACACCTGTCAAAATATAGGACAGTTCCAGCACCCCAGGGATTTGTGTTTCTAAAAGATCCCTCCCGCTGCTCGGTGGAGAATGCACTGCAGGGGGATGAGAGTCAAAACAGGGAGACAAGTTAGAGGTGACCATGGTCATCCAGGCTTGGATTAGGGTGGATGCCATGGAAACAGAGACAAATGGAAGAGCCGGGATGCTTTTTGTTGGAAAAACCAATAAGACCTGCTGATGGAGAGACTAGGGTGAGTCAGAGCAAGAGAGGAATCGAGATGACATCTCAAATATTTTGGATTCAAGAACGTGGATAGATGGGGAGTTTGGGATTGACGTGTACACACTGTTATGTTTAAAATAGGTAACCAACAAGGGCCTACTGTAGAGCACAGGGAAATCTGCTCTATATTTTGTAATAAGCTAAATGGGAGAAGAATTTGAAAAAGAATAGATACATGTGTATGTATAAGTGAATCACTTTGCTGTACACCTGAAACTAACGCAACATTGTTAATCAACTCTACTCCAATGTAAAATAAAAATTAAAAAATAAAGAAAAGAATGTGGTAGATTGTGGGGCGAGGGGCACCCTGGGGAAGGAACAAGATGCGGGATGCCATGGGGCATCCAGATGGGTAATGTGGGATGATCCCTTGAACTGGGTCAGGCAGGATGCCTCCCGACCCCAGAGCAGAGCCCCCAGGAGATGAGTCACAGGATGGTGAGATCTGACAGCAAAAGTCCCCGGATGGGCTTAAGGACAGAAAAACACAGCCCCTGGCTCGCCTGAGGGCATCGGGAGAGGTAGGGGAAGGACAGCTTCGGGTGAACACTGTGTTCCTTGGAAACCTGGGTCACTGGAAGGAGAGGTGACGAGTGGGAGGTGACGTCTGCTTCTCACCCAGGAGCAATCTGCTCACTAATGCAAACAGCCCCGTCTGTCAGGCAAGGTGAGGAAAAATGACTGGGGCAGCCCCACTGCGTAGCCCAGGGAGAGGGGTCTCTGGACCCATGAGGTAATCCCTCCGATGATGTATGGCCCAGAGAAGAGTCGGGTTAACGATCTTCAGCAGGACCCGGGAATAAAACACAGTAATTTCATAATACAGCGTGTGATGGATTAAGGCGTGTTAATACCAGGAGTATACATTAAGGGAAATGATCTCGCTGGCATACTAAATGGCAAAATAAAAGCACTTTTAGAAACTTCCATGATTAATTGGTCTGCCCTTTTAGTTCCATACCATGATAAAGTAAATCTCACTTCTCCTGGTCACCTCCCAGGCAATTCCTCTAAAGTTCGCCGGCCCTCCGTGGACCTCCGCGACCCCCGTGGGGAGGCCAGCCGGCAGCCTGGGACACGCCCTCACATCCTCTTCCTTGGACCCAAGTCATCCTCACCCTCATCTGTATCATCTTCATCATCCCTTGCCGAACCCTTGGGGCGTTGAGCCACATGAAACAGCTGATATTGGACAGGGATTGCAGTTTGACACAGTTCAACCTGATACTATGTGTGGAACCCTTTGGGAATGAGAGACGGGCGGTGCTGAGGAATACGGACTCTGCAGCCATGCTGTCTGGTGTGGATCTCAGGTCCTTGGTTAACAGCTGCACAATCTTGGGCAAGTTATATAAGCTCTTTATGCTTCAGTTGCCTCATCTATAAAATGGGGATAACAAGAGCCCTACTTCGTGAAGTTATAGGGATCCAAGGAGGTGATTTATTTACCAAGTACTCGTAATGCATTTACTACGTGCTGGGGACTGTCAATGCATGTCCAGAGCTTAGAACAGCACTGGTCTCATAATAAGTGCTCAGCAAATATCAGCTCTTGGGATGCTGGCTGTGTTGATAGCACTCAGCAGCCCTAAGGGGCAGGTACCACTAATCTCCCCATTTCACAGGTAGGAAAACATGAGGCACAGAGGGTTAAGTAAATTGTTAAAGCTCCTATGAAAGGGCAGGGTCCGGATTAGATACAGATAGGCTGATCTCGAACCTTGAACCAGTGGGCTCCCCACCGCCACCTCCTTGGGAGGAAATGCCTGTTCTGGTCCTGTTCAGAGGTGACGGCAATTCTAGAATCTGAGGCAGCAAGAGCCTGCACCCAGACTGCACTGGCTGCTGCTTTTGTTCATAGAAGGCCAGCGGATCCCCATTTTGGAGGCAGCTATGACCTGGAGGCAAAGCGGGCCAGACCAGGGCCAGGAGACCCAGGAGGAGGGCTCAGCCCTGCCGCTTATTCATGCTGAGACACCAAGCGAGCCACCCGCCTGCGTTTCTCCATCCCCCAGGGTGGTGGTGAAGCATTAAGAAGATAAGGCAAGAGGATGCTTCGTAACCTGCAAAGTGAAGAACAGATTCGAGGTAGGACTAACCATCCCTGGCCCCCTGGGCCTCAGGAGGGCCTTGTCTGCAGTCTAACCACCCTCCCTTCTGCTGCAGGAAGACTAAGAGAAATTCGTTCCTGAGTGGCAGAGGCCACGGGGAGCAGTAGTCTTCTGGCCCACTCCATCTTCCATCCAGGCTCCCAGGCTACCTGACTGGCATCCACAGGTAACTTCATGCAGGTGCCTTCACCTGCTGGGTTGCCGATACCAGTTGGCTTGCCAGACTGCTCACCTGTGTCACCCTGGAAACTGCCTGCCTCTTACAGATCTCTTTAGCCTCCTTCTTATTTATTCATCCACTCAACAAACACTTCCTGGGTGCCTTCTCCTGCTCGGGCCGGGTGGGATGCAGCAAGAATGCAACAGAACAGAATCCTGGTCTTTGTGGAGCTTATATTCGAGTGGCAGTAAACAGAGAGACAGGTCATCTATTTCAGGGCTCACTTAAAGGACACGAGAACAGACTTGTATCTCCCAGAAATACTGAGGGTGCAGGTGGTAAACTCACACTCCCCCCCACAGGTGGGCAAGTAGTATCAATGAATGAAGCCTGTGGGTGTGATACAAAAGGGAGTGGTGAGGACTGGGTGACCTGGACAGCACTTTCCTGTCTATCGGCTGCTTCTTGGTTCCAGCCAATGGCTGCCATGTGAGAATGTGGGTCCAGTGATTGCATCTTCTGACTTTCCCAGACAATGGAGAAAAATCTGGATTTTTTTACCCTTCAAATTTCCTGATTTTGAAATATTAGCCACTAACTGGAAAAAGTTTCAACACAATGTATGTTAAATGAAACCCATCTGCTAGCAGAGCTGCACCACCGCCTGGCAGTCAGCAGTCTCCAGTTTAGAGCATTATTGTGCACCAGTATTAGTTGGTTGACTGGACCCTTTGCTTGTGTACAGTATTCTACAGCGTGTACAACACTTTCCCAGAAAAGAACTCATTTGGTGCTCATAACGGACCTGGGAGGAAGGCTGTCAACTACGTATTCTCTCAATGAACACGATCTGAAGTGGGCTACGTGCCAGCCGTTCTCCTAGGCAAGGGCTTGTTTGGCGAATGAAGCCTTAGAGACATTAGGCAACTCAAACATAGTGTGAACAGGAAAAGTGGAAAGAGTGGGGAGTAGAACTCATTCCTTTTGGTTTTGAAAAGCGTTGCCCCCTCTATCTTTGCAAGGCTCTGAACATAAATCCCATAGTGGCTGATTGGAGTCAAGGGCTCCAGAGCTCCAAAAGCTAGGTTCAAATCTCGCCTCTGCTACTCCACCAGGAGCATATTTCTCAAGTTCTACTACTCATGGTACCGCACCCCCAAAATGGGGACGATCATGACAATAGCACCTACAGCCCAGGGTGGTGGCAGGGATACATTACGAGGATGTCCGTCCAAGTTCTTGGTTCACAGCACTCAATAAGTATTGTCACTATCATGCGGAATTCTGCATCTGTAGAGATTGTGTTACTTGGAAAGTTAAGTGGAAAGAGACAATGTCTGTTATACAATGTTAAATGAAAAAGCAGGTACCACACAGGCTAACTTTACTTTTGTATACATAGGTTGAAGGCTGGAAAGAAACGGGGAGGGAGATGTATCAAAACAGTCATAATTTGGAATACTAGGATTATAGGTGATTTTAATTTTCTACAGTATAATTTTCTGAATTTTCTAAGTTTTCCATGGTCAGCATGTATTAATTTAAAAATCAGAGCAGGATAACTTATTTAAAAAAATTAAGTTCCCAGTCTTTCAGGAAAATATTTCACTTGAAACTTTCTTTCCCGGCCCAGCCAACTGCTTTCCAGAGAACCCTCTGTGCTCAGAGGTCCCCCTCTGTCTTAAATTCCCAAGGCTGTTCTAAGAGTAGACCCCTCTGGGATTCCCGAGCAGCAGGGAGGGTCCGTGTCTTCCCTAATCAGTCCCCAGACCCTATCATCCTTGTCTGTCAGTGGGTCCCATGAGAGCAGGGGTCTGTCACAAGTCATCCCCCTCCCACAAGCTAGAAGAGAGAGGAGACCCATCCTTGGCCCTTCCTGCCCACTGACTGCCCAGGACAAAGGTCGAAGAACTGGCATGCTTACTCCGATGTCTCAGAAAGTCCTCAGATATTTTGCTGGCATAAGTAGAGTACTATGGTTTTTTATCCATTTCCCACTTTTACAAAGCCCTTAGGAGCACCAAAAAAAGAAGGAGATGAGAAAACCTGAAGCAACCTGTCTTTCAAAGTTCATGTAAACCAATGAATGAATGAATGAATGGACGAACGCAAGCAGCTGTGGGGTCTTTGCCTTTGCTATGAGACCGTGAGCTCCTGAAAGCAAATTCGTGTCTTCTGCATCATATGCCCATTGGATAGAGAAAGAAAAGGAAAATCCAGAGTCTGAATATGCTTCTCTTAAAAATATGGAAGACGGGCAGATTGTACAATCAGACAAATATAGCTTTTTGAAGAGTAGGAAGTTCTGGTCTAAAATTACATTTAATTATTGTTACATTTCAGACTTTGTAGGAAATCACAGTACAGAAGTGTGACTTTGAAATTAACATTTGAAAGTGTCTGTGAGGTAGGTGAGGGTTTTCACAAACCAGAGGGTTTTGAGCCTAAAATTACATGACATTTATTTGCAACCACAAAATTAGGTTGATCAGTTATTGTTCAAATTCATCTGTCAGAAGAATGACAATTGTGTTTTATTTCCACCACACACAAATTTTCCAGCCGTCCTCCCCCAATTTTTTGTTTAAAAAGCCAGGCAAATCTTGAGCTCTCCCCTGTGTCCTGACCTAACCCTGGTGACGGGGCCCCACAAGAAAGGCCAGATATGAAGAGTCATGTTGCCTCATTATAGGACAACATCAGTGGTTCTCTTCTTCAGCCCCTTAATTCATTTCTTATAGTTTTTCTTGTCACATCCGCTTGCTTTATAGCTTACTAACTTGCAAGTTATAGTTGTAATTTATGGTCAAAATTGAGTGGTAGCAAATCAAGGAATATTTCCATTGATTACTCTAAATTGTCTAATCTCCTGTATGTTTTTAGAACTTGATTGGGTGGTATTTACTGATTGCCTTCATCTAATTTAAAAATCAATCAATAGCAACAATGAGTGCTGGGGGATAAATCGAGTCTAATGCAGCCTAACCACGGCAAATATCCATCAGTGGGCTACACACAATCACATCTGTGGGCAGTTTTAATACATAAACCATAACGGCCTGGAGCTGGGCGTCCAGGGCAGATGCTCTGAAAATTCCCGCTGGCATCTCATGCTTCTTGCATTGTCTATCTAGGGTGATTGACCTCTGCTAAAGCGAACATATTTCACTACAATAAAGCTGTAGCAAAGGAGATAAAAACGGAATCTGATTGTGTTTCAAGGCTAGCCAGTCCATCTTCTTCCCCTGCACCCTCAGAGGATATTAATGGGAATTAACATAACGCCAGCCTTTTCTTGTTAACTGCCTGCACTATCCCAGAGAGAAACATTTTTGCACTCATGAATTCACCCCTTCGACACTCAGGAGTGTCTGTTTTTATTTTCATCCAGTGCTTTCCATTTGCTATGGAACAGTCATGGGGCGTGGCATTTTACTCCCTTATATCATTTAGTATTTACACATACCCTAGGAGGCTGTTAGTCCTATTGTTCAGATGAAGAGGTGAAGCTCAGGTGAATTCGGCAGCTGTTCCCAGATCGTGTGGCTGGGTCTTTGGGCTGCATACCACAGACAGGCGCTAATCACAGGGCATCCCGGAGAAGGCAAAGGGACCACATCCAAGACCCTGGATGAGCTTACATGCAGCTGGGAGGCAAGCCTGTATACAGTTCATAATAAGACAAAGCAGGATGAAATAAGTGCTATTGTTTTCCTGTGAGCCAGGAGTTATTACAGTGCCCAAAGGAAGCAGAAAGAATAAATTTTAACTTAATGAATGAAGGGTCAGAAATATCATATTTTTGGGGGGGGACTGTCTAGTGATGGTTGGGCCCCAGTTTTTTCAGGCTCCCCAGCAAGGGCAGAGCCAGTGAAATCTCTGCATGTATTTATTTGTATGGATATGCACCAACTCCTTTGGGAGCCACGGCATCTCCTGCCATGCTCATCAGCCCTGAGCCATGCCTGGGGGGTCCTGCTCTCAATGTGTTCTTTGTATTGGTGAGCAACTCCATCCCCGGGGCCCTGGACTTCTGGAGGAGACTCCTCTGATATCATGCTACACGTTAGAGGCATTCTGAAGATGATAGTTTAGGAAGACTCAAACTTGCCCATTCCTCTATTGAGGAATCACTTGGCATCACTGGAAGCCTTTATAAATGAACACAAACAGATAAATATTCCAAAGTCCTTAATTTCACCCTAAGTAAAACCTTGCCCTTACGTGGAGGCAATTCCAGGCAATCCCCATCTGTCTCAGAATTGGCATCAAACTCATTTCCCAGGAAAATTCTTGGAAGTCCTTGAGAACCAGGGAAGCAAGAGGCAGAATCTCATCTAGAAGAGATCTGTCACCTTCATGAGGGCCCCTCCCCAAACCTGCAGAGCTAAACATCAGGTTTTCAGGCCCAAGGTAATGGCTTCCTGTGCAGGAAAATTAGGTACCAATGGACAGCCTCATAAACCAAGAGCTGTCCTGTGTCGTAGTTCATAGAGAATCAGCTACTAAAATCAGCAATTACAAATCCCACCAAACTTAGAGAATGATTCGTAAATCTTGGAATTTGGAGGAACCTCAGCAGGCTTCCCTCCTGTCCTATTGGACTGTTGAAGGTCTCAGGGCATCACAATACTTTTTTCTCACCCCAAATATTGTTAGACTCTTATCACTGGGCTGTAAACCTCAGGAGGGCCATGGGCCATTCCCACTTTGTTTCTTGAGATGCTTACTACATCTCTTTTTCTAAACTTTAAAAAAACTTTTTTTTTTTAGACTTTAGCTTCACAGTAAAATTGAGAGGAATATAATGATATCCCACATACATAAACTCTGCTATTATCAACATCCCTCACAAGAATGGCACAGTTGTTATAAGTGATGAACCTATTCTGACACATCATTAACACCCAAGTCCATAGTTTACAGGAGAGCTCAGTCTTGGTGCTGTACATTCTATGGGTTTGGGCAAATTTATAATGACAAGTTTATCCACCATTATAGAATATCATACAGAGTATTTTCACTGCCCTAAAAATCCTCTGTGCTCCAACTATTCACCCCTCCCTCCCCCAATGCCTGACAACAACTGATTTTTTCAGTGCCTCCCTAGTTTTGCCTTTTCCAGAATGTCATACGGTTGGAATCATATGGTCTGTAGCCTTTTCAGACTGGCTTCTTTTACTTAGTCATATGCATGTAAGTTTCCTCTGTGTCTTTTCATGGCTCGCGAGCTCATTTCTTTTTTAGCACTGAATAGTATTCCATTGTTTGGATGTACCATCAATGCATCTTTTTGAATGAGTGAATTATTGGACATTTCCCCACCACAAGAGTTTTTTATAGCTCAGTGGCAGCTGACCTGCCTTTTCTTGATTTCCTCAGTGACAGGGGGTTGAGTCCTTGAAGTTCACTCTCTCCTTTATTCTTCCTCCATGCTGCCTTCTTCCTTGGCTCCTTCCTTGGCCTTGGTTGTGTCCCTTGGCTGAGACTGTTGGTTGTCTGCCGTATCTCTTCTCCCCCTTCTTCCATAGAACTCTTACATTTTAGCTGGGCACAGAATAAGCCTACTTTTACCATCCTCCCTTGCAGGTAGGTGTGTCAGGTGACTAAATTTAACTTACAGCATAGGTGAAGTTTTGCAGAGCTCTTTCTGAGAACCGTCTTTTTTTTGTTTTTTAAAGATTTTTTGATGTGGACCATTTTTAAAGTCTTTATTGAGTTTGTTACAATATTGTTTCTGTTTTTTATGTTTTGGTTTTTTGGCCCTGAGGCATGTGGGATCTCAGCTCCCTGACCAGGGATTGAACCCACACCCCCTGCATTGGAAGGCGAAGTCTTAACCACTGGACTGCCAGGGAAGTCCCTGAGAACCATCTTTAAAAAAGACTTGGTATGTTGCACAAAACCTGTATGCGGATGTTTATATCAGCTTTATTCACGATCATTAAAAACCGGAAGCAACCAAGATGTTTTTAGGATGGGATGAGAATGGCACTCTATGTCTGTGGTCTTCCTCTTCAAAACTCATAACTCTAGTTTAATCATGAGAAAAACATCAGACAGATCCCAATGGAGGGACCTTCTGCAAGATATCCAGCTCCCCCAAACTGAAAAACAAGGCAAGTCTGGGAAGCTGTCACAGCCAAGAAGAGCCTAAGGAGACATGACAACTAAACGTGATGTGGTGTCTTAGATGAGATCCTGGAACAGAAAGAGGACATTAGGTAAAAACTAAGGAAATTTTATAAAGTATGGACTTTAGTTGATAATAACGTCTCTATATTGGTTCATTCGTTTTGACAAATATACCATACTTACACAAGATGTTAATAACGAGGAAACTCGATGTTAGTGTTACGCGATTTCTCTGTACTATCGTTGCAAGTTTTCTGTAAATCTAAAACTAATTAAAAATTAAAACTGTATCACTTGGAAAAAAAGAAAGAGCTGGTATATATCCTTTGCCCCAATCTGTTTTGTCCCTTCCTCCATTTTCTTTCCGGGAACATGGATCTATGGGTTGCCGTCTTGGAACATCTGGGGCCCTAAGGATGGGGTACAGTGAGCTGGAAGGAAACCAGGTCCCTGAGAACTTCACCCAGCTGAGCAGTCAGCCACATCAGGCCTGGACAGCCGACTTCCCGGCTTTTATGTAAAAGAGAGATAAAGTCTGATCTTGTGGAAGTCTTGTTATTTTAGGTCTTTGTTTCTCACAGCTAAATCCAGTTCTAACTGATACTGCCCTTTGCTTGTTTTTATTCGGGACACAGGTTCCCTGGGTGGAGGTCCAGTCTGCTCTGTGGGGATGGGGGCTCCGGGCCCTGCCCCCTGACCCCTTCCCAGAAGCCCTTGAGGTCCTTCTGTGTGAAGCCCATGATGAGTAGCCACTCCTCTGTGGCGCTGGTGTTATAACTATTCAGTGTTACGGGACTCTACAGGTTATAGGGCTTCTCTCCTCCAGAGGTGTACAGAATCTGGGAGCTGAGGTGCGTGCCGGGATTGCCCCGCCCGCCCTTATTTTACGGGGGGGGGAAACAGGGGTCTCTGGAGAGGAATAGGTCAAGCATCTTAGAGCTGGGGGCAGAAGCCCGTTCTCATGCCACCTGATAATCAACTTTCCACTGCAACAGTAGTAATTTCTGGACTGATTTCAGAGAGCCCTCGGAGCTCTGCAGAAATGGGGATGGTGGGAGGGGGCGTGGCCAGGTGGGCTTAGCCAGGTGGGCGTGGCTGACTGGGCAAAGCCCTCTTCTCCAGCCTCAACATCACGCAGAGCCACTGCTTTTGTTTGTGTCACATATTGGATTTCTAAGACCTCATTTTTTGAGAAGAGGGGGTCTGATGATAAAAATTTATAAAAACATGTAAATAAAAATGTGTAAACTCACTGCACATGTTATCTCATATTGATGCTAAACATAATAACTATTTATCAATCATCTATTAGGCCACCAACACTGTGCTAGGCTGTCTCCGAATTATTTCATTAAATTCTATGCACAAATATGCAAGGTAAGTGTCAGTAGCCTCATTTTACCCAAGGAGAAACTGAAGTTCAAAGAGGGGAAGTAACTCACCAGAGGCGACCTCCAGATTTGCGTGACCCAAAGCCTGCCATAACCACTGAGCACACTGCCCTCCCAACTGTGGGGAGTGAGGGGACCTGGGTCCCTGCCAATTGCTGGTTTGTTGGGTGAACCCTGCAGGTCCCCTGCCTTCAGAGCCCTTCAGAGTCTCCACCTGTAACCAAAGGGCATGGTGTCTGATGGTCTGGAAGGGTTCCTGCAAACCAAGGAGCTCCATCATTTGGTGACCAGCAGCCGAAGAAGCTAGCTCACAGGGAAGCCTGGAGCCTCCCCAGTGTAACCTCTTCTCTCCTGAACCAGCCCCAGTCGAGGCTGCCAGCACCCCTGGGTGGCACCCACCCTTCTGTCTCCCTCAGAAAGACCTGGCAGAAAGGGCAATTTCCTGCTCTGTTAAAGTGTCACCATCAGGTGTGGACCCTGTTGGGAGGGTGTCCATTACTGCACATCTGTCTATCTGTCACTGAGGGGCGTGCCTATCACTTACACAAATTCACCCCCAAGATGTCAGGGCGGGAATCATTTTTAAAAAATTGAAAGGAGCCCATTACCATCATTAGGTCCACCTGAGAGAGCCTCTCGATGATGGAAGAGGTTTCCGCTCTCTGGCCTCCTCCACGGCAGCTCATTAGTTAAAAGGGGAGTGTAGGGGGCTGGGGTGGGGTCCTGGGGAGGCAGGCCAGGTCCAGCCATGGGGCTCCCTTTGGAGAAAGGAGCTGGAGACAAATGATTCGAGTCTGAATCCCATATACACCGGAGATTGCTTATCGATCCACATCAGAATATGCGGGCTGGCCCCGGGGACCAACCGAGTATTTTCCCAGGGAGTTAATAACGTGGCAGCTGAGCTGTCTTGTCCAATTCACTGAAGCCAGGCCTCTAATCAGGCCGGAGTTTCTTCTTTTGAGAATTCTTACCACTTGTGTGTGCCGCCTCCCTTCCACTCTGCTGGGCCCCTGTCAGTGATTGAAATGACAGCCCATGGATGGGGAGGCTAATCAAATTGTTTATTATCGACCTAAATCAATATGTATAGATTGTCGAAACATCACTGTCACGCCGCCAAAAAGTCATACTAAAGATTCCCTGGCTGCAGATGTAATCCAGCCGCGATTCCTCCTCCTTGAATTACATCTGAATTTAGGGGAGAGAAAACAATTATACTGGGGAGGGGCGCAAGGCTGGGGCGACAGGGCTCTGCACTGGGAAGCATGTTTACACAACTCGATACAACTGCATTAGGCATGAATGATGGAATGTCACTTTGCCCTGCTTAAATATGAGTCCTCAGCTGGGAAGAGAGTGGCAAACCCCCACGGAGAAGCAAGAGGGAATTGTTCTAAGATCTAAGGGCTGTGCTCTGCTTGCCTGCAGGGAAGCGTGGGAGGTGTAGGGAAGCGTGGGATGTGCGGGGAATCGGGACACTCCAGGGAGCTGAGAGTCAGGCCCCAGGCAGCTGCGAGTCAGGGAACCCAGGTCCAAGATCTGGGCTACTTACGGGGATCTCCTAGGGAGACCCAGCGGGGCCACATCACAGCATTTCCCTCTGGATTCAGTAACCACGTGTGGCTTTGCTCCTTCCTTCCCTGAGGACAACTTGAGCGGGAAGAAGAGTAGCATCTGGGGGATGAAAAACCAGAGTAACTAATACTAATTGAGCACCTGGAATGCGTTGTCATTCTGGAGCCAGGCCACCGCTAGCCAATGCAAATCTTGTTAGGAACTGGACAGAGGCACCCGTCCAGGTGGATGAATTAGGTAGGAAAGGTACCCTCTCTGGGTAGGCGCAGGCTCACAGGTGCAAGGCTCGGCTTTCGGAAGGTTGCAGCCCCCTCTCCCTGGACCCGGCACATCGTGCTACACACCAATGGGGCAACTGCACCCAGGAGTGATCCACTGGGCTTTCCCGGAATAGGCTCATTTAATTCTCATAATAGTCCCATGAGGTTGATGCAGTGATTATCACTGATTCCAGAGGGGGAAGCTGAGGCACCAAGGAGTTGGGCGGTTTGTCAAAGGTCATGTCTAGTAAGCGGCAGAGCTGGGATTTGAACTCTGGCAGTTTTGCTGCCAGATCCTGTTCTCATAACCAGGAGGTGCCGGGTCAGGGTTGGCTGGGGGTGTATGTGTTAAGGAGGCCGACCCTTGACTGCATGCTCCTCCTTTCCCACCTCCCGATGCCCACTCCCACCCCCGCATTTAGCTGTGGTGTCAGGCCAGTTGTTGACCCTCCCATTTCTTCTCTGTTAAATGAGAAGAATTTCCCCGAGGGCCATCTCCCAGGGCAAGGCTGTTGGCAGAGTTGAAGGTGAGAGGAAACTGGGGCTTTGCAAACCGTAGGACAGAGGGAGGGTTATTAGCGGCTAGCATCCCGGGATCGGCTTCTCCTCTCCAAGGAAAGGTGAGTTCCCTTGCTTGATAGAGGAAGAGGGCCAGCTCTGGGGGCTGCCTCTCCCATACCCACATCAAGCCCCCGGAAGCCCAGTGCTTCACCGGGCACGTTGGAGGTTGGGGTCCTCCCAGAACTGCTGGTGCCCAAACCTGTGCGAGGAGGGCTGTCCCAAGCTCTCCAGGTACCCTTTTGGAGTGTGCCATCCTGCCGGCACCCACTGCCCACTGGCATGGCCCTCCTGCTCCAATTCCATAGCACCCCCCAACCAGGGCTGTGAGATGTCACAGCGCAGGGAACGCCCCAGGGCCAAATGCTGCTGGTCTATCCCTATCTGCCCCCACCTTCCTAGACTCTGGATGCCATGCCCGAATTACATCTTTGCCCTGGGGAGTGACCTCTAGTGGAGCGTGCTCTAATTGGTAGGCAGGAGCGTGGAGGTGGCCCAGCCACTGAACCCCGCCCATCTCACTGTGCACGGCAGGGATAACGTCCTCCCCGTTCCCGCTGTGGCTCCCACATACGTCTGGAAGGCCAGAGCAGACAGACCATCATCCCCAGCCTGAAACTCGCCGGCACGTCCCATGGGTTGACCAGGCTGTGCCACCAACGATGGAGTGTGGGGTGCCTCCTGTGTGGGCGGCCTGTATCTGGCAGCAGAGAGAAACACAGGCGTGTTTCCAGAGGTGCTTTTGGTTCCCTGTCAAACCTCAGCGGTGACCCAGCTTGCACAACTCAAGAAGTGACGACCTGCTCCCACCTTCTCCGCGCCTGGCTTGAACAGATGCCATTTGCTGGGAACCAACGGTTTAGAATCCTGTGTGCTTTTTAATGAAACGTGGAAAACCACCTTTCCAGGGCCTCACACTTTACTCTGTGCAGAGAAAGGAGAGTGGTTTCAGACTCCAGAAAGCCTGAGTTCCCCTTACAATTCCCCAGCCTTTCAGGTTCAAGGGGGTTCTAAACTTGGCAAACACACTTCCCCTGTCCCTAGAGGGAAAAAGATAAAAACCAACCAGCAAAAATACATTACACTGGGCATTATATTTCTGTGACAGAAATAACTCATTTTCATGACACACTATAATAATAGCAAATTATGGTACACAATGAATCCATTCTCATTAAAGTCTGTATGGAGAAAAGCAAAGAATACAAAATGTATACAATTGTTTAAAGGAAAAATGCCATGTAATATAAAAGATACACTAATCGCTATTTCTAATTACAAAGAAGAAAAAAATCACTAAAAATTTTTTACAGCATCTAATTACCAAAAAAAAACAAAAAACAAAAAATAAAAAACGCCAGAACCACCAAATAACTCTATAAAATTAATAATGAAGGAGGACTTCAAATGACTGTAGTTTCTCAGAATGGCTCTTCTTCCAATGGAAGACTGTGAAGGAGACAGTTGGCAAGGCTGTGTGTGACATTGTCTGTCAAGCGGTTCTTTGTGAGGTTAGCTGTGAGTATCTCTTTATGCATCAGATGCCTTCCTAGGTGCGTGCACGCACATTGCCTCGTTTCATCTTCAGGCAACCTTGCTACTTAGGCGTGGTGATCCCCCTTTACCCTTGAGGAAACAGAGGCTCAGAGAGATTTCGTAACTTGCCCACCGTCTAGGATAACTGTACATCACGATCAGCCCAGGACCGTGCAGTGTCTGCCTATCATTCTATCATCATCATCCATAGCTGCCCTTTCATCCGTCAGGACAACACGTTCTGTGACCACCCAACCACAGTCATCAGCAAGAAGGCCGGGAGTCAGGACTTGAACCTGGGACCTTGGGTTTCAAGGTCCAGGGCTTTTGTACTACAGATGTGGTCACCAAGGAACTCCCTCTGAGCAATATGAGGATGTGAAAAATACCACCTAATCTTCCCTGAGCGAGCCTCTCTACCTGACACCATCAGCTGAAGGAAGATACCCAGAAATGTCCCCTTTTATCTTTAGTAACCAACTCCCAGCGGCAGGATGGGCAGTGGATCAGAAGGGAGCAAGGCTTAGAGCAGGGAGACCATCGAGGAGGCCACTGCGGTCATCCAGGAATGACGGGGAGGCAGCGGGATGAGGGTGGTGGAGACCGAGACCGGAGGATGGACTTGAGGCACACTTAACAGGCAGAATCCCCAGGACTTGGTGGCACATTAGAGGTTGGTGTGGTCCCTAGAATTCCTGCCTGGGCATCTGGATGGATGATGGGACCGTTAACTGAGACATGGAACTAGGGGAGGCGCCAGCTTGAGACTGCAAGTGATGGGTTGGGTTTTGGACGCATTGAGTTTGAGGGTCCCATTCTCAACGCAGCATCTCCACTTAATGTCTAAAAGGCAGCTCCAACTTAACTTGTACTGAGCAGGATTCTGGAATCACAGTTTTTCACCCCACCACGAACCCGCTCCTGCCTCTTTGGTCACTATCTCAGTAAGCGGTCACACAGTTCTACCCAGATACCCAGGTCAAAAACCAAAAAGTCATCCTACCAATTACGTCTTGCCTTCCGCATGACCTCTAATCCATCAGCAGAGTCACTCAGCCCTTCCTTCACAGTGCATCCAGGATGCAGCCATGCCACCTCCTCCGCTGCTTCCTCCTGGTCCAAGCTGAGACCAGGGCTCACTTGGTTACTGCAACATTCTCCTAAGTGTATGCTGGCCTCCATCTCAGCCTTTGAGAGTTTTCTCTGCACGTAACAAGTGGAACGATCGTTTTACAACAGAAAACAAATTATGTCAGGACACTGTTCAAAACCCTTCACTGGTTTCCTGTGTTACCCAGTTTTACGGTTTAAATTGTTTCCCCCCCACCCTCCCCCCCGCAAATCTGTGTTGATGTCCTAACTCCCCAGTGCTTCAGAATGTGACCCTATTTGGAAATAGGGTCATTGCAGATGTAATTAGTTAAGAAGAGGTCATAGTGGAGTGGGGTGGGCCCATAATCCAATATGGTTGGTGCCCTTATAAGAAGACAGAGACAGGGATGGGCAATGATGCAGTTGCAAGCCAAGAACTGATGGCCATCATCAGGAAGAGTCTAGGAAGGATTCTACCCAGTCTCGGAGGGAGTGTGGTCCAGCAGACACCTGACATCAGACCTCTCATCTCCAGAGCTATGAGAGAATAAATTTCTATTGTTTTAAGCCACCCAGTTTGGGGTACTTTGTTAGAGCAGCCCTGGGAACCTAACAGACCCAGAATAAAATCTGGAGTCCTCATCTCATAAATTGGCGCCTTCCCACCTATCTGAGCATAACTCCTGCCACCTCCTCCTCCCTCTTCTCCTGACATATTGCTCCGAGTTCCTGGTTTCTGGTGTCTGCCTGGGGCATGTGTGCTTGCCGCTCCCGGCTATCTTAGGGCTCACGCTCTGCTCCCTTGCCTCCTGCAAATCTCTGCTCACATGCCAACCCCAGCCAGAGACTTCTACCAGCCACCCTATCTAAAAGAGCTCACAGCTCTGTTAGCCTTTTGCTTTCCTTTTTTCCTTTTTCCATAGCACTTAACATTTCATAGCCCTTATCACTGACTGAAATGATGTTTTTAAAGGATTGTTCAGTATTTGTCTTCTCCACTAGAATATAAGCTCCTGCAGACAGGAGTCTTTGCTTACACCTGGTAATCAAACAGATATTGTGGACTCCAGGGAGTTTCCCATTTAATCCTCACAATGACTCTGAGATAACAATAAAAGCTACCAGTTACGGTGGTTTCATTCTGTCTTAATCCTCACAACAACCCTATGGATGTCCCCATTTTATAGATGAGAAAGCTGAAGCGCAGAGAGGTGGAGGAACTTGCTCAAGATCACGCAGCTAGTAGAAGACGGTAGAGTCGGAGTTTGGGCCAGCCGGCTGACAGATGCCTTGCCTTTCACCACAACTTAACGTTCACTCTGGGAGCATGAAGGAATTGGCTTACTATGTCATAGCAGTACTAGACCCCCATGCCACCCCTCTCTCAACCCCCAAACAAAACAAAACAAACACACATACATAGCACTTCCCCTTCTCTTTCTCTTCCATCTGCATTTGGCAGCTGGGGATCTCTCTAGAAAGGGTCCCACAGAGGACTGGATTTTTCTAAGGGGATTCTGATGGCAGGGGTGGGCGTTGGGGAAGGGAGCTTGACAGCCTCAGCCCTGGGTGCAGCTTTATGGCCACAATGACAGAAGGCTTGTCTTGTTCCTTTCAATCCTCTATTATCGTTTCCCTCCTCTGCCCTTTCTCCACACTTCCAGACTCAGAATTCCCCTGGACTGATGGACCTGAGACTTCGCTCCTTCAAGACCCCTCTGCTACCAATGAAAAGTCAGAGGCCAAGGGACAATGTACCTTATAACCGATGTGTATGTGGCTGAATGTTATTATTTGTCTTATTTTTGCTGAAAAACTGTTGATAATAGTCTGACGATGAAACAAGGCTATGTGATAAGCGTGCTTTGGCCCATAATCTAGTCTGCCTTGCTCTGCATCTTCTCTTTTAGACTGGAAACTCCCTGAGAGCAGGGGAAGGGTCTTTCATATCTACATCCCCCACTGCACGTGAGGTTAAGAGCGAATTGTGTTTCCCCTCTGATTTGGCATTCATCGTTTACAGCCTGAAAACCAACTCTTCTGGCCAAGCCCCCCTTACTTGTCCCAAAGACCTTGGAAGGTCCTGGAAGCCCACCATCTAACCCATCTGCTGCTTCCTCCAATCTTCCGCACCGTTCAATGACCTCCCCTCCCCTCACCAACCTGTGTGTTTCTGCAAGATGATACTGTCCCTTGACTGCCCGGTGACAAAATATTGTTTTACAATGATAAGCATCTCGTAAGACAATATTTGGAAAGTTATTATCTCAATGTCTCTGGTTGAGGGCATGGAATGATATCCCCCAAAGCCAGATCTGCTCTGTTTGCGGCCAGCAAATGGGGCGGCTGGGGACAGGACGTATGAGGTATCAGGGGTCTTGATCTCCCGGTGATCTGCCATTGATTGGTCCCCACGTGGCTGATAAAGTCTAATCAGAACCCAAAGGGGAAGCCATGACACTTAGTGGTGGGGAGTGTGGGCATCCGGGGAGGAGGGGTAATTTGAGTGGGGAAGTGCGGGTAACGAGATCCCCTGTGATTAATGAATTTCTTCAGAAGGCTGTTCATGTTTACATGGCCTGCCTCTGCACTGGGGAAGGCATTTCTTTTAGTGACCAGGGCCATGTTTCTTTTGCCCATAGCCAGCAGTTTCTCTGGGCTCAAACTCCAGAGAAGGTCCAGCCACGGGGGTTTGAGACCTTTCCTTGTCACCCTGCCCCCGACCCCCGCTCAAGCAAGAGCAGGGCGCCATCACCCATCGCCTGCCTCCAGTGTCCATTGACAGCTGGCTCCATCTAAATCACACATCCCAAAGATTCTAGAGCAGGGTTTCTCCCGCTCAGCACTACTGACATCTGGGCTGGATCATTCTTTCTTGTGGGAGGGTATCCTGGGTACCGTGACACACTGAAACAGCATTCCTGGCCTCTACTCACTAGAAGCCAGTAGCACCATCTCCCCTCTCACCATTATGACAACCACAAATGTTTCTAGACATTACCAAATGTCCCCTGGGGTGGGGTTGGGGGGTGGGCAAAATCACCCCTAGTTGAGAACTGTTGCTCTAGAGGGACAAAGCATCTTCACTCCCAATATCCCATCTGAACAGGGCAAAAATTCTGGAAGGGAGCCTAAGTAAGGCATGGTTTCCCTTTTTACACAGTGCTCACTGAGGTTCAGAGAGGTTGAGCGAGCTTCTCCAGGCCAAACAGGGGTCGAATGGAGAAGCCAAGCCGCAGTCCAGACATATTTGGTATGACTCTAACTCCTCTCTAAGTAATGGGCCTCTCTCACTATCTCACCAACTCATCTTCAGCTTGTCTGCTCTCATGGCCCATCTTCTCACAGATGACTACAATGCCAGCCTTACCCCTTTGGTACAAGGGCCACCTGGCACCACTAACCTATCTGCCATTACCTTTGCAGATCCTTTGCTGTGTCCTTGATCATCATGTGCCATGGAGTTGTAGGTCATCTACGGTGAGTTAGAAGTTGAATATTTGTCTTACTTGGGTATTAATGAGTATTCAAAGGAGTGATTTCCAAACTGGGTTCAAGGCAACCCTCAGAGTTTTCAGAAGTGCCTCCAGGGTTACCATTTGGGCCCAGAGTGCAGAGAGGGTTGTTCAGGGCTGAGCTCTGGGTTTCTGCCTCTAGTGCGACCACAGGTCTGTTCTCTCTCCACAATATGTACTAGAGTTCCACCAAATGCTTTTCTGGAAGACAAAGTTCTGCTCCTTCAAGAAGGTTTAAAACCACTGTCCTAAATGATAATGTCTAAAAAGTCTATCATATAAGATAGACAACTGAATTAAAAGAAAAATGATGAGATACAAGAAATTCTAAAAATTATAAGAAAAAACACTTGGAAGAGATATGGAAACAACCCAAATATCCATCCACAGGTGACTGGATAAAGAAGATGTGGTAGATATACACAATGGAATATTACTCAGCCATAAAAAAGAATGAAATAATGCCATTTGCAGCAATGCAGATGGACCTAGAGGTTATCATACTAACCGAAGTAAGTCAGAAAGAGAAAGACAAATACCATATGATATCACTTATATGTGGAATTGAAAATATGACACAAATGAACATATCTGCAAAACAGAAACAGACTCACAGACACAGAGAACAGACTGGTGGTTGCCAAGGGGAAGAGGGTGGAGGAGAGAAGGATTGGGAGTTTGAGATTAGCAGATGCAAACTATTATACATAAGATGGATAAACAACAAAGTCCTACTGTATAGTACAGGGAAATATATTCGATATCCTGTGATAAACCATCATGGAAAAGAACATGAAAAAGAATATATATATCACTTTGCTGTACAGCAAAAATTAACACAACATTATAAATCAACTATATTTCAATAACATTTTTTAAAAAAAGAAAAAATCTTGGAAGCCCACCAGAAGTAAACTCAGGCTAGTGGACAAGAAGGGACACAAATAGACTCTTGGGGTGCTGATTATCTTTTGTGTTTTGATCTGGGTGGTGGTCACATAAGTGTGGTCATTTTGTGATAATTCATTGGGTTGTAGCAGGGGTTGGTGTCTTAGTCAGTTAGGCCTACTATAGCAGAATACTTAAATGACAAACATGGGTGGCTTAAATGACAAATATTTATCTCTCACATTTCTGGAGGCTAGAAGTTCAAGATCAAGGCGCCAGCAGATTCAATGTCTGCAGAGAGCACTTTTTCTGGTTTGCAAATAGCCACCTTCTTGCTGTATCCACATTAGGTAGAAAGAGAGAGTTCCTGTCTCTTCCTCTTTTTATAAGGGCACTAATGCCATCATGAGGGCCCCTACCATTTGACCTAATCTAATCCTAATCCTCTCCCAAAGGCCCCACCTTCAAATACCATCACATCAGAATTAGGGTTCCAACAGGTGAATTTGTGGAGACACAAGCATTCTGTTCATAGCAGTTGGCAACCTACAGCCCAAGGGTCAGATGTGACCAGCTGCCTGTGTTTGTAAAGGAAGTCATATTGAAACACAGCCATGCCCACTCATTTACATACGGCCTATGGCTGCTTTTGAGTTACAAGCACAGAGTTGAGTAGCTGCAATAGAAATTGTAAGGCCTGAAAAGTCTAAAATATTTTCCATTTGGCTCTTTACAGAAAGTAAGCCAACTCCTGGGTTATACATTTACACTTGTCCATTTCTGTATGTCTATTATAATTTGTTTCAAAAAGAAAAAATTGAAAGAGACAGCAGCTCTTCTCTCAAAAGATAGAAACAGAATCTCATAGGCAAAAAGACCTATAAAAAACCTAAAAAGAGGCAAACTTGCTTGCTCCAGGTCACACAGCAGAGAACTTACTAGAGCCAAAGCTTTCAACCCTTTATCTATTGCTGCATCGCAGCAGGATCCCACAGCAATTGATCCCAGGGATGCCAATAGGCTCTTGTGGGCTGGTCCAGACAGAGACCCCTGCTCCTTCTCTGCTCTGGTGAGGTTATAATGGAGGACCTTCTGGCAGGTTGGGCTGGGAGGAGGGGTAGGGCTGCAGAAGGGCTCTGTTTGCTCACCGGAGATGGGAGAAATAGCCTGTGACCAGTCAACCCCAGAATCTTGGGGCCCAGTGGATGCTGCCAAGGACAGGCTGACCTGGGTCAGTCCTTGGGAAGGGGAAAGTCACTGCTCACAATACAGGGTCACTGGAAAGGAAGTCGCGCTGGTGCATGTTTGCTCTCTGTTAACAAAGTTGGAAACTGATAAGCCCCTCCAGTGGCTGGCCCACATGAACCTGGTGGGGAGGGGAGGTCAGTGGCAGGAGCCAGCATGCAGTCGGGGAAGAGGAAGCGGACGTATGTGCCAGGGCTGGGCTGGGTGCTTAGTGTGCACCCCTGCACCAGTCCTCACGGCCCCCTGGCTGGGGGTGTGGGGCACAGCCATCCTCATCCTTCCCATTTCACAGTGAGGAGGCCATGGAGATTCAGGGAGGTCAAGTACTTTCCCTAAAGGTGGAGCTCAAGAACCCTGCAGGGGCTGGGATAGCAGAGTGTGCTGGGAGGCTGCATTCCTACATAGAAAATAAGGGGTTGTGCGTTAGATGGTCTCCAAGTGTTTGGACCCTGCAGATGCAGCTTGTTGCAGAGGCTGACACAAGATGGCGGCTCCTCATGTCCCAGTCCTGTGCCCATAGCAACTGTGCCGCAAATTTCCCACCCAACAGAAACCAAAGAAGTTCTTCTTTGGCGATGATCTCAACAAGCTCAAGCTCTTCCAAAGAGCAGTTAGAAGACTTGAAATGGATGAGGATTCCTCCTTGGAATATTCTAGACCAAGAGTAAGTGAAAAATAAAATACTGAAAGAGTGAAGTGGGGAGATGGACCCTCTACTCCTGCTATATTGGATTATGAGTTGATGGGAGAGAGAATTGAGTTTGCTGTATTTGAAACACTAGGAAAGAGAAGCCCGGAAGAAAACTGAGTAGTTTTCAGATGATACAGACTTCTTTAGGTTTCATGACAAAACATATTAAAATAACACAAGTCCAAAGCTCACACACATGCCCCTATCTATCCATGGGTGGTGTCAACTCTTACTGCTGCCCATTTGAAGAGGTGCCTCTCCATCCCACCCCCTAACCCTACGGAGAGCTGGAAGTGAATGGTGGGCAGCCTGAGGACACCTTGGCCAGA
Source organism: Eschrichtius robustus (assembly GCF_028021215.1). Lineage (NCBI taxonomy): Eukaryota > Metazoa > Chordata > Mammalia > Artiodactyla > Eschrichtiidae > Eschrichtius > Eschrichtius robustus. The sequence goes on along the minus strand of NC_090842.1, from coordinate 33,904,791 downwards.
GAGATGGGGGGAGAGGACTCATCTGTGGCAGACAGAAGGAGGCGGGGACGGGAGTGACCCAATATTTTCAGCTAGAAAGAAAAGAGACGGATTTTCCATATACAGGAATGTTACAAAGTTGCCTACTGCAAGAAATGAATTTAAAGTTGTATTTATCGTTTGGAACACATTTCTTTAAAGAAAAATGACAATTCAATGATACAGTTAGTGCAGGAGCCACACGAACATGAAGAAAATGGCGAGGATGATACACTAAAAAATGACCCAAGTTTGGGATACACTGTTATACATTAAGATGTCTCCAGATCAGGCCAGAAAGGAGAAAGAATGGGTCCTTAGGTCTGTAGGCATTTCTAAAACTGCATCTTATAGCAGAATTTATAACTCCTTCAAGTGGTTTCCTGGGCAATGAAATCCAACCAGCGCCTAACAAATTGTCATTTTGCATGAAAGACCCCAGAGAATGTGTTAGCTCCCAGAAGCTTTGCCATGAGTTAAGAACTATAACTTGATAAATCTGTGGTTTTCCACTCCCACCCCCGCCCTTCTCCTTCCTTTTCTGACTATACAGCTTCTCCCTCGCAAACAGAGAACGTATGTGCGTTGTTGCATATTTTTTCTGGAAACCTGCTCCTGAACCGTAGTCATAACTCCCAGTAACAACCCGTTCCTGTAGTTCAGAGATCTTTTATAAGCCTATTTTAGGCATTTGATTATTGCCTGACTAATAATAGGGACTCGTTTTGTCAAAGCATAAACCGGAGGATATAGCGTAAATCGTAGTGTATGATTGCTCAGTGACTGCCATTGAAAGTCCCTAGTTGCTGGAGTAAGAGAGCCTCTCTTAGGCGCGAGTAGCTATTTTTTCATGTAATAATAATTAGGGTGGGAGAGAGCAAGGAGAGAACCCACCAGAGAGCAAAGTCGCTCAAAAAAAAGGAAAAGAAAAAAAGAAAATGAGAAAGGGAAAGAGAAGAAAAAATAGAAGAGGGAAAGAACAATTCTGAAACACCTGTTGGGCTCCTTCACATGGCCTGGGGGAAGAGGAAGTTCAGCCAGAATCTAGGAGCATCCTTGGGCCGGTTAAGAGTCCAGGGTGTGGAGCCCGTGGCTTGGGTGGTAGGTAGTGGGCAGCTGAGGGGTGAACATGCAATACCCTAGGGATAAGCAGTGAGCAGTGGGCCTGAGGCCCTCCCAGGAGAGCTCAGAGAACTTCAATATTCCTCCAGCACACACCCACCCACCCACCCACCCACCCACACACACACACCCTTAGACCTAGAAGACTTTGAAATGAACCCACTGGGATCAGTCTCTGAACTTCTGGGGTAGCCTTCTACCTTCTGGTGATAAGGCAGCTACAGCAGAAGGTTTTAGACAGAAGGAAAACCCCCTAACAGGCAAACATCTTTTCAGCCCAGCACTGCCCTGGACCCCACTTGAAGGGCCGTCCCCATCTCCAAAAATCCCAGTGATTAGGAGGTACTGGGTAACAGGGTAATCTCATTGTCCAGGTTAATGTCTGCATAGCACGACATTTGGATTGCTTGGAATCTACCCATCAGCAAAATTCTCTCCCACCACCTAGCTGTGGAGCCTGAAATTCTGAGCAGTTTGGCCCCTGATCTTCTAGGTTAGGTTGTAGAGACTTCTTTGATTAGAGACTGTTCTCCTTGGATGCTTCATTCTGATAGATGAGAAAATCCCTATTTCATTTTTCTTTCTGTTTCTTTCTAATATGAATGAATGAATGAGTAAATGAATAGATAGATAGACACAGAAAGAAAGAAAAGCTAGCACTTAACTAGTGCCTAAAACTTGCCTGCAGTGTTTTATTTATTTATTTTATTTTTAATATTTTAGAAGTTATTTTATTGAAGTACAGTTGATTTACAATGCTGTGTTAATTTCTGCTGTACAGCAAAGTGATTTAGTTATACATATATTTACATTCTTTTTCATTATGGTTTATTACAGGGTGTTGAATATAGGTCCTTGTGCTATACAAGAGGACCTTGTTATTTAGCCATTCTATATATAATAGGTTTGCCTGCAGTGTTTTAAGCTCTAAACATGTATTAACTCATTTAACCCTCTCAAGAATCACGAGCTGGAAACTATCATTATGCTTACTTTGCAGGTGGGAAGGCAGAGGTCGGGAGAGATAAGTAACAGAGGAGGATTCTGGGCCTCACCCCACTCCCACGCCGCGTGGCTTACCTTAGGTTTGAGACTTAAACACTGCATCTTCCATTTCTTCTTCCTGGACAACACAGTTTTCCACCAGTGCTGGGTGTGGCAGGGCAGACGCAGAACTGCTGTACAAGTGTAGGCAGAAGACGAGCGTGCACGGTCCTCCCGTGTGCTGGCTCAGTGTCTCCCACAGCCTCCCACCTCCAGGACCAGGCTTCATCGTAGCTCCACGGTACCCAGCAAGGATCTCCAAGGAACTCACTAATGCACTCCCTTAGCTGGTCTCTGTTATCAAACTGTATTTCAGGAAAAAAAAAAAAAAAAAGTACAGTTTGTAAAGTTTATGATCTGCAGGCTTCCCTGGTGGCGCAGTGGTTAGGAATCCGCCTGCCAGGGCGGGGGACACGGGTTCGAGCCCTGGTCCAGGAAGATCCCACATGCCGCGGAGCAACTGGGCCCGTGCACCACAACTACTGAGCATGAGCTCTAGAGCCCGTGAGCCGCAACTACTGAAGCCCGCACACCTAGAGCCCGTGCTCCGCAACAAGAGAAGCCACCGCAACGAGAAGCCCGGGCACCGCAACGAAGAGTAGCCCCTGCTCGCTGCAACTAGAGAAAGCCCGCGTGCAGCAACAAAGACCCAATGCAGTCAAAAATAAATAAATTAAATTAATTAATTTAAAAAGAAAAAGAAAAAGAGCTTATAAACCTCAGCCTGTGCCCGGACATTCCACTCATCGGTATCTCTTCGTTAAAAAAAAACTTTGCAAAAAAGGAAAAACAGGACTCAGACAACCGATGTCTACTCCCAGGCCACTTACTAGCGTTGGAACCTTAGACCAATTACTTAAGTGGTCTGAGCCTCAATTTCTTCTCTAGAACGGGAGGAAGCTGTCTCCTTGCTGACTGGATGAGCTTGCCTGCCCAACTCATCTCTTATTCCTCCTACAGGACTCAGTTTGCAGGTCCCGCAGGCTGGGTTGGGGACCCCTCTGTCCCCCCAACCCCGAGAACCTAGATGCCCCTTATCTCAGTTGCACTGTCATTGCCATGGCTCCCCTGCCACCTCCCTGCCTCCCCCACCGGACTCGTTCCTCCCGGAGGATGTGGGTTACTTTTGAGCTTGGACAAGGTGTTCTTCATCTTGGGAGAAACTTAGCTGTCAGGTGATAGTTATTTGTGCTTTGAGCCTTAATTACAATCGGTTGGGTCCCCCCTTCCATCATTGGTGAGAAACTTAATCCCACCCTCAACATCTGTAAGCGTCCTCACGTTTCATCTACCTCTCTTTCACATCCAGATTTGAATTCTTCCATCTCTGTTTTGCACCTTTCTACTCACTAGCCTAGGGTTAGCCCAGATTTAGCAAAAATACAGAACATGCACTTAAATTTGAATTTCAGATAAGCAATGGATAATTTTTTTCGTAAAAGTATGTCTCATGCAATATTGGGGACATTCTTTTTTTTTTTTTAAATAAATAAAATTATTTATTTATTTAGGCTGCGTTGGGTCTTCATTGCTGCGGGCGGACTTTCTCTAGTTGCCGTGAGCAGGGGCTACTCTTCTTTGTGGTGCATGGGCTTCTCATTGTGGTGGCTTTTCTTGTTGCGGAGCACAGGCTCTAGGGGCTCAGGCTTCAGTAGTTGTGGCTCGCGGGCTCCAGAGCGCAGGCTCAGTAGTTGTGGCGCATGGTCTTAGTTGCTCCATGGCATGTGGGATCTTCCCAGACCAGGGATTGAACCCGTGTCCCCTGCATTGACAGGCGTATTCTTAACCACTGAGCCACCAGGGAAGTCCCTGGGGGCATTGTTTTACTAAACAATTATTCACTGTTTATCTGAAATCCAAATTTAACTGGACACCCTGTACTTTATCTGGCAACCCTATGCTAGCCCATCTCCACAGGACATCAGTGCTCTAGGAATTGCACCAGTCCTCTCATTCCCCAAAGCAGCATCAACTGGAGACTAGGCACCAACTTGCGTCACCAAGGTGGAGGGGCAGTCACGGTATAGACAGTACAGCAAGCAACCTGCCATTGGGTATTGTGCGTCCTGTTCTTAAGTGCCCCTCGGTTATTCCTGAGCCTGTTTACTATTTCTCTGCTTATTTATCAGTACTAACAGGACTCCAGCCTCCTCCCTTGTAGGTAGGCCCACCTCTGTGCTCTGTGCTCAGGGTCTGCAAACCAAAGCATCTGTTGTTGCATTATGGAGTGACCCACGCCCATGCCCAAACCAAACCCCAGGTCCACCTTGACACCAGCCAAACCTCACCAACTAAGGTGCTTTGCTGGACAAAGGGCCATAAACATTGGGTGTCTGCATGGGGCAACCTGGAAGCCAAAAGAAGAGGCCTCAGGGGGAAACTTACCTTGATGGCACCTTGATCTTGGACTTCCCAGCCTCCAGAACTGTGAGAAAGAAATTTCTGTTGTTTAAGCCCCCCAGTCTATGGTATTTTGTTATAGCAGCCCTAGCAGACTTATACAGATGGATATTTTATGTTAATCTTGCAGATGGGAAATCTAAGTTAAGAAGTTAAGTAGCTTGCACAAGTAGGAAGTAGCAGAGCTGAGGTTAGAATCCAGGTTTTTCCGACTCCAAGTAGAATGTCCTCTGAAGGGTTAGGACTCAGTGAGCTGCAGGACCCCTATAGAGGCTCACAGCCTCCCGCAGCTGACCAAGGGCCTGTCCTCTGCCCCTTGACACCCCACCTCCATCCTCCTGGGCTTATTATATCCTGAAAGGCCTTGCCAATTCTAGCATCCATGCCACTGGCTTCCAGAGCTGCCTTTCCTGGGGAATGCATCCCTCTTCTCCAGCCACTGACCATCACTGAATGCCTGGCTTAGATGCCACCTCCTCCATGAGGCCTGCCTGATCCCTCCGTCCAAATGGCTTGCCCCACTGCCCCTCATCGGCACTTTGCAATGATGTGTCTGCACCCATCGCCTGCCCTGTTGGCACCTCCCAAGGTGGCCTGATATTAGAGATGCATCTGTGCCCTTGCAGGCAGGGCCAGCTCTCAGCTACTCCAGGGTAGCCAAGGGGAGATGCCTCCAGTCTCTGGGCGGGCTCTGTCAATGGGAGGGGTCAGCCGACTATAGAACTAGAAGGAGTAGCGGGGGGACTGAGGCGGCCTGGAGGATTCAGCCCACCTGCAGGGAGCAACTGCCACTCGGTTCTTCACGCCTGTGCGTGAGGGCACACGCGGGGTGCCAAAGTCTCTTGGTCTTTTCAGTAGCAGCCAGACACCCTGATGATCATGTTTCTAATGTTTAAAGGTTGGCCATGATTTCACATTTTTCTGAACTTTGCTTGGACCAAGCAAAACATGTTTGGGCCCACGTTACAGATGGTCATGGATTGGGGTCCAATATGTGTGGCCCCCATGGTCCTGCCTGGGCTGGTTTTCAGCATCCAGTGGGTCTATAAAGTGGAAGGAGGTGGAAGAAAGCCACTCTGGGGGAGCCAGCCCTTTCCTTTCCTCCCTGGCTAATCCCAGAAAGAGAACAGAGCTATGGATGAGCTTTCCACCCCCAGCCTGATTTGTGACCCAACAGACAACACAGCGTTCACTCTAAATTCTCGCATGGCTCCTGTGACCTCTCCTCAGAGCCAGGGAGGTGGGAAACCAACCCCTCTCTTGAAGATCCTGGGATCCTGATGGAGGCCACGGTGGGATGCCAGCACCCAGGCTGCTGGGCAAGGGCTGCCACGGGAGCATGTCCAGCTGGACCAGCCAGTGTCCCTCCCCCAACAGCGGCTCCAAGCCTCCCCTGTGCTGGCTTCCCCTTCAGGGCTCTGGGCACCGGAGGCTGTAGATTTGGGCTCCTGCCGATGATCTGGGTTTGCAAGGATTCGGTGGCCAAAGCTGCACAGTGAGCCTTTCAAAAATGCAAAACCATTGCAAAACTGTTGATGGGGAGAAAGGCAAAGAAGGCTAGAGAAACAGCCCTGCTTGCTTCAATCCCTCCACCCCCACCCCTCGCCTGGCCATCTGGAAAAAGGGTTGCTTAGCACAGTGGGCTGCCATAGCCCTGCCCCTTCCAACCTCAGAAGGGCCAGGGCTTCTCTGAGAAAAGTCCCTAAGAGGTGGATGCCAGGCGGTTTCCTGTGCGTGAAAAGTCTTGTCCTCAGGGCTCTGCAAGTTCCCTCCTGGTTCTAACTCTCTAGGAGACTGTTACCCAGATGTCCCGTGAGCCGTAAGAGGCTGGAGTGCCCTGGGGTAGGGAGGACTGCTGAGAGCGTTCCTGCCATGCCTGAGCGAGCATCGCCTCTTCCCTCACAGCTCCAGGGAGCGCATGGAGGGCATTTTGCCCAGGCTTGGGTACAGAGGCCTGGTGCCGGGGAGAAAGGCCAGCCCATTACAACAGAGCCACAGATGGAAACAGGGCAGCAGACAGTTGAAAATAGGGGCTTTAGAGTCAGGTGGACCTGAACTTGAATCTCTAGTGGCTCCATGAATAGATTCCATGACCTTGGGCTAAAGTTGGAGGGGAGCAAAGGCAATGATCAGGAGACTGGATTCTAGTCCTAACTCACTGTGGGCCCCTGGGAGATACTACCCCTTCCCTTTGAACTTTAGTTTTCTCATCTGTAAAAGGAAGAGTCCTTGCCAAGCCACCCTCTAAGATGTGGTGGGGAGAAGTGACCAGGTGAGTAAACAGACACTTTGGAGAGTTTAAATTCAGCATGTCATTACAAGGGTGATAAGACTCCTTGTTCTGTCTAGGACTTCATGATGACCATGGGGGACAAAGCTCCCCATGACACAATTGTTCTCCTTCAACTCCAGGATTCTTCCTGGGGTCTCCCTAGTATTGTTCTCTTCTGCAGACTGAGGGTGAGTGGAACTCACTGCTTTTGGGGTAACAAGAAGACCTTGGTTGACTTTCCTTTATGCTCCCAGATGTTTGAACAGTGACAATAGCCTCCCTTTTATTTTTTTTTAATTTAAAAACTTGGACTAGGCAAGAGAGGGGGCATGGATTTCATCGCCTCAAATCTTTTCTGACTTTGGAACTCTGAAACTCCAAGTTGCTCCATATTGGGATCCCTGGCTTCCAGAAACATCATCAGCAACTTTATTCATCCTTTTATCTAATCATCCAAACACCATCCATCCACTCATCCATTCAGTTTTTATTCATCTGTTCATCGTCCATCCATCCATCCGTCATCCATCCATCCATCCATCCATCCATCCATCATCCATCCATTCATCCATCCACATATCTATGTAGGCATCAATATGTACATATATATGCCCAGTCCAGGGCCAGGCTCCATAAGTGGAACAGGGAACCCTGCCTTCAAAAATCTTCTCATCTGGCAGTGGTGTTATGAAAATCTCAACAAGAGTCAAAAAAAACTAGAAAGCAAGACAGATGTAACTGAGTCATAAGTGATCCAGACAGGAGAGGTTCAGACAGGAGGGAGAACACTGGAGACTGCCAGGCAAAAGGTGGGCTTCCCAGGGAACTGGGATCTGGCCAGCGCCTTGAAGAAAAGAAGTTTCAACTTGATCCTGAGCTCCTGAAGTCGGACTTCTCATGCCCCATGGTTCCCCTTCCTAGGTTGGGCCAGAGGACAATCAGAGAATTCTTGTCTATAGAGAGCATGTTCCTGGATCAGACTTGGCTCCCTCTCTAGCCCGAAGCTCTGCTCAAATCTTTTCTTGTGCCTGGAGTTCCAGCCTCTGCTCCACGGACCAGCTCCAGGACTGGAAACATCTTTTAAGCTGTCTTTGGAAACAAGGAATGGGAGATGGGGGCTGAAGCATGCAGGACCCGAATCCAGTTCACACCCCCCTCACCATTCGTGCTTACAAAATAATAATCGCTTCTCTGAAAAGTGCCAACCGGGAGGCACTTTCAAGGAGTAGCCCCACACGTTGAGGGCTGACCCCCTCTCTGCCTGGCAAATGCGCTTTCTGCTTTCCTGGCTGGGCCATAAATAACCCGGCCACCTCTAATTTGGCCTCCAATACCCTGACCAGCCGTGATTTATTCACAGACCAAAACAGGCATCTCTAATTTGCTAACCAATCGCTGCAATTCTGGCCTCGCCAACCAATAATTCTGCCATCTCTAATTTGCCAATAAATAATTCTGCAGCTTCAAATTTACTAACCAATAATGTGACCAATTTGCTGACCAATGGTTGTGTCAAGGCATAATGGTGCCCCTAGCAGATGGTAATTTGCTAAGCAATATTCGGACCTTTCCCCTTTCGGCAATAAAGAACCTTCGTGATCTTTGAATTCTAGATCCATTACTTTGCTCAGAAGGATGCTGCAGTCTGCTGGGTTGCAAACGGTTCTTCCCCAAAGCTTGCACTTACCTGTGCATTCTCTCTCCAGCTCCTGAAATCACAATTAATGTCTTGGAATGTGAGAGATGCCCCAGCCTGCTCATTTTACAGACGGAGATATTAAGACCCAGAGAGAGGGGAAGTGACTTGCCCAAGGTCACACAGCAAGCTAGTAGCAGAGCTGGGACCAGAACACAGGTCTCTGGGCTGCCAAGCCAGTGCCCAAGCTACAACATCCTGGTAAACTGACTTCCTTCCTTAGGATCTCTGTGCCAAGGCGCAGGCTGACTCTGGCTGGGCTGGTTGCCACAGGACCTTGGCTTGGCCTCAGCCAAGTTCCCCTGGTGCCAAAGAGGGAGGAAGCTGATGTTGCTGACCCGGCCACCTAGAGGGTCTGAGAGCTGGACGGGAAGGAGGATTCACTGCGCCGCACAGAGGACTTGGCCAAATTTCAGCCCCAGGAAATTCTGGCTCTCAGCAGAAACCCAGAGCCAAATCCCACATTCCCTAAAGGAGCTGGCACCCACATTTCCCAGAAGGAGTCAGAACAAGAGTTTAGCAAAGTAGAGCGGAGACCCCTCCCTGAAGCAGGTCCCGGGGACTATGGCACAGTGGCCCCATGGAATTCAGGAGAATCCTTAGCACAGAAAGACCCGGCTACATTTGGGGCTGAGGTGAGCTACTGAGAGAATCATCCATTTCACCCTGTCCCAGGCCAGGTGAATCCAAGCCGGACCTTCCCAAATCTTTGTGTAGCTGGGAGAGATGACACTTAACTTGCTGCCTCTTCCCCTTCATCTGAAAAGGTCTCTTTAGCTCATTTTAATGCTCATGGCTCTTTTCAGAAATTAGAGCAAATTAAAACCAAAAGTGCTTTGAGAATTGGAGGGAGAATGCCTAGGAATGCCAGAACATGCCTGCCCCTCCCCCTTGAATGTCATCCAACCAGCCTCATGTGATTTCGTCTTGAGAGGAGAATGGCTGGCAGTGGACATGGGTGCACGTGAGATGTACACTGGGAGACTGAGTCTTCTCCCCCTGGGAGACACATCCCCTGCAATCCCGGTGCCTCCAGGATCAAGTCCCCCTCCAATACTCTGCCAAAAGTGGGCCAGTGAGGGGAGTGGACCCAGGTGGAAGCAAGAGATGAAGGAAAGGTGGCAGAGCAGGGAGAAGGCAGAGGCTCAGGGTCGGCACAGAATCTCCGGGCTGTGAAGAACCATCTTGGGATTGATTGCATTTTGCTCTCCTGGTATAGGAACCATTCCTCTCCACCTCCTTAAAGACCAGAACAGGAGAAAATGGACAAACTGAAGCATCAACCAGGCTCTGGTTAGCCTCAAGGCAGAGCTGAGGGCAGATCAGGAGATTCTAGCATATTCTAGATAGGATGACACAGTAAGTTATATTCATCGCGTGTATCCAATTCCTGTCCTCCAGGGGTGGACTTTGAAAACTCAAGAGCTGATTTGGGTTTTGTCCCGGTCTAGTGACAGATCTCAGCTTAGCTATCACCTCCTCTGGGTAGAGTGGGTTGGGTGCCCTCTCTGTTTCTCCTGATTATGGCATTTGTTCTCCTTCAGAGTTTAAGTTAGCTAGTGGACTCCTTCTCCAATGCACTGGGAGCCCTTGACGCAGGACCTGTGACCTGTTCATAGCCTTGTCCGTTGTTGCATCTCTAGGACCCAGAATGTGCCGGTCCCAACCTCAGAGCATTTGTTGAATGGATGGATGGTGAATGATCTCTGTCAAGCTTGGGATCTCAGATCTCTATTGAGGAAGTTCTCTAACCAGAGATCCCCTCAAAAGCAAAGCTTGAGACAAAGGCTTGTGTTCAAGAAGTTCACTAAAGAAAGATGCCAGGAAGTAGGCATGCGGGGGGCGAGAAACAGGAAGGGTCAGAAGGCCAATGTAAGGATGCTCTATGGAGTTGGCCACCAATATGGCTGACTGGACTTGATCCCCTGGGACTTTTGGGGGACCTTTAGGACATGCCTATCAGAACTGCCACCCAGAGGATGAAAGGGGGAAGCAATAATCCCTTGGTTTCCATCCCCTGTGGTCAAAGGCATTCACTTCTGGGTTGTGCATGTGTGAGTTCTGGGCATCCCACGAGATGGTGTCACAGGAGCTTTGGCAGGAAGTGAGACCAACAGGGCATGGGTCAAGGTGAGGGGCTCTTAGGTTACACCTGTGCAAAGCTATTGCTGCCTTTGTGGACCTAGCTGCTGCAGCAGTGGCTCGAGCGGGACGTGAGGCTGAGAGGTTTTGAAGTGGGACACAAGGGGTGTCTGATACATAGGTCTTCCCCTTTCTAACCAAGGAGTGGATGGGGGGCACCCTAAAACCCAGAAAGGAAGGTGGACGTGGCCTGCTAATGGCTTCCGGCAGGACCAGGCTGGAGGGGCAGGAAGCCCCCCGTGCGCAGGATGGGTGCTGGCTGTATGCTCATTCAGGCAGATACGAAGATCACATGTAGACCCGCATCCCTGCCACACCTCGACCTCACGCTGTCATCTCAGGAACATATCCGGCCCCATGGAGACTCCTCTAGCCCTGCCCGCCCCCACCCGCCCTGGTCATCAGCCACCGGGTCCTCAGCAGGAGCCTGTGTTCCTTAGTGCCTCCGTCAGCCCCACTCAGGGAAACCAACTGGAGAAACAGAGGAGTGCAAGGTTCTGAGTGCAGAGTCGGGGGCATTTGCTCATTCACCTTATCTGTGAAGCCTGTCGGCACAGAGAGTGGAAAGCAAGACCCTCTCTGGACCGTACATCCTGAGGGTCCATCTTCCTAACCACCCTTACGCAGCATGACTGCCTTGCCACATCGTAGCCTAAACTAATGGTTCCCAAAGTGCTGGGCCAGCAACCTCAGCATTGCTGGGGAACGTGGTAGAAACACAGATTCTCAGATGCTGGGGGTGGAGCCAAGCAGTCTCAGCTTTGGGAAGCCCTCTGGGTGATTCCGAGGCATGCTGAAGTCTGAAGACCTCTGGTCTAAAATGAATGGTGTCCTGTAGTTACTTACATACAGTAGGCCTCGCACTTGCCCTCCAGGTTGGAGGGAAAGCCCTTCTCCAGCAGAAGTATCGGGGGACCTTCAAAAGTGTGGTCAGCTTAGCTAGGAAACCACTTTGCAACTCCACCCAGGCCCTAGCACAGATAAAACTGTGACCCCTGGGTCACCTCCAGAGATTACCACCAGCTCCTCTACCCACACCATCCCACACTGTCTCCCCAGGGAAAGTGAGCAGTCATACAATGGTAAGAGTAAGAATAATGGAAAAAATGATGAGAGTTACCATTCTTATTGGACGCTCAAAATTCATTAAACACTTTATCTCATTTTATTCCCACAAAAAAACAACCCTATGATATAGGTTCTGTTGTTCTACCCTTTTGGAAGATAAGGAAGCCAAGGTACAGGTTCCCACAGATAGCAAGAAGTTAGCGGCTGGACTTAACCCAGATCTGTCTGGTTCCGTGACAACTCTCACATGCTCATAAACTCTGCTTTTTCCAATTCTGAAAATTGTTATATACATTATGTGTATATATGATATAAAAATTTAAATAAAATGTGTATATGTACATACATAATACACATGTATACATGTCTATATGTGTACATACAAATACATAATTGTACTCATTCATGTGTCCATATTTGTATTCATTTATTGTTTAAATTAGGGAGCAAGATTTCAAGGTCAAAATTCAGCTGAGCAGCAGAGGGAGGGATAATCCTATAAAGTGATGATACCTGGTTTCCAACCCCACTGCTAAATGTGCCTGTTTCCAGGAAGTGATACAGCGTCCCATGCATTGTGATTATAGAACCACAAAATGATAAAAAAAAAAAAAAAAAAAAGACAGCAGTGGAATCAAAAGGAGGAACAAAGGAAAGGCAGAGGGCTTGACTAGGAGTGGGGTCTGGGGAGAGAGGGCTTGGGAAAACACAGGGAAGTTTAGAAACCAGCTCCAGCATGGAAACCAGGGGCCACAAGTGCAGATGCCCACAGGGACCACCTGGGTGATGACAGTAGGCGGGGCGGGCTGGGCTGACAGTAGGAAACAGCGGGGAATGCAGTGAACTGCAGAGCGTGAGCTTGTCTACAGGAGCAGTGATAATCACCTCCAGCCAATTGTCGCCATGTGAGAACGTGGGTGATGCTGGAACTTCCCATTTCTGAAGAGAAGGTGGAAATCAGATATTTAAGCAAAATCTCCCGCTTTTTAAATTGTATCAGTGAATTTTTTAAAAACACTACACGGCCAAACAACACACCGCCACCACCATCCTGAGGGCTGTGCTTAGCTCTCTGAGGGCTGGGTCTTGACCAGTGCAAAAAAGAACAGGTCCACTCAGTCTCTGATTCAACCATCACACTTCACTCCTCTGGGTTCGCGAATGGGGCGATTCTGGGACTGCGGGGGACCGACCTCAGCCTCACTACAAACTGTGTAATTTATCACTTGCGTGTTTGGGGTTTATCACTTGTCTCCCCGTCCCCCAGCCAACTATAATGGAAGCTCCAGGGGACAGACTTTTTGCTCCCTTGTTCACCGATGTATCCCAAGCACCTGGTAAAGTACCCAGCGCATAGTAGGAACACAGTGAGCATCTGTTGGATGCACAAAGGATAGAAAAGAGCCAGTTGGGCCTCCCTTGTAACAGGCCTGCCAGGAGAGCCCTCCTCGGCCAAGCAATGCTACTCCCCCCTCCAGGGGCATTTCACAAGCAGCTCAGGACAAATGGGCTGACCAGCCTTCAGCTTCCCTCTCTTTCCTTTTAGGTAGGGTGTTATGGTTGGTGGGAGGTGAGAATGGACACCCACCTAGGCCCTCATACCAGAGTCTGGAGGTGAACAAAGCAGATCTGACAGAGGTTAAGGAGGAGAGAGACAGACAGACAGGCAGAGGAGAAAAAAAGAGAAAAAGAAAAATTGTCCCATGCCAACAATGGTCAAAATGCATTATTAGGGTGTCCAGGAAATTATAGCTTATGTCCATTAGTTCTTTCAGGGTTAATATTGATGCAGATATTATTTCTATCCACGGCCCCATTTATTTGAAATATTATGACTGGGAGAAGCTGCTGCCGTGAATCAAATCAATTGATGGAGTAGTTAGCTGTGCCACCAGGGCAGCCTGCCCGCCCCCTCCCCCCGCCGCGAGCATGAAATATTATGGAGATGGTTCCTTAAAGTGAGCACTTTATCATCATTTGTCTGCAGGCTCCCGCTAGGACTGCCTTGCCCGGCTTCCTGTTGGGTGCAAAGAGCTGTCATAACTCAATCAGGCGGCTAACGCGGCCGCCTGGGTACCTCCAGCCCACAGCGGATGCCCGGAGCCCGCTGAGAGCCGGTGGTCCCCGGCCAGGCCCTGCTGCTGGCCACGTGCAGGGGAGAGAGATTTTTGGAGGCAGAATGGAAGGCCTGTTTCCCTGTGCCACTTACCATTCTCCAAACACAATTTGTCATTTCCCACCACCAACGTTTTGGTCACACTGTTTTCTCAGCCTGGAGCGCCTCCTCCGCCAGCTCCGTCTGCCAAGATGCTATATGCTCTCAAAACAGGATCTGAGACATAGACCCGTGGCCGGGTGCAGGGGCCGCATCGGATCCCCTGTGCCCTACCACCTCCAGGGGGCAGCGTCATTGAGCTGTCACCTAACAATACTAACAATAGTCATACTTGAGCCCTAGCAGAATTCAGATCATCTGTGCAGGGTTGTGTGCTGGTGGTTGGCAAACTTTTTCTGGAAAAGGCCAGATGGTAAATATTTTAGGTTTTGTGGGCCCATAGGGGATCCGTTACAACTACTCCATTCTATCCTAGGCGATGAGTGAAGGAATGGGCATTGCCTGACCGGCCCTCTGGGTCTTAGTTTGCTCTCTCCATTTTATGCTATTATCTCATTTAATCCTCTCCCCAACCTTTTGCTCAAATGTCACCTTCTCGATGAGGTCTTCCCTGACTATTTAAAATTAAATTAAACTCTTGGCATCCCCCAGCCCACTTTCTTGCTTCATTTTTCTCCGTAACTTTTATCATATATTTTAAAATATAATTTTGCTTTACTGTGTTGCCAATAATAACACCACCACACCGGCTGCTAGAATGTCAACTCCATGAGGACAGGGACTTCACCTGTTGTGTTCGTCGCTTGCACTTCCAGTGTCCAGCACAGTGGCTGGCACATAATGGGAACAGATGGCCCCATGAGGTATGTGTTAGTAGTAGCCCCATTTTTCAGATGAGGAAACTGAGGATCAGAAAGCTGTGGGCATTGTCTAAGGTCATCCGGCTGGTAAGTGTTCCTGAGCACATGCTTGAGTCCTCACTGAGGTTTTATTTATTTTTTTGTTTTCGGTGTATCAACATATCAAGTCCTTTTTGAAGCCCTGTAGGGTAGGACGTCCTGCTAGTATTCTGCTTGTGCAGGTGAAGAAACTGGCTCAGAAAAGCGACTTATCTCAGAGGTTAGGTAGCCGGCAAGTGGTGAAGTAGGGAATTGAACCCTCTTCGTCAAAGGCCATTCTCTTGCCTCCCTGGCATCCTTGCTGTCCTATACTTTGTGGGCAGAACTAAGAGCCCGGGGCCTGGGAGGATCTGTTGGGGAGGTGGGCAGCCCTGAGCTTGCCCCTCACTGGCTTTTGACTTACCTTTGAGCAGGGTGAAATCATTGCCTCCATGATCACACCTGAGGACCACAAGGGCTCTGGGCTAGGCTCAAGGATGCTACAGAAGACCCTCCCACTGGTCCTCCTCCCATCACCGTGCTCCCAAGACCCGCACTCCCCCTCTGCCCCCCATGCCAGCATCTTCTCCCCACCCAGCTTTGCCCACACTCTTCCCACCACCTGGAGCACCTTTCCTCTGGCTCTTCCTGTTTAGATTCTTTGCATCCTTGAACAAAGGTTGAAAAAAATACGAACTTTTAGCAGGTGCTCTTGGGGGCTGCCCTTTGGCCGCAAGAAGCGAAGCTTGAAACCCTCCTCCTCTGGGGCTGGACCTCCCTGGGGAAAGAAAGGAGAAGAGGTGAAGCCCACTCGGGGCAGGATCAGGGTCGTCCTGCCACATGCCTTGGGAAGCCCTGGGACACCTGAGGACGTATGGCCATCTCCAGCCACCTTCTGAAACGGAAGGCAACAGAGTTTGAAGTTCCCTTGCAGATAATCCAGAATTCAACCCAGAGAACCCTAAGAAGCTTAGAGACTGTGACGATTAATCTTATGTGTCAACTTGGCTAGGCCATGATACCCAGTGTTTGGTCAAACTCCAGCTCTTCCCTGGGTCTCCAGCCTGTCAGCATGCCAGCCTGCCAGCCTGCCCTACAGATTTCGTATTTGCCAGTCCCCACAATTGTGTGAGCCAATTCCTTAAAATAAATCTCTCTCTCTCTTTCTCTTCCTATATCTGTATCTATATATCTATATCTATATCTATATCTATATCTATATCTATATCTGTATCTATATATCTATATCTATATCTACATCTATATCTATGTCTATACCTATATCCATCCTATTGGTTCTGTTTCCCTGGAGAACCCTGAATATTAATAATGTTAATACACAACTCTAACTCTTCAGTTGACAGAGAGAGGTACCAAGGCACAGAGAGGGCAATAAACGTACCCAATGTCACACAGCAGATAATAACCAAGCTTGGATCATTCAAAAAAACCCCTAGGCTAAAATTCTTGCCCTGTAGTGAGGGGCTGGGGTCCCACCTCCACACTTCCAAGCCTTCCAGTCAGGTGGAGGGCAGATATCACAAGTGTTTGAAGAAAATTAGTTCCTCACCAGAGGTGGGTGGGCGAGGAATGAGAAATCAAAAATTCAGTGTGAAAATACAGAAATCTAGCTGCAGAGCCAATTTTCCATCACACTTAGCAACTCCATTTGATGTGATAGTTTACTAATAAAACATGAGCATTACGGTAACATAATATTTTAAGTATCCATTAACTAATACGTAAATATAATGGAACCTTATGGAAATATACTTAAGCTGTCACCAACACCCCTAATGTAATATGCATGATTTCCAGGGCTATTTATAGCTCCTTGGGTTCACTCTCTCCCCAGTGACTTCATGGGCTCAGTGAAAAGAGGATCTTGTTTTCTCTCCCCAGCCCCTGTCTCAATATACTCAACCTCGTGGCCCCTCTCCCCGTGGTACTGCACGGGCCTGGCCAATACCCATTTGCCGCATAAGGGCCAGACACATGCCTGCCATGATCTGGGCCCAGCTTGCTGGCATAGAGCCAGTGATCTGGCAGACACACCCCGCGTGGGTGATGAGAGTCGTCAAAGAGGAATGGGTTGTGAGAGGGCAAAGCAGGGAGGCTTCTCGGAGGAAGTGATGCTTGGGCTGAGGAATGGAGGATGGGCAGGAGTTGGCCGGATGAAGCAGAGAAAGCAGAGGGAAGGGAGGAGCACGGTGAGGGATCCAAAAGGGCCGAGGCCCAGGCGTGAAAAGCAGGCAACATTTCTTCTGGGAATTGAATGGAGCCCAGATGCTGATGCAGAGATTACAAGGAGAGAGAGTGGCAAGACAAAATGTTTGACCGGTGAGCAGGAACCGGGTTGCAGAAGGCCAGATGACAGGGAGAGACTCTGCTACAAAGGGCCAGAGTAGGCACCCAGCTGTGCAAGGGTCTGCAATGCTGTTTCTACTCATACCGGCACTTCTGACATCACCAAGCAACCAATTCCCTGATTCTCCAGACACCAGCTGGGTGTGCTAAGACTCAATTCAATTCTGACACTAACCGCCTAGCGTCAGACTCCCAGGTTCAAAGGCTCAGTCCCACAAGACTGTCCCCACTTCAGATGTCAGTCACAAGTTTTGGGTCCCCAGGGTACCCACACTTCTGTCTGACTTGGCTACAAAGTCTAGGGGGTTACCACACAGAAAATATTTTAGGGAAGTACTTTGCTTACAATTACTGGTTTGCTGTAGAGGACACAACTCGGGAACAGCTAGATGGAAGAGAGGCATAAGGTCTGGGGGGGTCGGGGACGGTGCACAGAACTTCCATACCTTCTCCAGGCACAACCTGCCAACACCTCAATGTGTTCACAAACCCAGAAGCTCACCAAATCTTATTATTTAGGAGTTTTAATAGAGTTTAACCTTCAGCAGCAGTCCCCTTTCTGGAAGGCTGGTGGATGGGACTAAAAATTCCAACCCTCCGATCACTCAGCCTTTCTGGTGACCAGCCCCATCCTGAGATAGTCAAGGGGCCCCACCCAAAGTTACCTCCTTAGCATAAGCTGAAGTGTACAAAAGGGAGTCCTTATGAATAACAAAGGACACTCCTGACACCCAGGCAATTCCAAGGACTTTAGGAGCTCGGTAGACTTGGAGGAGGGGAAGAGGAGATGCCCACAGCCCATTCCAGCTGTGGGTTTGTGTCCTGAGATGTGTTGAAAAGGAATCCGAACCCCTAGTCTCCACTCAAACTGTCTATACAACCTTGGACATCCCCTCTCTGGGCCTTGATGTCCTTATCTGTGAGCCTGGAGCTGGGGTAGGGCTGTCAAGGCCTTCTAGGTCAGGCCTTCTAGGAGGACTTCAGTTAGCTTGGTCCCTGCCCACGCAGCCATCACACCTAGCAACCTTGCCAGCAGACTTTGGTACAAAACATCTCGCAGACCATCACCTGCAAAGTGTGGAGCAGGAATCACCGCTGGGGGCATCGCACCTCTGCCAGAAGCCGAGCGATGCCTCTTCCATGCGTCTTATGTATGGGGCTTTTATAGCTCTCTGAGCTTGGGTTTCCCAGAAGCAGATCCTGAGACAAAGCTTTGAATGCAAGTGGTTTATCTGGGGAGTGAGGAACTGGGCTATGGGGCAAGGAGGACAGCAAAGGCAGAGCGAGTTATTGAGCTAGTTGCCACTGTGGCGCCAGGAGTATAATCCCCCGGGGACTCCAGAGCTCTGCCTTAGAGTTATTCTATCAAAGGGTGACGGAGCTGGGGAGTTGCACGCCAAATCTCATGAGTCATTGGTGAAGGAGGTTTCCTGGTAGACACTGATGCCTGGAGTGTCCGGCCTGCGAAGCACACAGCCTGAAAGGCCTTCCCACATCTTGCAGAACAGCTCTCAAGCAAAGCCATCAGATATTGGCAGTTGGAAGCTGGTCAGGGCAAGAATAATAGTCAGGCTTACAGAGTACGAGCAGGACCCCGACAGGATCACCTACGACAGCTAAAATTCAATGTTTTCAAGTGACTGCACAGTCTCATTGGAGTCTCGAAGGTCCTGTCTGAAGAAGGCAAGGAAGAAATACAGTCATCCCTCGATATCCATGGGAGAATGGTTCCAGGATCCCCCACTCCCCACAGACACTAAAATCCAAGGATGCTCAAGTCCTTTATATACAATGGCATTCTATTTGCATATAACCTATGCACATCTTCCAGTATACTTTAAATCATCTTTAGATTACTTATAATACCTAATATAATGTAAACGCTGTGTAAGTAGTTGCCAGAATGCAGCAAATTCAAGTTTTGCTTTTAGAACTTTCTGGAATTTTTTCCCCAAATATTTTCAATCCGTGGTGGTCAAATCCATGGATACGAAACCTGAGGATACAGAGTGCTGGTTGTAATTGGCAATCCTCATTTGACAGATGAGGCCAGTGTGGTTTCAGGAGGAGACTGACTTTCCCCAGCCTGGAATGTTTTCCTCTTGTCCCTTTGGCTTTAGTGCATCTCCTTTGCCCGGAGTACACTTCCTCCATGTAGCCTTTTCCTTTGTTGACAGGTCATTCACCGTGAGCTGGAATCCTAGACTATTACCAACCACTAAGATTTGTGGGGTTGTTTGTTACCACAGCATAATCCCGCTTATGCTGACTGATACAGATCCCTGAAAAGGAGTCTGATTTAAAAATAAAAGCAGTTAAGTAAGCAATAACAGAGAACATGTGGATATGGCAAAAAGTAATACAGTATTCTGCACGTAACTGACATTTGTGGAGCAAACAGTGCCTTTGTGCTAATAGGTTGGTACATTTCCTGGGAGAGAGTTTATTTTAAAAGTGGAGGGGCAACTTGGTTGGCTGATTATCGTTCAAAGGTGAGCTACAGAGAGAAGCTTCAGTCAACCTTCTTAGCCTCTGGGACGTACACTCTGGGCTTGTGGGGCACTGCTGGGCTGACTAGGGTGCACTTGACCATCGGGACTCCTGACTCCCCTGTAATACCCACATCCTAGAGTCCTGAAAGGATTAAATGTAGCTGGGCATGTGCCATAGTACATCTCATTAAGACTCAATCGCAGGACGCGTCGTTGTGCTATGTATCACTAAGAAAGAAAAATATCTGGTAAACTCTGATGTAATATCTTAAAAAGAGTGTGAAGCAACAATTAGCCAGACCAGTCTTTTGTTGCTTTTGAATTTGTCATGTATTCCCAGGTATTTGGCAACTTCTCCTGCCTTTGGCTCATTCTTGGCAGGTGCTAGACAATTCTTTCAAATGTATCTCAGTAATATAAAGCAACAACAACTCCATCTCCTTGAGCTATCTTCCCGTCTTAGGTTCCATTATGCATGTTGTTGTGGAACGTTCCTTTGCAAGGGAATAATACATCATGGTCTCTCCAGCAATAAGCGTTTGTGACTCTAATCCCAGCTGCATGCCCGCCGTCTTATCTGTGCCTTTCTGCCTGCACAGTAACTTTTCATTCCGTCACTGAATCACATAGTCTGATCTTTTAGAAGATGCATAAAATGGCAATTACACTCCGCACGAGTAGTACAACAATGCAGAGCCCTCCACTGACGTGACAACAATGGGGACGGCTATGACCACGTTCGCCAGGCGATGACAACCGCATCATGACAGCCACTTGGCCAATGGCTTGAGACATCATCGTTTGTGAAATGGGGCCCAATATCAGAACGTGAAAATGGAAAAAAAAAAAAAATACATCTTAGAATTGATGAAACCGGTGGTAAGTGTCGGTTATGGAGTAGCTGCTCATCTTGTTTGGGGGCTGATTACTGTTTTTATATGGCACACGTGCAGGTGTATATGCATAAAGTGGCTGCAGGGAGGGAAAGAGGACCCGTGGAAATGGGTGGGTGGTGGTGGGACTTGGGGTGCTTCGGGAAAAGTGATTCTCAACCGGGGGGAGGCCACTAACCTCCTCGGCCCCCGCGTCCAGAGGAATAGCAGACGGCGCCCCTTTCAATCCAACCAGTGTGGATCGAGCACCTACTGTATACAGGCACCATGTGGGAGAAGGGGGCGGGGAGGGCACAGGACGGAACATGAGGTGACTGCTGTCCTCCTGGGGTCCTTAGGCAAAAGGGGTGCCCAGTGGATAGCAGTTAACTCTGACACAGCCAGCGACTCAGGAAAGGGTTTGGAGAGCCCTGAGGGTGTCACTGTGTTTGCATCTGGAAAGGCTTCCTGGAGGAGGAGGAAAGTGAGGATTAAGGCATGGGATGTGGAGGGTGGGGGGTGCTGGGCAGTGGCAGCCGGTTGAGCTGAGCAGCAACAGGTATGAATTGGGGACTGCAAGCTGGTCTCCATTAACTTAACCTTCTATGCAAATGCTCTAGAACTAGATCCAGACCCAAGCCCCTGACCTAGCCTAGGCTCCGGCTCCTTTCCAAGTTGCACGGGTACATATATACCCAGAGGCAGAGCCAGGTAGGCGCTCACACCCAGGCTCCTGTACCTGCTCAATGGGGCAATCACATACCCATGCATGCACACGTCCACGCACTTGCATCTACAAACGCTGTGGATATGTACACGTGCACACCTGTGTGTGCACACACAGAGGCACACCCAGCTGCACTCACATACTGCCTCCTGCAGTTGCTCTTTGGGGCAACCACATGCACGCACACAAACAAGTGTACGTGTACATACAGGGGTACACATGGGTATACCCTTAGAGGTACACACACACACATACAGTCTGGGTGAATTTTTTGCAAAAATAGGAGCAATGAGTTCCCTCCCTGCATCCATGCCACTGGGACTCTCCTTCCCCCACACTGACTCTGGGCTTAACCATGTAACTTGATTCGGCCAGGGGGAAAGTAGCAAATGCAGATAGAGATTGAAAAGTGTTTGTATGTTAAGACTTGCTCTTGCTGTACTTGGAACCGTGTGAGCCAGCCCTGGATAGCTTGCTGGAGGCTGAAAGACCATGTGGCCAAGTCATCCCCTGACTTCCAGTCAACTGCCAGTGCCAGACACAGGAGTGATGCCTCTGTAGACTGCCCCCAGCAGAGTTCCCAGCTGCCCCAGACACATGAACAGGCTCAGCAGAGTTTAGCCAAGCTGAGAAGAACCTCCTAGCCAACCCACAAAGTTATGAGAAGTTATAAATGTCTGTTGCTTTAAGATGCTAAATTTTGGGGTGACTTGTTATGCAGCACAAGCTAACTGATACAAGCAGTGACTCACAGGAACATACGGAGACATACCACACATATACCCACGCATTGCCTGTACTTATCTGTATAGGAGAGCACAGAAAGGTAAACTCACACACACTTCGGTGATCACACACACAGCACACACGTGTGCATGCATAGACAGTGCACTTACACAAGTATGCCTACAACATATTATGTAACTCATGTACACGTATATGTAAACACTCGTGCCTGCTCATGTGGACAAACACCGCCCAAGTCAGGGCTCCATGGACCGGTGTGTGGCCATGAGCCATGGCCCTCGCATGCTTCCTGGAGTCCAGTGGCTGAGGGGAGGCAGCTGTTCTGGGAACAAGTACCATCCAGACTAGCCAGGACCCACAGACACACTGAGGCCCCACTGCTGAGAGAGGAAGCACCCAGAGCACAGCGAGTCCTTCCCGGTGACCCCTTGCACTGTCCATCTGGTTCCGTCTCATTGCCGGTTGCTAAGCCTTGGGCTCAGCGCATGGCCACACTGTTAGAAGGGCACTTTCCCCGGCTCCACAGCGCTGCTATGCTCTCCTTATGACTCAGACCCCGTCCTACCCCGGAGTCCAGAGGGCCATGGCCTTGCAGCCTCGAGGAATGGGTGTTGGCCAGGTCCCCGCTGTGGGCACAGGAGCGCTTGTAGGGGGAGATGGTGATCCAGGCCCCTTGCTTCCCCCAGCACACCACGCTGCCCTGTGTCTCCTGGCAGACGCGCAAGCAGGTAGAGATAGAGGTTAAAAGCAGACTGTGCTCACTGCTGAAGATTCTGATTGAGTGGTATGTCTTCCAATGGCCTCGCCTTCCTTGGAATGCCTGTTTGCCGCCCCCACCCCCTTGAAATGTTCTCTTATGCTTCCTTGTGCAGCATGTACTTCACCTTTCCACGTGTTTTCTGTTTCTTTTGCCTCTCTGAGGACTGTCCACCTGTCCCTCTCTAGCCCTATGCCCACCCCTCCCCAGTCTGGACCACTATAAACACTTGCCTGGGAGATGACAGTGATCTCCTAAGTGACCCCATACCCCAGGCATGGCCCCTCCAATCCATTCTTCATCCTGCTGATGGGATCTTTCTAATATGCAGAGCTGGTCCCTGGGTCAAAAGTTCATCAGTGACACAAGCCCCTTAACATGGTCCACAAGACCCTTGGTGATCCATGTCCTGAGCCCCTCTCCATCTTCCCTCTCTCTACTCCACCTCATCCATCTTTTCTGGGTCAGTGATGTCTATCTACAGTTCCTCGGGGCCCTCAGTCACCTCTGGGCCTTTGAACCTGCTGTCCCTGTGGCCTGGAATGCCCTTTCCCAACTCCCATAATTCACTCCAATCACCCTTTTGTATGCTTAGCTGTTCCTGACAGAGCTTAGCTGCCACCTCTTCTGCAAGGCTTCCCTGAATTCCAAGGTTGGGTGGGTCCCCAGCCTCTACCGTTCCCAGTACTTAACAGATTGTGTGACAATTACTTCGTTAGTTATTTGCACACACACGTGCATGCACTAGAATAGGAGCTCCTTGGGGGCAAGGCCTGTGTCTTGATCAACATTTTGTCCCCAAGGACTCACCTGGCATGTAGTAGTCTGGAGTAAATGATTGCTGAAGGAAAGAAGGAAGGAAGCAAGGAAGGAAGGAAGGAAGAAAGGAAGAAAGGAAGGAAGAAAGGAAGAAAGGAAGGAAGAAAGGAAGAAAGGGTGGGAGGGAGGGAGGAAGGACGGGAGAAGGAAGGAAAGAGAAAAGCTCGGGGAACAGTGCAGACTATGTCCTTGGCCCAGTGTGGTGCTGATGTTGGGGGACAGGCCCCATCCTCATCCCCTTAATAGAAGGGTGATGCATGCAGCTCTCGTGCTCTGAGCTGCATCCCCTTCTTGGCCAAGGTCCTCCCTCTGTCTGGGCAGATCTGCTCACTTCTCTGAGATGACTGCTTTCCTGGCACCTGCCTGATCCATCCTAAACTCGCTCATGTTTTAGGCACTTCAGGGGACATCTGCTTCTCTCTTAGCATTCATATTCTGCATGTTTGAGGCCACAGGTGCTGACTGGCTGGCTGGTGTTGATCAAGGTTGTGGCCTTCCCTCGAGGAAAATCATGGAGTACAGGTAGGAGAGGCACAAGACCCAATACAGCATTGGGAGGGGACCAGGCTGAAGCAGCTTAGACTCTGAGGCACAAGGATTTCAGGTCAGAGATGAATAGGGACTTTTGAAGGAAATGCTCTATTGTCCATTTGCTTTGGTCAAGAACTTATTGCAGCCCGTATATCTGAGGAAGGAGGCGTCCAGGGGATGCAGGACGACTGAGATGTGACCCATGGCTTCTACCCACACGCAGTTCCCTGGCTCATAAGGTATGTGTGAGTCTTACACCGGTATGCCAAATACCCACGAGACGGGGAAATGTGTGAAAAACGTCAGGCAGCTGGTACCAAGTTCCGAGTCAAGAAGGTTTTCTTCCACTGGAGAGGAGGGAAGGGCATCCTCGAAGAGGAGGGAGTTGATCAGAGTACAATTTGGCTAAACTGAGACTGAGTTGGGGGCCCGGGACATGTTCTAGTTAGAGGTGATAGTAACACAGCTGTCATTTGTCAAGAACCAGCTGAACGAGGGACGCTGCCCAGACCTTTTCCCATATCAACTGTGAGCCTCCAAGCAAGCCTGCTGAGCTGGTATTATTGCTTCCATTTTATAGATGAAGCAGCTCTGGACCAGAAGGTAAGAGACCTGGCCGAGGCAGCTTGTCTTAGAGCTAGGCTTTGAAACAAGGGCTTTCTAGCACCAGAGCCTGATGTGTCAGCAAGCTGCTGTGTAACAAACCATTCTAAAATGAGTGGCTTAAACAACAATAGTCATTTATTATTATCTCATAGTTTGAGGGTCACCTGGGCTCACCTAGGTGGTTCTCGCTGGCATCTCTCAAGCAGTTCCTTCCTGCCTGATGGTGATGAGGCTGGAGTCGTCTGAAGGGACCTCAGTGGAACGAGACGGTAGCTGCTCCTGGGCTGGGGACGGGGGCAGTGAGTGGCCTCGGGCATTCTCTCTCTTCATGTGGCCTCTTCAGCATGGCGGCTCAGGTCCCTAAACGTGTATATCTCAAGAGAGGATGTCAGGTGGATGGTATTGACTTTCACTGTCTGGACTTGGACATCACCTAGTGTCACTTTGTCCTGTGTCACTTGTACTGCACTGCTTCAGCCGAGGCCATCATGAAGGTAATCCACCTCCCCGGGTTCCAGGGGAGGGCTCTTTAGCTTTCGCCTCTTCATGGGGGAGTGGCAAGGTTCTAGAAGAGTATGTGGGACAGGAAATATGGTTCTGACTACTTTGGCCACACCTGGGTTCCATGATGTCCACAGGTCAAGGTCTGGAAGCAGGAGAGTAGAAATAGTGTCTGATCTGGGGAATGGGGCCAATGACCCGTTGAGCAGCAACAGAAAGCTTCCCCTGACAAAGCGAGGAAAGGTTGCTTCAAGGATGCAGACAACGGCCACAAGTCATGAGCTAGGTGACAGGGGCGTCAATAAAGAGGAAAGAGAGGGGAGCCATACAGCAAAGAGCTACCGACTGGGAACCAGGTCAGAGGGTCAGGGAGAGACAGGGCGCATCCTAAGTAAAGTCCAAGATCTGGACCTGGATAACCTGGGTTGTGGGGTTCCCAAAACCAAAGTGGGGGAATTAGAGGAAGAGCTGGTTTGGGACAGTTTACTTTGGTGTCCCGTTGAGTGAAAGGCATGAAGAGGGCGCGTTGGAAAACGACCCAGTGGAGGTAGAATTGTCGGTCTAGATCTTGGAGGACTGGGACGGCAAATGCAGATTACAAGGGACTCAGGGTGGGATTGGAAGCCATCAGCATGGCTGAGCCCACCGAGGCCGAGAGAGCAGAGCATCTGGAGAAGACAGCCAGAAGTCGAGAGCTCTGGTATTTGGAGGTGGTGCCGAGAAAGAGGAGCAGGAGTGGCCCATCCAAAGGAAAGGCCTGAGAAGACCTTTATGATCCCAAGACTCTAGGAAAACCCTAAGTGGAAGGGCAGGGATAACAGTTACTCAGCCCAAGACCCATCCCCTTCAAGTCTTCTGCAGGACCTCACCTGTCTTTTCCTCATTGGATCTAATTGCTGACCTTTTCTGCTGGTGTAAACTCTATCCTTAGAGTAGTAGAAGCCCCTATGAAGACAGGCACCGTGTCACAGGCACCTGTGACATCAGTGTTCGTCTTGGCATGCGTAGCTTGCTGTATGCAAAGACCTTTGGTTGAATGTTGTGAAACAAGTAAAAACAGGGCTCCTCTGAGAGTTGAGGGCCTGGCACCTCTGGTGGGTGAGAGCTCTGGTGGGCTCTCTCCCTCTGGCCTGAGCTCCCTCCACCAAACTCCCAAAAGAAAATTCCCAAACCACTCATCTCCCCTGAGGTTTTCATGGCACATCCGAGGCTTAGGAAAGGAAGTGATTTTCCAAGGGGTCCCACAGATGGTCAGTGTCAACCAAGGGCCTGCGAGTGAATGTCACCAGGTCAGCCTCATGTCCAACAGCCCCCAGAGCTGTGACTTAGGAACAGAAGGAGTGACAAGGGGGCAACAGGCCTTCCCCATGAAGTGGACACACCCCCCGAGAGGCAGCCCTGGGCATGGCGGCCAGGCCAGCGCAGGCAGAAGCCTGGGCAGGATGGGCCGCCGATGGTCCGGGCCAGCCGGAGCGCCACGCTGGCCGAGGCCCCTCCCTGGGCAGCCCCCTCCTTGGGCAGCGCCTCGGGAACCTTGCGGCAGGCTGAGCTCCTTGCAGACCCCGGGGTCCGAGGGCGGAGGGGAGGAAGGGAGACATTGCTGTGGTTTTGCGGCCAAGGAGGGAACATACTTAGGATATTTAGGGGATGGACAGGGAACAGCCCCACTCCCCCCAGGCTCTGCCTGCCAGCGCTCAGCCGCTGCAACATGCCATTTGCGAAATGTCTTCATTTTCTCTCAGTCGCTGGCCAGGTTCCCACCACACCCACTGAGAGAGGGAAGAGGGGGGCAGGAGAGGGAAGGTGAGGGCCATAGAGGGGAGCCAAGGGGAATTGGAAAGCTGGTTCCCCAGAGCTCTCTGTGCAAAGAAAACACCCCAGAGCCTGCCAAATCTGGCTGCCACACGGCCTGACGCCACCCCACGTGGCTCCCCAAACCCCTCCCGCCGTCTCACAGGAAGTCACATGTCCCCCCCGCCGTGGGCTGGTGAGGGCGCACCTCCAACCAGGACCCCGATGTGCAGACTGGGATGCATCTGTCCAGCCACGTTATGGAGCCTGGCTGCAGGGATGCCAGTGCAAGACCCCAGTTAGGCTGGGCACCTGGCCTGCCGACAGTAAACCTCTCAAGTCAGTCCTTATTTTTATAGACCATGGCTTAAAGGTCCCAGCCACTGCGAGTCCTGGCTTCCCTTGCTTATTTGTAATTTTCAAACAGCTTGATTTATTGCTCAAAAGCCCCTGACTGTAGCCACAGACTACAGGATTTCAGAAATGTCAGAGCTGGGAAAGAAAATGCCAGAGCTGCTTTCCTCCAACTGCCTTATTTACTGATGGAGAAACTGAGGCCCATAGAGAAATTTAGGCACCTGGAAATAAACTGTAGATTGATATAAAGAAATGCTGGTATTGGTGGGAGGTGTCAAGTGTGAGGAGAAGAAAGAAACTTTAGAACCATGTGTATTTTCGTTCGAATCCTGACTTTGTCATTTTAGCAGCGTGACCTTGGGAAAGTTTACTAAAGCTCTGCACCTCAGCCTTCGCATCTGTAAAATGGGAAATAGCCTGCCCATCCGTCCATGGTGACTGGCAAGTAGCAGGTGCTCCATAAACATACCTTCTGTCTCTGGGTATCAGATGGACACCTGTACACCCACCGTCCCCCTGTTATTGATTTTCAATGAATTCGAGAACTGGGCATTTCACAGAAGGCCAGACTCCATGGGACTTTGTCATGCGAATGTGACACAGCTTTATGGAGACAGTTGGAGCCAGGCCTAGGGACAGAACCTTCCTCTAGAGAGGGCCAAAAGGGACCAGTGACGGGAAGGGGGAGTGTCAGAACGCCCGCCTCGCCCCGGTACCCGAGACGTCACCCGATCGGGGTGGATTCAGTGGTGGACCGTTCTGCCCAAGGCATCGGAAAGTAGAGCCCTGGCTCCAAGTGTGGAACAGAAGATTTACCTTAAAGATACCCCGGTTGGGGCCCGATAGAGATCAGCTGGCATTTCGTGTGGCTGAAAGAGCGGCAACTGAATCCTTTGCCCTGCCTGACCCGGCCCCTGTACCAATGTTGCAGATCAATTTCTATTTTTTCCTTTCTTCTGTAAACAGTGGCGCTGGGGCAGGTCTGCCTGGATGGCTCGCCCACAGGCCCGCCCCAGAATCTGTGATCGTCTGTGGCAGATAATGCTGGCTTGAATGTGCATCCATCCCAATTTTCATTCACACTGAGCTTTTTTGGCACTTTAGTAATGAAAAAAGAGAGAGGAAAAAAGAGAAGGGGTGGCAAGGTTGGGTGCGGGGGAGGTGACGATGGGAAGAGCCATCGATATGAAACATCCCGGCTCAGATTCTGGGCAAACAGCTGCTTTGTGTTTAGAATTTGGGGCTTGACTGGGTTTCAAGGCAAACCACAGCACTGAAGCAAGCCTTTCTTCTCTCTGCCAACAGGCGCCCACAAACGCCTAAATTTAGAAGCTGGCAATTGCCCTCATGTAGGATTTTAGGGGAAACTCAGGTAATACAAACTGTCTCGGATCAGAAAGGTTTATGAACTCACTGTGTTGATGGAGTTGACTGGTCTCGTTCCTGGTGGCAGTAAAGGGTCCTTTTGGCTTCACCTTTTACTCAAAAGCACAAAAGTGATTTCCATCCTGGAAATGCACACGACATCCTCTGTTTTGAGACATCCCTTCTCTGGGGATCACCTGGAGCTCGTCTGCCAGGTGCCCCCGCCCCCCTTCCCCTCCCCCCCCCCCACCAGATGTCTGCACCTGGGTGTCTGCCACGCGTCTCCTGGCTCAGAGCGGCTGACTGGGGCTGCTTGTCCCATGAAGAGGGCCTCGCAGGCATATTCCCACAGAGATGACTAAAATAGTATTTTATAGGAGGTGGTGAGATTGGGGAGAAAGAGATAAATGAAGACAAAATAGCAGAGAAAGGAGAAGCAAAAAAGAGGGGGAGGGTCTGGACCAAGACATCACTCAAATTCTGTCCACTTTTAGCGCAGATTTACCCTGAGGCTGTAGATGTGTCCTCCCCTTCTGGACACTAGTGTCCTCCCATGCCCTGCATCGAGGTCTCATCCTCTTGACACTTATATGCAGTGGGACAGAAAGGAGAAGTCCACTATTTACTCCCTCCCCACATTCTCCTCTTCCTTGTAAACCCAGAAAAAGGAAGTTGTCGACTAGGGGGAAAAGGATCGCTATGTGAGCTTGAGTAAATATCTTAACTCTTCTGGTCTCATTTTCCTTATATGTAAAGTATGGGACTTCCCTGGTGGCACAGTGGTTAAGAATCCGCCTGCCAATGCAGGGGACGCGGGTTCGAGCCCTGGTCCGGGAAGATCCCACATGCCATGGAACAACTAAGCCCATGCGCCACAACTACTGAGCCTGCACTCTAGAGCCCGCGAGCCACAACTACTGAGCCCGTGTGCCACAACTACTGAAGCCCACGCGCCTAGAACCCGTGCTCCGCAACAAGAGAAGCCACTGCAATAAGAAGCCCGCACACCGCAACTAAGAGTAGCCCCCGCTCACCGCAACTAGAGAAAGCCCGTGCGCGCAGCAATGAAGACTTAATGCAGCCAAAAATAAATAATAAATACATTTATTTTTAAAAAGTATGGGTAATAATACCCACCTGTCTCCCAGGGTAAAAATAAAATGAAATAATGTCTATAAAGCACCATGAGAGGGCATTCTCAGTACTTGGGAGGGACTTTATGTATGGCTGTCGTTATGTCATTAATGTTATTTCTACTGACCCATGGGTTTGACTTGCTCTTGTCCTCACTGATATTTGAAATACAGCAAAGGAGGCTAAAGCAGCTGAGCAAAGGCAGCATCTGGTAAAAGCTAAGTGGCACAGATAATAGTCACTGCAGAGGAGGGGCTGGGTAGTAAGGAGGTCTGCCTGGAAGAGGTGAGAGTTAAGGGACAAGGTAACATGATAACCAAGGTGCAGACTCTGGAGCTAGACTTCCTGGGTCCTTATTCCCCCTCTGCTTCTTATAAGCTATGTGACCTTGGGCTAGTTATTGAACCTCTCTGTGCCTCAGTTTCCCCATCTGTAAAATAAGAATGATCATAATAGATATTTCCCGCATAGCGTTACAGGGATCAAATGAGTTCATCTGAGTGAATCACTTAGAATCACACTCGTCACAGAGAGAACATTCAATAAGCCCGCTATTATTAAGCTAAGCCTGACACTGGGTGGAAGATGTGGGTAGGTGGGAGTGGAAAGGGGAGGGGACTCCAGGCTGGTAGAGGGTTGTGAGCAAATATGTGGAGGTGGGAGAAGCAAGACGCAGTCAGGGAGCAATGACTAGCCTAGTTAGTTGGAACAAGGTGTTGTTAGTGGGAAATGGAAGGGGGAGAAGGAGACTGGAGTCAGACCATATAGGCTCTGAATGCCATCCCACGAGGCTGGGCTTGACCTCATATCAGGTAAACAGTCACAAATGGTTTCTGGGCAGGGGGCTTGTTGAATGCAAGTGTTGTCCCTGGGTGATCTTGTGACAATGCACAGGACAATGTGAAGGAAGGGAGCCCTTGGAGGCTGGGAGGCCAGGTAGGTAGCAACTCACCTCAGTGCAGATGCCAGCTTGAAAGCACCAAGACTGGATGGCAAGACTCCTGCTGCTGCCCTCCGTTCCTATGTCCATGGCAGACATCACTAATCGATCACAGCCAACTTTCCCATCGAGGCCAAATGTAGCCTGGAAGTCTTCCTCCACCCTGTACTCCAGGCGGTTACCGCCTATGGGTCAGAGCTGGGACTTGAGAGGAAAACGGCTTGCCCGCTTGGGTCTGGACTAAGACGGTGGGACGGGATGAGAGGGGTGGACCCACGTGAGGACTAATTGAAGGAAAGAAAGAATGTGCAGTACGAGGTGGGCTAATGGATGGAAAGGATCAAGAAGAGGAAGAGGTCAGGGGTGACTTCGAGTTCTAGGGGGGATGGAGAGAACGTGTTTGGTATTGTTAGCGATAGAAAAGGCAGGGTGTGGCCTGGAGGTGCAGAGTCCAGCGACTTGGATGAAGGCCAGGTGACTTTGGGCCGTGCTGAGTGGGAGGCTTGCGGGGGACATCCGAGAGGAAGCATTCAATCCGCGCTTGGAGATAGGAGCCTGGACTCAGTTGGAGGCTGGAGCTGGGGACATGAATTTGGAAGGCGGCCACATCAAGGTGATAGCTGACACGGTCAGGACAGATGATCTTTCGGAAGGAGAGAGCAAGAGGAGAGAGTGGAGGCCCATTTGGGGCAAACACTCACAGTTCAGTATCAAATATCAAAAATATCACAGCAAGGGAACTAGCAACAAACGGTCAGAGGAGTAGGAAGAGGAGGCATCCGACATGTCGAATGGCCAAGGAAGAAGGCAATTCGAGAAGCCAATGGTCAGTGGCTCAGGGAAGCAGAAGGCAGGGACCACAGGCACTGGAACTGCCTTCTTGGTACCGGGTTCGAGGCAATTATGACCCCCTTGACCCCAGAGACTCTTTCTTTAGAGGACCCTGCCCCTCATCAAACCAATTAAAAGTCCCCTCCAGTCCACAGTAAACATAATTTTTATATAACTATATACAAATTGAGTTGGCTTATAGTTGAGTCACTGATGTAATGTTATGACTTGTAGACATTTAAACACATATTAATTTTAATTTTGTGGTTTTCTTTTCGTATTTGAAAGCCCAAAGGATTTTTTTCAGTTCTCAGATATTTTCACAAGCCCTTGAGAAGCATATTATAAAGCTTAGCTATTTTTCCTGTAGTGCCAAATGTTTTCAACAGCCCAGCCTGGGGTTGAGGTGACAGGGACGGAAGGATGGGGTGGATGGTGTGAGCCAGGGTCTGACAAAGACCATCCTCTAATCTGGTTACATTTACTTCCATGAAATGTCCCCACCTGGTTGGTTTCCTGGGTGATCACTGAGTCACCTACCAGGTCACGGGCAGTGTCAGAGTGGTGTGACAGCATTGAACATGTGCTGTGCTGAGGCATCACCAGCCAGGATGGCCACCGCCCAGGTGTTGGAGCAGGCCCTGAAAGACCCCTTCAGTGCCTAAGTTTGGCTTGTTCGTTTCTGGAGTGTGGAGTGGTCTTGGGGGTCCCAGAGAAGGGTTTGGGGCAACCAGGAAGGCAGGGGGCCCTCAGGAGCTCAGGCCGCAGCTGTGTCCCAACCAGTGCAGAAGCATTTCAGTGCTTTAATGACCTGCTGAGACTCAGCTCTGGTTGTACACATGTTCACGTCTCCTGGGGGCCCGGGGTCCGTGCCGAGGCTCCCCGGCTCCCCCGTCGTGATGGGGCTCATGCTTCTGCTCAAAGTAGCAAGTTTTCAGAACTGTTCTAACACCACCATGTGGGCCACAGGCATGGGTACCCTCCAGGGCTGCTGGAGGGTCCATTCACTGAGGACAAAGCGCTCTGTGCTGGAGGGAGCTTCGCGTCCAAAGCTCAGCCAGAACTCAGGTGAACTGCTGCCTGACACGCAGGAGCCCCAGCAAGGCCATGGGAGGCGTGGGCTCGTGGCCAACCGCCCCACAGATCTTCCCTGCAGCCCATTCCCCCCTCTGCCTGCTCTAAATGTCTTCCACCCCTCCCTAGGCCCGCCCCGCCATCCCCACTTGAGCAGGCCGGCAGAGCCAAGTTGCAAAGTCTAAGTACTTTTTAAGCACTGCAATTTAGTGCAATTATTCGGAAGTAAACAAGCTGCTCTGTCAGTTAAACATTATTTAGCTTCAATTTCTTCTGATGTATCACAGTCAGCTCTAGAGCTCGCTAGCTGAGCGGGGCCTGGGAAACGGTTGCTGGCTTTTTAAATAGCCCTGTTACCTGCGGCTCTACAGCCAGAGCTTCAAGAGGCTGTCATGTTTGTTCCCTCCATCCTCAGGCAACACGGAGTAAAAGTCGAGGTGTTAACAGCCCCATCTAGGACAGCTTCGTGGCCTGTCTGGTTGGGTACCCTCCTTCTCTCTCCCTCCACTCCATCCCTTCTCCATACCCTGCCTTACTAGAACTCGTGGGTGCTACTGGGGGCTAGAGGAAAAGAATCCTTCTGGGATAGGTCCACTTCCTCTGAAGCTTTCATTTTGTTTCGTTCAAGGTCAAATGAATTTTAGCACGCAGTGCCTGAAGCCTTTCTTTCATTTTTTACATCCATATGTATTTCACGGAAATTTAATCCATGTGTTTCCATTCATTGACACTTAGCTCCTCAAAATATTATTTCCAAGAACTGTTTGATGTCCAGAGACCCATGCCAGCCATTTATTAGAGGCTTCTGCTGCAGCGCTCCACACATCGTTTCCTCAAACTGAAACACGCCTGGGTCCCCTAAGGAAGCCACCATCTGCAGGGCATGGTTTCGAGTCTAGAACATGGAACAGTGGGAGTCAGGGAGGCTCAGCCTCGCTCCCTTGGCATCCAGAGGCCGAGGCAGTGTCCCACACCTCCATCCTCCCAGGACTAATGTTCTGGGCACAGCCCTGCTCCTGAGCCTGCCGCAGCCTGAGCTCCTGTATATTCACATTGCTTGGAAATCGTTCTGACCTAATCCTCAGTTGTCTCCGCGTTACCTGGTTTCCGACACCCAATCTTGTTCCAAATCGTCTTTGGCCAGTTGACACAGCTTCACAAGATGGCGTATTTTGCTGACAGATGCTTTAATGAAAATCAATAATCATTTGCCTTTGTAAAGGGTATCACAGTTCATAAAGTGATTTTACATCCACCGTCATGTTTTATCTTTCACTGACTCTTCAAGATGGGCAGGACAGGAGGGACCAGCCCTCCTCCGTGTTGCAGAAACTGAGGCTCAAAAGCATAGAACCCAGACTTGAATTCAAGTCCTCTGCTACTGGTGGGTCATCTTATACCACAACAAATGCATCTTTTTATACCTTTCACCCAATGATTTATTGCTACTCTGTTCTTTTACAGAAAAAAAAAAAGACCATCGTCACCCCATCATTATCATGACGACTATTATCACATTCCTCTGTCTAGGGATTTATCATGTACAAAATATTTCTGGAGCCCCCAGACGAATGATCACAAAAGGGTCAATGGAAACGTCCACCCTCTCTCCCAGAGGGTGAGAGTCTCACAAAGCAGCTTTCAACTCAGACCCACATAAGGAAGGTAGTCTTCCCGGAGGAAGGAGTTCAACACTTCTCTCTTAGCTGGATGCAGCTGAGACCACAGTAAAATATCAGGTGCCTCGAATGAGCAAAATCACTTTTGCAATGTTGCTAGAGAGAAGCTCATTTCTGTGGCAAGCTGAGTTAGCACGGTCCAATCTCTCACCTGCTTCATTCACTGACCATCTTTGTTATCTGATCCCACAACAACCATGTGAAGGAAATATTAGGAGAAATAGGAATATGCCCATTTGACAGATGGAAACACTGAGGCTGAAGATGCTCTATTCCTTCCTGCCGGAGCACGCGGAGTTCGAATGCCAAGCTCTTGCTCTTTTGAAACACCTCTCATGTATGCAAATGGGGAGGGTAAACAAAGAGCAGTAAATGTCCAAATGTCTTAAGACCCTCTGGAGAAATTAATTTATTATTTGCGCAAACGTTTACTGAGTACCTAGTGTGAGCCACACACCGTGATAGATACCAGGGATAAAAAGTGACCACGACAGATATGGGCCTTGCTTGTGGGGAGCTGGCATTTTAGTGAGAAGGACAAACAAGGTCACAGAAAACATCATCTCTGAAGCCTGAGAAGCATAAGCACCGGCGTGGTTAAGGGAGAGAAGGCAGGGAGGAGAGATAAAAGATAAAAGAATGTGCCGCCCCTCATCTCTACCCACAGTCAAAATGGGAAGCATTTCCTCTTTCATATTGAAACCATTAAGGCAATTTTCCCCACAGTAAAATGTTTTCTTTTCCTCCTAACTGCCGTCCCCTGAGGCAATCCTGGAATTCTCCCCGGAAAGCCTCCAGCACCCTGTCTGTCTCTGTCCAATTTTATTGAGTACCTATCAGGGGCCAGGCCTTGTTCTAGACCAGTATGATGTGGTCACAAATGTGAGCCGTAATTTAAAATTTCCTAGTAGCTACATAAGATATAGTAAAAAGAAATGGGTGAAATTACTTTTAATTGTATATCTTACTTAACTCCAAAATATATTTCCAAAATATTATTTCAACAATATTATCGTTTCAATATCAATATAAAAATTGTTAATGAGCTATTTTACATTCTTTTTCTCCATATTGAATCTTTGAGATATGGTGTGTATTATATACTTATGGCACACTCAGTTTGGACTGGCTACATTTCAAGTGGCCACATATTAGCCACATGTGGGCAGCAGCTACAGTATGGGACAGCACAGCTCTGTATTCTACATATATATTTTTTTTTCATTGCGCCCTTACAATAATCCCTTAAGAAATCTACTAATATCCTCATGTTGCAGATGATAAATCTGAGGTTTCTAAAGGAGAAATAGATTGTCTAAGGGCTTGTGGCTTCTGAGAGATGAAACTCACATTTCAACCTGGGTCTGGCTGAATATTTCTACCCCAACTGGGCATTGGCTGGGCACGGTTGTGTACATCTGGCTGAACCATTTCTCACCACACCTTAAATACTGCAACCTCAATAGCTCTGCTAGAACTAAATGTTCAAAATGCAGAGGCTTTGAGAGGGTGTGATCAGGAAGGCTTCCTGGAGGCAGTGCCCCTGGAGTTTTACTATTTACTCTATTATCAGAATGCTTAATCCTCTGAAAGCATTTCAGCTTCATCAGCTCCTCTGAGATTATGATCATGATTCCCATTTTCCAGATGTAACGTAAACTCAGAAAAAGTTCAGTGGGATAATATGAAAGATAAGAATGATTGCTATTGTTCACTAATGGCCAACTACTGTGTATAAGTAACTCTCACAACATTTGAAGGTAAATGGCATTATTTACATGCCTCTGAGAAAGGAAAAACAAAACTGCCTATTAGTTGGAAGATAGCATTGATTATAAAAGTCAGAAATGTTGAATGTGAAAAAACAGGCATTTTAGAATCAATGAAATACAGCAAGCAGAGTGTAGACAACAGGCTACACCCTACATGCCTTATCTCATTGAAACCTCATAGAATATGGAGAGGCAAATATCATTATCCTCATTTTATAAGTAAGAATAATAAGACTCAGAGAAATTTAATTAAGTGCTTCAAGTTCATAAAGTTGTTACTAATATTATTAAGAGGAACAAGCACTAAACTGGGAGTCTTGAAACCCGAGCTTCCTCTCCTCCATTTACCTCGATGGTTCTCCACCATTGTTTCAGTCAGTATAGGCTACATTATGTGGCAGTAACAAACAGCACCAAGTTTCAGAACTATCAATCGATATAGGTTTGCTTCTCATTCATGCTGCGTGTCCATCATGATTGGTGGAAGGGCCCTGGTCATCCCGTAGTCACCCAGGTATCCAAATGATCAGGGCTTCCATCATCTCAAACGCTGCCAATCAGGAGACCAGAAATAAAAGAGAGAGCAAAATCTGGGCGATCTCCCACTGGCAGTTAAATTCTGAGCCCGGCAGTGATGCATGTCTCTTCCCTTGGTCACTAGTCACAGGGTCCCACTCACTAATAAGCGGGTGTTGGAGGACAGGAATTACAATCCCACCTGGAGCCCAGGAGGGAAGAGAACCAGGAGTACTTGGTGAGCAAGACTAATGACTAACAGCTGCGCTCAGAGGCGGCAGAGAAACCTTTTCAGGAAGTCCCATCTTCCTCTTCCATTTTGGACGCCAAAGCCAAGCGTGGTCCGAGTATCTGTGGTCTTCTACCACTGATGACCTCCTGTCCTGCTCAGCTTCCTCCCTGTTCCAGAGTCCACGTGTGCAGTGGATGAGGAGATGTGACCGAGCTGGATGACGTCACGCTTAGAGAGTGGGGCTGAGCCTATGCGGCGTTGCCCTTGTGTATGGCGGGGGGACCTGGCGGGCTGTGGTTTTCCCAGAGCTTCCTTTTCCCTCAAATGCTGGATTCGTCCCTGCCTATCAGAACTTGATAAGGCCATGGAAAAAGTGAGACTGTGGCTGGGGACCGGAAGGGAGGCCTGTGGGGGAGTTGGGAACTTTCCTACCATCCCGGGAAAAGTCTGTCTTGTATCTCCCTGTGTCCCCCCTTCGCCCCTGGATTCAGGAACTCGTGTGAGTTTTCCACCAACTGATTTTGTTGCATAGAAATTGATGAATGAGCTCAGGCATGTGAGTTGTCATGGAAAACAGCCACTGAGATACCGGCCACCGATCCTTGGCTCTGGGTCAGAGCAGACGGTGGGATGCTGAATCGCAGAGAGAGAGGCCTTCATTTTTCGTCACATGAACTACATCACCCGCTTCCTGCCCAGGCGGGGACCCAGCCCTGGGAGGAGCCAGCCTCGGCCTGGACCACTCAGGGCAGGACGTTGAGCTGCAACAGTGTAAGTCCATTCAGCCGTTATTTGTCACCAATTTTTGGAGGAGTCCTAAGAGATGGAAAAAGCAAGAAAAAGTTAAAAATGGAGCTTGCGGTGAATTTGAAACACAAATAAATATGACTTCATGAAAGGGATCTCAAAGATGGGGGAGAGAAATGGGCCCAGGCCAGTTCTTCCCACGACCAGGTTAGGGGGCTGTTTCCCATCTGTCCTGGTTTGAGGATGGAACCTCAAAGCTCCCAAGGTCAGCCACCTGACCCTGATTGTCCCCACCATAAAGCCATATTAGGCTCAGAGAGGAAAATAATTGCTTTGGCTGTCCAGAGTCCAAGCTACTTCCGACGAGAAGAAACACATTGGGAGCTTGTTTATGAAGTGACCTGATGAGGGTAACTGCTGGTCCATAGGGACCTGGTGTGAACTTGAAAAAGGTGTCCACTCTGGTGGATGGAGCTCCTGGGCATGCAGCTTGCAGAGGCTCCTTGAGCGGGGTTTCTGCCCCACTCCCTGCCTTGGCTAGATGCCTTTGGGCAACCGATTTCCTTTTTTCAAGTCTGAGCATAGGCTCTGCTCCCCTCTTCAGCACAGACCCACTTCCTCCATCTGTACTGCTGCGCCTCTTGGGCAGATGAATGCCACTCCTTAGAGCCAGAGGCTGTTGTTCACCCCTCCCCTCCCCAGCCGCTTTACCTGGCCTCTCCTGCCCTCCCTCGGTGGAAGTCTCTAGAGGGGTCTCAGCCACCTCCCCCCACCCCACTCTTTGCTCTCTCAGCTCCTGTATTGTTACCTCTCCAGGAGGGCAGGGATCCTATCTGCCCAGTGCCCTGATGTAGCCCCAGCCTGTAAAGTGGTGCCTGGCACATTGTAGGGACTCAGTAAAATGGCTGAATTAATGAATGAACCAAGCAATGAAGTCCAAAATCATCTGTATTTTTGTGTTTTCTCTTGAGAGAGTTTGCTGTTCTACAGCTATTCACATAGAGGTAGGAATGGTTTCTCTCCCCCAGCTGGAATCTCCCAAAGTATTAGGGGAGATGGGCTAAGCTTCCATCATCAGACACACATATCTCCAAGGTGAGAATTTCATCTTCTTTCTCTTCTTTGCAAATAGATATCTAGAAGACCCTCTTCCACCGTGCCCACTTATCAAATGTGACCTACCATCATCTGGAGTTTGAGCCCCACTGATCTACCCGCGGCTCACAGGGAAAGCCAGTAGTCTGGACTAGTAATCCTGACTGTTCTATGTCTGTGCTGTAGCATTTTGAGCTGGCTACTTAACCTCTCCGGGTCTCAATTTTCTCATATGTAAAATGGAGACAATAACAGTACCACTTAACGGGCGGTTTGTGAGGGTTAAATGAGATAATGAATGTGGAATGATTAGACTGTGTCTGGCACGTAATAAGCAATCAATAGATGGCAGCTCCGATAATGATGATGCTATTACTACCCATGGTTCCGCAGTTCCCCCGAGCGGGATCCACTTCCGGTCCTGACCCCGGGGGGAGATTTAATGGGCTGCTCAGTCAAGTCATTCGGTCATTCATCATCCAAACAAACCTCAACCGGCTGTGTCCCGTGCCTGGCTCTTTCTGGGCCTCAGGGATGCAGAGGGACCGGGGAGGGAGGGAGCCGCTGGTCCAGGGGGGTCGGTGTGCCCTGTTCCGTCTTCCTGCAACTGGCCCTTCACAGCATCACGGGAAGCCCCTTCCGAGAATCTTCACAAGGGAGCAATAACTTCAACATTGATTTGTTCACTTCATACATGCACTAAACAGCCACTGTATGCGAGGCACTGAAGAAACAGGGGTGAAGGACATAGAGTCCCTGCCCTCAGGAAGCTCACATTCTAGTGGGGGAAACAGATCATGGACTGACTACCATAGGATGGCAGTTAGAAAAAAATAGTCACAGGTAACGGGGGCAAGGCTGTTTTGGACAAGATGGTCAGGAAAGGTCTCTTGGCCGAGGCCACGTCTGAGCAGAGACCTGAATGAAGCCTGTGACACTTAAGTGGAAGAGCATGGCAGGTAGAGGGAACAGAATATGCAAAGCCCTGGGGGAGGTGGTGGCACTCCCTGTGGGTGTGTGTGCCCGGCAGTGGTTCCTAATGATAGCGAGAAGCTGTGGTCCAGTCATTCTCATTCCAGGGGAAGAGGGATATCTTTATAACTTGATCATTTAGACATTGGGTTACTGCTTTTCCGAAAAACAGATTCCTTAGCTCTTTGGACAAGATGTACAGGGTTTGGTCCCTGGGAGCCAACTATCCTTTTTTAATAGTGACAAATTCTCCCCCCTTTCCTGAGGTTTTATATATTTGACATTAGGTTTGGGACCACTCCCATCTCCCAAACAGAAAATAGGTTTCCCACGGTGGAAAACAGCAAACCTGGGTCCATGATGGAGCTCTCTTTGATTGATTGGGTAAGCCAGTCACCCAACGATTGCTAATGATTGCTAACGATTGCTAAGGATGAAACAGGGTGACTGTACACACTGGTTTGTGTGAGGTAGTCCTGATTGAAGATTTATCTAAGATCTAGAGCAATTATTAATGGAGCCCACTTCCCCCCCCCCCCGCCCCAAATTGAAACATTCACATCCAGAAGCGGACAAATGAGACCCTTCATGCTTGGTCCTATTTATCTTTTTGGCCTCTTCTTTCACCTCCTGTAATCAAACTGTCCTCCAGCCTGCCATGCTTCTTCTTAACCTCTGAGATATCCTACATGCTGCTTCTTCTAGTGGGATACTCCCCTCCCTAACCATCCCACCCCTTTTTCTACCTCTTCTCTTACCACAGATTTCATCCTCAGGCTTACCTCCAGGAAGCCTCTCTGACCTCCCAAATCCATCACCTCCTCTGTGCCTCCTACACCCATGAATTCTCCCTAACTCAACACCTCATCACAGTGATATCTTCAATATTATCTGTCTCCACACTAGACAGAAAGCTCTGTAAAGACGAGACTGTACCTGATGACACTATTCCTCCATTACTGTATCTTCAAAGTCTAGCCCAATGCATGACCCACTTTCAAAAATTGTATGTTGAATGAAATGAATGGGCTTGCTGATTCGCTCAGTCTCCCAAGGTGAGAGTGTTTGGGGGAACTTCTCAGGAACTCTGAATACGAAAAAGGACTAGATCTTTATAAAGGCACCGTGACAGCTGGTGGGCAATGAAGGTCTCTGTCCTCTTAAAGAAACACAAATGTACCAACAATACCTTGTGCTCTTCTAGTCTTGGGAGATTCCTTGGGAGTCACCCATCCTGATTTTCAGGTGGACCCCTGGCAAGGGCAACCAGTCACAAACCTTCCAACCAGGCCCCCTCTGGGGCAGGCACCGGGTCTTCCAGACTGAGCCAATGGGTCCCTCCCAGAGGAACCCCAAGCAATATCTTCTTCCAGGAGCATCAACACGGCCCCTGGAATAGGATCAGGTCAACCGCCCCCAGCACCTCTGGGGGCAGCTCTTGCCAAACCCCCCACGTGGGCTTCATCCCTCCCAGTA
This sequence comes from Eschrichtius robustus, assembly GCF_028021215.1. NCBI lineage: Eukaryota > Metazoa > Chordata > Mammalia > Artiodactyla > Eschrichtiidae > Eschrichtius > Eschrichtius robustus. Next base: position 33,863,635 of record NC_090842.1, on the reverse strand, counting down.
TATACGAACCTACTTTTGCAGTTTTCCCAGAAATCTCTCAGAGGCAGCCAGCCAATTAAACAAAAATTTTTAATGTTTCCAAAAGATCTGGTCTTTCAATACCTGTGCCAGGACGATGGTGTGTGGGGCAGGGGGAGAGGAAATACTATGGCAGGATTTATTCCCAGTGAAAGAATTGATCTGTGAGGGTGATCTTTGCTAAGTACGATAAAAAAGATGTAAGTTAACAATAGTCAAAATCATGTCATAAATCATGGGGGCATCACACTCAGAGGCAAATACACGTGTACAAGGGCGTGAACACACTGACCGTAAGCTGAGAGCTGGGGCTAGAAAAGGCGGCAGGTCCCGGCCTCCCTCCTGGTAGACAAAGACTTTCTCCGTCTGGTTTTCTCCGCCTGGAGGTCCCTGGGCACTTGTACCATCAGTAACACTTCACGGAGCCTTCAGTCCTAACAAATAATTAGCTAAAATTGAACCAGGGATTTCTTACATGCATGTCATAGGTCTGATATGAATAATGAGACAGAAGGTTAACGGTGGGTCAGAGACAGTTCCCCATCCTCCAGCTTATTTATTCAGCGAAATGAGAAATTGATCACATTATTGCGTATAGGGGGAGCCTGATTCATCGCAACCAGCTTGGAATTGGCAGTTTTGACTGTAGGCAATTTGGGGACATTACTTATGCCTGAATAGGCCAGGAAGGTCATTTATAGCTTGTTAACACCTTTCCGACCTCCTCCATGGCCAGCTCACATTCCCCAACCCTCTTGGCCTTGTACCCAGGCCAAATAAAAAAATCATGGTGGGTATGACACTTCTGATAAAATTAAAACCACCATTAGAGATACTCCAGAGGGGGCTTCTTTAATGTATGTGCGTCAGAATGTGATTTGCTTATACATCCGTCCATCTGTCTGTCCATCCATCCACCTGTCCCTTGCTTATTCATATGTAATTCAGTCTTAGACCCATTTGATAAACACTGGTTGCTTATGCTTATGGCATTGGGCACCACAGTTGCAGGGATTAAAGGAGATCATGGGCAATTCCAATTGCTAGTGCCTCTATGTGAGAGAGGGCAGTGCATCTCATTCCAAGCTCCAGGAATATTCCTAGAATCCAGCACAGTTTCTGGAAACTTGGTGATAACTTAGTAAGTGTGGTATGAAAGGTGAGTTCCTAGTGTCATTTGCTGCCACTCACACTCCTGAGTACATCCTGTGTGCAGGGCTTTGTGTTAACAGCCAGGGTGCCGGGTATAAGTCTGGCTATGGGAGCCGTGCAGTGTAAGACTGAAACACATGGACTCAGGAATCAGACTGCGAGCCTCAGTTTCCCTGTCTGCAAAATGGGGACAATAATTGGATGAACTTCAGGTGATGTATGAAAACATATAACACATTCAGAAATGGTGCCTGGTACATTCTAGATGTTCCATAAATTACAGCTATCATTCTCATTCTCATTCTCATTGTGATCACGATGGCTGGTAGACATCTTCTTCTGTCCCTGGAGAACTGCTTCTTTCCCCAAAACCCCCAAGAGGAGTGGGGAGGAAGTGAAGGGTGGTGTTTTGGTTATTTGTTGCTACATCAAAATCCAATACAACCTTAGAGACTTGAAACTGCAACAACTACTGACAGTCTTTGACGTTTCTGTGGGTTGACTGGGTTCAGCGGGGCAGTTCTTTTGCTGGTCTCACTTGGGGTCTCTCACGCAATCACTGCCCGATGACATCTGGGGCTAGAGTTTTTGTGCAGACTCATCTGGGATGTGAGGACAGCCGGGTCCCTCTCCGCCACCCCATGCAGTCTTGGAGCCTCTCCTTTCTACAGGGCCAGTGTGGGAACTAGCAGAGCAATAGATAGGGCAGGCCAGAAGCAGCACACCACGAGGAGCTCACTGCCTCTGCTCTGGCAAGCAAAGAAGGCTACCCAAACAGACGGGAACGACAGTACAGCCGGCCCTGAGGATCTGTGGGTCCTCATCCGCAGATGCAGAGGGCTGACTGTAAGGGACTGTGAGCCTCTACAGATTTTGGTATCTGCAGGGGGTCCTGGACCAGTCCCCCGCGGATACCAAGGTATAACTGTATTACCTGGTCTTATCCTTAATATCATTAAATACTGCCCAAGCCCAGGAGCACGCTAAAAAGGACAGATGCAGCCTGACCTGGGTTCTCACTGTCAACATCTGTTTAAAAACCTTTGTGCACAGTGTATGTTTGTTTGTCAGATCTGATTTTTAGCATACTTGCTGTGCTTGCCCTCATTGGAGGCCCTGAGCCTTTTTTTTACCAAGTGAAGAATCATCCTTCTTTGCTAAATTCCAGTTGTCTCGAAGCCAGACTGAACTTTGCCGTAAGTAAAGATTCATAGCCCCACAAACAAACGCTGGGTCTGGATAGGCAGTGGACACAGAGGTGGGGCGGGAAGGGCGGCGAGGGGCAGGGCCCAGACTGTTGGTGGTCTCTGCTTTCTTCCTACCTCTCCACCCCCCACACACATACTCATCCCCACCCTCTTCCCAGTGCTTTCCCCCCGCCCCCAACCCCGTCCTTATAATAAACAAAACTCTTTCATTCTGGGGCCTGGAAGATCCTATAATGAGTTGAGCCTCTTAACAGTCTATTTTAATAAAACTCAGCTCCCTGGCTGTTTGGAGACCATAAAACATGCAGGTTCCAGCAATAGTATGTTTAGTAGCCCTGCTTGATAAAGTGGAAATGTTTGCATGTTTCAAATTATGAGCAATTTAAAGTAGGAAGCTAGCAAGCCAGTTCTTGGGTTATGAAGCTTGACATTGTTAAGCCTTAAGAGAACACATACTTCAAAGTCTCCTGGTCTGAAATATGTCCTTTACGCTGCTCAGCAAGAACCAGCTGGGATAAGCCTGCAGCCGCCGGGAGGGGGAAACCGCAGCGTGATTTGGCTGGCAGAGCATCAAGCCTTCAGCACATATGCAGACTTTTTGTTCAGAAAGAGGTGTCCCCAAGGAAAGCCCTGCTGGCCTCAGCACCCACCCCTTGCATGTGCGCTACGGAGGGGCCTAAGAACTCTGCCGATTTTGGAGGCAGTGATTTACCATCAGCAAAGCATTCCAAGAAATGCTAAATATCACAGGGGAGAGCTGAGCTGCTGCCAGCAGTCGAATCTTATCAGTGGTTTTAAACTGACTTTATAAGAATCCCTCTGTTTCGGTTTATTTTCTATTAGACGTTGTGCCATATTTCACTTGAACAAGTGGTTTTTGCAAAGTTCACTCTGCTCTGGCCATGCTGGCTTCCTGTCTACCCCTCAAGCTTGCGCCCGTTTCTGAGCCTTCACTTAACGCTGGCTGTTCCCTCTGCCTAGAATGTTCTTCTTTCATTTTTTAGTGTGTTTGGCTCCTCCCTGGCAATTACTTTTCAGCTTAAGTGATAACTTCTTGGAGAGACCTTTCTGTATCCCCCCAGGCCTCTGCATTTATTCTCTCATATCTCCTTCATTTTCTCTTTCCAGGAACTTAACCACAGCCTTGGAATGATTTTGTTTGTTTACTTGCTTGCTTGTTTACTATCCATCTTCCCCAAGAGCATGTCAGTTTCGGGAGAGCAGGCACCTTGTCTCCCTGTTCACCACTGAGCGGCACACGGTAAGTGCTCAATAACTGCTTCTTCAATGGATGGATGCATGGGTAGGTGCATAGGCGGTTGTGTGGGAGTATAAGTAGGTGGGTGAGTGGCTAGATGAATGGGTAGATGGGTGGATGAATCAGTGGGTGGGCAGATGGATGGATGGACGGATGGATGGACAGATGGATAGGTGGGTGGGTAGATGGGTGAATGAGTAGATGGATGGGTGGATAAGTGGATAGATGGATAGATGGATGAATGAAAGGATGGACGGATGACCTATAAGGATTCTTCAAACTCCAAACTTTAGGATTCTGAGTCCTTGGAGGATAAGACATTAGGGTAAGGTGAATGAAGTTTGAGAAGTTAAATGCAGTGTTTCGGCAATATTGGTGGCTCTTGCAACAATCGGAAGGCATGTGAGCATATAGGGTCACTTTTGGGAGAAGAGTTGCCAGCAATGAAAATGACTCCCCTTGCCTCTTTAATATCACACTCCCTTCTTCAATTTATTTTCCCAAGGTCCAAGATGGGAGATACAATTTCTATACCTCCTAAAAAAATCCTATAATTGCACGCACCCTGGATCCACCATCCCCAAGCAGCACCCCCAGTTACACAGGAACAAAGACCAGCCTGTTCTTGGCTAGACAGCCGAGCCAGGCCCAGCCACCGTGCGGTATGCGACCCCGACTGGCTGGCTGAATTCTTCAGCTGATAAGAGTACTCGGTCTCTTGCTAAGAGGGAGCGTGCAAATTGGGGTGAGGAGACCTCCCTGTGGTTCGTTCTGTCCCTGCCCCTCCAGGGGAAACACCCCCATCTTCCACAGGGTCTCCTCTTACCCACATCAAACCCAGGTTGGATTCCAGACAGTCAGTGGTACCCAGGCCGTCCCCCTTTCCCTGGGTATCACTTGACAGCTGGACTTGGCAGCCAAAACCGAAGATGCCTCCATCAGAAGGCTTTGCCAGGGAGGCAGACAGCGCTGCACAACCTAGAATAACTTCGTGAACACGGATGTTCTCCTCCTGGTCCCCATTCCTGTGGCCACCGCTTTTAATAGATAAGCTTGCTGGTCCCTTGCCTCTTGCCCATCAAAACTCCAGATACAGAATGGGGCTGCCCAGGGTCACTGTGTACAGGTTATGCCCTGCTCACTTACAGGGGGCACTGGGCACAAGAGCACAGCGTGAATGGCATCTCCCTGGAGTTGTGCATCATGGCAGCCCTGGGGAGCCCTCCACAGAGATAGTTCCAGGGGCTGGGATGCTGGGGGCCTGCATGGAAGACTAGGGCTGCATTTGGGTTGTCAGCTGCGGAATATTTCTACTGTCAGTTCAACAAAAAGTGTGATGATCACAGTGAAGCTTAACAAAGAAAATGCTATCGGGCAATTAGTAAGCCCAAGTCAGCAGGACTGATGTGAAATTTATCATGTTGGGAATAGCACGTTCATTTGCATGTGACAAAGGTTGGCATGTGAGTGCAATGCCTGGGAAGCTCAGGAAGGCAACAACTTTGCTCTTTCTGTCCCCAAAGTTAGAGATCAGACCCCCTTTCTCTGCTCTGAAGTCTCAGAAGCAAGGGTGCAGGAAACACACAACTCTATTTTGTATAGCGGAGGTAAGGGGTTGATGTTCTCAGCTGGGGACGTGGGGTGTCGCTTTTAGGAAGAAGTGGGGAGGACATGAGATACAGAGAGAAGCAGCAGTGTTGTTTAAAACCCAGAGAGAAGGCCTTCAAGGGGCTGTTTTGAAGCTGCCTCTGCAGGAGGACACCCTATGAATGGCCCAGAATCGGAGGGGGAGTGCCTCACTCAGCCCCGTGCTGCTTATTACGAATAAACACTCACCTCCACTGCCCTGGAGTCATGGACCAGATGAGGCGACATTTCCAGTGGTGGCGGGGGGAGCACCACAGGCTCCCTGGGCCCCTCAGCTTAGAAGCCATGGGTCGTCTGGGTGAGTGGTCAGACCCCCAGGGGTGTCAGGGCTCAGATGCTTCTGGCAAGGTATAAGGGATTGGGGCGTTATTAGATTCACCCCTTTCCCTCTGGTTTCTCTTTTATGAACCTGCCTTTACACACCCACACGTGTTTGCTTTGGAAGAACGATTTTCAGGGGCAGCACGAAGACGTGGCCCCCTCAACGGGCTCCCCTCTCCTTCCCAGTCAGAGCCTCTGAGCCACGTCAGGGAGTCAGGCGTGCTCAGATGTGAATAAAACATTTATTGGGGTTGAAGTCTTTCCTAGAGCTCGGGAAGCCACAGGGACAGCTGCATGTGCCTGAATTCGAGTGGCAGATACCTGCGTTCTTGGCTCAGCCGGGCTGTCCACTTTGCCTGCCATCTTGGTCTTAGCTTCGCCTTCTGTTCCCTTCCCCCTGGTTCTCACGTCATCCCCATTGGACTCCTCTTGGCCTTCCTTCTTCCAATCTCCAAACTTTGGCATTCCTGATGGTCCAGGTTCTGAGAGCAGGAGGGTAGGAAACAGTCAATGGGAAGCTTTTATTTATTGAGCACCTACTGGTAAGGAGAATAAGGTATCGTCTCTACTCCCATTAAAACTTCTCTCTGATGGGCATGAACAGTTAGTGATAACTCAGGAGGAGAAATGTAATGATTGGATGGGCAGGGTGGTGGTTGTCACAGTATTATGGGAGCACTGAGCTAGTGGGGTGGGTGTAAATCAGGGAATACTTCCTGGGGGAGGCGTTTCTTAAATTGAACCATGAAGGACAAGTGGAAATTATTTAGTTGCAGAGGAGGAAGACCTGAAGGAGCAGAAGTGAGAGCAAGCTTGTCATCATTCTAGGAAGCTAACGCACGGCAAGGTCAAGGGCTGGAAGTGGGAATCCCTTGTCTGCAACCTTATTGAATAGGCTGCATTTGTCAAATGCTTCAAATGCCCAGTTCAGATCTGGGTAACCTCGAAGACAGAATAAAGGCAGTGTCTTTTGGGGGAGGAAGATGCAGGCTGTAGTCTAATAGTTCCAGGGCGAGGTCTAGGGAGTTTATCTGGATTAAAGATGGTCACAAATTCTTTGTCATTTCTCGCAACAAAAGACAGTCTATTTCCTCTCCCCTTGAGTTTGGGTTGCCTCTAGAATTTGTTTTGACCAAGGGATACAGAGGAAGTATCTTTCTGGAACTTCCAAGTACAGACTTTGAGAAGACAGTTATGCTTTCTTCCTCTTGAAAACTCAGTGACCACACTGAGAGAACCCCAAGCCAAATGCAGAGGCCACGTGGACATAAACCAAGGTCCTCTGGTCAAGGGCCCCAAATGGACTCCAAGCCACAGCCAGCACCAACTGCCAACCGTGTGAGAGTGCCATCTTGGTGGTTGTTCCAGAAGAACTGAGTCCCCAGCTCCAGTTGACAACACTGAGCCCCACAGATACACAGAGTCTTGAGAGATGAGAAATGATTGTTTTAAGGCATGAAGGTTGGCATGATCGATAACTGAAATACCGGACCAAGGCCCAGTCCTCTGAAGCTGTCACCTGTGCTGACCAAGCTCCCCACATTGGCTCTTTCTGTTGCTCAAGACTTCATTTTCCTGACAGGCCCCTTCCCCCAATTTTACCGTCAATTAGCCAGTAAACATCAATGGAATATGTTTTCTGAGTCACTCCTGGGTTACAGAAGACACAGGAAAATACTCCCTGCCCTCAAGGGGATCACTATATATGTGAAAAGACAAATGTAGCGTCCCAATTTGTTAGAGCCAGAAATTTAGATCTTCTCCCTGATCCTTCCCTACCCCTCCCCATCAAACAGTAGCAACCAACATTTTCTCAGTGCTCTTACTGTGTCAGGCATCATTCTAAGAATTTTACATGAATCAATTCATTTAGTCCTCATAACAACCTTAAGAGGAAAGTAGTATTTTCCTCCCCACTTCACAGTTGAGAAGACTGTGGTGCAACGTTAAGTCTCTTGCCCAGGTCACAAAGTTAGTCCATGAGAGAGCTAGGATTTGAATCTAGGCTGGGTGATTCCACAGCCTGCCTTCTTAACCAGTCCTAGAGCACCAGCACCCACCTTTGAGTCAGAGAGTTTGAGATGCAAATTATTTTCTGCGTAACCTTGGTTAAATAACTCCACCTTTCTGAATCTGTTCTTTTCTCCGTAAAATGGAGCCGTACTTGCTTATCCAGATTATTGCAAATGAGACAATATATGCATCTTTCCAGATACATAACTGTAGTGTTTTTTCCCTTCTCCTCACTGGAGAAAACATATATCACATAAGATTTCTGAACTTAAACAGTGAGTAAGTCATGGTGGCAGCTTGCCTCAATTTGAACATATGGCATTTTAGACAGTCAGTGGCCCCTACCGGAGAAGTTTTGTCTTGCAGCCAGGCTCTATAACTAGTGTAAATGGGTAGCTCTAGGGCAGCGGTCAGCAAACTTTTTGTTTAAAGAGTCAAATAGTAAATATTTTAGGCTTTGCGGGCCACCCAGTATCTGTCACAGCTACTCAACTCTGTTGTTGTAGCATGAAAGCAGCTAAAGATGATATGTAAGCGAATGAACTTGGCTGTGTTCCAATAAAACTTTATTTACAAAAATCAAGTGGTGGGCCAGATTTAGCTTACAAGCTGTAATTTGCTGACCCCTGCTCTAGGGTAGGAGTATAGAGGTTCTGCTGGCAATTTCCCTTGCAAGCATGGGAGAAGATCCTGTAGAATAGGAAATTGTTCCCAGGGTAAAATGACAGAAGGGGTGAGAGCTTTCATAAACAGGGAAAAGTTCTGCCAGTGTTTTCCTATAAGTTTTTGTATCCAGCATGCCATGAGCCCGGCTCTGTGTCAGATTTTCAATTCTGATATTTGCAATTTTGAAAGTTGTTTGTAGGAATACAAAGATCAACTTACAAAAAGTCATTCAAGGATCCTCTTTGTGGCATCCTGTCTAATCCACAAAATGATCATCCTGTGTCTCCTTAGGAGTATAATCTTCCTGTTCCTATAGAGCAACAATCCTTGGAAATGCACTGGGGGAAACAGTGTTCTATGGTAAAATACGTTTGGAAAGTCCATATATTCTCTTCTCCCTCTTGGAGATTCCTAATGGATATAAGTATATCAAAATGCTCAGCATTCCTATAGTAACAAAACCCGTTAATCTTGGTTAACTCTGAGTTTTACAAACTCACTTGACCACAAAAACTTAATAGCTCACAGGTTAAAAACACAGGGTCTGGATCCAATAAAATGAGAACAATAATACCTATCTCAGGGGGCTGGAGTGAAGAACACACACGATGAAGCCTATGGAGGGCTTATTACGTGGCCTGTGAAACAGCACCCCAGTACCAGATGCATTGGAAAGGCAGGTCAAGAGCATCTAGAAAGGTATTAATAAATCCATGTCTCATATTAATTTTTAAAGGAGTTAGTTCATGGTATGCCATATCTTCTGGTATAACAAATGCCATAACTGATCTTTTGGGAATTTTTAGAAATTTCAGTCCAAGGCAGACACTCACTGTCCCAGGCCTCCTGCTTTTTTTTTTTTTTTAATTGAAGTATAGTCAATTTACAATGTTGTATTAATTTCAGGTGTATAACAGAGTGTTTCAGCTATATATGTATATGTGTGTATATATACATATATATATATATATATATATATATATAATGTTCTATATATATATTCTTTTTCAGATTTTTGTCCATTATAGGTTATCAGGAGATACTGAATCTAGTTCCCTGTGTTATACCGTAAGTCCTTGTTATTTATCTATTTTATATATAGTAGTGTGTATCTGTTAATCACAAGCTCTTAATTTATCCCTCCCCACCCTCCAATCAGGTCTCCCGCGTTTTTCATTCTTGAAAACAAAGAAGGATCCCTGAGAGTGGCCTGTGTTAGAACTGGAAGAGCACGGAGAGCGTTTCCTCATGAGACATCAGGCTCCTGCTGGAATGCTCACCCGGAATGGGTAGGTGGTGATCTGGAGCGCCCTGGAAACTAGCTGGAGGAAGACAGTCGGCCCGAGAGGAAGGATGTGGATGCTGGTGGTCTCATTTCCCTCCACAACAGGACCCTTTCACACCCCCTCCCACAAAGGCCAGAGGCCCGAGATATTGACACATGCCTTTAAGCCCTTGGATACTTCAAAGCAAGAAGATTAGGAGGGAGTCTTAGAACCCGTTCCCCAGAGAGAACCGTTTGTCCAAAAGTTGATATTATTGATGCTGGGGGAAGCTGAGAGGAGCATGTAATTTATTTAATAAAAGTCGGACTGTGTTTGCTGGGGCTCCTGAGTTTTCCTGCTTCCTTAGGAGCATTCTCAGAGGCTGGAAGGGCCCCCCTGTGATCAACAGGAATGTTTGATCAGCTATGCGTCTTCTCCAGGGCAGCTCAGACGATCCGAAAGGCTTTGGCTCTCTGGTCGTCTCCAGAGCTTTTCTCCTTAAATTCTTTGTTTCCTTCAGAATTCATTATAAGCGACATAATTACATCTCTTTTTCTTCTCTGATTGAGCACATATCTTACAAATGGTGATTTACCACTTGGATGCAGGAGGAGGCTGAATGGATGCTGTGTGCCCCAGCAGCCTTGCCTCTCCTGTCCTGAACTGTATCGCCCCCCATGCCAGGCCCTCGGCTTGCTACTGTCCCTCTCCAACATGTGCCTGATTTGGGGCATTGGCAGATCCCCACAAATCCACAAGGAAGGAAAGAGTTTCTGGGTCAGCCCAAAGTTGAGTTTCAGAGGATGATGGAGTCCTTGTAGAGAATTTGGGATGTTACCATGAAAAATTAATGGTATCGTTAATTTCGTTCCCAAGTCTAGACCTTTTATCTATATATGATTGCTATAATTCCTTGCTTAGAAACAAACATTTGATTAGACCTCTGCTTCCCACCTGTAGTGAAAGTAAAAAAGAGGATTGGATAGATAGCAAATTATCGACTGCAACAGGAAGAATTGAAAAATCAGAGACAGACACAAGAGAATACATTCATTCATTCATTTTACTGATATTTATTTTGCTTCTTCCTGTGCCAGGGACTGCTCTGGGGGGGGGGGTGTACTTACAGTGGTGAACACCAATCCCTTATATTCTTTGTGCACATATTATTTGATAAACTTTATTTCATTAGTCATTCCCATCAACAGTCATGGGAGTATTTCATTAGTCTGTCCCATCATATAGGAACTAGTCTTATTTATTTTAATTATTTATAAATAAATACAGAGGAGAAAACTGAGGCTTAGAGAAACTAAATGACTGCCCAAGGTCAACAAAGCTATTAAGCGGCAGACCTTGGATTTCAACCCCACAATGTGATACCAAGACCCCCAAGTTTGGCTAAAACACTCCATTGCCACTTAAGGCAAGCAGTCTTTGCTCCATGGAGTTTGCATTCTAATGGAGAGACAGTCAATTGTAAAGAAAGACAAATGTAAGTGTATAAACAAGCAAGATCATTTCAATAGCAGTACGGGCCCGGGAGAATATAAAGCAGAGTGATGTGAGAGGCAGTGACGAGGGAAAGGTACTCGGAAGACCCTCCTTCCCCACCTTGGCACTTATGACAGCGGGACTGGTTCTCCTTGGGCCTAATTGTTCCACCTGTAGGCAGGAGGCTGGATGAAGGATCCTTCTGTGGCTCCTTTCATTCTATGGATGTACGGGTAGCACTTGTCACTGCTTACAGCCAGCGTTCTTCCCACATGTTCCGACACATGGGATTTCCCAGCACGGAGAGAGCTAGACGGTTAGAGACGAGCTGAGTTAGATGATACCTAAGTAAAAAGTCACCTTTGTCCTTAAGCAAATAATCCTACAGAGGATACCAGATATGGTACTAAGCAGGTGTCCAAAGACTGGGCAATGCTAAAATCAGTGACTCTCAACAGGGCACAAGTTTTGTCCCCAAGGGACATTTTGGCGATATCTAGAGACAGTTTTGGTTGTCACAACTGGGAGAGGGATGCTAATAGCATCTAGTGGACAGAGGCCAGGGACACTGCTAAACATCCTAGGATGTATAGGACAGCTCCCTATAACAAAGATGGTCCAGTCCAAATGTCAGCAGTGCTGAGGTTCAGAAGCCTCACACTGAAGTGGTATATATGTGTAAAGAGAGAGAGCACCACCCTCATTTTCTGAAGAATCTCTGCACCCAAAACCCTTCCAAAGTTTTAGGGAGACAACAGCTTTCAACATCATTGCTGTGTCCTGAATTGCGTCTTCCCTCACCTCTTCAAATCCACATGTTGAAAGCTTAATTCTTAATGTGATGGTATTTGGAGATGGGGCCTTTGGGAAGTAATTAAGCTTAGATGAGGTCATAATGGTGGGGCCCTCACGATGGGATTAGTGCCCTTATAAGATTAGACACCAGAGAACTTTCTCTCTCTCTCTCTCCTTCTCTCTCTGTCTCTCTCCCTCTGCCATGTAAGGACCCAGTGAGAAGGCAGCTGTACGCAAGTCAGAAATCACCATTGGGGATTGAATTAGCTGGCACCTTGATCTTGGACTTCCCAGCCTCCAGAACCATGAGAAATAAATTCCTACTGTTTAAGCCACCAAGTCTATGACAGTTTTTTGATTAGCCCAAGCTGGCTAATACAAATATTCTACTAAAAATTTCCACCCAAAATTCAGCTCAGAAGGCAGGATCAGGACGTTTCCCACTTTCAAAATGGGCTAACACACCCATTAGAGAAAGAGAGGACTTGCTTAGACACGTGTGGTAAAAGAGACAATGCCTAAACCCCTACTTTCATAAAATTGATAATATAAAACATATCTCCATTAGGGTCTTCTTTAATTGAAGAGATACTTTCTTTCATCCCTGCCAGGAAGAAGAAAAGTCATGTTTCCAGCTTGGGCTGCTGTTTCATCTGTTAGACCTGCTTGTAAGCTAAACCAAGTTACATTAAAAATTATTGGTCTCATAACTTTTTTTTTTTTTTTTTTGCTTTAAAGAGACCCATATGGAACCAATATCATGATAGAATTGTAGCTGCATGAAACCACTGGGCATTTTGACCCACTCTCTGCTTCTTAAGAGATTTTAAGTGCAACTCTTTTTATTTCCTTCGAGTATTAAGTGACTATCTCAGCAAACAACTCCAAACTTAGAAAGTTAGACTAAAGAAATGATGAAGCAGATCTAGTCCACATGCAGAAATCTTTCTTCTCCTTGCAGGCCTTGATTCCTTGATAGACCCAGTGCTATGTCTCCAAGGGAATCTCTGCATCTTCTTCTAGGGCACCAGCCAGCCCCTGCTTTTCCCTGATTAAGAAATTCTCTGGTAGGATCCGAGCATTTGCAAAAGTGTAAAATATGATCAATAGCCTTTGCACAAGTATTTTCACAACCCCAAACTTCTGATAGGTTATATTTCATTGACTTGGAAGAAACACAGCGTTATCTGGAAAAACAGCACAGATGTTGCCTAATAAACGTTTGTTTTATGCATTGTATTAACCTCATGAAACATTTATGCAAATCTCGCATTAACAAAAGGTAAAAGAACCATTCTATGTTATGAAGCATACAAGAGGACGACCTTTGTTTTTTTGTTTTGTTTTGTTTTGTTTTTAACCTCGGTATTTTATGGGTGTGTTTGTAACTCTCAGGGTTTCTATTTAGGAGCACACAAGGGCATTACAGATTTTCATCTCTTCTGTTTTTAGTTCTGTTATCATTCCTTCCAGCTGATTTCACATTTTATGATGCTAATGGTGGCTGTACGGTTTGGAGTTTCTCTCCTGTCAGCTGGTCAGTAGGTCTGAGGGATATATTTAATAGAATCTGACAGCTGATGGAACTGGCCCCATTGAAAGAGGATTTGATATGTGGAGTGAATGTGGAGACCCTGAATTCGCCATAATAACGGCCATTATTATTCAGCCTCTTGCAGCCAATATAACTCTTTCTCTGGTACACACCAGTACATGTGTACAAAAGACATGACTTATGGATGACTTCTTCCGTATACTGATCTGAGGGCCGTTTAGATAGCATGTCAAAACAGATTAGCCATCTTATATCCCGCCACAAAATTAAGGGAGAGAACTTTGTACAACTCTCCTCAACAAATGCACATGTGCCCATAAACAAAGAAGGTATAGAGGGGCAAGGATGGTCCTTGTCGGGGTTATGGGAGCCAGGGCACTGAGAAAAGCTGCAGGTTCATCCAGTTAGGTGCACTGTTTCTGCTTGGGCCCCTGAGAGCGCTGTCAGAGATGGAGCTGGGTCGGGGTGGGGGGAGGTGGAAGCGACAGGTGGGAATCCATTGCCTGGGAGGTTGGCACCAAGCTTCACCTCATACGCATGGGGCTGGGATGTGAGGGTGGGTTTCGGCCCACGCCAGCCACAGTGTACTAGAACTTCTGTTGAAATAACATATAAAGCTGCAATCTGGCAACCTGATTCAGCCATGATTTTCACTAGGCGGGCTTGTCTGCTAGTTGTTGAAGTTAGCTAACATTTATAGAATGCTTGCCATGTGCTAAACTTTACCTGTGCTAAGCCTTTTAATCCCCCCAAAACCATAATAATATCATTATTATTATGAATTATTATTATTATCCCCATTTTACATATGCAGGAACTGAGGCCCAAGCAAGCTAGGTAACTGGTCCAAAGTCACAGCTCATAATTAGTGGAGCGAAGATTGAACTTCAGTTAAGTCAGAACCCATAGCCATAACAGTGACACTTTTCTGCTTCTGCTTCTGTTTGTTTGCCTGCGGTGAGAAGTGTGTGTGTGTGCGCATGCAGACGCACATGCGTGCATGCGTGTATGGATTCTTGGGTGCAAGAAATCCCCTAGAAATCACCTGGCCCTTCCCCTGGCTGCAGCCGAACTGACATTCAATCAAGGAAGCAATGGACTGTGTTTCTTCCTCTGTAAACTGGGCACTTCCCATCCCACAGGGCTGTTACAAAGTCCTGGAAGGCCCCATGTGCACCCAGGGGACCACCCAACCCTTCTCTCCTTCATTTCCAAGCTCAGAAGCCCACCCTATCTGTATTCCCTTGTCAGCTGCCTTCCCCCCAGGGTTCGTTCCCAGCCATTCAATACAGCTCTGCGAGGTTATCATTTAAAGTAATGATATCAGAAACACTTGACTCTACATTCCTAAATATCCTTGTATTTATCCATGTCATCTTCTGGCAAAAAAAAGGAAAATGGCTGCAGAGAAGTGAGCACAAGTGTCAGAGGTAGCTGAGGAAAGCGTGCCAGGTGTTAGGAGATATACTCATAGCTGTCTGTGTTTAAATTACATGGCGCTGGTACTTTTTAGGTCAGAGACATAAAACCTACTATTGATCTTGAGCAATGCATCCAATTTTGAATGTCTGTTAAAGCCCCAGGCACTTCAATGCCACATAATCAATATCTTTTCGTTCTTTCTTTCCTTTTTTTTTTTTTTTGGTAGCAAATGTATGGGTTTGTTTATCCATCCTCCAGGTGTCCAGCCTGGCCTTTTATTCCTCCTCAAGTAGGACACACAGCATGCTGGGGACCCGCTGCTAAGAACCTCCACCTGCAAGATTGCAGGCCCTGAGACTCAGGTATCATAGAAATAGTACAGCCCAGACGGCTTTCCAGGAGCAGGTCCCACCTTAGAGGCAGCCATAGGACATGGAGGAGGAGTGTGGTGTGGAGAGCGAGATAGGGACAGAGAGACAGAGACAGAGAAATGGAGATGGGAAAATATGAGGTCGTGCTTAGCTTGGTGTAGACCCTAAGATAAGATAATATGTGAAATCCTGAAATTTAGAGTGGAAAAGGGGCTTGGAGATTGTCTGGAAAATTGTTCTCTTCCAATTCGCAGGTGGAAAAACTGGTAGCTGGCCCAAAGTTCCATATGTACTGGGTTGCTGAAGCTGCCTGGAGAAAATGGGCCAGCTCATATAGAAAATGGGTTAAGCCTTGGTCTCTGTTAACAAAAGGGTTTAAGGTCGACCAGATGACCATTGTGGTCTTGCAACAATGACCCTGAGGACATCTGGTAAGTAGGTCAACCAGGTGGGTCATGTCCCTCAGGGCCACCAGGCCGTGCACACTGACTAAAGGCCCAGGGGCTGTGGTGGAATGCAAGAGCAGCTTCCTCTACAGGCTGCTATTTAGATTTGGCCTTGAAGGACGAGGAGAGTGGAGAAGGGAACCTGGTGAAAGATGAGGAGTTGGGGGCAGAGGAAAGAGGACAAAGGGATGACTTAGGTTAAGACAGAGAGGCAAGAAGAAGCATGGCACACTGAGAGGATCACAAACGGTTCCCATTAACAACAGGGTGGGTGCATGAAGGCGCGGCAAGAAAGACAGCATCCAGGCGGCCAGTGGGTGTCCTGTAATAGGAGTTATGAACTATCTGCCTTGAAGGGTTTTGAATCAGGAGAGCAACACGATCAGTGTCGCACTGTGACAAGTTCATGCTGGCTAGAGGGCAGAAGGTGGATTGGAGGGGGCAAGACCAGGGTCAGGGAGCCAGAGAGTAGGTTATGCCTGCAGGCAAGGCCAGCAATGATGATGGCCAGACAAGGAAGTGGCAGAGGAGAGGCTGGGTTTCAGATATTTGTGAGGGAGGCTCTGCAGGGTTTGGTGAGAGACTGGGGGTGAGTGAAGTGATGGGAGGGAGTGACCCTTAATACTGGCACTACCTGTGACTTATTGTGACTTACTGTGTGAATTTTGGCAAGTCACTTAACCTCTCTGAGCCTCAGTTCCCTCACCTATAATATGAAGATAATATTATCTACCCCATAGAGCTTTAATGACAATGAAATGAAGTAATATATGAAAAGTGTGTTGCTCAGTGCCCACCATATAGTAAACCTTCAACAAATGGTAGTTAAATTCTATTATATTATTGACCTTGTGGGGGACCTCCAATGAGACACACTGTGTTTTGAAGTAGCGTCATTCCTAACACAGTCTTGAAGTAGATTATTTGGGGCCTAAGCTGTTTCTAAGAAGCAAGCTCGAGTTACTTCTCTAGTGCAGGAAGACAACAACTTAAGCATCTAACTGTCTTCTATTTCCCAGGTTCCCAAGAAAATGACCAACTGTATGTAAAAATAGGAAAATACTTATATCAGCCCTGGGTATTAGAGGAGAGTGTTATTTATAGGCTAGAAAATCTAAAGAATGTCTGTTACGAACAGAGCAGAGGAGCAGATTGAAGGATGAGCCAATCAGAGTCAGGATTTCTCGAATGAGAATAAGCAATCTGCTTGATAAGAATCTCAGAAAGATCTTTGCAGAACCTCAGCAATAGCCCTACTGGGGTGAGAACTAGAGATGGGAGTGGGCTAGAACATCTGGAGCTGGTCAGTGCTGTGAGGAAGTGCCCACAGTGCCAAGGGCATGGCGAGATGGATGCCCACAGCAGGGGTTCCTTGGGATTTAACCCTGAAACAGACTGCCATGCCAGACCTGGGTCAGGGCATTGCCCCAACAAACTACTGGCTGCCGAGCTTTTGTAAATATTAATTCTTCATCTTCCCAGCACCTAGTTCCTCTTATCCTAGTAATGGCTCTGATTTTAAACTTGGTATCAATCCTTCCTTCCTTCTGAGTTCACATGTTCAGAGTGGATCTCCAGGGTGGAGTTCATGACCTAGGTCTGGTCAATCCAGCACCAAGGAGACCTGGCCAGTGATTCATTCAGGAATGGTCACATCACCCGGGGTGGTCCAATCAGAATGAGTCTCAAAAGTTGAGTGGGAGTCCACAGTGAGATACCACTTCACACCACTAAGAGAGCTATAACCAAAAAGATAGGTAATAACAAAGGTTAGGAAAGATGTGGGAAAACTGGAACCCTCCCACGCTGTTGATGGGATTGTAAATAAATAAATGATGCCTCTGCTTTGGAAAACAGTCTAACAGTTCCTGAGAAGGTTAAATATAGGGTTACTGTATAACCTAGCAATTCTACTCCAAAGTATATACCTAAGAGAAATGAAACCAAATGTCCACACTGTACACAAATGTTCATAGTAGCATTATAATAATCAAAAGGCGGAAACAACCCAAGTGTCCATCAACCGAAGAATGGATAAACAAAATATGGTACATCCATGCAATGGAATGTTATTCAGCCATAAAAAATGAATGATGTTTTGATATATGCTACAACCTGGCCAAAACTTGAAAACATTATGCTAAATGAAAGAAGCCAGTTAGAAAGGACCACATACTATATGATTCCATCTGTATGAAATGTCCAGAAATGGGGTGTTTATAGAGACAGAAAGTAGGTCAGTAGTTGCTTAGGTCTGGGGGCTGGAAGGTGACGGTGAATGGGTGCAAGGTTTCTTCTTGAGATAATGAAAATGTCCTAAAAATTGATTGTACTGATGGCTGCACAATTCTCTGAATATACTAAAACCATTGATGTTCACATTTTAAATGCATGAATTGTATGGTATGTGAATGACATCTCAATAAAGCTGTTATTGAGTGGAAGGGGAAGACCCAAGCTCTAGGGGAAGACCCAAGCTCTAGGCCTGCTGGAGTTGAACTGCAGGGATGTGAGGCCAGAGCTGTTGTAGACACTCTACCACCCAGAAGTTCCAGGGGCTACCACGGGAACTCGAGAATGAAGGTAACTTAGCAGAAGACAGAACCAATCGATGCAAAGAAACTGGATTCTCAAGGACATTGTACTCTGCATTCAGCTTTACTTGAAACCAGAACAACCCCTAATTTCCCTTCCTCGATTAACCTGGTCTGAGTTGGACTTTGTATCACTTGCAATAGAAAGACCCCTGATGCAAATAGCAAACAGGAGAAAGGAAGCTTGAGCAAAGAGTGGAAACCTCCCCAGCTACAACCACCTCCAGCTCTGAGTCCCTTACCCTATCCTTTTCCAGCTCCCTTTGCCTTCAGCTTCTGGAGCTTTGAATCAGCAGACTAAAACTCCATTATGTTTAATCCACTCCTTTCTCCTATCATCTTGGCCTGCATGATTCAGATAGGGTCCCACACCATCTCCAGCAGAGCTCCTAGTGATGGATAAACGTGCAGAAGAAAACGAAGAAAAATCACAGGTCATGTGAGAAGACAGAACTGTTCAAAAAAAGGGGGACCACAGGTGCCTTCCAAGAAAATTGATTTACTGCAAGAAGCAAGAGAAGATTTCCAGAGATTGTTCATTCAAGTTGTCAGAAAGAATCAAGAGCAAACTGTGACTTCCATTTCCAGAGAGCAATTGGAGTTTATCTGTTTAATTCCTCTTCCTCTCAAAACCTCATTATGACCAAATTTGAAAAAGAAAGAAAGGAAGGAAGGAAGACCCTCTATCAGTGTAAGAAAATAAGCTGTGATCGAACTAGAAACTTGAAAGGTTTTTTTAAAAAAAGAGATGATGGAGAAGGAAGGTGTTTGAAGTAAAGAATCAGGAGGCCTGCAGTGAATGCAGGCACGGGAAGAGCCCGGTCAGAAGTGGAAGGGCTGCCCCAAGAGTGTCAAAGACCCCTCAGACTTGGAGTCATGTTATCTACTAAGGGAGACCACAGAACAGTGGGAATGCGGGAAATTCAAAGACTTTTGGGAACTGCCTCACTGCCACTCATAGGAAATAGCCAACTGCACCTTCACATGGTAGGAACGGTGTGTGAAGCAAAGAAGAGTACTACTAAGGGTAGTAGTTGTGCCAGAGAGAGAAAGGATTTGGTGCCCGGATTCGGGGCTGTTAATACAGTCACAGCAGAAAAATTAACCCTGGGATAGCAGTGAACGTCCCTGCCAGAGGAGAGGTGAGTGTGATTGGGAGAGGGTATAACACAGCGCGGTGAGCTAATCTTAGCCCTGCAGACGACTTCAGCTCCTCGGCCCTTGATGCCTGCACAGGGCGAAAAGAAATGCTGGTCAAAGAGTGAATTCTGGGGCCTCCCTGGTGGCGCAGTGGTTGAGAGTCTGCCTGCCAATGCAGGGGACACGGGTTCGAGCCCTGGTCTGGGAAGATCCCACATGCCGCGAAGCAACTGGGCCCGTGAGCCACAACTACTGAGCCTGCGCGTCTGGAGCCTGTGCTCCGCAACAAGAGAGGCCGCGATAGTGAGAGGCCCGCGCACCGCGACGAAGAGTGGCCCCCGCTTGCCGCAACTAGAGAAAGCCCTCGCGCAGAAACGAAGACCCAACACAGCCAGAAATAAATAAATAAAAGATTACTATTAAAAAAAAAAAAATGGAGCTTATTCTGAGAAATCAAAGCAAACATTTTCCCATGATACAAAACTACCAGGAAAAAAAAAAATCTCTAATTTGAGTATTTCTTATAAAATTAGATTTTGCCTCTTTTAATGGAAAAATTTTAAATTCAGAAAGATTGTTCCCCAGTGAAAAACATAATCGTGGAAATTTGCTAATGCCATTAAGGACGTAAAGAACAGATTTAACAGAGCAGAAAGCTGAATCTGTGAATTCAGAAGTGAGTTCAAGGAACACTGCCAGAAACCAATGAGAAGGAGAAAATATATGGAGATAATGAAAAAAGAGAGAGAGAGAGGGAAAGAGAAAGGGGGAGAAGGAGAGAGAAACAGAGAGACAGAGATAGAGAGAGAAAGGAAGCTAGATGCTAGGAATCAACTATACATGTAGGAGAGATTTGAAATGGTGACAACAGAACAAATGAAGGAGAAAAAAGAAAGACCTGTTGGAAAATTCCTCTCAACTGAAGAAAGACTTGTACCTTTAGAATCTAAAGGCAAACTACATCCAATGAGTTGTTCACCTGTTTTTGTAAATAGAGTTTTATTTGAACAAGCCACATCTGTTCATTTATACCTTCTCTATGGCTGCTTTCAGGTTACAACAGCAGAATTGCATAGTTGTGACAGAAACCACGTGACCCCCCAAAGCCACATGGACGGTTAAGAAGAGTTTTGCGACTTTACAACAGAATTCTTTGAGACATCCATGGGTAAAAGTTTGAATTTCAAGGACACATATTAAAAATCCTATAAACATTTAGTTTTCTGGGGGGGGAAAGAAAATCCCAAATTCCCTCAAGAAAAGAAAGGAAGAAATTCCATTAGGCCACACTTTTTAACAAATTCTAGGATAGAATGTTTCAAAATCTGAAGACTTCTGAAGGAATGAGACTTAGGAACAAAGAATTGTATGTGCAGCCAAGCTGCCATTCTTGAAGGTGGGTAATTATTTGTGGAGGGACTCAGAACTTACGCCGTGGCTGTTACTATCTTGAAAAAAAAAAATGATCAAAGAAATACTCCAGGTGGCTGAAAAAGGAAGCAAAATAGATAATTCAGATACAAGGAAAAGCACTATACAAGAAAGATTGCTGAGCAGAGAACCCAAAACTTAAAGTTAATTTCTCAGTAATTGCAGTTAACATGATTATAAAACAGTGTAAGTGTCAAAAAATAATTCTGGAAAGAGATGACATCCAATGTAAAAATATATTAATTATAATATTCTTATTCTCAAAGCCAGATGGGGCTGGAAAAAGAATTGATGATGATAATACTGGTAATTATAGCTTCCATTTTTAGAAGTTACTGTGTATTAAGCACAAAAATAATGCTGATATAAATATTGTTTTTCCATAAATCTTTGTGCACATCTCTAATACTAATTCTTTAACATCAGTTCTTAGAAGGTGAAATGCTGAGTCGGAACATTTAAAAAAATCTTTCAATACAATGGGAGTTTGAACTCTCACCAGAAATATGTAAGCTTTCATTTCTCTGCACCCATGCCAACAGAGTTATTATCATTCTGCAATTAACAATAGTTAATATAGTGTATTAGATGTACAGAATTTGAAACATTTTGTACAAATTAGAGCAAATTGAAGGTTATTTGCTATAATTCTATAACTTTCACTGATGCACTTAAACAGGAGTGCATTCTTTATTTAGATTCTTTATTTAGAATCTAAATTCTAATCTAGATTCTAAATTCTAGATCTAGATTAGAATCTAAATTCTAATCTAGAATCTAATTCCCCCCATTCTTTATTTAGATTCTTTTCTTTTTTCATGAAAGTATTAGGTGGCATGTTTGCATGGCATATAAATGACAGTTTTGACAGGATGTTAAATTCTTTATTTGGAGACAACATTTATGACCAACGATTGGGGGTTGGTTAAATAATCCACTGCATGTTCCTAAGATGGAATTCCCCTACATCCAATAAAAGTCATATCCATAAAGGATATCAGAAGTATAAGAAACTTTTCACAACATAGTAACAAGTGAAAAAATATTTTATATGATACGACCCCAACTCTGAAGTTAAAAAATACATATTATGTACAAATAATAAGAAGGATGTGTATGAGATATTAACAGGGACTAAGCGTTGAGAATACAGATATTTTTCTGTATGCTTTTCTCTATTTGCTAAGTTTTCTACTTCAATATTTTAACACATAGGGTAAAAATATACCTTGTAAGTAAGCTGGATTCATAGGGAAACAAAATTTTTAAGTTTCCCCAGCAACTAGGACAGTATCTGGTTCCCAGTGGGTACTTTGCCAATGTTTGTTGAGTGAATAAGTGAGTGAGTGAGTGAGTGAATGAGTAAAAGCTGGTATGTTTTTCCCAGGCAGAATACCTTTTCTTGAGCATCTTTGGATTGCCTGCTTTCTTCCAGGCCCATATCTGCTTGCTTCCTGCTGCAAGATGCTCAGTTGCTTTGACCCCCCACACTCATATCTCCCTACCTGGATCTTTGCAGCTCTAAGCCCAGTGGATGCCTCCCAGACCTCCGTCAGTCGGCCATGGCTGCAGCCTCCCCAGGTCACCTGCTCCATCTGCTAGCCCCGGGTCCCACCTCTCCCTCTCTGGGGCCCAACCTCAGCCTTGACTTTTCCAGCTGTTCTTCTTTCTGGAGTAGAAACTGCCACTGGAGAAACTTCTTGGCCAAAGGGCATGACACCTTGGGACATTGATCCAGGACATCAGGAAGGTTGACACCATCCTATTAAGACTAGCATTATTCCAAGCCCCACTTCCCAGTTGATTAGTTTCTGTGAAGGGACTTTCTAACTTCTGAAAAATCACAATTTGATTCTTAGACTAAATTGGCCCTCAAGAGCAGAGCTAATATACCCCGTAAACACCAAGTGAAGTAATGGCTGGTTCCATTCTGATTTGTCAGTGCCCATGCTTTACCAGCACTTAAATATTTTTAATTTCACCCCTGCTTCCATGGGAGTCTGAGTGAGGAAGGAACAGTTGGACAGTTTTCTCTGGCTGAATGAGACTTAGCAGGTTGGTATAACACATTTGGCCCTATCAAAAATAACTGAGATTATATAACCATAACCTCTCCCCAGAGCAAATATGCATTTGAGAGGCCGTGAAGCATACATAATTATAGATGCAAAACACTAAAAATAGGCTCCGTGCCCCACACAGGCAGCCGGGAGCGTGGCACTTGAGTGCAATGCTGCCACGTATGGCGAGATTAATAGGAGCTGTGGCACCATCCCAGGTGGCCAAACAAGGTGATGTGGAGCTATTACAGATGTGAAAAGACAGAGAGATTTAAAACGTTCGCCTGCAGAGAAGGTTGCTGCTTGTCTGAACCTGTCAAAGCCTGTTCCAACGGACTGTGGTCTTCTCCCAGGGGACAGGAAGTGAGAAGTCATCAACCAACAATGATGATTATACTGTGTTACCTTACATTACATTATTATTATAGCTAATCAGTATGAATAACAATGAAAACAACACTAATAATACCAAGAGCTTGCGCTTAGAAGCGCATACTGTATTTTCCGAAAAACTTTCATCTTTATTCAATTCAGCCAATCTATATGGAGGACTGCTTCAGGCAGTCTTTGCTATGGAACAAACCACCCCAAAACTTGATGACTGAAAGCCACAATGACTTATTATTTCTCACAACTCTGTAACTGGGCTGGGCGGCGTACTTGTTTCCGTTGGAAGGTCCCCTAGGCTGGAAGATTCCAAGATGGCCTCACTCATGTCTAGCATCTGTGCTGGGCCCCCTGGAGCCCCTCCGTGCAGTCTCTTATCCTCCAGGAGGCTAGAGAAGCTTCCTCACCTGGCGGTCTCAGGGCGGCGTTCCAAGAGGACCCCGGCATAAGCCACATGTCCTCTTAAGGCCTCTCTTCCAAAGTTGCATGACGTCACTTTTGCCATGTTTTATTGGTCAAAACCAGTCACAAGGCCAGCCCGTGTTCAGAAGTGGAGAAATAGATTGTGCCTCTCTGTAGAAGGAACAGCAAAATGTTATGGCCATATTTAATTTAAGACAAAGGGGCCGTGTAATTTACTTACGTCATCTCATTTAGTTCTCACAGGAACCTCGAAAGGGAAAGGATTGCCACCCACACTTTATAGATACAGAAACTGAGACTCAGAGAGGTTAAACAAATTCCCCAAAGCCACACAGCTAGAGAATCGATCTGAACTCAAGACTGCGTCACATCAAAATCCATTTTCTTCCTCCACGCTGCCACATTCCATCCTAACTTACCTAACTTGATTTCTGTACTCCCGTCACGGGAGTTAATGAAAGGAATGAGAACATTTTCGAGTATCTCCAGGCAGCTTCTGTGTTGATCATTATTTCACAATCCGTTTCTCACCAGATCCTCAGCGACCCATTGCACCTGGGCCCCCACTGGGCCACATCCCAGAGCCATACATTTTCAGGCTCTGATCAGGCAAGGCCTCTGTCAAGCGCAACAGCAATCCTGCTTGTTGCGATGGGGAGCTCTTGCCTGTTGCTAATGATGTACTTCCGTCGTGCTGGTGACTTGGCTAAAAGCAACTTCGCCAGCTCTCATAGTAACACCATGAAGTAGGCAGGAATTTTTATCGCTGTCTTACCGATGGGGAAACTGAGGCAGGTCAGCACGTGGCAGAGCTGGGATCTCAAACTCAGACCATCTACTTCCAGGATCACCCCGGCTCTCATTCCAAAGCCAGCATCATGACCAGCACCTTCTCATCTCCCAGATCAGCCTCCCGGTCATCCTCACCTGGAGGATCCCCTGAGCCACGAGTCCTGCTTTTAAAGCGAGCGAGACTGAGGTGCGGGACAGTTCAACGAGTCTCTACTGGTCTCCTGGAACGCTGGTGGCAGAGTTAGGACTCAGGCCTCCTGCTCCCCCCGCCACCCCACCCCCCAGCCCTGGGCTTTGCCTGAGAAGGAAAGAAGGAAGTCTTAAACCCTGGTGACACTCTATGAGCCTGAGTACCCCCGTGTCAGTGTGGATGTGACAGCACCCCTCCAAGGCGCACGAGGATGAAATCATTTAAGACTAAGAGAACTTCCGGTCTCCTCCAAGCTGGCTCAAGAGCCCGGACCTCTTTTCCTCCTGGATGGACATGGGTCTTGGGATCACAGCTTGAGACTGGGGATGTGCAATAACACTGGAGAAGCTGCCGAGGATGGAGCTGGTGGGACGTGGGCCCCAGATTACCACACACTTGGGCGAAACCCTTTCTCCTGCCCCACCAAAACTTAACGCCGCTGAAGCTTGCTTTGCAACACAACATCCAACAAGTCATGAAAATCCGGACTCCCCAGACCAGCAAATTAGAGTGTGAGCTGCTCCTGGTTTTCTGTAAATAGTGAGTTGCCAAAATGCCCATCTTCACGAGTTTACAGAGGCATCCATGGCCCTTCAGCAGAAAGATCGAGAGGCTGATGTGCGGGGAGGTGGTGGGAAAGGAAACATTTCTAGGAATGACTGTCACGTTGGGTCTATTCCACCAGAAAATTTGGGGAACTCACCTAGCAGGTACAGTGTGGTGGGAGCGCCATATATTTTGATGGCACATTACAGGTTATAAAGCATGTTAACATCACCTGATCCTGAAAAGTGCATCTTATTTTAGTTTTTTTTTTTAAAAAAGCTAACATTCATCATGCCAGGCACTGTGGTAAGTATATATATTTTTAATATATTTTTTAATGTGGTAAATTATACACAGCATAAAATGTACTATTTTGACTGTTTTTAAGTGCACAGTTCAGTGGCATTAAGTTCATTCACGCTGTTGTGCAACAATCAGCCCATGCATCTCCAGAACTTTTCTCACTTTCAAAACTGAACCTCTGTACCCATTAAACAATAACTCCCATTTCCCCCTCTCCAGCCTCTGGAAACCACCATTCGACTTTCTGTCTCTATGAATTTGTCTAATAGCTCGTATAAGTAGAATCATACAGTATTTGTCCTTTGGAGTCTGGCTTTGTTCACTTAGCATGATGTTTTCAAGGCTCTTCCATGTTGTAGCATGTGTCAGATTTTCCCTCATTTTTAGGACTGAATAATATTCCATTGTATGTATAGACCACATTTTGTTTATCCCTTCATCTGTCGATGGACTTTTGGGTTGTCTCCACCCTTTGGCTATTTTGAATGATGCTTTTGTGAACACTGGTATACAACTTTATATGCTTTTTGTCTCACTCTTCAAATCTGTGAGATGGGTCTTATTGCTTTCTCATTTTAAGATGATGGAACCAGAGGTGGCAAGAAGGCACACCTGCCCAAGGTCACACCTGGGAGAGCCAGGATTTGAATTTATCTTGTCTAAGTCTTCATCATCATTGTCTCCTTATAGATAAATCTATGGAATTCCGTAAACAGATATACTTACGGAAAAATATATACAGCAATTTATAGTTCATGGAAGTAAATCTACAATTAAGATCCAATGAAAGATACAGAATTTTAGACATGAAAGATGAAATATCTTATTCTCAGAGCAACCTGGTAGGTGTGTGTGGGTGGAGGCATCAGAGACCATTGCTAATCTCATTGCTAATCTCAGTGCCGATGTGGAAGGCAGTCAGACGTGCAAAGTGATGGGTCCAAGGCCACAGAGCAGAGCCAGGACCCTACCTAGGTGTTCTAAGCCGGGTCTGTACCTTTCCCCTAAAGCAAGCAAACTCTTGTAAAATATGAAAGGAAAGAAAAACATATTCTGATGAGCAAATCCGCACTCTCAGGTGGAGATGGAGCTTGGGTGTTGGACGGGACTTTCTCAGAGGACCGAGGCCACACATACAACGGTCACCTCTATGAACTGATAAAATGCTGAGTGCAAGAGTTTTCATGCACCAGCTCTTTGATCCTCACAAGAGCTATCTTGTTGCTAGCTCCACT
Source organism: Eschrichtius robustus (assembly GCF_028021215.1). Lineage (NCBI taxonomy): Eukaryota > Metazoa > Chordata > Mammalia > Artiodactyla > Eschrichtiidae > Eschrichtius > Eschrichtius robustus. The sequence continues at coordinate 33,836,903 of NC_090842.1, read as the reverse complement.
TTACAGAAGGAGAAACTGAGGCTCAGAGTGGTTAATTAACTGTTCTACTGGCACAAAGCTAGGAAGTTGCAGAGCTGGGCTGCAAAACTTGAGTCTGACTCTTAATCCCTAATGCCTGCAGTTCTCCTGCAGCTGAAGACTGTGTATAGCATCAGAAATAGTTGAGCCCCCGAACCCACCCCCCAGCCCCCGTGGCGTCCCAGCTCAGTGCGGGTCCTCATCAGCGGGGCTGCAGAGCTGCCCCTACCCTCTATGCCTTATCTGCCTATCCCCACCCTCCCCTGGGACTTCCTGCGGTGCCCCCTCTTCTGGGAGAATTGACTTGATTCCTTTATACAACCTTAGTCAGTTTCCAGAAAGAACTTTTCATTCATTCATTCATGTATTCATTTGTTCACCAAATATTTATTGAGGTCCTATCGTGTTCCAGCTCTGTTCCTGATGCTGCACATACAAAAGTGAACAAGACAGACACTGCATCTGCCCCAAGAATTCTAGCTGGAGGGGAGAGAGACATAACATAATAGTAGCATAATTTCAGGTAGTAACAAAAATAAGAGCCATAAAGGAAAAGAAAAGAAGGTAAGGGGATAGAAATGGGTGGAGTAGGCATGGCTACTTTAGACAGAGTGGTCAGGGAGGGCTGCTTGGAGGAGGTGACAGAAAAGCAGAGGGAGTCACGTGAAAGATGGCTTGGGTGGGCGAGGGGTGGTACAGAGGGAATGCTAGTGTAAAAGCCCCGAGGCAGGAATGAGCTTGGAGGGTTTGAAGATGGACAAAGAGGAAGTTCATTGTGTCTGGGGTGGCCTGGAGGAGGCTTAGCCAGGTCCGGGAGGTGGATGGAGAAACCTGACCTTGTAGCTAGCTACGGCGCGTGAAGACTTTAGGTGTTACGATGGTGGAGGTGGGAAGGCATTGGAGGGTTCTTAGCAAGGATTTGGATTTTGATGGGGGTGACGGGGGCAATGCTGGAGCCACGGAAGCCACCAGTTACTGTGAATTTCCCAGCATACCCCTCTCAAGGACTCAGGCAAAACTCAGGCTCACCCAGTTGCAAAGGATGCCCCCTCGCCAACACACACACACTTACACCTATAAGCGTTCCTGCTTGTGTTTTTTCTTATTTCATCAGCTCTAAAGAAGAAAGAAAAGTCAGGAAAACCAAAAGAAACATCAGACTTGTTATTCTGACTTGGCGTCAGGGACCTCGCAAATACGGCTCTCTCAACACGGCACTTCCCCTGTAAAACTGTCGCCTTTCCCGGGCTGTTTCTTCAGCTGGTGGGAGCAGTGAGGAGGCTGCAAGCCCTGCAGGTTTGGAAAGCCCAGAGGACAGAGGGATAGAGGCTGCGGGAGGAGAGCGGGGGAGGGGGCAGGGGGCAGGCAGCAGAGAGCTGGTGAAACATCTGGAAATTGCTTGTTCCAAAGGCTGTGGAGTCTTGGTTATAAGGGATCTGAAGCCGTTGCTGGATTGGTCTCCCCTTCGTATCCGACACAGAGTCAGGCTGCCCCAACCAACATCTACTGTGAAGCCACTCTCCAAGATTGCTCTCGGAACGAGCCTGTATGGCTGGTGTTAGGAGTCTTATTTGTCCTGGATGATGAACCGGGGCATTTTGTGATTTAAGTAAACAGGGAGGTGGAATAACAGCTTAAACTCCAAGGCAGATGGGCTCGTTTCTAGGTTCAGCTCTTCCACTTACCTGTGTGACCTTAGACAAACGACTTAACCTCTCTGAGCCTCAGTTTCTTAATCTAAAAAGGGTATACTGATACCCATCTATTGGGTATTGGATTGTCGTGAGGTTTAAGTGGGAAAATAAACATGAAAAGCTTTAGTCAGGGCCTGATCCTGGAAAGTACTCAAAAAGCAGTAACAAAAAATATTTAAATATTAGTGTTGCTGTCGTCTTGAGGACAGAGAGCTAGGAAGGAGGAAATGGGATTCACGCCCAGCTTGTCAGACCGAATATTCTGTCTTTTCTGCCACCCCCTGCTCGTCACAGCAATCACCTCAGGCAGGCAGGGTCTACACTATCCTATTTCTGACCTGACAGCTGAGGAGCCGGGATCTCCATGCCTCCTGGCTGCAGGGCTGACCTGGCAGCTGTCACGTGTCTCAGAGAATAGGGCGGACAAGAGGGAGGGACGGAGGGAGGAAAAAGGAAGGAAAGGGTCCCAGTCTGTCCTCCACCCCAGGATCTGTGAGGCTGGCAAGCTGCACTGCTCAGAACACCCCCAACAAATTTTTTCCATCCTACACACTCTTGTTACAGTGAGGCCTTGCCATTCCCCCACCCAGGTGGAACCTCTGTCTTTTCCCTTTGTCCCAAGTGGACCTTTGTGATGACGTCAACCAGAGTATGGTGGCGGCAACCCTATGTGACTTCCTAGGTCACAGAAGGCGACCCTGCTTCCACCTGGCTCTCTCTTGGGACACTTCCTCTTTGATTCTGTTCGTCATGCTGTGAGGAAGCCCAGGCCACGTGGAGACCCCTCACAGTTTCCACGCAACAGCCCCCTTTACCCACCAGATGAGAGAGGAGGGGTCTTCAGGGTGACTGCAGACACCATCTGACTGCCACTGCATGAGGGGCCGCAGGCCAGAGCCACCTCGCTCACTCAACCCCAGAGCCCTGAAATAATAATGATAATGACATTGACAATAATAATAATAAATGATGGCTGTTGGTTTATCCCACGAAACTTAAGATAGCTATGCAGCAGTAACAACTGGAACTTTGGGGACGGGGCTGGGCTGGCGGGTGGCCCCGGCACTCTCCCCTGTGCCCCCAGAGGTCCTGCACGTGAGTGGGTGGCCCAGCGTGTTCGCTGTGGTATCTGCAGAGTCGAGTCCAGGGCCCGGCACGGAGGCACTGCTCCAATCAGATTTTCAGAATAATTGTGAATTCGTTGATTTATTTTATTCCAAAAAAAGACAAACCAATATCTTGATGATTTTTTTTTTTTTTCTTGAAGAATTAGAGACAAGACTGTCTGAACAGTAGGGCATGGGACGTCTCTTCTCTCTCCAGGATGGCCTGTGGCTGAGACATGTTGATTCTGCTCTCTACAAAGGACTCCTTGGTCCTTGGACACAGACGCTTTCAGAGAGGAAAGAGCCAGGAAGGGTCTGCGAGTCCAGAGGATGGATACGAGGTGGTGCCCAGAGAAGGGGACCTTGGGTCCTGAGATAGACTGCTTCATTCACTTCCTATTCGCGAATTCATTTATCAAATACGTATTGAGCACCTACTGTGTGCTAGGGGCTTTTTAGGTGCCGAGGAAACAAGAGTGAACAGAACAGACCCACCTCCCTGAGTTCATGGGCCTCACATTCTACTGCGGAACATACAATAAACCAAAAAAGTCATACCCCTTCCACAAATCGCCTGGGCTGGGACTTTCTCACTGCACACGCCTACTGGAAAGAGAGGCAGATCCATTTTCTTTTCCCAGGGTCCGAACCCCTGGATGTTCTTCCCTGAGGCCTGGACCCCCTTGGATGGGCCCAGCGTGGCGCACAGTGGGACGTACGGGGTTGCCTGGGCTGGAGTCCTCTCTCGGTGATCTGGCCAAGTCACTTTGCCTCTCTCTTCCTCAGTTTGCTCACCTGTCTAATGGGGATAATCAACCCAGTCCTGCTCACCTCCCAAGAATGCTGTGAAGCCAAAGGGGGCCATGGTTGTAAAAACAGTTTACAAATCTTAAAGTGCTGTATAGGTATAAGGAATTAGAATTCCCATGATGAGCTCTGGCCAGAAAGGCTGAACCCTTTCCAGCCCAGCTTCTAATCTGGGCAGCAAACCAGGTGGGAAGCGGACAAGGGCCTGCCTTCCCAGGAAGCAGTCGCCAACACCAACATGGCAAAACCAAAGGTCTCACCTGGCCTTGTTCACACCTGTGCATGGGGCAAGGATGACACCCTCACCCGTGAACCTCCCAGCCTTCTCCCGTCTTCCCCGTGTTGGTTCCCCCAAACCCTCTCTGGGGGCGGGGCGGGGGGGGGGGGAAACTCTAGAATTTGCCACTTTGCATCCACTGGGGAGGACAATCGGGCCAGACTGACATTTTATTTCATCAAGGCCTCATTTTCCATCTCAGTCATTACAGAGAATTTTGTTTTAAAATGATTAATAAGTTTGAATCCATATAGCAAGTTATAGATTAACAATTGTGGGCCCCAGAGGCAAGAACAAAAGAAACTTCATTATTGCATTTCATTCATCAAACCTCTAATAAGAATGTCATTCCTTCTGTGCCTTTGCCTTCCAACTCTGAACAATAGGCCACTTCCCAGGACTTCGTGTGACCTAACGACAACCCAAAAAATGAGTATGTCCACCTGCGAGGAAAAATATCACCCTGGATTTACAATGGCCCACTGAGCTAAGGAAAGGAATTCTCAATGTTCCTCTAGGCTTTAGTGACCAGGCCGGGCAATCCTTAGCAGGAAAAGGGAATTCGGAGGCTCTGGTTTTCAGCAGGCCTCAAGAAAAATATTCACATGATGCTTCTGCAAGTTATATGCCTGCAATTAGTCCAAAAACAACACCCTGAAATAGATGAACCAGCGGGTCAGGAAACAATTTTCCTTAGAGGGTAATGTCTTCTGCAACCTGCCAGCCGTGTGAGTGATTTACACGCTGGCCTTTCAGGTATTATGGGCTGATCTCACAGATACATGGCTCTTCCGTCTGGGCCCTGCACGCTTCCCACCGATCTGGGGCTGGCTCGGCCTCCGTGGCGTTTTTAGGCAGACTGTGGGCTCTTTCACGGGCTCTGGTGCTTTCTTCCACTCTCCCCCATAAGCGCACCTTATGTGTCTCCAAGGCTCACTCAGCTCCTTCCTCTCGGCTCGAGAAGTTTTTCCGTTTTTCCATCTCACTCAGCATTTCCATCAGCCGGGGTTCAGGCCAGCCAGCAGCCGCCTGACCCCCCTGAACCTGTCTCCCATTCCTTGGAAAGCCTCCTGGTTCTCCTACCCCCTGCCCTTGCCTTCAGGCATGATCTCATCAGACCTGGGAGACAAGGAAGCAGAGAGCATCCCAGCATCTGCCAGGAGGCACTGGGAAGGGTCGGTCAGCACTATCCTTCCCCTGATGGATATTTACTCCCATGCCAGGCTGAGCGTGAGGGGCTCAGGTTGTGACACTGACTAAGCCAAGGTCCTTTTGAAAAACAAAACACCAAACCACCAGAACAGGTTGTTATCCGTGCACTAAAGAAAACAGGCAAAATATTGGGGTGTGAAGTCGGAGGGGATGCAGGCGGCAGGGTGGGTCAGGGGACAAACACTGTTCCCACTTGCCTACGCTGTGTCTTTAGAAGAATTAGAGAAAGGTCTCCCATCTGGGCAGACGCACCCCCTCGGTGTGTGACTTCACGAGCAGGTGGTGTCTTTGGCAAAGGAAAGGCTCTCATGTCCCAGACAGACACAGCCCCGGGCAAGGCACACAGCTTGGCTGCAGAGCTGGGCTGGTGTCAGCCCCCCTGAGACAAGCCTCCCCCAACAGGGAGCCACCTGCACGTCTCTATGTGGAGCTACTCCTGGAAAACGGCATCCGAGAAGAAGCTTGAGGGGTGGTGTTATTGGTTGAATGGTGTTTCCCCCAAATTCCTGTTGAAGCTCTGACCCCCCAGTACCTCAGAGTGTGTCTGCATTTGGAGATGGGGCCTTTAAAGAGGTGATTAAGGAAAACTGAGGCCTTGGGTGGGCCAATCTGAGTGCTTTCCTTCTAAGAAGAGGAAATTTGGACACACTGAGATGTGCACACACAGAGGAAAGACCACGTGAGGACACGGGGGTAAGGTGGTGTCTATAAGGCAAGGAGAGAGGCCTCAGGAGAAACCAACCCTGCAGACCCCTTGAGCTCAGACTTCCAGTTTCCAGAGCTTCGAGGAAATACATTCCTGTTGTCAAAGCCATCCAGTCTGTGGTGTTTAGGAAGGAGCCATCCAAGTTCCCGGCGAAGGGGGCTGTAGGGAGGAAGGCCCCAAGGCAGGGAAGTATCTGGCGTGTTTAGAAACCACAAATGCTGCCCCTGAGGCTGTGGCCCAGGAAACCAGGCAGAGAGAGAGGACCTGAGGGGATGGAGAGGCCGCAGCCTCGTGCAGGTGACCGCAGCGTCCGGGGGTGAATCAGGCAGGCGGGGCCCCAGGTCTGAGGAGACTGAGGCCGTCTTCCTGGGCAGGGTTGGGGCAGGAGGATGGGTACGTGGATGGAGGCTGGACCTCTGGGTGCTAGCCTGGCACTGTCACTTCCTCGAGGAGGGCCTGTGGCTACACGGGCTCCCGTCCCTCATGTTATAGACCAGAAAGCAGAGCCCAGAGAGGGGGCTGGCACACACCTCCACCGCAGACATCTTCTTGCATGTAGAGTTCTTCTTTTCTTCTTAAGGATTCATTCCTTAAAATAAATCCCGAAAAGGGAGATAATAAGGACATGAACATTTTCTTTGGGTCATTTGTTTTCTGCCTCTTTCAGAACCACGGCTCACTTATTTAAATGTCACTCTTTCTAAACAGCCCGTCGGCAGATGTGAGGACCCAGTCTGTTCCCCTTCCGTGGAAAGATGGGAGCGTGAACCAGGAGGATGGTCCAAAGGCTCCCGGCATCTGTTCAGCATTGTCACCTCATTTTCAGAGGCCCTGGGCACGGTTCACACAGGTGAACTCCCTTCCCTTCCCCGTAGCATAATGCCAGAAGCAGAAGCCGAGCTTCCTGAGTCTCACAGGAGCCCACAGGCCTCTGCTCTCACCACACACCCCAGCCTTACTCAGCATCTTCTCTTCAGCCCCAAGAGGAGAGACCCAAATTCCATCTGCCTACTTAGAGTCCTTAAGCTTGCTGGACCTTGGAGGGAACCGTTGGTAAAGAAGGAGGGCAAGGGTTTTGGGGTCCTGAGGCCTGGGTAGGACTTCAGGCTCCCTCCTCCCCCGACTCCTGGCTGTGTTTGGCCATATTACTCGACTTTTCTCCGTCTGCTTATCAGAAAAGGGAGGATGCTGATGGTTTCCACTTGCCAGGGCTGTGGTGAGAACAGACTGAGGTTAGAAGCGTAGCTTTACTGTCGTCAAGGAGCCGTGGCTGAAGTCACAGACCTTCTCCTCGTTTAGCTGAAGAGAAGGGAATGAGGGGCATGGGGATGATTATGAGGGTCCAGGGGTCCGGAGGCGTCTGCAGAGAAGAGCTATCTCACAGGGGTTGGGTTGTCCCAAGCCTGATTTATCTTTCCGGGTGGGAAGGCGTGAGGGGGAGGCTTCCCTTTCCGGAAGGAGGCTCTGCCCCGTGCTGGCTCTCTCTTGAGTAGTTTCCCGTCACACATCAGCCTACACGTGGCCCAAGGTGACCACTTTCTCCGACAGCCTGCCTTTCTACTTCAAGTCCCGTGGTTAATACCCCCTTGCCTCACGGCTCTCAGCGTCTCTTGACTCAGATCCCTCACAGATAGCAGGGACCTGGGGGGCTCAGCCTGGAACCCCCCGGGGCGAGCTGCCCCTCCGTCATGGGCTGAGGGGCTGAGGGAAGCTGGACGCTGGGCGAGGTGACCATGGGCGATCTCTGAGGAGGAGAGAATTGTTATAACCTGCTATACAAAGGCCACTTTGTTTTGTTCTGTTTATTTTTTTTCACCCTACTGATGCTTAGCTCTGACACAGGCTATTGTCTGTTGACCACGATTTGGTCTCTCTCGCGCACACACACACCTCTCCAGGTGGTGACCAAGTTGTAGACATTGTCACCACCCCCCTTGGGCCTGCATGCTGTCTGCCAGGAAGTGAATGTTTGTTGCACGTGTGAATAAATCCCCCCGATGACCCTCTTCTTCAAAGTCTTTCTGAAGAGTTGGGCGCCCTGGGTGCCCCCCGCTTTATCAAGACCTCTTTGCGTTTCCACTTCCGGCCTGTGAGGCGTGCTCAGACGTGACACCCCAGCTACCTGCCCTCTCCCTCCGGACAAGGCTCTTTTCCCTGTGTCACACACCCCTGGTGCAGGATCCAGGCCTCTTCTCTTCTCGTGAGCTCCTCAAAGACTCGGGATAGACAGGTTACTGTATGCCTTAGTCTGTTTGGGCTGCTGTAACAAATACTGCAGACCGGGCGGCTTAGAAACAACAGAATTTGATTCCTCCCAGTTCTGGAGGCTGGAAGTCCCTGATGGCTGGGTGTTTGGGTTCTGGTGAAGGCTCTCTTCTGGCTTGCAGACTTCCTGTCCTATCCTCACTTGGTGGAAAGCACTAGGGGGCTCTGTGGGGTCTCTTATAAGATCCCTAATCCTCTTGATGAGGGCTCTGCCCTCGTGACCTGAGCTCTTCCCAAAGGCTCCACCTCCTAATACCATCACACTGGGCATTAGCAATTCAACACATGAGTTTTAGGGGGACACAAACATTCAGACCATAGCACTGTGGAAGCCCTCCGCCCACCACCCCTCTGCTCTGAGGCTTGCCTCTCCCTATCTAGAGACCTGCTAGATGTGGCCAGTTGGCCCAAACCCAAATCTCTAGTCTTCAGAACAAGCAGCCATTGGTGTCAACCACCAAGTTTCCAGTCCCATCACTGGGGTAAAAAATTCTCCCTCGTTTGGCATAATTTAATCCCACCTTATCTGCCGCGGTGGCTTTGTAAGGTGTGGACTTAGCCAGGCTGAGCTACAATCCACAGAATTCTCTTCCCTTTAGAGTTGCAGTTGGAGTGGGCCCCAGGGGGCAACTTGGGGGAGATCTGGAGGGTAGAAGGGAGGCATTTTGTAGCCGCATCTCCTGGCTCAACAAAGCGGAATGAAGCAGCAGCTGGGCCTGCACAGCTCCACCTTCCCCTGCATCTTCCTTCAGCATCTCTGCACGAGCCCACCCCACCAAAATCAGAGACAAGATTTCCGTCTGTCCCCGAGGGCGCCAGCTCCTGCTGCCGTCCCAGCTTGTTCTTGCTCTCCCGACTTTTTTATCCTTCTTCCCTTCCCAACTGCTACCCTGAGGGCGAGTTCCAGCATCAGATGTGGGAGAACAGCCCGCCAGAGGCATCTTAGCCAGTCTCCCAACCCCATGTGTCACCTCAAATCCCTGGAACCACGCATCTCCTAGTGGGTCCTGCTTCTCAGATTGAACCCTGACTGATGCGTCCGCCAACACCTGTCTGCTCCCACGCAGACCCAGGAGGCTGGACCCCACTAAAACTATAAAGCTTCCCTCCTTCCATTGACTGGGTGGATTTGTTTTAAATTCGGAAGAATTTTAACGTCATCAAAACAACCCCTTTCGAAGCCAGGGCTATATTTACTACCTAAAGCTATCAGCTCCACGTTTCTATTGAAAGGCAGAAAAGGAGAAGGAAAAATATTCCTGGTAGCTGCTGACTTTGTGGGAGGCGTGCTACAACTTTCAGGTGAAATGTCCATGCATCAATAAGGATGTCGCTACCTACAGAATGCTGAGTCATCACTGCTCACAGAGTGACAGCGTCTCACCTGTGCATTCACACGAGTGCCTCACAGCACTTGGACAGCAAAGCAGGGCAGGGAGTGGCCTCGTCATTTTACAGCTGAGGAAACTGAGGCTTGGGGAGGCTCTGTGATGTGCCCACGCTTCCATAACTCAAAAGCCAGAGGTTACAAACCTAGGGGCCTGAGAACCTAGCACAGCCCTCAGTTCTGTTTTATTTGGCACACGCAGTATTTTTTGTCTGGTTTGGTTTGTGTTTTTTATTAGCCTCCAACATTTGAAAATCAGAAAACTTGACCCCCTTCCCCTAAAAAAAAAAAAAAATCCAGATTTGCTATTTGGCAGTAGACACTGGAAGTCAGTAGAGGCTGCCCCCTGTAGATAGAGTTGGGGACCCCCAGTTCCTGTGGGTTAATCTCCCTCTTTCACTATTTATATTATCTACAGACTCCTGTTGGCGTTTGCATTCGAGCTCTTTGAAAATGAATAGAAGTCAGTCTGATTGCAATTCTGCTGCTCTTCTAGTGGATCTCGACATAGTCCCTGAACATATAAAGCATACGTTCCCAGTCATTTGATGAGAATTTGCTAAGTTTCTATTCTATGTAGCTTGGGGGGCAGCGGTGAACAAAATAGGTAACTAAGCATGTGTGTGTACGCCTGTAGGTCAACACGCATAATCATTCTTATCGATTTGGCGTGACCATCAGCTGACGTTCAACACGCAAGCTAGCTGTCAGCTAAGACCCTCACACCAAATCCAGACACTCAGATGTCCATCTCCATATTCTGGAGGTTGTTTGCATTTTCTGTCCACTCTTCTCTGAAAGGGTAGCACTTATGTCCTTTGGGAAAAGAACCGCTTCAATTCAACGGTTGGCTCCCCAGGTTCCTACGAGGCAGCTCCCTGAAGCACATAGACTCATGGAATGGTTAACTCCAGGGAAACTGAGTAAAACAGTCAGGCAGTGGGCTGGGAATGAGGACCAACCGTCCTGGTTGACCAGTTTCTGAAGCAAGATTTTTAGGGCTAATACACTGGAAAAGTGCGTCGGAAACCGGAAAGAATTACTCACCCTAGCTGGAAGGCTTCTCTTGACAATGAGATTTTCAGGGAGGGGGAAAGGAGGTTGAAGAATTCTGCTGTTGATTTAAAAGCTTTCCAATGGAGCAAAAGGAACAAATCTGGAGCTTTTGCTCGTCTTACAGCGTCGTGGGCTGTCGTGCAAGAGCCCAGTAGGTGGTCAGTGAGGCCCTGCCCTCCCTTTAACTGGCTATGTCCTGGAGTAAGACCTTCCCTTCCTCCAGCCTCAGCTTTCCCCTCTGTAAAGTGGGCACTTTGGACTCAAAGACCACTGAGATCCCCTCCAGCTGTAACAATCTGGTATAAACCACACGTCAAACCTACTTTTAGGGCTATTTTGCTTGGTTCAGTAACTGTGTAGTGTTACTTACCCCACGGTATTAATAATAGCCAACATTTATTGTGTCTTTGCCAATGTCAGGCATGCTGTAGGTATTTTAAATGCATCAACACATTTAGTCCTCACAACCACCCCAAATTTACAGACGAGGAAACTGAGGTACAGAGAGGTGAAGTAACTTGGCCCAAGTCACACAGCTGGCAAGTGGTGAGGCTGGGACTTACACCCAGGCAGTCAGCTCCAGCGTCTGTGCCCTTAGCCACTACCCCACTCTACCGCCTCTCTTAAGGTGGGTCTTGTTCGTCTATTTGGGGATTTTTAAGCTCATTGATGATGAAACTGAGGCACAGAATGTCATTGTACAATGCAGTAGTTAAAAATTCAGGCTCAGAAGTCAGAGACCTGGGGTCCTATGTGGTCTGTTGCTTTCTACCTGGGGGACCTTGGGAACATCACTACAAGCCTTAGCTTGCTCATGTGTAAAATTAGGCTAATAATCGTACCAGCTCATCAAGTCCCTGTGGGAACACAGGGAAAGATTGCCTGCAAGACACTTAGCACATTTCTCCCAGGTGTACATCCTACGGGAGATTATCCGTGTGTCCGCTGGAGGACGTGTACTCCACTGTTTGTGTTCATAGGTGCACCATTTGTAATAGCACGAAACTGGAAGGCGCCCCCATGCCCATTAGCAGAACATAGATAAGTAGCGGGTGGTGTATTCACACAAAGGAATACTATACAACTTCAAGGATGAAAGGCCCACAACTACACACAGCAGCACGGACGAGGCTCATAAGCGTTATGTTGAGTGAAAGAAGCCAGACGTAGAAGAGCGCATCCTGTGTGATTCCACTGATATCAAGTTGCAAACTAATCTGTGCCGTTAGAAGTCAAGAGAGCGGCTCCCCTGAGAGATAAGAGCGTAGGTGAAATGGGGTGGAGGCGGTAGTGTGGGTGTTTTTATATTCTGTTTCTTGATCTGATGCCGGTTTCAGGGATGTGCCGATTTGTGAAAATCATTTGTGAGAATTCATTGTGAAAATGCACCTTAATGAATACACTTGTTTGCATATATGTTATATTCCACATAACAATGTTTAATGTAGACACTGCAATAATAACAATTATTATTGTTATTATTATTAGAAATGACTAATGGCCAGTTCTGGGAGGGTGGGAACTTGCTGTGGAAAAGAAGATGGTCTTAAGAGCCAGCGCCTGGCCCCTGCTGCTCCACCTCTTCCTGGCTGTGTGGCCTTGGGTCTGTTGCTTAACTTCTCTGAGCCTCAGCCTTATCCTCTGTAACAATACCGTGTATCTCATCAGGGTGCCTTGGCGACAAAACAAGAAAATGCATGCAAAGTCTGGCATGAGATTTGTCACCCAAAATACACTCAGTAAAAGCTTTTTCCCTTCCTCTTTACCTTGTCTTTCAGCACAGTGCAGGGTATGCAATAGGTGCATAATACTGGCTTGCTGAATGACTGCGAAAACCTTCTTGAAAGTCATTTGGCTGCTCTCAGAGCGGATGTGCTCCTATGTCCACAGATGGGTAAATGAATGAAACCCCCCTGCTTCTTACTCAGATGCAGATGGGCCACCTGCTCAGAGGTTGGAACGTGGCTCCGCGTAGGCTGCTCACTCCCGCGGGAAGCCTCGGGTTTGCCCTAAGCATGTGTATTTCCTCTACCAGCTTGCCAGCTCTATTGTTTTCGGCAATGAGGCATGGGGAAATAGACTGTGTCAGCATGCTGCCAGCTTTCTTCTCCCCTCTGGAGCTAAGCAAAGAGGGAACGGCCCTGAGTTCCACCAGATTTCTCTCCTCTCCTGGTTGGATTAAGCCCCGCTGTTCCCTTGCAGCTAGACCGCTGTCACTCTGTGTAGAGGCGGAGCCTGCGAGGCAGGTGGTAGCTGGAAGGAATTCCCCGCAGGGCGTCGTAGGAAGCACCTTGGTGGTGTGCAGAGCTCTGGGTGAAGCTTCCGAATCCTGATCCCACGGTGACAGCCCTTCCCGCAAGGGGCAGTGGTGGGCTTCCCGAGTGGAGCCCACACCTCACTGCCTCTGCGTCTTCCTGATGGAAACTGAACGACTGCCATGGTTTCCATTTTACAGTAAATGAAACTGAGACTTAGAAGGGTGGTGAGCTTCAGAGGCTGCCCAGGCTGGGAGGCAGTGATGCCCAGGGCAGGCTCCTGGCCCCCAATCCAGGGCTCTCCTGTCCTGACCACAGGCGTCCACCGGTGCCAGTAGGGCAGAGGAATGCTTGCCTGTAAGTCACTGCCTTATTCTCTGCCATTCCTGAGCCCCAGACACTTGCCTGTTCCTCCCTTCATTCCACAACTTCAGCCACCAAATACTTATTTGGGGCCTACTACGTGACAGTCACTGGTCCCTGCTTGCTTGGAGCTGACTATTCACCGGTGTACTTTAGTCCATGACTAAAATTGGCTCAGAAACTAAGTAACAATGCTTTCACAAGACAGGTTTGCTTCTCTCTCACTGAAGTCCCAGTTGGTAGGCAGTCTGGGGTGGGGAGGGCATGTGGCTTCGCCCCACAAGCCATCCAGGAGCACACCTAGTTTCCTTCCACCAGCTCTGCCAGCCCCCGGCATGGTGCTGTCACTCACATGGTCACAGCTGAAGAGGGAAGCGTAGGGCAGGCAGTGTCCTTAAAGGGTCTGACCTGAGGGTTGCACGCAGCACTTCTGCTCACCTCCTATTGGGCTGATCTTAGTCATATGGTCACATCTAGCTGCAAGGGAAGCTGGGAAATGTAGTCTCCAGCTGCATGACCATTCTACCCAGCTAAAACTTGGGGATTTTGTTACTAAAAGGGAGAGGTGAAGGATGGATTTGGGGGCTCTCTCTGCCACCTGGGGAGAGACAACAATAAATAGATACTTTTATACCATAAATCAAATGGACAGGGAAGACATCTTGAGATGACATTTGAGGAGAAGTTTGAACGAATTAAGGTGGCCGGCCACACCTTAAGGAGGGTTCCAGGTGGAGGGAGCAGCAAATAAAAGGCCCTGAGTGGGTTAGTGTCGGGGGGAGGGGGGAGGCTGTGCACATGAGCCTGACATGTTTGAGAAAAGCAGCTAGAGAATGATGACGAAGGGCCTGGTAGATCATAGTTAGGGGTTTGCGTTTGGTTCTGAAGGTGAAGCGTGTCTGTATGCAGCGGGGGTAGTGGGACAAGGATCAAAGCAGAAGCCAGGTAGTAAAGCCAAACATTTGTCCAGGTGAGAGATGGGCCTTCGTCTAGCGTGAAAGCAGAGAGAGGTGAGAACAGATGAGGTATATTTTATCCACGAAGAGGAGTGGGAGCATATATTGTTAGGAAAATAGCTTGGGGTCAACATTTCGGATAACCTTACATGCCTTGCTTAAAAAAAGATTTTATTTTATTTTTTTTATAAACAGTATATTATTAATAATATTATTATATTATAATAATTATATATAATTATAGTATATTATAATATAATAATAATATAATAATTAATATATTACTTATATATTATTATAATTAATAATATTATTAATAATATAATTATTAATAATATTAATTATTAACTATGCCTGTGTCTTCACAACCCTGTCCCAGGATTTCTGTAGGAACAGTTACTAGAAGTAGAATTATTAGATCAAATGATATAAGCAATTTAAACCCTGGTAGATGCTACCAAATCGCCTTCCAAAAATCTGAATAATTTACCATACTAAAAAAGATTTTATTTTGCAAGCGCCTTTATTTTTTTCTATTTTTTGGCGGTACCGTGTGGCAGGCGGGATCTTAGTTCCCCGGCCAGGGATTGAACCCGTGCCCCCTGCGGTGGACACGTGGAGTCCTAACCACTGGACCGCCAGGGAATTCCCTTTGCAGGCATCTTTAGAGCAGAGGAATGGCATGGGCAGCGCTGTACGCCAGGAGGGCCATGTCACCCTCTCATAGACTTGTGGGGGAAGTGATTTTATTAAAGATGGACATGAAGGGTCTAAGGGATGCACTGGCAAGATGGCCGGGGAAGTGCCAGCTTTCAGTGCTGATGGAAAGTCTGAGTCTACTCGTAGCCAGGTACAGGGAGCGCAGAGCCGCCAGCCAAGCGGATAAAGTGGAGAGGGTTCTTCAAGACGTGCGTCCACACACACACCTCACTCCAGAAGAGGCTCATATTGTTAGAAGCAGCAGCGGGAAGCCATTATGAGAGCTTGCACAATCTATTCTAGCTGAGGATGTTTCCCAATATAATTTACAAAATTTCAGTTGGAAATGCATTAGCAGCTGAGCAGTGAGGAACTTCTACGGGGTAAATAGGAAAACTAAATTAAAACCCCAGCTTCGAACATGATCGAACCGTGTGAGCAGCCCCTGCAGTCTTCTCTAACCTTTTCAAGTCCAAAGGGCCCTTTTGTTCTACCCAGTTTATGGGTTGGTTTTCATTTGATTTGGTTGCAGGAAGATTTTATGGAATCCGCGCAAATGACTGCCGAGGAGCTCGTGTGCAAAACCATCCTTTCACACATCCATCATAAAAGGGTCTCGGAAGGAGAGAGATACAGACATTTTACAACCCACAGAGAGCACAAAAGAGAGATCAGGAGCAAGAGTAAGATAGACAGACAGACAGACAGAGGTGAAGACAGAGAAAGAGAGAGACAAAGAAACACAGAGAGGCAGAGAGAGCGGCATCAAGGGTGAGGCTGAAAATGACACAGTGCCCTTGACCTCTTCATGCTGCCTTTGACATAATATATTCTAACCATGAACTGGTTTCCTTAAGTTCTACAAGGACCGTAGAACTGGTCCTGGTCCTGTGTCGACTGGCCCCTGCATTGGGAAGGTTTGCTGGTATCTACAAGGCTGTGTACTCTTTCCTGCTGGGCCTCCGGGGCCCTTACCAAGGAGAAGACCTCCTTCCCCTCCTCCCGACAGCGCCTTCTTAGGCTCTGCTCTCCTCTCCCAATGGCCTTCCATCCTCTCTGTGCTGTGTTGTCCTTCTAGCTCCACTTCCTAGAACAGCCTCCAGGTCCTCTTGACCATACAGGGTTAGTTATGTCCCTCTAGGGATTTCAAACACAAGTGACACCCTGGACAGAGTTTAGGCAGAGCCCCAGTCCTCTTTGAAGATGGGGAGCCATCTATTCCCCAGGTGTGGTGATCATGCAGCCAAGGAGAAGGTCCCAAGCCACCGCCACCTGAGGGGCCAGTACCGGTTCCCAGCCCTGCACATCCTGGATCCCTCCTTTCACAGGGACAATCCTGCTGGCAATTAAATGTGGAGCACCTACTGTGTGTCTGTCAGGCACCGGGGATCCAGGACAAAGTCCCTGCCTACCATCTAGCGGGGAGACCACAACAAACGAGCAAGGCAATAAATAACACAACTCTAGCTAGACATCAGTGCTTAGCAAAAATAATAACGTAGAAAGGTAATACACGTGGTCAGCGGGAGCAGGGGTTTATTTAGATGAGATGGGCAGGGCAGCCACTCAGGAATATCAGAGCAGATCTTTAAATAACATGAAAGGGGGAGAACTAGCAGACATGCCCTGAGGTGGGAATGAGCTGGACATTGTTTTTTCTTGTTTTAATTTTTATTTTATATTGGAGTAGAGTTGATTAACATTGTTGTGTTAGTTTCAGGTGTACAGCAAAGTGATTCACTTATATATATACATGTATCTATTCTTTTTCAAATTCTTTTCCCATTTAGGTTATTACAGAATACTGAGCAGAGTTCCCAATGCTGTACAGTAGGTCCTTAATGGTTATCTATTTTAAATATAGCATTGTTAAGGAACAGAAAGAAATGCTTTCCTATTTCTTGGTATCATTTGGTGACCTAGATAAATGAAAACAAAAAAAGTTTGGAGTCCCCATGGCACTCCAGTGATCAGGATATGGTTAAGGAGAAACTCCCCACCGCACACACACCCCATTGTCTCAGCCAAGGGGGACATTAACAGAGGACCAGAGGGAGAGGGAGAGAATCCACCCTGGAACCACTACGGAGCTTCCCACCTGAAGCCACATGGTGAATCCATGTGCAGCCACTCATGTGCACACTGCCTGAGTATGCTAATGCCTGCTCCCCACCCCTGGAGTCTAGCCAACTCCCTAGTCACAGCTAAATCAGAGCAAGGCAGGCCTGGACGCTGCAAACAGCTCAAACCCGGGCTGCAGGCATTCTGCAGGATGCAATGGAGGCAGAGGGGAAAAAAAAAACCAACCCTTAAATCCTAAGATATAAAGAAGAGAGGCTGATGGAACTTTAGACACGCAGGTGATAATTCTCAATACTTAACTCTGAGAAGTTACACACAGAAAAATCAAGAATTCTCTGTGATGGACGTTAAATATAGCAAGTGACTTCTACCCAGGCCAGCCTAGATCACAGAGAAAAGCATGTTGCTGCTATGAAACCTGGTTTTTGAAACAAGAAAGAAATCCACACAGAACAGAGAATTTCTGCAGTCACACATGGATATATTCCAGTGAGGAAAGATTAGAAATTAATGCTAGAACTTTACTGTGTATAATATATAAAATGTATTATCAATAATTGTCTATAATTTTATTATAATTTATTACTGTATAAATATATATTGAGTTATCTATATATAGAAGAGGGCTTTGACAAGGTTCCTTCTTGCCTGAGTGGGCTTTTTCCATCAGACTTGCCTCTTTTATGGGCAGAACTAAAACCAAAGCAGTAAATGAATGGAAAGAAACAGTTATTTTAAATCTGATCTCCTTGTTGATTATGTTAAAACGTTAAACTTCTGTATGGTCCAAAAAAAAGAAAAAAAAAGAAGTCCTAACCAAAGCCAGAAGCTGAGCAGCAATGTGGGAAACAGCACCACAGAATAGACAAAGGGCTAATTTTTATTATTTACAAAGAGCTCTTACAAATCAAGAGGGAAAAGACAAGCAACCCAATAGATACATGAGCAAAGTACAAGAACAGGCAGATAGCAGAGAAAAGCAATGTATTTGGCCAGTAACATATGAAATAATGCCAATCTCACTCACCATTAGAGAAATGAAAATTAAAACATTAAGTTATCTTTTAAAAAACAGATTGACTAGGTTTAAAATGTGTCCTAATTTGGACCTCTCAGAAGCAGATCCTCAGAAAGTGTTTGTGTACAAGTAGTTGATTTGGGAGGGATCCCAGGATTTGCGAGGGATCCTTGGGAGGAGAGGACCTGGGGGAGGGGAGGGGTCGGGGGAAATTGAGCGAGTTACCGGGGGTGACTGGAGTTTAATGCCACTGAGGAAGCGGGGAGGGTGGGGGGTGGAGGGAGGTGGGCGGAGGGACAGCGGAGCACTTAAGAGTTACCTCATCTGAGAGGTGGGGGACCTGGGGGACCTACACACCCACTTCCATCAGACACTGGCCAACAGTTGCCGGGAGGTGGGGTGGTTGTTAATTCCGCAGCCCTTCTGGTAGGCAGCGAGCATGTGCGAGGGAAGCAGCCCCGGGCAGCCAGCAAAGCCCAAGGCAAAGAAACGCGGGGGGGCTGCAGCACACATGGAGAGGAGAGGGTAAAGGGATATAGGGTCAGGGCATCAGCAGGGTCTGCTGCAGATGGCTACGTGTGTTCGAGTACTTAATAGACTGCACAGCACTGATTAAGCATTTCTGTGAATCATCACCTCATTTCATACGATAACCATCTTAGGATATAGATCCTATGTTTATCCCTGTTTTCAAAGGAGCAAACAGAGATACAAAGGGCTTTGGTTAAATAACTTTCCCAAGGTCCTGCAGTGATGAGATGGCAAACCCATGATTCATTTCAGGCTGACCAACTTCAGAGCCCCGCCTCTTAGCCAGTGTACTTCCCATGGATGCAAAGAAACATTCTCACACACTATGCGTGTAACGCAGGGAATGTAAATCTGGTACAATCTTTCTGGAAGGTCATTGGGCGATAACTGTCAAAATTTTAAATGCCCATATCATATGACCCAACCCCTCCACTTCTGGGAATTTATGCCATAGACATACTTGCAAAAGGGAGTAGCTGTAGAGGAATAAGAAAACAATAACAGTGTTTCTAATAATAAAAAAAATCTGGAAACAAGATAACTGGATGTTCATAAAGGGGTGGTAAAAAATTTATGGTATATCCATACAATGAAAATACTATGGAACAGTTAAATATAAGGGCAAGGAGCTATCTTTATTGAAACAGAAAAAGGTCTATATTTTTTAAAATTTAGGTTTCCATTTCTTTAAAAGAGCATACAGTAACAATTGTTTGGTGTGACTTCATTTGTTGAAAAAGAAAAGGGTATCCATTTATTACATGTGCACGTGCAAGATTCAAAGACAACACTGATCAGGTTTGAGGGTCTGAGAGATAATGGGGGTCTTTTATTTCTTTTTTTTTTTAACTGTTAATAAGCAATTTAAAAAACTTTTTTCTTTTTTTAAATTTATTTATTTTTTGGCTGCGTTGGGTCTTTGCTGCTACGCAAGGGCTTTCTCTAATTGCGGCGAGCGGGGGCTACTCTTCGTTGCAGTATGTGGGCTTCTCATTGCAGTGGCTTCTCTTGTTGCAGAGCACAGGCCCTAGAACACACGGGCTTCAGTAGTTGTGGCGCATGGGCTCAGTAGTTGCAGCATGCGGGCTCTAGAGCACAGGCTCGGTAGTTGTGCTGCACGGGCTTAGTTGTTCCGTGGCATGTGGGATCTTCCCGGACCAGGGCTCAAACCCGTGTCCCCTGCATTGGCAGGCAGATTCTTAACCACTGTACCACCAGGGAAGTCCCAAGTCTTTTATTTCTTACCCTGTACCCTTCTGCATTATATGAATTTCCTCTCATCAGCTACTTTTATAATTTTAAAAATCCTAATTAAAAATCAATAAACCAAGGGGAAAAAAAATCGATTGCTATCCTTGGGATATTAACACATGGCTTCTGGGGTCCTCTCTGACCCCGTTCTCTTCTTGGCTGAAATGCACGCTTCCCTGCGGCTTACCCTCCTCCCTCCTTTGCCAGGTTGCTCCTCTCCTTGGGATGCTTCTTTCCTACCCTGTTGCCTTTTCAAGTGCCAAAGATCCTGCAAACCCAGCTCAATTACCACCTCCTCCAAGAAGCCACACTGGCTCCCAACAATCTCCTTCCTCTCCAAATGCTGGTAACATCCGTGGTCTGTACCAATCACGTGACTTGGAATCTCAATTTTCTTGACTTTCATGTCTCCCATATCTGTGTTTCATTTTCTAGTATTTTTCCGGAGATTTAGTTTTGCCAACTCTTGAGAAAAATTCAGTCAAGAAATTGGGAAAATGAGAAAAAGTATTCTAGTTCTTTTCTGAGAATTAAAGCTCAGCAGTCACTATGCAGACATTAATCATTTGAAGGAATCACCTGACGTCAGGTGAAAAGCCAGGAAACTCCTCCCTAATGTGGAGTTGAACGTTAAGGACCAGAGCAGGTAGGAGAAAGCGTCTTAATCTTCTGGGTAAATCTTTTTTTTTTTTCAACTTTAATTTTTTTTTTAATTTATTTATTTATTTATTTATTTATTTATTTATTTATTTATTTATTTATTTATTTATTTATTTATTTATTTATTTATTTATTTATTTATTTATTTATTTATTTATGGCTGCATTGGGTCTTCGTTTCTGTGCGAGGGCTTTCTCCAGTTGCGGCAAGCGGGGGCCACTCCTCATCGCGGTGCGCGGGCCTCTCACCATCGCGGCCTCTCTTGTTGCGGAGCACAGGCTCCAGACGCGCAGGCTCAGTAATTGTGGCTCACGGGCCTAGTTGCTCCGTGGCATGTGGGATCTTCCCAGACCAGGGCTCGAACCCGTGTCCCCTGCATTGGCAGGCAGATTCTCAACCACTGCGCCACCAGGGAAGCCCCCTCTTCTGGGTAAATCTTGCTGGCGGTTTCTTTGTGACCTTGTACGCTGCTTAATGTCATTCTTGCAGATAAAATACATATTAATGTTTACAGGCATTCGATACTTTATTCAAATCCTATGAGCAGAGTTCCAAGAATTAAGAAGCAAACTAAGTCCTTTGGCAATTTCTTAATTCTGCGTGACGCTTTCACCCTTGCTAGGAGATCTGAATGTTATGTTATTCAAATATTACCTAATAATGTTCACCGGCGCTTTCCAGTCCCTGAATATTTGCAAGTATTCTTTTTTAAAAATTTTCGCGCCAGGACCCGCCCGTAGGGGGTGCTGAAGGGCCCAGGGCGCCTCATCGCTGCGCCTCACTCCAGCCTCTGCCAGGGTCCTGCCCCCCCAGTCCGTAAATATTCTTTATGAATTTCTTGTAACACCCTTTATAAGTACTACTAAACTGTTTCTTATTTATCAAACAATATTTTTAGCTAACCATAGTTTAAACTATTTTAAGAATAACATGATTTCGAGCATTCCAATTTCTCATTCCCAGATCCCAAAGATTCGTATCTGTTGGGTACTTGGAAGCACTAGTGCTATGACTGAGGGTATTGGTTTCTCAATTAGGGGAGCTTTGCTGTTGGATCCGTGGACGGCAAGATCTGCTGAGAAAGCACCCAAGCCCCAGAAATAGCCCACAGCCAGTCTTCACAAGGTCCACCAGCAGGTGAGAAGTCAGCAGAAGCCGGGGAATGGTGCTTCAGCTTATGGATGGAGGACTGCGGTGCTAGTGATGTCGACGACATGTGTGCATGTGTGTCTGTGAGCGCACGCGCACGTGCCAGGTTCTCATATGAACACTGGCTTCCCTGGGCTATAAACTTTCCATCTGCAAAATAAAGAAGTTACAGAAGCCAGTGATTTTTCAAACATTGCTTTCAGTGAACTCTGACCCTAGGAGGAACTCCAAGGAGGACCATGAAATTAACAATATTAGTTATGTGCCTACCGCGGTTCTGAACACCATATACCGATGAACTTATCTAAGCTTCACGGCGACCCATGTATCCATATCACAGATGAGAAAACCCAAAGGGGTCTCAGTAACAGAGACACACGTGAGCCATCTGGCTCCTGAGCCTGAAATGAGGGTGGGCAGCAGGGACCCAAGTCCTTCCTTCTCACCCTCCCCTTGGTCCCCACGGTGGTCCACAGCACCTTTGGTCTCCCCCAAAACGCAGTTGGAAAAGTCACTGCCCTAAGCAACCTCCAAGGCCTTTTTCAGCTTAGGTCTAATTAAAAAAATGTTTTAATGGTACAATCCATTTTTGTAATTTGCTGAAATCTGTAAATCTATGGAACAATACAGCACTTCACATGAGCATCCCACAGAAATCCTCTAAGACAGAAAAAGCGTGGATTCTTAGCCTCGTATTTACACAAGGAGCAGAGAGACTCAGCCTGAGGTCAAACTTCAATTAAATGGCAGAGGCTACTCTAGAAATCAGGTCTCCTGAGTCCTGGCTCGGGGTTTTTTTCTTAAGTATATGAAAGCACTTTGTCAAGTGTGAACACTGAACAAATATTCAGTATTATTTTTCACACCTATCTCCCAGCCTTGTACAAAGTAGCTGTTCAATAAGGGCCCGCCGAATTGAATGGATGATTATGGCGGCTTTATGATTATAGAATTCAAGTCAGGAGAGAACAATGGGAACACTCATGAATTATGATTCTGTTTACCTTTCCATTGTCGATCCTAATCATTTATTTAAGTATGCCTTCTGCTATCCTTAGACTAACACACACACAAAGGGGAGTAGGCATTTGCTGATTATTCTTCAACTGACCACAAGGACTGGGGGCCCGGACGCACAATGCATAGTACAGTCACCAGGCTGGGATTCAAAATTTTTTGTGGAGCTGTAGAAGGAACCCTGCCCTCAGGCACTAACAGGGTTGCCTTATGTTGGGCTGCACGCCACAGGTCTGCAAACCCTGTACTTGCCCATCCTCAAGACCAAAGAAAGAGCCCAGAGTCAGCAACAGAGACATCAGTGGTTTAATGGATGGGGGATCTTACACAACTGAAGCAAGGTCCTGGAGCGACACCCCACTGTGTCAGACGGGCAGCAGTCTTCACTCCCAGTGGGAGAGAGAGGTTACCAGTTATAGGGGGAATTGATGTCAGGTTGGCTCATTGGTTGCCAAGGAAACCAACAGAGGGGCACGCCCCTCACCACCCCTTCGATAAACTATGGAGGTGTGGAGATAGTTCTTTTTTTTTTTTTTAATTGTATTTATTTATTGATGGATTTTTGGCTGCGTTGGGTCTTCATTGCTTTGCGTGGGCTTTCTCTAGTTGCAGTGAGCGGGGGCTATTCCTCGTTGCGGTGCATGGGCTTCTCATTGTTGTGGCTTCTCTTGTTGCAGAGCACGGGCTCTAGGCGCCTGGGCTTCAGTGGTTGCGGCACGTGGGCTCAGTAGTTGTGGCTCTCAGGCTCTAGAGCACAGGCTCAGTAGTTGTGGCGCGTGGGCTTAGTTGCTCCGAGACATGTGGGATCTTCCCGGGCCAGGGCTCGAACCCGTGTCCCCTGCATTGGCAGGCGGATTCTTAACCACTGCGCCACCAGGGAAGTCCCGTGGAGATAGTTCTGATCTAAAGATTAGAACAATCACTAGTGGGGGCCCGGGGCAAGTAGGTAGGCGTTTACTAATGAGGCTCTGTGATTAAGAGGGAAGGTCAGTCATGTGAATAGGGTGTAGATGAGGCAGGGACTGCTCAAGCAGGGCATGTGCAGAGGGCGAGAGAACAGCCATCTTAGGTGGCCTGATAATATACCTTACTTACTGTACAACAGCTCCTAAGAGAGTGTGGGCACCACTCATTGAGAGTCTTAAATATCTGCAAACTCAGTGAGTTCCCTGGTGGCCTAGTGGTTAGGATTCTAGGCTTTCACTGCTGTGGCCCAGGTTTAATCCCTGGTCGGGGAACTGAGATACTGCGGCGTGGCCAAAAAAAAGAAAAAAAGAAGTCTGCAAACTTTTTGACCCAGAAATCCCAATTCCAGGAATTCATTCTAACAAGACCCAGAGACTTGATACTGTTCATTGCAACACTGTTTACAAAAGCAAAAACTTAGGAATAACCTAAATGTCTACAGCAAGGAATTGGTTCAGTATATTATGTTAACTCTAGCCTATGGACTACATGTAGCTATTGGAATTTCGTGTGTGTAGCAAACCCCGTAATCACATGAGATAATAAAATGAGGTTGGAAATACGTATACTCAAATTTAACAGTAGCTATCTCTTCGTCAGTTGGATTAGGGATGGCTTTATTGTTGTTTGTCTCTAGTCTTATAAATAAGCATATTTACTTGCATAATTAAAAATAGTAGGGCTTCCCTGGTGGCACAGTGGTTGAGAGTCTGCCTGCTAATGCAGGGGATGCAGGTTCGAGCCCTGGTATGGGAGGATCCCACATGCTGTGGAGCAACTAAGCCCGGGGGCCACAACTACTGAGCCTGCGCGTCTGGAGCCTGCGCTCCGCAACAAGAGAGGCCCGTGATAGTGAGAGGCCCGCATCGTGATGAAGAGTGGCCCCCGCCTGCCGCAACTAGAGAAAGCCCTTGCACAGAAATGAGGACCCAACACAGCCAAAAATAAATAAATAAATAAATAAATAAATAAATAAATAAATAAATAAATAAATAAATTTATTAAAAAAAGAAAACTTTAAAAAATAGTAAAATTGTTTTAAAGTGATGCCATGCAAGAATACATAATAGCACTGAGGGGTGTTCATATTGTAGTTATAATACTAACAATGCAGATAATATTTATTGAGCACTATTTCATGTAGCCCCTCTGCTAAATTCTTAACCAGCTTCCTTCATTCAATCCTTACAAAAATTTAAGAAGGCGCTTTTATTTGTCCCTTATTATAAATGAAAAATCTGACATTCAAAGAGGTTGAGATTGAAACCACCGCATGCCATATTTCCCCTCTTGTCAAATGCAAAAGCAACTGTAACTCATTGGCATGTATCCACACAGGTACACACACACACACACACGCACATAGCTGTTTTCTACATTTTTATGGTGGGATTAAGAATTATCTTTCTTTTCTTTCCTTTGCTCATCTCCATTTCTCATTTTTCTAAAACAAGGCCATGCATTCACTTTTTACTAGAAAAGGTGGAAGTATTTTAAGATTGGCAAAGAAAGTTGGCCACAGAGAATCCATACTCTGTGTACGAACTGAAAAAAAAAATAAGGTGGGAGCGGGGATGGGGGAGGGATGAATTGGGAGTTTGGGATTAGCAGATGCAAGCTATTATATATAGAATGGATAAAAAACAAGGTCTTACAGTATAGCCCAGGGAACTATATCCTGTAATAAACCCTAATGAAAAAGAATATCTGAATGTTTCTCTCTCTCTCTCTCTATATATATATACATATAACTGAATCACTTTGCTGTACACCTGAAGCTAACACAGCATTGTAAATCAACTATGCTTCAATAAAATAGATTTAAAAAAAAAAAAAAAAGGGTGGTCCTATGCTAGAGGAGAAGAATCAAAAGGAGCTAGAATATTAAGTCCTGAAAGCGATTCTGGGCCAGTCACCTGAGGCAGAGTCTGTGTCTTTCTCCTTCCCTTCTGCATCCCTCTCGCAGAGCTGGATCCCACTCCCAGGAGGAGGTGTTCCCCAGGGTGGAAGAGACCTGGGAGAGCCCTGGCCGCCCCTGCAAGCAGTGGGCCTGGACGAGAGGCCTTGCCCAGGGGATCTCCCTTCCCAGCTCTCCGGGATTCTCGGTAGCCCAACTGACCTCAGAAGCAGACAGACCTGCGAGCAAATCTTAAATCTGCCAACAGTGAGATTGCAGGTAAGTCACTGCATGTCTCTAAACCTCTGCTTTCCTTTCTGCAAAACGTGCCCTATATTATAACCTATCTCACAGGATTTGGGGGCTGATAGAATTAAGAGTCCAGCACAGTGCCTGGCAAATTGTAGGGACTCAATAAAATGTAGGTGTTTTGTGCTATTATGATTAATTCATTATCACTATGATTATGACATTATGATCTATATGATCATAATATGATTATTATTTTTTGCACCTCCCACTGTAGCTTGACCTTCTCAAGTCTGGCTCCTTTCCCTACCCTCAACACCAGAGATCCCCTCTTTTGTCTTTCCCCCAGGAGAACCTTCCAGGCTAGAATCAGTTTCTCATAGTCAACCTCACCAATAAAATTAATTACTCTGAAAGTGCTAAGACTTCATCATAGCTCCACGTTTGCTTCTGACAGAGGCCTTCAATGCCTTAACCCCAAAGGACAGACAATAGCGTGAGCAGAGGCTCTGTACCTTGTTGATTTTACAGGGGTTCCTGAGAGAGGGAGGGTCCCCTGGGGAAGTGGAGGCCTCAGAGGGTCACCCACATTTCCTGACCTTTGATTCTTTCCAAATCTTCTCTTTCAGGCTCTAGACGTTTTATGCCCATTGTCATGTTTTATAAACTTTTATTAGCAGCACATTAAGACAGATGAGTGTGGAAATCCTTGAAGTTGTTCCCAATAACCCAGCCTCTTTATTACGACTGTAACCTCACCGTGTATGCCATTTCCATAGTCTAAGGATCAAAAAGAGCCATTTGCTTTTGCCGAACAAACAGCCGCCCAGCTGTACAGCCAAGCAGGGCATCAATAAGGCCAAGAATGTATTTAGGGAAGGTGTGGTAATACCATATACACAGAAGATTATGGATTTAATGGTTGGAAACACAGAGCAGAAAACTAGCTATTCTTAGTCATGGCTGCAAACTTGGAACCATAGGCCATAAATACATTGTTAGCCCATCAAAATGACTAACTGGGGTATGAAAACCAGAAGATATTCCATTTCAACTCACTGGTCACATTGCTCAAACACAATCCTCTGATGGCTATATTTACGACTCCATCCCTCCAGATTTGCCTTATTCCAAATAAATCATCACCAGTCTTAGTGACCCAAATCCCATTTCTTACTAAACATCTTCAAGCTCTCTCTCAAGCCTAAATACAAGTGCAGTAAAAAATATTATGAATCCTTTAGGGTACTTTTCACCAATTAAAAGTGGCATATTAAATTTCTGAAAACCTTTCTAATCTGCAGTATAAAATCACATTTTATGGTAGCAGATAATTTAGAATCCATAAGCTAATTAAATGAAGTGAATGACAACTGTATTCTCTAGATAAATGATATATCAGTCACAGATAATGTATAAATTTAAGGGATTGGAACCTTTGGAAGGAGAGAGAAACAATGAAAAAAATTTGAGTTACAAATGTTGATCCTTATACATAAAAGCAACTAATTATATTAACTGCATAATGGGATTAATTGCTGGAGTCGTTTTGTCTCCAAATCTCTGCAGAGCTATGGGATATGTTCTTTCTGCTGTTGAGAGAACCATCATCTGTCCACACAGAGGCACGCTGCTGGCACTCCTGGATCTGGAGAGAGGATGTAAGGTCTCCATCCCTGCCCCACATCTCTGGACAGAAGAACCACAGCCATTGATGAAAAGGGAGAAATTTTCCAAATTAAGATTCAAAAATTACATCTAGTGAAAGTGTCAGTTTCTTGGCCCAGAAGAATTCTTAAGATCATGTAATGTAAAGGTTTAGGAGAAACTTAAAGATCATCTAGTGCAGTGTTGAGAAGGATTCTGAGTCTGTGTTTAGGCTCAACAAGAAAGTATAGTGATAAACAAGAAGTATGTAGCGTGGACATGGGAACAATAAGACACACATGCCAAACCTGATCAAGTTCAAATCCTTCATTTAAGAAATGAGGAATAAAGCCCCCCAAAGATGAGGCGATTACCCAAAGTCAGAAGGTTAAGTTCAGTGGTCAGAACTGGAGAGAAAATATAAGAACCTGAGCTTTTCCCACAAAGCAACCCCCAACCACCACCCCAGAGTCTCCAGTATGTCCTAAGGCAATTCTGACCACCCTAAAAGATAAAAAGAACCACACAGCTTATATTCGTATGACACTAGCAGAGACGGAAGTCATATATCCTCACGGATCCCAAGCTTCTCCAGGCCAAAGCCAGCCCTCTTTAGGCCATAAGTGAAGCTTTACTGACTTCAATCAATCAGAGAGATTGTTTCAGTGTGGGACACCCAGACATACAGAGGAAAAATCCAACTGCGTTAAGAGAACTAAGGACAGACTGGCTATCTCATGTACAGTAGAAAAAGATCTGAAGGTCAGAGTAAACAATCTGATAAAGCTATGAGGAAAACCATCCTAAATTAGATAAAGCTAGAAGCATGACTTCACTTGGTTCTGGAGTCCTTGCCCCCCAATTCAAAGGAAGAACCTATGAGAGGAGGAATAGAGCCTTACTCTTTTAGTGTGTCAGTGCCCAAAGTACTGAGCACAGAACAGGTGGGCTTTAGACACTGTATGGTATCGAGTCAGTCTCCTGCTTAGACTTAAGCAGTCAACTCGTAGCAGGCAGCTGCAGGGAAAATGTGTTAGTGAGAACTCTCCCAATTGTAAGTGACAGAAACCCAACTCAGAATAACTTAAGCAAAAGAGGGTAATAAATGGCTCATGAAACCAAAAGGTCAAGCAAAATGACAGTTTCAGGTACAGTTGGATCCTGGTGTCAAAAGTTAGTCAGTGGATATTAGATTTCTCCTCCATGTTTTGGTTCTTCTTTCCTCTTGTTGGCTCCATTTTCAGGCAAATCCCCCATGTGGTAGCACCCAGCATCTGTGAGCTTATATCCTCCCAACTTCAAGTCCATCAGAGAGAAACAGAGAGCCACCCCCCCCACCCCACTTCCAGTAGTTCTAGCAAAAGTCCAGGGCTGAGTCGCATTGTGCCTTGGGTCACATGCCCATCCCAGAAGCACTTGCCCGGGACCAGGGGAATAATGCGCTCTGATTGGCTGTGCTGGATCCATCAGTCACAATTTATTCTTACCAAGACTTACTAAGTCACCAGCAAGTTTTAAGTGAAGTATATTTACAACTTTGGGTGAGTCAGCCCCATTTAAACTACATGGACAGAGCTATATTCCTCTCCACAGGGAGACGGTTCCCCTAAGGAAATCCAGGCTTCTGCTACTCCAGACCACAGGTATTACCAGTGGAGGTCAGGGAGAACTCAGAATCTTCCTGAGTAGCACCTCAGAGGTGGTTAGAAGATTGACCCCTCGGGTAGAAGGGGTGGGCAGGGGTAGGGGCCTGTGAAACCCACATAAAGCCGGTAGTCAGTGAACGCTTACCCATGGAGTGAAGAGAAAGCCAGATGGGTGCCGACCAGGTCGAAGTCTCCCGATAAATGTAGGGGTGAGGGCCAGCAGTAAAATGTGAGCTGGTAGAGTGAGCTGAATGGTGGTCCCTAAAGATATCAAGTCCTAACCCCTGGAACCTGTGAATGTTATCTTATATGGTTTTTGCCAGATGTGATTAAGTTAAGGATTTTGAGATAAGGAGATTAATTTAGGTTATCCTGGTGGACCTTATATGATATCACAAGCATCCTTATAAGAGACAGGCAGAGGGAGATTTGACACAGATCAAATAAGAGGACACTCTTCTGCCATGTGACTGTGGAGGCAGAGGTTGCAGTGATGCAGCCAAAAACCAAGGAATGTCTGCAGCCGCCAGAGCTGGAAGAGTCAAAGAACAGCTTCCCCAAGTCTCTGGAGGGACTGAGGCCAACAGCTCGATGTTGACTAGTGATGCTGATTTCAGACCCACAGCCTCCAGAACTGTGAGGCGATACATTTCCTTTGTTTCCAACCACCAAGTTTGTGGCGATTTGTTATAGCAGCCACACGACACTAATACAGACGGTATGGGAGAAGTATATTCTATAGCAGGAAGGATTAGGTTAGGACAGAAGGGAGAAGCAGAACTTTGCTGGGAGAGAGGGACTGTAAACTCAGCAAGGCCGATGCGTGTGGGCACGCTGTCAGCAAAAAGCGTTTCGCCCACATTTAAAGAGTCAGACTGAAGGATTAAGTCATCTTTCTACCCCAGTGGTGGTCAGAGCGCAGGACTTGCTTAAAGACAGATACTGTATGTGACATTGCCTGTTCTTATACTTGGAATAAGGAGGCCTCTTATTGACTGTGAAATGGAACTTGGGCCAAGGAGACAGGACACCTCTTTGACACACAGTGTCCAGAAGACCCCGCTCGCTCCTTAGTTTCCTCCTCTCCCCAAGGGGAGAAGGAGTTTTAATCCTCCTGATGGGTTTAATCCTCTTAATGGGCTGCCTTTCTTTCATCATCTTGGGGAAAGAGAGATTTTATGACTAAGAAGAATAGTATTTATAAAGGCAGCTGATAGTTACTGGATATTCACATCACACAAAGTGCTTTACAGCCTTCTAACCCTCACAGAAACCCTATGAGGTTCACCCCATTTGGCAGATCAGGAAACTAAGGCACAGAGAGGGTGAGTACCTAGTCTAAAGCCACACAGCTAGTATGTAGTAGAACCAGGCTTCAAACCCATGCAGTCTGGCCTCTGAGCCCACACTCATAGCTTCAGGCTACAGCGCTCAGTGGGGTTCTAGCCCCGCTCACCCCCTCTGCTCACTTCTGGGGGCCCCACACCCAGAGATCTGCCCGACATCGCTTTTTTGTCGGCTTCTCATTCTTTACGCTGCTACTTTTTAGCCGTGTTACTGATGAGAAAACAGCTTAGTAAAATCAATGGTTTTAGATTATACCTTTATGTACCAAGGATACAAAACAAGCTACAAAACAGAAATACTTCCCCGTGACAAAAAATCAATCTCGCTGATGTTACTGTTCCTTGAGCCCACCTCCCCCCACTTCTCCCCCATCCCCCCCTCTTACTTAAGACTTTCTCTGCTCTTGCATCTGCCGGCTTTGTGCAGACTTTCTTCAGGTTTCTTGCTTGGGAGACTCGCTTTATCTAAAAGGTCAATTCTTTCAGCGGGGCACCGAGCAGAATTGAATATAATTATCCCAATCTCTACCGTGTAGAATTCATGCTTGAATTCATTCAAAAAATAGCATGCAGTATAATTAACTCAGAGTCCAACCAAATCTATTGAGAAAGCCTCAGGTATCATACAGTTCCACTTACAATAGCACATTTTCATTTAAGGACATTGTACGTATTAACCCAAGTCAGCATCCAATTACTCTGAATAAGTGAATTCTCTGTTCCAGGAATGTAATTTGAAAATGTTGTCATGCAATCTGAGGCAAAAGGTCCTTTTTCATTAATCTAACTCTCATTAAAGTGGAAGCCTGCAGGTTATTTCAAATCCATTAGTTTTAAATACAGGTGATTACAATTCTATTGCACATAAGACAACAGAAGTGTCTATCAAGAAATATTGGGACGTTTTGAGGGATGGGACTGGTCGGTGGTTTTGCTGTCATGGCTGAGCATGAAGTTTACCAGCTGATGGAAAGGGAGAGTCTGTTCTAAACCCCCCAGGGCATACACAGTCAATTGTATGAACCCAAAGGGTGAAACTACACGTGGGAAAGAGCTTGTGCCTGTCCTGTTCTCCCAGAATTATCTGTTGTGTGTATTTCCGATCCACTTAGCTTTGGAAGCTCAGTAAAATTAACACTCACAGTTTTAATTCTTTAAGAGACTGGCAATCTTTGGGCACATGGCTTCATCTGCCTATCTTCCCTTCCCCTGCCCCTGTCTACTTCTCCTTCAGATCGCTGACTCAAGGCCCCCTCTCCCAGGCAGCCTTCCCTGACTACCCACCTAGAAGTGATTGGTTTCTGCCTTGAATCCCTTCAACTCTGAGCATCTGATTCCTTTGATATTTGCCATCTGCTCCCTCAGCCTTTTCGTTATCTTTTCAAATTTGATTCAGTTCAATAAATATTTCTTGAGTAGAGCAAACGTCAGGCACTGGACTAGTTGCTAGAGATTCAGTGACTAGGGTCACAGACCTCGCCTTCAAGAAACTCACATTCTAGTGGGTGGGGGTGTGGCGACGGACAAGTAACCAGGCAGTGACACTAAGTGCCCACGAGTGCTATGATATGGGACTTACGGAGGGTGGTGGAAGCCCAAGGGAGAGGCTCCCAGCTGAACTTCATATCACTTCTTTACCTAAAACCCTCAAATGGCTTCCCCTTAGATATGGAACAGAATCGACACCTCTAACCAGGCCTCCAAGTTTCCATGATGATCTGGTCCCGCCTCCCCACTCTCGCCTTCATCTCTCCACCCTCCTCTCCGTCTTCAGCCACACTGGCTTCTTTGAGTTCTTTAAACATTCTAAACTCTTTGTTGCCTCAGTGTCTTTGTACTTGCTATCCTCTCTCTGTGTAGGCCCTTCTCTCCTAAACTCTTCCCTGCTTATCCTGTAGCTCTCAGCTCAAATGCCACTGCCTCATGGAAGTTCTCTGAACTATCCTTTCTAAAACAACTTGCAAGCCTGAGATATTTCCTGTTTATTTCTCTCAAAACCCTTTAGTCACCTGAAAAATTATCTGCTCAGTTAAGTCTTATCTCTGTCCCTCCCTAAAATATAAATTACTGGAAGGCAAGGACATGGTCCCTTTTAATTATCATGAAATCTACTGCACCTGGCCCAGAGCCTGGCATAGAACAAGCACTCAATAATATTTGTTGAATAAAAGAAAAAAAGAATGAATAAATGACTTGGGGGTAATTGAAGCTGAGACTTTAGGAATTTCCCAGCAAAAGATACGAAAGTACGGATGTGTCTTATTTTCAAATTGGATTGTAGCTTTGGGTGGGCTTCTTCATTTGTGACTCCCCAGAATCATGCCTTCAAAGATGGCTAATACATTTCTGTTGTCAGATTTAATTCATTTTTCAGCAGTGTCCAGGTGAACCCAAAAGATGAACAGAAATGTTGGAATTGGGTTGAGACTGAATCTATCAGAAGGGGTCCTCAGGGCTTACTTGCATCTCTTCTGGGTGAACAAAACATCACAGCTGAACACAGGATGGAATTTCCATTCCCAACACCTCTTAACTGCCTTCACCACCTCGAGCTTCCCTACCTACAGGCCAACTGGAAAGACCTTTCTCTTAAATAAGTTATGTTCACTAAATATCTATCCCTAAGCTATTTGGATGGCCGCTGGGTGCAAAGCCCAGGGCTGGGTGACTGGAAAACTAAAAAACTTCAATCTCTCTCTCAGCTCTGGAGAGACTTATACTTGCTTTCAGAAAATAAATCTTCCACAGAGCGGTGAAACCTTTTCAAATGTGAAAGTTCATTTACATCTATTACCTCTTTTAGTATCCCACAGAAGCCTTCCAAAGTCAAAACACAATTACAGAAAAATTTAACGGACTTCAGATAAGGGAATGACTTGTGAAAAGTCACATACGGAGGAAGAGACAAAACTCAAACTTGAATTCAGGTCAAGATAATTTCACCAGTTTTGGCTACCCCGTGAGTAACTATAGTATAAATTGGAAAAAATTGGTTCTCTTGGGAACTCAGAATCCCCTGGGACATGCAAGGTCAGGTGGAGGTGGGTACGTTTGTAAGGCTGACCATCATGGAAGTGGCCCAAGGGTCCCCTGGACCATCACCCTTGGAGAAAGTCACTCAGCAACAATAATTTTCCATCCTTTTAAACTTTTCATCCCACATTTCCCACTTCCCAGGCCACCTCAAGGACCACCACTTTCTTGAAGGTTTCCCCAAATATACTTCTTGATCTTTTTCATCCATACTGTGGACACAAAACAATCCTGCAATTAATCAGATACCATCTCGTGTGGTTCTCTAATGGTTTCAAAGGTTGTCTTATCTCCCCAACTACAATGAAAATGGCTTGGGCAGGAACAATGCCTAATAATACTAATTACAAGGAAATAATCTCTTTTATGTAACCATACTTTCAAGTTTACAAAGCAAGTTCAATTCCTCATCAAATCCTCACTGTGCCCCAGTGAGGTTGGCAGGGCCAGTGCTATGATTACTCACACGTGA
This sequence comes from Eschrichtius robustus, assembly GCF_028021215.1. NCBI lineage: Eukaryota > Metazoa > Chordata > Mammalia > Artiodactyla > Eschrichtiidae > Eschrichtius > Eschrichtius robustus. Next base: position 33,803,138 of record NC_090842.1, on the reverse strand, counting down.
CAGATGAGGAAACTGAGGCAGGGAAGATCAAATGACTTGTCTGAGATGGCACAAGCCACCCAAGGGTATGAATGGTGTGAACCAAACTGGGACTTAAAGCTGGTTTCTCTAATTCCAAGATTCTTTTACCATATCACCCAAGATCGCCTCTCTCTGGTCAAAATCTTGGCATTTTCAACTTCCCCTTTCGTCTCTCAACCAATCTTTTCACTTTCCCACGTTGAGCACTGAGTTTCTTGGGCTCTGAAGCCAAGCTGGATGATATGCACCCAAGAGTAATATCCTCAGAGAAAGGATTTTGTTGCTTAAAAAAGCAGTACCTGAATAAATGAAAATAACAGGCTCACTTTTCCTCATTGTTTTTTTTTTTTTTTTTAATTTTATAGCTACTTTTATTTTTATTTATTTATTTATTTTTGGCTGTGCTGGGTCTTCGGTTCGTGCGAGGGCTTTCTCTAGTTGCGGCAAGCGGGGGCCACTCTTCATCGCGGTGCGGGGACCGCTCTTCATCGCGGTGCGCGGGCCTTTCACTATCGCGGCCCCTCCCGTTGCGGGGCACAGGCTCCAGTCGCGCAGGCTCAGTAGTTGTGGCTCACGGGCCCAGCCGCTCCGTGGCATGTGGGATCTTCCCAGACCAGGGCTCGAACCCGTGTCCCCTGCATTAGCAGGCAGATTCTCAACCACTGCGCCACCAGGGAAGCCCCCAACAGGCTCACTTTTATGGTAGCTGTTTATCTTGGGTTCCTACAGCTAAGCCTGTCAAGACATCCAGGAGCTCCAAGCCCATATGTTCTAGTCTTCACCCATGAGCAAGAACTAGACGAAGTCAGTACTTGAGTCTTTAGACACTGGTTAGCCTGATTGGAGCTTGGGGATGGGCTTGGGGTCCTGGGCTACCCAAAGGGAAGAAAACTCACAAGGAAGGATTCACCTGCTGATCACAAGACAGCTTAAATATCTCTAGTCCCTTCCCACCTCATCCTCCTTCAGTAAAGAGAGTAAGCGAGCTCCCTGGACGATCTTGCAGGGCCTTTGCCAAGAAAATAAGTCTAGACCGCGCTGAGCTGAGAGTTGTCTTGGAAAAGGGAATGTGGTGAGAAAAAGGCACCAGAGACATGCTCCAAAGCTATTTTTGTAACAGTGACACGTAGCCATGACATCCCCACACCCACTCCATGAAATGCCCAGCATGCAAATGAGTGGCATCTGTGTATGCACAGACTTGAATAGCTCAAATGTGTGAGAGTTATTAGCAAGTGTTGGCATTTTAACTTTTAAAGTTTAAAAACAAAACTCACTTGTCTCACACCTCCAACTGATTGCCGCATAAAATATGTCATGGTACTGGGTTGCCAAATTTGTTGTCATCCACCCATTTCCTTCCTCCTCCCCCTACTGTCCCAATTCTTCTATCCTTTAAGACAGGAAAGAAAGGCTCCAGAGGACAAAAGCCACCAATCTACACCCCTAAAAATTACACGTGCGTGAGTGTGCGCGTGCTTGCGCGTGCGCAAGCACACACACCCACAATGATCTTGATGTTCCTTAGCTTAGTATTGTTTAAACACTTCTCTCCATGCCAGGCCCTGTGCTAAGTGTGTTCTTTCATTATCTTATTTAACCCTCTGATAGTAAAAGCGGCCCCTTCACAATCAACAGAGCTTCATGTAACACTTAACCAACCAAAAATATGCTTATGGTTTTCCGTCTTAGAACAATCCTCAGGACCCCTTACAGACCTTCAAGGTCTGGCTTCCCCTTGTTCTTCTGAACTGAGTCAGTGACTCCTACTTTCTAAAGGGACATTTGGATTTCTTTTCCAATGTATATCTGACCTCATTTGCTGTGACTCCCCTGATTTTCAAAATGTACCTTTGAATGTCTTTTCAAATGAAATAGCCTTTGGAAGTTTGTTTACTTGTGAACACAAGGACTTTCTTTTCTTCTGGATTCCAAAGTATTTTCTGGAAGGAGGTGGGGGGGAGGTGGAGGTGGAGGATATTGTATTTATATATTATATTTGTGTCTAAAATTCCTTTTATTTATGTATAAACACCTGTATTATGCATTAAGTATTATGTACTAGGTATTATGTATAAATGTTCGCATTTATAAATAAAAGAGAACCAGGAAGATTGACATGTGGAGAACAGAGGTGGGAAAGCCCCCCAGCGCAACTTGGGAGCCCTTATTTCTTCCTGCCTACAGATTTTGAGTAAATGTAAAAAGCCATACTTCAAGTCTGGGCTTTTCCCCACAATATCTCATGACATTTTTTGAGAAATGTACTGTAAATATCCCTTTTTAACACCAGGATTTGGAGATTAAAAAATGCACCCAATGTCACATAGCTAGCAAAGGGAGAAACTGATGTTTATACCCAAGCCTGATCCTTTTTTGAATTTTCTATGCCATGTTGATTTACAAAAAGCTTTTGTTGTTCTTGTTGTTGTTCTGTTTGGGGTCACATGGGTGACAGTTTGGGGCTCAATCTCAGTTTAGGAGACTGTTTTCCCTCAGGTGCTTCCCACATCCATCCTCTGTTCTGCACGGCAGGCCTGGCCCCTGTAGGATGCAACCCCAGACTCCCACATCTCTTGGTTTACAGCTGGGTTCAACCAATGGACGTGCCCTGGGCAGGGGCTGATTCTCCTCCGTGGTCCCAGAGCCCACCAGACAGCTTCCCCCTTGGACTCCAGCTGTCCACCGCCTCCCTCTGATCCTCCCTCCTAGAGGTGGTGATGGATTCCTGCAATTTCTAACCTCTGATTGGCCCACTGTCCCTTCTGGCTTCTCAGCTCTTCTATCACCTGTGTAACCAATCCCTTATATTAAATTCCCCCCTTTTATAATATTTAGACTGGATTCTGCCTTCCTGGCCTGAACCTGACTGATACAGAGACGAACACACATGAGACCATTTGAGAAAAGCACGAGAACAGTCACAATGAAAATGGTGTGGAGCTGATGACTCTTGGTGACCACATTTCTCTATTGCAAAGTAGGACTTGACCAAGAATGAATGCAGAAGGGGAGAAAATACTCCCTATGTGGGCAGATCTGAAGATAAAATATTCTAGTGTATTTCAGCAAGCAGCATTTTCCACTTCTCTGAAGAGTAAGAATGATGGATAGAGCCCCATGGATTCTGCCCCCTACTCATGGCTCCTCCATTTGCCTACAAAGGATAACAAGACTTGTCACAAACCTGTTACGACTGTCAGACAAATGTAGAGACTTTAAACCTGAATCTCATGAATCTGTGCCTGACTTTGGGCTACCCACCCTTTCTCTACCTTTCTCCAAGATTCTGGTCCTGTTTAATCGACAACAGGAAGGAGGGAACAAGGAGGATTTATGAGGCATTAATGAGAGGTGCATGTTTCATCTGGAACTACTGCAAAGACGTAGGACAAAATCCATAGTCATTCCCTAGGGACCTCCTAAAAAACACAGCTTCTGCTTTTCTCATCAAGGGAGACATCTATGTCTGCCTATGGCATAAGTGAATTACAGTAGCAAGTATTAACTAGAGGCATTAGACCCAACTTGGTTTCCAAATTGTCCATGTTGCAGCCAAAATGTCAGTCCTGATCATAATGGGTGTATTAGGGTTCCCCAGAGAAACAGAACTAATGGGAGATATACATACACAGACATAGACACACACAGACACACACACACACACACACACACACACAAAGAGATTTACTGTAAGGAATTGGCTCACACAATTATGGGGGCTGGCAAGTCCAAAATCCGCAGGGCTGCTGTCTCAGTTTGAGTCCAAAGGCTGGAAGCTGCTATAGAACCAGGAAGAGCTGATGTCCCACTTAGAGAATCATCAGGTAGGGGCTTCCCTGGTGGCGCAGTGGTTGAGAGTCTGCCTGCCAATGCAGGGGACACGGGTTCGAGCCCTGGTCTGGGAAGATCCCACATGCCGCAGAGCAACTAGGCCCGTGAGCCACAACTACTGAGCCTGTGCGTCTGGAGCCTGTGCTCTGCAACAAGAGAGGTCGCGATAGTGAGAGGCCCGCGCACTGCGATGAAGAGTGGCCCCCACTTGCCGCAACTAGAGAAAGCCCTCGCACAGAAACAAAAACCCAACACAGCCAAAAATCAATTAATTAATTAATTAATTTAAAAAAAAAAAAAGAAAAGAGGAAAACCATCAGGTAGGAAAAGCCAATGGTCATCATTTTGAAGATCATCAGGTGGGAGAATTCTCTCTTACTGGGTGAGGGTTGGCCTTTTGTTCTATTCAGACCTTCCACTGATTGGGTGAGGCCCACCCACATTAGGGAGGGCAATCTGCTTTGCTCAGTCTACTGATTTAAATGTTAACCTCATCCTAAACACCCTCACAGAAACACCCAGAATCGTGTTTGAACAAATATCTGGGTACCTTTTGGCTGGCTAAGTTGACATATAAAATTTACCCTCACAGCAGGGAAGAAGTTCTGCAGAATATACAGGTTAAAACAACAAGGATTCTTCCACTTACATGAGGTACCTAGAGTATAGTCAAATTCACAGAGCCAGAAAGTAGAATTGTTGTTACCAAGGGCTGGAGGGAAGGGGAAATGAGCAGTTATTGTTTAATGGGTACAGAATTTCAGTTTGGGGTGATGAAAAAGCTCTGGAGGTGGATGGTGGGGATGGTGGTACAACAAGGTGAGTGTACTTAATGCCACTGAACTGTATGCTTAAAAATGGTTAAAATGATCAATTTTATATTATCCATATTTGACCACAATCACGTTTTTTAAAATACTAAAAAAATGAACAAAATATTACTTAGTTAATGGAGTTATTGTTGCTTTCAAGTAATAAACATATTTTGATAATCTCTCAGTTAAATAAATAAGGATTGTTTCAGATATCTACTGTGGCCTAACAAATCACACGAAAACTTGGTGATCTAAAACAACAAGAGCAACTTATTATCATTCTGTTCTCACTTGCGATTTCTCACGTAGATCCAGTCAGGTGGGGGCTGAGGCTGCAGCAGCTTCCATCCCATGCCTGGCACCTGGGCAAAGACGGCTGACAGGCTAGGACTTTGCTCTCTCTCCGTGTGTTCCCTCCATGGGGCCACCTTGGGCTTCCTTACATGGTGGTTGGATCCGGAGAGTGAACTTGTGAACCTCGTCCCTTGTGTCACAGCCTAGGGTTAAAGCAGTAAGAGGCAGCCATCTTTCAAGGGGCAGGAAAATACACTCCACTTCTCAAAGGGGGAAATAGTGAGAATCGGTAGCCATCTTTAATCCACTACAAGGTGACAGAGCTATGCAGAAAGCAAGAGCAGTCTTCCTCAATTTTCACTCATTGCCATGAATTCTAAGAAAATATAACTTAAGAAAGCTACATTAATCAGAATGTCATCATTTCAGGCTCTACACATTAAAACCTCCTGTGATCCCATAGGGATGGGGATGGGTTTTCTGGCAAGTCAAATTCTCCATTGAGCAGAGTCTCAAAGCGCCCCACCGCACACAAATGCCAATGTTCAAAGGCTTGGTTTATATCACATCCATTTAATGCTAAAACTGCGGAAATTTATTTCAACTTTCTAAGATGACTCAGAAGCCTGCAGCATGGGGGAGGGGTCACCACCAGTGGCATCCATTATCATTTCCCTGGTCCTGCACCCCGGGGCTGGTGGACAGAATGCCAAAGAGATAAACCGCTTTTACTGTAATTCCCACCCTGAAAAAAAGGGATTTACTCAGCAAATTAAGAGGGTGAAGAAACTTGCAAGGGGTGACATTTAGCCTACTCAAGACACCAAACTTTTCAAGCACTTTAGAAGCATGATTTACATGCAATTACAGGAATGCTTCATTTATCCAACCCTGTCAGAAGAGGAGCACTTTCACAGAAGTCAATTTTTCAGATAATGGTTGCTTCCCCCTAGAGGCACAAAGCCATTCTAACCAGACCCAACAGAAATCTTTCCCAAATGTATTGCAAACCTCCCTAAGCCTCCAAATGAACACAGAGCGTATGGCTCACCTTTATTTGACGAGGACAAGTTCTCTTTACCACCTGTTACCGTGCAGGTCCCTAAAATGACAATGTACCTGAAGTTACCCATCCACCACGTGGCCGCCTTCCATCATTCATATCACGTTTATTGACCCCTACTTCTGGCAGGTGCTGTTTTTGTTGTTCTCTTACTGTCCTTACTGTACTCTGACTTTAGGTTACAAAGAGTGGAGATAGCTTACTCCTAGGCAAGTAGCCTGCTATTTCACCAGTCTATTTTGTTTCATTGAATTTTTTTAATTGGAGTATAGTTAATTTACAATGTTGTGTTAGTTTCAAGTGTACAGCAAAGTGATTCAGTTATACATATATATATGTGTGTGTATAAAAGACTCTTTTTCCGAGTCTTTTCCATTTTAGGTTATTACAAGATATTGAGTACAGTTCCCTGCGCTATACAGTAGGTCCTCATCGTTTACCTATTTTATATATAGAAGTGTGTATATATTAATCCCAAACTCCTTTAAATCTTAAATCCACTTACTCATTCCTCACCTCCCGATAGGCGTCCCTACTCATATGTTTGGTATCTATTCTTTCATATATGTGTCTTTGTAAAATGCATAGTGCTGTTTTATTTGTCGATACTCTAAATTAATAAAAATGGTATCATGCTATAGAACTCTTTCTGTTACCTACTTTCCCCACTAAACTCCATGTCTTTAAGACGGACCTATCCTACTTCTAAATGCTGCCTTGTATTCCATCTTTATCCACATTTTATCGGGTGGATCGCTCAGGGGATGGATAGCCAAGTCACCTCCAACTTCCTGCCTCAGAAACTGTACTGCAAAGAACATCCTTGTACACCTACCCCTGAGGAAGAGCTTCTCTGGGGGTGAGACCAGGGCTGAGATTACAAGATCTCTAGGTCTACACATACTCAGTTTCATAAGTGCTACCAGAGTCCTCTCCAGAGTAGCTGTGTTAGTTTATATGACACCAGCACTTCATGAGGAGTCCTATGTGCCTGCATCATCAACACTTGGTATTATTTAACTTTTTAAAAAAAAAACAATCTGATCAGTATAAAACGTTACCTACTTCTTTTACTTTTTATCTTGCCGATACGAGATTAAGCATCTCTCCATAGGCACAGTAGCCATGGCGGATCACCTAGTCATTTTTCCCTCTGAATCTGTCACCCCAGTTAGCTATCTTTAGTGACCTTCAGCAAACCGAAATGCTTAATTTTGATGTAGTAAATACATTCCTTCCTGTTTTCTATGGTCCTTTTCTCTTTCCCACTAACCTCACCTGTCCCTTTCAAGCCCTCTCCATATTTTTTCCCTAATTCCCCCAAACACAATTCCACACTTGGCTGTATGCAGGCTTTCTTTATGGCATGCCCTTTTCTCATGCGCTCTGGTGGCGCAGTGGATAAGACTCTGCGCTCCCAATGTAAGGGGCCCGGCTTCAATCCCTGGTCAGGGAACTAGATCCCACATGCATGCCACAACTAAGAGTTCGCATGACTCAATTAAGGAGCCCGCATGCCGCCAACTAAGACCCGGTGCAACCAAATAAATAAATAAATATTTTTAAAAAATAAAGTTAATTGTACTTAAAAAAAAAAAAAAAAAGATTAAAAGCCCCTTGAAGGCAGGGCTTGAACTCCACCCACCTTTCCATTCCTAGGGTGAGCAGCACAGACAAGCAGATAACAAGTAATCAGCAAGTGTCTATCAAACAAATTAAATAGATCTTTAAAAAAAAGTGTATAGCGTGAAAAGTTAGCCAGTCTCCAGCCAGCATTCATATGCTCTATTGAAATATGCCGACAACTAAAGAACTCCAATGTCAAGCCCAGCTAGAACCCTTCCCCGTGGAGCAAGTGAAAGATAAAAGGAATTCATTCAGCAAATCCAAGCCTCCAGACTGAACTGATCGCTACAGGACAGATCTCTTAGATAGAAGAGGAGAAAGGGGGGAGCAGGGGAGATGCTAGCTCCTTCCTCTGCGGAGCATAGGTGTCTGACCATCCCATTCCACAAGTGTGCACCTTCTGTTCTTGGTTATTTATTGCTGCATAACCAACCATCACAAAATAGTGCTGATAGCAATGGCAGTGATATATTATCATCTCTCCCACTTCTGGGGGTTGACTGGGCTCTGTTGGGCAGCTTTTGCTTGAGGAGTGGGTGGGCACATGCTTCAGTCAGACTGTGACTGTAGCTGGAACCATCTTGAAGGCGTCTTCTTTGTCTGGTACGTGGGCTCGATCAGTTGGGGGTTGGAAAATCTGGGGCCCCAGAGCATCTCTTGAGGTGATCTCTCCTTGAAGTCTCCAGCATGGTGGCTTAAGGACAGCCAGACTTCTTACACGGCAGCCCAGGGTTCCAAAGGCACCTGTCTGGAGAGATAGAGAAGAAGGGCAAGCGAGCCAGGAGGAAGCCATTCACCTTTTATGACGGAGCCATCACTTCCACCACATTCTGAGGCAGTCAAAGCCCTGCTCAAGTCCAAGGGGAGGGGAAATAGACCCTGAATCTTGATGGTGAAAAGCAAAATTTGGAAAGACCATATGGGAACTGAAATATGACTATGGCCATTTTTGGAAAATAACAATCAACCACAACATGTATCTATCTAGACCAAAGACCAGGCTGAAGGTACAATATCCATGTCTCAGAGCCTCAGTCACCCCATCTGCACAATGAGCAAGTTGGATCAGGCCATTGGTTACAGTAACTTTTACTTAACTCATCTTTTTTTGAAATTCGAAATATAGAGCAGGTAATAACAAAGCTGTTACTTTGGAATAAAGTTAACACAAAGCCCAATCCATTTAGCTGCCTGTTTCCACAACAAGGCTCTAAGCTCCCTTCCAGCTGGAATTTTCTCTGCTTTGACAGTTGTATGCCCTCCAGGTAGAACCCTGGTCCCAGGAAGGATTGGGCTTCCTCCCTGGCTCCCCAGCTTGTGCCTCTAAAGATCAGAAACCCTCCTTCTGCCGCCACTGCCATGACCAGCCTGCGAGCTGATTGATTTAACCCAACAGAGATAGATTGGTGAAATCACCCTCGCAACAGGTGCTGGAGAGTAATGGTACCCAGGAGGGACAGGTAAGCAAAAAGGGAACAAACCCAGGCAATTTCCAGACGTCTCCACTACCCATTACTTTGTTCACTTAAATAAACAAATAACCCCCAGGCAATCAGCAGCCAGCGCCTCAGCAGCTGCCGGAATGATTTCCTTTCACTAGAGCAAAGACTAATCAATGCCCCTTAATCACACCACCACGTGCCCAAATAGCACGCACACGTCCCAGCCAGCTCTCCACTTCTGGGCATCTTCTCCCCACAGGTGGATGTGAAACCCCCCCACCCCTGTCTCCACCCTCCTGAAGGTACTGAAGAGAGGAGACCCGCCCCCTCCCACACGGCTGGGTTCTCAGAGAGGAAAGGTAGCAGATGCAGCCCAGGCTGCCTGAGATGGAGGCAAAAGTGAAGTGTGAAAGGGCTCTTGGCAGTTGGACTGTCCATGGGAATACACGGTGAGCATCTTCTATCACCGCTGGTCAGCTGCCTGGAGCCAGCAGGGAGGTGCATAAAGAAATACCAGGTCCACTTATACATAGTCTCTATGCCAACCTCGAGAGTTTGAGAGTCCCCTCTGTGATCCTTGAATGTGTCTGGGGACGATTGCTAGTGGGGCTCTGGACACATTTCTCCTTTTCCTAGTGAATGAATTCCAAAGGGGCAGAAATCATGTTGACTCTCGGGCCAGATGACCAGGGAGCGACCCATTTTGAGTGGCCAGAAACCACCTTCTCTCACTTTGGCTATGTTTCCGACTCCAACTCCCTTACCCATGGGCCCATCCTGAGTCTTGAGGAAATTTTTAGGGGGTCCCACCTTCCAAGACCTATTCCAAACTTGACTTATGGGACTGTGGCGCCATCTCTGATTATGAATTCTGTGAGCACCTCAGCATGAGTGTCAATGCCCATCTCTGAGATGTCCGAGAAGAAAGCCCCACAGATAATTCTGTCTTATCTCCCACAGCAAGAGAATATGCTGTTCTGACTCAGTAAACCTCAAATTTCTGTCATTTTCACATTACCACCATGATTTTGGCCATACCGTACATTTTATTTGCTTAATGTTTTTCTACAGATAGGCTCACTTTCATAGAAAAAAAAAAAAGAAGAACATATTTACTTTGAAGGAAAAGTTTTTATCACTGCCCAAACTGGAAAATCGATATTGCATGCCATAAATAGACCGTGACTATAAAAATAAGCACGATGGGAGTTCATGGTGGATTAAACACAAATGTTTTACTCTGCTTATGGCTGAAACCCTGACCAAATGACAGTTAAGGGATAAAAAACAAAAAGGCATAAACCCACAGGACCAAAAAGGAACAGAAGAGGAAGATAGCAAATGACAGATGTCAACCAAATTTTGGAGACTAGTGAGAAAATGGATCAAGAAGAATCGACATCTAGGTCTGAAAGCAAGGAAGCAAAGAGATAAGTTGTTCTGAGCAGCAGTGCCCTGGAAAGTCTCCAGGGAAGGTGGGAGTTCAGGTAGGGCTAACGCCAGTAGAATTAGCGGAAATCCTGAATTAGAATCTGTTGGATCCCTAGATTCTCTCTCCCTTCAACCCCCTGCCAAGCACCACTACTAGCAGAAGATGGGAAGTTTATTATTTGGGGAAGATGATAATGAAATGAGTCCTTCCATCATTAAGAGGATGTTATGATGCACCTTCTAAAGGTTGAAAGTGCAACTAACTGCAAAGACAAATCCTTAGTGTTTTATGACCTGGGTAGCACACTGTCCTTGGGCAATGGGCCTGCATGCACTAAAATGTTGAGCCTGGGGGACACTGTGGGCACTGCAGCTTCTGCCGTACTCAGGTAAGAAAAGAGATTACATCCATCAATAGAAACACAAAACTATAAAAAGAGACACCCTGAGAACAAAAGAAAGGGCAAAAAGATGGAGAAAAGCAGATAAAGGATAAAAAACAGGTGCATTGCTGCATGTCTGCTATCTGAAAGATAAACCTTCCAGAGACAAAAGAAATAGAGGATACAAGAAGGGAGGAAATTCTCAAAGAAATAATACAAGAAAATTTCCCAGAAATTAAAGGCTTTGGTTTTCAGATTCAATGGGCCCACTGAGTGCCCAACAGAACGAATGAACAACCAACAACACCAAGGGATATCATCATGAAATTTCAGAGTGCCAGGGATAGGAAAAAAAGCCTAGGATATTGGATCACAGGATACTGAATCATTCAATCATAAATCACTGAATCATAAACCATAATGGAAAAGAATATAAGAAAGAATGTATATATATGTATGACTGAATCACTTGGTTGTATAGCAGAAATTAACACAACATTGTGAACCAACTATACTTCAATTTAAAAAGAAAGAAAAGAAAGAAAAGCCTAAAATCTTCCAGGGAAAGAAAGAAGAAACAAAACAACAACAAAACCAGTTCACATAGATAAGGAATTGGGAATGAATGAGGCAATGGACTTTTCCTCAGCAACCCTGGAAGCCAATGGAATAATACCTTTAAAATTCTGAAAGAAAATTATTTCAGTGCTTGAATTTTATACACAGCCAAACTATCAATCCAGGGGAAGGGAATACTAAACACGTTTTTTAAAGGGATGTCAGACGTCAAAAATTTGCACCCTTTCTCAGGAACATATCAGAGGATGTGCTCCATCAAAACAAGGGAGTAAATCAAGAAAGATGAAGACATGAGATCCAGGGAACAAGGGCTCATACACAGGTCAGAAGCAAGGGAAGTCCCTGGTGACAGCTGTGCTGTAGGCCCTGAGAGCAAGGGGTTCAGATGGGGCAGGAGGGTGAATGTCTCCAGGAAAAAATGGAACTGACAGATTAACTGACAGGTGTGGCCGGGTGTAAAATTGGATTGAGGGCCTTTGTACAGAGCTACTGGAGGGTGTGGGAAGAGTCACCCAGACATTCAAAGAAAGCCAAGCCAAAGGAGGCAAAGGCCAGGAAAGGATGACATCCCCTAAGACACTATCGGACTAAGCTGTGAATATTTACTCATTTATCATAATAAAAATAATCTGGATTTAATAAAAAATACAACAAACCAGTGGTGGGAAGTTGGAAAGAAGGGGAAATATATGTGAGTAAGAAGTGGTCTAAGAGATCACTCACTGTTCATATTTGGAAATAATACCTACCTGTTGTGTGAGAAAAATCAGGAGATAGTAGCATAAACATGTCATTTAAAAGTATAGAGGGGAAAAAACCCAGAAGAAGCAGCTAGAAGAATTGACAGCGGTTGCTTCAGGGAACTGGCGTTTGGGGGTTGGGAGGGAGGGGCGGACCAAGGGGCCTGCAGTTCATTATAGGCTTTGTACAATTCAGCTCTGCGTTAAGCAATGTTTATGTATTACTTTGACACAACTTTTTAAAGGGATCAAAAACTAATACAATTAAAACAAAACAAGGTGATTTAATTTTCACTAGATATTGTTGACCGTTCAAAGCTCTGCACTCAAGGTCCATTCTCTATCGATAAAAGGAGATTAGGAAAAATTAGAGAGGTAGCAAAGACCAGCTAGCACCCAGTAGTGACTTCTCCCAGGCAGGTAGTCAGAAAGATAGAAAGGTGTCCAAAGCTGGCTCCCCAAATATTACAGACACAACCTGTCGCTATGACACAGCTGAGTTTATAGCTTATTGGGCAAGGGAGACCATCACCTTGACAGAGTTCTGGCCGTGTCTCAGAACAGGGCAAGTAGGACCAGAATTTACTGAGACGTGGAAGAATCAGAGGCCCTCTCAATGCTGGGACTTGAACAGGACTGGGTAAGAGCCAGGAGATAACAGCTCAGAATTGGTGGAAACAGCAAGGGAAGGATTTTGAGAGGACAGATTCAAAGGAATCTTAGGGCACAAGCTGTCAGTGGTTGCTTTCACTGAAGAGGTGATGGGTCTTTCGGAAAGACCAAGCATTTGCTTCGTAGGACAGTCCTGTCAGGCTAAAGTTCAAGTCAGGCTAAAGAACGTGGAAGAGCAAAGTCGTGTTAATGCAGACGATGGGGTACGGCTTGGTTCTCAGCATCTAGGCGGAGCGTGGGGCGGTGGGATGAGTGGGGGACAGGGGATGGTTTGGGTTCTTAAAGACAACGAAGAAGGAATAATTGACCAATATTAATGAATGCTGGCCACCTTGGTGTATTATCTATGCCCAAGGTACCTAGGCCCACATTTTGAAATATAACATGTAGTAGTATAGTAAACAAAGTGTTACTATTGGGGAATGCTAATTACACTCTGATAGTTATCAGTCCTTAAAACTTGAGGGCCTGAACTTTGATGATCTTTGTCTTCCTTCAGTGATTCAGAAACCGGGAGAGAAAGAGAGAGAGAGGCACAGCCTCAAAGCCATCAAAGGGCATCGCGGTTACCTCGCAGATGTCGGGGGAGCCAGCTTGAGGCCAGTCCCATCCCATCTCTCTGCCTGGCCACAGAAGAAGACAGCGAGGGCTCTTGCGTCTGGGCCTTTTCAAGTTTCCAGTGTCCTAGGTATTTGAATATTTGAGGCATTTCATTTCATTTTGTATATACATATACATATATACACACACATATATACAAATTACATATATATAATTTTTTTCTATTTAATCCACTAAAAGATCTTGAATAATACACAACAGAAGGCCACGACTGGCATTTACTGCCTGCACTTAATGTGTTCTCGGATGTTTCCCTCTCACTTTCCCTGGCCCAGCCCAGAGAGGAGTAATAGGGACCTCCAGACCCACCAGGGGTCCATCAAAACACCTGACCTGGGCCGGGGGCGGGGTCTGTGTCCTGACAGCCACGGCTCCTGAATGCTGCCTGCCTGCTGCTTATGTACCTGCTTCTGAAGTTCCCCCATCCTGGAGACAGGGTGCCGAGGATATTCTTTCCGCACATATAAAGTTCATTTTCTGATGAAGACAGGATCGAACCAGGTTATTTATTTTCAGAAACAACCTGTGAGCCTACATTTTCAACCCCTCCTTGCAGTGTCCTGGGGGGCAGGCCTCCAAGGCCAACTTCTCCCCTTTCTTTCCCGTATTCATGCACTTAGATAAAGGGACACGTCTGGGGGGATTTTTAGGCCCACTCTGAAAAATCAGTGAGGTGGGGAGCCTTCTTAAAGAAAGCCACAGAAGTAATTTCACAACTACCACCCCCTTGGCCTGCAAATCACTTTTTCTCAAAGCAGCAGCGGTACCAGGCATTTAGGTTGTAGTGCAGGCCTGGGCTGAAGTTTCTATCAGATTCTAGCGTGAGGGGCTAATGAGGGATGTTTTTAAAGTTAAATCTACTCAGAGAGGCCTTGGGGGTGGGCGGAGGTGTCTGTAGCAAGCTCTCTCCATCAGCTCTTGCTTAGAAAAGCAAAAAATAAAACCAAGCAACAACAATAACAACAAACCCAAAAGGACATGAAACAAGCCCAAACCCCGCCTTATTTGTATTTTTTAAAGATTATTTTAAAAACAAAAGTCAGGTTCGTTTTGAAAGGAGGACTGGGGGATGGACGGATGCCCAGCTCCCCTGGAAGCCCCAGCAGGGCGGGGCTGCCTCGCTCACCTCCCCCAGCCTCACCCCTCCCTGCCCACTCCGCCCCGCCAGACCCAGAACAAGACAGGAGATTTGTGACTGCTGATGTGTGGCCCGTCCCAATGAAGGAGGCTTTTCTTTAACGAAGTAGCGGGCGGTGTCATCTTCCCCTGAGTCGGAATCATTCACTATTAGCACAATGTGTTATTATTGTATTTTTAATTGAAATGTAAATTCTGGGAACACTCTGACCCAATTTACTCCCAGGGAAAAAAGGGCAAAATTCTCATTTTCAAGGCTCTAGAAATGCAAGTTAGTGTTATTAATGATTAAGCTCTTTTTACCTCCCCCCGCCTGCCTGCCGTGGGGCGGGGGCCGGAATGGGGACCTTCTTATCCGGGCACAATGGTAACGTTACCCCGTCCTCCCTCCGAGCGCATTTGATCAAGGTAGATCCTGGGTGGGAAGCTCGCATATTTCCCCGGCTGGTCCTGGGTTCACACCTGGACCGGGAAATGGCCCGAGTGCCTAGATGCGGTTTCAGGTTTTAAATGACGACGATGATTGATGTGTGATTAAACGATTGATTTGGAGAGATTATTGTCCCGTCTATTTTAAAGAAACTCTCTTTGTAAAAACAGAACCGAGTGGAGACAGGAGGATTCAGGGCTTGATTCAGACTTTGCCCGCAAACATTGTACACTCATACCCCATTGGTGGATAATTCTAGAACTTACACTAGAATTCAAAGGGCAGTGAGTATTTGCAGCCCTGACTCTGCAAGCAGAGTCAAGAGGCAGCATTCATGCTACCAACAGATATTTACTGAGGACCTACTAAGTGTCAAGCACTAAGCAATGGGTGAAAATGCAAAGATGAATACTTTATATAAGTACTTCTGCCTTCCTGCCTAAGTTATAGTGACAGCTCAAATGTCACCATCTAAGTGAGAGAGGCATTCGCTACCCCCCAGTCTAAGACACACCCTCCCCCCTCCCATCACTCTAACCGGGCCCTTTAAATATTTTCTTCATAGGGCTGATCATTGCTGGAAATTAGCTTGTTCATGTATCCATTTATTTATGGCACATCTCCTCTGACCAGCCAGTTCCCACCAGAATGTAAGTCCCATAACGCCCTGCCCTTGACAGCCACTCTTCAGTGTATCCCCAGGACGAATGCACCTGACACCTACCAGTGATTAATGAATCCTTATTAATCAGAGGATGACTACGGCATAAAGAACAAAAAGTCCATCTGACCCAGAGACCTACTATATCTCCTACCATGGCCATTAATTCCACACACCTACTATGTACTTCAGAAATGAATAAACACAGCCTTGGCCCAGAGGGAGCTCAGAGTTAGCGCAAAAGACAAATAATAAATACAACCCAATGTGATAATGCTGTAGACCATGGTTCTCAACCAGGGGCGATTCTACATCCCCCCAGGGAACATTGGGCTACATCTGGAGATCTTTTTGGTTGTCAAACTAGGGGGAGATGCTACCAGCCATCTAGTGGGTAGAGGTCAGGGATACTAAGAATCCTGCAATGCACAAAGAATTAAGATGGAGAATTAAGAATTACCTGGTCCAAAATGTCAGTAGGGCCAAGGTTGACAAACTCTGCTACAGACAAAGAATCTCATGTAGAATTCATTATTGAGGTGAAGGTTACATGAACGGGGTGGGTGTGTCCCTTGGCTAATGGTCTGGGTGGGTCTTGCAGAAGAGGCAGGCAGGGCACAGCACTATCACACCCTTAATTCCTGGAGACACCTTTAACTCAAGCCAGACAAATGAGGCTCTGGAAGTCCACTAACCCTCTCTCACTTGTCAATTTAGATATGCAAACTCTTCTGGTAGGAATCCCCTAATCTACTCCATCATTTTAGAGGTGGAAAGGTTGAGGCCCTGAGAAGGGAACAGACTATAAGATCACCTAGTAACCCTTTGGTGAATGAAGGAGGTTAAATCCCTGCTTATAAAGGGGGAGACAGTCTAGTCTGATTGGGAATCGGGGACATCTTCTCTCTCATTTTTCCCTGAGGTAAAGGAACAGAGTCGTCCCTTGCAACCTGGATGGGTCACATTCACAAGTCAGCAAGGACCAGCTCCAACATCCCTCTTACTCTAGACCTGCCTCTTTGGTGAGGCAGAAGTTGCTAGGGAAGCGATGAGAGCCTTCTAGTTCACGCTTTTCATGTTACACTAAAACAAGTTATTTGTGGCTTCCTAGAAGCATAATGAAAATAAATACAGGTTAAGAGGAGAAAGGATTGGTGAAAGCATGCAGGAGGCAGGGATCTGGGACGTGGAGCCTTCAGGCAGGCAGCGTACCTCAGCCCAACGTCAGTGAGCCGGACATTGTCTGCTATTGGACGATGCCCAGGTTAAATCTTCAGGGGGTGGGGTGGTGGTGGTGATTTTCTTTTTAAAGAAACTTGGCATTTCACTACATCTACTTATAGTCCATAGATCAAATGCTCAAGGCAGGAATGTGGTGGGGTGGGAGAGAGTCAAGGGTGATGTATGGAAGGTCAAGCAACAGAGTGGAGGTGGCGGGAATAAAGCCATGAAGAGTCGGTTCCTTCGGGGACTCCACCTTCTCAGAGCCTGGGACTCTGATGCTGTGGGTTTACAAACCACGAGTCGGGGCTGAGCTGAAAATGCATCTGCCTCCAAACAGCCTGCCTCTACGTCGCCCTGTGAGCTCAGAGCAGACATCTCAGGGTCCCCGCGGCGGCTCACCTCCCTGAGCAGATGTCCCCTTCCACGTGGATTGAGCAAGGTTCCCATTTTTGAAGACACAGGCGATGAAGTGGAGGACCCCAAGAGCTTCCTCTGGAGGCAGAATCCTCCCATTCATCAGTGAGTCTGCAACAGAGCCCAGCCCTGTGCCAGGCACGGGGGGTGGGCAGTGGGAGGTGGAGAAAGAAAAGGAGTTGCCCTACCATCCGTGACTGTGTCATCTAGCTGAGGCAAGGTATTTAGATATGTGTCAATTATATAGCAGCGATTCCTCAATGACCCCCAAAGAAGAAGTCATGCTCTAAGAGTCCAGGGAAGAGAGAGAACTCTGGGCTGGGAAGTGGTCAAAGACGCTTCTTGAAGGTGGTGGTCAGCTGTTCTGGGGTTTCCTTGAGAGATAGACAGGACTCTCTGGGCCCTGCCCTGAGGGCGGTTCTGAAGATACAAAAGAAGAACAAATTATGCCCCAGGCTAGGAGGAGCTCTCAATCCTTCGGGAGGAGGAAGTTGTCAGAAGTCCATCCTTCTACCCAAGTACGTTTCAGGCAGCATCACTGATGAGCCCATAGGCACCTCAAACCCAACACCTCCCAATCTGAACTCTCCATTCCCTCCCAAGCCTCTGGCTTTTCCTAAAATAATTGTCCCAAGGAATGACACCACTGTCTACTCATTCACCCAACCAGAAATCGGGAAGGCATCCCAGGCTCCTCCAGATCCTTCATCCACTTCTAAGAGCCCGCTGCCCATGTGACCTCCTTAACATCTCCACCCTCTGCTGCAGCGGTCGCTCAGACTCCTGTCACCTCTTGCCCGATTACACTATCAGTGTCCTAATGTATCCCCACACATCCAGCCTGAAACTCTTCATATATGTTCCTTCCTGAAGGAGGTTTCTAAAATGCAGATATGATCATAAAAACAGCTTGTGTATTTAGCACTTACTATGTGCCTGGCTCTGGTAGTAAGCCCTTCATCTCCCCTCTCTCCTGTAGCCCTTGCAGCTACCCTCTGAGATGGGTATTACTTGACTAGGACTTGGAGGTAAGACACATGTTAGCTCAAGGTCACACAGCTCTTCAGTCAGAGAGTTGAGTTTTGAACCATCCCTATTGCCCAAGGTCATACTCTCAACTATAGGCTATCAGCTTCCTGTGACTGCCATGCTGAAAATTCTTCCACGGAGCCTCAGTGCCTTCCGGATGGAAGTTGAACTTGTTTAACCTTGTGGTCTCATTTCCTAGTGCCACTGCCCCTCCATCTTCATCCGCCCTCCCACCATGTCTCACCACCATGTGCCAACCAATCTAAACTACCAGATGTAACGAGTCATGCTTTTCAAGAAACAGGCCATCATCGAATGCAAGCACTCCTCCAGCTGGTTATCGCCACATGCTCTTCAAGGCTTAGTGCAAACGCCAATTCCTCCGTGAAGCCTTCCCCACGTGGTCTGGGTGACGGTGCTGCCTCTGTGTCCCCACAGCGCCCCAGGCATCTGTCACAAGATTTATACTCTATTGTAATCGTCTTCTTGCATTTGCAGAGACCAGAGTGTGAGCTTCCTGAGAGCAGGAACCATGTCTTTCTTTTTCCTAGAAGTGATTGGCATGTAGTAGATGCTTGGTGAATAATTGTTGAGTGAATATATAAAGCAGGTCTTTAAAACATAAATAGTTATGGGCTTCCCTGGTGGCGCAGTGGTTGAGAGTCTGCCTGCCAATGCAGGGGACACGGGTTCGAGCCCTGGTCTGGGGGGATCCCACATGCCACGGAGCGGCTGGGCCCGTGAGCCACAATTACTGAGCCTGCGCGTCTGGAGCCTGTGCTCCGCAACGAGAGAGGCCGCGATAGTGAGAGGCCCGCGCACCGCGATGAAGAGTGGCCCCCGCTTGCCGCAACTAGCGAAAGCCCTCGCACAGAAACGAAGACCCAGCACGGCCAAAATAAATAAATTAATTAATTAATATTTAAAAAAAAAATTAAAAAAAAAAAAAAACATAAATAGTTAGAATGTGTGTTCAATGGTAAGTTGCAGACTTTCAGCCGTTTAGAGAGAGACAAAGACAGAGAAAGAGACAATGAAAGAGACAGAGACAGAGAGAGTCAGACAGAGAGAGAAGGGGGAAATACGCATGGTGGGAGAGGTGTTCCTACAATATTGCTAGCTGAGGCATTCATCTGGAATCAGGCTGTCTCGGAGACTGTACATTCTCAAGGCTGCAAAGAGACAGTGAAGGTTTAGGGATAAGGGAGACCATATTTTTAAGCCTGTATTTTTAAGCCTGGCATCTTAATCAAATATTATCACAGGGCATGTAGCCATCACACACAGTACTCAGCAGCACGCATGAGTTTTATTATCATCATGTAGTGAAGTCTGACAGCATGGTTTGACATCCTAGCTCTGCCATGGGCTTGCTGGGTGACCTCAGACAAGTTCCTGAACCTCTCTGTACCTTTGTGTCCTCATCACAAAATAGAGAAATAAAAATATCAACCTTCGGGCATTTCTGTGACTAGAAAATAAAATAAAACGTGTAAAACAAAGACTTGGAAAATGGGGGCTAATATCATCATTGCACACATAATATCATTGCAAGTAGCGACACATTTCACTAGAGAGGTTTTTTTTGTCTAAGAATTTCGTGGCACCCCCTTCTGATTAGCAGAGACCTCCCTGGAAAATTACAATGGTAGGGTGGAGAGGCACGGAATGTGCAAGAAGCTGCATCCGCTGAAAAATCCGTAAATCAGGAGTTAAACCCAGTCATCCACTAGTGAAGAAGAACTATCTGATATCTCGTTTCTCGCTGTGCAAGCTCAGGAGTCATCCGAGACCTGCCATCTTGGGGAGCAAGAAAGCCCCACATTCGGTAACGCGGGGATTAAAAGACTGTCGATAGCTTGTGACAGGCGCTTCCTGAGAAACGCATCCTGGTCAAATAGCAGCAGTCATTAAATATATGAGGATCAGTCAATTTAATCTGCTCTTTTCATATGGATTGATTGGGTTAGCAAAGTAACAGAGCTAGGAGACAATTGACATTTCTGCATCCCTTTCAGACAAGCTTGGGAGGGGAGGGGAGGGGGTGGGGAGATTTGCAAACTTCCACCCCTCACCATCGCCCTCCCCCCAAACTTCCACCTGGGCCTCAGATTTAAGCAAGATGGGGAGCTCACCAGGTCTGGGGGAGGGTCAAAGTCACAGGCAGCGGGAGTGATGTCCAGCAGTTCCCGGGAATGGCCCTACAGCAATTCCCCCTCCTCCCACCAGGACAAACTTGCTTGAATCGAAAATCACACCTGTGAAGGGGCCACTGAGCCCTACAAGCCGGTGGCCCTGAAAAGCCTCCTCCAGCCAGCTATACGGCAAAGGAAACAAGAAATCAATGTTAACTGGACACAGGCAGTGGAGCTCAAGGAAGCCAAAGCTGGGTTTCTCCTCCTGGAACGTTTCCCAGAAGGAAATCACAAGGGTGATGTCGCTGCTTTGACAAGGGTTTGGTGGGTGGGTGGAGAGAGGAGACAGGGATTCAGGGCAATACTCCACCCTCTTCATGCACCACCTTCCATCCCCACCACCTGGGGGAAGGTACAGAACCTCCCTCCTTGGGGTGCAACCTACCTTTGGCTTCTATGCGATCCCCGTTTCTCAGAGTTGGAGAGGATCTGGTGAGACCTTGGCTTCCTATGGTCTAAGCCACATCCCTGAGGCCCCACTGATTTCAGCACAGAAGTGGTAGACAGTTCTACCCCCCAGTGCCTGTGTGCCTGGGCCATCTCTCCACTTTCCTGTCTCGGTGTCCCGGGAAGTGTGAGCAGCTGCTCAGCCCTGGTGCAGGTGTGGTCCCGGAGTCCAACCTGCTGTCCTCACACCCAGGGGTGACCCTCCACCAATGGGGTGGGAGACGGTAGATGACCCAGCCTCATTCCCCGGGAAGGACAACACCGAGTTGTGTCCTGCGTGGTCCCCAGACAGTCCCCAGTGCGATGGGGCCCCTCCGCCCTCAGCAGCAACGAGCTCAACAACTTTTTTTGGTTTTCCGTTCTTTCCTCTCTTACTCTGCCTGCTCCTTCAACGTGTCTCCTGGGACCATATCTCAAGTTACCGTCACCCAAGTCCTTTTCTTAGGCTCTGCTTTGGGGGGAACCCTAACTTAAGACACATAGGAAATGGAAGATCAGGAGCCCTTCCAGAGGAGTACATTTGAGAACCCACAGATGCCTGGTTTGCCCCAGACCAAGTAAGATGTGTCCTGTGCCCTGGCCGCGGCCCACACAGCAGGAACGGACTTAATTCCCCTGGAGGCGTTATCCCTAGGCTGTGCCCTGCTTCCTTCCTGCGGTGGAGGTGCCCTGGAGGAAGGGTCAGGACATCTCTAGTGACAGCTCATAAGCACAAGCACAGCTCTTGGGTGTATGACATTCTCACTGGAGCCTAGGACCATCCCAGGAGGCAGGGGCAAGACGGAATCATCCTCTCCTCGTTGGACCGATTGGCAAAGCAAAAACATTTTCACAAAGAGTTCTTTGATAAAATTATTTAACAAATGCATGCCAACCTGGCACTTCCTCATTCCTTTACTTTGATAAATCAATAAAACAACGCATCTTTGGGGCATGTGGAATATGTGGGGCATATTTCGTCTTTTTCTAGCTCAGGATTCCCCAAAGCGTGGCACGTTTCAGGAGATACAGGGCCATATTACTTAATAACCTGAATCATGTAGTGAGAAAAATTTTCCGTTTTCACTTCTCTTCCCATCCTATAAAGAGAAGCAGAAAAGCTTGATTTGGTGCTAATATGTCTTTAACACTTCTCCAAACTCGGACAATGTCTCTGTTTAACAAGGGCAGGCAACAGTATCTGGCTAGAACTGCCTGATTGCTTTATTTTCCCAGAGATAATTTTCAGATTTGCTTCTTTTTATGGGAAAAGGAAGGTCAACTTCCATATAGGTAAGTGGTACAATCTTTCTCTTTTAAATAAATGTATTTAAGCAAAAAAAAAAAAAAAAAAAAAAATGGAGTTAATTAAAATAGTAACTGATCATGATGAAATTTATGAGAATGACTAAAATTTGGGAAACATTGTTTAAGACATTATTCCACTTATGGTATCTCTTCCCTGCTTTCAGAGTCAGTTCTCTTATTTGACAAATAAAATGAAAAAGTTCCCATTGAAAAGAAGTAATCAAACTGGAAAAGGATTCCGGAGATCTGTTATGATCTTAACAAGGTCCTTCCCCTTTCCAGAACTCAGTTTCCCCATCTTTAAAATGGGTAGTAGGATGGGTAAGACGATCTCTAATAACCCTATCAGCTCTGCTGTTTTAGGTTTACAAATGTGGATGAGCCCCAAGTCCTGACCTTCAGCCCAGACTCTTCCCCTAATGAGCTCAAGGCCTCAAAAACATCATGTCCCAAACTAAACTCATCCTCATCCCTTTAGCCTCTAGATGTTTCCTGCTCCGCCTCCTAACTGCCCGATCTCCATGGTCACTTCCTCTGCTCTGGTCCCAGCCTTCATCCCCTCTCCTGGACTGAAATGACAGCTTTCTACCTGGTCTCCCTGCTTCCCCACTCGTCTGCCTAGAGACAGACCTCACAGATCTCTCTGATGGCTGGATCTCAAAGAACAACCCAGTCATGTCAGGGCAACATACAAGCCCCTTACCATGGTCTGCAGGACCTTCCATCTTCTGTCTTCTATTTGCATCTCCTGTATTTACATCTACTGCCATCTCCTTTATGTTCACCCTTACCCCTCCCCACCCCGATATTTTAGCTGGCTAATTCTTCCCCATCTTTTAAGATTCATCTCAGGTGTCACCTCTTCTGAGAAGCTTTCCTTGATAGACTTACCACCGCCAGTCTGAGATAGGCATCACTTCCTTCTGAGCCCTGGTGTTAACCTGGTTTTGGCTTTTGCCACATGTCATCATGGCTATCTATCTATCTATCTATCTATCTATCTATCTATCTATCTATCTATCTATGCCAATTCTCTCACCAGACTGCCCAGCTTCTTTGTATGCTCGGTGTTCCTCCCAGGGGCTGGCACAGAGTAAGGTGCTCCACAAATAAACAATAGACCCCTGAATGATTTATTAACGATGTATCTCATAACCCTGTGACTCCACCACTCTGCCTACAGAGCTCTTTCAACTCACTCGTGGTCTTCCTCTTCATATCTTGGCATTTTCTCAGGTATAACCTTGTGAGGACAGGTTAATTTATCACCTACATCAATACTGTCCCTTTCAGGAGACTCTAAGCTTCTGGAGGACGGGGATTACTTCCTACTTCACTCCCTTGCTAAGAAAACAGGCGTTTGTAACTATAATTGTCCGGAGAGACACAAACGCTTCATAAACATAAATAAAAGATCCTTTAGGCACCCTTAGACCCCCCTGTTTCTATTCTGTACCCCTCTAGGTCAGGCCATTCTGCCTCTCCTAAACCATCATCTGTGTAAGCTATGCCATGCCATGGCACCAGATACAATTATATATGGAGGGAAGAAATTTCTATTTTGGTCTCAAGAAAATTATGTGATTTTGCTTAAGTTCAATTTTAAAACATGGAATATGACTGAACTTAATGTTAGTACTTAAGAAAAATGTTCACAGTAATTACAGATGAGGATACCTATATGCAATTTATTTCAAATTTAGTAATACAAAAAAAATTCTGGATCCTAACATCACTATTTATAACTTGGCCAGGAGAACTCTGAGAATCCCAGTTATTTCGCCAGAATAGGTTATTCTTCATGTATCTTATTTAAGCAATAATGCATGACAGAGTGTGAATTATGGCATATTAATTCTCACCTAGTGTGCTATTAGGCCAGCGTTGACGGCCGAGAGCTGTCAGTGCAACTAGGCATGAATTAATATCAAATAATTCCCCTGCTGAAATGTCTTATTGAGATTATAGCATTTTATTAGCAAAGGTTATTCCTTTAAAAATATTTTTGTATGCTAATTGGGAGATGGGGGCTCAGCATGGAAAAGGCATCCCTGCTTTTTCCAGTAGCCATTTCTAAAGCTTCCCTTTGATGTCCCCAACGTTTCATCCTTGTTGATACAATATCATCTTTTGGAAGTTTTCTCAGAAGTGTGACACAAAGGAACTCCTTGGCAATGGGGAATATGAACCTAAGAGCTTGCTTTGCCCAGACGTTGCATTCAATAAAATGTAAGTGAGCTTTGCAAACATAAGCACCGCTCAGTGGGGTGCTGAGGGAGGATGCAAGGTGCGGGAGACCCCTGTGGGCAGTGGGGGCCAGGCATTGCCTGAGTCTGAAGGAGAGGCTTTGAATCCTGGTTCTAGAGACACTTACCAGCTGCAACCCTCCAGCCAAGCAACTCATCTCTCTGGTCCACAGTTTCCTTCCAATACCATGGGCATTCTGCCCACCTGGCAGGTGTGTCGCGATGCACAGGTGTCCGCTCCTTGAAGCCCCTCTCCCCACCTACTTGTCTCTCATACTGAAGCCAAAATGAACCCTGCCTGGCCACTCTTCTCCCCTGGGGTATGACCACCAGTCTTCCATTGGCATCTAATTCCCCATCGGCCCCGTTGGCGTGGAAGCCACTTTCCCCTTGCTCGCTGGGTTCTAGCTACTCTGGCCTTCCTTCTGTGGCTCAAACTGGCTGTGATGCTTCCTACCTCAGGGCCTGCACACATGCTGCTGCCGCTTCCTAGCTGGTCCCCCACGCTGCCATGATGTTACCCTTTCCCTGGTCAACTCTTATGCACAATTCGGATCCCTGCTAAAACTAGAGAAGCTCTCCCTACCCCTCCCTGGTAGGCATTCTAGATCTCCTCCTCTGGGCACTTTGAGAACATACCGCGCCCCCCCCCCCTTCAAGTTAGGTGTGGCTGTGTGACTTGAATTGGCTGATAGAATGTGAGCAGAAGTGACCTGTGGTGCCTCCAGGAAGAAACACTGAAATGCATTTCTTTCTCCTGTGATTGTGGAAGCTGGGTTGAGATGGAGACTCTCTCAGGCGGAACAGATCTGCAAGAGGGAGAAACAAATACGTCCTGTTAACTCCGGAGGTTTGGGAGCTATTTGTTACACAGCAAAACATAAACTAACCTGGCTGATATACACAGCCTCACTCCCACACTTGGTCAGGTCTCTATAACACACCACGAACTCTCCCTTCAGATCACTTATCATGGCTGCAATTACTTAGTTATGTGTAATCATTTGTTTAATGTCTATTTTCTCCATTAGACCAAAAGTCCCATGAGGGCACAAACCACGTCTGCTTTACCCACTACTGTATCCCCAGCTCCTATGTGCCTGGCTCATGCTAGATGCTCAATAATATTTGTTGAACGACTGAATGAAAAATTGAATGATTCAACTGAATGAATGGTAACATAAATACAAGCCCTTGGGAAACATTAGTCCAAAAAAAAGTATGATCATCTCTCTAATAAGAGTTTAATAGTTCAATAGATTAAAATCTCTGAATGTCAGGTCAAAAGATGGCTCCTACCCTCGGAGTAGTATGTCCTCAAACTTGCTGTGTGACCTTGAGCAAGAATCTTCCCTCTCTGGGTCTTGGCTTCCTCATCTGTCCAATGAAGATAGTCTTTTCTGAAACCTTGCATATATGGAGCTGGGATATAATAAAGTACGCATGTATGTATTTCTAAACACAGAAATAACTCATGCCGAGTAGGCAATTAGAGCATAACACCATCCCCAGTTATACTTCTCCAGGCTGATAGCAGCCGACCTCTCCAGATGTGTCAGTCACCAAACCCTGTAAGCTGCCTCATCTGCCTGGTATGGCAGTTCCCACTTAGAAACCTCTTTGGGGTGCCATTCAGCAATGTCCACCATAGAAAGGTCCCCACAGAAGCCAAGAAAAAAGGCACACGTTCTTAGAGAGGCTGGCAAGCATCTTCTCTCACTTGAAGTATATGGGGGCTGTTGTGTCCAATCCAGAAACGAGGCTGGCAAATATGATTTCTCATCCATAGGCTATTGGTGCAGGAGGGGATCCTCTAGTGTTTGGGGCCCAAAAAACCTTTCCATGCGCCCCCCCCAAAAGGAAAGAGGCGCAGGAGAACAGAACAAAGTCGCTCATGTATTACAAAATCAATGCCCATCAGCGCTCGGAGAGGCCACGCTACTCCACGTGTGGGACAAATGTAGCAGAGACGACACTGGGTAACATACACACCAACACGGCTTTGCTCCCTGCACAGAATTTACAGCCATAATTAAGTGCTGAACGGATCCAGGGGGACCTTCACAAGGGAACAGCCAAGCTAAAAGGCTAAGGAGTGATTGTCTCCGGAATGGTAGTTCGAAGGCACATCCTGCCTCCCAAACAGCCATTATTCCATGGAGGCTTGGCCTCAGAGGAGAAGTGGCCAACAGGACAACGAGATCTCCGATAAATCCGTGCTATTCTAGTGGTTCGAGACTCTCCAGTCTTCACTTTGGACTCTCATGGGACAATGAGTTCGACTCTCAGAAGCTGCCTGGGTCTGTGTCTATTCTTTTCAGCACGTACCAAAGGAATCCGCATTTCCCTTCTGTGAGTCTTGGGGCAGACAAGAAACTGAGCATCACCCGCTCTCCTTTCTGACCCCTTGCAGAAAGCTGACGTCTAGGCTATGACAAGTCAGAGGGCTGCAACTGACGCTTCCAAATGTTCTCCTAACCCTCGGTGGGCCACTGTCCCTCCCCCCACCCCACGTCAGGGAGGATCCGCCTTTAGTTCCAGGCTTTGTGCGAAGCACCCACTTCTTCCTGAGCCACATCCTCTCAGATATCAGCCCAGAGGTAATCAACAAGCTGCAGGCATCATTCACAAAAATATCCAGGAGGCCAAGATTTATTGCCTGGCAAAGGTAGTGACTTCTTCATGATCTTTTCTACCTTCTAGATGTCATCTCCTTAGGAAGAAAACCTCTCCTCACCTGGAACAGTGGCCCACCCCCCAAGTGTACCTGCTCAGAGCCCACCCACTGCATTCCATGGGGAAAACCACGTGACTGAGAAACTGCAGAGGGGGAACCCATTGTAGAGATAGAATTACTGAGGCAAGTGGAACAACTACCTGTGATGAAAGGGATCCAAGGCCCCTGGCATCAGAACTTTATGATGCTTGTTGAAATGCACATCCTCAGGCCCCATGCCAAACTAGTATATGAGAACCCCTGGGGCCAGAACCCCAGCACCTACAGTTCCAGCAATCTGGAAATCACGAGTCTGTTCTCATGCTTCCTCACACGCACTCACCCAGCTCGATTCTGATGAGCCATAAAGTCCAAGAATCTCTGCAGTAAAACCTAATTCCTCCCATCTCACCCTAGAGTTACCTTAAAAGGACGCAGATTTGAAAGTTGACAGAGACAGACCATTAGCAGGGGCTAAACTGGCTGCATGGAAAACATGCAAGTTTTTAAAATCCTTTCCTTCTGCCGGCTATTTTTCTGGTGGTGCTTGTTGCTGTTGTTAAAATCCCTTCTCACTCACTTGTGCAAAACCCAGGAGTTTTCTGAAGCCTCCACAAAGGGGTCTGATATGACCAATCCGATATCATCAATTTTAGGCCAGCCTCAGAGGAAGGTATTTCAGAGACATCAGGGCTGGTTTGTCCAGCTGTGCCCTCTCTCCAGGCCGTGAATTTCAATTTCTTCCTCCTGGTTGTCCAGAGGTGTTCTGCTCTCGCCTCCTCGGAAGTACACTTCCCCTCTTGGGGAAGCAGCTGGGCCCTTCTTGGCAGCTGCTGCAGATTAGTAAATTACAAGTTCGAGATTAAAAAAAGAAATGACTAAAGAATAAAACCTTTAGTCTGGCAATTTGAAGTCAGACTACCACAATGAACACCTGTTGAGAAAGACCATTATTAGAAGCTGGAGGTTCTGGGTGAAAAGATCACTGTGAATTAATTTTGATTGCCTCACAAAACTCTGCATAACAAATGATCTCTGATGGGGGTATCAGGGGACTTGCATTTGAAGGGGGGGGGGGAGATTTTGTTTCCAGTAAGGTAATATAAGCTCTGCCACGATATTAAAATCCACCATTGGCCGTGCTTGTCTGTGTGCCTCTGTGGAAACAGATTGTGTGTGCTAAGGTTACCACGTATTATGCTTCTGGGGAAAAAAGAGAAACAATTGATATCAAAATCTTTTCAAAAGGTTAGTTGAGAAAGCGTGAGGTCAGAGACTCATGACTCCCAAATTGTTCACTCATTTATTTACGTCTGTGTCTATGTAAATGGAGATTTGGGTGTGCTCTCAGTGATTTAAGCAACCTTTGTTTTATTTTTTTAACCATATATATGTACACACAAACACACACACACACACATCCATAATTCTTTTTTGGCAAGGGAAGAATAGAGTCAAAGATGTGCTAAGAAATAGATTCGCTTGGAGTTAGATGACCTTTGTACTTTGTAAGGTCATCAGAAATGAGAAAAAGTTAGGCATCTCTAGATCACGAGGCACAGTGGGTGGAAGAGATGGGCAGGGCTGGAGGAGAGGGATGGGTATACCGAATATTAAGTAGTTTCATTCTTTCCTGAAAAGAAAGAGACTCCAACTCAAATATGCCGGCGTCCTACCTGTCTGTCAGCTCCTGATTAAATCGAAAAGCAGGCATCCCATCTGTTTGCCCCAATGAAAAGTGTAATATTCTACTAACCACTTTCGATTATCGCTCAACTTAAGGGTTTCCTGCAAAATGATCCTCGGTTCATTTGAAGTTTATTTGGCACACAAAAGGAAGCTCCAGAAAGCTTTATGCTTTTAAGCTAATACGCAATATACCCAGCTGACTCCATGGCTGAATCTTCCACACCTCGCCATTCATATAACATGAATTTTCATAGTCGTGGACATCCATTTGTCATGAGACATAAAACCTGAAAATATCCTGAGAGCAAGGGACAACTAGGAATATTAACAGAATCTTAATTCTTTTCCCCATTTGGGATAATTTTGAGTCCAGAAGTTACATAAAACCACGTTCAAATTATGTAACCATATTTTCCCCACCAAGTATATCATTTTACTAAAACCAAAATTTTTTCTTGCCAATGTACTGGAGCTTAGCCTCCCATATCTGAGCACACCAGGGGCATGAAGCCCTCACCCCACCCCAAAACCTCCAAGGGAAGTCACACCCACAAATTTGAAGCCGCTTCTCCTCCTTGCCTTTGTTTCTAGTTTATCCAAAAGATTTGGGGAAACTTGCTGAGAGGGAAGACTCTTTGGGCTGCTTGCAACCGTGATCTCCCCAGGAGCAAACGCTTGGAAATAGAATTCCAATTTCTGCACGATTTGGAAAGTCTTTGGGGGTTCCTCTGAGACATTAGATAATTGAATATAGCTTTCTCCCACTGAAAAAAAAAAATTCCCACCTCCAACGACAGTCCCCAAACTCCCAAGATCCCTGAGCACACTAGTCAATTTTATGACAAAATTAATCTGGAGCGTGACTTATGGAGCCCCAGAGGGAGGTCACTGGGGCCGGTAAATATGTAAACATGGCTTTTTCGGTTTCCGTTTCGCATGAATACAAAATAAACTGCGGCCCTCCGCACGCTGGAAAGTTCTTCCTTAAAGTTAATAAAATCTGTCAACTTCCATAAAGGCTGAGAGGAAGGGGGTCCACAGGTGCAGGCGCTCAGGCTCCGTCTCGAGGAGTCGGGGCAGCTAATAAAAAGCCCTGGGCACTGCGCGGCTCCCTCCCCATCAATTCCCATCAAGCGTTATTACAGTCATCTGCCGCCTCGGAGGTGCGTCCCCCGCGCTCGCCCCGCAGAAGCGACAATGACATTTGGCCGAACTGCAGGTGCGGCTGTGTGTGGCCGCGCGGCCGGAGTGGGGCCGCCTTTGTGGCGCTCGGGTCCTTTGATCTGGCCCACAAAGGGCCGCGGAGCTGCAGCCCCCTGCTTTCTGCCCGCGGCTCCGCCCGGGCAGGGGAGGGGGCCGGTGAGGGTGGGAGACGGCGAGGAGGGAGGCGGGAGCCAGGAGGGAGGGGGAGGGGGCCTCGGGAGGGGGTGATCCCATAATATTTATTTCAACAATAGCTTCAAATCTTTTTAAACATCATAAGAACACGGCTCATTAAGCCCACAACAGCCTTGAAATTGTGTTATAAAACCGCAAAACAGAAATCAATACATTTGCTAGAAAGGAGGTAATGAAATATATTGAGTTGCCCGAGAAGTGGTTTGTATGAATCATAATATTATTATGTGCGCATCAATTCCATTTCCAATACTTAAAGTTAACCAGCTAGCGAAGAGCGCTCTGAACCCGCGTTCAACAAGCTCTCCCCGGTTACTTGCCAGGCGGGCGCATCCTATAAATAACCTGGGGAGGGGGCCAGATCAATGCTGCCCACCCCAGAGCTTCAGCTGCCGCAGCCCTATCGCTTCCCGGCCGGATCAATACGTGCGCACAATGGCCGGGGGAGCGCCGGGGGCAGGCGGCAGGCCCACCGCTCCGAGCCTCGGCCTCCCTCCCGCCAGAGCACGGCGGCCAGCTTCTATCAGGTCGGCTCTGGCCAGCTGCTCAGCCCCTCCTAGCCAGAAACTGCAGCTTCCCTCCCTAGCCTTCTAGAGAGAAGACCCGGCTTCTAGTTTCCTCTCCCCTGGTGTGTATGGACCTGAGGACCCCAGTCTCTGAACCCAGCACCCACTAACTACCCAATGGATGAGCTAAAGTTTGTTTTCTCATGACTTTTTGTTTTTGGAATGGTGGTGTTTTCCTTCCCCTGTGCTGTCAGTGAATTAAAACTGGATGCATTTCTCTTCTCCATCCTGATCTATTTTGAAAGAGGATCTGATTCTGTAATGTACAGGAAGCTACAAGTCAGGATAGATCCAGGTTTTGTGGGGCCTGAAGTTTATGCGGTCTGGGACTGTTTGGGGGGCCCTCGTGAAGAAAACCTATCTCACTTCTGCAAATTTCCTAGAAGCATATGAACACATTGCCAAGGCCCCTCCCAGCCTCAGAGGGGGCTTGAGAGGGCCCTGAACTGGACCCTCACAGCTTCTGAGAGGGCCAGACTCACAGAAAGCCCAGGCCGCCTGAAGTCATCTGATCCATGCATTTCCATGCTGCCTCCATCTTCTGGAATGTAACCCCCTGAGGGGTCTGGCCTTGACTGGCTTTTTTCCCTCTGTGTCCCCAGAGCAGAGAACCTGTCACCTAGTAGGTGTACGGTGAATAGGGGGATCCGGGAGTGGGCTGCTGTGTAGGGTCTGCCGGGGAGCTACGGGCTCCCGTCCCAGCCACAGGGGTTTCTTGGAGGCCTTGAATTGGGCAGCCTCTGTGTGTCCCCTCTAACTCGACCTGTGGCATTTGCACTGTGCATTTGGAGTTTGGACTGACCATTAAACCCAGAAGAGCTGGTCACTGCCGGAGTGTCCTCAGGTGGTCAGTAGAACATGGACAGCTGTGGGTAACTTTATGTACACACAGGCAAAGCCTCACACCTAAACAAACGCACACACAAAGCCGGGTCAGCGCAGACATGCGTCCCCAGATAATCTAAATTTGGGGAGATACCAACAAATAGTGTATAAGGGCCCCAGACAGTGGTTCTCAACCTGGAATGATTCCGCCCTCCCCGCCCCACCCCTGCCCCCGCCCCCGAGGGGGGGACATTTGGCAATGTCTGGAGACATCTTTGGTTGTCACATTCTAGGCGGTGGAGGGGGAGGAAGGTACTGGCCTTTAGAAGATAGGGGCCAGAGATGATGCCAAATACCCCACAATACACAGGACAGCCCTCACCACAAAGGATCGTCCAACCCCAAACGACAATGAGGCCACGACTGAGAAATCCTGAGCTACGGCTGCACCAAGGACGGTTTTCTGGCCAGAACTGACAGGGCTACTGGCCCTGTTTCAACCACAGAGCCTTGGACACTCTCTCTAGGAGAAGGGGGATGGGCAGTGTGAGACCCCACGCCCCTCTCTTGATACGGTGGCTGGGTACCAGGGCCGCATCCAGCTCTCCACTTGATAACCACTGATGGCCATTGTCCCCAGTGTGCCACCACAGCTCTGGGCCTCTGCTCCGGGGCCACCTGAGGACGAGCCCTCCTTCTGATGGATTCCAACACACCAACCAGTCTCTCGTTTACTAAGGCTTGGCTGTCCCTGCTCCTGCCTGGCCTTTGAGGTACCCGACTCATAGGAAGGGCTTGAACAGATAAATCATCAGTCTTGAAATCAGTGGTATCGTCTCTGCTCTCCATCACTTCTCCACCCATGCACACCCCTAACGCCCCTACTGCACACACACACCTCTCCCCCCCACCAGGGACTCCAATGCACACTGGCCCTCTGAAGCTACTGGGTAACCACGTCAGAATCTACACTATAAATACAGAATTAGGCACAATAAGTACAGAATACAGAATGTGCCTATATTTCAGAATCTAAAAGCTGGGTGACAGTAATTTTTCCAGCACTAGACTTTTTCCCCCTGATCCTGTTCTGATTCCCTTGCCTCTTTCTTTCTTTGCCCCCCTCCCCCATGGCCTATTGTCTCATGCTTATCCCAGAATTGATCCTTCCTACCATCTTGGCCATTCTCGGACACAGACTTTGTGACGACCCAAGTTTCTGCTTTTGTTGGCCAGAAAAGATCAGTGGTCACATGAAACAGCACAAATGTGATTTTCTTTGTTTGGAGAGGGGAGTGTCATCTCTGCTACATAATCCCAATTACGCACAATTAGCTGACTCAGGCCAACTCTGGCCACTCATTGACCAGGCAGATGGTCACCCGGGCTATGATTTTGTCATCCCAGAACCTAGAAATCAGTTTAATTTGGGCACAGAAAACTAAGAAACCGCCTCCTATTTCCATTTGGCCTAATACCTACAGATAATCCTCTGATCATCTTAAGAACCAAACTAAAAAGTAATCTGTTGGGTTGTTTTTAGATTTCAAATAATTATTTTTTTAAATTAAATTGTTTTCACTTTCAGTTTGTACCTGAGGAATGAGACCAAAAGAAAAATACTGCAGAGCAAAATTTTCCACATGGTAGAGCTCAGAAATGTCTAAGAAAAATTAGCCCCGATGATTAAATTTTAAAACTTCAGAGCATGAAATTTAGGGAAAATGAAAGAAATTGCCCAATCCTGAACATATTAAACTAACTCAAACAAAATGACTCAATCATCCTTCGAGTCAGGATTTGCCATAATTTGGTCATGGTTTATGGAACCAATAGTGAGAAAGTCAAAATGATTTCTTTCTCTGTAAATTTTTGGGGTTTTGTTTATAAACACAGAGATTCTATCGTAAAATATATGGTTTTTTTATTTAAAACCAAGCACGCAAAACATTAGGAGTTCCTCCAAAATGGCAAGCAATTTATTCTTGTTTACTGTGTTTATGATCTACAGGATGTCCATAAAGTCTGGAAACATAGGCAAATATAAATAATGTGGTCAAGAATATCTTCAGTCTTAAAAACAACTAATATATATATTTCCAGACTTTACTGCCATCTTTTATTATCACTGTCATGTGGACAGTACAAATGAAAATCTAGTTTACATTGCTTATGTGATGCAAATACGTACACAGGTTGAGAGTAAACAGATCTTCCTCGAAATAATAATATCCCATTTGTGTCAACTTTTTGGAGGGCAGATCAACATTTAAATGAATACCAATGAAGATACCTTTGGAAAGTGAAGAATCTTTCTGAGAAGGGAGTTTGCCGGTTTTTGAAGTAGAGGTTTGCCTAGGTTGGATTTCCTTAAAAAGCAAGACGCACAATGAGGTTGGAAATATGGCAGATGATGGAGATGAGGATGGGCATTCGTGTCCCTTGGGCTGTTAGGTAGCAGGCTTTACAGGCTTTACACGGTTTATCTCAATGGAATCTTCTTTCATCTCTGCCGCCTGAATCAGGACACATCTTTAGGCACATAAGCCTAATGCAGTGAAGATCCTTGTTTTACTAGGTTCCTAGACATGAATGCAGCATGCGTTCATGGCAGGAAGACATAGAA
The DNA here is from genome assembly GCF_028021215.1 of Eschrichtius robustus. Classification (NCBI taxonomy): domain Eukaryota; kingdom Metazoa; phylum Chordata; class Mammalia; order Artiodactyla; family Eschrichtiidae; genus Eschrichtius; species Eschrichtius robustus. The sequence goes on along the minus strand of NC_090842.1, from coordinate 33,768,727 downwards.
AATGGAAAAAAACGTGCAACTCTGGGTTCTACTCCCAACCCTTCCAAATAACTAGCTGTGTGACCTGGGTTGCATCACTTACCCTTCGCAGGTCTGTTTCCTTTAATGTCAGGCAAAATTATTCTAGGGCTAAAAATGCTAGAATTGCAGTACTATCAACCCCACTGGTAAGGAAGCTCCCTTCGTCTTAATAAAGAATACAACTCACAGATCCCATTGTCCATAGGTGAGGAAAAAAGTGTCACCCACAACCTGGACTCTCTGGTCCATTGGGAGGCCCAGCTGCATTGACTGGTGCTACTTGAAAGGAACCTTAGGTGCCAATTCCAACACTCTTATTTGGAATTAAAAAGTCAGTCGGAACTGGGGTGTGATAACTTATGTCGTAGCTATGTGTAAAGCTGTCTTATGCCCCCCCCGCTTAGATTAATTCTTGAGGTCATCGCTGCTGTCATATTCACAGGGCATCACCGTGGTATCTGGCAGGCAGAGAGATACTGCCTAAGTATTTGTTCAATCAAAGACAAAATTGATTGAAATAATAAATCAAGATCCAACCTCTTGGCTTTTACTCGACTTGGAGTCACTATTTGGAGGCATTCTGCGGTAGGAAGTATGTTTGTACATATTTTGAAGTTTATTCCTTTCAACCTGCTCTTCTTACCACCTGCATCCATTCCAGTCCCAAGGATTTGAATCTTGGATTCAGTTAAATATGAACAAATCACATGTGCCACACTGCCTAAGTTTACAGCAGTCTCCGGTTTGTATGCCTCTGTGTGTGTGTGTGTGTGTGTGTGTGTGTGTTCTGTGCTGCCACCTGCATGTTTGGGTGCACTTGGGTCTGCAGATCTGTATCTCTTGCCAGCGAGGAGTGGGCCTGCCTTTCTACAGCCCTGCAACTCTTGAGAACATTGGCTGTATCATTTGCAGCAGCTGAATCAATATTTTAATGGAAAATTACAAAGAAAATGAGTATTTGGAAACCAAAGGTTGCCGACCGAGAGCAGAAAAATAAAAAAAGACTGCACATCACCTAGAAGAGAGAGACCTAGGAATTGACTTCCCATCCATCTCTTGTATTCCTTTACTTATTTTATAGCCAACATATTCTCTTTCAGCCCCTGATTGCTTATTTTAAATTGTTTTCCATTTCCGAGCCTCTATCTTCCCTGTCTTCCCGCCCCTCCCCACCCGCCCCTTCTCCCAGGCCTCCCAAATGATACAGTCTGTGCCATTAACGATGTAGCCGATGAGAGCCCAGAGATGCTTCTTGTCTTCAGCCAACCCTGGGGAGAGCAGATGAGGAGAAGGGAGATGTCTTCCTCCCGGAAGATGATCTGACGGCAAGCGAAGCCCCGCTGACCCCTCACCGCAGGTCTGAGGCTCTGCGGAGGAGCCACAGAAAATACTGCAGAAGGTAAGGCTGCCGACAAGTGCAGCACACAGAAGGGATCTAGGTCAGAGGCACGGATCGATCTCAAGGCGTGAATCACTGACCTCCGCCCACACTCACCCTCTCTAAACTGAGTCCCTGTTAACTAAAGATCGCATTTCCATTGTTACGGCTTAGAAACTGATTCCTGATTCCATTTTTTTACATCTCTTACCCAGCATCTGTTTGGGAAGAATTTCTATTTCGTCTTTTAAACATCCGAAACACAATTCCAAACATTTCCAAGGTAAACTTGTCTTCCATTCACCATAAACCCCAGAAAGAACGCGGGTAGAAGAAAAAGGCCCCGCAAACATTCCTCTGCTCTGCGTTGAACCGACGGTATCTGGATCATCCTCGGGGATGTATCGTAACAAATTGTCTCTCTAACAATCGTCTCTGCGAAGGTCAGGTCGGGTAAAGTCCCAAAGATCAAAATCTGGGATAAAGGGGAGGCGCACATTTCTCAACAGGAGGGAAGGGGGGGGTGGTTTGGATAACTTTGCTTATTACACAGGGAATTCCCCCACGAGTTCACATATTGCAAAAGGTGTAAAGGAGGAAAACCTCCATTCAAGGAAGGGTGCAGAGAAAAGGATTCCAAATATCTGAATTTAACTAAATGCTCATCAAAACCCCCTTGGGAATTTAGAAACGCTATTTCTGTATGGGCTGAATCACTCCTCTGACTTAGAAAGTGTTTTCTACTGAGCCCCACTAACAGCCTGGGACTGTACCTTCCCCAGCCTCCAAGTCTATGTGACAGTATAGACCCCAATGGGGATGAACTACTGGATCGTTAAGTTCATCCTTAGAACTTAATTAAAAAATATACAATAGCTGGTTTCGCGTTCTTTTATTGTCATTTATGATTTTCTAACGAAATCAAAATTTTGAAAGTAAAATATCAGTTGTTCCAGATTCTAGTACCTGGAGTTCTAATTACTCTAAAGCAGAATTCCAGGGCAAAGTCCTGTACTTTAATGGTAGAACGCTAATTTGAATTTTACGTGGATGTTGAATATTAACCCTGACACTGTCCTGGACAGCAAGTTTCTCAACCTCAGCACTATGGACCTTCTGGCCAGATAATTCTTGGGTGTGGGGACTGTTCTTGCTGTAGGGTGTTTAGCAGTAGCCCTGGCCTCTACCCACTAGGTGCCAACAGCAACACCCCAACCCCGTTGTAACAAACAAAAATGTCTCCTGGGGGCAAAATCGCCCCCACTTGAGAACCGCTGCTACTCTCAGCAAGGGGAAAATTCATGTATTAGACCTTTTTATTCCACTTCAAAGAGAGCACAGAGTTAGAGTGCTTTTCTGGAAAATGGAGCAAAAAAGAAAATAAAGAAAATAAATTATGTATTTCCACCCATTTAATGGAATGTTGAACAACCATTAAAATACATTTTAATTTTATTTATTTATTTATTTTTATTTTTGGCTGTGTTGGGTCTTCGTTTCTGTGCGAGGGCTTTTCTCTAGTTGCGGCAAGTGGGGGCCACTCTTCGTCGCGGTGCGCGGGCCTCTCACTGTCGCGGCCTCTCTTGTTGCGGAGCACAGGCTCCAGACGCGCAGGCTCAGTAGTTGTGGCTCGCGGGCCCAGTTGCTCCCGCGGCATGTGGGATCTTCCCAGACCAGGGCTCGAACCCGTGTCGCCTGCATTGGCAGGCAGATTCTCAACCACTGCGCCACCAGGGAAGCCTAAAGTACATTTTAAAAGATACTTTAGAAGCATGAGAATATGCTCACCTTACAATGTTAAGTAATAAAAGAGCAGAACATGAGAGTATATTGCCATGTACGTATTCTATAAGATACATGCATTTTTAAATATTGAAAATATTCTAAAGGGAAAACACCTTAAAATAATGAAAACCATGATTATCTATGGGTGTTAGGATAATGCAGTATATCTTTTCTTATTTAAATTTTTCTGTTTTCCCAAACTGTCTACCATGAACATGTATTTTTATAATTTTAAAGCAGACACAGAAAAAGGACAAGGGGTCTTGCATTATACAGCAGGTTCATGGTATATGAACAGAAAGCGGCAAACACACTGCCATCGTCTATTCCTAATTTAATTTTCTTCCACACCCTGAAGGAAGCATAGCAATTCCTTTCCTACTCATCTGATCCTTTTGCTCGTTAAACCTTCACATCTGCTTCACTCTGCAGCCTTAAGTTTCTAAGGCCAGAATTCATGACATTGCTTATTTTGTTTTACACCTTGCTTCTCTACCCGGATATACTCATTCATTCCATATCCCGGCACTGTGCTGGGTCCTGAGAATTCAGTGGGGAACAAGGTAGGTAGAGTTCCTGCTTTCTTGGAAGATGGACAGTAACTCAATAAACATATACATGAACAAGGTAATCCAGCTAGTTAAAAGAGCTGTGATGGTAATAAAACATGGTGATGTGTCAAAGAGAATATGGAGAAAGCACTCTTTTAGACTGGGTGGTCCTGGAAGGCTTCTCGGAGGAGGTGACATTTGAGCTGAGAGTTAATGAACAAGAGGAGAGAGTCTTGGGGAAATGGGGAAGATCTAGGGGCTGTTTTTCAGGCATGCATTTTTATGTCCAAACATACAGAACAAGCATGGAACATTCAAAGAAGAGAAGAAAGGCCCCTGAGGTTGGAGCTTTGCAAGCAAGGGGAAGAGTAGCTGGAGCCTGGGCTGGAAAGTTAACAGGCCCCTGAGTAGACAGCCTTGGTCCAGCCAGGCTTAGGTCTAGGGGCACTGGAAGGTGGCAACTATGAATTAGAATCTTTGGGGCCAGAGCCCTGGAATCTGCAATTTAAAACAAACTTTCAAGGTGATTTTGATGCACTGGAAAATTTGAGAACCATGGTTCTAGTGTATACACTTTTCTCAAAAAGTGTGGGAGTGCTTTGACAGAGGTGTTTAGTGAACTAATTCAGAGTTTTGCCACTCAGAGTGTGGCCCATGAATGAGCATCTCCAGCATCATCTGAGAGCTAATCACAAATGAAGATTCTCAGGCCCCTTCTCCAGATCTACTGAATCAGAATCTGCATTTCGACCACATTTCAAGTGATTTACAGGGAGGTTTGAGAAGCACCGACTTAAGTCAGTACATTACATATTATAGTAAATCTTCTATAGAGAAGAAAATGGAGACTGTGATTTTTAATGATAAAAGATTAGATAGCAACAAAATACCTGATTATACTATCATGTTTCTCTGGTATTAGGGAGCCCCAGGAAAAAAACCAAGTAAAAATCTGTTCTCAGTTGTGCCAGTGTTAAGCCTCCTTAGACTGAACTGCAGTGTCTGAACTGAAGCCTTGAAATCCTGAACTTGTGGGCTTAAAAGGATGCACTTGACTGAGTAATAGACACTGAAAATTATTTTATCATTTAGATTTTTTTTAAAGGGAGGGAAAGTTATTTATGAAAGCAACTAAGCATAAACATTTACTATGTTTTACTAGTATTTTATATTTTAAAACTACATAAGACAAAGAAATACGAACTATTATTCGTATTTCTAGTGTACTACTGTATCAGTAGAGACTTCTATCGTTAACCCTTAACAATCATCAGTCTTATTCACGTTCCCTCTTCCTCTTACCCAGCATGCTTTGTAATACTTTACTGACCTCATTGCACTTTGTGTGCATCTATACATTCTTCCTTTACTCTGCAAAATCCCTGTCTCTGTCTCTCTCTTTTCTCATTAACACGGAGTTTTAATTTTTTTTAATGCAACAGCTTTCGCTAATTCCAGGACGGGTCTTGCTGCTTTTTCTTCAGTGGTCAGGAAACGACCACATTTACAGGAGCCCTGTGTTTACTCTGGCTCTCTCTAATCAAGGGATTCTTCTTTCAGCAGACCACAGCTCCTAACTTTATCTCTTTGTCCTTTGAAGCCGAAAGCTATTATTTCTAGCAACCATCAGTAATTCAAGTAAACACTCTGTTTTCTCCCAAAGTGCTACATTGTTAAAGAAAACTAGCATTGGGAAGGTCTCAATTTCTACCAGCTCTCTATTTTGTGAAAGGATATTGCAACAAGGCTTGAGAACAGAAGCAAAGTGTGTCTTCTCCATATTCACCAGCTGGCTCCCTCCTCCCACGGTGATGATGGTTGACCCCACCTACCCAAGGGTGTTTCACACATTTACCCCAAAGTATAAGTAAGGATTCATAGGTAAGGAGTGCTATCCTTTTTAGCTCTCTTTACTTGGAGGCAGCGGCTGCTGCTATTGTTTTTCTGCCTGCATCAGTCATAAGGATGTTTCTTCTGGAAAAGATCTGATCTTTGCCCCTAACCCCGCTGGAGGTAATTAGGACGGGAAGGAGAGCAGGGCACCTCACCTGGAACAGCGATGGGGGCTGTTTTACTCAGGTGTCTGGGTGCAGTCTGTGGCTGTCTTGGTCAAACTCTTGTTTAGAGGGTTGTTCCCGGATCTAGAGCTTCTATAGCAGGAGGGCTTGCCTGTCCTCCAGACTTCCAGAAGCAGAAGGCCTGGAAAATGTGGTCAAGTCTCTTAGTACGTAGTACGTGGCCTATGGCGGTTTGGGCTACTTCTCATCTCATTGGCTGTGACATGGCTCCGTTCTCTAATGATGCAGAATGTAAATATCCTACAGCATCAGTGTTGTTATCAGTACTATTAATGGTGCTATTAGTAGTTGGTAGTACAACAGTTTTTAGAGAAGTAGCAACCTGAAGCCACACAAGCCATTCCTCCAGCCATTTCCCATGAGTGCAAGCAACCTCAGGGCAGATAGCCATTCTGCATTGTTCCCTGATGTGTCCCAGGACCAAGAACAGTGCCTGGAGGGGAGCAGGCACTCCCTAAATGTTTGCTGAATTAATGAATAATTAATTAATTAATTAATTAATTAATTAACTCCACCTCGCAAGCCAGCATGTTCCCAGGGTCTCAGATGACTTCTAGCGTCCCTATCCCTTTTGGAGCTACACTTCACCATCCTGTGTAGAGATTTCTAGCACACTTCACTGCACTGGGGGCTCCACCGCTCCGCAAGCACCAGAGGGTGACCCTGGCGCTCCCTAAACTGCCTGGTACTTAGTGGGTGCTTCACAGTCTGATAAGCTTTTCATACCATCTAGATCCGGGGAAGCTAACCTTTTTTAGTCTTTGTTATGGCTGGGTCTGAATTGAACCTTCCAAACTCAGAAGCAGGAGAACGTTTTGGCCAGAGGGCAATGACAACTCCTAAAATAGGGAGTGTTTCATTAGAAGGAGCATTGGGCTAGCAGAGAGAAACGCTGGATTTAAACAGTTCTCCGCCACTTACCATACAACCCTCCGGAAAGATCATATTCAATTCCCTAGACCTTGGTTTCCTCACCTGTTTAAAGGGAATGGTGTTACCATCAGCTCTGTCCTGTAGGGTGAAGGGAAACAGTGAGTGTGAAAGTGCTTTGTAAAACATAAAGCCTCCAGCGTGCAAAGGATGATCAGGGAAACTTCCTTTCCCCAACCTCAGGCCCAGTTTAAAGCCATCGTGTTCTTTCCCTTTCCGTATCTAGCATCTCCAGCAGAGACATCTGCAGGAAATCCAGGGTCCTGTCTGAACCCAAAGATCTGCTTCCTGGTGGGGGCCTTCTCCTGAGATGTCCTCGTGCTGTGGATTACCTTCTTCTCTTGACCTTGACCTTCCTTTCCTCCCTTGCAAAATGAGCTGATTGGACCTCATCTAGGGAGAAAAGTCAAATGCGTACAGAGGCCAGCAGGCTGGCAGATGAGTGAGGTGGTCTAAATGGGAGTGGAAGAAAAGTAGAGAACGGTTCTGCTCCCTCTAAAGGGGACAGTGGCACCTTAGTGCCAGCCAATTGTTGAAATGTGGGAAGGCGAGAACACCACATCATCTGACACTCAAAAAAATCCGGAGATTTGAACTTTTATATGAGATCTCCTGACTCGCAAATGTTGGCAGTGCTTTCAAATTTGTTAAATATGCCTTGGGAGCCAGATAAAACACATATGCAGGCCAAACTCAGCTTTTGAGTCTCCATTTTGTGGCCCGAGGTCTCTGAGCCTCCTTTCAGCTCTAAGAGCCGTGGCTTTTCTGGGCTGTGAAAGCGGCTCAAAAATACCCCAAGCAACTTCTACCCTCTCCTCTCCTCTCAGGTCCTCTTTGTGTCTCACCTTGAGCTACTGTGACAGCCTCCCTTCGACCCTCTGTATCTATCTACACATGTGACCTTATTTGGAAGTAGAGTGTTTGCAAATATAATTAAGATGAGGTCATTAGGGTGGACCCTAATTCAATATGAATAGTGTCCTTATAAGAAGGGGAGAAGAGATACAGAAAGAGCCATGCCCAGAGGGAAGATGATGTGAAGACAGACAAGGAAAACACCATGTGACAACAGAGGCAGAGACTGGAGTGAGGTGTCCACAAGCCAAGGATTGCCAGTGACATCAGAAACTAAGAGAAAGGCAAGGGACAGTTTCTCCCCTAGAGCCTTCAGAGGGAACATGGCTCTGCCAACACCTTGGCTTACTTCTAGCCTCCAAAACTGTGGGAAACTTAAGTTTCTGTCATTGTATTTGTTACAGCAGCCCTAGGAACTAATACGCTGGCCAATCGGGGGGCGGGCACCAAGAGAGGAAGGAAGATCGGCCACCATCATCGTCCCTCCCTCATAGCACATCCAGACCATGAAAACCTGATCCTCCTTGCAGACTTCCTAAGTTTCCTAAAATGTTAACTACTTCCCTAAATGTTTCCTCGATTTTCCAGGAATTTTCAAATCTAGCTTCGTGTGCAAAAAATAAAAAATGTGAATCTCATTGATCCTCTTCACAGGGAAACAAAAATATACCAGCCACTCATGCCTGCAAACTATTTCTCCACTGTGATAATTCAGATGCAACACTTCCCTGCTCTGTGAAACATCGCGAGACCTGCAGTCTGTGAAAAGCACAGGAGAAAGAGTTGACTTGTTTCCCCATGAGAGAGGGCAAGAGGTGGGGAATAAAGCCCCACACACTGGTAGGTGGAGGCACCGTTTCCTCTGTGGGAAAGATATCAAAATAATTTGATCTCTAAATATTAACAAGGTCTTTATAGGGTAGATAATGCTTGTCGCATCCATAAAGTATCCAGTGCTTGCTAAAGGAAGGTACTGGGGTTAGTGTGTGGATTCACAATCTGTGTTCATCCCTGCTACTTCTGTCAACACTGCATGGTGAGGTCGAACAACGCTGGTCAGGAGGGTTCTCCTGTCAGAAGGAGGTGAGAGAGCAGATCACATCCTGTGAATCCCAAAGGATTCTACTTCTCAAGAGACCTATGAGTAGGGAAAGGGGAAGGTGCAGAGATTTAACTTATTTATTGTAGAATTCTGGGCCTGGGGTTGAGCTAGGGAGAGACTGGCAGTACTCAAACTTCTTGGGAAGATTTCTGACGGGACAAAAGGAGAGCAGAATGGTTAAGAGCTGAGCATGTGTGCCCTAGAGCTGGGTTGTTTGGGTTTAAATTCTTGCCAGATGCTGTGCCCTTAGACATTTCACTTAACCTCTCTGTACCTTAGTCTCCTTATCCATAAAATGGGTGCAATGACAGTACCTACCTCATGTAGTTGTTGCAGGGATTAAGTGAGTTAATTCAAGTAAACCCTCTGAAACATCATCTGACACTTTCTAATTGCTGAATACATCTTATTGAAACGGTTGGACTGTGGCCCCAGTGGTGCTAAGTAAGGAACCACCCACAAGTTCAATGGCTTAAAACAATGCCCATCTATTCCCCTAGATCTGTGGGAAGGCTCTGCTCAGTTGCACTCACTCAGGTGCTGGCTGGGGCTTGGCTGATCTTGGTGGGGCTTGGCAAGGGACTGCTCTGCTCCACGTGGCTTTTATTCTTTTCCCAGGATGGGTGGGCATGTTCTTTTCATGGTGATGGCAGAGGCACAAGGGTACAAGCAAAAACATGCAGGCATCTTGGGGCCCAGGCTTGGTGCTGGCACACCATTGAGTCAAGTCACATGGCCAGACCCAAAGAGGCAGGGAAATACACCCTGCCCTGGGGGCAGCAGTGCAAGTCACATGGCAAAGGCTATGGATAAGAGAGGGCTGAAGAACCAAGAATGGGAACTACCATAGTAACTCCTTTTATTATAATTTACATAAGAAGTATTAGACTGAGAATCCAGGTGGAGAAGTTATATCCTGATCTTCAACTGACCAGTTGACCTTGGGCAAATCACTCCTCCACCCAGAATGAGGAGGTGCAATTTATTTAGTTATCTAAATAACTCAGGCTCCCGCTCTCACACTAACTTCTATACAGCCAAAGAAGTTCCTTCCTGGCCACTCTTAACTCTGAAGATTTAGGTAAATGTGTGTGTGTGTGTGTGTGTGTGTGTGTGCGCGCACATGCACACATGTTAGATAGAATCTGATCTTTGTTAAAGTCTGCAGAAAACCTCCCTATTTGAGCAGCATTCCTAAAAGAACGCTTCTAGAAATGATTACTCAGGATGATGTACTATTACGCTATGGTAAGCCCCCTAGTTAGCACAGTGACTAAGGATGCTTAGAAATGGCAGGATTTGGGAGGGATGTTATCTTAGTTACCCCAGAGCTGGGGCCCAATTAGCAAGGGGGAAGGGTTCTTAAAGGGACAGTGTGGTTTTTTGCAAAAATTAAGTTTTCTTACTCTGTTTTTGTTTTCTCTTTTGCACTCACTTGTGTTTAAGGAGAACCCCCTTTGTGGCAAAATGCTATTAAAATCTTCCACATGGAAGCAGCCCAGGAGAGGAGAACAGAGGCTCTTCAGCACCATGAGCCCAGCCGAGCCCAGCTGCCGGCCTCTCTTTACTTGCAGAGTCAGCAACTAGGAAACTGCATCAATGGATGCGTGGGTACAAAGAGAACTGGGTAACTGGTCTACCTGTGCCTTCATCAGTACTCTTCCCACTCCCAAACCTGGCCCCCCAGCCCCCTCTCCAAGGCCCCCAGTTCTGTGATTCCAGCTGAGAACAAGAGGGGAGAACAAAGCTTTTGCCAGTGGTTTCAGACTTTTTGATGGCAACTCTTGCTAAGAAGTACATTGATCATTGTGGCCTGGTACACACACATACATGGCTGAAACAGAGTTTCATGAGACACTACTAACCCTTCAATACAGAGTGTGATGTACACTGATTTTCTTATTCTATTACCCTTAGACAATAATGCTTGGAATAACCTGCTAGACTGATTTCATAATGCACTAATATTAGGGTCCCAACCCATAATCTGAAAAACTCTGGGCCAGTTCCAAGGTGTGTGTCGATAGGTAGAGAGGTGGAGAAACAAAACTCTTTAAGACCCACAGACCTCACACTTGTCTAAAACAAGAGGCAGTTGGTTAGAAGAAAACTAAGAAAGGATGCAGCTAATGAACCAGCAGGTGTCTGTATTATTTTGATTTGGGGGACATCACCGAATGGGTGTGATCTGTAAGGATTTCTCCCGCATGGAACTAGAAAGACTATTGGAGAGAATGGAATCCAGTGTTTCCTATTCCTTCTAAAATAAATATACTTACATTTTTAAAAGGGAGTAACTCAAGTGAAGTGATCAAACAGGTAATAGTATAAGTGACTCTGATAATGTGAAATTGTGAACATGGTAAGATTCTGATGGAAGCTGCTGGGAAATATTGATGGATATTGAAACTTTCAGGGTACACATGGGGAAACTGGTCCACGGATCAGAAAAGTCATGATTATGCCCCAGAGTTGGCTATTGAGCACGTCATAGCTCCAGGTTTCCTGGGGTCCAACTGTTCCTTCTCTGCATTCTGGGTCTCAGTTTTGTTATCTTGTAAATGACAGCGGCCCTGCCTGTCTCACAGGACTGGCGTGAGATGAAACAGGTGGAAACACCCCAAATTCTAAGTATCGAAGCGGGTTGCTTAGTATTTCCCCTTCCCATCCCTTCCATCAGGAGAGGAGCCTGCCTGCCGTGTTTGCATCTTTATCCATGTTTACAGGTGACTGGCTGGGCCTCTTACTGAATGTGGCTGTGATTACAAGAAGCTGATGTAACCCCTGGCCTCTCTGCATCATGTCCACACAGACCATGCTGGGTCAGGATTCAGCTGGACCGGGTCCCATCCTGGGTCTAACGAGGAGGGACCGACTTGTGTGGCCTCCGACACCATGCCACGTGTCTTCAAAGCCCTCCACGGCACGTAAGTAAGAAGCTGATCCTGTAACTGCCCTTGCAGAGGTGAGTAGCCAAAGGTCCCCCCACAGAAGATGGACTGTTCCTGGTGGTGTGGATAAAGGCCTGTCACATCCCCCGCCCCCGTCGTCCTGGCTTTAGGGAGGATCTGAGCCAAGATGACTGGAGGTCCCTGAGTCTTTGTTAAACTTGAGCTCAGATGGATGTAGAAACACAAGGCGAGCCAAATCGTATGTTTAAACAGTTAAGAGGAAACCAGGCTCAGCAAGGAACTGCAACCCTGGATTTAGCCTGGGTGAATTTTCCTTCTCTGGGATTTCCTGTCCCTTTTTTGGATGTTTCTATCTATCAGATGTTCAGTGGCAGTTGGTTTAAGGCCATCAACTCTGCAGTGAAAGAAAGCCTTACACAGTACTTGGGTTTAGCTGCTAAAATATCTACGGCTGACAAATGGACCCAAAGCTAGGCTTACATGACACAAGCTCCAGGCCTCCATCTATCTGCCCTTAGTGGAAAGAGACACCAAGCCTGAAGACGGGGCTTAAAGAAACATCCCTAACAATAAAGGGCGGCATGCAGCCCCTGCTGCCTCGGGGGCAGGGACACTGGGACTGGTGGGGGTAGGTCCTTAAGGAATGCAGAGTAAGTGAACCCAAAACTCTGTCTCCTGCAACGTTCTTAGACTGCAGTTAAAATTTAACAATTTTTTTTATGTAAATCATCTGGTATGCTCAATTGCATGGGGTCTGGGGGGCGGGGGGTGGTTGGCAAGGAGGGAACAATGGGCTGGGATTAGATAATTTACTTAGTGCTAAAATTCCAGGAAGTTTGTGTTGATCTGGGCCTGGATCTTGTTACTTTTTAGCTCAAATCTAAATCTTTATCTTCCTAGTATACTTGAGGGGACATTTTTTTACTTAGCCATTTTTACAGTTGTAATTTTTTCCCCCTTTCATCAAATAGAGCTGGTTAGATTAGCAGCTCTTAGCACGGAGATGAAAATATTGGTAGAGCCCATTGGGCCCTGTTTTGTTTATTCTAACAGAGCAGGCTTTGATCTAAACATATTTCCTGGGGTCTGGACGAGATGACCTAATTCCTGTCTTATCCGTCTCCACTTTCTGTGAATCTCAGATTGCGTTGGACTGTGGAGTCCTTTGAAATTCACTTTACATTTTTTTCCCACTTTGTTACCCGCCCCTGACATTTGTTTCATTTGGGGTAGCAGTGTGTAACTCTTAGTAAAAGACTTCGATGCTTTATTTTTCTAACAGGACTGCTAAGTTTTAACAGAGTGGGAGCTTTTTTTTTCTTAAGTCCTCTCATTCTTGACATTCGCAACGCGCCCAAAACAATAAGCAAATAATCTACTGCTAGAAATTTATGTCAACTGCAAATCACTTAGGATTTTCTATATGACACTTTTTTCCTAATTAAAAAGAAAAAAGAAAAAAAAACCCACTGTCCCCCACCTCCATAAACATCAGTTGAATAAACCCGGGCCAGGAGGATTGAGATGCAAAGACTCGAACTCCAAGTGAGCTTGGAGCCAGTTGGTATCTCCAGTTGGTCTGCAGGAACCTGTCCCCTTCCTTACTCTGTGGACCCCATCCCCTTCCACAGCCACTGGCCTGAGGGGCTTTGGGTAGCTTGGGTCTGTCACTGGTCTCCCTTTTTCCTCCCTAGGTCCCTGTCAATCACCAAACTGCTCTTCCAAGTCTGTTTTCCAGAAAGAGGGAAGCCCCTGTGTGTGTCTATGGAGACGGGGGAATGAGGCTGGGGGTGAGGAGCAGCGAAGATGAAGGCGGAGACAAGAAAAAACACAGAAGAATGTAGGGAAGGAAAGACGGGAAGAGAAGGGACAAGAAGGTGAAAGGATGACAGCGACACAGTTGAGCGAGAAAAAGAAAAAGCACAGTTACTGAAAAATGCGGGAAAAAAAACCCCCAGGTTGCTAACGTTTGTAAATTTTGAATGATGGGCACAAGAGGGTCGGTTACATTATTCGCTGTACTTTTCTGCTTTCTTTTTACAAGTCATATTTTTAAAAAAGGAACTGAGGAAAATGTCACCGAGATGAATATTTTTAGTTTAGAAATGTTGTGAATTTGGCTGTCATCATTCCAGGCAGCAACAACCCAGGAAATTTGGTTCTCGGCGATTCCAAGACACACGTCAAGTTTCAGAAGGGGGAAAAGAAAGGCGAAAAAGTGAGGCGAGGCGAGGCTTGGCGGGAGGGGGTGGGGCGGTGCGTTCACATCTGCCTTAAAATAAACCCTGTTGCTTTATAAATATAAATCCATTTCTCTTCCGCCGGGCTGAGCCGAAAGGCTGAGTGTATTTCTCACACTGAGAGAGGAAGCAGGCTGGGGGCGATTTCTTGTTTTGGAAATGAATGGAAAGGGGAATGGGCAGGTAATGATCAATAGATTAGAAAGACAGTCGATCGATGGATGGATAGGCAGGGACCAAAGCGGAGAGGCAAGGGAGGTGAGAGAGACCCAGACGGAGACCCCGAGGCTCCGACCTTGTCCTAAGGGCTTCGGTAGCCTCGGAAAGTCTGTCCAAACGAAAAGACGCGTTTGCTCCCCTGAACTCATCAGAAAAAGCTAGATGGGAGGAGGTTGGCGGTGAGAGGGAAAAGAAAAAACCGCCCGCTCCCTGCCCCGCCCGCCTGCCTGCCTGCCTGCCTGGCGGAAATGGACGCGCAGCCGGGGTGGCTCAGGGCCGTGACCCCCGCACCCGCCGCGGGTGGGAGCCCCGGGATGGGGGCGGGGGTGGGGACCGCGCCGCGGCCAAGGGAGGGAGGGGGCCGGGCGAGCTGGGTCCCGCCGCTGGGCGTGTGCTCGCGAACTGGCGTCGGGGCTCGGCCGACGGGGCCCCCTTGGAGAGGCGAGCGCTGGGCGAGGGAGTCGGGGAGCGGGGGTGCGGAGGGCCGTGTGCGAGACCGTCCCTCTCAGTGGCCCGCAGCCCTCGGATGCCCCGCGGGTCCCCAGGGAGAAGCGCCCCGAGCCTAGAACCACGCAGGCCCGGCACCCCGTCGTCGTCGTCCTGCCCAGCCCTGGGAAGGGGTTGGACGCGTCCTTCGCAGCGGAAACGTCCCCCTCCGGCCCGCGTGTAACAAGAGCTGCCAGAAATCCGCCTTCTCGCCTTGTCCCCCCTCTTGAACGGAGGGGTCTCTCTGGGGGCGGCGTGGCTGAGGCTGGAGAGGCGCAACCGAGGAACGTCGCTAACGTGCTGAAACGTCTGGGTGATTCTGTGCAGCGCGCACAGCCCAGTCGCTGCCCTCTCAAGGTTTGGGGGCGCCCGTGTCCCCATAAGGTCCCGGCCTGGGGTCAGCGCCCACCTTTCGGCACGCCCCGCCTGGGCCCCCAGACCACCCAGCCTGGGGAGGCGCGCCCTGAGTGGCCTGCGCCCCGATGGAAACTTCTACTGGAAGGTGGCCCCGACGCTTCTGCCTTACCTGGGCGCAGGGCCACCGGCTGCCGGCGGTTCACCGCCTCTCTGGAAGAAAAATTTCGCCGACCCCTCTAGACACCAACTTTCACCCCGTCCGTTTGCTGACCCCAAAATAGTGCTCTGGAGGAAAACATGTTTCCCCTAGAACAAAAGGGAGAGAGGAGGAATCAGATTGAATTCTGATGATGCAATATTCAACTCCACAGCACGTATCCTTTGCAATGGACTTTTTCTTTCAAATATGCGTGTGTGTTTAAATGCCTAAAACCAAGTTGACCTCTTGGGTTGAGGCCCAGTTTCAGAGTCAGATTATATAACCCCCGCTGCCCCGGGAATTCTCCAGCAATGCTTCTCTCAGCCGCCTGGAAAACGACTGAATCAAGGGAAGTGAAAACGGAAGAGTTGAAATAAAGCCGAGGTCTCCATGGGCACAAATGTCTTGCTTAAGGAAACTTACCTGGCCGGATGGAACCTCCTATACCAACTTTTAATTTCATATCATTTTTTTCCTTTTGCTTGGGGGCAGGGGGGTTGTAAGAAGAGTGGCCAACAAGCAATTGATATTGGGAGAATATCTAGATCCTCCAAATTAAAAAAAGAAAGAAAGGAAAAAAGAAAAAGAAAACATGCCCATGCAAACCTGTTTCTGTTATGCCTTTTACAATTCCTTATTTAGAGAGAGATACACACTCAATTTACTGGTGCCTGGGGAAATGTTAAAATACATTTCGGGGCCCTGGCTAAATAGAAATGCACTCTAAAAACACAGACACAGTATTTTGTTTTATCTGTTGCAAAAAAAAATGTATTTGATTACTTGAGTAAAATTACAGTATCTCTGTTGTTAGTAAGTATTAAATGTTAAAGAAATTGGACCCCCCCCCCTTTCCTTTCAACTTTCCAAGAAAGTGCATGTAACAGTCCAATTTTTTTCTTCCATAACCTAATACAAAATAAACAAACACTATACCTGCTCTCTTGATCAAGAAGAAGCATTTGCTCTTGTAAGGAACATATGTACATTTTAATGAAAGTGATATTTGTTATTGTATATACAAGAGCATCTACATTTTCTCCACTGAAGGTTGTTCAAGATGCTATACTTAGCAGCATTGTGAAATTCCAGCACACATTTTCTATTGTGAATATACCTACAAGGCAAAATGTTACGTCTTAGTTTCAACTACCAAAACAACACTTGTATTTTCTCTAGAGAAGTCTGCGTGCTTATCACTGTACAGAAACTTATTAACATTGAGGACGACTCAAGTAAAAAGCACGATACAAATAGCAGTTCAAAATGGAAAGGGTTAAATCTACCAAAAAAAAAAAAAAAAGAGCAGATTGAATTTTAGAATAAAAATCAAAAAAACCCAAACCTTTCAAAGAACCACACAGTTCATTTTGTACTTTCAGTCCTTTCCTTAAATTTGTTTCGAAAGATTAGACAATGTGTTTGCTGATAAAATTTTCCAGCAGGATCAAAGTGTACATTTATATACAGATTTTATTAGAGATCTAATGCATCACTGAGGCATTGCATCAACACCAGATTCATATTAAACTGGATATAGAAAATAAGTTAATGCCAGATTAAGACCGCCTAGCAGGGCAACTTGCAATTGCCATAAATGTTACAGAAAGTTTACAGGACTCTAGTCAATTAGTATTTAGTCCAAAAATACAGAAGACCAAAGTTAATGCTTGCATCCTGTTTGCAAAGCCAGGTTATATCACTAATAAATAAGCTTTCTTAGAACTCTAGAAGTTGAACAAGGTACAAAAGAATGTCTTCAGAATGTTGTAGTTCAGAGATCTGGGGGGACCAGAAGGTGGGGGGCACGGGGCAAGGAGTAGGAGGCAACCCTGGGTCTCATTCTGAACGGGGATGCTCTTTCTCCAGCCAGAGCGGATTTAACTTGTGACGATCTCTTTGCTGTCTTCCACGAAGCGGGTGAAACGGAAGTTGGTTCCGTTCTCGCTGCTTGCCATCTTCTCCAGGCCAGCCAGGGGCGCACTGGGCTCTGAGTTCTGGAGCTTCTCCAGGTTTCCCGTCAGCCCGCTAATAGGTGAGCTGCTCCCACTGCCCAGGCTTCCAGGAATTGGAGGGATGCCGCCGTTCTGAATGACCGAGATCTCGTTGGCCTTCATCGCCAGCCCGTTGGAGAGCGCTGCTGCATACTGATTCCAGAAACTGGAAGGATCCCCACTTCCTGACCTGGCCACCAAATCCTTCTGGAACATTTCTGGGAACTTGACGGGATTGCCTCCTAGGAATGTCATGGGGCCATCCACGGAGAGCCGGCGACCCCGGCGGGCAGGGGTGCTGTTCCACATGTGAGTGCCCATGTGTACCTGGGATGGGGGAAGAGACGAGAGGAGGGAGAAAAAAAGGGGAGAGAGAAGAAGGGAGAAGCTGAATAGCTGAATCTGTCTCAACTCATATCCCAGCACTCGACAGGGCAAGTGGCTGCAATGTCTATTCTTATTACCTGCCCGACAGTGGGAAGGGTAACAAGAACCGTCCACTCCAGTCTGCTGGTAATAAGGTGTCTGCTCTCTGTAGCCCTGGGCCTCCTTGCCTCTGCCTGGGCAAGGATGCCTTACTTACTCCTTTTTTATTACCTGTATTTAGCTTATAATGGCCTCAAGCAAGCCAGTCAGTCGCAGATAGCTCCTTTCAGGGTGAGAATTGTTATGTCCACTCTCATTGCCATGGTAAGTATTGCATCTGACACCTTTTACCCTATAAATGTCCTTTTCAGATGGGAAGAAAGTGCCCCTCACTGATTGCCCATTGGAGGGCCTGTGCGTGGAGAGAAAAAGCCAGAAAGTAATTATTCTTTTCACATTACTGGCCGCAATCTCTAGAGAAATACTCTGTCAACAGAAAAATGTACACAGTAAGAGTGTTCAACTGTTGCTCTAGAACTTAAGCATATCTGCTTTCTTTCCAACACATATCAGTAGGAAATGTTGTATGATCAATTATCATAATACCCATTAGCAGAGCAGTGACGTTACTGTTTTCAGAGAGACAAACCACGCTGGACTGCAGAGTTATGAAAAAATAGATGCCAACGCTGAGGAGAACTGTAATTATTAAGTGATACGGGCAGCACACAGGCCACTTGGAGGTCTTTAATCAATACCCCATGGCAACGCTGGGCTGTCTGACTTGGTAGGTAAAGCAATTCATTTGGTGCACTTAGCGAGTCAACAGGACTAGGCCGCCGCTTCGCTTAGGTACCAAATTATTCAACGCGCTCTGACATTCAGCAAGCTGCAGCCTGCCCTACTCCCTGCCGTGATCCCGACCTGCACGGGCACCCACATTTCTCCACATCAGTCACATGCAACATGTTCCCTTTCGAGAACTCTCTCCCTGACTATCTGGACTGAAGACTCTGGGAACGTACCTTACAAACAGTCAATGGCCACGAGAGAAAGAGGGCTGCTGGGGTGGGTCTGGGTGAGGTACAGATGGAGGGAGGTACCTTAAGATTGCCTTTTGTTGTGAAAGCTCTTCCACAAATAGTGCAAGCAAAGGGTTTCTCTCCAGTGTGAGTTCTCTCGTGGATCTGCAGGGCACTCGACGAGGAGAAGGTCTTGCCACACGTGTTGCAGTAGTGCTGTTTGGGGGTCCTCCTGGGCAGAGCTGGGAGCAGAACTGGGGACGTGGCGGACGATGACAGAGGCCCAGAAGGGACGTGACTGGTGGGGGTGTCCTTACTGTCCTGAGGAGTCACATGCACGAAGCCGTTGACCTCTGTCTTGATGAGAGACGCCAACGAGTTGGCGGGAATCACCGCCGAGTTCTGATTGGGGCCAAGGTTGGAACTGGGCTCAAAGAGCTGTGATGGTAGATCTCGCATCTGATGTGTCAACATGTGTTGCTTCAAATTACCCTTGGTGGAAAAGCCACGATTGCAGACTGTGCAAATAAATGGTCTCTCTTTGGTATGACTTCTGTAGTGAATGTCCAAGGCACTCTGACAAGCAAAGGTTTTGCCACAAATGTCGCAAGCAGTGTTCTTAAATTTACCCCGGTCTCTGAAAGGGAAGAGGATCCCCAAAGAATCTTCTTTGATGATTTTCTCTGTGTGACTAGATGTCAAATCCAAAGCCCCACCGTTCACTGGGGTGGGTGACAAACCATTGGCAAAGTCGCTTGCCCCTGCTCTCTGTGGCTTCTCCTCGGCGCTGGGTGACTTGTGGAATTCCTGGGTGCTGTTGGATGGGGACAGAGCCTGCATGGAGGAGGTAGACTCTGAGATGGCCGGGCTGCCAGCACTTTGGCTCTCCATGTCACCACCCACCGAGGACGAATCGTTGGTCAGGACGTCCCCCTCGACCGACCCGTTCTCCACTGACTTCAGGCTGGCCTGCAGCTGCTCTGCCAGGCCGGCATTGATCATCTTCATCTGATTTTCCAAAGCAGCAATGCTCGACATCTCTAGAGGCAAAGGCGAGGAAGACAGGCTGTCTTGGGACGCATCCGCGGACTTGGGCGTGTCCGGGATGCTGCCCTCAGGACAGTCTTCCATGTTTTCATCGGAGAAGTTGTCTAGGTCATCAAAATTTTTCTCATCAAAGGAGCCCGTGTCAGACTCCATGGACTCGGGGTAGCTGTCAGGGACCGGGGTGTTGGGGATCTGGCCCCCCATGTGCATTCGGATGTGCTGCTGCAGGACAACGGCGTTCGTGAACTTCTTCTGGCAGATGGGGCAGGAATGCTGGACTCTAAGCGGGGGCATAGCACGATGGACGCTGTAATGGGTTTTCAGGTTCCCTTTCGTGGTGAAAGCCCGGCCACAGATCTTACACTTAAAGGGCCTCTCCCCGGTGTGGGTGCGGTAGTGCATCTTCAAGGCGCTCTGACAACTGAGGACCCGGTGGCAGATGATACACTCATTGGGGTCAGTGGCCTTCTTGTCAATGTTTTCGACCAGCTGCTGAAGCTTGGATGTCTCTGAAGCCTGGGCTGAGTCCAAGAGTCCCCCAAAAGGAAACTTCGCCTTGAACTGCTCGGACATGAGCGGCAACAAAGGGTTGGTGAAAGTCGAGGCACTGCCTGGGCCAACGTCGGATGCTAGGGAACTCAGCACGCCGGCGCTCACGGCTGGGGCTGAGCTGGGGACCACGCCGCTCTCTTCGCTTTTGCCACTGGAGGGGGGCCCAGTGGAACCTTCCGCTTCCTCTGGGAGCCCACCCGGGTTTCTCGAGGCCGGCTCGGGAGCCCCGGAGTCACTTTTGACGGAGCCCGGGGGGCTGGCGGCAGAATGGCTGATGGGGATGGGGGCTGGCTCTTCGGTCTTGATGAAGGGGGTGAGGGTCGGGAGCGTCGGGGGCAACGGCAGGCCGACTGAAGTGGTCAGAGTGGGCAGGACCGGTTTGGTGTCTAGCCAGCTGGTGACCGGCTTTTCTGGAGGAATGGACATGCCGTAGGGGATGCCGGTACTGGTCGGGATGTTGTCCAAATGCTCAGGCACGGGATAGGGGTTCATCTGGATATGAGGGTATTTCTCTTTGTGGCGCTGAAAGTGGACTTTGAGGTTCCCCTTGGTGGAGAACCGGTTCCCGCAGATGTTGCACTTGAACGGCCTCTCTCCGGTGTGGGAACGGAGGTGGATCTGCAAGGCACTGTCGCTTCCGAAGACCTTCGCACAGAACCTGCACTTGTGTTTGAAGAAGGCCTCGTCCGAAGCGCTTTTTGCTTCGAAGGCAGTGACATTTGGTGGCTTGCTTTTTCTTTGCTGGGCCAAGGCAGACAAGGAGTTTAAATCCTCTGCCGTCGTTCCGATGTTGGGCAAAGGGCTGGGGAAAACCGAGTTAGCAGGGGCCGGCTGAGGTAGAAGTGGATTAGATGCAGGACTCAATAGACTGCTTATTGCAAAAGCTGGTGAGGAGGATGCCGAGACTGCGGGATTGCCGGCATGGGCGTGGGAGGCACCCGCGCCCGAAGCCACTTTTTCCGAGGATGGGGTGGGAACTGCCGCCGCCAGTACGTGAACGCTGGGGGAAGAGCCGCTGTGGGGTGGACCGATGGTGTTGCCAGAGCTGCTCTGAGGTAGCTGGATGGGGGGGAGCCGTTTCACACCGCTGATGCTGGCAGATTGGCTAGCGAGGCTCTGTGCTAACCCAGCTGCTGCCGCCAGCTGCTGAGATAAATGGGAGCTGAGTGTGGACAAGGGGTTGGCAGATGTTCGTACAGTACCTGGAGAAGGACTAGAGGATGTTGGCAAGTCTGTGTTCTGAGAAGCCAACAGCAATATTTGGTGACGAATCTGTTCGATCAGTTGCAGCTGATGGATCTGCTGCTGCTGCAGAGCTAAGAGCTGCTCCATCAGGGCCGGGACGGCCAGCTTGCCTCCGGAGGCCCCATTGCACCTCGCTTCCTGGGAGAACTGGGCCACCGCCACCTTGGTGCTCTGGAGGTTCTCGATGATGACGTTGCTGTTGATCACGGAGAAGTTGCCCAGTGTTGTCAGGTCCCCGAGTTGAGGTAGAGAGGTTGTGATCGCTGAGGTACCTGTGCAGGAGCTGCCGCTGCTGCAGCTTGGGGGGGCGCTGCTGTCGCCACCGCTGCTCAGGGGGCCACTGGCGCCTTTGTGGGCCACTGGGGCCTCCACCTCCATGGACTCTTCCCTGTCCGGTCCGTGGGGTTCCGCCAGGTCACTGCAGTCTCCTTGCTCTGTTTTGCTAGCCGTGTCGTTCCTCTGTTCCTCGGGATGATCTGGAGTGGGGCTGGGGGAGAAGGTTTCAGGTGGGGAGGCTGGACTTTCATTTACAATTAAAACTAGTTGGTTTTTAGTACAGTTCTTCTTGTGGAGCAGAAGATCTGACAATTCAAAGAACTCGGCGCAGCACCGGCCGCAGACGTGGGCATCCTTGCTCTTAGTGGTGCGGTTGGGTTGACCCTTCTCTGTGTCTCCTGCAAACGTCAAAAGGAGCAGGGTTAGTGAGTGAGCCAGGACACCCAGACACCCATGACTTCAAAAAGAGAGAAAGGGGTTGATCAACTCTTTTCTCCCTGCGAAACTCAAAACTGTGGCCCCTGAAAAACAATCAATATTCCCTAAGAACAATCATGATTAAATTTTTAGGCTGTTGGAGGACTTCCTATCAATCTGGTATCTCCGAGAGCCATGACCTTCAGGTAATCCATCAAAATATAAGATACTGCGAACTGCAGACATTGGTGCATAATGAAATTCCATAGCAAAATATTGATTTCCAATATTTTATACATGGTATTGTCTACTCATCCAGAGACGGTCCAGCCACCATCCTGAGGACTTATTAGGCTCTTGAGTTTCTGTCAACCTTATTCATTTTCAACTGATTCAAAGATATCTGTGACAGTTTGTTCTGTCACTAAACTAATTTGTAGTCATTCAGGTTCCAATCAGTGGTTGACAAGGGGAAAAAAAATGCACATCACCAAGTTGAAGACTGACAACTTGAAAATCACCTCCAGCCCCTACCTAGAACCTGAGCTATGTCTGATCCGTGACAAGCACACTTTAGCCACATCAGTAAGAAATCCTCCAGACCGCTCAAGACTCAGTTGAATACAAAAGAGAAAGCAACGTGCGCCACACACACATAAACACACACACACACACACACACGAGAGAAACACAATGATCATAATCCGTTACAAGGCCTGCCTGGCACCTATATATCACCCTGTGGCATGTTTATTTTTAAAATTAAAGAATGCAACTATGGCTACCATCCCACTAATCAAGGAATATATGCCACTATGCTCCAAATGGCAACATTATGCCTCTAAATATTTCAACAAAAGTGCTCTTTCTATGTATAAAAACTGGCACAGGATTTACATTTCTGATTAAACATCAACTTAAAGAAAGATGTGCAGTTAGGGGGAAGTGAAGAATAATTCTTGGTTTCCAGTTTGGAAATGCCTTGCAATTCTCCTTGTCTGAATGCCTTTAAAAACAGTTTGCTCTTAACTGTTATCAATTGTTTAACAGATTGTCCTGAACCTTTCATTATAAAATCCCTTTATTTCATGTTTGTTTCCACTGGTTGCTCAGATTTCTTCTCACTAAGATCCATTTTAAACATAAAAATCTCCAACTCCAAGCTAACATCCTATTCAAAGACAGGATGGCGTCCCATTGTTTGCCCAGCATGGGGAACACCAACTTCTGTTGTACAAATGGTGTGTGGTCATCTCCGAAGGCTGTGAAAAAAAAAAAAAAAAAAAACTGTTTAATTCAAGGATTACCTCCCTGTGTGCTTTTCTGCAGAACTGAATCAGATAATAGTTAGTTTCCATGACTTCCAAATTGAATCTCCCAGAAAACTTGCAGGGGGAAAAAAAAAAAACTAATTGCAAATATGAATAAACGCAAAATCAAAATGCTTTTTCAGTAAACTTAGAGTTGACTCAAAAGAGCCTGCCATTTGCCTCTTTGTAGTAAACATGAAAAAAAAAAAAAAGGAAAAAGAAAAGAAAAGCTTGAGTAGTTTTGCATTCCAGAAAATATAATTAATACCCAAATACTAACTTCTGAAAATTCCTTAACTCTGTTTGCCTTGAGTGATACCACAGTTGATTAGAAGCCCTGGTAAAGTATGCCAAATGTATGCGCACTTTATTCACTGGGAGGGTTATTTGAGTAGCTAAGTTATACTTAACAAGCTAGCTTTCCTAATACCCATCTTTTAATCTCCGCAAGGGTATAGTGCAAAATGCATTAACAATACCAAACAAATCTTGGTTGGAGCAGAAAATACCAATAATGATTCAGTTTTAATTTAACGTTTAATCATCCTAATTGGCACAGGATTCCTCTGCACATTCAAGGTGCTATTTTAAGCCCTTTCTGTCTCTCTCACTGCTTTAAAATAATGTAAACAAAATACGCTAAAGTTATGTTGCTTAACTTGGGATGAAAATAATGTGACAAAAATTCTGTTTAAAGTTTCTTATTTTGACAACCAATTTTAAATGATGCATCCATTTCAGATGCTTATTTTAAACTAGGAAATGCAATTCCTAATATATTCAACCGAAATGTTATTTCTTTCTCTTTGCACATTTCCATATGTAATGGTTATGTTTCCATCTACTTTTACAGCCAATTATGAAGGAACAAAAGCTATTCTGTTTGTTCACACATTTTCAACAAAATGCATTAAAACTATTATGTCAGCATGTTCTATTAAGCTCTGCATTCAGTGGAAAATACTTTTCAACCAGCTCACATTTATCAAAACATAAAGCCACTTTAAAACACAGTTTTGCTTGGTCAGCTGGGCTTAGACAAATAATGACAGATTCAGAACTAAATAACTAGCAAGGGAAATCAGAAAACTGACTTCATCAATTGTACACATTACAATGCAGTTGCTTCAAATATTTAGCACATCTGTGCTCACGATTAAAGGGCATTTTTAATTCTTTATAACTTGCAAACATCTGATATTCTCATAATATAGAGAGAAAATAAAAAGGTTACTTTACAGGATTTAGCTGATTATTACTTTCCTGTGCTCCAATTCTGCATTTGTGCTGTTTCAAGACTCACTTGAGAATTTTCAAGTTTTTTGACCTGAACATTTTTACATTTAGGGTTGTGCTAACTGGATGGAAAATATAGATATTTAAAAATAAGTGCCTGCCTTCTTCTAAGAAAGAGACTGTGTTTAAAAAAAGCTGCCCATATTTTAGCTTAGATTTTCACATTTTAATAAGCTGACATTTGATCTCCCTGTAGAGTCAAATAATTTAATTTCCTGATGTTTATGAACACCAAAAAAAAAAAACAATCCTGATATCTATTTTGATTTATTTCAAAAGCAGGTGTCGCTACACTATAATAGTTCTTAACTTTAAATCTATCTGCCTTCTGAACAGAATTCCAATGAAACAGCTTTATAAAAAAAAATTTAAAAAAAAGACAAAACATGAGGACTAGTTTGAATCTTTAACTACCAAAGGAAATACTTTAAGTTGTAATAAGATATACACACACAAACATGTTCTATTTCATTTTTCTGACCATTTGCTATCCTGCATCTCTCTCAATAATCTGTTACACAGGATTGCAACTGGTGACCCCCTTATAGTAAATACAGTTGCCTTGTTCCCTGTACTATGGTGAAAACAATATTCCAGTTCCTCTTCTATGGATTTTGCACACAAATTAATTTTGTAATCGTGGTCACATAGAAAAATTTAAGAAGTAGTGGTTTTCTAAGTATGTACACACAAAAAGATATTTGGAATTTTCTGGGTTTCTTTTCCCCGCTCTGGGTCAGGAGAGGAGGTGATCTTATAGCTCCAGCCAATGTATATGAAAATCCCAGATGTTTTAGTTCTCATTGTACTGTTTAGGTTCTTGATGCCCAATTCAAATGTGTCAGTTTTCATCATCTGAACTAAACATTGCAGAATAGGAGACAGAAAATTGAAGTGTTCCAGTGTATCTGTCTGCTGAGAAAACAAAAATACAACTATGCCCCACACTGAAAGGTTTAGCCATCCAGGAAAACAAAACAAAACAAAACAACACAACAGCCCTACTGTACCATGTTGAGTTTTCTTTTTTGGAGCTCCCCGGAAAGACCCTTCACTTTACTTCCCATTACCTTCAGATCACATTAACATTTTTAATAAAACCTCACAAGATTGTGATTTTGGAACCTATCGTTTTAACTGGCTGCTACTTTCTGTAGACCAATTTCGAAAGGCTATCACAAACATTTTTGATTGATTGGTCTTTTCTCTTGTTTTCTTTTTCTTTCACAGACCTGGGAAAAACCTGCATCCGAATGTCCAGCTTAAGATTCCAAAGCAATTTTCAACACCGCCACATATGCTCTGCATATTTTCTGTAATGTCTTAAGTTTCTTCTAGGGGATATGCAACCACATGACACATTTTACTGGCCTCCTTCAAGTCCCCTCACTGTTCTGGCTGGGATTAGCGTATTCTCGAGGGGAAGAATACAAGGGAAAAATCTCTGAAAAAATAACAACACGGACAAGACAGTCCTTTGAAAATCGTGATACCAGCCCACCTAATGTACACAATAAATGAAAGGGGAAAATGTCTTCCCCTTGGATGAATCAAACTGAACACTAGATGGGGTTCCAGTTGCAAGGGTTTGTTCAAAAACTTCTTTGTGGCTTTCCTCTTCCAGTGACGCGTAAAAGAGACTGCTTAAGGCGAGATCTAAACTTTGACTACATAAACATTGGCAAAGGCACAAGAAACTAAATCCCTGTTGTTTGAGGGTAAAACCAAGCTATGGGAACTACCTGTCAATCTTCCCCTTTGGGGGTCTGGCATCTGAGGGTGACAGGGGAATAAGGTTAGGAAAAGAAGCCAAGCTGATAAGGTGAAACTAAAATAAACTTCGAACTTCCTGCTAAGTGACTAGCAAGACTCAATTTGGGGGTCACTGGGAAGATTCTGAAGGACATATTATGATCTGGACCTTGTCACCTCTGCATGGGAGGAGGCTAGCAAAGGTTAAAACAGCTCAACACATCTAGGTTTTCCAAAGCCTGGCACACCGACTTTTTTTTTTTTTGGAGGGGGAGGGGTGCTGGTTCTTGGGATAATTTACCATCTCCTTCGTTCAACTGCTCAATGACTGCCGTTTTGGTAATCTAAGAATATCTGGGAAGACTGGGCTAGCTGTATCAGGAGGTACCTTAGAAAAACCGAATTAAGTCTGCAGAAGGAATTAGTTCTGGTTACTCCACTGAGCTTGGCTTTTCCCAATTTCAAAAAAACTGAACTTGCTGGTCAAAGTCTCCCCCAGCTTTTCGGTAAGATCTCTGCGTTAAAAATTTGGGTTTCTGCTTTCTAAAGGACTGTGGGTCAAGACAACTTGCTACCTGCGAAAGTAGAAAGAAATGAAATAAAGTCCCCAAAGAATAACCTATAAATTGGCACTCGTGCCTATAAACCATAGGTGCACCTGGATGTAAAATAAATCACAAAACATTCGGTATCACAAATCCACTTTCACACACGCTCTCTCGTGTCCATCCACCCTTCGCTTGTTTGTGTGTTTGTCACATTTTTGGAAGTATGCACAGCCTGCAGCAAATCCCCCCTAAACAGTTTGCATTTTCTCAACCAGAATCTTCCATTATACCACAAACTTAAAATAGGCCTGATTAAACATGAGTACTTTCCAACTGCCTTATCGTGCAGGTGTCGGTTTTTCAAAAAAAGCAATTAATTACAGTTCTCTCTAACCTTTGGGCCCAGAAATCAATGTGTTGCCATTAAGCTGCTCACAATGAGTAAATTACTTTGGTAAATAATGGAATTTCATTATTAATATAAATAAGAGGAATTTTTATGATACTTTATATGAGAGGCAGGGTGTTATCTCCAGTTCATGATGCTTTTATCTTTCTTCCAATATGATCTTTTCCTTGAAAAGGCTGGGCACCGAAATCCTTTCTTAATAGATGAATGGAGTCTGAGTGGGCCATCCATGTAGTTCCAGGAATCTTAAAAACACCACCCAAAGAAGAAAAACCCAACACACACACACACACACACACACACACACACACACACACCCCTCTGAAATCCAAATCTCTAGTAAAGAACCCACATATAAAATCATTAGATTCTAATGTGCCCTTTCCTCAGAATTATTTATCTCGGTAAATAATTTTCCCAATGGCAGTCATCTTTCTACAAGTTAATTCGAGACTTGTTGAATATCATTTAAGAGACAAGTAAGGTGCCAAAATCTTGGTTTCATAGGAAACAGAAAAATCCCCCAGTTTATTTTAGGGTTTTATAGCTGCACCAAAAGTAGAAGTAAAATATGAACATCGTAAGACTGACCAAATAATCTTGTTTTCTTGAACTTGTTCCGATGAAGTTATCCTCGGGGCTGCTGAGCCTGGCTGGGATTTTCTTTGTACGCGCGCACACACTTAAACACACACAGGCGTGACATGCAGCACAGCAAGCCTGGCTTCTCCCGGCCTTGGGAGTCGCTCCTTCAGGGCTGTGGTAACTGGGGTCTACAAACTTTTCTAGCTCCCACTCTGGGCCGAGGTCACGAAATTGGAGGTGCCAGCATCTGCTAAGGGCACCGCCGACTAGATTTCATTTGGTATGTTCAGCATTTCATTTGCCATATTGTAAGCCCATCTCAAGATAGAAAAAAAAGGAACCACATTGTTTAAGGAAAGGTTTATCTTCTAAAAATTTAACAATTTTGTGTAGATTAAAACAAACAAACCGGCAAACCAAAAAACAGAACCCGACAACTCTTTGAAGTGTATTTTCTGGGTGGATAGAAGAATGGGTTGCTGAATATACTGCATGAAAGGTGGTGACTTTTTAAAGGTAACTTGGAGACAAGTCATGATCTCTCAGTTCTCTGTAGCTCACAACTATTCCCAAATAAAAAGAACTGGAGTGTGTAAGGCCCTCCTGTAAATCAGACATGGAGGAGGATTAGTTGTGTACTAATATTATTACAACATACTAAATCCTGTAACCCTATTACAAAATCTACCCTCTAGGCAGCTTCTCCTAAACTTATTGTTCAACCATGTAAAAACAGTCATAATCTAAAACCATTACAACTGGAGAAAAGGAGGGGGGTAGGGAGAGGTGAGAAAGGGGGCTGGGAGGCGAGTGTTTCCTACGGTGCCCCTAACAGTTTACTGCCTCTTAGGACAATGAACCAGCTTTTGGGGATAAAAAAGAAAAAAAAAGAAAGGAAGGAAGGAAGGAAAAAAGTAAAAGAAAGGGAGAAAAGAAAGAAAGGAAACTTGATTCAGTGACTTAACTAACTTACCTCAAAGCTCAAATAAACTAAAAAAAAAAAAAACAGTCCTAATAAATAATAATGGTCAGAGGTAGTGAACTCCTTTTATGCTATCGCTTTATGAGAAGCCTTAACTATTAAAAACTCCGGATTCAGAAGGCGACAGGAAAAAGGCAAAGATCTAGCAAGCATCAATTCTCCGGGAAGCCTGAGCCTTTATTTTTTTCTTTTTTGAAAATATAGAAAATCAGTACACATTTATTAAAAAAAAAAAAAAAAAAAGACTTACAAAACTCTTGCCTCTCCTCCCATGAGGTTTGGTCCTCTACAAACTGTTAACTTTAACAGTATTACTGTGAGGAAGGTCTCACCAGAAACTTTAGGAAAGATGGGTGTGGGAGTGAGATGCAGAAGAAACCAGCTGAGAAAACCGAGAAAAATACCGTGGCAGCGGCCTTGGGTAATTCACCTCACTGTACCTCGACTACCCGGTCTCGCCTGGGGTGGAAAGCGGGGATCAGGGGTTCTTCTCCGAGGACTGAGAAATCGCAGAGGCTCTGGGTAAGGCTTGAAGCTCGAGAAAGTACTGGGGTGGAGGGAGCAAATATTGTAAACAAATTCCTTAATCGGTCTCTGTTCTCCCCAATTTCTTAAGGGACCCCCCACGCCAGGAGTCCCCTTTCAGGACAGTCGGGGTTTAGGGGGTGGGAGTCCCTTCGCTTCTCTGCCTGGGTTCTGCACGGGTCCCTGCGCCCCAGCTCTGCTGAGAAGCAGGCCTCTCAGGAAGGACCCCGGGACCTTGGGGCCCGGGCGGCCGCAGAGTTTAGGGGACAGAGGTGCCGACCAAAGGGCACGCTTTGGAGCCCTATCGGGGTCCAGCTCCCCCCTCCACACCCCAAAATGACGCCCGGGACTGGAACATCCCGAGTCGCGGAGACCGCTTGGGGGTTGCCCCTCGTCCTTCCGCAGCCGAGGGGCAAACATTGTGCCCGGGGAACCGAGCCCGAGCACCGCTCCATCGCCTCTGGCCCTGGGCCTGGGAGCTCGGAGGCCCCTAAAGTGAAACACCTTTAGGAATAAGGAAGGATTCGAGGTGTCCTCCCTCTGTACCCCCGATTCCCTGCCCGGATCTCTCCCACTCTCGGCCTTAGCTCCCTAACACAAACTTTGTTCTGGACTTGTTCGTTCCCTTCGGGATCCCTCAGTTGTCGTCTCCATCGTAAGAAGCTAGTGCCTCTGTTTTAGGGGGATTCTCTCGTGGCTAGATAGCCCCCCCAACTCTGGAAAAAACGACCCTTACGACTCCTGGAAGTACAAGGTACCACGATCCTCAGCGGGAGCCAACCGAGTTTAAAGATGTCTTGGGGGCGCGGGGGATGCATGCGTTGGGAGAAGAGATGCTGGGATAAACTTGGGTAGCCGGACCCCGACACTTTGTTGCCCCGTGTGCCGGCACTCAGTCTGGGGAGCACCCAGCAGCAAAGAGCACTCTCCACTCCGGCCTCCACCCCGGTGTGTCAGGCGCGGGCGCCCCAACACAGGTCCCCATCTTCTTGCAGCTCCGAACTCCCAAAGGCACCCCATTCCGCGGTGCGGGCCCAGGAGGAGTGGGAACGTTGGGGGGAGGGGGAGCGCGACGCAGGGAGCTCCCCCCACGTTCCGAGTTGAGCCCAGAGCACAAAGTAAACTTCCTTCCCTCAGGCAGCAGGGCCAGGGCGGCGGAGGCCAGGCCGGGGCCCCAGGCGCGGGCCGGGAAGCCCGTGGAGCCCCGCGCAGGCAGGGGCCGACGGCCTCTGCCCGCACCCGCGCCCCGCCGGGCACCCGGGCCCCTGCCGCAGCTTGGCGGAAAAGCCGGGACGGAGAAGCAAGGCCGGCGTGCCCTCTCTCCTCCCCACAGGAGGACCCAACAACTCCGGAAAGATCCTGCCGAGAGAAGTGTTTGCTTTCCCCGTTGCAAGGGGGGAAGCCCAGCAAAGGCAAATTGAAAATTAAAAAGAAAAAAAAAAATCGCGGAGTCGAAAAGGCGATTCGGGACGCGGCGGCGGCGCCGCGGCGGGGCGGTGGGCGCAGGGGCCAGCCGCGTGTGCGTGGGTGCGAATGCGCGTGAGTGTGAGTGCGAGTGCGTGTGTGCGCGTGTGTGTGTCCGCGGCGCGGTCCGGAGCACTCACCATCTCGCCGGGGGAGCGAGGCCACTTCGGGGTCGGATTGGAAATGTTGAGGCTTCGCTTGCTTCCTCCGCGACATGCTGGCTCAAACATCAGCTGGGGCAGAATAAAAAATTACTAAAAAAAAATCTTCTCAAAATTACGGAAATCGAGCGGCGGCGGCGGCGGCGGCTCCCCCCGCCCGCCGGCCCGCCCGCCCCCTCCCCGGCTCCCCGGCCCCGGGCGCAGCGCGCATGTGTCCTGCTATAATTATGATTATCAATAATGCATTGCGATTAATCATAGAGGGGCTCTTTGAAAGGCGATTGGCACCGGGCCAGCGCTATTCAAACCCGCTCGCCTTAATCAATTAGTTCGTGATTTGCTGCAGACCCCTGTCTCTCCGCGCGCTGGCCCAATAAGCCGGCCGCGGGGCTGGCTCTGCGCGCCGCGCCGCCCGACACTGGGTTAACCCTCTTCGCGACCGCCAGGGACTCCGCGGCCGGGCCAGCGGGGGCCTGCCTCCTCGCCTCTGCGCACCAGGCACCCCGGCCTGAGCCCCCCTCCCTCCCTCGGCCCCCCCATCCAGGGCTGGGCCGACCCAAATTAGCATGCCCTCCCCGGAATTAAGCCTCCCCGGGTGGGGGGTGGGGCCGGGCGGCGGGGCCTGGGGACCCGGGCTGCAGGCGCGCGGCGAACTTCCCAACTCCGGCGCTAGGCGCGCCGGCCCGCGGGGGGAGGGAGTCCCGTGGCGGGATTTGGGGGGAGGAAGTCCCGTTTCTTGAGTGTTTCTTCGTTTCTTTAAGAGCTCCCAGAAAGCAGCCCACCCCCACACCCATTGGAAAAAAAAAAATAAGCGAGTGGGGAAGAGCCAGCCCCACGCCGGTCCGCCTCCCGCCCGCGGCCAGGCCTCCCTCCCGCTCGCCGCCTGGCTCGGCGCTCCTTCGCCCCGAGTTCTCCATCCCCTGGATCCCGGGTTCGCGGGGCGCGGAGAAGAGGACCAAGGAAAGGTTTGGGAACATGACGGGTTTGGGGCTTTGGGGGGGAGGGGCAGCTCTCCCGCCACCCCGATCCTCCTCAAAGGGCCCCGATCCTCCAGCCTCTCGCTTGCTCCCTCGCTCCCTTTCTCTACCTCGGACATTCCCAGGACAATTAGGGCTGAAGTTTTCGGGAGAAGCGGCCCCGAGCCCGTGGGATAAGGGGGCGGCCCGGCTCCGCCCAGGACCCCTCCCGGACCTCCCCCTCGGCTGCCCGGGTTGGCTGCAGGGTGCGTCACTCCGCGGGGAGGCGGCGGCGGCCGTGGCGCCGCAGATCCCGGGGCGGGCGGCGAGCGGGGACCGGCCTGGGATCCGAGTTCAGCTCCAGCCGGGGGGAGGGGAGGGGCTGCCGCTTACCCAGCACGCTGCAACCCTCCCCTGGCCTCGGGAGGCGCGGGCCTGCCCCGCCGGGCTCCGGGCAAGGCCAGTCCCCGGGACCCCTGGGCTCCCCGACCTGGGGGAGGGGGCCGTGCCCCGGGCTCCTGGCGAGGTGGCCGAGCTGAGCCGGGAGTGAAAGCGGGGGGTCCTTGTCCGCAGCTGTCTGGCCCGGCAGAAGCTCGCCTCCACCTCTCAGGCACTTGCCGACAGCGGCGCCCAAACTTTTCGCACCAGCTCCATCTCCCCAGGCTGGGATGCAGCCTCCCCACCCGAGCCCCAGAGCCCGGAATGGGGATCCCGGGGTCCGCACTCCCTCCGCTGGGCTCGGGCGCCCGCGAACCTGAGGTTCAGTCCTCGTCTCAGCCTAGCTCTTCCCCCTCGCGCCTCAGGGTCTCCTCGCTCCAAGGTTCCCGAAGTCCTGCGCCCGAGGGACAAACTAAACTTCGGTTGAGTAATGGGGAGGAGGGGGGTGCAGATACACAATCCCTGCCCTATCTCGCGATCGGGAAAGGAGAGGGCTCATAAGGACGCCCCAATTCGGGAGCGCCCTGGAGTCTGGAGAGGAACGCAGTCGGTTCGCGCGAAGTGGGCACCAATCTTCGGGTAGAGTTTCGGGTACTCCGGACCCTACTGCGCTCCCCCATGACTCTCTCTAGCTTCTTTGCGTCCCCCCCCCCTTTTTTTTTAAACCTAAATCTTTTGTGTGCGGGTGAATGTTTCTGTTTTCCTCCTGGCGACTTTATTCTTTTTGGTATAACTTCTCCTTTCTCCTTGTTCGCCCTTTCTTCACCTTTTCTCCCGCTTATTTTTCCTCTCTTCTGCCCTCGCTCGGTTCCTAACACACACGCGCGCACACACACACACCCTCTGCCCCTAGCTCTTTCTCCCCAGGTCCTGTTGGTTACAGTAGATTTTGATAAAAAGACAAACGAAGCCATCAGTGGGGCTGATGTTGAAGAATGAAGATAATAATGTTTCCATAGGTGGTGCTTCAAATGCCATTATTTCTCACTGAATATTTAAAGAGATTCCTCGGCAAAGATGGATCTGCGTGCTCCTGGGGTGCGAGCCGCTCGCTTCCCCCAGACACCCGGGAAAGTGTGCAGGAGCACGTGTAAACCCTCCCCCCCCACACACACACACTCCGCAAACTGTGATCCTCGCAGACACCCCAAACCGCGCTCTCCCAGGTACACCAACGCGGTCGTATGCACTTGCACACTCGCTTCTCCGCTTATGCCCGCGTTTGGAGCCGCCCCGCATCCGTCTCTAACAATCTTGGCTTCTTGAAAGTCCGGGTCTCCCGGGCACCGCGTGCTGCCAGGAACCAAGCGGAGCTGGCGATCCCGCAAACCCCTCTTCCCGGTTCGCGCCGCGTGCTCCGCGGGAAGCTCTCGGGGGGTAGCTTCGCACGTGTTCGTTACTTGCTCTATGTGTGATTAAGATTAAGGGGGGGGGGAAGCTTTCGCTCCCCCCCCCCAAACAAACACCAAAACAACCAACCAAACGAAATGCACACGCAAAAGCAGTTTCGCGATGTTTAATTTAAAAATAGGCGAACAGAGACGAATTAATTGGGGAGATCCAAACTTTAATAACTTTTTTCGTTCTTTTGCGTCCTCGAAGGCGTAGAGGCAGGGGTCTCGCTCCGTGCGCAGCGTCCCCCGCTAATTTCTTGTTTGTTTTGTTTCCCTCTGTGGCCCGGAGAGAGGAGAGGGAAGGTGGAGGAGGGGGGATGGGAGGAGGGGAATGGTCGGAATGGCCGGGAGAGGAGAATTGGTCTTTATTGTTGACGGCAATACATCAATTACGGGCCATTGTCTCAGGCCCAAGTTCCGTGGTTCGCAGACACGGGCGCCGCACTGCCAGGGCGCACGGGTGAGGCTTCGTGTGCCGCGAGGCAGAGAAATAATTAAATTAATAAAAACGGAGAGAGAGTGGGGTCGATTTGCACTTTTGAGCGGGTCGAAAGAAGGCTGGGAGTGCGAGGTGCCATAGCTGGAGCCCATCCCCACGCCCTGCTCATTCAAGAGACCTGTGCGCTCTACTGGGGGTCGCGGGTCCCCGCCTTAGGTGGGGCAGCTGCTGGGGAACTCGGACTGACGGGCCTGGCACTTAGGGGCTGCTCCACGTCAAGGAATGGGGGTGGCCTGAAGTGAGGCAGCGGCTGCGCCAGGGTCGTGACCTCGTGGGCCGACAGGAACCGCACCCGGGGGCGGCGATTGGCGAGCTGTGGAAACTCACATCTGGGGGGCTTGATGCCTGTGTTTGTACCAACACGTGCCCTCAGTTTTCCCAACACCTACGGAGTCCTTGGTGGGTTGGTCTGGGCCGAAGGGCTGGGCCCCAAGGCTTCGGGCCACAGCCGAATTCCCAGCGAAGGGGTTTCCAGGCCTCTCCCCTTCATCCCCTGATCCTGGGACGGGGAGAGGGTGTTGAGCCTCCCTTTTTCTGAGGCCTGGTTCTTCCACCCGCAAAACGACCTTATTCCGGCCCAGTGTGACCCCGGGTTTGGGATGGAGCCTGGAATGAGGCCTGGCCTGGGCCCGGGACGCTCCTTCTCTTTCCGCCGGCGCGGGCTGGACACTCTTACTACCCTTGAACTGAAGGTCGGCCCCACTCGCCCTGCCGCGCGCCCCTGCTTCCTCAGCCCCCCGGCCTCAGGCCCCGCTGGCCCCCCGGCCGAAGTTAGGAGGGCAGGAGAGGAGGTTTCGTTTTCTGGTGCCAAGCAGAAAGCGGCGAAAAGGCGGCCGCGGCGTCCCGGGGGCGGGGGTGGAGGCACACCGATGGTATCAACATTATTGATGGGGAAATATTAGGGGCAGGAGCCCGGAGATCAGGTTCCCAGTCCCTCCCCTACCCGGAGGTGGGAGGGACGGAGTGGGTGGTGGCAGTGGTGGCGGCGGTGGCGTGTGCTGGGATGCGGGCGGCTGAATGCACCCGCATTAAGCACCCTTGGGGTTTATTTATATTTTTCTTGTCTGAAAGTTGGGGCGGGGGGAGGAGGAAGGATTGACTTGGCTAGTACCCTAGCCCTTAAGCTCTTTCCCAGGGTTGGGGCCAGAGTGGTGGGAGGAGGGGGCAGGAAAAATGATAAAAAGCAAAGACCAAGTTTGGAAAGCCCACCGTAGGCTCGCTTATTTTCCAAGCCCCGGTCCTTCGCTTCCCCGAGAGTTTCAGAAACTCCTTCCTTAACCGAACTGCTGTCGCTCAAATCCTAATCTCTCCTCGGCCACTGGAGAGGCTTCGAACCCGAGGCCTGGGGGAGCAGGCTCAGGTGGGTACCCCCGGCCCCTGCGGAGACTCTGCCGCGAGCGCTTGGCGCGCTGGCTCTCCAGCAGCCAAGTCCCGGCGGCGGCGAAAAGGCGCACTTTCTGGGGGAACCCGCCGCCCGCAGCCAAGGGCTATCTCCAGACCGGCGCCGGGTGCAGCGCGGGGACCAGGCGCCCAGGCGCCGGCTCCGGCGGGAAATTCAGCCGTGGCGAGCGGAGGGCGGGCTGGGTAACCAGCCGCGCGCATCCCAGCCAAGGGTCCCACACTACTGGCAAACTTCGTCTTTCTTCTCTTGCAGGGCCATCTGCAAGCCGGCATTTAGAAACTGACTTCGCTGGCGACCGCAAGTGCCTGTGATTTTTTACTTTCCGTCTACACTGAGCATCTTGCGCTTAAATTCACTGCGCCCTGCATGCAACAGTGCCTCGCTAAGGGGTCTCCGGGTATAAAATGCCTCCCAAAGGAAATGTATCGAGGTAGAGAAAGTGAAAAAGACTAATCAAATTTATAAAAAGAAAACCTTTGCTTCCTTTTGGTTAAAATCCCTTTGCGGTTTTCTGAGCGTGAAAAAAAAAAAAAAAAAAAAAACAATCAAACCATCACCATGCAATAGAGTGTAGCTAATTCCTGGAACCTATTAGGAGGATGTCCAGAAAGCCCAGCAGGGCTCACAGATTTATTCCCATCTTTGAGCTCAAGAAGTAGGACTTTTGGATCCAGTGAATAGTAATCGGTTCTTATATCTTATATGTTGGGAATAGGTGTGAGGTGAGATCTCTGGAGCCCTGGACTCTGTGTGCATTTCAGGATGTGACTGGGGGGTCTGCCAGGAAGCTCATTTTCATTCATAAAAGAGATCCGCTCCAATGACCTCCCTATGGGACGCCTAGATGAACTAATTTAGCAAATCTCTTGCAACAAACTTCAACCATATATATATATATTATGTACATATATAATATATGTATATTTTATATATATATATATATATATATATATATATATATATATATATATATATATTCTGCCTCGTTCTCTAGCAAAAGGTCCCTTTTTAAAAGGACAGATCGACAATACCCAAAGAGAGGTGCATCTTGGTTTTACAAAAAGCTGCATACAGTGAGACCTTGTTCCGGGATGGCTTCTCTTTGGTCAGTGTTCAGAGAAGAAAGCACCGTTTGGTTTCTGTTTGATTTATCAAATGGCCACATGGAGTTTCAGAACCATCCTGGGGTCCTGGCCCTTGTCTGCCTGGCAGCCTGTGAGCAAGGCTGAACTGTCACTCACATTATGGGTAATTTACAAATCCCACAAGTCTCAGCTGAGCTATGACTTTCTTAGGGAATATTTCTCTCTACTGAGAAAGGGCTTTCTCTGAGGGAGAGAGGTGTTTCTTCTTGGGGCTGCAGTGAGTCAGAGTTGTAGCTTTACCCCATCCCCACAGCAAAGTTCAATTCATCCATCCGGTGCAGTTCAAACCTGCATCCTTTATGTGTGATGAGTTAAAAAAGGGTAGGGGGGGGGGATAACCCACCCCTCTCTTCTCCTTCTTTCACCTTTTCCAGCTCAAGGAAATTTTCTAAATTGTTGCACTGATATTTCTTTCTCCCAATGTTCATCCTCATCTCTCTAGCCACAGTTACAATTCTTTCCAACTTAATATCCAGTTTAACACGGAGTTTTACATTTAAGAGACTAAAATTTCCTAATTCCAAACCTGTGTCTCCCTGCTTCCTTGTGCCTTCTCAAAACAGAGGCAATTATCTCTTAAGTTACAATCCTGAAACCATCAGCACCTTCACAGTCATGTCAGAAACTAGCTCCAACTTCTTCTTCCTCTTCCCATTTATAATTCTCATTCTGTCCCAGCCTCCATTCTTTCATCCTGGGTTCCCCCGCCCCCAGACTCTTTGACATACTTTATAGTAAAACCCAGTCCCTGGAAGCCTTCCTCAGAATCTCGCGCAGGTTGTAATGGACATAACTTTTGCTTAGAACTTGGCTAGAAACTTGCTGTGGCCTTTTCCCAGGGCCCCCAAACGGGAAGATGCCAACAGATCTCTCCTTCTCCAACTCAAACAAAAAGATTTCAGGAGAATTGGGGTGGAAACATTTTCCAGCTTTGTGTTTATTTTCTCTTTCCCTCCTGGACCCCCTAGTACCTCCAGTTTGGGAGAACAGTTGCTGAGAAAACCAGCCTCTTAGCTCAGCCCCCCTTGACAATCTCTCCTCTCCTGATCTCAGATATTTGCCACGGACCAGCTTTATTCACATGTCCCGCTTGGGCGTTGGAGTCAGGCTCTCGGGGTTCCCATCCTGGCTCTGTCATATGATGGTGTCCTGGGAACACAGTCCTGGGTGTGCACCCATGTGATGGGTAGCTTTGTTCAAATTAATTTCACTAGCCTCTGTTTCCTGCTCCATCAAGTGCAGCTAATGCAGAGGAAACACAGAGCTTAAGAGCATCCAGCAAGGACTGAGCTTTGCCTCCTCCTAGCAATGTGACCTCCATCTGCCTCTAACAGTTTCTCATCTGTTAAATGGAGATAATAATAGTCCTTATTTCATAGAGCTCTTGAGGGTTAAAAGAGTTAATATGTATGAAAAATTTAGAATAGTGGCTGGTATATAATTAGCACAACGTAAGTGTTAACTACTATTGTTATTACCTCACAGGCTTGTTGTGGGAATCAAATGATACAATATGGCTAAAATATCATTCTCTATTCATCCATCCATCCATCCATTCACTTATCTATTTATTCATTCACTCTACAGAGTAACATGTGAGGCATGGGGAATAACAGCTGTGAAACAAACACTATCATTCCTTTCCTTGCTTACAGACAATTAATCAAACAGATTATTTCCTGGGAGCCTGTTATTATTGCCTGGCTCAGTGTTGGGCTGAGGGGAACAGTATAGGAGCAAGGGTAAAACAGTGCATAATCTTAGGGTATTTCTAACATTCTAATAGGAAGTCCCAACTAATAAAGGAGATTGAAACTAGAGCAGGTTGTGCGTGTACTCAAGCCCTGTTTTGCATGTGGGTCCTTTGGGCCAGGGGCAGATCATCTTCATGCTTCTAGAAGGTTCGTAAGCACCAGTGGCCATGTAAGTGGCCTGTTGCTTAGGTGCCAGGCTGTATGCACCTGGTTGTTTTATTTGGCTCACATATTTGTCTTTTTGATGGTGTGATCTCCTCTGAGTTGTGCGGAAAACAAAACAATAAAACGGGTGCTGTTTTTCTTTGGGCTGCTTGAAAGGTCTAAATCACTTACAGTGTTTACTTAGACCGCCCATTTATGGCTTTTTTGCTCTCCATTTTTGTCAGATTATAAAAAATTAATCATGGTCATTACAGTAGACCATTCTGTAGCCAAATCTAATGGGTGGGATGGAAAAATCCTCCTATCAGTCTTTCCTGCTCTCCCCAGTAATTGGTCTATTCTGGATACAAAACCTCTGGTGACTGCTGCATGGACCAACTTAGTATTAGTATTATAACCATGTTGTGACCAAATGTAATTTAACATTTACTGGTGGAATGCAAAGTGCTCTTGTGAACCACCCCCCTTCCCCTGTGCTTTGAGATTAAAACACATTTTATGGTTAGAATCTGGAAAAAGAATGAAAGAGTCTGGGCCAAGATACCTGTTAGCGGTGGAGCTGTTGTGTAAAACGGGAGAGACAATAGCACATGTGTACCCGTTTTCGGTGTAACATCGGCTTCCTTGGGAAGCATCTGACAGCAAATGCAGTTTAAGACAGTCGCGGATGTCAGCGAGCAGAGAGTGAGGTTTCTTTTTTCCCCAGCGTTGAGGGAGCAGACTCGATTTAATCTGTCACTTGATGTCCTTCTCCTCAAAAATAGTGCCCGGGGGCCCTCCGGGGCTTTATTTAGAGGCTCTTAGGAGCTTGGCAGTATGTAAATTATGCGTGAGTGTCCTTCATAGTTCCCGGTGGTCACAATCAGAGGGATTTAAACATGATTTAGCCTTTCAGATGATTTGTGGGAGCACTGGAGCCAGCCAGGGCAGTGGTGATAGTCTAGGCTGGGTTTCTCACCATTGCATTAAATAGGTTTCCATGTCTTGGCTGCTCTGTCCATTCTCCTCCTGGCCTTGGAGTTGGTCTAAGAGTAACCCCGCAGCGTTGGTGGGTGACCTCCCAAATATCTTTACTACATCAGGGAGTTCTGAGATTTTTCAAAATGGAAGGTTTTATAACTTTAAAAAATACAATTCAATCTATAATGACTGCAAAGCTTCCCATTCATTTATTCTTTCAGTTATTCAATCAACATTTATTGAGCACGTACTGTATGCTCCATGTAGGCATTTTAGGCATGAGGAGACAACGAGCTTGGAGAAGTTTGCTCTTTTTTCTTCTTCCCTTTTCCTCTCCTCTTCCTTGTTATAATGCTTTCAGGAGGGTTAGGGAAACTAAATATCATTAAAAAAAAAATTTTTTTTCCAATTGAAGGGGTAAAACAAATTGTGGAATATCCATGCAATGGAATATTACTTAGCCGCAAAAAATGGATGAACTACTGATACTTGCAATGATGTGGATGAATCTCAAAAGTATTATTCTGCATGAAAGAAGCCGGAACCAAAAGAGTACACACAGTATCACTCCATTTATATAACATTCTAGAAAATGCAAACCAATCTATGGTGACAGAAAGTAAATTAGTGTTTTAATGGTTGCGTGGGGATGGAGGGGGAGGGAAGGAGAGATTGTTAAGGAGCATAGGGAAACTTTTGGGGGTAATTGAAATGTTTACTATCTCGACTGTAGTGATGGTTTCACAGTTATATACATATTTCAAAACTGATCAAATTGTATACTTTACATATGGGCGGTTCAGTGTACTTAAATCATAGCTCAGTAAAATTGAAGAATTAGGTTTCGCATTTCAAACAATGTTGGAAATGGAGGTTTTAGATAAGGAACTTAAAGAGAAAATGGAAATTGCCACTGTCACATTTAAACACTTGAACCCTAAAAATTCTTTGGGGCTTGGTCACATTCATTCTGGGAACAAGTATTGGCTTGATGGGGATGGCACTGGGGTTGGCTCCTGCATTGACCCTGGAAAAAGCATAAAGATTTCCTTGTAATTTTGAGTAGTGTTGACTCTCAAACAAACAAAAAGTCCTTTGAATGCCAGGTCCTAATCCAGTCTCAGAATTAGAGGACCTATGGGTGGTGAGAGAGGTCACAGCCCCCATAGGCAGGTGCATCCAGATGGAGTTCAGGGTCTGAGGCACTAACACTATTCAAACTGACTTATGGATTATTGACTGGCTGATTATTTTGAAATTCCATAGACCATGCTGGCCATGAAGGACCATCTTTGGTGAAGGATCAGTTTCTTTTTTCTTCAATATGTCATGGACCAATACTTTTGTAGAATACAATAAAAATATATTACTAGAAAAATTTGAATAGTAAATAGAGTCACACAAAATATAAGCCCCAAATTGCATTACAGGCATACCTCGGAGATAATTGTGGGTTTGGTTCCAGACCACGGCAATAAAGCAGTTATCGCAATAAAGCAAGTCACACAAATGTTTTGGTTTCCCAGTGCATATAAAAGTTATGTTTACATTATACTGTAGTCTATTAAGTGTGCAATAGCATTATGTCTAAAAAAAACAATGTACATACCTTAATTAAAAATACTTTTTTGCTGGGACTTCCCTGGTGGCGCAGTGGTTAAGAATCTGTGCTCCCAATGCAGGGCGCCCGGGTTTGCTCCCTGGTCAGGGAACTAGATCCCACATGCGTGCCACAACTAAGAGTTCGAATGCCACAACTAAGGACCCTGCCTGCCGCAACCAAGACCTGGTGCAATCAAATAAATAAGTAAATAAATAGTAAAAAAAAAAAAAATACTTTATTGCTAAAACATGCTAACCATCATCTGAGTCTTTAGCGATTATAGTAGTAATGTCAGAGATCACTGATCCCAGATCATCATAACAAATATAATGAGAATGAAAAAGTTTGAAAAATTGTGAGAATTACCAATACGTGACACAGAGACACAAAGTGAGCAAATGCTGTTGGGAAAACGATGCCAACAGACTTGCTGGACACGCAGTTGCCATGAACCTTCAATTTGTAAAAAAAAAGTACAATATCCGCCAAGTGCAATAAAACAAGGTACACCTGTGCAGATTCAGCAACATGAAATTATTCTGGCAAACTGCCAAAGTAGCTTCTAACCGCTTACTCTCAGTTTCTCTGGTTATGGTGCGGCAGACTGACAACAAACTGGCCCAAGCCCTGGTCCGAGGACCACAGTTTGAGTAGCTCTGGCGTAGTTCAGAACCTCGCAGCCAGTGTGGTCACAAGGGAAGTGGTGAGATACTGCTTCCCCTCAGTGCTCAGGGAAGCTGGATGGGGCCTGGGGAGCCAGAACCCCCAAGAGCCAGTTGCCTCTGGTCACAAGGAGCTTCTTCCTTTTATCACACGGAGCCACATAGATGTTCCAGTGGTCTCTGTGGAAAAGGATGGGAAGCACCTTAGACCATGGGTTCTCACACTTTAATGAGCAAAAAAATTGCAGGGGTGGGAGCAGGGGCAGGGCTTGCTAAAAATGCATATTTCTGAACCGCAGCTCCAAAGATCCTAATTCAGTATCTGAGGAGTGAGGGCCAGGAATCTGCATTTTTATCAATACCCTAGTTACACGATAGTGGACCCCCATGCGTGTGTTCCAAGGACCTCATTCTGAGAAGCACTCGTACATCCACATACTGCAGGTGGATCAGTGGTGGGGTGTTCTCCATCTGTATGTACTTACTCCTCTCCGTAAGCTACGTTTAAGACCAGAAATTAAACCGGGAGATGCTTCTGTTAATGTTCTTAGCTTCAGCAAGAGGCACTGTTTTATCTCAACAGAGAAATAACCTCTTAAAGGACTTGGGGAGCTCACAGATTCTTTAGGAGGGCAAGAGAGTCAGGCTCAGTCTGTCTTAGATTCGATCTCCAGAAGAGCTCCCAGGAGACGTCATTATTGCCACTGGAGACGGTCCCACTGCTGAGCCCACAGAAGCTGGGCAACCCCCACCCCACCCCAGCACCCCTGCCACTCCTGGGACATCCTCAGCAGACTGGGTTCTTTTCTTTACAGGCCATGACTCCAAAGTCAAATTCGCCAGCAGGGGCATTTGGTGACTGCTTCATAGCTGCAAGAGAGGCTGGAGAAATGGATGTCTGACATTTTCAGCTTCTGTCCCAGGGGTGATCTAAAGCTCTTGTAGTGGGGTGTTCCCTGAGCTGGGGGAACCAGCAGGACGTCAGGTGTCCCTGCAGACTCACGGCCTCATCCCCCATCGTCTTCTTTTCCTGAGCATCACAGAAGGCCCAGAGAACACTGTTAAAGGCGACAGTGAGCTCGCCTGCAGGCACGTAGGGCAGCAACGGCCCTTCTGCAGGGCTCCATCCCCTGCATTTGAAGGGGGCTCCTTTGTCCTCTTAGCAGTTCAACCTTACGTGTTGGAGGATGCCTCGGAAGACTCATCAGGCACCATCAGCCCTCAGCAGCCCCCTGGAATGTTCTCAGAATAAAGGGAGGGAGAAGGTAGCTGATATTTGTTGCACACAGGCCAGGACTCGGGCTGGGGTGGAGTTCAGTGCATGCATTAGCCACATGAATGCCCCCAGGAACTCTTGCAAGCAGTTTCTATTTTTCCCATTTTATAGGTGAGAAAACCGAGGCTCTTTTGTAATTTCCCTGGCACCACAGAGCTTTGGAGCTGCTCGATGCCTGAAACCAGGTCTCATGGCATCTTTATGAGAAAACTAAACTAAACTAAACTGAATGGAACTAAATGCCAACAAAAGCGTTTTCAAGTTTTAGGAGGCCCAGGTGAGGAAGGGACTTGGGGTGGGATTTAGGAGTTCACAGCATGGACATAATCTGGACCGCCAACTTGATTTCAAAAGATAGGAAGATAGAGTTTGAAGGTGCAGGTTCATCAAAATCTCAGGAGCTGTGGTTGCTTTGTATTTTTTTTAATGGGTGGTCTTTATATGCCTTTGATTTGGAACTGATGAAACTGGTGAATTGCTTTGAGCAAAGCCAACCCACCCCAGTGAATTCAACCATCTCTGGTTCTAGATGAGTTCATAGCTGAAGCTGAAGCTGGTGAGTTCATAGCTGAAGCTGGTCTCGGTGATCTCTCAGCCACCAATCCTGCCTTCGGTATGATCCAGTAGTTAAGACAGGCAGAAACTTCTGTTTCTTCTTTTTGCCCTGATGACTGTAGTTGAAAAGTAGTATGGGTGTAGTAGAAAGAGCCAAGATCTGGGGAAAGGATGTCTGAGTTAAAACCCTTGCTCTGGTTATTAGCAGCAGGATTTTCCCCAAGTCTCTTAAGCTCTTGGAGCTTCATGTCCCTCCTATATGACCCGAGGGACTTCATCTGTGTAGTCACCTGTCTGGGAGGTGGTGAAGAACCACAAGACTGTCGGTTCCACTAGGGCAGGACACCTGGTAGGCATTCAATACGTATTTGTGGGATGAATGAATCTAGCGAGAGAAAGTTATGCATCTGTGCACACTCTAAAATGCTGACAGATGCTAGCAGCCTTGCACTGTGGTGATAAAGCAGTGTC
Organism: Eschrichtius robustus; assembly: GCF_028021215.1. NCBI lineage: Eukaryota > Metazoa > Chordata > Mammalia > Artiodactyla > Eschrichtiidae > Eschrichtius > Eschrichtius robustus. The sequence goes on along the minus strand of NC_090842.1, from coordinate 33,724,383 downwards.
TCAAATTGAGTGCATTCAGAAATGACCTGGGGATCGTGTTAGAATGCAGATTCTGAATGGGAAGGTCAGGGCTGGGGCCTGAGATTCCGAATTTCTAACAAGCTCCCGGCCGATGGGGATGTTTCAGGTCATGGACCACTCTTGGTGTAGTGAGGGTTGAACTAAGTGGCCAGCAAATGCACAAGGCATGCAAGGTGGGGATGGGGTGGGTAAGGGGTCCCCTAGGCCAGTGATCTTCCAATAGGAGCATGGCTCAGTTCTCCAGCTCATCCTGGTTCCAGAAATGTCCCCAGTCCAAAAAGCACATGCTCTTCTTCTCATGCAGCAGTGAGTGTGGCCTGGCGGTGGTATCCCATGTTGGCCATATTCGGTGAAAATGATCCCTCTGGATGCCCGTCACTCTGAGTCACCCATGCCTGGCACTAGCATTAATAACCACTAATACTTGTTAGGCATGGTGTGTGCTCAGTCTGCACAAGCTTGGCACGTGAGAGGCGCTCCAGAAAAGGTAGCTGCTGCTGCAGATGAGCATTGTTTTATGAAATCCTCTCCATCTCGTTTAGTTCTCCTGGCAACTGGACGATGTGGGTGTCCGTTGTGTGGCTCTGGAATGTCTCTCTCTAGATCCTGGACATACCAGGCTCATTCCCACCTCTGCACCTTTGCTTGAAGCAGTGGTTTTCCCCTGGGGGCAGTTTCCACCCGCATGGACTTTCGGCAGGGTCTGGAGACGTTTTTGGTTGTTATGACTGGGGGAGGGGTTGCTACTGGCACCTGGTGAGTAGAGACCACAGATGCCACTAAGAATCCTACAGAGCATAGGACCACTCCCCACGACCAATAGTTATGGAGCCTAAAATAAATGTCATAGTGCTCGGGCTGAGAAACTCTGGATTAGATAGTTTTTCCTCTAGAGAATACTCTACCCAACTCCACCTGTGAACACCCTAGAGGTCTCGAAACTGACTTTGGAGTGGAATAATCTCATTATGCTATTTTCTTAACTTTTAGGGCCTATAGCCTTTTTTTTTTTTAATATCTTTATTGGAGTATAATTGCTTTACAATGGTGTGTTAGTTTCTGCTTTACAACAAAGTGAATCAGTTATACATATACATATGTTCCCATATCTCTTCCCTCTTGCGTCTCCCTCCCTCCCACCCTCCCCATCCCACACCTCTAGGTGGTCACAAAGCACTGAGCTGATCTCCCTGTGCTATGCGGCTGCTTCCCACTAGCTATCTATTTTACGTTTGGTCGTGTATATATGTCCACGCCACTCGCTCACTTTGTCCCAGCTTACCCTTCCCCCTCCCCATATCCTCAAGTCCATTCTCTAGTAGGTCTGTGTCTTTATTCCCGTCTTGCCCCTAGGTTCTTCATGACCTTTTTTTTTTTTTCTTAGATTCCATATATATGTGTTAGCATACGGTGTTTGTTTTTCTCTTCCTGACTTACTTCACGAAATTGAGTTATTTGTAGTGAGGTGGATGGACCTAGAGTCTGTCATAGAGAGTGAAGTAAGTCAGGAAGGCCTATAGCCTTTTAATGCTGTGGGTTCCAATCGAGGCCAGTGAGAGCTTCCCTGCCATCCCCACTGCCATTTATAGTAAGGATGCTGTGGGTGAGGAGATTGTGTTTGCCCCTTCAACATGTGTAGGGAGGGAGGGCGAAAAGGGCCCCAGCGGCTGTGTGCCTGTGTTGTCTATTTCAGAACGAGGCCCTAGAGCTCTTGTCTGCTTCCCATCTCACTCTGACCAAGCGCAGCAAGGGATGCCTGGCGGGGGTGAGGAGGCGGAATGCTTAGCCCCACCTTGGCTGCAACATCCAGACTTTTTTTTTTTTTTTTTAAGACAGAGAAGAAGGAAAAAAAAAGCCTGTTAGGCAACTACTTTGGCAGCATAAGGCCTTTTCCTCTCCAAAAAATGAGGAAGGCCCGATGCGGTGTGGCCTCCCTGGAGTCATTTAATCTGGAACGGCTCTCCACAGCACGTGGGTCTCTGCAGCGCCTCCCTGGGAGCCAGGAACCACCACCAACCCTCCACCGGCATTCCCCGGGTGATCTGCTCTCTCCACGCGACCCGTGGGAATCAAAGCGGAGGGAGGCTCCTTGGAGATGGCCTGGTCAGTGCCAGCAAGCCTGGGAGGGAGCTGTTAAACAACACAAGGAAACGCCTACCGGGCTGTGGGAGGCCAGGTGACAGGCTGGTGGCGCGATGCCTCCTGGAATTGGTTTCTTCGCTGTGAGCTTGCGCGGGGGATGTTTCTCAGAGAGGGCAGACAGGCCTGCCGGGGGACAAGCCTCCATCCTGTTGCCGGCAGCCTTTCACTGCTAGTGACGGTGCCATCCGTGTCAGGCTGAGAAATGGCCATGCCGCAGGCACCTCCCTCAGCGCATCTTATTGATCGGCTGTGCTCCTGCCTCCCTGGAGCGAGGGAAGAGGAGTAAAAAGTCAGGAGCCGTAGCACAGCCCCAGCCGTGAGGTACTGGTGGCTACAGCTGCCCCCCTGGGTGCCCGTGTACAGGATAGTCCTCAAGGCTGCTCCCCAAGGCTGATCACCAGTCTGTGCCCCCCACGGGGACCTCCCGGGCCTGCCTGCACAATGACCTTTCAGAAAGATGCATGCCTCTTCTGGTTTCTTCCCTCATCGAAGTGGTGTGACTGTGGTTCATTTGCCCGCCATTGACACACTGGACCCCTGTTAAATAGGATTGAAAGCAATTAATCTGGGGTGAAACGCCTGAGAATCCCATTCGTAAATAATGCTTTCTGTTAGCGCCCCCAGCACTGGTGTGCCAGGGGAGATTTACATACCCAAAGCCTACAGCCCAAACTCGCGGGAAAGTGTACCCAGCCCTCTGCCTTTGCACATGGGATTCAATGGCCATGATCAATATATCGCCATCAGCCTCAAGGGGCCGTGTTTATGGCGCGTACGTAAGAGTTTACAATGTAGAAGAGATGGGATCTACCACCAGCCCCAACCGGGGCATAACACCCATCTTCCCAATAAAAACCGCAAAGGTACTTTAGCAAAAGTTCTGTTCTGTGGCTGTTAAGGCTGCAGAGAAAGGTCTGTTGAGGGTAAGGCAGGCTGAAATTAGAGTCAGAATGTGTGAGTGTGAGGTGTAGGAAGAGGGCATCCTGGAGCAGTCGGCTGAGGTATAGCTGAGTGGTTAAGGGCATGGCCAATCCTGGCAGTGAACTGTGGCTCCATCACTTGTTAGCTAGTTGACCTTGGGCAAGTCACCTAAGTTCTTCAAGCATCATTTTATTCATGACAATAATAGTACCTGGCCTCGTAAGGCGGTAGATAAAGAACTAACGTGAGGAAAATGTGCAGCGCGCCCTTGGGGTTTAATAATAGCTCCAGAAATGTTAGGAAGAAGAAAGAGATGCTGTTGATGATGATGTCGTTGATGGCAATGATCCCTTTTTGTCTGAAATGTGCCCGATGACAACGTACGGCCTCACGTGACTCTTACCTGTCAGGTAAAAAGCAGGTTCGACCACTTCAAAGTGTGCTTGGTGGTAAAGAGGCCAGGCAGAGCGGTTGCAGGACATGTCCCTGGGATAACTGTTTGAACTCTGGAGCTGGACCTCTGCCCTCGAGCCCTTGTCCCTTCACCTTCATCTGTCTTCCTCGTGCTGCCCATTGTCTGGGTGTCCCCAGACTGGGGAGTGATTTTCACGTTAGGGCTGGCGAACCACGGTTCAGAAGGAGAATTTGCTGCCAAAATCATCACTCAACATTCTTGTTTGTTTGGTGTGGCTGTTGGACAGTGTGTGCCTTTCTTCCATTCTGCTCATCCGGTATTGCCAATTCACGGTGAATACGGCAAACAGGAGAACCCAAGCAGCCAGAGTCTGAGTGTGGAGGGAAGAGTTGCCAATTCGGCAACTAGGATTCTGTGTACCCTTGCTGGTCAATTCAAACCTTGTGTTTAACTCAGATCATCCCTTCATGGGGGCCATCTGAGTCTGTAATCATCTCAAGAGCTGATATGTACTGAGCCGGGCATTCAGTGCGATGCTTTCCAAGTGCAATTTCAGTTAAGCTTCACAACAGCCTGACAAAGGAGGCCCTTTTATCTGGCAGCCTTCTTGGCTGCAAACAACCCAGGCTGACTTGCCGTTCCAGAAGGAGGGAGTTTATTTGGAAGGACATTGGGGGCTACCAATATAAGAGATAACTCTTGCACTTCAGGAGATTTTTCCTCGTTGGTAATTGTCAGAAGGCTGGAACTCAAGGCTGTGGAAAGGGGCAGGAACCCAGTGAGCCCCAGAGGGCCAGGCGGCAGAGGAGGGCTGGTCCAGGTGCCCCTTGTGTTGCTCCAATCACCATAACTTCCAATCCTCTCCAGGTCCTAGTCACTCAATCTGGACTTGCTGAGTTTTGCATCGAGACCTGCCATGTGGCTAGGCCAGGGCAGGAGAAAAAAAGCTCTTGTCTGTTAAGCATCAATAATGCCAGGCAGGCTCTATCTTTCACCAATACTACACCCCATTGGGAATCCCCCAAAGGCGTTGAATGTTGGGGGGTGATGGATTCTAGAGAGCCTCCATTGGCAAATATCCCTCACAGTAACATTAATGGCCTCATTGTACAGATGAACAAACTGACGCTCGGAAGGGTTGGGTAGATGGCCCAGTTTCACACAGACATCAAGTGGCAGAGCTGGAATGTGCACTCAGAATTCTCAGAGCCCAGACACTAAGCTCGTAACCACTAAGCAGCTCTTCCTTTCAGTAGGGAGTACGTGTGCTAGGATGAGCTCAGCTGACAGTAACACGATATTCTTCTCAGACTGATGCAACGGTAAGGGAGTTTATTCGCCTCCAGACCCAGCGCTGGTGAATCCAGGACCTCAGCCATGACATCAGGGAACCTGTGCCAGCCTCATCATGTGGCTGCAGGATGGTAAACACAGGCGTCCAGGCTCCTTGCTTCCTTGTTCGTATCTCATGGGGAAAGTGGAAGTAGACTTTCCTATTCTCTCTCTCCCTAAAGTGCATGAAAGAACTTTCTCAGAAGCTTCCAGCAAATCTCTCCCTCAGTCTCATTGACCAGAATCAGGTCACGTGACCACAACTAAAACACAGGCTGCTTGTGATTAACCTCAGACCTGTCACTGGAGCCTGGAGTCAAACCCCAAACTGCATGACCTTTCCGAGATGACAGAGAAGAGATTCAGATATTGGGGAGTTGAGCATGAATGAGAACGCATTTAAATATCCATAAATGCGTGTAAGTTTAACTCACGTTTTACTTGTAACAAGGACCCAGGCCAGTCAGTATACTCACCACACTGATGCCTATGAACCAGTTTCTCTCTGTGTCTAGCTAATAAATGCTTTCACGACATAGCTGCAGTATAAACAGAATGAAGATACATTATTTGTTCATTGCCCTTTCCAGCTTGGACTTAGAACCAGACCAGTCTATGGCCCAGACTCACCTATCACAGACACTCTGCCCTGGAACTTTGCTAACCACCTTCCATTACCTGTAGAGGCTCATTTTATTTTTCAATGTTGTTCTTAAGCACAGCTTGTCTCCTTCCAACACAGTTACTGGCACCACCCCAGGGTGACTCTTGGTTTGGGATAGGGCAGAGAAGAAACTGCACCTAAGGCATGACTTTTTCCAAGTGGACAGACTTCCCAGAGCAGTATTGTACATTAGTCAGGATGCTGTAGGTTGCAAGCAACAGAAGCTCAAGTTGAACCACTTTACGGAAGAGGGAAGAGGGGACCTAAACATATACTAGAGTATCTCCGAAAAAATGCAGCAAGACCTCAGGAACCAATGAAGTGCGGGGCTCAACTGACATCAGAATGCTCCGTCTCTTGTCGTGCTTCTCACAGAGCACCTGCTCCGTCCTATTCGCTTGCAACTGGCCTCCTTCCATGTCTGACACCCTCATGGAAGGGGATGGGGCTGTCTAGAACAATTCATGCCTCACTCTAAGATGCCGGATGCTCTTTTTCAGTTTTAATTTCAGGGATCGCTGAAAGGTCTCTGATGGGCTCACTGAGGCTCAGATGCCCATCCCCAGGCGTGTCACCTGTGCTCAGGAGTCACAGTGGACTTACAGAGTGGCTCCCTCGATGACCATGTGAACGGTGGGAGATGGGGAGCAGGGCGGTTCTGGGAGGACAATCCCAGAGGCTCCAGCACAATCATCTAGTGCCATGGAGGGGAGGGGGCAGCAGGAGAGAGGAAGGGCATTTTCCTTGTGATTCTGTGGACTTGGCTCTGCCTGGAGTTTTCCAAGGAGACCAGAAGTCTCTGTGACCTCACCCATTCCCTCCTGAGGATTCTCTGAGAAAGCTGCTAGACCTTTCAGGAGAAGGTGGTTAACAGAGCTGGACAGATGAATATAGCACAGTCCCTTCCCTCAAGAGACTACAGACTGGTGGGGAAGACAGATATGCGTACAACTCATGTGGACCCCCAAGGACCTCGGCTGTTACACTCACTGTGCACCATGCCAGTTACCTATGCGTGGGCTTCTTGAGTTTTCTAGGCTGTGTCTAGATCTCTGCCATGCTCCAGACCCTAGCTCTTCTGGCTTTGCATGGATGTGGCACGTAAGTGATGGAATAAATAAACGCTCCTCCATTCAGAATGAGAGGAGTGTTAAAGACAGACACAAGCTGGCTACTTTGAGAGGGGAGAGCTTGGCTCTTTCCAGCTGGAGGACTGGGAAAGGCATCCCAGATGTGGCACCACTGAACTGTGCCATGAGGGGTCAGCAGATGGGAAGAAACGCAATCAATGAGAAGGGGAGAGGTGGGGATTCAACTCCCCCTGGGACTTCTGTCCCTGGCCTGGGCTCTGACAACCCGATGTAGGGGACACCATTTAAATTAGAGCTTGTCCCAAGAAGTCAGCACCTGCCTGCTGTCTACCACGCCTTGCAGGCGCTTTGTGTATTTCCACTTAGACCATCTTATTCATCTTCCCAGTAGCCCTAGGAGATCAGGAGGGAAGGCCGGGCTTGGGGGGGGGGGACCGTGTGCAGGAGTGTAAGAAAGCCAGGTGAGAGGCAGGCCTCTGAGGTTCAGACCAGCCTCTCAGCCAGTTCTGCCAGCAACACACCGTATGACCCTGGGCAAGTCCCTTTCCTTCACTGTGACCCAAGTTCCCATTTATAGGAAGAGGAGATGGGATTCAGTTACCCTTGTGAAACCTTCCAGTTCTTAACATTTCATGGCCCCTACTGTGCCCGACAGGAAGTGCCAATTTCCTAAGAAGGGTGGTGGTTGGCCCAAGTTATTCAGCAAGTTGGGGAAGTTTCTTGGAAGTGAACCCATTGTGAGCAGTAGGGAGATGAGATCCGTGTTTTCATGTTTACCACTGTGATAGCCATAGCATCTTGCACACAGTAGGTGCTTAGGAAAGATGCTGAATGAATCAATGCAAGTTTCCAGACTCCTGAGTTAGTGTATGCAGTGGACTGACTGTGTCCCCTCCAAATCCATATGTTGAAATCCTAACTCCCAACGGGACCGTATTAGAGGTGGGGCCTTTGGGAAGTAATTAGGGCATGAGGGTGGAGCCCTCATGAATGGGATTAGTGCTCTTATAAAAGGGACCACGGAGAGCTCTCTGGCTCTCTTGCGACCACGTGGAGCACGCAATGAGAAGACTGTAGTCTGCACCCTGGAAGGGGACCCTCACCCAACCATGCTGGAACTCTGATCTCAGACTTCCAGCCTCAGAACTGTGAGAAATACATTTCTACAGTTTAGAAGCTACCCGATCTATGTACGTTTTCATTGCTGGCTGAGCCAACTAAAACACTGTAGATTCCAGAGGCTGCTGCCTTTCTATTGGGCTTCCAGAGAGAAGCCCTCGACTTCCCCAGCAGGACAGTCTGTTTCTGAATGGGGATTAGACACTCTTTTATAATTGATGTCAGAACTGACCAGGGGGGTGAGAAGCTGGGACTCATCTTCAATTTCTCTTGGGGATCTGGAGCCCAGTGCAGCTCACAGGAGAAGCAGGGCTACCGTGCAGAGGAAGCCATTCGACAGGTGTGTGTGGAAAACCATCTGAGCCACAGGACACCACAGGTGAGTGGGTTTGCACCTTAAGGACTGAATGCTGCTGGGTCTTCCAGAGAATGGCAGCCCCGTGGAGATGGGACCAGGGCAGGAAAGCAGGGCCACGGCGGCCAGGGAGCACAGGTGCAGCGTGATCCTGGGCTCTAGGCCAAGGGCGACACAATACTTTAGAAGGCTCTGTAGGATGAAGGCCAAGGTGGACCTATGAATGAGGAGAATCTTATTTCCTATTCCAGCTGGATTTTCTTTGATTTCAGTTTTCATTCATATACTTGCTGGTTTATTCATTTCTAGGGAAGTCACAAGATTTCCAGCAGAGCCTTCAGAGCATGAAAGGATGATGATTTCTCTTCTAGGGAAAGGTCCTAAGTCTTTAATTCAGGGGCTTTCAAACTTTTTTGAACATGACCCACTCTTACAAAATACATTTTACATCAGGATTCTAGTACACGTAAACACAGATGTTACTGAAGCGAGAGTGTCAAGAAGCAAAACTTGCCCTTAATGTATGCGCTGCTTGCTTAACACAATAATTCCCAAAATGGGGTCCTGAAACAGCAGGGCAGCCTCACCTGGGAACTTGTTAGAAATGCAGATTCTCAGGCCCTGCCCCAGACAGGCTATATCGGAAGTGCTGGTTGCTTTACCAAGCCTCCCAAGTGATTCTGTTACATGCTAAAGTTTGAGAATTTCTGCACAGTATATATTATACTATTCTAATCTATTTTGTTGTTTTTAAAAAAGTGTCGTTTGTAAGCCACAAAGTTGGGGGACGCTTAAACTACCTTTAGAAAAGACCTCTGAGGCCTCCCCTGGGCTCCTTCCTTCTTCCCTTTCCGAACTCATCTCTACCATCCGCTCTTCAAAAACCTTGTCCTACGCAGCCCCAGCCTGGCCCACCTCCTTTCTGGTTCTTAAACTCTGGCCTTTCTGCTCCCAAACGTCTGTGTTTTACTCCCCTGCTAGAAGCCTCCCCTCTCAGCTCTTGCAAGGCTGGCTCAAGTTCCCTGAAGGTTCCTGGCTCAGGTGCCCTTCCTCAGAGAGACCGTCCTGTCTAACTGGGCTTTAGCTGGTCTGTTTTCTTTCGTCATCACCCTTAGCACAATTGATACTCGTCTACCCCCAGTTGACTGAAGCTGCATAGAACAATGCCTGGCATATAGTAGGTCCTCAATAAATATTTGTTGAAGGAAAAAATGAATTAATGAGTAACTCTCAATCAGACGTACTTGGGAACACATCGTAATCACCTGAGAAGTATTTTCGAGCCACAAGTCCTGCTTCCTTCTCCAACCTGGACCTTTCCAGTGAGAAACCTTGCCACTGTTTCGGAAGGGGGCACAAAAAGATGGAGAATCCCCTCTCCTGAGGTTCCTTGCCTCTCCGGTCCCTCCACCATTCTGGTGTGTAATATTTTAATCAGGGAAATGTAGAGTGAATAGTATCAAACTCAAGTCTGGGTTCAAGGCAGGGCTCACACACAGCTTGGCTGTTTGACCTTAGGTAAGCCCATTATAATACCTTTTGGCTCAGTACGACTGGGGTCACAAAACCCGCTCAAGCTCCTTTATAGAGTGGTCAAGGGTCAACTAGGATAGAACTTATGAACATGCCATCTATTACAAAGAATTCACACCCGTAACACCCAAGGTATTGACCCATAAGCCACATCTGTAGCATTAAGCACAGCCCTCCCAAGGAGGCTTACCAGAGCGTGGGCAAGAAGTCCATGGTGGGAGCAAGCAAACAAGAAAATACCTACATGGCTTCTAAAAGGAATCCTGAGCCTCAGGGTCTAAAAGACGGCTTTGGTGATTTGCATAATGATTTGCATATCCTTTGCCAGTCATTTGAGGCCAGTGGCTGATCTCCTCCAACCATCCTTGGCCTCTTCACCTTCAAGGCCGCCCACCCCCGCCCCTCCCCCCCCGCCCCCCCCCCGCCCCCCCCCCCACCCAGCTGGAGCCCAGCCTGGACAAATGGTGGGTTGGGCTCCCCCTGGGGGCTCCCACAGCCTTCCCCTCCTCCCAGAAGCCAAGCCGGGATGCGGGCGAATCCAGGCCTGCGGAGAGCTCGGTGCCACACTGCCTGATGGATGGCAGGCCTTAAGCGTGACTGAGCTTTCACAGTTGAAACCATTAAAGGTTATTCTCCTTTTAATTCTTTGTGGTCGTTCTCACCCCTTCCTTAGAGAAACCTCTGATTTTCACTTGCGAGACGCTCGGCTGCGCTTGTCACACCCTAAAAGGTGATTTCAGTTCTCCGATGCCAAAGAACCTTTTCTGCTAATCAAAACACAGCTGCAGAGGCCCGTGTGATCTGCTAATGGGCCCCCAACTCTGGGGTATGTCTGTCTGTACCTGGGAAAATAGATATAATTAGGATAACAGATATCATATGTATATGCTAATGCATCAGGTAAAAATGACTAACAATGAGACAGGAATTGAGTTTGCCAAATTCCATTGGACCAGCTATGCAGCTTAACCTGAGGCCCACCCCATCGCTACCACTCCCTCACCAGAACCAGGCCTGGTGCCCTCTCTTCATCCCCTTTTCTCCCCTCCGCGGGACCCCCTCATGCAAATTATTTTTCTTTTTCGTATACAAATTGATCCCCATACTTTTCTGAAAAGGCTCTTTCAGTAGCCCGAGATCTGATGAGGCTGCAGGAATCTGAGCATCTGAGAGGCAAGGGAGGCAAAGAGGGATGAGAAAAGAGATCCTCTTTAATGTTTGGCCTTTAATAAGGGTTCTGTCCCCACAGTAGTAGCGTCATGACCAGACCTGGCAGATCATCACTGAGAACTAATTGCCTTTTTCAAAGGGAACCACTGCATTAGGAGGGCCTGGAAGTTTGGTGTCAGGAGTCGGAAGGCTCTGGTTTGAGTTGTGTGTCTGCTTCTTCCTGATGCTGTGAGCCTGGGCGAGTGACTTACCTCTCTGTTCCCCAGGTTCCTCACCCTAAAATGGGCATAATAACAGTACCGACCTGAAAGGGACTGGCAAGCCGCAAGCTCTCAGATGATGTTATCCTTTGTAATGGGTTCATGGGGGCAGGGAGTTGGGGGAGGAAGGAGAATCAAGGATCAGGCCCAGGTCCTCACTCCACTATTTCCCTCCATCTTGGATAAATCACTTCACCTCTCTGAACCTCAGTTTCCTCATCTGTAAAATGGGCTACTATTGCTTACTTTCCTGGACTGTTAGGAGGGTCAGATAGACAGTGGATGGATGTCATGGTGTATAAGAGTAAACCACAGAAGCTAGTTATGTGTATGGAGTAGAGGTGTCTGCATCTCTTGGGAGCTCCAAGCCTGATGTCATGGGTGGAAGATGGGTTGAAGAGGACTTTGTTCCCATCCGGTCTGTCAAAATTACTCAAAACTGTGCAGGCAGGCAACATGGGCACTGACTTCTACCAAGCTGTTCAGGCATTCAATGTGGGCATCCCATTTCTGCCAAACTGTGAGGCTCTGCATACGGACACCTGACTTTTGCGTTGGGATTGGGACCGTTTTCATTGCTGTATGCTCTGCGCCTAACACAGTGCCTAGTGCATTAGAAATGTTTAAGAAATATTTATTGGTTGCCTGAATAGTTGGATGAATAAATGCTGAATTGCATCATAAACTTCTCTGCCCTGTGGGCGGAGTAGAGTGAGCTGTCAGAATCCTGGTCCCTCTACAAATAGTGAGGACAATACTTGTATAGTGCAGATGGACTTTGGAGTCAGAACCACATTCAAATCTTGGTTCTGCCATATCCTAGCAGTGATTCAAACCTTGTTTGAACTTCAGTTTAAGCAAATTTGCTGAACCTCAGTTTTCCTCATCTGTAAAATGGGGATAAAAATATTACCTCCTTTATAAGGTCATTGTGAAGATTTCTTAAACTTGTACTTACCAGTGCCTGCAGATTCCTACAGGGAAGGTAGAGAAACTGAAGTGGAGCTTCTTCTTTCCCCTCCACCCTTCTTCCCTAATCACTACACAGACGCCAGGGTTATTTCAGACCCAGTCCAGTCCCAAGCCCTGGAAGTGAATCTGATCCTTTACCTCACCATGGCACTGAGGCTTTTTATTCTGTTGAAGGCATCAATATTTGTTCAATAGTGTAAGTCTTAAATAAGCATCTAAACGACATATTACAGATGATGAAAGTCATTTCCGTGCAGAAGATTATCTCACGTGATCATGTTTCCTTCGCTATCTGGGACCTCTGTAGTTGGCAAATCTCCGGAGCTACTTAAATGATAACATTAGTCCTAATACCGTGTAAAACGACTAGTTCCTCAGGGTAGGTTTATTTTTAATAGTGTATGTCAGCAGCAAATAGCTCGGAAGACCCCAGAGGAAAAAACACAGCCCAGGCTCTCAGTGAAGTGATGATATGGATATATTTAATATCTGTATTAAAAACCTTTTAGGCGCCGTGGTGATATTGAACTGGATAGTGAGATATGTGCAGGCAGAATCCTGGGCTGTTTATAGGGCCCTACGCAGTGTGCATTACAGGAACCCTTGAGGTTGTTCAAAGTCAAATTTGGGCTTCGAAAATCTTTGACAGACATTTGACCCCAGTAGTAAAATACTCTGAAACACAAGCTGAGAGAACAAAATCACTTCCTTTTTTTTTTTCCCGTGAGTCTGTTGATAAGTTTGCTGCCCTATTAAAATGTTTAATCACATGCCTCCAGCAAGAGTGACCTTCCATCTGAAGTAGCAGTTTATTAGAGTGCCCAGAACATACTTGCTATTTACCCAAAAGATGGCTGGGTGGATCCTTAGAGGGAAAATAAACCACAAGTTGAAATGAAGCATAGAGTCACAGATGAAGGATTGAAAACAAACTTTATTTTGGAGTCAATGTCAGGTGAGATAAGGTAAAACTTGCACCTAAGTTCCTAACCTGAATGTACAGGGTTAAGTTATGGGTGGCCACAGGTCTGGCCTAAGCTGCAGCCCTGGGACCATTGGCTGGTGTCAGGCCCGTGCCAGGGAGGGGAGAAGGGGCAGCAGGGGATGGAGCTGCTTGCTAGGGGCATTTACCTTCCAAGAAAAGGCAGTCCTCTCTGCTTTGGGGTGCAGTTTCAGCTACACGCACCATCCCTTCCCTCTGGGCTTTGTAGGAGCAGCTCTCACTTTAGACTTTCAGACTTAACCAAAAGCAAACTGAGTTCTGGGGCGGGAGGTGCCTCTGAGGCAGTGAGTGCCATCGGACTCTGGACACTGCAGCCCTCTTAGGGCCAGTGAGGCATAACACCATGGACCCTCCCTTGGAGGAAGGGGGGTGGGGACCCCTTAGAGCACCACAAATAATTAACCCCTTCTGGTAACCAGTCATTCTGGATGATGCCTTGAAGGACACCGAGAGGCAATGAGTCAACTGAGAATTGTGAGGTCACACGCCTCTAAAAATTGATGAATAAAGATATAAGGGATTCCCTATATATCGCCCTGGTCCTTGGCTATCCAAAAAGCTAAAATTAACTACTAAAATCAGATCATTGTATCCCAAACTGGGTTATGAGGAATATCAGGTATTATAGCAGGAAAGCGTACTATGTCCTGAAGTGAAAACCCAGCCAACAAAACTGGTTTCACTCTGCCCAACCCAGTGTTTCCCCGAATTATTTGGCTATACATTCGTCCCTTCACAGAATGGTTGGTAACATCTTACTCTTGTGAAGTCCAGTTTCAGAATCACCGTGTGTGGTGGGAAGAATTCTAAAAATGCTCCCCTCTTTCCAAGATCCTCTTCTTCTGGTTATCCAATCAAACCCTAACGCAGGTACTGCTGTGAAGGGATTTTGCAGGTGGAAATAAAGTCCTAAATACATCGACCTTACGACAGGGAGATGATCTGGGTGAGCCTGACCTAATCAGTTGAGCCCTGGATTGAAAGAGTGAGAAGGTTTGAAGTCCCATCACTCCCTGGCTTTGAAGGTGAAGAGGACCACACGGGAAGGGATGCGAAAGGCCTGGAGAAGCTGGGCGTGATGCCCAGCTGACAGCCAGCAGAGATGTTGGGGCATCAGACCTGCAGCTACGAGGACTGGGACTGAGCCAGCAAGCTGAGCGACCCCGGAGGCAGATTCTTCCAGAGCCCCCTCTCCCCGGACAAGAGTCCAGCTTGGCCGACGGCTGGATTTTGGCCTTGATTTTGGCATGGAGAGCCAAAATCAAGGTGAGCCTTCCCCAACTTCTGCCCCAAGGAACTGTGAGACAATAAACGGGTCTTGTTTTCAGCCGCTAAGTTTGTGATAATTCATTCATTATTCAGCAATAAAAAACGAATACGTGCTGATTCAGAGAAATCAAAGCAGAATTAACTGTGTTCACTCTTCCCTACCCCATTACATTTATAAGGTTCTGTCTAATCGGGTCCTGCCAGCGATGCTCAGACAGGGCAGGGCAGGTGTCTCCATTTTTACAGGCAAGGAAATAGACTCAGGGAGATTGAGGGACTTGGCCCGTGACACTCAGCCAGTCAATGCATGCAAGGCGGCTTGAAGGGGGCTATTATTTGTGACTTGGGGTGTGGAGGGGGAGTTCCTTTACTTCCTCCTGCTTTCAAATAGGAAAAAAACGTGAGCATTGGGAGACATTGCAGTTGGGAACTTGCAAAGGAGGACGAAAAAAATAATTCAGAGGACACATCCGGCAAAGGGTTTGACTGCTTTGTCAGAAAGGTCCTTGCTTTCATCCCTTGTCTCTGACCAGAAAAGCTTGTTAGCAAATGGACTCACAGCTGTGAGCCAGTGACAATGTGTGTGGGAGCAGGGTGCCGGGAGGCTGCTGGAAGTGGATGGCGGGGTGCTTCATTTGGATGACTAAGAGCAAGACACACGGGCTTATCATATTGAGAGGAACAATGTCTATGGGCTGACCTCCCAGACGGGTGGTTTGCAGAGGTGGGACCGCTGGCATAAGTCATCTGCTTTCTCTGCCACAAGCAGCATTCCTTCCTGTGCTGCCACCACCCCTTCTGCAGCCCCTAACTTAGCATCATGTAGCAGACAAGTCATCCAGCGCCACCTCCATGGATACAACGGGAGCCTGAGGTCCAGGAAAGGGACAAGACTCCTTCAAGACCACAGGTGGCCTGACTTTCCATTCAAGGATCCCCCAACACACACACACACACACACACACACCCCACACACAAACACACTCACACACAATACTTGGCCATCGTATGACGGCAATTCCCCATGTTGGTTAATGATCACTTCCTGATGAATCAGAGTTCCTTACCAAGCAAATGTAGTGTGTGTGTGTGTGTGTGTGTGTGTGTGTGTGTGTTTTGTGTCCAGCATGAGTCAGAACTGCGTGTTTACTTTTGTCCTAATAATAATAGAGTCCAACCCTGACTGAGTGCAGACCCACTGCTGGACACTGTCTTGAAAGTGGCCTGAGTTCACTCACTTCATCCGAACCACAAGCCCATGAGGTTTTGGGGAAGTTGTCAGGGCTCTTAACAAATGTTTCTGGCCAGAGGTGGGTCCAGGTTTTGTAGGGCCTGAAGCTTATATGATTTGGGGGCCTTCTTCAAGGACAGGAGTACAAAGTTACCAATATAAAATTAGGTACAGGGTCCTGGAAGGCACACAAGAAAGAGAAGGGCTCTGAAGCATCACAGTTAAGTCTGCCTCAAGTTCCCTCTTCCTCCTCGGCAAAAGGTTAGGGTTGTATGTTCCCACCCCCGTGAAGTTAGCCAGGCCAC
This sequence comes from Eschrichtius robustus, assembly GCF_028021215.1. Lineage (NCBI taxonomy): Eukaryota > Metazoa > Chordata > Mammalia > Artiodactyla > Eschrichtiidae > Eschrichtius > Eschrichtius robustus. Next base: position 33,708,580 of record NC_090842.1, on the reverse strand, counting down.
GTGACTTGCATCAGTCAATGGGCTGTGAATAAACTTCATGTGTGTCACTTCCAAGAGGAAGTTTTGAGAGTCAATGTGTGATTCGCCACTTTCCTCCCCAACCCTGATGTTCACGGTCCCTGAACCTGGAAGATGGGGGTGTGTGTGCTAAGACGGACCCTCCTTTGCCCTGGGACTCTGAGTCATTACATCTTTACAGGGATTAGAGCAGCCCCTCCCCTCCCCCTGCCCTGTGTCAACCCACAGTAAACACAGAGCGTGAGTGAGAAATAAGAATGTGTTAAATTAATTCCCGAAGATTTTGGAGATTTTTTTTTTAACCACAGCATTCCTAGCTTAACCTCACTGATACAGGTAGGGGACTATTGTTGTTCCCATTTTCCAGATGACAAATCGTGGCTCAGGAAGGTTTAGTCACTCGCGCAAGGTCATACAGCTAGCCAGTGGTGGACCAGGGTCAATGGCTCCATTTCCCAGTGACACCAGGCAAGGCTGGGACCTTTCGTAAACTGAAGATATTTGTCCCATCTAGCGGCTGCTACTCAGCTCCAGCTGACGGTTGTAAAAGAGGAATGTGAGCCAATTGTTGCCAGATCTTCTGATTTTTTTAAAAAGAGAGGCTGTAAATCCAGAGTTTTAATGTGAAATCCTGATTATTATACTGAGGCAGCTGATTGAAGTCATTTTCTTTTTCTGAGCACGGCAAGACCAACACGTCATTGAGCTTGAGATTTGGTTCACCGGTTTGGGACCTTACACCCTCCAACTTCTCACTAAAAAACAAACAAACAAAAAAACAGAAAGCAGCTGAAAATTCAAGCCAGTAACAGGTATGTGTGAAGTGAAGGAGTTAGGCAGAGAAGGACAGAGAAAGGGGGCGGGGACAGATAGAGCGGTCTGAGAAAGCCTTTGAGGGCTGGTAGGACTGCGCAGGAGGGGTTGCAGGCAGATGCCTGTGTCCAGTGGGGAGAGGTCTCAGGCAGTGAGATGACTGGGCTTGGGTTTGTTCCTGGAAGTAAAGAGAGTCACATACAGTTTCAAGGACTCAAAAACGTAGAAAATGTTTTGTTAGGGTTATTCAGCTTTCTCTATGACACTGCCATCCTCACACACAAATACCCCTCGAGGAAACACTCATCCGTCTGTGTGATGCATACCTGGGAGCTTGACGGTCACCGTGAGCCTGTGGGATTGAGCAGGATGTGGCCGAGGGTCATTGAGTCAAAGAGAGAAGGGGCTTCCTGGAAACGGGAGATCTGCTTGGACTCAAAGGTCCTTCATAAATCCCTGATGAGCCCAAGGTATTTCCATCTGCCTTGTCTCTTTTTCCGCTGTTTGTCTGTGAGGCTCAGCACGTTCTTGCGGAATGAAACAATGAGCAGTTAAGAAGGAAGGTCATGTCCACGTGACTCTTAACACGAAGGCTCTGACAAGGAAAGTCAAGGTCAGATGAGACTAGTGTGCTTCCAGAACATCTGACCTCATGCAGTAACCAGCAGGTTCCCAAAGCACAGAGGGGAACGTGAGATGCCGTAAGAATAAATGGACCATCAGTGGAAATAGAAGCTTGGAGGCCAAGGTGTTTGGAGAACCGAGTCACACAATGAGACAAGGCCCTTTGCGTGATTTCTCAGAACTTTAATAAACCACGAGCACCGTGCACCTCCGAGAGGGCAACATGGCACCCTGCTTGGCTGTGGAATCCCTTTTTCTTTTCCCAGAATCTCTTGGGAAAGAATGTGACAGAGACTGTTCTTTGAAACATGCTGGCTAATTTTTCCTTTGTGGCTTTTCTCCTCACCTCTCAGTATCCTAGGCTTTCTCCCCAGTTTTCTTTTAGAATGGCAGTTTTCTCTCTTCAGGAAATGTGTCATTTCTACTTATCCATTAGTTTCAACAAGTAGGTGGTGCAGTGGAGACTGGAGGTGGGGGTGGGTCCTCGCATATCTGTCACTGTCACCTCGTGTCCTGAGGGTTCCAGGACTACCCCTATTCACCAAGCACTGACTTTCACAGTGGGAATTTCCAGCCCAGGGGAGACAGACGAAGCAAAGGGACAAAGCACTTGGGAGGTAGCAGCCTTCTAAAGGAAACACTCCCTCTGCCTGGGGACACGTACTGGGGGAGGAGGAAAAGGAAGAGGAGGAGGAGAGAGAAACCCCTGAGCGGTTGACCCAAAGGGGCCCCTTTTATGGCCTTCCTGTTTATGGCTGAGAAGTAAACAGCCTGGGAGCCAGGTCGTCTCCGACAGCAGCTGGGGCACCAGCTCGAGCTGGCTGGGGACCCTCTCTTTCTGGGTGGCAATGGGTGGGGAATCTGCCAGTCATGCGAGTCTCAGGGGACTTTTCTTTTTTTTTTTACCCAGCATCTTGCGGCATTTTCCCTTCAGCTCACACCATCTGCTTTTTTTTCACCCCCCTCATTGGTCCTACGCCTTTTAGGGGATAGCTGGGAACCTGTGTGCGCAGGCTCAGGGTGCAGATCCCGGCTGTGACACTTAGAAGCTGTGTGACTTCAGGCGAGCCCTGCACCTCTCTGAGCCTACTCTGTAGTGATGAGTAGGAGAATGTGGAGACGGCCTGTGAACAGCACTTACAGCTTGCCTGGCATGCGGTGAGTGTCAATACACGTTTACTGCTCTCCTGATGATTTCAGCTGCCCTCCTGACTAAGCCCCCAGGGCCTTAGCTGAGGGGAGGGGTAGGGAGCTGGGGGAGGGGCGAAGCCCACCTCTGAGAGGCTCCCTGGCCTTGGTCTAGGCAGCAGCTCTCTCTCTGGCTTGGAATCCGCAGCACTTTGCCTCCTGAGAAATGCAGGCTGTGATGGACGACGAGATGGTGCCCCAACTAAGATGAAGAACACAGTGCCAGGGGCAGCAGACACCAGGAGAATCAATAAACTATAATTATCAGGAACGTTGTCTGTGGGAGTGCGGAGTCCTGCGGACAGAGAGAGACAGGGGAGGGGGCTGGAGGATGCCAGCGAGGAGAGCGCGAGAGCAAGACACACACACACACACACACACACACACACACACACATCCGGAGAGATGCAGCAAAAGCATGCGCCCGAGGAAGCAAACGCTAGAAGGGAGAACCAGAGGTGTGTGACATGCACGGGGCCCCCTGTCCTTGCCGATGGGCCTGGCAGAAGGAGCAAGAGAAGGAGCTCCCACCCATCCTATACAGCCCTCGGCTCCTTAAAGCCCCCAAAGCCTCCTTCCCATCCCCATCAGACCTTTGCATCACTGCTAAGAATATAAGAGCCTAAATATCTGTAAAGAATACTGGATTAACTCTGTGATGCAAAGGTGAAATTTTCCAGCGGCCCCATGTCCACTTACAAGATCAGATCCGTTCATTTGGTTAGGCTGAGATCTGAAGCCAATATAGACAGTAATATATTGTGTTAGAAACACGAGTTCCACATCACCAGGGTCTCCATCATCCCCGAATTCACCGCTACCGCCCTGGCTCACCACTCAACACGCTTTTTGATCCAGCACTTTTGGAACCGACGTGTGATGTTGTCTGTCACCAGGAGTTCATGGCGAGCCTCGCGTACCCCCTGGCTGTTGGTGAGCTCTGCCATGTTGCCACTTACCTGATATCTTGTAAAGCCCTCTTGAAAAGTTGCCTTTTCTGATCCCCAGCACTTTGAGGTCTCAACCCCCAGAAAGGAGGACTAAATCTGTGTGCATCTTCCTGGCCCCTTTTGATCTGGTAACCTGGTAACCTTTACGAGCACACAACTGGCATGAATCGAGCTCATTCGCGCTTGGTGTGTCTTCTGAATGTATTAGAGAGTGTCTCACGGGAGGCATGCTTTTGTGACACTCAGATTGGCTGAGTTCCTCCCCACCTCCTTTTTTAAGGATAATTTTTTTTTTTTTTAAACAAACACACATGCAAACAAACTTGTTTTACTTTGGGCTTTATTGTGTGCCTGGCACCAGCCTAAGTATTTTACAAGCATTATCTCGGTCAGCCGCCTAGTCTCAATGGCACCAATAGGAACTATTTCTTCCCTCATTTGTGTGTAGAGATGCTGGCCAGAGGTCTCGCCTCCCTGTCACAGAGCTCGCAGGTGGCCGAGCTTAGTGGTTGCCCAGGCCAGCCCTGAAGCCCCGGGACATCACCGCCTTTCCTGGAGAGGAAACTGAGGTCCGGAGAGGTTAACACACAAGGCCTCACAGCTCACCATAGCAGTGACAGATGAGGTTAGATCAGGTCCCCCAATCACCCAGAGAAGTTGATGAGAAAACGAAGGACACACAGTAAAACCCAGCCTGCACTGAGGGTCTCCAGGATGGTCCCACACAAGCCCCTGCCTCCTTCCCACCTCCCACCTCCCACCTTCCCACCTCCCACCACCTTGAAGGATGCACACAGCCTCTCCAGCTCTAGGTGGCACTTTTTATAAGCAGGTCAGCCTCCTGGCCCTCGGCTGGGGAATCGTGTAGCTGTCCAGACTCCCAGGAGGAAGCAGCATAGGGCTCCTCCGAATTCTCTTTTCAATCTGGGGGCCACCATCCAGAAAGGTCTCTCTGGCCTGGAAGAACCCCATGTGTGTCCACTTGGCCAAGGGACCCTCGGTGAGAAGATTGTTCCTGGGTTTGGGGTGGCCCGTTCTGCACATGCGCGCGATTGTTCCTGGGTTTGGGGTGGCGCGTTCTGCACACGCGCGCAAACCTTTCACCTTGTGCAGGAGGGTGATGGGCACCTGCACAGCCAGGGGTGTGGGTTTCTCTCTCTAATCACCGAGCACAGCCTCCGCCTTGTGAGAAGGAGAATGTGATTTCTACTTTGTTTCTTTCCATTTTGTTATTTCAAATTGACACCGTGACCTGGGGCAAAGTGCAGCAGGGAGTTTCCTTTTATTCTTATCTTTTCATTTTGTTTTGTGTCGGTTTAAACTGTATACAACTGTTGGAGAGTTTAATTTGTATACAATGAAGCCAGATACCATAAACATAAATTACCTTCAAGACTTGAGCTTTGAGAATTGGTAGGATTTTTCCCTTTTAAAACTCAATGCAATTTTTCATTTGGTAACTTACTCTCTTACTTGATAAGATATCACAGAGAAAGCATGTTTTAAAAATTCTTTTTTAAAAAAGTGGTGTGTGTGTGTGTTTTCTACTTTAATGAAAAGAAAAAGGAAAACATAGAATGATAGTCTGTTAGGAAACACGCTTCCTAATTTATCCCTCCCCCCAAACCTCTTTCCCCTTTGTTTTCTATGTCTGTGCCTCTCTTTCTGTTTTGGAAATAAGTTCATTTGTATCGTTTTTTTTAGGATTCCACATATAAGTGACATCATATGATATCTCTCTTTCTCTGTCTGGCTTACTTCACTTAGTATGATTATCTTAGTATAATTAGGAGGTTGGATTAACGTATACAAACTACTACATATAAAATAGATAACCAACAAGGACCTACTGCATAGCACAGAGAACTATACTCAATGTTTTGTAATAACTTACAAAGGAAAAGAATCTGAAAAGGAATCTATATTTATAACTGAATCACTGCACTGTACACCTGAAACTAACATGATATTGTAAATCAACTATACTTCAATTAAAAAAAAATTCTAAATTCGCCAGAAGAAAAAAAAAGAAACAGACTTTTGCTCTGCAAACACTACCCTATGGGGTTACTTACAAGTAAGTTTACTTGCAACCAGGGATGGGTTTCTCCAGTTTCTTCAACTTCAAGCCTAAATCATGCTCACTCTTAAAAGACATTCAGAACTACGAATGTGAGACTTTACAAAAGGCTTAAAACATGTGAAGGATTTGAAGCAGATTTTCTTTAAACAGAAGGCAACTCCAGTTGCATGAGATAGAGTAAAATTTTCCACAAATTCAGCCTGTTGTTTCTGTTTTATTTGGGGGAGAACGGGTGATCTGTGTCACCCCAAGCGGGGGAATCATCTTCATTAGCTGTTTTCTTACTTGCTTTAGATGTGTGGAGAAGTTTGGAAGCTCTGGAAGAATAAAAATGTTGGGAAAAAATAATGTAAGTAATTACTCTCTCTCTCTCTTTTCTGACCTAGATTTTGTCTTTTCTTCCTCTGTAGCTCCCAACCAAGCATGTTGGACTCTGCCCCACCATGCCCTCCCTCCCCCCTGCTTCCCACCCCATTCCTGCTGCCCCGACCGAGCAAGGCCAGACGCCTGCTGGCTTGGACTCCCACAAGTGGTTTGATGATGGGGGGAGATTAGGGAGGGATGGAAGATTGGGGGAGCAGAGCAGTTTCCATAAGCAGAATTGGGGGCTGAACTTCAGCCAGAGGCCACCATGCCAAGGGGATGATGGGCCTGGAGGTACCAGCTGCTTCTTTCCTTTTCTGATACTGAATTCAACATCCCAAGTCTAGTAAAACCTCCCACTCGGGGCACTTCATGAAAGGGTTATATAAACTATGCTGACTGCTGCTGTGAGTTTTTAAGTATTTAAAGGCCTTGCTTTCTTTTAAAAAAATATGAATTTGATGTCAGCCTTTCATGGAGGCAGGCGGGAAAGACACTGTAGGAAGGATGTTGTAGCTACTGCCAAAAGTGTTGCAAACTGTGTGATTTTCTGATTGAATTGCTTATTTTCTCTCCCTCTTTGTTACACACGTGTATGTTAGCAAGACTTTGCTTTCTATTTTGTACTTCTTTCTCCCACCTCAAGATTTTGAATCTCTGCTCAAGTGCTCAGAAATCTGTTTGTGCACATGGGGACACGTGCATATACTTCTCACTGGGTGATCCTGTGTGGCTTCCCCTAAAGCCCCCACTGTGCTCTGTCCCCCCTTGAAGTTCACATCTGGGTGGCCCTGACATTAGCTAAAGAGTCCAAGCCCTTCCCAAGTTCCCAAGATGTCTCCCTCCCCATGCACACAGGGTTTCTGGCTGTTGTGTCTATAAGCATGGACCAAACGCCCTGCTTTGTGGGCTGATTTATGGTTGCGTTAGGGAAAACTCCACAGAGGGTGTAAAATACAGTGTTCCACTCTTGGGCCTGAGCTTACGTGTTATCGGTGATTGCAAGTGCATTTTATAACCCCGGTGCCAAATCGAAATCAAGGTGATTTGAGCATCAATCTCCTGGATAAAATCAGGGCATGCTCTATTGTGGGTTGACCTTCATGGTGCCTTTGGCTGGTCCGACTAGTCTAAGTCCCTTGGACAATTACCCAGGGATAGTTGGAAAATGCAGCGATAATGGTCAGAGCTGGGATTACCAGCTGTTATCAAAAGGCTTAACTGCTCACCCCAGAGACTCCTGAGCACCAGAGAAAAAGCCCAAAGAGGAGGTTTGCATCGTGTCTAAGGAACGCAAGCTGCAGGCAGGGAGGGGGAGCGCCATGGGGCCCTTTTCCTGAGCATTTAGACTGCACCCCTGAACTCCATAGCAACTCGAGAATGCAAAACTTTGAAACTTACAGAAAAGCCGTCAGACAACTGGGCTTCAGAAAGCCAGTGCAGGCCCTCCTGGCCTTATTTATAATCCCAAGATCTCAGTCGACTATAGGCCAGAGAAGTAATTAAGTTTCTAAAATGAATGGAAGAGCTGGCATAGGACTGAAATCAGTGGTATCCATCCTGCCACCACCAAAGTGGCTTCCTCTTGTTGATTTTTTTTTTTTTTCTTAAGAATTTTTTTATTTTTTTATTTTTGTCTGTGTTGGGTCTTCGTTTCTGTGCGAGGGCTTTCTCTAGTTGTGGCAAGCGGGGGCCACTCTTCATCGCGGTGCGCGGGCCTCTCACTATCGCGGCCTCTCTTATTGCGGAGCACAGGCTCCAGATGCGCAGGCTCAGCAGTTGTGGCTCACGGGCCCAGTTGCTCTGCAGCATGTGGGATCCTCCCAGACCAGGGCTCGAACCCGTGTCCCCTGCATTAGCAGGCAGATTCTCAACCACTGCGCCACCAGAGAAGCCCCTTCTTGTTGATTTTTATAGAGAATGATCAGAGGCTTCCTGAAAAATCTGACAGTCTTTTTTCAGTAAAGTTCAAACCTTAACCCAAAATGTTGAAGGCTGCACTCACAAGAGCCTAGCAGGGTTAGAGATCTTTTGAACAGTTTTGTGGAAATTGTAGATTTTTAGAACTTGAAGGCTCTTTAGTGATGGTCAGAGGGTGTATTTAGGATAAATATTTTTAAGTCAGGGTTTTATGCCTATAATCTGAGTTTCTCAACTTACATTTAGTCCAGACTTCTTTTCAAAGTAATTCTATCTCTTCTGATTCTGCACCCTTTCAGAGACCAGGGGAGGAAGCTTAGTTGGCTCTTCAAATGGTAAAGGCTGTTTTACAAATCCCTTTAAGATATGCTAATGTATACGGGCTGATTATTAAGGTAAATACCTTCTGTTGGAAACTGAAGTTAATTAGAATATATATAGTTAGTCACTGGTCAGACTAGAAGTTATAAAATTTATTGTCCCCTAATTTGGATTTATTATCAAAGATATTTAATTTAAAGGAATTACGAAAAATAGCCTGATTTGAGTGGTTATGGAGATGGTGGGCATTTAGTAAACTTCAAAACTCTTTTTTTCCCCCCAAACTTTTCTAAACCCATTATATACAATTTCAGGAAATAACACACCAACATTAGGAGATGACTTGTCCTGGTTGATTAAAAAAAAAATCAGAAAGCCATTTTTGTAAGAAATGATGCAGTTTTCTCTTCCAGACCCTCATTTTTGGAACACTAGGTAAGCTTGCATGATAAGAGGGTCCAAGTTCAAGTAGAATTATGGAGCTTGTGTGACGAGGATGTCTTTTGTGTCAATGTTGGGTGGGGCAGGAAAAGTAAAATATTAGATGCTTTTCCTTTCAGATTATAATTTCTTCTGGACAGTGTATAAGAGACCAGTAGTTTGCTACAGATACAGCTTTTGTATAAAAGGGGAGTCTCATGCCATTTCATAAAGTATGTTTCCATAAAGCTCCATTGGCCTTTCAAACATATTGTTTCTGCGTTCCTTTATCTGATTCCTGCTCTGTCAAGACTCTGAGCTCCCTCTGCCACACAGGAGCGACTTTCCAGTATCCCATTGTCGCTGAATTAATGTCTGTGTTGAAGCGGGGCTCCTTGGCACAGTGTGGAAGGCAGCCCTCACCCCTCTCCCCTCCTAGGAACCCTCTTTTTTTAATCAAGGCAGCCGCAGTTTGACTTGGCACTGAGTTAGTCTGAGATGCGTCCACAGAGGAAGCGACACCACCACCGGGATGTCAGAATTTTCCGTCCTGAGAGGAAGGGATCGTCCGTCCGAGGTTGATGTTGGTAAGAATATACCTTTCCAGTTTGTGTGTATTCTGATCCAGATCGTCCTTGAGCCATGTGGACACTGTTTTTGAACTCACTGAATGCTGACATCAGAATGTCGCCCTCTCAAGCCCCATTTCTTAAGTAGAGGTCAGAAATGGGGCTATTTGATTTCATGACTTTTTTTTTTTAATTGAAGTACAGTTGATTTACAACGTTGTATTAATTTCTGCTGTACAGCAAAGTGACTCAGTTAAACATATGTATGTATATATATATTCTTTTCCATTATGGTTTATCACAGGATATTGAATCTACTTCCCTGCGCTATCCAGTAGGACCTTGTTGTTTATCCCTTCTGTATATAATAGTTTGCATCTACTAAGCTCAAACTCTCAATTCTTCCCTCCTCCCAGCCCACCTTGGCAACCACAAGTCTGTTCTCTATGTCTGTGAGTCTGTTTCTCTTTGGTAGTTAAGTTCATTTGTGTCGTATTTTAGATTCCACATATAAGTGATATCATACGGTATTTGTCTTTCTCTTTCTGGCTTACTTTGCTTAGTATGATAATCTCTAGGTCCATCCATGATGCTGCAAGTGGCATTATTTCATTCTTTTTCACAGCTGTAATATTCCATTCTATATATATACCATATCTTTTTTATCCATTCATCTGTCAATGGGCATTTAGGTTGTTTCCATGTCTTGGCTATTGTGAATAGTGCTGCCATGAACATAGGGGTGCCTGTATGTTTTTGAATTAGAGTTTTGGATTTCATGACTTCCATAAGTAAGAGTGAGGCATGGTCAGATTGGGTGTGATTTGAATTATTCTTTCTGTGGATAGAAATTCTGTTCTCTTATTGAAGGAGAGGTTGGAGGTGAGGATGGTGGACACCTTCTTTGAGGACAAGACCTCAAACCACCCTTGTGGGTACCCAGGGGAGCAGATTTGCGGGTGGTGGAAAAAAACAGAGTCCTCCCTAAGTCATCTGACTTTCAGTCAGGAATGCTCTGCATGGCCAGAAAACTTGGCCTCTGCCCACCCCCCCAAGGTCCACCTGCAATCCCAAAGGGTCCATATGTCTAATTTCTTCCTCTTCACCTGTAGATGCCAGATGTGCTCCCAGTACAACTGTGCGCTTTTCAAGTGCCTTCAGTGTCATCCGTGGGTCTGCAGAGTAACAGAACCCTGTGCTCCCTTGAGGATGTTAGAATTCTTTTCTCAAGGGTTCTGCTTGAAGGCTCTGGGAGGCAAGATAACATGAGTTTTGTGGCCTAATAGACCAGACTGCCGTTTACTTCCTGTGCAATACCAGGGAAGAGACTAAGCCCAGTGCCACCCTCACCCAGCTGGTAAAAAACAGCGCCAGCATGGGACCCAGGAGCTCCATTCCGCAGTCCCTGCTTTTAACAACTATTCTGATTAAAGGGTGCAATGGATCTAAAGTGCTTAGCACCGTCCCTGGCTGCTCATGAGATGATAGCAATGAAGATGATTATCCCGTCGAGGAGGTGATGATGAACATGATGATGGCAACCAGGTTGAGAGAACGAGATTTGTGCATCTAGATAACAGAAGGCAGTAGACCAACCAACAACCCATAAATTCTTCCCTGGCTCCTCCTGAGGAGAAAACAAAGAAACCAAACCCTTGGGGTCCTGGAACGAGCACTGATCTTGGAGTCAGATACAGACTTTGGCTTGGTTGCTGACTTTGGGTGAATTTTATAAAATGGGCAGAAATGTCAGGTTTAGATGAAAAGAGGTCCTGGGTACAAGTGCTTAGTGTGGTAGGGGTCCTGCAGATGTCTGGTGGCTGGAAGAAGACCATGTCTTGGGAGAGTATTTAAGGGTGACTCTGGAGAGAAGTTGTGCAGGGAACTCTATCACTGACCTACTCCAGGGAGTAGGTCAAGGTGACTCTAAAGAATTACTGAGATTCCAGTGGACATGGCTTTGTTGGCTCTAATGACAAGGACTTGCTGATTTCCTTGACTTCAGAGTGGCTGTTTCTCTGCACTTCATGGCCCTCTGCTATTTCCAGGTCCTGTTTTCACACATTTGGCTCCATCCTGAAAGTGAGCACCCCATACAAAGGCCCAGGAGGGCCGCGATTTCAGCCTATATTATTCATTGCTGCACTCCCAGTGCCTAGGATATTACCTAACATATGCTCAACATTCAATAAATATTGTTGAGAAAATAAACTTTTTCAAGAACAAGGACTGAACGTGGCAGGAACAAGCAGTCCACTAGGAGTCTAGAGGCCTTAAAGTGTGTCCTTTCTCAGCTTTGTGGCTTTGGAAGAGCCACCTAACCCCTGTGAATTTCATTCATCTTCTATGTCTACCTGACAGGGTTGGAATAATGCCAATGGAATCTTACTGGATCTTCCAATTTTTAGAGCTATGAAATTGACTTGAAAAGGACAATTAAGGAAATGTAGTTAGTCCTAGAATTTACTGAGATAATATTTCTAGAAAATATGCTGCAAATTTTTTTCTCTTAGAAATTTAAAAACACCTTTCCAAATAAACTCTTGGATTACAAAGTCAAAACTGAAATAATAAACTATTCAGAAATTAATGGTACCATGTACCAGATGTGGCCTTGGATGTAGCTAAAATAGTACTCAGAGAACAATTTATAGCCTTAAATGGATTTATCAAAGCATAAGATTAAAAATATATGAACTGAACATTCAACTCAAGAAGCTGGAGAAGAAACACCACCACCAATAACGACAAAGACACAGTAGACACGCACACACATGCAAAGGAAGAAAAACATTTTCAGTTGAATGTTTTCATAAAAAAAGTCTTATGATAGTGGGATGTGTTTATACCAGGAGAATTTCTGAAAGGGGTCACCAATGGATACATTTTCCACTAATCAATAATTCATAGTTATATATTGCCCTTATGCAGAGTATGAAGCTTTCTAAAGAAGATAGCCATTCTATAATGGCCAATCATGCTTTATTTTATCTAGATCATCCTTGGAAAGTGCCAATCAAAGAAGGTGGAAGGAGTTGTGGGAGATCTGACAGGTCCTGGAGAGAGCAGAGGACTCACTGAGACTCTTGACCATGTGGAGAAGCATGTTACTGGGTGATGCAATTTGTACAATATGGTAGCAGCATCAGGAAGGCCCCGGAGACATGAGTATAAAATGCAGGGTCCTGTGGGGACGGAGGACCCTGAGCCACCGGCTGGAATTTCCAGGGAGGTAGAGGGGGAAACAGTGTGTTGGCTTCCTTTTCTAGTTCCTTTTGATAATTAGTCTGATAACTCATAGGAGACCAGACTCTCACCTCCCTGAGGACATCATCTAGACAGGATGTTGGTGGCTGGAGGCCACTGGGAAATTCTCTTTGGATTTTTCTTCTGGAGCAAAGAAGGCGTCCAATGCTCACTTCTTTAAAGCAGGACCTGACTCTGGACTCCTGTTCTTAAAGCAACTTAAGGAATGGGGTCCAACACCCTCCATCGATATTTCCTCTGCACTCTGGACAGTGCCTGCACCTTCTCTCCCGCCAAGAGGAAGGAGTCAGGAAACAGGAAGCTTTCCGAGAGAAAGTCTCCAATGCATCCGTGTGGCCACTGGACCATGCATGCTGCTAACTGGAGTCAGGGCCCCTGCAGTCTCCCTCGATCCACAGATGCCTTGAACTAAACATACTGCAGGGATGTTGACATCTTTAAACTTCTGTGTCCAACAAGGTCTCCAATGGTATTTAACCTCTTGAAGGCTTGTTTTGCTGTTTGTGTTCTTCATCCATAAAATGGGTAAAACCATAGTGCCTACCTGTCTTAGTCCCTTCAGGCTGCTATAACAAAATATCGCAAATAACGAGGTGGCTTATAAACAGTAGACATTTATTTTCTCATAGCTCTGGAGGCTGGAAGTCCCAGATTTGGGTGCCAGCCTGATTGGATGAGAGCCCTCTTCTGGGTTGCAGATGTCTCATGCTAACCTTACACGGTGGAAGGGGGCCAGCAGGAAGGGATTTCTCTGGAGGCTCCTTCTATAAGGCACTAATCCCATTCATGAGGGCTACACCCTAATGACCTAATCACCTCCCCAAAGCCTCACTCCCTGATACCATCGCCTTGGGGGTTAAGATTTCCACATACGAACTTTGGGGAGGCACAAACAGTCAGACGATAACACTACCTCAAAGAGTGTAATAGGTTTTCCATGAGGAAATTATATAAAGCATTTCGATGAATGCCTCGTTTATGCCAAAACTCAAACTAAATTGTGGCTGTCTGTGACTTGCCGCTTTTGGGCAAATTTTCTCATTTGAAAACGGGATAAACAATAATCCTCATACCCTACTTGAGAATGGAGTTTAAATATGTAAGTTTGGGAATTCCCTGGCGGTCCAGTGGTTAGGACTTTGTGCTTTCACTGCTGTGAGCCCGGGTTCGATCCCTGGTTGGGGAACTAAGATCCCACAGGCTGTGTGACGCGGCCATAATAATAATAATAATAATAAATTTTTAAAAATGTAAGGTGGAGCCATGTGAAATTGTCAATATTTGATCACTTTTGACCTCTATAAACCACAATTTTGTGTGGGTCAATCTGATGACATGTGGTATGTCTATTCATATCTATAGAGCCTTACAACCAATTATAAATCTGAATGGTTGCTTTAGTTCCTCCCCACTTTCTAGTTCCATTGTGAAAACACACCTCAGAAAAATGACAAGAGTAGACCTATAGGTTTTATTTTTCTCTCTTTGTTTCATTTTATACTCTTCCCCATCTCTCCTCAGAACTTGCCCATAATCATATTTCACAGAGCTCTGGAGGGGCAAGCTCTGTTAATCAGAAATATCCCACAGAAGCAAGTAGATTTGTTATTTTCTGTGTTGTTGTTAATTGATTTGATAATTGCCTGGGAGACACACACAGACCTACACATGCACAAAACAAATGTCAGGCCACACACTCTTCTCTCGACAGTAAGATGAAGATGTTTTAGTTATCGGAACTCAGATGTCACCTAGAAGAATAAGAGGAGGTACCGGGAAAAAAAGAGGGGAGTGGAGCCGACGTGGCAGGGGGGAAGCAGGCCATCCCTCTTGGTTATCAAGCGAAATGACTCCCCAAATATGACAATAAATCACCGCAGGAATCAATCAGACGGAAGGCCACTGCTCCCTGCTGATAATGCATCAATCAATATTTAATGTTTACACTTTAATTAATCCACACATGGGAAGCATTCTTTCAGTGACAAAAATAAAGGGATGAGAAATAAAACACCTTTTATATCAGGAGCCGTGAGTGCACTGCCTATCTGGGTGGCTTTGATTGGAGCTGTCATTGATCACCTTGAATCTTGCCAGCCTCTGAGTCACATTTGGATATAAAGCTAATACGGGGGAGGGGCCCAGAGGTGTCAGAATCTGGCTGGGAAGACTGTGACTCCCTCAGAACTGCTGCAGACCATGGATTCCTGCGAAGGCAGAACAAAGCCAGGGCAAATATTGGATTCTAAACGCTGGTGACATCTTCTCCCCAGAAAAGATTTCTGTCTGCAGATAGTGATCTATAACTCTGAGGGGGGCAGGGTGAGCAGGAAAGACATTTTTTCCTCTGTTTTGAAGAGTCCAAGTGTTGTCTTGGACACACGGATTCCAGTCTCAACCCCCAGGACAGTTTTTATAACATTCATAGCCCATTCGCATGCTTTTCACACTCTGCCCTACCTCTTACAAGCATTTAAAAATACCCACACCCCGTGTTAGTTCTAATTCACATTCAGCTGCACACGAATCTCTTTGAGCTGGGGTTGACTAGTTGACTGCATACTACATTTGGTAGACATTTAATCAAATGTCTATTACATTTGGTTTTGCAGATTTCTTTTGATATTTTGGACCAATGCCTTTTGTTTCGGGTCTCAAACGTTTTGCAGGCCCTCGAAACATGCATCCGTAGTTCTAGTTGAGAAAATGGCTTGGTAGACAATGCTGGATTTTGACCCTCAAGCACCACTGAGCTTTCCTTTTTGGAGTATAGCAGTGAGGTGAGGATACTAGATATTAAAAACGTCTGGAGTCTTGGTTTGAGTTCCCCCAGAGGTAGATCCCAAGATAAGACTTTGAGAGTAAGAGGTTTATAAGTGAGACAGGAAAGGAAAGGCAGCCAAATAAAGGGGGGTTGTCAGTGTGGGTAAGAGGGACTCAGTCCCACTGAGAACTTGGGACGTCAGAGCAGGACAGTCATTTCAGTTAAACCTTCTGGAAGGCGAGGGAGCTCTATCCACCAACTCCCTGTCTGCTGTTAGGTGAAGGCTGCTCTTGGAGGGGTTCACAGCCCACCACTCCCCACTCCCAGAAAAAGAGCCCCCGGGAAGAGAATCGGGTCTTCCTTTCAAGAAGCCTTCAGCTCGCAGAGTTGAATGATGACAGGATATGGGCACACACCAATTGTGGCCATTCCACCAGGACAAATAAGTATAACTCACAAGGATTCTGACTGTAAAATGTAAAAACAAAACAAAAATTACAAATGGTTTCAAACCAAAACATTTCAATGACTCTTTATCATCTTCTCAGTAAGTCCAACCCTGTTAGAATTCCCTCCAGCACTAGAAGGCAGCTCGCTCTGCCAGCTGATCATTGGATGAAGTCATTTAGGGGCTCTGTGTGAAAAATATGAAGTCACACTCACTGGGGCAAGATGCTCATATTGTGAGAGGCACGAAGAAACTGAGGCTGACAGTTTTCTCTCTCCTCTATCTCTGCTAAACTTGATTAGCTGGCTTTGAGCAAAGTCAATTCTATGATGCAACAATTCTGTATCTATTTACATACTCCGCTCCCTAATACAAGAACCCCTCCCCCCGATATGTCCAACCCAAGTAGGATAGTATGCTAATGGTTCTCTGTGTAGAATGCATACTACAATTGTCCAGTGCCGACAATATTGATTTAATTTTTCCTCTTTTACATTTAAACTACCTGCCCCCTCTCCACCCCCAGTTCCCTTGCAATTGACTCAGTTTACCTGCATTGTATTTGTCATTGATTTCAACATATTTCTAATCGGTTGAATAGAATTTAATTTCAAAAAGCTACCATTACAGGAAGCTGGTCCAATCTGTGTCACTCTGAGTTTTAAAGACTCTGTTATGAGGTTCTTTAATTTCAAGAAATAGAGACAGGGCTCCATTAACTTAGGCAAGAAAAAGGAAGGGGGGAGGGCTTCTACCTAGACCCAGAGCATCTCTGGTGATCCCAGCCATGACCTATCTTTCTCAAGGGCAACAATACTATGGCCGAAATCCAAACATCCGTCCCTGTGCACCTCTACTCAAGAACCAAAGTCCTAGGAAAGACACTTTGATTGGCCTTGGTTAGCTTCTGTTCTCACCCTGTGGCCAAGACTGGGTAAGGTGTCTGAAGCTGTCACTTCCCCCAAAGAAAAGGCGGACACTATACCTAGAAGGAGGAGGGAAGGAATATTGAGCTGACAAAAGCAAAAGAAGCCATGATGTCTTTTGCTGTCTTGGTTTTGTACCATTTTATATGAGAAGTCTTTAATTGAACACGCATGCCCTTTTTCTTCCCTCTACTTTTTCTTTCCAATTTTGCAATTAGCATGTACACATTCACGAGGATCTTTAAAAGCTCATGGAAGATTAGGCATGCAAAAGAGCCAGAGCCTGGCAAGGAAATTAAAATGTTATTGAGCACTGACTACACACCAGGCCCCTTTATATTTATATCTAGAAAGTTCTGTTGTACAAACTCCGTTTTTCCTAATAAATTTCTCCTGCATCTCCTAGAACCAAGATGTACAGTATTTCCCTCTTGAGAATTCTATACTCTCTTTAAATTGTTCAAGAACCTCTTGGGATTACTTTAGACCAGTGGTTCTCAACCTGGGGCAACTTTGCCCCCTCACCTCCTGAGGACATTTGGCAATGTCTGCAAACCTTTTTGGTCATTACTGGGTAGGGGCCGGGGAAGAAACTGCTATTGGCATCTAATGAGTAGAGGCTAGAGATGCACCTACACATCTTACAATGCACATGGTAGATCGGTCCAGTGCAGTCTGGTAACTATTCATTCTGGTAAGAATCTCTGCTGATACTCAGTGATGTCCCATACTGGCTCTTTTAGTTCACATGTTCATATATTATTTCCTAAGGTCCAACAACTGAGCCAGGGAGACTGGTCCTGAGATGTTTCTATTTTAGCCACAGATAGATTCTCTGCAGAGGAAAAGGCCGTGAACTCCAGGGTTTAGCTGCGCTCCCTCCCTGAACTTTGCTTCCTGAAGTAGAATTAATCCTGCAGACAGATTCCTACCGCAGGTTCACTGTTGAGCAGATTTCAGCATCTCCAAGGCCTTTTCCTTTAGACTCCCTGCTCCATCACTGAGGCTCCATTTTGCTCACCTGGAACCAGACACCGTATTTTCTCAGTTGCTCATGCCTTAGAGTTGGCTGCACGTACAGAAAGAGCCCTGGATGAATTCTGCTACCAGCAAGCAAGTGACCTTGGAGTTAGCCTTGGCTCTCTATTGGCAGGTGATGGGGTGGATTGGTGAGGGTTTTCCAGAATCAAATCATACATGTATATCGTTTTTCCAATTTTCAATCATACCCGGGAATATGTACCCTTAATTTACTTAATATTTTCCTTTTAATTGACTCACTAAATTTACCCAATAAAAGTTTTTTGAAAAGGAATCTTTATTCACTTTCACAAATGGAGAACCAACTGACATAAAGGAAAAAAAGTGTGATGCAAACAAAACAAATAACTGTTATTAAATTCTAGCTAGGGGACTTCCCTGGCTCTCTGGTGGTTAGGAATCTCTGCTTCCACTGCAGGGGCATGGGTTTGATCCCTGGTCGGGGAACTGGGAGCCCACATGCTGCACGGCCAGAAAAAAAAAAAAAAAAAATTCTAGCTGAATTCTATTGCTTGCTAAGAATTCTGAGCTATAGGTCCACTTGTTGTTCTTAAAAGGGGAGCTGGGCCAGTGTTAGAAACACACTAGGACCCATGGAGAATTTTTTCCTCTACAGCTAATCAGAAGGATAGAATGAGAGCTGACAGTGAGGGCACACTGTGCCCTGTAGCAGCTCCAGTCAGCTCGTGTATTAAATGCATCCTGTGCTTTGGGAACTCTGGACTCCATCATCTTTAAGGGCTCTTCTGGCTCTAGCCACTGGTTCATCTTTCTTGTCTACATCACAGAACTGCTGAGAGACGCTGATGAGAAAATGGGTTGAGAGGACTTCCTAAACTATGAAGTGCTGTCCCCCAGGGGCAGGCAGGTGCTCGCTTCCTGTGGGTGGGCGAGTGTCTGACGTGAGGGGCGGTGCTCCTGCCTCCCTAAGAGCGCCTTCCTGCCTGATCCATGGGTATCTCTGGTCCTTCAATCAGAGATAACTTCCTTGGCTGAAGGCTTCTAGGTCTCAGAAAATGTGCAAGTTTCCAGGCGGCAGTGGGTAGGGGGTGAACTTTCTAGAGTCCATGTATCACTTTACAGCACCTGGGACTGAGTTTATCGGTCCTTTCCTGGGAGGAAGGGCAAGGCTCAAGGATGGTTAAGAAGTGTCTGGGGTCAGGCCAAGGTGACCAAACAAGCAAGCAGGGATAAGCTCAACCCCGTGTCACGGTTTTGCCAAGGTCCATCCTCGGCTTCTGACCTTTGACTTCAGCATGGGTAGAGCTTGGTTTGGACCCCAGTTATAATAACTAAGGAAGGGCCACCATGGAGGATTGGAAAGAGGACCTTGTTATTTGGCACTGATAACAAAGTTTCTCTAAAAACTCTCCCGGCACTGAGCCTGGCACAGAGTAAGCAGGCCCCAGCTGTTATTATGATTATTGTTACTATTATATTATCCTTGACAAATATCACTCTCTCAACCGATCTCCCCTCTGTTGTCTTTCACAGCACTTGAATAGGGCCTGACCTCTCTAACTTGCCTGTGAAAAGAATAACAACAACATTCGCCAACTTTTTTAAATGCTCATCACTTGTCCCAGGCCTTGCGCTAAGTGCTTTGCATGTGGTGCTTTACTGCATGCATTCAGCAACCCCACAGAACAGAGGCTCTTCATTTTAGACTGGAGAAAACTCAGTTTAAGTGGCTTGGCCAAGAAGACCATGCGAATAGGCAACTGAGCTAAGGTCCAGCCTCTAGCCTTCAGCCCAGCCCTTTTCCAGCATTTTCTCAGACGCATTTGGGTTCGGATGGGAATCAGATGATGTTTACATTTCTCTAGGCCAGAAGTCCCTATATATTGGCTTTCTTTTGAATGTCCTATAGCAGAAATGCACAAACTACCAAGATCAGTAAAATGAACCAGGGAAGAAAGAGAGAGAGAGATGCTTTAGTCTCACCCTTGATTATAGAGTCAGGATCTTTGAGCTGGGTCCTTGGAATGAGTATTTTTGAAGAATTCCCCTGGTGATTCAGCCAGACATGGGAAGCTATGCCCCACAGCCTGCCAGGGATTTCACTCGACAAATAGTGGTGTCTACTAAATGTTTTTTGAAATGATGTGTTCTTCCGTAATTTGCCAAAGAGGAAGTATGGCATTTCAGGATAGGAGACGGTTTATATTCTGTAATCCCAATGAGCATTGTCAGGCAACCATAACCTTCAACTCCTTTTATTCCTGTTTTCCTCCCTCCCTCCCTTCATCTGTCTATCTATCTATCTGTCTGTCTGTCTGTCTGTCTATCTATCTATCTATCTATCTATCTATCTATCTATCTATCTATCTCTTTCTATCTATCTATCTATCTATCTTTCTATCTATCTATCTATATTATTAAGTATTTTTTGTATAAAATCTGCCTACCTGCCAGGATTACTCTTCTCTCATGGGCTGGGTGTTTGGGTCCTGATGGTGAGAAACGACTGAATCTTGTATGGGAAGCAGTGACGTGAATGTGAAGGGTGACATCGCCATTGCCTTTTCCTGCCCGGGAAGTGTAGAAAGATGCCCTGTCAGGGGGGCTGAGATGACTGCTGAGAGACTGAGGTGTTAGGCCCATGGCAAGGCCCCATCTCCTCTGCCCCTCGCTCCCCAAGTCTCTGCTGAGACCAGGCCTTTGTTCTTTTATTTTTTTAGTTCATTTGTCTCACCATTTGACACTTGAAGATGCATCCAGAGTTTGCTTCTAGCTACTCCTCAAAACCAAAGGGATTCTTCCTTGGATCCATTCTTAGGGTCCACAAACTAGTTCCTTTTAGAGGAGGAGAGTGGCACAGAAGGGAGGTAATGGAATAAAAATGGGGCAGGGGGAACCCCCCAAGGTGCCGGGAAGGCAGTGGCATTGCCACTTGGACTTCCAGGCCACTGCTCGTTTCCACGGATCTGGGCAATGAAAGCTTGGTGCTGCTAATAAACCCTCTGACCTCTTATTTCCCAGGAAGCCAGATATTCAGATTCCCCTCATTTAGTTTGTACACAGGCACACAGTCGGTCAGTGAGAATGCTGGTGTGTGAATGCACTGGGGAACTCACTTTGTTCTCACCAGTTAAATTCTCAGGCCCCTGGCATGACACGTATACTGTAGTTGAAATTCTAAAACTATGTCCCAAGGTCACCAACCAAATATATACAGAGATGCCTTTGCATTCTTTAATGGGCCTGTATTCTTCACCGAATGCATTTCCATTGGTTTCTAATAACCTTTTGGTGAGGTTCCTTAAAAAGTAGAGAAATAAGTCTTTTTATTTTTTTTCATTTTTAACCTACCATCCAGTTTTGTCTTTCTCTATGAGAAATCAAATGAGGGAAATGGTAAACCAAAATTATAATTTTGCTTAAAACTTTTAGATTTTTTCAGTGATGTTTAAGAATTTCTCATAGTGACTAAAAGAAAACACTTTGCACAATTAATATAAAATAGTGTTTTTAAAGAAGCAGATTCTAGCTCTGGATGTTTTAAACTATAATAGTTCTAGAATAAGAACAATGAGTTCTAGGAAACCATTGGGAAAATGGCCAACTCCCTTATTCTAAAGGATGATTTTTTTCTTTTGTTAAAAAGGGTCATGTTGGGGCTTCCCTGGTGGCGCAGTGGTTGAGAATCTGCCTGCCAATGCAGGGGACATGGGTTCGAACCCTGGTCTGGGAGGATCCCACATGCCACAGAGCAACTAGGCCCGTGAGCCACAATTACTGAGCCTGCGCGTCTGGAGCCTGTGCTCCGCAGCAGGGGAGGCCGCAATAGTGAGAGGCCCGCGCACCGCGATGAAGAGTGGCCCCCGCTCACCGCAACTGGAGAAAGCCCTCGCACAGAAGTGAAGACCCAACACAGCCAAAAATAAATAAATAAATAAATAAAATTAAAAAAAAAAAAAAAGGGTCATGCTTTTTTAGGATGGTAAAATGAGGAGCTTTCGTGGCCCTCAGCACCCCTGGAAAATGTTCTAACATAAAATTGACTAATGTTGCTACAATGATGGGATAGTTGAGTAATTTCAAGGGTCTGTGTCCAACTATTAGATTTAAACCACCATGTTGGCCGAGGCAAGGATGATGAAAATTGTGGTCAAATCTCTTGTGGTTGGCATCAGAATGAGAAATTGAGTGGGTGTCTTCGTCAAAATTTTAAAAAGAGCTAAAATTCTGAAATTAGACCAAGCCAATTTTTTCCGTGTTTAGAAAATCTCTGAGAAATAATACAGGTTTGAGGTAGAATATCTTTGAAATTCAGAGGCAAGAAAATCACTGAGCCGTTCTTTTCTTTGCTATGATACATTCAGAAACAACTTCCAGGTTTTACAGGGAGACCCATGATTTTAAATACCAAAGGAGACCTCCTTTGCCCTTTTCTTTTACCCACATGACTGTCTGTCAAACCTGAGGCACCCCATAAATTCCCATCACGTGGCCTTCCCCATCAGTAACAGAAAATGGAATTTAGGGTCATTTTACGGGGTGACTTTGTTGTGGTTGACAAATTATTCATGCCAAAAACCTGTTGTGAATGCTGATTGAGTGCCATGTACATTCTCTACAAAGGGAGCTCAAAAGGCACTGAAATGAAGTTGTGTACAATGTTTTGAGAGAGACAGAGTATTGTGTTTAGGTACTCAGCTGGTTTGGCCACTTTGCGAGATTTAATGAATATGTCCACTAAATTTGGTTTTTAACGGGCTAATTCCATCAAATGCTAAATGTTCTGGACATGGATAGAGGAACCTGCTTAGTCCTAGGGTAACAGAACCTAAATCTGGATGACATTTAGAGATCATCTAGTAAAACTCATACATTTTCCAGATGGGACTGAGCATCAGAAAGGGGAAGTGACTTGACTAAGGTCATATGGGGGCTTGTGGCAGAACTGGAGGTCTCTGGTTTCCCAGTTTCATGTTTCTTCTGTGATATTGATCTAAGAGAAGCCACACTGCCTCATCTATTTGTACACAGGTAAAAGATTCTAAGATCATCATCCATCAACCTATCAATCATCCATCTACCCTTCCATAAAATAACATTTATTAACCATCATTTCTGTTTGGGGCATTCTGCTGGGTCCTGAGGGTACAAGAAGGAAAGATACCATGTTTATCTTCAAGAAGCAGGTCAGGCAATATGGGGCAATGAGTGATCTACTGAGGGTTTGTGTAATTTTCTATTGGAACTGGAGGACATGTGTTGAAATCTGAGTGGAGGGAATCAAAGATGGCTGCACAGGAAACTAACACCTGTGTTGAGTCTTGGAGGACAGGGAGTATAAGTCTCTCAACTTTTTGTTCTTCTTTTTCAAAATTATTTTGGCTATTTAAGTTCCTTTGCCTTTTCATATACATTTTAGAATCAACTTGTCAGTACCAACAAAAGCATGGATACTGTACTTTTCCTGCAAGATAAGTAGTAATGTTCCATGTTTCATTCCTGATTTTAGTAATTCAAGTATTCCCTCTTTTTCCCTTGGTCATTCTGGCTAAAGTTTTGTCAATTTTGTTGATCTTCTCAAGGACCTAATCTTTGGTTTCATTGATCTCCTCTACTGTTTTTCTATTCTCTATTTGATTTATTTCCTCTCTTAATATTTATTATTTCTTCTTTCTGCTTGCTGTGGGTTTAGTTTGCTCTTCTTTTTCTAGTTTCTGAAGGTGGAAATTTAGGTTATTGATCTGAGATCTTTCTTCTTTTGTAATACAGGCATTTATAGCTATAAATTTCCCTCCAAGCGCTGCTTTAGCTGCATCCCATATTTTGCTATGTTGTGTTCTCATTTTTTTTTGGCCACACCGTGAAGCTTGTGGGATCTTAGTTCCCCAGCCACGGATTGAACCCAGACCCTTGGAGTCCTAACCACTGGACCACCTGGGAATTCCCTGTTGTGCTCTTATTTTCATTCACTTCAAAGTATTCTCTAATTTCCTTTGGATTTGTTTGCTGACCCATTGTTTAGTTAGGCAAGTATTGTGTAATTTTCACATACTTATAAATTTTTCAAATTTCTTTTTCTTACTGATTTCTAATTTTATTTCATCATGGTTAGAGAATATACTTTGTATGAATTTAATTCTTTTAAATTTATTGAGATTTGTTTTGTGGTCTAATATATGGCCTATGCTGGAGAATGTTCCATGTGCATTTGAGAAGAATGTCTATTCTGTTGTCCATGGTAGAGTATTCTAAAGATGCTTACAAGTTTTGGTAGTTTACAGTGCTGTTCAAGTTTTCTCTTTTCTTGTTTATCTTCTGTTTAATTCTGTTCTATCCATTATATAAAGTGAGTATTTAAGTCCTCAGCTATTATGATTGAGTGTCTATTTTTCCTTCAGTTCTGTCAGTTTTTGCTTAATAAATTTGGGGCCTTTGTTGTTAGATGTATATATAGTTATAGTTGATAAATCTTCTTGTTCAATTGACGCTTATACAATTACAAAATGTCCTTCTTTGTGTCCAGATACTGGGCTTTTTGAACCTTTGAATGATGTTTTCACTGGAAGTTTTATCCCAATGCACAAGTACTGTTCATGATCATCAGTGCTAATAACTTACTACATTGCTTTTTGAACCAATCATTTAAAGACTTGTGTACAACAATATTCAAAACTTGCTCTTGTAAAGTCATACCCCCAGGGTATGACTAAAGGAAGAATGTCTTCTCCCAGGAAGAATGACTAAATCTGTTTTAAATATTTTTGCCCTCTTTCTTTAGTGATTCTGTCAGGTGACCTCTCTTAGCACCCCAAACCAGCTGGCTGAGGTTACTTAGGCTTACTTGTTTTTCTGACATAGTACCGTTTTTTCAAAATAAAGTATTTGAGAGAGCCTTTTACAACACGAGAGACTTCAAGCAGATTTAAAATATAATCCAACTCCATCTTATTCAAGAAATAATTTTGGGGAAAAATAAGCTTGCCTAATATTCAGGCATATAAAGTCTCCAGCTGTATATGCTGTCATTTTGATTCTACTTCATAAAGTGGCTCAGCTGATCACACATCATGCACTATCCACTTCTTCACCCCTGGCTTTCTGGTGCTGTGAAAGTTGTCCCTCATAGGGTACTGGACCTTACCAGTGCCTAGTCTTGGAGAGTGGCTTTTGGGTTCCAGCTAGGCATGCAACTTGGTGTGTCCAGGCCTCAGGAGGGCCTTGACTCAGCCTCCTGATCTGTTTCCTATCCAGACTCTGCCAGATAACTAATAGCCTTGGTCAGTTAAGCAGGAAGTTTGGGAAGCGAGAGAAGTGTAGGTCTGTTTTCCACTAAAATTAATTTTCTTCAGGACACCAAAGGTATGTGGGTCATTCAAGGCCATCATCACCATTCATGGGCTCATTCCTCCCTTGCTCTGGGCCATTGACTTTGGACCCCCCAATGAAGGGCATTCTCAGAGTCATGTGTTTAGGAGGAAAACCTGTCTGTACCATCAAACTCACACACACATCCACACACACACACACCCTACACATAGAACAGTGCTTGGTGTTCTTCATGGAGCCTTAGAATCTCAAGGCTGAAAGGGCCCAAGACATTCTCTCATAACATAACCAAGGCGGGTGGGGGTGGGAGAGGGATAGATTGAGATTTTGGGATTAGCAGATGCAAACTATTGTATAAAGAATGGATCAACAACTAAGTCCTACCGTATAGCACAGGGAACTATGTTCAATATCCTGTAATAAACCATAGTGGAAAAGAATATGAACAAGAATATATGTGTGTGTGTGTGTATATATATATCTGTACACCAGAAACTAACACAACATGGTAAGTCAGCTACACTTCAATAAAATAAATTTAAAAAAGAACAACATAAGCAAAAGATCCTTCTATTTCATTCACCTGGAAATGTGATTGGGCCCAAAGACATTGGCTTATTTCTCAGTGTGTGTATCCAGATGTGGCTGAGAAATGCACATTTTGAAAAACCAGATCATCTGGCTTTAAAATACACACTGAAAGTAAGAGTAACAGTGAGACTGTCAACTATGCCCTGTGTTTGGGACTTCCTGTTTACTGACCCCTCTTCTTCTCTTCCCATCTCCTTCCTACCCCCAACCATTGTTCTCCCTTTTAAAGAGATCAAATGAAGAAATGAATACGATTTGCCTGGATTTAAAAAAAAAAAAAGAAAGAAACAAGATTCAGAGAGATGTGATACATGTCTTCCAACACTTAGGAGCCTGTGAGTTGGAAGAGAACGTAGGCTTAACTTGTGTGACCACAAGAGATAAAACTAGGGCTAATAGATCATGTGGGTACAGAACGGTTCTAGAAGAGCTTTCCATTCGGTGAGAGGGTCCAAAGAAATAATGGCCTGCTTTGGGAAGTAATAAGCCTCTTGTTTCCGGAGGCACTAAAATATGACCTTGATGATCATTCATTAATTTATTATTTAGCAATATATATTTGGAACCCTACTGTTCCAGGTTCTGTTATAGGAGCTGGGGCAGCAGATGTGAACAAGAGTGGCAGGGTACCTGCTCTCATGGAGCTTCCATTTTAGTGGGGTAGAGGACGCAGACCATAAACAAGGAAACCAAAATATTTAAAAAATCAGAGACTGTGATGCATGCTAGGAAGGACATAGACAGGCTGCTGTGGTAGGGAATGAAACGGGGCCGGACATCCATCGTTTCCAGGATGGTTTAGATGGGAATTGGACATCCCATTGGATATTTGTCTCCTTACAATTCTGGGAAAGTGATTCTATGACTCAGCAATGATTGCTTTGCTGCCCAGGAATTCAAGATAATCCAGGACTTTTTGGGTTCAGTTACCTGGAAATCAATGGAGTGCAATACAGGGCTCTAAAAGTCAACTCTTGACCCAGCAATGCCAACTCCCTGAAATCAGCAGGAATCTTGTTTGCTGTTGGTTTTTAGTCCAGGTTGGACTTTACTGTTTTTGGCCAAAGGTCACTGTGTGGATTTTTTAGCAGAAAGACTCAGATTAAAAGACTTGGTCTGAGGTCTGGATTTCTTTTAAAAATCACCTTCCACGGTCTGTCCCAGACTCAGGTTCTTTTGGTTCAGCCATCTACACCTGGTGTTGGAGAGGCAGTTCATCCTGTACATCTTCTTTGTGTGTTTTTTAAAGCTAACATTTAAAATTAGGATGTTGGGATGTTTTACTTAAAAACCCAGATTTTTAGTGTTTCTTAGAAAAGTTAAGATCTGTCAAGAAATGCCCACATTCCCACATGGAAACATCAGCTGGAGATATAGAGCAACACCTTCCAGGGCTCTTTGGTTCACCCTGGTCCCTGTTCAGCCCAGTTCACTCATTTCTGAGACCTGCTTTGCTCACAATGAGTTGGTGACATTATTGGCACTCCACAGGGAGTTGCCCATACACAGAAATCCCATAGTAACCATTACATTGAATGAAATCCAAAGCAATTTAAGAACAGATTTCTGTACTGGAAGAATTGTTTTCTTTCTTAAAAGCATTAAAAATAAGTCAAGAAAGAAAAAGAAAAAAATTCTGTGTTCTTTGTCAGATCTGTCTGAATTTTGTTAACAATCTTAAAAAAAAAAAATCTTCCAGATAAAAATATCTGAATGTCTCATCTTAATCATTATCTTGCTGATTTGCACTTAGCATGTAGTCTAGAAACCCAAGAACGATCTTAATCCCTTCGGCAAAGTTCTCCAGGGTGCCGATGCCATAAAGATATGAAATTCTCCCAATGTCTTCTCAGGTGCTGGAAAGGAGGAGATTCTCTGTACTTGAGAAAATGTGATTCTTTGCACACAGAAGGTACCCTTAGACTTTGGGCTCTCATCTTTCATCCTGTCACTTTGGCAACTGAGATCAAGAGGATGGCTGTGGGGAGCTCCTGATGCCTCCCTGATAAAGACTGAGCTGCTTAGGGAGACAAGGTGTGATTCCCGGAGGCTGAGTCCCATTAATAATAATAACAACAACAACAACAATAATGATGATAATGATAAAAATAATAATTTTTATTTTATTTTATTTATTTATTTATTCATTATTTTTGGTTGTGTTGGGTCTTCGTTTCTGCGTGAGGGCTTTCTCTAGTTGCGGCAAGTGGGGGCCACTCTTCATCGCGGTGCGCGGGCCTCTCACTATCACGGCCTCTCTTGTTGCGGAGCACAGGCTCCAGACGCGCAGGCTCAGTGGTTGTGGCTCACGGACCTAGTTGCTCCGCGGCATGTGGGATCTTCCCAGACCAGGGCTCGAAACCGTGTCCCCTGCATTGGCAGGCAGATTCTCAACCACTGCACCACCAGGGAAGCCCCCCAAAATAATAATTTTTAAAAAGCATATGTATTTCTTGAGGATTTACCAAGACTTAGACTTTGTTCTGAGACAGCCTCGTTTATTACCTCTTTGAGTTCTTTGCAACCACCCTGTAAACTAGGTTCCACTATTATTCCCATCTTACAGATGAGGAAACCAAGACACTGAGAGGCTAATAGACTTGTTTAGGGTTTCACAGCTAGATAAGTTCAAGTTGGGATGCAGCCCCTGTCTCCAGAGCCCAAGTGTTTCACCACTGCTTTAAAAAATAAAAAACAAACCAACAGTTGCAGAAGAAGAATACACCCTTCTGAGGTTCTCTTTCTATATATTATTTGGAATAGATAAAGCCTCCTAACTCCCAACTATCTAGATCTGTGCAGCCCGGTATGGTAGCCACTAGCCCCCTGTGGCTATTTAAATGTAAGATCGTTAAAATCCCATAAAATTAAAAATTCAATGCTCAGTCACAGTGACTGCGTTTCAAGAGTTCCAAAGCCACATGTATATCAAAAGCTCCCTGTACTGAACACTGCAGACAGAGAACATTTTCATCCTCGCAGAAAGCTCTTTTGGACAACACTGTTGTTGATGAAGAAATCAAGACTCAGAGAGGGAAAGGGACTTGTCCAAGACACACAGCAAGACCCAGGATTTGAAAAGTGCATATCACGATGCCATGTCTTTGTCCTTTCCTTGGTCGTCTGTTGCTCACCTCCTGCTCATCTCTTTTTTGTCTCTGCAGCGAGACTTTAAGTTTATCAAGGGAAAGTAGCATACCTCTTATTTCATCTGTCATCACACTCCAGCCACCCAATCCTCATCCCTTTCCAGGGCTGAGCACATAGTAGGGCCTTTACAAGCCCTAACCACATAGTAGGGTCTTCTTAACTGCTCTCACCTTTCCTTTCATACTCTCCACTTTCAAAATGACAGTGGGAGTTCTGGCAAGCATCAAGCCTCAAGTTTTAAGTAAAATGTGTTATTCTAATTTTTTTTTTTCCTGAGCTGGCAAACTTAATTGCATAAGGCAGAAAGATGGTTTTCATTTGAAAATCTCCGAGGACTAGTATGTTTAGTGAGGGGAGAGGGACTGAGGGGACCTGTACTGTTTACCTTTCTTGAGGTGAGAGTGGGGGTAGGATGTGTGGAGACCTGAGTCTTCAGGACCTGGGCTCTAACTTGGTCTTATAAGAATCTTAACCAGAGGTTTTAGTTAAGTGTATAGACCCTGGAGACTGCAAGGTCAGGGCTGTTGTTCCAGCATCAACAGGTAACAGCTGTGTAAGCCTGGACAATTTACGCAACCTTTTTGAGGCTGCATTTCATAGTTTGTAAAGTGGAGCTTGACCTCCTAAGATCAGGAAGCATCTCTGAGATAACTCATGTAAAAAGCCAGCAAGGACTCTGTCCCATTACCCGACAGACACAGTTGTTTTCGTCACCTCATTGTAAATTCCTTATTTATTATTTGTCACTCTCACTGGACTGAAGGCTTCTCAAGGGCAGGGCCTGTGGCCATCTTGTTCACTGCTGTATCTTCAGGGTACAATTCCCAGCCCTGCAGTAGATGTTCAATAAATATCTGTTGAAATAATGAAAGAATATGTTAGTCTCTGAAAAAGTCTGTGTTATAAGGACCTTTAAAAGTTTATAGTTCAATTCCTTGTCAGATGCATAAATCTCCAGTTATAACAGTTTTGGGGTCAAGCAGTTGTGTGGCCACTGCTTGAATGCCTCCAGAGATGAGAGGCTCACTCCCTATGAATGGCTTTTTTCAGTTTGGACCTCTCCATTGGGCTGGAGGGCAATCACACATTTCTGGCCGAGCCACAGACTGGAAGTGTCACGCTCTTCAAGTGTATCTGGGTATGTTGCTCGGCCACCCATCTCTTAGCCTTGGTAGAAACAGGGCTGTACAAAGTTAGTCTCCAGCCAGCCCTGTGGAGTTTCATGGCTATCATTAGGGGTGGGGAGAGAGGTGGAAAAATGAACCTAGAGAATCTGGCTATAAAACACATTACCTGCATTTATGGTCCTCGTGCCCCAATGCCGGGGATAGAGTGAAGAAGGAAAAACATTCCACTCTGGCTCTCAGTGACCCCTAAAAGAAACCCCCCATGGAGTCATTTAGGATAGTAATTTGAGTATAAACTCAAGCATGCGTTCCTAGCCTTCCCTCCATAAACTCAGGAGCCTCACGATGATCTGTACCAAATTGCTGGAAAATGTGGCCCAGAACCTGTCCAGATGAGGGCCGGGCTCAGAGAAATAAAAAGTTAAGGGCATGTTGCTATGGCATTAAAATCAAGGGAGTATGCACGAATCTCAAATCGTGCACAGAATATATGTTCTTTCTGTACGCCTTACCCATGAAAGGCTAAGCCAGCAAAAGTCATTAGAATGTCAGACAGGGAGCTAGGTGGGAAAAATGCATGTCTAAAAGTAAGCATGTAGCCCTGTGACAATTGTGTTCCCTGAAAGGCTAAATTTGATGGAGAGAAAGAAAAAGGATTTGGGAATAAAGAGAAAGTCAGGGAGAATGGGGATGAATGGTTCCTTCCTCCCCCAGTCTTTGGAGTTTGAGGAAATGACATCATTATCCGTTCATTTGCTTGAACTAAACACCTAAGAGCCACCCTTGATTCTTTTCTTTCATTAGTCCCCTGCATCTAATCAATCAGCAGCTTCTGAGTCCTGACTTATCTCTAAAATATTGGGTTAAATCATATGACATTGCCAATAATATAGCTTCTTTGACCTACAAAAAATATGGCAATTGCATGCAACTATACATAATTAAATTTTAAGTCAGCTCTTTTTTTTTTCTATCACCCCTGCCACCATCCTGGTTCAAGTCACCATCATCACTTGCCTGGACAATGCCATAGTTTCCAGTTGTCTTCCTGTTCCCACTCTTATCTTCTTCCAGTTTTTTATTCTTACATTAGACATCAAAGTGAACGATGTCAATCCCCTACTTAAAGTACTTCAGTGATAAATTTGACGAAAGACCTGTACACTGAAAAGTACAAAGCATTACTGAAAGAAATACAAAAGATCTACATAAATGGAGAGATGTACCATGTTCATGGGTCAGAAATCTCGATATTATTCTTTTCTCATTGACCTATAGATCTAGATTTAAAGCAACCCCAATCAAAACTTCAGTGGGTTTTTGTTTTGTAGAAATTGGCAAGCTGATTTTAAAATTCATGCAAAGGACTTAGAAGAGCCAAAACAGCTCTGCAAAAGAACAAAGTAGAGGACTGACACCACTTGATTTCAAGACTCCTTAAAAAGATACAGTAATCAAGAGAATGCAGTTTTGGTGTAAAGATAGACAAATAGATGAATGGAACAGATTTGAGAGCTCAGAAATAGACCCACACGTATATGGACAATTGATTTTTGACAAAGGTATGAAGGCAATTCAGTTGAGAAAGCATAGTCTTTTTAACAAGTGGTGGTACAGCAGTTGGACAGTCATATGCAAAAAAAAAGAACTCTGATCCATACTTCACAACAAACAAAATTTAACTCAAAATGAATTCTAGGACTACATGTAAAAAGCAAAGAAATACATCGTCCAGGAAAAAATGGGAGAAAAATCTTTTGATCTTAGGTTAGTCAAATATTTCTTAGATATGACACCAAAAACATGATCCATAAAATAACAAATCGGATTTCATCAAAATTTACAACTTTTGCTCTTTGAAATCATTGCTAAGAGAATGAAAAGATAAGTCACACTGTGGGAGAAAAAAACTGGAAATTACATATTTGGTAAAGAACTTGCATACAGAATAAACACACACACACACACACACACACACACACACCCTTAAAACTCAATAGTGAGAAAATAAAGCAAGTAATCCAATAAAAATTGAGCCAAAGATTTGAATGGACACTTAGACAAAAAAGATTATGTGGAAGGCAAATGAACACATGAAAAACATTCTCAAATGCTGAACATCACTAATCATTTGAGAAATGCAAATTAAAAGCACAGTAAGATGCTACTACATCTTATTAGAATGACTAAAATTTAAAAAAGGTAGACATATGAAATGTCAGTAAGGATGTAGAAGAATTAGAACTCTCATTCGCTATGGTGAGAATATAAAATGGTATGAGTATTTTGGAAAACAGTTGGACATTTTCTTAGGGAGTTAAACATGTAGTCACTATATGGCCTAACCAGTTCAATCCTACCTATTTACACAAGAGAAGTGAAATCTTATGTTCATACAAAAACTTGTAACCAAATGTTCACTGCAACTTTATTCATACATAATAGTTCAAACCAGATATAACTCAAATGTCTATAAACAGAGGAATAGATAAAACTTTGTGGCAACTCCAAATCATGGAATATTATTCAGCAAAAAAGGAGTGATTATTGATGCATGCTACAACATAGATGAATCTCACAATAATTATGCTGAGTGAAAGAAGACAGAACAAATGTATACTCTATGATTCCATTTATATGACATTCTAGAAATGAAAGAAGACAGAACAAATATATACTCTATGATTCCATTTATATGACATTCTAGAAAATGCAAAATAATCTATTCACTGAAAGAGTGGGAAAAGATGATTCGTGTAAATGGAAACAAAAAGAAAACTCAGGTAGAAATACTTGTAGCAGATGAAATAGTCTTTAAAACAAAGACTGTAACAAAAGACAAAGCAGGGACGAAGACAAAGGGCTCAATCCAACAAGAAGATATAACATTTGTAAACATTTATGTATACAACATAGGAACACCTAAATATATAAAGCAAATATTAACAGACATAATGGGATAAACTGGCAGTAATACAATAATAGTGGGGGACTCACATCAATGGGTAGATCATCCCGACAGAAAATCAATAAGGAAACACTGGCCTTAAATAGTGCATTAGATCACATAGACTTTATATATATATATATATATATATATATATATATATATATATATATATATATACACATACATACATATATATATACACACATATAGAACATTCCATCTCAAAGCAGCAGAATGCACTTTTTTTTCAAGTGCATATGGAATATTCTCCAGGATAGATCACATGTTAGGCCACAAAACTAATTTTAATAAAATTAAGATTGCAATCATACTAGCACCTTTCCAACCACAATGGAATGAAATTAGAAATTGATTACAAGAAAAAAAACTGGAAAACAAATCAAGACTAAACAACATGCTACTAAACAATCAATGGGTCAATGAAGAAATCAAAGAGGAAATAAAAAAATATCTCGAGACAAATGAAAACGGAAACACAACTTTCCAAAATCTATGGAATGCAGCAAAAGCAGTTCTAAGAGAGAAGTTCGTAACTATATAGGCCTACCTCAAGAAACAAGAAAAATTTCAAATAAGACATCTAACTTCACACCTAAAGGAACTAGAAAAAGAACAAACAAAGTCCAAAGTTAGTAGAAGGAGGAAAATAATAAAGACCAAAGTGGAAATAAATGAAATAGAAAAGATCAATGAAACTAAGAGCTGATTCTTTGAAAAGACAAGCAAAATTGATAAACCTTTAGACAGACTCATCAGGAAAAAAAGAGAGAAGACCCAAATAAATAAAATCAGAAATGAAAAAGGGGACGTTACAACTGATAACACGGCAATACAAAGATCCTAAGAGACTACTATGAACAACTATATACCAACAAATTGGACAATGTAGAAGGAAAGGATAAATTTCCAGACACATACAGTCTTCCAAGACTGAATCATGAATAGAAAAATCTCAATAGACTGATTACTAGTAATGAAATTGAATCAGTGATTTAAAAATTTCCAAAAAACAAATGCCCAGGACCAGATGGCTCCACAAGTGAAGTCTATCAAACATTTAAAGAAGAATTGCATCCTTCTCAAATTATTCCAAAAAACTGAAGAAAAAGAAATACTTTGAAACTCATTTTACAAGGCCAGCATTACCCTGATACTAAAACTAGACAAAGACACCACACAGAAAGAAAAATTACAGGCCAATATCCCTGACGAAAATAGATGCAGAAACCCTTGAGAAAATATTAGCAAACCAAATTCATCAATGTATTAAAACGATCATACACATGATCAAGGGGGATTTATTCTGGGTATGTAAGGATGGTTTAACATCCATAAATTGATCAATGTGATACACCACTTTAACAAAATGAAGGATAAAAATTATATGATAGTCTCAGTAGATTCAGAAAAACATTTGACAGAATGCAATATCCATGTGTAAAAAACCTCAGCAAAATGGTAAACATAATAAAAGCCTGATATGACAAACTCACAGTTAACATTATACTCAATGGTGAAAAGCTGAATGCCTTTCGCCTAACATGAGGAGCAAGACAAGCATGCCCACTATCATCACTTTTATTCAACATAGTATTGGAAGTTCTAGCAAGAAAAAGAAAGAAAAGACTTTCAAATTGGAAAGGAAGAAGTAAAATTATGTCTGTTCACAGATA
The DNA here is from genome assembly GCF_028021215.1 of Eschrichtius robustus. Taxonomy (NCBI): domain Eukaryota; kingdom Metazoa; phylum Chordata; class Mammalia; order Artiodactyla; family Eschrichtiidae; genus Eschrichtius; species Eschrichtius robustus. The sequence continues at coordinate 33,674,066 of NC_090842.1, read as the reverse complement.
CTCTGATCCTGGAAAACCAGAAAGATTCCCCAAACCAAAACCTGTTAGACCTAATATATGAATTGAATGAAGTTATAGGATACAATATCAACAGACAAAATCATTTGCATTTCTATACACTAACAATGAAAAATCTGAAAAGAAAATTAAGAAAAAAATTGATTTACAATATCATTAAAAAGAATAAAATACTTAAATAAACTTAACCAAGGAGGTAGAAGACTTGTACGCTAAAAGCTATAAAACATGGCTGAAAGAAATTAAAGAGGGCATAAATAAATTAAATCCCTGTGTTCATGGGTTGGGAGGCTTAACATTGTTAAGATGTCAATGCTATCCAAAACAATCTATAGATTTAATGCAATTGCTATCAAAATCCCAGCTATCTTTGTGCAGAAATAAAAAGCACCATCCTAAAATCCATATGGAATCTCAAGGGATTCTGAGCATCCAAAACATCTTGAAAAAGAAGAACGAAGTTGGAGGTATCACACTTTCTGATTTCAAAACTTACTACAAAGCTACAGAAATCAAAACTGTGGTACTGGCAGAAGAACAAACATATAGACCAATGGAATAGAAGAGAGATGTATGGTCAGATGATTGTTCACAAGGGTGCCAAAACCATTTAATGGGACAAAGATAATCTTTCAACAAATGGTGATGGGAAAACTGGATATCCGCATGCAAAAGAATGAAGTTGTACTTCTTCTTTATACCATATACAAAAATTAATTAAAAGTGGATGGAAGACCTCAATGTAAGGACTAAAAGTATAAAACTCTCAGAACAAAAAGTAGGGGAAAAGCTTAAGGATGTTGGATTTGGCAATGATTTCTTGGATATGATACCAAAAGCATAGGCAGTAAAAGAAAAGTTAGATAAATTGGTCTTCATCAATATTTAAAACTTTTGTGCATCAAAGGACACTATTAACAGAGTGAAAAGGCAATATTTTCAGAGAATCAGAGAAAATAGTTTCAAATCATATATCTGATAAGGGATTAATATCCAGAATACATAAAGAACTCCTACTAGTCAACAACAAAAAAATGAAAGCCCAGTTAACAAATAAGCAAAGGACTTGAATAGATATTTCTCCAAAGAAGATATACCAATGATCAATAAGCACGTGAAAAGATGCTCATCATCATTAATCATCAGGGAAATGTGAATCAAAACCACAATGAGATCCCACTCCAGACCCATTAGAATGGCTATTTTGAAAAAACAGAAAGTACCAAGTGTGAGTGTGTATGTAGAGGAGTTAAAACCCTTGTGCATTGCCAGTGGGAATGTAACATGGTCCAGTCACTGTGGAAAAAATTAGGACCGTTCCTCAAAAAATTAAACATAGAATTACTAGATGATCTAGCAATTTCACTTCTGGGTATATACCCAAAAGAATTGAAAGCAGAGTCTCAAAGAGATATTTGTACACCCATGTTCATAGCAACATGATTCACAGTAGTCCAAAGGGTAAGCAACACAAATATCCATTGACAATGAATGGATAAACAAAATGTGGTATACACATTCAAAGGGATGAAATTCTGATACATGCTACAACATCTTGAACCTTGAAGATATTATGCTAAGTGAAATAAGCCATGGAAGGACAAATATCATATGATGACATTTGTCACAAGTACATAGAATAGCCAAATTCATAGAGGCAGAAATTAGGATGGTGGTTACCAAGGGCTGTGGGAAGTGATAGGAATGGGAAGTTATTGTTTAATGGGTACAGAGTTTCAGTGTGAGATGATGAAAAAGTTCTGGAGATGGATAGTGGGGATAGTTTCACAACAATGTGAATGTACTTAATACTTAATGCCATAGGAACACATGAAGAGTTTTCCTGCCACTGGGCCTTTGCATTTGCTGTTTCTCCTGCCTGGAATACTCGTCCTCCAGATGGCTCCATGGAGAGCTCCCTCTTGCCCTACAGATGCCAGTTCAAATGCCGTATTATTTTAAAAAAAACAAAAACAAAAACACTTCCTTGATCATCTAATTTAAAATCTTACACCCCACGTTATTTAATCTTTTTTTTTCTCCATAAGTTACACTTCATAGCAGAACCCAGTTTCTTTCCTTTAAAGTATTTTTCACAATCAAAAATTATCCTTTTAATTTTTTGTTGACTTTTATTCATTTTATACATTTATTAATGATTACTAGGTGCCACATCCTATTCTATCTAGGCTCAGGTTTATATCAATGAAATCAATAAAATAGCACTTATGTTCTAGTGGAGAGATACAGGCACATAGCATAAATCAGTAACATATCTATTATGTTAGACTGTCGTAAGTGCTAAGGATTAAAATAAAACTGGGCCAGGACCGAGCCTGCTGGGGATGGGGTTTGCAATTTGCTTGCTTATTGCCCGAACTCCACTAGAATATAAGCCTCTGAGGGCAGGATCCTTCTCTGTCTTTGTTACCTCCGTTTCCCCAGTGCTTAGAGAGGTGTTGGGAACACGTCCCAAATAAATGCTGTGTAGACCAATGATGGTCCAATTCTCATAAGGGGCTTGCTGCAGGAGTGTAGGATAGGGAGATTGTTTATAGAGTGATGTCAACTTGCCCACTCATCCGGGAAACTTGTGTCCACAGAGACCCAAGAGATCTTTTTTTTTTTTTAACTGTGGCAAAATACACACAGAATTTAGCCATTTTTAAGTGTACAGTTCAGTGGCATTAAGTACATCCACAATGTTGTGCAACTATCACCTCTATTCATCTCCAGAACTGTTCATCATCCCATGTCAAAACTCTGTGCCTGTTAAATGCTAACTCCCTATCCCCCTGAGAGCCACTATTCTATTCTCTGAATGTGACTACTCTGGGTACCTCATACAAGTGGAATCATGCAACATTTGTCCTTCTGTATCTGGCTTATTTCACTTAGCATAACGTCTTCAAGGTCCATCTGTGTTGTAGCATGTGTCAATTTCCTTCCTTTTAAGTAAAGGAATTTACTTTTTTAGGCAAATCATTCTAATAGGTATGTAGTGGCATGTCATTGTGATTTTAATTTGCATTTCTGAAATGACTTTTTAAAGCTGAATAATATTCATCGCATGTATATATCCAAGGAGGCTTCTTGACTGTGTCAATATCCTTGGTCAGGTCTGTGATTAGTAAAGTGAGAACCACTAGACGACCATAAACTCCTGGAAGATGGAGATCACGCTTACCTTGTCCTCTGCACAACTCCAGTTCCCAGCACCGGAAGAGAGGAGATGGCCAACACATTAAGAGAGAGACATCGTAAAACTCCCTGACCTTCTTTGGACTTCCTAGACATTGCCCACTTCAATATTGGTACGTTTTTCCATGTTTCCTGTTGTGGAGGCCACAGAAGGGGAGGGTCCCCATGATGGAGGGTCCCTGATGGCATATGACTTTCATATAGAGAGCCATCCTGGTGGATCCTGATTTATTTTTATTCACTCACCGCTCCAAACAAGCTGTAACTGGGACAGATGAATCAGTCTGTGCTCATCATAAAGACAAAAGGAACACTGGGATAGGATGAGAAAGGAATCTGGACCACTGGACTATCGGTGTGTGTCTATGAATGCACATCGCCACTGAAGTTTGGAGAACTTTTCCTCCTCTTCATCTTTATTAGAGATAGCTCTTTTCTCTCCTCATCTCCTTCTATTTCCAGCTCTGGCTCTGCATTTCAATTTGCTTCTTTCCAGAGATTCAGGTGAGGAATTACAACCATGGCTGCCCTATTGTGGAACCAAAGAGAATCAGATCAGCAAGCACATCGGAGACATTATTTCAGACCTGGGAAAGCACAGACTCCAAGGCAGGGCCCCCGTTCCTCACAGCCAGGAGTGCTGGGTACGGAACCAACTCGGAGCTACTTCCCCACGTCATGTTTACCCCGTCATGCTGTGCAAATTGGAGAGTTTGTTTCCAGGAACATCTGGGAGGACCAGCTGGACACGTGTTTCCCTTCTCATTAATTTAGGCTCCTAATTAATCGTGCAAAACCCAAACCAAATAAGCAGGAACCTGGACTGAAAATAATCATTAAGCTCCCGCCTGCAACCCCCAATGCACACATTTTAATGAAAACTTGGCCCAGGTGATTGGGCCTCTCTTGGCTCAGTACCGTGGCTCTGACCAAGGAATTCCTCAGCCAGAAATGCTTGGGGAAGCAGATGGATCTCTACCCTGCTTTGGGCAGCACAGAACCTAATGGACCGGGGGTGGGGGTGGGGATCTGGGACCAAATTCCTAATCGTTCGTAAGAGATTGATTTCTCCTGAGTCAAGCGTGCTGTGGACATCAGAGTCAAATGGCCAGTACTAGCTGCTGTTCACCTCTCTGGGCCTCAGTTTTCTCATCTGTAAAATAAGAATAATAATATCCGTCTCACAACCTTATTGTGGGGACTCAATGAGATAGCTTATTTCAGGTGCTCAGCTCTGGACCTGGTGCCTTGTAAACACAGTGAGCGGCCGTCATGACTGTCAATGCTGCTACTGATCATGAGGCTTATTAATAATTTCCTCTGATGATGGTGATGATTATTAGTCACATAAAAAAAGAAAATAGGAGAAATGTCAGGGAGGCCAACTCATGGCAATAAAAACTCATTTCTCACCTTTCTTTGTCATCTGTCTTGGTCCATAAGAGCCCAGCCGAGGGCATAATTTTGGTCATCAGTCTCAAGACACATCTTTCTTGGTTGAATCTGATAGCATCCTGGGTTAATGTCCCTCTTAAGCTTTAGAGTATCAGAAAAAGAGTTTATGGGTGCATCTCGGTCAAGTTGGAGCAGGGCACTTGGTGGGACTGGGAGCTCATCACGTCCAATGAGCAGAGTCTGGAAAATGCTGGTTGTGCCACCCGATCACATGCTGATGACAAGGCTTCCTCCTTCAAAGAAACACAGAGTTTAAAAGATTTATTGAAAGTATTCCAAGGGCATCTTGAACATAAAAAAGCTGTGGAAAAGGGGGTTCCTGATGCAAGTGCCTCTGAAACCCACAGTTTGCTCTTCACTTCTGCACAGGGGTTTTAGAAGAAAATCTGTTCTGGGTTGTATTGACATTGTCCCCCTGCCCTTTACGCGCCCTCTAGAAAGACCTTTGAAAAGTAGTTTAGAGATGTATTTGGAATAAAATGTGAGCAATGGTCCATTAAAAGGCAAATCTGATCATGTCATTCTGTCTGTGAAAAACTGCCCTTGAGCTAAAATGTAGACTTCCTGCCTGGCTGATGTGGCCGTGAGACGTGGTCCTGAGATGTGGCCCCTGCTAGCCTCTGCATCTGTACTTCCCATCATTCTCGCCCTCCCGCTCCCTCTCCAACTTCGCCAGGCCCCTTTCTGTTCCTAGAAACCTGTGTACCCCCTCCTGCCTCCTGACAAATGTTCTTCACCTCTGCTCGAAGCATCTCCCCTCCTGCTCGACCTTGGACTAAGGCTTCTCATCCCTCAGGCTTCGTTTCCTGTAGGAAGTTGTCCCTGAACTTGAGTTTGGTTGGTTTCTTTCCTTGTATCCTCCCACCACACCTCATACCTTTTCTAGACTGGCAACTTCCATGTTTCATTGCAGTTGCTTGTTTAACTGTCTGCTTCACTTGATAGTCACAAGAAGGATGAGGGCAAGGGCCATGTGGGGTGCACATGTGTGTCACTCGATGTCTGTGATGGTTGCTGGCCCTCTACACCTTGACATGCAGTGAGAATTTGTGGGATGAGTTGATGTCCAGCCTGATATGGCTGTTCCAAGCCTTGACTCTGAGACAGATAACAGGCCCCTTGTTCAGTGTGACCCAGTGCATGTTCTCCATCTGGGGGTATGGGACCACCCCACACAGCTGGTTCTGTCTCTCTGTTCCAAGACCCCTCCCCACTCCTTCTGCCGTATGCCTTTCCTTTGCCATCTAGGTTTAAGTCAGTTGTCTTCCTAGCAGCGTCCTTGGATCTTCTCCATCCCGGCCTGTAAACCTTGAGTAACCTCAAGGAACAGTCCACCTGGCTTGCCTCAGGGTCCTCCTACCAGGCTTCTCCATGGGGAGCAGAGCAGAACTTTGGAGACCGTGTCTCCCCTGAGCCCCACTCATGGTGATGAAAGCTTTCTCTGCTTCTCATTTCTGAGGGCTAGGGCTGTCTTTCCCATCGGTAGATGCTGGAATGCCATCTCTGTCAGTAGGAAAAGCAATAAATGTGTAAGCTTTAGAAATGATGTATTAGGCAACCTATGGAATGGGAGAACATATTTGTAAGTCATATGTCTGTTAAGGAGTTCATATCCGAAATATACAAAGAGCTCATACAACTCAATAGCACACACAGATAAAACCAAATAATCTGATTAAAAAATGGGCAGAAACTGAATAGATATTTTTCTTAAGGAGACATTCAAATGGCCAATAGCTACATTAAAAGGTGCTCAACGCCACTAATCATCAAATAATAATCAACATCACAAATCAAAACCACAATGAGATGTCACCCCGCCCCTGTTAGAATGACTATCATCAAAAAGACAAGAAATAACAAGTGCTGGAGAGGATGTGGAGAAAAGGGAACCCTCGTGCACTGTTGCTGGGAGCGTAAATTGGTGCAGCCACCGTGGAAAATAGTATGGAGGTTTCTCAAAAAATTAGAAAGAGAGCTGCCATATGATCCAGCAATTCCACTTTTGGGCATATATCAAAAGCAAATGAAATCACTCTCTCAAAAAGATATCTGCACCTCCAAGTTGATTGCAGCATTATTTACAATAGCCAAGATATGGAAACAACCTAAGTGTCCACTGACACATGAATGGATAAAGAAGATTATATATATATATATATATATATATATATATATATATATATATATATATATATATATATATATATATATGTATATATACACACACACATATCATGGCATATTATTCAGCAATTAAAAAGAAGGAATTTCTCCCATTTGTGACTACATGGGTTGACCTTGAAGGTATTATGCTAAGTAAAATAAGTCAGAGAGAGAAAGACAAATACTGTGTGATTTCACATATGTGTAAAAAGCTGAACTCATAGAAACAGAGAGCAGATTGGTGGTTGCCAGAGGTGAGGTGGGTGAAATGGGTGAAGGTTATCAAAAGGTACAAACTTCCAATTATAAGATAAATAAGTTCTGGGAATGCAATGTACAGCCTGGTAACTAAAGTTAACAATGTTGTATATTTGAAAGTTGCTAAGATCTTAAAAGTCCTCATCATGCACACAGAAATTTGTAACTATGTAAGGTGATGAATGTTAACTAAACTGATTGTGGTAACATTTTACAATATATACATATTTCAAATCATCATGTTGTATACTGAAAATTAATACAATGTTATATCAATTATACCTCAATAAAACTGTTGGGGGGGGGTGGGGAAGAAATGATGCATCAGAACATGAAGGCTGCTCATGTCCAGATAGCGGGGCAGAAAGTTTCACAAAAAATCTATAAGGAATTTTCTGTGATAAACCAGGGAGATAAGTCTTGGCAACTTTATAAGTTATTATGCTTCTCATCGTAATGACAGAAACCCCAATGCTAGGTGACATAAACGATAAAGGGAGTTTATCCCCTCATGTAATTGGAAAATATCAATGTAGGTTTCAGGTAAAGCTTGATCCTGTGGCTCAATGATGTCACTAATGACCCAGTTTCTTCCTTATGGTTGCAAGATGGCTTTTAGTGGCTCATGAGGCTTCAGACCTCATCATTCAGGTTTAAGAGGGATGCTTCTAGCATCTCCAGAAAATGTTCTGTTCTAAGATTGGCTTAAATGGCTTGAGGCATATGTCTAACCCTAAGCCAATCCCTGAGGGAAGATGCTGACTGAAGAGGTCATAGGTTTCACTCCTGGAGGCAGGGATGAAGTTGGCTTCTTTAGAACAACATGGATTTCCAAGAGGAAGTCGTGAAGGGGAAAGTAGGAAAATGAATGTGCAACAGTAGTCCGGTCATGGGAATCAGAAGATGTTGATCTAGACTGCTCCGCTTGGGGTGATAAAGGGAGAAAAACACTTAGTTATGGCACTGGTGGCAAACTGGACATACCAGAGAACTATAAGTTAGCTTCTATCTAGAGTGATGTTTTGTTCCTGGGAGAGGTTTATTTGGTTGATAGTTTGCACTCTCTCTCTGCCATTACTTGGGCAGGTACATGTTTGGGCTGAGAATAGATGCTTGCACGTGACTCTGGAATGCCCTAGGTTGGAACAGAGTAGGACTTGGGAGCCAAGAGCTGGCACCTTATTCAGTCACTCCTATGACCAGTTCCCCATTGTCCCCATGGCAGGCGTGGCAGTATGATCATCTCTCCCATTACATTTCCTTATAATCTGGACATTAATCCAAGCTCAACAAGTGTAATGCGAACCCACACAATGGACCTATAACAAATCTCAAACCTTCTTGTCATCACAGGTTACAGGGCATAATCCCGTGTAAGAGCTTGTTTACTTATATGCAATACACAGGTTTTCCTTGATTCAATGGACTGTGTTACAACAACCTAGCAATTTGCATGTTCTTCCTGATTATCTGGTAATTAAACCCAGTAAGTACAAACATACTGTAATTATCGTGTAACCGACCATCTGGACAGAGAGATGGAAATAACTATGTATTTACGCTATAGCTGTATGATAATTATGACGTAATGGAACGATCAGCCATGAACGAGAGGAAAGATTTGCAAGAGGCACGATCACGTTTTCACATGGTTCTAGCAGTAATTCTAGCATTAATTTTCTAGAAATAGCGGGAGATGTAAGGCAACTTGGCTGATGAATCCCATTCGGATGGAGGCACTGAAGACATAAAGACCAACCAATAAGGAATGGATGCCTGAGCAGGAAGTAAATGTGCCCACTCATTTATTCGGATCTTGTTCGCACTTCATTGGATAACACTAAGTATTTGTTTGTTTGAATTGCCCTCCATTTGCATTGGAATCATCAGTGCCTGTCAGTAAATGGTAATGTGTTTGAATATGGTTACTATGTTTTACAGATCTTACATTCATGGAGGAAGTCAGGTGTTCAACAACAGGAAAAGTTTGAATATAATAGCATTTGTGCTATTGTAAAATTGCGAAAAGCACTGACTCTTTCGGATAGAACCACAAATAGTATCCTTACCAGGGAATGAGCTAAATGTGAAGCCTTACTATACTTTGGCTGTGATGCATGCATATGAGAGGAAGAAAAGAAAACAGTGTATGGAGTATAGGAGAGTGGCCACTGGCAGGAAAAACGAACTATACCCACAATAATAATGCAGTGGGGTTGCATCCTGGGAGCTTTTAGGTTATGAGACTGTCATATTTCTGTCGAATCCAGGATGCTGTCAAGGTACAGTGATCATTTCACAAACCACTAAGAAGGAAAACAATGCCATCAAATAAATATCAGGCAATGTTTTCTTATCATTAGGATTTTGAAATTAAATAGGTTGAAAGAACTTTTGTATATGTATTTAGACATGATTTTAATCACATATTCCTTTTGGGCAGACATAAAGGATGGATAAGTCACTTATCCATGGAGTGCCATGGATAAGGCACTCCTAAAATGCCTTCAACCGGAAAAGTCCGACATTTTTATTGTTCTTTGACTTCGAGACTTCTGCATCTGTGTTCTTCATACAACCTCGTTCTCTGCCGTCGGGGCACATTGGTGATTCAGCATTTTCTAGAAGGGTGGGTGGCTATTGTCTCTGGCATTTTTTTCCAAAGCAGCTACACCCATCCTGCAAATTATGCAGCATTATCGATGGATTAAGTGTTTGTGATGGTTCTGAAATTTTATTCGCTTCTCTCATTGAGTAAGATTTTGAAAGTTTTCCTCTCTGCAAATATTTGTATGCATACTATGCGAATACGAGAAATCTGGTAAAACAAAATAGTCTTTAAAAAAAAATCACAGTGACTGAAGCTTAGACTCCTTCACTATAAGTCAGGCAACAAAATCTTGATTGAAATGGATTATTATAAGTTAATGAAATATTATGAATTATGTAGGATTTGCATTTTTAATATTGTGAATTAATTCTCTTTATTTTACTTAGTATTATTCTTTCAGATCTTGTTCATATCTTATTATTCGTCACAATAAGTCTATTTCTGTTAAAATTTTGTAGAGCTTGACCAAGTTCGACGAAACTTCTCTCTCCCTGATGAGTGAGATTTGGCTTCTTTTCCTCTTGCCTACTTAAACTGGGCAAGAGTATCCCAGGGGCTTCCCAGAAATGACTGGGATAAATGAAAGTAAAAGGTGAAGATTACATGTACCTATTTAGATAGGAATTTTTTGTTGAAAGTTAAAAATTAACTCAAGAAAGAGTAAACAAAAAAGACGCATTTATTAAATATTTAGGATGTCATTGGTATGTGTTGGTTGTTTTCCTAGCATCTATCCTGTCTCCCATCTCCACCCACCAAAAATACCCAGTTGGGGCTTCCCTGGTGGCGCAGTGGTTAAGAATCTGTCTGCCAATGCAGGGGACACGGGTTCGAGCCCTGGTCTGGGAAGATCCCACATGCTGCGGAGCGGCTGGGCCCGTGAGCCACAGCTGCTGAGCCTGCGCGTCTGGAGCCTGTGCTCCGCAACGGGAGAGGCCGCGACAGTAAGAGGCCCGCGCACCGCGATGAAGAGTGGCCCCCGCTCGCCGCAACTGGAGAAGACCCTCGCACAGAAACGAGGACCCAACACAGCCAAAAATAAATAAATAAATAAATAAATAAATAAATAAATAAATAAATAAATAAATAAACTTATTAAAAAAAAAAAATACCCGGTTGTCCTTTAGGGAATTCTTTCTCCCATATCAATCACATGGTGTGGGAGGGATAGACCCCACCTTTTGTCCCAACGGACAGTCCTGATTGGTTCAATCCGAAGAGCATATCTTATCTCGTTGTCCATTGGTTCAGAGATAGGCATGTGACCTCATCTGGGCCAATGAGCGTGAATCTTAGGATTTGTACAGGGCCAACTGCAAGGGATTCTCTCTTCCTTTGGATAGCATGGTTTATGGTGTGAAGTCCAGAACTACTGCAGCCATTTTGCTACCAACGAAGAAAAGCCTAGAGCTGCAAAGGACCCTAGGATTCCTGAGAATGAATTCTACATCACAAAAGGCAGAAGAGAGAGAGAGAGAGAAACTGGGCCCTTGGTCATATTATTTCAGCAACCAAACCAGTCCAGAACTACCTCTGGACTTTTTAGCTACATGAGTGACATTCAGTAATACCTTTATCATATAAGGTCACTTGATACAAGTTTTCGTTTATTCACAGCAAAAAACAAAAACTTTTACTCTCTACAGTGCTCTATCACGGAATCCAAGCTCAGGAATGGAGTAGGGGCCCAGGAAGTGACTGGAAACAGGAGCTTTTGTCCTTGTCTCTGATGCTTTCTGTGTGCAGGCTTCACCACTCTCCCTCCTCACTCGTGCACCCCACTGGTACCCTCGGGTCAACACATTTAGTCGCTGTCTCTTACTAGCAGTTCTCCATTCCCAGGAGGGAGATGTTAATTGGACCACCTTAGGTCAGAGCTCGACCTTTGATCCAACAACTCTGGTCAGAATGTCAGGGTCACAAGGCACGAAGATGACATACAGTCAGCTTCTGAAGGTGCGAAGGCAGTTCTGAGAGGAAGGGGCGGGGGGTCGTGTCGGGGGGTGGCAGTTGGCAGACGCTCAGGCATACATACTAGAAAGTATCCACTCTAGGTGGCCTCTGGGAAGTCTCATCAAATCTGAGAGCTACCATTTTCTCCTGTAAAATGGAGATACTAAACCAAAGGGGTTTTTTAAAAAATATTTTTATTCTTGAATTATAGTTGATTTAAAGATTATCATACTAAGTGAAGTAAGCCAGACAGAGAAAGACAAATATCATATGATATCGCTTATATATGCAATGCAAAAAAAAAAAAAATGATAGAAATGAACTTACATACAAAACAGAAATAGACCCACAGACATAGAAAACAAACTTATGGTTACCGAAGGGGAAAGGGGGATAGGGACAGATTAGGAGTTTGGGATTCACATATACCAAAGGGCTTTCTTGAGTGTAAAAGGAGAAAGGTAATGGGACGGGCAGCTGCTGGGGGTGTGGTAGGGACCATTTCCGCAGTCCCTGCGCTCTCGGCAGTGCTGAGCACATCACAGGGGTTCAATAATGATGTTACTTACGATTGTGCACCTGTACACCAGCTTCACTCGTAAGCAGTATGATGAACAACTCAGATTTAGATGGTGCCATTTAATACACGGCACTTTCACGTCCACGAAGGTAATTGACCCTCAGGACCATCTTGATGGTGTGTCACTGCTCCCATTTTACAGATGAAGTGACTCATCCTAAGCCAGTGGTTCTCAAAGTGTGAGTGTCCTCTGGGAATTTGCTAGAATGCAAATTCTCAGGCCTCTTCCCAGACCTTTTGAATCAGCTACTCTGAGGTGGGGCCCCGCAATCTGCATTTTAACAGGCTCTCCAGGTGATGGCCACCACTGGCCTCATGGCTAATAAATGAACCAGTTCTCCCAAGCTTCACCAGGGTTAGTACCCCGCAGCGGTGTTGCCATCTCAGAGGGAAGGATGGTGACTAGTAACCGTGGCATGTGTGGCTCCCAGGCTGGGACCATGACTCCACTGGTTACTGCAAGACGGAGCTTTTAGCCTAAGATATCAGGCTGTTTGATTTTTATTTACCAACAGTATCTCAAAACCTCTTGAAACTGGCTTTGGTATTTCCCTGGTGGGCTTTCTCTGGAGAGGGCTATACTTGCCAGGTTTTTCTGTGCCCATATGGCTCCTTGGATTTGACTCTAGTACAGCAAACATACAGCTCCATGAGCTTCTCTGCTCACGTGGAGCAAGGGGAGTTGAAGAGCTATGCGGGGACCCAAGAGTGACCCTCTGAAAAGTAATGGTAATAAAGGCAAGAATAGATAATATTCATGGACTACTTATACTTACGACAACTGAGTTGAAGTCTTTACACTGAATCATCCCCTTTGTCCTGTGAAATAGGACACAACTATTCTCCCCATTTTACAGATGAGGAAACTGAAGCTCAGAGAGGTTAAGGAATTTGACAAAGGTGATGTGATCTGTAGAAGACAGAGTTTGAACCCTTACCCTTAAAGGCTGATGACTGTTGGTCAAACAAAGCAGGCGTGCAGCCTCCAGTTGGCGGACTCTGATTTCACCTGAGTCCCTATATATGATTCTATTGGAAGGGAGAACTTCTGCCCTGCCCCTCCTCACGCCATGGAAAAAGACCTACTTGTTAATGACCACAGACGTCCCTAATCTACCAATCTGCATTGTCCTACTTCACCTAAGCACGGCCTCAGATTCCTTCTTAACACAAGTGTTTTTAGCAGCCACTTCCAACTGACCAGAATTGGCATGGGGGGATCCCTGGTCTAAAGGGTTTGCGTGGGTTCCAATTGATATGAGCCAGAGGCGCCTCTCTAGGGAATCAAGGCAGGCTGAGCTGGCAGTAGGGGTGTGAATGTTGGAGACATTTCAAGTCAAATCACTGGGCAGAACAGGAGAAATCGGGGAGGCGAGGGTTGGCAGCAACAGACCTATAAGGGGGAAGGATGTAGAGAACCGACAGCCAGCTCTGTTCCTGGGGAAACCTGCAGACATGATAACATAAGCTTCCCTACATAAGGCAAACATTTAGTAACGTATGTTATCCCAATACTTTTTTTTCCTGAACACCTATAATCCATGGTTATAAAAGAGTATGATCAGAGTAGCTATTCACCCATAGTCTAGTTTACTTAGAATTTATTCCTCACATATCATAATTTGAGATTGCTTGTCATAAAAAGCACATGGTCTTTAACTGGACGTTTAGAAATCATATTAAACTATGAGAAGTGGGAGAAGGAAGGAGAGGACTTTGCCAAGAATTTTATGCAGTATAGTTATAATGCTTTAAAGTTAAACGTATCCTTGAGCCTCCTGGCAGCCAGATAATAAAGGAAGGGTAAGAAGATCTATTGTGCAAGTTCTCCTTGCCTGATAAGAGATTCAGGAAAGAGTCTAAACTGGTGGTCTGTCGGGCTTCAACTTTAAAATCAGGAATGTTCACTTGAAAATGCAGCCTTGCTTTAAGATGACAAGATATGGCTACTCTATGTTCATATCTTTCAAGTTCAGCAAGCAGCAGGAGCTGAGTAGTAGTTGCCCCTTTACACCAGCAGGCAGCCTCCTGTTTGCCACTCTTCCCACCATTCCCTATAATTCATTCCCTTTATGACCTGCTTGGCCCCTGTAGGTGCCTGAAATAAGCAGTCTAGGTGAGCATCTTAAATATACACACAGTCTTTGGTCTATTCTACCCATTGAAGTCATTGTGGTCCTATTGACTTAAACATTAAATCATGTTAGCCCTCTGTTCACAGCCCTTCAATGGCCCCCATCACCCTCCAGGTAAACAACAATGCCCTTACAAGGACCTTGTCTTGGACTACTTTGTCCCCGTTTTCTCACTCCTCCAGCTTAGTTCTTTCTGTGCCTCAAACCCACCAAGTACACTCCTGCCTCTGGGCCTTTGCATGTGCTTTGCCCTCTGCCTGGAACACCCTTCATCCCACATGGCTGCCAGCTCAGGAGTTTGCTCAACTGGCACCTTATCAGTGAAGCCGTCCTCCTACCCCCATATATGCCTCATTTTTCTCCATAGCGCTAATTATTACGTGACCTATTTCTATTACATATTCATTTTCTGTTTTCACAGACAGCCATGTAAATTCTGTAGGGAATGAGAGTGGGGGAGATTTCTTGTTTGTTCACTACTGTAAGCCCACCACCAGAGCAGTGCCTGGCACACAGGAGACACTGAATATGGTGTGTGTGTATGGAGAAAAGTCTACGATGGTTCAACATTTATATGTGAGGCACACATACATAATCTTCCCGAATAAAGATATCTTTATATACATATAAAGCTTAGAGATGCAAAGATCCATTGTTTTATCTTGGCCTGTAAAGATACAATGCTATAAAGATAGCGATATTTATATCTATAGCGTTTCCAGATTAAAGGCCAAACAATGACCAGTAGTCACAGAGGCAAGAACAATGGGAGAGCTGTTTACAGTTTCTTTGCCAGGCACACTGTTTCTGGAAGCTCCTTTTTTTTTTTTTTTTTTTTTTTAAATAAGTGCTATTAACCCTTGTGTGATTGTTTGACTTTTTCTAGAAATAGCCACAGTTGGCCAACTTTTCTGTGTCTGACAAGTTAGAATCTAAACGTGGGATACTCAGATTTACAAATGGCCCTTAGAAATGGAGAGGCAGCCGGGACTCAGCCCCAAACAGCCCTGCCCCTCTCTGCAGCTGTACCTCTGCCCGGGCCGATGGGGTAAGGACCATCTGGGTAGCACGGACCCTGCTTATTCCATCAAGAGTCCACATAGATGTGCTGTGCGTCTACCCTGTGAGTCTCCAGGGCCCTAAGCCCATGCCATCCATTCCCCGCTCCCCTGCCCAGGCTGACAGAAGCCCTCCTGGGCCCAGAGAAGTCGTATCTAAACCCCATCAATCCAGACATGCATCCTTCCCCCAGACAGGTCTGACACTTGCACTGTTCTGGGGAAAAGCCATTGCTGTCAGGACTTGAGCCCACTTTCCTGATCTGGAGAAGGTTTTTCATGACATGCATCCCAACACGGGCTTATTTCAAATGCTTCAGTTCCCCATTGTAGACGAAATGGGTGAGAGGCGGTCTGCAGAGCCGGACGGGCCCAGCTGCTGAGCCCAGTGGGGGCTACTTTGCTGGTCTTGCTGCTCCCAGCAGCGCATCTTCCTTCTCCCAAGCTCCTCATCCCTTCCCAACCCACTGCCAGAGACCTCGGGGCAGCCTGCACGCCTCTCACCTCCCAGCCCTCACTCCCTCCAGGTAAAGGATCAAGGGGGTGTTTCTAGCTTCGAGACCGCCCTCCACTGCTGAGAAATTTGAGGTGTACTTGTGGATTGGGGGGGGGGGTCATTTCATTCCCCAACTCCACAAGAACCTTTTGCAGGGGGGGTGGGAAAGTTTCTTTTCCTCCCTTAAAAAAAAACCACTTCCGGAGGCAAGCTTCGGGAGAAAAGGAAAAGCAGATGTCAGCCCGTGACACAGAATAATCGCTTCGCTCAGTGCTTGTATTTTCCTACCAATTTTGTATTTTTCAAAAAGGACAATAAAAGAATTGTACTCTCGGCTAATTAATGACAAGCTGGTAAAAGCATCTCCTCATTGTCCCATTTATTTCTCCATTTCTCCCAGTTAGCAGTCCTGTCTCTGAAATGAATCAATGTCGTTTACACAATGCTGTCACCCCATTGTTCCTTTATCATCCTCCATTTTCATAAATCGGGGTGTTAATCCCTTAATGGCTTTTCTCAGTGCTTTAAAAAAAAAAAGGACAAAAAAAAGGAAAGGAAAAAAAAAAAAAAGCCCAGCCCTGCTCTTCTTAATCCTCCAGTAGACAATGCGTGTTTACACAGGCGGTCCTGTGTTTACTCAAAAAAAGCAGGTCCAGTTGCATATTTAGCCCCTTCTGTTTGTTGGCTAAATGGGAGGTCCCTCACCCTTAGGGATCTGCCTTTTCCCCAGGTAGAGTCTGCCTCTGCTCTAGCCCCAGGTTCTCTGCTGGATCTTGGATGAGACCTCTGACCTTTGCCCTGGTGGCCCAGGAAGGCCTTGCCATGTGGGGCACAGGATGGGAGAAATGGGGTAGGGATGTCTGGTCCTTCCTGGGCTTCCCAATTCCGAATCACAGTGACTTCTTACTCTCTTTCTACTGGGGCAGCAGTTCTTAAAATGGGGTCACTGGGCGGGGTCAGCAACACCAGGAAACTTGTTAAAAATTCAAATTATCAGACCCACACCAACCTGCTGAATCTGAAACTCTGGGTGAAGGCTCAGCAATCTGCATTTTAACAAGCTCTCGGGGGATTTCTGATGCACCCATGAAATTTGAGAACTACTGTACTAGGGAATTTAATTTGAAGGTTGAAAAGTAAATAAGTGAAAATAAAGATCATTGAACAAATATTGGCTGACTTCTGGTTCCTATTTGGTAAGACTCTGGGGTCCAAGCATTGACTGAATCAGAGCTGGTACAAGCCTTCAAGAAGTTCCCAGTCTACTGAGTGAGCTCCCCCTAAGTTAAAGCCCTGTCCAGACCTCCTCCTCGGTTCTCAGGCCTCTGCCCAAAGACTGGCATAAAGTGCTAGGTATCATCTTCCTCATCATCACCACCATCACCACCATCATCACCATCATCAACATCATCATCATCATGGGGGTTGGGAGTGAATCAAGAACCTTTTCTCAGCTTTCGCTGCAGGAATGGGGGTTTCATCAGAATCTCATGTTCCATCATTTAGTGAATGTATCCTGTCTGAGCTCTCGCTCTGGTCAAGGCCACGTGCAGGCTGCTGGGGGCTCAGTGTTAAATCAGAGAGTCTCTGCCCTCAAGGAGCTCTCTGTCCAGTGAGGACACAAATAACCTGCACAAAAAACTTGCAAAGCCACCGGCACAGGCTGTGAAAGCCCTTCTGAAGTGGCACAAAGGCTGCATGATCAGCCCAGTGTGAGGGGTCGTGGTGGTGGAGGAGATGATGGTGATGGAGATGGTGGTGGTGGAAGTGGTGATGATGGTGATGGAGGTGATGGTGGTGGTGGTGATGATCGTGGAGGTGGTGATGGTGGTGGTGGTGATGGTGGTGGTGGTGGTGATTAAGATGGCAGTGGTTAGGTGTCAGACTTCACAGAGGATATCCTTAATTTGAACCTTCCAGACTGAGGCAAAATCCTTCTGTTAGACTTGTGGGAACGAACATTCAAATCAGAATGAGCAGTTTACGCAAAATAGAAAGGTTTGAACAGTATAAACTGCTGCTAAAGCAGTTTTCTATGGGTGGCCATGATGGAAGTGTGAGTTACTGAGGATTCCAGGGTTGTATCTCAACTCTCCAGCCTTAGGTATGAGGTCCAAGAACTTAGAACAACTGGAAAAACCCTGAGAATTTTAGGTTTATGGACTAGACTCTGACTCATACTAGCTTAAACCATAAAAGGAATTTATTGGCTTCTATGCCTGCATTGTTCAAAAGAGTTCAAGAAGCTTCAGGCATAGCTAGATCCAGAGGCTCAGGCAACTTATCAGAATACTGTATGTTGGCCCTGCTTTCTTCTTTCTGGGCTTCATTTTCAGACAGATTCTCCCTGACTGATGGTCACTGGCAACTTTAAGCTTACTGAATCTTTATGCTTAAAATTCTGGAGAAAAGTGGGCATATTCCCACAGTGGTCTCAGGAAAAGTTCCAGGAAGACTTTCCTTGGCCCAGCTTCCATTGCATGACTCTCCCAGAATCAATTGCTTTGATTCATGTCCAAGCCAACTGGCCAGACCTGGGTAATTAAAATAGGAAGAAGGTAGGGTGGGATGGTGAACTCCATTTGAATGGCATGGCTGAGAGTGGAAGAGAGAGGGGTGATTTCCAAAGGAAATTTGCAATGTTCTTTTTTTTTTTATCCCCAGAAAAGCAGCAGTGGAGTTGCGCTAGCAAGAAAGAAAAATGTGACTTGAGCAAAGAGCTAGAGACAGTTGAGTAAAAATAATTGAACTATGACGAAAATCATGTATGTTCATATATGCACAGAAAAAAGACTGAAAGGATGATCACCGAAAGGTTGGAATTGGTTATCGGTGATGGGATCAAGAAATGCCTTTCCTTTGGCTGGGTGGCAGCAGAACATGGTCAGAGGCAGACAGATTTACATGTGAATCCTGGTTCTCCTGCTTCAAACTAGAGAACTCAGGCTGAGAATCTTTGCCCCTCTGAACTTGAGTCAAACATCTGTAAAATTGAACTCCCCAGCTCCTTCCTAACACTCACTGATGGGCATAGAATGGTGGATATCATCATCATCATCATCGTCACCATCATCATCGCTTCTCTTGGCTGTCTTATAATGAACAGGTGTTACTTTATGAGAACCAAAACCATCTATCCCACATGGCTTAGTGTCTAATAGTAACATGTCTTTACTCTTCTATTGTCTTCATTAGCATAACTTTACCATTCCATGAGTACTTTTGCCCAGTCAATTAACTTTGCTGTTCATTACAGGAATAGCCCATAAACTCTTCAATAGCAAGCCTCTAACAACATTTTATCACCCAAGACTCTTTGAAACCCTCGCGTCAAAATCGTCACCTTGCTGTTTCCGTCAATCCTCAGCTATCTTAACTTTGTCCTTACTGAATGCTAACCAACTGCCCCTCCTGCCACTTTGAAAACCCTCCTTAAATCAGAGTGCAGAATCTCAGTAAAAATGACCCTGCCTTTCCCTCTTTAAGATGCTACCCAAGCTCTGTTAAAGTGGCACTTTCCACTGCAGTGACCAATAGACTCAGCTTTGCCTTATCAACAGGTTGTTAGTGATAATTGGGGAGCCAGCATTGGACATCTATAATAAAAAGCTATAGAACTATATAACTACTTTTGCATCACCTTATTTAGAGGGCATGTGGAAGTGTCTACCACTGCAGGAAACTTTGCTCTCCTTCCTTGAAGAAATGGGGGCTTCCCTGGTGGCGCAGTGGTTGAGAATCTGCCTGCTAATGCAGGGGACACGGGTTCAAGCCCTGGTCTGGGAAGATCCCACATGCCGCGGAGCAACTGGGCCCGTGAGCCACAACTACTGAGCCTGCGCATCTGGAGCCTGTGCTCCGCAACAGGAGAGGCCGCGACAGTGAGAGGCCTGCGCACCTCGATGAAGAGTGGCCCCCGCTTGCCGCAACTAGAGAAAGCCCTCGCACAGAAACGAAGACCCAACACAGCCAAAAATAAATAAATAAATAAATAATAATTAAAGGTGCTAAAAAAAAAAAAAAAAAAGAAAAGAAATGGAAGCAGCTAGGTTTATTGGGAAACACATTGCCTGAGGCTCCTGAGACAATTGTATAGTTTTTATTATTACAGTTTGAAATGACCTGTTTCTTTGTGATCATTAGTTTAATGTCTTTCTTCCTGCCAAAACTATAACTCCATGAAGGCAAGTGTTGTGTCTTATTCATCATTTGTCTCTAGCATCTAGAAAAGTACTTGGCATGTGGTAAGTACAGTATTTGTTGAATGAATGGATGAATGAGTGGATGAGTGGGAGACAGGCTCTAGGTTACAGGCTGGATCTGCTACTGATTTGCTGCGTGCCTTTAGGCAAGCCCATTCTCTTTCTGGGCCTCAGTTTCCCCACATGAACAATACGGGGTAGGTTGACACCTGGAATCCACATCTACTTTTACTGGCAGTTATGGTTCTAAAGGCAGCAGGAGTATCTCAGGCTGGGTAAGAACGTTGATGATTGATGACTGCCCTTCAGGAGGCCTGAGGTCAGCAGCCCTGGGATTCATGGTAAATAATTCCAAATTCTCAGGTCTTGTTCTCTTTCCAATCCCTGAGACCAGGCAGGATGGACGGAGGTCGAGATATATCCTATGTATCAGCCACTGTATTCAGTTCAAGTGTGGTTGTCTCCTGGGATGTGTGTAGGTGGGTGCAAACTCTGTAAGTGGGCCTTAGCAATATGGTGTAGAGGGAAGCCTTGGTCCCTTTTTCTTGTTTTTCTTCTGGTCATGTCAGTTGTCCCCGATCCCCAGCATAGCCTGCTTCTTGAAGGGAAAAAGCTATCAGCTTTTTATACCTCCCTGGAGATTTAAATGTCTCATCTCCCTGCCAGAAACATTTACAATTATGATCTCTCATTATGAAATACAAGGTGGGACCCAGTTCTAACCTCACAACTGATTCTTGTACTTACCTACTGTGTGACCTTGGGCAAGCTATGTCACCTCTCTCTTGCTTGATTTTCTTGTCTGCAAAATAGACATAATGCTAGTAGCTGCCTCATCGGGTTGTTGAGAGATTAAATGAGTTACTATAGTAAAATACTAGAATGGATGTACTAGGTTTCGTAGCTGTCAGCCATTATGGTCATCTCAGAAATGATGGTATAATGATGGTATAACCAGAAATGCCTGGTATACCCTGACTCAATGTCCAGTCTGCAGTTGAATATGACTCAGCAAAAAAAAAAAAAAAAGACGGTACTAGATACAGGCAACCTCTTGGATGGAACTCAAAGACATTATGCTGTGTGAAAGAAGCCAGTTTCCAAAGGTGCAGTACTATATCATTCCATTTATATGACATTCCCAGAAGACAGAAAAAAAAGTGATGGAGAGCAGATCAGTGGTTGACAGGGATTAGGGGTGAGGGGTTGGGAGAAGATTTGACTTTTTAAAAAACCAGCAGGAGGGGTGATAATTCTGTTCTGTATCCTGATTGTGTTGGTGGCTACAGGACTCTGTATATGTAATAAAATTCTTAAAACTGTGAACCTCCCAAAGTTAATTTTTGTATCATAATTTTTTTGTTGTTTTGGGGTTTTGTTTGTTTGTTTGTTTTGGCCACGCCAAGCAGCATGCAAGATATTAGTTCCCTGACCAGGGATTGAACCCGTGCCCCCTGCAGTGGAAGCGCAGAGTCTTAACCACTGGACCGCCAAGGAAGTCCCTGTGTGATCATTTTTTTAAATGTTGGGGCTCGATAAATGTTGTTGCCTTTCTGCTACCTCCTTTTTCCTGGTACGATTAAAAAAAAAAAAAAAAGATAACATGTCTTTAGATGCTTTGGAAAGCAGAAAGCATCGTACACAATGCCTCACAGTAGAGAAACAAGCTGAGATGTTTGAAACCTGCTGCCACCTGCTCCTGGTCTCTTGTGAGAAGGCCCAGGCAAGTGACAGCTCAAGATCAGAACCTGGGCGTAGGCGAGAGCTATTTAGAACGCCTGTAAGCTATTTAAAGAGATCTAAATGTGCCATTTCCTAGTTATTCTGAGGTGCGGCTATAATTGCCATTCTTTCCAAATAAATCCTTCAGATTAAATGGATATCGAGTGCGTAAGTTCAGCGCTTGCTCATGGCACGCGAACCTTGTCAAAGTTTGGGGTGAGTCAGTCTAGATGAACAGGAGGGAGTTGGCAAACGTTGTTTTAGATTTAACACTATCATTGGGGGCTGGTGTTGAACGCTTACATTTCTGGGAGAGAAAACTCAGGCCAGATAAGGCAGCTGGGGGCACCACTTGGGAGTCAGAGAACTCTTGACTTGGCAACAAAGTTGTATAATTTAGGGGGAGTTCCTTCCCTTCTCAGGCTCACTTTTGCCACCTGCTCTCTGGCAGCGGTATGGGTTGAACTTGATCATCGCTAAGGCTTATGGCTGAGACCCCGTCCCTTCTTTCTGCTTCTCGGGGCAGAAATGCCTCCTCTTATCCCGTTAGCGCTTGCCTATATGTGGAGTGTTTGGAGGGCACTCCATGACTCCACCAAGGCAATTCTAATCAAGTCTGTCTTGTACTGAATGAGCATCCTTTACCCATCTGCCTGTGCAAAAGGATTCTTCGAGCAAACTGGTGTACAAATGCCAAGGGGCTCCGCAGAGCACCCGAGAAACGTGCCCAGAGGTGCCGTTAGGATGTGGGAATTATGAGGTGAGCAGGAAGAAGCCAAAAAACCAGGGAGCCACTTGAGCAGAGAGTATAAACATAAATATCCCCGAGCAGGCCCCGGCACTGGGTTTTTTATGTTGATGCGCTAATCTGTTATCCGCTAAGGGTTTATTTACGCCGTTTCGGTATTCCCTGCGATTCATTTATCTGCATAAGAAGAGGCACTAACAGGACAGTTCCTCATGAACAAGCGTCCCTGTGTGATCCCCACTGCTGTTTATAATCCTTCATGCCCAGATCTATAATTCATGAGCTGATGGCCTGGTGGCAGTTTCCATAAAGGCCATGCCGGGCACCCAGTCGTTAAGGCTCGCGCTGTCACGCGCGGAATCAAAATCAGCCCACTCCCCTTCTATTCATCACGACGCCACCGACGTGTGGGCAATGATATTATCCAAATATTATTAAAACTTTGAACCGTGTCCCCATAAATTATGGCCAAATGGCTCCGTGGCCATTAGGAGAGGGGGATAGATGGGCTTCAGTTGCCGCTGAGTAATTATGTGCTTAAAAGGAAGCATGGCTGAGCATTCTGCTAGTAAAAAAGAGAGAAGCTGGGATCGTTTGTTACTGCTGGGGTGTTCGAAGCCGGATCGCTCAGGCAGGTCAAGTCAACCTTACAGCAGGACAATTATCTGCCAAGAGAGACCAAACATCTGTTATTAAGTATGTACAAGCATCAAGGCAACATGCTAGAAATCTTGTCCACTTCAAACACTTGGCGTATTCCACGCAATACCCCCCTTGCTTTTTGTTACTGCAGCCGTCAGCTTTGAAATATGCCCTATCTTCCCTCCCCCGGCCCCTCGCTTTAATGTACCCTGCAGCTGCGAAAGATGGTGTTGTAACTTTAGAAGGACCTTGCTATCTTTCTCTGGCTCTTTAAGTAATAATAATAATTTTCGTTGCATTTTTTTTTTCCCCTCCCAAACTTTCTTTTGCATTGATTAGTTATTCGAGGAGTATTGCCAGGGTGGAGATAACATATGGTTTGAAAGTGCAAGGTCAGTCCGTGTTTAGATGAGAAGCCCAATTCTCTCTTTGATTCCAGGATCTGCAGCAACTGGCAGGCTGGTACAGGGCATGGGAGAGAGACGGTTCTGTGCTGGGCTTATGAAATGGGAAAGAAGGTTTTTAGGCTATCGTGGTTTCCTGGACCATCTGTGGGTCTTGGAATCCTGGGGAAGGAGGGAGAGGCACCCAAAACTCACATAAGAGGAAGTGGGGAGCAGGCTAGAAAACCAGGCTTCAGACCCAGAAAGTGGGCAGAGCTGGGGGTGGGCAAGGTGGCAGGATGAGGGCAATGGCGGTACCTGGGGAGATAACACTGTAATCACTCCAGCTGAGCATTTCCAGACAAGAATAACTGGAGTTGCAATTTTCCTCTCATAAAGAGGCAAAGGATAATATTAAATAAGGAGAGTTGGGCCATGTTTGCGGAGGAGGAAGGGCAGTATCTCCTTGGCTAAATGACGTAGTAATAACAGGCCGGTTTCCTTTCTTCTCAAGGAGAATGGAATCTCCAGATCTTCTGGGGCACTTACAATATGAACGTCTTAAGGATATATGAAGTCTGGATTAGCTTCAAAGTAATCCAGGGTGGAAAGGGGATGGGTGGGGCTATAGATGAAACAAAAGTAGCCCTGAGTTAATAACTGTTGAAGCCCAGTCATGGGTACAGGGGGGTTTATTAGATTATTCTCTACATTTTTTATTATATCTGAAAATTTTCCTTAATTAAAAAAAAAAAAACGTCAAGTGGCAGAACTCCTTTCTGATGTGAGCCAGCAAAGAACTTATCTCCCCAGGATTGAGGTCTAGGGGAAGAAACCCAGAGAATGAAGACTAGTTTGCTTGGTTGATTGACTCGTTTGTGGGACTCTCTGCTCTAATCCAGCCTGTGAAAACTTCTCCCAGAAAAACCTGCTTAAAACAATGTTTTATCATGCTCCCTCTCAGAGGCCCACAGGGCTTCCTGGCCCACCTGCACCGGCTGAAATTCCTTCAAGAGCTGCGATAACCGGGTCTCGCCCTGCTTCTCAGGACCAATGTCTCATTCCTCCACCTCTTCCCACCAGGAGTCTGGCAGTGGTGGCGGACGATAAGTGGACACAGGAATGGTACAACCAAGGGTATTCCAGGACTTCCCTTCCCTATGATCTTTCCCCTCCTGTAAAGGTATCAGTTGCAGTGGCATGGCCTTTGACCCCTGGCCTCTCTTCCCTAGGTAGGTACTGGAAG
This sequence comes from Eschrichtius robustus, assembly GCF_028021215.1. NCBI lineage: Eukaryota > Metazoa > Chordata > Mammalia > Artiodactyla > Eschrichtiidae > Eschrichtius > Eschrichtius robustus. The sequence goes on along the minus strand of NC_090842.1, from coordinate 33,649,192 downwards.
AAGGCAGCTCCAGGATAGCTACTTGATGTCACCACAGAGGAAAGGAGGAGAGACACACAGATGACCAGGATCCAGACCCCTTCAAAAGCACAAGCAACTTTTTCCTTCTCATAAAGGACTAAATTGACCTTTAAAATGGTTCTGCTAGGAACAGGCCACACCAGGGAATAGAGTAGGAGAGAGACCTGAGAACTAAATATATCATTGAATGAGGGCAAGTATTCAATATACGGGAGTCATGGTAGATATATAATGTCTTTGTGTCAGAATCCATTCCTCCTTCTTCTGAAAAAAATCACCCCAAATTTCCTTTGGAGAACCAGCCCTTTTCCCCTCCAGGTTCATAGAATGTTAGTGGAATTGACCTCACGCCCAACTCCCCACCCATTTCAGAGGCAGTCATGTAACCCAGGCACAGCACACTGGGGCATCCCTTGGCCAGAGTGATTGGTTTAGGGGTGGTCATGGGATGGGTCGATGTAGCCAATGAGATTCAATTCTGAGACTTTTGCTGAAACTCTAGATGAAGAACACGGTTAGCAAACTGGTAACTGATGGGGAGAACCTACGTGAGAGTGAGTTACTACAGAAGAAAGCAGAGAGATGGAGAGGGTGAGAAATCTGCTCCGAAATGATTCAGGGAGGTGAACTAGTTCTTTCTTCTTTTTTGTTTGCTCATACAGAGCTGGATTTCTGTTACAACCAGCAGAGTTCTTGAAACTGAGGGCTAACCTGATTAGGCTCTCCAGACCTAACCTGCCTCGCTTGCTTTTAAGTTGATTTTAAACTAAACTCCCACTAGCTTCCTTAAAGACAACACCTCTGATGGATGGATCACTATAGTAACTGCTGCTTACATTGTTTTTCAGAAACTTGGAGCTAGTTCTTGCCCAGTTCAGACCTACTGAGACCACCAACCACTCAACCGGGCCTGTGTGAGTGTCCAATGGATGACCTTTTGGCATCAGAGGGCCAAAAACTCTACCTTCAGAACATGCCAACGCTGCCACTTTCTGAACATGTGTCCTAGAAAGAGCCATGAAGCTCACCTATGCTTGCGCAGAACCCCGAATACCTCACTTTTCTTACCTCCAATCACTTTTCCCCACGCCTCAGACCACTCTTCCCCTTTATCTGATAAATATTCCTAAGCCCTATCTTCGGAGAGGCAGATTTGAAATTTGTTCTCCTGTTTCCTCACTTGTCTGCCTCAGGAATAAAGCTTTTCTCTGCTGCAAACCTTGGCAGCTCAGCGTTCGGCTTGCTGAGCATCGGGCAAACGAACCTGTTTTGGTAACATCCTGGCTGACATAATGGCTTAACATCCTGTAGGTGACCAGAGGAAGGCATCCAGCCCAGTTGGTCAAAAGAGGAGAGGAGTAGGAGCCTCAGCCATGAGGTTGAGTGAGATGCTAGGCCAGTGACAGGAAACCTGTGTTCTGTGCCCACGGGGACATCAGTGACTGCCCAGGGTGTCTTTCCTGGTGAGTTCAGGTGTGACCCCAAGTCCTTTTCCACCCAGTGTTGCAGGTATAGCCAATACTAATTGGCCACACTTGGCACAAGGACAGACCTATCTGCTATTACTGCTTGAGGAAAGGAGCCAGGTAGGGGCTTTTTCTGGGAGACTTGAAGTGGACGGCTGCTGTAGACTCAATGATACTTTGCAGAATCGAGCCCCAGGCTCAGAGAAGGCATGGTGGTGTTGAGGGGGCTTGCTGGTAAAGTCCTTAAACTGGGCCCCTTGACTCAAAACAGAGGTCAAGGGCAGCCTTGCTTGGGCTCTGGACACCTTCTCAGGGGCAGCCGATCTGAGCTGGCTCGTGTAAATGGCTGGGACCAGTAATGAAGCCCCCTCAAGGCCCCAGGCACTGTGTCAGCCTCCTTACTAGAATAGCAGCATGGTTTCCCAGAGCCAAAATGCCTGAGGTCGAAGCCTGGATTTGCTCCCCTTTTAGCTGTGTGACCTTTGGCAAGACACTTACCCCTGAGCTTAGGTTCTTCATCTGTGAAATGGGGATAATAATACCACCACCTCCCTGGGTTAGTTAAGGGAATATTAAGTTAGTTTACTTAGGTAAACACTGAGGTAAAGCACTGAGAACAATGCCTGATGCATATTAAGTAAACAAACAAATAAGTACAATCTCCTTTACTTTTAGGGGGTCAGTTGAGGGTCTCACTCAGAGGTAAGGGAGTCCGTCTTGATTGAATTCTTGTATTTACTCCACTCATTCTCTTGTTTTCCCTCCCATTCTTTCAACAAACGTTTAAGTGCTGACCCTGGTCCAAACTCTGGAGTTTTATCCCCAGATGATTTCTTCGGATTTCTTTGAGTTCTTGGATGACCTGAGTCTCAACAGAGCGCCTAGATGTAAAACTCAAAATCTCAGTTCACACACAGGCAGCTTCAGAACAATGTCTTGGGCCTTTCTGTCCATGTGATTCACACTCTTTCGCTTTCCTTGCCTAGCAGAACTTCTCAGAAATGAGATCCCTCCTTCTTAGATCTGGGAAACTGGGGCTCCAGGAGACGAAATAAGTTGCCAAAGGTCCATCAAGTAAGAAGTGGCAAAGCTGGGTTTGCAACCTGGGTTTGACTATTCTTTTTTTTTTTGAATTGAAGTATAGTTGATTTACAATGTTGTGGTAGTTTCAGGTGTACAGCAAAATGATTCAGTTATACGTGTGTGTGTGTATATACACACATATACATATATATTTTTTATCAGATTTTTTCCATTATTGGTTATTATAAGATATTGAATATAGTTCCCTGTGCTATACAGTAGGTCCTTGTTGTTTATCTATTTTATATATAGTAGTTTGTTAGTTGTTAATCCCAAACTCCTAATTTAACCGTCCTCCCCTTCCCCTTTGGTAACCATAAGTTTGTTTCCTATATCTGTGAGTCTGTTTTTCTTTTGTAAATAAGCTTATTTGTATCATTTTTTATATTCCATATATAAATAATATCATATGATATTTGTCTTTCTCTGACTGAATTCCTTCACTTAGTATGATAATCTCTAGGTCCCTCCATGTTGTTGCAAATGGCAATATTTCAATTCTTTTCTATGGCTGAGTAGTATTCCATATATATATGCCATATATATATATATATATATATATATATATTCCATCTATCTATCTATCTATCTATCTATCTATCTATCTATCTATGTATATGACATCTTCTTTATCCATTCATCTGTCCACGGACACTTAGGTTGCTTCCAAAGACTGCTTCTTACATCACACTGATGTGGGCTACCTTATCACCAACTGCCTTGCTTGATAGTATGCTTTGTGGCCAACGTTTCTGTCTCTCCCACTACATCGTGGAGCTCTGGAAATCTAGAGCCATATTGCATTCATCTCTGCCTTTCCCCAGAGTAAGCCCTCAGAACGGCTGTAGAGTTGCATTGCTGGGAAGTTCATGTAAATTGCCCAATGCTGCAAATCACGTTAGCGACTGGACAAGTGCTAGCAATACACCCTCTCTTTGAAAGGCCCTCAAAAGCCTGCCCTGTACACTCCTTGTTGAGTTGCAAAAGGATGTCCATTTCCTGCTGAGATCTTCGTCCATTTCTCTGACCTGCAAGGTCCATGCCTAAGATTGGGCTTCTGGGGACAAGTGGCCAGAGAACTAAGTGAAAGGCAGCCTTGGAACCTCCCCTCTGGGCCACATCCCCTCTCCTCCCGCAGCGGTTCAAGCAGCCAGGCCTGCCAGGCCCCAGTTTATCAGCATCTCCATGAAGGGTTACTAATTGCATCGCCCAAGAAAGTCCTCCTCTGGCCTGGGGACGGGCCTCTTCCCTTATGATTTCCTGTTCACTGGCCTCTCCCTAATTTATTGCTCCTGTTTATGATTCGAGGTTAAACGCTTTCAACTCCATTTTCTTCAAAACATAGATTTCATTCCCCGCTTCAGGTGACCAACTTCACGTTGTCTCTGAAAAGCAGATTCCCGGAAGGGAGGGGGACGGCAGCCTAATGAGACCTCCTGCTCCCTCCTGGGTGAGGGGAGCAGCCTGGGCTCAGCTTCGCCATTTCCAAATAACTTCCAAAGAAGGTCCTCATAGCCAGCTTTCAGAAGCTGCACTGTGTGTTAGTGCATCCGCACGGTCTTAACATTTTAGACACACCCATAGGTAAGAGACACTGACAGCGGGTAGAAGGGGAATGCATCTGGGCCCAGCATGGTGGGAGGGCCTGGAGGAGCTGAGTGGGCGTAGGGAGAGTGGGAGAAATCTGGGGACAGAGCTGGCTCAGACTGGCACCTGGAGGGAGCCCAGGGCCCACCTGGAGTAGCCATTTCTCAAAGAACACAGTCTGTTAGGCAGATATGCCCATTTCTGGATCCCAGATTCAAGGTCTACCTCTAGCCATGATCTGCCTCTGGCCAGGGGCAACCACTCACCTGTTTTACAAGGCCCCTGGGGATGCCTGGTCCTCTGAAACCGCACCATGCTTGGCAGGAAGCCTACATGGGGATGCTGGCTGGCCTCTCGTTTGGATTCACCTTGCGAATTGTTGGGGCTTCTCTAAACCCCTAGTCTAGGTTACTTCCAGTTCCTGGCCATCCATCTGCTTTCCTTACCTGGATTCACAATATGCTCATTCATTTATTTGCTCAACAGGCTGATATTTATACCTACTTTGGGGTCAGGCACTGGATTAGGCCATGGCATGAAGAGCTATGAATTGGATGCTACCCTATGAAAGCACTGAGGAGGGTGGGTGAGGGAGGTCATTGTCAGAAATATGACAGTTTCATGTATAAAAGTACATGAAACCATCTGTATACTTTTGCCACTTCAAGAATGCTGTGTAAATGGAATGTTTTAGTATGTAACATTTTGAGATTGGCTTTTTTTACACATAGCATAATTCCCTTGTTCTAAGGTCATAAAGTATAAGATGGGGGTCAGTGTGGGATAAATGGTTCCCTTATTCTACATCCCAGGAAGCAAAATCCTGGTTCCTAATTGCTGCTAATATGACAGTTCCCTCTGCCTGGGATCTACCGTTTCCTTCAATTGCCCTGGCTCTTTGCCAGCCTCTGCATTAGGCAAAGGTGAACAGGACAGACACCCTCATGGAGCTTAGAGTTAATAATAATATCTAGTGTACAGTACTTTCTATGCACCAGGCACTGATCTAGGGACTGCATTAGCCCTGTACCCTTTCCCAGGGCAGCACCCCCCAGCCCCAAAATGGATGGGGCACCATTTTGTCTGCATGGCGATAATGGGGGTGGGATGAGACCATATTCTCCCACAGAGGGGCCTTTCTAATGCACCCTAAAGGTCACCACAAGTTAGTGGGCTCTGTCCACAGCACATGTAGAGGCTTTCACCCAAGGTAGGAGGGCACTGGCAAAATCATATCTTGGGCATTGTCCGTGGGAATTTGGCAAATGCTTTTATTTTATTTTTTATTTATTTATTTATTTATTTTTGGTTGTGTTGGGTCTCCGTTTCTGTGCGAGGGCTTCCTCTAGTTGCGGCGAGCGGGGGCCACTCTTCATCGCGGTGCGCGGGCCTCTCACTATCGCGGCCTCTCCCGTTGCGGAGCACAGGCTCCAGACGCGCAGGCTCAGTAGTTGTGGCTCACGGGCCCAGTTGCTCCGCGGCATGTGGGATCTTCCCAGACCAGGGCTCGAACCCGTGTCCCCTGCATTAGCAGGCAGATTCTCAACCACTGCGCCACCAGGGAAGCCCTGGCAAATGCTTTTAAAACGATGACTCCAGTCATGCAAACAATTCCCCAGTGCAACCCCCTAATGCCATATGGTGTTTAGAGTCTGTGTATGCTGAAAGCTGCTCACCACTGTATCAGTCAGGGGGTGTTCTTGGCTGCTTTTTCCACAGGGGCCATGGAGGAGACCACTCTGAATGGTTCCTCCTGGAAGATGATCGGGGACATGGGGTTCAGGGAGGGGTGAGGCTCCCGTTGTCTCTCCAGTTGTGATGAACTGGGTTTGTTAATCAACCGGGGGCTCCCTCTACTCCTCTCCATTCTCACCTCTCCACGTCTGCTTCAGCCCTCTCTCCGGGTTTTATAAATTCAGGTTATTCAGTTTGATGGGGCACAGGGCCTGGCATGACTCCACCCTCTCCGTTTGGAATTCCATAATATTTTGTGCATCCTTTGTTGAGCCTGTCTTGGGCGATAATTCAAGGAAATCAAATAAGGAGAGTTTCAGAGAAGAGTCCCTCAGAAGGACTGATGGTTGCTATTCACTGAGCTAATTAATTGGTGCAGTTTAGCCCAACTCAGATGATAATTTGTGCCAATATTAGATGTGATAGCAATATTTTCCAGGGCTTATCTCCTGCACTTAGAGGGGTGCTTTAAATTTGCTCCAATTCCAGCTGTAAAGAGAAAATGTAATATCTTGAGGAATGTGAAAGCCTCTAATACGTCAAGATTTAGAGAGTGCAGGGGGGAACAGAGAGAAGAATGAGAAGCAATGTAAATCCAGGTAGATCCCAATGGACCGAAAAATTTGTCAGATGACATATAAACTCACTGCATTTCTCTGAATCTGTTTTCTCTCCTGTTGTGTCCACAAAATTCATATTTTGAAGTTCTAACCCCCAGTACTTCAGGATGTACCTGTATTTAGAGCTAGGTCCTTTAAAGGGGTAATTTAGTTGAAATAAGCTCATGGGGTGGGCTCTAATCCAATCTGACAGGTGTCCTTATAAGAAAAGAAAATTAGGACACAGACACAATGAAGGTAAGACCATGTGAAGACACAGGGAGAAGACAGCATCTACAAGCCAAGGAGAGAGGCTTCAGAAGAAACCAAACTTGCTGACATCTTGATCTTGAACTCCCAGCCTCCAGAACTGTGAGAAATAAGTTTAAGTCATCCAGCCTGTGGTATTTTGTATGGCAGCCTGAGTAGATTAATACATCTGCCTTGGATGGGAAGTGTGTGATTTTCCAGGGCAACCAGTGGTTAGAACAACGGACATGGCTTTGAAAGTGAACCTGGCTTTGGATGGGATGCTTTTGGGAGAGGGAGGGAGGGGGCTGGGCCAGGGTAGAGGGGAGCTGAAGTAGCTTCTCAGCCTGTGAAATGATGACGGGTAATTCCTCCCTGTGGGACCTTATAGCTCATCAATATCCTCAGGGGCAAGGGGAGGGGATGGACGAGTGGGCTGTGTTTTAACAGCACAGTTCTATTCTCTGCCGGGAAAGCTGCCATCTCCTCTCCCCATCTGCTCCTTCTCCTACACATTGGATGCTTCCAATTCCACTATTAGGACTTTCCATAGCCCAAGGCCTGTGTGCCAAATCTGTAAGTGCATCAGGTTGCCTCACGGTGCTCTATTCCCCTCTCTGGGTGCCTCTCAAAGTCATTGACACAGAACATTCCAAGGTTCCAAGGTGTAAAAAGAGGTTCCCAGATCAGACGGTGAAGCACCGTGGATGTGGCAGTTACTAGGCTTCCAGTGTGTGTTGGGGGGTGCGGCTTGTTGCTCTCTGTTGCTTGTTCCCCAAGGACCAGCGAGTAGGAGTGGCTGGTGGATGGGGGTTCCCAGAGACCACAGGGGTTGGGCTTCGCTCAGTGGGAATGGGTTAGGTCTTGCTAGGCTTCTGGTTTCTCCTAATGACCATGCCCTTCCTCATCTCCAAGGATTCGTAAGGTTGTGAAAAGACTTTTGGGTTCTGGGGAAAGTTGTGTAACTACCCTGGGTTCCTGTGCTAGAGGTTGGGCTTTGAAGACCTTGGCCTCTGGGCCTTGCGTGGTCAGAGATAGCTGTTCTGGGTGTGCCATCCCTGCCCAGGGTGCTTTGGAGCTGTAAGGATGCAGTGGGACCATGTCTACCTCCCCAGCTGGAAATCAATGGGGTATCACTGACACGCCAGTGGTGCTGCAAAGGAGATGGCGCATTGGTGGGTGTCCACTTTGGGGGACTTCTTTGGGTTGTTTACTTATCTGTCTCTGCCTCAGTTTCCTCTGCTGGAACATGCGGACATTAATAGTGCTTTTCTTGTAAAGCTGTTGCCAGGGGTAAATGAAAAACTTGCTGATGGAACTCTTAGCACAGTTCCTGGCTTAGAGTAGTATTTGATGATGATGATAGAAGAAGAAGAAGAAGAAGAAGAAGAAGGAGAAGGAGAAGGAGAAGGAGAAGGAGAAGGAGAAGGAGAAGGAGAAGGAGAAGGAGAAGGAGAAGGAGAAGGAGAAGGAGAAGGAGAAGGAGAAGGAGAAGGAGAAGGAGAAGGAGAAGGAGAAGAAGAAGAAGAAGAAGAAGAAGAAGAAGAAGAAGACCAATGTAGTATTGGCTGGGTCTTCTTTTAAGGATTCAAGGGGAGATATTTGTCATGCTTCATCACGGTCCCAAGTACACAAACCTTCCAGATTATCCTCTCTTCTAGGGTATTTTTATAGCACAGGAGCAATGTCTCCTGTGGCTGCCTGAAGTGCCTCCACCCCATCCTCAGGCCAGTTTTTAGGGGACTGGTCCACGAGCCCGTCTCTTGTCTAATTCTTCCCTGGAGAGGCTGGATGCGGTGGGGGGACAGGGAAGAGGAGATAAGCTCCCATCCTCCTGACTGATGATTGATAGAACATCTGGTGAGCTGCAGGTGCCTCTTAGGTCTCTCTTTTGCCTACTTGATAATAGATGACCTCATCTGTCTCTCTACAGCACTTCTTTCTCCGTGCAGGTGACAGAGATGGAGCGATCGCATCCTTCACCTGGAGGAAACATGACTTCCCAGGGAATGCACGCTGCGTTGCAGCGGGCCGAGTGGGGCATTCTGGGAGGTTGCCACACTTACTGCTTGCAGGCATTGCCGTGTGCTGGCTGGACCACCCGCCAATGACAGGGCACCTCTGGCCAAGCAATGGGAAATGAGAAGCTTTTCTTAGTTTCATGTAGAGTCTGGCCACCTCTCACCTTCACTGTAACCCAGTGTCATTTCTTGTAGAAAGTAAAACACTGACTCCCCCTTTCAAAATTATATTATACTGAAACATTTAGGCATGCAAAAAAGCCACAGAGAAATATTTTCATAAACATTGGGGTACACAACACTCAGCTTAAAAAAGGAAGCATTGCAAATGCAGTCAGAGCCTCTTGTTCATACTATTTCCCTCCTTTCCTATAGAGCTAATCACTGCTCTGAATTTCCCCATACCTGTTTTTATAATTTTACTACGTTTGTATGTGTTCATAAGGTTTTAAACTTAAAACAAAAATCATATCACTGTTGATAGTCTCTGGCAGCTATTTTCCCCCCAATATTGTTTTGTTAGTTCTCCATACTGTGTCTTGGGCTTTTTCTTTTTTCTTTCTCTCTTTTTTTTTTTTTTTTTTTTTTTGCATTTTAAGCTCTATAGCAATGAATATTCTTGTATATGTCTCCTTATGCAAAAGGGCAAAAATTTCTCTAGCATATACACGCAGGTGAGGAAATCCTTTAGCTCTTCTAGATGTCAGCAAATTGCACTCTTGAATGATTTTACCAACTTATACCTGCACCAGAGACATAAGAAAGTTCACACTGCTCTACTACCTCACCACATTGATTTGTTGAACTTTTAAAATGTTTTCCAACTGATCTCATTGGAAATGACGTTCCTCATTATGGTTTACATGGCATTTCACACACACACGCACACACACACACACAGAAGCATTGAAGCCTTTTGCCATAGGGTTTGGAAATGGTGTCTGATTGTGATGGGGGGAGGATGTGCCTTCCAGGCAGACGTGGTCTGGATTTGACACCCTGCATGTGTGGTCTTGCAACGTTGAGTAGGTGGCTTTACCTCTCTGAACCTCAGTTTTACTCATCTGTAAAATGGAAAAAATAACACTATCTCAGAGTGGCTGGAGAATTAAGAGATGTGGTGTGTAGAGCATTTAGCCCAGTGAAAGGTACACTAATCCTCAGGCAGATGGCAGCTGCAGATCCCTCTCTCTCCTTCCCTTCTGTTGTTCCTCCCTGCCTCCTTCCCTCCTTTTCGTTCACTCTAATCTAATGGAAAGGTAGTTGTGTTACATTTAAACGCAGGCAGGCAAACCCTAATAAGGCTCCCAGCATTACCTAGCATGGGTATCCTTCGGAGTCCCCTATTTCAACGAATAGTGAATAGTGCTTTGTAATTAGTATATTAATTGCATGCAAATAGATTGCTCTATGTTGCTACAGAGCACCTCAGTTTCCCTGATAATTGACCTGCATCCTTGAAAATTCATGATTTGGGTTCATTTGCTCAGAAAACTTTCCTTTCAGCGGATCTAGAGTACACTTTGATCTGGCTGAGTTGAGTAATCATGAATTCCCAACTAATGGAATTCTAGAAGCCAGGTTTCACTGAGCAAACAAATGATAGCAGACAACCTACAGGAGAGGTTTCAACAAATTAATGACAGGACTATGCCCAAAACATAGGAAGAAGTTGTGCCTGGTTCTAGACCTTTACTAAGTGATGTTTGCATTTCATAAATGTACTTGAATTCCATGTCTTTCATTTCAAACTGGGAAGCCACTGCTCATCAAATCTCTCCCTGTGCTAACATCTCTGACCAAGGTGGTGGGCTTTCATCAAATAACCAATTAACTTTCAGAATTAAACTATACAAGAGTACAGTTAATTACTTTGCTACTTTTTATCTTCCTTGGACGTTAATTCCCTATCAGTCTTTAGCTATAACACACACACACCTATACACACATATATCAATTAATCCAATGAATTTCCATTGGATGCCCATTATGTGCTAAGCTTCACCAAGTGGTAGACAAAAAGAGCCAGACCTAGCCTCTCAGAGCTCGTGATTTAATGGGGGAGACAAATATTAAGCAGATAATCTTATAAGTAAAAAATCTCAAATTGCAATAAATGTTATGAAGTACAGAGTAAGGTGTACTGAGCGAGAAAAACAGAGTGAACATTAGAAAGGATGGTGGGGAAAACCTCTATGGGCAGTGACTTTTGATCTGAGACAGAAAGGATGAGAAAGGGTCAGCCAGGTAAAGGGCGGAGATGATCCTCCAGACACAAGGAAGGGGTGAACCAAGGCCCTGATGTGTGGAACAATAGACTCATTGTCTATTGGAGACACAGCTAGAAGGCCCATGTGACTTTTATCCAAAACCTTCCAAAATGGTTGCTGAGGCTCCAGCTATCACATCCAAACTCCAGATAAGAAAAAGGAGCAAGATGAGTATTTTAGAAAGCAACATAGTACAAATGCTGTGGTTAATATTAAAAAGGATCAAAATATTTCAAGGGATGAATTTTTATAAACAAATTCTACAATGAAAGGTATCATGTTACACAAAAGTTTTGTTAAAAGATTTTTAAATTTTAAAATCAGAAAATGTTTAAGACTAAATTCTTTCAAAGGTTCAAACAAAAATGTGACCTGTATAATCTCCATAATAAAATGTGTCCTTGTATACCTCTCCTGGGTATTTTCAAATGTTAACATTTTAAAGGTTTGAGTGATAGAGACAGCACTTAAAAGCTTCATGAAAATTCTTCCAAAAAAGTATACTTTCAGTAAAGCATTTTATCTAAGTAGTAAAGGGCCAGAGTAAATTGGAGGAGACTGGGGCGATGGGCAGGGACTGGTCATGAGGAACCTGGTACCGATTTTCCGGATTATTTCCTGCTGCCCAGTTCTTACTCCTGCTGTTGTTCGTCTCTGGGTACGTACATGCTGCAACATTTATGTCTTTGCCTGAGCTGCTCTTCCCACCTGAAATGTATTCTCTACAACAATCTTCCCTACTTGGCAAAATTTTATCTATTCATCAAAGCTTCCTCCTGGGTCCCCCCAGCCACTTCTAGGAAAAAAGAGTCTCTCCCAACACCTACAGCATTTAGCTGCCCCTCATCTCAGTTGCTTGCTAATTCTGGCTCTGGGCTTAACTTCTTCTTATCAGCCTGTGCTCTACTTGAATATGAGCATCTTGGATGTGAAGACCATTTCCCATTATCTTCATATTCATGCCTCTCCTTCCCTGTCCAGTATCCAGCCTAGGAGGTCAATATGTCTTAAATACCTTCTCCATGAGTGAGTGAAGTCATAAGTGAAGTGAATAAATGGATTCTTCTTCCAAGTCATTAGCCCCTGTGTCTGAGACTGCTGGCTGCCTATCCAATATCCAATCTCCCTTTCTTCTTCACCAATGGAATCACAATTTTATTTGGCTGGCAATTTGTCTAGTTAAAACATTATATTATCCAGTGGGCATGGCCAATGAGATGTAAACACAACTTATTAGGTGGGACTTCAGGGACAGCTCCTTAACAGGGGCTTATTCATCTGGATAGTATATCATTTACCCTCGTGCTCCCTTTTCTTGCCTGGAATCTGGATGTGATAGCTGGAGCCTTAACAACCTTTTTGGACCTTGAAGCAACCTTGAAGATTGAAGCCACTCATAAAATCGGTGGAGTACAAATATTGGAGCTTGGTTTCTGATAACCATGGAGAACTGTGTCATCCTTGGATAGCTTACCTCAGAACTTCCTATCTTTTATAAACCATTGTTATTTTCTCTTACATGCAGCCAAACCAAATTTTTTAAAATTAATTAATTTATTTATTTATTTTTGGCTGCATTGGGTCTTCGTTGCTGCGCATAGGCTTTCTCTAGTTGCGGTGAGCGGGGGCTAATCTTTTTTGTGGTGTGCAGGCTTCTCATTGCGGTGGCTTCTCTTGTTGCAGAGCACAGGCTCTAGGCATGCAGGCTTCAGTAGTTGTGGCACACGGGCTCAGTAGTTGTGGCGCATGGGCTTAGTTGCTCCGCAGCATGTGGGATCCTCCCGGACTAGGGCTCGAACCTGTGTCCCCTGTATTGGCAAGCGGATTCTTAACCACTGCGCCACCAGGGAAGTCCCCGAACCAAATTTTTATTAAAAAGCCTCTCTGTCAGCATTCTCTCTCTTTTTCCAGCCTTGCCATTTATTCTTCACTCTTCCGCACATCAAACAAATAAAACTCTACTGTGACCTCAGTGCCATCATTCAGGAACTGGTTTCATTTATTCATTCATCCATTTATTCAACAAGTATGTACTTAGCAGCATAAGATAGGCACCAGGCATTGAATTTCGTATGAGGACACAGAAATGACCAGAAGAGCTCCTGCCTCTGTCCTCAGTAGCTCAGATGTCAGTAGGAGAAAGACCTTTCTAATCAGGTAGAGCAGCTTGTTCAAAGGCCCAAGTCAGGAGCAACCATTGAACATTTGAACAACTGGAAGAAAGACACAAGAGCAAGGAGGGGAAAGTCAGGCCATGGAGGCTTTGGAGACCATAGAAAAGATGTCATGGCTTATCCTGAAGCATCAGGAAGCCACTGACAGGTTTTAAATTGCAAATTATACTAAGGTATTAATGGCTTCTTGGTGATATTTGCTCTCCATAGGTCCATGCTTGAACTCACCAAAGGAATAAATATTTAATGGTGAAATTTATGGTTTGATAGTAAAGGCATTTAGGAGTGCGTAATACAGGAGTACCCCTGAAAACACACCAAGGGTAAATGCCACCCTTGTGAGAAGAGGGAGACAGGATGGTGGAGTAGAAAGACCCTGGGCTTGCCTCCTCTGTGGACACACCAAAACCACAACTACATATAGAGCAATCATACCTGAGAAAGCCCTGAAGACTAGCATAAAAGCTTTTTCACAACTAAGGGCATAAAGAAAAAAAACACATCGAGCCAGGTAGGAAGGGTGAAGATGTGGTCTGACCAAGACCCACCCCTGGCATGGCAACCCACAGGCAGGAGAGCTAGCACAGCCACAGAGGTCCTCCCTGAAGAGCAAGGGGACCAAACCCCACATATGGCACCCCAGCCTGGGGAAGACCCCAGCCTGGCACCCTGCACTGGGAAGACAAGCCTCCATAATGTCTGGCTTTGACTGGGAGAGCTGGAGGACATAGGAAACCAAGACTCTGCTCTTAAAGGAAGCGTGCAAAAAAACTCACTTGCTCTGAGTCCCAGCTCAGAAGCAGCGATTTGAAAAGCGCTGAGGTCATACATGAAAGAGATTCATTGACTGATTTTAGGGCATGTGCTGAAAGGACAGGGATCTGTTGGAATTTTCTCCAGGTACAGAATGTGCTGGTGGGTGCCATTTTTTTCTCACCTTCTACCTAGCTGGCCTAGCCCTGGGGGGGTGCCATTTCTACTTTCCCTATCTACCTTAGCATCAATTTCCCTGCCCCAGCATTTACCTGAAAACTCACTCCAGCTGGTGCTCCACCAAAGGGGCCCCCTTCCCTGCCACACTAAGCAGGTAGCCTTGGCCAGCATTGAAGCCCCTCCAAAGTGGATCCCACCCCAGGGGCTGGCCCTACACACCAGAGCACCTGCACCAGTCACAGCTGGGTTTTACAGACAGCTGTGCCAGAGGCCCATCCCACACAATGGTGCACCTGCAGCAGTAGTGGCCAGTAGCAACAATAGGAGGGTGCATGTGGCCCACACGATGAACGCTGCTGGCACACCTGGCTCTGCTGACCGGGGGACTGCCCTATTGGGCCCCACAGGACTCCTTCTACATAAAGCCCCTCTTTCAGGACCAGGAGAAATAGCTAATCTACCTAATACATAGAAACAAACACAGAGAATAGACAAAATGAGGAGACAAAAGCATATGTTCCAGACAAAAGAATAAGACAAAACCTCTGAAAAATAACCAAATGAAGTGGAACTAAGCAAGCTACCAGATAAAGAGTTCAAAGTAATGGTCATAGAGGTGCTTCCCAAACTCAAGAGAAGAATGGAGGAACACAGTGAGAACTGCCATGAAGAGACAGAAAATAAAAGAAAGAATCAATCAGAGCTGAAGAATACAATAACAAACATGAAAAAAATGCTAGCGGGAACTAACAGCAGATTAGAAGATGCAGAAGAATGGATCGGTTATCTGGAAGACAGGGTAGTGGAAATCACCCAATCAGAACAGCAAAAAGAAAGAAGAATTTTTTAAAGTGAGGATAATTTAAGGGACCTCTAGAACAACATGAATTGTGCTAACATTTACATTATAGGGGTCCCAGAAGGAGAAGAGAGAGAGAAAGGGACAGAAAACCTATTTGAAGAAATAATGGCTATAAACTTCCCTAACCTGGAGAAGGAAACAGATGTCTAAGCTCAGGAAGCAGAGAGTTCCAAACAAGATGTACCCAAAGAGACCCATAGGAAGACATATTTCAATTAAAATGTCAAAACTTAAAGAGAGAATATTAAAAGCAGCAAGAGAAAAACAACTAGTTACATATAGGGGAGCCCCCATACGACTACTAGCTGACTTTTCAGTAGAAACTTTACAGGTCACAGGGGAGTGGCATGACATATTCCAAGTGTTGAAAGGAAAAAAAAACTTACAACCAAGAATACTCTATCTGGCAAGGATAATATTCAGATTGAAGGAGAGATAAAAAGTTTCCCAAGTAAGATAAAAGGCCACAAATTTTATGATTCCATTTGTATGAAATATGCAGAACAGGCAAATCTCTAGAGACAGAAAGCAGATCAGTGATTGCCGTGAGCTAGGGAGATTTGAAGGGAAATGTAGAGTGACTGCTATAGGGTATATGGGGCTTCCCTTTGGGATGATGAAAAATCAATTATAAAAATCTGAATCTAAAATCAATTTTAAAATTGACTGTAGAGATGTTTGCCCAACTCTGTGAATATACTAAATACCACTGGACTGTAAACTTTAAGTGGATGAATTGTGTGACATGTGAATTATATCAATAAAGCTGTTAAAAATGGAAAAAAAAAAGTTTCCCAGACAGGCAAAAGCTAAAAGAGTTCATCACTTCTAAACAGACTTTACAAGAAATGTTGAAGGGATTTCTTTAGACAAACAAACAAAAATACCGTAGCTAAAGATATAAAAATTATGAAAGAAAAAAATCTATATCTACAATAATTAGTTAAGGGATACACAAAACAAAAGCTGTAAAATATGACATTAAAAATATAAAACATGGTGAGGGAGTAAAAATGTGGTGTTTTTAGTACGAGCTCAAAATTAATGACATCGGTTTAAAATAGACTGCTATATACATAAGTTGTTGTATAAGAACCTCATTGCAATCACAAACCAAAAATGGATAATAAATACACAACAAATAAAGAGAAAGGAATACAATGGGATTACTACTCGACCATAAAACGAATGAAATAATGCCACTTGCAGCAACATGGATGGACCTAGAGATTATCTTTCTAAGTGAAGTAAGTCATACAGAGAAAGACAAATACCATATGATATCACTTATATGTGGAATCTAAAATATGATACAAATGAACTTATTTACAAAGCAAACAGATTCACAGACATAGAAAACAAACTTACGGTTACCAAGAGGGAAAAGTGATGGGGAGGGATAAATTAGGAGTTTGGGATTAGCAGATAAAAAAGAATATGAAAAGAATGTGAAAAAGAATATATATATATATGTATAACTGAATCTCTTTGCTGTACACCAGAAACTAACACAACATTGTAAATCAACTATACTGAAAAACAAGAAAAAGAGAGAGAGAAAGTAATACAAACATAACACTAAAGAAGAGTCATCAAATCACGAGGGTAGAGAATAAGAAAAGAAGAAAGAAACAGAGAGGAACTACAAAAACAGCAAGAAAACAATTAACAAAATGGCAATAAGTAAATAAGTACATACCTATCAATAATTACCTTAAATGTAAATAGATTAAATGTTCCAATCAAAAGACATAGGGTAGGTGAATGGATAAAATTGCAAGATCCAACTATATGCTGCCTATGAGACTCACTTCATATCTAAAGACAAACATAGACTGAAATTGAGGGGACGGAAAAAAGTATTTCACATAAATGGAAATGAAAAGAAAGCTGGGTTAACAATACTTATATCAGACAAAATAGAATTTAAAACAAAGGCTGTGTTAAGAGACAAAGAACATTATGTAATGATAAAGGATCAATCCAACAAGAAGATATAACACTTATAAATACATGCTCACCCAACATAGGAGCACCTAAGTACACAAAGCAAATATTAGCAGACATGAAGGGAGAAATAGACAGTAATATAATAATAGCAGGAGATGTTAACACCCTACTTTCATCAATGGATAAATCATCCAGACAGAAAATCAGTAAAGAATCACTGACCTTAAATGACATGTTACATCACATGGCCTTAATAGTTATATATAAAATATTCCATTCAAAAACAGCAGAATACACATTCTTTTCAAGTGCACATGAAAAATTCTCCAGTATAAATCACATATTAAGCCACAAAACAAGTCTTAATAAATATAAGAAGAATGACAGCATATCAAGCATCTTTTCCAACCTCAAAGGTGTGAGACTAGAAGTCAACTACAAGAAAAAGACTGGAAAAAGCACAAGCACATGGAGCCTTTCTTTCCTTCAGTGAATTGGATGAAAATGTCCCTCTTTCCCCACTTATTATAGAGGTCTCCTTCCTGACTTGGGCTCTAGTTTGTTTTTATTATCATCAACTCTTTCTTTAAAGTGTTTTGAGAGTAGGAGAAATTAGCCCTCAATGATCTAAGCCTATGAATTTAGCATAAATGGCACTGTGTAGCAAATTTTTGAGTTTACAGAGGATAAGAATACAGTTTATGGTGCCCCAGGGAACTTTCAGAACACTCTGAAAATAGCTCCAGAAAGTCAACAGAGGTGAAATAATAAAAATTTTTAAAAGATCTTTCTTATTTTATTTTATTTTTTGGCTGCACCACATGGCTTGTGGGATCTTAGTTCCCTGACCAGGGATGGAAACTGGGACCCTGGCAGTGAGAGCGCCAAGTCCTAACAACTGGACCTCCAGGGAATTCCCCAAAAGATTTATTTATTATTTTTTAAAATTTATTATTTATTTTTTTTTAAATTGTTTTGGCCACGCCATGTGGCATGTGGGATCTTAGTTCCCTGACCAAGGATCGAACCCGTGCCACCTGCAGTGGAGGCTCAGAGTCCTAACCACTGGACCACCAGGGAAGTCCCAGATCTTTTTTTAAAAAAAGATAACCTCCATTGATTGTCAGGCTCTGGTTTACATGTGCTATGTCATTTAATCCTCAAACAACAATGTGAGGGGGGCTATGGTTATCCTTATTTTACTGATGAAGAAACTGAGGTTCAGACGACTTAGGCATTTGTCCAAGGTCACGCAACTGGGAAAGTGGTGACACAGGAGCTAGAACATAGGGCATGCCCCTCTAATGGCCATCCTTTCTAGGACACTTCCCATATCACCTGGGGGCCTCTTCAGCCTTGGAAGGTCCTCCTTGCACACAGGGAAGCCACTGACACGAGTCCCCTGGTGTATTAGTTCCCTGTGGCTGCTATAACAAATTTCCACAGACTTGGTTGCTAAAACAATACAAATTTATTCTCTCACAGTTCTGCATGCCAGAGCCCCAGATCTGTCTTACTGGACCAAAGTCAAGGTGTCAGCAGGGCTAGGGTCCTTCCAGAGGCTCTAGGGGAGAATCTGTTCCTTGCCTCTTCTGGCCTCTGGTGGCTGCCAGCATTCCTTGGCTTGTGGCCTCATCACACCAATCCCTCGGCCTCTCTTTTATAAGGATACTTGTGATTTCATTTAGGGGCCATTTGAATAATCCAGGATAAGATCCTTAATTATATCTAGAAAGACCCTTTTCCAAATAAGGTAACATTTGCTGTTTTCAGGAATTAGAACCCAGTGCCTCTGGGGGCTATTACCCAGGAGGCTACATATGGTCCTATGTCCTATTGTATGAGGGGGGGGTGCCCTGGTTCACAATTCATATAAGCAGCCAGAATCCATAATAGGGGTCCCCCCTCTGTCCCCCAGCATCCCTCTGGGTCAACCAGAGCATAACTGGGCCGAGGACCAGGTATGCATTTAAACCCAACATGACATAATGTTTATCTGAAGGTAATTCTGCCTCTGAATTATTTACAAATGTTCCTCACATTTTCCCCCCTTCTCTTTTTAGGATTCAGAGCCAATTTGTAATAAGCAAGAGCAGTCTGACCCAGATTAAAAGATACAATTAGTCTGTCTGCATGGTAAACCTAAAAAGTACTACTTACAACAAGTTATTGTTTTTTTTGACAAAGGGAGATGTCCTGGCAGAACAATAAAGCCCCCAGCACTGATAAGTACCTTGTAATTTACTCAAAACACTGTGGTGCAGAGAGATAGAACAGAACCTGCGAGGTTGCAGTGTGCCCTGCTCTTGCAGGCGTAAGAAGGGACCCCCAGGAGAGGAGGTGAACTCCATCACTGCATAGAAGAGAAGGGACTGCCAGGCAAGGCTGGGCAAGTCCCTGATGCGCCTTTCCCTTGGAACTGCTAAAGGCTGCTTCCCTGGAAACACGTGCCCAGTGGGGCTGCCAAGTATCTGGGGGCCGCCCTGAATTGTAGACAAAAGTCCCACTGACTCAGGCGCCCAGCTGTCCTCAACTGGCAGTGGGAGGGGGCAATCTTGGAACATGAGTGCCAGCTAGTGAGTTCTTGAGTCATGTCTGCCTCACAAGCTTTGGGCTGGAAATCTGGAAATCTTGGCTCTCATCTTGAGGATCCTGGCACACTTGATGGGGCTGGATATCAGCCGCCTCCTCGGCCCCACCTTCCTTCCTTTTATAGGACCTGGCCTCAGCCTTCAGCCATAGAGTGAGCTAGGAAGCCACCCCCATAGCAGCTGTGTATTCTGGGCCAGCCCCTTCTGGGGATCACCCCATTTAAGCCCCATGCCACAGTGTGGGTAGGAATTCTTGTGATGCTCTTTTTATAGATGCGGGAACTGGGGTGTGATGGGCTGAATTGTGTCTCCCCTCAAATTCATGTGTTGAAGTCCTAGCCCCCAGGACCACAAAATGTGACCTCATTTAGAAATAGGGTATTTATGGAGGTAATCAAGTTAAAATGAAATCATTAGGGCGGGCCCTAATCCAATAAGACTGGTGTTCTTATAAAAATGAGAAATTTGGAGACAGAAGTGCACACAGGGAGAACGAACATCACGTGAAGATGAAGGGAGAGATTGGGGGGATGTTTCTACAAGTGAAGGAACACCAAAGATGGCCAGCAACCCATCAGAAGCTAGGGGAGAGGCATGGAACAGGTTCTTCATCAGCCCTCAGAAGGAACCTTGACCTTGGACTTTTAGTCTCTAGAACTTTGAGGCAGTAAATTCCTGCTTTTAAAGCCATCCAGTTTGTGGAACTTTGTTATGGCAGCCCTAACACACAGAGCTTAGAGAAGTAACTTTCTGGAGCAGACATGGCTAATTGTCTGACCTCCAGTTGTTCCCAACACTTTTTTATTTGTTGCTTCCACCATGAGGACCAGAGAAGCAAAATACCTGTTTTGCCAGGCTCTCTTGAGTTAGAAGTGTCCACAGCCTTTGGTCTGACCAATGAGACCTAAGTATTTTGGGCGCTTCTGGGAAAGGTTTTGCTCTCTTGATGAAAGAGACGGACAAGATTTATCCCATCCCTCCCTTCATCACTTCATCTGCTCACAGGTGTGCTGCCCAGCACTGCAGTGGCCAGCTTGCAAAATGAAGACGAGGCCCAAAGAGCTTCAGAGTTCCTGGGTCTTTTATAGTTGAACCACAAGAGCTGGATTTCTTGTTGTGAAGGAAAAAATGAACCCCAGTTTCTGCAAGCCACTGCAGGCATATTTATGCTGCTTCCTGCCTAGCTCATTCCCAGCTGCTCCAACATCCCAGATTATCCTGCTGGTGAGTTTCAGGACTCTGGTTAGATCCAGTTCATCCTGGCCGCAGTGCCTGCAGTGTGAAGACTGCAACTCTGGACAAAGTTGGGCCATGTATCCTAGAGCTGAATGGCTTCACCTCTGTCTCCCTGAGGGCACCCAGGGAAGGTGAGGGTGGGGGGATGCAGCAGCTGCCTAGCACCATAAACAGAAGAGGAGACAGAAACCACAAGCACGCAGTGCATGGGAGCAGAACAGAGTTGAGAGAGCTACAAGATGCCTTCCAGAGCCCCATTCATTCTCATCCAACTTTGCTTTCAGGCCCAGGATCGAGCTGCATTGCCTTTTAACTCCTCGTGAGGGGCGGGGGGAGGAGGGACAGCCAGCTGCTGGGAGGGGACTAGAGCTTTCTGGGAGGAAGGCCATATTCCAGGCAGGGCAGAGTATCACGGTGAATGTCCACACAGTGAAGCTGGACAGCATCTAGGCTGTAGCTTTTTCTTGCTTCTGCTTCCTCAAACCCTCGAACTCTTCCATTTATGTTTCCTATGTCTCTGTGTGCTGCCAAGTACAAAGTCTTCTATACAGTAGGTACTCAGTATGTGATTGTCTAAACATATAAAAATGGGGAGCCTGCCTGTCGCAATTACTCTGACCTCTGATCTTCCTATAACATAGAACCAAGTTTTGGCTAGCTCTTTCTGCTGGATCTTACCCAGAGACCATGGTGATTGGTTCAAGGGCAGACATGTGACTCCAACCAAGCCAATAGGAAGTCTTCCCTAGGATTTTAAAAATTAGAGCAGGGGGCTTCCCTGGTGGTGCAGTGGTTGAGAATCCGCCTGCCAATGCAGGGGACACGGGTTCGGGCCCTGGCCTGGGAAGATCCCACATGCCATGGAGCAACTGGGCCCGTGAGCCACAACTACTGAGCCTGCGCGTCTGGAGCCTGTGCTCCGCAACGGGAGAGGCCGCGATAGTGAGAGGCCCGCGCACCGCGATGAAGAGTGGCCCCCGCTCGCCGCAACTAGAGAAAGCCCTCGCACAGAAACTAAGACCCAACACAACCAAAAATAAGTAAATAAATTTATTAAAAAAATAAAAAAATAAAAAAAAATAAAAATAAAAATTAGAGCAGGGAAGTAAGTACTTCACTTCTCTGGCAATGAGGTATTAAGAATGTGAGACCCTGGCCACTCAAGTCCATGATGCCCGGAGTATGAAGAAAGGGCCTGGGCAGTATGATATGCTCTGGTCCAACCTGCCTACAAGCCATTCCCCAAACATGAATTGGACTGGAATCATAGCATGATCATAATAGTAGTTACCATTTATTGAGTATTTAGGGTGGGTCAGTCTGTGCTTAAGACACCCTCATTCTCGACTTGAAGGTGGGCTATCTTTTCACTGACCTCCCAGGACACCATGCTTGCCCTTCTTTGACAGCACTTCCCACACCCTGTGTTGAATCATTGGTACACAATCATTTGCTGAGTACTTGCCAGGCTGGAAGACACTGCACTTGGCACTGAAGAGGGACATAGAAAAATCACACATGGTTTCATATTAGATTAGAGTGTAAGTGTGCTTATTGCTGTATTAGGCAAGTTTATGCTGAAACAACTTGAAGCAAACAGCCTGACATTTTTAGGGTATTATAACCATAAGTGTTTATTTCTTGCTCACAGTTCACATCCATGGTGAGGGGGGTCTAGGACTCTGCTCCACGTGGCCTTCACTCTGGCTAATGAAGCACCAGTGTGGCAGAAGAAAAAGAAAGCACGACACACAGACTCTTGAATTTTCTACCTGGGAGTGGCCCATCACCCATGCTCACATTTCATTGGCTAAAACAAGCCTTATGGCCATGCCTGAGTTCAGCAGAAGAGGAAAGGAAACTCCTTCCAAGGGATGGGTACCAAATCCTTATGATCAATGCATTGTCTACCAGCCCTCCATGATGGCCAGCCTGGAGATTTGCACCTAGTAAGTACTCAAGGATTGCTTGCACTATTTCCTTCCT
Source organism: Eschrichtius robustus (assembly GCF_028021215.1). Lineage (NCBI taxonomy): Eukaryota > Metazoa > Chordata > Mammalia > Artiodactyla > Eschrichtiidae > Eschrichtius > Eschrichtius robustus. Next base: position 33,626,430 of record NC_090842.1, on the reverse strand, counting down.
GCCATTTATCACACTTGGAATAAATACTCAGGAGTTATCTGTTTAATGTCTGTTTCACCCACTGGACTAGAAATGGACTTGGGTAGAGTCTGCTCTGCGTCTGCTTAATTGCTGTAACCCAGCGCTTAGTCAAATACCTGATACCTACGGTACAATGAATGCTTGGTCACGAATGCATGAATGAATAAGGAAAGCAACCATGGTGGAATTGACACCTGCTTCCTTTATGTGCTATTCCAACACTCAGTGTATATCAGGCCCTCTGCTAGGGTCGGGGCTGGTGAGGTAGACTGAACACCATTGCCCTGCCCTTCTCCTGCAGCTGGTGGCTGGAGCAGAATCTCATCCAGTCTGTCCCCCATCTGAAAGTCAGGAGGTTGGACTACACCCAATACACTTAACCTCAGAATGTTTGGGTCAAATGCTAACTTACATGAAACACCAATAGAATATGTCGAACCGTATGAAATTATCAATGAACTGCTTCTGACCGTCAAAATTGACAATGTCATATGATTCAACCTAATATGAAACAGATGAGACTAGCTCTGTTTGAAGCTGGGATCCCACCTCTTCAGTGTTTCCCCCATCCTTACAGCACTCACATTCACAGAGTCCTTGTGTGAAAGTCTCTGGATGAAATGATGTCCACGTCCTAAAATTCCAAGTCTAATTCCAAGCGCTCGTGTAGGACTCTTAGGTCCATGTTTCAACACATGGACCAGGTACATCTGAGGGCAAGTCCCCCTCCGCCAAAGCTGACCCTGGCACCTGCCACGTCTGGGAGTCCTAAAGGCGGTCCCAGGCCCTGAGCTACTGCCTGCATGCAGTGTCTTCTACATGGCCTGTGTGCTGTGACACTGATTCCTTGGCTAACTGGATGAGAAATTGTGGCACGTTTCTTTGCACGGCTCTTCCATGCATCTCTGTCAACGCCGGTTTACATTCTGGGATTGAACTAATTTGTTTCCCGTTTGCTCCTGGCTGCAAACTTCAGGCAGCTCAGTTTTGCTGCCCCGTGTTTGCAACTTGGTCACCGCCCCTTTGCCGTCCCCATCCCCAGCTAACCACATCTGAGAGCCAGGAGGATTAGCAGGCACCGTGTGATGTGATTCTGTCACTAGTAGCCTGGACACTCCTGTTACCGTTGAGAGGTGGGGTGTGGAGAGTGAAGGCTCCGAGGATGCATGAAAAAAGAGGGGGGAAGACTGTGTCTTCAGGGCACAGCTTGAGTGCCGCCCAGCTCTGAACACCCTGACTCTGACAGCTAGCAAGTAAGAATGATCATGGTGATGATGCTGACTGCAGTTAATGTTTACTGAGAATTAAGCCCCCAGAACTGTGCTACTCCGGTTCATGCATTTCAGAATACCCTCTTTACTACCCTAGGACCCTATGAGATACCATTATTATGCCCATTTCACAGATGGAGAAATCAAGACCCAAGGTGTGAAATAATGAGCCCAATGTCACCCATTAGGACTCAAGCTTCAAAACCTGTGTCTGACTCAAGAACTTATGTCCTCAATAACTCCTTCATATGGCCTCCCCAAATCTTGATGCTTCTAGGTGGTTACTTAAAAACAAACATTTTCCCAAGTGTAAACAGCACCATAGCCTGAAAATGGTGGGGAGGAGGTGTGGATTTCTAGAAACCCGAGCTGGGAGGCACCTTTGGGAGGGGGACTTGCAGTTTTCTGGGTGTACCTACACGGCATGTTTCAATTTTAAAGTGACCAAATAGGAAGATGTTTCCTTGGGGCTTCCCCAAGTGCCTAGATATTGGCTGACAAGGGGGCCAGTTTTCTCACTGACATTCTTCTCCTCAGTAGAGTAAGCAATTTCAACTGTAAGAATATTTATTTTTAACTGTCCATGGGGCTCTCTACAAATGATTTTCATGTTGAGTAAGAAAAATTGGAACTTCTAACCATTTTTATTTTTCCAGAATTGGCCTGCAAAACATCTGGCTAATATTTTCTAAAGCTGAACGTACGCATATTCTGTGGCCTAACAATTCCACTCATGGGTAGATATCGGATAGAAGTGAGCACATATCAAAGATGAACGCTCAGAGCAGTACTTACAGCCCCAAACCGGAGACAATCCAAGGCTCAGAGCTGATAAGTCAAATTATGGTCTAGTCACACAGTGACCAGTACACGGCAATGAGAAGGAACAAATTTCAGCTTTACCCAGGGACATGGAAGAACCATTAGGTTCACTGCGCAGAAGTCAGACATAGAAAAGTCCCTCCTCTATGACTTGATACTTACAAAGTTCTAAAACAGGTGAAACTAACATCTGGTGTTAGGAGTCAGGATTTTTTGGGAGGGTTGTGACTGGGGTGGGGTGCAAGCAAGCCTCTGGGGTACTGGCTTCACTGGGGCAATCACAATATGTTTGCACCCTTTTCCATATATGTTATACTTTAATAAAAAGCTTGCCTTAAAAAAGGCTGTTGCCTTCAGCTGAACTTGAACCTTATCTTTCTGGACAGCTCACCAGGGATACAGCGGGGTGGGACCCAGGCAAGCTTCATTATCTCCACCCAGAGTTCCTATTTTGGTACCAAGTCCCTTATCTGCTACCTCAGTGTTATCAAATTGAGGGGTGCCACCAATCTGGAAGCAGAAAGTGGGTTGTACGATTAATTTAGTGAGTCTTGACCAGCATTTTAAAAGACAAAATATAATATCATATGACATAATATAACAGCAATATCAGACTGAAACAGGTAGTAAGGATAAGTACTATGTGATGACATGAAACTACTTTTTTAAAGTTATATACATGTGTATATGCTGGACTGACACGTAAAAAAAATTTTTTTTTTCTTACTATGAGTTTAGGTTCAAAAGTTGAAAGTGTGCAAACTTCTCCCAAAAGCAGCAGGTCATGGGTTTGCTGTTGGGAATCATATTATGTGGGATTTTATCGTCTAGAGCCCAGGGGTGGGAGCCAGGGGCCCTCTCATCTGGGTTTCCTCTTACCTGTCTGGGGAACCCAGGTGAGAGAGGTGCTCATCCCTGAGAGGATTAGAGAGGTGTGACCTGTACCCTAAGCCATCCTGAAGAGGAAAATGATTTTCTCCTCTCTGTGGTGCTCTGGGTCTTGATAATGCCCAGTGCCCACTCTGAGGTCCCAGATTTGTCCCACATTTCTGAGTCCCTCTGGAGGCCCCTGGCTGCGGAAGTCCAGGCATGACCCCAAAGGACACCCCATGGGACTGACCCTCAGATTCTCTACTCCCTTTGGGGAGGCTGTGGCTTTGTTGAACCTGAAGGGCGAGCTGCTATCCTCACACGGCCATCCTGCTGCCCAGGTTGGCCATGTATTTCCTCCGCTGGTGGCCCTTTAAGGAGATGGGGCCACGCAGTGAACCCTGGAGGGTGTAGCTCTGCCTTGCACGGTCCTGCTTGGACTCTGGGCTAGCCGCGTGCACCATCTCTTTCTCCCACAAGCAGGGAACAGATGCTCTTGACGCCCGTGATCACGGCCCTGAGTCCCCCGCAACGCGCACTCTCTCCTCAGCCACCTGGACCTCTTTTCTTTACTGCCGAGGGCATCTATGGTAGCACAGAGCTTGCTCTGCCCTACAAGCAGGGGCAACCCAGAAGGATGGGGGAGTGACCAACTTGGGGACCACTACCAACAAATTGGGGATGGTTGCCAGTGGATAAATGCCTCCTGTTCTCCAGGGGGGACAATTCTGAGGTGGGCTCGGCACAACCTCTCAGAAGGTCTCCAGTAGAATGCGCCCCAGTCGCCCATAGCGGTAACTTGCTCAGTGATGCACCTTTAATTATCTTTCTTCTCTTCTCTGCCTTGCCTCTTCCTCTTCCCCTCCTTTCCTGTGCTTCTTGGGATCGCCAGGTCTATCTCCTCCACCAAGTCCTTTGATGGTTGGCTTTCATCCCAGTACTAATAATTGACTCTCACCTGGCCCTTACATTTTTAAAGTCTCTGCATGTCCAGGGTTATAATTGTCTGGATAATTTTTGCATTGTCTTACCTGCAAAAACTGGAGAAGTGGAAGCAACTACAGAGAAGGAAAAGAATGTCACATTTTTGGAGCCCTACTCTGTGTCAAGGCCATTGTTAAGGTTTTCTTTTAATCCTCATGATGACCCGGTGGAGTGGGCATTGGCAGAATCCTCATCTTACAGATGAGAAGGTGAGGGTCAGGGAGGCGATGCAACTTGCCTAAGGACACCTAAGTTAAGCCAGGATCTGAACGCAGATCCAATTAGCATCAAGGCCCCTGGAAATCTCTGCTGCTGCAGGGCTTTAGGGTCAGCAGCTGATGACAACAGATGGAGTCATTACACGTGCTTTGTGACAGCAAAGGGGACAAACACTTTGTCCTATGACATAGTTTCCCTATGTTAGCTTTCTCCCACCGAGATCGAAAACTTGTCAATAGCTCAGTAAAATGTGTCTGATATTTGGCCCCTAAGTCATGGTGACATAGTGTGAGACCCAGATAAAAATATGCAGCTAATTAAAAAACAAATCTGAGAGTGCCATTTCTCTGCCCAGAGCCTTCAATAGCTTCTCATATGCATTCATTTCCTGTTGCTGCTGTACCAAATGATCCCATACTTAGTTTAAAACAAGACAAATTTATTATTTTACAGTTCTGGAGTCAGAAGTCCAGCATGATCTTGGCTAGAAGCAAGGTGTTGGCAATACTGCATCTCTTTGTGGAGGCTCTAGAGGAGAATTCTGCTTCCTTGTCTTTTCCAGCTTCCAGAGGCCACCTGCATTCTTTGGTCCCTTTCCTTCCCCATCAAAGCCAGCTAAGCTGCATCTCCCTGACGACTTCTTCTATGAACACATTTCTCTGTGACCACAGCTGGAGAAAGTCTTCTGCTTTTAAGGACTCATGATTAGATTGCCTCACCTGGATAATCCAGGCTCATCTTCCCATATCAAGGTCTGTACCATTAATCCCATCTGCAATGTCCCTTTTGCCATACAAGGTAACGTACTCACAGGTTCTGAAGATTAGGGCAAGGACATTTTGTGGTCATTATTCTGCCTACCACAAATAAAACCCCCCAAAGCATGAACTTACCTGTCCCTAACTTTGTTGTACTATCTCTCCAGTAACTGCTATACTGTACAGAACACACCAGCTTCGTTCGGGTCCTGGGGCAGGTTCATAAACACTGTCCCTCTGCCTGCCACCTGCCTTTCTCTCCGCTCTCACCACCCTACACCAACATAATTCGAGCTCATCTTCAAATTTCAGCTCACATGTCCCTTCCTCCGAGATGTCCTTTCCTCACTACACCCATACGAGCAGGTTGGGCTCCTTATAAGATCCTTAAACTTATCCATCATAATATTAACCACAATTTGTAATTGGTTCTCATGTGATTATTCAATGAATGGATGTTGTAGTAGTTAAGCAGAGTGATTCTGGGGTCTGGCTTGAGATCCTGTCTCCTCCGTAAAATGTATTTATCATACTATATTTTTATAATATTAAAAAGTTCTTATGTGTAAAGTTCTTAGAACAGGGCCTGTCAAATAATAATCATTGATGCATACATGTATATATATATTTATTTAGAATTTATTTATATATAAATCCTTATCTATTTTATAGCCTTATTATCAGAGGATTTTTTAAAATCCTATCTCCGGTGCCTGGGATATGGAGAGCTCTGCCCTCTGTAGTAGTTTTCTGACATCTCCTTAGTCAATATGATGCAAGCAAAGAAGGCATAACAATGGCAGAAGCAACATAACAGGTCATTTGTGAGGTTTAAAGATATGTCTTAATAAATTCTGGCCAGTGACGTCACCGCTGAACACAGTTGCTTGATAAGCAAAATCGAAGAGCTGAGAATCGTAGATGATAGAAGCTACCTTGGCTGGCATGAGCAAATTCTAGCAGGCATAAGAATGTTGCCACAAAGCTTACTGATTTTTCTCTGAACTTGGACTTGGGCAAAGAAATTAGCAAGGATAAAAAGATATGTTGAAACATAGCTACTCTGGAATATCTAGAGTCCCCAAAACAGCTCACAAGTGTAGAAATCGTGCTATCTGATAAAGCTAACAAAACAGTGTACCTTAATTGATATAGCTGTTATCCTCAGAAGAAGCATCACAGAATTCTTTCCAGCTGAAACAAATGAGTATGTGGCTCTGGCAGAAGAGCTGAAGGTCAGAGTAGAAACTGAGGACCAGCAACGTTAAGGCAGTTATCATGTTGGCAACAGGGATGGTGTCCTCTGCACAGAGCACACATCTGGGTGGTGAGGCGCTAGGGATGCAGTTGTGTAAGAGGAAGTGCTTGCTTTCATCTGCCCTGCAGCCATTGCCCACTTGGGAGATAGCACCCCAATTTTTCATGGATTGCCGACCCTCTACTACTCATAGTAAGTAGCAATGGGAAATGACTCCACCCCTGGCTGGAGGAATTAGCCCTTGACTCAAGACTGTCCAGTGAAGGTAATTCATCTTCCTGGCCATGAGTAACTGGTCTATAAATGAGCATGTGGCATAACTGGGGCCATTGAGGCTCTTTCTCTTGGAATTTCATGGAAACTAATGAGAAAGAGATACTGTCTTTCCAGAAAGACTGAAGTCATAAATGTGTCTTTGAAGATATCACTGGCCATCTTTGTCATCACTTGGGGAAAAACTTGGCTGAAAAAACAAAGCCAATAATGAGGAAAGAACAGCCAAGAGGTGGAGGAAGGGTCCTGACTGCAGCCATGAAGCCATGATATTCTCTGGACTTCCCAGGAGCACAAGCCAATCAATTCTCAGAGGGGAAGTACCATGTGCAACCTAAAAAGTACTGACTGACACAGGAAGCCCTGGAATGCAGGTGACCTCCGGGGGCTCCAAGCCCAAGTGCTCCCCTGCACCTCGGATTGGAAAATGGAGATTTGGCTCAGGAATTCCTTGGCCTTGGTCTTCCAGATGTCTCTGTGATCACTGTTTCACTGAACTCATGTCCCAGGTAGTTCTGAAACTCTGTGCCTCATTCAACCTGGTCCCTCTGCTTGGACAGTCTTTTTTCCTCTCCTCCACTTAGCAAATTGCTCCTCAGCCTTCAAGCGCCATGGAGGGTCTTCTGTTTGAAGCCTTCCCTCCCCCTGGCCAGTGAACTGATCACCCCTTTCTTCTTGTCACCTGAGAACTCTCACAACCCTCCCTAGGCAACCCTGCAAATTATTTCACACTGTCTGTCTCCCCCGTGGACCGTGAGCTCCTTGAGGGAAGGCACCGTGAAGGGTTCATCTCTTATCCCCCAGAGCTTGCATGTGTAGTACTTTGATGCAAGGGAAAAGGGAAGTGATTAAAAATTGGGAAGCTGTACAAGGAGAAAAAAAAAAAATCCATGAATATTAATAGTGGTGAGGTATGAGGTAGAAAAAGGATGGAATTACTTTTGAAAGTTTATCTCCTCCAAGGAACCTTTTTTCTATTAAACGTAATTTTTATTTCACCCAAGGCAAAGCTAAATAAAATTCTACAATGCAAAACACGTTGTCAAGGCAAGACAGTCTGATAACAACCACCGAAGCTGGCTACCTGGAACCCAGCATGAACTGAAGTCAAAGGGAAACTCACTGGTTTGGCTTCCTGTTGAATCTGAGTCAAGTGCATGGAGCTTACATAAATGGGCCAAAGTGTGACTGGAGGTTGGGGAGAAACTCTTCTGCTGTAAAAACTGAGAACCATCATTATAAAAACCTGAAATTAAAAAGAATAAAAAGAGCAGTCCTTTCTCAAATCTTTGGGAGTCCCTCTGTTAGATTTAAGGAAGAAATTAAACAGAATGGAAGGCTGTTGCTTAATCTGTTGTTTGCCATCCTTTAGAAAAGGCCCAGAATAATATCAAAATCTAGGATTCAAAAACTCAACTCTCTACAGGGACCAGGAAGCCGACATGAAAGAAGAAAGCAGGGTCTGGTGGGGACCTGAAGAAACTGGGGACAACAGATTTATCTAAAACGGGCAGCTGCTCCCAGCTCCTGCTTGGGCTGCCATGTGTGGACACCAGAATTTCTGATTTTTAAAAGAAATAGGAATTCCTATTTTTGTCTTCATTTAAAATACCTTGAATTTAAAATCCTGGTTAAACAAGTAAAAAAGCAAAAACCCCAGTCCCCTCAACTGGCATCCATGCCATTTATAAGTGGAAGGGTGGTTGTGAAGTATCTTGGGTTTGGTTTTTCCCATAAGCAGACCTTGAGACAAGGATTTGAGTGCAAAGAATTTATTTGGACAGTGAACTCAGGAATTACAGGCAGGGCTGTGAGACAGGGAAGGGAAGGCAGCCACTACAGCGTGTGCTAGGAAGAAGGTACGCCCGTGACCGTGAGGCTCATCCTGGGGATCTCAGGGATGGGGACCTCCAGGAGACCCATAGGTTACATGTCAATGTCCTTCCATTTGAGGGCTGAGGAAGCTGGGGCATTTCTCCACCTGCTCCCCTACTTCCATGGTTGAGAGCTGCTCCCAAATTGTTCACTCGGTGGCATTTCTGTGCATTCTCCTTCTGTCTGCAAGTGCCCTGGGGCACAGTCCCAGGTGCTGGGGTGGACCAGAGCAGTGGGTGTTGAGTTACTCTGCGTGCGGCACTAATATCCTTGTATCACAGACCGGTAGCAGAAGTTTGATGGACCAGGACTGATGCCAAAATAACACATTTCTCCCCCTGCCCCTAGGCACTTGGAGAAGGACTCTCACCTTGAGATCCCTCAAAAGAAGCCCTTTCGTTTGGTAGTGTTTACAGTTGGTGACGCACCCTGGTCATGGTTGGGGGCATCGGTGGGAGCCACTCCTCCTATGACATTTTGCACTGAAATTTCACCTCCAAATGGCAAGATTTCCCAGGGCATCCGTGTTTCCGGGGATTAGCAGATCGGAATGCTGTGTGATGTCAGGCAAGTTGCTCTCTGTCTCAGCCTCAATTTCTCTATCCATAAGAAGCAGCAAATAGCATCTCTAATGGACTCCAGGGCTTCAGATTTTGTTCCACTTTCCCAGGAAGTTGCTCGCAGTGGCCTGGAAGCTACATTGGTTCATAACATCATAAAAGCAGTCGGCAGCCCGTATCCCATGGCCTGTCATATCTTGGGCTTTGAACAAGGGTCTGTAATGAATAAGGGGGCCCCTCACTCCCTCTTATCCACAGACCAATGTCAGGGCACGGTACCCACCCGGCCAGAGTGTTCCATTTTTCTCACACTTCTGCTTCTGCCCTTTAATCGGGGCCTCGGAGGTAATTGCTCTGTGGACAAACAGCTTGTGGTCTAGTGTGCAACTAACAATTAGTTTAGAGACTGTGATCTATAAATTTTGAGGAGAGGGAAAGAGGATTTGGTGCACTTGGGCCATCGTTTCTAATGAAGAAAAATAACACACCGGAAGGGACCCCGAGTGTTATCCAAGCAACTTAATATCTTCTGGTGGTGATTTGTAGGCCTCGATAATGCCTTGTGATCTCGGGGAAAGAAAGAAAACGGGCTGGGGAGCGAGTTGTTGTTGTTTGTGTTTCTGAAAAAAAAAACCCACCAACCCTCCATCGTGTTTATGAGATTTACGACATGCGGGCCGCCATCTGTATAAACCCCACCAACTCTCCATCACTGGCCCCCGGCTCTGTAAACTAGGCCGGCCAGAGTGGGACACCATAGGAATGTCGTCCTATTTATTGTTTATAAAAATAAACTGGCTGGCCGGAGATGTATGTGGGGAATTTATATCGAGCAGCTGCACAAGCAAGTGTCCAAAGGGCGAGGGAGCTGAGGAAGTCGGGAGGGGGGAGGCGGTGTGACCCCCAGCCCAGCACAAGCCCTCTCCCATGAGCCAGGAGAGGACCACTTTGGGAGATGAAAGGAAAGGAGGGAGAGAGGGAGCCAGATTCAATATCCAACCAGGTCAAACCCCTTTTCTCTTTGGTTTTAGCGTCAACCAAATGCAATAAGTTATAGCACTTGAAATGCTGGCCGAGGAGCGTCTCTCCCCTCCCAGAGGAGACACTGGGATGAGCCAGGAGGGGCGCCCATGTGTTCTTTGAGCGGGGATGCAAAGAGCAAAGCAAGAAACAGACCCCATCGAAGGCTCCCTGATGAGTTGCTGTTTTAAAAGCTGGGTGCCGTCTCTCTTTCGACTAAGAAGCAGAATCAAGTGGGCGTTGTCCCCTCTGATGGAGACACTGAAAGCCAGTGGGAAGGACACGACTGGACTCCAGGAGCCTGTCCCAGCCGCAGGACATTGTAAAGCTGGCCTGAGCGTTGTCACCTGCATGTTGGGTGGGCAGTCTCAGGGCTGCCCAGGTGGGCAAGTCTCAGGGCTGCCCAGGCAGGCAGGGGGCCGACCTGCAGTCTTTAGATTTATCTCTGAACCCAAATGACAAGGACAAGACTGAGATGCAGAAGTTTCCAGAATGTCACCGTTGAAGTGGTCCTGAAAGATGGCTCCATGATCCTCTTATTTTAGGTGTGGGAAAACAGAGGCCTGGGCAGAGAGCGACTCACCCATCCCGCTCAGTGGTTGGGGCAGGCGTAGGGCTCAACTGGGATTCGACCTTAGGTCTCCTGTCTCCAGGCAGCCATCCTTCTCTGCTGCCCTTTCATCCAGTCGTCCGTCTACTTGCCCATTTGTCCACTCCCTGGTGCTTCTCTGTCCCCTATAGTCCATTCTCTGGACAGAAGCCAGGGTGATCTTTTTTTTTTTTTCCTAATTTATTTTATTGAAGTATAGTTGATTTACAATGTTGTGTTAGTTTCTGTGTTAGCAAAGGGATTCCGTTATACATATATATAATAGTTTGCATCTGCTAATCCCAAACTCCCAATCCATCCTTCCCCCACCCCTCCTCCTTTGGCAACCGCAAGTCTGTTCTCTATGTCTGTGAGTCTGTGTGTATTTTTGTTTCACAGGTAAGTTCATTTGTGTCATATTTGAGACTCCACATGTAAGTAATATCATATGGTATTTGCCTTTCTCTGTCTGACATACTTCACTTAGTATGATAATCTCTAGGTCCATTCATGTTGCTGTAAATGGCATTATTTCATTCTTTCTTATGGCTGAGTAGTATGCCATTGTGTATATATATATATCCCACATTTCCTTGATGACAGAAGCCAGGGTGATCTTTTAAAGATATTAGGCCACTCTCCTATTTAAACCATTCCATGGCTTCCAGTAGCACCAGAATAAAACCCAGGGTGCTTACACTACATGATCTGGCGCCTGCCTGTGTCTCCTCTCTTCTGAACTTGAGCTGGCACCCACACATCTAGACACAGTGACCTTCTTTCTGCTTCTTGACCACAACAAACTCCTACCTCAGGGCCTTTGCACATGCTGTTCCTCCATCTGGAATCCTCTTCCCTGGAATCTTACTATTGCTACATTCTTCTCATGATTCAATCTTTGCTTAAATGTTGCTTCCTCAGAGAGGGCTCCCCTAACTCCCCACCTCCTGCCACAAGTCATTCTCAAGTTCATTAACTGGCTTTACTGTTTTTTCTTTAGAGGAGTGATCATCATCTGAAATAAAATATTTACCTATTCACTTATGGCCTTTTTTGGGTCTACCTTGAGAGAGCAAGGGCCTTCTTATCTTGTTCTCTTCTGTATTGCCAGTGCCTAGAATTGTAACTGGCATGGAATAGGCACTCATTCATTCATTCATTCACTTATCCAACTTTATTTACAGCACTCACTTGTAACTGATGGTCCCGCAAAACCTAAATTCTAATGAAGAAAGTAAAATAATAACTAAACGGGCAAATACGTGCTAGGGTACATCTCTTAGGATTGTGATGAGTACTAAATTTTAGAAAATTAAGATCGTTTATTGATGTAAAGTTCTGAGCCCAGTGCTTTAGTATCTGTTTCATCAATGTTGAAGTGATTTGCAGGTAAATCTGTCTTAATGAATTTATAGTAAAGTACAGGAGACTGACACATTTAAAGGTAATTGCGTGAGATGGGACTAATATCACTTTGGAGAGGTTAACCAAGGCCGGGAGGGCAGTTGATAAGATCGTTGAGCAGCTGAGATTGTTCAGAAGAGCAGTCATGCTCGGCAAGGGCTTAGAGTAGGTGACTCCTTCGATCTTCCTGGCGGTTCAGCCCTGTCTTCCCTGTTCCATGAGAAAACACCCATTTAGCCAGATATTTTTTTAACGTATTTATTTTTATTGAAGTATAGTTGATTTACAATGTTGTGTTAGTTTCAGGTGTACAGAAAAGTGATTCAGTTTTATATATATATTTAAAACACATATGTATTTATATATATCTACACACACATATGTGTATATACTCTATTTTAGCTCCTTTTCCATTATAAGTTATTACAAAATATTGAGTATAGTTCCCTGTGCTATACAGTAGTTCTTTGTTGGTTATCTATTTTATATACAGTAGTGTGTATCTGCTAATCTCAAACTCCTAATTTATCCGTCCCCCTCTTTCCCTTTGATAACCATAAGTTTGTTTTCTCTGTCTGTAGGTCTGTTTCTGTTTTATATATAAGTTCATTTGTATCATTTTTTTTTTTTTTTTTTTAGATTCCCCATATAAGCAATATCATGATGGTGTTTGTCTTTCTCTGTCTGGCTTACTTTACTTAGCACGGTCATCTCTAGATCCATCCATGTTGCTGCAAATGGCATTATTTCCTTCCTTTTTATGGCCGAGGAATATTCCATTGTATAAATATACCACATCTTCTGTATCCATTCCTCTGTCCTGGCTATTGTAAATAGTGCTGCAATGAACACTGGGGTGCATGTCTCTTCTCGAATTATGGTTTTCTCCAGATATATGCCCAGGCATGGGATTGCAGGATCACATGGTAGCTCTGTGTTTAGTCTTTTAAGGAAGCTCCCTACTGCTCTAGCCAGACTTTAAATGGTGTTAACCATCAAGGGAAAAAAATAAGGCTTTCAGTTACTCCATCAATACTCACTTACCTGCTAACTGTATGCCATTTCTCAATGGTTTCCACATAGTCTTTAAAGTAGGTCTCCTCAACTTGGGGAAGAAATCTTAGAATTGTACGCACCATACTCTGTGTCTATACAAGCACTTTTTTTCCCCTGGGGAGAAGAACCACAGCTTTCAATGCCCAGGATAGCCAGGGCATCCTGTGTCTCAGTATAAGCTAATTATCACTTAACTAAGTTGTCAACACTTAGAACTACTTCAAAATTTTGACTCTATCTCCTAATTTCATTAAAAATAAAGAGCATTCACTCTAATTTGGGGCTGCATTCCTAAACATACCAAATTCAGATACTATTACAGTGTTTGCTTATTCAGTAAATATTTCTTGAGCACTTACTAGGGCCAAGAACAGTTCTAGATGCTACAAAGACAGCAGGGCCAAGACAAAGAAAGTTCCTGCTCTAGGAAGGTTACCTTCTAGGGGGACAAGGAGAGTAGATAAGAAGCGAGTAAACAAATATACAAGATAACTCCAGTTGGCGGTAAGCGCTTTGGAGAAAATAAAGTTGAGTGATGTAAAAAAGAAGGAAGAGGGTGTTGCTTTATATTAGATGGAAAAGAGAAGGTCTCTGTGCTGAGGAGGCATTTGAGCTGAGACTTGAATGACAAGATAGAGCAAAGATTCAAGGGAAGATGATTTTAGGCATTTCAAGCACGGGAACTGCTGGTGCAAAGGTCCTGAGGCAGAAATCAGCTTTGTAAGCTCCAGGGATGGCAGAGAGGTAGTGTGACTCCAGAGTGATGAGTAGGGTGAGAAGTGATATCGTGTGAGTTAAGACGTAGGTGGAGATGGGATCTTGTAGGACCTGGTAAAATTTGATTGGTATTTGGGATTTGATTTTATGTGTTGTGGGAAACCATTGGAAGTTATGACTAAGACCATACAGTTACCCATGGCATGAGATGCTTCTGACAATAATTTCTATATGTTCACGCATTTGGACAGAGAATAGCAATACACTCTTGTTCCTTTGAGAAAAATGTTGGGTTTTGACTTTCTAAATTGAATTTAAAACCCACTAACAAGCCCTGCAGTTGAAAAACTCTGCACTTAAGTGTACTGAGAAGATGCAAGGCCACACACACACTCCAAAAAGACAATGTTTTCCATTACTGTGCAAAACATTTTAGCTCCTCATTGTTTTAAAGCTCTCCATTATAGATGAGAGAAGTCGGTGTAATGGCGTGGGCAAACAGTCCCTTACTGTATTTTTCCCAAAATCAAGATTCAATCTTCCCTCAAATTTTAAATGGACCTTAATTTCTAGAAAACAACAAACAAGAGTCTGCTCATGGCTCTGTGCTGACACAAACAGTAGTTTAGGCAGAGTTTTAAAAAATTAGTGTAAAAGGATCTATCCCAGCTTGAGCCCTATAGGAAGCAGACTGAGATGGAGACCAGCAAGTAGGAAGTTTATTAGGGAAGACTTGGGATCCATGCATGAGGGAAAGGGTGGGAGCAGTTCTGGGGCAGAAGGGGTGGTCGGTCTGCAATGCTGTCTCAATGGTTCAATGACCCCCATGGGGAGCCTTGAAACTGGCATGACCTTTAAGAATTGTTCTGCATAGGACTTGCTGCCCCAGACCAACCATTTTATGTAGGGTGCCTCAGTAGGAGGTGGCAACTTGGGTAAGGCAGCTTTCTTTACCTGAGGACTGCCTGCAGGCAGTACTCCCAGTAGCTGCAAAATAATCCCCTTCCGGGTTCTGGGAGGGACATCCGGGTATAAAATGGAAAGCAAAGCATTCCTTTCCTCTACCCTCCATATTTTTGTCCCCAACCCACAGAGGTAACCATATTTAATTGTTTATGCTTTTAGTTTTCCTCAGTTAATTTCACATGTCCACATAAAATACAACTCTACTTCTTGGTCAACCAATTCTGAGCCGTGTCTGTTGACTTCCTGATAAGAAAGATGAGGGTCTGAACTCATTCTCCCCATGTCCTCCTCCCAATTTTGTTAGTTAAATTATTTCAAGTTTTCCTATTGGAGAGCTTTATAACTGCTGAATAATATAGTTCTATTTCTTAATTTAATAACATTACCTTATATCTCATCTCTTCCCCTTGTAAGATGAAGTTAGCACTTCCTCACAGCCCTTCCACTTTCTTTAATTTCTGTCATCCATATTATTATTTTTACATTGCCTAGGTTTATTAACACTTTATGTCCTATAACTATAATCAATAATCAGTGTTTTTTCTATAGGTTGAAACCTCATAAACTGTAGTGATACTGGTTTTAAGAAAATGTCTAGCATCAGTCACATGAATTCTCCCTTCTCACCCTATGTGAAGAAGACCCCCTAAAGATGTCCACATCTTAATCCCCTAATCTGTGACTGTATTATCTTACCTGGAAGAAGATACCATCTTGAGATGGGGAGATTATCCTGGATTATGGATTACCTACATGGACCGAATGTAATCAGAAGTGTCCTTTTAAGAGGGAGACAGAAGTATCAGAGTCAGAGAAGATATGATGATTGAAATATAGAAGAGGATAAATTCTTTTTCCTTCTACCCTCCAAGTTCTCTGGCTAGGGCCCTACAAATTGCCTGACAAAAGACAAATTAACAGGAGAAAAACCAACAGAAGTTTATTAGCATGTGCATGATGGTGCATACACACGAGAGTACACAGAGATAACTCAAAGGGGTGGTTAGAATTTAGGGTCTGTGTATGGAACATAGTAGGGAAAGGGAGGAGGAGAAAGGACACATGAAAAAGCAAGTGACTTTTTGGAAAGTTAAATGATACATATGATAGTTTGTGAAGATGTCTACCTGGTTGTGTTGCCAACTTCTCTCCAAGAAGAGAAGATTGCTCCCCAGGAAGGGATTTATGACAATTGAATATCTACTTTTAGGCAGATAAGGGATTTCAGGAACTCACATGCCTTCAGCACAAAATAATTCTTATGACAAAGTAATCTACTTGGGGTTGACATATCCTGATCCCCTTCAGAAACAGAGGTCAGAAAGTCAGAGAGAGGCTGAAGAGGCTACACTGCTGGCTTTGAAGATGTTGGAAGGGACCATGGGCCAAGGAAGGTAGGTGACCTCTAGAAGCTGGGAAGGCCAGGAAAGGGATTCTCCCCTAGAGCCTCCAGAAGGAACCAGCATTGATGACATCTTGCCTTCAGCCCAGGGAGAATGATTTTGAACTCTGCTCTTCACAACCATAAGAGAGTATGTTTTGTTATTTAAGCTACTAAGTCTGAGGTAATTTGTTAGGGCAGCATAGGAAACTAGTACACCTCCTTCTGCTGCTTCAATTTATGCCACTTTTTAGTTTGCTTTTATCTACACAAAGAATTTTCTTATATTTTTTTTCCTGGAGTATTTTTTTTTTCTGGTTGACAAAATTATGCCTTTATGTCCTAATCAAGATTGTCTAACTACTTAATCACACTATTAAGAATGAACCCACTTTCTTCTTGAAAGCTTTTCTAGTAGCCCTCTGACTGCTAATTCAAACTTGGATATATTGTTTTTGAGACCTGCTTCACAGAACTCATCCTGGGATTTCTCTTCATTTCAGTCTTCAGTTAGATCTCCTGTTGATTGAATTCCATGTTTTCTTTTATTCCTTTTCTGTTTCCTGCATTATACTGTCAAGTAAATTTTGGGAAAAGATTTGTGGGGAAAAACTCTAAATCCCTGCATGTCTGATATCTACCCCCTCCCCACACATACACTCATCATTTTTGTAGTTTAGCCAATTATAAAATTCTAGGCTCAAATAATTTCTTTTTATTTTCAGATTATTTGACCCTTTCTTCCAATGGCCTATATTGTTTTAACAAATTAGATGCAGTTTTGAATCTTATACATTGTAGACAACCTATTTCTACTCTCTGTAAATTTTTATAAAAATATATTGAAATGTAGAAATGTGAATTTCATTTTTCAGTCCTGCTCCGTATTTGATGTTTCTGCTAAATAGGGACTTCTGTGTGTAAAACATTTTAAAATATTTAAAAATTTATTTTAACAGCTTTATTGAGATAGAACCCATATGCTATATAATTCAACTTTTTTTGGTATATTCACAAAGCTGTGCAACCATCATCACAATCAATTTTAGAAGATTTTCATCAACTCAAAAAAACCCCAAGTAAACAGTTACCCATTATAGCCACTCCCCATCCTTTCTCATCATCCCACCCCCACCTCCAGCACTAATTTACTTTCTCTCTCTATAGATTACCTATTCAGGGCATTTCATATGAACAGAATCATATAATATTGAACATTTTGTGCCTGGTTTTTTCACTTAGCACAGTGTTTCCAAGATTCATCCATATGGTAGCATGTACTAGTGCTTTGTTCCTTTTATTGCCTAATAATATTCCATTGTATAACCATACTCTTTGGTTAATTTTACACCTCCATTTTTGCATGTGTTGGACCGTCTATGTTGCTAGCTTACATTTATGAATGTTTCACTCATTTTGTGTCTTTTTCTTTTGGGGAGTCATCTTTAACACTTCTATTGATATTTTTGCAATTGTATTACTTAGAACACATTTTCTGCAGCAGAAAGTCAAATTCAAATGGCTTAAGCAGTAAGGTTTTTTTTTTTTAAAAAAATTGTAGAGCTGTAAGTTCAGATGTGGGACAGAATTCAGGATTGGTTGATTTACCTGTTCAAACATGTCATGATGATCTGAATTCTTTCCCTCTTTGTTCTGTTATCTACAGAGCTTTATCCTAAAGCCAGTTTCCATCATGGCTGTAGAATGACTTCCAGGAGGAACTTGGTATGTATGCTTCTTTGTTAATGTCTTTCCAGATGAGGAGACCTCTGAAGACCTCATAGAAACCCAGCCAAACTCTCTTTACAGCTCTTTGACCTGAATTCTGTCATGTGCCCATTCTTGATCCAACCACTGACAAAGGCGAAAAGATATTTCTGAGTAGCTCCCAAAGTTTCTCAGCTTTGGCGCTATTGCCATTTTGGTCAAGATGATGCTTCATTGTAAGCAACTGCTCATGCATTTCAGGACAAGTAGCATCTATGATATCTGCCCACTGAAGTTCAATAACATCTCCTATATTAGTTTTATATTGCTACTATACCAAATTACCACAAACAATCACTGGAAAGAACACAGATTTATTCTTTTACAGTTCTGGAAGTTAGAAGTCTAAAATCATGGTGTTGGCCAGGCTATCCTCCTTTCACAGGCTCTGAGAATTAAGACATGGACATCTTTAGGGACCATTCCTTAGCCCACTCTACACCAATCCCCTTTGCCTCCCACCCTCTTCTTGTAATAACCAAAAATGTGCCTATTGAGTCACATGGAATCCCTGGGATGAGTGGACACCTCAACAAAATGGGGGTTCTTTTGGGAAAGAGTAAGGATGGAATGGATGCTCAGTAGGTAAGCACAATATTATCATATGTTTATTTTCAAAGCACTTTTTCTTATCCTCTGGTTGCTTTATTTTCAGAGTGGCCTGTTCTTTTTCATGGCTCTTAAATATCTCTGAGCATACTTAATAGATTTTTTTTTTTGGAACTTCTCTGTTGTTTTGGGAATTTTC
This sequence comes from Eschrichtius robustus, assembly GCF_028021215.1. Taxonomy (NCBI): domain Eukaryota; kingdom Metazoa; phylum Chordata; class Mammalia; order Artiodactyla; family Eschrichtiidae; genus Eschrichtius; species Eschrichtius robustus. The sequence goes on along the minus strand of NC_090842.1, from coordinate 33,607,871 downwards.
TGTTTTCTGCAGGGTCGTTTTTTGTGTTTGTTTCGGGCTGAAAGTTACCCGCAGTGGATCCTCCACCTTCTCCTGATCTTTGGTTGTCCATTTATGTGTGTCAATTATGGACTTGGGTGACATACAGTAGGTGGCATGGATTTTCATTTCAGTTACACAGTTCTGCTTCTCCAACACACCCTTCCTTGAGTGGTATGGCAGAGTGACTTGAACCTTGACCTATGGGGTGGGAAGTTAGGAAAGGAGGGTTGACCAGCAGGTTACCCCTTCCTCCATGTTGAAAGAGACACTGACAGGCATATCAGGAGCCATAGTCCAGGTCTTGGGTGAAACCATCACTTACTCAGTTATGATACTAGTAGGGAATGGTAGAGGGGAGCCTTGACAGAACTTCAATTCATCACCTTGATTTTTGCCTCTCTGCCGCTTCTGCTCTGTTTACCCACAGACACATAGCTGATAATCTCTCCAGGGCTCTGCCAAGAGCACCGCCGGCCACCTTTGCAGGTGCTTTCCCTAAAAGCTCTGGATTCCAGCTACCACTTTTATTATACGCTCAGTAGGAGCCCATACACTTTCCATATTCCAGAAGTTTCTCGGATGTTCTGATCTCCTGAAGGATTCCCTCCTCCTATTCCCAGCACTCTTTGAATTTATTAGTACTCTTTGAATTTATTAGTGTTTTATTTACTAAGACTAGTAAATAAATACTTTAGTTATTTACTAGTATTTTGAACTAGAAATCTGGTGGCAGCTTAAAAATTGCGTCATATCCTCGGTTCTTAGCTCTCAAGATTTCAGAAGTCCAGTCTCAGCTCAAATACCCTGTTACGATTTTATCCAAAGATATATGAGTGGCTGAAACTACAGCAGGCTAAGAGTGAAATAAGCGTTCGAGCATATATTAGGGGTAGGAGAGGCTCTGCAACCCCTTCGTCTAGCTCATGATGGCTTCCTGGTAGAAGTGGACTCATTTCCTGCCCTCAAGAGTCACCACATGACTACCAAAAAACAGGGTGTCGGTGTAAGGCAAAAAGAACTGGCAAGCAGCAGGGAGCTGACCTGCAGGGAGCGACTCCAAGGGCAGACACTACAATTTTTCCTACAGCCTTCACAACCAGCCCAGAAGGTTCTTTCAAATTCTGGAACTTCTTAGAGCTGATCCATCCAATTGTCCCCAGGGAATTTTTCTCACATTCCATTTGAGAGAGCAAGAGTCTTGCTGTCTCCCCGTGGTCTTCAGGAGAGATGTGGCTGAGTGAGCATTTCCTGTCCTCATGTGCCCCTTGCCCATTGCCTTGTCTGTGCAGCAATGGAAAGCAGGGTCTGGGATGTCAGTCCTGAGAACCATGCACCTGGCCATCCATTCAGCTCTTCTCTGGACATTAGAAGGTGGAGACATTGCAGGTCCAAGGATCCAGGGGACAAGAGGAATGAGGCTATAGACTCTGGAGTTTTAGCCAGCTGGGGTGACAGGTGAAGGTAGAATGGTGGGTGGGCCTCAGATGGGGGCTAGGTGGCCTGCCATTGGCTCCTCAACACTTTATATTTTTTCTTTCTGGCGACTATCCTTTTTCGGTGGATTTTATTTCAACTCTGTTTACATTGCACAAGCAAGTAATCAACATAGACTTCCTATGTCCCCTTCACCACTTATCCAAGCCCCTCACATTTTGATAAGGATATAACTTCATTCTTAGGAAAGAACATGCCTTATTTAGCTTTTAATACTCTTAGTAGCAGTAGTATTACGTACTCAGAATACTCAGAAATAGCTATTATTATTCATCAGTGTTTTCATCAAGTTGTCCACGTTCAAAAGGAGGGTCTCCTTTTGCATCATATCCAAATTACCCCTGTGGTCTTCACTGTTTTCAGATATCGGTCATTGACCTATGTTGTGGGAACCACTGCGGGATTTCCAATCCACTTAAGTGAAACTGGGGATTCTTGGGCTCTTATCTGATTTTTCCAAGTCATCTTCCTGGGAGAGATGTGTTTTATAAAACATTGTATAAATAATAACAGAGGAGATGACCCAGGTGTCTTGGGAGATAGGGTAGCCACTAGTTAAAAGAAGCATGTAATACAAGGAGGCCATGTAGCCTCGTGGAGACTCTGTGATGACAGCTTTCTACGGGTGGGCAGTGATATAATGGTCTTGTTGAGCTAATATTTGTTCAGTAAAATCTTGTTGATGATGCTAAAAAAAAAAAAAGGACAACATTTCGTTGCAATGCCTAAACTTTCTGGGCGAGTATTCTAATCATAAGATGATGTAATAGATTGCCAAAAAAAAAAAAAAAGCCCCACAAGTTCCTTCTTTCCTTATATTTACACCCCTTTAAATATTATTTTCCTGCTCCTACAATGAATAAGTAGAATTTACTTTTCTACTCCCTTGAGTCTGGACTAGTGACCTGCTGTACTCTCTGGAAAGTGGAAGTTCTTATCTCAGGCCTCAGGAGGCATTACAGCTTGTGCTCTTGTTCTCTTGCTCTACTGAGGCTTAGATGAAGAATCCTCAGTTAACCTGCTGAAGACTGAGAATACATGGAACATAGATGGGCCACCCTTGTTGAAACCCCCTGGACAAACAAGTTGCCACCCCATATACCCATGTTTGCATGTATAGCAGTGACTCAGGTGGAACAAGCAGAAGAACCAGTCAGCTGAGCCCAACACAAATTGCTGGCTCACAGAACCATAAGCAAATAGAATAATGGTTGTTTTAAGTCACTAGGTTTTGGAATGTTTTTTCATAGGTATAGGCTGTAGGTAAATTGATGTAAATATTCTCTACTTTTCTAATTTGCTTTAGTTGACAGGCTAGGTTATGCTGGAGTCACAAACAATTCTAAAATTTCCGTAGCTTAGAACATCAAAATTAAGATCTTGTGTATGTCCATTTGGGGTCAGCTGGGGGCTTTGTTCCCTTTGCCCATACTTTGAGATGTAGGCTAATACCGGAAGTGTCACTAGGTGCCATGGCAGAGAAAACATATCTCGGAAGATACTTTTGTTAGCTGTTAAATTTTCTATATTCAATACATAAAAGGAACCAATAAATTAACTCTATTATATCTGGGGAAAAAATTTCTAGATTCAAAGTGATACACATCATTTTTCCTTACAACTCATTGGGGGGAACTGGTCCTATGGCTTCACACCACCCCAGGAGGCCAGGAAGCACAGTTCTACAATGTGAAGAGCCAGATATGTTTGGTAAGCACCATTCATGACTCGTTATAATTCCACCCACTAAGAGAGGGAAATGGTGGAACGACCTATTACTCAAAAGGAATGGGACAAGGTAGAGGCAGTGTACTCTCAGTGGTAGGTGGTCAATATATTAAACATAGCTTAATCTTTTCTCCATTTAAGAATCTCCAAGCAACGGCAGCCCTAGGCTCAACTTTTCCCTTTCTCAGTTTGTGTCCAAAATGGGTGATCTCTTAGTACTGAATAACGTTGGGTCTTATAGTTAAACTGAGTCTGGGTAGAACCAGGTGGCATTTCAAGGTTGAAGGTGATCTCCTCTTGGAGGAAGGAGATGGAGTCCTTCTTCAGAGCTTATAAGGCGAGATGGTCCCCTTGAAGATTTCATTTCAAAAAAGAGTGATTTTCACATCCTAATGAAAACAACCAGGATCTATAGTAAGATGGGTCCATACTTTATGAAAACATATTTCTTTTTCTTATTTTATTTTATTAAAAAATGTTTTTTAAATCTTCAAATTCTTTAATGCCATAATTTCACCTTGGTACACTATCAAGATGGATCAGTGGTTGATAAATGTGGATCAACCATTATATTATGAAAGCATTTTTACATCTTCTATATATCACTGCATGGTACCTAAATGGACAAAATAGCATTCTCAGAAAACTCCTTTTGTTTGGTAGAAATTTTGTGTGTATATAACACTTCTAACTTTTGCTCCTCCCCCAAATTATGAATCCACTAACCCTCATACCAACTCAAGGAGAAAGAGTTCAGGTAATATCATCATCATCTCTGGGAGAGGCAGCAGTCCAAGTTTACACAATTGCAATGGCATGGACATAACCTGTACCCAGGTCTCTAGAAGCTCATTACTGTTCTCTTTCTAGAAGACCAAGTTGCCTCAATTCATTCTTCTAAGGGGTGAGTATTCACTCTTTAATTGTTTGTTTTCTATAATTGGAGGGAAGAGTTCTGAGGAGTCCTTTTGCAGGTTGATAGATCTATCATTGATCATTGATAGACCTATCTAGTTCCTCAATTGTATTGGATCAAAGCGTTATGAGGCAGTCATGGTTTGGTTGAAAAAGCATTGTACTGAGATTTATTCATTTAGTCATTCAGGTATTTATTGAGTACCTAGTAAATGCTAGACACTGGGTCTACAGTGCTGTATTAGAAAGACATAGACCTTGCCATTCCTTTACGAAGCTTACTATCACATTGTGTCTGTACGAGTGTGTGTCTGTTGCGAGGGGAAGTGTGTGCACATGCCTGCATGTTTTAGGAAAGTAGGAAACAAATTCATAGCAAACGTGCATATGTGTATGTAGTAAGTACATATTAGGATATAGACTGTGGTTTAGAGCTATTGAAATAAATGGTTTCTGGTCCTAGGTAACCAACTGCCTTGATGTGGACCATGGGACCAAGTCATGATTCTCTCTCCCTTGGCCTGTTTTCTCACCTGAAAACAGAGGTTATCTTTTACAGATTGCATTAGACATGTCTAAATTGTTTTCTCTGAGCATGTGTTACTTAATAATCAGAAAAGAAGACAATAAAGGTGAAAGAAGCAAAGACAAAAAGGAGGTGGAGCAGGAGACGGTAGAATTCCCACTTGGATCTTCTGTGATTTGTGTGTCTGATATTCTGCTGATAGTATCACCACCCAGTTGGTTTTTTGTGTGTCATGTACTTTATTCTTTTAAGGTCTAGGTAACTAAGAGTATGTTCTCTTTTCTAATAATTTTAATTTTCAACACAACCAATGGCGATCCCCATATCTGTGGGGGAAACTGAGTCCAAGAGAGACACAAGTACTCATATCTTAATACGTGAGTGACAGTTTAGATATTGGTCTCAGTTCATCTTTGTCCTGGTTCAGGGTCTTCCTTTACCCCTTTCTTCTGCTTCCTCAGAACTGTTTTTATCTTGGTGTTAACCCCCTTGAATTCAAATATTTTATTCTGACTTTTCTGGCTTTTGTGTTTCAGGTAAGTTGTTTGAACATCTTTTTTTGGTTTAAAATTCTTTAAAACTGCCATGTGATTTCACTGATCTTACCAGAAACCAATAAAAACACATTACTTTAAAAATAACTCCCATAAAACCTCTTACTTGTGAAAAGCTTTCGTTCTAATAAAATTGGAGCTAACCAAAACCTTTTAAAACTGCTCGCAGGCATACATGAGACTTGGCGTGTCCAGATTGTACTACCTCTTGTGGTGATGAAGATACCAGATCTCTACTCTGTCTGGAGGAATGTGGGTCCAAGATAAATTAACGCACCTACTTTAGAAAAGAAAAACCCAGTATGAGAATGGTAACACCCCACAGAACTCAACTCATTCTGCATTTTGCCAACATAGCCATTGGGAACCTACAATCTTTTCCATCATGCGTGAGGTTATGGTTGGCTTTTTTTTTTTTTTTTTTTCCCTCCTTCTTTCCTTTTAGTTTCCTAAATATAGAATTAATGGGTTTTAGGGAAAGTCAGTGATTGCTCTTACTTGAGTCTGGAGAGAGGAAAGAAAATATCCCTTTCTCTGCAGGCCTCAAAATTCCCTTTGGGTTGGCACCATCACCTGCCATTTCACTTTTAGATAAGAAGACCCATGGCAACAGCTTGAAGTCTGTGGTGACAAGAAGATGAAAGATTGTGTCAATGATACAGGGTAGAGGATTGACCCTTGAGTGTCAGGCCTTGGTTAACTGTGCCAGGTTGGCTGCCCCAGACTCCCCAGTGAAGGATTTTGAAAGTACAGACTCCTGAGCTGCCATCTCTGGGGATCTAGGATGGGGCTCCAGAATTTAAGCTGTTGTTGATGGTTTTTTTTAAGATGCTTAAATGACCAAGATGTGCAGTCACTTTGGGAACTAGAGGTGTAAATCAATAAACAACAATAAAAGATAGTCAAAATTTTTCACTCAAAATCCAAGAGAAAAAAAAAAAAAAAAAGAGGAAAAAAAAAAAAATCCAAGAGAGGAATCAATTGGCTGATCGATCAGCATTGCTTATATCAGCCCCCTCCGAGGTGTATTCTCGGGATCATGTGGTCCCTGACATGCTCCCCCGACAAAAGGGATCTGTGATCAAGTAAATATGGGAAAAGATCCAAGTTGCATTCCCCTCTGCAAGATTCTTAGGTTCTTTCAAGCATATATAAATTGCACTAGGATCATCTCTACTAAAGAAACATGTTTCACAAGTTTAACAGAGTGTTTCTCAAACAAACTTGATGACAGAACTTACTTCTTATTAACTAACTATTAATATCTCTAAAGACCTAAGGAACATATCTTAAGAAATGCAGCTTTAGAAGATGTACTGAGTAATTCCTCTGAAATAATCCACCCTTGTTTGCTGGAAGAATTTTACAGACACCAGTGGCCTTGACTTTCCAGGTTGCTTTTCTGGGGGAAGCACCGCTCCTGGTCGGGGTGGCCTAGCCAGTCCTGCAAGGAAAGACCAGGGTGCTCTCTTGATTACTCCCAAAAGGCACCTTGAGAATGTCTCATTCCCAGCAAAGCCCAACCCTTTTCGTGTTTCGGGTGGGCGATCTAGAGGAGGGTTCTCTGTATTCCTTAATGAGACAGAGGTTACCTTTTATTTTATTTTTATGGCTGAAGGTGTCAATCAAGTCACTTTAGAAATGTCACTCCACCTCCACGGAATTGTTGCCGTGCAGGAGGCCCACGCTGCTCTGCTGAGACTCCAAGAACATTAAGAAGTCTCCTTCCAGCTTTTCTGATCAGCAGACAGATGGGAACCAAAATACATTGTTTTTATGGAGCTGCACTTCACTTTCACGTTTTCTGCCTACTAATTAAAAACGATGTTAGCAAACGGCTTGCAAGTACCGATTATCTGCTATGTGCCAGACACATCACCTACATCACTTCTCATCTTCACATTGCCCTGTACATCAGCCCCCATTTTACAGAAGAGAAAATTGAGGCTCAGAAAAGGTAATTAGCTTGTTATTTAAAAAATTATTTAATTTATTTATGGCTGCGTTGGGTCTTCGTTGCTGCGCACGGGCTTTCTCTAGTTGCGGCGAAGGGGGGCTACTCTTTCTTGCAGTGTGCGGGCTTCTCATTGCGGTGGCTTCTCGTGTTGCGGAGCACGGGCTCTAGGCGCGCGGGCTTCAGTAGTTGTGGCACGGGGGCTCAGTAGTTGTGGCTTGCGGGCTCTAGAGTGCAGGCTCAGTAGTCGTAGCACACGGGCTTAGTTGCTCTGCGGCATGTGGGATCTTCCCGGACCAGGGCTCGAACCTGTGTCCCCTGCATTGGCAGGCGAATTCTTAACCACTGCGCCACTAGGGAAGTCCCGAGCCTCTTGTTCTTTTTGCAAAGAGTAGTGGGTATCTCAGGTTCCTTCTCGGGAAAAACAAAGCCAATTTCAAGGTCAAGTGTTATTCACAGAATATTCACAAGGTCAAGTGTTATCCACAGAACCCTCTCCTCTGGCTGGATCGCTGTTCTGCTGGCAACAAGGAGTTTGGGCCTCTGTGGTCCTTCTTTGTTGACACATGTCATTTTTGCCACCCAGAAGCTGGAAATGACAGCTGAATCCCTTTGGCTTGTAAGTTCTGTCAACCTCCGGAATCCCAGCACATCTTCCTTGTTTCTCAACTCTCTTGCTAACACAGATTGTGAGGGACTTTAAAAAAACATCAAATCCATTGCGTGTTGTCAACAAACAGTTTTTCAAACAACTGTATTATTTATTCATTAGTATTACATTTCCGGCGCAGTGCCTTGTGTTACTTGGAGAAATAAATGAAAGAAAAGCAGTATTTCTTTAAATTCTGCATTTACAGCTCTCAGGGAGCCTGGCTCGGCTCTAAAGCTTGGTCCTGTGCTGGCCCAACGTGTGTCCCTCCACTGTTGATCTGTTTCCTTAACACTCTCTGTCTAGGATGGACCAGCCCAGTCATTTTGAGGGCTCAACAAATATCTTGATGCATTCTGTGAATGTTTTCAGTTTGGCTAAAGCTTAAAACACATTTTCCCCAAGCATTTTTTCCTCTTAATTTTTAAACTCGTATGTTTTAAGGAAAATTTAGCCCATGTGTTTCTCATTATTCCTGATTCATTTGCACTTAACTCATCAAAATGTTGCATTGCAAAAGCTGTTTGTTTTCCAAGAAGACTCCTGAGGTCCTTTTTTGTTCATTCAGTGCCCCCCTACACTTTTCTCTCCCTTCCTCTTTTTTTTTTTTCCTTCAAAGTGGCACACTTTTCTTAGAAACAGGGATTTTTGCCCCCAGCAGCAGATATGTCGGCTTATTATAGGAAAAGCTGACAGAGGTGTGAAGTCAAGCTTCTAGTCGAAGTACTTGCATCCAAGAGAAATGTGTGGCTCAGCGTGGAAGGATCATTTTCTATTTTCTTGACTAGATAAATAAATGTTAGACATGACAGAAGAGCAATTTAAGGTGAAAGCTCTGGAGTCAGTCATTTAAGGTTTGATCCCATGTTAACCTCTTTGCATTTCGTTTTTCTCATCTGTAAAATGGGGGTGGCAATAGTGCCTACTGCATGCACAGATTTGCAGTGAGAATTAATTGATATACCATACACAAGGCAGAGCAATATGTGACAAGGACACCCAGAATCACACATCCTTTCTCAGTGAGATGCTCAAGGTCTCTTAGGTTACCCCAGAAATAAATCCTGAGACCAGGATTCAAATACGAGTAATTTGTTTGAGAAGGTTAAATTCCCATATAAGAGTGGGGAGGTATATTAGTCAGTGTTCTCCAGAGAAACAGAACCAATAGGATGTGTATACAAAGAAAGAGATTTATTTTAAGGAATTGGCTCCCACTATTCTAGAGGCTTGGCAAATCCAAAATCTGATGAGGGAAGCTGGCAGGCTGGAGACTCAGGAAAGAGTTGCAGTTTAAGTCCAAAGGCCATCTGCTAGAGAACCAGGAAGAGCTGATGTTGCAGATAAAGTCCAAAAAGTCAATGCTGCAGTTGAAGTCTGAAGGCAGTCGGCTGGAGAATTCCCTCTTGCTCAGAAAAAGTCAGCCTTTTGTTCTATTCAGACCATCAACTGATTGGACGAGGCCCACCCACCTTATGGAGGGCAATCTGTTTTACTCAAAGTCCACAGACACATCTCTCATCCGTAACTCATTGCTCACAGAAACATCCAGAATAATGTTTGGCCAAATATCCATGGCCCTGACAAGTTGACATATAAAATTATTCATCACGGGAAGCAAGACAGGGCAAGATGAGAAGCCAAAAAGATTTGATATTGCAACTGGAACTCCATCCCACTGGGGACCTGAGAGGTGTTGATCATACCCCAGGGTTATCACACATGGAGGCATTGGCTGAGGGCTGCTCCCACGGTGTATTGACCCTGTTCTTGAGGCCTGCTACACACAGGCAGAGTGGCTGTGGCAGCTAGAGAAAGTCCTTAGAGAAGGAAGGCAGGTGCTCGTAGTGGAAAGTTGGGTAGGTGTGCAAGGAAATGATATGGAATCAGAAAATTGTGCAAGATGCAGACAGCATCCTTCACAGGGTCCCTTCATCTTGAAAGACGGCTCTAACAGGACTCCCTTCCTGTCTCCTGTTTGTGCTTCTCAGAACCTAAGATAGAAAAGCACCTGAATTCTGCTTTCAGTTTGTACAGGCAAATAAAACACTTCTGTGGATGACATTCAGTTCAGTTCATAACCCCTGGACTAGACGTTTTCCACTTGTAACAGTGCTTTTGATGGGAACCTTCCTCAAAACCCAATATTTTCAACACTGATTTGATCTTTGCTGCCATAGACAGGGGCCTCCCACCACGTTTTGGAGAGTTCCACATGGGAGGAGTGGGTATTTACCTCAGTAAGATAGAAAATAAGCTCAATTTAAGCAGAAATAGGTCCTTAGAGAGACTCTCTGGGTCTGCTGCATATATTGAATTTAAATTTATGCAGAGAGAGAATAGACACAACTCTTTAGGCAATTAGTGTTGGCTAGAAGCATGCTTTATTAATGATGCAGGGTTCGAGTCCAATGACTCAAGTTCAAATCCTGACTCTTCCATGTACTTATGTGACCCAGGGGAGGTCACTTCATTTCCTGGGGCTTCCATCTTCTTTCCTATGAGAAGGTCACATTATTGCCTACCTTGCTTCTCTCATGGGGTCAAATGAGGTCACAAATGGGCAAGTATGTGGTCACTGGCACTTCCTTTGCTCTTTGCACTTTGCATTTTGACACAACTCTGGAATATCTCTCACCCACTAGTGGAACTTAGAAGGTTCCAGATAGCCTCTGAAAATTGCTTTTTGGATGAACCACCATGCAAAGTGACAGTCTAGGAAATGAGATGACATGGTGATTCTGAGAAAGAGGACCTTTACAGCCCAGAATACCTAAATGTGTTTGTCAAGGTTTTGAGCCCTTAAACTATTGATGTTGAGGTTTAATTTTTTCCAATATTTTATTATGAATATTTCCAAGCATGTAGCAAAACTGAAAGAATTTTACAATAAACACCTGCATATCCACCACCTAGATTCTATATTAACATTTTATAATACTTGCTGTTTTACATATCTATCTTTCTATCTATGCATTCATTAAGGATTTACATTTTGAAGTCAGATCTTGGAAGCTGCCTTTCAGATGTAATGATTATCCATCTTGGGTTTTCTAAGTAATCCCAGTTCTATGTATTCCATACAGTGGACTCCATAGACCATTGGAATGTATTAAGAATCCTATCAGGTTTCATTCAAAAGAATTTCCTGGTTTCCTTTAAGATTCGGAAGTGACCTAAAAAATTCTTATTTAGATCCAGTGGTTTGATTGCAACACGTAGTTGGCATAGTTAAATCATCTGGTCCAACCTCGTTAATTTAGCTTGAGGACAGTGAGGCTTAGGAAAAGGAGTTTGTCCTTGGTTTCATAATTTATGATACATTCAAAACTAGAACTGAGATATTCTGACCCCAATATGATTCTATGATCAAATTTCCTCCCAGTCCATTCTCTAGTCTCTTTAAGGTTTTGGTGCTTTTAATTTGTTTGAAGAGAAAATTTTTTGACTCAAGAAACTTTTCCTGAAAAACAATACTGGTTTTATACTTCAAAGTTAAAATGTTCCTCAGCTATCCTTAATTTTCCCTTCGCAAAAGGAGAACTAGGGAGAATGCATCCTCATTTTACACACAGGGAAACTGAGGCATTTAGGATGTAAACAACCTGTTTAAACTTGGGAGCTGGGTTTTCTTGAACCACCTTACATGGGATTCGTTCATTTATCCATTAATTCATCAAATATTTATAATGCACCTACTATGTGCATTGTTCTAGGCACTGAATACAATGCTGAACAAGACAGACCAGGTCTTTTCCTTTTCTTAGAGTCTAGAGAGGGAAGTAACAATAATAAACAAATAACTTTTTCATAGAGGCTATGAAAAAAGCAAAATGGATTAATGAGATAACAAGTGAATGATTGGAAATAAGTGACTAATTTAGGTAGGGGTTGAAACATTTTTTTTACAGGGTAACATTTGAATTTATATTCAAATGATGAGAAAATAATCATTTATAAAGTGTGTGGAGGGAACCACAACTGCAAAGGCTGACAATCTGAGCCAGCATCTGGGCTTGATTCTGTGAGAAGAAATGGCAGGAGTTTGGTAAATGATGCCAGGGGGCAGCCTTCTCACATGGCTCTCAGTGACACCCCCATCTCCTAATATTCATACCTTCCCCTTGATGTGGGCTGGATTTAGTGACTCACTTCTAATGCACAGAACACAGCTAACACAGTGTGATGCCACTTCTGAGATTAGATTATAAAAGATTGTCACTTCTATCTTGCTGGCATTCTCCCTCTGGTTCTTTTTGTCAGCTTGTGCAGATGGAGAAGGCTATCTGGCAAGGAAATGAGGGCAGCTTTTGGTCAACAGCCCACAGGAACTGGATCCTGCTGACAACCATGCAAGTGAGCTTGGAAATGGATCCTTCCCCTGTCAAGCCTTCAGATGAGACCTCACCCCTGACTGACACCTCAACTGCCACTTTGTGAGAGACCCTGAGACAGAAGACTCAGCTAAACTGGGTTCCCAATTCATGGAAACTGTGAGATAATAAATGTTACTGTGTTAAGTCACTAAGTTTTGGAGTAATTTGTTATACAGCAATAGAAAATGAAATCGGCTCTAATGAAGCACTAATAAGATGTACATGAGATTTACTGTTCTATGAAGTAGGAAGACTCACCCAGGAAGAATGCAAGACTGGTACTTGGAAGTACCTGAAATCTGGGGCTCAAGGCATTTACTTCCAAACAGCTAGAATCATTACTTAGGAGCCACCCTCAGCATCTCCACACACCTCTGCATTTTAGTTCTTATAAGCTGGGTGAGAGGGGAGACCTATGAATCCCTGCCCCACCCCCAAAGTAAAATCACAATGCAGTATTATGTTGAATATATCCCTTCAAAACACTAAGGAACATTTTAAGAGGAAAAATATTTGTAGGAACAGAAAATCCTGATCGTGTGTGTGTGTGTGGTATCTGTGTGTGCCTGAGAAGAAGAATTGGGTCTGTAGACTTCCATGTTTTTCACTGTTTTTCAAACACATTTATCCTGCCTGTCCACCTGTCTTCCCTGCCAGATGTTGACATGTAAATTCTGGCTTCAGAAATGAGAAGACCAATGTGATACAAACAAATTTAGCTCAACAAGGCAAAGTCAAATTATCCCAAAGTCAGAAGTGACTCCTTTCCCAAAGATCCAAGCAGCACACTACCATTTGCTGCAGGGCTGCCCAGGGAGCTAGTTTAGCTCGACATCTAACAAGCATTTCTGGCATTGGTATTGTTTCAATTACTAGACCATTCACATCTCAGCTGACACATGCAACGAAGCTTGCTCCTTGCCTGGTACATAATTTAAGGTAAAAAGAAAAGAGGGTGTGTTTCATCATGGTCTATCATATCTTTGTCTTTTGTTCTGGGAGGTATTTGCATACCTAAAGGGAAATGGCCTCTTTAATTTCTTTCCCTTCTCCTAATCAGCTGAGGCCTATTAAGAAGTGCTCTGTATCCTGTAATCAGACAATTTATACAGCATGCACCCTTAGGCAACAGCTATTATAAACAAGCTGGAGAAATCCTTTACAATAAATGATTAGCATGGGAAGACACCATTCATAATTAATTTTTTTTTTTTCCGTTTTTGTTGGCAGATGGTCTGAGGCATCCAAGCATGGCCTATTGCCTGCATCTTTATTCTGAATAGAGCAGGGCAGCCTTGGGAAAATGCTGGCTGTTCAGCTACCTCACTTTAAAAAATAATCCCCTCTCCCTCCTCCTACCGGCCTTGCTTGTAGAAGGCTTTAGGGAAGGGTGTCTAATGGATCACATGACTGCAACTACTGGTTATTACTCTAATGGTAGATTGGTGGCATTAGGACCCCAGTTCTCCATCCCCACCATTTTCCACGTAACTTTGTCCCTCTCTCTCATTCTGAGTCTGGGCTCTGCCATGTGACATGCTTTGATCAATAGCATGTTAGCAAATGTGATGCCCACAGAGGCTTGAGTACAACTTGTGCAATTGGACTTAATACCTCTTACTTTCTAATGTGGCCAAATGAACATGGCCAGGCTGACCTGATGGGTGATGAGAAACACATGAAATAGAGCTGAGTCACACTACTCATCTCAGCGGAGACATTTCTAGATGGGTCAACAGCCAGTCACGCCCCGCAGACATGTGAGTGAGCCCAGCCAAGATCAGATGAGCCCAATCCAGTTTAGTTGAGCCCTGCAGCCTTGTTAGCTCAGTAAAAGTTTATCACTGTATGTTGCAGAGGTTTTATGTTTTTTAATTACACAGCATTATTGGGCAGTAGATAATTGATACAATACCCAAGCTGATAAATAATCTCTTTGGGTGTGGAAAAACAGGGCTTGGAAACCCATAAGTCTAAGTCTTTGCGTATTACTGAACATCTTGTTGCTCACAAAAGAGAGCAACTTCAACTAATAGGAGAGAACGCGGTTTGGGACCAGTGGTACGTACCTGTACATACACACATGCTTACACATGCAGACTCCTCAAAGAATCAGTGAAAGAGACTGTTAAAGTGTCACCCATGGACAGACTTGAAAAGGGAATAGGATTTTCCCATGTTCACCTAACTCCCTATGATTCTTCAACAAATCTCTACTAAGCCCCTAACATCCAGGTGTTAATTTTACCCTTTCTTTTATTTTCTAAGTTTTTTTTCAAGCTTTATTTATTGAGGTATGATTGGCAAATAAAATTGTAAGATATTTTAAGTATACAACGTGATGATTCACTAGACCTAGACACTGTGAAAGGATTCCCCTCATTGAGTTAATTAACACATCCATCACCTCACATATTTAACTTTTGATTTTTAGTGAGAATATTTAAGTTCTACTCTCTTAGTAAATTTTAATTATACACTATAGTGTTATCAACAATAGTCACCATGTTATACATTAGATCTTCAGACCTTATTGATCTTATAACTGAAAGTTTGTACCCTTTTGCAAACCTCTCTCTATTTCCCTCACACACCCCCACCCCAGCTCCTTGCAACCACTTTTCTATTCTCTGTCTCTATGAGTGTGATTGTTAAAAAAAGTTTCCAGATATAAGTGACACCATGCCGTATTTGTCTTTCTCTGTCTGGCTTATTTCACTCAGCATAATGGCTCCAGGTTTATCCATGTTGTCACAAATGAAAAGATTTCCTTCTTTTTTAATGCTGAATAGTATTTCATTATGTATATCATATTTTCTTGATCCATTCATTCATTTATGAACACTAGGTTGTTTCTATATCTTGGCTATTATGAATAATGCTGCAATGAACATGAGAGTACAGATATCTCATCAGGATAATGATTTTGTTTCCTCTGGATATACACCCAGAAGTGGGATTGCTGAATCATATGGTAATCTATTTTAAATTTCTTGAGGAACTTTGGACTGTTTCCCATAGTGCCTGTGCCAGTTTACAACAGTATACAAGGGTATTCTTTTCTCCACATCCTTGCCAGCATTTGTTATCTCTTTTAATTTTGATAATAAACATCTTAACAGATGTGAGGTGACACCTAATTGCGGTTTTGATTTGCATTTTCCTGATGATTAGTGATGTTGAGCACCTTTTCATGTACCTGATCATTTGTATGTCTTCTTTGGAGAAATAGCTATTCAGGTCCTTTCCCCATTTTTAAATTGGGTTATTTGGGTTTTTTTGCTAGTGAGTTGTACAAGTTCCTTGTGTATTTTGGATATTAACCCCTCATCAGATATGTGGTTTGAAAATATTTTCTCCCGTTCCATAAGTTGCCTTTTCATTTGGTTGACGGTTTCCTTTGCTGTACAGAATCTTTTTAGTTTAATGTAGTCCCACTTGTTTATTTTTACTTTTGTTGCCTTTGTTTTTGGTGTCAAATCCAAAAAATTATTGTCAAGACCAATGTCAAGGAGATTATACTTTATGTTTTATTCTAGAAGTTGTATTGTTTCAGGTCTTTCATCTAAGTCATTAATCCATTTTGAATTGATTTTTGTGTATGGTGTGAGATAGGGGTCCAGTTTCATTCTTTTGCATGATTGAAGAGACTATCCTTTCCCCCATTGTATATTCTTGGTTTCTTTGTTGTAAATTAATGGACCATATACGTGTGGATTTATTTCTGGACTCTATTTTGTACCATTGATCTATATGTCTGTTTTTATGCCAATACCATACTGTTTTGATTATGGCTTTTAATATAGCTTGAAATCAGGAAGTGAGTTGCTGCCAGCTTTTTCTCAAGATTGCTTTGTTTATTCAGGGTTTTTTGTGGCTCAATTTTAGGGTTTTAGGATTGTTTTTTCTACTAATGTGAAAAATGTCATTTAAATTTTGTTAACTATTGCACTGAATCTGTAGATTCCTTTGAGTAGTACTGGCATTCTAACAATATTAATTCTTCCAATCCATGAATGTGGAATATTTTTTCATTTACTTGTGTCTTTTTCAATTTTTTTCATCAGTGTCTTATAGTCTTCAGTGTACAGGTCTTTCACCTTCTTGGCTAAATTTATTCCTAGGCATTTCATTCTTTTTGATGCAATTGTGAATGGGATTGTTTTCTTCATTTCTTTTTCTGATAGTTCATTTTTAGTGTATAGAAATGCTACAGATTTTTGCATATTGATTTTGTATCCTGTGACTTTACTGAATTCATTGACTACTTCTAACAGTTTTTTTGAGGTCTTTAGGATTTTCTCTGTATAATATCATGCCATCTACAAATAGAGACTATTTTACTTCTTTCTTTCTTATTTGAATGCTGTTTTTGCTTTTTATTGCCTAATTGCTCTGGCTAGGACTTCTAGTACCATGTTGAATAAAAGTGGCAAGAATGGCCCTTCTTGGTTTGTTCCTGATCTTAGAGGAAAAGATTTCAGCTTTTCCCCATTGACTATGATGTTAACTATGGGCTTGCATACATGGCTTTTGTTATGTTGTTAACTATGGGCTTGTCATACATGGTTTTTGTTATGTTGAGGTACATTACCTTGATACCCAGTTTTTTGGGAATTTTTTATCACAAAAGGATGTTGAATTTTGTAAAATGCCTTTTCTCCATCTATTGAGATGATTGTATAATTTTTATCCTTTATCTTGTTAATGTGGTATATCACATTGATTGATTTGCAGATGTTGAACCATCCTTGCCTCCCTGGAATAAATCCCACTTGATCATGATGTATAATCATTCAACATATTGTTGAATTTGGTTTGCTAGTATTTTGTTGAGGATGTTCATTGGGGATATTTTCCTGTAATTTTCTTTTCTTGTAGTCTCCTTGTCTGGTTTAGATATCAGGGTAGTACTGCCTCATAAAATGAGTTTGGAACTGTTCCCTCCTTTTCTATTTTTTGGAAAAGTTCAAGAAGGATTGGTGTTAATTCTTCTTTAAATGTTTGGTGGAGATCACCAGTGAAGACGTTTGGTCCTGGACTTTTGTTTTTTAGGAGACTTTTGATTAACGATTCAATTTCTATATTAGTAATTAGTCTGTTCTGATTTTTTATTACTTCATGTTTCATCTTGGCATGTTTTTTATTTCTTGGAATTTATCCATTTCTTCTAAGGTGTCCAATTTGTTAGCATATAATTATTCATAGTAGTCTCATGATTTTTGTATTTCTGTGGCATCAACTGTAGTGTCTCTTTATTTATTTGAGCTCTCTCTCCTCTTTTTTCTTCATCTACCTAAAGTTTTTTCTATTTCATTTCTTTTTTAAAAACCTAGCTCTGGGCTTCCCTGGTGGCGCAGTGGTTGAGAGTCTGCCTGCCAATGCAGGGGACACGGGTTCGAGCCCTGGTCTGGGAAGATCCCACATGCCGCGGAGCAACTAGGCCCGTGAGCCACAATTACTGAGCCTGCGCGTCTGGAGCCTGTGCTCCGCAACAAGAGAGGCCGCGATAGTGAGAGGCCCGCGCACCGCGATGAAGAGTGGCCCCCGCTTGCCACAACTAGAGAAAGCCCTCACACAGAAACGAAGATCCAACACAGCCAAAATAAATAAATAAATAAATAAAGATCGAAGTCAGAACTCTTAAAAAAAAAAAAAAAAAAAAACCCCGAGGCCTCAAGATTTAAAAAAAAAAAAAAAAAAAAAATCCTAGCTCTTAGTTTATTGATATTTTCTATTGTCTTTTTAGTCTCTATTTATTTCCACTCTGATCTTGTTGTTTCTTTCCTTCTACTAACTTTGAGCTTAATTTGCTCTCCTTTTTCTAGTTTCTTGAGGTGTAAAGTTTGGCTGTTTATTTGAGATATTTTATTTTCCTTAATGTGGGCATTTATCATTATAAGCTTCCCTCTTAGAACTGTTTTTGCTGCATGCCATAAGTTTTGGTATGTTGTGTTTCTATTCTCATTTGTCTCAAGATATTTTTTGATTTCTTCTCTGACTGGCTGTTCAGGAGCATATTATTTAATCTCCACATATTTGTGAATTTTCTAGTTTTCTTTTTGCAATTGACTTCTAGTTTTATACCATTGTGGTAAAAACATCAAAAAGATGCTTGATATGATTTCAATTCTTAAATTTAGTAAGACTTGTTTTATGGCCTAACATATTATCTGTCCTAGAGAAAATTCCATATTTGTTTGTGAAGAATGTGCATTCTGCTGCTATTTGATGGAATGTTCTGTATATGTCTATTAGGTTCATCTGTTTAATGTGTAATTAAAGTACAATGTTTCCTTATTGGATTTTCTGTTTGGATAAACACCATTGAAAGTGGAGTGTCGAACCTCTGGTATTATCATATTGTTATCTAGTTTCCCCTTTAGATCTGTTAATATTTTCTTTGTATATTTAGGTACTCCTATGTTGGATACATAAATACTTATAAATGTTATATCCTCTTAATTAATTGACCCCTTTATCATTATGTAATGACCTTCTTTTGTTACAGTCTTTAGATTAAAGTTTATTTTGTCTGATACAAATATAGCTACCACTGTTTTCTTTTGATTTCCAT
Source organism: Eschrichtius robustus (assembly GCF_028021215.1). Classification (NCBI taxonomy): domain Eukaryota; kingdom Metazoa; phylum Chordata; class Mammalia; order Artiodactyla; family Eschrichtiidae; genus Eschrichtius; species Eschrichtius robustus. The sequence continues at coordinate 33,589,077 of NC_090842.1, read as the reverse complement.
TTTCATATAATTTATTTTTCTATCACTTCACTTTGTCTTGGGTTCCTTAAAGATGAAGTTAGTCTCTTATAAGCAGCATGTAGTTTGGTCTTATTTTATTTATTTTTTAATCCATTTAGTCACTGAATGTCTTTTGACTGGAGAATTTAGTCCATTTATATTTAAAGTAATTATTGATAGGTTTGGACTTACTATTGCCATTTTGTTCATTGTTTTCTGGTTGTTTTGTAATTCCTTTCTTCCTCTATTTCTCTCTTCCTTTGTGATTTGATGACTTTCTGTAGTGGTATGTTTTGATTCCTTTTTCTTTGTTTTTTTTATATCTACTATAGGTTTTTGCTTTGTGGCTCCTGTGAGGCTTGCATAAACATCTTATATTTATAACAGTATTTTTAAAGCTAGTAAGAACTTAATTTTGAATACATACAGAAGCTCTATATTTCTATACTCTCTTTCAATATTTTATGTCTTCAGTTTTCATCTTCTTACATTATGTATTCATTAACAAATTATTGTAGTGATATTTATTTTTTAATACTTTTTCTTTCAATTCTCATTCTAGAGTTTAAGTGATTTACCCACCACCATTATATTAGAGTGTTCTGAATTTTACTATATATTTACCATTACCCATGAGTTTTATACTTTTATGTTTTCCTATTACTAATTAGCGTCATTTTATTCAGGTTGAAGAACTCCCTTTAACATTTCTTGTAAGGCCAATCTAGTGTTGATGAGCTCCTTCAGGTTTTGTTTGTCTGGAAAACTCTATCTCTTCTTTAATTCTGAAGGACAACTTTACCAGGTACAGTATTCTTGTCTGGCAGATTTTTCTTTCAGCACTTTGAATATATCATCCCACTCCCTTATGGCCAGCAAGATTTCTGTTGAAAAAATTATTAATAGTCTTATGGGGGTTCCCTTGTAAAACACAACAAGTTGCTGTTCTCTTGTTGCTTTTAAGACTCTCTCCCAGTCTTTAATTTTTGACAGTTTAATTATGATATGTCTCAGTGTGACTTTCTTTAGGTTCATCTTACTTGATAATTTATGGTCTTCCTGGATCTGGATATCTTTTTCTTTCCCCAGGTTAAGAAAGGTTTGGGCCATTATTTCTTTAAGTTTTCTGTCCCTTTCTCTCTTCTTTTTCTGGTACCGCTAAAATGTATATAATGGTCCATTTGATGGTGTTTGATAATTCTCTTACACTATCTTCACTCTTTTTCATTCTTTTTTCTTTCTGCTCCTCTGATTGGATGAATTCCACTACCCTGTCTTCAAGTTCACCAATCCTTTCTTCCAATTTAATATGGCCTGTTGTTGAATCCCTCTATTAAAATTTCAGTATGGTCATTGTACTTTTCAGCTCTGTGATTTCTGTTTGGTACTTTTTAACATTTTCTACCTCTGTGTTGAAATTCTCATTTTATTCATTCATTGCTCTCCTGACTTCATTGAGCATTTTATAACCCTTATTTTGAACTATCAGGTGAATCATTTATCTCCATTTTATTAAGATCTGTTTCTGGAGATGTATATTGTTCTTTTGTTTTAACATATTCCTCTGTTTCTTCATTTTCCTGGACTCTCCGTGTTGGTTTCTGTGCATTAGATAAAACAGCCACCTCTCCCAGTCTTGACAGAGTGGTCTTGTGTAGGAGATAAACATCATCAATTAGCCCAGCCCAAGCTCCTAGTTGTCTGTCAAACTTTTGTGATTGTCCAAGCTTCCTTCCTTGTTCTTAGTGGCTCCCAGTAGTTGAGGGTATGCCAAGATCCACTAGTTTCCCAAAGGGGAATATCACAGTCAGCATTTAGAAGCAGACTGATTGGAAGCTGGGCCCTCTGGCAGCAGCTGAGAAAGTACGTAGTTAATCTCGTTCCAGGGAGAAACTGGGAGACAGGCCTTTCTGTCTGTTCCCTCTGTGCTGGGCCTGGGTGTATAGTTGCGGGGGGGGTGGGGGGTGTGATCCTTAGAAGCAGAAGAAGGAACTGCTTCTTTGTTTGCCACAGTACTGTGGGTCTGTGAATTGTAAGCCCCATGGCTATCAGAGCCAGGTGAGAAGTGAGAAGATGGGAGAGGTGTCCACCAGTTTCTCTGGTCTCCAGGGAGGATCACAGATAAATTAGAAGCCTGACTCCTGGGCAACAGATTTTAAAGTATGCAGATAACCTTCTTTCAGGGAAAGATTGAGAGATGGATGACCATTTTTGCCTGCTCCCTCTGTGCTCCTGGGAGGGATAGCTGGTTAAGAAATGCTTTTTTGTTTACTATACTCTTGTGGGTCTCATGGGCAAGAGCCTGGCTGGCTTTGAAGCTAGGTATTTTGAGAGCCTATCCTTCAGTTGGGAGTCTTAAAGTTGAGGTGCTAAATGTGGGGTTCAAACCCTTCAATTATTAGGGAGAAAGTGGGAGTTGAGCATTCTCTCCTGATTGTATGGTGCTGTGCCAGGGATGGGGTTTGTGGTGATAATGTATCTCGGCCTTTCCTTCCTGTTTCAGTGTGGGTATTTTTTCATTCATCTAATGTGCCAGCATTGCTTAGCTAGTTTCTGGATCCCTCTCAAAGGAAATTGCTCTGTGTGTAGCTGTATGTTTGGTGTGTCCATGGGACGAGGGGAGCACAGGAACCTCCTATGTGCCATCTTGCCTTATCTTCATTTTACCTTTTCTAATGACGTCTCTACTCTTCCTCTTCTTTGCTGTTGATAATTATCGCACCATGTTCTTCTTGTCTTAACCTCTTTTTGGTTCTCATTATCTGTTTTATATGCATTAGCCTTTGGTTTTATACAATTATATATCAGACTGCAATGATTCTACATCTTAATTGTTTGATTTATCTACAAGTTCCTTACAGGAAGTTCATGGTACTGAATGCTGGCACAGTGCCTGGCACATAGTCAATGCTTCACATCTATGTGTGCCTCTACTGAAGTAGGACTGGAGATGTACTGGTGAGATTTAATAAAGTGTTGCCAATTTCTTCTTTCTGAGTCAAAGACTCAAGGTTGCTAAGCTATCCGTTTCCAGAAACGTCTTTAAGAACCATGTTGTAGTTGCTTGTTGATCAAAGTTGCTTTAACTATGTTCATGCCTGAAGGCAGACAAATCATACCTATTCATTCAGCCAAATATTTAATAAACACTTAATAAGCCCCTTCTATGTAAGAAGATCCTATTATCTAAGTATAAATAGCAGAAGATAAAGACTTTTGAGAATAAATTCACTTAAAATAAAACATCAAAATTTCATAAGAGTGAAGAAAATAAAAAAGGTCTCATTGGGTCTATATCTTGAAAAAAGGGACAAATAATTTATCTTACATTTAGCAAAATATCAGTAATAAACACAACAATTCGCTAACTCTTAGAATGAACAAAGAATGAATCAAGGGATAGGATTTTTGATATAATTTTTTTCAACAACATCCCTTTCCTAAACACTGACTTTTATTAAAATGCCACAGAAAAGTCACTTTTGGAGTGAAAATATTTGAGAGCTTCATCAGTTTCTCCAAAGATATCTATTAATTCTTTGACATGTAAATCATTAGTTTGAAACACTGTTCCTGACATCATTTATTGTTGGTTACCTCTTTGTTCATTGTTAAGTAGTCAAACTCTGAAAGACCCCTTAAGTCCTTTTTTTTTAAACTTTTTATTTTATATTGGGGTATAGCCGATTAACAATGCTGTGATAGCTTCAGGTGCACAGCAAAGTGACTCAGCCATACATATACATGTATCCATTCTCCCTCAAACTCCCCTCCCATCCAGGCTGCCACATAACATTGAGCAGAGTTCCCTGTGCTATACAGTAGGTCCTTGTTGGTTATCCATTTTAAATATAGCAGTATATACATGTACCTGTCAATCCCAAACTCCCTAACTATCCCTTTCCCCCATCCTTCCCCCCTAGTAACCAGAAATTTGTTCTCTAAGTCTGTGAGTCTGTTTCTGTTTTGTAAATAAGTTCATTTGTATCATTTCCTTTTAGATTCCACATATAAAGGATATCATATGATATTTCTCTTTCTCTGTCTGACTTACTTCAGTCAGTATGACAATCTCTATGAAAGACCCTTAATTCTTTAAGTTAAAGTCTATTTCGTCTGATATAAATATAGGATTTACCTTTGGTAGTTGGATTCTAAAATCTTTCTCCTATTAAGCTATTCTTTTTTAAAAATTGAAGTATAGTTGATTTACAATATTATATTAGTTTCATGTGTACAGCTAGTGATTCAGGATTTTTACAGATTATACTCCATTAAAAGTTATTACAAGATAATGTTTATATTTTCCTATGCTATGCAATATATCCTTGTTACCTATCTATTTTATACATATTAGTTTGTATCTCTTAATCCCATACCCCTAACTTTCACCTACCCCCTTCCCTCTCCCCTCTGGTAACCACTAGATTGTTTCCTATATCTGTGAGTCTGTTTCTGTTTTGCTATATACATTCATTTGTGTTATTGTTTAGATTCCACACATAAGTAATATCATACAGGATTTGTCTTTCTCTGTCTGACTTATTTCACTAAGCAAAATATTCTCTAGGTCCATCCATCTTACTGCAAATGGCAGAATTTCATTCCTTTTTATGGCTGAGTAATATTCCAGTGTATTTACATACCACATCTTAAGCTATTCTTGAACATGGAGTAATGTTGTTGCTGGGGATATAAAACTTGCTTCACTTATAAAACCACTCATCAGTTTTTGCTCTGGCAGATACTGCTTATCAATTTGGACAGTGTCTCAGCTCATATTTGGGCTAAGATTTCTTAAGACGATTCTCTAGGCAACCACTGCCAACTGATCAGAGCTGACATGATGATGAAATGTACTCTAATTCCTTTTGCTTTTATAGTTTGTACTTCACAACTAACTTTTGATATATACTCTCCCTTTTGAGTTTTAGTAGCATTTGATAATGTAACACTTGATTATATTGTTACACTATTCTCTTTTTTGATTCATATGATTTAAACATTGTTTCTCCCAAACAATGAGCCCAGAGTACTTGGACTGTGTTATATACCACCATGTAACCTTCTCAATGTCAAAATGGGTACAGACTAGGTGCTCAATAAATACTTGGTTGATTAATTACCTAAGGAATTACGATTAATCACGTAAAGGATTCCTTGATTGATTAACCCAAGGAATCCAATATAATGGAAGGCTAGGAAAAGTTTTGCTTACATGGAGCTAACAAAGGAAAACTTTGGACTGTGGATAGTTTAAGTCAACCTGCAGCCTTTATTTACCTGCTCAGAGTTTGTGAAGACCTCTACTGTAAGCACTGGAGTGTACTGACAATTAGATGTGGTCTTTATCCTCATGGAGTTTATGGCTCAGTACCAGAGACAAGAAAAATATGTATAATCATCAGAACTGTAGAAATATATAAGTGCCTTGAAGGGAAAGAATTAAGATGGATGGAGTGGGCTAGCTTAACAGCTGCACACTTCACAGTGGAAAGTGGGAGTGAAATGGGCAGTTATTCCATAAATCTGCCCTCTGAGAGTGTCAAAAAGAAATTCAATGCCATTTGAGTAGAAAATCTTCTGATGAATTCACAGTGTCATATGTGATAGACCTTTGACTTTACATGAAATTACTGATGCGTAAGTACAGTAACATCTTCACCTTGAGTATTCCCTTTTTATTCACTCATCCAAGCTTGTCATAAATGTTTCCTTGGGCATTCATGTCTTTTTCATGTTTGTTGGCACTGATTTTCTAGCAATGGAGCATCTTGGACTGAATGTGTCCTTCAACTGTGGCCTCTTAAGCCTGACCCACTTGATAGTCTTCAGTTTGTGAAGCATTTCACCTGCCCTGCTCCACCCAGATTCTCTCTCATGAGGACCACTTTCAATGCAGAGATCTGGTGGTACCTGGGAATTTGCATCCCCTGTGGGTCAGCCTATGACTGACCGGTGTGTGAAAGCCCAGATCCCTTGACCCTTGTAGGAACTCACTCACTCTTAGGCATCTCCCTGCAGGATTAGAACAAACCTGAGACTTTATCTGAAGTTGTATCCTTATGTACATTCTTTCCCTTTCCTGTCCTGTTTCCCCCACTTTCTTGACAGTTTCTACTGGGAGCAGTTCCTTAATCAATCACTTACGCATACACTTCATGCCAGGGCCTGCCTCTGGGAGCTCCAACCTAACACAAGTGGTACTTCTCAAAGTGTGATCTATAGGCTGGGAGACTTCTTAAAACAGCAGATGCCAAGTCCCCACCCCAGATATTCTAGAACAGAGTCTTGGGGGACTGGTCAGAAGAGCTGCTTTTATAACAAGGTCCCCAAGTGAGCTTATACATTTTTTCTTAGCTATAAAATATTGATTAATGAATACTAAACAAAACTAAGGTTTTGTTTATTATAGGGTTGATTATTTTAAGCAACATACATCAGATATTTGGGGATGGGATTAGTAAGGTGAGATATAAATATCCTCTAACCAATCTGATCCTGGGGTCTGTTAAATGATCAAAGGACCCAACTCCAGAGTTGACACTGATGTTCCGCACTGATGGCATTTTTATTTTGTGTCTTGTCTGTGCATAAATCTTAGAAACATTATTTTTCCCTTTGCAATAGTGATTGTTTTTTTCAGAGAGTTCACTCTGGAAGCCACCCAGTTCAGTGGTTTTCTATTTTATCTTATTTTTAGAATATTTTAAGCAATGAAACCCTTGAATGGAAAGAATAGGCAGAAGTCAATAAGCAACACAGAGTTGCATTTTTTAATGCAGGTGGGGAACCTGGGACCTCACCTGCTCCAATTCCTTCGCATGGTCCTAGGGCTACAGGAAACATAATTGGAAAACAACTAGCCAAGTCCCAAATTTCACCTTACAGGTGGATAAATCAAAGCCCCAAGAGGTCGGGAACTTGCCCAAGATGAGGTAACCGGTGTTGAGTGGTACCCGGTATGAAATGCAATTTTCCACATTCTCTCATCAGAGCTGCTTCCACTAACTCCTGTTAGTTATTGAAAGGAGGTTAATTATCCTGTTATCTCAGGGGCCTCTTAGAATTCTGTTTGAGTGGAAAAGAAAAAGATAGATGGGCTTTTTTTTTCTACTAGGTTGCTTGCTTGGTACTCTTGTGGACTCAAATTTGGGGACTGCAAAGTGGTTTCAGCTTGTTTGATCTATTTACAAGAGTATTAAACTACTCTAAAAGAGTCTGCATGAAGTGTTTTTTTATTTCCTAGTGCAGTAGAAAACTTATATGAACCCAGCTTTTAGAACTGTATGAAAATAGTTAACTGGGACTAGGGCATAGGAAAGAGTAAAACCCAACAGCAGGAATAACTAAGAAAGACTTCACTTATTTGTCAGAGCAGCGGATCTCAGAGCCCATTGTTTCCTGTCAGTTAGCTGTTTCTCCTAATGCCCTAGCGGGATGTGTCTCCATCCATGCTTCTCATTCTTTACCCGACTTTCTACTACAGAGAAAAGTCACATTGGGTCAGCCCTGAAGAGAGAGTCCCTGCTGTTTCACTGTAGCTTTCTCTGATCATTAGCCAAACGAGGGGACTTCTCCCTTGCCATAAGCTGCTGGAGGTTCAGATGGGCTGAATTTTACACAATAGCTTCATTCCTGAAACAAACAATTCAACTAGGCACTCAGGGATGAAGAAACAGTGTCTCTCTTGGCTGACTCGGGATGGGGGCGGCTATTGTCGCTGGGGGCAGGGAAGATGGCAGTCAGGTGAGGCCTCAGGAAGCAGGAACGGGGTCTAAGGCAGCTCTGGATCTTGGTAGGGTTTTCAGGACCTTTCCTCAGGTCCTTGGATGTGCTACCCACTGGGTCTGTGCTTTTCCTGGACTCTCCCCACTGTCCCTGACCTTGCTTTCTTTCTCCTCCCTATCTTCTTCCTTGCCCTGCTTTGTACCTTTCCTCATGGTACCTGCTTCCTCATGACTTTGTCTTTCCACGTTCCTCTTCAGGGTACAGCCTCTGCTCACAGCTTTGGCTCTTCAATCCCAATTTTTGGAAAGAAAGGTCTATTTCAACACAGAACTTGCTCTTCAAAGAAGCCCTCGGCGGAGTAAAGAATCCCTTTGGAAACCAAACATTATCTGTTTGTGGAGTTAATCATTTTGATGTGGCTTGAAGCAGGACACATGTATATGCTAAAGGAGTCTTGGACTGGTGGTTGCCAAGGGGGAGGGGGTTTGGGGAGGGATGGAGTGGGAAGTTGGGGTTAGCAGTTGTAAGCTTTTATATACAGAATGGATAAACAGCAAGGTCCTATTGTATAGCACAGAGAAATATATTTAATATCCTATGATAAACCATAATGGAAAAGAATATATATATAAAGAATGTATATATGTGTATAACTGAATCACTTTGCTGTACAGCAGAAATTAACACAACATTGTAAATCAACTATACTTAGATTTTAAAAAAAATAAAGTCTTGGAGAGATCTAGAACATGACAGTCAAAGTGCCTGGGGCTTCCCTGGTGGCGCAGTGGTTGAGAGTCTGCCTGCCAATGCAGGGGACACGGGTTCGAGCCCTGGTCTGGGAAGATCCCACATGCCGCTGAGCAGCTGGGCCCGTGAGCCACAACTGCTGAGCCTGCGCGTCTGGAGCCTGTGCTCCGCAGCGGGAGGGGCCGCGATGGTGAGAGGCCCGCGCACCGCGATGAGGAGTGGCCCCCGCTTGCCGCAACTAGAGAAAGCCCTCGCACAGAAACGAAGACCCAACACAGCCATAAATAAATAAATAAGTAAATAAATAAATTGTATAACTTTAAAAAAAAAAAAAAAAAAGTGCCTGAGTGTCTGCGTAATTGGGATGCAGAAGAGACTGCTGACGGAGGTCTTCAACAAAGGAAGTGAGGGTTCAAGAATAAAAATTCCTGGATGGAGAGTCAGGAGACGTGGGTTCTAAAACTAACTCCTCTGGGCTTCGTAAACTGTGAAGATGTTACTAGCTGTTCTGTAAAAATTCTGTGTAAGGAATGAAAGGTGGGCTTCCTACTTCCTCTTATCTTTCTCTTCCCCCCATGCCTGTCTGTAACGATGAACATTTGTCCCATCACATCCTGAGAGCAGCTCTCACATCCCTAACTCTGCCACACTGAAAAGATTTTCCAACTGATTACTCATTGGGCACCGAGTGCCAATCACTTGAGAAGTCTCAGACCAGGCATCCATTAGAGCAGACAGAGGCTGATTCGTGGCTCTTAAAAGATTGTCCACCCACACGAGCAAGCCTTTTCTTTGAGAAGAGTTCATTTGAAAGAAACACACACACACACACAGAGTGCAACTACTCCCTTTGGTCTTTTCTTTTTTATAGAGGCAAAAGTCTAACCCAAGATACAAGAGGTCTGGAGAAGACCTTCCTTGATCTCTCAGCTGCTGGGTTTTGGTAGAAGCCTGTTTTTTTGCTTCCTGATCCTAGAATAACTTTGTTACTAGATCCAGGTCTGGGACTTGAATTTATTCATCCTGTGAATTACTGGAGGTTGTATAAAAGGAAAATTCCCTGAGCATCCCTAAGAGGTGGGGACTGATGCTGTGAATAAGTTACTCTGGAGGACGTTGAAGCTTCGTGATAAGAATGAGGAAAAAGAGTGTGGAGACCACAAAACCCAGAACAGAGAAATGGGTTTCCTCTTTATGAGACAAAACAGCAGCAGGATTCACGGAAGGTGGAGCAGGGAAGCATTCTGTAGTTTGCTGATGTCTCCTTTCATTAGCGAGAGGCGAGCTCCCTCAGCCTGGAAGAGTGCCAGCCAGAAGGAAGAGGTCAACCTGAGGCCTCAGCTTTGTCCAGCTCTGAGCAAAGTCAGTCAAGGAACTTCACTGTTGCAAAGATCCTCAAGGTCACTGTCTCCACTCCCTATTTGACAGAAACAGAAAAGTAAAGGGACATCTCCAAAGCCATGTACACATCGGTGGTGGAGCTGGGGCTAGAACCCTGCAAGCTGCCTCCTACTGAGAATGAGTTTTTGCTGTAGATTTGAGAAGGGCAAATTTCTGAGTCAAGAACCCAGGGAAAGAATCAGTCCCTCTTGGCTGAGTCATTATAAAGGAATAAGGGAACAAATGCCACAAGAACTCCAAAGCATCAAGTTGCATTTTTTTCCAGCCCTCCAATCAGATGTGATGGTGTGGAGGCAGCCCAGAGCTTTGCTGCAACACGTCTTGTTAGCTATACAAGTAAAGTTTTAAAGCAGTGTGAATGCCAAGAATGCTGAGTAAAATCATGTTCTCAACTTTCGATGGCTTCAATCAAAATGTGAAGTAGGGTTCAAACTAATGTCCCCAAAAAGGGGACTTTGTTGGCAATGCAACCAAACTAAGATAAAGGTTAGAGGCCCATTTGTGCCTCAGAGATGACTGGACACCAGAAATCACGTGGGCCAGGATGTCTTCAAGCCAACTCTGCATGACAGTTTTATTTTATCAGAGTAGTTTTCCCATAGTCTCTGACTCCTCCTAATCTCATATCTCAAGTCCTCATCACTGAAGAAAACTTAGAATTCCTCCCCTAGTTCCAGACTGAAAAATCCCAGGTAGGTTTGCCCAATGTGGGTCACTTGCCTGTGTCACTTCTTTGATGAGCCTTCTCTGGACCAGCCCCTAGCAGAGGAGTGCTGTTGATTAGGTAACTTCTATCATTTCTCACATCTCCTCAGTGTTCTCGTGTTTCCAGAGCCCTTCCTTTCTGAGGAAAGCTTCATATTTAAACATTAGAACTGGGGTGTGGAAAAGATTCAGTTTTTCATGTCATTTGTGGTTAGTTGCTAGAGTCTACCCACAGGTCTGACTTGAAGAAGTCTATGACCAGCAAGAGGCTCAGTGCAGTGATTGATTAGTAATGTCTTCCACAGCCTGGGAAGGTGGAGCAACAGCACGCATGCCACACATTTGTCAGTGATTGATTAGTAATGTCTTCCACAGCCTGGGAAGGTGGAGCAACAGCACGCATGCCACACATTTGTCATCTTTGTGTAAGGGACCCTAAAGCCACCCAACCCAAACTAGGAGCACAAGGTGCTTCAGATAGGTCCTTGCCTTCAGAGTCAAGTGAAAAAGACAGATAATTAAGAGATTAATTACAACAAAGGGACAAGAGCCAACACTATTGATATGAATAGCAAAGGGAGCTAACACTGGAGAATGAATCATGTATCTTGTGGCACAGACACACTCTGATTATCTACATTTCTTTGAGGGAGGAACAGAGAAAGAACTATATTATTTCTATTTTTTTTTTTCCTCTAACATATTTACATGACTAATTGTGGTTTTCTCAGATCGGTACTGAAATGATAATGCATTACCCAAACATAACAACCAGGTCAGAGTTTATCTAGAAGTTCTCTCTAAGAGATGAGGGAGTGCCAACCCCCCTGCGCTTATTTTCTATAAATGAACTGTTTGGAGTTACTGATGACTGCTGCACACATTTCAGATTTACATTTTAAGTAATACTCTAATGAAGTGGTTAAAGATATGAGGACCGTGGCATTATTACTTGACAAATTGGCTCCTGCCCCCTTTACGCCTCCCCCATCAGAAATCAGACATGGGACCTTGAGAACTCACTGAATTCTTGAGCCTAAGAATCCTTATTTGGTAGTTACTTTGATAAAGTACCTGACATGGTTCAAGCCCTTCACACAGTGTCCAGCACATACGTGAGCTCAAGAAAGGATGGCGAGAGAATGTCAAGTCATCAATAAGTCCATGTATAAGAGCGTAGGCTCTTCAAAATCTGTCAGATGTATAAACCGGAGGCCCAGACACCCAGCTTCATATTATCTCCAGTAGTAAATATATCGCTGAGCCTGGGTTTGATGTCTTCTTGCTCAGAATCTGACTTTTGTAAGCTCAGGGAAGAGATCAAGCAATTAGTTTCCAATCTGCAGCCACAGTGGAGAGGAAGGAGTCCATCCTGGTCAAATCTGTCCTTGTACTTTGGCCACGTCGTGAAAACTCATGAATTCTGGCTGGTTGGCGGCAAGGTGCTGGACCATCTTGGGGTGTCACAGCTCCCAACGTCCACCACACCATTCAGGCTGGGTGCAGATCTCCCAGGAGTGCAGAGGGTGAAAGGTGGGTGGGCAGTGGGATGGCTGACCTGCTGTGCGACGCACACAGTCCAGAGCACCTCCCCGCTGGGCTTGGCCAAAACCACAATGCATTTTCCCCTTAAATTTTTAAGCCCATGTGTGTTTTGGAGGGAATTTAATCTACTTTTTTAAAACTCATTTTCATTCATTTTCATTTAGCTCATAAAAATGTTTCTAAAGAGATGGTGGATGGACAAGAATACATTTTTTTTTAAAAATTCTTTTTCTCCTTCCTCCTCTTTATAAATCTTCTTTCTTAGGAAAAGAAATTAATTCCCCCCTCAACCCCACCCTTTTTATTTATCTAAATATTTAAGACCATATGTCTGAGCTTGCTTGGAAGTTAGCATCCATTGATCTGAATAAGTGCTAAGTGACTTCTTCCAGGGCAAAACCTGAAGCAATTGTTCTATTTCAATGTCTGCTCTGTTGATGGCTTCACAGGGTACATTTAGGATAATGCTACTTATCACAGTGTAATATTAGTCATCTGGATGACTCACACTGAGGGTAGGGTAGAGCAGATGGCTGGAAGGAGGCTCTTTAACATAGAGTTTCTGGAAATTTGGGGTTAAAGTGCATGTCTTCAGACTCTGGAGGTCCTAAGAGGTTCTCCTACAGACATTGTAGCCCTCAACTCGGAATCCAAATCAGCACTTGTGACTGTCTCCTGGACCACTGCTTGGTATGGGGACCTGAAAATTGATCAGGGCACTCAGAATGCATGTGGAGGGACAGAGGGGGAAGACTGCACCCCGTTCCCCCCCAAGCCCCATCCTACCCGCTGCAGGGAGTGGAAGGAAAAATTGGGCAAAGTCCAATGTCTTTTTAACACAGTAACCACACCGTCCAATAAATGTCATCCTTCAGTTGCCTTAAAACACAACTTTTCCTCTCTCCATTGGGGAGGAGCTAGGAAGGGAGAGGCAGAAAACTGAGTGAAGGATGCCCATGACCCTGGCATAGGGGGGGTAGAGAGAGTTCTCTTCTCCCTTGTGTCTGATGTTCTAGAGTGTTTTTTGGGTTTTGGGGGGTTTTTTTTCCAGTGAAGACAAGACCATACTTCTTTTCTTCTCTCCTATCCCTCACAGCAAGTAGATCAGGGTTCCATAAATGAGGTGCTCAATTTGGTTATATTGAATATCACTTTAGTCTGTCTCCTGGAAGATACAGGGAAGAACATGGGTTTAAGATTTGAGTCAGGGGCTTCCCTGGTGGCACAGTGGTTGAGAGTCTGCCTGCCAATGCAGGGGACACGGGTTCGAGTCCTGGTCTGTGAAGATCCCACATGCCGCGGAGCAACTAAGCCCGTGAGCCACAACTACTGAGCCTGTGCATCTGGAGCCTGTGCTCCACAACAAGAGAGGCCGCGATAGTGAGAGGCCCGTGCACCGCGATGAAGAGTGGCCCCCGCTCGCCGCAACTGGAGAAAGCCCTCGCACAGAAATGAAGACCCAACACAGCCATAAATAAATAAATAAATTTATTTAAAAAAAAAAAAAAAGTTCTCGCCCTCAATAGTTAGATATTCTAAAAAAAGAAAAAAAGATTTGAGTCACAATTTTAAACCTGGGACTTGCGTTCTTTTCGTGGAGTACTTTAATTTCCAGTGGGTTGTTTTAGAGACGAACTCCTCCTTCAACTTGCTTTACTGTGAAATGGGGAAAGAATTCTGCACTATGATTCAGGAGATCTGGATTGGAGAGCTGGCTCTGCCTGACTCAGTGGCTGGGTGATGGCAGCAAGACGCTTCATTTCCCTGGGACTCGTTTTCATCCTCTTTATAATTGAGACCCTATAACCGCAGAACTTTAAAAATCACCTAGCTCCATTTACCTCATTTTATAGATGAGCAAACGAATTAATAGACTACTTAGAAACAGAAACTCAGATCCTTTAGGAAGTCAGTGAGCATAGCAGGTAGAGCATGGGCTCCCAGGTCAGATTGCCTGGGTTCAAATCTCACCTGAGTCAATTACTGGCTCTGTGACTTTAGGCAAGTTACTTAATCTCTCTGACCCTCAGTTTCTTCATCTGAGGAACAGGATAACAACAACAGTATAGACGACGTAGATTGTTAAGAAGACTCAATACACGGAAAGAGCTTGGAATAGCACGTGACCCATGGCAAGGAGTAAGTAAGCATTAGCTTTGATTATTGACCCAAGATCATGCAGTGCACCAACTATATTGACTTGAGATTGGAACCCCATCTTCTGAGGGCTGCTATTCCCATTCGATTCATCTGGTGGAACACTTTTAAAAATACTTGTGTCTGGACCCCAGCCCACATCAATGAAACCAGAATGAAGAGAAGAGGCCTGGGCTTATGTATTTTTAAAAAGCTTCCCCAAGCAGTTCTAATAAGAAGCTAAGACTGAAAACTACTGCTTCACACTGTTGCCCTCAACCACGTCAGAGAATTTTTTTTTTTTTTTTTTTTTTTTTGAGAATCAGGTACAATTTAAAAGCTTTATGGGTCAAGGGTGTCATTAACTATTTGTCAAGGTCTTTTGCTTTCGTAAGGGGCTTAAGCTGCTTTCCACTGCTATTCTCACTTCAAGGATGTGAGAAATACATTTTTTTCCCCCTATTTCCTCCCTTCCCTGCAAGCCCCTGCTGGGGGGCTGAGCGCGGGCACACTGAGGCTTATTTCAGAAGAACCGGGACAGCCTCCCACCCACTCTCTCCCCCTCCCTCCCCTCCCCTCCCCCACCCGCAGGAGCGACACATCTGAGCCCTCCCGTCATTATCATTTTAATGTACAAAATGACATTACTCCGAAAAGAAGGGGTTCATAAATTATATCTGATTTTAGAAACTTTTCCAGCCATTGTATAAATGACAGATCTATAAAAGAAGACTGAAAATGAATTTCAAATTAAAAAAAAAATAATTCTATGTTTTGGTGGCAAGCTTAAAAAAACCCTGGGAACAAAATGTTTCTGAGGAGGGTGATTCAGGAGCCCATGAAACTGAGCACTGCCTGGCAGGAGGTAGAGACTCAGACCTGGGGGCGAAGTGGGGGGTCTGTCCAAGGTGGGATACGGTCCCCAAGCTGATGAGCCCCGAAGTCAGAAACACAGCCCCGGAGGCCTGAGGAGGAACAGCTCCATTATCTTGTTGGGTGAAAGCAAACGCGTAGGGTGTGTTGGAAACGATGGTTTACAGATGCTGGGACAGGCCTGGAGGCCTAGATGCGGTTGATGGATGGAGTTACACCCTGAATGTCTCCACACATACATTCGGGGCTTGGATGTAGCAGAGTACAGTTGGGCGATGTTCTTCTTCTATTTGCACCCTCAAATTTACATCAGGTCAGAGAAGCCTCTTGGGAGAAGCGTTACCCTGAATGGGGTCCTCCCCTCATTGAGAGTCAGGGACACTTCAGCTTGTCTGAAGCCTGGGGTGGTCCCCAGGGAGGCCAGATTGCAAATCAGGACAGGGAGGCCTCAGAGAGCAGAAGACGGAGAGGCGAGGTGGCCGGTACCCCGAATCTGAGGGTTGGAGAGAAGAGGCCGCCATTGAAATCACAGGGGGCCGGACACCTTGGTGAAGTCCTGTAACGTCAGGGGCCTGGTGGGTCTTCAAAGGTAAGGAAGCTTTTTCCCGAAGCCAGGAGGCACCCTGGTTGCTGGAACTGCCAGGGGGACGGTGTACAGGGAGCAGTTACCCAATCCACGGCTCCACCTGCAACTCAATCCAGGGTTTGAGGTGACGGAGTCCAGTAGGCGAGCTGCTATGTGTGGAGACAGGGTCGCAGTGGTTGTGAGGTTCAGACAACAGAGGTGCCATCTCCCCACTCCGTGCAGCATGGGGATGGGTCAGGCACATGGAAACACTCCTAAGTGACTTAGAGATGCTCATAAACTAAACCAGAATTCCTGCTGGAAGAGTGGCGGCTGGGAACGTCCCTGGTTGTCCAGTGGTTAGGACTCCAGGCTTCCACTGCAGGGGGCACGGGTTTGATCCCCGGTTGGGGAACTAAGACCCTGTATGCTGTGCGGTGTGGCCAAAAAAAAAAAAGACTGGGGGCAGTGAAAGCAAGAAGAGGGGGCTGCGTATTTGTAACAGGGGATTTAAAAAAATGTGTAACCTCATTGTTTTCCATAAACTGATTAAGTTTTGATGCCATCTACCTAGTTTCCTTCAATCCATTGGGTCTCTTCATTCATTCAACAAACATTAACCCCAATTCAGTGATAGGAAGAGAAAAAACTGAGAAAAATTGAGGTGTTTCTTCATCTCCTGGGCAAAGTGGTCCCATATTCTGGCAGAACTGCTAGGAAGAAACTCATAGGTTGTCACAGTCTCCCTTCCTCACCCTCCATCTGGGATGGCTTCTTTCTTCTCACCCCTGCATTCCACACCAGCCCAAGCCTTGGATGATCACACCAGCACCTCCCTGGCTGGCTTTCAATTTCTTCAAGGCAGGTGTCCTGCATTCCGGGCGGGCATCCTTTGACGATGGGGGTCTTCCTTAAAACAATTGCCAAGGACAAAAACAGCCTTAGGTTCTATGGAAAGAAGGCCATGAAGCCAAATCCATTTAAGAAATACTGTCTGTTTCAGTCTTTTCTTGGAGTCTCTTCATAAACACTGATGGACATAAGACTTAGGTGTTCTGGGGGTGATGGGGTCTTTAATTTTGTTTAACCCAGCACTCCCCAAGCCTGTGCGGCCACAGAGGCAAATTTTTTCCCACTTATGAACATTGTCATTCCTTCCTCTTTCCCCACCACAATCCTCATCTTCTTTTCATGTTTTATTTTTCTCCTTAAAGCTTAACACTTTCTGAAATCCAGTTTTCTATATGTATGTGTGTATTTATTGACTATTCTATTTTCTGTTCTCCTTCACATTTCCATTAGAATTCAAGATTTATGAAGGCAGGGATATACATATATATACATATATGTGTGTGTGTGTGTGTGTGTGTGTGTGTATGGCAACTCTAGCAAACTATAAACTATGATACAAACACTCTGAGGAGGGCAGAGGAGAGATTCTAATTCCTACGTGACCAATGAGGAAAAAAAGGTCCTGCTCTCACCTAAGTTTATGTTAAAGCATGGGCCACAGGATCTTTTCAGTACCATGGCGTACCCTGTGTTTCATCCATAAAATCACAAGAGATTAGGAAGGCTGATGAGTAAGCCCATATATACCTGTATATAGAGAGATATACACACACATACATATACACACACAGGGGCCTAAAACAGTGCTTCTGTTGTTTACTGTTCTATATATTTATGGTGAGAACTTAAACACCCATGTGTCCCTCTGCCTGTGCTGAAAAATAATGGGACCAAGAAAAATAACATAGCTGGAGCTCCAGGAAATACCTGTTCCTATAAATCAACTAAATACTTTTCAAGGCCAGCAGTTTGCTCATTAAGGCTTGCGTCAAGATTCTTTTCTCACTCTACCCACCCATCTAAAATTATTTTGTCATAAACCCTGCCTAGTTTCAACCAGCTTCCTACCTTGTAAAACTCTCCTTGAAATCACCAAGCTCTGGCCTCAAAGCCAGAAGTCTGGAATCAAGGCATTGGCAGGGCCACACTCTTTCTGAAGGCCCTTGAGGAGAAGCTTCCTTGCCTTTTGCAGCTTCTGGTGGCTCCATGCATTCCTTGGCTTGTGGCTGCATCACCCCATCTTCACTTGGCCTTCTCTTCTCCCTGTGTGTCTCTCCTCTGTATGTCTCTTATCATTGGACTTAAGGCCCACCTGGATAATCTAATCTCAAGATCCCTGACTTAATTACATCTGCAAAGACCCTTTCATTCTAAATAAGGTCGCCTTCACAAACTCCTGGAATTAGGATGGGGACTGATCACTTTGGGGGCACCATTTACTCACTACTAACTTGTTAGAATTAACTACAGTAATTCCTGAAGCATCGCTTTTGAAAGACATAAGATGCATTTTAGAGGTAAGGGAACATCCCTGTTCCCGCAGTAAAGAAACAAAACCCCCTTCATAGAATGCTCTTCCTTACTTGTAGGTGTCCCATGTGAAATAATTCAGAATTATTTCTCTCACTTTGGATTTCCACCTCTGGCATCGCCTTCTCATTCGGAACTTCTAACCACCTTCAGAGCAAAGCATCCAGTCTGCATGGTCCAGGTGAAGCATATGCTTGCAGCCTCGCCTTCCACCACACCCCACCCGCCCCACCAGCTGGGACTGTTGAAAACACGGCCTGGACCATCCCGCCTCCAGGCTTTTGCTCAAGCCTTTCCCTGCCCATCTCTCCCTTTTCGACCTGTCCATCCATCAAGGACTCCAAAATAGTCATCCTCTGACGTTCTCTGCACCCCCTGACCTCTGCCTCCCAATTCCATTGTAAGATTTAGTTGCCTTCTTTCAAGTGTCATACTTTTCTATCTCTCTCTAGTCACCACTTCCACCCTGGTAATTTGTATGTGTGTCAATCTTGTTCACCATCTGGAGATCAATGAGACAGAGATCCCACCTCCTACTTCTCCTCATGTGTTTTCCACTCCTTGTCACCTCCACCATCTTCCCTTCGTCCTCCTTCCCCTCCCGTTCTCCCTCTTCCTCCTCATTCCCTCCCTTCTCTTTCTCCTTGACCTGCTCCTTTATAATAAGTACCACTTTCCACCTGCTAGACACTTTACTTATATTATCTCATTTAATCCCAACAACAACTTACAACACACAGAAGCATTATCTCCATTTTATATGAGCCCATGGATCAATTGAGGTGTGTAACATTTATAACCACATGTAGAGTGATGAGGCCAACATTCACATCCCGACTTGCGGGGCGCCAGAGCCCCTGCTCACCCCAAAATACAGCCTCATAAGGTCCCCCACAGCCCTGATCAAGTGCCTTGCACACAGTGGGTATTATGCAAATGTGCACTAAATGAATGAACAGATGTTGACTCAGCAGGACTATATAAAATATCTTAAAAATAGCAGAGGAGGGTAAGAATATCAGATCCTCTGAGCCGAAGCTATTTGCGCCTCGACAACTGCAGCAAAAGCATCTAAACAGCACATTTGTTAGTGGTCTGTGGGTTAATTAGTAGGTGTATGCTTGCTTTGGTGGAAATGAGACCTCATTATCCTTTTTTATTTCAAGTCTGACATTTATGAAAGGTGAACAGATATCTTATCTAAGAGCAGCCAGCCACGGCAGGGCTCCTTGCCTTGACAAAAATACATCTAATGCTTGTTTTCCTGGGAGTCTACACTGTTGGTTTTTTTGGCAAGACTTTTTTGAAAACATGACACTCGGGCTTGCAGATGGGAGGTGGCGATCTGGCAGCTCCATCAAAGCTGCAGAAGGGGAGGGGCTTCTCTCTGGACAGTGGCCTCTCTGGCCCTGGCCCAGGGGCTGCTTTCCCGCCTTGAGACCCTTGACTGCCTAAGGAGCACTGCTGCAAAATCTGCTGGGCGCCCTCTATGTGCATGTCTGAATTTAGGAGGGGGTCAAATTCAAAGACCCTTGGGGGCTTGAACAGGGAGGGGGCAGATCAGACCACGACTGCCACTTACCTTTTGCTGCCTGGCTGGACCACCCTAGTACGTTCTCAGAAGAGTCTTCAGCTGTTTTTCTTCCCCAAACTGGAGCTTCCCTGTTTTGCTCTGAGCTTCTAGATAACTCTCCCCAAGGAGTGAGTTTTTCAGAGCTAATGATAATGGTAAAAATAGCTCACATGTATTGAGTATATATTTTGGCCTTTCCGAAGGCCATGAATTCCCCCAGCAATGCCACGAAGGAAAATAATTATGCCAATGGTAAAGCTATAGCGGTCTCTTGATCTGGTGATATCCCTCACGGGAATACAGCTGTCAAAACTCATCCAACTGTCAAATGGGTGCACTTTCTTGCACCTAAATTATACCTCCACAAAGTTGATTTAAAAATTATATGAACACTCATGTGTTCTTCCTGCACGCGGAGCTTCCTGGGTGGCAAAGCATGATTCTAAATGCTTTACGTGTGCTGTCCCACAGAATCCTTGCTACAGACCTGTGAGGTTGGTGTTATCAATATTCCCATGAAGAAAGGGAGGCACAGGAAGGCTGAGAATTTGCCCGAAGTCACATTGCTATAAAGTGGGACAGCTGGGATCTGAACTCACTAAGCCAGACTCTACTGCACTCATGAGCTTTCTTGGGTCATGAAGCCCTTCGGGAAACTACTGGAAACTGTGGCTCCTAGAAATCCCAAGTTAATAACTTCTGTCGTGGATAAAATGTTCTCATGAAAGAAGTAACTAGTGGTTTGTCTTGTCTGTCTGTCTGTCTTTGTTGATGTGTCCCTCGTGCCTGATACTTAATAGTGGCTCAATAAATCCATGTTCAATGGAGTGAATGGGCAGCATCTCAGGTGGCAGGGTAGGTAAGATGGTCAATTTTACGTGTCAAGTTGACTGGGCTAAGGGCTGCCCAGGTAGCTGGTAAAATGTTATCTCTGGGTGTGTCTGTGAGGGTGCACTTTTCATGCATTCATTCAATGAGTGTGCTATCAGGTAGGTACAGTTTTTCATTTCTATTTCGCAAGGGAGGAAAGTGAGGTTAGGTAACTGGTCCCAACTCACACTTGGGATTGATGTTAGAGGTGGGGCAGACCCCATCTTTGGAGGCCACAATAATTGTCTCTTTCCCCAGGTTAAAGCCCATTGTGCTTTTTAGTCTCTGGGTGCTAAGCGGGGGGTTACAGGAAAGAAGGTGACCACATGGAAAGGAAGATGGTCTAGAGCGGAAAAGAAAGCAGAGACCCCCCTGAAGTCATTGGGGGCTCTGGGAAGAGTCTGAGTAACAGAGAAATCCTTAAGAGAAACTGAATCTGTGTTATTAGGAAGATCAAAACTAAATGACCGTTCCCTAGGATTCAAGCTTGGAAATTACCTTTCTCCACAGAGGAGAATTGAGGTATTGATTACATTTATTTTCTCATGACACAAAAGGTAAATGAATCCTTTTAGCGCAGAAAACATTTTTTATTACATTCTGAGTAATCTCCTTTGAGAAAGGAAAACATTTTTTAAAGCCACTGGCACTAAAACTAGATTCACGTCACCCCAACCCCCGCCCCACATCTTAGATGAGAAAGTGTGTCATTATTCATGCATAATCTGATTCCCAATGATTCCTTGTTTACAGTTTGTTTTTGGTATTTCCTTATGTAGGCAAGAATTAATACACTCAGAAATGAAAGAAATAAGCTAAATTATTTTTACTGCTTCTCTTTAGGACATACAATATGTCTTCTTTAAGTCTCAATGACATGCAAAACAGTCGGGGGAAAAACACAAATAAATACCTATGGAAACAAAGACAAATATCTGTGCTGCTGAGCCTGCCTCAGTTCTCCTGCTCCCTGGACCCTACAGGGGGTTGGGGGGGGTCTAGGACTCAGTCTGGAGCTGGTCTGCCCCATCAGATGCTGGCTCACCTCGGCAGCCATTGTTGGTGAGCCTCCCAGCGGAGCTGAAAGCAAAAGTAGCATCCAGATGTGCAGGCTGTCTGCACATCTGGGGAGGGTGGTTCCTTGTGGGGAAGAGCCCCTAGCTATTCTCAGCCTTTTCCATTTCCAACCCAGAGAGCTGCCAGCCAACTCTGGGGTGTGCGAATAATCTGAAGATTGTTCCTGTGTGCTAATTTATCAACTGGTTTATCAGAGGATGGAGCGTGATTTCAAAGCCCACTCACCCCCTTTTAAAAGCCTCCCAGGTTAACACAGCCTCCTTAAATTTAAGGTTGATCCCACACTTACACGACCCAGAGAGCAAGCACCTCCTTAAATTTACACCTTTACACCCTGGCCACCTCTTTGGCCTCACCCTCCTCTGAGCCCTGAGACTCCTCTATGTGTGAAGTGACTGCAAATTCATGTGTAAACTTCCTCTTTCCAGTACTCTTTTCCTGGCGATCTGAACACCTCACATTTTGCTCACTTACATTACAATAAACCTCTATATATGTGATATCTGCTTAGAAATATGTTACCCTTTTTGAATTCTTGTGTCACCTATGACTCTTTTGTAGCCATCATTATAAGAAAAACACAGAAGTTCTTCCATCTAATGCAGAGATGAAATAGATAGCATATCTTTGATAGGGATTAGCAAGTGTGGCAGTAAAAAGGCTGTAAAGTTTGACCTTATGAATCCAGAATACGATGGCCGCTGGGAACTTGAGGCCTCCTGTCTCCCTGGCCTGCTCTCTTTGAAGAGATGAACTGGCTTTATTTTCACTCCAACTCAAATAAAGTTTCTCCCTCATCATCTGTTGGTAGGTCTCAGGCTCAGAGGACAGTGGACCTTACACAGCTAGAGGCCATAACGAAACTGAAATGAAAGATGACAGCAGCTTACTGAATCTTTACCAGGTGCCAGCCCTGTTCTAAGCCATCACTTACTCCTTCCCCCCCAGAACCAATCTGGGATCCAGGTAAGAAGGGCCTCTGATCTGGGCCCTGCGTGCATGCTTGAGTATTTTTGTACATATTCTACCCACTCCACTCTGGCCCTTTGCAGTCTGTGCCTCTCCCCGTGGTGGGGACATTCTGAGCCAATGGATATGTCCATCTGGAACTCACGCCCCCTCTTCTAGACCACACTCGGCGTGCCCAAACCTCAGAATGTCCTGCCTACAGGCTGCACACACCTCTTTCCTGGGTCTGTCCTCTCAAAGTGGGATGTCCTACCAGCAAGTGCTCCCAGGTCTAGAAGTGGCTGTCCACAGGGGTAGGGGTGGGCTTGGGGTTGCGGGATGGATGGAGCAGGGAGCGGGAGATCACACGCATGATGGTCGCTTGTATGCTCTTTCTTCAGCCCTGCACATATTAGGAGTGGGACCACTCACCACAACCCTATGATGTTTTCTTATGATTATCTCCATTTTGCAGAAAAGGAAGCTGAGACCCAGAAGAGTCAATTAACTTCTCCAAATGTACAAATTGAGTGCATGGGGGCATCCAGATTTTATCTTGGACAGTACGGCTTCAGGAACCCCAGCTTTATCCACTGTTCCATGCCACACCCTTGAAGAGCTATGATCTCACTCCTGAGATTACTGCCACCTGGTAATGCAATATCACAATCTAACAGGGAGACCATGACAGCTACCCCAGAAGGAGCAGTAGCTGCCCCTGAGGGCTTCTGGAGACCAGGCTCTGTATATATGTGAAGAAATTTATTACAATAAGATATCGGCTCACGTGATTATGGAGGCTAAGAAGTCCCACCATCTGCCATTGCAAGCTGGAGACCCAGGAGAGCTGGTGGTGTGGGCTGAAGGCCTGAGAATAGGAGAGCCAATGGCGAGATTCCATTGGGTCTGAAGGCTTAAGATCCAGGAGCACTGAGGGCAGGAGAAAATCTATTCTTAGCTCAACCAGTCAAGCAGAACTAATTCAACCTTCCTCTGCATTTTGGTTCCATTCAAGCCCTCAACACATAGGATGATGCCCACCCGTACTGGGGAGGCCCATCTTCTTTACTCAGTTCACCAATCCAAATGCTAATCTCTTCTGAAACACCCTTACAAATACAGCCAGGGATAATGGTTAGCCAGCTATCTGGGTATCCTGTGATCCGGTCAAGTTGACACATAAAATTAACCATCACAACCAGTAGAACAACCTTAGCCTTGAAGTAGGGTGCTGAAGGTCTACTACTTGCTTCATTGTGGGTTGGTCCTGCAGGTCAAGGGGGACTGGTCAGTAGCTGAAAGGATGAGAGGGCACTAGGGGGACTCTGTGACTTCACCAAGTGTGGGACCTTCAATCAATAGTAAAGAATGAGATGAACTAGACCTAGACCTGTGCTACTCACGTATCAAGTGCTCAATAGCCACATGTAGCTGGCAGCTACCATGTTGAACATTTCCGTCACTGCAGAAGCTTCTACTGAATGCACTGCCCTGGACAGCCTTTGAGTGGCCTTTGTTAATATTACTGATGTTGAAAGGACAAGTTGTCAACCTTGGTGCCTTACTTCCAAAAGTGAGATAATCTTTCTATGTATCAAAATAGGGTTATGGTTCTGTATTCAATATATTTGCAAAATTTTGATTAAACAAGTTAAACTGTGTTCTTGATTTTTAAGGTTTTTCATATGCTAACGTACATTTCGATTGTCCAGAAGGGAGCTAGGGAAGGTAATGTTTTCCAACTTATTTCGACCATATTTTTCCTTTTCTCCCCCCAGTATTTACTGGGTCTGGTGCTCCCTCTATGAGTCTAACCAATCAGAAAATGCTTCTTCAGAGGATGAACATGGAACCAAACTTGTTGAAACTCTTGCTCTTGGGAAAGCCAGCTGCCATGTGAGAAGTTGGAGCACCCTGAGACCTGCAGGCTGGAGAGGCCACCTGTGCTCTGGTTGACATTCCAGATGAACTCCCAAGGGACAGTCACTCCACTAGACACGTGAGGAAGCTGCCTTGGTCCCTCCATCTAGCCCAGACATTCATTGAATACCTCTGTGTGATATCAGTTGCCACCCAGATAAATTATCCAACTACATGTTGGTCAAATTTCTGACTTAAAGAATCCAAGAAATAAATTAAAACAATGTCGCTGTAAGCCACTGAGTTTTGGCTTAAAGCAATGCTCTTTCTGATGCAATGAAAATAACCAGAACAGAATTTCTCCAGCAAGGAATTAACAGAGTGAACATATCAGTCACCTATCCCTAGCCTAGAGTTTCTTTTCAGTCTTCAAAAGAAAAGCCAAACCAAACAAAAATTACCAAATATTGATTGTTACAAAGAGGGAGCTGGACTCTGAAGGAAAAATCATGCTAGGTGGCAAATCCTAACTGTATTAGTTATCTGCTGCTGCATAACAAATTACCCCCAAACTTACTGGCTTAAAGGAAACAAATATTATCTTATGGTTTCAGGAGGTCAGGAATCTGGGTGTAGCTTGGCTGGTGCTCTGGCTCAGGGTCTCCTGGGGGCTTCCATCATGGTGTCAGCAGAGGCTGCTGTCATCTCAAGCCTCAACTGGGGAAGGATCCCCTTCCCAGCTCACTCATGTGGTTGTTGGGAGACCTCAGTTCCTCCCTAGCTATTGGTCGGAGGCCCCTTAGGTTCCTAGCCCTGGGGACTTCTCTATAGGGCAGCTTACAACATGACAACTGGCTTCTACAGAGCAAGCCAAGAGGCCAAGAGAAGGTGAGCAAGATGGAAATCACAATCTTTTGAAACCTAGCTTCAGAAAAGACTTCTCATCATTTTTGCCATATTCTATTCATTAGAAGCAAATTACTAGGTCCATTCCATACTCATGGGGAGGGGATTATACCAGGGCATGAATAGTATGAAGTAGGGATCATTGGAGACCATCTTAGAAGATACCTACCACATTGACCTTCCAAATAGTTAATGGGGTCAGGTTGCAGCCTTCCCTGATGGCCAACAAGGTTCGTATATTGATATGGCAAAAAGCAGTGACAACATTGTATTGAATTGGTTGTGAGCATAACAAATACAATACAACAAACCATAATATCTGGTGTCCTAACATAACTACATATCTGCCTCCTCACTCTCCAGTTCCCATTGCCCTTCCTGCTTGAGGATCATTTTTGCCAAATTCTCATAGCATTATTCTCCAAGGCAGTGACATCCCAAGCTAAACTTTCCACATGGGAGTTTCTAGTAACTCTGCTTTCTCAGAAAACTTCATGTGTTCTCCTTGTGGTCCTTTTGCCAACCGCTGGTGTTGATGGACTTGAACAAATTATAGGAAACTATCAACCTGAGCCCTGTTCATTACTGATGTGTAGAAGGAGCCTAACATTCAATTCATTCATTTATCTGAGCAGCTGCGGTATTCTTCCTCTCAGATCATGGGAAGCAGAATGAAATAATCCTCCGCACCCAACAAGAAGAAAAAACTCAGCCTGCCCACTGTGAGAGAGCATAATCTCACCCCTCATATTTATGAGTTATGGGTATAAGATTCCTAGGTATCATGAGGATAGCTTCTTATATACTAAAGTGAGTGTAATAAGGGGAAATCTTAGTCCTATAGTCAAAATTAGCCCCTGAAAAATCCCCTTAAATTTCACAGAAAGTACAGAATACATTGTTTTGTGTACAGGTTCTCGAAAAGGTCCATCACATTGAATTTACTTTGTCCCGCGTTGGAAGAGATCATCATTTTTTCAACTGAACCTCAGTTGAAGGAATTGGCTTAGTTGACTGGCCTTATTCTACCAAGAAAGCTTATTTAGTTATTCTAATAAATATGATTGTTTGTCTAAATTACCTTGTGTCAAATCTCTACAGTCGTCCATCCGTGCATCCGTCCACCCAGCCAGCTAGCCAGCCAGTCACTTACTGATTCAACACATGTTTATTGAAGGTCTGCAGTGTATGTGAAGCACAAGCATCTATATTAGGTGGAGGGCATCATTGCTTTGTTTCATGCCGAGGCGAGAGGGCACATATGGTAATTGTGCCTCTACTGCTCCGACTGTCACTGAGATTAGTGAAGCTGAGGCAAGTCACAGAAGTCAGGGCATCCTTCCTTTCACATCTATTTGCCTCCTACACCCACCTTCATTCCAAGCTGTCTCTTTTCCTTCTTAATTCCTCCTTGACCTGCAAGGAAGGTAAACAAACAAATAAGCAAATCTCCTTAAAATTGGGGTTGGCAACTTAAAAACCCTTTGCCCAGGCAAAGGACGTGGAGTGGTGAGATAAACAGACCCTGGAGAGGTTACCCCCTGGGCAACCTCCACAATGCCTTTCCTGTCAGATTCTGCCAGAGGTAAGAGGTCCCCCTTAGGGCTTCCTACTGTGCACTGAGCCGTATTTTTAAGACCTTCTTGTTGATCCCAAGCCCTCTAAGTGCTGTCACTAGTTCTCTTTGGGAAAATGTAAAGAGCCTCTGCCACCCCCAGGGTGCTATCCCAAGCCCCAAAAAGAACCTCTGAAGTCTGCTACAGCCCTGCAGACATTGCACAGATGGCAGATGGCTCGAGCCCAATGCCGCACCAAAGCCATGGCATTGCCCTGAAACATACAGAATAAAATGGTGGCGGGAGGGACATGGAGTTTCTGGGTTAATTTCTGACATAGTAGAAATAAGCTGACAGGTATATTCATGAGCCTCTGCACGAGGCTGGTCGACCCCTGTGTGGGATCTGCCGTTTGCCTCCCTCTGACACTTGTGGGAGTTAAGGGTCATCGCATGGAGGGGCCTGGATCCGTCACTTTGGCTCCAGCCATGACGCGGCCTCTCTCCAGTTACTGGCTGGGGCTTCTGATTTGTGCGCAGAGCTCCGAAGGCCCTTTGGTTTGAACAGGTGCTGAAAGGCAGGGAAAGCCAAAATATTTTGTTCTTTCTGGGTCACGAACTGTTTGCTGTTGGAAACATCTGTATGGACGGGTGTATGGGCTAAACATAACAGAAGTGCAGCAAACGATGCTAGCAGTCTTTGGTAGGGAGCCCCCGGAGGACCCCAATATAGTCAATCTCTTAAGCACAAGCCCGTGGCTTCAAGCCTCAGTGACAGGCAATGAATTATCCACATTGGTTAAAAGGGCAAGGTCGCCTCATAACAACATTGCCCATATGCTGTAGCTAAATCAAGCCTGTCCCCAAATATCATTTGGAAAAGGCGTGTGCGTGTGCGTGTGCGTGTGCGTTCGGAGCGAGGTGATGATGTGGGCCTGCTTTCAAAAGCAAAAATCACCATAATTAGAGGAAACGCTACAAGTTCATTTCCTCAGAAAAGAGCAAGTGGAGAGAAGGCGCTTAAAGACTAGATGTTTAGACAGGCCTGAAAGCCGCCTTGTGACCTTGCTCTGATATTTAACAAAACATTAATCTTCTTGCCAGCAATTATAAAGGATACAGTGATGTCGCTGGCTCTCAGTGAGTGAGTAATAGTAATTCCATTGTTCCCCTTTATTTATGCCTTGGCTGTACCAGGCAGATGAGGTAAGTTGGGGCTTTGATATGTTATTATTCCGCACTGGCAATACATAAAGGATGCTTACGCAAATATCTGTCTGTTTCAGAGGCACTGTTTCACACCTTCTTACAACTTGCGATCAAAGCGTTTCCACATTTTATCATGAAATCATGAAAATCCTCCTGTCGTTTGCATATGAATCATAGTCTTATTTAAAACCACCAGTGTACCCCAGTGACAGGCTTTTGAACTGCCGAAGGGAGCAAGGTGTTAGATATTTATTCCTTGAAGGCTGTAACCGACCGGATAACCCTGCCGAGTGCTGTTTGCCAGGGGACAGTCCAAGAGTAAACACAAAAGCTTGGGGGTTGGAGGGGTAGGTGGGGGGACCCTCGGGGCCACGAGGAGGCCAACGATGGCTCCTTCTCTGGTCGGGAAACAAAATTTGGTGTGGAAGCCTCCATTTGGGAGCAGAGGAGAAAGCAAAGATTACGTACCTCGTAATTTTAAGCTAAACAAAAAAGCCATCTTTGCCTTCCTAAAATAAAGCAAAATCCTTATCCAGAGTTTGGGGCAGTGGCTGTGATTCCTTAAGTGATGACTTTCTCTGTTGTCACTGAGACCTCTGGCTCACGTTGGTTCGGCAAACGGAGGAGAAGCAATGGCTCCTTTTGTGGGATTTGCATCTCAACTGGGGATCTTCCTTTTAGCTGGCCTCCTCTCCTGGGGACAATTAATAATCTCCCTTGGAATGCGGAGGGAGGGAGGGAAGTTGCCTGACAAAGTCGGTGTCTCAGGGGTAGATATGTGCTTGGCCTGAAGATGCTTTCCCTTGGGGTTTTGTTTCTTAGGAAAATCTCTGAGTATATAGACTGCAAGAAATCAAAGCCATCCTAGTTTCACGAAGGAAGCTTTGTTTGGGATGGAGAAAGAGCCATCTGCAGTTACGGAGGTTACATTTTAGACTTGGCAAAACTCTATCGCCATAGGCTAGGTCTCTGCCTTTGATCAGCATCTGTGGGTCTGGGGGACCATGACGACATCCTTTCTCAACAAGCGTGGGGGGAGTGGAGGTGCTGCCTTTGGGAAGGGAGAGAAGGAAAGGGAAGCAGAAGTGTGTTCCTTCTCTGATGTGGTCAAACAAAGTGTGATTCTGCACGGAATTCCAAGCCTCAGCCTGTGCTGATTCCAAACCTCAGCCTGTGCCGCTGTGCTGGGCAAAGGAGAGCAGCCAAAGCACCGAGCAGCTACCACCAAATCCAGACAGAACCAGACGGCCGAGTCCCAGCCTGAGAGACCTCCTGCCCTGATTTGGTAGAGCAGGAAGTGGGGTGGATGGCAGAGTGAAGGGCTGCCACAAAGCTGCCAAATTATCCTCTAAGGGAAGCTCTATCTCCCTGCCTGTCCATGCCTCTTGCTGGCTTTTATTCAAGAATACTACAAATGCAGTAGGTTGTGACGTACTATTCTTACAGTATTTTGTCCACAGCTCAGTAGTATCCTGAAAGATACACAGTTATGTGTAAGTAGCTCGCCAGTGCCTTACAGCTTGCCCCATTCCACTTAAAATGTGCATCGATTTGTCAGAAATACAGGCGGTGACTTCTAATCCCACCCCTCCCCATTATTTAGAGATAATGGGGCAGTTTAGGCCCTACTTAATCTCCACCATCCTACCAATCTGTCTCTATCACTCATGGCCACCAGGAAACTTTGCTCATGACTGAAGTCTCTTGAATACCTATATCTCCTCTCAGGCTTGTGTGCTTACTCATCTCACTTCCTCTCACTCAGAAGGATACAAAGTTTTATTTTATGAACTCACCCTAAACAGTTGGGGATCCCTACCTGGAATGCTGTGTTGAGAAGGATTCTGAAGCCTAGACTCGACTTGGGGGCAGGGGGACAACGGTGGCCTGATTGATTAGTGATGACTGATTAGTGATGATTGATTAGTGATGGCTGCCACAGTCATGGAGAGGAAACTGTGTTGAGTCTTCACAATATCTGAGCCTTCTTGGCTTTTCCTTTTCTCCCTCCAAATGCTACTGTCCTCCCAGGTCCCTCCTCTTCCCTGGAGCCTTTGCTACCAGCGACTACCTCCCTCTTCCATTGCACAACATCATTATGATTCCAGGTTCTACTGGGAATTGAATCGTTGTCAGCCTTGAGTGACTGCTATTTCATAGGTGCTAGGCTTCCCAGGGAGATGCCACATTCTGGAAGACGGGACCTGCATTCTTTCTCTCATCAAATAGCCCTACAGAGGACACATCGGTGTTGTTCAGTAACCACGCATGAAAAGAGTTGCAGAGCTTTCCTATTTGCACAGTTTGCTATAAAATGAGCAGTGGATGTTTCTTCTATCAGTCTCTACCCTGTGTGCTCAGTTCTGTCTCTTGAAATGCACAGTTCCCAACAGGCTACGTTAAAAACCCTAAGGCATGCGACCCAGGTAAATGTTCAAGGTCTCCCCAAGAAAGGAAGTGTATTAGTTGCCCAAACCCACAAGTATTTTTTCTGATACTTTGGGAGAAGACAGCGTGCTGCCATATTACTCTGTCTATTGCTAATTTAAAGAATGGTGTGTCACTTTCTTTTATTTATTCTACTATTAAAAAGGATGTCTTTTTCAGGTTTCTAATCCGCAAAGACAAGAGGTATGTTAAACCTTGATTCTCTTCCTCTCTTTCACTTTCCTAAGGTTTGTGAAGATTTGGCAGATTGATGATGAGATCTATCATAATCATTGTTGTGGTCACTGAATTGTCCATTAACAATGAAAAACTATGGAGAACTAAATCGGCAAAATGTGGGACTTCACTTAATGTCTCTGAACCAACAGAGAGAAGAAAAAGAAAATCCCTGCAATTAAGAATTTGATGAGAATCTTGCAAAAAACAGCTACTGGCAAACTAAATGGAAGAAAGAGAGAAAGGAAGGGAGGGAGGGAGGGAGGGAGGGAAAGGACAGGAAAAGAAAAGAAAGGGAAAGAAGAGAAAAGAAAAATGAAAGGAAGAAAAGCAGTTCAGGGACTTGGTGACAAAACTATGTTCAGAAAAAGAACCAGCCTTAGGAGTTTGCACCTGGAATACTAAAGTGATTACTAGCGTATTTCACAAATTCTCTGCGTAAAGGATGTTTTCTTCTTGTTATCCTGAGAAGATTTGGTACGAGTCTCCTAACACAACTTGGAAAGAGAACTTGAGAGAAGCCTTTCAGTTGCTACAGAGAATCCTCATCCAGGAAGTTTGTTTCAACTCCAGGGATAGAGAGTTTTCTTTTGGGGGTCATCTTGTGGCAGTTAGGAACCAGATGCTCACTGAGGATTCTAGTGCCCTACCTCTCACTAGGCACTTTGAAGCATCAGAGGTGGCCCGTCTTATAGAGAACCTGCTAAGAAGTGAGGGGGTGAGGGAAAATGGTCCAAATTGTCACAGGGTATATATTTCTCCTTATACTACTGTAAATGATAATAACCCCACCACACATTGTGAGGGTTTTCTGTGTACCAGACATTCTTCTAAGCCCTTTATAGATGTTGAATCTTACGACACTCGTATGAAGTAGGAACTCTTATTGTATGATGTAGGGGTCGTCATCTTTGTTTACAAATGAGGAAATGGAGGCACCAGGAGGTGAAGAGAAGTCAGGCTCTTTAGGATGAGGAAGTGCTAGGAACAAAGTATGATCACCCACATCCCTGGTGCTTTTTTTCCCTTTGGCCCTTGCTTGGGTTTTGTTTTCTTTAGCAAGGATAGTAATGGTGGAATATTTAGATCTAAAAGAAAAAAAGTAGGGTCAAAATAATTTTCTTTTCCCTTGTAATCTGAGAGAGAGAGAGAGAGAGGGCCGGGGGCGGGGGGAAGGGGCAGTGTTCCCAAGTGTGAAAAGTGTTCCAGCCCTGGGCTGGCCTCCTGCTGCTGGGATGTCCCCCACCCCCTGTCCCGGTCCCCGCCTTGGCCCAGCAGCCCAGCTGACATGTGATGCAGGCTCACAAAGGGAAGAATTCCGCAGGCTTGGCTCTGAGCTTGTTCATAATTTGTCACATTGTTCCCCCACTTTGCTGCACGTATGAGATATGTAAGACCCCCGACGGCTCTGAGACCACTGCCGGGGCTGGGCACAATGGGGGAGAGTTGAGGCTGAATTGTGGCCGTAACCTGGAGTTCCTTTGCTTTTGTGACTGCCAGTGAGATGCGTCAGGTCGTGCGGGTACGCCTTTGTGAGGGCAATTAAAACCGGGAGAGAGAGGGTGAGGAGGCAAGGGCTATGGGGGCTCACTTGGGCAAGTTATTCAGCGGGAAGAGGGGCAGGGTATTTGTCCAGGATCATGCAACTCCCCGTAGGCAAAGCTGATAACCCGCTACGGGCAGATTTCTGAAACTTGCAAGTTTCAACTTGCAAGTTCGTTTGGGTCTGATCACCTGCTTGCTCAGACCCTCTGCGGATATGCTCCAAGGCTCCCAGGTGGGCTGGACAATCTCATTCTTGTTTACATCGAAAGAATAAGCAGAATCAGAGCCGGCTCACTTGGGGATGGCACCCACATATGAGGCTGCAGTTGCCATGTGTCCTGACCGCCTTGGTCACTGTGGCTGTAGCCCATGTTCCAAAAAACCCTCTTCTGAGTCGGACCCAGGCCCTGGAGTTGCACCTCTGGTTCCCTGTGCTGTTGACCCTTTTGTGGCTGCCTGCACTGATGCTGCATCAGCCTGTAGGCGTTGTGAGACTCAGTTTTCTTATCTACAGAATGGGGGGAAACCCTCAACAGTCTAAAGTTTAGGAGTAGAGGGCTGGGGCCAATCATCTCACCCTCTTGCTTTGTCTCTTTCTTCTTCCTTCTTTTCCTAATTTTTTAATTATAAAGAAGATATCACGAATACAATATATGTAACACCTATGGAGGTTGTGAAGCATAACAGTAATAAACACCATGAACCCACCACTCAGTTTAAGAACTAGGACGTTGCCAATATGGTTGCCATTCTCTGTGTGCTTCTCTCCAATCTCATCCCCTTGCCTCCTCACTCCCACAAATTTAATCAAAATATGCACACCGATACGGACACATACGTATAAATACATAAACAGATCATAGTAAGTAGTGGGAAATTTCAAGCATGAACAAAAGTGGAGAGAATTGATAAGAACCCTACACTGACCCATCACCCAGCTGCAACCATTGTCAACTCAAGGCCAATCTTTTTTCATCTCTACCCTGCCTGCTTCCCTCCCTCTCATATTATAGTGAGGTCAATCTCTCACATCTTTTTCTTTCTTCTGATTCTGAAAAAATATTTGCTTGCTTTTTAAATAATTTTACCACATCTGTATATATATTTCTAAACACTATGTTTTTTAGTTTTACTTCTCTATGTATTTTATAGAAGTAGGATTATTTTGTATGTCTTCTGCAATTGTTTATTTTTTTTAAATTTTTATTTATTTATTTATTTATTTATTTATTTATTTATTTTTTGGCTGTGTTGGGTCTTCGTTTCTGTGTGAGGTTTTCTCTAGCTGCGGCGAGTGGGACCACTCTTCATCGTGGTGCGTGGGCCTCTCACTGTCGCGGTCTCTCTTGTTGCGGAGCACAGGCTCCAGACGCGCAGGCTCAGTAGTTGTGGCTCACGGGCCTAGTTGCTCCGTGGCATGTGGGATCTTCCCAGACCAGGGCTCGAACCCGTGTCCCCTGTATTGGCAGGCAGATTCTCAACCACTGCGCCACCAGGGAAACCCCTGCAATTGTTTTTTTATTCCATTTTATCTTCTAGATTTCATCCTCATTGATGCATGTAGCTGTAGCTTATTCATTTTTGCTGCTATGTAGTATTTTATTTATGTGTATTCCATCATTTATGTATCCATTATTCTGTGTATGGGCATTTAGGTTTTTCCTGTTTGAGCAATTTTAAACAAAACTGTTACAAATACTCACAGACATGCCTCTGGAATTTACATGCATGTGTTTCTCTAGGTAGAGACAAAGAGTCAAAATTTTAGGTCTTACCAGGCGTACCTTTCTAATTTTTTAAAATGCTGCCAGATTGTTTTTCTGATTATTTCTGTTTGTTTGGTTTTCTTTACTTATATTCTCAAATTGCTGTTTGAGTTTCCACCACCTCACATCCTCATTGAAAGTTGATTTTATTGATATTATTAATATTTGGCCAATCTAGTGGGTATAAAAAGGGTTTCACTACGGTTTTAGTTTCTCTTTCCCTATTTACAACTAAGGTTGAGCATGAGGTCCACTCTTTGCTGGCCATTTATGTTTCCTCCTCTGTGAAGTTCCTGTTCACGTCTTTTGCTTATTTTCTATTGAGTTGTTTTTCTTATTCTCCTTAATTTTCAAGAGTTCTTTAAATATTCTAAATACTTAAGTTTTATTGATTGATTATTGATTGTCTGGAAAATGTATTGTTCCAGTTTGTGGTGTTTTCCCCCAACTTTCTTTATTGTTTTTGATGAACAGAAGTTCTTTTTTTTTTTTTTGAATTGTATTTTATTTTTTTAAACAGCAGGTTCTTATTAGTCATCTATTTTATACATATTAATGTATACATGTCAATCCCAATCTCCCAATTCATCACACCACCACCCCCACCCCGCTTTCCCCCCTTGGTGTCCATATGTTTGTTCTCTGCATTTGTGTCTCTATTTCTGCCTTGCAAACCGGTTCATCTGTACCATTTTTCTAGGTTCCACATATATGCGTTAATATATGATATTTGTTTTTCTCTTTCTGACTTACTTCACTCTGTATGACAGTCTCTAGGTCCATCCACGTCTCTACAAATAACCCAATTTCGTTTCTTTTTATGGCTGAGTAATATTCCATTGTACATATGTGCCACATCTTCTTTATCCATTCGTCTGTCGATGGGCATTTAAGTTGCTTCCATCACCTGGCTATTGTAAATAGTGCTACAATTAACATTGGGGTTCAGGTGTCTTTTTGAATTATGGTTTTCTCAGGGTATATGCCCAGTAGTGGGATTGCTGAGTCATAGGGTAATTCTATTTTTAGTTATGGAAGAGACCTCCATACTGTTCTCCATAGTGGCTGTATCAATTTACATTCCCACCAATAGTGCAAGAGGGTTCCCTTTTCTCCACACCCTCTCCAGCATTTGTTTTTTGTAGATTTTCTGATGATACCCATTCTAACCAGTGTGAGGTGATACCTCATTGTAGTTTTGATTTGCATTTCTCTAATAATTAGTGATGTTGAGCAGCTTTTCATGTGCCTCTTGGCCACCTGCATGTCTTCTTTGGAGAAATGTCTATTTAGGTCTTCTGCCCATTTTTTGATTGGGTTGTTTGTTTTTTTAATATTGAGCTGCATGAACTGTTTATATATTTTGTAGATTAATCCTTCATCCATTGATTCACTTGCAAATATTTTCTCCTATTCTGAGGGTTGTCTTTTCGTCTTGTTTATGGTATCCTTTGTTGTGCAAAAGCTTTTAAGTTTCATTAGGTCACATTTGTCTTTGTTTTTATTTCCATTACTCTAAGAGGTGGGTCAAAAAAGATCTTGCTGTGATTTATGTCAAAGGGTGTTCTTCCTATGTTTTCCTCTAAGAGTTTTATAGTGTCTGGCCTTACATTTAGGTCTTTAATCCATTTTGAGTTTATTTTTGTGTATGGTGTTAGGGAGTGTTCTAATTTCATTCTTTTCCATGTAGCTGTCCAGTTTTCCCAGCACCACTTATTGAAGAGACTGTCTTTTCTCCATTGTATATCCTTGCCTCCTTTGTCATAGATTAGTTGACCATATGTGCATGGGTTTATCTCTGGGCTTTCTATCCTGTTTCATTGATCTATATTTCTGTTTTTTTGTGCCAGTACCATATTATCTTGATTACTGTAGCTTTGTAGTATAGTCTGAAGTCAGGAAGTCTGATTCCTCCAGCTCTGCTTTTTCCCCTGAAGATTGCTTTGGCTATTCAGGGTCTTTTGTGTCTCCATACAAATTTTAAGATTTTTTTGTTCTAGTTCTGTGAAAAATGCCATTGGTAATTTGTTAGGGATTGCATTGAATCTGTAGATTGCTTTGGGTAGTATAGTCATTTTCAAAATATTGCTTCTTCCAATCCAAGACCATGGTATATCTCACCATCTGTTTGTGTCACCTTTGATTTCTTTCATCAGTGTCTTATAGTTTTCTGAGTACAGGTCTTTTACCTCCTTAGGTAGGTTTATTCCTAGGCATTTCATTCTTTTTGTTGCAATGGTGAATGGGATTGTTTCCTTAATTTCTCTTTCTGATCTTTCATTGTTAGTGTATAGGAATGCAAGAGATTTCTGTGCATTAATTTTGCATTCTGCAACTTTACCAAATACATTGATTAGCTCTAGTAGTTTTCTGGTGGCATTTTTAGGATTCTGTATGTATAGTATCATGTCATCTGCAAACAGTGACAGTTTTACTTTTTTTCCAATTTGTATTCCTTTTATTTCTTTTTCTTCTCTGATTGCCGTGGCTAGGACTTCCAAAACTATGTTGAATAATAGTGGCGAGAGTGGACATCCTTGTCTTGTTGCTGATCTTAGAGGAAATGCTTTCAGTTTTTTACCTTTGAGAATGATGTTTGCTGTGGGTTTGTCATATATGGCCTTTATTATGTTGAGGTAGGTTCTCTCTATGCCGACTTTCTGGAGAGTTTTTATTATAAATCAGTCTGAATTTTGTCAAAAGAATTTTCTGCATCTATTGAGATGATCATATGGTTTTTATTCTTCAATCTGTTAATATGGTGTATCACATTGATTGATTTGTGTATATTGAAGAATCCCTGCATCCTTGGGATAACTCCCACTTGATCACGGTGTATGATCCTTTTAATGTGTTGTTGGATTCTGTTTGCTAGTATTTCGTTGAGGATTTTTGCATCTATATTCATCAGTGATATTGGTCTGTAATTTTCTTTTTTTGTAGTATCTTGGTCTGGTTTTGGTATCAGGGTGATGGTGGTCTCAAAGAATGAGTGTGGGAGTGTTCCTTCCTCTGCAATATTTTGGAAGCATTTGAGAAGGATGGGAAGGATGGGTGTTAGCTCTTTACTAAATGTTTGATAGAATTCACCTGTAAAGCCATCTGATCCTGGGTTTCTGTTTGTTGGAAGATTTTTAATCACAGTTGGAAGATTTTTAACCTTTGTTTTAAGATTTTTAAGCACAGCTTCAATTTCAGTGCTTGTGATTGGTCTGTTCATATTTTCTATTTCTTCCTGGTTCAGTCTTGGAAGGTTATACTTTTCTAAGAATTTGTCCATTTCTTCCAGGCTGTCCATTTTATTGGCATAGAATTTCTTGTAGTAGTCTCTTATGATGCTTTGTATTTCTGTAGTGTCCATTGTAACTTCTCCTTTTTCATTTTTAATTTTATTGATTTGAGTCTTTTCCCTCTTTTTCTGGTTGAGTCTGGCTAATGGTTTATCAATTTTGTTTATCTTCTCAAAGAACCAGCTTTTAGCTTTATTGATCTTTGCTACTGTTTTCTTTGTTTCTATTTCATTTATTTCTGCTCTGATCTTTAAGACTTCTTTCCTTCTACTAACTTTGGGTTTTGTTTGTTCTTCTTTCTCTAGTTCCTTTAGTTGTAAGGTTAGATTGTTTATTTGAGATTTTTCTTGTTTCTTGAGGTAGGATTGTATTGCTATAAACTTCCCTCTTAGAACTGCTTTTGCTGCATCCCATACATTTTGGATCATCGTGATATTGTTGTTATTTGTCTCTAGGTATTTTTTGATTTCCTTTTTGATTTCTTCAGTGATCTCTTAGTTATTTAGTAACGTATTCTTTAGCCTCCATGTGTTTGTGTTTTTTACTTTGTTTCCCCTGTAATTGATTTCTAATCTCATAGTGTTGTGTTCAGAAAAGATGCTTGATATGATTTCAATTTTCTTAAATTTACTGAGGCTTGATTTGTGACCCAACATGTGATCTATCCTGGGGAATGTTCCATGTGCTCTTGAGAAAAAAGTGTAATCTACTGTTTTCGGATGGAATGTCCTACAAATATCAATTAAATCTATCTGGTCTATTGTGTCATTTAAAACTTGTGTTTCCTTATTAATTTTCTGTCTGGATGATCTGTCCATTGGTGTAAGTGAGGAATTAAAGTTCCCCACTATTATTGTGTTACTGTTGATATCCTCTTTTATAGCTGTTAGCATTTGCCTTATGTATTGAGGTATTCCTATATTGGGTGCATATATATTTATAATTGTTATATCTTCTTCTTGGATTGATTCTTTGATCATTATGTAGTGTCCTTCCTTGTCTCTTGTAACATTCTGTATTTTAAATTCTATTTTATCTGGTACGAGTATTGCTACTCCACTTTTCTTTTGATTTCCATTTGCATGGAATGTCTTTTTCCATCCCCTCACTTTCAGTCTGTATGTGTCCCTAGGTCTGAAGGGGGTCTCTTGTAGACAGCATATATATGGGTCTTGTTTTTGTATCCATTCAGTGAGACAGTGTATTTTGGTTGGAGCATTTAATCCATTCACATTTAAGGTAATTATTGATATGTATGTTCCTATTACCATTTTCTTAATAGTTTTGGGTTTATTTTAGTAGGTTCTTTTCTTCTCTTGTGTTTCCCACTTAGGGAAGTTCCTTTAGCATTTGTTGTAGAGCTGGTTTGGTGGTGCTGAATTCTCTTAGCTTTTGCTTGTCTATAAAGCTTCTGATTTCTCTGCTGAATCTGAATGAGATCCTTGATGTGTAGAGTAATCTTGGTTGTAGGTTCTTCCCTTTCATGAGTTTAAATATATCATACCACTCCCTTCTGGCTTGTAGAGTTTCTGCTGAGAGATCAACTGTTAACCTTATGTGAGTTCCTTTGTATGATATTTGTTGTTATTCCCTTGTTGCTTTCAATAATTTTTCTTTGTCTTTAATTTTTGTCAATTTGATTACTATGTGTGTCTCGGTGTGTTTCTCCCTAGGTTTATCCTGCCTGGGACTCTCTGCGCTTCCACTTGGGTGGGTATTTCCTTTCCCATGTTAGGGAATTTTTCAACTGTAATCTCTTCAAATATTTTCTCGGGTCATTTCTCTCTCTCTTCTCCTTCTGGGACCCCTATAATGCGAATGTTGGTGTGTTTAATGATGTCCCAGAGGTCTCTTAGGCTGTTTTCATTTCTTTTCATTCTTTTTTCTTTATTCTGTTCTGCAACAGTGAATTCCACCATTCTGTCTTCCAGGTCACTTATCCGTTCTTCTGCCTCAGTTATTCTGCTATTGATTCCTTCTAGCATATTTTTCATTTCAGTTATTATATTGTTCATCTCTGCTTGTTTGTTCTTTAATTCTTCTAAGTGTTTGTTCTTTAATTCTTCTAGGTCTTTGTTAAACATTTCTTGCATCTTCTTGATCTTTGCCTCCATTATTTTTCTGAGGTCCTGGATCATCTTCACTATCATTTTTCTGAATTCTTTTTCTGGAAGGTTGCTTATCTCCACTTCATTTAGTTGTTTTTCTGGGGTTTTATCTTGTTCCTTCATCTGGTACATAGTCCTCTGCCTTTTCAGTTTGTTTATCTTTCTGTGAATGTGGTTTTCGTTCCACAGGCTGTAGGATTGTCATTCTTCTTGCTTCTGCTGTCTGGTGGATGAGGCTATCTAAGAGGCTTGTGCAAGCTTCCTGATGGGAGGGACTGGTGGTGGGTAGAGCTGGGTGTTGCTCTGGTGGGCAGCGCTCAGTAAAACTTTAATCTGCTTGTCTGCTGATGGGTGGGGCTGGGTTCCCTCCCTGTTGGCTGTGTGGCCTGAGGTGACCCAGCACTGGACCCTGCAGGCTATTTGGTGGGGCTAATGGTGGACTCTGGGAGGGCTCACACCAAAGACTACTTCCCAGAACTTCTGCTGTCAGTGTCCTTGTCCCCACAGTGAGCCACAGCCACCCCCCACCTCTGCAGGAGATCCTCCAACACTAGCAGGTAGGTCTGGTTCAGTGTCCTATGGGGTCACTGCTCCTTACCCCAGGTCCTGATGCGCACACTACTTTGTGTGTGCCCTCCAAGAGTGGAGTCTCTGTTTCTCCCAGTCCTGTCAAAGTCCTGCAGTCAAATCCCACTAGCCTTCAAAGTCTGATTCTCTGGGAATTCCCCCTCGCATTGCCAGACACCCAAGTTGGGAAGCCTGACATGGGGCTCAGAACCTTCACTCCAGTCGGTGGACTTCAGAGATATAATTGTTCCCCAGTTTGTGAATCACCCACCCAGTGGTTATGGGATTTGATTTTATTGTGATTGCGCCCCTCCTACCATCTCATTGCGGCTTCTCCTTTGCCTTTGGATGTGGAGTATCTTTTTTGGTGAGTTCCAGTGTCTTCCTGCTGATGGTTGTTCAGCAGTTAGTTGTGATTCTGGTGCTCTTGCAAGAGGGAGTGAGTGCACATACTTCTATTCTGCCATCTTCTTGATGAACATTAGTTCCTAACTTTAATGTAGTCATGTTTGTTAATGCTCTGTGCTTGTGATGATGATGATGATTATTACTATCATTATTTTGATCTTTCACAAGAAAATTCTCCACATCCAGCATTCCTGAAAAACTTTTCCTACATTTTCTTTAAAAGGCTTAAAATTTTACCTTTTACCTGTAGGTGACTGATTTACCTGGAGTTAATTTTGATGTATGGTGTGAGGTAGGGATCTGATTTTAATTCCTTGCAGATTATCAATGTCCCCAACAGCTCTTATTGAATAATTCATCCTCTTGAAGTAGTTAATAGAGTCAAACTACAGCCTGATAAGTTCCAAGAAGAAAACAGAACAGAGGGATGTTGCCCAAGAGGTACTGGGATTTGGGAAAGGAGAAGTCAGAGATACAGAATGAGGAAGTGTTTTTATTGAACAGGTGACATTCTGAACTCAGAAGAAATCAGCCAAGGGAAGATCTGCAGGTAAGATTTCTATGTAGAGGAAACAGTGAGTACAAAGGCCCTGAGATAAGAAGAAGCTTTGCATATCTGAGGAGGAGAGAGGAGGTTTAGAGGGGCTGGAATGTAATGAGTAAGGAGCCATTTGTACAAAAGATTCCAGGCTCAGAGATATTACAATGAGATGGAATTGGGGTGTTATTCTAAGTAAAGTGGGAAACAACTGGGAATTTTATTCAGGAGCATGGTGGGATCTAATTTATATTTTTAAAAGATTACATTGACTGGAAGGTGAGGAATATACTATAAGGACCCAAAGTGGAGATAATTACAAAGTCCAAGTGGGAGGTGATGGCAGTGAGGGTGAAGGTCCGTTTTGGCAGGCTGGGAAACTGCAGTGTGCCTCCCTCCCTGCATTCGCTCATCTGGCCAGATCACACACAGAGCACATTCCTGGGAGTCTCAGAACCATCCTTCTCTCTGCTTCTCCTGTTCTCTAATCCACCTGTCCCTCCACCCCGGAGTATCCTTCCTCCAAATTTGTCAGAATTCTGTCCACCCCAAGGCCCTGTTCACATGATTTCTCTCCCAGCAGCCTATTCTGGACTCCAAATGAAATAAGTCTCTCCATCTTCTGGGCCTTGTTCTCATGCTGCTTCTCCAAACCTGCCTGCTGGCTCTTTGACTAGTTCACCTTGTATTGGTGTTACCTGTGTGCACATGTTCTAATCTTGGAACAACAAGCTGAGTGCCCATAAGCCAGTCTCTTCCTCAATCTGGGCCTCAGTTTCCCCATCTCCAAACAAGCAGAGCTGTTGGCTAACTCCTCTCCAGGACCATCCCTTCAGACAATAAACTCTGTATCATCTCTCTCCTGCTTTATTAGATCTAAGCATGTTGAGTCCAGGTATCGTATTTTCATTTTTATCATTCTGCCCAGGCTCTTACTGAGTAAATAATGACTATTGTTATAATCTAAATAATCATTATTTGCCAATAAGCATTCATTCAGTTCTAGATGGTGTTTTGTGGGTTATATAAAAGGAAAAAGTCAGAAATTTGAGAGTGTAGATTAATATTCTTAGCTCCACTGACTACTTTGTTTAGATCCTTCTTGAATATCTATTTGGGGCCCTCCCTGGGTCTGATCATATATTTGATCAAATATTTGCTTTTTTTTTTTTTCTTCTGATCATGGGAGAAGTCAGACATGTCAGTCTTTGTGCTGCTTGTGTCTGTCCACACGGATGTGTGTTGTTAAAGTAACCTCGTCATTAGCTTGACTTGACAAGTGGTCTGATGACCGGTTACAAATTATCTAGTCTTTGTGTTGCTGTTGCAGGCCAATTTAACTTGATTGGTTCCAGAGATGCCAGGAAAGAGAGACAGCATCTCTTCCTTGCCTGGATTCCAAATTGGCAGTTGAGCAGCTTAGATGCCAGCATTTGAAGAGCTGTGGCTGCTGGCTGCTGTACCCAAGGATGGTCCTCCAAGATGCCTTAGAAAATGGCACACGTCCTCCTTCCTCTCTGTAGGGGTCTCTGTGGGTCATGGAATGCCTCTCTTAAGTTCAGTATTTCTTGGGCACCTGGTTGGCCCTGACATTCTTAGAGACACAAGCTATGATCTCTGCTCTTAGGAGCTTCCAAGATTGAGGGCGTTGGTCCTGTGCCCAGAGAACTCTGAACCCAACTTGGCAAAAGCTATGGGAGAAATGTCCTAGAATCTGACACAGGACTTTACGTGATGAAGTCAGGGAAACCTTCTCAGAAGAAGTGGCTTTTGAGATGGATCTTAAAGCACTGATTGGCATTGGCCAAATGAGAATGGCATTCCAGGGAACTGGAAAAGCATACATAAATATGGGCACATAAAGAATGCTTCGTGTAAAGCAATGAGTCCAGTGAGCCTAAAAGTATGAGGTGTGTTAGAGATAGGAGGTGTTAAGAAGGTCGGAGTGAAGCTCGGACTTGAACCCTAACCAATGGGACGCAGAGACTAAGCCAAGATTTCTAGGCAGGGAACTTTACTTTGGGTGGCAATATCAAAGTCAGAGAGTTCTGGGAGAGACTAGGGCAGTGAGGCCCCCTAGGAGGCCTCCTGGGAAAGTTTAAATAAGAAAGGACTAGCCATGGGTATGAAATGAAAGGGGGCAATTTGAGAGGCATTTAAGGGAGACAATAAATAAGGCTTGGTGACCTCCCAGATGGGAGAAAGAAACCTAAATTTCTAGGTTGGGCAACTGGGTGAATGGGGGATGCCAGCTAAGACAGTGATCTTGCAACTCCCTACCCAAGATCTCTGATGGCTTCCCATAAGCCTAGAACAAAAGCTAAATTCCATGCTGTGACCTGCAGATTCCACCCTGATGTGGTCCTGCTTTCAGATCTCATCTCCTGCCACTCTCTCCGTACTCATTCTCTCTAACCAAAGGGCTCCCCATTGTGGGTCTCAAATACCCAGGTTTGTTGCCACCTTCTGAATATTGTACTTATGTCTCTGTATGAAATGCTCTGCCCCAATCTTCACATGGCTGACTTGGTGCCTGATTTGGATCTCCATTCATGTCATTTCCTCAATGATGTTTTCCCTTCCCTAGTGCTCCCGTCAAATGTGGCCCAATGCTACCCACTCTCTACTCTACTGCTTTATTTTCTGCATAAGACTTATCACTATCTGAAAAAGATTTTTTCTATTTATTGTATACACATTTCTTTCCTATCTTCCTTTCTAGAAGTTGAGTTCCATGAGAAGGGCCACCATGTTTCACAACTCCAGCAACATTATTTACAAAGAACACAACATAATTGGTGTCCCTTACAGTTGTCTAATCTGGTAATCTTGTCCATCATTTCTCTAAATCCTCTGTATCATTCACTTCTGTGGCCCAGTGCCTAGAATGGTATGTGGCACATAAAAAGGTGCTGAAGATATATCTACTGAATGACTAGAGAAGACGAGAAGCAAAGCAGCATTTGAGCATTGTGGAAGCAAATCATAAGATTGCGTTTTGTTTTGGACGTGTTGAGTCTGAGTTACCCAAGCAACATCCAGGTTGATATGTATAGGAGGAGGTTAGAAACATGAGTCCAGGAAGAGACAGACCAACCTAGAACTGAAGCCTTGAATCTTTAGACACATCCTTGGGGACCTAGGATCTAGTCTTTCAACTTAGAATATCATGTTCGTGTAGGGGGAATTCATTTGTCTCTTGTCTTGCCATTTTACTTTCTTGCTTGTGAGATATTATTTACTTATAGATTTGGCTTGGAAATCTTCCCAGTTTGGGAGGTAATGGGACCTAGTGCTTTTATAGCTTATTAGGGAAAATAAGAGATAGTTAAAGAAAGTATTTCATTATGAGGTATAGGAAAGTAGTGACCCAGCTCTTTTACCCACAATCTTTTGGTGACATCACCAAAAGCAGGCAGGATGGTGTAGATGTCTAGAGGAAACTGTGTTTTAGGAACTGCAAATCCCTAAAACCATCATCCCACTATCCTCTGCCCATGCAGACCCTGCTAATCAATCCCAAGATTGACTTTTTTTAAAAAAAGAGCTCACAACATGGCACTAAAATTCTTCAACACATCACTCCAGGCAGATACCAGTAATCTGGACTTGAAAACTACTT
The DNA here is from genome assembly GCF_028021215.1 of Eschrichtius robustus. Classification (NCBI taxonomy): domain Eukaryota; kingdom Metazoa; phylum Chordata; class Mammalia; order Artiodactyla; family Eschrichtiidae; genus Eschrichtius; species Eschrichtius robustus. The sequence continues at coordinate 33,544,483 of NC_090842.1, read as the reverse complement.
GTTATACTGGACATATAACAGGACTTTCTTCTACTTTCTACTTTGCAAAGCAGAGAAATACTAAATACAGGAATGAAACTTCCTCTCTGCCGGGTCATGTACCACTCGGGTTATCTATGAACAGGCATTTAAATGGGGGAGGGGCACTATCGATCAGAAATGGCTCAGGCATAGTCTTGTCTACAGGTGGGAGAATGGACTTTTCAGGGTAATTTCAGTCCTGGAATTTGTCAATACTCTATTACAAGAACCGGGAAAGGGGGGGGACGCAAGGTCAGCAAATGCAGAAATCAGGTAAGAGCAGGGGCTGCTGGGAGTGATTTGCTCTCTCATTTAATAAGAATCTATTGAGAACTACTATGAGCCAGGCGCCATTCCAGGCACTGGGGACACAGGGATGAACAAGGCAAGAATAGAGGCCCAACATTCACAAAACTTAATATTTAGTTTGGGCCAAAAATACACATAGATACATTTATGTATATAGGACATATGTGTTTGTATGTATACATATCTGTATGTGTATACCTATATGTAGATACATGTGTAAATATCCATATAACAAATTAAAGCCATGATTTCAGGCGATGAGAATTAGAAATAGGAGAGAGTAATGTGGGGGAATGAGCAGTGTTAGATCAGGCGGTCAGGTAAGACCTTTCGGAAGGTGGCACCAATCTGAGAGAGGAATCTAAGAAAGAAACAAGCAATGCAGAGACATGATTAAGAGCATCCCAGGCAGAGGGAACAGCAAGCACAAGGGTCTGGAGGTGAAAATGAGCCTGCTGTGTTGGAAGAGACTAGCGTGACTGCCTAGTTAGGCAGAGAAAGACCTGCAACGGGGCAGAGGCTAGTTCACTGGGCGCTTTCTAGACCACGGTAAGGAGTTGGGATGTTGTTCTCATTGTGATAGGAAACCCTTAGAAGTTTTACCCAATGCAGAAATTTTGTTTTACTTTTTTGCAAAGATCTCCATGGGTGTTGTATGGAACATGGACCACAGGAAAGCAAGTCAGGAGAATGAGCTGTTAGAGAAAAAGCATATTTTCCACTGGGAACAAAAAAATGCCCAGCCTTGCAGATTGCTCTCATGAGTCTCCATACCTGGGAAGGTTGGCCATTGTCCTGTCCTCTCGCCTGTTGTGTCTTTATTTGTCCTCCTTGGTTGTAGTCAGCATCGGCCAGTATGTTATCTTTTATATTTTTGGCTTCCAAGTCTTGCTGAGTTTGATTACTTGCTGTCAGTCTCACTGGTGGTCTTCTGTGATTTCTAGGAATCAGGCTCAAAATCCATACTTTACCTTGATTTTAGTCATTCTCCTCTTGGGGTTAACGTAACTTCAATGTGGCTGTTTGCTGTGATAAACTGGGTCACTTCGCTTATACCAGTAAAAAAGCCTTCAAGTCTCAAAGGGAATCACCCCGTTATCCCAATTCTTTGCCCCAAGAGTGTCCAGTAGAACTTGTTCAGTCTACATAGCGTGTTTCTAGCTATGAATGTGTGATGACAACTTCTACTGTTTGCTGTAAAACTCTGTAGCCTATTTTTGCATGTATTATCTCATTGGGTCCCAAGGAAGAAAAAAAAGTTTTTAATATTATCCCATGTTACAGATGAAGAAACAGAGATTCAGAAAGGTTGAACAGATTCTTTGGAATGGCTTTGTACATGATAAATTACTGCTTTTAGTTTCTAACTTTCCTTCTCCTCAAGTGTTCAGATTTTTTCAAATAATACTTTTTGGAATACACGTTATTTGTGATCTTCTGAGGATAGTTTTGTAGCATAAATCACAACTTCCTCTGTGGATTATGTGTATACAGAGACCAACATTCCTCTTTTTTTTTTTAATTTTATTTATTTATTTATTTATTTATGGCTGTGTTGGGTCTTCGTTTCTGTGTGAGGGCTTTCTCTAGTTGCGGCAAGTGGGGGCCACTCTTCATCGCGGTGCGCGGACCTCTCACTATCGCGGCCTCTCTTGTTGCGGAGCACAGGCTCCAGACGCGCAGGCTCAGTAATTGTGGCTCACGGGCCTAGTTGCTCTGTGGCATGTGGGATCCTCCCAGACCAGGGCTCGAACCCGTGTCCCCTGCATTGGCAGGCAGATTCTCAACCACTGCGCCACCAGGGAAGCCCCCAACATTACTCTTAAGGGCCTATCGTCTGCTTAAATTCCCAAACATACTATTGAGTAGACACCCATATGCGCCATTGAGCTGAGAGCTACAAGAATTACACCGATGAGTGAGGCAAAGTTTTATCCTTGAGGAACATCCATCTGGTAGCCGGAAGTTAGGACACTTCCCCAGGCATCAAGAATCTCTCTATTAACAGAAGCCCGACTCAAAACAGCTTAAGAAAAGTGGCAGGATTGGCTCATGTAACTGGGAAATCTAAGGGTGCATCTGATTAAGCATAGCTGGATCCGAGAGGCTTACATGATGTCCATAGGACTGCTTTTTCTTCCTCTCTCTAACTCTAGCATCTTTTCTCTGTGTTGACTTCATTTTCAGCTAGACTCTCTCCTTACCGTGGAAAAGATAGCCCCCTCCGGTGCCAGGCATATGTTACTCTTGTAGCTGGGAGTCCAGGTAAAAGAAAGCAGCTTCTTCCAAAGAGAACATGCCAGCAAAAGTCCAAGGAAGGATTTGTATTTATCTAATTCGGGTCACATACCCATCTCTGAACCAAACACTTTATCTAGGCTCATAATTGGCACTCAATTATTATAATCTGCTCTTTGAGTTAAGAAAACAGTAATAGTGTTTAAATAATATTAGTAATATATATGCCCAGGACTGCACTTTACAAGCATCATGAAACTGAGTCCTCAAACATTGTATGATGTAGCCTATCTGTCACCTTAGGCTAAATTATACTTCTGTAGCAAACAACCCCAAATGTTAGAGGATTGTAACAGCAGAGATTTGTTTTTGCTTGCATTACTGCTTATTTCAGTTTTTCCCCAACTATGTTACATGTTATTTTCATTTGGGTACCTCGGCTGAAGGAGTGGTCCCTATCTGAGAACTGTGTGTCCCTGGGAGAGGAAAAAGATAAGATGGCAGAACCTCACGAGGCTCTAAGAGCTTCCGCTTGGAAGTGGTACATCTCATTCCCACCAACATTTCCCCAGCCAAAGCAAGTGATATGGTCAAACATGACATCAACTAGATGAGGGTGTATCCATCTTCCCATAGGGAAGAACAAAAGTATTGAACAATAACACAATCTACCAAAGGCAGGAAATGTGATTATCCCAGGTATCTGTTTCCGAGGGCTGCCATAATGAATTACCACAAACTGGGTGAAAACAATAGAAATGTATTCTCTCACAGTTCTGGAAGCTAGAAGTCAGAAATCAAGGGGCTGGGCCATGCTCGCTCTGAAAATCATCTTTGCCTTTTTCTAATTTCTGGTGGTTGCCCGCGATCCTTGGCATTTCCTGGCTTCCAGCTGCATCTCTCTCTTCTCTGTGTCCGGCATCACATGGCCTTCTCTGTCTGTGGCATTCTCCTCTCTATATGTCTGCATTCAACGTTACCTCTTCCTGTAAAGACATCAGTCATCAGGTCCACCCTAGTGCAGAATAACCTCATTTTAGCTTGATTACATCTACTTCCAAATAAGATCCCATTCACAGGTGCCTGGGGTTGGAACTTGAACATATCTTTTGGGGGGACATCATTCAATCTACAACATCTCATTTTAACAGTGAGGAAACTGAATGACAAAGCAGCTAAATGACTTGCTTATGAGCATATAACCAATGCCTGATGAAGTTGGAATTAAACCTAAACAGTTTGACTCAGAGCCTGTGCTCTTAACCATTAAACCATACCTCCTAGGTCTAAGTTCAGAATCCTGGATTCTTGCTTCAGTTCTGCCTCTGATTAGCTACAGCCTTGGGGAGGACCTCACTTACGATATCTCTCAAATGGGCATGAGATCACGCAGCCTGTCTTTCAGGGTTGCTCCAAGGGCAAAGCAACATGATAGATGAGAAAGCCCTTTGAAAAAGTACTATGTTCTTCATATTTGCAAGGCTATGTTATTAGTAACTGTTCAGGAATGAGCTACACTCAGTAAGATATTTCCTACAGTCATCACCACAAACCTACTGCTTCTGAAAGGTGAGAAATTACAATATTTGGTAAAATTGGTCTCTAGCTTTCCTGTTCCAAGTGCCTCAGTAATAAGCATGAAACTGTAATATGCAGTAAAAGAGTTCATGACATAAAATGTGTGTGTGTGTGTATATATATGTGTGTGTGTGTGTATGTGTGTATATTAAAAGTACTTGGGATGTGAGTACCACCAAAGGACTGAATGGTGCCCAGATGCTGTACAGACAAGATGTGTTGGATGGAGTGGAGTTAAGACATCCCTAGACATTTTGGTTATTGGAGCAAATTTGAGTTAAGCCAATTTGAGTTGCATTTCTCTCATTTGCACCCCTAATAATCCTTTGTAATAATGCCAACTCTTTCTTCGGTCCCTTGGTATCCACAGCACAGTTCTAACAATGCTTTTCCTTCTTCTTGGATGACTTTCATTCTCATACCAACTTTTATCTTCCCCTGTGTGCTCCAAAGAGGGTATTTACGAGCGTCTAACCACTGTGGTCTTCTCTTTCATCTATATTGACTCCCTTGGTGATGCGACTTACTGCCTGTCTTCAGCCATCACTTCAACATGAATCCTCAAAGCCAGGAGAGGCAAGAGGAACTCACTTGACAGTATTAGTGGGCAGCGTTCCCCAAGCTTGACTTTATTGATTCCCCCTGGTTTCTCCCCCTTGTCACTAACCCTTGTCTCTTGCATATGTAAGTGTGGATGGTAACGGATGATGGGTGTCAAAGTCTGATGCTAAAGTCTACAGCTGTGTGTCTTCTCTCTATCAACCCCCTCCCTAACCAGGATTTAGTGCACGCTTCTCAAATCCTTTGCATCTTCTTTTATTATTGATTTTTGAAAACTATAAAAGTTGCCATTAAAAATCAAAATCATACCCCATCCCACAACCCAGATGTAGCACTTATTAAGAGCATGTACATATCTTCCTAGATCTTTTTCTATGGATACACACAGACACACACACACACACACACACACACACATGTTTATGGGCATCATTCCACATCACCAGCCTCTTTTCTCTGTCATTTTCCCATCTTTTTTTCTGTAGTTTTGCTTTCTCCTGTCCTTATTCTCCCTTCAGTCCTTATGCCTTATTCTCCCGAATATGTCTGTAAGGACAACACATTTGTCTGACATCAGGGCCACTGCACAGAGTTGTACGCTGCACAATTCCAGGGGGTTCTAGCCACTTAGATTCCTCATCACTGCCTCTCCTTGGAGTTCTTCCAGAATAAGACACTGCAGTATTAGTCATTCTTGCATAAGGCCCTTTATAGATTTTGTTTTACGAAACACTTTTTTACCTCTACAGCATTCCTAGATGGTAAACCAAGAAAATAAAATGATCTGTTTTCTCATGAACCAATGAGAGACTCAGGAAGAATCAACTGTAGGAACCCTTGGCCAAGCTGAATGTCAATCTTTTCCCAGTGGGAAAAAGGGCATCTATGTGGGTGGAGGTGTTCAGTCTAAAACTAGCCTTGAGAGAAGCTCAAAAGACATGACCGCAGGTGGGGGAGCAAAGAGAAGAGGTGGGTGGAAAAGCCAGGAAGCTCCCATGAAAGTGAAGACATAAAACAATGCAGTTGAGAGCGGTGGGACGTAAAAGCAAATAGATTAATGAAGGGTATTTGGGGGATGGTCCAAGGCCAGGACTTATCTGCCTAGTCCAGGAGGACATCTGACTGAGGTTTCTAGTGTGAGGGAGCTATGGGCTGGTCTTTCCATTTTTCTAACTCTCGGAATGCAGTTCCTCCAAATCTGCCTGTAAGTAGTCTTTTCTGATTCGCGCAAATGGGAATTTCTGCCTTTCTCACCAACTTTGGAATCCAGTTGGTTCTCAAGTTCAGAGGATCACATTATATTTTGGAATACAAATTGTAATTGGATTATGCTCAATTGCAGTTGTAATCGGATTGGCTCTTGCGATAGAATATGAATGAGGTCAACCTAAAGGAAGTAATTCATTCCTCTAATGACAACATCTTGGTCTATGAAATGAAAAAAAGATCAAAGCTCATTAAAAAAATAAGTGTATTTCATGGAACAGTAGTTTAAAAAGTCTGGAGAATTCATTTTATTTTCATTGTATAATATCTGTTTCTCATAGAATTGTCTTGTTCTTTAGTACTTTTTATTCTTACGACTGTGCATGGGTTTGATTAGCTTAATTAGAGTTAATGTCTTGGGAGCAGAATGTGGGACTGTGAAAGTTTGGGTTCTTGAAGACTTTGAAAAAGAGAACTGTTGGCCTCGTTCTCCCTAAATTCAGAACCAAAAAAAAGTCTGATGATTATTATCATCTTAAAATAATTGAAGCACTGCTAAAAATAAAAACCAGAAGGAGAAAAACTGAACTCGAATAAAAGGAATGGAGTTATCCCAGATTTGGATACAATTCTTGCAGCAAATTGAGCTTAAATCTGAAGTCTTAGGTAATTTGAGATGAATGCCCAAAAAAAATTTTTTTTCCCCTCTGAGCTGTTAACAACAGCAGTCTCCCCGGTTTCACAATGTTTCCTTCTATTTTTCTCCTGTTATCTGTGGCTCCAGTGAAGATTGAGAGGAGCCTTAGAGGGAAATGCCATTTCAGATTAAAGTCTTGTCAGATCTCATTTATTAACTGGCACAGAGTCCAACATCCAGGAGCTATGGGGTCTCTAGGAAAGCACTTGCTGTGGGCCCCGCTCGGAGGCACTGAATGGGCCCTGCATCAACCCCTTCCCTCCGTCCCCTTGAAACCATCCATCTAGCCTTAGGCTGAATTTGGGGGCTTACTTCCCAGGCAACCTCCCTGTGTTGGGAGGAGGGAAGTCCCACAAAACTGGGGACCCCACAGAGGATTAAGTATTTTGTTCTTAATAAAGAAAAGGGTTGAGGAATGGTTAGGGGTGGAGGAGTATTCTAAAAGTTCTTGCCTCGAGGACCTGGTCTTTAAATTCTTTGCACTAAGTGAAAACACGCTTTAATCAATTTGCAGTCAATGAGCTATTAATTCAGTCATTCAACAAATACTTATAAGTTTAAACATATGTATATATTTGTTTGCAGGCCTGCAATGTGACAGGTCTGTACTCCAGGGCTGTAGAAAAGTGGTAAATAGAAATGATTCCATTGCCACCCTTTTGGGGTTTACGTTCAGTATGGTGTGTATATGATGGAGGGACAGAAATGAACAACTCAATAGACAAAACCTTTTCTAGCAGTAATCAGTGGTAGGAAGGAAATAAACAAGCTAATGACATATAGTAGGACTCAATAAAAGTTATTTCTATCCTTTTCAACAACATGTTTTACAGAGGTTTTTTTTGCCTAATAAATAAACATTAATAACCATCAACTACAATAATGTTGATATAGTAAATATTCTATCACTGGAAATTTTTCCTTAATGCTACTTCTGAACATTTCTTTAACGTGTCTATGACTTTTCATGCCATTTCAGAACCAAAGAGGTTTTTAATATTTTCAGTAGCATTTTAGTGTTAAAGGTTTTTCATGTTCTGATTCCTTGAAGGAGGGGCAATCCATATAAGTGCTAGTCATTCATTTATTCAACAAATACTAGTTCAATCCCTGATCTGTGCCAAGCTGAGTCCTGGGTGCTGGGTGTGTTCCGGGTACCAGTATGAGAGCCAGTTCTGTGTTAAGCATGATCAATTCCAGAATTATTTTCCTGAGGCTGTAGGTAATAGAAAATCTACTGATTTATATTATCTGCCTATCCAATTCTTCTTCCAGACCAGATTTAAAATTAGCACTCAGTTCAACCCAGGTCCAAGCACTGTCAATTACTGTTAATGAAGCTTTTCGCCATTTGACTTTTGCTCCAGATGGTCACACAGTCACCTGTGGGAAGGTGTGGATGGGGAAAGTCCCCTAGAATTGCAAGGAGCCCTGACATCTCCTTCTCCCTGGAGTGAACCACTTCGGGGAGGAAAACATTTACTAAAAGAAAAGGGATGATAATCTCTGGAGGAGAAACTTGGGGAGGTTTTAAACACACAGTTGGGGGGGAAATTCGAAATATTTTAATGTGAAAAAGAAAATGTTTCCAGCAATAAAATGAGAAATGTAAAGGAAAAACCCAGAGGTAGCCCCATCCCTATGTAGTGCTGTCACTTACAGACCTTCTTCTGGGAGAAGGGGCTACCATTGCGAAGGGGCTACTCTGGGTGCCCGGACAAGGGAAGAGAGGACACATGGACCCTCACTCTTCCCTTCTGAAGATAAGGATTTGAGAATTTTATTAGAATCCCAAATTGTCTAATTGATCCCAAAGGACATAAGCTTGAGTGAGATTCATACAGGTTCTTATTGTCAGTTTCTTCCTTGCCACATTTGTTAGGAGTCTGTATTAGTGATCTATCGCTGCATAACGAATTACCAAAATGTACTGGCTTCAAACAACACAGGCTTATAATCTTACAAATTTGCAGGGGTGGGGCAGTCAAGAATCTGGCGCAGCTTAGCTAGGTACCTCTGACTCAGGGCAAGGATGAAATCAAGGAATCAGCCAGGGCTACTGCCATCTCAAAAGTGGACGTGAGGAAGATCCCATGGTGGCACGCCCTGGGTCCTCACTGGCTGTTGGTTGACCTTAGGACTTGGGATCTCCAGAGAGCTATTCATGACATGGTACCTTGCTTCCTTCAGAGCCAGAATCCTTTTGTAACCTAATCTTGAACATGACATCCTATCACTTTTGCTGTATTTGTAAACTTTTCTTTAGAAGTGAGCGCTAGCCTCAGCCCTCCCTCGAGGAGAGGAGATTCCACAATTTCAGCAGACAGCGATCACTGGGGGCCAGTTACAGTGACTCGAGACACTGTCAGGTCAGTGACACCTCTTTTTCAGGCCAAATGCAGAGAAGCGTTCATCCATTTCCAGAGTCTCAAAAAACTGGGTTTGAAATATTTGAGGAGGAAGAGAGTATGGAAGGAAGGGTTTCCTCTAAATTTCCTAAGGATAAAGTTTAAAAATGTATAGACTAAACTCCGAGAGGGTAGGGAGCATGGGGGGAGGGGAAATGGTCTTTGGCCAGAGGACGGTAGCAACAGACAACCAGATGCTGAATGACAAAAACCTTGGGAATTTTGTAATTCCGGATTCTTGTAAGAATCTGGAGAGAAATGTGTAGGATCAGATCTTCAAGGAGAAGTATATCAAAAGTGTTGAAGGAGAATAAATTTATTTATTTATTTTTAATTTTATTGGAGTATAGTTGATTTACAACATTATGTTAGTTTCAGGTGTACAGCAAAGTGATTCAGTTAGTTATACATGTTATATATTCATTCTTTTTCAGATTCTTTTCTCATATAAGTTATCACAGAATATTGAGTGGCATTCCCTGTGCTATATAGGAGGTCCTTGCTGGTTATCTATTTTATGTATAGTAATGTGAATATGTTAATCCCAAGCTCCTGATTTATCCCTCTCCCCAGTGAGAATAAATTTATAAAGCCAATATACATTCATTGGTCCTACTTGTAGGGATTTTTAATTCTCTCTCTGCTTTAGATGGAATAAAGTCTTTTGTCCTGTTTATGAGATCACGCTGACCACGCACAGCCCACTACAATCCACTAACACATAGTGGAGGTTGAACGTTGTCCAACGACTTGGATTCAGGTCCTTCCAGGTGAGCCTGAAGTCAAAAGGAGACACAATTCCCATTTCTGTTTTAAATCACGTCTGATCTTGATGCGTGCCTAAAACGTTCTGCCAGCAAAGAGTTAAACAAGGAACTGTAAAAAATGATAGAAACAATATGAGACCTAACAACTCAACAGTTGCCAAAACTAGCAAATAATCAAAATCTGACCACAAAACCTCTCCAGATACACAGTGGCACCAATGCCAGCTTACGAACAAAGCTGCCCAATATATTTTTTAAATCCCTCGTCTCCCATTCATCTCCTGACCAAATGTTGGCAACAAACTGGCTCACAGAATTTTGAGTTGTAAAAGGGTTCAGGGATGAACTGGAGCAGAAACTCTCAAATCAGGGAGCCGGGACGATACCACCCCCTGGGAGATGGGTGCAGATCCGAATCTGGGGAAGTGGGTGTTGAAAGAATATCTGTTGTTGTAATTGTATAGCAGGGGCAGGAGAGCATTTTTGCTTTCCTAGAACAAAACACACAAAGAAACACTGAAGATCTTCTTGGCTGGTGGAGAAATGCCTACATTTTCTCTACCAAGCAGGGCATTCCTGGTGGAGGGACACACCAGGATCTTGAGAGGTAAAAGAGGTGACGTGCAGGATATTAATGTTATCAAAAGAGAACATTGTTGAAGAGCTGATAAAGGCTGATAAAGAGTAACCTCCTCTTTTTACATATTTAAGAATTCATTCCGGGCTTCCCTGGTGGCGCAGTGGTTGAGAATCTGCCTGCCAATGCTGGGGACACGGGTTCGAGCCCTGGTCTGGGAGGATCCCACATGCCGCGGAGCAACTGGGCCCGTGAGCCACAATTACTGAGCCTGCACGTCTGGAGCCTGTGCTCCTCAACAAGAGAGGTCACGATAGTGAGAGGCCCGTGCACCGCGATGAAGAGTGGCCCCCACTTGCCGCAACTAGAGAAAGCCCTCGTACAGAAACGAAGACCCAACACAGCCATAAATAAATAAACAAATAAATAAATTTAGAAAAAATTAAAAAAAAAAAAGAATTCATTCCCCTTGTATTCCATTCAGCAAATTATGGTTGAACAGCATGTGCCAGGGAGAGTGAAAAGTATTGGGAAAACAGGGCTAGGTAAGGCACTGTTCCAGCCTTCCATATTCCATATAAACAGAAAATGGACAATGTCAGGTTCGTTCTATAAAGATATGCAACTTGCCCTAGAAGAGACAAAACCTAGCCACAGGGTGTAATTAGGAAAGGCTTCCATGGAAAGGTGATACCTCCCCATCCTCTTCTTCATCATTACCCGTGTCATTACTGTACTTGCTATGAGCTGGGCTATATAAAGAAAAAAGGGAATTACAATCCCCACATGTAGGACCAATTCATACGTATTGGCTTTATACGTGTATCCTCAATCAACACTTCCGCTACTTCTCCTTGAAACACCTAACCCTAGATATTTCTCTCCAAATTATTAAAAATTTCCCAAGATTTTTACCCTGCAGCATCCTGTTGTCTGTTGATACTGCCCTCTGGCCAAAGACCACCTCCCCTTCTCCCCCATTTCTCACCCACCAGGAGTTTAGTCTACACATTTTTATTTTATTTTATTTTTATATATTCATTGCATCAGTTTGTCTATAAATGGCATCATTATAACAAATGCAACTGACATTAACAGCCTGGGAGGCTTACACAATAATTCGTGATAAGCATAAAGCTCAACTGGTGGGCAGCAAAGTGGCAGGAATATCAGGAATCAGTCTATGGGCTCTGTATATTTGGCATCCTGTGGGCATGTCAGTTGGTCTTTTTTGGAAGGGATGAACCAACCTGATAAGTCAGTTAAGTGTAGATTTAGAAGCTTCTATTATAAAATCCAGTTTTTCTCTTCTGCTATCCTGTCCCCTTCAGCCACATCAACAGACTTGTGTCACTGCCACCTCTCAGAGACTCCCTCTACCTCTAAACTACGCTCCCCCCACCTAGCTAGTTAGACATCCTAACTCAAGCTACACCTAATTTTTATGCATTTTTAAACTTCATTCTTATGAACTTTTAAGGAAACCCTTCCTTCCACCCTCGTCTCCCCCCCGAATATTTCAAACCCAGTTCTTTGAGACTGTGGAAATGGAGAAGACTTCTCTGGGTTTGCTCTGAAAAGAGGGGCTGCTGATCTGATGGGTCTTGAGCAACAGGCCGTATCACCTATCACGTCTTAACTGTGGGCCAACACTGACATTTTTATAGCCACTTATTATACTATGGGTTTTTTAGCACATAGCTGAAAATCATATTGATAAGAATATGACATCCAAGCACTGGAAAAATCAATCCCAAGTCCTGGATTCTTTGCATGCCGATGCTACAAGTCACCTGGGCAGAGTGCTGTGTTAGGCACATTACATAAACCACACAGGCTCTGAGTTGAATTGTTCTGTATTTTGTAATGCATAAAAACCTGCGATGACACAGCCAGGAATCTGGTTAGCAGTGCCACATGACTACAGAGCTATTTGCCTCAGAGCTATTTGGAGGTCATTGTGGTAGGCGTTGGTTACCTCCCCAGCAAACATTCTCTGTCCCCCTTCCCATCGGCTCTTATACAAGTTAAGGCAGTACTATTTGCCATAACAGAGAAAAAAACAACATCTCAGAGGCTTAACATAATAGAAATATATTTCTTGCTCAAGTAAATCCAATTTGAGGTGGAAGTTGGAGGGACGCTCTGCTCCACGCAGTCATTCAGGGACCGAAGCTCATTGCATCTGTGACCCCTTCCTCCTCTAGGGTTTTAGGATGTTCTCCATTTAACCAGTGAACAGAGGAGGAGACTGCAGAGGATTGTGTGGGAGGCTTTTACGTACCAGGTCTAGAAGTAGCTTACATTCACGGTCCATAATTCAATAACATGGCCCAAAAGGATGGGGAACCTATGTGGTACACACTATTCCTTTTTTGGAGAGAAGGAAACGGAGACACAGAGGGTTTACAGAACTTGCCCAGGGCTTCCCTGGTGGTGCAGTGGTTGAGAATCTGCCTGCTAATGCAGGGGACACGGGTTCAAGCCCTGGTCTGGGAAGATCCCACATGCCACGGAGCAGCTAGGCCCGTGAGCCACAACTACTGAGCCTGTGCGTCTGGAGCCTGTGTTCCGCAAGAAGAGAGGCCACAATAGTGAGAGGCCCGCGCACTGCGATGAAGAGTGGCCCCCACTTGCCGCAACTAGAGAAAGCCCTCGCACAGAAACGAAGACCCAACACAGCCAAAAATAAATAAATAAAAAGAAATTAAAAAAAAAAAAAAGAAAAGAAAAAACACAGTTCGAGTACTTTCTTAAAAAAAAAAAAAAGAAGAACTTGCCCAAAGTCACACAGCTGGTCACAGTGGAGTTGAGATTTGAACCCAAATCTCAGACACCGGAGAGTGTGTTGGCTGCGCCACATGGCATGTGGGATCTTAGCTCCCCAACCAGGGATCGAACCCATGCCCCCTGCGTTGGAAGTGCAGAGTCTTAACCACTGGACCACCAGGGAAGTCCCCTGGAGAGTATGTTTTTCATCATTCTATTTTATTCTGGAGGAAGTGAGCCCTGAGATGGATCTTTGGATCTTGAAAATAGGATATGGAACAGTGGAAGAAAAGACAGAGGACATTTCTTTTAAAAACCAGACATCTTTAAAGGCAAATTAAGGTAATCTTCTCTGGGAAATGTACCCATATGACATCATCCCCCAAGGACCTACCTTACCAGCCTCCTTCCATTTGTAGTAGCTTCACCCTCTCACACATGTGGGCAGTGTTGGTACCTCCGTATACATGTCCCTCCTGTTTGACCAGGGCTGAGATATCCCAGAGGGTGGAGGCTTTCTCCTTTCCTTTCCTGACAGCTCTGAGCACAGTGCCAAGGGGATGTCAGTAATCCATCACTATTTAACAGGTTGAGAATGGGCTACGATGTGGGACCAGAGGTGTATCTGCTCACCTAGAGAGGAAAGAGGCTGCCAAACAATATCAAGGTGGGCTGGGGGCAGTAGGGAGATGCACTGTCTCCTGTAGTGCTCCTTGCTGGATGGAGAAGTACGTTTGGAGCGTGATGGGTTCAGGGCATGATGAACTGATGGACAGCAGTCTCACAAATAAAAATTTGGAATATGAAAGGCATTCCTGACTTTTCCTAAGTTTATACGTATATTCACGAAGCTGTGTTGACTTAATTGACCCTTCCAAGACTGATGGGATGGAAATAAGAGGCTTTTTTGGACAACTTTGGTAAGGCAAAAGGACAGTGAAAAGCAGTTTATAGTTGGGCAGAACTACGTTTCTACCATAAGAAACCAGGAAAAGAAGAGCAAATTAAATTCAAAGCAAGAAAAATAAAGGCAACAAATAAAGATCAGAAAATAAATAAATGAAAAAGAAAACCAAATCAATACAGAAAATAAGTGAAAACAAAACTAGATATTTGACAAGATCAGTAAAACTGACAAATATTTAGCCTAACTAACCAGAGAAAAAGAGAGAAGGCAGAAATTACCAATATCAGAAACAAGAGCAGTGGCATCACTACTGATTTATAGATGTTAAGATGATAATAAGGAAATATTATCCTTATTATCCAAATAACACCTTGATTCTAATAAATTTGACAACTTAGATGAAATGGACAAATTTCTTGAAAATACAGACTACTAAAACTTATTCATTGAGAAATAGATAAGCTGAATAGTCCGATATCTGTTAAATAAATTTTTAGTTAAAATTCTTCCCATGAAGACAACTCTAGGCTAGGTGCTTTCACTGGGGAATTCTACCAAACATTTAAGGAAGAAATAATACTAGTTCTACACAAATTCTTCTGGAAAATTGAAGAGGTAGAAGACTTGCATCTAGAATTCTAAATAACTCTCAAAACTCAGTAATAAGAAAACAAACAAACTAATAAAAGCTTTGAGCAGATGCTTAACCAAAAAAAAAGATATACTGATGGCAACTAACACACAAAATGATTGTTAACATCATTAGTTATTAGGGAATGAAAATTATGACCACAATATGGCACTACTATGCAGCGGGTGTGATATTACACCCACTAGAATGGCTAAAATTAAAAAAAAATCAATGACTCCAAGCATTGGTTAGAATGTTCACCAACTGAAAGTTTCACATGCTGTTACTGATTATGTGAAATGGTACAACCACTTTGGAAAGCAGTTTGCAGTTTCTTAAAAAGTTAAATGTACACTCAACCATATGATTTAGCCATCCCAGTTCTAGGTATTTATCTAAGAGAATTAGATCCACACAAACTCTTTTTCATAGTTTTGTAGTAGCTTTATTTATAATAGGTAAAAAGCCTGGAAACAACGACAATGTTCATCAATAGGTGTGTTGATAAATCAATTGTGTATCCATTCAGTGGAATACTGCTCAGCCATTAAAAACAACAATAAAAATAAAACTATTGTTACAGGTGAGAACTTGGGTGAATCTCAAAACAGGTATGCTGAGTGAAAGAAGCCGGACAAAAAGAGTACATATTATATACTCACTTATATACAACTCTAGGAAATGCAAATTTATCCATAGTGACAGAATGACATGTGGCTGCTTGGGACCCAGAGGAGCGGAGGGGGATGGGAGGATGTGACTACAAGAGGTCAAAAGACATTTTGATGATTATATTGATCCATGGTTTCATGGATGTAAACTCATCTCACAACTTACCAAACTTGAAGTATAAACAAGTATAGTTTATTATATGTTTATTTATACCTCAATACAGCTGGAGGGAAAAGATCTTTCGGGCAGTAGTTTAGAACATGGATGGGTGGACGAGATTCCAAAGTGCCTGCAAAGAGATAACTTAAAAGAGTGGATTATGCAAGAGAAAGTGGAAGCTTACACCAGAATAGAGAGGAGACAGATTTGAGAAATATTTAGAAGGCAGAATCCACAGAAAGCATCAAGGTTGGCCCCAAATGTTTTTGCCCATGTAACTGAGTGTTTGGTGTGCCATCTGGAGATGGGAGAGAAGCAAATGGAAAGAGTGTGTGTATATGAGGGGGTGGTGGTGGTAATGAGTCCACTTTTGGGTCGGTTGAGCTGAGGAGCCACCAACAAGCAATTTGCTACCAAACTAAAATAATTCTTTGCGGTCAGGGACTACATCCCTGTGTTATGCCCATATATTTTGCCCACGTGAAATACTGTGCCTGCGGGGAGTTCTTTAGACATTCCCAATAAACGGGAAAGAAGCTATGAGATGAAGTTCTGATGCTTTCTTATCTATTTTAAGCCAAGCATCTCTTTGTTTTGGTTTTATCTGTTGCTGCTCTATTCTGAGTGTCATTCTCTGTCACACACACACACATATCACACCCTTGGCTTGGTCCACTTGCCCTGGAATCTATTCTTGACGACTCACAAAGATGGCTAATTCAGAGACTAGGCCTGTCAGAAATAAAATCTCTTCCCTGTACTAGAAGTAAGCATATTGGCAACATTTGGCAAAGGAACGCACCCAAGCTGGAGGAATACCAGCTGGGATGCCTTTTCCAGCAGAGTCACCGTGCAGAAGATGTGCTGAAATGAGGACAGGCTATTAGAAAACCTTGGAGAATCTAAGTATCTTAGTGTATTTTAAGATTGGGAGGTGTATTGACCATCATCTAATCTGACTCCCCACTTGATGCTTGGAGTTTTTGTGCAACATTCCAACTCACAGACCTGGCTTATTCACTGGGAGCAGGGACAGAGACCCTGCTCTGTGAGCCTGTGGGTTTCTACGTGGCTTGCTTGTGAATTCTGAACAGCTCTCAGCCATGCTAGTGGTAGAGACAATCAGCTCACCTTGCCTTCCAGAGGGTTTCAGTTGTTAATTTCAAAGTACATTCTCTTAAGAACAAATGCCCTTCCCTCTACCCAACAGGAAAGAGGATTTAGCCTTTAAAGTCAAGATCCATTGCACATATCAGCCGTAGAAAGCAGACGTGTTCCAAGGTCTGTACCATGGGATCCCGCCACAGCTGATTAGACCAGAGAGAGCACTTATTTCAAGGGGAAGCAATCTACTGGCTGGTCAGAGCTCTATGATTTGTACACTATGATAGCTGAGCCAGTGGCTATGGAAGGGCAGCTTGGCAGAGATTTGAAACCAACCATAAATTTTCATCCCTCGTATATGCCTCTACCTTTATGCGACTTCTTTCTCGCTCACTGTCTTCAGCTTCTCACTGTTACATCTCCTGAGGCAGCCATTAAAGAGACTCTTTTGATTGGACACACTTGAGTGAAATACCCATCCTGAATTATTTAACCATGGCACGGGCTGGGATCTTGTAGGAAACTGGAAGCTCCCCCTAAAGGATGTGAATAGTTGTCGTGTTGCTCGCATATAACAACTCAAATGCCCAGTATGCGTGAGTGAAGCCTCTGTGAATGAGGCAGTGGGCAGGTCATTTGGACTATTAATGGCTCAATAAGGAACACTAGGCTTAAGCTTCCAGACACTGGCAAAAAAGAAAAATGGTAGAAGGAAAGCAGGGATGTGGCCTGGAGGGGCTAATGAACAAGGCTGGAAATTTGGAAGAAAAGAATGTGAATGGATTTGCGGGAAGGCAGCCCAGGTAGGGTAAATGGAGTGGACGTGACAGTTGGTGGGAAAGTACAAGGCACACTCGGGGCAAGTTGAGATGTGAGGGATTATATATGTGAGCACGTGGGTGTATGTAGGGGAAGGGGTCACTAACAGGAGATACGGCTGGAAAGGAAAGATTGCAGAAAGCTTCCCATACTGGGATAAGTGGTTTGGATTTTATCTGTAACAGAGTCATTGAAGGGTTTTGGACAGAGTTATGGTTAATGGAAGAGACCTTGTTTTCTTATGTTTGTCAGAAAGTGGTCTATTGGATTCTAGGCAGAGGAGCCTTAAAAAAAAGCCCTGAAGGAGGAATTGAAAGTTCCGGGCCCGAATTTTAGCTCTGCCAGTTACTTACTACAGGCAAGCCAGGAGGCTTGGGCAACCTCTCCAAACCTGTTTCCTCTTTTGTTAAATAGGATGCTAATGTCTGCTGCTCTTACTTTACAAAGTAATTTTGAGTGTCAAATGAAATGCTAGAGTACATGAAAGTACCTACCAAAATATAAAGTACTATAGGGACTTCCCTTGTGGCACAGTGCTTAAGACTCCATGCTCCCAATGCAGGGGGCCTGGGTTCGATCCCTGGTCAGGGATCTAGATCCCACATGCATGCTGCAACTAAGAGTTTGCATGCCACAACTAAGGAGCCGGCAAGCTGCAACTAAGGAGCCCGCCTGCTGCAACTAAGACCAGGTGCAACCAAATAAATAAATAAATAAATATTTTAAAAATTACTATATACACAGTGATTTGTATTATCATGCTCTTCTCCCATCCAGCTGGACTGCCAAAGCCATATCTTACTGGTGAAATATGGATGTTTTCTTGTCATGAAAAGGAGGCCATTAAGAGGACCAGACAGAGAGAAAAGAACGTTATTTAGCCAAGGCCAGAATGGTCCCTTGTTTGAGAGAGTTAGCTCATTTTAGACTTCTACACTACAAAAAATGAGTTTCAATGGTTGTGCATGCATTAAACATTTATTGGGCACCTCCTATGTGTCTGCCTTGGGATAAAAAGGTAATCACGATAAGTTTCCTGCAATCTAGGAGCTCAGAGCAAGGAGTTCCTCCTACCTGTGTTCCCTTTCCTCCTTCATGCAACCTAGAAATATATATTGAATGCTTATCTGGTGCCTGGCACTGAGTACTAGAGCTAAAGCAATGGGTTAGATAGAGATAGCCCCTGCCTTCAGGGACCTTACATTCAGGAAGGAGAAACAGAAACGTAGGAGCAAACAAATATTTAAATCAGAGAATTTCATATGGTGACAGGGGCCAGAGAGAGGGTAAAAGAAGGTGATGAATTAGAGAGAAAGATTTAGAGAGACAGGGAAGCCCTTTAGAGTAGCCACATTCACAAATGCAAAAAGAAATAAACAGGTGGAATTAATTTTAATCATATGCTTTATTTAAGCTAATATATCCAAAATATTATCATCTCAGTAGGTAATCAATATAAAGAAATAGTGACAAGATGATGAGACATTTGACCCTTCTTTACACTCAGTCTTTGAAATCCGGTGATTATTTTACACTTGTGAAAGCACATCACAAAGTGCCCATGTACCCCTGCCCCTTTGTGAGTGCTCATAGCCACATGTAGCTAGTGGCAGCTGTGCCCAATGGTACAGCTCTGGGCCTCTCTATTAACTCAGATAAATCTCCTTCCTTTATTACATGGGTGTGTTGGTGCTATTCTTCAGCTCCATAAAGGGATTTCTAAAAATTTAAATGTAATCTGCCAATGCCAAAATTACCAGCATCGTGCTCTCATTAATTCCTGTAAGCAATGTCCCAGGGTTGACCCCCTGGGTCTGTTGGGAAGGGCTGAGTCATGGGGTTGATAAGCCATCCCTCACTGGGTTGTCATGGGGGCTGGCCTGGCCAGGATGGGACCAGCCTTCAGATGGGACCGGCTCTGGGGAGCCAGCTGCAGCAATGGGCCGGTGGTGTTTCTTCTGGGAAGATCCTTCCCAGGCTGAGGCAGGAAAAAAGACGAGCTCATTTTTGTCCTGCATTGGTTCTCACCCTGGCAAAGGGGAAAATGAGATGAACACTTTGAAATGCTAATTATTTAATCTCTGCCAATGTTGGCTGCTTCCAGGAGAGCCCATGTTCATTTTAAAAATGAAACTATTTTAGAAAATGACCCAGGTCATGAAAGTGTGGTCCTCTGGGGGGGGCCGAGGGGCCCTTCCCAGAACCCATCAGCCCCCCAGCGGGCTTGAGCAGCCTCCCTTGGAGGTTCAGCTGTTCCCCTGACTCCTTGTAAGCAGCCCTCAGAAAGTCTCTTGAATTTAGAAAATTGTGCCAGCAGAATGCCATGGGGATTGAAAGACCCGAGTCCAGCCTACAGTTTCTGAACTTTCTTCGTAAGGGATGTTGGCAGATTGTCAGACTCCGCAAGCTGTAGTTTCCACATGTCTAGAATTTTCTTCCTGGATTTGTAGTGAGAATCAAGTTATATTACTCACATGGTATGTGTAGCCCTGACGGTGAACAATCCAGTTTAGTACTCAGTACATTTTAGTCATTTTTAATTGTGTCGTTATAGTTGAGAAGGGTGGGAAATTGTGTGGTTATCTCTGATACACACTTATTTCTCGCTGTGTTTTTTTGTTTTTGGTTTTTTTTGAATTCAGATTAAATATAGGAAAAAAGAACTTTCTGGAAAAAAGCTCTTCCCTTCACCCATATAAGCCTGTATTAGCCTGCTCAGGCTGTCATTTAAAAAAAAACACAGACTGAGTGGCTTAAATGACAAAAATGTATTTTCTCATGGATTTGGAGACTGGGAGTCCAAAGTTGAGGTGTCCGGAGGTTTGGTCTTTCTTGAGGCTTTTTTTTTTTGGCTTGCAGGTAATCACCTTCTCCCTGTATCCTCACTTGGCCTTTTCTACATGTTCCTTTCTCTTCTTGTAAGGGCACCAGTCTTACTGAATTAGGGTCCCACCCTTACGACCTCGTATAACCTTAATCACCTTCTTAAAGGACCTGTCTCCTAAGGTCCCTTTGGGGTTAGGGCTACAACATATGAATTTGGGGGACACAATTCAGTCCATAACAAAGCCTAATCCCAAGTTTCATGTAAAAATTCAAAGTTATGGGGAAAAGCTAACAGAGAACTAAAGAATCCCATTGCACGTTTTGGTTGTCTTTGAGATAAACATCTGAGAATTTGCCCCAAGTCTAATCACTTATAATAGTGTTTTTTTAAACTTTAGTCATTTCTCTACAATCTTTATGTTTTTAACACATCTGCCTTTTCCCTGTACTATGATTTATTTAGTATCTTTCATTAAATTGACTCCATATTCTACTTAAATAAATATATTTTGAAAGAAAACCTTAGGTCATTACCAAGAAATTTAAATGTTCTTGTTGTTTATAAGGAGAAAGTGATCATACAATAAATCAATGTATACAAGGAGTGTTATTGAATTCTTTCTAGACGTTGCCTTATTTAACAAACACTTACTATATGTCAGACACTATCCAAGCACTTTGTAAACATAATCTTGTATATTCTTCATGACCTAAGAATGAATAGGTAGCTTTAATATTCTCATTTTGAAGAGGAGGTTAAATAACAGAGAGATTAAGTAACAGAGAGGTTAAATAACTTGCCAAAAGTCACACAGCTA
This sequence comes from Eschrichtius robustus, assembly GCF_028021215.1. Lineage (NCBI taxonomy): Eukaryota > Metazoa > Chordata > Mammalia > Artiodactyla > Eschrichtiidae > Eschrichtius > Eschrichtius robustus. The sequence continues at coordinate 33,523,416 of NC_090842.1, read as the reverse complement.
GTGAGTCCAGTAACACTGGGAATCTGGGCAGCCTGATGTTGAACGTTTAATGTTTAAACTATATTTATTGAAAGACTAATTTTTACAGATTTAACGGTGAAAACCCCTTTGGATTACTTCCCTACTTTCTCAGGAGAAAAATTTCAAAGTCACATCAAATAAACTAAAAATGATTTCCCATTCCAAAAACAAGCCTCAGTGTTTGACTATTAGCTAAGTGCCCGGGCTTAAAGAAAACATTTCAACCCAGGCCTTCCTGACTGGGAAGTCCCACAGATTCACTGCATCTCTGCAGTTTTGCTTGTGGGGAAAGCATTCCCCAGTCCTGATCAAAGGCAAAGACTAGTTCAGCTCTACCAGCCTCAGGGTTCTTCCTGGTGGGCTTCCTTGGGGACCATTTACTCACCAGTGTCTTTTCCCAGCTGGCAGGAAGATTGGGAAACTGATGCAATTTGGAGGTGGGGGAAGGGAGACTCATTCACAGCCTTGTCCCCGCCAGCCACAAAAGCATAATCTGCTTGTTTCCCAGATAGCGGGAACAAATCATGATTGAAGGGTCCCTCTGTGTAGATCTCCACCTTGTAAAGTCTATGCAATGGATTATCAGGATCTTGGGTTCTCCTCTAACCACACAAGGCTCCTGGCAGAACTTTCTTTCCAGAACTAAACAAATTTAGCACCAGATGGCTAATATTGTTGACTTGAAGATTTATGTGTGTGTGTGTGTGTTATACATATGTACATGTATATATATATACATACATAATATATATAACTTTATACGGTTTTGAATTTACATATGTATATATAATTTATTTTTACCAGAATGCTTGAGATATTATATACATGTGTATATATGCATATGCATACATACATATATACACATATGTACAGAAATTATTTGTTCATTTCAGCATTGTGAATTCAATTTTACCAGAGTGTTTGAAATGATACATACATATATATTATTATATATACTATATATATATGAATAATATATCCTTTGGTCTTCTTCCCTATGGTTCTAACTCCATCCCAGAAGAAATAGGAAGACCAGGACTTTATTTCCTTTCTTCTTTTAGCTCAGCTAAGAACCCAAGCCACACTGTGGGGAAGCCAGTCCTGATTTTAAGGTGAAGAAGTAAAAGTCAAGCTCAACCCAGCCCCACCCTCGTCCCAGAATCCAGTGTGAGACGGGCCAGCAAGGCATGGGGGTGCGGGACCTCCGAGTCGCCACCCAGCCCTGGTCCTGCTGTCAGGCAGCGAAACTAGCACAGGAGATCTTGGGTGTCAGACCCCTGAGCAAGACCACTCTTTCAAAGCCTGTGTTCCACTTTGCCATTCTGTCCCTGAGGGCTGCCTTGGAGGTCTGCCCTGGCATTCAGAGGGCCATGCCTACTGTCACCGGCCCAGCCAGTTGTCTGTTGCTGTCAGCGGGGGACTAGGGCCTGGCAGTTTCGTGCATTAAAAGTAGTTTTGTGCAACTCAGCTCCTCCCAGCCCCCTTTCTTTTGGAGCCCTCATGGCCCACAGGATTTGCAGGCACCGGAGAAAAAGAAGCTGGTTTGATTTAAGCACACGAGGAGTCGGGAGCTGGGGGGTGGGAATGTGTGTTTATATTTCCCGTGCATCCATTAGGGTGAGTGGCTGAGGGGTAGGGAGAAAGGGGGAGCGGAGGAGGGAGAAACTTCATTTATATGTTAATAGTTGCCAGCAACGGGGCTAAACTGACAGAACTATTTCATGGGAAACTGACAAATTTTGTCAGCCGGGCTGTGCGGCCACATCTCAATGGGGCAATAATCTTGATTAGCAAAACAATTGGGGGCCTCGGTTCCCACTCAGGTTACACCCGGCCAATGTGAGGAAGGCTGGTGCCTTCAAGCTTGAAGACGTTTTCAAAAGCCACCGAGTTTAGGCAAATGGAGTGAACCGTTCGGGTGGGGGGAGGCAGGCGATGGACGAAAGGGGTTAATTCGATTGACCGAATCTTCATAGTCTTATAACAATCATTTACTTAGCCAGTAATTCCGCAAGAAACCAGCGGTGCTGACAGGAAATTGGAGTATCTGTTTGCCCCAGATGTGTGGGAATTTTAGCTGCCCCCTCCTGACCCTTGCCAACCTTGAAAAAAATCCACAACCCCCTTGGGGCCCTAATTACCAAGTGCAGAATAGAAGTTGTTATCTAAAAATGCACACACAACTCAACACCCACGCACAGAGTCACTGCAGGCCCCTGTTGTTACCTCATCTTGACTCCGTTTGGGCTTTCATTTTTATTATTCGTTCTTTGTATTGCTAATGAAAGCTGGAATATGATGAATTCATTTTGACCAGAGGGAAAAGGGTACTGCTCCCCGCCTTCGATGAACACTGGAAAAGCTTGGGTGGCTTTATTTTCCGTGTGACTCCACTGGCCCTGTTTCTGTTTGTAAACATACCCTCTGGAAGGGCTCTGGTTCCCCCATCTGCCTTGATGCCCGGAGAATCCAAAAGAAGAGGACATCCCCGCACAGGGGGGTGTGAGAGGGACAGACGCAGGTTTCACACCTCTCCAGTGGGGAGCCTTCATATCCTGTTGGACTCATCTTGCTGCCTTGCATGGTTCAGCCTTCATTGGAAGAACAGTTGTTCCGTGCGATCTAATTAATTCATTTATTTTCAACTTTTTATTTTGAAATAATCACAGACTCCCAAGAAGTGGCAAAAATAGTACAGGGAGATCCGCTGGGCTCAGGACCCAACTTCCCCTCATGGTGACATCTACAATGCATCATGAAAACCAGGAAATTATTGGCATAATACGATTAACTAGACTACAGACTTTACTCAGATGTCACCATTTTTTTGCATGCGCTGATTTTCTTTTTTTGCATGTCTTTGTGGATCATCGTGTGACACATTTATTTTTTTTTAATCTAACAAATAAAGCAATCCTGAAATTTCAAAACTGGAGAGGCTGTAACAATCATTTCACCCACTACCTCCTCCAATCCTACCCCACCCTCCCAGCAATCAAATCTATACTCCCTCTGATCCTTGAGTTCCCTCTGAAAACAAATTGCCTTTAGAACATCAAGCCACTGCTTGCACACTGCACATGACAGGAGGCTCATTACTTATTGAGGCCACTAGACCTTTCTTGTTTGAAAGTTCACAGGAAGAGCTAAAACTCTTCTGTCTCTAATGGCCCCTCAATGGCTCTAGTTCCACCACCTGACTCTGGATTATGTCAGTCTAATCCAGTGGCTATCAACCTTGGTTGTACCTTCAAATCACCTGTGGAGTGTCTAGACATCCCAGCACAGACTGAACCCCAGAACAATTATATCAGACTCTCTGGAGGTGGGACCCAGGCAACAGCATTGTTTTTAAAGCTTCCCAGCTGATTCTCATATGCAGCGGAAGACTGCCTCGTGCCAATCCTCAAGGAGTTGAAGCTATCCCACACCCCACTTAAGTAGGATTGCCAGATAAAATATAGGGTACCCAGTTTATTTGCATTTCAGATTAAAAGATGAATAACTTTTTAGTATAAGTATGTCCAAACATTATGTGGGACATATTTATACTAAAATATATTTGCATCTGAAATTTAAATTTAACCGAGTGTCCCATATTTTTATTTGTTCAATCTGGCGCTGCTACACACAAAACTTTTCCTCTCCAGGCTCTTCCTTACTTCAGCATCTGATCTGTTTCTAAAACCCTTCAGCAGCCTGTCACCCTCTGCAGTAATGCGCTGGGATATCAAACTCCTTTTTGACAGTGGCTCTGGTGACTGGTCCCTTAGTTCCGGACTCCTAGATCTTTGTACTTGGGGGCTGGCCTTGGACTTTACTGCTCAGTGCGTCCTCTGTGCTCCTCTTTCTTTGGTCCTAGCTCTGGGTCTTTCTGAGTCCCAAATGTAGGAGAGTGAAGTCGTTTGGACAGCCTCAGATATGGGTTAAGTACATCTGATTCCATGTTCTTTGGATAGCCCTGCACTGTAGTTTTCCCCTTATCCACATCAGAGCACATGTCCTAAGCCATGACTACTCAAAGTGTAGTTCTAGGATAAGAATCATTGGCATCACTTGGGAGCTTATTAGTATAAGGCATGAAAACTTTTTCCCCTCCCTCTTAGGTTTAGTCTCTGGGGGCCTGCAAATTAAACTTACAATATAGAGAAAAGCATACAAATTTATTAATATGCACAGCATGTCCTTGTGAGAGAACTCAGTGTTGAGTAATTCAAAGGGGTGATGAGAATTTGGGGCCTAAATACCTAATTTAATAGGGAAAAGGGAAGAGGGTAGAAAGATAAATGGACCCTTAGGAGAAGAGACAGGAGATATGATAGACTTGTGATAGTATCAGTTTGGGTGTGATGTTGACTTTTCCTCTCAAAGAAGGTTAGAATTGCTTCTAGGGAGGGGATTTACTATAACTGAGTTCTTTTGTGAGAGGCTCTGCTTTTAGGAAGATAAAGGATTTCAGGAACTCAAATGCCTTCAGTTCAAAATAATTCACACGCCAAAGTGGTGTATTTTGCGGTAGCATATCCTGCGCCTCTTCATTAAAAGTGCAGAATTGCAGGCCCAACCCCAGATCTGCTAAATCAGAATCTGCATGTTAACTTCATTGTCAGGTGATTCTCATGCATTAACCTTTGAGAAGCACTGTCCTAACTACAGCTTCTTTAAAAGCAGCGTCCAACATACCATAATTCCTCTTACTTAAAGGGTCTCCATCAGTCTTAAATACATGGGTTTTCACGTGGTATAGACTCTGTGGGTGTGTGTAGGCCTCTTGGAAGAGATGGGCGTTCTCACTGTCACTCATCCAGGGAGATCCTAGGACAGAAAAAAAGGAATCTAAGAGGAATCCACAGGAGAGGAACTCTAGTCTGTCTTTGGCCTTGATCTGGTTGGTATGGACTATTTTGGAGAGCTCTGACAAGGTACTTGATGGTGCTACTTGGGGAGAAACACCCAGGATGGTCCCTGGCACCTGGAAGCAGGTCAGAGGAGCTGCCCAAAGTGAGAACTTGCCAAACTGAACAAGCCATGCAAACTTATTCCATGGTTCTCTGTGTTTGTTCCTCCCACCTCATCTTAATGCTATGAGGGATTAAAGGAAGGGTTTGTGCTCCCAGTGGGTAGACAGCAGTAGTGATCAATGGCACCCCTTTCACCTCACCATGGGCCAGAGTGGGGGTTACACTAGCACCCGGGGGCAGCCCCAGGGAAAGGTGGTTCTCAGGCCTAAGAGTCGCAGCTGCCAAGTTTCACTCTCCATCCTCACATGGAAATGCTTCCTTCAATACTAACTTGAAAAACCCAAGTTTTATTTTATTATGGAAGGTGGCAATTTCCGTTTTGAAGGCTCTTCAAAACTTTCTAAGTTAACTCCTGGGAAATACAGATTTGAAGTTATCTTCTATATTTCCCCAGAAGCTGAAGTCAGCTCTCTGAAACAGGAAGGTCCCTAAAGTACATGTGCATGTAATTTGCATTTATATTCTTAACCTCTTCTGGCTTTAAGGTGAAGGAGATGGTACATCATTCTTTCCAAAATATATGATCCGTCTTTTTTCATTAGCAAAGGCCAGAAAGCTTCACTGTTTCATATTCAAGGACAAACATTGCACATTGCAAATTGTCAGATTAATGTATTAATTCAACATATTTTTTTGTTTTGCTTTGCTTTTTACTTATCAGATTCTAATATGTTAATGCTGGAAGAGGCCTAAGAAGCTGTGTAACTCAGGGATGACAAAAAGTTTTCACCTTTTGGTCCAACTATGGTAGAAGGAGGAACGTGTTGAGAGAAATGTGAGGCTATGTGTGGAAAAGAGAGAAACACAGTGATTGATTAGTGATGTCTGCATAGGTAAGAGGTGTGGGATGGGCAACACTATGCCAGGCATTGGCCAATGCAGGGTAGGGCCCGTCTCTCATTTCACAGATGAGGGACTGGAGTGCTAGGAAAGGAAAATAATTTAAGATCACATGGGAAGTCATTGGCACAGCCAGCATGTTGATCTCTTGACTTCAACTCCAATTCTCTTGCCGTCATACAACTGAATTCCTCTAATATTCACCTATGTTAATTGAACCTACAGATTAATTGCTAAAACCCTGATTCTCTTGATACCTTATAATCACAACCTTGTTTTCTCTATTCAAATATAACCAGGGAATAACTTTCAACTGTCAGTACACTACCTACACATGCTAAGTACTCAAAACTTTTTGAATGGATTAGGAAGATGATCTTGGTAATAATATTAAGATGACACACCAAATGGGGCCATGGGGTAAATGTTTGTTAACACAGTTATAACATGATTTTTAAAGTTACAAATTAATAATGAATGATTTAAAATTATTTTGTTTATTATGCAAAAGGACACTCTGAACCCAAACAAGCTGACTTGAAACTGCATGCCACTAATCACAAAGGAAAGGGGACCAGATAATGAAATAGAAATAAAACAGTACAAATCTATCTCCATTTCTAGGAAAACAGCTCAAAGAGCAGGCCCTAAGAGAGGCAGATGAACAGTAACATGTTTGTTCAGTATTTTTTTTTTAATTAAAAAACAACCCCTGCTGTTTGCATGTGGCACAGAGTGAGGATTGTGTAGGGAAGAATTATCAATATATGGTGATGTCTCGATTACTTAGTTATTTTTATTAATTATTTATGATTATTGTTTATTTTATTAATGAGTCCTCTGGGCACAGAACTTCTTTTAACAAAGCTGGTTCTCCAAGGGCTGAAGGCAATTCCAGCTGCTTTTGCACTGGGTCCCTCTTATTTCCTTTTATAATAAGAGAAGTTTTACCTTGGTACAACGTTGCTCAGCTGAAAACTACCTTTCTCAGCTTCCCTTGAAGCTAGGCTTGGTCACACCAGTAGGTTCTGGTCAATGGAAAATGAGCGAAAATGAGGTATGCGACTTCCACGTGGTGACACTAAAAGGAAAGAGTGCTTTCTTTCCTTTCCCTTTCCCCCCTTTCTCTGGCTGAAATGTAGCCGTGGTGACAGAAACCAGGATGGCAGCTGGCAGCTATTGTGGTCATTGAGAAGGCAGCTGCATGTTGAGGTTGGCAGGACAATAGGAAAAGAGAGAAAGTTTGTGTCCCTGACATCATTGCAGTGCCATATCGGTTCTGGACCATCCAGAGAACTGCATTTGAGAGCTTTTATTGGCAGAAGCTGAACATGTCCTGGTTAGTAGGGCTGAGGAACATCCAAGGCATCATCTTGGAGGCAGGTTTCTGTCAGGGTCTCTGCACACACTGGCACACCCCATTCACACACTTCCAATATTTTGGAAGCCATACTGGATCATGACCCACTCTCTTTTGGGTACCTATGCCATACGAGCTACAGGTTGAAAATCACTACTGACAAAGAGAACTGGGAGGCAGCCTCTCCACTGTCATTAATCAGATCATTTTACCCCCTGGTTAAAGCACGCTAGCCATTTCTCATTGCATTGGACCAAAGTTCAAATTCCTCACACGGCCTTCAAGGTCCCACATGATTTTGGCCCTGCCTACCTTCCCACCATCACCTCATATCATCTCCCTCTTACCCATCTTCTTTGCTTCAGGGCTGTGGCCTTTTTCATTTCACAAATGGGACTTGGCTATTTCTTCTATGTTGTCTTCCCTCCCTTAGATCTTTGTGTGGTTAGTTCTTTCTTCTCATCAATAGCTGAGTTCAAATGCCAACTTTTCAGGTAGCAAACCTATCTGGAGACCTATCTAGAATCTAACTAAAGTCCCCATTCACTTCTCTTCCCATGATTTTGTTTCATTTTTAAAGCTATAGGGTTATCACCATTCGTAATCATTGTTTGATCCATTTGCTTATTGTCTCTGTGTCCTATGAGAATGTCAACTCCAGGACAATGTGGACTCAGTATCCCAGTGCCAGTGAAAGCACCTGGTACACAGTAGGTACTCAGTAAATACTCATTGACTAATTATAGAACGAACTCATATGAGGTCTGGACCGTTGTTGTCCAAATTGTGCAGATGATGAAATAGAGGGGCAAGTGTACAGAGCCCCTGAGGGGGGACAAAGTATTTTCTTAGAGCCTGGCATGAGGGCATCTACCCACTCTGCTGCTTGCTAGACTTTGCCTTCTAGGAACTAACCTTCCAGGTTCCTCAAGTTCAATGTCAGTAGCTCACCTATATTCCAGCCTCCATGAATGTCTATTAATTTACACTGTGAATCCACCGAAGGGGTATCTAATACATTTACATGCACAAATATAAAGGCAGACAGCTGTGGCCTACAATTTTGTTGTTTTGGCTTTTTTGCATCTGAGTGTGGAAAAAAATATGTTTTTGAACTCTGCTCTTGAGTCAGACTTGATTACGGCTGATGAATGACAAAGCAGTTCTGATCTTATCTGGAAAGTTTTTCCATGAAATACAAAGGGAAAAAGAAGCCATAATAAAGATGTGAAATAAATATATTGACAGAATTCAAAGAAAAGATAATGGATTTGGTCGTGTTCCCGTCATCAGTGCTGTGTGTGTTGGGGGGAAGGTTGCCAGAGCTGTGTTTGGTTATAGATTAATAATTCCAGGTACAAATGGTTCGGAACAAATTAGAGAAAACATAAACTACGATATTCAACAAACTGAGGTTCAAAGGTTTCTGGAATTTGCTAAGTGTTCTTGGTCACACATTTTTGAAAAGTGATGACACAATATGGAGTGTTTGAACTTTGACACACAAACAGCAAGTGGATTTTTGCTTGAATCACATTGAAGAATTGGGCAACTATTACTAAAAAATGGTGGGGGGAACCAAATGGAAAAGTTTGAAAGAGCCAACTGCCAAGTCGTTAATAATCAAAGAATATTCTAATAATTCTACTGTAGAAAATGTCTTTTAGTTTATGTTCCTTATTGCACAGTGGTTAAGAAACTGGCTTTGGGCTCACTCTATGGACCCCATCTGGCTCTGACACTTAGTGGCTCTCTGGTCCCAGGAAAATGACTAAGCTCATTTAGTAGAAATATTTTTTAAGTTCCATATCCTATGCCAGGCATTCTTAACTTCTCCCCAAATCCACTCTTACTTCTCTGATACATTCTTCACATTATAAAGTGTTATCTTTATAATAAAGATAAGGTTATGTCACACCTCTTCTTAAAAACCCTTGCTGTCTTTGCATAAAGATGAAGATCAAAATTCTTTTTTTAAAAAAATTAATTAATTAATTAATTAATTAATTTTTGGGTGTGTTGGGTCTTCGTTTCTGTGCGAGGGCTTTCTCCAGTTGTGGCAAGCGGGGGCCACTCTTCATCGCGGTGCGCGGGCCTCTCACTATGGTGGCCTCTCTTATTGCGGAGCACAGGCTCCAGACGCACAGGCTCAGTAGTTGTGGCTCACGGGCCTAGTTGCTCCGCGGCATGCGGGATCTTCCCAGACCAGGGCTCGAACCCGTGTCCCCTGCATTGGCAGGCAGATTCTCAACCACTGCGCCACCAGGGAAGCCCCAAAATTCTTAATATGATCCACAGGCTAAGCCAGCCCTTGTTCTGCCTACTTCCCAGTCTGTTCCCATGATTCTCTCCTGCTTTTCTCTTTGCTCCAGCCACGCGGGACATCTCTGAGTTCCTCCAATATGCCATACTTGTTCCTGCCCCAGGTTCTTTGCATCTGCTCTTCCATCTACCTGGAATTCTCTTTCCACTTTCCTTTCTTAATTTATCTTTTTGAGTTCAGTTTAATTGTAAAGTCCTCAGCATATGTCCTTTGACCGCTTAGACTTTTCTGTACTGCTTCTTTATTGCATGTACTCAGGGGGATTCTGACAGTGAATTGTTTAATTGGTGATTATTGTCAGCTCTCCAACTAGACTGGGGTCCCCTGAAGACAGGGTGGCATCTGACTTGTTTACTACCCCCCCAAGCACTCAGCACAGAGCCTTGTACACACCGAGAACTCAATAACCACTCAGAGTGAGTAGAATGAAGACATCAAGTTCTGAGCTAGTCCATGTGTCCCCTGTAAGCACTGGGATGATACTACCTCCCTTATAGGTTCACAGTGAAGATTAAATGAGAAAAAAATGTGTGAGTGTTTTGTTAACCATAAAGCACCATACATACCAGTAAGGCATGATTATGATTGTTAGATATCCTTTAGGATCATTTCAATTGCAAGTGACCAGAAATTTAACTTAAGTTGACTTATGTTAAAAAACAAAAACAAATTTTGGGGGTAATGTATCACTGAATAGATGAGGCAATAAAGGGAGGATTCCGATGCTAAAATGGCATCATCAGAATTCTCTCTCTCTCTCTCTCCTTTCTGCTTTTCTCGTCTCTGTTTCCCTGTGCTCTGTCATCAGTCAGTCTCTCTAACTCTAACAGTCAGTGGCAGAGGATGCAGGTCATATTACAATATATGAGTCTAGCATCCCCAGAAGAGAAAGGGCATCTCTCATCTATGGTGTCAGCAAAGGTCCATGAAAAGTTCTCTTTGGTTTATTATAATAGCATGACCTCTCTGTTGTGGACTGAATGTTTGTCCCCTCACAAATTCATATAATGAAACACTATCCCCTTCCAATGTAATGGTATTAGGAGGTGGGGTCTTTAAGAAGTGATCAGGATTAGATGAGGTCATGAGGGCAAAGCCCTCATGAATAGGATTAGTGCCCTTATAAGCATCATGAGAGCGCTTGCTTCCAATCTCTGCTCTCGGCCATGTGAGGATACAAGAAGTCAGCAGTCTGAAACTCAGAAGAGGGCTCTCACTAGAACTTAACCATGCTGGCATCCTGATCTCAGACTTCCAGCCTCCTGAACTGTGAGGAATACATGTCTGTTGTTTACAAGTCAACAAACCCATTTATGGCATTTTGTTATAGCAGCCCGAAATGACTAAGACACTCTCTGAGCCAGTCTCTTTGGAGAGAGAGCTGTGCACTGATTGACTGGCCAGGTTCAGGTCGCTTGTCACCTTTGAAGCGTGGAGATGGGGTTATTCACCCTGAACTCCATGGACTAAGAAGAGGGTAGTTTACTTGTACAAAAGAAAAGTGGTGTGTTATTAGCAAAAAGCTGAAATAAATGCAGATTGGAAAAAGCAGCAAGCATCTTCCATGGAGATAAACCAGTTTAAATGAAGGAATTCATGGCTCCCAACTCCTCACTCTAATCCTACAGTGTGAGTGGGCTGAGTTTATCTTCTCTCCCATACGATGCACAGTCAACTCAAATCATATTCCACAGGCATTTTCCTGTTAAGATGACATGGTTTCCTTCTCACAGTCAGGAAGAAGGAGGCAGGGGAAGCATTTAGGAGAAAGCTAGTGGGTCATTCAGTCTTCTGTGCGCTAAAGCAGGTAAGATCAGTTATTCTAATCTTATACATCTGAACCCTCATAACAAGTAAAGTAGACCCTGTAAGGAGAAAAGTGCCCAGAACTTAGGCTTGGGATTCCCAGGAAATAAGCATATTACATAGCTCATTAGTGTAAATAAAAGTAAGAAATATCATCAAGCATCACTTGAGAGTTGACTGTCACTCATTATCAGTGTGATACCAGACAAGTATGGCCTATACAGACGGACAGCTGAGCTACTTCCTGTTCAACCTCCTTCTTCATGGGGACCTTGCAGTGATGGTCCTTGGGGTCTCTGGGACAGGAGGAAGTTGTGGCAATGAGTTGTAAGAGAAAGTTACTGGGTGGGGTTTCTGGAGATACAGCAGGTATCTTGTGTTAGGAAGATGAAACACACACACACACACACACACACACACACACACACACACACAGTCTTTGTCTTAAAATCAGAGGATTTTTGCTTGTTTGTTGCTTTAGTATTTCCAGTCTGGTGTAATTAGCTTTCAAGTTAAAACACATAGATAATGGCTACCAGTGTGGTATATAATAAAACTGACTCACAAACTTCTGTCTCCTTCTCCATTTTTTTTCAGATTGGTGGGTTTTTTAAAGAGTGTGGAGTAATAATCTAAAAAAAAAAAATCTTTGCTCCTCCAAATCCCCTGTCTAATTTTGTAATGCATTAGATAACTTATCATTACTGCTGTTTGGATCCTGAATCTTTAAAAAAATGTTTTATGGTAATTGGAGGAAGCTTTCCTAAGGAATTTTGTGAAGTTTCTTGGAAGTTTACTTTGTTTTGGAAATTGCCAAGTTGTATTAAAATATCTATAAGGAGATGGTGCTTGCTGTTCTCCTTAGCAGTAATATGATTCCAGTCATTATATCTTCACTGTTGAAGTCAGAAGATAAAAGAGACCTCTAGTTTTAGCTGTAAAAATTGTATATTTGTTTGTTGCTGCTGAAGTGGCCAGTCTGCCGTGGGGTCGTGAAGGTACTTAACGATAGTCATCAACAGAACCTGAAGGTATTTCGTGTTTGGTTGGTGCTCTCACACCTAAGAGGCAAATGGAGGTTATGGAGAAGGATGACACATTGATCTTCTGAACTTAGTTTGAGAAAGAGAAAGACAATTTCACGGAAAGGACATTTTGCCGTGGAGGTGCCTCCTACCTTATACTGGCTATTCATATATTTGTTTCTGGAACAGAATCATAGAATACTAACCAGAGGGACATCGTTCTAGAAAAAAAAAAGTAGAACACTGATGGTAAGGAACCATATAAAGGCTATCTAGTCCCAAGCCCTTATTTTATAGCAATGGTCCTGAAACCCAGATGGGAGAAATGGCCTGGCCAAGCTATTTGGTGACAGAGCCTGGAGTAACACTCCAGTCCCTGAGATTTGCTGTTATTTAATCCCATCTGAATGGCTGTGATCAAAGGACATAGTTTCTCTCACACATAAAGAAATAACTTGACTTGAAAAAAAGTTAGTTAGGTGACTAGTGAACTATGTCTACCATGAAGCGGTATCCTTAGTCAACCGCTAAGGTCTGTGCCTGTGCGTGCCTTTATTTCTGCGTGACAAGTCCTCATTTGAATGCACAAGTGAACACACATACCCTGTGGAAAGATCATTAACTGAGCTGAGGTGGGGCTCCTACATAGTCAACCACACGTTTGTGTGTGTGCTGCTGGAAACCATGCTGATTATGAAAGTGTTCACTGCCCAGTGTGGGGTTATGGGTTCCAAACACACGAGCTCGTTCTCTTAGATAGAGGACCCCCCTTGCCTTTATCTGCATGAAAAAACAAAATCTATACCTGTAGACTGATTAATGGATACCTATTTATCCATCCATCTATCTTCCTCAGATAAATGTAATTGTGTGTGTATGTGTGTGTAGGTATCATGATAAAGAGTTACCATATGTATTTCCTTATCAGAGGGTTTTATTTATCAGGAACCTTGCAAAAACAAACAGGCCTTGAATTTTTTTTTGCCCCCCCCATTATGACCTACGGCATCAGATTTGGGTTTTGTAGGGTCTGGCAAATCACAGTGCAAATTTTTACTCATCCTGATATTTAAATATGAGTGAAATTATCAGTCAATTAAAATGGACAGAACGAACATTTTACAGAGGAACATTTACAGAGGAAAAGAAGTGATAAAAAGGGAGTCTGGTGGATTATGTGGAAAGAAGAGAACTGGTCCTATCTAAGTACTTGGGTCTCTGATTGTGTTTACTTTTGATTGATTTTTGTGCCATTTGAATTCTCCTTAAAGAGCAGCATGAGATCCCTTGCCCGTGTCCGTTCTACCTACCCAAAGCCCTTCTGATTCCCAGCACCCATAGGGCAGTCCTGCTACCACAGGTAAGTTGGGCCCAAGCCACATAATTTTAGGATCGACTTTAAAAATCAGAACTCAGGCTTAGAATTTCTCTCCAAATTCCAAAAGTTTAAAAAACAAAAAACAAAACGATAACAACAAACAACCCCAAAGCAAATGTCTCGCTGCTTTTTGTGCTAATTTTGTACCAATATCAAACTTGTAACCTTCTGAATGTACAAAAAGGTTTTTATTTTAGACCCAAGGAACAAATGACCTCTTCAAATTCATAATGAGGTATGCATTGAACGGAACACAGCCCAAGGTGAGTCATTCATTAATCATAAACAAAACAGCCCCTGATCAAGGACACATCAGAACACACTGTAAAAAGAGGCTAGGTTGCCCAATCTCTTTATTTAATATTAACTACATTATGTTTTTCATGTGAGTTCTGAGAAGGTGATTTTCTCACTTTCTTTGTAGCCAGCTCAGTGTGAATGGATAATTACTTCCCTTAATGTTGTTTCCCCTGAAGGTTAACCCTTGTTCAACAAGACACAATCCAATCTCGCCTCTCATGGTGGGGCAGGGGGGCCCCATCTGTTGCTGAAGACTTTTAGCTGGAATCCTTCAAGCATAAAAACATCCGCCAACAGGAATATCTCACATGACATGAATAATATTTGTGATTAATAACTGCTAACCAGAGAAGCGCAATCCAAGAAATACATTATTAGCTTATTACAGATATCTGATATGCTAACTATCTTCAACATTTTCATTGGTGATGACTGTTTTGGCAGAAATTTGAGCAGGGGAAGAGGAAACTTAAACTTTTGTATAAGTTGGAGACAAAGCATTGGGGCAATTGGACTCTAGAAGCCCTGGGAATTGTATTTGGTATTTACTTCTGTCTAATGAGAAGGAAATGAAATAATGAGAAATAAAATCAGTGTGAAGATGGAAACTTGAGTCAAGGAGAACTTGTCTTCAGACGCTCTTCTTTACCTTTCTTGACAAAAGGCTCCTGGGGTTGAAATGGGCACGTAATACGATAGGGTGTGGCAAGAGTCGCCCGGGTGCCTTTCAAGGGGTATGTGTGTCACTGCTTCCCTTAGACCGAAAGGATTTGCTCCTGGATCCCAGCATTCTCAGTGGAGACCAATGCACCGCCAGCTATTTTCCCATTGCCCTGGCCTCACCCATGTCCCAACCAGATTCAACACTCGGTGTTAAATGAACGAAGGTAGCTTGGGCACCATCACTGAAGCATCATAGAACATACAGAGCATGTGATACAGGACCCAGGAGAAGGTCAAACATTTACTTGGTGAAGGAACCTGGAGTCAACCCCCTCATTTTACTGATGGAAAAGCTGAGTTCCAGAAAGGGTCACTACGTTACCCCCAATTCCAAAGGGATGATAGAATTCTGGCTGTAGAAAGTCTGCTGGAGGAACAGTGAAGTAATACTACTCTGGACCTTCTGCTTGATCACAACTACTCTCAGTCTCACCTTCCAGAAATTTACAATCAAGAGAGACATTTTGATGTTGATGGCAAACAAAATATGCTAAAAACATTCCTCAGTTAGACTGTAAATTAGGAGGAATGGACTCTCTGGGCAGCCAGAGACCCCCATCTCTGGCCCTCCTTCCTGCAATCTCACGGCCAGGATGATACTTCCTTCTGCTTCTCTCTCTACCGTTGCCTAAACTGGATCAGTTTATCTCTGTATTCTAGATTCTGGAAGAAAAGAAATCAGGTCACATGCAGGGCAACTGCTCAGGGGCTGCGAGCAAGACACCCTTACAGCCCCCCAGGCTGGATGTAGGTGGTCTGAGGTTCATGACGCTACTCCCTGGAAAACCAGAGAATCTGCTTGAAGCCATGAGTTTGTCATAGCAAACCAAGGGTTAATGCAAAGCCCTCCAATTTGCTGTACACCTGAAACTAACACAACATTGTAAATCAACTATACTCTGATATAAAATTTAAAAAATTTTTTAAAAAGCAGAGCCCTCCACCCATTGTGACTTAAGCCCCATGAAGACTGAGATCTTGGCTACCTCATTTGCCACTGTATCCCCAGGATCTAGAACTGGTCTGGCCCCAATTAGACACATATTTATTGAAAGAACCACTGATTTGAACATTTTTGAGCACCTACTGTGTGCAGGACTTGTAGGAGACAAAGCTATCACCCTTGCCCTCACTGGGTTCTCAGTGGAATATAGGCAGAAGACAGACCCAGTAAGTTCATGTTAAGAGAGTGGGTTCCTGGGTCAGGGTGCCCCGATTAGCTCCTTGACTGCCGTTGACTGGTTATGTGACCTTTGACATGCTACCTAACATCTCCAGGTTCATTTCCTCAACTGTAAAAGGAGGTGAATAATAACCCTGACACACAGAGGGATGTGAAATCACAGGTGGACAGATTCAGCACAGAGCCAGTAAGTGTTGGATATATGCTAGCTACTATTATTATTGTTGTTGTTGTTATTATTACTGTTGTTTTCCTTCACACTCCCTTTAGCATTTCTGGGGAAGCATTCTGAGTGATACCTGGCATCCAAAAAAAATTCTACAGATCTATCTCTATCTACCTCGTAAGGGATTGTGATTCTATGACAGGGTGCAGAACTAATCAACTCTTGCAAATGTTTCAAAAGTAAGAAAAAAAAGAAAGAAAAGTGTTATTGTTTCTTTTTTTCACCCCATTCCTTCAAATGTGCAACTTTCTGGCTCAAACTCTGCATGTAGTAGGTGTATTCCAGAAATTTCAGCAAACCAAGATGCAGGCAGGAAACTCAAGTTCAGTAAAAGAGCTTTTGTCACCAGGCACTTAGAGCAAGGAATGGAGGCCAACCCTGGAGTTTTCTCTGCTTTGAGAAGGGCAGCTAGAAATGCAGAGGAAGTCAGCTAAATGACTGCTTTAGTTGCTGCAAAAGCTGCAGTCGTTGTTGCACACACACCAATGTGTGTGTTGTAGGCAGCTTTGATTGAAAAGTTAATCAGCAGCCTTGAGTTTCTATCAATAAAGAGGAGAGAAATTGATTTAAATACTTGATGAAAAAAATTTTAAAGCCCTAAACTCCTGAAAATGTAGAGATATTGAATTAAGAGAATAAAAGATGGATTGGGACAGGTTTCCCTCAGAACAATAAAGTTTTCAAGAAGAAAGGGGTCTTGGGAGCAGGAATTCAGTCTTGACGTGGGACTTGAGAAGGAAGATGGGTAAAAGAAGGATGAGAGATCTGCTGACGGGTAGGGTGTGTGTTGGTGGGTACAGGATGGACCCGCAGGCTGCCAGAGACTCTCTGGCACCCCTGCCTGCACCCCAAGACCATCTGAGGGCTCAGAGGATGTGGATGAGCTGTCCTTCTCCTGGACCAGTTCACATGAAAGTGTGAACAGCCCGAGATGAACAACAGCTGGGAAGTCGGTAAAGGGGACCAGCTTGGTGGGTTGAGGTGGTCAGTCAGGGCTTACTGGAGGGGACTGCTTGAATGGGGCATTGAACATAGACATTTTAGAGTTGGAGGTACCATTCAAGTCATTAGGCACAACACTTTAGCAGATGATGGGTAAAGGATGAACATGTGAGGTGGTAGAAAACAAATGTAATGGAGTATTTTTGTCAGTCTCCGTGATGTCCTTAAGGTGGTTATACTAGCCTTAGTAAGCTGGTGGTGGTAGTGTAACAATAATAATAATGACGATGGTGATGATGATAATAATAATAATAAGCGTTCATTAAGTGCTTACCAAAGCCAGGCCCCGTGCTAGGTATTTTTCATTTACCTAGTCTCTTATTTACTCTTCCCAACCATCTTGCGAGGGCATTAATTTAACTGTATTTCATTTTATAGATGAGAAAACTGAGTTTCGGGAGGGGAGAGTAACTTGTCCAGAGTCACAGAGCCAACAAAGTATGGAGCTAAGGTGGAAAGCTCATGCATTCACTTGCCCTGCCTGGAGAATCTTCCAGTGCATTACAAATCTGCTCAGAAGCAGAACAGGAAAACAAGTCTCTAACAGGTACCAAAGTTGACGCAGCCAGTGATGTAAATTCATATCAAGGCTTTAGTGCCCAGCCTAATACAATTAAGCCTTTGATACATCTTAACAGGGATTCGTTTTTATTCATAAAATCTACAGCAGAGTCTAGAAGACAATAGGTACTCAAGACGTATGGGACGTGTTATCATAAAAAAGAATGAAATAATGCCATTTGCAGCAACATGGATGGACCTGGAGATTATCGTACTAAGTGAAGTAAGTCAGACAAATATGATATTGCTTATATGGGGAATCTAAAAAAAAAATGATACAAATGAACTTATTTACAAAACCGAAACAGACTCACTGACTTAGAAAACAGACTTATGGTTACCAAGGGGGAATGGTCGGGGTGAGGGATAGATTGGGAGTTTGGGATTGACGCGTACACACACACTACTATATTTAAAATAGATAACCAACAAGGACCTACTGTATAGCATAGGGAATGCTGCTCAATGTTCTGTAATAACCTAAATGGGAAAAGAATCTGAAAAAGAATAGATATATGTATATGTATAACTGAATCACTTTGCTGTATACCTGAAACTAACACAACATTCTTAATCAACTATGCTCCAATATAAAATAAAAATTAAAAAGAAAGACTGATATTATTAACACATAAGCCTGATTCCCCATCACCTTCCTCCATAGAATCAATGTCTTTGCCACACTTGGCTTTTTTTTTTTTTTTTTTATGAATAGCCCAGTTTGCTTTTTTTTTTTTAAAGAAATTCACGTTCTTTTATTTATTTATTTATTTATTTATTTATGACTGTGTTGAGTCTTCGTTCCTGTGCGAGGGCTTTCTCTAGTTGCGGCAAGCGGGGACCACTCTTCATCGCGGTGCGGGGGCCTCTCACCGTCGTGGCCTCTCTTGTTGCGGAGCACAGGCTCCAGACGCGCAGGCTCAGTAATTGTGGCTCACGGGCCCAGTTGCTCCGTGGCATGTGGGATCTTCCCAGACCAGGGCTCGAACCCGTGTCCCCTGCACTGGCAGGCAGATTCTCAACCACTGCGCCACCAGGGAAGCCCCACACTTGGCTTTGACAATGTACCTTTGGGACTCTGTGCCCTTGATCATGCTATTCCCTTAGCTGTGGGTACCATTTCTTATTCTTCATTTTTTGCCCATTAAAACCTCTCATTCTGCAATGCCCAGCTCAAGAACTGCTTCTCCTTGGTGTTTGTCTTGACTCTCCTTTACTTTCTCACCTGCCCAGATAATCAGAATGCCTCCTACTTGGTGAAGCCTCCAGCTTTAATTACACCTTGACTAGCCTTTGTTCATTTTTCTTGCATCATTCTGAGGTGTAAACATGGTCATTTCCCCAAATTCAGTTCTAAGCTCCTTGAAGTCTGGATGGTGCTTTCTCATAATTATACTCCTCGTTCTTCACCCTGCCCGGCCTCTGGGACTGTGCTTGGCACCTAGTAGGCACTCAATGATCTACCTGAACTGCAGATTAATTTTGGGAATTCCACCTTAAAATCCTAATGCTTTCTATACAGGAGCTGTTCAATGAACTGTTATTGGCTCTTGAGTCCTTACCAGGAATATGCTGATCAGAAAATTAGATCTTCCCTTTAGAAGAGAGGGCTCTGATAGTTTGGGCTAGGGATGTGTTTTGAACAGGAATCATTGGCAGAAAGAGAGGGACAGGGAAAGTGGCACGTACTGGGGCTTGAGAGCGATACTGTGGCTATCACAACAGGATTGTTGAGATACTGGCCCCTGAAGAAGCGTTATGATAGAAACTAGAACTAGGGCTGAGTAGGCATCTACCCAGCTTGCTAGATGGTTATCTTGGGTAGGCTGGGGGTGGAAGAGCCTTTTGGCACTCTCTGGGAACCTCTTATGGTAAATGTATCAAATCCCATTCCTCACCCCCAGGGGGGCTGTCAGTGTCACACATGCCATCAGGCGCTTCAACAACCCCCAAATCACTGCATTATGGCAGCATCTTTTGATTGATTCATCAACTACCAACAGGAAAGATATGCTTGTCACCAGGTGTGGAGCAGCAATTAACAATGGGAAGAAACTCAGAGCCTGGGAGTTTGAGTTTTGGTGTGGAGGAAAAAGCCAAAAAAGAGCTCTCCACTCAAACACCCCAAACACAGCCAAACACTACCTGACTCACAGATAGGAATGAAATAGAGTGTGAGAACAATCTATTGGAATATTAATATTAATACCATAATGAACAGATATTCACTGAGTACTTACCAGTGTTAGGTGTTGTACATATACTGAGAATTTAATTTAATTTAAAATTTAATTTAATTTAATCCACAAAACAGCCCAATGGATAAGGAAATACTATTTTCATTTTACAGATGAAGAAAAGGACGTTCAGACAAGTCGAGCCTCTTGCCCAAAGTCAAACAGCAAGGAAGAGGTAAGGCAGGGTCTTGGAGACAAAGTCTTTCTGACCCTAACATCTCAGCATCTAAACATTTTGATTTGCTCTTTTGGGGAGCAGCCTTAGCCCAGGATCTGATTACACTAAGAGGATTCAAGCTTGAGGATAGATAAAAACTTACCCAGTGAATCCTTACTTTCAAAGTATATATTGTTCCTTTTTTCCCTCCCAGATAGAGTACCTGCCTCTTTTCTCTATAGTTAAGCATGCAAATGACCATCTGCATAACATTCTGTTTCAAACTGTTAGGCACTGGGTAATTACACTTTATCCACTGGCCATATTTAATTTTTCCAATGTGTTTTTCTTCATTTCCCCCCTCTGGGACCTTTCTTGGGCTATTCTTTTTTTCCAAAATAGGAAAATTCTCAGTCATTAATCTAGCACTAAATAATTGAATTATTATTATAGATATTATTTTTTTAACTGGAAGATTTGAAGCATTAAAAAAGATTTTGAAAAAAATGAACAGCAAATCCACAACCACGCTGATATAATTCTATTCATTTCTTGCATTTTATCTTGGGCAATTTGACTAAAGAGCTAGATTTTCATGTCGGCATTATACACAAACTTTTTTGGTATATCTTCCATAGATTTATGTAATTTTAATTTATTAACATTAAGAATTCCATTGCAATGACTTTCCCAAATGATTGTCCGTTTCCTTGCATACTGAGGTTGGATCAACTTTTCAGATATGTAGCTAACACAGTAATATCTTACACAAACCCTTCTCTTTGATTTCTTAAAGTAGTAATTTATTTTCCCAGACTACTTTCATATGTCCTTCCCATTTAATTTTTAAAAGTTGGTAAAGAACACTTTAATTTGCTGATCAACTATTTTAAACAATGTTGGGGTTCTTTTTGCTAAGCCCAGCATCACTGGGCACTGAGGTGACATGATCCTCAGGTCACCATTGCTCTTGCCCAAGGGATGCCGATTAACTACAAAAGGCAGGTACATGACTCTTTTTTGAAGTGTCCATCAACAGATGAATGGATAAAGAAGATGTGGCACATATATACAATGGAATATTACTCAGCCATAAAAAGAAATGAAATTGAGTTATTTGTAGTGAGGTGGATGGACCTAGAGTCTGTCATACAGAGTGAAGTCAGAAAGAGAAAAACAAATACTATATGCTAACACATAGAATAAAATAAAAAAAAAAAGTTTGAAGAACCTAGGGACAAGATGGGAATAAAGACACAGACCTACTAGAGAATGGACTTGAGGATACCTACTAGGGAATGGACTTGAGGATACGGGGAGGGGGAAGGGTAAGCTGGGACAAAGTGAAAGAGTGGCATGGACATATATACACTACCAAACGTAAAATAGATAGCTAATGGGAAGCAGCCGCATAGCACAGGGAGATCAGCTCGGTGCTTTGTGACCACCTACAGGGATGGGATAGGGAGGACGGGAGGGAGGGAGATGCAAGAGGGAAGAGATATGGGGACGTATGTATATGTATAACTGATTCACTTTGTTATAAAGCAGAAGCTAACACACCATTGTAAAGCAATTATACTCCAATAAAGATGTTAAAAAAAAAAGAATATATCAGAACAAATTTGGCAGAAATTATCAAAAGAGTGTTGTAAATAATAAAAGAATTGATTAAAATAAAATAAAAAATAAAAATTAAAAAATTAAATTAAATTAAAAAGGCAGGTACTCAATGATCCCAGCTTGTCTGTGAGACGGTCTATAGGGCACGTATTGCCTGTGTCTACTGCCAAGGACTCTATGCCAGGCACTGTGCCAAGTGGTTTACAGTCGTCCCTTGGTGTCCGAGGGAGATTTGTTCCAGGACCAACCTCAGACACCAAAATCCACGGATGCTCAAGTTCCTTATATAAGATGCTATAGTATTAGCATGTAACCTCCACACAACTTCCCAGATCCTTTAAATCATCTCTAGAAGACTTATAATGCTTAATACAATGTAACTACTATGTAAATAGTTGTAAATACAATGTAAATGCTATGTAAATAGTTGCCACAAGAGTGGCAAATTCAAGCTTTGCTTTGGGGAACTTTCAGGAATTTTTTTCAAATATTTTCTACCTGAGATTAGTTGAATTCGTGGATGCGGAACCCATAGACAGGGAAGGCTGACTGTCTATGCATTAACGCTTAGCACAGTGTCCTATGTAGTTGGTCCACAGTTGATATTTGTTGAATGATTGTTTGGTCTCCTTTCATCCTCAGAATACCTTCAAAGGCCAATCTAATGATGAGTCCCATTTTAAAGGTGCAAGTGCCAAGGTTTTGAGCAATTAGGTAACTTGCTAAAGTCACTTGGTTAATAAATGGTGATGCTAATTTGGACAAGTGCTGCCTGACCCCAGCATCTTTCTCTCTTTCTTAAAAAATAAAATACTATAGGTTGCTGCCTTTACCGCGCTGCTGTGCTGCCCATGGTGGGAGTACATCTGTATATTTTCTTCTTTTGTATCTCATTTCTGGAAATCCTTATGAGATTCCAAAATAACCCCAAAGTCAAGGTTCTTTTGGGCTTTTTTTGTTTTTTTTAATAAATTTATTTATTTTATTTATTTATTTTTGGCTGTGTTGGGTCTTTGTTGCTGGGCGTGGGCTTTCTCTAGTTGCGGTGAGCGGGGGCTAGTCTCCATTGCGGTTCACGGGCTTCTCATTGCGGTGGCTTCTCTTGTTGCGGAGCACAGGCTCTAGGCATGCGGGCTTCAGTAGTTGTGGCACGCGGGCTTAGTTGCTCCGCGGCATGTGGGATCTTCCCGGACCAGGGCTCGAACCCGTGTCCCCTGCATTGGCAGGTGGATTCTTAACCACTGCGCCACCAAGGAAGCCCCAAAGTCAAGGTTTTATTCTATTTTTTCCTCAAGTCTTTAAAAACAGACAGAGAGACCAGGTATATTAAACTGCCTCGTATCTCTCATCGATATCTAGGAGGAAAACCTGGCATAAACAAATACTTCAGAAGCTCCAGTCTGTGCCAGGCACAGGGCTAGGCATGAGGGACACAGACAGGTGGAAGACCTCCTATCAAGCTCACTAATAAAAGCAGAGCAGAATCAAGCACATAATAAGTGGACAATAGTTACAGAGCACGAAGGGTACACCAAAAGAGAAGGTGCTGAGATGTGGGTGACAGGATGGGGTGAGAGGGGAGCTAATTTTGATAGGTTGACCAGTTACTGCTTAACTTCCTTGCAGGGGTGAAATCCTTATAGAAACCTCACTCAGATTTTTGGCATACTTGAAGGTGGTGATTCTCTTTCACTTTTTCAGTTTAAATGCTAAAGTAACAAGTAACCTCTCAAGTATTCATAGATCCTAAGGCTGGCTTAAGACCTGACCAAGTCAGTTTTTCATGCCCTTACTTTTATTTATTTATTTATTTAATAAATTTATTTATTTTATTTATTTTGTCTGCGTTGGGTCTTTGTTGCTGCGCGCAGGCTTTCTCTAGTTGCGGCAAGCGGGGGCCACTCTTCATCACGGTGCGCGGGCCTCTCACTGTCGCGGCCTCTCTTGTTGCGGAGCACAGGCTCCAGATGCACAGGCTCAGTAGTTGTGGCTCGTGGGCCCAGTCGCTCCACGGCATGTGGGATCTTCCCAGACCAGGGCTCGAACCCGTGTCCCCTGCATTGGCAGGCAGATTCTCAACCACTGCGCCACCAGGGAAGCCCGATCATAACATTTTTGATGTCATGGATAATTTCCAAAATCTGACAAAAATTCAGGAAATAATAATTGTTACTAAGTGATTTTTATGTGCTGGGTGTTCTATTAAATGCTTTATGCACATTATCTCATTTAATTTTTACAACACCCATATGAAGAAGGTATTGCTGCCACCTACTTAGGGGGGGCTAGGATCACAGTTAATGGCAGAGTCCAGGATTGAACCTCTGTGATCTCCACAACCATGGATGGAGAAACATAGCTCTGGCTCTCCAGCACCATGACGGGCATGGTTTGTCGTCATCGAGTCACCTAAACCAGCGCGTCTCACACTTTAAAGTGCACGTGGATCACCAGGGATCTTGCTTAAATCCTGATTCTGTAGGTCTGAGGTGAGATCTAAGATTCTGCATTTGCAAGAAGCTTCCAGGTGACGCCAGCGTGGCTGGTCCGTGGACAACACATTGAGTACCAAGGGCCTAGAGCAGCAGATCTTAAGCCTTTCTGGATTACAGATTCAGCCAAGAATCTGGCAAGTTATGGACCTCTCTGCCCAGAAAGCTGCAATCATGCACATACATTTCCTAAAAGCCCAGCTGAGATCCCTAGCTCGTTCTAGAATCACACCTTAACCTTTGCCAAACAGGTGGATCTCACCTGTTTCAGCAGATTTGTGATAAAGCAGAATTCCGGATACCATTTTGGCTACTCCTTTCCACCATCTCAGAACACTGGCAGTGTGAACGTGCTTGTAACACCTGCATTGCATCTTTCTCATCGTAGTGCAAGCTCCTTACCTCTCCATTGCCCTTTGTATAGCTAGAGGGTAGCCATCTATCCTTCTCAAAGCATCAGCCTCAAATCCAACCCATTCCTTTCTTATTTTGCCTCATCTTAGAAAATTCTTCAAGTCCTGCATGGCATCTTTCCATAATAATGTTTCCTTCCCACCCATTCCCCCCCGCCTTCCATTAACAATGATCTACGTAACGCATATGCCATGTGATACAGTTATCAGAAAGTGATGTTACCTGAACGTACACATACAAAACAATATGAGAAGATACTTTTCTAAAAGAACAGATAACCTTAAACATTAATAAGTGGAAAATCTGTGAGATCAAAGCATTTTTTTCTTTTTTTATATAATAGCTTTTCATTCTTTTTATGATTTTGTCTTTGAAAGCTCTTTCTGCAGATGACAGATGATATTGTTCTTCCATCCTGCTTCAGACAGAATTAAGGGAGGAAGGGGAAAAAAAACTATTGTAGAGCCTCTCCACTCTGCAACACGATTTTTATAATTAATATATACAACTGAGCAGAGAAAGGTACGTTATAATGAAATGCAATTAAGAGGTGTTTGTTCTTTTCCCACACATGATGACTATAATTTCCTTGGCTGTTTAGAAGTCATCCATTATCATTACATTTTGCACATATCTTTTCTCTTTTTTTGCTCCTGAATTTGTTTATTTTCAATAAAAAAACAAACATGGATTTAGAGCATTTAATATTCAGATAACATCATCTCTTAATTATAGTACGTGGTGACCATTAAATCTAACACCTTTTATGGTATTTCTTGCATTGGCATGCCTTCCAATTTTTAATTAATAGACCTTTAAAAATAGCTCCAAATAAAACTGTAATTTCAATTTACCAAAAAAAGCTTGGGTTGGATGACAACATTATGTTTTCCTTCCATGTGGAAAGGAACCAATCTGATTTTATAGTTATCTGTCATCTTGGACTTTTAATTATAAACTCTCCTGTACAACCTGACACTTAGTCGTGCACGCTGGGCTGCCCTCTCTTCCTGCTCCCCATTTTCTTTTTCTTTTGTCACAATCTTCCCCAACTTGAATGGAAAAATAAGGATTGGGAGGATCCAACAGTCACTTGTTGGGGGAGTTGGTGTGTGATGGGGTGAAAGGAGGCACCTATTTGGAGCCCGCTCCTGATTCTGCCTGGTTATTTTCCTCTCTGAAGTGTTCGGCCGATTTTCCACCAGCCTCAAGGACAGAATTCACTTGGAATTGCTGAGTTTGAGTGCTGAGAAACTCACCTTTGACAGCGCAGACCCCCAACGCGGGAGCCAAGAACTAGCATCTCACACAATAGATGCTTGATAAAAACGTGTGGCTTCAAGGAAGCCAGTAGCTTTAATGAGAAGAACAGGAATAAACACAATTACAGAGCAGGCCCTCTGACACTAAATGTTAAGGCATAATTTTTACTAGACATCTTTTAAGTATCTCAGAACCTAAAATTAAAGATGGTGGTGCATTTGCTCTTATTTACTGTATTGTCTTTTTGAGGATTGTTTAAAGCACACATAGCAAAGAACAGTTATTGTCTTTAAAGAGCCATGCTTAGTATTTCAGAAGCTGCTCTCGGGGAAACGGGATTGCTGCTGAGTTCACAAATATGGTTTTTTCTCCAGGTTTTGCCAATTGGGAGATGTAGGAAGAGCATGCAAGGCAGCAAATGTTTCTTTCTTTTTATTCTATAGACATGTAATGCTTCATTAAAATGACAGTAACAGTCACTAAAAATCTCAGACAGCTCTTTCAGCCTATGAGTAGAAGTAAAATATATAGAGAGCAAGATTTAAAGGAATAGAAAACAGTTACTTGGATGCCAAGTAAGCACCTTCTTCCACTAACCCGGCTGTTGGCAGGTCAACTTAAGGAGTCTTCTATGTGCCAGCTAAAGCACAAATAGACACAAAGATGAATAAAACAATCATTTCTGCTTTGAGAAGCTCTTTGACAGAAATGTGCAAAGCAGATAAAGTTCCAGCAAGACAGTGGAACAGACCTCCCACACCTGGTAGATGCTGAGACCCTGGGCTCACAGACCCATCTGCTTCTTTTTCAGACTTGCTTCTGCAAGCTTCATTCTGGCTCCTGTATTAATACTGACTTGGCTTCTGCTTGATCATTATTGATTACTGGTAAAACAGTTCCTTTCAAATCTAAAAAACAAAGTCAAACTCATAGAAACAGGGGGTAGAAAAGGGATGACCAGGGGCTTGGGGGTGGGGAAAATGGGGAGAGGTTGGTAAAAGGGTAATAAACGTTCAGTTATAAGATGAATAACGTCTGAGGATCTTATGTATAACCTGATGACTATAGTTGATAACACTGTATTGGGTAATTAAAATTGCTAAGAGAGTAGAACTTCAATGTTCTCCCAAAAAAAAAAAAAAAAAAGGTAAATATGTGAGGTGACGGATGGATGTGTTAACTAACTCAATGGCAATTCTTTCACAATGTATGGGTGAAATTCAAATCGTCATGATTTATGATTTGAATAAAATATCAAATATCAAATCATCATATTTACACTTTAAATATCTTACCATTTTATTTGTCCATTATACCTCCATAAAGCTGAAAAAAATAAAACAGTTCCTTTCATGAAAGAAAGCTGCTTGTGAATCCTGGGGGTGGGGAGATTTCAGACTCTTTTTTCCTTATACCCCTTATTCCCTGATCGTTTCCAACCAATATAGAAAACAAAAAAGATGTAAAAATGAGCTGCACTGGTTCCCCTGCCCTGTACAACTTTTGCTTCCCACCCAGCGAAATTTCCTCCCAAACAAGAAGCAAAGTTTTCCTCAGAAGCTAAGTTAGGCCTTAATTAGCCTTCCCTCCTTGCTTTTCTGCTTTTTATGAAAAGTTAGCATAAAACAACTTCTTTGCTCAGCTCTGAATTTTTACAACCTGCCAGGCCAGGTGTTTTTTGTTTTGTTTTTTAAAATTCTGGCTGTTGCAAAACCCAGTTTGAACCCAAAAGATTTTACAGGTATTTGTGTGGTGGTCTTTCCCTTAGGCTTTGCAATTTGTTTCTCTTGGTCTGTCTGCCTGGCCCTGTTCCTATCTTGCCAAGAGGGTGTGGGTCATGTGACATACCGAGGTCCCTGCCAGCTCTGGGTCCTCACACAGAGTGGCTGTGTGAATACTCAAGTGTCTGTGGTAATGGTTTCACAACATATACATGTGTTAAATCATCATGTTGTACACCTTAAACTTACACGTGTTATATATCAATAGAGCTGGAAAATATACATTTTTTTTTAAACATCCTTATTGGAGTATAACTGCTTTACAATGGTGTGTTAGTTTCTGCTTTATAACAAAGTGAACCAGTTATACATATACATATGTTCCCATATCTCTTCCCTCTTGCTTCTCCCTCCCTCCCACCCTCCCTATCCCACCCCTCTAGGTGGTCACAAAGCACCGAGCATATTTTTTAAAAAACAAGTTTGTGGTTGCATTAGAATGCGGTAGAGGTGGGAGAAAGGGACAGGAGGATATTTGGGGGAGTGATGGATATGTTCATTATCTTGATAGTGGTAATGGTTTCAAAGATGTGTTTGTATGTCAAAATTTGTCAAATTGTATGCTTTAAATATGTACAATTTATTGCAAGCCAATTATACCAGAATAAATTTGGGTTTTTGTTGGTTTTTTGTGGTTTTTTTGTTTCCAGTTATTAGCTTTTTAAAAATGTTTTATGGAAGTATAATTGATTTACAATGTTGTTTTAATTTTTGCTGTACAGCAAAGTGATTCCATTACACCTATGTATACATTCTTGGGTTCTTTTTTAAAAGAGTGGTTGGGGGTCATGCCCTTTTACTTTCCCTTCGTTCAGTGATGGAGCAATGATTCAGGGACTCAGTTTGGGTTCTGACATGCCCACTAATTTTCCAAGCGACTTTCAGAGGGGCTCGCTCCCCTCGATGCCCAAGTGCGACAGAGGACTTGGTACAGTGGTCATAAAGAGAAAGTGAGACAGCGCTTCCCTAAGAAGGGAGTGGGGCATAGTGGTTAAGAATCCAAATTTGTGCTCTGCTAACTCAGCAGCTGTAGACCTTTGAGCCAAGTATCTAACCCCATGAAGCCTCAGTGCTCTCACCTTTTAAAATAGGGATAATAATGCTTCCTTCTTTACAGGGTTGTTATGAAGATCAAATAAAAGTTTTTAGTACTAAACCTATGACGTAGTACTCACTAGGTGAGTAAATGTTGGCAAGTATTAGGTTTGTACTGTGTGTGTGTGTATGTGTATGTGTGTGTGTATATATGTATATGTATGTATGTGCACACGTGTGTATGTGTATATGTATGCATGTGTGCATGTATGTGCATGTGCATGTGCATGTGTGTCATATGTGTGCATGTGTGTTGTGTATGTGTGTATTGTATATGCATGTATGTGTGTATGTGTATGCATGTGTGCGTGTATGCGTGCATGTGCATGTGTCAGTATATATGTGTATATGTATATGCATGTATGTGTGTATGTGCATGTGTATATGTATGCATGTGTGTGCATGCATGTGTGTATGCATATGTGCATGTGTATGTGTGTGTCATATGTGTGTATGGGTGTGTGTGTCTGTATGTGTGTTTATGTGTATTGTGTGTGTGTATGTGTGTGTCTGTATGTGTGTTTATGTGTATTGTGTGTGTGTGTATGTGTGCATATGGGTGTGTGTGTATGTGTGTGTACGGGTGTGTGTGTGTGTGTGTATGTGAAATACAAAGCTTGACTAAGAGCAAGTGATTTCTGGATTAAGTGTCATGTGTGAAATACTGAGCCTCAGAGGGCAACATAAACTTTTAAAAGCATCACCGTCAGGCTCAGCAGCCCAAATTCACAGCTCCCTCTCTCAAAAGATTTTTTTTCTCTTCTTGATCAGCATATTATTATTTAAAACTCCATTCTGACTTTTCCTTACCAATTATTCCGGGAACATCTCAAGAGTCTCTTTGTGGTCTGAATTAGGCTCCCCGTTTCCTAATGCTCCTGATCTCAGTGGCCATCAGGTAAGGATTTGCTCTCTAATCAGAGTGGGAAGCCTGTGTAGTTGAACAGGGCCCTGCTCCTAGAAGGGCCCTGAATTTGGTTTAATGCCCTGCTGTTGCTGTCTTGAAATTCTTAGTCATTTTTGAACAGGGGGTTCTACATTTTCATTTTGTACGGGGCCACGCAATTCCATAGCCAGTCTGGTCTCTATGCCATGCAAACCGGACTTTGGCTTCTGATGGCTGCGGGTCTCTTGAGAGAAACCACATAGGATACTCTGGTGTTCTCAGAGGCTCCTTACTTCCTGTTCCTGGAGTAGGTTATTTACTTTCAATCAAGTTAAACTTAGAAAATTGACAATGGGTGATCTCCTTTCTGGACCTTGTAAGCAAATGCTTTACTATTTTACTCTTAAGGAAAAGGCCCACCATCTTTTTAAACCAACTGCACACACACACTTTACCGCAGTCAACTTCTCTTTGCTGTCTGATAGCAAGACCCACTGATGGCAGGGATGCCTGTAACATTGTTGTGGGTAATTTGATAAAGGTTGCTTTCCACGGTCCTGTGAGCTGTAGGCACCTAATGCCCTCTCAGACCTTTGGGATCAGTTGCCCTACAGTTAGAACATCAGCCCCTGAGACGTGCTCCCAGAAAACATAGCCCTGGGTCACCTCTGTGGACCTGCCCTATGGTGAGATATTGGCCAGAGCCCCTTGGGAGCCCAAAAATCCCTTCTCCCAGCTCCTATGCGCTATCAGAATGCTCTTGTCAATTCCACATATTTGCCCTGCATCGTTTTGGTTTCTCTCCTATTTCTCCTTTTAATGTCAGGCTATGCCCAGTGATTGACAATTATAATTATTCCTCAGAGAGCCTCATATTAATAACAGCCATTGATCTAACTCAGATGATTCCAAGCATCTTTATTTCCCAACCTCAAATGTGAGACATTAGCTCCTCCAAGCTTGAATTCTGCAGCTTGCAAAAAAGAACTAAGACCAGGTTTCCAAATAATAGGTAACCTTCTTCTCCATATCAGCCCCAATACGGAGCTCCCTCTCCTCAGTAGACATTTTTTCTCTTCTTGATCAACATATTATTATTTTCAAAAATCCATTTTGACTTTCCCTTGCCAGAAAAGGCTCTCCATGCTCTATGCTGCACAGCAGGAAGCTCTTTTTGACTCTCTCAGATTGGTGGGTGGAGGAGACCACAATTATACCCCATTTCAATGACATGTCTGGGGTTGCAGTGACTCCAGACAAAGAAGCTGAAATGTATGAAAGTTTCTGTGTCTTCAAGACAGAACCTAAAAATACCTGCCTGAGATGCAGGTTGAGAGCTATTTTCAACAACAGGGCTCCAAGGTTTTCCCGCTGGGAGCTTGAGAGCCTCTGAATTCTTTTCAGTGGGCTGTCTAGGGTACCTGGTGATCAGGGGGGTGATGCACAAAGACCAACATTGGGGGTTAGGAGGCTCCCCAAGAGGCCCCTCTCTCCACCCTGCTGTGCCTGATAACAGGCTTCAGTGGGTCTGCTCCAGGCTATTCCAAAGAGCCAGGACACAGCCCACGCAGAGAGAAGCCTCCTTAGGATCCAGCATTATTGCCATTGGTCCTATTTCAAGGAGACTGCACTGTCATGGGGAGAGTGAAGAGGGAAATGTGACCGGGCAGGAGACGATCTCAGAGATTTTCCAGTTACTCCTTTCCATGATGCTTCAATTATTCCTAAAATAGTGCTTCACCCAATGGTTGTACATCCTTCATTATCATATTTCCTTTGGCAGAGGCACTTACCAGGACTCTCTTTGGTCACTGCCCTTTAAAAACACTCATCCTTGTTCTTGAGTCAAAATTGACCTGCCTCTGATGTCTAAGTATTGGGGCCACAGATAATTTGAGTTCATATTCTATATTTTTGTATTGTAAATACTTGGAAACAGTGCTCACGTGTTCCACAAAGCCTATCTTCAATGTCTCTGTTTCCTTTGACCTTCCTTTTGGTGACCTTGAGTCTAACCCCACCTAGCCTCCCTCCTCTAAACTATGTGCCCAAGGCTTTCTCAACCATGGCATAGAGGTCATACCTTCTAATGGGAGCATCTAAGAGGCATTTGGGAACATTTTACCAGTGTTAAAGTGAGGGTGGGGTTTTCTCATGGACATCAGTGCTGAACCCTTTGTACCTAAATTCTTTGAGATATCCAGGTATCAGCTCAGCTAACTTAGTCTGGTTTTGAAACACTGAATTTAAAATCCCTGCCTGGACCATGCTCAGGCGCATCTCTTAGCTCTTTGTAATGTGTAAGGTTAACCTCTTGGTTCCAGAAAAGCTCAGTCTGGGGATAGTAGTGCCCTTCACAGAGTGAGGGAGAGAGTCTCCTGATTTGTTGAGTTGTTTGAGAAAAGAGAAACATTTATTAAAGAAGAGAGCGGAGGGACTCATACTCCTTTAGATCCTTTCTTTATTTCTTAAAAAGGATATAAAATATCTTCATGAACCACAGTGTAAAGAAGGGGAGATAATTGTACCAGAAAACTTGGGCTATAGAAAGTTATACTGTTCTGCATAAAGATTATTTCCTCAATTTTTTGTTCTTTTTGTCAACTTTTCCTTTAAAAAATAGTTTTTAATTCAAAAGTTTTCAAACCCTCAGGAAAGTTGAAAATACAATATAATAAATGACCATACATCTTCATCTAGTTTCACCAAATGTTACCATCTTTCTGTACTCAGTACCTTTCTCTCTCCCTGCCCAAACTTCACCCAAAAATAGCTTGCAGACATCATGATACACCCCTCCCCACATTAAATACTTTATATGACACCACCCAAGAATAAGAACATTCCCCTCAACCAGAACACCATTATCATATCTAAGAAAATCATTAATTCAATAACATTATCCAACATACAGTCTATACTCACGCTTTCTAAATTTTCCCAAAAAAGTTCTTTTGAGTGTTCTAAAAAAAATTTAAATCCAGATTTCAGTCAAATTCCCTGTATTTCATTGACCCTTATGTGTTTTTATCTCCCCAAAGCAAATAAGTCCCACCACTTCCCTCTGTTCATCACGCCATGTCCTTCGAAGAGTCCCAGACAGGGTCCTGCTGAATACCCCACATTCTGGATTTGTTTGGCCATTGCCCTACAGTTATTTTCAGGTTAAATGTTTCTTGCCAGAACACAGATGTCTCCCAGAGCATCACACCAAGACTTTTTTGTTTTTTTGCATGTGGTTTTTTGTTTTGCTTTTGTATTGTAGGCATCTCCTAATGCCCATTCTTTCCTGTCCTACCAGCAACAATGACCCTGACACCCAAAGCACAACACTCATTTAGAATATGAGAGAAGATGACTGACTATTCATGGGCAATTGTGATAGAGTTAAGAAGATTTTGAAAAGAGGGTATATAAAGTGACTTCAAGTGGGTTGTACAAAGTATATATTTATAGGGCAACTCCAAATTATTTGGTCTGATTTTAGTTGTGCTTGAGGGTCAAGAAAAAATGGATTTGGGGTATTTTACACATGAAATCAAAACGTCTTATAAAAAATCCAATGGGTCTTAGAGATTGTGAGTAAAACTAAAATGTCCTCAAGATTGACCAACTCTGCACATATAATTGTGACAACTGGTTGTCATTCGGGAATTCAGCTTCCCTTAACATCTCCTCAGTTCTTTTTTTTTTTTTTTTTTATGGATTTGGTTTGTGCTATTTTTTTTTATTATTATAATTATTTATTTATTTATTTATTTATTTATTTTGGCTGTGTTGGGTCTTCGTTTCTGTGCGAGGGCTTTGTCCAGTTGCAGCAAGCGGGGGCCACTCTTCATCGCGGTGCACGGGCCTCTCACTGTCGCGGTCTCTCTTGTTGCAGAGCACAGGCTCCAGACGCGCAGGCTCAGTAGCCGTGGCTCACGGGCCCAGCTGCTCTGCGGCATGTGGGATCTTCCCAGACCAGGGCTCGAACCCGTGTCCCCTGCATTGGCAGGCAGATTCTCAACCACTGCGCCACCAGGGAAGCCCCTCCCCAGTTCTTTTGGAGATTCTCAGGGCAGGTGGTATCAACCATGTGTTCTAGAATGAGTCTACACCTGGGTTTCTCTTCTGACCCCCCCTGATCAAGCCTCAGCCACAGCTGCCCTTTGAGGACATTGCTCCTCTGAGCTTCCTGCCCTCAGCCCTGTGCTGTCACCTGGTCTCTACGTCAACCCAGGCGATGACCGGACCTCACAGAGTTGCGCAGGAAAACAGCTATTGGTTTTAACCATCTCTACCTCAGGGCTCGAAATCAACCCTTTGGGGCAGGTAAGTATGGATGGGGGCGTAGAGCTAGTAGTCGTCACAAACCAGATGCTTTGCCATTTTTCTCCACATTCATTGTGTTCTCACTTTCATTGATTCCTGTATTCTGAGTTTCTCCTTTCTACTCTAGGACATGATCTCCTCCTCAGTCAAAGCCTCCTAACAGAATCAAATCATGCACGTAGCGACTTGGAGAGCAGGGTCTCACTTACCTCTCACCCAGACTTCAACACAGCCAACACAATCCCACCAAGGCCAGCAGTTTGTTACATGTACTTCATTAGAAACCATTTCTTTAGGATAGATATCCATCTCTCTATAGATACAGAAATAGATAAGATAGAGAGGTATGTTAAAATATATATTTAATACATAACTATACGTTTTAAAGTTCTATGGCCAAGTGTGTTTGGGATTCATTGCATTGAGTGCGGCTGAATATGTTGCGGATCCTTTAACATAATAATATGCCTTGTGAATCTCCAAGGAAGCATTATTATTGTGCTATTTCCCCCACTTACTGAAACAAGAAACCTTATTTCTTGGAGGAATTTGTGCAGCAGGTTCATTCCAAACCTCTTTGTTTTAGGAGCTGTATTCCTGTTTGTTTTAGGAGCTCTACTCGTAGAGAATCCCAGTACTGAGCTCTAGCTAAGAATAGGTATGTTTTAGTGCCTTGTGCCAACCAGTTGGTTTCTGAAGCTGAAAGAAGAATTAGCAGGAGAGTGAATTGTCTTGTATTTAGAGTTCAAAACAACCTCAGGGAGTGTTTACCCAATAGGTTCTGCCCTACTTCCAAGACATTAGCAAAGAAAACTGTTTGTACTGCATAAGTATGTTTTTATGTTGGGATCTTTCACCAAAGAGCCGAGAGAGATCTCTGTGGCTCTGTCAAAGATACGACAAAATCACACTCTGTTTTATCGTTGGGGTCATCATTCCTTTCTGGGCATTATCTATGTGAGAGCCACAAGGTGAGTTCTACAGAGACCGGGAAGGGATACAAGGCTTGTTCTCTTCTGGCAAGAGCAGAGGTTGAGAGTTCAGTGTTATAACTAAAGTGTAAATAGAAGGATAATTTGGGAATTACGACTTGTCGTTTCTCATCAGTCAACATTCTTTAAGCTTGCCACGAAGATAATTCTGAAAGTGCTAAGTCCTGCCCCTCCAGCCTCTCCCTGACAATATCTGGGAGGATTTTTAGGAAGTCATACTCAGGTTGTATGCAGGATTCTATCTCCAGGAAAACCTGGAGACGGAGGCCAGGGTATCGGTTGCATACAGTCTAAACATTCCCTGGAGTCTTAATTAACCACATTTGCTCTCCTCTTGGCTTCAGGCTGAGTCAGACCAGCCATGATCGAAGTTAGTTACAATCCTGTGTGATCACGTGATGTGTGACTACATCTTGGCCTGTGATACATGATATTGCCTCTTGACCAGCAAGAGTTTGTAACATTTTTTTAAAGTGTATTTTGAGTCATTACTGTTGCATCAAACTTAAGTGAATGAATGTCTCTTGCCATTGCTATAATGAGAGAGAGACAGACAGACAGACAGAGAGACAGAGAGACAGAGAGACAGAGAGAGAAAGATCATTGCTCCATGGAAACTTCCAGATCCTCCCAAGCAGGACTGATGGAAGTGGGCTTGCATAATATTAGACATAGACCTCTGGGTGTTTACCATATTGAGTCAGTCTTGGGTTTATATCATGATTCAACCCTAATCAATTAGCTTTGTGAACCTGGGCAAGCTGTTTAAACTTCGTTAGACTCTTTGCTGAGCCCTTACTTTGTACAGGCATGGCCCTGATCACTCTACATAAGTTAACTCATTGAATCATTCCAACAATTGTATAGGCACTTCCTTAAGCCCATTTTACAACCAAGGCCAAGTAACTTGACCAGGATTAATACGTTATCACCTTGTGAAGGTGAAATGAGATAGCCTCTCTCTTGGTCCATTGTAAGTACACCAAATTTTCACTTTCATTGATTATCTTTAAGGTAAAGTTTATATACTACTACTATGTGCCAGACATTATTCTAAATGCTTTATGTATAATAACTTGTTCAATGTTACAAGATAGGTACAGTTTTCATACCCATTTAATAGATGAGGAAAGTGAGGCACAGAGAGGCTGAGAGATCTGTCCACTGTCACAAGGCTATTTAGTGGTGGAAGCTGGATTTGAATCTGGTCGGGCTCAGAGATTATACTCTTAATCTTTATACCAAATTATCACCCTCATTGTTGTGGGTTTGAGTATCTAACTGCACCCATTTCCCCATGAGTTTCTCGAGGACCAGGACTATTTCCTAAGTGCTGGTGGTCCCTGCAAGCTATCCCCCTTCCCTTACTGTCATTATAACCATTGCCCAGAGCTGGGAGGTTCTGGGTGAATTTCTTGTTGAATAAATGTACATGCTAAGAGGTTACCTATAATTTGATGAAGAAATTACTAGAAAACTTGTGAGGGTGGTAAATGGCTGCACTAGAAATGAGAAAGCAAGTCAAGGAAGAATTGCTAAGTACCATTTCAGTGAAACAAACAATTCTAACTCTATTTTGAAGATGTCTTGTGTTCAGGATTTCCGGGGCAAGAAAGTCCTGTTCTCTGCTAAATCTTGGATAGATGTTTTCCTCTACAATGAGCAGAAGCCATTAGGTAGCCTGGCTCCTTTATGAGTGGACCTGTTGGTATATCAACAAACACTTATTGACCTCTTACCATTAGCCAGATGCTATGCCAAGCCCTTTAGAAGGGTAATCTAATTTAATCCTTTTAACAACCATAGGAAGGTTGTTCTAACAGTATCCCCATTTTACAGATAGCCAACAGGCTCAAGGTCACACGCTAGTGAGGACTGAATTCATATCTTCAGAACTAGAGCTCATCTAGCGAGAAATGCCCCTGTTTCAACAGGAGCCCTCCTGAGCATTGGTGCAGTGAAGCTCCGATCGGTGATGGCTTTAGTGGACTCTCAGGCTCTTGCCTGCCCTTCTCTTGGCATTTATCAGTTGTAGACGTCCAGGCCTCTGGTCTGCAGAGTGCAGCCGAGAAGAGGAATTTAGGGTAGAGAGATAGCCCTGAGGGCTAGCTATTGTTTTTTTCTTAAAGCTGTTCCTAACTGCAATACCTGTTGAAGCTGCAGAACATCTTAGAGTTAAGTATTGACATGGACTGAGAAAGTTGGATACTTAGTCTATATTTTCATAGACTTTATGACTTGATTCTAAAATCCTGCATATTATAGTTTTTCTTGGTTTCTCCTTGGCTTTTAATGCTGAAACATTTACCATCATGTTGAGATAGTAGTGCAGACCATGCCATAAAAATTGTCTTTGATGCCAACGGCAGAAAAAAATACTGCTGTTTTTTTATTGGAGAGGGAGGGAAAATTGGCATCAGAACGGAAGTTACCGCATGTTCAATATCAATGACTTAAGTTCCTTCTGGTTTGCTACTTCACAAATCCCTGGGCTCTATGAAATAGCATCAGAAACAATAAAACACAAGTAAAGAAAGCACAGGATAATAAAAAGACATCCAGAAAGATTTTCATAAATGCAACAGTACTTTAAAAAAAAGAAAGCAATTTCATGTCTACTCCAGGTTGACACATAAAATCTTATGAACAAGTTCAAAGTTTCATTCATGAGGCTTTCATGAAGATTCTTTTAAAAATTTTAAAAGGGAAGAGTTGGATGGAAGGAGTGGGAGAAAAAAATGAGTATTTGGGCCATGTGATTTCAGGAATCAGGAAAAGGATTCCTTACGCTTTCCCTTGTTGGAAGTGTCATGAATCTTGCAGCTCCCAACGTTAGTGGAATCTAGCCTTGTCACAGGACTCATTAGTATTCATCATTAATTCATATTTTCAAAGCAACAAGGGAGAAAACAGTAGTGGGAAGAATAAGGAAGTGTCAAATCCTGGGAGTAACATTTCAGTGCAGTGTTGCAACGAAGGTTAGCGGAGGTTGTGCCGTTTTAAAAGCCGCTCCAAACACAGACAAGAGGAGAAGGCACATGCTCTTCTCCCCACTGAATGCCAAATTCACTCTGCCAGGTCCCAGCCTCTCTTCCTATCTGGAGAGTTCTTTTCACTGGGTTTCCCCAACCCAGCCTCTCAGTCTACCTTTGAGAAGCCTCATCTGTTAATAATGAAGCACATATTTTGTGCCATATGCTGCACTTAGGGATTTATGGGGATTATTTCATTTCACTCCACAACAATCCTCGGAGGTCATGCCCATCTTATCCCTATTTTATAGACAAGGTAACTGAGGACAAAAAGGGGAAGTGATTGCTCAGGGTTACCTGGCTGGTCAATTTTGTGTTTGGGAAGCAAACCTAGGTAATCTGGCTCCAGAGCCCGTCCTTTAACAGGGGGCATACACCATCACCGGGGTGCCGCTCCTCTAGCCACACTGGACCCTGCCCTTCTCCAGGCTTGCTTCCGCCCACACTCTTCCCTGGCTGGACAAGCGGTGGCTTGGTTTTCTGGCAATCCAAGTATAGATTGATTAAAAAAACCATATATTTAGGATCAGCTTTCAATTAGCCTCCTAGCCTCACAGTGGAGGGGTGGAAAATAAACAAGCCCAGTGAGGGTTTTTTCCCTACAAAAATCATAGTTTGGGCTTCCCTGGTGGCGCAGTGGTTAAGAATCTGCCTGCCAATGCAGGGGACACGGGTTCGAGCTCTGGTCTGGGAAGATCCCACATGCCACGGAGCAACTAAGCCCGTGAGCCACAACTACTGAGCCTGCGCGTCTGGAGCCTGTGCTCCGCAACGGGAGAGGCCGAGATAGTGAGAGGCCCGCGTACCGCGATGAAGAGTAGCCCCCGCTCACCGCAACTGGAGAAAGACCTCGCACAGAAACGAAGACCCAACACAGCCAAAAATAAATAAATAAAGTAAATAAATAAATATTTAAAAAAAATTATAGTTCTGTTCTCTCTCTTGATGATGGCTATTGGTAAGACTCATGTAGAAGAAGTTATATTTTCGGCTGCCTTTTTATTATATATGCCTTAATAAGATTCAGGTAACCTCTAGGTTTTGCCCACTCGAAACCTTTCTCCCTTTCTTCACCTTTTCATTCTCTTATTCTTTATTTAGTCACTCAGCAAACTTTGGCTGGGTGTCTACGCCGTGTCAGGCTCCAGGTTAAGAACTGGGAATGCAAGGATGGCTAAAGGAAGGTCCCTGGACTCAGTGGGGGTGTCCCAGACACGGAAGTTGACAATTATGATAGAAAATCATAACTAACATTTATTGACACTATTTGCCACTCTAAGTACATTGGGTGTGTTTACGTTCTTAATCTTAGTTGTTATTATGTCCATTTTACAGATGAGAAAATCAAGGCACAAAGAGGTTAAATGACTCGCCTATGGACTCACCACTAGCAAGTAGGCAGTGAGGTTTGCAAACTTAGGAGTCTTGTTCCGGCGCCTGGGTTCCTCCCAACTGTGCTTCACAGCTCAATCACACAGTTATACTTAGAGAAGAGAGCAATGGGCTCAGCCTGTGTGGATTAGGTACAGACGAGGCTGCTATTTGAACTGGGGCTTGAGGGGTAATGAGAAGCTAACCAGGCAGAGGAACACAGCACAAACCAGGCAAGGAATACATAGGGAAGGGCACTGGTGTCTGAGAAAACAAGGCAGGTGAATAATTGACAGAGTTTGAATAACAGGAGGGTGTGGAGGCACGAGTCTGCATGAGAAAAAGCTTGACAAAGCATATTGTCTTTTTCACAGAAAAGTGCCTGGGCTAACTCTTGTGGTTAATAGGGAGCTACTGTAGGTCCTGTGCAGGGAGGTGCATGCACTGAACTCTGATTAGGGCATTATCTCCATGGTCCACAATGCAAATAAAATGAGACGATTTCTGAGAATTCTTTTGTTTTTAGTTTTTAGTTCTTTTAGTGTATTTTTTCTTGACTCTTTCCAACGTGGCTGAGTCTACTGGGAATAGTGAGGTCTAGTTGATAAAAACAAATCTGGTTTAAGTTGTCAGTCTAAACATTTTGCACAGAGCAGGCCCAGAGGGGTGAATGCAGATGGGCTGATAGATGAGGTTAATTGTGACCTGATCACAGGAAGTAACCTGTAAGGTTCTAGGTCTCCCAATTTCTGTGATATATGCTGCATTTTTAAAAAATGTATTTCCTTCTCCTACAGACAGAGAACAGCCAGAAGAAAAACAAACATGCTGAATTGAAGGGCTGATGAGTTAGGATGTGGTTAA
The DNA here is from genome assembly GCF_028021215.1 of Eschrichtius robustus. Lineage (NCBI taxonomy): Eukaryota > Metazoa > Chordata > Mammalia > Artiodactyla > Eschrichtiidae > Eschrichtius > Eschrichtius robustus. The sequence goes on along the minus strand of NC_090842.1, from coordinate 33,483,126 downwards.
TTGAGGCCATGCTGGAAAAATGGATAGCGGAGTGCTTAATTTGATCTCTGTGGGTCTGTAGTTTTAGCTAACAGGTTTCTCTGTTGAGCCAATTCTGATTGATTTGTAGTATGTGCGTTGAAGCCTTCTGAGGCTGTGCCTGGGGTTCCTGAGAAGGACTGCAGCAATCCACTAGTAATGCCTGCCAAGGTTACAGATGGGTGTGGTAGCACATTTGCTAAATAATTTCTAAGTTCCTGATCAAGAAGGACTCTGAGGCAAGACAGCATATAGTTGGTGTTCTACTTTAACAGTACGCCTAAATACGGAGCTAGTGGAGAGAGAAAAACGAGGTTGCATGGATGGTTCCCTAACCCAGGCCCTACCAAAGGGGCCAAAGTCCAGGGAACCAAACCAAAGTCCATGCTCAACCCAGAATAGCACAATATGGCCACACTCAGATAACTGCACGACAGATACAGGATTGTGAGTGAATGGATATAAATGACACAGTCACTTGTGTATAAATCCAGAAGGACACAGATAAAACAGTTCTGGCCGGTAAGTATGGTTTGCTGAGCTACCTTTTAAATTTTTTATAATCTAATTTTAACCAGAACTGTGATATATCCAATTTGTTCTGTGTAGCTTAAAACTTGTTTGCATCTGAAACAGGTAAAATTACTTTAGGAAATCTCCTTATGGCTATTAGAAATCCAGTTTCTACTGTAAAAAGACAACAAGGATGGGCCCTACGTAGCTGAGTTGAAATTCAACATTTTATTATTATTATTATTGTATACTTATAACAAAGGTAGACACACAGACTACACTTATGTGTTACGGGAAAACCTAAGTTTTTCCCCAGTTCATTTTGTTATTCCCGAGGTCAATATGAGCTTAAGGTCTAGGTGAATGGAGGGCAAATTCTCAAAACATCACTTTTGCATGTATTGTTTCTGGGGTTATTTCTTTTTTTCATGCTATAATTTTTCCTCCTGAGAGGTTGTAATTTACACATCCACCTGAATTATGTAGTAATACAATTACTACTCTCTCTTTTTCTTGGGATTTTATATTGCAGTGGTGATAAAAAGATCAAACCTACAAACAAACAGAATACCTTTTGCCTCCTGGGAGACTGCAGGCAGCAGCAGTGGAGAGGAGAGATTTAATGGGAAAATGAACCTAGCAAAATATATTTTAACATAAAGTAATATAATAGGCAAATATATCAATGAGTACTCACTTTGAGTTTATCCCTGCCCATGGCAAAATAAGGAAGGAAGAGAGACGGTGGGGAGAGACACAGAGAGAGAGAGAGAGCAAATTGGAAATACCAGGTTGAGTGTAATGAAGTTGTCAATATTTGACAGATTTTGACAGACAAAAAAGACATTTTCATATGGTTCACTCTTGCAGCTCTTAGTGGCTGCAAAGTAGTTATCTCTAGGACACGTGTATGGACCCATCAGCTTAAACTGGCACCGGGTCCAAACAATTCACGGCACCGACACTTCCATAATTGTGTAAAGATGATTGTACTGAACACCTTTGAAAGCAGCTCCGGCTTCCCAAGGGGCATCTTGGCGCCTTGTGACCTCAAGAGAGAAAAACAAAAATCACAGGCAGAGAAGTAGCTGTTTAAACATCCTTTGATTTCCTCTCGTCATTTAGTAAATGCATTAAATTAAGCTGCAGATGTTTTGCTGTCAACACAGCGCTGTATTATGGTGTGTTATTTTCCTGATAGAAACATTTTATATACTGTAAATAAACACAGTTTTGTTAATTAGTTAATGAATTATTTTTTAATGCCCCATTAGGCTTGAGAAAAAAATAGCGCGAAGCTATTGAAAGTTCTCATTTTTAATAAACAGACCTTGTAGTAAATATGGAATGCTTAATATCTGCTGAAATGGCAGCCCTTGCAGGAGTGATTATGGCTCCGGCTCTGTCTTTTTTTTTTTTTTTTTTTTTTTTATTTATTTATTTATTTAGTTATGGCTGTGTTGGGCCTTCGTTTCTGTGCGAAGGCTTACTCTAGTTGCGGCAAGCGGGGGCCACTCTTCATCGCGGTGCGTGGGCCTCTCATTATCGCGGCCTCTCTTGTTGCCGAGCACAGGCTCAGTAATTGTGGCTCACGGGCCCAGTTGCTCCGCGGCATGTGGGATCTTCCCAGACCAGGGCTCGAACCCGTGTCCCCTGCATTGGCAGGCAGATTCTCAACCACTGCGCCACCAGGGAAGCCCCCGGCTCTGTCTTTTAAGTTATTCTGTGCTTAGAGTATCTTAGGCTTGGGGGTTAAGGTTGATTAGAAATATCCAGGATTTGGGATAGAATATCTGAACATAAATCTTGAAGGAAGGGAGAGATAGTAGGAATTTGCTCATTTATTTTGTCCTTTGTTTTTTTTCTACAAGAAGGAGGTGCTTTAAACAAGTAGCAAAGAAATAGAGAATTCTGCACTTAGGATCCAAGTCAACCTGAGAAATGCCAGAACTTTAGCAACGAAAAATACCCGTAAACCTTCTTCTTCATTCTTGAGGCGTGTCGTTCTCCCCTAACAAGGACGGAGGCTCTTTGCTTGTGGAGACTCAGTCCAGCAGTAGATTGGAAAAATGTCCAAGCAGGGGACCCGAGTTCTTTCCCGGATGAGTTCATTTCAATAGTCACTGTGTTTCATCGGATGCAGCTGGTTACATTTTTAATAGGCAGATGGCTAATTTTACAGTTCCAAGCCAATCTCTCATTGGACAACATCCAGAAAGCCCGTGGTAGGGTAATGCCCGGCAGAAAGTTCAACAGGACACTTGGGGGGAACATATGCTAATGTCAGCCCTTTTACTTAAAGTCTTTAAAAAGAATATTCAGTGCTAAGCTGAGGGATTTTCACGGACTCAAGCCTAACACCAGATGGGTGGCCAGCTATGAAGTCTTTAGGGCCTAAGCAAATGCTCTTAATCAGGCTTGGACGGTCAGAGAATCAAACAGCATCAAACCAGTAATCACTGAGTGATTTTTATTTTTTTAAATGACAAAGGTGTGTGCCTTTACAGGAATGACCTGGCTAACTAAAGCAATGCTTTTCTCTTAACTGAAGCCCATGGCATCATTCAAGCTCTGTGGTCCTGCGGTTGCTTCTGTATCCCCGCCTCCATTTTGGGTACCCCTCTTCATCTGACTCTGGTGGAGTTTCTAATGTCCGTTTACCTCCCCCAGGTGACAGATTCATCCCTTCAGGGTCGGGGAGAGGTCGGGGTATCTATTGCAGATTGAAAAGCGTCCTTATTTTTAAACTGTTTGGAAGTCTTTCTCTCCAGAGCAATGGCTCTTTGGACATCTTAATTAAAAGGGAATTTGGGAATATCTCCCGTTTTACAGTGCATGTAATCAAGCATTTCTTATCCTCCGCAGAAGGACTTTGGTTCCGTCTTCACAAAAGGCTTTGAAATGTCCTAAAACAATCCCCCGCGGCTCGCTCAGGGTTGGGGGTAGGGGAAGGAGGGAGGCAAAAAAAAAAAAAAAAAAACCAAAGCAAAAAACAACAAACATTTTCTGGGAGGTGATAAAAGTCTTGGATGGAGAGTACCTTTATTTTATCCCATGTGATGAATTGCCGTAGGGTGACTGGAAAACTATTTAAGAACCACAATGGCAAATGCCCTTGTTTAAATGCAGCAAATGTTGTTTACCTCTAAGCAAAATAAAAGACAATCAGAAGAAAGAGGGGATCAAAAGAGCTTTCTCCAAACGGATTTATAAAAGAGAGTGATTTTTAAATGATTTCAACTCCTACTTTATAAAAATATTTTATGAGGTACTTTTCTGAAAATAACATGCTTCTGAAGAGTTTTCCTCCCCAAATCACTTCCTGAAAATGGTGACATTACTTTTATCCAGTTCAAGTGGCTACACAGGACCTTATTTAAAACAATGCAAAGAAATACGACAAAGCCAGTAACTCCGCACGAGGAAACTAGGCTGGTTTTTTTTTTTTTTTGTCCAGAAAAATAAACTTCAAACCTCAAATTGAATCTATAAATGCTTCTATCAAATTTTTCTTTCAAGAACCTGGAAAGCAGTTCGTTTTGTTTTACAGAACAAGTTTGAAAAGAGTTTTCTTGCAGAGTTTTTGTTTCATAATCAAAATAATTCAAGGGAAGTGACACGACTTTTCTTTAGAGATTTTTTTTTTCTGGACAAAGTCTAGTAGAGGGAGAGAGAGAGAGAGAGAAAAAAAAATCTAACCAATTCCAAGACTAGCAGACAAAAGTTACACACAATGGGCAAAACCTCAAAGATAGTTATAAATTATTCTGTCACTAAATTAAAGTATTGGTAGAAGAAAAGTCTTAAAAATGTAAAATGAGTACTAGCCAAATATCTTCACAGATAATGGATTTATGGAAACTTCTCTCTCGTGTGAATACCCCCAAATACATTTTAGTTTTTAATTTTTTTTAATGTAGTTTAAAGAAACTTTGTGCCATTAAAAAAAAAAAAAAAAAACTTTGAAAGGAAAAAAGCCAAAAGAAAAGCAGAAATTAGGGCAGTTTTTAAACTACAAGCCAACTGTTTGCTCGACTTTGCTTTATTTATTCGTTCTTAAGGTATTTAAAACTTGAGCATTAAAACTGCAGAATAATTTGCAAATGAATGCAGTTGGAGTTGTGAAAATATAACTCACAGCTGAATGTGGGTTATTCAGACAAATGGCTGCTTTGTTTGAGGAGGGGAAGTAAAGTTCTGTGTTAATTTATTACAAACTGCAGCATTTCAACCCTGATGTCCGGGCAACAATGTTTTTTATTTCAAGTAATTTATAAGCACTTCCCAGAGCACTTAGCAGGGATGTCCTTGGCTATTTTGCTCCCAGAAACGGAGTGTATATGTATTTACTGTGGGAATTTGTTTTTAATAAAACTGTTGTAAGGCATTTTTATTCCTTTGCTTTGTTACATTAAAAACATTCACTGCATAAGTAATGTATTTATTCCAAGTTGAAAGGCAGCAGATCAGAGCCGGCAACTGTATTAGGGGGTAGAGACTACAGACAAGAAATGTTTAAAGCAGACCAGATCATTTTCCAAGCAGCTGTAGGTGTCTTGTCTGCCTAGGTGTCTTAGGGAAGCAGCTGTGACATGATCAGGAGTCCTGTAAGTGTCCAGGTGTCCAGGAGGTCCCAGGACCCAAGCACCTAAAGTCACACTTGAGAATTGAATAGAAAAAGGAAGACTAATGTGCAGTAAATGTGTGTGTGTGTGTGTATGCATTACTGCCCCTGTGTAGGAACACACACACACATACAGTCAATGTTAGGGATCCTTAAAACTTATCATTAATTCTCCCTATTTCCTAGAATCAATTCACAACCCTAGAGATTCCAAAACTGACCTTTTATTTCAATTTTTAAGGACAGCCTACAGATCTTCATGTTCCTATGTACATAGAGATGCCTACAATTTTAAAAAAAATCAGAATTACTCGGATGCTGTTCAGTAGGTTGAAATTGTGGCAGGGAACCTCGGAATCCTGTTTGGTTTTTGGTTTTCGGCTTTGGTGAGAGAATTGTAGAGAGAGAGCTAAGGCACAGTAGTCTTGCCCCCAAGGTTAGAGGTAACTGTTGTGCTGATGGCAAAAGAGTCCTTCTGGAGATTCCAGCTCTCCAGGGGCCTTTAATCATTTCATTTTCTCAAGAAGGGATGAGTTAGTTGACGTCATTGCCCATCTATCTGTCTATCTATCTATCGATCGATCGATCTATTCATCCATCCATGTATTTATGTATGTATGTATGTATCTATGTATCTATCTACCTACTTACCTATCAATCATACAGTCTTATCATCCTTGAAACTTCAACTGGAAGAAAATCATTTGTGTTGGCCCTAATAGCCAATGCTATAGGAAGGTGATAGATGATTTCCGTGTGTATATGTTTGTGACCTCAGAATTGTTGTATGTTTAACATGCATCACATGATGCTTTTCATGTGAACCCAAGTGATGCAATCTTGGGCTCCAAAGGCAAAGATTCTACAGGTCTTGCAGCCTATCCAGGTACAGGAGCTATATAAATTGCACCCTCATAATTATCTAGACACATTTGAGAAGTTCTTTATAATTTGAAAATTGCTTTGACTTTTAGAAAGAAATTTGATGAGCAATTACTCTATAATAATAGATTTTAAAACTTCTTATTAAAAAAAAATAACGAGAGAAGTGTTTGAACAAACTGCCTTTTAGAGACTCTAGCTTTTTTTTCCCTCTGGCCACCGACTTTTCCAGAAGTGAGGAGTAAATGAAAATACAGATTACTGTGGTAATTAGCCATAGAAATCATATCTATTGTTTAAAGGAGCCATGAAAATAAGCAGAGGCCTAGAGGCCAGAGAATTGAAAGAAACTGGAAAGCTAGTCTAGTAAGAATCAGACCTGTGTGCTGAATGCACACAATATTTCTTTTCTCATCCAATCACTGTTCCTCATGGAGAAGAATTGATCAATATTTTCTCCTTCTCCTTCTGTTTCTTTATTAAAAATCAACTTAATTTCTAAAAGACAAGATCCAGGAAGCTTTCCTGACTTTAACCTATATTCATCTTTCCATCTTTTTTTTTTTTTAATGTTAATTAATTTATTTATATTTATTTTGGCTGTGTTGGGTCTTCGTTTCTGTGCAAGGGCTTTCTCTAGTTGTGGCAAGTGGGGGCCACTCTTCATCGCGGTGCGCGGGCCTCTCACTATCGCGGCCTCTCTTGTTGCGGAGCTCAGGCTCAGTAATTGTGGCTCACGGGCCCAGTTGCTCCGCGGCATGTGGGATCTTCCCAGACCAGGTCTCGAACCCGTGTCGCCTGCACTGGCAGGCAGACTCTCAACCACTGCGCCACCAGGGAAGCCCCATCTTTCCATCTTTTAACTCCTAGGTTTCCTAGGCCAGGAGGCATGTGTGTGTGTGTGTGCTTGTATGTATACATGTATAAACATTTTTAGGGCTCAAAAGTCCCTTGGGATCACAGGACAATCATCCCCCTGGGCCTTGATTGTCTCACATGGAAAATGAGCAGGTAAAAGTTGGGGGGCGGTGGGAGACAAATGGGCACTGCAAGTTCCTGCAGAACATGGATGTAGACCAGAGCTTGGCTCAGTGGGCTGGATGCAGACCATCACATCCTCAAGTCTTTGTGAGGTCCGGCCCCAAACTCTTCCCTATGGGGTTTCTAACACCTTGGGTCCTTTGGGAATTAAAAAGGGAGTCATCTGTTTTTTCCTTAGTGAAGAACTTGACTTCAGAGCTGATGATAAGAAAATAATGCTCACGATTTTTTAAAGAGAGAAAGAAAGAAAACAGGAAAAGGTAACAACACATCAATTTGTGATGTGGCAGCGACAGCTGAGAGTATGTAGCTGACGTTGGAAACAATTATCTATCAATCAAATGATCCTCAATTTAAAATTTGTCCAAACAAATATTTGCCATGTATGAGGAATCTCAGTGCTTCTGGAGGGAATATTAATCTCCTAAATGAACAGATCTCGAGTATTACTTTATCCGTGTTGAGATGATATTTTTTAGCCCCTCTTTAAGCATGTCTTTAGCAAACTATAATGGTTAATCCATACACCAGAGATACCTTGAGCAGGAAACAACCTTATCTAGTCCCTAGAAGTTGAAGCCCAGGGTGGCTAAGAGACCAATCCATGACCTCTCAGCTGAGCGGCCATATCACAGCACCATTCTGCCCACTAAATACTGTCAGCAGGAAAAAATAATGACATTAAAGGGACTTTCTGTCTGAACACGGAAACCCTGACTCTTGAGATATGGGTCTTCTGCAGCTGGTGTAGACTCTTCCTGTGTAGCCTGGCAGGCTCTGGAGACCCATCACCTCAGCTCCCAGCCCCAGACCTGCAGCTGTGCCACCTAGGGCTGACTTCACCAAATTTGTGCCTCTGTTCCTCATTTGTAAAATTGAAATGATAATCATAGACCTATGTCATAGGAACATTGTGAGGATTAAATACATTACACGATATTTTCTGTGTCAATAAATCTTGGCACATAGAAATTGCCTTAGTATTATGAATCGCTATTATTTCAAGGCAGAGTCCAAGTTCATGTATGTCCATTGAATTGAGTAAAACCTAGGTTGAACTTTGACTTGTGGTCTTGCTCAGTAGTTGGATGCTTTCTCTGCCCACTTTTTTCTCCTAATGTGTTTGCATCACCAAACAAGGCAGGTAAGTTCTTTCCTCTCTTTTGCGCCTTGCTGGGTCTCTTGCTTCCTTGCTTTGTTTCTGTCTCTCCCTCTTCCTAAGCCTGTCTCTGTCTCCTTGAGTTGTCTTTAGACATCCTCATTATAGCTCTATCTGCCTTATTTGTATTCCTTTATTAGCATATGTTTTGCATGCCCCTCCCTTAACCAGTCTTAGGAAGCAGACTGCATGGTGCTAGGGAGGTCACTAGGGCAGGAGCTGGGAGGTATTGAAGGGGACACAGGGAGGTATTTAGTCTTCTCCAAGTCACTCTGGAGGAAATAGAGACCTTCAAGTTTCAAAGCACTAAGGCTGGCCCTGTCAGCTTCTCAACAAGTTCAGGGAGCTCAACATTGCCCAAAGGGATGGAAGAAAATCACTCATTTCAGGGGCTGATGCTTCTGCACGCCCATCAAACTCTGGGGTGGCAGGTGCTGGGTTGGAGGGCACATGTGGACCACGATCGAATCCTTGGGTACCTGAGAGTCTGAAAGTTGCTCTTTTGGGGTCTCTTCTCTTAGTTTCTCTGGCTTTTATCATAGTTTTCTCTCTTTTCCACCATTATCTCTACTTGTCAAATTCATTCACATTCCGGTGAAAAGAGCTAATCCAGTTTACTGCGCTATCTCCCTGTGGGATTTGGGTCTTAACAAGGTATAAAAGATGGCCTCTAGATTGTAGGATAGGGTGGCAAACGGGCAGAACATGGGTCATAGCTGGCCCTTACATATCTTTGGTTCTGTCCACAATGTGACAGCAAAAAACAAACTGCTCTTAAATAGTAGTAGAATTCCCATAAATGTCTGGATGTCTAGCCTCCCTTGAAGAATCTAGGCCTGCCTTCCTTCATTTCTCTCTCACTGCATGTCTGTGAACTCTTAGGCCATAGACCGTCTTGTTTAACAAGGGTTCATTCTCAAACGTCTGCCATCTAAGCCCAAAGTATCTAAGCTTCTCCACCATTCTAGATAACCGGGGATTTCTAAAAACAGGCAGGTTGGCCCCAAATGACCCATAGGATATGGTGTAAATATGTTTGGACTTTTTATTTTCTATTTTTGCGTTTATTATAAAATGTGTATTTGTGTATATTGTTTAAGGAACTTATGTAGACGTTAACATACCTATATTGGGATACATGTTTAAATATTTTTGAGTGATGGTATACAGGATCAATCATGGGGACCCTTGTTGCGACACTATGGTGTACTTTGGAACAGTTGTTCAAAGGTGAATGCATGCAAAACACATGTTAATTCATGAATAACAAATGAGCCAGATGGAGCTGTACCAAGGATGCCAGGAGATAGATAGCTCAAGCAAACAGAGACAAGCACCAAGAGAGGGAGAGCAAGGAGAAAGAAAAAAAAAAGGACATGAGTACTGGTAAATATGAGCCTTAAAACCCTCCAGCCTTATAACTGATATTCTGAGTTATGGCAAAAGTACTACGGGACCACAGGGGAGATAGCGAACTCCCTTTTGGTAACACATTAGGAATTCTTGATGCATTGATATGGAGCTGGGATGAAGCTTAGATGACATCGATTCCAATGTAGTGGGAAAATCAGTCCTTGAAAGTTTAAGCAACTTGCCCGGGGTCATTAGCAAGACTTCTTTGATGTTAAGCACGGTCATTTCAGGTTTCCGGGAAGTGATCAGTTATCACTGCATCTAGAAAAGAGGGTGCCGTTCTTGAAGACCACCAGTAAGAAATGGACCCTTTATTAGGACTCCATTCACACCATTTCTAAGAAAATAAAATTAGATTCCTTGCTCTTCTGCATCATGAATCCAGGCCATCTCCCATCTGGTCAATTGTCCTCAGGAAAGAAATGTTGAACCGAGTGAAATTCAAGGAAGAGATCGTGGCACAATGGATAAGACAAGGGGTCAAATGAACTTATTGTCAAATTCCAGGTCCGTCTGTTAGTCAGGGTGTGGACTCAGTTTAAGAAGGCAATCAATATTCCCATCTGTGAAATGGAGATAATTATAGTACTTAACCTCCTCAGGCTCTTGGCAAGATTAAATGAGGGCCTATAGGTCAAGTATGAAGCGCAGGGTCTAGCATGTAAAAAGGGCCCAATAAATGGTAGATATTATGAAATGCAAATTAGCTTCATAACGTCAGCTCTCAGCTGCCCACGTGTGGCTCACTGTTGGGAACTGGTTGTGGCTGAGGCTTCACCCAGGATATCTTCTTTGGTTTCTGATGTGATAACAGTTGCCCTCCTTCGTGCCAAGAGCAATTTACTCAAGGTCCCCCAGGCCTTTTACACACGAGTGAAATGACAGTGAAATGACAAGTTTGACAAGACCGGTAGCTGAGGTCCAGGAAGACAGTCCCGTCCCCACAAACAACACAAACAAGACTGATGACCGAGGATTAACCGAGCGGGGCTACTGCCCATGAATGCGCTGAAGCAGGGGAGAGGGTCTATAGACCTTGAATTAACTGTAAATTTCATCAAGAAAGAAGTCGTGCTTTCTTGTGGGAAGAGAAACTGGATGGTGTGTGGACACAGTACACTCTTGGCTCTGGCCAGAGCAGCTAGCCCTGGGTTTATGAGAACTTTTGGGGGAGGTGGCGCAAGGAATTTACTTGAGTTCTGGTGTAGAAAGACCTCTCGCCTCCTCTTTTTTTTTCTGTCCTGTCATTTCCCCAGTTCCTCTTCCCTCTGGCCCCCAGGCCATTTGCTGGATAGACCAAGGGCTCCAGGGTGACCCTGAACTCCCGAAAAAGGAAGGTCAGGAACACCGCCTCTGAAACATCAGCCCTCCGTGTGCTCTCGGAGGCTTCCTTCCTTGGTGGCTGCTTTCTTTGGGTACCATTATCGCCCTGCAGGGGACAGACGGGAAACACCATCTCCCAAGAATGGCGGCATCCTCCACGCTCCAGCTCCAATCCGGAGACTCTGAAGCAGCTTTCTCTGCCCTTGATATGAGTCATTCCCGGAGGTTTATCTTGCCCCCCTGAGTCTGGCTTCCTGGGTACTTGTTCTGTGCAAAGGAATGAGCCCAAAGGCCAGTGGTGAGGGAGGTCTGGTGGGGGAGGGCACTTTGTCTCCCGGATCTAATACTCCCGCAGGGAAGGGGTCAGTACAGGGGTACTGACAGGGGTGGGCAATCCCGGCTCAGAAAGTCAATGCTGGGCCTGATGCGTCCCTGCAACCTGGTGCTGCCCTGTGCTTTCCCAGACCCTGGGCTTCCTTCCTGATGCCGTTCCGGGAAGGGCGCCGGCTCCTTTTCCTTAGCGTGGCTCCCTTTATCAGTCTGGAATAGGAACTTCTAAAACCCCATTAACTAGTAATCACACAGGACCAGTGAGAGCGCCTCCACCACCCCAGGAATATCCAATTAGCAAATCATGATCTGGCCCTCCAGTGAAAGAAGTCAGCCCCATTATCTGTGATGTCCCCAATTAGAGTGTTTATTCATGAAAGACTGCACTGGGCTGGCTGGCCTCACGGCTCCTTCCTTCCCAAAGCCCAGCCGGATTAAGCATCCCTTCCCGCCCTCACTCCCCAGCCCAGCCTCGGCAGCCCCCCGGGCCTCCCGCACCGTCTGCCCTGGATCACGAGGACTTCTGCTAGCAGCAGAATGGAAGAGTCAAATTCTTCAGGTCTGGTCATGCCTGACTTGAGTTCCACGTCTTGTGTTCCTTTTGGGGGGGTGGGAAAAAAATAAATGAGTTGAGCCCCGAGCGTGGCTGTGATTTAGTTAGTCTTTATCAATCTCACTTTAGCAGTAAATCTGGCATTTATCAGACCCTGAGAGTGCCTCAGGTGATGGGGGTCTCACTCCTGCCCCTTCCTGCTTTCTCTCCTCATTTGCCATCAGTTATGTTTTAACTGCATGAAAACGTGCAACAAAAAATCATCTAAAATGGTCCTCAGCAACCTGGCGGTTCAGCACCCCTTCCGTTTTACACGTGAAGAAACATCATAGTATTAGGTTTGGTTGTTTTATAAAGCTCTCCATTTTTACGTAGCCAAGAATATAATCCCCCATTTAAAATGCCCAGATACATACAGTGATCATGAAGTTAAAAAAAACAACAAAAAAAAAATCCAACCCAGTATTGGTTAGAAAGGTGATCTTAGCAAAGCCTCCTCATTGTGGAAAAACTGAATAAAGGAAAAAATATTTGGTTGCATGTGTAAGAACAGCAATGACTACATTCCGCTTGCTGGTTAGATAGTATCTCAGCTCCGAAAGCGTTTTGAGGCAGGCCATTATAGCATTTGACACAGTATGAATTTCCTTCCAATTTCAGGCCTCCGAAGTGGAATCTTTTTCCCGCTAGAAGGGAAATTATCTTCCTAACTAGCACTTCTGCTCAGACAAGTTGCTTGGGGGTATTAGGGAGCATTACTCCCAACCCAAACTTGTGTCAGGCTGCTGTGAAAACACAATCTGTCTGTTTATATTTCTAGAGCCAAACACGGTGTTTTCTATAATTCTGATTAGCATCTACTTGGCCCCTTCCTTGAAGTATCCTCTGTGGAAATGTTCCAGATAGAAATCTGCGAGCTCCTACAGTTAGCGGTGGCCCCTACCAGCTCTGGAGCTGATCGTCAAAATTGCAGGGATTTTTGCAAACTGGCTTTTAAACACAACTGTGGCTAACATTTAAATTATATAAACTTACAATTCAATGAATCACATTAAAAACGAAGGTAATCATACTCAAAACTTATCTCAGTATTTTACTGCTTTTGACTGGTTTGATACAAAGTTATATCAGAGTTACATATGTCTGCTATCTGCGTAGAGGAAGTGCTATGGACCGGCGTGCTACCAAGCATCTCTGAGCAGCTCCTGCTCTAGAAGTCAGCCATTGGGGGGAATATTTTCACCATGGAAATCAGAAATGTGACAAGTCAGAATCCCCCTACCCGGACCCCCCAAAGCCAGTTGTTAAACATTTACCAGCAGGTCACTGGATACAACACCATCTGTCTGTCTAGTAGAGTCTGCAAACTTCAGAAAAATCCCAAGTGTGAAGTTCACACTTTAACCCTTCCCTTACCTGCCATTGCTGGGCAAGTATCTGGTCTTTTATAAGTGGATTTTATATACAGCAGAATGTAGTCCACTCAGTATCAGGTCTTTTATTATTGTACTTTTGCAATTTTTAGTGGCCATCTTTCTAAATTACATCACATACAATCTGCTGTCTTTCAAACAGAATTTCTGCCAATATTTCAGTATTTCCTTGAGATTGGAGTGTGAGTACAGCCATCACTTCTTTTTCTATTGTAATGATATCCTCAGGGGACATGAAGGTATATATTCATGTCCCTGATACTAAATGACCTAGACAGCTCTGAGATTTTAGTTGTTCTTTCTGCTTTGATTGCTCTTCTGGATGAGTGAAAAGATGTCAGCTGTCACTCTTGTTTTTAATTACACAAATAGTACCATACTTGAATACATATTCATAGTAAATGATTCAAACAATACATTGATTTAAAAAAGTTCCCCTCAAGCCATTTTCTATTCCAGGTTCAGAAATAACCTCTGTTATATTTTGATATATTTCCTCCATGATATTTAGTATATATCTACACATATATACATGTTATTCTACATAATAATAAATTAATATATTATATATACATCAATGGGAATCACAATTCATATTATTCGGCAGCAAGATTTTTTAACTTATATCTCACATTTTTTCCAAGTTAGTATATATAAATCTTTATCATTCATTATATCTGCAGGGTATCACAGCCTTTCCCTAGTGATGGGCATTTAGGCTGTTTCATGATTTTAGTTTGTTACAAATGAAGGAATATTTCCAACCCTTGTTCACATATCTTTGCGCACATGCCTATGTATTTATGTAGGATGACTTTCAAGAAGTAGACCTTCTAAGTCATGTGGTAGTTATCATTTCTTGCTCCTTTCCTTTCTCCTCATAAATTTTTATATCAGTGAAAGTTATTAATATCGTGCCTATGAGTAAATAGACTTTGGGTAAAATTCTGGTATGAATAAAAAATTGCTTTTAATAATCAGGCATAAGGACCCTAGTGGATATCTGAGGCTGCTCGGCAGTTGTCCTCTTGATAAGTGAGCTGATACAGAAGACTTTTGTTTGAAGAGGATTAGTGAGGCAGGCACTCAGCACTTGTGTGCATCCTCAGGGTCTTACCCTTCCAGAACATTCCAGCTGTCTTCCAAGTGTGCTCTGCTTCTCCAGGCTTTCTCTGTCATCTCAGAAAGCCATTTTGCCTTGGAGGTAGACCCAAAACGCTGGGGAATTAACAGCTCCCAGAAGCAACTCTCAAACAATGACTGGAGTTGGTGTATAAATACCCCAGCTCCCTCACAATTACAGTGGGATCATTCTGAGGCCTGTGCTTACACCATTTCTCAGACTTTCCCCATGGATTGAGCTGCAGTTGCCACAGTGGTAGCCAGCTCTTTGAGACACACTCTGTTGGCTTTCTGGGGGGGAGTCTGAACTAAGACAGCTTGTCTTCTCAGTATGGTGGTCATGGCAACTTCAACCCCAGAATGAGATGTTGCTAAGCAAAGATGATACTTCACCTCACTTGTTGCAAGAGATAAGTACCTTCTTTATGAACTATCAAGTTACGTCTGGCTACTCTTGTACAGAACTTTGGGACCTGTGACTTGACTGGCAGGGTGCTGATTGGGATAAAAATGTGTTGCATTTAATAGACATTCTCCTATGGAGAAAATACGAATAGCTTCACCCTGTCTTTCTGCCCAATGCACTTGATACAGAAGGCCCATATTTGCTTCAGAGCATTGGGCCAACAGCCGGAGTTTGGGGGACTTGGGTGGTACTGAATCACTCTGCATAATATTGTGAAGCATTGGGGTTTCTTTGACCAGGAAGCCAAAATCCAGGCAGCATGGCTTCCTCATAAGACAATGTTTCCCAATCTGAGGCTGGCATGGAGAAGCCCATCACATCATCCCTTGGCCAAGGTCAAAATGCCCCAGGGCTGTTCACTGCACGTTTAAGGGAGGGCTTGAGGGTTGTTTCAGAATCATCAGAGAAGCTTGTAGCTTCTTGGAGCCGATAAAGCCTTTGGTTAAAGCTGTCCCTTTTCCAGTCTGGAGCTGGGGCCAACTGGTGGTGACTGTCAACTTCTCTATCATCAAAACTGGAATTCTTTTTCTCATGAGCATCCACTTATTTCTCTTGCTTTAAACAACAGTTATCTTTCCCTGAGAAATGGACCCCAACTTAATAATAACAGTAAGAGCAAAACTTTATTAAAACAGTGCCAGACATCACACTTTGTGATTCACAGACATTACCCTATTGAGTCATTAGAATAGCACTCAGATAAGATGGATAAGATCATGATTATCCCCACTCAAATGAGAAAAGTGAGGCACAGGGAGCTGTAGTAACTAGTCCAAGGCCACCCAACCAGTAAGTGGCAAAGCTGGGATTTTGTTCCAGGATGACTAACTTCAGAGTTTAACTCCTAATCTCTCTAAGTGCATGACTCTTGGGATTAGGCCACTCTTGTTTTAAAGGCTTATTTAGCTATGTGACCTTGAGCAAGTCATCTCAAGGCTCTGAGCTTGAGTTTCTCCAGTGAGGGTGATGATATTTACCTCAAGGGGGTTGCAAGAATTGCAGGAACAGTAAGTGCGCTGACACAGCAGGCTGCAGAGGGAGCATCCTGTAAGATGTGGTGATTACTATTATTATTGTTGCTGCTGCTGTCTCACTTTCCACCTGCACACAAGCACTCTATATGTTATTTGTACTGAACTGCTCGTTCCTCCCTAAACCCTCTGGGCTGTTCATCAGTCTTCTTCTGCCTGAAATGCCCTTTACTTTCTTCTCCCTCTGGTCATCTCCTGCCAGTGTTTTGAGGCCCAGTATAAACGTCACCCTCTCTGGGGAAACTTTGCAAATTCCCTTTGAGTCCTTTCTTCATCAGTGATTCCACCCCGCAGGGGAGTAGCTGGCTGATTAAAAGCCTAAGGTCTGCAGACAGACTGTCGAGCTTCAAAGAGTGACTCCACCTCTTTATAGGTAAGTGATGTGGAACAAGTTCCTTTATACGTAAAACAAGAGAAGTTATAGTACCTGTCTCATAGGATCGTTGTGAGGCTTAAATGAGAGTAAGTATGTAAAAAGCTTAGCATGTGATTGGGAACATAATAAGTTCTCAGTAAATCTTATTTATATTATTTTAGCATTAGGAACATACCTGTTATATCATATAACACTTGGTGTGATGATGATAATGGTGATGATGATATAGTGGGGTCTTTATTCCCACTAGACCACAAACTTCTTCAAGGTAATAGAGTCCATTCGAGTTTTTGGTTTCTGTGCTTACTCTAATGCCTGGTAGATAGTCAATTTGATGTTGGATGGCTAGATGGATGAGCGAGTGGATGGGTAGGTGGTTAAATGGATGGTTGGACAATTGCTGTCTGGCTAGGTGGATGGATCAAGGGGCTGGGTCACCTCTGCTACCTGAGATACATTGATTATCACATCAAGAGAAGGAAAACATGAAGGGTCAAGAAGCAGGCTTCCAAATTCTTTCATTTGAACCAGGGATTACATAGGAGAAAACAAGACAAAATAAAACCAACCACCAAGAATGCTAGTGGTGTCATTTTTATTCACATAGATTTGACTTAAATTGCCTCCAAGACCCCTTTCACTCCCAAACGTTTGCATTTACCACCCCTCCCCGCCTCCATCTGCAATACATGGAAATACCAATGTGTCATTCTGCCCATACTGAGCAATCTGATTTACCATCTGGGCTTCAGGAGCGTCTCAGACAATTCTGGCTGTCCTGGGGCCTGTATCTAGGTAAAGGAAAAGACAGTAGGATCTGGGCTTGAGACCATCTTCCTGATTCTTCTTAGTGGGGAAGCTCTGGGTTGAGAATCCAACAGTTTTACAAATATGACTAACCTTTGCTGTGGTGTGAAGTCACTTGAGTTAGGGTTCTTAACTCAAGATCTTTCTCCTTGAGGGCTCTCTTAGTCATCAAACTCTACCCACCAGGCCATGCCTACGCTCTCAGAGGAGTCCAGATCCCTGATACTTAGATTCAATGGGGAGAACTCTTCAGAATTCTCTTGGGTGAGAATCACTTCCATCCCCCTCTCGTGGTTACACTATGCCATCACTGAGCCTTTCCCCCTTTGCCAGTAGTTAAGAACCAGGAAAAGGACCCACACTGACAAATGGTTCCCCGCATGTGAGTTGCTGCTCTCCATAGACACCATCTTACCTGCCAACGCTACATCACTAGAGTGATCATAGTAAGAACCAACTGTAGGGACTTTGCCTCTGATCAATTACCAAAGCCTGGATTCAGTTCCAACTTATTTATTGAGTCTTTATTTATTTATTTATTGTATCTCAGCACATTTGTGGGACAAATGGAAGAAGTGGGGCCAGACATTGTGCCCTCAGTTAACCTTTATAGGGAAAAGAAGGAAAAAGAAGGAGGAGAAAGAGGAAATGGAGGAGGAGGAGGAAAGAAGACTCTTGTCCTCTAAGATCTTATCCTCTAACCAGGTTGACAAGACCAATGCCCATGGGATGATCAAAGAACTGAAGATAGTTGGGAATGGGTTACTTTATCAGGTGACTCAGAGGAGAGGTCTATGCAAGCTCTGGAAAAGGAGATACCAGGATTGGCTATAGGGGCTGGGAGAGGCTCCTTGGGAAGGAGAATCTCATCATTTTCCAAATCTTTCGTTTGATGGTGCTGACCTATGGAGATATCTAGCAACTTGCCTCAGGTCATTCAACTGGTTGGGGGAGAAAGTAACTAGAACACCAGTGCAGCTATACTCAGCCCAGTTCACTCTTCACAAGGCAGTAGCTTTCTCCCTCCCTCCCTCCCACCTTCCTTCTTTCCTTCCGTTAATTGTTCAACAAATATTCTGGCTAACAGAGTTACTGTGTCCTCTATGTATAAGCAAACTCTCTTTAAGGCATTGAGGAGATGTTGATAACTGCTTTGTGGTCTAGAGCTCTGGCTTTGGAAAGCACTAGGCTTTGGTTCAAACCATTGTCCGACCAGCAAGCAGCTGTGTGTCCTAGTTTAGTTATTTAACCCTGTTAATCTGAAGGATCCTCCCTCATCCAGAGGGGTCATCAAAATACCTACCTTGGAAGGTTTTTTGATGATCAAAATGAGACAATTCATATAGAACATATGAAAGCCTGGCATTCTGTAACCTCTCAGTAAATATTCACTACTCTTTGTAGTTTTAGTATCACAAAATACCCAATAAAACAAAACTGGCTGAACATATATTTACCTTTTCTATGTCAAAGGTACACACTGGGATCATCCTGACAAACTTCAACTGTCTTGTTCTTAAGGAATTCAGAGGGACTAGAGCATCAACACTTCTGCTCTAAAACCAAACCAAACCCAAACCATTGACTATCAAGCTTTCCTTTATACAGAACCTGTATAGAGAAGAATAAAAGAAAAGCCAGGGCAGTGATGCCTGACTCAGAGGCTTGATGCCTGGGTGAAGCCAGACTGATTTCCCATGGTCTGGATGATGAGGGGACCTCTCAGGTTCTGGGAAGCCAAGGTTTGGGGAGTGGTGCTTGGGATGGAGCCCCTGGTCTGAGACCTGAGATGAGGCTCTCAGGACCAGGTCCCCATTTCTCGTCTTGTCTTGCTGGTGAGATAGATGCCCTGGGGCCATCTAATTCACTTGGGTTTCTTCTAAAAAGGCTTTCATTAATGCCCAGCATCCTTCTCTGCTTTAGAAAGTCATTCTCCATACATTTCTCAATTAAGGAGAGTGTTGCCACTCTGAGACCTCAGGTGTTTGCTTTTTCTGCCCTGAAAACCTGTAGTCTTATTTTAAAACTAGAGGAGAATCCGGTACTTGCTTCATGGTTTTAAACCTTCCTGCCCCTCTAACTGGCTCTTTCTTTTCCCCAGGCAGACAGGGCTGATCTTGCCTTGCACGTGGGGAAAGACCAGGCCACTTCTTTATTTACTCTTGGGGCAAACAGCATCCCGTCCATCCACTTGTGCTCTCCCTGTGGCCCCTGAGGTCTCAGAGTCTCATGGCCTGTCCACTTTGCCCTAGGAAACAAAAGACACACTTTATTGAAACGTCATATGTCAGCCCGCGTCCTTCAGTTCTATTAAAATCCCTTCTTTTTTCTTTCTTTCTTTAAAAAAAAAAAAAAAAAATTATGGGGGGGAAAAAGGAGAAGAAAAGGATTGGGGAAAGCAGTCCACAAAAACCCCAGCAAACCCAAGCCTACTTTGGGGAGTTGAAACATCTGCACGTTCTCAGCAGTTTGAAAGGAAACAAAAAATTGCCAAGTGGTATAAAATTTGAAGAAAAATTACCCAAAGGAGAAATGGACGTTAACCACGCTTCAATTCCCCACTATGGGTTGACATTTGAAGTACTTTCTTCTCTCCTCTTTCTTTCTGATTCACAGTGTGTCTAAAGAGGTGAATTGGGCACACAAAACCCAACCTCCTCTTGCCAGGGTGGGTATGAAATATGAAGGCGAGACGATTGTCTGGGCTCAGTGCATTGGAATAACATTGGTTAAATTATGGATAGTTTTTGAATAGTGTCACTTTTTCTTTCTCTGCAGATGGTTGTTCACACAAGGAGCAGAGTCTGCATAATTGTATCACTAATCAGCAGTAAGGCAATTAGTTGTGTAAGTGTGCTATAATCATTCTAACAGAAGAGATGACGAAAAGACAAAAAAAGGGGGGGGGGGACCAAAATGTCTTTTCTGAATCCATCAACTGACAGCCATAATTAGATATATATAATTGAAAATTCCACAGTAGGGGGGCCAGCTTATACAAATGAATTTTCTCTGCTGCCCTTACGCATTTTTGTCTTTGGCTGAACATCCCCCTAGGAAAAGGCAGAAATCTCGTCATTCCAAGAGTGCATACTGTACCGGGTATTCAGTCCGACCAATGATGTCAGAATAACAATGTTTCTTCTTCTTTTTTTTTTTTTTTTTTTGGTGTGGGGAGGGCACAGGCAGGGAGACTGGGAGGTTAGTCTGCTGTAAAGACAAGTGCTCAGCGTGGGCTGATATGAATTGCGTTGCTGTGAATTATGTCATCCTCACTGTTATTTTGAACCTGTTCTTAGCTGGCACCCTAATGTCCCTCTTTTGGTTCCTAACGGGAAATTCCGGGCAGGGATGACTAACCCATTAGGCACAATGTCTGGGGTCCACCACACTGTTAGGGGCTCATGAGAATGTTTGAATTTTAATTTCTTTTTGCTTTGGGATTAACACATTCCCACTATTATATATAAAATAGGTAAACAACAAGGGCCTACTGTATAGCACAGGGAACTATACTCAATAACTTGTAATAACCTAGAATGGAAAAGAACCTAAAAACGAATATATATATATATATATATATATATGTATAACTGAATCACTTTGCTGTACACCTGAAGCTAACACAACACAGTAAATTATACCTCAATAAAAAAAAAAAGAAAATCAAATGAATATAATAATAAAGACTGTATACAAATGAATCCAGCCTGGATTATAGTTATCTTCACACCAATGCAGTTGTAAAATATAATTTTTAGTATGCTTTTATGGAGGAAGTGTCCCATAAAGGCAAAAGTACCCAGAGCTCACAAAAGTCATAATGTGGCACTGATTCTGGGCTAGGCGGAGTTTTCTATGGAAAGGAGAAAAAGTGGAGTTTGAAGGAGCTTCCTTATCACAGAATATCCCATCCTCAGTTTTTATAGGAAAGAGGGGACTTTATTTAACCAAATTCTGGTTATCAAAACCTGCAATTACATTTGGGTTAAAAATTCTTAAGTGCCTATGAATTTGTGGAAACCGTGCAGAAAAGCTTAGCACAGAATTAATCAGACTATAGGCCTCCCATCAGCCTAAAAATCTGCTTTTTAAACTGAAAGCGCGTTCCCCCAACCTCTCTCTCTCTCTTTTTGAATACACCAACTCTCCTATAATTTAATTGGACAAATCTTAACTGTGATTTTTTTTCCCCTCCCAAAGAGGGGGCACATTGCGGCCAAAGCTTGTTAATTAAGTTCTTTACATGCCCCCAGCTGTGAGATAAGTTTTCAAAGCAACACAACTGCAAATTTTTTTTCTTTTTTTTTTACGATTTGGTGGCTAGTTTTCAATCGTGCATTATTTCCCCCTCCTTGTTTTGAGGATGGGAAAAGTAGGAATAATCTCTGGGAGAATTCCCATGCATTGTAGAATCTTGGACAGACAGTCAAATTGGAGGTGCCATTAAGTGGTGTCTAATTGGAGCTTGTTTAGGGAGGGGAGTCACAAGGGATGATTCTTCAGGCTCACAGGCAGCTCGGGGCACACACATGCTTGTGTAGAAAGAACTCCATGAAAAACACCCAGGAAAGCAAACCTTCCCAACAGGGCCCGAGGGTGGGGTCCTCCTTACTGGCAGATGGGGCTTTGGGGAAAGGGGAAGGAGCGAGGCCAGCAGAGAGGCCCTGAGGACAGGAGACATGGTCACTGAGTGTGTTTCTGCTTTGCCCTTCCCACCATCATTAAGCCAAAATGAACTATTTCTTGAGCAGTTACACTCAGCAGAGCCATTTGCAAGGAATGCTGGGGAGGCAGAGATGAAGGGAAGAAGAGGTCTCCATCCAGACGAGATCTACAGTCTGGGGGTAAGAAGGTCAGAGGAGAAGCAGTTCAAAGTGACTGTGGCTCAGAGTGAACCCAGAGTCAGAGAGGTGACTTCCCAGGTTTGCTAGGATGTGGTCAGAGGAAGACTGCAAAACGTCAGAGAACTTGGCTCTTGAGGATAGGGTGAGGGAAGCAAGGAGAGGCTGCAAAGACCATTTGGGTTGATGTAACCCTCTTGGGTTGGGACTCTTTGAGTGGAGATCAATAGCTCACTTTTATGGAGCTCTCTAAATATGCCAGGTAACTTTGAAGTGTTTCACATGTATTTACACGTTTAGAGCAGCATAACACCCTTCTGAGGCCCAGTGTGGTAGCCCATATTCCTTGTCTTTACCATCCCAACTAAACTGGCAGAGGTGGGTTTGAAGTGGAAGGAAAAATGGGGTTGTGAGTTTGCTGTTACCTTGTTTCTCCACAAAGTACCTACACTTTAAAGTAGCATCTTATTTAAGAACAAATGATATCCAGCTTAAAAGGATGAGGACCTTTGTTAAAAAGAATTTCCTGTATTCATATTGTGGTCCATCCATATTTCAGTTCTCTTTCCAGGCATTTCACCATCGTCCTTGCAATTGGGTGTGGCACCTGATTTGCTTTGGCTAATGGCATGTACGTGGAAATGATGCAGGTCAAGTGGCAGCTTTAAGAGCCAATGCATAATTTACCCCTTTCTGTAATCCCCTGCAGAAGTGACTGTGTTAAGATGGGGACTCTTTCACCCCAGTCCCTGGGCTTCCATGATGTGCAGAATGACCCAGCAGAGTCTACCTCCCAACCCCGCCCACCAACCCATGTTGGACATGTGGCTTGAAGAAGAAGAAGCTTTCCTGTGTAAACCAGTGAGATCTGTTTGTTACTGCAGTATCATTGTAGCCCGACTGATAGCATTACTTAGAGTATGTTAGCTGAGTGGTGGCCTGGGGACCAGATCAGGCCTGCAGAAATGTTTTGTTTGGCCATGTTTTCTAAAAAACTAGTTGCCAGTATTAAATACCAGGAAAGCACACATAAAAATCTGACAACACTAGACCGGCACTCCTGTGTAGTCACAGCCACCTGGGCTGCAGCCCCCAGCGCTCCCCAGGGTTTGGTACCAGGAGGTCATGTACATCATCTCCTGTCCCCTGTAGGCCAAGATCGTCCCACACCTGGAGGACAAAAAGAGCTTGTCTTGGGGTTTTCCTTCCTCTTTGCTTCTTCTGTATGCCCCCGAAAAGGCAATGATCAGACTTGCTTTGTCTGGTTTATTCATCTTTAAAGCATGCCTTCTCCTACACCTCTTGGGTCATTAGCATTTTCCCCCCATGACTCAAGATCTATTTGTTGCTTTTCTCTCACCCTCATGACAACAAAAGGCACCTTCATCGCCATTCTCGTACTATAATAACAGAGAAGCCATAGATGCTTCCGGTCAGAATGGCCATCACCAAAAAGTTTACAAATAATAAATGTTGGAGAGGACGTGGAGAAAAAGGAACCCTCCTAACACTGTTGGTGAGAATGTAAATTGGTGCAGCCATTATGGAGAACAGTATGGAGGTTCCTTAAAAACTGACATAGAGCTATCATATGATCCAGCAATCCCACTCCTGGGCATATATCTGGAAAAGATGAAAACCCTAATTCGGAAAGATACATGCACCCCAGTGTTCAAAGCAGAACTATTTACAATAGCCAAGACATGGAAACGACCCAAGTGCCCATCAACAGATGACTGGTTTAAGAAGATGTGGTAGATAGATAGATGATAGATAGATAGATAGATAGATAGATAGATAGATAGATAGATAGATAGAGGTGCAATGGAATATTCCTCAGCCATAAAAAAGAATGAAATATTGCCATTTGCAGCAACATGGTTGGACTTAGAGATTATCATACTAAGTGAGGTAAGTCAGACAAAGACAAATATATGATACCACTTATATGTGCAATCTAATAAATAATACAAACGAATCTATATACAAAACAGAAAGACTCATAGACATAGAGACCAAAATTATGGTTACCAAAGGGGAAGGGAGGTAGGTGATAGGAATAAGTTAGGAGTACGGGATTAACAGATACAAACTACTATACATAAATAGATAAGCAACAAGGATTTACTGTATAGCACAGGGAAGTATATTCAATATCTTGTAATAACCTATAATGGAAAACAATCTGAAAAATATATATATACAACTGAATCACTTTGTTGTACACTTGAAACTAACACAATATTGTAAGTCAACTGTACTTCAATTTTAAAAAAAGAGAGAGAGAAGCCATAGGTGTTTACCAAAATCTGGGATGAAAGTAATCCCCGAAGGTGGACCCTGCCCACCCGCGGGATGAGGAGAGAGAAGATGTGAAACAGGCTGCCACACGCTCAGTGTCTGACGACTAATATCCTTCCAGCCTTTGGGTCCTTCAGTGGGCAGATTTCTCTCCTTTCCCTGAAAGCCATCAGCATGGAAGTTCTTCCACTCTCAGCATCCTCATCTGTTTCCAAGATGTGGGACTCACTTAGGGCAAAGTCATGAAAAACAGAGTAAGATTTTTTTCTCCAAAGTCCCTGGCCTGGCCCTCCTTCCTTGCCCCACAATGGTATTCCGAAGCCCTCCTTCCTTCCCTCTTTCCTTCTCCCCATCCTGCTGACTGAACTTGCTCTTGCTCTAGCACATCATTGTAGGCAATCTGTGTCCCTGCGTTTCCTCTTCCAGGGCTCTTGGCCTTTTACATCCTCTTTGAAAGTTCCACCCCTATTAAAGGGTTATCCATTGTGAAGCATCATGACACAGCCTTATTTTCATGACAGAACTCCTTCCAGGGAATGGGAAATAATGTCTGGTCAGTGGAAACTGGTTTCACCTTTGGAGAATCGATTCCTCCCTTTCTGAGATGCCAGCTCAGGCCTATCTCCCTGGGACACCATCCCACCCAAGCATGTGTGCTCCTGAGCCCCCGGACTTGGTCCGGCATTTGTGTTGTTTCTCTGTACCTTCCTTTTGGCCCTGCCCTTCTGAGCCGTCTTGCAAACTCCCCTACTTAGAAATTCCAGGTCTGCCACCCTAAGAGTGGTGGCTGGAGGCACGGTTAATAGCGCAGGGTTTTATCCTGGCCCTGCCTCGAAC
Organism: Eschrichtius robustus; assembly: GCF_028021215.1. NCBI lineage: Eukaryota > Metazoa > Chordata > Mammalia > Artiodactyla > Eschrichtiidae > Eschrichtius > Eschrichtius robustus. The sequence goes on along the minus strand of NC_090842.1, from coordinate 33,458,053 downwards.
TAGTTGCGTGACTTTGGGCAGTGACTTCAGCTTTTGGTGCCTCTGATTTTTCATTTGTAAAGTGGAGATAAGAGCAGAGCTGGCCTCAGAAGGGAGTTATGCTGTTCTAAATGTGTAAATACACGAGAGACACTTCAAAGTTATCTGGCATATTGGGAGAGCACCATGAAAGTTAGCTATTGATCTCAACTCCAAGAGTCCCAACCCAAAAAGGTTATGTCAACCCAAAGGGTCTCTGTGGCCTCTCTTTGCTTCCCTCACTCTTTCCTCAAGAGCCGAGTCTTCCTCTGACCGCATCCTAGCAAACCTGGGAAGTCACCTCTCTGACTCTGGGTTCACTCTGAGCCAAAGTCACTTTGAATTGCTTCTCCTTTGACCTTCTTACCCCCAGGCTGTAGATCTCGTCCGGATGGAGACCTCTTCTTCCCTTCATCTCTGCCTCCCCAGCGTTCTTTGCAAATGGCTCTGCTGAGTGTAACTGCTCAAGAAATAGTTCGTTTTGGCCTAATAATGTTGGCTCTAGCTCTTTCCTAGGATGGTGGGGACATTTTAACCTTTGGCCCCCAAGAGGCTATGGGTACTGGCTTCTGTCTCCTCAGAGTTACTTGGCTATTCTTCATTTGGTCTCCCATCCAAGGGATGGTAATGAGTGAGCCATAAATTGAGGTGGTCCACCATCTGGCAAGGCCAGGCAGCCCCTTTTCAGTTTAAGGAACTACGAGAATTGAGCCCACGTCAGTCTTCTGGAGGTGGGAGCTGCCATCTCCAAATTTTGAAATGTGTGCTCTTTCCTCCTCCAAACTCCAAGCTTTTCTATGCCATGCTGGCTCTCCAGCAAAGCCCTCAGCCGTGTGCTTTGTTGGGGTTATTTGTTAGCTTTCATTAAGCCACATGCATTCCTGCTTATGTAATCATCCGAGAACTATATGAGCAAGACTGAGACTCACCACTGACACGCTGCTTGGTACTTATTAGCTTTATAACTGATGACCAGGCTTCAGGATCATGACAGCTTGGCTGCCCCACGGTTGCTCCGTTTAATGTAACTGATTTCTCAAGAAGCAGATGCCTCTGCTGGCTTTGTCAGTGGTGTGGAGGCAAGAATGAGCTAGAATGCAGGGTTAAAAGAAACAACTAAGTTCTAAATGCCCCATCCTGGGCCTCTTTGGCCAAAGGTCAAAACTTGGTTCCCAGAAGGCAGAATTTGGGAATCCTGCACAACGCTTTTATGAGTCATTAAACGCGAGCACTTTTAAGCAATGCCTATCTTCTCTAGTTTGCCACAGTCTCTACCATTCCCTTTTGTTTTACATCTGGTCTTCTCCGTTCGTTTCTTTTGATCTGCTTGGTCCCTGAAGACAACTAAAACACGTAAGGCTTCCTCTGTAAATACGAAAACTCCTCATCGGGACACAGAACCATGGAGTCGGGAACTGAAAGAGAGTTTGACATTTTCGTTGTAGTCTCACATTTCCAATGGGGGACTCTGAAGTCCAAGAGACATGTCATGAAACCATCCCGAGCCCACACGTAGCTGGTGGCAGCGTCTTAGGTGTTCACAGTCTCAAAATGAAGAAAGTCTCATTCATCTGGAAAAGCCCACTTATACCAAAGCACTAGGGAGCGTTGTATATCTTACGGAAGCTTTTGAAATGGAGAGAGAAGGGTTTTAGGTCTCCGTGTACCACAGTCTTGCTCTTAAGAAGACCCCCCGAGATACATCTTTTCCCCCCAGTCTCACTCCTCTGCCCACTGGCTATGAAGTCTCTCTCCTGCCCCCTCAACTGATCACCAGCTTCTCAAACCCTTGGCTCCAAGCTCCTCAGCTGAGCTTCCTCAGTTATTTCACTTAATGTTATCATTTCATGTTATTTCTGTCACTTAATGTTATTTTCAAGTGTGAGGAGAGATATTTTGTTTGTGCTCAGCAAGAGTTTATTTTTGTTTCTCTAAAAACATATGGTCTCTAATCCTCACTACAACTCAGCAATGAGATAGATATTATCTGTACCCCATAAAAAAAAGAGCAGAGATCAGAGAGGTCAAAGCACTTGGCTGAGGTCACACAGCTTGTAAGTGTTGCAGACAGGATTTTCTCTGTCCTTGCTCAACTAGTCCTTCTTACCATCTCGGGGGCATTGGAAAGCAGGTAGTGGAACTGAGTTAATTGATCTGCTGGCATCAATTCTTGATGACTCCCCCCTTCAATCTTTACTGTGATCTAATAACTCAGATGGCAATTTTGGTTAAACACCCGCTTCTTAAATAGAATTTATCTGCAAGATGCTTTTCCAGACTTAGAAAGAAACTCCTAATGATGTTACCTCCCCACTTTTTCTTTCTCCTCCTCATCTGAGCCTTATTATAATTCAAGCCTATGCATTGCAACTGACAGTGGTCTCTTCTCTTTACTTCTTTAATTATTACTGTCATTTTTAATCCACTGGAAAGTTGAGAGGCAGATTGAATGTCCCAACGACAGACATATTATTGTGAAACTCCAATTGTGACAAATTCACAAACTTGTAAAAAATAGCTTTGCTTTGCTGTCCTATTAGCTCAGAGCAGAGAGTGTTAGGGGTCTTTTCTTTTGGGGGGGCTAATTCAGAGCCATTTTTGGTTATTATACCCAAGATGTTTCTCAGCTGAGTGGTCAGATTGTTAAATGTCTTCACCATGGAGTGTTCCAGTAATTCAATCCCTCTGGATGGCCTGGAGTGTCCCCAGTGTTTTGATTGCGAATACAGGAGGGAAACTGCTGTCCTGGACGGTCTCCCCTGAAATCTTCTTATGGATTAATTTGCTGTGTGGCCTGAAATAGGTCAAAAGGTTTTGGCTCAGGAGTAGAATTCTAGAAATAATCACCCAATAGACACTCTAAATCAATCATAATTAATGCACTTGCCTGGTCCTGTCAGCTGATTGCTGCTAGAGGGTGAAATAAAGAGACCCTTTCTCATACAATTTGAAAAGAGATCAAATCTGTCATTTCATCTCATAATCGAGCCAAATGAGAAAAGAGAGGGGTCAAAGTTCACTGGGTGACCTTATGCAAACCCAATAATGCATAATTCATTTCCCTTTTATGGAATTTATAGGCTGCTGTAAACGAACAGGACAGAATCCTCTGCCCTCCATGACTTCTACCAAACCGTTCTTGCTTCTTGTGAAATGCCTGTCGAGCCGCCCAAACTTTTCAGGAGCCTCTTCTGGCTGAAACTAATCCCCAGGCCTTCGATACGGGCCGGCACTTAATTCATTCTCCCAAGCGTGCGAAGTTAATAACTGAATAAATCACTGGCAGCTCTCTCTGAATGATATAAAACCTGTAATTTATTTATTGAGTGTTACAAATACAGTTAAAACATGTTTTCATGCAAAATGCTTTCCCTCTTTTTAATATTATCGAAAGGAGAATATGGGCTTTGAGTTCTGGAAACAGAGGTTGAAAGAGTGTGTTTGTCCATTCCATCCAGGTGTAGTGATGTTGGGAAATGGGGTCTCTTCCTAGCCTTGACGTCATTTGGGATGAGAAGGGGTGGGAACAAGGGAAGGTGTGTTTCAGAAAATGCGGCTCCGGACTCCCGAGCAGCTGTGCTTAAGTTACCAAGCCTTTGGACTGTGCTGGAACAAAACATTTATTTGAAATGCACACGGATCATTCAGAGTTCTCGTCACGAGACTCCTTGATAGCAGGAAACCAGATGCCACTCTTTCTTTTTTAAGTCTGTGTCATCAGATGGCACAAAGTAGCTATTCGTTTTATTTTTGTGGTGACTTCTGAAGGAATCATAGGCTTCTGTGTAGTGAAATTAGCTCAAGATGCCTTCAGAATTTCTAGCAGCTATTGCTTGTTCCTTTGGTCATTGCTACACCAGCCCTTTGGTCTGGATCAAGAGACCTGCTGACCCAGGTGCTTCTCACGTTCTTTGGCACTCACTCTACCTACAAACATTTGTATGTTTTTTGTCAGATACACACATCTTCCAGAACACCATCTGACGCTTTCTATGCTGCTTTTGTGACATTTATTTCTCTGCAACCACTGCTAGGATGAGCTTTCTAAAATATAGATCTGATCTTGTCATTTCCTGCAATTGGAGACTTTGGTGTACTGTGAAGGGGCAAGAATAAATTGTCCCACTCCTTCCAGAGAATAGTTTGGCATTAAGTAGCAAAATTGAAATTTTACATACTCTCCAAGCTCCACTTTTTGTCTTTTTGCTTAATTAACGGGTAATTTACTTTGTATATCAGTGAAGATATATGTACTTAAATACATATGATCTGCGTTTTAGTTTTAGAAACAAATTAAAAGTTCATCAATAGGAGATCATTAAATATAATGTGGTCTTTCCAAAATAATCAGATACTCAGCAGGCATTAAACATGATGTCATAAACCACATGAAAAGATGTCTGTGACGTGTTGGTAAGTGAAAAAGCACGTCACAATACAGCCTGAGAAGTATAATTCCATTTGTTTTTTTATAAAAAATGTCCCTTTCAATAAATGAAGAGGAGAAAAATGAGTACTTTGGAGTTTATCACAGAGCAATGTCATGACACCAGGAGAGAATGGACAATGGCACACGGCAATACAGAAAGTTGGTTTAAAACTAGGATGATGGGCTTCCCTGGTGGCACAGTGGTTGAGAATCTGCCTGCCAATGCAGGGGACACGGGTTCGAGCCCTGGCCTGGGAAGATCCCACATGCCGCGGAGCAACTAGGCCCGTGAGCCACAACTACTGAGCCTGCGCATCTGGAGCCTGTGCTCCGCCGCAGGGGAGGCCGCGATAGTGAGAGGCCCGCGCATCGCGATGAAGAGTGGCCCCCGCTTGCCGCAACTAGAGAAAGCCCTCGCACAGAAGCGAAGACCCAACACAGCCAAAAATTAATTAATTAATTAATTAATTTTAAAAAACCAAAAACAAAAAAAAACTAGGATGATATTCCAATGAGTGGGGAGTGGGTTAGGGACTCAAAGTAAATGATGTTGCAATATTTGACAACTCATAAAGAATCCACAAAGAAAAAAAAACTATATAAAAATTCCAGATTTCAGACGTATCAAGATGGCAGCATAGGAAGATCCTGAACTCACATCCTCCCATGGACACAAGAAATCTATAACCACAAATGGAATAATTCCCTCAAAAAGAGACCTGAAAACTGGATGAACACAGCCTCCATAACAAAGTGTAAAAGGACAGCAGCAAGATGAGTAGGAGAGGCAGTTATAGTCTTGCCATTAAAAAACCACACCCCCTACCACAGTGATTCACTTTGGGAGGAATCACAGAGGTACAGATCTTTTCCCCAAGGAGCAAGGGATTCAAGTTCCACATCAGATATCCAAACCCCTAGATCTCGTACAGGAGAGACAAAACTCCAAAACACCTGGCTTTGAAAACCAAGGAGGAATGTGTCCAGAAAAACTATAGAACTGCAGGGAACAGAAAACCCACTCTTAAAGGGCTTGCATGCAGACTCACTTGACCCAAAAACCAGTGCAAAAATACTAGATTAAAAAGCACATGGATCATAGGTGAACAGAACCCACTTACTAATCTTCAAGCATCTGCTGGAGAGGCAGAAACCAGCTGGGATGCTTCCTGTAGATTGAGACACTGGCTAGAGTCACTTCTGCAATCTCAGGTTACCTTGCTAATGCCAGCACTGGTGGGCAGCATTTTGGAATTCTCCCTCTAACCTGTCAGTGACAGTGGGCACACTCTGGTGAGAGCCTCCCCACTCTTGCCCCTCCACTGGGCTCTGCAGCCAGTCTGGGGGTCAGCCCCGTGCACCAGTGCACAGCAGCAGTAGCCATGGCCCTGCCACAACAGGAGCTCACATAGGGGACACACCTGGAACCCCAAGGTCTAGTGGCCAGGTGGGATTTCACGTCTGAGCCCTATAAGATATCTCCTAAATAAGGTCACTCCTTAGAGACTGGAGAAAATAATCGATTTACCTAATATATAGACAAAAACACAGAGAATTAGGCAAAATGAGGAGACAAAGGAATATGCTTCAATCACAAGAACAAGATAAAACCTCAGAAAAAGAACTAAATGAAACAGAGATAAGCAATCTACCCAATAAAGAGTTCAGAGTAATGGTCATACACATGCTCAATGAACTTGGGAGAAGAATGGATGAACACAGTGAGAACTTCAAAAAAGAGATAAAAAACATAAGAAAATATCAAACAGAAATTAAAACTGAGCCGAGAAATATACTCAGGGGTTCAACAGCAGAATGGGTGAGGTAGAAGAGTGAATCAGTGAGCTGGAAGACAAAACTATGGAACTCACCCACACAGAGCAGCAAAAAAAACCACAAAACAACAATTTAAAAAAGTGAAGATGTCTTAAGGGACTTTTGGGACAACACCAAGCGTTATAGGGGTCCAAGGGGGAGGAGAGAGAGAAAAGGCAAGAAAAATTATTTGAAGAAATAGTGGCTGAAAACTTCTCTAATCTGGGGAAGGAAACAAATATCCAGGTCCAGGAAGCCCAGAGAGTTCCAAAGAAGATAAACTCAAAGAGACACACACCAAGACACATTATAATTAAAATGGTAATATTTAAGGATACAGGTAAAATCCTAAAAGCAGCAAGAGAAAAACAACTTGTTATGTACCAGGGGAAAGCCCATAAGGCTATCAGATTTTTCAGCAGAAACTTTACAGGACAGAAGGAAGTGGCATGACATATTCAAAGTGTGAAGGGAAAAAAACAAAACAAACAAACAAACAAAAACCTCTAACCAAGATTCCCTACCCAGCAAGGTTATCATTCAGAATTGAAGGAGAGATCAAGAGTTTCCCAGATATGCAAAAGCTAAAGGAGTTCATCACCACTAAAATGGCACTACAAGAAATATTAAAGGGATTTCTTTAAGCTGGAAAAAGGGCACTAGTTAACAATAAGAAAACATACAAAAGTAAAAATCTCAGTGGAAAGGGTAGATATAATCACTTGTAAAGCAGGCATGAAGGTTAAAAGAAAAAAGTAGTAAAAATAACGAAAAGTACACAAGTTAGTTAGGGATGCATAAAGTAGAAAGATACGAAATTTATCATCAAAAGTATATATAAAACACGGGAAGGGGAGTAAAAAGATAAAGCTTTGGAATGGGTTCAAATTTAAGTTGCTACCAACTTGAAACAGGCTACCGGTTACATAGGATGCTGAATGTGAATCTCATGGTAACTACAAGGGAAAAACATTATTGAAAAGACAAGAAGTAACAAACGTTGGAGAGGATGCGGAGAAAGGGAACCCTTATACGCTGTTGGTGGGACTGTAAATTGGTATAGCCACTATGAAAAGCAGTATTGAGATTCCTTAAAAAATTAAAAATAGAACTATCATATGATTTGGCAGTTCCAATCTTGGGCATTTATCTGAAGAATATGAAAACACTAATCAGAAAAGATATATAAACCCCGATGTTCATTGTAGCGTTACTTATAATAGCCAAGGTATAGCAACAAAGTAAGTGTCCATTGAGGGATGAATGAACAAAGAAGAGGTGGTACGTCTACGCAATGGAATACTACTCAGCCATAAAAAAGAATGAAATCCTGCCTTTTGCAACGACATGGATGGAACTTGAAGGTATTATGCTAAGTGAAATAAGTCAGACAAAGACAAATACTGTACGATTTCACAGATATATGGAATCTAAAAACAAAGCAAAACAAAGCAAATGAATAAACAAAAGCAAACTCACAGATTTTGAGATCAGATTATTGGTTACCGGAGGGGAAGAGTGTTGGGGGAATGGGGGAATAGGTGAAGGGGTTCAACTTTATGATGGTGATGGTAACCAATTTATGGTGGTGATTACTTTGTAGTGTATATAGATGTCGACTTATAATGCTCTGCACCAGAAAATTATATATAAAAAATTCCAGATAAAAATATAAAATCCTAATATGAAAAGCATATGTATTCTGTGTATATTTTATATGCATGTGCATGCACACATGTACACATACACAAACACAGATAGATTTTTCCAGCATTGAAATGAAAATCTTCAATATGACATGAAACACAAAAATGAAATGACAAATGATAGACTGGGGAAATACGTTTTCAATGAATATCATCAACAGATGACAGATAAAATCATAAGAAAAATACATTAACTCAATAGAGAAAAATAAACCACAAAGGCTATGTATTGTCATTTCATAGAAGAGGAAATTCAAAAGGCCAATCAACACATGAAAAGAAGCTCAACATTCTTAATAAAACAGGAAGTGCAAATTTAAAAGCATCGAGTTATCATTTCACACTCATCCAAATGACAAAAATTATAAAGCCTGACAGTACCAAGTGGTGGTGAATATACGGAGAGACAGGAACTCTTACACACCACTGATCAGAATTGCTCCACATTATTTAGCAATTTGGAAATAGCCACTAACGTTGAAGATAAGTACAGACTACAACCCAGCAGTTCCATCTGTTGGTACATATCTTAAAGAGATTCATACAAATGCACAAGGAGACAAGAACTAGGATATTCATGGTTAATGAGAGTAAAGAAATAAAAAGATCTTAAATGTCCATCAACAGTGTACTAGATCTACAGCAGTGGTGTTTACACCATGGAAACACAGGCTCTAGTTCAAATCCAGGCTATGCCATTTACTAACAGTACAATGAAGAACTTAGCTGCTCTGTGCCTTACATTTCTCATCTGTAAACAGGAACAATAAATGTATAGTGTATATATACACTATAGTGTATATATAGGTATATATATATATATACACACACACACACATATATATAGTGTATATAGTTTATATGTATACATATATATAGTGTATATATATGTGTATATATATAATGTATAGTGTATATATGTGTGTGTGTATATATATTTATACGTATATATATACACTAGATACTATATACTCTGATATATATATAAATCTTAATGAGGATTAATGGGTTAAGTATATAAAACATTTAGAACAATGCGTGACACATAGTCTTATGTATTATTTACTATTATCATTATAGAATAATCAAAGAAAAAATAAAACCACCAGATCTTCATGCATCAACATGGTTAAATATCAGAAACTCAGTGTTGAGAGCAAAAAGCAATTTGTAAGCTGATACATATTGCATGGTACAGTAGCAAAACATCTATGTCATCTTTGAAAAAGCACATAAAACAGCATTATTTCTTGCTATGGCAATATTTGTAAAATAAAAGTATCAGAATATACATAGACAATTTCAGTTCTGTGCTCAGTTCTGGATAGAAATCGGCTAAATAAGAAAGGGTACTGTCATAAGCACAGCTGTATTATTTTATTTCCTCTGAAAAAAATCTGAAGCAAAAAAATTCTTAAGAATTGTAGGGCTTCCCTGGTGGCGCAGTGGTTGAGAGTCTGCCTGCTAATGCGGGGGACACGGGTTCGGGCCCTGGTCTGGGGGGATCCCACATGCCGCGGAGCGGCTGGGCCCGTGGGCCACGACTGCTGAGCCTGCGCGTCTGGAGCCTGTGCCCCGCAACGGGAGGGGCCGCGATAGTGAGGGGCCCGCGCACCGCGATGAAGAGCGGCCCCCGCACCGCGATGAGGAGTGGCCCCCGCTTGCCGCAACTAGAGAAAGCCCTCACACGAAAAAAAAAAAACTAAGAGACCCAACACAGTCATAAATAAATAAATAAAATAAATAAATAAAGTATTAAAAAAAAAAAAAAAAAGAATTGTAAAATTTGGGTAGTGAGCATACAGAAGCCTATGTTATTTTCCAAACTTTTTTTTAAGTTCAACTTCTTTGTTTTGAAACAATTATAGATTCACATTCAGTTGTAAGAAATAGTATAGCGATATCCCATGGATTCTTTTTTTTTTTTTTTTCTCATTTAATTTTTTAATTGACATACAGCACTGTATAAGTTTAAGGTGTACAACATAATGAATCCCATGGATCCTTTTGGCTTTTTTTTTAAACTCAGCATAATGCTCTAGAGATTCATGCAGGTTGTTGACTGCATCACTAGCTCATTTTTATTGCTGAGTAGTATTCCATGGTATGGCTGTATCAGTGTTTGTTTAACCATTCACCCAGTGAAGCATATTTGGGTTGTTTCGGGGTTTGGATGTTATGAATAAAGCTGCTATAAACATTATATACAGGTTTTTGTGTGAACATATTTATTAATCTTGGAAAAGTGTGCAGGAGTGCAATTACTGGTCATATGATATTTGCATGTTTAGCTTTTTTAAGGAACTACCAAACTGTTTTTCAGAGTCATTTCACATTTCCACCACCAATATATGAGTGATTTAGTTTTTCCACTTCCTCACTAGTATTTGGTGTTGTCACTCTTATTTTATGTGATATTGTGATTTATAATAAGAAATATTTAGTTGGTCTTTGTCCCCATTTCTGGCACAGAGCTCCTAAAATTCTTGGAATTTCCTAAGTGATGAGAGTGACCAAGGTGTCCCTTGTTATGTTAGTGAGGTGACTTTCGGACCACACCTAAGGATGGGAACTGGTTGCCAGGAGAACCAACCATGTAATTAGAGGGTTGGAATTTTCAGTCCCAACCCCTGACCCTGAGGGAGGGGAGAGAGACCAGAGGTTGAATCGTCACCAATGACCGATGATTTTACATTTAACTGTGGGATCCATTGTTTTCTTGAATTTTTAATTTTTTATTGAGATAGAATTCACAGACCGTAAAATTCACTGTTTTAGAGTGTACAATTTAGTAGTTTTTAGTACGTTCACAAGATTGTGCAACCTCTACAACCACCTAGTTTCAGAACATTTTCATCACTCCAAAATGAGACCTCATACCCACTAGCAGTCAGCCCCCATTCTCCTCCCCTCTGCCACCCCCTGGCCACCACTAATCTGCTTTCTGTCTCTATGGATTTGCCTATTCTGAACATTTCATACAAATGGAATCATCCAGTATATGACCTTTTGTATCTGTCATCCTTCAGGATGCTGGCTTGTTATTGTTAGATGAGGGTAGGGGTCCAGGTTCTCCATTTGGCCACCATTGACCTCTGAGCCTGTATGTGCGTGTGTGCGTGGGGACTCCCTGTGACTACCGGTGGGAGTGGCAGTTCCAGCTCTTTTCTAGACCTTCGCTGATAACCTCTATGGCTGGGGAGGTGACAGTGCCTTGTTACTGCTTCCCACATGGTCTCCACTGACGTCGCACTGGAGCAGGTTGGCCTCCTTACAGCAGCAACGCAGCGGGAAAAGTCCTGACTCTCCACTAGGCCTCTTCTGATACCATCCCAGAGGGGAATGTTCCTTTATTGCTGAGTAAAGAAACAAGTTCAAGTTCTCTGTGTGGTCCCCACTGACGTTGTGGTGGGGCAGGGAGAGGGCAGCTCCTTACCCCCTGGCAAGGATGAAAGTTCTGGCTCCCTGATTGGTATTCTCTGACATCACCCCTGCAGGAGTATTGGGGTGCCTCATTCCAGCCGCCTAAGTTCCTTATTCGGCCTTTGCTGGGTGGAGTGGGACCACGTTTTATTATTTGCTTTTGTTTTTTTGTTGTTTGTTTGTTTTCTGTAGTGTTTGGCTCGAGTAGAGTGGTTATTCTCTAAAAGTTTTTCTGTCTTATAGGCTGCCCCTTTCCTGATCCCTTGGCTAGAGAGAGCAATTTTGTTTGATCTGTACCATTGACGATTCAAGTGTGCCAACTTCTCCAGCTTCGAGCCTGGGATGTATAAAGGCAACAAGAAAGCCCGGGGAACTCATCACTCTGTTGTTCCCCAGGTCCCAAAGTCTCTAGCCAGTCTGCCTTTTCCTTTCTATCTTTTACAGTCCTCTTATGTTGGTTTTATATATAATGTCTGAGGTTTTTTTAGTTGTACTGTCAGGAGGAATTGGGGATAGTACGTCCATGCTATCTTCCTTGAAGGAGAAAATGGTCAACCTTTACAAAAATATCTTTCAAATATTTTATGATTAAAATAAGTTCTTAAAAATGAATAGGAATTTGGGGGGGGGGTTACCTACTAGGTGGGGAAAAAACAGTGAATATGATGAAGGTAGAGAAAAAGGCTGAGTCACAGAGCCAGCGACAGAAAAACACATGAAAGAGGGAACTGGTGAAGAGTTTCCAGTAATAGAAACTGACAAAGTAAGAACCATTTAAAGCATGGCTGGATTTTGAAGACTTGGGGAATACACGAAGAATGTCCTTTAACGGATCGCCTCCACGGCAGAAACATGGACATCCCCTTGCCCTTTAGGATGGACTTTAACCTCTCTTCTCACCCTTTTGGGGTAACAAAAAATGGCAGAAATAGCTGAATTCATCGTATTATTTGAGGGTGACCCCTCCTCGCCCCAGAGGTCAAGCCTTGGCTTGCCCGTCTGATTAGGACATTCCATAATTTTTGAAGGAACTTATCTCCAGGCCCTTTCCATTAATTAGTCCAGCACTAGCAGGTCCTTGAAGAGGAAAAACCAGTGCTGAGGGCTCTCAAATCCCTCGGTGGAGATTAGGAAGCAAGATAAGGAAGGGAAGCTTTTAACAACATGACAGTCATCCAGCCAGCCCCAGAGAGGCAGCCATCTGAAATCTGAGAGGAGCCAAGCTGCATGAGAAAAGCAAACAAACAAAAATACCTCTGTGACGCTTGGATTTTATAAAGCGCAAATATCTGGTGTTTAATCTGCCTGGCCAGGCCAGACAGGACAGTGTTAAATTGCCTTCTATTCTTGGGCCAACTTAACCTGTTATTGCTAAGCCTGCCTTCATAGGAGTCTTTGAAATCAGATCTGGATGCATAAGGAAGTTATACTGGCCTATATTTGGTGAACTCTGAATCAATGGAAGAAGGGGCTTAAGGTTAAGTGAATCTATCTCAAACTGGGTGAGCTCTAGGAGAACCTCTACCAGCTGAACAGTTCAGGGAGAGGACTCTTCAAAGTCTGTGGAGGTCAAACCAGTGGCATCTCTGAGACCAAGCCCTTTCCACTTTCCATGGATTCAAGGACGTGATCACCAACAAGGACCTACTGTATAGCACAGGGAACTCTACTCAATATTCTGTGATAACTTACATGAGAAAAGAACCTGAAAAAGAATGACTATATGTATATGTATAACTGAGTCACCTTGCTCTACACCTGAAACTAACACAAAATTGTAAATCAACTATATTCCAATACGATTAAAAAAAAAAAAAAAAAAGGAGGTGCCGTGGGACAATGGTGAAGCCCACGGCCTTGGACACACTCAACTTCTGCCATTGACCAGCTGGGTGACATTGGGGATTGACTCTGTCCCTCCAGCTTCAGTTTCCTCTTCCCTAAAATGGAAAATAATAGTGGAACCGATCTCACAGTTTCGTGGTGAAGATTACATGGGAAGTGTCCAATGAACGGTAGTGGCTATTATTTTGAACATCATTGGTCTAATAGAATATTCACAGAAAACTGGAAAGAACCTTTTAGAACTGAGAAAGGGTTCCTTCTCATTTTAGAGAAGGGATAGCTGAGACTCAAAGATAATTGCCTATGACCCTCTCAAGGTCACCTGGCTGGTTAGAGGCTGAGCTGCCCCAACCATACCAATCTTCTCATCCCTGGGGTCCCCTCCTCTGTGTTTTCAATTTCCCCCTCAAGTCTAGGTTATAGTTTGACCTGATGAACATGTCACCAGACTTTTAAAGAGACGTTTTTTAAATACATATTCAAGAAAGTATACCAAATGAAAAACAAACACAAAAGTAAAAAACAGTATCACACAATGAAAAAGACCATTGAAAGAAGAGATCCAGATGCAAACGCCCAAGCAAAGGGACATGTGTGGGTCATAATCACACTGTGCATAATATCAGCGTCTTCTCTTTCTCATGAGGTGAGGGATCCCAAGTGCATTCTAATGCATGTTTTATTTCTCCATTGATTTTAATTAAAGGGATATTGTCAAGGTTGCTAGGCATAAATATTGACTGATTTTGACACTACAATCATCCCAGAGGGTCAGGCTTGCTTGTTCAAGGTTTTTGTATCTCTTTTGGCTCTTCACACTTCCTTTTTGCTGTGTTGGAAATATCAAAACTAGAGCTATTAGGACATGCCTGAGATATAACACAGGTTGAAAAAAAAAAGAAAGAAGGAAAGGTCTGGTAATTTGGAATCAGAACTCACAATGGGATCTTGGGCCTTGACTAAGCCAGAATGGCTGCAATCATGGTAAAATTTACTAAATAAAGGATCTGATTCATCAGTCAATTTGTTCAGTGTATATACATGCTTATGTATCTTCAAAAACCCATCCGGATGTTACTAATGCTTTTAATAAAGCGAAGTGATGTGCTCTTTTCAAAGATGATTTTACTGTCAGAGATTCCTGCAGCCCAACACCCCCAACTTCCCCGACCTGAAGCCCGAGTTCCTTAGTGATTTCTAAGCGATCCCAACTCCCAGAGAGCAGGTTGTTATCTAGGGGCCAGGAAGCCTCGAGATGGTGCTGGCACTCCAGGGTTAATTCTACAGAGTCCAAAGCCGCAGGAGGTTCCCCCAGCACTATGGCAGGAGGAGGTGGCCTGCAGGAAGAAGTGGTGTGAAATGCATTACGAAGGTGCTCAGCAAAGAGCAATTGCCTCTTTCTCGTTGGTAGTAGAAAATCAATACGGTTGTTTTCTGTTCAGTTTTCAAGGGCACAAGTGGCTGCTACTTCGGGCTGGAGAAGTTCATAGGGTGGTTAACGAAATGTCAGTGGTGACTGAGCAGTTCGAGCACAATTGACGTCCCTCTGCTATAAGTCTACCCTATGTGAACCGGCAGCCGTGGGGGCCAAAGTGAAGCATCCCCAGGCGTGGGGAGCAGGGGGCGCTGACTCATCAAGCTGCAGAGGAAACCGTGGAAAGGGGTGACACGTGGTTACCCCCCTTGGTTGGGACAGCTAACGTGAGGGAGGCAGAGAAACTCTCTGGTCAGCAGAGGGGCTGCCCAGAAACTGAGACAACACCAGATTCCCTAAGACTGATCTCTTTTCCTGCTCTGGTTTTGCAGCAAGGGACTTTTCCTCTCTTGGCACTGTCTGGCCTTCAGATATATTCTTTTCCTCTTTCCTCCCCAGATGACCTTCCTTTTCGCATCCTCTCCACATCCTTTCTCTAGCTCCCCTTCCTAAGTGGCTGAACTTAGGAAAGTTGAGGTCATTCCTCAGCATCTCATGGTGGTAAAGAGGCAGACTCTGGATTCAGATCCAGGGTTCAAATCCTGGACTGGGCATTTATTGGGAAAGTTTCTCAAACTTCTCCCAAGCCTCAGTTTCTTCAACTGTAAAAGTAGGTGCTAGCTGCCCTCACCTCCTAAAATTGTTGGAAGAATTAAACCAGATTATGCACATGGAGAGTCTCAGGCATCGTAGTGCTTCAACTTCTTCTCTTCCAATAAATGGGCCTTCCTGGTTTTATTAATAGCCCCCATCTCCAAGCACACCTCTCTCATCTGTAAAATAATAAGCTGATATGTTAACTTAGATGGAAAGGTTGAGAAGAGCCCCATCCCCAAGTGGACTCCATGGGTCGCAAAGAACTGTCAGCTTATTACATCATTTAACCTTCTCATAAACCATAAGAGGAAGGCAAGGACAGGGTATGTCAGACCTCAGAGGTGTTCTAATACCCACAGTTCCTGACTCCAAAGTGACAGCTCTAATTATGGGGTCTCAGTGGATGTGGCAGTCAAGTGTGGAAGATGTTTGGGACATGAGAGGGGTTTCTAAGACCCCTCAGATCATGTTATACAGAAATGTCTGTACTGCCTACAATAAGTCAGGCTGGTTCTCATTGGAAAAAATGGAATTTCCCACTTTAAGCTATAAGTTTAGTCCATAGTCATATATGGTGCTAGTCAGGATAGACTAATGGCTTGCACCAAGCTATAGTCCAATACCTGTGGCTTAAGACATAAATGTATACATCTTGCTTGTATCAGAGTCCCATGAGGGTGGGGCTGGGGGCAGGGCTCTCCTCCATGCAGTCATTCAGGGACCCAGGCCCCTTCCCACTCATGGCTCCTCCTCCCCTATATCCTCGGAGTCCTCTCCATTTATTGGTGAGGGGGAGCAAGAATAAAAATTTGCAGAAAGTGATTTTATTGGCCAGGACTGGAAGTAACGCATTCACTTCCGCTCACATTCCAATGGCCAGAACTCAGACACTGGGCTGCCTCCAACTGCAAAGGGGGCTGGGAAATCAATCCACCTGGGTGCCCAGGAGAACAAAAGAAGTAGTCCGGTGAATCACTAGCCAGTGTCTGCCATACAAACCAACATTATAATTCTTATTTTTCAGTGGGGGAGTGACTGATCCTGTCCTTTTAGGGAGGAGTTTGGAAAGGCCAAAGGGTCACAGTTGAAGTATAGCAATGGGACTAGGGTAAAGAGAATGAGGCACCCAGGGTACAAAATTTAAGGAGACACTCACTGTCAGGGTCCCGCAAGTGCAGGGTGGGTGCCTGAGGGTGAGCGCCTCTTTAAATGTCATGCCCTAGGCATTTCCCTAATCTTACCCTCCTAATGGCCTCGTTTTAGTAACATTTTCAGGTTAGTCTATTGGTCTTCTCCTTAAAATTTTTTTTCTACATTGATTATGACCTTTCATTTGTATACATTTTCATAATTTTGCTAAAACACGTTCCCAGACAATCTTCTGACTATTACGGGATTAATCACTCATTTTGTTTTCCTTTCCACTCTTGCTGCTAGAAGATGAAACCAGTTTCTTTGGTTCCTCACCCATCTCAGCAGTTAACACAAAACCAGCCACATAGGAGGCGCTCACACAATAGACTTGGGCTAAAAGAAGGTGGCAACAAATAGTCTTTATGTCTCCAGATTGACCAACAGTTACATAAATCTTTTGCTCTGACGCTTGCACGTTTCTATAGGCAACAGGTCAACAGAATTTGCCTGAGCAGATGAAGAAAGTATGTCTGGGATGGGTTGGACAACAAAGGCAGGTAGGGGTATGTTTTTTCTTCTCCAAGTGTGATGATTGACAACATATCCACATGGGAACATACACACATGTATATATGCAAACATGTTTTTACCCAGAAGCATAAATAGGTTTCTGCATATGTTATAAAATTAAGTGATAGCCAACATTCAAATTTGATGGCCTTCGGGGTCTCTCCAAATCCAAGATAAAAGGTTTGCTGGGTCTCATGGAAAGCCTCTAGAAATAAAATATAGTGAAAAGCAGAAGTTCAAAGTCATCCGGATATAACTCTTTCTTCCTTCCTTAAACATTTTCCTATGCATGTGAATGTCTCCTCCATCATCTGACCCGCCACCATAGCATTCTGGAAAGGAGAAATAGACTGAAAAGGCCAGCCTCAGATGAAAATGAGGACATCCTCTTCAAAAGCAATCTAAGGCAGAATCCCATTGCCAAAGCTTTTCTGATGTCTCCTTTCCTTATCAAGGCACTGTAATTTAGTCAGCTAAGAAAACTCCTGAACAGTTTCCTTAACTTCTGTGTCTTGGAAGCATTTCCTTTTTTTTTTTTTTTTTTTCTTGTTGGTTGTGGGGAATGAGAGGGCATATTTTTGTCTTTTCTGCAAACCCAATTTTCCATGACTAAGAAAAGGGACATCAAAGGGCTCATCGAAATAGATAAAATGCCCCATCAAACAGCTCTAATAAAACAGTACCTTGATGGTTCTTGAGAATATGGATCAGAAGCATATGGGCCCAATTTCCCTTGGAAAAATCTATTGGG
The DNA here is from genome assembly GCF_028021215.1 of Eschrichtius robustus. Classification (NCBI taxonomy): domain Eukaryota; kingdom Metazoa; phylum Chordata; class Mammalia; order Artiodactyla; family Eschrichtiidae; genus Eschrichtius; species Eschrichtius robustus. Next base: position 33,440,291 of record NC_090842.1, on the reverse strand, counting down.
AAAAAGAAAACTAAGTGGTGTGGTCAAGTGTCTCAAGTATTTTATCCTGCTTCCAGTTCTGAAATGTAGTTCTAACTCTTTGTCAATTAGGAAAGCCAACTGGAGTTGATCCTGGCTCTGGGTCCAGATTAAATTTTAACTCTCAAGGAGTCCAGAAAAATAAATTGGGGAGGGAGTTGCCTGGTGGTCCAGTGGTTAGGACCCAGGGCGCTTTCACTGCTGTGGTCCCAGTTCAATCCCTGGTCAGGGAACTAATATCCTGCAAGCTGTGCGGCATGACCAAAAAAAAAAAAAAAAAAAGGAAAAGAAAAATAATTGGGAAACCCAAAAGGGTGCTAGTCTAGCTACAAGACATCTAAAAAAAAAAAAAAAACTCACTGCGTTTTTACCTCCAAATGCAAGAACTTCGTCTTGGGGGTGGGAGGAGAGGAGAAGGGTTATAGAAAGGACTCAGATTCTCCAGCTTGTAACCTCTTATACTAAACCTTCCATCTTCAAATGTCATCAGCTCTGAAATGATCACTAATCTTCACTGTACCTCTTGCAATTGCCAACCATTCCTTTGTTTGGTGTCAATTAGATAGGAAAGAACTTTCAATAATTCAATAGTTCTGTATTAAAGGGCAGCTCAACTGCTCATAACTTATCTCCGTGGTTATCAATTGTTTTTATGGAACAGCCAAGGGAAGATCATTTGGCTAACTCACCAGTCATCCATCAGGGCTCAAATTCATCTGAGTAAATGTAGAGTTATGATTTAATTACCAAAAGGTTGGGTTCAAATACAAGGGAATGAGACTTGTTTGTAGAATGATGGCTTGTTTTTCTCGGTTACTAATCATGAGCTTAATTTTTAATGGAAGAGCATTGCTAGCATAATTAACACCCAAGTTACATGTGCCTCCATAGAACCAATTAATTAAATTTTATTGATGTCTAGTTGCTCTTTAAAATGCTTTCCAAATGCCTCCAAATTGATTTTAAACTGTTGATAGTGGAAGTCAGTTTACACTTTTCTTGGGTTTATGATATACTAACCTCTTCATTCATTAAAATATGCTTTATTTACTAGAGGCATCCATAACTTGCTGAGGATATTAGGGATGGAGTGCACAGTGTGATCTGATGGCAATGTAAGTTGGATCAGTCTTAGAAATAAATGCTACAGGATGTGGGGACCACAGTTAGGTAGCTCCAATGATCTGGAAATGAAGAAAGTAAGAGTACCTTCTAAAATCAGAGGAGAGGTAAACAAAGTCAGCTGAAAGAGACAAAAAAAGCTTCCAGAGCAGCAGAATGAGATGGTAACTTGAAGGGGATGTTAGCACATCTAAAGAAAGAGGATGTTACTCCTAGAAGATTGATGAGCGTTCACTTGGACGGGATGTTACTCCTGTCCAAGTGAATGCTTGGACAGGAGTGTCCTTGAGTGTAATTTAGTGCTGCAGAGACATACAAACTCAGCAGAGATAAACTTTGGATATTTTGACTTTTCAGCTCCTCTGGAATGACAATCATTACTACAAACTGAAAATCTCTGGCAGTCTTAATCTGATACCAATACATGTTAAATTCAGAAAAGTCCTCCTCTTCTTCTCACTAAGAAGTCTTCTGAATATGACATGGCTTCCGTACCTATCCACACAATGATTTAAAAAGAGAGGGAATGAGCTGTCCATAGGACTTGAAGTGTTTTTATCTCTGTGATGGTGAATTTACATGGTAAATCAATCAAAACATTTGGATCACATTAAGCTCAACTAGATGGAAGGAATGGCCAGGGGTCCTTGACAGGCTTTCTCTTGTGAACCCTCCAGAAACAGAGCCTTAAATATCTCTCAGATCTGATCATTTTCCTCCTCCTCCAGCCTTTATTAAGTTGCCTTCATGTCTTGGCCTGGGCTACTGCAGTAGCTCTCTGATAGCTTCACTCACCTGTAGTCTGGACCCCTCCAATCTGTTGTGTACACTGTGGGTGAAATATGTGAAAGGCTGTCATGCCCCCTGCCCACACAACACATACACACAGGCACACAATGAATACTTCAATAACTTCTACGCTCAGGTTAAAGACAGACTTTCTCAACATGCCAACAGGGCCCTATATGGTCAGGCCACTATCCGACCATGAAGCTTCACCTCCATATCGCACACCCCTTGGTCTTTCTGCTCCAGCCATAATCGTCTTCTGTTCCTTGTGCAAAACAATCCCCCTTATTCCTGTGGGGCTAATCAAGCTGTAATTTCTTTTTAATGTTATGATCAAGACTCCCACACAAATACAGAATGAGCAGGTGCAAAGGTTTCTTTAGCTCCCTAATGAAGGAACTAATAAGATGGTAAAACTGGCTCAAAGAGCATTTGAGAAGCTGAGTTTTTATAGGTACTGGCAAAAGAATGATGGAATAAGATTGTGAGTTGAGATACAAAAGTAGTTAATGGGGGCTTGGAGAGGGATGGATTGGGAAGTTGGGATTAGCAGATGCAAGCTATTGTATGTAGAATAGATAAACAGAAAGGTCCCACTGTATAGCACAGGGAACTATATTCAGTATCTTGTGATAAACCATAAGGGAAAAGAATATGAAAAAGAATGTGTATATATGTATAACTGAATCACTTTGCTGTACAGCAGAAACTAACACAACATTGTAAATCAACTCTACTTGAATAAAATACCTTTTTAAAAAAGTGGTTAATGGACTCTAAGGCAATGAAACCATAATCTTTAGGTTCTATTTTCCTACGAGCAGAAATCATTTGCATCTCTCCCAGACAAAAATATCTCCAAGTTAACTGTAACCTCCCAGAGTCTGGGCCCTAATCAATAGCAAAGAATATGGCAAAAAAAAAGGTAGATTCTCCTAGAATAGGGGTTGGCAAACCATGGCCTGTGGGCCAAGTAAAGCTCATGGCCTTTTTTTTTTTTTTTTTTTTTGTACAACTTAAGAGCTAAGAATGTTTTTTTACATTTTTAATGGGTTGAAAAACAAAGAAGAATATGTCACAGACAGTATATATGAGCCAGTCTCAAAATAAAGCTTAAAATATTTGCTATCTGGGCCTTCACAGAAAAAGTTTGCTAGTCTGTTCCAGAGAATTAAATAATCCTCAGGTGAGCCTTTTAGACAATATTCCATAATGACCTTGAAAAGATCAGCAGCCCTTTTTGCCTAATTTCCAAGTTTGGGGATCTTTTAAAAATAAGGTTTGCAATGTTAGTCTTTGCCTGGAATGTTCTCTCTCTCTCTCTCTTTAGAGTCTTTTCCTCACCGAAGCCTTCTGTGACTTGCCAGATTGGGCCATATCCTTCTATTTTTAGGGTCTCTTTGTTCCATCCACCTTCCTGTAGTGGCCCATGTCTTTGTTACAATTCTGTTTGTGCGACTATTTGATGAATATCCTTCTACAAGTATATCATCTCCATGAAGATAATGACAATGTCCGCTCTGCTTTCAGTTGTGTCTCCACTACCCAGCACAGTGTCGGGCTCTTAGTAAGTAGATATTTAATAAGTATGTGTTAAATAGGTGAACGAATTATTCTCATGGACCAAATTAGCGTTCTGGTGTGTACCTCAACTGTGTTTATGTGTTATAGTGAGGATGAAGTGGTTTCTCACTTTTTTTTCTTTAGGTTGTACCGCACTGCTGGTGGGACCTTAGTTCCTAGACCAGGGACGGAACCCAAGCCCTTGGCAGTGAAAGTGCGGAGTCCTCACCACTGGACTGCCAGGGAATTCCTGAGTTTCTCACTCTTTAGGACCCTTAGACATGAATGAGTGTGATTCTTTGGGCTTTGGAAATAGAAGATTAGACACCGGGGACATTGAGAAACAATCAAGACTCTCCCCTCCCCCACCCCCGTGGCTCTTTGCCCAATGCCAACCATCTTCACTTGGCTTGGGTAACTAGTCGTTTTTTCCTGAAAATGACTGATTGCTTAAATGGTAAAGGCAAGAGCTGGTCTGGGATCACATCAAGGGAACTTTAGTGATGTAATCACTGCTGACACCTAGTAAAAGGGGGCAACACTCTGTATTCAGCTGTGACTACTCAGTATTATTCAATATGCTAAGCACTGGGATTAAAATAAAAATAGCACATGGTAATATGGAGATTTCCATGAGTTGCCCAACAACAGGGACAAGTTTGTATGAGTTTTCTGGTCTCAGGGTAAAGCTGATGCTTGTTAAAATGTATCACTTCACTTACAAGATTATTTGGAATTTAGTGTAAAGCTACAGGAATATAAATAGGTTGGCTTTGGCTTAGCACGAGGTGAGGATCTGAACTTTATTCATATTTGGTGACTTACGAGTTTTATTTGAACCTACTTTGGTGAAGTCAGAACCCAATGAAATTTGGTAAGCTTATGGGATTTGGAGGTGGGAGTTCTCCTGAGAAATACTGTGGCTTAAATGGCCAGCTCTTCCTGGAGACGGGAAGCAGACGGCATCACCAGAAACTTCTCTGTGGAGTGAAGTAGCTGGAATACAGAATCCAGACCCCCAAGTCCTTGGAAAATATCCTTGAGGACTGAGTTCAGTTGCTATGTTCAGTGGTTGGCCAAAGGCCAAAAAAGGCCCAGGCTGTTTGCATGACTCAGTCATAGGCATTAATTCCAAAACACAACACTAAAGTAAACTATAATGGGAAAAGCATACAATTTGTAACATGACAGATCTAGGTTTTATTCTGCTTCTTACACTGTGATATTGGACAAGATAATTAACCTCTGAGCTTTGGGTTTATTATTCATAAAGTAGATATGGTCATATCATCATTGCAGTATCATTGCTAGGATTTATGGGGAAAAAGATGTAAGGCACCTAGCAAGAGTGCCTGACCCTTAGTGGGTACTGAATGAGAATAGCCTTTTTGTTTTGCTCTTATTATGTGTTTAACCTTGTACTACTTACTTTACTTAATGTGAAAAATAAATTGAAATATGAGGTGAGAATAGCAACTTGACAATAAAACTATGTCAATGGGTCTTATGGACAGGATGATGGCAGAGCTGAAATTTAAACTCAAGCTTCAAAGCCATGCCTTTTCCACTGCACCACACAGCCCCTTAGGAAATACCAGTTCCCTTCTTCTCCCTCTAGCTTAAAGAGCAGTGTGTTCTGGGATCTCAGCTCTGGAACTGCTAGACTCACCACCTAGAGTTTCTGACTCATTTCTAACAAGTTCCCAGTGACTACACTTGAAGAAGCTAAGCTTGGCACTAGGGTATGGCAGAGCAACAAAGTGGCAGAAACCTGGGCCTCTGAATGACTGCGTGGAATAGAGCTGCCCATGATATGGAGATTTCCTTAGGGCATTAAAAAATTTTAATAAAATATTTTGTTTAACCATAAATATCCAAATACTAACATCTCAACGTGTAATATATATTTAAAAGTTATTAACGAGATAGTTTACCTTTTCCTCATACTAAGCTTTCAAAATCCAGTACGTTCTTCTACTTACACATCTCTCGATTAGGACACTACATTTTCATTGGATAGACTTCATCTGTATTTATATTTCATAAAATGTACGTTTGAAAATGAAGATTTATAGATCCAAGTTACTTGAAACACTTTTTTTTACATTGGCTCTACTTTTTTATTAAAAAAATTTTTTGACTTACAAAAAGCTGTACATAATTGATGTACACAACTTGATGAGTTTGGAGGTAAGTATATACCATGAAACCATCACCACAATCTATGACATAATTGTGACTTATCCATCACCTCTAAAATTTCCCGTGTCCTCCTATTTATTATTTTTGTTATTATTTCTGTGATAAGAACCTTTAACACATCTACCCTCTTAGCAAATGTTTAAGTGTACGATACAGAATTGTTAACCGTGGGCACTGTGCTGTACAGTAAGTCGCTAGGATTGATTCATCTCATATAACTGAAACTTTGTAAATATCTTTTGTCTATTACCTTCCTGTTTCCCCCTCCCCCTAGCCTCTGGCCACCACCATTCAACTCTCTGTTTCTATGATTCTGACTAATTTAGATTCATCATATAAATTGTCTCATGTACTGTAGTATTTGTCCTTCTGGGTCTAGCTTATTTCATTTAGCATAATGTCTTTTAGGTTCATCCATGTTGTCACAAATGGCAGAATTTCCTTCTCTTTTAAGGCTGAATAATACTCCATTGTTTACATATACCACATTTTCTTTATTCATCTGTTGATGGACATTTAGATTGTTTCATATCTTGGCTATTGTGAATAATGCTACAGTGAACATGGGAGTGCAGATATCTCTGAGATTCTGATTTCAGTTTCTTTGGATATAAACCAGAAGTGGGATTGCTGGATCATATGGTAGTTTTATTTTTAATTTTTGGAGGAATCTTCATACTGTTTTCCATATTTCCACCAATTTACATTCCTACCAGTAGTGTACAAGGATGCCCTTTATTCCACAGTGTCACTAACATTTGTCATCTTTTTTTTTTTTTAAACCATCCTAATAAGTGTGAGGTGATATCCTATTCTGGCTTTGATTTGCATTGCCCTGATGATTAGAGATGTTGAGCACCTTTTCATATGTCTGTTGGCCATTTGTATATCTTCTTTGGAGAAATGTCTATTCAGCTCTTTTGCCCATTTTTAAATTGGGTCATTTGCTTTTTGCCATTGAACTGTAGGAGTTCCTTAAATATTTTATCAGATACAGTGTTTGTAAATATTTTCTCCTATTCCATAAGTTTCATTTTCACTTTGTTGATTGTTCCTTTGCTTTGTAGATGCTTTTTAGTTTGATGTAGTCCCACTTATCTATTTTTGTTTTTGTTATTTGTGCTTATGGTGTCATAGCCAAGTAATCATTGCCAAGGTCAATATCAGGAATCTTTTTTCCTATGTTTTCTTCTAGGAGTTTTATGGTTTCAGGTCTTACATTTAACTCTAATCCATTTTGAGTTGATTTTTGTGTATGGTGTGTGATAAGGGTTAAATTTGATTCTTTGCTTATGGATATCCAGCTTTCCCAATACCATTTATTGAAGAGATTATCCTTTTTCCATTGTATATTCTTGGCATTCTTGAGGAAGATCAGTTGACCGTATACGTGTGGATTTATTTCCAGGATCTCTATTCTCCATTGGTCCATATGTCTGCTTATATGCCAGTATCATACTGTTTTGATTACTGTAGCTTTGTAATATACTTCAAAATCAGGACATGTGATGCCTCCAGCTTTGTTTTTCTTGCTTGAAATTGCTTTGGCTATTCAGGATCTTTTGTGCTTCCAAATGAATTTTAGGATTGTTTTTTTCTATCTCTGTAGAAAATGCCGTTGAGATTTTCATAGGGATTGCATTGAATCTGTAGATAACTTTGGTAATATAGACATTTTAACAATATTAATCATCAATTCATGAACATGAGATATCTTTCCATTTTTTTGTGTCTGCAATTTCTTTCATAATTTTTTTCAACAGTGTTATGTTTTCAGTGTACAAGTTTTCACCTTCTTGGTTAAGTTTATCTCTGAGTATTTTATTCTTTGTGATGACATCGTAAACAGGATTGTCTTAATTTCCTTTTCAGATAATTCATTGTTCTGAAGACTTTTATGTGAGAGAATAAATTTCTGTCTTCTTTAAGCTACTGAATTTGGGGTCTTTCCATGTGGCATGTTTCCACTTTTTCATCTCAAATCCATCTCAGATTTAAGACCCAGATTAAGTCCCACCTTCTCCAGTTGTTTCACCAACTGTTCTCTTTGTTGAACTCCTATCACACTTGGAGTCTGTGTCACAAAGCTCACTATTTTGTCCTCCAAATAAGAATGTTAATGCCATTGCTCTCCTTAAATATACTTTTCTTATATTCTTTACTCTGTTCAACACAATTCTGAGCATACGGTAGATGCCCAGGAAATAGCTGTCAATTAGTATTTTGGTGAACTGAGAGATTTATGTACATTTTATATGCACCTGACATATATTATAAATAATCCATTTTCAAAACAAAAAGGAAATTCATAAAACCTGCATACTAAAACTGCCTTGAATCACACTATGAGCTTCCTTGAATGATTCAGAAGGCAATGAAAAAAAATGACCTTAGAGGCCCTCTTCTGCATATTGTTGGATAAAGCACTCCCCTATTCCTATTTAAACTTGGATTAGTCAAGATTTGTGGTTGTTTGGATTCCCTCTCCAAATAGGAATTTATTGTAGTGCCAGTGAGTCTGATAGAAAAGAAGAGAATTAAACTTGTATTATTATTTTACAGGATACCAAATTTTTTATGCATCGCATTTATAACCCATGGACTGATGATGAGAGCCCACCACAGAGTGTACATGCAATGTACCAATGTGTCTATTCAGAAGACAAATGGGCTTGAAATAAACAAAGAGATCCAATCCTCATTAGTGTGGACATATCTTCACTAATACTTACCATACATGGCTAAGTGCTAAAGCAGCCACACATAGATCTTCTATTCAACTACACTTAACTTCAAAGCCTCAAATTATTAGAGATGGAAGAAGAAATGTCAACCTCTTTTTTGAGTTGTCCCTGATTTTAATCTCCAAAACATAAGCAATAACATAATGGAAGTTTCAGTTAGTAGAATATCGTTTCCTCCCACTGAGGGAGTTATCCTTGGAGTCAGGCATCATTCCAAATATGAGGCTGGCGCAAATCCCACATTACTTTTTATGGTAAAAGATACAAAAATCATTTCATAATAAATTAAGAACTTTTTAGGTTAGTTTAATTCCTCTTAAATACATCACAAACTCTAAGTTTTAACAATTAAAAGCAAGAATGAGAGAAATGGTCCCTATATTATTTTATGCATATGTTAATTGAAAAAAGCTAGACGTTTATTCAATATGTAAACTTTTTGCTAGATCCTAAGTGAAAAGAGGTAATGTGCTTGGATAAGTATGCAATAACATATACATAAATACATATATGTTTCTTAATACCTCTTGCGTGTGTAGTGTGGAAGGGTAGGGCAAAATTATATTCAACAGAGGATCTGTATCCAGAACACCCACATATCAATATGAAAAAGACAACTCAATAAAACATAAAATGGGCCAAAGACCTGAATAAGAATTCACAAATGAGTATATAAAATAACATGCAATCATATTGGACATCAGAGAAATGTAAATTAGAACCATAATGAAATATCAGCATGTATCCACTAGACTGTCTAAGACTAAAAAACTACACAAACTGTCAATATCATGTGTTGACATTGTTGATGGCAAATGATGTTGAGATCCAAGACAGCCAACTTGCAATGTATGATATGACAAGCATGAGAACTAAAAGTTGATATGTGAAAGATAGAGCTTCAGATGGATAGGAAAAGCTGGTTTCCTGAGATCAATGTGGGCAATATTGTTTAGCCTCTAAACCAACACAAATTGTTACCTACCTCTGGACCTCTAGTTATGGAAGCACAAATAAAGAGAGAGATGGTAGATAGACAGATAAACAATCTTCTGTCTAAACTACTATTGGATCAGGTTTTCTATTACTTGCAGCTTAATACATTCCTAACTTATTCAGAGATGTTGCTGATTGATAATGGAACAGTGTCCTGGAAACTTTCTGCTCTGGCTTTAGAGTCATCCTAAATAAAGCATCATTTCTTACAAGTCCTTGGACATCTGTAGCTCATCTATACCTCTTGGACTTAATGGCAATTTAAATTGCAATGCATTTGCCCTCCTAACTTATTTACAATTGTTTGCATATTTCTTGGACAACCCATATTACCTTACAAACAAAATTGTGCGAAGTGTAGGAAACAAAGACAAGGGAAAAGAAAAATACCTAAATTCCTACTGCCCAGAGATAACAACTCTATATGTATCTCTATCTCTATTGGGTTTTATATAAACTTCCCATCATCTCTCAATGCATAGAAGTACACATAAAAATATAAGCAGGCATACTTTTGATGTCTCATTCATTGCTGTACTCTCAGTACCCAGCGCTGTAAGTAATGCCATGGGAAGTGATTGGAGCAAGTACAGATTTGCAATCTGACTGTCAGGGTTTAGATCTCAGCTGTGTGATCATGGACAAATTATTTAACTTCTTCATGCTTCAGTTTCTTCAACTGATGTATAAGATGCAGCATAATAATTGTGCCTACCTCATGGGGGGGTTTTGAGTAATAAATGAGTTAATACATGCAGAGCTTTTTAAATGGTGCTTGGATGTATAAGTATGACCTAGGAGTAAATACAAGGGAGTCAATATTTGTTGAGTGAAATATCCATCACCGTCTTTTTAGTAATAACACAGAAACAGGTGGACAGAGTAAGGGAAAGAATCTTGTCTTCAGAATTTTAGGGGATGAACAAGTTGAAATTCCTTCAGTAAAATCCTCAGATTAACTACATATGTTCTATACCTTTCTCTTACTGTGGTGGATGGTCTGGAGAGGATGACAAGTGTGTGTGTGTGTGTGTGTGTGTGTGTGTGTGTGTGTGTGTGTGTGTGTGTGTGTGTAAAGAAGACCCTAAAATGGATTGCTGAAATACCAAGGAAGATTCTTAGTTTTTTAGACACGTCATTTGACCTGGGGAACGGTGAAAGCCATGTAATAACCAGCCAGGTTAAAATGAGATCTGCGTGTCTTAAGCACTTTATCAGGCAGAGTACTGATGAGAGAGAGATTGCTCCTCTCCCATTCATCTTGCGAGCTGGTCTTTTCCTTAGGAGAACCTGACGATGGGACGTACGCGGATGGCACAGAGGACACATTGACCAACCAACCACGGAAAAATATCAAGATTTATTATCCCTTGGAGTCAAAATTGACCCCAATTTAACCTCTATTAATATTTATTTCTCAGGTCAATAAATATAGAATTTGTCTTAGTAAAAGTCATTATCAGTTGAATTCTGCCTACTCTTCTTAGAGGGCAAAGAAGAAAAGGAAACTGTAATTTGAATGTGTTAAAAATGCAATAATGAAGCCCGCACAAAGTTCCCAGAAAAAAGAAACCTTCTGATTTTAAAACAAACGGATATTCAGCCCCAATCATAAACGGCATTGATAACCCAGTTAAGATCTCTGGTGGAATGAAGATCAACCAGATGGAAGAGGCAGGGAGCCCATGGCCCAGGCTCGGGGTGACCTTGAGTCTCTCATTTTACTTTTATGAGACTCTGTTACCTAATCTGGAAAGAAAATGATATTTTTTTGGGGGGGGGGATAAATGAGGAGTTTGGGATTAACAGATACACGCTACTATATATAAAATAGATAAACAACAAGGACCTACTGTATAGCACAGGGAACTATATTCAGTATCTTGTAATAATCTATAATGGGAAAGAATCTGAAAAAAATGTATACACGTATACGTATATATAACTGAATCACTTTGCTGTAGACTTGAAACTAACACAGCATTGTAAATCAACTATACTTCAATTAAAAAATGATATATTTCTATCTACATTGCTTTATTCATTATGCATTCTACCCAAGAATTTCACCTCTGTTAGACCAGGTAGTCATCTTTCCTTTGCACACATCTATGTGCAAAGAAAATAGAATTGTATTACTACATTATAATTTAAGGAAAACGTAAAATTTGATATTAAGAGCTGATATGAAGTTGGCAAATCCTTCTTCCATCCTTTCTTCACATTGCCTTGTGCTCTCAGAATGCTCTGTGTGGGAGGGGCAGCTAGATGTCAACACCTAAGTGTTTGGGTCAGTAGTTTTCAGACCTCTTGTCTACCTTCTAAGTCCCCTCAACCTTTACCCCTTATCTCGTTCTTCTAGTTTCCTTTTCTCCTGGAGAGTAAATTTCAGTGTCCTTGGGACCACTCTTTCTTCAATGCATCACAGTGTCCTAGATGACCCATGTTTTGCTACCTAATTCCTACCTAGCCTATTGCCAAGAAATGCTATGAGACTCAAATGATGCAATAGTTGGGAAAACACATGGTAAAATGTAAGGCATCAGATAAGGCTTTTATTACTTTTAATTCTCTTGGGCTAATCAGTATATTTCAGGACTGGCATTGGGTAGAGTGTTGTGCAGCAGGCATTAAATGTTGATTTCCATGACTTGATCACAAGTGCAAATCAGGCAGATAAATGGGGGAGGGTGTGCTTCCCTGACTACTCTTTCTAAATTAGCCGCTCTCCCTCTTCCGTCAGTCAGCCCATCATTCTCTGTCAGAGTGTTCTTTATTTCCTTCACAGTACTTACAACAATATCCAATTGCTTTAATCATTTGTTTGTTTGTTGTTCGTCCTTTCAATGAAAATGCAAGCTCTATGAGGACAGGGATCTTCTCTGTCTTACACTTTTGGATTCCCTATGTCCAATACATGATTTGTGTTTGGTAAATATTTATTCCATGAATGGATGAATAAATAAATATATGAATAAATATAAAAAACAATATTTATATGGTAGATGGAATTAATAGCTCTGATCCTTCACGTTTCCCTCTCTCTGCATGCTCTCTGCTCTGTGACTTTGAAGTTCCTTAAACAAAAGAGAAAGTATATTTCCCCGGCTTTGGCTCTTGGTTTGGTTATATGACTTCCTTTCTTACTTTGGTCAATAAAATGAGACAGAAGGGATAGCGTGTGAAGCCCAAGCTCAGACTTTAAGAGGCCTCATTGTTGCCATTTGCTCCCTTTCATCTCTGCCAATGCCATGAGAAGGACATGCCTGGAATAGCCCATAGGTGACACTGTAGAACCACCTGTAGCCCTATAGCCTAGATCAGCTGACTCCCAAGCATAAGAAATAACTCTTTTTTTTAAAAAAACATCTTTATTGGAGTATAATTGCTTTACAATGTTGTGTTAGTTTCTGCTTTATAACAAAGTGAATCAGCTATACGTATACATATATCCCCATATCCCCTCCCTCTTGCGTCTCTCTCCCACCCTCCCTATCCCACCCCTCTAGGTGATCACAAAGCACCCAGCTGATCTCCCTGTGCTATGAGGCTGCTTCCCACTAGCTATCTATTTTACACTGGTAGTGTATATATGTCCATGCCACTCTCTCACTTCATCCCAGCTTACCCTTCCCCCTCCCTGTGTCCTCAAGTCCATTCTCTACATCTGCATCTTTATTCTTATCCTGCCCTCAGGTTCTTCAGAACATTTTTTTTTTTTTTTTTTTTAGATTCCATATATATGTGTTAGCATATGGTATTTATTTTTCTCTTTCTGACTTACTTCACTCTGTATGACAGTCTCTAGGTCCATCCGCCTCACTACAAATAACTCAATTTCATTTCTTTTTATGGCTGAGTAATATTCCATTGTATATATGTGGCACATCTTCTTTATCCATTCATTTGTCACTGGACATTTAGGTTGCTTCCATGTCCTGGCTATTGTAAATAGTGCTGTAATGAACATTGTGGTACATGATTCTTTTTGAATTATGGTTTTCTCAGGGTATATGCCCAGTAGTGGGATTGCTGGGTCGTATGGTAGCTCTATTTTTAGTTTTTTAAGGAACCTCCATACTGTTCTCCATAGTGGCTGTATCAGTTTACATTCCCACCAACAGTACAAGAGGGTTCCCATTTCTCATACCTTCTCCAACATTTACTGTTTGTAGATTTTTTGATGATGGCCATTCTGACTGGTGTGAGGTGATACCTCATTGTAGTTTTGATTTGCATTTCTCTAATGATTACTGATGTTGAGCATCCTTTCATGTGTTTGTTGGCAATCTGTATATCTTCTTTGGAGAAATGTCTATTTAGGTCTTCTGTCCATAAGAAATAACTCTTGATTGTTGTTTTAGGCCACTAAAGTTTGGGGTAGTCTATTACATAGCAGTACTGCTGGTATAAATAAGACAACCAACAGTGACAATCATGCTTATGTTGGTTTAGATCACTTGTATCTAGGTAACAAGATTTGTTGCTGGAATAGAGATCAAACATTCAGCTTTAGAACTGTGATGTTTGTGTACTGGGCTTTCAAGTTCAAGTCATGAGGGCATGTAATTAGGTGATGCCAGGGGCAAGTGTAGAGAGTCATCACCATTGCCCTCCTTCCTTTTCTCCTCCCACCTCTTCACTACATACATCTTAGGGATGAATATTATGCTAGCTGTATCCAGAAACTGAGCTCTTTGCTGGCAGCCTGCAATACATACAGCAGAAACCAAAATCCTTCCCATCAAGTGACTGAAAGAAAACAAATCGTGCTTTGGTATTTGCATTTGTTACTGTATTTCCTGCCATTTATGAGACTGAGCAAAGTTAATTTGACAGACATTTATTTATCTTCTCTAATGAAATTGTAAAGAATGGTGTGAATTTCTTCCCGCAGGCCTTCAAGAACATCATTTTCTAAATGTGTGTTTTTTTTTAATCACCTAAAATGTTTGTCTTCCCTGAGGTTCTAGGACCAAAGGACTTGACATTCCAAAGCATCATGTAGAAAACCATAATAAATTCACTATTAATTGGAGAGGCAGGAAAATAGATTACAGAAAAATGCTCATCTTTTTATCCACCTCGTAAGTTATACTTACTCATATTTCTTATTCCACATCCAACACTTTTTGAACACTAATAATATCAGCACTTATGCATTTAATTTACTTTTTGGAACTTCCTTTTTGTGTTGTTCTTAATGAATTTTAAAAATATCTCTGTCTTGCATCTAAACTAGTGACATTTAAAAATATTAGAATATGTTAAATTAACGAATGGTGCTATGATGATGGTGACGTTTCTGAAATAATTTTCTGATGCCTTGAGTTCAAGAGGCAAGACTTTAAGAATGCAGTCACTCAATGATTGGGAGTTAGGGCAAAACCCAGACAGGTGGTGCCAGCTGAAGTTTCTCTCAGACAGTGAAGTTAACATAGATAAAGTTTCTCTCAGACAGTGAAGTTAACATAGATAACATAGATAACGTTGGAAAGGCCTAGAAAAACTGGGCACAGCATGACAAAAGAAAGGCCCCTTCTGAAATTGTGTATGATGGAAATAGTTACCAAACTTTAACATGCTATGCACATGCAGAAAGAGTTTTTTTCTGATAGCTATTCCAAAAGTCCTGGGCTTGGCTTTTATTGGCTTGTCTTAGGTCACATGACTATCCCTGAACCAGTCAGAGTAGCCAACAGGATGAGTTACTCTGACTGGCCAATCGTAGGTCTCATACTCTTTTCTAGAGGTAGGAAGAGGTCAGCTCTATCTGAATTATAGAGAGAGGGGAGGGGTAGTGGAGAAATTGCTATTGTTACCAGAACTGTGCAGGCAAAAACTCCTGCTAATAATGTTGTTTTCTATTTTCTAAGTCTGCAGGAAAAACTATAGAACTATTTGAGTAATTCAGGCCCTCTAGGACAGATTTAATTATTTGTCCTCCTACCTCCTTCCTCCATAATGGAATAATATATCTACAGTCTTGCTTTGTCCTCATGATGGGCAGAATATATCTTCCTCTGATCTTGAGACTGATCATGGGATTTACTTTAGCCAGCTGGACATTGGTAGATGGGATGCATCCAGAGGTTTGAAATGTGCCAGTGTGTTTGGGTTTGCCCTTTTTTTTTTTTTTTTTTTTTTAAATTAATTAATTTATTTATTTTTTATTTTATGGCTGTGCTGGGTCTTCGTTTCTGTGCGAGGGCTTTCTCTGTGGCAAGCGGGGGCCGCTCTTCATCACGGTGCACGGGCCTCTCACTATCGCGGCCTCTCTTGTTGCGGAGCACAGGCTCCAGATGCGCAGGCTCAGTAATTGTGGCTCACGGGCCCAGTTGCTCCACGGCATGTGGGATCGTCCCAGACCAGGGCTCGAACCCGTGTCCCCTGCATTGGCAGGCAGATTCTCAACCACTGCGCCACCAGGGAAGCCCGGTTTGCTCTTTTTCACTCCTGCCATGACCATGAGAAGAACATGCTTTGGGTACCTGCTGGCCCCAGGAGAGTAATTAACATGGAGAGCACACCTGATTTGCTACTTGGAGCCAAGCCTAGTGAAGTTTAGACAAGATGAGCTGAACTCCGGTAGAACCACAGGTACATGAGTGAGAAATAAAGCTTACTGTTATGTGCCATTGAGATTTTGTGGCTATTTGTTACATAGCCATAGCTGACAAAGACACTTTTCTCTCATACCTAGCTATAAGAGAGAATGAGGAACTGGAACATCTCTGATTATTTCTGACTACTAGTTGCATTTACTGGAAAATTATTGTTCATCTTCCTTCTCACTTGTCAGTCTGGACACCATCTACAAAGAGAGTAAAAATTATTTCTGATTTGGTCAAGTAAGTTCTTACCATATTAGAATTTACTTCTATGGATATATATTTCTATAAACTTCTCCCAAACTCTAAGAGTTTATAATTTGTGACCTGAAATGTTTAACATTGAACATGATGCTATAAATAATCCACTGCTCTGAGCATGTTCATTAAAAATTACAATACTATTATTATGACTACACTTAGGCATTTACAAATTTGCTTTTAAATGGAGATTTATTGGGGGTTTCAGCTGCTCAGTGATGGAATGGTATTAATGTCTTCACAAGGATAAATGAGTTCATGCAGTCTTTCTATATGCTTGGAGACTCTTTGGCAGTGTCAGCTTGGACAACTGCTTTCCACATACAGTAACTTCTCTGTTACATGGAAGAGTTGGGGAGATGGGCTGTTTTCATGTTATTTTTTTAAAAAATTATACAGGGCTTGAGGTTGCAGGGAAAGAACCACTTATATAGGCTTCCTATTTAGTCTGAGGTGCAGACATTCAAAGAAGGCGTGAAAGGGACAGAGCTTTGGTCCCTAAAGGAACAGAATCTGACCCCACAGTCCTGACCTGACAAAGTGGGATTTTCTTTGGTAAACTCATTAGAGAAGGCAACATAGAGGTTAACAGAGTAGACTTTGGAGTCAAGCCCATGTGAGTTTGAATCCCAGCTCCTAACTGTGAGGGCTTGGGCATTTAAAATGTTTATTTACACATTCACTTTATTCACTGGTTCATTTATTGTTTTAGGTCAAGTTCTATAGAAGCAGAGCCTGACACAGGGATTAAGATGCCCTTGATTTACTGAGGGAGTTGTCTTAGGTGAAAATTGTAAGGCAGTGAAGGACAGGATGGGGAAGAGGAGAATGCCAGCCAAGGATGTTGTCCTAGGTAAGGTCTAAAGTTGGCTTGATCTGTAGGACACTCTAATACATACGTCATGCCACAGAGCCATCTTGCCTTGAGGCAAGGTGCCAGCCCTTCACTTTATATGATAGTAAAATACTCATTACATAGAGTGTACCATTTAAACTGTTTTGAAGTGTACAATTCAGTAGCATTGAGTACAATAACAATGTTATGCAACCTTTACCACTAATCCCAGAACTTTCTCTTCACCTCAGAAGGAACCCCTGTACCCATTAGTAATCACTTTCACTCCCCCCACCTTTCAGGCCCTGGAATGTGCTTTCTGTCTCTATAGATTTGCCTATTCTGGATATTTCATATAAATGGAATCATACCATATGTAGCCTTTTGTGTCTGGCTTCTTCCATTTAACATTACGTTTTTGAGGTTCATCCACGTTGTACATGGATCAGTATCTCATTCCTTTTTAAGGCTGAATAATATTCCATTGTGTAGATATATTACATTTGTTTATCCATTTATCAATTGATGAACATTGGGTTTTTCCCACCTTTTGGCTTTTGCAAATATTGCTTCTGTGAATGTACATATACAAGTTTTTGTTTGAATTGTTTTCTCTTGGGTTGCATCATAGGAATGGAATTGCTGGATCATTTGGTATTGCTATGGCTAAATTTTTGAGAAACTGACAAACTATTTTCCACAGGGGCTGCACCATTTTATATTCCCACCAGCAAAGTATGAGGATTCCAATTCCTCCCCATCTGTGCCAACACTTGTTACTATCTATCTTTTTCCTCACAGCCATCCTAGAGGATGTGAAGTGGTATCTCATTGTGGGGCATCAGACTTTTTCACCCTGAAATTATTCAGTCATGTTCTGCAGGCTTCCCTGGGCGCTTAATCTCCTGACTGAGGTGGTTCCTATCATCCAAAGGCAATTCTCCATGGAAGGAAGGGAAACTGTGAGCTGTTAGCAGGTCACACAACAGCTGAGAAATGGTCTACTACTCTTGTTCACTTAACAAACTTTACGGACAACCTACATGACATCAGGCACTATATTAACTGTGCAAAAGATGTAAAGCACAGGCTCTGGCCTAATGGAGATAATGTTCTACTGGAGGATTCCAACATTGATCAAATTAATACAGCGAAGTAAAAGTGTAACTCTGACAAATGTAAAGAGGGATATGGTGCTACAATCTATAATAAGATTTGATTTAGGCAGGATGGTCAGAGAAGTCTTCCATGAGGAATTAATGATTGAGATGAGTTCTAGAGAATAAGTGTGAGGGAACTTGATAACTAAAGAAGGGCCTGAACAGCCTTCCAGGCTGAAGGAACAGTGGTCAGAGGCCTTGAGAGGGAAGGAACAGGATGTGTTCTAGAATCTGAAGGACATGTGGCTGTAGTGGGCAGGTGGAGGGGGCAGGTGTTCTTGAATAAGCCTGGTGAGGTAGGTAGACACCACACCTGCAAGATAACCCAAGGTATGTACTTTTATCCTAAGAGCAATTGCAAGCAATCGCAGGGAATTAAACAGGGTAGGAGTGGGGGGCATCTGATTTGTGTTTTTTGATATCAACTTTGCCTATGGTGTGGAGAACAGACTGGCATTATAAGAAAGCATGAACCCTCAGATTGAAAGAGCACACATGCCACACTGAGATTTTTCCATTGTCTATGATATTAGGGGAGTTTGTGGGCCATGCTGACTCTCTCTCATGGTGGTTTGTTTCCTAATTGGTTTGTAGTTTTTTTTTTGTGAAGTGAGCTCCAGCAGGGGTTATGATTCATGAGAGCCCTGAACGCCTTGGACTATAGCAGTATTCCCACCAGTACTGATGTGTGTGTGTCTGCATTGTATGGGTTGGAATTTGAGAGGACACTGTAAATAACGACCCCATTTCCTGCCTGTTTCAGAACCAATTGGCATAAGCAGAGATTTCCATAAATTAGTATTGGTTAGTTGGGGATATAGTTAAGACTGGACAGCAATGGCTCAGATACATGGAAACAAGAGACCGCTTAGAACTGCACCCGAAAATTAGACTTACCCACCTAGCCACAGATAACAGTGGAAAACCGCTGACCTTATTCACAGGCGCTGTCCAGACCTTTACTGTAAGCTGACTGCAAGGTCAAGACAGACAGAGTATGCTCTTAACAAGAAGAGGTGAAGCGCATAAGAGCTTTCTTTTCCCCCCAAACTCCCTAATTTATCCCTCCCCACTTTTTCCCCTTTGGTAATCATAAGTTTGTTTTCTATGCCTGTGAGTCTATTTCTGTTTTGTATATAAGTTCATTTGTATCATGTTCTAGATTCCACCTATAAGTGATATCGTACAATATTTGTCTTTCTCTGTCTGACTTACTTCACTTAGTATGACAATCTCTAGGTCCACCTGTACTGCTGCAAATGACATCATTTCATTCCTTTTTAGGGCTGAGTAGTATTCCATTGTATATATATACCACATCTTCTTTATTCCTTCATCTGTTAATGGACATTTAGGTTGTTTTCATGTCCTGGCTATTGTAAATAGTCCTGCTATGAACATTGGGGTGCACGTATCTTTTTGAATTATGGTTTACTCCAGATATATGCCCAGGAGTGGGATTAAGAGCTTTAATTGAAGTGCAGAATGTCCTGGGACCTAGGGGGAGATTAAAGAGTGTTTCCTGAAGGAAGGGAGATTTGAACTGGGCCTTGACTGATATGTTACTTGTTTATTTAAAAATATCGATTATTACTATATGGTGGGCTACACTAGCTATGATGATGGGAATTGACAGAGGGAAATGATGGCATTCCATGCTGAGGTTATAGATTAAGCAAAAGAGGCATTTTTGATGTGGATGCCAAAAGAAGTAGTAATGAATTACTTAATAGGCTTGCTAGTAGCAGATACAGTTGGTGCCCCGCCATATTACCTTGACGCTCACCATTCCTGCTGAAGAGTTTTGCTAGTAGCACCTGAGAGTATTTTTACCAAAGGGCTTCTGGCAATGAGAGCAGCTGGGGCAGATGTCAGCGCCTACAGGAGCAGCCCCAACCAGTGATGAATGGGAGTTGGTGGATACCCCAGCATTCTTGCCCCTTAGGTGGGTCAACTCTGAGATGTATTTTCCCATGTACACAGTGACTCCGGTTGCCCATGATGGAAGCCAACTCATCGATGCCCCTGGATTGGCTTCTTTGCCTCTTTCATTGCCCCTTTCTCTACTGGCTCTTCTTGTGAAAACCTCTTGAATCAAATACTTACACTTACATCCTTATCTCAAGACCTTCTTCTGGACAAATTAAGATATTTATCCTTCTATAAAGTAAAAATCCATATTTTTATTGTCTAGATAACAACATAGAGGTTATTTATTATGTACAAACATAATTAAATATCAAGTTAAGATATTCCCAAATTCATATGTGTTATATCATTCATCTATCAAATATTATTGAGCGTTTTTGTTGAGCAATGTTGACCATTATTTTAAGCAAAAATAAATAATATTAAACTCTGCTCATTGAATATTACTTGCATATGAATAGGATTCATGGCACTAAATTGACTGGAATAAGCTTTGGATTATTGTTTAAATAGGTTTATCTTTCTTCTATTGCAATCATTCTAATATGTTTGTAACAGCCAGATGCAGTGTTGACTCAGCTGCCATTTAAATGTCAAATACCTTCCATGGACCATCCAAAGGACACTTACCTTGAGCCCAAAGTGCAATGCTGACCCAGTTATAGAAACTGTATTGACTTGGTGTTGCCCACCACTCTCGTTGTGAGGTTAGGACTTGGGCAATCACCAGGACAATTTAATCAGAGATCAACCTACTTTTCAAGAACAGGCTGGGATTATTTAACTTAGTGCAAAGTTCCCTTGGATGATGATACAATCTTTCCTTCCATATCCTGTTATTCTCCACGTGTGCACACACAAATAATAACAGTGATAACCATTAGTAGGTATTTTATAAAAGTCCAAATTCCAATACTTTAATAAGCATTTTAATTTTTTCTTATTCCGTTCTAGACTTTGGCCATAGAAAAATGTCATTTTTATGTGATTATAATAAGATGTCTATATTAACATTACTTTGCCAGCATTTTTTTCCCCACAAGGGTTGGCCCAGTGCTTTTTAGAAAGATGTCAAGGATGGAATCCTTCTAGCTGGCGTGAGTTCGGACCCTCTGTGCTGAAACCACATTTGGAGACTCAAAGAAAGAGCTCCTTTTAACTTCTGTTTTCTACTCAAAATAATGACCTCCTGGCTCCAGCTTTTTTCAGGAATTAATATGTTTGGATAATGTCTCAGGTGGGGGGATGGCCTAGGGGACCAGGTGTAGGGCCTCGGCACTTGGCAGAGACCTATCTTGTTTGTCATTTATTCACTCATGCATTCATTCGACAAACATTCAGTGAGTATCTCTTGCCTACCAGACAGTGGTTATGATGCTGTCTGCAGGCTGGTGGGAGAGGCTGGAGACCATAACGGATCAGGAGCAGGAACGTGCAAGAGGTGAACGAATACTAGAGCTAAGGATGAGCAGTTAGAACTATTCACATAAAACAGAGCAGGGCAGAAATAGAGACGCAGATGTAGAAAACAAACGTATGGTCACCAAGGGGGGAAAGTGGCAGGGGGTGGTGGTGGGATGAATTGGGAGATTAGGATTGACATATACACACTAATATGTATAAAATGGATAACTAATAAGAACCCGCTGTATAAAAAAATACATAAAATAAAATTCAAAAAAAACCAAAAACAAAACAGAGGCACCAGGGGAGCAGACTGGAACAGAGGACCCCAAATACCAGAGACTGGCACGATGAGAAGCTTGTAATCTAATCCAGCAGACAGACAAGCACTAGAAAGACAGGCCATAAATGCTCAGCAGACATTCCAGATCAAAGAAGGGGGTGGTCAGGTATGAGGATTACAGATTTAAGACATTAGTGACAGGGACACACCCTGAAAATGACAGCAAAGACCCGCCTCGTGCATCTTTTTTTTTTTTTTTTTTAAATTTATTTTTGGCTGTGTTGGGTCTTCGTTTCTGTGCGAGGGCTTCCTCTAGTTGCGGCGAGCGGAGGCCACTCTTCATCGCGGTGCACGGGCCTCTCACTGTCGCGGCCTCTCTTGTTGCGGAGCACGGGCTCCAGACGCGCAGGCTCAGTAGTTGGTGGCTCACGGGCCTAGTTGCTCCGTGGCATGTGGGATCTTCCCAGACCAGGGCTCGAACCCGTGTCTCCTGCATTGGCAGGCAGATTCTCAACCACTGCGCCACCAGGGAAGCACCCCGCCTCGTGCATCTTGAATGTTGCCGCTATGAAGACAGAAAGCCCAAGCATAACATATCTGTGATCTGCTGCTGGGATCGCCGAGAGCCTCGTGGACTTGAACCAGGCCGCCTGGGTTTGAGACCCACATGGAAGCTAAGTGACCTCAGGTAAGTTACTTAACCTCCCAAGGCCATGGTTTCCAGATCTGTAAAATGGTGATGACACGCAAGTGCTTAGCTCACAGGGTTGTAATGGGGCCTAAATAAATGAATCCTTGTAAAGTGCTTAGAACAGTGCCTGGCACGAAGTCAGTACTTATATAAGAGTTATTAAATAAAATTAATACTTAGTGAAAGAATGCATTTCTTGATAATTCTTGATGAATTCTTTTCAACGTCCATAACCACCATCATTTTCAGAAATTTAGAAATCCAGATGAACCCATGGTCTTTTCTCTTTCTAATTATCTGCATGTGGTTCTAACCACGGCTTCCATCCCTCACCATGGTGACCACAGTCTCCTACCCATCTTCCCCCCAACCATGGGTGCCTTCACTGCTGTGTCCTGTTGGTTGGTGAGTCAGTTTGAAGCCTCTTATTTTAAAAAAAAATTTATTTTATTGAAGTATAGTTGATTTACAATGTTGTGTTAATTTCTGCTGTACAGCAAAGCAATTCAATTATACACACATATACATTCTTTTTCATATTCTTTTCCATTATGGTTTATCATGTGTCAGAGCCTTACCTTTTTGCCTGTCTTGTGTCTTTGAGCATTGATACTTAAACCTCCAGACCCCCCTAGCTGGTTATGTATGAACATGGTGCCTCTGGTGATACCTTCCATTCGGAAAGTCATATCTTACTCCAATCTGGCAGTGTGTGGATATTCTGATGCAGGGCTCCTCACAGCCAGACTTTATGACTCAGCAAGAGAGCTAAAGCCATCCCTGCCCCAAGTTCATCTTGCATATTTGAGTCAGGCAGGAGGCATTTCTTTGAAAGTTACATCAGGATGCCCTAGCTCCCAGGCCTTTTCTCAGATCCCAAGCCTGGGAAGCATTGCCAAGTAGGCCCCAGCTGCTTGGTGGAAGGCCTAACTCCAGGAATGGTGTCATCCTTTCAGTGGTTAACAACAAACAGAAAGACAGACTACACGCCTCATGCACACTGCCGCCTGCTGAGGGCCCCGGAGCAAGGATTCGGTGAGGACTAAGGAAGAGGGTACAGAATCCACTCTCTTTCCTCTTCTTTTTCTTTTACAGAAAGACTCTTTGTTTTTGTCATTCTATGCATGAGCTAAGCAGATTACAGTAAAGAGAAATGGGGCAGGCCCAGGTATCTAGGAGATGGGAGAGAATTTGCATTCCAATTGTGGAACACATCAAAAGGCCATTCTTCCTGCCTCCGTTGGAAGGTACAGTTCAGTTTGGGGACTATTTAAATAAGACCGTACCTTTTCCTTCAAATTCTAGCCGGGGGAGGCCCTGAGGATGACCCAGGGAACCCTGGAAGGAAAGGGCAACAGCATTGTGTACCCAGATGCCCCCACTGGACTTGATGGTTGAAAGCTGTTCAAGCTATTTCCATATTTTAGGCTGCTAGTGTTTTCAAGAAAGAAGAAATGCTGTAAGATGATTCCAAAAAAAATAAATTGGCTATATCAAATGGTGACTTTTGACAAAATAATACATTTAACACACCCAACACACACACACACACAATGCAATGATTGTGTGTGTGACTTCACTTGTAAAAAATGCCAAAAGTTTGTCTTTGAGGAACAGGATGGAAATGGGGCTCTTGCCAGATGGTCCCCGCGCCCTCCACCCCCAGCCCCCAGATGGTTCTGTCCAAGATGCTTCACAGAGAGAAGGCCTCCCCTCTCCCCCACTGCATAAATACCCCATACCCCCATGGAGGACGCCATCCCTCATTTGCCCACCTCCCCAAGAAGCATTCTGTATGCCTTAATTCCAACTCCTTCTTTTTTTTTCTTTTCCTTTTAAAAACCATAGATTTCCAAAAGAGACTTTCCCTGAAAGCAAAGCATTCTCTTTGGTTTGGAATAAACCTGAAAATTCTCTCCTGTATCAACTCCCCTTCACACCACACACACACACACACACACACACACACACACACAGGCACCCCCTGAAATCCAGCTCCAGTGCTCTGCCTGCATCGTCCCATTTCTGCCCCTTCTACACAGACTTATTTCATAAAAACGTCAGCTATTAAGTTAACATTATTTAAGGGGCTTTCGGTTTTAGTTCCTGAATGCAACCTAAGCTGGATGGGGAAAGGCCTGCCATGAAGGCCCGGCTGTATAAAACCTGATCCACAGAGGTACTAAATCAATAACCTGGCTGTGGGCTCCCCCCCCCCCCCCCCCCCCCCGCCTCTCTATTTATCACTGCAGTAATGATAAGGATCTGATTTAGAGTGAACCCTACTGAGGGTCCAAGCCCCGCACAAGCTGTAATATGATCTGCGGGGGAGGGCTGATAACCCGAAACAATGTGAAGAAACCCTGTCAGATAAATAAAACAAACTGTTTGTCCATTAAATAGCGCTGTCAGGAAGAGGACAGGGAAGCCAAACAGAGCTAAATCCAATTCTTTTATGGAGACACAAAGCCAGGAACACCTGAAGCGAGCTGGGGAAATAACCTCACTCAGAAATAAGTGGAGGGGGTGTTGGTGGAAGCGGGTAGTAGTCTGATTTAGTGAGGTCTCTGTGGTCTTTGATCTCAGGAAAATTCTGTACCCTCCCTGGGGGCTAGTCGCTCCATCTGTGAAATGGGACGCATCCGCTTGGTGTCACCCACCTCACTGGGTGGTTGACATGATCCCACGGATGAATTACATAAAAAGTGTTCTGAAGAAGAAGGTAGTGACTCCATGAAGTTCAGAAATGCAGGTACCTAGAGAGGTCAAGCTGGTTACAGAAGTGTTGAACCAGAGAAGGAAGATGAAGGGGGCGACAGTGAACAGCGCCACCAACGTGACGGCACAGAAACACAGCCCACTGCCTCCAGGTCTTGGAATTTTTTCTGAAGAAGCTCAAATATGGATTTTAATGGGAAAGCTCAAGAATTCGAAGTGTTGGCAGCTACTCTTAAGAACTTTTTAGAATTCTGTGTGTGTTCAGTTTAAAACCTCTTTGTATTTAGTTGAAAAACTGTGGGTTAGATGTGGTCTGTGGTCTGTGACCTCTAGACTAAAGCAAAGCAAGGTGGGTTCTTTTGTGATTATCACCATTAATCCTGTACTTCATGCCAGAAGGGACATGAAGGAAGCAGAAACAGCAGTGCCCATTCTCAGATCCACCGGTAGACCTCGCATTTGTGTCAGCTCCTTCAACTTTGAGATGTACTTCTACTGGGTCTATACCACACCTCATTGGGTACTACATAGAATCTTTAGATAACAAAGATTCTCTCCCACTGGATATATTATGTTTTAACTGTCCTCTGAGCTTTTCATTCCTAGAGAACATTGGCCCTGCCCCTGGTAAGTATTTTTCAGTGAAAGCATTGATGGCATTTTGCACAGACACTAAGTGTCAATAGCTCCCTCACCGCCGACCATGAGGCCTAGGACAACAAAAAATGCCCCTTCATTTTAAAAACAAGACACAAAAACAACCGTCTGCTGTTTCACACTTGTGTAAACCAAAGAGTCCCATTCTGGTTCTGGAAGAAGACCAACTTTCTCCACAGATGGTCAATACAACCAGGCCAGGCCTTTGTGATGGGCTTCCCAAAGCAGCCAAGAGTCTTTGCTCTGTGAGTTCTGAGCCTCTTAGAACAATGAAGGCCAAGCCAGCAGACAGGAAAAGAGGGTTTTCTGGAGGGTAGTCTGTGGCTTTGGTTCCACCTCCAGGCTCTGAGTCACCAGTGTTATTTCTTAAATAAGCAGGATCCTGGGCCTCATTCTGGCAGGCCTCAGGGTATGGACCAGGGACATATTTATTTTTATAAACGGCTTCACTGGTGAATCTAGACCACTGTGAGAGCCACTGCTTTAATCAAAGCACTAGTGCTTCCTTTTCTTTCCCAGACGTGCTTGTTTTACAGAATCACCTGGAAATCTTTACGACATACGGCTCTTTAGGAACATGTCTAGGAGACTATTTAGATATTGGATCAATTCTTACATGACTTTTGTGGGCATGGAGCTCTTGTATCTTTGCTATGTTTCTGGAGAAGCAGGTCTGCTTATCCCCACATTACAGATGGCAAAGCTGACACCCAGAAATGGAAAATGACCATTGCACCCAGGGCTATAATAAGATTCAAATGTCTTATCTTTTTCCTAAGGGTGTTACCATCACCTTTTCCTGAAGAATTTATGGCCAACTTGCTGCATTCAAGCTGTTCTCCATTGGGCAAAATTAACTTTCTGAGGCAGTGGCAGTGGAGTATTTCTTTGCATTGAATTATATTTTTTCATGAACTTTGTGTTTTGTTGTTGAGTAATTCTCTTTCCCCAACAGGCAGGAAGCAGTTTCTGTGCTTCCTTGGCTCTGAGGTGATTTATGGCAGAGCTCCACAGCTTTTATTTCCAAAATCTCTGGCTCGTTGAGAAGGCTCAAGGGATTCCTCAAGTCAAGAAAGTAGTTCTTGGAGACTAAGGGAGGAGGAAATGGAGGTTCAGAATCAAAATTTAAATGATGGAAAATACAGATAATGTGAAATATTTTGCTTACCTAAGTTTTTAGACTAAAAGTCAGTCGGGGAGTCTTTAGTTGTGATATAAATGACCTGTTGGCATTTTCAATTTGAACCATTTCAGAGGAAGTTAGTCTTTTTTTTTTTTTTTTTTTTTTATTGGACTATAGTTGATTTACAGTGTTGTATTAGTTTCAGGTGTACAGCAAAGTGATTCAGTTATACATATACCTACATCTATTCTTTTTCAAATTCTTTCCCATTTAGGTTATTACAGAATATTGAGCAGAGTTCCCTGTGCTATGCAATAGGTCCTTGTTGGTTGTCTATTTTAAATATAATAGTGTGTCTATGAAGTTAGTACTAAAGAGAAAAAATTATATACATGGAGAAAAATTATTTTTTTTTATTTTAAGGGATTCCTTAAGTGAAAAAAAAATCTTTTATATTCGTTCAAGTGAATATACACACGACCTAAAGAAGGTTAAGAAAGAAGAAAATAAAAAAGGAATGTATAGGTCCATAGGAGTGGAAAATCCAGGGGTACAAATGATTTTAGGCACAACCTAATCCAGAGCATCAAATAATAATATCAGGAGTCTCCTTACCTCTCTCTGCCTCCACCTCTGCATTGGCAGTGGTGCCCCTCAGGCTCCTGGACCACGTCCTCCCAGCCTAGCAATTCTAGTGCAACCGGCACTTACTCTCATTGGCCCGCCTTGAAACATGTGCCCATCCTGGGTCCATCATAAGGAACAAAGTATAGAATAGAACATGCCATTTGGCCAGCCTTGGGTCATATGCACATCCTGGATCTGGGAAGGCAGGGGGTCCATCTATCTAATCTACATGGACAGACAATGGAGATATGGTGACTCCCAAAAGAAGAAGGAAAAAAAAAAAGAGAAAAAAACCCAGGACTGTTAAGAGAAAAAAGGGGAATTGATCCTGGTCAGGAATGAACAACAGATGTTTCCTACAAAGGGAGACAAGATGGATGTAGGGAAAGGAACCAAGTCCATTTTCTTCTTTTCTGTCTCACATTAGCATTCCTTAAATAAAAGCAAGAAGTCAAAACAGTGAAACAAACACCCATTGAGAATAAAATCAAAGAAAAAGCCCTTCTCTAGTAGTAAAAAATTCTAACTTGATATTGTTTTCAGGAAAGCTTTTTGTTTTTTTTCTTTTAAGAACCTACAGTAACTCAGCTTGGCTAATAAAGTGTTTGCTTAGTACATTATGGAAGTCTTTTGGGAGACTATTGAATCAATTAGAATGATTTGTAATTAGCACACCAACCAAATGACAGGGTGTCTCTAAATTGCTTGAAAAGAGTTTGCTCTCTTAAAGGACTTGTATATCCCCCTTATGAACTTATTTACACGAGTAATATGCTTACTAGCCTTTTAAATTTTTTCCAGAAAATAAATTTTGCTCAGATTCTCTATGAAATATCAAAAATTCTAAATTAAGTGATTTTGAACAACTGGAAAGTCACTATCTTATTTAGAAAGATTCCTCACCCCCCAGTAGAAAATTATTCACAAATGCTTATGGAACAGACAATCACAAACAAGGATTTCTGAAAATTCTGATTGATATGAAGACGTCATGTCAGACCCTGAAGCTTAAGGATGTTTACAAATACAAAACAGTGTTAAAAAGGGCTATAGACTTTTTTCAGAAGTTTTACAAGTGAGACTGGGAATGAGCTGAACTGTTTTATAAGTTCCCCAGACCTGAATGGGCAAACGCTCATTCATGTGGTGCAATTTTAGTTTTTCAAATTTCTAGAACCCAGTTTGAGAGCAGGGCCAACCGCAAACATATGTATGGCCTTTTGGTCAACAACAGAGGTTCTGAAGTCAGGCAAAACCTGGATTCACATTCTAATGCTTTCCTTCCTATAGCTGTGGAATCTTAGGCAAATTACTTACTCTTTCTCAGCTTCTACTTTGTCAGAAAAATGGAGATGATGGTAATAATAGATTTGGTGGGGTTAAACAAAATATACATATCTTGTATATAGTAACCCCATGTTGGTTGCACAAAGACTTCTGGGTTAACAGGGAGTAGATCCTGGGGAATTAACCCATTTTTATCTTACTCTAGTGAATAACCTGGAAGGTATAGAAGGGTCTCCATAACAGGCTAGAGCAAAGTTTGGATAGTGTAGAATGTTTAATAGTGTAAGCGTGATTTCAGGCAAATCATGTTTACAGCACCTCTTAAGGGGAAGTAGTGTTCATGCATTTGCTCATTCATTCTCTTATCCCGTAGATATTAATGCCCACACATATTAATTGAGCCTCTACTGTGCGTTGGGCATTGGGCTGAATATTGGAAATACAGTGGAAGACAAAACCCATAAGGTAGCCATAAACTCTCAGAAACTTAACAACTTTGGTTAATTTCAACTTGTCATCATTTTCTCTTGAGCAATAAAACCTGTGATATTTTGTCATGTCCATCCAGCCAAGAACAATAGAGGACAAAACAGCTTCCCACCTCGTGACTGTTGTTCGAAGAGCTAATACGTGCGATGTGCTTATCACAGGGCTTGCTCACAATACAAGAAATAGCTCAATACATGTAAAGGTTTCAGCTGCAACTACAATGATCACTTTGTGATTTTTAAGTTTTTTTTAAGCACTGTAATGATGTTGGAAACATTCAACAGAGCTGGGTTCAGATCTGAGTCTGTCTTACAACAGCTGATGATCTTGGGCAAATGATATAACCTAAGTTTTAGTTTCCTCATCTATAAAATGGGTAATTTTCAGGGCCTTCTCATAGGGTGAGTGAGATATTGCCTATAAAGTGGCTTGCATAGTACAGGGAATGTTGTAAATTGCTCACTAGTGGCCATAATCATCAGAATAAGTAAAATTTATGTTACCATTTTAAGTTGATATAGTATTTTCACTTAGATATTCTCATTTAATGCTTACAACAGACTGTGAGAGAAGGGTCATTAACATTATTGTCATCATTATCATCACCAGCCTATTTATAAAATGAGAAGGGGTTCCGTGATTTGCCCAAGATCACAGGGCACGTAAGTGGCAAGGTTGGTCCTTTGTCCCAGAAAGCATCACTGGATTTACCAGCAATTTTCAAAGTGATCCTTTCTACCAGAGAGTACGCTTCTTCTTAGATGGTTGTACCGGGGATACGGCAGTGACCAGGGCAGGTCTGAGCTCGCCCTTCTGGTTGCACGTTTTGGTGGGGAGAATAACTTGAAGAGTTGGGAGCTGTGAAAAGCCCATGCCTCCCGCCATGGACAGTGTCTCTTCTCAGCCATCTGCCATTTAACGGATACTCGAAGATTCTTTCAGTCTTGCTGCCAAAGTCATTTAAACCATAGTCATGCTAACATATCTTCCTTAAAATATTGTTGAAAACAATGCTCCTCTTGGAGAAAATTCCCTGAAACAGCTGGTGAAACTATCACCTTCCCCCATC
The DNA here is from genome assembly GCF_028021215.1 of Eschrichtius robustus. Taxonomy (NCBI): domain Eukaryota; kingdom Metazoa; phylum Chordata; class Mammalia; order Artiodactyla; family Eschrichtiidae; genus Eschrichtius; species Eschrichtius robustus. The sequence goes on along the minus strand of NC_090842.1, from coordinate 33,409,713 downwards.
CCTCTGGCCAAACTGCCGGGGAATGTGAGTTCAGCATTAGTAGATCTTCTGATTTAAAAAAAAAGAAAAAAAGCTGATAATCTGGATTTTGATGCGAAATCTCCATATTTTAAAAATATTGACTCAAAACAAAACCAAAACATGACTGTTGACTGGATAAGGTTTGAGGATTGCTATTTGCAATCTCAGCTGTAACCAGGGTCCTGATTCATTTCAGAGGTTAGGGAAGATTTCCACGAGCAAGTGGCTTTTAGAAGAATGGCTTTCAGAAGAAAAATGAGTAGGCATTTGCTAGAAGAAGAAGGCCAAGGGGCAGTTACCTGAGGCTGGTCTCTAGACTCTGCACTGCAGGCGTGGGGTGTGGGAGAGTGCAGAGTGGTAAGGCTGGTGAGGCGAGCAGGGGCTAGATCATGGGTGGTTCGAAGAGCAGTGGGGTTGCGGGTGTGGTTGATACAGCGAGCATATTAAAAGCACGGTGCAGTGATGGGAACTGACTGGAAGGGACAAGAAGGGAGCTGCGAACCCGCCTAAGAAGGGAGCCTGGGAAGCCTCCTAAGCAGCTGGTGGAAAGGCATTCCAGCACATTCTTCTTATTCTCATCCTGATGGTGCCAACTCTGTACCAAGCCAAGTTAATTTTCTCCTGCCTTTTACTAGGTTAAAGATGACTATCCTTCAACCCCCTCCCTCTAAGGACATAAAGGAAGATTTCTGGCTGCTTTCACAGCCTCTGACACCTCTCACCTACTCTGGTCCCTCTGTGGTTCTAATTTACTCTTCTCTCTAATTCTTTTCCCCTTGTCTTTTCTTTTTACCCCTAAATGCCCAATTTTCAACTGTCATGGAATCAGAATTAGGAACATGCTACATTAAAAAAAATAGCTTATCCGTAAATCAAACCTTCTGGCAAACACGAGGGTGTAGGTACAGAGTGTCATTTTCCTTTATATCTACCTAAGGAAACATTTCTCCCCCTTCTTACTGCTGACATATTTTTTGAGAAACGCAGCCCCCGGGTTGTTGTTCTGCACTCTTTGAAGTCACTGTGAACTGAATAAATTTGATGTTTGATGGCAAACTGCCAAGAGAATTTAAACAACTTGTGAGAGAGATTACTATTATTTTTTTTCCTGTCATTTTAAATTCCCCAAGGCCATTCCATAGGATGGTGGGGGCAGGTATTGGTTAATAGGGACGGTCCCTCAATGCAGGCTCTCATACTACTAAGTCTTACATAAAATTTGTGGGGTCTCAGGCAATTCTCATCCTAGAGTCAAAACTTCAAGGTCATCGTGATGACCTGATGACTTTGAAAGTAACAGAATTGAGATACATTACGTGTTGAAGAAACTGTCTTTAACTGATTTCGGCAAAGCATTGCTTTATTATAATGCAAAATGTGCCGTATTTTTAGAGGGGTTATTCAGAGGGCATTTGATTCTTTGTTGACCATATTGTGAAGTTATTATTTTTTTCTTTTTGCTTTTTAAAATACCCTCCATTTTCTTTCCCCCTTCTTTACCCTTACTTCCTGCTTTGGAAAACAGAGCAGACATTTACCTTAAACAAGGCTAAATGCCGAAACTTGTGTGTGCTTGGTACCCGGCGGAGGGACTCGACTTTGGATGGGTCACGTCATGGGACGCTGCGTGATGCCTGTCTGCTTGTGACACGAGGCATTTTTCTGGTGAATCAGGGCTTGCATCTGGCCCCTTTGCCACGCACGGACTTTTCGCGGTTTTTTTTTTTTTTTTTTTTAAGATGGCAAATAAATCATTTCTTTCAGATTGGATAAAAAATGGGCTGTGTTCTTTGGAAGCAGAAGTCTTCCAGATAATTCTACGTTTGCACTATAAACCATACCAGTCAATTGTACATTCAAGTTTAGATTTGGGCCAGATTTATGCCCCTGAGAAAATCCTATTTTTGCATGATTTAGACAAAAAAATGTGTCTGAACAGTGTTACCCAGCCTAATTTATATGAAACTGGGATTCTGCCACCTGGGGTTTCGGGTCTGCTCTGTGAGACACGTCTGGTATGTGGCTAAAAGACCCAGCAAGGAGGAGGCGGCAGAGGGGGACCAGAGCCCACTTGAAAGGGAGACGGCCATCCCTGCCAACTGAATGGGGTGCGCACAGCCAGCTGGGGAGTGAGGCCTCTTCATTGTGCTTTGATTATTGGCTCTTGTGTACAACCAGAAAGGCGGCCCCCTCCCCAAGGCATGCTTGGTTGCTACGATCTGTTCTTGGGGGCTGTGTGCATCCCAAATGGCAGCCCCCTCCTCTCCAGACAGGCTTAGGTTCCTCAGCTACCAAAGCCTCCAGAATCCTGATCCCCTGTCCTTCCGAGTCCCACCTGCATCCGAGTGTGTGTGAGAAAGAGGACAAGACTAAGGAACCATCTGTCGCCAGACTTAGGGAATCTCTACAGGATGATTCACTCCCCACTGGAGGGATATTGCTCGTCCCTTGCTTAGCAGGAGATGCCCATGGTGTTTTGGTTTTGCCTTGTTTCTAACTGTCAAAGTCCTCTTCTAAGGCTCCGGGGGTTCTTTAATTGCTGTTCTCAGGGGCCGGAGTTATGAATCTTTATGGCATGGAGGTTGAGCCTGTTCAATCTGCACATTTTATAACTGTTGGGGCCCCCATCAAAGTGTGACAAGTATTTTTCTGAGCATCTACTTCATGCCAGGTACTGTTGTGTGGATACACTGCTGGGGCTGGGGTACAGTGATAAAGAAGACAGATGTGATCCTTACTCCAAAGGGGCTTGCAGTCTAGTGGGAAAGGGAACCATGACTCCAATAATCACAAAAGAGATATGTAACTCAAGGGCAAAGTACAGTCTCTAATGGGGCTGATTCCGTGGGTGGCCACAGTGGGACCATGGAGGAGTTTCTAAGGAGGGGCCATTTGATCAGGGCACTGAGGGCTGAACAGAAGCCTGAAACGCCACTCCTAGAAGGAATCAGGGATGTCCCCTAGCTCAGGAGGGCTATCTTGTGACCAGATAGGGTCAATCACTTGCCCAAGGACACTCAGCAAGTTAGGAGCAGGGACACAGTGAGACCCTCCGTGCTTTCGAGGAAATGCTTAGCCGTGGGGCTCTGCAGGCAAGTCCCCAAGGCTGACACCCAGCTCTTCCCACTTCATAGCTCATCACTTGATCTTTCTGAGTCTTCATTTCATCATCTATGGAGTGAAGATGGTAACAGTTGCTTCCATAGAAGGATGTTTTGAGACATAATTAAAATATGTAATGTGTTTGATCACAATAAATATTAGCTAACATTATTATTTATCCTATTTGGTCTTTCAAAGCAATTCTATAGGATTGAAAGATAAAGTATCCCCTCGTACCCACCCACAGAGCTTTTATTTTTAACAAAGAGCCACAAAAGTTGCCCAATCACGCATGCATACATTCATTCAAAATATTTATTTATTGAGTTCTTTCCACGGGGGAGACATCATTCAAGGTGGTAGAAAAAAGAGACGGGGAAGTAGGGTCCCTGCGCTCAAGGGTGGATTACCTGATTGAGAGGTCCCCAGGTTTCAGAGAACCAGATGTGAGGGCTGGTAGCACACTGACCCGCCATCTTGGGTGCCTCCCCATTTCATAGGTAGGGAAACTGAGGCCTGGGTCAGGAGGTTGGTGGCCGACATCGGCACTCTGGTCCTGTGTCAGGCTCCCAGCCTGTCCTCCAGATAATACCAGCAGGAGTCCTTTTGGACTGAGAATCTGCTTCGTGTCAGTCTCCACTGAACTGCCTTAGCAGAGCAGTCAAGAGATACTGTGCTCTTTCAGGATCCTGTGAAATTGTATCAGTTCACATAAGACAGCAGCTACAGAGGGAGCTGGCAGGCAGGCGGCGGTTTTCTTTCTTGACATTTCTAAGCGCTTCCCAGCCTCCTTCTAACTCCGTGGTGTCCCAGCCCAGGTGCAAGCCTCCCCAGAACGTGGCGGGTTGGGGGGCTTATCCATTACAACTTGTACTTACATTATATATGTTAACGCATGTTTTAATCTCTTAAAGGGGCGTGAGGCAAAAACAAAGCTGCTTTTGGTATATCCTGGGGAAACCCACTCCTTTAAAAATACATTTAGAGATACCAATCCTGGTTCTCCATAGCCAGGCTGGACTTAGCCGATGGTTTAGGGGTGCTTCGTGCCTTTCCTTGGGCTAAGGTTGTTCATTTCCTAACAGCATAGCAGACAACAGTTTATTCCAATTTTTTTTAACAAATGGATTTTCAGAGATTGACCTGAGGAGGAGCCATCCTGGACCGAGGTGGTAGAGCTGCTGGGTCAGCTCACAAGGGGACAGGGTCCTGGCTTGAGGATCCCCCGAAGTCCCCATTTGGGTACTGCCCAGAGGCAGGGACAGTGTTGGGAAAACCTACTCAAATCACAGAGAGCCGACTTCCGAGCCCAGATGCCCAGCTCTGCTTGTAGCCTTGTTTATCGGCAATTACCCTGGAAGTCCTTCCTGTAATTAACCCCAGCTTTGTGGACACTGCTATTTGCACATCACTTCCCTCCTAAACACGGCCTCTTTGCCATTATTCCCTGGGAAGATGAGTCACTGAAGGAGATGGCTTATCTCTATTCAGTTTTTAACTAGTTTTGTCTCCCAGAGATACTTGTCCATGATACATTTCAAAACAGGCACTCCCCCCTCCCCTTTTTCAACTTTTTTTTTTTTTTAATAACATTTTCTTCCTTTCTGCTTTTATATTTCTTCCTCTCCCTCCCGTAGCCTTTCATGCATTCAGGATGTAAGAGAGCCAGCATCAAAGCCCAGAGCCCTTACTGAATCCTCCTCCCCTATGGTAAGCGTGCCCTTTCCCTGTCTGATCATTGACTCATAACCACAGAAAGTCCCAGGCACAGGACGGGAGGAGGGAGGGAGGGCTGAATAAGCAGGGACCACAGTCTGCAGCCCCAGAGGAGACAAAAGTGGAGGATTTGTTCAACAGGGCTTTTTTTTTTTTTTTTTCCTTTGGGGATAATTGTTTAGGACAATCTGAACAGAGCTAGTCCAGGGAGGGGAGGAGGGGAAGCCAGCCACCCCCCCAACCCAGACCCCCCATCAAATGGTAACTCCAACCAAGTGAAACTCATCTGGTCAGGCTCCAAATCCCAAGGCTAGGCCAGTCCTAAACCCACTCCCTGGGCACCACCAAGAGTTTTGATTGCATTATTTAATTTTAATTCAATTGAACATACATGGATCGATCGCTTACCATGTGCCGGACTTTGAGTTGACAGGTGACAGCCACAGGCTTAGACCCTATGGAAGTTGAGTCCCTGTCCTTCAAGACAGAATGTGCAGGCCAAAGACAGCCCCGAGCCTCCCCGCTGCCCCACCGCCGGTTCCTCCCTCCCCTTCTGTCTCCATTAGGTATGAATGGGAATCACATCTGTTTCTTTTCTTGCTGGAAAGCAAGAGGCAAAGACCCTAAAATGGGGACAGACCAGCACACACCTGGGTGGTCTTTAAATTAGAAAAAGTTTTGGCCGGAGTTCTTCATTTGGGTCTGCAGTCTCATACTTTTTATTGCTCTCTGCCCCTGTAGGTTGGGAGAAAGGGGGTCGGTGGGGGGGGGGGGGGGCGGCGACTCAGGCGAGGTATCACAGGGGCTCTTCACTGTCCTGTTCTCTCAGGCTCACACGTACATATTCCTCCCCACTCTGTTTTCAGCCCTGATTCCTCACTGGGCAGACCAAGCATGGTCTGGGGCCCCAACAATGCCAGGGCTGAGGCCTGGGGTGCGTGGGGGAAATGAGGAAGTAGCCATTTTAATTTCAGCATACGTTCACAGTGGAAGTTTTATTGAAAATTAAACTGTTTATGTTAGGGTTTGGTATCATTTTATTTTAAGAAGAAGATCTTGAACTAGACTGTCTGAGTTGCAATCTCTGTTCCATAGCTGTGTGGTCCGGAAACTGTGCCTCAGTTTCCTCATCTGTAAAATGGGCGTAATTAGTATCTTACCTCCTTGGGTTATTGTGAGGAATAGTGAGTTACTGTGTTAAACTAGATGGTAGCTCTAGTAAGTTGCTGATGACAGCCTCCAATGGTCTGCCTCTAACCTCCTGTCCCTCACTGAGACACTTCCCTCTGAGAATTGATTTGTATGGTTGAGAGACCTGGACATGTGATTCCCCTCAGTGCCCTCTTTCTTATTTAAAGCCATAAAGTAAGAAGTAAGATGCCCAGGGTCAGTCTTTCTCCCAGAGTCACTAGGCTCCAGGCTGCTATCTGGGTCTAGATCTTCCATCTCCAGCAGAAATACATCTGATGTCAGACTTTCTTGGAGTAGTGTTGACAGATAGTATATCTCAAAAGGGGACATATTTATGATAAAAAAAAAATTTATTGATTATCTGACATTCAAACTAATTTAACTGGATATCCTGTATTTTTGTTTGCTAAATCTGACAGCCCTACCTGGAGATTTTCCTCACTGGTGACCAAAAGGTCAGCTGTTCTGCATCTTGATAGTGGACAGAGGTCTCCTGGGCTTCTGGAATTGGCTTTTCTCAGGAACAATTCAAAGCTCCAGAGTAGACAGAACGAGAGGAGGTATCAGTGAGAACACGTCTCCTTGTGTAGTGAGAGCCATTTTCAAAGTAATTGTCCAAAGCTCTCTAAGAGGACGGGAGACCATGGCTTCTGAAAGTTTTGTGTTTTTTTTCAGACTTCAGTGTGGTACTTTAGGGTGTGTGTGTGTGTGTGTGTGTGTGTGTGTGTATTAGGAAAACAAGGGCCATGGAAGTGATACAATTAGTGGCTCTGTACATCTGGGTTATGTTGATGGGTCCTATGAACCATGTGATGTGTAACATATAGGTCTTTCATTTTTGTATGATCATATAGAAAGTTAAACTGTTTGGTACAACTGCCTGAAATTTTCCAAGTTCTTTTTGCTTTGTTAACTTTTTCTGAGTTACTGAAAGTTCTATTTCATTCATGAGTACATGAGATTAAGTAGAGCAGGAATCAAACATAGGCATAGTAGTGTGTTTGCATTTTCAAATTTGCCAAGGGAACCATCAAGTGAGCCTGGCTAGGCTTTTGTGATCATAATGTGAGGGTTGGCTGATAAAAATAATTGGTATTATAATTGTGAATAAAAAGTAACATTTCTGGGCTTCCCTGGTGGCGCAGAAGTTAAGAATCTGCCTGTCAATGCAGGGGTCATGGGTTCGAGCCCTGGTCAGGGAAGATCCCACATGCCGTGGAGCGACTAAGCCCGTGTACCACAACTACTGAGCCTGCAAGCCACAACTACTGAGCCCACGTGCCACAACTACTGAAGCCTGTGTGTCACAACTACTGAAGCCCACACACCTAGAGCCCGTACTCCGCAACAAGAAAAGCCACCGCAATGAGAAGCCTGTGCACCGCAACGAAGAGTAGCCCCCCCTTGCTGCAACTAGAGAAAGCCTGTGTGCAGCAACGAAGACCCAACACAGCCAAAAATAAATAAATAAATAAATTCATTAATTAAAAAAATTTTTTTGTTTTGTTTTGTTATTCTTTAAATTATACATATGTATTTTATTTACACTTTGTATTTGATATATTTCCTGATGAACAATTTTTTTTTCCATCTTAACCATTTTTTAAGTGTACAATTCAGCGGTATCAAATACATTCACATCGTTGTGCAAAAATCACCTCTGTCCATCCCCATAACTGTTTTCATCTTGTGAAACTGAAGCTCTATACCCATTAAGCAATAACTCCCCGTTATTCCTTGCCCCCAGCCCCTGGTAACCACCAGTCTGCTTTCTGTCTTTATGATTTTGACTATTCTAAGTACCTCATATAAGAGGGATCACACAGTATGTACCTTTTTCTGACTGGCTAATTCCATTTAGCATAATGTCCCCAAGGTTCATCCATGTTGTAAACATACTGCAGAATCTCCTTCCCTTTTGAGACTGAACAATATTCCATTGCATGTATATCCACATTTTGCTTATCCGTTCATCCACTGATGGACACTTGAGTTGCTTCCATGGTTTAGTTATTACGAATAATGCTGCTATGAACATGGGTGTACAAATATCACTTTGAGAGCCTACTTTCAATTCTTTGGGGTATATGCGCAGAAATGAAATTGCTGGATCATATAGTAATTCTATCTTTAATTACTTGAGGAAACACCATACTGTTTTCCACAGTGACTGTACCAATTTCCACCAGTAGTACACCAGGGTCCCAATTTCTCCATGTCCTTGCAAACACTCATATTCTACTTTTTTGATAGTAGCCGTCCTAATGGGTGTAAAGTGGTATCTCGTTGCAGTTTTGATTTGCATTTCCCTAATGATTGGTGATGTTGAGCATCTTTTCATGTGCTTATTGGCCATTTGTATCTCTTCTTTGGAGAAATATCTATTCAAGTCTTTTGCTCATTGTGAATCAGGTTGTTTGGTTTTTTATTGTTAAGTTTTTTCCTTTTTTGAATTTTTGAATTTTATTTTATTTATTTTTTACACAGCAGGTTCTTCTTAGTCATCCATTTTATACACATCAGTGTATATATGTTACTTTTTTAAAGTAACATTACTGTCTTAAAGGAGGTTTATTAAGAATGTCCATTTTATAGAAGATGCTTCTCACAGAGCCATATCATCCACTTGTAATATCAAGGAGTATGGCCTAAGTAAGAAAGCTGTTTAGAAAATGTGTGCGTGTGTGTGTGTGTTTCTTTCTTTTTTTCTCCAAAGAGACTGATGAGAAAAATGATTTAGTCTCTAGCCAAAACAGTGGTGTGATTCAGATCCCAGTATTTATAGAGGCAAGTTAGTTAATGCACCAGCATACTAATGGGATAGACACCAGTCTGATTGCAGGGGTGTGATATTTCTCAGGAGTTGCTTAAAGGAGACTCAAGGAGGGATCCTCAGGATGGAGCAGTCCCTTGGGTACTAATCTGAGGAGGAAGTTTGTTAGGTTCTTAGTGTTCTCTAAATGTTTTTTTTCTCTTTTATTTGCGAAGCTGTGAAGAAATATAATTTTCTGTTTGTTACATCAATAAGTTCTCATCCAACTCCCCCAAATAAGTAAGTAAGTAAATAAATAAATAAATGAGGTCATAATTTCTTAATTAGACCCTAGAAGCTATTCTACCCAAATTAAAATTCTAATTTCTGTTTAGAGTCGCTAGATGATATTTCAGCCACTCGGAGCCCGCTTCTTTCTAAAGCAAGCATGAGCTGTTTGCCTATGAATTCTACAGGCTCTTTTAAGAGAGCAAGGGACTAAGTTGCAAGCATAGTATGTGGTATGGTAGGAAATCAGTGACAAACTCTAGGAGATTAAAGGAGCTGGGATTTAAGAGTAAAAGTATAATGGAATCCACTTCTTGACAGAAACTGTTTCCAACACATGTGCAGCAAACCTGGGCCAACAATAATATAATTTACATTTACCCCCTTTACCTGCAAGAAAAGTTACTTTGTTTTCTTGCACTAATGGGACTGAGAATGTATCCTATTATAAATTATAAATAGTTTGACTTTAAAATATCGTCTTTCCTTAAATCTAACTTTATCTAGTATTTTGGGTCTAACTCTTGGGGGTAAGTCACTCTGGTTCAGCTTCTAGGTATCACGCGGATCACCTGCCACACAGGTTGCCTCCATCCCATTTTAAGATGTGTTAGTTAATTACAAGGAGATGGGATCTCCCTCTGTCTACAAGCCTTAGTTACCTGCTGGCTCGCCCTTTTTTCCCTCTTACCCGGGAGGGGAGGGCCCATCCTTTTTCTTCTCAAATCCTATTTAATTTTTGCATTTCCTGATTTTTATCTTGGGAAAACAAAAGCCAGCTGCTCTCAGTTAAGGAAACAGCTGAAGGATGCTTGGCAGGTAGAAGCCTTGCAGGTTTCCAGTCTCCAATTGTGAGACATGAAATGCAGCATGTCGGGTTGCAGTGACTTCGGCACCTCCCGGCTTGCTCTCTTCTGCCTAAACGCACACACACACACACACACACACACGCATGCACATGCACGTCCCTTTTCTCGCCTCTTGCCCAGCATCCCCCTCACTTCCTACAGCTGTATTTCTAATCAGCAGAAGATACATCTTGCTTGGAGCCAACCCTCCTGTTCTCTGCGCATTCTTAACCTCCTATCTTATGCATGGATCACTGGTTAGCTTAGAAATGCGCAGACACAAAGGAGAAGCTGACATTCGAGGTTTGACGGCCATAATGGCTGTTTATAAGCCTAATCCATCACGTTTAGTGGACACCTCCATTTTTGTCCCTCTGAAAAGGTATAAATAATAAAATGGGATAGCTCCAGCTCGGAGGTGCTTTGGTAAATATTTTAACTATTTACAAGATCTCGCCAATAACAAAAGAAGCATCTGTACCATCCACAGAGGGGGCCCCCAGTCATTAAAAGAGACCCAGATGGTTCCTACCATTCAACCAACAATAACATTTCTTGATGGCAGAGCTTTTGTGACATCGTTTACATTTTTTTTTTTTTTCATATCACATTGGGATATTCTGAACTGGTCCCTATTTCTTCACTGCCCCCAGCAACCTTTCTAAAGAAAATCTCCCTAAATAGCCTTTCCCCTCCGAAAAGAATGAGGCCACGGAGAAACATGGCAAATGCATGTCTCAAAGCCCAATTCAGAGACAAGTCTGAACAATTATAAACCAGGCCTTCTCCATGTCCAAATATTGACATGGGCCCACTCATTCTGTGGGTAAACACCCCCCGTGGAGCCCCGGATGCGCTGTGCCATCCTATTCTCTGTCTCATTTCATTTGAATTTACCCTTTCCTGACAGGCATAAAGAGAGTGCAAGGGGGGAGGGCAAGGAACCCCAAGGATGACTTTTGAAGTTAAAGGTATTTCTTCTTTGCGGTCCCTGTGCCTGACTATGGGGGGCAGACCAGCCGTGAGGGCAGTATGTAGCTTTTGAAAGTTTTCAGCAACTCAAGATTCCTTTTTTGTTTTGAGCATGAACAGAGCGGGTTGAATCTGCAGTCCATAGCTGCTTAGTCACTGTTGGAAACTTTAGTTCTCTCTAAAGCACCAGAAAAGTCAACTTTTTAGTTACACAGAGATGGCAAAGAGAGAGCAGGAGAGCAGGGCAGCTGAGGCACCCAGGTTCTGGAGTCAGGGTAAACCTGCTGATTTTTTTAAATTGAAGTATAGTTGATTTACAATGTCATGTTAGTTTCAGGTGTATAGCATAGCAATTCAGTTATATATGTATATATTCAGATACATATATATGTATATATTCTTCAGATTCTCTCCCCTTATAGGTTATTACAAAATACTGAGTATAGTTCCTTGTGCTATACAGTAGGTCCTTGTCGGTTATCTATTTTATATAGTGTGTCTATGTTAACTCCAACCTCCTAATTTGAATCTCGGTTTTAGGGCCCAAGGGAAAAGCCTCCTCTCCTTTGAGCTTTAGTTTCCAGCATATAATACGAGGGCAATAATAATGGGCACTTCCGAGATGGCTGTGTGAATTACAGGAGATAATATACTTAAAGCAGGGAGCCAAGTGTTCAGTAAAGGTGGCTATAATTAGTACTGACAAACCTATCTCGGAGAGATCAAATCTTTTGAAACTAGAAGATGAGGCAAACAACAATTTCACTTTATGCTCTGGCATAAGTAAACAGCACTGGCATTCAAAGTTTCTATGTTGGGGGTTGCAGGGGGGCAAAAAAATAATAAAAGCCATGTGACCGCTCACCCCAGGTCTTTGAGAACCCTAAATGTTCACTTCTTTACCAAAGGCTCGATTTAATTTTGGAGCTCCCACTTTCCAAATTTGGTCAATAAAATTAACAGCCACCTTTTGAGTGGAACATCACACCTCCAAATGAGCTCAAGCTGGCGCTGGGATTGTCCTGTGGAATGTGAGATTTACATTTCACAGCTCCTGGCCAAGTAATGAATGAATCCCAGCTCGTAAACAAACGATCCTGGCTCCCCTTGTTCCATGGCCCCCAACATGGGGTGTGTGCTGCAAAGGAAAATATTTATCCTGTTTGTGTGGCGCTGGGTCCCCGAATGGCCCACCAATAAAATAACATCATAAAGGGCATTTCACAGCTGAGTTCACGATTTAATAAACAGATGCAAACAGAAGGCCTTGGAGGTCAACAATGAAAAATAAACCAGCCCAAGGTTCTCCCTGGAACTCCCCTTCCCTATAAAGTAGGGAGGACCAGGCCCCCTCAGCTGCGACAGGGGGACTGAGGGGTGGGAAAGGTTTCCCAGCCCCAAGGAGCTCAGGGGGATTGTACCTGTTCTCAATGATTATTCCAACAAGTCCCTTTCTAGCAAGAGAGGGCAACTTTGATAGCAGATGAAACACAACTCATGGACCCAAAGTAGCTGGAAAATGGTACAGTAACCCTGGTGGGCAGCAAATGCTGCTTGTCGATTTCTCAATTTTCTGTGCCAGAGACATTAAATATTAGAGCAAATGATTTTTGAAAGAGTAGCGAATCAAAGGAGCTGGTTTTGGAATGGATTTTATACTTAAATTTGAAAGTGTGTGTGTGTGTGTGTGTGTGTGTGTGTGTGTGTGTGTGTCTGATGCCTGTGTAAAAACCAAGCCACCGAATAAAGGCTGGAAAGTTGGCCACGGTTACCATCCAGTACCCATTTTTCCCCCGGCCCCCCTAATCACTGCTCAGAGCAAGGCTGCCTACCAGCAGGGGCACACCTGTCAGCGGTATCTTATTCCACTTTACCTGTGTCACCTCCAACTCCTCTACCATCTCTCCCTGCCTCACTTTTCTCTGAAGTTGAAAAGGTGGGTTAGAGTAGTACCTGACTGTTGGCTGAATGCGTTGGCTGAGGATTCAGTGAGGTCGTCCATGCAAAGTTCTTAAGACAGTGTTTGCAAACAGGAATGACTCAAAAATGCTAGTTCTTTTGAATAATATCTGTATGGTCTTTGAGGCTCACACTTTCTGCTGGACCAGAGAATTCCACTGTGGCAGGTCACACTCACCTATTTTGAGAAGGCGTGGAAGGCAGGTAAGCCCCCCATTCTGACACCCTCACCCTCAGAAAATCCCAAATGCCTTCACACTTAATGCCTACTGCCTCCCCACATTCCTCTGCTGATAAGAGGGGAAATGAAGGATGGGTTTAAAGATAACCATTTGCTATAGGGGCAGACCTCCCATGAGGACCCATCTGCATCCGGCAGGCAGCGGGGAGCCCTGCATCAAGTGGCCGGCCGCACCGAGCTCCTCTCCAGAGCAACCCGGGGCGTCCTCCGTGTAAATGATCACCGTGATGGGTCTGATTTATGCACTTAGAAGCTTTCTGGACTCATTTTCCTCACACTGGGAGGTTAGGGGGATGAGCTTAAGTACTTTGTATTCCGGTGGGTCCCCCAAATATACCGGGGGGGGGCTCCCACACTGCCTTGTGGCTCATCTTTGGGAATTGGGGTGTTTTCTTGTTATTGGGACCCACCTCCCCTCAAATTAGTTACTTTGGAATTAAATAGACTTGAGTACAAGTCCCTCCTCTGCTTTTTTTTCCCCTTTCAGAGAAATAAGAAAATACAAAAAATGTTGTTAGGAAACACGATTCAGTATTAGTCTCTTCCTTTTCTTGATGTCAAAGACATATTTTCCTCTTCTGCAATTAAGTTTTTTTTGTTTTATTTTGTTTTTTTAAAGATCCGCTCTTAGGCACTTTCTCATCTACCCCTTAGGACAAGCTTGACGGAGGCGGCTATTATACACTTGCTGTCACCAAAGTAAAAAATGGAGGTTCAGAGTTGATGTAGCCCCCTCCCAATCACACCACTTTTAAGTAGCAAAACTGGATGTTTTTAATCCACAAGATTTTTTTAATTTAATTTTTATTTTTTTGGCTATGACGCGTGGCATGTGGGATCTTGGTTCCCCCAACAGGGATCAAACCCACACCCCCTGCAGTGGAAGCACAGAGTCTTAACCACTGGACCACCAAGGAAGTCCCCTAATCCATAACTTTTATTTTTTCATTTTGATCTAGAACTGAACTTAAAAAATATATAGTGAAATATAGCATTCATACAGAAGAACGTTTGAACTATAAATGCATAGTTTAAGTAATTACAAGGCAGCTGCCTGAGTAACTACAGTCCAGGTCAGTATAAAGAATCTCCATCTCCCCTTTTGTCCCTTTCTGATCAGAACACTCAGACAGATAGAGCCACTATTTCAACTTTTCTGATAATCACTTTCTTCCTTTATACTATGGTTTTATCACCCGTATGAGTATCGATAAACGATATAGTTGAGCTTGCCTCTTTTTGAACTTCATAGGGATAGATACATATTACATTTATTCATTTATGTTTTCCTTCTTTACTTCAATAGCAAGTCTGTAAGATTCATCCATGTTGCTGAGTGAAGCCTTGGCACATTCATCTCCTTTATTGCTGTAATATTTTTCACTTTGGGACTGTCCCCTGATTTATCTGTCCATTCTAAGTTGGTTGGCATCTGAGCTGTTTCCAGTTTTGGTGTGTGTGGTAGACTGCAAAAATTCTTTATGCTTCTCAATATCCATGCCCTCTATTAAATGATGAAAAGAGGTGATGGTGTGCCAGGTGTGAGCTGAAGCTTTAAGATGCCTTGCGTATCTCTATCTACTCTCCTGCACCTCTGTCATCACCATGCGAAGGTGCTGGGCATGCTCTGTTGCTCATGCAAGGAGGAGGATGAGAGACACAGGGAACAGAGTAAACTTGGAAGAGCCTGAGCAAGGCCAACCACAATCAGCTGAACTCCATGAGTGCATAAACAATAAATGCTTACTATTGTATAATGCCCATATTTTGTAGTTGCTTATTCTGCAGCATTATTTAGCAGTAAGTAAGTATAAAAGCTGCTATAGGTAACACTTATAAGCTTATAAATGTTCCTGTCAAAATTAGTCATTTTAACTCAGATTTCTCAAATGCCAAAGCCTGAGTTCTTTCCATTGTACTGGACCTTAATCTTTTTTTTAAGTAGCCTCAGTGGAAAATGTCATGTAGATTTAAAACTCAGGCTCCTAGGTTATGGGTCTAAATGCGAAAATCTACCTATGGCTGTTATGAGCTCTCTCTGTATATTTTTTGCTTTTTTTATCTTAATTTATTTTACATTGGAAAACTTCAGCTCTTCAAATTTTTTTTTTTTTTTTTGGTTTACTGGCAATACTTTCAGTGCATGGCATTCTTTTTCTTTGTTTGCATTTCTGAGTCTTTTAGCAAAAACTGTGGTATGGTCATAACAACAAAGGTATCCAGATATCCAGATCAATATTTATACTTGTTCTGGATCAACTTGAATCCAGGGCTCTCAACCTGGACAAATTTAATCCATAGATATATTTTATTTAGCCTACAGACTTTAAAATTTTTTATCAGCCAACATGGAAAAGAAATCAGGGTTTTTACCCCCAAAAATCTAGATTTTAAGCTTTTCTAGAACTATCAGAATATTTGCTAACACTGGGCCTGTACTGGGCCTGTAAATGTTAAACATTTAATGAATCTGAGAAGTGGTTGTCCCCTTCTGAGGGACACACAGTCTCTAATTTGCCACAGTCCCCACTATTCCTTATTGCTTTCCCAAACTGAGAATGAGTATTGGTTGCCATTTACAACAGCCCTTATGATACTGCTTTCTAGTGATGGATAAATATTTCTCTGCACCCATGTCTAGCAAAGATGGAAAAATAGATGAGACTGAAAGAGAGTCCTATTTCATTTTTCCAGCAGTTTAGGCTCTAATAAAAGTCTTTGGGGCTTCCCTGGTGGCACAGTGGTTGAGAATCTGCCTGCCAATGCAGGGGACACGGGTTCAAGCCCTGGTCTGGGAAGATCCCACATGCCGCGGAGCAACTAGGCCCGTGAGCCACAACTACTGAGCCTGCGCGTCTGGAGCCTGTGCTCCGCAACAAGAGGCCGTGATAGTGAGAGGCCCGCGCACCGCGATGAAGAGTGGCCCCCGCTCTCCGCAACTAGAGGAAGCCCTTGCACAGAAACGAAGACCCAACACAGCCAAAAAAATAAAATAAAAATAAATAAATAAATAATAATTAAAGGTGGGAAAAAAAAAAAAAAGTCTTTATTCAATGACAAATGTGCAGTTAGATCCTGTCACTCAGTTCCTGGGTCCCAAACCTTCAATGACTCCCTGTTAACTATTGAAATCCCTTAGGTTGGTATTCAATAAATTCACAGTCTCAATCCAAACCTCCTTTATAGTGACATCTCCTATTCTCTATATATGTGAATCTCAGGCTCTAGAAACCCTGTATAAACCCAGACTTCTGAATCCCACTGCTCATTTCATATCCTCTTATTTTGACCCGTGCTGTTCTCTCCTCCTGAATTATCCATCTTTCTAAAATGTTGTTTATGTCCTGCCCCTTCTGTTAAAATCCTGTTCAGCTGCTAAAGATTAAACTAAATGATTCTTCTTGTATGATGCTTTCTCTGGGCCCCACTGTCAGTATTAATTGCCGGGGTTCTTTTGGATCTTCAGCTCTATGTATTGTCATTTCAAAACAGAATTCTTTCTGCCTTGACTTATGATCATGCACAAAACAATAGTTAAATTCATTGAGTACTTACTCCATGCAAGCCACTATGCTGTATGTTTCACATGTGGCTCATTAAACATCACAGCTGTTCCATGCGATTGCTGTGATTGTTATCCCCATTTTACAGATGAGGAGACTGAAATCAAAGTCTCCTGAGGTCACAGCCTTGTTAGTCATACAGCTAGAATATTTAGCTTGGCATTTTGGCTTTAGACCCCGAGTACCTAACCAGTAGGCAAAATTGCCTCTCTAGCCTCTCCTACCAAATGATCAGATAGAAATTGCATATCCTTTATTTCTTTTCCCCAGCTCATCCTAGCACAATGCTTTAAACATAATAAGCATACAAAGAATGTTGAATGAATGACAGAATCAGTGGCATAGAAAACGATGCCTATCTGCTTACCATCACCATTTTCTCCTGAGAAACTGATTACACTACTTTCGCCCTCCAGCCTTTCTTGGTTGTTTGAAGGTGGACCTCTGAGACAACCAAGCCAATCATAGTTCTCTAATCTCCTGGTAACATTGGGAAGCTCTAGGATTGGACAAGTGGTCAGGGATGAGCCAATCAGCATCCTACTTTGAGACGTTTCAGTCTATAACCAAGAAACGTCAGCCATCTGTCATCAGTGGTAAAAGCTGTAAGACATAAAACCTCGGGGGTCTTGGTGACCATGTTTCCTTCCATGCCAAAGAAGCCAAGCTGCTGATACTGAAAATAAAAAGAGCAGGCAAAGAAAATCTGGAATGTAAAACAGAGAGAGATTCTGAATAGCATTCAAATCATTATTTGTTACCATTATTATCGTCGTTCCTAAAATAAGGCTCCATCCTTGACTTTCACCAAGTTTGAATGGTCAACTTTCCTGGAGTTCATGAGCCGATATATTCCCTTTTGTAACTAACCCAGCTTGAATTGCATTTCTGTCACTTCCAAAACAGTCCTGATGGTTGCAGGCAGAAGTAGGATATGGACACAGATATAAAGAAAACACATTGCTTACAAGCCTGCAAATGCATGATGCTTGCGAGTTAAAAAATGAGACACTTACTGTCACAAATAAGTATAATTTCTTATTCATTTCCGTATACTCAGCACCTGGCCCCATGACTGGCAGTAAGATTTCATAAAAGTTTGTCAAACAAATAAATGTAATATTCAGAATTATGGAATGTTAGCAAAATGCAATAGGGGCATAGAAACAGATACTAAAAATTCTACTAGGAAGGGTAGTTGTAGAAGATTCAGGTTAGGTTTCCCAAAGCGGGGGGGTGGGGTGGGGCGGGAGGATATATTTGAGCTGAGCCTTGAAGGATGTGTAGATGTTTAGTGGGTAGAGAGAGAAGGCAAGATGAGAGTACAAACAGGCAAATGCATATGTAAAGGTGGGAGGCATAAAAGAGCATGGTGAGCTCTGGAAACCAGATTAGTTCTATGAGGTTGGATTATGGTATTAGAGAAGGCTGGGGGAAGAGTCTGGTGAGATAGACTGGGCTGAGTAATGCAAATAGAGAAGATTAAATATTTACATAAGCTCATTAGTGATACTGTGTGCATGTGACAAGTATGATTTAGTTTAAACCTCCAAGGTTTAAATACCCGAAGTGCAACTGTATCTTTTTGAAATTGATTACATGACATTAATAGGCTCTTTCTCAGCTTCAGTGGTGATCATATTCATGATTTACTTCCATCTCTCATCCCTGGGGTCAGGAGCAGTCCATCCTGACCTCCATCCTTCCTTTTACACCTTCCTTAGGAACCAAACATTAGCTGCTACAAACCTCCTGGGTTTTGTCCTCTATAAAGGTAAGCAGTTTTGCTTCCAAAGTTTTAACAGGCAAATTCCTATTATTATGAGGACCAGTAAATAAAGGGATTCTGTGTCACAAAGCTATTTTCTTGATCCTCTGCATCACCTATTAAATACAATTCAACAAGAATTATTTAAGAACTTGTAAGGTGCCCTATAGTAAGGCAGGCATACTCTAGGAATATGTAAGATCTCAAAGTACTTAAGAAAAGAATCTCTTTCCCTAAAGATCTTACAGCCTCTTTAAGGAGGCCAGATCAATATCATTAAGTCTGATAACATCACTTGCTTTTATAAAATGTTTATAAAGTGTTTACAGATTACAAAGCACTTTTATCTATATTCTTACATTTGACTTTATCTGTGCAGTGAATGATATTAACTATTACTGTTGAATACTAGTAGGTAGTGGCTAAGGGCTCTGGAGAAAGGCAACACTGATTCAAACCCTTAATTTGATACTTATTAACTATGTATCAGTTAGGATAGGTTAAGTTTTGCTGCAATAAGAAAAACCCCCAAGGTCTCAATTATTTAACAAAACAGAAGTTCATTTCTCATCTGTATTTATATCCACTGAGGGGCGACTGAAGGCTCTGCTTCTCACATTCACACCTCAGGACTCAGGATGACAGAGCAATTGCCATCTCAAAGTGCTGCTTTAACAGAGAGAAAGAGAGCTCTGGAGGGCCTCAAACCAGGAATTAAATGCTTCAGCTCAGAAGTAGCATACTTCCCCTCGCAACTCATTGGCCAGAACCAGACGCATGTCCCCACCCAGCTACTACTATGTGGGCCACTTTCTAAAGGCAAGTCATAATTTTTATTCCTAGGTTTCTAGAAGTTAATGCAAAGACATTTCTATGTATTAAGATATCTGCATGACTTTTGGTGTCTAGCAAATTTGAAAACAAAATCCCATTGCTCACAATAAGTACAACAACTCCTAAGGTTAAAGGCCAAAGAAAACATATTATTTTAATTATTTTCTCATAAAAAAAGATGCCATGGGATGAAGAAAATAATACCTTCAATAATATCCTTACAGAAAACATATGGGCTTCATGGGGGCTTCTTTTTAAAATAATTAATTAATTTAAATTCTTATTGGAGTATAGTTGATTTACAATGTTGTATTTGTTTCAGGTGTACAGCAAAGTGAATCATTTATACATATACATATGTGCACTCTGTTTTAGATTCTTTTCCCATATAGGTCATTACAGAGTATTGAGTAGAGTTCCCTGTGCTATACAGTAGGTCCTTATTAGTTACCTATTTTATATATAGTAGTGTGTAATGTCAATCTCAATCTCCCAATTTTTCCCTCCTCCCACTTACCCCCTGGTAAATATAAGTTTGTTTTCTACATCTGTGACTCTATTTCTGTTTTATAAATAAGTTCATTTGCACCCTTTTTTTAGATTCCACATATAAGTGGTAACATATGATATTTGTCTTTGTCTGACTCTTTTAGTACTATCCTTGAACATTGGCTGGTAGTAAAATACTAAAGTCCAGTTCAATGAAAGCAAGTTTGTAGGGGTCTGAGAGACAAACTTGCTTTCATTGAACTGGAGACAGTTCAAGAGACAGATTTTAGAGTTTACAATGGAAAATTTGCAAAATGGCAGTTCTCCCACCAAATCCAACCTGCTGAAGGGTTTTGTTGTTTTGTTTAAAACTTTTTTGTTAGTTGGTTGCCAGTACTTTAAGTCAAGAGATGCCATTAAGAATCTAAATATTCAAATTTTAGGGAAAAAAAAAGAGAGTGTCTGGCAACCTTTGACCAGATCTGGGCAGCACCTGCCTTCTGTAAATGAGGCATGTGCTGTCCAATGCCCTACAGTCTCCTCTGGCCCTCTCCACTCAGGAATGGTACCTGCCCTGTCCTTATTGGCAGTTGCGTTTGTAGCTTCTGGTTTGGAGGATTGGATACATTGTACGCTCTTTAGCAAATACTTCAAATACTTTTCTCAAGTAAGTCTTTAAGTAACAGTAACTTCAAAGTATTTCTGAACCCAGAATTTGGTATTATTATCCCCATTTTAAGGATGACAAAACCAGAACTCAGGTAGGTGACTTGCCCAAAGTCACATAATAAAATGATATGACTTCTAAGGGGCAGAGCTGATTGATATCTGCACGTGACTGATAAGGCTCTCTTGGCTCTAGCCCCTTCCAACCTCCAAATATATCTCACATTGCTCTCCCCCCAACTTGCTCTTAAACCTTCAGCTTCACTGTCCTCCTTTCCGTCCTTTGAAAGTGTCCTGCTCGTTCCCACCTCATGAGTTTTCTACTTGTTCTTCCCTCCATCTAAAATTGCTTCCTTATTCTTTCTGCCTCTTCCTCCTCCTCCCATTTGCCTGACCCCCAAGAAAGCTCGTTCAATAGGTCAGCCATCTTGACCTGTATTACCTAATTCCAAAAGATGAGCTGGACTCTCCACTAGAAATTAGCACTGGGAAAATGGAGAAAGCAGTCAGTGAAATGTATTGAACGGGACTTAAAGATTAATGTCACATCAGGGCTAGCCAGCCATGATGGACTGTTCCATGAGAGCTCATGCCCTGATAAGAACAGCTACGTGCTAGTCTGGGCATAGAACTTGAGACACGAACAAGGTAACCTCCAGCTCCAAGGAGCTGACCTACAAGTTCAATGGGTCTAGAACTTTAATGTGCATCTATGCACTTGGGAAACTTATTAAAAATGTGGATTCCTGAGGCTTCACCCTAAAAAATATGATTCATGAGACTAGCATGATCATGGCTGGTTCAAATGGAACACGCCAAGACAGCTGAACTGATTGTCAAAATATTAAAAATTTCTTTAATTGTTGATAAATACCAAATTTCCCAATTCTCTTGGGAACTCTCCCTCCCCATTCTAGCTGCTCTGGCCCCTAACGCAGGATCCCTTGGATCTCCCCACATTCAGCAAACAAAAGAATAACGCCTTGCAGAGTCAGGCGCTCTGAAGTCCCTTGCTAGGGCTGCAGTAGTATTCTGTCTGATGGGTACCATCCCCTACCAATTGTTAAATGTTTTGTATTTGACTTTTGACGGAGGGGTCTGGGAACACGCACCCCAGAAACTTCTGATCCAAGAGACATAGTAGCTAATACCTTTAGAAACACTAATCTCATGGGCTGATGAAGCAACAGTGATAATAGCAGCAAGACAAATGCCGTGACAGAGTACGCAAAGGTTGGAGCAGAAGCATAGAAGTGGGGCAGCGGGGGCATTGAGACATTGGGGAACCATCCAAGAGGAGATAAAATAAGCAATGTCTTGAAAGGCACTGGGAGCTCTCCAAGATGCCAAAGTAGTAGAAGCCTCAGTTGCCATCATGTAACTTTCTAAATTTAGGAGGAGATGTGAAATGTCCATTTACGCAACAGCAGGAGAGTATTAAGTAGCTGCAGGGAAACTGAAAACAAAATGTCAACACTGAGGTGGTCTTCCCCCCGCTGGCTGAGGGACAAGGAAGGCCCGTTTCCCCCTTTCTGCGTCTACCCCACAAGGCATCACCTAGGAGCATTTCAGAGATGCATGGTGTAGGGGTACAGTAGGAATGAATGGAATCTGGCGTGTCGGGGTAGATTAAATTATTTTCAGAATTTGTCACTCTCTCTCCCATACTTTCATGAGACGAATACACTTCTTCACCTTTAACCTTGGACAGGATCACCTGACTTGTTTCAGCCAATGAGATCTGATCAGATAGGATGTGGCAGAAACAGGATGCATTTATGTGGTTGAGTAAGTACACTTGCATGTCTACCATCGCTATAAGAAAAGCATACTCAGACGAGCTCCCTTGTTCCAGGAGGAGAATGAGATTAGCCAGCCCACAGGCACGTGAGCTGAATAAGTGTTTATTGCTCTATGCCCACAAGATTTTTGTGGTTGTAGGCGATGAGGCAGCTAAAGGACCCAGCGGTGTGTGCCAAAACTATGTCAAGGGCTGGAGAAGCCCACCAGAATCAGACTGTCTTTCCTATTTTGTTCCAAGGTTGCTGAGAGAGTGGCCATGGTTCCAGAATGTTATCTTAATAGAAAAGACCAAGAAAGTAAAAGCCAAGGGGATGAATACCTACGTAGAACCGTAATCTTGTGTTTTGACAATTTCTTGAGCACTGTGCCAGGCTCTGTGGTATGTACTTCGGGTGGAGGATCTCATGGAACCTAAGTTCCTCTCTCAATCAGTCTCACGTCCGTGGGCTCTGTTTGGAATTATTGTGAGGCCCAGTGGGGGACCGGTGTGCAGACTGTGCATTTTTGGGTTCCTGTCTAGACCATTCAACCCCGAACTGAAATAGCTGAACTGAACAAGGAGCTGGGCTGTAGGGGGCTGAAGTTGGGGAAAGGGAAGGCTGGGAGGGGGAAGGGGACAGAAGGCTTAAAAATAGTGGGAAAACTATTGCATAAGGGCTTGGAGATAAACAATGCAGTAGTTTCAGTGTCTCTTCCCATGACTCAGATCACGGGTCTTAGGAGTGTGTGTTGGTTGTTTCTGAGTCAGGAACAGGTATTCACTTTCCAGCAAAAGCAAGGGTCCCACGCCAAGCAGCCTCTCTGGCTGCCTTATTCGGAGGCCACGGTGGGGTCAGCGTGGGACTCTATTAGTATCAGGAGAAGAAGGTGATGCTGGCTGACATGGTCTGAGCTATAATGCTGGGCGAGTCAGGGGAATAAGTGCTTTGCATCAATTATCTCCCTTTACATCCCTCTGAGGCAAGTGTCACAAATATCCCCACTGCACTAGGAAACTGAGGCTTGGGGAGACTAAATCCAAAGTCAAATGGCTAGAAGGGCTAGAGTTGGGGTTCAGGATTAGAATCTATGCTTGTCTAAATTTAAAGCTTTCATTAGCAATTACACACTGAACGATGGTACCTGGGAACCCTGAAAAATTCCGTTGTGATCATCTGTCTCTAAGAAAGAAGGCAGGGAGAATGGCAGAACCTCAGCAGAAAGTAAGGCTACTCTTAGTCTGTTAGGCTGTACCCAAATGCACTTTATCTCATTTCATCTCCTGCTGAAAGTCTCCCCGGCATCAGACCTGAGCAAAGTCTCATCTGAGCTGCCTGTTTCGGCAAGAAGCTGGGGGAGCCTTTAGAAATCAGATGAGTCTCTCAGTTCTACACACCCCATTCATTGTGGCTGATTCCGATGAGCCCAGGCAGATCCTGGGCTTTGACGGGGATCTGAGGCACAGACACATGAAAAGAGCCAGCCCCTCATTTTAGTGGTGAAGACACAGACTCAGAGAGAAGAAGTGTGAATGTTCCATGGGGAGTTAGTAGAGACCCCTTCCCGGAAGCCAGGTGGCCCCATGCACAGAGCCATACTCCTTCCGCTGTGTCATGCTGGCCCCTCCCTAGTCATTTCTGGGGTGTGATTCATGATGGGAGCTAATCCTGGGACTCTGCCCTTCCAGGGCTTCTTTCCAAAAAATGTCACTTTCCGGTTTTGAGGAATGAGAGGAGAATTCCAAGAAATTAAATGTTTGTAAACTAGAGGACTTTGTGTTGTTTCTAGCTTAACCCTTCACTCACCAACTCCATTTATATAAATGGCAGAGCTAGAACTAATGGAGACATTTATAAGTGTGTCAGCCAGAGTAAGCAAGAAAAAAAACCCTTTATAGTCATAATATTTGGGGTGGAGAAAATTCTCAATATGTTCTGGCACATGTGAGTTTTGCCTTATTCTACCTATATGGCTGCACAGGTGGGATGGTGCTGGCCTCCACCATTCGTTGAATGAGTGTTTGCTGAGTAGCTATAACATCTTATAAGGACTTAAGAGATGCCATTCTGTCTTACCCAACACACTCATGTTGAAAGCCACTTCAACAAGACTCTTTACTTACAAGGAATAAAATCAACTTAGACCAGCTCAAGCACAATGGAGATAGTATTGAACAGGTGCAAGGGTCTCTCCCAGAACAAGAAATACAAAGGAATCAGGAAGGGGCAAGTCAGAGACAGAAGTGCTTCAGTCTTTACTTCCAGATTACCATGATGTCTAACTTTTATTTCTCTTTATGATATTTCTTTATTCTCTCCTCTTTCTACCAGCCAGTATTCTCAGTTGCAAACAAGAGAAATTTTAGCTGTATCAGGAGGGCACTATGGCCTTGCCATTTTTTCTTTTTTCCTTTTATTGAAATATAGTTGATTTACAATGTTGTGTTAGTTTTAGGTGTACAGCACTGTGATTCAGTTGTACATATGTGTATATATATTCTTTTTCAAATTCTTTTCCCCTATAGGTTATTACAAAATATTGAGTATAATTCCTGTGCTATACAGTAGGTCCTTGTTTTTCACCTATTTTATATATAGGGGTGTGTGTATGTTAATCCCAAACTCCTAATTTATCCATCCCCACCCCCAAAATAAGATAAATTTTAGCTCTACCTGGAGGGCACTATGGCCTTGCCATTTTCATCCAGTCCAGACTGTGATTATATGTGGGTAACCCTGGCTATAAAGCAGTGGATGGGGTAACCTGTAGCTTCTTCCTTGACATTTCACAGGGTTTCATCCTGTACTGCCTCCTACCATTCTTTCTGGATGCCCAGGCGAGCTGCCCTTGTAGAAGGAGGGAAAACGGGAGTGATTAGAACGATTTGTGTTTCATTTCAAGAGAAAAGTCAATTTTATTATGAGCAGATTATTTCAAAAGTGACAGCTTTGCAGCTGGGAACTTCTTTTACTACTTTTCTCTAATCTTAAGAGCTAACACTTTTTTGATTGCTTATTATGTGTCAGGCATGGCTCTAAGCATTTCTCATATATTGGCTCATTTAATCCTCATGATAATCCAATGTGGAAAGGCAATTGTGGGCTCCCTTTTACAATTCAAGAAACTGAGGCACAGAGAACTTTTGCCCAAGGTGGAGCTGGGATTTGAACCCCAGCAGCCTAGCTCCAGAGCCTGTGCTTTCAACTGCTATGCTAAGTAAGTATGCACTTTGTACATGGTATCTCATTAAATTACACAAAAGCCATGATGTTTTCAGAACCATCCTGCAGGTGAGGAAACTGAGCAAAGTTAAATGGTTGGTCTCAAGTCACAGAACTAGCAGTGAATGAGCTGGCCTTGGCTTTCAAGTCTAGCTGAACACAGAGTCTGGGCGCTTAGAACCTGGACTTCAGCTTCTAACTTAACACGGACATATAGAAGTTAGAGTCTTAGCAGAGGATGTGCTAGAGAATGAACCAGAAAAGAAAGAAAGAAAAATAACTGTTTTGAGGGCTTTAAAAAATCAGAACAAAAATAATAAGTTTGAAGCAATACTCCGGAAAGAGAATAAGGATTTTTTAAAAACCCCAAAAACTTCAAGCTCTGTTTCGATGTATCTGAAACGGATGCATCAGAGAGACAAAATCTGCTAGATATTGAGCCCTTTACAAGTTCCCAACAGCTGAAAACAGTTCAGCTTCAAACCGATCACTGTGAGAAAAGCAAATACAAATTTGTCCTCGAGCAAAATAACTTTCAGAAAATCAGGAAGAGGCTAGATGGACAGTTACGAACATAAAACTCTTTGTACCCGACACAATTAACCCTAACCCAAGGCAACCCTGTGCCTCTAAGCTATTCATTTAAGGGTTTTACGATTGATAGGCAGCCTTTCTCAGGGGAGGTCCCTCCTGGCTCTGATTTCACGTTTCACAGCAGCACATGTGTAATCCTGCTGCATCCCAGCTACACTATTAAGCCAAGAACAGAAAGTGCATGTTTCGTAGGATGGAAAGAGACCAGGGGAGTCTGAAGTCAGCTCTGCTTCCCTCCAAGTAGCTGGGGAGAGTACTGTGGAAGTTTGTACCCGAGACCTGCCTGTTTCCACTCCCATCCTTTTCCAAGGGGACCTATGGCTCTTACCAGGCTAAGTGTGTATTGGTGAAAAGGAAATAATCAGACCTTTTGGAGATTACTGGATACTGGCTCTGAACTGACATTAATTCCAGGAGATTCAAAACTTCACCGTGGTCCATCACTAGAGTAGGGGCTTATGGAGGTCAGGTGATCAATAAAGGATCAATAAAGTTTTAGCTCAGGTCCACCTCACAGTGGGCCCATTGAGTCCCTGACTGCATCCTGTGTTCATTTCCCCAGGTCCAGAATCCATAATTGGAATAGATACACTCAGCGACAGGCAGAACCCCCGTACTGGTTCCCTGACTTGTGGAGTGAGGTCTATTATGGTGGAAAAGGCCAAGTGGAAGGCACGAGAACTGCTTCCTCCTAGGAAAATAGTAAACCAAAAGTCATAGCACCTTCCTGGAGGGATTGCAGAGATTAGCACCACCATCAAAAACTTGCGAGATGGTGGTGGCTTTGGTGGTGATTCCCATCACATCCCCATTCAACCTGTCTATTTGGCCTGTGCAGAAGACAATGGATCTCGGAGAATGACAGTAGATTATTTTAAGTTTAGCCAGGTGGTGACTCCAACTGTAGGGGCTGTGCCAGATGCGGTGTAATTACTTGAGCAAATTAACACATAACCTGGTACGTGATACGTAGGTACTGAGCTGGCAAATGCCTTTTCCTCCATCCCTGTCTCTAAGACCCACCAAAAGCACTTTGCTTTCAGCGGGTAAGACCAGAAATACACTTTCACTGTCTTATCTTGGGGATGCATCAACTCCTCAGCTCTGTGACATAATTCAGTTCGCAGAGATCTTGATGGCCATTCCCTTCCATGAGATATCACACTAGTCCATCATATGGATGACATTTTGATGACTGGATCAACTGAGCAAGAAGTAGCAACTACTCAAAACTTATTGGTAAGATATTTACATGCTAGAGGGTGGGAAATACACCTGACTAAATTTCAGATGCCTCCTACCTCAGTGAAATGTCTCGGGTCCAGTGGTGTGGGGCATGTCAATGTCTCTTCTATGGTAAAGGATAAGTTGGTGCATCTGCCTCCGCCTATGACCAAGAAAGAGGCAGGATGCTTAGTTGGGTCTCTTAGGATTTTTGAGGCAATATATTCCTCATTTGGGTATGTTACTCTGGCCCATTGACCAAATGATCCAGAAAGATGCTAGTTTCTTTTTTAATTTATTTTATTAAAGTAAAGTTGACTTACAGTATTGTGTTAATTTCTGCTGTACAGCAAAGTGATTCAGCTATGAATATATATGCATTCCTTTTCATATTCTTTTCCATTATGGTTTATCACAGGATATTGAAAATATTTCCCCATGCTATACAGTAGGACCTAGTTGTTTACCCATTCTGTATATAATAGTTTGCACAGAATGATGCTAGTTTTGAGTGCGGCCCAGAACAAGAGAAGGCTCTGCAAAGGTCCAGGCTGATGTGCAGGCTGCTCTGCCTCTTGGACCATATGACCTAGCAGATCCAATGGTACTTGAAGTGGCAGTGGTAGGTAAGGATGCTGTCTGGAGTGGCAAGCCCCTATAGGTGAATCACAGCACAGTTCCTCAGGATTTTTGGAGCAAAGCCTGTCTTATGTGGATAACTGCTCCCCTTTTGAGAAAGAGCTCTAGGCCTACCACTGGGCCTTATGTAGAGACTAAACGCACAACCCTGTGCCACTAGGTTTCTACATGACCTGAGCTGCCCATCATGTACTGACCATCTGACCCACCAAGCCATAAAGTTGGGTGTGCACAGCAGGCCTCCATTGTCAAATGGAAACGGTATATAGTGATCGGGCCTGAGCAGGTCCTGAAGGCACAAGTAAGTTACATGAATTAGTGGCCCAAATACCATGGTCTCTGCTACACTGCCTTCTCCCTCCCAGCCTGCACTGATGGCCTCATGGGGTGTCCCTACAATCAGTGATCAGTTGACAGAGGAAGAGAAAACGCAGGCTTGGTCGATAGATGTTTCTGCATGATATGCAGGCACCACCTGAAAGTAAACAGCTAAATCGCTACAGCCCATTTCTCAGACATCCCAGAAGGTGGTGAAGGAGAAGCCTCCCAGTGAGCAGAACTTTGAGCGGTGCTCCTGGTTGTTCACTTTGCTTGGAAGAAGAAATGGCTAGAGGTACAATTATATACTGATCCATGGCCATGGAGTGGCCAATGGTTTGGCTGGTTGGACAGGGACTTGGAAGGAGAATGATTGGAAAATTGGTGACAAGGAAATTTGGGGAAGAGGTATGTGAGTAGATCTCTCTGAATGTGCAAAAGCATGAAGATATTTGTCTCATGTGAATGTTCACCAAAGGGTGACCTCAGCAGAGGCGGATTTTAATAATCAGGTAGATTATTACTTGAAGCGTGACCCATTCTGAAGATACCAGTCAGCCTTTTCCCCCAGCCACCTGTGTCGTCACCCAACGGGCTCATGAACGAAAGTGGCCATGGTGGCAGGGATGGAGGTTATGCAGCAACGTGGGCTTCCACTTACCAAGGCCGACCTGGCTACAGCCACTGCTGGGTGCCCAGCAGTGGAGACCAACACTGAGCCCCTGATATGGCCCCATTCTCCAGGTTGACCAGCAGCTGCCTGGTGGCAAGACTGCAATGCAGAGACCCAGCCTGAGTCTCCAGCCTGCCGCCCTGTGGTATCCAGACTCAAGTCTGCAATGTCAACTCTTACCTGAGTTTCCAGCCTGCTGGCCTGCCCTGCACATTTCAGAATTGTCAGTCCCACAATTGCAGGAGTCAATTCCTGAAAATCAATCTCTCTCTCTCTATATATATATATACGTATATATACGTGTGTGTGTGTGTATCTTACATATATATAGGTTCCATATATCACCTACTGGTTCTCTTTCTCTGGAGATCCCTGACTAAAATAGATTTTGGTATTTGGGCACTTGGGGAGAATGCTTTGTGAAGATTGGAGTTATGCTGCCATAAGCCAAGGAAATACCAGAAGCTGGGAGAGAGGGAGAGAGGCCCGGAACAAATTCTTCCCTAGAACCTTCAGAGGGAGCATGGTCCTACTGGCACCTTGATTTTGGACTGCTGGCTTCCAGAACTCTGAAACAATACATTTCTGCTGTTCTCAGCCACTCAGTTTGTGGTGCTTTGTTAAGGTAGGACTAGGAAACCGATACACCTCTTGCTGCATTTCTTGAACCAGAGGGTTTGCAGAGGATATGGAAAGCTGTGGATGGATGTAAGGGTGCGTGATGAGTCAGAGCTGGAGAATCCAGGGAAGGCTTGGATGTGGGGTAGAAAGAGGGATAATTCTCCCATAAGTCTGGGAGAATTATCAGGCTTCTGGCTCCCCCGATCTGCCACTTCTGAAACCCTGCCCCTTCCGATGCTTCATGCTATTGTATTCTAAGGATGCTCTCTGTCTACAGCAGGATTCTTGATCTTGTTCTCTGCTCAAAAAACCTGAGTCAGTATCTGTGTGCAGTTATTTGAAAACATAGGCTATTTTGTCCTAATATAGGGATGGCCAGAGGAGACCTGGGTCTCTGCCCCAGACTTTCCACGTGCTGAGAGTCAGGTCCCCTTGGAAGCTCTCAGAGGGAGGAAGATGGGCCAAAGCTTCTCCAGCTACCACATCAGATCTGCTGCTCCTGCTTTGGCTGCTGAGCTGGCCTGCAAATTACTTTCCACATTCACGGTTGAGAACTACAACAAAACACTTGGACGTTTTTTTGGATGCGATCATATAATAGTTTAAATATAAAACATAAGACTATACAACTTCTTGAAGACAACATAGGAGAAAGTCATGTAATCTTGGGTAAGAGTTTTTAAGCTATGACACTGACCACATGATGAATGAGAGAAATAACCCAGTGTGCTTCAGCTAGTGAATGGATAAACAAGATGTGATAAATCCATTTGATGGAACATTACTGAGCAATAAAAAAGGGACAAACCCTGGCTGGACACAAAAAAACACAGACATACCTTAAATGCATTTTGCTAAGAGAAAGAAGCTTGACCCCAAAGGCTACAATATGATTCCATTTAAGGACAGTCTGGGAAAAAAGCAAAACTTCCATAGGGACTCAAAACAGGTCACTGATTGCCAGGAGTGGGGAGCGAGGAGATGGGTTGAATACAAAGGCACAGCATGAGCAGATTTTGAGGGCGATGGAATTGTTCTGCAAGTGCTGGACACACCTTTCCATGTATTTGTCAATGCCTGGAGAACCGCATGCCACAAAGAGGGAACATTAGTTAGTATATAAATTTAAGAAAATAAAACAACCAGGCTGTGAGGAGAACCTGAGAGGCAATACAGCCTGTGACAAATGAATCAAACTTGGTTACCAATAAATAATAACCACACTGAAGGGAGTGGGGAAGAAAGGAACAAATCTAAA
This sequence comes from Eschrichtius robustus, assembly GCF_028021215.1. NCBI lineage: Eukaryota > Metazoa > Chordata > Mammalia > Artiodactyla > Eschrichtiidae > Eschrichtius > Eschrichtius robustus. Next base: position 33,378,973 of record NC_090842.1, on the reverse strand, counting down.
TAACTTTGAGAAACAGTGTTCTGACTGGATACCATAAGGCTAATGGGGAAAAGAACTGCATGCAGACACTGTCCTCTAGTTAGTAAATTAGTTTTTCCCAGGGGCACGGTTAGCAATTATGAAACTGCTTTCTATGTACACCAGGGTTGGAGAAATAAGTAAATCTATGGTAGATAGTGAGAAACGGGTTTCTCATTGTCAGAGGAGGAAGTTACATATGAGGAAGAGAACAAGGCTAGAATAAACCCCATGGTGCTCGTTTAGAGTCAGCAGTATCAGTAAAACTCCTGGTTTTTAAAATTTATATGCAGATAGGTAGATACAGAAATTGATATAGATAAGGGTGTACACGTGGGTTAGTGTACGCACACAGATACCCATTTCTTTTTTTTTTTTTTTAATTATTAGCACCTTTAATTATTATTTATTTATTTTTTGGGCTGTGTTGGGTCTTCGTTTCTGTGCTAGGGCTTTCTCTAGTTGTGGCAAGCGGGGGCCACTCTTCATCGTGGTGCGCGGGCCTCTCACTCTTGCGGCCTCTCTTGTTGCGGAGCACAGGCTCCAGACGCGCAGGCTCAGTAGTTGTGGCTCACGGGCCTAGTTGCTCCGCGGCATGTGGGATCTTCCCAGACCAGGGCTCGAACCCGTGTCCCCTGCATTATCAGGCAGATTCTCAACCACTGTGCCACCAGGGAAGCCCAGATACCCATTTCTTAGCTCTGTCTCCTGAGAAGGTGTAAAAACAGTAACATCCCAGTATTAGTGAGGACTCAGTACCTAAATATCATTCTCCAGTAAAATGAACGAAGGTTCTTTGGAAAAGTGGCTCATGGCAGGGCTGGGGCAAGGAACATTCAAGATGAACGTGGAGCATATTGTGGTGCCAGAAACAGAAGAAGTGGTTTCAGAAAAAAAGGAAGAGGTGTATATTAAAAGGCCACAGGAGTCAACCTGAAAATGTTCCCAATGACCAAGGCATTAGGAAAAATTTAAGCAACAAAATGAATAATGATATGATTGCTATAACCTAAAGAGTAAATAACTATCCTTGAATTTGTACTGATAAATAGATAGGTGAGCAAAAAAAGATATGGGGTAGAAAGGACAATTCTTCCTTACAGAAGAATTCCAATTAATAGATAGGAAGAAGAAAGAAAATAGGCAATCACCGTCAGAGCACCACAGTAAAAACTGCTGCAGGCAAGATCCACAGATGGATGCTAAAATTAGTGGACAAAAATGTATAAAGTAGGATATTTGCATAGTCTTGTACTATCTCGCCTCAAACAAATATTTACTAATTGCAAAGAGGAAAACAGTAAGTTCACAGTGGAGAAAGCTGGCAGTCACCACCATGTGATCAAGGTTAACAGCACCTGTGATAAGATAAAGCATTTTCAAGTGTCCTGATATAGCGCACTTCAGCTTACGGTATTCTTCCCAGTAAAGTATAACTATAACCTAATCATGGAAAAACGTTACACATACCCAAACTGGGGAGCATTAGAGAAAATAACTGCCCAGGACTCTTCAAAAAGGTTCCAGGTCATAAAAGACAAGGAAAAGCTAAGTAGCTGTCACAAATTGGAGGAGATTAAGAAGATATAAAAACTAAATGCAATGTGGTATCCTGGACTGAATCTTGGAACAGAAAAAGACATTAGTGGGAAAACTTGGAAAACCCGAAAGAAGTCTATAGGTTAGTTAAGTACCGTACCAATGTTAATTTCTTACATTTGACGAATGTATTATGGTTACGTAAGATGTTACTAGAGGATGCTGGGTGAAGGGCGTATGGGAACTCTCTGTACTATCTTTGCAATTCTGCTTTAAGTCTACAATTAACTCAAAATAAAGACTTCTGTTTTCTGAAACTACTGTTAGTCGACGTTCGTTGCTTGAAAAATCGTTCTGAAGTAATACAAAGATCTAATTTTGCATATGGTGGTGGTGACAAATACACCAAAATCACATTGTTGCAAATTAAGGGTACAATTAAGAAAAAGGAACTTGTGGGGAACCCTGTAGGTGCGGTCAGCAAATCTCCCCACAGTGGAAACTCAAATATTGTCTACAGAGTTAGAGTGAAATAGGTCTTTTTTATACTTTTTCCCATCTGTAAGGTTATATGAGTGATTTATTGTCGTTTCAAGTAGAACTCACTTATTTTGCAGCCAACACCTACCACTAATTAAAAAAAAAAATGGATTGGAATCTATTCTAAGGGGGGAGAATGGTAAACAGTGGAATATAAAATGCAAACCAATTTATAGTTTCCAAAGGGCCTACGGAGGCTGCCAAAAATAAAGTTGGTGGAAAACAGTTTACTAAATCACTAAAGAAGAAAAAAAAAAAGGTTATATTACAAATCCTATAAATATTCCGAGAGTGGTAGGTAAAGCATGCTTAATACTGATGAACAAAGTTTTAACATGTATTGGAAAAACAGTTTCTAATATAAAATTACCAACGACTGGAAGTTATCTGCAAAATTTTATACCTAAGTGCTTGCAGATGTAATTTATTTTTCTGACAGCACCGCCTGTGTAATGAAAGTTGCTTTTAATAAAACATGAATGCAGTTAGGTTTTGCCAATTACGTTCAGAGGAGTTGTAATCAGTCTGATTCAAGTTGATATGTAGCTCCTTAAATTCAGCACTGACCCATAGAATGGCTTCAGTATTTCTAACGTGTTTGTGAAAGATGAACTCCCAAAGAGCTCTGACTGCCCGGGCAGAAGGGAGGTAGCTCTGGCTATGTCAGTACAAAACCCTCCCAATGGGACTGCAGTGGTGGTGGCCGTAGCAGATTATGTGCTCTGGGTTGAGTGTTAACACTTCACTATAATTGACATGAACATAAGCTCGTTCTCCTTTTCATTTGTTTACGAAAACATGGGCAAACATCTAATGTAAGCAAACATCTACTATCCATATGTCGATTATCATTTATGAATCAGTCAACCAGAAAAATTAACCCCAGTTACTATGTTCACCTACTTCTTGATGCTGTGGGAGATTCAAAGATATATAAAGAAGTGCTGGGAGTTTGGGATTAGCAGATGCAAACTATTATATATAGAATGGATAAACAACAAGGTCCTACTGTACAGCACAGGGAACTATATTCAATATCCTGTGATAAACCATAATGGAAAAGAATATGAAAACACATATGTATAACTGAGTCACTCTGCTGTACGGCAGAAATTAACACCACATTGTAAAAAATGTAAAGATGTATAAAAAATTCTTTCACCTTAAGCAATTTAATAATTTGTCATTAGGAAAAAAACCTCAGCACCACCAGCAGCTTTCTGGTGGAGGGTGAGGACATCTGTATTTTGGACTTTTCAGGTAGTTCCCTGAAACTGTATATTCAACAAATATGCATCGAGTCCCTGTTATTTGTAAAACAGGAAGGGCGGAGTAGTGGAAATATTATTGGACTCAAAGTCAGAAGACCTGTCTTCTACCAGCTGTTCTGGTTTTTCGACTTAAAAATAATGATAATAATTCTTGCCTTCCCTAATTCACTAGAATGTTGGGAGGACACAATAGAATTGTTTTAAGGGAAAGTGCTTTGAAACTTTGAATCTACTATGCAAATAAAAGTTACTGCTGGGTGCCAGGGATAAAAGAGAGAACCCCCATCTTTGGAATCTTTTGATTGGTTGGGAAGGACGGTTGTTGCCTCTTCTTAGGTTACAGGCTCCATGCTAGGTCACATATTAAAAAATGTCACTGTTATGATCTCATACTGGTCCTGCAAGGATGAGGAAGTTGAGGCTTGGGATGGCGCAGACACGCGGTTAAGATACTAGCTAAGTGCTAGTGCTACGTGCAAGATGCGAGCTAAGTGCTAGTGCTACGTGCTAGCTTAGTAACGGTTGGGATACACTCTGATGCCACATCGAAAGCCCATCTGGTTCACCCCATACCTCGCCTGCTTCCTCATAAAGCCAATCAACAACAGACGAGCCTAGCAGACACTCTACGTGAATGCCACACGAAAATCGATGAAGTGCCTCCCCAGAGCTGCCGTTCAGGGTACAATTGGTCAGCTTTTCCTCCCATAGGACTCTGCATAGAGTCGGTATGAAAAGCTAGTATTTTCTTGCTATCTGCAGCTGCTACTCCCTAGACAGGAACTGAAACACGCCTAGCGGTCACTCATTCATTCCCACCTCGAGTTTCATCTTTTCTGGACCCTGGGGCACTTCCAGGTTCTGGCCGTGAAACGGAAGTCAACGTGTGAGATCGACACACAAAGGCGGCTTCACAGCTATTTTTGTTCCTGCCAGCTTGCCACGGCCCATTTCCAGCCTATCTCCTCTTCTAAAGTTACTGGACTTCCAAAGCAGAAGAATAAAGCAATGTTTTGCTCCTTAATAAAGTGGCTCCAGCTCCCGGTTTGGCACTCAGATAATGTGGGCAAGGGATGGAGGCTAGTCGGCTCTCGGCTAAGCCAGAGGTGATACTGGTAAATACAGCCTGTTAAGCTGAAGCATCTTAGACTCTCCTGGGGTTACAATGAAGCCTTTTTTCTAACTGGAACAGCATTTTTGTATTAAATTTATTTTTATAGGTTTGAAATTACACGTCTTGTTCAGTGGCTTTTAAGAGACAAGTCTGAATAACAGGAAATAATAGGTTATAGAAATATTCAAAATGGCATAAACAGAAGTAGAGCTGGAACTAGGTGGAGACAAGATGAAAATTTTGATGTTGTGTTCATCATGGGGGTTTTTTTGGCATTAATTTTGACTTTTAAAATTATTACCTTAAAGCACAATTTTATTAACATTCATTAATAATTAACACAATAATGCATCAAATGATTATTTTATTAACAATCAGTGAATGCAATAATGCATGAAAGGATTTTTGTATTCTTATCTCAATTGCAGAGTGTTTTGGGTCCCCCCTTAAATTTTGCACCTGAAGCCAGTGTCTCTGGCCTCAACTTAGTCCCGGCCCTGCAAAAGGCACACCTACCACCCCACCAGGGACATGCGGACTTCAGAAGACATCTTGTGTCCTTCCTCTGGAGTCAACTCAAAAGGGCCCCTGGTGGTACGGGGTGCTGCCTCTCTTGTCTCCAAAAAACAACCCATGCTCTGCCTTGGTAACAGAAATATGCTCTTCTGCATGTCTGCTCTGGATACAGAGGGAGAGTTTCTGCAATACAGGCTCTGCGCCTGAGGTTGTGGAAGCCAGTACTTTTCTTTTTCTAATTGAAGTGTAGTTGATTTACAATGTTGTGTTAATTTCTGCTGTACAACAAAGTGATTCAGTTATGCATATATACACATTCTTTTTTTATCATCTTTTCCATTATAGTTTATCACAGGATATTGCATATGGTTCCCTGTGCTATACAGTAGGACCTTGCTGTTTATCCATCTTCCATATAATAGTTTGCATCTGCTAATCCTAAGCTCACCATCCATCCCTCCCCCAACCCCCCTCCTCCACAAGCCTCTTCTCTATGTCTGTGAGTCTGTTTCTGTTTCATAGATAAGTTCATTTGTGTCATATTTCAGATGGAAGCCAGTACTTCTCGCACTTGAACGTGGAAACCAATCATCAACAACTTTGTTACAAATGGAGATCCTGATTGAGCCAGCCTAGAACAGAGCTTGAGATTCTGCACTTCTAGGAAGCCCCCCGGTTAGGTTGATGTTGCTGGTCGCTGGACCATACTTTGAATTGCAAGAGTCTACACAATGATGGGTCATGGGCTGAATGCATCTGTCAGACATGGTTTGTTTGGCTGCAGAGTTTTAAAAATATTAGCCAGGTCTTCACCTAGCTTTGAAAAAACCCAGAATACCTGGTAACCTCAGACCAGCATTTCTGCAGGATAACAGAAGGCTAGAAAGGCGTAGGAGCTGTCTCATGAGATGTCTATTCTCCATTTTCCTGCAGCTCTCATCACACATCAACGTGTACATACCTAAATCTTTCCACTTTGCTATTGGCCTGGACTATGCAGGCGTTTGAATTCACAACTCCGATCCACTGTTTAGTTTGTCAATAGCACTGGCTGATATTTACCCAAATCAGAAACTAGTATATTGTTCCTCTGTTGTCTCCTTTATCCTCAAGCTATCGATCTATGTTATCTGTGGCATTATCACCAACTTACAACCCATCAAAAGGCCATGTTTAGAATCAGCCTTGTGAATCAGAGGAAACGGCAGTAAAATTAACTCTCTAAAACGTTCAGGCCTTAACGACTCTTGGATTCTGAAACTACTGGAAAATTTTATGTGTGATTAAGTTGGGGACTAGAAAATTAATAGGAGCGCCATCTACTAATTCATGTTTAAATTTGGCCAAGGTATTTTGTAGCCTTTGGAGCTGAAAGCATGGGATTATTAGTTAGATTTGCAGTCTAAATATAAAAATGATACTCCAGCTAGAATGATAATTACCAAGTAAGCGACTTTTTGGACATAGACATTTCAACTGCTTAGTCTTTGTTCATCACTGGCCATATTCAACTGCTCCTCAGTTGATTGTTGATTCTATTCCCTAAATATATCTCCCTCCATTCCCTTATCTTTCCCCTCTGGCCATTCCTCTGGCATCATTTCTCATCTGGATCATTGTAAGAGCCTCTTAAATATCTTCTTGGCTGTCAGTGTTATCCCCCTGTAGGCTATCTTCTACCGTCTTGTAGAAGTAAAAAGCAAAAGTAGACCAAATTCCTCTCTCCTTAGACCTCCTCAGTGACTCCACCACCCACAAGACAAAATATAAAATCCTTAGCTGCCATGCAAGGCTGTGCCCTCCCCAACCTGGTCACCAAGCTATCCATCTCCCACACCACCAAATCCCCATGATGCATCCAAATCAAAATCCCTATAGCTCTATGAATTTCCCACAATGTCTCAAACCTCTTTGCTTTGTCGTTGCTGGTTCCCAGATGTATGTCACCTCATCAAGGTGTTCTCCCACATTACTTACTATAGAGAGTGGGGTTCCACAGTATGTAGAAATTAAGTTATAATATCAGACAGTAGGGCAAAAATCAAGTATTTTTTAAAAGAATTATCCTGCAAAATTCTTTATCTCACCCACAGCATAGATTATATATGGTTTGGGGTATGAACAAAGCTGGTAGATCTCCACGTGGAACAAAGATCTATTTCTTCTGTTGATGGTTGGTCGAAGTAGTTGAGTTATAATTAGAAATTCTAGAGGAATTTAATTTGGGGGGAAGGCTCAGTTTCCCTAGCTATGAAATGTGAGGATTAAACTAAATCATCATCAAAAATTACATTCGGCTTTAAATATTCTAGACTAAGAATCAAATACAAGTGCCAAGCAGAGAAAATATAGAGATGCTATGCTCAGGGTTCTAGGCACTTTGGAAGGCTTATCAAAAATATTAAGGGTAGCAGGATAGAGAAATTCTTGCTCACTAGAACTCGAGGGGCCTTGGAATTCTAAGTAGGCCAGCTTGTAGGGTCTATTCCCCAAACGAGAAGCAGTTGAAGGAGGGGGTTCCAAGCTACTGTTCTCAGGTGCGTGCCAGGGGGAGACATGGGTGGGAATATGGCTTTTTGGAAGGTGCTGAAGCCAGAAAGGAGTGGGGGGATGGGGGTGGGCAGCAAGATGGCGACAGGCTTCGTTGTACAACATGGTGCCCCTCCGTACTTCCTCAGGCTTCAGGAAAGTTACCAGACTCATCAGCAATCAGGTGATTGGATTTTTAAGGAAAATGACACAGAAGCTACAGTGTGGAATTGGATTGAGGCAATAATTCAGGAAAAATCCTCTTAAAACAATTATGCTTAGAAAATCGCAAGGAATTATAGAGGGAGTAGAAGCTTAGCCAAATTCTGGGTGATTCAGATCAATCTCAGACACCCCCAACCTTCTCTGAAATGTGCTTCTGAAACAAAGTGGGGCGTGGAGAGTGGGAGGGAGATCTCAGATAGAAAGCTGTGACTTTTTCTCATCCTGATGAATCGATTTTCCAGAGTAGTGAGTTTCAATTCCCTCCAGACTACGTCCAAAGGGCGCTTTCTGTTCATGAGAAATCGTTGTGCTGGAGGAAACGCATTTTGGACTCCTTTTTTCCCCAGAATGGTTACGACATTTTCCATTTGTGAACTGTGGTTACTTTTCTTTCATGCTGTGTGCAGCTCCTGCTATTTGTAATGTATCTCTGTCTGTTTGCTTTCTTCTCCCTCCTTAGATGAAGTCTGTGGTCTGGATTAGGTGCTCCTTGTGGAAAAGTTCTCACTTGCAGGCTCTGGAGAGCAGTCATTTACTCCATCAATATGTGTACCATGCTTATCTTCCATTTTGCACGGTGAGAGATACGAAGAAATAGCAGGCATAATCCATGCCCTCATATGTCTATTACTTGGGCAAACTAAATCATACAGAACAATAAGCAAAGAAATCATAGATCTTAGGATTTTACAGCTGGACAGAACCTTTGAAATTATCTAATGCAGCACTCATTTTACAGAAGTGTCTGAAATTGGGCAGGTTCTGGGGCTTGTCCATAGGACCACATCATAGCAGAAGCAGGAACAGACACAGACACCCTTTTTTCCCTCATCCCCCTCTCCATTCACTCCAAATCTGGGGCTGTTTCTGTTAGACCACGGACAACACCTGACTCACAGTATCATTCCTTGATCTCGTTCGTAGACCAAACTTTTTGTTTAATTGAAGTATAGTTGATTTACAATGTTGTGTTAATTTCTGCTGTACAGCAATGTGATTCAGTTACACATATATATATACATTCTTTTTTTAAATATTCTTTTCTATTATGGTTTATCACAGGATATTGAATATAGTTCTCTGTGCTATACAGTAGGACCTTGCTGTTTATCCATTCCAAATACAATAGCTGACATCTGCTAACCCCAAACTCCCACTCCATCCCTCCCCCAACCCCCTCCCCCTTGGCAACCACCAGTCTGTTCTCTATGTTTGTGATTCTGTTTCTGCTTCATAGATAGGTTCGTGTCATATTTTAGATTCCATATATAAGTGATATCATATGGTGTTTGTCTTTCTCTTTCTGACTTACTTCACTTAGTATGATAATCTCTAGCTGCATCTATGTTGCTGCAAATGGCATTATTTTCTTCTTTTTTTAAAAATCAATTAATTAATTTGGTTGCACAGGGTCTTAGTTGCAGCACGTGGGCTCCTTAGTAGTGGCATGAGCGAACTCTTAGTTGCGGCAGGCATGTGGGATCTAGTTCCCTGACCAGGGATTGAACCCGGGCCCCATGCATTAGGAGTGCGGGGTCTTATCCACTGCGCCACCAGGGAAGTCCCTATTTTGTTCTTTTTTATAGCTGAGTAGTATTCCATTGTACATATGTACTACATCTTCTTTATCCATTCATCTGTCAATGGGCATTTAGGTTGTTTCCATGTCTTGGCTATTGTGAATAGTGTCGCTATTCAGCAGAACTGTAGAAGAAACTTTAATGTCCATAGGTGCTAAGAAGATCATGCATTGACCAACGTAAGATGTATTTTTGTAACTCACCCATTCTGTTTACACATTAAACAGGTAAAATTAAGCTTCCCTCTTATTCCCTCTCCCCCAGAGCTTTTCCTTATATTTTTCCTTTAAATATATAATCTTCCAGGCCTATCTTTCATTTTTCTATCTTTTGGTAGGAACACACATAGAGAGAACTCTTGCTCCATTAAAAGAATGAAAATAGACTAGGAACTTGATAAATGGCAATTGCCCCCAGTCCCCATGGTAGGGATTCCTTGGGGATGGTGCAGACAGCAGCCAATTGCAGTGTCCACAGGGGCCGCCACGCCACTACCCAGCAGCAGGCATTGTCCTCATGTGACCATGTGACCACCTAGTATTGCTGGCTACTCTGATTTTTCAAGAGAAGTTGGAAAGCTGTGTTTTGGGGTGACATCTGATTTTTAAAATGCTGACTCGCCTTTTTAAAGGACAACACAGGACAAACAAACACATCTGTGTGCTGGATCTATGTGCGTACACACTCTCCGTGAGGCCACACTTTCTCACTTTCCTCTGGTGGAATCTAAGCATTCTGGTGCCTGGAGTCGTGAGAGGCTGGAAAAAGAGCTCTGCCCATCTGAGAAGGGAAAGATGGGTGGTCTTTCAATGGGGGGAGGAGCAGCAAAAAAGAAAGGAACACAGTCTTTGAAGCAGAGTTATATTTAAATCTCAGATCTTCTCCTTGGTCTTGATTTTGGGCACATAAAGCAACCTTCCTCATCAAGTTGGATTCCCCAGAAAATAGACTCTGAGACTCGGCAGTTTGCGTGCGGGAGGTGTAACAGGGAGCTCTCTTGCGAGCGGTGCTGGTGAGGGGCGGGGGAAGCAGGCTGGGCAGAGGAGAAGTGAAGCCTCGATACAGAAACACCAGAGGCCTGAGCTGACCCAAAGGGAGCTCTGGACAAGGGATGGTCCTAGAGAAATGTCCCAAATTAAGTCAAGGGGTCCAGACTTTTATACTCTTGCGCCAAGAAGTCATAGGATGGGGGCTGCCCCCGGAGGAAGGAAAAGCAGCTCCCTTCCAATTCCTGGGAGGGATAAAAGTGTAAGGTGAGCACTCAACACCCTCAGCAGCAAGGAAAATGATTTACCTTGGTCTTGAAAAGGGAGGCAGTTCTTGGTGAGGCATCTCAGCATCTGCTTAGATCTCCAAGCCTCAGTTTCCTGTTTGGTGTAACAGGAATAAATATCCTTAACCTTCCTTGGACATTATACAAGTAGGCTAATATACCATATGCAAGGTGACCAGCACAGGACTGGGCACATAGCCAGCACTCTGGAAAACATTGTCAGTAACTATGAGCATGAAGTCATTTGAAGTCAAGGGTCAGGAACAGTGTGGGCAAAGGCATGGAGGAAGAGACAAGTATGACAAGTTTAGGATATTAAGAAAAGCAGAGAGTTAGAAGCAGTGGGTCTAACATAATTGACCAGTGGGGATACAGCATGGATTAGATAGTCTGAGGCAAGATGAAAGAGAGTCTTCAAATTTAAGCAAAAGAATCAGGACTCGTGCAGTAGGCAGTGAGGGTCGGATATAACTATCACTTGCTGAAGGCAGTGTGTGCTCAGATTGAGAGCGTGTTCCTCATGTGGCAGAAGATGGCCAGTGAGCAACTGACTTTCCTCTCTCTGTGCTTAATGAGGCAAGTGACTTGGGGTAGACAGAAAGAAAGACTTACGTCAAATGGAAAACAGAAAGATGGTGGAGCTGCTTCTTAGGATGAGACATAGGTTACCCTAGACCTATGGATTGGCTTGGAATCTCTGCTCCTTTATTCAGTGAGGTGGAAAAGTAACTTGAAACTTTGGAAATTTGGTTGGGATATACCTGGCTGCTTGGAGGAGGTCACTGTACTCCACCACGTCTCCAAAAGGTCATATATATCCAGGAGACAGAGTTGCTGTCAGCAGCAAAATACATGGAGTTCTGGGGAGAAGCTCAGAGCGGCCTGCTCTGTGAAAAGTTCCGGGAGCATCGCACATCAGAAAGTGGTCAGCTTAGAGTGTGACGGGGCATCCAAATCCAAGTTGCAGCCAGCAAATAAAGGTCTCCACCCCAGGACAAAAATGCACTGTGGGCCGCTCAGAGCCAGCGAGATGGGCCATATCCTGTTTAACAGTGGCCACAGAGATTTCCTGGCAGAGAGCTCAGGTCCCAGTTATACACGAGCAGGAGATTATACACAGAAATCATTTATATACAAGGCGACAAGACCTTGGAATCGCTCAACTGCAGCAATTTCTTCTTCTTTTTCTTTATGTACCTCTTTTAAAATGTCACTTTTGATCTTGGATTGAAAAATGACTGGCTTGGAAGAGTTGGACTGCTTGATCCCCAAAGAGCATTTTTAAAATATTGAGGTTATATAACTGTTGAAAAATTTCCCTCTTCAAAACCCGAGGAGCGCTCTTTCTGCCGATTTCCACCCGCTTGGAGCAGCCCCTTCCTCTCATAATGAAGAAATCATTTTTTACAATGTGCATTGTAAAATAGGGAATGGCTTGAATTATCTCTCTCTGCAGGGACTTCCATTTATCTGGAATATTCCACCTAATTAGCTGCGTCTACTGGTCAAGACTCAAGAAGATCACCAGGGGCAATCTTGATACATTAAAAAAAAGTGCTTATAGCCCTTTTAACCAAATCCTTAGTGAATATTTGGATACTTCATATATTTACTTGAGCAAATAAAGGAAATATTGATGAATAGATTCCCTTGAACAAATAAAGAAAAGGTTGAAGAGGAGGTTTCCAAACATTATGTGGGGATTGCTAGGGATATTTCAAATTAGTATAGAGGCACCTGGAAAGTTAACTAAGGTATTTCAGTGTGAGATAATATTTCCTGTTACATGTCTGATTTGTGTGTGTGTGTGTGTGTGTGTGTGTTTGAAGTGAACATGCTGATGTTTGTGCTGTCGCATAGTCCAGTAAACACAATCCTGAGTATTATCTGGTTATCACAAGCGTGCAAATTCAAATGTTGATCAGGGACTGAGCCTCAGGGAACAGAGCCGTTGCTTTGACAAGCATTAACCAGCTTGCCAGGGACACAGAAGCAAATGTTTCCACCCCCTTCCCCGGATAGCCTGGAAAGATAACCACGCATCAGGTAGTTACTTAAGTGGAACAGCCGGTGTAGGGTTACTGGAGTTTTTTCCTTTTAGTACCCAAGGGCAAAGAGCATTGTTAATGACGCCTACACCGGAAAACAGGTTAAGAGGGTTGACACCAAACTCTTAGCGGTATTACAGTTTAACACTTGGTGTCCTCTGACTCAATGCCTAGATGCCACTTCACGCTTTGTAGCTTCTCAGAAAACTGAAATTTAGATGTCTGTAGGCGGGAGGAGTGGAATTGATGAATCATCTGTAGGAAAAAAAAGGATGAAATACATCTTTTTTTCTTTGAACTCAATAATACCCAGTGCCTGAAATGCGAACGTGTTAATTACAGAGATTTCAAAGCAAAACCATAGCCTGCAGAGGGCAAGTGTGTTTTTACTCAGCCTAGTAACAATACCTTGAGAGTAGGTGCTCCAATATCCTGAACACAAGGGATGTTTATGGAATTCAATGACAGCAATTCGTGAAAACCCGAATCTTAACAGGCCGTAAAAAGTCTCACGTGATGTGACTCCGATGATCAAATGTAACAGATCGTTCTTTGCTTATCCGCCCTTTATGAAGAAGATGCCATTTTCCCGTGGGAGCCAAAACACAGCCTCCAAAAAATACAAAACACAACATTTTACTGAAATGCATGCTTAATTTTAGACAGAAATAAGTAGAACCTTGAGTTGTTCTTTTCGACAACTAAGCTCATATGTTGTTTTAAATACTGCTGAAACTTGCTAAATTCCTTATGGAAGTAGGGTGGTACGATGGGTAAGAGGATGGATTTTGGAATCTAAGCTCTCTCCTTTTATTTATGTGATCCTGGCGCAGTCATGGTGCTCTTTCAGACTTGTTTCCTTATTGGCAAAATGGGAATGATAATGCTTAGTTATCTTAAGGAATAAATGAGGTAATACACAAAAAGCTGTTCACAGTCGAGTGCCTGGCATATAGTAAGTTCTCAGAAAACATTGGCATTCCAAATATTATTTTTCAGGTCCACGGGGCACCTTCTAACAGAAGGAGGGCAAAATTTCTTCCTGTTTTCCTACATTCCTATGCAGGAGAATCTGAAAGCAGTCTGGAGCCTTTAAGATCATGGGGTCCAATTCATCTTTTTACACTACAAAAAAACTAAGGCCCAGAGAGGGGAAGGGATTCACTCAAATCAGAGTGAATTCATGGCAGAAAGAGATCTAGGTTCAAAGTCCTGATAGCCAAGACAATATTCCTTCCCCACATTCCTGGCAGTGTTTGAGTATGGAATACATAAATAAATGTTGTCAGATAGTGGGGACATTGAGTCTAGGTCATTCTAGCTGGTAACTGGGATGAGTGTTAACATTGCATATTTTACTAAACCCTAGATGGGTCATTGTTTTAACAGTTGTTTGTTTACGCACTTGAGTTCAGATTATGTATGAGTTTTTAGGTATATGAGTCTGTCTGTAACCCTACTGGTGTAATCCAAGCTGGACTTATACATTGACAGAGCGGCAGTCCTTTGCCTGGATATCAGAGAGTTTTCTTATTTAAAAGACCTGGCCCCAAATTATGCTATGAGATTGACTCTTACAGGTAAAGGTAAACTCTCGGTAAGAAGCTCATGACAAGATACTGATAGATATGTTTTAGATAAGAATACATTTTCCATGGGGTCATAGCTAACTCCGATAGCTATGGGTAGATGTTTCTAAATATGGCACTTCTCCCAAAGAGTAGATCCAGGGGACAGAATTGGAACGCTGGACACCAGGTAAGTTAACTGAAGATGATAAACAGCAGGACAAGAGGACTAATGGAGGTCTCAAGCATCTCTGAATTTGAAAGATTTAACTGAGGTGGGGTTGATCTGATTTAACTGCCGGCATGACCTTCTTCACTCCCCATGTTAGTCTGCAAGAACACAGAACATGTTTATAGAACTCCCTTAGAGGTGTCACAAATTGCCACAAATCCCATATTTGGGAAGTTAGGAACAAGATTATGAGCAAACCAAGGTCATCTCTAAAGTCTCATTATATCTTATTAAGAAGCAATTAGCTGCAAGTAACAAACCCTAGCCATCGAACGCTTAATATCTCAAGAAGTTTGTAGACAGACGCTCCAGAGCTGGTTCAGCAGCTAAACCATGTCAGAGCATTGGGTAGGCTTCCATGGAATTCTCTTAAACTTTCTCTTATGATCCTAAGATGGCTACCATGGCTCCAGGCATCATGGCTGCCTTCCAGTCGGAGAGTGAGGCAGAGACAAAAGACTGTGTCTTTTTATCTCTGTCTTTAAAGCCTCTGTCCTTTTATCTTAGAAGAAAAGCTTCCCCTGAAAAGCTAGACTTCTCCTTATACGGATCCACTTCCAGCTTCACGGAAGGCTCTGAAAAAGAATATTTGCCAACAAGAAATGGCGTGGCCATAAGGAGTTCGAACAATCATGTTTCGTTCCCTAGAGCTGGACCCCATACAAAATCAGGGTGTTATCAAGAAGAAAGTGAAGATGGGCTGTTGGGTAGGACCTGCCATATTTGTCTTCTTAGTCTTCTCTTGCAGCCTCGGGTCAGGGTGTTGGAGAGGCTACAGACAGAGGCAGGAAAAGATATTCTTGCAAGTTAACTGCCCATGATGATGGGTGATTTCTACCTGACTAAAATGACAAATTTTCTCCTGTAAGACAAACAATATCCAGCTAGCTTTTCAGTTCTCCTTCACCTATAGTGTTTCAGAGGGTGTGTTGAGTTTCAAGACCTCTTTGCTGTAAATCACACTTGTGAGCAGTCCTGGTAATGACCGCCTTGGAAGTTAATCTATAACTTACAACCCAGTATGCTTTCCTCTGCACAGCACTGCATCAAAGCCTACATGATGCACTTGGTTTAGGGGAGAGAACTGAGCTACTAATGATTTTGTGAGTTTGACAAAAGCTGAATTTCTTTCAAAAGCCTGAGGACCATGGTTTCAGAGTAGGATACCTTTCTGTGACTGCACTTAATTAATTTGCTATTTCTATTACTGACATCATTTTTAATTATTGTATTGATAATTATTTAATATTGGATAATGGTGAGAAGGAAAAGGAAAATTAAAAAAATCACTCAGAGATAACTACTATTATTATTTTAACATTTTTATCCATTTTCATTTGTAGGCACATATGTTTCTTTTAAATTAAGGTTATGGTTTATGTATAGCAAAGTGTACAACTCTTGTACAGATCAAATTTATATATATATATGTCAGATATAGAACATTGGCATAAACATTTTAGCATCTCAGTATTGATTACATATTACAAATTGCTTTCCAGGAAGTTTGCTCTAATTCACACTTTTTCCAGCAGAATATGTCATCATCGTTCTCATTAAAGGCTTGCCAGCATTGACTCCTAAAGTAACAGCTTAAAATTATCTGTCAATTTGGTGGGCAAAAAGATTATTTTACGTTGCATGCCATTGTCTTTCTTAGCTATTTGTATTTCTAGTGTGAATTGTCTTTTCTTACCTTTTGCCATTAAAACTTGGCATGTTGGTGGCATCACAGTTTTGTAAGAGTTCTTTAAATTAAGATTGTAACCCTTTGTCTCGTGTTTATTTAAATACCCGTTTTCAGTTTGTCATTTGCCTTTTAATTTTGTTTGCATTGCCTACAGACAAAAAAAAAATTAATATATTCTCAGATGTATTCAGTCTTTTCTTTCATGATTTCTTCTATTGCTTTTATGCTCAGGAAGTCCTTGCTCATCTTGAAATAATCTAAACAATCACCTACATTATTCTTTCAGAGAAGAAAAATGTAGGTGATTATTTAAATGATGTCAAGATTATTTTTTGAAATAAGTATTTTGCTTCCCATTCAACCCTTTAAATCCATGTGTAATTTATTTTAGTAATGGTGTAAAGAGTGGTACAGACGCCCCATGAGGCTGCCTTTCATCATATATTAAGAGTTTATATAAACTAAAGTCTGTTTCAGGCTTTTCTTTTTTGTTCTTTTGAAACTGTCCATTGTAATTATTTTAGATTTGTAATATACTTCATTATTTGGTAGGGCAAGTCCTTCTCATTGGTGTTACTTTCCATATTTTCCTCCACTGGTCTTGCCTATGTATTATTCTAGATGAAAACAATTACGTTTTTTTCCCAAAACTCTGGTTTGCAATGAACCTATACAAATATTGTCCCCCGCTCGGAAACATCATTCATCTAGGTTCACATGCCAAAACACAGCGTGGCCAAGACAGCACTCACAGAATGCTCTTGGGGTGTCCTTTGTGGCAGCCTCTTATGCAATCGGCTGAGGACTAGGTCCCTGCTTCTGGTCAATGGACCGTAAGCAAAAGTGACCAGAGTCATTTCCAGGACAAGAAAGTTACAACCTGGAACCTCTCTGTCTTTCCCTTTTGCAGAACCTTGGAAGCCATGTGTTGACATGGCAGCATCACGCCTTGGAGAAATCCTGGATCCTAGAGTCAGTCTTAACCCAGAGAGGGCTTTGCCTGAATAAGAAATAAATGTTTATTTCTCCAGCCACTGAGATTACAAAGTTTAGTACTGTATTTCAGACAGACACTCTTATACCCACCTCTCTTCTTATTACACTGAAGTACCATCTTGAATTCCCTCTGTCTAGACATCCCCCATATCCATGCCATCAGCAAGTCCTGAGCCTCAACCTTTGATGTCTACTCCAACTCCAGTAATTCTTACCACTTTCATTGCTAAAACCAAGACCAGTGGGCTTGAAAACATGGTTTTTCACTGTGGGGTTACATGAAAGTTTCCCCAGGTGTACAAGAAATGAAGACTCTAAGGCAATCGATTTCCCTCTTCTCTTTCTCCAAAAGGATCTGCCTGAGAAGGATGTTGAGGTCATTTACAGTCTCAGTGCCCCTCTTCTCACACCTTCCCTTACACAGAGAAAAGCTTACTCAGCATCCATTCCTGAGTTTACAATGGCACCTACCCTTGGGGTGGAAAACCCTTTAGGTTCTTTGGTGAAAGGAATGAAAGGAATGCACCCAAGGACTGGGAAACATCCTTGGTGAAGTCAGATTGTCTCCAATTCCTGGTGCTCAACAAAACGAACAAAGAACTAACTGAGCTGATAGGTCATTCAAGCATATTTTGAAGACAGATAAGCTTGTCATATTTTGGCATATAACTCAGAAGGAGTTCAAATCATTGACAGATTTTGCTACAATAAAACTCCTTTCATTTCTACTTACGTATTTTTGTGGCTAAGTTTTCTTAGCATTTATATCAATGAAAATAAAAATTGGGATAGAATTGATGTTGAGCTCTGTCTCATTCTAGCAGGAAGTAAAAACCATTAGAGGAAAAAAAAAAGCCCCATGAACCCCCTGAAGAGATGCATTTTTAATAAACTTTAGTTTTTTATGTCTAATCATTATTCAATAGCATTTGTAATGTGTTTCTGTTATTGTAATCTATTGTGCGTTAGTAATTAATAGTTGATGCTATTATAATCAACTGTGTGTGAGTAATACGCTTATTTTTTTGTAGTCAATTGTGTACTATTGTAATTAATTGTGTGTTAGAATTTCTGATAATTCAATCAGAAAAAATCACTAGTTAGAAGTTTGATGACCATAGGAATTTTTTTAAAAAATTCCAATCTTTACATGTATTTTTCATGTAGAGACTATGCTAGGATAATCAATAAAAGAACTTCAAACATTAAAATATACTACATTAGGATAAAAATCTGTAGGGAAATGTAATGAAAAGCAGAATAAAAATATGAATTAAAAGATAAAAAATAGAATACAACAATTGACTGTCATGGAAAATCTTGTTATATACTTTTAAAATGAATGCATGCAGTAAATGGTATTTAATAAATTATGGAGTTTAGCTTCAACTGAATATCTTGAAAAGTGTGATATATAAGTTTTATTTTAAATTGTCAACGTTTATAATGAGCAGAAATTACCTTTTTTGGTAACTACTTAATACTTGGGTTGAACAATTTTAGATGTCAACTTAAAAATGTGAGAATAAACTCATAATTTTTCAAAATCCTGTTAGGGTGAGCAAGAGAAATATGTCTGAAGACTACTGCCCTATAAGAAACCACCCTTGTCTGTTACATGTGCTTCTACAATCGCCCCTCATGGTTCCCTCGCTTCTGTGCTCACTCTTCCCACTGCCAAGTCTCCCTTCCCAACTGTCCGTTCTCCACTCAGCAGCCAGAGTGTTTTTTGTTTTTTTTTTTAAGCTAAATCAGATGATGTCACTCCTCCACTTGCAAACTCTCCAATGTCTTCCCATCAAACACAAACTTCTTCTCATGGTCCACAGCGCCCTTGGCAGCTCTTATCTTCTAACTCCCTTCTCCTTATTCACTTGGCTCCAGTTGTTTTAGACTGTCTGGTCCTGGGATAGGACAAGCTCTTTTTGGCCTCTGTGCCTATGAACTTTCTCTCCCATCAGCCCATAAGGCTTGTTCCTTCCCATCATTCAGCTGTCACTTAGAGAGATTGTGTCTAATAATTTTATTACTTCTAATACAGCCATAGCTGTAGCAACCGGCTTTGTATGGGTGAAATCTGACAGTGTCTGCCCCAGCGCCCTGGGCCCAGGCCTCATTGTGTATCTCTCACTGTCTGCTTCAGGTCTGACAGCAGGAACCCACTTGGCACTCACAGGAGTGCAAGAGACTTATTCCTTGGGGCACTCTTTGACCTGTGGGGGGCAGGGGCATGGATCCCCTCCTCAGTCCCTCACCAGATAAGGCTGAGGAAGATTCTAGAAGCTCTTCAGAGGCTCCTAGGGCAATCCAGCCCACATCCTCATATTGGCTTTCCTTCTTTTTGTGTGTTGCTCTTTTCAATTGTTACCGACCAGGGTTCTTGTCCTCCTTAATCAATAGAAATTGATAAGAGGCCAGACAAGAAATTCAGGCAAGGCTTTATTGGAGCCCCTGCGGCAGCAGGGGGGAAGCGAGTACAAGTAACAGGTTCCCTTGCTCACTCGCTCAGGGGGGTGAGCTGGTTTCTTATATGGGGTGAGGGTAGAGATGTGTCCAGGAGTTGGGCCAGAGGGGTGGCTTAGGTGTTTTGTCCACCCCTTTGGTGGTGTTGAGTGCAGGGGGCATGCGCAGTACCCTGTTTTGCTCCCAGCTCTGCAGAAGTGGCAGCTGGACTTCTTGGTCTCTTTGTATCTTGTTGTCCAGAATTTTCCCCAACTGTGCATGCATGCAGTTATTTTTAGTCCCTTAGAGTTTCTTTGTATTTTGTTGCTCGGGAAGACGTTTGTCCAGGTGCAAGCACTGCAGCACTGCAGCAAAGGGTCCCAGGTCCCTGAGTTCCCTGAACTCAGGTCCCATAATAAATTCGCTACACACAAGTCCTGTCTCAGGCTCCTCTTTCCTGGGTAATCCAACTGAAGACAAAAGGCACTCAATAAATGTTGAATAATTGAAAGATCCATATGTCGAAATGAGGGCTTACAATTTGCTGCAGTAGAGTCATTCGTAGGAGCCCCTAGTTCTAGTGGGGAGGCTGTGATTAAACACTTCAGGAAAATCTGTGGATTATAATTCCAAATTACATACAGGAAAACAGGCCTCTGGGATTGTTGCACCAGGACGGATTCTCAGCCTTTTCAGCAGAATGCCCTTCTCCTGCCTTTTAGCTCCATCAATCCAGGCATCAGTTTCTTACTTTCCTAACCACCTAAACCCTCCTCTTCCTCCAACATGTCCCTTATTGGTGGAAACCCACTAGGCCAGCAAGAAAGACTATCACCTCCAGTGCCATTTCCAATAGGTTACTCATGGCAGCCTGGAGACCCGGATGGAGGATCCTGGGGCTGTGTGTGATCTCAGGGAGGAGTGGTTTGATTGTTAGCCATGTCTCGTGGACAAGGACCTGGGAGAGGGGGTGGTGACAGTCCTGCCACACGATTGCTCTCCATACCCAAGGCTGTCTGCTGAGTTTCGTAACTGCTGTCCATGCTTGTTATAAACACTCTCCTTGAAAGCAGAGATTAAGATTATTTTTATCAAATCATATATTTTGAGTTCACTAAGGACAACTTTAGACCTGCTCTCTCCTAGCATTTTGCCCTTTACCACTATCATTTCAACATCTTCCCCCCAGCTCTCTAGCACCATCTGAACCAGGTTTTTTTGTAATCCCCCAAAACAGCCTGCTGAGCTTAAAGAATTACAGTATTTGGTCCAAATAACCCAGGAAGACGCCACATGCATTTATGTGTTATAAAAACAGAGGCTCCTAGAATAGCATGCTTAGAAATTAGAGATGGCAGACATCTAACAGATCATTGGTGGCCCTGTACAATTTGGTTAAATGCCTGGTATTTTTACAGAATGTCTTTTAACATTTCCTATTTTACTATTTGAGTCATACCTATTAGGAAGCTCTATTCACATCTTCTATTCAGACGTATTTAGAAGGTCACTGCCTCATTTGAGCTTATGCCACTCTTTGCCTTGACTTTAGTTCTCAGAACATTTTCTAAAGCATCGCCAAGTTATTCCGTTTGAACAACAACAACAATAACACTTTAATGTAAATATTTACCCGGAAGGTGGTTCACCGAAGCAGTTTACAACATACCGAAAAGCTGGAAGCCATCTGAGTGTCTAAAAACAAAGGACTGATTAAATAAGCTTTTGTACATCCATGACATACGATACTAAGCTGCCATTAAAAATGATGTAGATGCAAATTTATCAATTGCAAGTAATGGCCGTAATAAAGACTCAAAAGTGACAAAAGTAGATTACAAAATAGTATGTACTCTCAGCCCTGATGTTTGTTAGAAATGGTTTGCATGTTTGTTTTTCACGTTTGAAATGTTATAGACCACAGTTAATGCTGAATGCTGAGATTATGGATGCTTTTGATTTTTCTTTTTCTACTATCTATACTTCCTAATTTGTCTATACTGAACATGTAGTGCCTCTTTATAAACAGAAAAAAATTATTTTAACAAGAAAAAAAAAAAAACCTTAGTCCTTTTTTTGCTTTAATTTTAATGGCTGGTTAAGAGGGGTCAATCCCCGAGTTCATTCAAAGACAGCCACTGAAATAGGAACTTTACAAATCAATATTTGCCTTCCTGTTCACCATAGCATGTGCTAATTGATAACCCCTCTAAAGAATTTTCTGGAGTTGAATTGCAAAGCCCTCAGTAGGGGTCTTGCCTGCTTCAGCAAAGGTGTCTTCTAGTTTTGTTAATTTTGCCAGGTACATATCCTGACTCTTTCAAGCCCTGGCAGGTTTGTGCCCCATTTAAGCAACTGATACCCAGGTGCAGACCAGGTAAATACCTGTCCCCAAAGCTCCCCAAAGGCAGGGCTGCAGTCCTCAGGCTGCCTGCAAACCCAATCCCTCACTCCACGGACAAAGGAGACAGCTTCTCCTCTAAAGTTACCCCGTGGGATTGCAGGATCTCTCCTGTGTTCCCCTAAGCTTTGTTTATATCCCTTCACACAAAGGTGCAGAAAGCCACCCTGGCAGAAAGGTGTGTCCAGCCGTGAGCATTTCTCCAGGACTGCTGTGCTGAGTGTAATGTAACTCTTTCCCCTGGCCCTCACCCCTTCTTTCTTAAAACCCAACTGATTACAAGTGTTGTTAAAGGTTACTGAACTAGAAAAACAAACCGCGCCGTGGTTGGTGCATCGCTAATTATAGACGGAACTGCATTGGGAACAATTGTTCTCGTACCTCCACGTTTCTCTGAGGCTCCATCAGGAAGTGGGCTGTTTCTCTTTGGCCAATTATAAGAAAGGATTACTGACAATCTAGAAACTGCTATCAGCTTTCCTTTCTATCCTGAACGAATACAAAAACCATTTCTCAAGTATCAGCTTTTCCAGCAAAAGTCTTTAGCGGCTGACACTGCATCAAGAAAACCAGCCTAACAGATTGGACCCTGAGGTACGTGCTCTCCCGTGATCATATTCCAGCGAAGGGCTGGTTTCGAGGGGAGGATGGAAGATGGAGACCAGGGCTGTTAGAATGCTCCCACTCGGAGCAGGACCCTATACGTTAACACCATGGATTCTTCTCCTTGTCCTTTTCCCTTGTGTGTTTCATGGTTAAGCCGCTCAGTGGGCTCTGACCCGCTAGGTCTGCTGCCATCTTCTGAAGTTTAAAATGAATCAGTTGAAGAAAACAAGCTGGATTGACATAATTCATGGTATGGTCCTCCACGAGATGAATAAGAAGGTATTTTTATTTTGTAGCCACTCTATGGAACTTGCATCGCCAAGAACTGCACAACCGCCCCTCCTGTGCTTCGTCCGTGTAGACCAGCCTTATTTAACTTGTACATCGACCTCCAGGCCTTTAAAACGCCAGGCCACCCTTTCTGCAGCCTCAATCCCAGGCGATTGCTAAAAGAAGACAGAAAAAGAGAGAGAAAGGGAAAGCTCCACAGCCCTCCCACTAACGCCGGAGGTCCCACTAACGTGGAAAATGGGAAAACACCTGGCCTCGAGCTTGCTGTGGAAACAATCTGTTCATATTTAACGAGAAATGACATAATAAAGCATTTGTGGCCATCACTTCAGCTGCCCGATCTCAAGACTTAGCCTTTCTCAGATCTGAGTATAACTTCAGGATTTAAGAAGGAAATTTACTATACAAAAGAAAATTGAGCTTATGGAGGTGAAAATTGCCCACAGAATAGGGCTTGTGACAATCGCACAAGGACCATCTTGTCACGCTAAGCCTCCATCTTTTCAGAACACTCCATCCTTGCCAAAGGACCAACGTGCTATAAAATGCTTTAAAAACATTGTATTTTACCAATGCCGAGCAGCAAAACGGTTTGCTTCTAATGGCCATGTGTATAAAGTCTCTTTTTATTTAGGAAAATCTATTTTAAATTAAATATCATAAGCCCACGAGACATAGCAAACAATATTTTTGACCATATGCTCTGAATTAATATGCCAAACATTGCAACCTCTATTTTCTTCACAGAAAGTGGCCCCGCCCTGATGTGGGGATGGGGAGCCTGGAGGGAGGGAGGGTAGGAATTTCCAATAAGGCCACCGAGGATAGGATGATGGCAAGGAACCAGAATCAGCCTTCCCAGAATTATCCTTCTTCTGAATTATCTCAACACAGATCCACTTCCCTTTTAAGAAAGACATTCCTTTTGGTCCATTTTTCTCCCTTGTCTGGAAACTTCATACCAGGGAATCGTGGCAACGCTGGCCACACTTTAGATGACTTGGGAAAGTCTCTGTAGTTCCTTTCATCTGTTGCTTGCCTCATTCGTGGGTGATATAGTTTGAAAATGAGTTCTTTTCATCAGGTGCTGGGCAGAAGTGGAAACTTGGGGCTGACCTAGTGTGGGCTACTCTGCCCACTGCCCCCAGGGGACATCCTTCTGTGCCCTCCTCCATTTCCTTCTGCAGCTCCCCCATGAATGAAGGTCAGAGAGCAGCAAGGCTACCTTGAGAGGCTGAGCCCCATGGCGACCAAGAATTCAGTGAGCTGTTGGCCCTTGGCCGAGGTAGAGGAATTAAAAGGATTCAAGTAGAAGGGGGCTGGCTGTCCTTTGTCTTTGCAAAGAGAGCATCAGATTGTTTGGGGGCTGGTTTCCTGGGAGTTACAGGTGTCCTAACCCCTGAACATGAATATCTGATCGTTGACAAGATTGCAGGGCTGGGCTGCACGTGGCTGGCACCTCTCTCCTACAGGGGTGGTCGCACCAGGAGCTGCTTCAGGCTCTGGAACAGCTTTCTGCAAGGAGACTTACAAATCCTCCAGCGTGCGATTTGATATTCTTTGTTCCTGCTGCCCACGCTCCCTCCCTCCAGTAATTCCCTCTTTCTTGTGTCCCTTTCTCCCATTCTACTGATTCCTCTCTTCTTTTCTGCTTTTCTTTCCTGCTTTTCTTTCCCCCCACTTTTTTAAGTCTTTGTCTAGGCAACCTTGGGTGTTACTACAATTATTCTCAATATCTAGGATTATTGGTGCCATTTTGACGCCCACCAAGCGCCATCCAATTTACAAGTGTCATTGTCAAACCTTACAACAGAGACTTGGGGATCCTCACCCCTATTTTAGAGATGAGAAAATGGATTCCAAGGGAGGTCAAGTGAAACGTCTGTGATTACACATCCCGTAGTAGGAAGTTCTGAATTCAACCCACATCTGTGGAGCTCCAAAGTCCATATTCTTTCTCCTACCCTTTAATAACGGTCCATGTCTGGGTCCCTTCTTTTTGTAAAATGAGTTTTATGGCTCCATAAGGTTATTGGATCTTTCCAACTGGGCTGTTTATTCATCCATGCATATCCCCCTTATTACTCTCCCTGTGCTCTGTTCTCTAAGTTATAAATCTTCTACTGGGCCACACAGCAGATATGTTAGGAGGACAAGCTTTGGAGGAAGATAGAGCTGGGTCGAGTTTCCGGGTCAGCAGTAAATAGTGGTTGCTGAGTTGCAATTTCGTTTTCCCTTAAATGGGGTATTCTGTATGTGGAGGTGGGGAGTTGCTTAAAAATAGGACTTCCCCCTTATTGTTGATATGCACATGAATGAGACATTATGTATTACATACTAGTCCTAGGCTTGGTACATAATTAGTACTGTTTTACTCCCTCTTCACTCACTTTGAGTCATATGCCCCCCACTCACCGCACTCCAGCCTCACTCTTCTCATTCCTTTCAAGGTCCCAGACTCTTCCCTTAACGAGAGTCTTTAGCCCATTGTTGCCTTTCGGTTGATGTTTTTGCCCTTCTGTCCTTTTCCAGGGTTATATGTCAAGGTTCTTTGGTTACAAGCAAAAGGAACACAGTTTGGTTAATTTAGGTAAGAATAAATTAATCAAAAGGATACCAAAAAGCTTATAAAATTGAAAAGAGCTAAAGATCCAGGTCATAAGCAAAGGAAAATCAGGACAGCTGTTCCAGTATTCATTGCCAGGTACTAAACTGTCCCAAAACTTGATGGCACAAAACAACAACAATCATTTATTTTGATTATGAATCTTCAACTTGGGCGGGGATACCCCTCTGTTCTGTGGGGCATCAGCTGGCATGGCTCAAATCGGGGCTGGAGGACCCACTTTCAATATGGCTCACTCACAAGGCTGGCAGCTGGGAGCTCACCTGGAGTGGGGACTGGGGGCCTTGGTTCTTCTCCATGGGCTCTTGAACTTCTTTACAGTATGGCGAAGCTTTTGGTACTGGTCTCATGGTGATGAGCCTGGAACATAGAGGATTATGGAAGACAAGTAGCTAGGTTCCAAGGTGGCTGGGTTCCAAGTATCCCACGAGAGCCAGCTGGATGTTGTATTGCCTTTTGGGATGTAGTCTCAGAAGTCATGGGACATCATTTCTACCAGTCACAATGCCACTCAGATGCCAAAGGGAGGGAGCAACAGGCCCTAACATCTCAAAGGATGCAGAATCAAAGTCACATCGTAAGAAGAGCAGGTGGGATGGGAGATACTATTGCAGCAATCTTTAGAAAATAGGATGTGTCACAGCTTCTCTGGGGAAGTTTCATAAACAGTTTTAAGACATTGCCATCAGAGAGCTCAGCATCTATTGCTATTGTTCTTATGTGTTTGATTTAAATTCAACTTCCAGAGGAGAAGAGTCTGATGGGCCTGGATTGTGTCATGTGACTTCCCATGGTCAACAGATTGGGACATGTGATGGGAGTGTCCTCTGGGATCATAGGAAGGGAGAGAACTCAGTTCTACAAAGGAAGGAGTACTGAGTAGATCATGTTCACCAGCCCTACTTAATACTCAGCTTAAATGTCACTTCTAAAAGAGGCCACCCCTGAATCCCCGCTTTGAACTTTGAGCCCATGACTATTCTCATCACTCACTCTACTTTTCTTTCATAGCGCTTACTTAAGTTTAAATTTTAAATTGTATTTATTCAATATTGGTCTCATCCACTAGACCAACATCTCCACGGGCAGAGAGCATGTTTATCTTGTTCTTCTCTCTGATTGGATATTAATTGTCACCACTCAAAATCCTCTCAGCCCTCCCTCTTGTTCCAGCTGGGGTGACTAGGTCCACGTAGGCCTTGACCAGCTTCCACCAATTGCAACTGGACATTGTCCAGCCTCAGGCCTTGTACTTCAGAACTAGGGGAAAGGGACAGCTGATTTTGCAGGATAAATTTCCCAGGCTCTTGCCGTCAGCTGTTTTCCAGCTATTTTGGCCAGTAGGAGGCACTGGTGGGAGGTTGAAGGGCAGGAGGAAGGGAGAGGCAGAGATATTTCTAACCTTTCTTTTTCGGCCTCTGGTGCAATGGCAGTGGCTAGGCAGAAGCTGTGGTTGCAAATCTCATGCTACAGCCCTTCCCCCTTTGGTCCACAGTTCTACTAGATAGTATCAGCCAACATTCTAGCCCACCCTGGATGGCCTTGACTTATCATTGAGAACATATCTGTCATGGGTTGAATTGTGTGCCCCCCAAAGATGTGTCTAAGTCCTAACCTCCAGTATCTTTGATTGTGATCTTATTTGGAAGTAAGGTCTTTGTAGATGTGATTAGTTAAAATGAGGTCATACTGGAGTAGGGTGGGTCCTAATCCAATGTGACTTGTGTCCTTGTAAGAAGAGGAGAGGATGGAGACATGGAGGGAGAATGCCATGTGAAGATGGAGGCAGAGATTGGAGTGATGCCTCTGCAAGACAAGGAATGCCACAGATTGCTGACCATCGCCAGAAGCTAGGACAGAGGCATGCAACAGATTCTCCCTCAAAGCCCTTAGTAGGAACCAACCCTGCTGACACCTTGATTTTGGACTTCCAGGTTTCAGAACTGTAGAAGAATGAACTGTTGTTTTAAGCCACCTAGTTTGTGGTAATTTGTTAAGGTAGCCCTAGGAAACTAAAACAGCCTCTTTTTCATGTTGTCCCTCACACACTAGGTGTAATAACAAGGGCTTCTTGTTGTTGCTAATCTCTGGGCTGCTTCATCCATCCCCTGAGCATTTTCCCAGACCTTACATTACCTGTAAAACCAATCCCTTGTATTAGGTTCTCACTGTTTGAAATACCTGGAGTGGTTTCAGCTTGTCTGATGGAGCCCTGAGTAATACTGTAATATAATAACTAATATTCATAATACACTCATTAAATGCCAGGCATCGATTAAATATTTTACCTTCATTATTTCATTTAATCCTCATGCCCATCCTATGACAGAAGTGGTGCTACATACACTGAATAGATGGAGAGATTGAGGCAAAGTGGTTGTATAGCCTGTCAAGGCCATTTAACTAGTTAGGGACAAATGGGATTCAAACCCACAGCTGACTGATTCCAGAACCCATTCTCTTAAGCACTACCTTGTTCTGCCTTCCCTGGCCTGGCTCTAAGGTCAACAGTTAAGGTGTATGGCATCCGTGATGTGTCCTATGGCTCCGTCCTTTCCCTCTGTTTCCTACAGCCTCACTTCAGTCAGGCTCAGTATGGGCCCTGCCCCAGTGACCTCTGATCAACTTTGGTGTAGTCTCACATCCCCTTGAACACTTCTTTATAGCACCACCTAGGAAATTTTACTCCCAGCCTTCTGCCATTTCTCCTTTCTGTTCAAGAACTCAAAAGGATTCCTTATTGAAAAGTACATCTCTGCTCACAATTATCTCATATTATAAAATCTGTATTAGTTTGCTAGAGCTGCTGTAACAAAGTACCATAAACTGGTGGCTTCAACCACAGAAATGTATTGTCTCACGGTTCTGGGACTAGAATTCTGAGATCAAGGTGTCATTCAGGTTTGTTCCTACCGAGGAAGGATCTGATGCATGTCTCTCCTCTAGCTTCTGGTGGTTTCCTGGCAAACTTTGAAGTTCTAGGCTTGTAGATGCATTACCCTGATCTCTGCCTTCAAGTTCATGTGGCATTATCCATGCACTCATGTCTGTGTTCAAATTTCTTTTTTTTTTAATTTTTTAAATTTTAATGAGGACACCAACCATATTGGATATGGGGCACATCCTACCTCAGTATGATCTCATCCTACCTAATTACAACTTCAATGACTTTATTTCTGTAAGGTGACATTCTGAGGTAATTGGGGGTTAGGACTTCAACATGTGAATTTTGGAGGGACATAATTCAACCCATAACAAACATTATATACATAGAAACAGAGCCAGTAACATTGCAAACACACATATTGTAAACAAGTATTTACCCATACATATCCTGGTCAAGTTTAAGCCTTTTTCCATATCTGCTTCACATTTCTTTTGTAAGGAAACAAAATGTTACAGATAGAGTTAAAGTCCTTGTATCCCTCCCCAATCCCATTCCCCTCCCTCCTTCCCCAGAGGTCATCATCATGATGAATTTGTATGCATCATTTCCATGTTGACATCTGAAAATGATCCACTTTTGACATCTGAAAATGATCCAATATGCAATATGAGAGGACCAAATATGCAATATTTTTGCATTCTTTAAAACTTTATTATAAATGGTTTCATACTCTATGTGTCCTATTAGGATTTATCATTGTTAATACGTGTAGCCTTAATTCATTTTAAAACTACTGTATAATATTCTATTATATGAATGTACAACAATATATTCATCCACTGTTTTGTTAATGGCCATTTAGGTTGTTTTCACAAATGATGCTGAAACAAACTCTTTTGGACTTGTCTCCGTGTACATACAAGTGGGAGTTTTTCTAGGGTGTATGCACATCTTCAACTTTTCTAAATTTTGCCAAATCACCCTCCAAAATGGTTATCCCAGTTTATGCCACTATTAGCGATATACTAGAGTTGCCATACTCTACCTCTCCACTGGCACTTGGTGTTGTCAAGGATTAGAATATTTGTCAAACTTATAATGGTTTTAATTTGATTTGTATTTCCCTGATAATTCTGGAGGTTGAGCATCTTTTTACGTGTTTACTGATCGTCTAGATTTTCTCCTGTGTTTATCCTTTAATATTATCCAGTTAATATCCTTTGCTCTTTATACTTTCTGGATAGGACTCCTTGTTGATTAGTTGCATCACAAGTATCTTCTCATTCTCTTTTATGCTCACTCTCTCCTCCAGTGTCTAGAATTCTTCCTTCCTTCTCAGATCTCACCTCAAATTCTTACCTCGTATTCCCCAACATATATTTCTCAGGATTTAAATCCACAAAATAGCTCACAACAAAAGGGATCTAGGGTCAATTAAGTTTGGGGGAAAACTGCATACTATACACTGCATATTTGGCATTGTAAAGGCTCTGGAAGGTCCTGCTGAGAGAAAACTGTTTAACTTTCTCACACCCAGTGCTTCTCATTTAACTACAGAATCTTCTTTTGGGTAAAACTTATGATCATCTTGTAAAACTAATGTTTTCTTAAATAAATACCTGTTGGATTGTTACAAGCTTTTGATTAATTTCCAGAGTTCTGAGAAAGTTGATTTTGATCATTTTGTCTCTGTTGCTTTTTTGCCTCATTGTTTTTATAGAAGAGCAGATTGCTGGATTTCTAGCATTCTGAAAGTCTTGCCTTCTAGAAGAAATATTTTCAGACACACTTGGACTAGTGCTGACCTCTCCTTTTCTGTGAAAACATCCATCAAAGCTACATTTCTCACTCTTTTCTTCTCCAAATCTCTTTCCATTCGGGGTCTCTCTTCAGTCATGTTGGGCCTCCAAGCAGCTTCCTGGTGTCCACACAAATGACAATAATTATGCAAAGGACTAGTACAAGTTTTTCTCTTTTCTAATTATATTCTAAAGTTCAACACTTTTTTACACACTGGTCATATGTTCCCAGTGTTTGTTAATAAGTGAGTTATTGGACTTCGGGACACACTTTCCTGTAGAAACAACTTTTTACAACAGAGTTGATCAAAATTTAATGTGCATGCAAATCACCTGGGAGCCTGGTTAAATAGCAGATTCTGATTCAGTAGGCCTGGGACGGGGCCTGTGGTTCTGCATTTCTAAGTGGAATACCCATGGATCACAATTTGGGTAGCCAAGTTCTGTAGGACTATCCACCATGTAAAATGTTGCCCGTATGGGAAAATGCACTAGGTTCTAATTTGGGGAAAATGTGTTCTTGGAATACCAGATGTAGGGAAAATACATGGGAAAAAGGCTTCAGATTTTCATCAAAACCAAAGGTCATCCATGACAAAGGTTAAGAAATCTTCTGTGGGCTGCTGTGTGAACCAAGAGCCAGGTGGTCTTAATGCAAGAACTGCCGGTAGTTGTAGCTGATGTTCACATTCATGTAAGTGTGCCTCCTAGGAATCATTCCATCTGGCAAGACCTGTTTCCATGGTGAAATAGGCAGCATCCTGTACACGCCATGCTCACTGACTGCTTAGGCTCTCAGAGCCTCTGGTATGGTGTTAAGAGGGGCTGAATGTGGGCGGATGGTTTAATTTCTAGACTGGGATATCTGATGCTGATTGGCTTAATAGGGTAGTAGGCTCTCCACTGACCTTAGGATAAAATCCAAAGCCCTGCTCATGGCCTGCCACACCCTATCTGACCCCTGCCTGTCTCTCTGACCTTCTCCTCTACCACCCCCTCCTTTGCTCATGGCACTTGGACCACCTGGGCTTTCTTTCTGCTCCTCAAATATCTTAAACTGTCGTCCTTGGGCTTCCCTGGTGGCGCACTGGTTGAGAATCTGCCTGCCAATGCAGGGGACACGGGTTCGAGCCCTGGTCTGGGAAGATCCCACATGCCGCGGAGCAACTGGGCCCGTGAGCCACAATTACTGAGCCTGCGCGTCTGGAGCCTGTGCTCCGCAACAAGAGAGGCCGCGATCATGAGAGGCCTGCGCACCGCGATGAAGAGTGGCCCCCACTTGCCGCAACTAGAGAAAGCCCTCGCACAGAAACGAAGACCCAACACAGCCAAAAATAAATAAATAAATAAATAAATAAATAAATAAACCCAAAGTTTAAAAAAATAAATAAACATGCATTCCTGTTTAAAAAAACAAACAAACAACTGTCATCCTTAAAAAAAAACATCCGCTTTATTTGTCCTTGCTGTTTCACGCCCCTAGAAAGATAGTGTCCCAGACCTTCATCATGCTAGCTTCTGCTTGGCATTCAGGCCTCAGCTCAGATGTCCTCTCTCCAGAGAAACATTTCATCACCTGTCCAGCTGCCATTGACTGACTATCCTCTTTTTATTCATTGCACTACTACTAACTTAAAAGATTGTACTTATGCATGGAGTAGAAGCGATGTGCCCTGAACAGATCCCTATGCCTGGCTGGGATGCCTACTCCTTAGGCACTGTGAGTTTTAACTGCTAATGGCCCACCCTGAACCCTTCTCCCAAGGATCACTGTTGGTCAACAGGAGCTGCCTAGCCCAGGGACGCCTAGGATGCTATAACAATGGACATGAGGCAGCTTGCAACCAATGACGGACCCATTACTGAGTCCAAAAGCACAGGCCTGGTGCAGGGCCTCAAAGGTGGGTCACTCTTGGGGCCATTCAAGCTCTAAGCTATCCTGGGATCAGGTTGAGGCTGGACTCAGTTTTGCTTACCTTCATCCCCTTCCCTCTTCTGCCCTCCACACCTCCTTATGAAGTCCCTGTAAGACTCCTTTATGGAGTCTTCAAAAAACCACCTTCATAAGAATCCTCGTCTCAGACCCTGTTTCTAGAGAGCTCAGCTTACACCATATGTTTGCTTGTTTAAGATCTCTCTTCCCCACTAGAGTCTAAACTCTAACCCTACTCCCTCCATGGGAGCAGAGACTCGGTTTATTTTATTCACCACTGTTCTCAGCACAATGCCCATTACATAGTAGATGCTCAATAAAGATGCACTGAATAAATGTTGAATGAATAAATCTGGGTTTACATAATGAGCTTCAGAGTAAGGGCACCTTGGTACTAACATCAGGGTTAAAATCCACCCGTCGACCCTACCCACAAAAGGATATACTGGGCAGTATTAGAAACGCGTGTATATGCCTCTCCACAAAGTGCACTGCAAGTTTGCTTTTCTTATTTTTATCCTTATGAAATGCAAACCCATAAAAAGCTGGGGGTGGGGTGGAGATGTCAAATCCCACCCCACGATACGCCTCCTTCAAGTATCTGATTACACAAAGTCCTCAAAGAATATGATTAATGTAACTAAGCCATATTCACACTCTGACATTCTTCCCAGCCAAACACATATTTTAACCTCACCCAGCCCCTTTCAACAAATAAGCTGTTTTGAAAATGATTTCCAGGGCGATGTCTGTTGCCATAGGAATGACATTAAATGAAAAGGACAGAAACTATAGAGGGTGATAAACTGCATGCTTGGATGACACACTTGACTTGGAAGCCTGTGTTCAAATGAGGCATACATGCCAAGATTTTTATGAAAGACAAAATTAAAATGTATCGCTATCAAGCTGTAACTGACAAGGTATTGTGTGGCAGGCTGTTAACATACTGCTCCCTATATTTATTGTTTGTCATTTTACTGGCCCTGACGAAGGTCTCTCAGCGCTGTAAATCACACCATTAAATCTGCCACGAGCAACAGAGGCTGTTGGAAAGAAGAGAAAGGAAGCGTGGTGTTGAATCTCGGTTTCTGATACATGCTGAGCGAGCTATCGTGTCCTCCAAGGAGACTTCCCCCTTCGGGCTGACACTTTTTATAAGTGTCAGATTGTTGGCTTTTGACCCTTTGAAAAGGAAAAAAAACAAAAAGCAAAAAAACAAGAGCTTGGACCCTCCCCCAACCCTGTTTGCAATTGCTTCTAATTTTGCTGTTTAAGAAAGATGCCCAGAAATTACTCCCCATCCCAGCCCTATGTATGCTCTTTTTGGGTGTAAGACCTCAGAGGCTCTGGGGTGCCCTGTGGATGGTGCCCTGCTTGAGTTGGCTTTTGTTGTTTTCTTGGAGGTGTGCTTGGGTTGCCACAAGACTTTTCTCTACACCAGATAAGATTTGTTTCTTCTTGAAACCGGTAAATTTATAATGTCTCTTCACACCTGCAGCTGCAGACCAAATGGGACGTGTGACATTGTTGACTGCAGGACAGGATATCAAGCAGCTCGGTACTGTCTCTCCACCTCGCTGGGTCTCGGAAGACTTGACTTCTTGACCTGCCGCATCCCTTCTTTCCAGATGTTGATGATACAGAGACACTGCCTAGAAGCTGGCCGGTTTGAGTGTTATGGTGGGGGAAAGTTGAAAGGCAAGTCAAGATCTGAGTTGGAATCATGGCTTCACTGCAATGAGATGTGTGATTTGCGCAAGTTATTAAACCTCTCTGGACCATAGTTTTCCTCACCTGTTTAGAAAAAGGGGGTGTTGGATTTCAATTATTTCTAAGTTGACTTCCAGGTCCAGTTTAACATAAAATTAAGGGACCAAGAGAGGCTGTCTGCGGCATTTTACTGCCTCTGGAAAGGCTCGCCTGTATTATCCAGAATACATCTCAATAAGAGGAGAGTCTAAATGAAGAACAATCAGGCAATGTGGTGTTCTCTTAGGGGGAAAAAAAAAAAAGGAAAAGAAAAAACACCACCCCCAGCGTCTAAACTCGGGAGTGGGAAGATGAGAATTCAATCACTGGTTTGGAGTGGGGACGGTGTTTTCAAGATTCATTAAATATGGGAGAGTTCCCTGCCAGTGCTTCTCTGTAATGTCTGCATTTATTTTTGTAACACAAATGGATGTTTCAGGCAACAGAGTTTAAAAGATCAGACAGCTTTCATCTACACACTTTGGTACAGAGTATCTTTTTCCTGAAACCTTCTATGCTAAGAACCACCTTTACACTGTTTGAAGATCTCCTTGTACAAAAATTAAGTGGATTCTTAAACATTTTTGAGGCATACAATTTTTTGTTTTGTTCAGTTATGTCAGAATTCTGTACGTGCAGGCTTCCGAATCAGCAACCTATATATTGAGTTTGCAATAATCCTATAATTACAGAGTTGAGGGAAAGTTAAAATTGCTTATAATTGGGGAAAGTCTGACCAGTGAACCGTGCCATTCTTTCATCGACTTCCTGTGACAAGCAAGCTCCACCCTGGCCTTAGAACTGCTTGGAGAAGCTCTTTTAAGATGCTCTTGTGATAAGAATAGACAAATAGCAAAGTTTTAAGTTTATGTTTGGAGTCGATCCCCAGGCCTTGGTTCTGGTTCTGTAGCTAATACTGATTTGCCAGTCTTCCAATGGAGTTAATCAGTGTTACTTACGAGACCAGGTTCTAGAATCTGCCGAGGTTGAAGTCACGGCTCTATCATCTACTTGCTGTGTGACTTTGGGGGAGTCATTTCACCTCTCTGAGCTTTCTTTTTCTCATCTCTAAAATATGGTCGTGGG
Organism: Eschrichtius robustus; assembly: GCF_028021215.1. NCBI lineage: Eukaryota > Metazoa > Chordata > Mammalia > Artiodactyla > Eschrichtiidae > Eschrichtius > Eschrichtius robustus. Next base: position 33,344,011 of record NC_090842.1, on the reverse strand, counting down.
CTTCCCTGGTGGCACAGTGGTTAAGAATCCGCCTGCCAATGCAGGGGACATGGGTTCGAGCCCTGGTTCGGGAAGATCCCACATGCCTCGGAGCAACTAAGCCCATGTGCCACAACTACTGAGACTGCGCTCTAGAGCCCGCGAGCCACAACTACTGAGCCCACACGCCACAACTACTGAAGCCCGTGCACCTAGAGCCTGTGCTCTGCACGCAACAAGAGAAGCCACGGCAATGAGAAGCCCGCGCAATGCAACGAAGAGTAGCCCCCGCTCACCGCAACTGGAGAAAGCCCCGCGCACAGCAACGAAGACCCAATGCAGCCAAAATAAATAAATAAATCTAAAAAAATAATAATAAATAAAATAAAATATGGTTGTTATGATTTAATGAGATAAAGCATGCCAACCTGATTTATTGCATAACAGGGGCATGATGAATCTTAAATACCATTAGTTATTATTATTATTATTGTTATTCACTGTGATTCTAGAAAAGTCTTGCAATATTTCAAAACTTTGATCTGTTCCACCTATAAGAAAGTAATGATATATATGCTGTTATTATTATAAGACTGATATTAAATCAACTGTATAAAACAGGACTCAAAGCAATTTGAGATTTATAAAGTATAGATAAAAATAAAGGCGCAATAATTATTTTGATTTTATCCTGTCCTGTGTTCCAGACCAAGAAATCTTCAAGTGAGATAGAATGACACCTTTAGTTATCACCAGATTCCTTAAAATTTTTTTGAACATCATTTAAAAGTACTGAGAGCAAAAAAATAAGTTACATCTAATATCCACAGCATTGATCAAATAACAAAAGCTTGAATCTATGGTCTTTTTCCTTGCCATCTGTGAACAATTTTACATCGAGAGTTAAATGAGATCTCATATGTTAAGCATGAAAGGTGTTGTTTGAGCCTAGCTCCCCGCAGTGGGAGAAGACCCAGATGCCTGACGTTTCTAATCCTTATGCAAATTAAAACTATTAATATTTTCTTAAGCTCGAAAAAGCTCTATCATGGAAGATTAAACCTATTTCAAGGTATTGAAATATTCAAATATATTTAGAAAAAATATATATAGAGTATTCAAATTTATTTTCTTTTTAGAAAAGTCAACTTCATATTCTATTAAGAACTTAAAAAAAACCCAATAACAGATGAATATGTCAAAAGAAAAAAAAGAGTGCAAAAGAATATATATATTATAAGCCAATACTCACAGATAGTCAAAGAAATACAAATGAACATGAGCATGGTTATTTTTCTCTTACCACTTTGGAAGAGTATAGTGAGTGATGAGGCCATTCAGTGTCAGTGAGGGTTGATGGGAAGAAATACCTCATACGGTCTATTACTAGTGGAGTTGCCTCTGGGTGGTGAGATTAGAGATAATCTTGACTTTCATTTTGTTAACTTTGTGTGTTCTCTAAATATTTTGAAAAATGCATTCCTTTTATGATGAGAGAAAAATCATAAAATTATTTTCATTTTCAAAAAGCATCCTAAAATGCATTTGATAATATCGTATAAGTAGGACACTGATTTATACTTTTGTTTTCTAGTTTTTTTGGGTCTACCCCCGTGTGGAGTTTTAGTTGGGATAGAGATATTTGGATGAATGTAGATTCCGCATATTGTCTCATTTCTCACTGTGGGTGGTCCTTTAATGTCCTAAAATTTATGGACTCCCATCCAGTTGCTTTGATGTTAATTTACTTAGAATTTCCTTGAAGATGAAGTTACCTCCATAAACAGAATTAATGAAATGCCAAGACCAATTTGCCTTGTTTACATTTTAAGGGAAAGTAGAGTTAAAATGTAAAATATTCTTATTGGGTAAAGGCTGGATCATATACTTAATTTCAGGGACAAAAAAGACTAGAGAAAAAGTTGGGGTGCACCTTAGAGGCCTATCCAATTATGAGAATCTCTCCATTTTGGTGGCTTAACAAAATGTACATTAATTTTCCACTCACGTAAAATCAGTTGACGTAGATGCGGGAGTCGTAATAGAAGGAGGCTTCTCCACATAGTCATTCAGGGGCCCAGGCTGCTGGAGGCTACACCATCTTCACCACAAGGCATCCAAGGGCGTCCATAACCAGGCGTGAAGAGACGGCAGCGGACCACTCAGTTTCATGGGCCAAGCCTGGAAATGGGGCTCATCACTTCTGCCCATACTCCACCAGCTAGTGGAGTACTTATCTCCTGGCCATACCCCTCTACAAGAGAAGCTGGTTACAGTGATCTGGTCGTGCGCCGAGACAAAAGAGAATTAAGTGGGGTGAACAGCAAGCCACTCTGCCCCATCTTTAACATACAGTATGTTTCGTTAATCTATTCTATTCAAGGCATTTGTGACAGAGGATTCAAATTAATTTTCCTTCCCATCCGGGTTCCAGATGTTTTCTCCCAAAGTTTTCAATAATTCCCTTCTCTCCATCTCCCTGACTGGCTCTGGTCTGGTGTCACTGTTCACAGACATGCATTTCATGAATGCATTCCCTAAACCTTTTCTCCCAGGTTTTCTGCCCCGTCATTTTGGATACCCTCTACCTGAGTAGCAGACCTCACAGTAGTGGCTCCTCTTTGTGGAATACCTTCAGGTGATACCTTTAGGTACATGATATGCTATTCCACGAGGGTATCAGGACAAACCTATAAAATAAGTTGTAATAACACTTTTATGAATGAGGAACTAGGCACAGAGATGATACAGCAAATGACCGAGCCCATAAAATTCATAATGGGCAGAAACGGTAAATGAACCTCAAACCTTCTAACTCCAAAGAATTTCTACTCTGCTACGCTGCCTCCCAACCCCCACTCTCATTCTAGTTTCTGCAGATTTCCTCTTCTCTCCACAGTTCCCCTCACTCTACTCAGCTCTCTTTACACCTGTCTTGAGTCAAATATCTACCTGTAACTTTTCAGCTGAAAAATCTCTGAAGGCCAAACATCGTAGTGCTTCACAAGATGCCCTGTCAATCATTTTTGCAACCTCTGGCTTCTCTCCTGTCAGCCTGTGTGACTCAATTCTACAAAGACTTGTAGCATTCCTGCTGTAATAGTTAATAGCATTTATTGAGTTCATACCACATGCCAAGACTCTGCTTCATGTTTTTCATGTATTGTCTGAAACGATCCTTCAAACCACCCTGTGGGGGTAGCCACTATTCTCATCTCCATTTTACAGGTGGAAAAACCGAGGCTCATGGCAGTTTCTTGCCCAAGGAGACTCAGCTTGTCCTTCACAAGCTAATTTTGGAATCCAGGCCTTTCATCTTCAAAGACGCTGCTTCTCGTGTTTTCCATATTCTGTGGGGTGTGGCCAACTTTTGGGTAGAAGAATTATCCACCTGGATCAGAAAGTGCACACTGGTGTTGGCAATTCATAAAACACATTTATACTTGTACAAAAATACTTGTTTTCCCCCAAAGGACATCAAACAAATTCTGATTAGGAAGGATTCAGATATAGCATCACATGGCCTCTGGTTTTCTATGCAATTAGATGCTCAAATTTGTTCAGAATTCTTTTTATGGACAACTGTTTTCTATATAGTATAATTTTCCATAGTTCTCAATGCAGTGGTGAAATTGGATCAGCACATCACCTGCATTTATTTTCTTTTCCCAGGCAATCTTGAAAGAGGTGTAAAAGATCTTTTTTTTTAATGTTAATCTTCAAAATTCTTCTGGGGCATATAATCCTGAAGTCAGCTTAACTGCAACCAATACTGAGTTTTCATTTTTTCACAAGCAAACAAAAACAACCAGCAAAAAGATAATCGACCTGTGCAAATCCCTTTCTCCTGATCTCTTTTATATATAAACATATCTTTTGGATCTTTTGCTTTTAGTTGTATGAAGTTCTGAGAGCTAAATTTTGAAGGGTGGTAGGTTTTCTATAACAACAGAAGAAAATTACATAGAATGGGGTTTGGGAGTACCATTCCATTTTTACTCATCTGTAATGTCTTTGCATTACAAAGTTTGTTGCATTTTTAGGCATGTGCTAAAAGAAGGCACAGCACAAGGCCATTCTAGAAACTATATCTAAATATAAGAGCAAACCTAATTACTTAATTTCTTTAAAAAAAGGAAGCTGTCAAATGAGCACATTAATAAAGCAACTTCCAAATTATCACATTTTAAAGGTGTCTTGAAAGCTTGGGTAACTTCTGGCATAAATACTACATAGACATTTCTTATCAATTTAAATCAGCCAATTTGATATGATGCAAAATTCTGTGAGCTTTCATTTTTGTCTTCCTACTGACTGAAAAAGTGAAATCTAATTAGAAACTCTGAAATCATGCACCTCTCTTACCTGTATTCTTTATAAAATTTCATTTAAAAGCAAACAGAAGCTTTGAAAACATCTACTTAAAATCATCAATGGCCATTTGTTTCAAGACTTAAGCAGAATCCTGACCAAAATGTCACGATTTTTATTCCTTTATTTTTTAGTGTTCTTATTTAAGAGAGATCAGTGGACAGTTGTTAGGAAACACGCCAAAGGAAATAAAAGCTAAGCAGGCATTTTTGCCAGAAAAATTTCTCCTATCAGAAAAGTCCCTCCTGCCAGAGACACTGCACGTGAAATTCTTCCCTTTACTCGCTGATTCTAACAGCAGAAACTTTCTTTCCCACAGACAATTTCTCTCCCAGATTCAAAAGAGAGTCCTTTCTGTGCCTGCCAAGGGTATTCCCTACCATCCGGGAATGTTGCTGCCCAGATCTAGAAGAAAATCAGAGGGTCTTGATCTAATCATCTAATGCTTCATGTCTCTTACCTGGTACATATTCCTTAGGACTTAAATATTTCATAGGTAAGGTTTTAAGGAACAGACCAAAACATAGCAGTGAATCCAAAAAGGCCAGAAGGATCAAGATGTTATTGAAAATAAAAATGTAAGAAAGTAGATCTCATGAGTGTGTAGCTGTTAATCCTACATATTTGCCAGTGATCATTTGTGATAAGGTCACCGGAACTACCCATGCTTCTCTCCCACCCTAGACATCCCCAAAGAGTTTAACGGTGGGGACTTGCCAAGGGAAATCTCAATGGGATGACACTTGCTCTGTAGAAGTAACCAGAGAGAAATTAGAATCAGGGCAAAAAGGCAAGTGGCTGATGGTCTGGCAACCCGTTTCTTGGTGACAATGTATCCTGAAACTAGTAATTTTAGAATGTGAAAGGAACTCAGCCAAGCTCCCACCTGGAAGACAGCCGTGAATGTTCTCAGCAAGAATCTCAGCAGGGCTACAGCTCCTTGTGTTTTAGGCCCGGGAATGGCTGATCCCACTGAAAGGGCTTCTGAAATCTTGCTTCCTTTTGTCATCTAATTGGCTACATCAGTAAACTGCTGGTGGAGAGCTTTAAAGGTTATAGAGTAGGAATAGGCTGCAGCTTTGCAGGAAGTCAGGTGTGAGGCCACTAAACATGTCCCACTGAACAATCACTTGAACTTTAACTTGGAGCAAGTAACAGAAAACTGGGTTCCTACTGCATCCGTGTGTACGTTTTAAATACGTATGTGTAACATATACTATAATCGATCGTGAAGCGTCATTTATGTAGTTTCTTTCTCTCTCTCTCTCTTTTTTCCCTTTGGTTTGCTTAAAAATTTTTTAGGTGACTCTACTTAACATATTGGAAAATGCTTCTTTCAGTTACTTCTTCGGAAAGGTTAGTAAGAATTCAAGATCAGATGGATATTGGTACCAGATGAGACATTTTCAATCCTAATGATTCGATGTCTTTAAGTCAAGGATTCATGTGATCATTTTACTTGAATTAATTGCTCTAGAAGTATCTGCTTTTTCTTCCTACCTCCCTTTACCTTTAATGCTTCTATGAAAATACGTAGAATTTATAAAAACATTCACGGCAGAAATCCAATCATCGGTATTCATTGGGTATCTACTACACATTTAACATTGTTTAGAGGGTAAGGGTTACCCTATGAATAACAGAAGGAATTTAAGACTTGCTCTCAGTTTGGGGGACATCTATATGCTGAAAATTAATTAGAAATAAGTGTAATGCAGTATGTTATTGATTACCAAAATAATAAAATATGCGTTCAATGCTCTGAGATGTGCAGACTAGATAATTCTGGTAAGGGATTCAAAGGAAACCTAGAAGGATGGTTTTGAACAGAAAGCATGAGATGAGCAGGAATGAGGGTTCCTGCAAGGGTAAATAACTTGAAAAATGGAATCCCCTGAAATTTCCTTTTTGTCAGCCAAAGGAGTGGGTTTATTTTCAAAGCCAAGCTTGAGAACAAATGAGGCACTGTGGCTTTTTCATCACGGAAAGAAAAAAAATAAAGGTAGCTGGTTCATTTCTCTCATCAGCAGGGCTGCCTTGTGTTGTAAATCTTGGTAAAATTTTAGGGCAGGGAAATGTATGATTTGGAGACCTGTGGATTTGCTGTAAAATGCCTCTTGAAAGGACCGAAAAGGAAGTCCATAGAAACCTGAAGTTGGCTGGAATTCCCTAGAGGATGTCTTGTTTGCCCTTTGGGTCCAAACTGGAGGCCAAAACAAAACTGGATAGTGTGCCCAGTAGAAATCAATGGGGACCAGCGAAAGTCATACTGGTAGATAAAGATGTGTATCCTATAGGGAGGACTGGGGTCTCTGTAATTAATGCGCCTTTTCTTCCCCAGCAATTCAGTTGAAAGAAAGGCGAACAAGAGAGAAAATGCAAGTAGAATATCATAAGATTTCCTGACCTTTAAAAGGAGACCACAGAACTAGCTGGATTGTAACAGCAAGCCTGGAAGTTGTGGGAAAGCATACAACAAATTTTATGAGGACTTTTTCTCTAAAAAAATAAATGTCTATCTACAAATACGGGGTTTGGGGATGAGAGCTTCTGTTCCGCCATGGAGTAACAACCAAGGTTTGGGCTTCCATGCAGCCCCTCCTTTTTAGAGTTCCTGTGTGGCTGGATCATTAAAGGGCAGCAGTGGGAGTGTATCATCAATCATTGGGTCAGAAGGCATGGATTTTGGATTTTTTAAACATGGCTCTGAATTGAAGGGATTTATTGAATTTTTTGGTTCAGCTTGTTTGCTTGGTGTGCCTATTGAATCTGATATCAAAAGGACAAAAGTAGGGGGCTTCCCTGGTGGCGCAGTGGTTGGGAGTCTGCCTGCTAGTGCAGGGGATGCGGGTTCGAGCCCTGGTCTGGGAAGATCCCACATGCCGCGGAGCGACTGAGCCCGTGGGCCACAACTGCTGAGCTTGCGCGTCTGGAGCCTGTGCTCCGCAGCGAGAGAGGCCGCGATGGTGAGAGGCCCACGCGCCGTGATGAGGAGTGGCCCCCACTTGCCGCAACTAGAGAAGGCCCTAGCGCAGAAACGAAGACCCAACATAGCAATCAATCAATCAATCAATTAATCAATAAAAAATAAATCTTAAAAAAAAAAAAAAAGGACAAAAGTAGGAGGGATCAAATCTTTCTGAAGAAAATGACAAACAGGAATTGGAGTTACCCAGACATTGCTCACTAAACTTTGGACCAAAGTTACCCATAGCAAATTCAATTAAGACTTGAAGTCTCCTTCCCAGGAGAAGGAAGAATGGTCTGTTTAGGAGTCAGTTGTTAAACAACAGTGTGATAAGTCCAACAGATTTTTTTCAGCCAAAAATAAAGATCACAATTTAAACATCACTCTAACTTCATGTACCCTACAAAATCTTGTTAAGTTATGAGAAGCTCCCCAGAGGTGATCCAGAATTTAAGATGAGTTTAGAAGCCTAGCCTTTTAACCAGAGATTTGGAGTCTGGATTTTATTTCTAGCTCAAAGTACAAGAATTAAAAAAAAAAAAAAAAATCCCAATACAACTATGAAAGATATATTTTGTACTTCAATAATTATCATTTTCATCTCTTTAGTGTTTACTATGTACCAGGTACCATTACAAGAACTGGATGCAACATTATATCATTTCCTCTTACCTTGGGGGAGAATCTATTACCCTCACTTTTACAGAGGCATGCTGAGGAAGAGAAGGTGAATCAGGTGGCCAGAGCTCAGCAAATAACCCCAGAGAAGGAGGACAATCCAGGTCTCCTTGATTCCTGACTGGGTGTTGTTAATCATGACCATATCCTGCCCAGCTTCTTGATTCTGATTTAGAATTGAAGAAAATAATCATTCTGAGGTCAAGGAATAAGGAAGGTGAATAAAAATTCCAGAGAATATGTAGACAGATAAGATATACAGTTTGTGGTAAAATAAAAGAAAACAAAAACAAACACACAAAGAAACTTTCAAGAAATGTTTGATTTTTCCAGATGATAGTGAAATGCTGATAACACCTGCACATACCTAAATGGACCTTTGGAAGGGTATGTTTGTCATCAACTTTATCGCAGGATTTGTTTGAATGAAAATGTGTTTATAATCAAAGATAATGATTCCCCATGGTTTGGGAATGAGCTGGTCTAGAAAAGTGAATTTTCTACATGGTTGACATTGACCCATCTAAATACAAAACCTAATCACTTATTTCTAAAATGCAGTCTATATTATCCATGACCCCTGAATCATATTATACTAAGTATTATTTAAGTTTTCGGATGATATGTGGTCTTAATTATGAACATCAGCTCTTGTCTTGGCTGCAACTTAACTGGATGCACTCTGAGGCAATTGAGGTGCATCAGATCACTGCCCCTGCACTACCTTACTCTTTATCACTATGGTTTCTGTTTCTCATGTTTGTTTCTTGGTAATTTTCTTCTGTTTTCCTTTCTACCTTTCCCTTTTGTTCACCTTCCTATTCTACTCTTGCCCCTTCTACTTTCCTTCCTCTCTTTCTTTCTTTCCTTATTTCTTTCTTTCTCTTTCCTTCTTTCTTTTTTTCTCTCTCCCATTCTTTTTTTTTTTTTTTTTACTCAAAAAACATGTATTGGTAATATAAATTGGTGTAGCCACTATGGAACACAATATGGAGGTTCCTCAAAAACTTAAAACTAGAACTACCATCTGACCCACTAATCCCACTTCTGGGTTTGTATCCAAAGGAAATGAAAAGAGGATATCAAAGAGATATCCACACTCCCATGTTCAGTGCAGCATTAGTCACAATAGCCAAGATATGGAAACAACCCAAGTATCTGTCAACAGAAGAATGGATAAAGAAGATGTGGTATATACCTGTACAATTCAATATTATTCAGCCATGAGAAAGGAGGAAATCCTGCCACTTATGACAACATGGATGGATCTTGAGGGCATTATGATAAGTGAAGTAAGTCAGACAGAGAAAGACAAACACTGCCTGGTATCTCTCATATGTAGAATCTAAAAAAAAAAAAAAAATCAAACTCATAGAAACAGAGAATAGAAAAGTGATTGCCAGGGCCTAGGGGGTAGGGGAAATAGGGAGAGTTTGGTAAACGGGTACAGACTTTCAGCTATAAGATGGATAAAGTCTGAGGAACGAATGTAAAACATAGTGACTATAGTTAACACTAAAAATTAAAAAAAAATTTTAATTAAAGAAAAACAAACATGTATTGAGAGCATACCATGGGCCAGCAATGAAGTAAGCAGTAGGGCTCTAACAGAGGATGACATGCAGTTCTTGTCAATAAGTGGCTCCCAGTCTTAAGCTGTCAATTGTCACTTGCTCTAGTTGCCCCTGTGCCTCCGGAGTTAGTGCCTTCAGGTTCTGATTTACTGTTTTCACCATGCTTCATGTAATCCTAACTAAAAAGAGAATAAGAAGCCTCTAGTGAAAGCCTGAGAGACCTATGGATCTATGAGTTTTATGAGAATCAGTAATTGCAGATAACTTTTAGCATTGGTCACAATTTAATACTGGAACCAACACTGTAGGGTGAAAAGGATGTAGAATTTTTCTCTGTTGTTTACCACCCTTAGGACCTTGGCTAAGTCACTTCACTTTTCCAGGCTTTGATATTTTCATCTGCAAACTGGGCATGTGGTGAGGATTCAATGATAAACATCAACTCCCTAGTCTGATGTCTGGCATATAAGTATTAACTATTTTTACTACTTTGAAGGGGAAGAACTTTTTGTTTTCTTTTTGTAAAATTCGATTTTCAGAACTTGTTTTGTTCTATTTTAATTTTGGGAGAGATAAGAAGCAAGACATGGTTCATTGTGGAAAATTTGAAAACTACAGGCTGGTATAAGGAAAAAAAACATGGTGAAAAATTTCCTTGTGATAGTTTTCTACACATGTATATATTTTTTCACATATATGAAATATAGTGTTCATTCAACTTCATTATCTAGATTTTTCAAAAGCAAATTTTAAATATATTTGAGGTCCAATGTATAAATATTTCCCATTGTCAATGGTGAGCTGGTAAACCAGGTTTCCAAAAAATTAAAAATAAATAAATAGATAAATAGATAAATAAATAAAAGCCCTGGTTTGTAGCATTTGCCAATTAATATGGTATAACTACTCCTATTATGGATATTAAGATACCACCAGTTTCATGACCAGCTATTAAAATTCTGAATATTTATGAAATTCAGTAGGAGCATAATACCACTGATTGTGAGTACCTTTTCTCTATATATTCAACATAAACTGAGGTCTCAGAGTTTTTTCCTAGTAGTTATTTATTATTTTAGTACCATGCATGGAAAATCTTTTAATTATATTTTTATATGCCTTTGATGTGGGTTGCCACTTTTAGGGTATATTGCATGCTTATATTTATTAGAATCTGTTCCTAGACTTTCTATTCTAGTCTTTGCATTCATCTGTTTCTCTTGCAATCCCAGACCGTCTAAATTATTTTGGCCTTATAATCTACTAAGCTCCTTGAAAATCGCAATTATGTGTTTCTAGCAGTGCGGCCCTTGGCTCAAGAGAGATTCTTTATATGTGTTAGGTTCTCAGAAGATATGTGTTCTTGTAGGTATATTTTACTTCCTGGCAAGATAAGTCCTTCAAGGAAGCCCTGATGTTCTAAGGCATGTGCCAAGTGCTTACTGGACCCAGATACTTAGTAACACTTCTCTAGAATTTTGTCCTTAAAAGAAGTCTTTGGACACATGTATCAGCTATGTATTGCTGTGTAATAAGCTACTCTAAAACATAGAGGCTTGAAATGCGGATCTATTAATCCCCATGATTCCATGGGCTACTTGGATCGTTCCTCTGCTTGTTTGCCTAGACTCATTCATGAGGTTGTATGAAGGAGGATCAGTGTGGAGGTTGGGCTCAACTAGGGAAGCTATGATAGTTGGACCACTCTCCGTATGGTCTTTTATCTTCAGTAAAGCTGGACCTGGCTGTCTCACATCATGGGAGGGCAAGCCCTGATACCTGTGATTGCTTATCAAGTCTCTGCTTGCAGCATATTTGCTGATGTCCCCTTGGTCAGAGCAAGTCACATGGCCAAACTCAATGTTCACATGAGAGGAAGCTACATAAGGATGTGGATATTGGGAGATGTGATTCATTGATTCATGCATTCATGGGGACATTAGCCTATCAACCTATGACAATGTTTCTCTTTTTCTGATCTAGTCAGGTCACAAGGTTGGCCTCCATGTAAATGGAATAAGTATCCAATGAGCTAATTATAGATGTTATTTTTTTAGGTAAATAAATACTTATTATATTCTTGCCATACATTGTTTTATGTCCATGTGCTATCTATACACCAGTTCCCAAAGGACTAGAGGATGCTTGCAATAAAAAGCAGATACAAGATTAAGCTTTAGAAATATTCAAAAGCCTTGAAGGCTAACTTTGTTGTTTTAATTGAATATTCAATTTAACATCGAGCTTCCTAGGAATCAAGGCGAATGTGGAGAAACACTATAGGTCAATTGCTCTTTATTACGTACTAAGAGAAAGCACATTGTTTTCAGGAGTGATCGTCTTTTTCTTATCTCTAAATACACAGGGTGTCATAGGGAACAGGGTATTCCACAGAGCATTACTGAGATTAGAGAAGCATTATTTTGGTGATAAAAACCAAAGGCTTTTTAAAAAAAATTTTTATTTTATATTGGAGTATAGTTGATTAACCACGTTGTGTTAGATTCGGGTGTACAACAGAGTGATTCACTTATACCAAAAAAATAAAATTTTCCAATTAAAAAACACAAACAAAAAAACCCCACAAAGGCCTATTGTTAAAGTGAGCTTCAGTGAAGATATTTCTGACATGGGATACGCTATAGGATGAAAGAATGAAGGTTTCTGATATGTGAACGTAGTATAGATATAGAACTTTGAGTCTTCCAAATTATCAATTCAACCTTTGACCACAGGGACACCATCAGAGATACCTGGGCTGTATGCTTCCACTGTGGTGCCCCAATCCTTCCTGTCCCCTCATGCTAGAATGTTCTGCCAAAATATTTCATAGCTTTTCTCTCCCTCCCTCATTCAAGTCTCTACTCAAATGCCCCTTCGTCAGAATTCTTCCCTGACCACACAATTGAGATCAGCGTCCCCACCTCCAGCCCCCTCCCTGCGGATATCACTCTCCATTCACCCACCCGACTTTGTTTTTCCTCACCGTTGGATGTCGTCACCACTCGGCAGCCACCTCTGCAACTGAATACTGCACTACTGCACGTCGTCCCATGATGACTCTTCTCTGGATGGAGGCTAACGGTCAATTGTGTTGGACTACGGTTGATGACTTTTAAGAAGGCACTAGATGCATGAAATTCAAAACAAGGTGAAAGTGAGTCCACACCTCTGTTGCACAGAGTAGCTACTGCCTGGGTAGACTGGGTCTGTTTGCGGCTAGGCACGAGTAGTGAGGCAGGTAAGAGAAGGTCTATGCTTCAAGGAGCCATTGATCCATTCCAAACTCTGTCACTCACGAACTGTGTGAGTTTTGGTAACTTCAGCCCGAAGTTTTCTCAGAGGTGAAACAGAGATGATGACCTTGCTCGTTCACAACATGGTTGCGATGATTCAGTAACATAACTTCAAAAGCGCTTAGCACAAGGACTGGCCCAAGCTGTGACTCTTCTCTTTCTCGCCACATACATAGGAAAGAGGCAGGAGTTGACAAAGGAGCGATCTAGCTCTTTTTTTCTAAAGGCAATTCACTAGACTATCACAGGGATGTTTATTTTCTTAACTAGAGGTCATGAGACTCGGAGACCACTAATGAAGGAGATGAGGCTGGGGGAGCCGAGGGGTCTCCTCTCTTCTTCCACGTTTCTTCTTAGACTGAAAGAAAAAAAAGTTTCCCTGTAAATTTTATGACTGCAGTGTCAAAAGTCTTCTATCCAAATCGCAGTAAATATTCTAATGAAGTCTGGAAAGAAAGCCATGTGTAATGGCTTGGGGCAGAGTATTAAGATAGCCTGTTTCTCGTTAGTCCGTCATTAGAGAGATCTAACATGCATGGGAAATGGTTTCCTGTTGTAAGTGCTTTAAAACCGAGTTTTAGGAAACCCAGTTTCCTGCTGGCTCATTTGGAGACAGCAGTGTGCCAACTGGTCCGACTTTTCAGATGGCCAAATGGTTGCCTCCTCGGCTACAACTGAGTTCAGCTGCAACGGCCTCTGAAAGTGGGCTTCGCACCTCGGGGGTCCTGGCGAGAAGCAGGCAGGGCCACAGTGGAGGGACATCTGGACCAGGCACCACTGGGGGCATTTTGACTCCAGTTTTAAGTGCTTTAGGACGGAGTGATTCATGGCCTGAATCAAAAGCAGGAGGAGACTCTTCCAGCCCGGAGCCTGGATGCATGGGTCTAGATCCAACGGTTGGAGCTGATGGGAAAATGGTGAATAAACTCCCTGGTTGGGAGGGGTAGGAGGGCCGATGAGAGAAGGAATTCTTTTGACTACCTGATGTGTTGTGCATTAAAATGGGATTTTCTGAAACAAGGAAGTCCCAGAGACTTCAATTAGGATGTAGATGAAAGTATTTGCTAATCAAATCCATTTGCTTCTTTTTGTGTGTGAGATGAGGGTCAATACTGTACGTGGAAGCAGGAAATGGATGGATTGAGGAAAACCACACATTTCCTCACCTCCAGGAGACACCTTCTATAGAAACTAACCAAATCAAAAAGAGAAATCCTTAGGCCCTAATCCATCATTGCTGCTTTACCCAGGAGAGGACCCCAAGCATACTCACCTCCAGGTATACCCTGCCATTCTCTGAGAGGGCACAGACAGCCATCAGCACAATATACACACTTTCTTATCTGTCAGAACAATGCAGTGAGAAAGTACTTTTACTATCCTGTATGATAACTTTGGTGGAGGGGATTCTTCACTCCTCACTTCCTCCATACTCTTGCCATAATCTCGCTTGGGGCAGAATTTATCCCTTGACTTTGGGCTTGGCCACATCCTTGTTTTGGCTAAGGATAGACAATTGGAAGTGCCAGTCTAAGCCTCGGTCTTTAGAGGCCACATGTGTTTCCTCCTACCATCTTGAATTTCTGCCATCACCTTAAGAAGAACCAGCTAGTCTACTGGTCCCAGAAAGACAGTGAGAGGCATATACAAAGAGCAGAGCCACTCATACTAACCCACAGACTTCAGTGAGAAGCAAAGCCACCACAGCTGACCCTCAGACACATGAGAACAAATAACTGCTCTTTTAAACCCCTGCCTTTTGGGGCCTTTTGTTACAGCACAATAGCTAACGAATACATCTCCATTTTATAAAGAAAATATGACTCAGAGAACTTAGTAGCGATTTTTCCAAGGCACCAAACTTATAACTAGTTGAATAAAGAATCAAACCTAGAGATACTCAATTCTTGTCCATTATGCTAAACTGCCCTTCCCAGAGACCCTAGCTAGCCACTTCCAGGAAGTGTCTCATGGTTTGACTTTTCTTTTCTTTTAAGTCTGACTCTATTATCTTCTTTTTGACTGGAACAACTAACGGGTACAGTTGATTTGCCAGCCAGGTTCTTAAAGGCAGGGAGAGGCAGAGAAACCTAGAGAATCCATCTCATCCACTGTCTCGAGACCTAATTGAAGACTTCGTCTCTGTTCCCCTTATGGGCCTATTTCTGCCAGGCCTTGGCCTTCTTTATTCCTTTCCATCTAAGCTGATTTCAAGTGATGAATACTTTCATTTTAACAAGGGGAACATGATTTTTAAAAGTCTTCATAATCCAAAGTAACCAAACTTTAATGGTAGAATTTCAGGTCAGTTGTTTAGGCAGTTGGGATGACAGTTTTGGTCTGCCTAGAACACCTTACACCAAAATCCCTGAGTAGCCACTTGGTAGGCAGGCTCTGGTAGGAAGATGACTTGAAGAGAGCAACGCAGGTTGGGAGAGCCTTGGCCAAGGGTCAGGAGATGTTAGCTGAGCTCTGTTTATGCTGCTAACTCACTCTGCAAACTTGAAAGACTCACTCTCTCTCTGAACTCGAACTTCCCCAACTGTCAGAGGAGAGGTTGTCAGGAAGGCACTATCTTTTCGGCCCCTTTCAGCTTTCTCACGCTCCAATTCTCCGTCACCAACCACGACGCCCCAGAAGATCCAGGCAGCGCCATACACACGGAGCTTGAGTCAAGTTCCCCCATTTTCAGAACATCAGATCTGAACCTGTTATTTTCCTGATGGGCTCTGAACAACCCAAGATTTCATGTCACTGGGTAGAGCATAAGATAAAATTTGGAAAAGAGGAGATTTATAGGAAGTACAATAACAGTCCCCTTTATTTATTTTTAAAAATCTTATTTAAATAAAAGTGATACATTTAAAGTTGCCTTTGATTGAACAACTGTCCTTTCTTAAAAAATTTTCCCTGACAAAAGCTATGAATTATTAATTTCTGTCATTGTATTCACCGAACAAATGTAATTGCAAGTAAATGTCTGAAGTTAATGAAAAAAATTAAGAAAAAGAGATTTCTTTACAAGAATTAATGAAACATTTCCACAAACCTCTTTGAAATCATGATTATGAAGCCTTGTGACATCTCTTTGGAGCTGCAAAGGGGGTTGAACTCTGCCCTTTCTTTGGCAGGAAGGATGAAAACATTTTATTAGGCTTGTACCAGCTGTGGAAATGAACACACACAGGATTCTAACCTTACCCTCTCAAATATTTCTGTGCTCATTTAACTGTTTTTCCTTCATTCTGAGCCGTTGCCAGGAGGTCATCTGCTTGTCCTGGCTGATGTCCTCACCATTCATATTCTTATATTAATATGACACAATGAAAAGTTATGCTTTAATTTCTTAAAGAGAAGAAAAAAAGACTAGGGCAAACAGGGATTGGATTTCTGAATTAGGCTGGCATTTAGCCTCAAAGCAGAGAACTGAAATAATTTTATGCTCTACCTCTCAAATATCCCATCAGTAAGTCTTTACCAGCACTTAGATGGAACAAGGAATTGCCCCTCAATTCCACCTAGTTTCCAGCTTTCTTGAGATAACCCCAGCCTCCCACCCCCAAGTACCATTTACCCCCTACAATTTCAATACCGTAGTAAAAACTGCGAATTCAACACTGGGATACCTGGGTCCTGCTTAAGATTCTGTCTCTTAGAACTGGGGCACAGGCAAGTCCCCGCCCCCACTCAGAGCCCCATTTAAAAGTAGGAATAACAATGCCTCATTGGACTAGTGTGAGAGCTAAGTGAAATTAAGCCCACTGTTGACAATGAAATTTTTTTACAAATGTAAAAAAAAAAAAGCTACATTTGTTTTTTTATTTATTTCAAGTCCTTCTGTCTCTGAGGAAATTCCAGCAGCCATTCAACAGTGCTGTACTGTGGCCTGTGCATCACAATAGAGGTTGGAGGGACTTCCCTGGCGGTCCAGTGGTTAAGACTCCGAGCTTCCAATGCAGGGGGCGCAGGTTTGATCCCTGGTAGGGGGAATAAGATCCTACATGCCTTGCAGCATGGCCAAACAAATCAACAAACTGACACAAAACAAAAAAAACAAAACAGAATAGAGGTTGGAAACAAGTTGTCTGCCTTTCTCAGCATCCTTTGCAGTTAAGGGAGCATGTGACCCAGTCTGCCCAGTGATCCATTAAACCTCCTATGTAGTTCTCCTGACTTTTCTCTCTTGCTTTCTTCCTCATTTCTCAGGAGAATGCAGAGTATCTAGTAGACTCCAAGTTTTTGCAGATGGCAAAGTCACAAGCTGGAAAGACATTGACTACTTGAGTCACCATATAGAAGTCCACTCTAAACACTCAATAGGACTACAGTATAAGCAAAAAATAAACCTGGACTCTGTTAAGCCACTGAGACGTGGGGGACTTTGCTGTATCAGTTAGTGTGACTTATTCTTACTCATTCACCAGAGTGAGGAGACCTAAAGGGAAGCTTGGATAAAATCTACAGATAAATGTCAAAACTGAAGTGAGTCATTTTTGCTGGGGTTACTTTAAAATCATTTTTCTGGGCTAACTGACCACCAACTTGTATGATATGAGGAGAGGGTTATGTTTGGAAAGCTCAGTCCCTGTGGGGTAACTGCTGGAATTGTGCAGATCCAATAGGCCCTTGATAGGAAACCGTGAGGGTGCTACATTTTTGGTTACCCATTGCAGCCAACACAACCGTTCTGCCACCAAGAGAGGCATGGGAGTGGAGAGGGCCTGTGAGTGGTTTATGATTTTGAGGTCTGCAATGCAAGATCTTTTCTTTTCTCTCTAGTATTGCCAGAGCAACATCAATGACCAAATAGGGGCAAAGGAGAACCATATTTTTAGTTTCTCTCCCTCTCTCTCTCTCTCTTCTCTCATGCACTCATCTCCCATATCCGAAGACTTTTTAAACATCAAAAAGAGATTAAGTGAAAAGGCATATTCCTATAATTTGCCCAAAAGTGCACATTTCGATCTATGGATAACAGAAGCTGCAAATTACCCCCAGACCAACACACTATCCTTATGTAAGAAATCCTCTTAACTCTTTCCCTGAAGTCTCCATAAATCTGCCTGATATATAGATGTCAGGCATTTTCTGGCTGTTGAAACATGAAACATGACATCAGCTGGGGATTAAGTTACAACTCATAAAGCCCATGTTTATTTGCTGGTTCTGTTTAAAAATTTTTTCCAACTATCATTTTACTCAAATGACCTCCTATTTTATGGGAAATAAAAGTTAGAACTAATGAAGGAAACCCTTTCTGAGCTCAGATAGACGTACAGGCTGTGGCCATCTTCATTGTAACCAAATATTTAAATGATTTAGAGCTCACTGTGAACTATTATTGTTCATTGTTTTGACAAGATGGTACCATGAGCTGATATAGAGACGTCTAATGCAGAAATGGGAGGAGAAATCTAAGAATCAAAGAGAGAGAGAGAGATATGTTAAGAATTAGAGGAAGAATCCAAAATGCAGGAAAGCAGCCCAGGGTGACAGCTTGCCCTGCTCTTCCTCTTAGCAGACCTCACCATTCACAGGATGCTCTGAGCCATTGGAGGGTAACCTATAGACTTGCACACAGAGAAGGCTGCCTGCACCCATCTGTCTATTGCCCAGCTTGCGATATCCCAGCAGCTGACCGGAGACCCCGTTTCTAAACAGCTGTAGCTGGTATGAGAAGGAATTCCTCTTGTTTAAGTAAAGTTCCAGGGGAACTAAATTCTTACCATTAGGAACTCTGGTATTTATACACCACAATCCCTTTCCCAACCCCGCCTCCAAACAAACAAACAAACACAAAAAACCAACAAGAAAGCAAACTAACACCTCAGAATATGAGTTTCTCAAGAAGTGTGTATCCCCAAAGCTTACCTCAAAGTAGGTGCTTAGTAAAATTTGTTGAATAAATTCTGCTCATCCAACAAACCTGGGCAGATATGCAATGAGGCTGTTGCCGGAATCGTATTATTTTGGTGGCGCTGGGAAGCTCCCTTGGCCCTTTCCCCTAAAATTCCCTTTCAGAAAGTCTGCCATTACTGATTAAAAAAATATAGATATATATTTATATATAATGTTGTTCATTGTTTTGACAAAAAGGTACCATGAGCTGATATAGAGACTTCTAATGCAGACGTGGGAGGAGAAATCTACAAATCAAAGATATGTATGTATGTATATATGTATGTATATACATACATATATATACACACATATATATACATATATATGTGTGTATATATATGTATATATATATCACTTTAGTTCAGCAGCACCGAGAAGTCCCCTTGTCCCCTTCCCTTTTAAAAAAGTCTTTCATAAATTCCACGATTACTTGAAGGTCTCTGTTTCAGTGGAAATAATCCTGCAAGAGTGCAAGAGATGTTAAGAAGCATTCTTTACATCCTGCAGTGAATCAAATGGATTTTCTCCCTGCCTGGATCGACAGGGCATCGGGCTGGCCTTTGGGACATGATTGGGCAGTGGGACAAAATTTCAAGAAGAAGAAATGAGAGCCAGCTCCAGGTTTGGCTCAGTCATAGAATGCCTCATTCTGGCTGAGTCACGAACTGACAAATTTTCCAAGGGTGGCATTTCCTATCCACCTTAGAACACCATCCCTAATGTTCGGAGAGATTCTGAATATTATTAGTACGGGACTGTCTCATCGTTGATGTGAGGCTCTAGCTCAGCAAACTTCAGCTTAGGGGCCAAATCTGGCCTTCTGTCTAGTACGACCCAAAACCTAAGAATGGTTTTTACATTTTTAAATGTTTGAGAAAAAAAGACAAGAGAAGAACCATATTTTATGATATGTGAGAATCATATGACACAAAATCAGTGCCATCCATAAAGGTTTGCTGGAAATCAGCCACGCTCATCCGTTTACATATTGTCTGTAGCTACTTTTACAATTCAAGGGCAGAGTTGAGTAGTTGCAACAGAGATCGTTAAGCCTTTAAAGACTAAAATATTTACTATTTGGCCCTTTGCAGAGAAAGTTTGCCAACCCCTGTTCTGACTGAGCATTTCATGGCATAGCACAGGGAGATCAGCTCGGTGCTTTGTGACCACCTAGAGGGGTGGGATAGGGAGGGTGGGAGGGAGGGAGACGCAAGAGGGAGGAGATATGGGGACATATGTATATGTATAGCTGATTCACTTTGTTATAAAGCAGAAACTAACACACCATTGTAAAGCAATTATACTCCAATAAAGATGTTAAAAAAAATTAGCAGTATAGGCTCAATATATGTGAACTGAATAAATGAGCAAACGCAAAAAAAAAAAAAGAGAGAGAGATGGTGTCTGTGGGGTTTTTGCACTTCTAACTTTTATCTATTGGTGGCATCTTTTTAAGTGAACCACATTTTCCAGGGTGTGTGTGTGTGTGTGTGTGTGTGTGTGTGTTAAAATAGACGTAACAGAAAATTTACAATTTTAACCATTTTTAAGTGTACAATTCAGTGGCAATAAGCATATTTACAAAGTTGCGTAACCATTACCACCATCCATTTCCAGAACACTTTTATCATTCCAAACAGAAACTCTGTACCCATTAAACAATAACTCCCCATTCCCCCCTCCTTTCATCTCCTGGTAAACATGATTCTACTTTTGGTCTCTATGAACTTGCCTATTCTAGATCCTTCATATAAATGGAATCATACCATGTGTGACCTTTTCTGCCTGGCCTCTTTCACTTAGCATAATATCCTCAAGGTTCACTTGTGTTGAATCAGAATTGCATTCCTTTTTAAGACTGAATGGTATTCCACTGTATAGCTATACCACTGGGCATTGTTGTTTAGCCATTGCTGCATTGTGTGGTGTGTTGTTCTCCAGATTCTCAGATGTATGGCATCAGTGGGACTCCCAGGCAAAGGCTACCATGCCCAGAGGGAGTTTAAGGGCAGGGATGAAAGCCTCTATTTCTGGACATAAGCACCTCCATCTACTTTGGGATAAGATCAGGTGGTTCCAGGAATTCTTCGGTCCAAGCACTCACTTCTCTATGTATATCTCTAATGCCTTATGGAATGAGCTGTTGATGGGGCTTTAAGGATTTTCCTAGTTGTGGAGAAAATCTAAGACACTCAGAGATGTGTCTTTTCTTCACAGAGAAGTATCTGTGAAATGTCTCAACTAGAGATGACTTCCTCGACTTAAGCCCTCTGAGTATGTGCCAGAAAATATATCAGGTGTTGGCAGGGTACGTGTATGTTATCAAATTGTCGTACTTTGAATTCAAATGATCTAAACAAGAAAAGTGCTAACAAAAAGCACCATTCTTTAAACAATGTCTATTGAGTACATGAGTTACTATAAAGATGGACAACACATGTCTTGTAATATCAAGAAACGTAAGGCTAGTGTCATGGTTCCCAAACTGTGTGCCAGGGTACCCAGGGTGCCCCAGTGAGTTCACAGGGGCCCTGACGGATATTTAAAATTTTCGAGGAAAACACAGTAACATTTCTCAGACACCTTGCAAACTACTAGCCTGAGGTCGTTCACAGTTTCAACATTCGATCATGCTGTATTACTTTCAGTGACATCTTATCTCTGTGAAGCTGGATTTTCCATTGGTTGCTGTGAAAAAATGCAAGAGCCAAATAAACATCAGTGTGAAACAGGAAATGAGGGTAGCAGGGTCCAACCTGATTCCAAAACTTGAGAAGCTGTGCAGAGCCCAACAGGTACAGACATCCCATGAGAAGTATTTGTGGGTATTCGAAAACAAAATAAACATAATATGTTTTTCTTTCAATTTATGTTTCTTTAATATGCCTGGTAAGTTGTTAGGACATAAATGCTTATTAAGTTGTTTGGACCTGACTAATACATGGAACTGTTAATTATTTCTTTTGAACTAGGAGCACCCTGAAAAAATTACTGAGACGTGAAGAGCCTATGAATTAAGAAAGTTGGTGAACTCCTGATCTTGTGAATCAGGTATGTTACCCGTTATGAATATGGACAGTTTTTAAATTACACAAAGGCTCTGTGGTATATAAACAATTTCAGCAACAAGCGACGTCACTGCTGTTATAATTTAAGGGTAATCAATGTGACGCCATCGGCATCCATAACACAGAGTCGATGTGCACAAACTTCTAATATAAGCTTAATTATGAGTGTCTCTTTGCATGAAACTAAAAATATTGAAAATGCTGACAGTGGGGAGGTGACCTTGGATCAAAACTCCTGAAGAAGTCAATAATCTATTATGATTTTCATTTTGCAGAAGTAGTGCTATTATTTCAAAAGGTCTCAGAAATCAATTTGGCCTTCATTATATCTGTGTAATAATGACATCCTAATTAAAAATCCCAATCTGAGTAGTACAAAGGATGATGTTTAATCTCTAATCAATGAACGCCAAGTCCAGAAGTTAGAGATGCAATAACCCATTTTAATGAACTTTACTACTTTTCTTACATTTGGTCTGCTTTTCTCTCTGCAGTTTTGGGAGACTTCTCTGTCTGGAAACATATCTGAGGAAGCTGAGACAATTTGGTGCACCAAGCACATAAATTAAAGCAAGAAACTTCAAAGAAAAATATCGTCAGAATTGTGCAGGTTTCTTTTTAATTGGAATTTATACTTGCTCCTAATTATAGGACATATTTGAAATGTTACTTTGAGAGGCTGAAGGAGGAGGTGGAGTCCTGTCCACTCCTGCCACATGAGCTATAACCTTGACATTTTAATTAGACATTATTTTGAAATATGTAAAAGTCATTTACATACTCAGCGAAACATATCATTGATTGTGTACTTTGCCCAAGAAGACAAAATGATACACAATTTAAAAAATAATCAACTTCTCCAAGGAACTGTAGAAATTCCTAAGAGGGGTGGAAGCAACAACAAATGTCACCATTGTGGTTTTCTAATATTTTCTCTAGGCAGAGTCCAGCCATCCAGTGTCAATTGGCCGCATCAGACTAGACAGAAAGAGGTGGGTTTAGTTGATTTATGGGCGCCACACACCCATCCTGCAGATAAAAAGAGAGGTCAGAGGAGGGTCAAGAATCTTCTCTTTGGAAGGAATTTCTGGTGCTATATTACCTGGCTGCAGGAGGATGATTAAAACAATCCCTTAAGTTGCCTTCTCATGAGATGCCTTGTGCTTTGATGCTTCAATAAATTAACAATTTAAGACAGAAATTATAGGACAGATGGGACCAGCCATATTCTAAGCTTTGCCATCATAGATTAGCTGGGGGCTGGATGAGATGTAATTTACTGCTGATATCCAGGAGTTGGGAAAGTTTAGTCATGGAACTCTTCGGGGACGGAAGGGATGGGGTGGAGAACACCATCGTTCTCTCCAGGTTAAAACGTTACTGTGATCTTGCAGAATCATAGGTCCTATTTGAGCCTGATATTCGAGAGGAGCAATGAGCTTTGTAAAATAAAATCTCTGTGAGGTTCGAAAAAGAAGGCTGGGGGGTGAAAGGGGAACTTTGCCATCTGTGAGACCCTGGATGCCAGACTCCGTCTCAGCCGTGGTGGGCATTGTGCCCTGGAGACCCTGTGAAAGAAGATGTCTGCTTGGAGTGTGGATGCTGTGGCCAAATTTGGAGGGAATTCCCTGGTTGTCAGGCTCCACGGTCTATTGAAGGACTTACTGCTGAGATGTGGATCTGAACTAGAGTATGTGGTTTATGCCACTGGAGTTAAGAGGCTCTGTGAATCCCACAGGCACAATATGCACATGGCTGCACTGGGGTGAGGAAGATTTCCTCCTCCCATGTTAGGTTTAGGGCCCCAGCTGTGCCCTGCGTGGTTGTCTGCTAGGCAATCCACTTCTGGGGGCACTTGTGTCAGTGGCATCCTCCAACCCCAAGGGGGTGCCCCTGAATTATGTTACTGCACAGGGGTAGTGAAGTACCCCTGTACTACACGGACAGGGAAGTCTTGGTGTGTTCATGGGCAGGGTGACGGCAGGGAAGAGAAGAATAAGAGGGAAATGTGATACAGATGCTTCAGCGGAGTCTGAAAGGAGATGTGATCACATTCTCTCGACTCCACATTGGTAAAGCAGATAAATCACATTGGTCTAAAATCCCAAACTTGAAACTCTGAGTAGCTGGGGCATTGGTTGAGTGGAGGAAGGGTGAAGACTCCTTCTGCATGCCATCTTATTGTCTACACTTAGCCTGCCACTCACAGCCCTTGGAAAGGCAGGTGTTCCCTAAGTTAAAGGAAGGGGAGACATGGTGGGGACCTACTCTCTAGGACTGTTGAAGGCTGACACTTTCAATGACAGCAACCAGAACTTCCTGCTCTCAACTGTTCACCACATGCCACCCCATCCCACCCCAGGACATTCGCTAATAACCACCAGGAGCTAGTTGCCTTCTAGGATGACTCTGTGCCCTCCAGCACTGGGTACCAGTTCTTCAGCGCACACTACATCCTGAGCTTGCCCTACAAAGCACGGTGATGTTCCCTGTGGGAGCAGAAAAAGCACAAAGTGACTGTTGTCCCTTCTTGTTGTCTTTGGTCCCCTCCCCATCTCACACATGGGAAGTTCTCTCCACTGAGGAGAGAAGTATTGGAAAAACACTCCCTGTGAGTCTTCAGGGTAGGGGCACATCCGTCTTATGGAGGACTCATAAAAACTCACCCTGTGCCTAGGATAAGACTGTATCTCCTCAGAGCACCTAAACCTAATTTCCTGTGGATTTCAGATCATCTTTTATTTCCAATTATGCTGCTGTTCACATTATCGATTTGGAGGATACAAATGTTGAATGACAAGAGAGAGAGAAGAAGGAGGGGGAGGGAGAAGAATTCCATTTTGCCTGAAGGATAAGATACTCGAAATGCCACCCCGCACCGCATCTCTGAAGCGTTCATCAACGTGGCAGAGGCTGGCTCAATTATCTTTGTGTCAGATGATTATCTGAGAGCTTAATTTAATCTCCATTATCCTCCCCCGTCATATTTCAATTAAATCTGCTATCAGAGTGTTAACACATCTTTGAACCTGCTATTTCTTCAGTTAATTTTCCACTAAGAGGTGCTGGAGAGTAACAGATGTCATAATTATGCAATTATTAAGTGTATTTGACACTCGTTCTCTCAGGATTTTGTGGTTGGGGGTAGGAGCGTTGCAAAATTAATCTGATGACAGTATGCTTCCGTTGTGATCCGTAACACCACTGCAGGCTGGAGTACTGTCCTCCCGCTGTTTCAGAGGCTGCCGCCAAGAAAGATGCAGGATTAAACGGACTGTGCATCAGATTTGCTTCACTTTCGTACATCTGGTAAATCGGATGAGTTCATTAGGCGAGCAGAAGTTCAGAGACAGGTTTTTTTTGTTTTTGTTTTTTTCCCTCTTCAAGACCTCAGAAAGTACAGCAAGTACATGTTAGGGAATAGTGTGAAGTTAACACCTGTAGTGTGAAGAGCTGTTAATTTTGACTTTAAAATCTTGGGGTTTAGTTGGGGGTTGGATGTCAACTAACTGTATAACTTTGGTCATGTCATACCCTCTCTTTGAGCGTCAGTTTCATGAGGAATGAACAGGCTTGACTCTACAGTTTACTACCTCTCCCAGCGCTACCATCCTACGAAAATGGATAAAAACTGTCTATTCTCTTGAGAGATAGATAGATAGATGATAGATAGATAGATGATATAGATACATAGATATAGATAATCTCTCTCAAGTTCTTTCTCTATAGACGCTATGGAGATAGATAGATATAGATACGTAGAGATACAGATATATACGGAGATTAAATACAATGTTGTATCTGTCGCAGACTATTTCTATCCACATATCTGGTTCATGTCTAGGAAAAGAGCAGAAAATACAAAAGAAAAGTTGAAATTAGGCATGGATATGCAGACAATGAGTGTGGGTATTTTGGGAAAATTTTTTTTGACATTACATAGGGTTCTCCATAGTACTAAAGAACATTGGTGTGTCCATGAGAACATAAGAGATCATCCAGGTGGAGCCCTTGACCTTTAAGGACAAGGAAACCACAGCCCAGCACATTGCCTGCTGGTGACACCATGGGACCGAGAACCCAGATCTCCCTGCTCCGAGTCAGGGTCTCTCCTCTCTGCACTTGGCCTCTTCACCCACATGGATCAGTTTTACATGAGCTCTGAGTCATGAGCCAGCCACAATCATTCTCAGATCTTCTCCTCATCAAACCTGGACTCTTCTGCCCTAGGATTCCCCCGGTGCTACCCATGTGCATAAAAGGTAAACAATGGATATCTTCAACCCAACTGACATACTTAATGGGTGCTGCCTGGAACGCTTCATTCAATGGAAATCCTATCTGAAAGCCAAAAGGATAAAAACAGGTCAAAATAAAATATTCCAGTTAAATCAGAATTATGATATCCATAGCTCAGTGTATTCACTCACACCTTCCATCTGTGAGGGGTTCTGAGAAAAACCTTGGGGTCCTGCGGAGGACATCTCAAAAACTATCATCTTCTCATGTCATAATTTTTGCCTAAATAGAATTTCATTGAATGGATGTAGAAAATTCATTTGCCTAATCCCCTTACGTTGGGCATCTAGGCTGTTTCTGATTTTTCATAAAAAGGATCTGCAAGGAACTATATGTTTGGTTTTATAAGAAGTGTTTGTTTGTTTGTTTCATATGGACTTGTTCCTAACAAATTTCCTGCCTGGAAGGTGTTGCTTTCTTTCCCTCAGGAAAGATATCAAGATTAGCCAGAAGGACTCATGAAAGTAAGTAAAATATATTACCATTCTCTGGCATTTAGGTCTTTGGAGACAGTAGATCAAGTCAAAAAGGAGAGAGGCTTCACGTATTGCTGGATCAAGAGCTTAAATTAAGCCATCAGGTTTATCATCTGCTATCTCACTCTCAACGTCCTATCCCCTCTGCCTGCTGGCCTTATGTTCACATACTGCGGCCAGGGAAGGGAGCCAGCAGCAGCCAGGTTTGGAAACTCTTACGAAAGGAGAATTTTGTGTTTTTTCTTTTAACCTAATAGCTTTCTATCAGTCTATTCTTTTTTTTTTTTTTTTTTTTTCTGGCAGCACCTTGCAGCATGTGGGATCTTAGTTCCCCAACCCGGGATCGAACCCGTGCCCCCTGCATTGGGAGTGTGGAGTCCTAACCACAGGACCGCCAGGGAAGTTCCTCTATCAGTCTACTCCAATAGCTCCTGTCTGTTGGACACTCATTGTTTGTTCCTCCAGATTCCTTCTCTATTTTTTCCACCCTCGTATTAACTGGTTCTCTTGTTCTCTGCCTTCCATTTGGGAACTATATCCTTTTCTTAGGGCTGCAGTGACACAGCCCCACAAACCGAGTGGCTTAAAACAAGATACATTTATCGTCACACAGTTCTGGAGTCTGGAAGTCCAAAATCAAGGTGGCAGCAGGGGCTTGTTACCTCCGAAACCTGCAGGGAAGAATCCTTCCTTGCCTCTTCCAGTGCCTGGCACTTGCCAGCAACCTTTGGCTTGAAGATCATTATTTAAGTCTCTGCCTCCATCCTCACATGGCCATCTTCTCCCTGTGTCTGTCTGTCTCTGTGCATCTTCTGTTTTTATAAGGATACCAGTCATATTGTATTAAGGGTCCACCCTACTCCAGTATGCCTTTATCTTAACTAATTACATCTGCAATGATCTTATTTCCAAATAAGGTCACATTCTGGGGTATTGGGGGTTAGGACTTCAACATATCTTTTGGGGGACACAATTCAACATTTAATAGAGACATTGTCAGCAGCGAGAGGGGGAAAGAAGAGAGAGTTGGGGCATCTATTTCCCCAGGATTGGAAGGGTGTATGTTCCCCTGTTCCTCTACTGAAGGCCACACCCTTCATAAGACACCCCAGCCTCCATCAGGGGCTCTCTCCTACAGCTTCTGGGATGCTGGGACTTCCTCTCTTTGCCCCTTCAGGTCTAGGGATGATAGTAGCTTTCTGATATTCTAGCCCTTAGTCTTACCTTATTGGTCTCCTGTCCCTCAACTCCCTTAGGTTGTCCTGCCTATACCATCTCCCACATGTCAGAGGGTAGAACTGAATGCACCTGTCATGTCACGTCACTGTCATCGCTTCCAAGAGAAGCGTGTGGATGGAAACCACTTGAGGATGCTGTTAAAATGTGGGATCTGAGGTAGGTTGGGGGCATGGCACGGCCTGAGATTCTGCATTTTTAACAAGCTCACAGGTGATGAACTGCACGTTGCCAGACTGTCGAGGATATGGCATCAGCTTAACGCCTGGAATTAACAGCAGGGAAGAGAGAGAAGTCACGTATAGAACAGGCTGGACGTGAGCAGGAAGGAGGGTGGCGAAGTTAGGAAAACTGCATCTTTCATAATGTCTAGAGGCAGAGGCCCTGCCGGACCCTGACTTCAGAACAGTAAATATTTTGTGAGGTGGGACCGGCACCGCTTTTGGGAGGAGAAGTTAGGAAATTAAAAAATCATCTTTTGGGGCTTCCCTGGTGGCGCAGTGGTTAAGAATCTGCCTACCAATGCAGGGGACACGGGTTCGAGCCCTGGTCTGGGAAGATCCCACATGCCGCGGAGCAACTGGGCCCGTGAGCCACAACTACTGAGCCTGCGCGTCTGGAGCCTGTGCTCCGCGACAAGAGAGGCCGCGATAGTGAGAGGCCCGCGCCCCGCGATGAAGAGTGGCCCCCACTCGCCACAACTAGAGAAAGCCCTCACACAGAAACGAAGACCCAACACAGCCAAAAATAAATAAATAAATAAATAAATTTAAAAAATAAATAAATAAAATTTTAAAAAATGCACGCATTCTTTAAAAAAAAAAAAATCACCTTTGTTTCCTCTGACATCTTTTCACTATTGTCTTAACCACATATTAATACCATTTAAAAAGGCACACACATTACCTTAAAAATTTGTGCTTAGGCTTCTACAGCTACCCTGGCCGTATCTGAAGACTAGTTTCCCCCAAGACCTCAGAGACTGCGGCGAGGGCTGGTGGTAGTCAGCACTCTTTTCAGGCTAGGTGGGTCCTCTGTAAACTTGTGAGGCTGGGGAGGTTCATCTTCTGGGTCCCCAGCTGCTCATTTTATGTCTCTGCTCTGACAAAGGTGTGACAGCCTACACCCAACATCAATGGACACAACTCTCAGAAGGGCCCATTTTAGCTGCATCTCATCTCCCTGTGGTTTAGAAGAGAGCTACTCAAGGGGTAGGCTGTGGACTGGTCCTCACTCACTCTTGGTTACTGGTCCACAAGGAGACAGGACTAGAAAGTAACAGGAATCCAACTGCTGTGATGGAAAAAAAAAAAAAAAAAAAGTCTTTCTTCAGTGGGCTAGAAACAAAAGAAAACACCTTGGACTTTCACAGAGCCTTTGAGAAGCATCTTCTAGAAGCCCTTATTCCAAGGAAGGGAATCCCAGACAGTTCCTGGATCAGAGAACTTGTAAGGGACCAGGACCTCCCTTTCCCTGACCTTTCCAGTTGGGTTGTGTGGGTGACAGTCACTCTGGCCTTCCTGTGAGGACAGGCTGTTTCAAGGGGGGCAGAGCTATGTAGGTAGGACCCTCATGTCAGCCCTCCAATTCCACAGCAAACGGTAGAGGCGCATGATTTAGACATGTCTCACTGTCAACATGATTTCGTTGACAGTGAAAATACAGACTAAAGAAGAGGTGTTTCCATGGAAAGTCCACCAAAGAAAAGTCCCATTCGTGGTCCTCAGATGCATGGAACCCAGATGGCCTAACTCTAACTCCATGACATAACCCCTTTCCCTTTCCCCTTTTAATCCTTTCCTGCCCTCTCCTTTCTTCCCCTTTCCATTCCTTCAGCCTTTTTTGTAAAGCAATCTCATGAAAGACCGCCCCTTGGAAGGTTTCATATACGAGAAATTACTATTTACATGCACTCCCCCTCAGGGTACACTTCAGCACAATCCATACCTTTGTGGCCATTTTTTCCCATATAATAAGTTTGTAGCCAGCATACAGAACGAGCTTTGAGAAAATTAAACAGAACAAGAGAAGCTATGTGCCCAACAATTCAAGGAAACACTCCAAGTAGCAATGGGAATCCAACAGGACAGTGCGCCATGCCAAGAGAAAAATGTGCAGCCGGAAAATGGGCCAAGTGTCCCTGATTTGTAAAGACTTTTTTCCATAGTTAGGTAAATTTATATAATTATTTAATGCCTCCTGCAATGGTAATAGGATTGTGCTTGGGCCCTTTCAACATATGGTGCTGGCACCAAAATCCTCGCTCAAAGAGGTGGGGAGGGGGAGATCAAGGCTTGGATCTCATTCGCCAGTCTTAATGTTGGAGGTCTGCCTGGCTCTCGGCCAGCTTTGGAGGGGGTGGGATGTGGTGAGAAAACTGGGGCAATTGATACAGGGTCTTTCACAAGTGGGTCGGGACAGGGGGCATATGTGTCCCCTCTCCAATTACCAGTGTTCCCTCCCCAACAAGCCTGCATGTTCATCTGGGAAGCCTGGCCTTTGGATCTGGGTCTCACCTGCATGCCGTCTCTTCTCTAAGATTTCCAAAAGTTACTGAGAGAGGAGGAAGCTGAGTTCCTTGACTTTCTCTTGGGTCACCTCATTTTCAAAGATGTCACCATTGCTAATCCCCAGATGTATATGCAGGACCTCCTTGGGAGGTTGTCCCCATGCCCCAAAGTCTTCCCCGCATGGCAGTCTCATCTACTTAAAACTGTTCATGGCAGATGGCAAATCCACTTAGACCCCAAATTTGGATTAGCTCTTTAGAATACAGCATCTATTATGTGAGACCAAAGGCCTCACCCAATGCTTGAAAAACAATAACAGCAAGAACAACTTTTAAGTTTTTAAAAATGGAGTGTTAGGTTTATACACGAAAGAGTACGTGATAGATTGCCTGTACTGCACAAGGCGTATAATGTCAGAGGAAATGTGGGATCGACACACGTAAAGAGAAACAGAGGGAGCCGTGATGAATGCTGTGGTGTGGGCCCCTCGCTCCAGACCATAGAAAGTTGGGGGGAAAGAAGTGATTCCATTGTCAAACTTGAATCTGACTTCGAAGAGTGAGCAGGACTTGCTTAAACAGGTAGAAAGGAAAGATGCATTTCAGATTGTTGATGAGATGTCGGGGAAGCAGGAATAAAACTGGTGTATTGGAGAGTTTGGGACGAGTGGAGTGGAGAATACCTTATGGGAAGGAGGGGAGAGTGAAGTAAAAGAACAGTCTCGGAGGACTGTAAAAGTGAGTTTTCCAAGGACTTAAAAAAAAATACCCTTATGTGCTCTGAGATCACGAATACCTTTTTCCCCTATGACAATTAATTTTCTCCTTATGACATCACTATGCTCCTTCCAGGAGAATTCCTACTTCCCTCTAAGGATAAGTTAAGGAATTGACAGCCATGCAGGTCTAGCAGGGGTCGAAGGAACTGGTCATAACTAGTCATCCTTGGCCCCCACTGAAGGTCTTGGGAAGAGCCTTCTTGCTTTGATGGGAGCACCCTGGGCTGGAAGCTGGCATCTGCATCTGGGTTTCCCAGTGTCTGTGGAAGTGACCAAGCAGGCTGCTTCCATGTCTATCTCAGATGCTCTGATGGCTGACGGCCAGCAAAGCTGGACTGTGGTCTTTATGGATCCAGGCTCTAAGCTGAAAGCTACATTTCTCAAATTGTAACTCTGAAGCCCAGGCTAAGGCACCGAGAGAATGCTTTCAGGCCCTTGGGAACTGAAATCAAAGACTTCAAGCCATCTCTCTGTTACTTCCAGTCAAATTCTAGACTCTGCATGTTTCCAAGAGCAGGGTCCAATACTGTCTTGCCATGTGACACTCCTCTCACTACTTTGACATTAACAGTCTGATAGTGTGGAAGGGAAAGGACTATACTCTATAAAATACCAAGTGTGAAGAAGAAATATGAGTCTGTGTTGTGGAAGAATGATAAGAGGTTGTGGTAAGCAAGACCCAGGGGCTCATGGTGCATGACAAATAAGTACTTAGTGAATATTAGCTGAATGAAGCAATGAATGAATGGATGGATGAAATTTTGAGTCCTGGGTTCTGGATCTGAGCTTATCTTTAATATTTTATGATGTTGTCAAGTTATATTCCCTCTAGGATTCTCTCTTCATCCATGAAATGGGTAAATTCCCCTCTGCTTTCTTTACTTAAACAATGATCAAATGAAATTATGGATGCAGGAGTCCTGCTATTGGAGTTGGTGATGCAAAGGAAAGGGATGGCCATCCTCACTGCTGTTCACATAGATTCTTGGCAGACTCTGCAGGTAAACATCTGACTGGCTGTGATATTCAAGATACCATCTAAACAGTAGTGTGAAAATTTCCCCTCACCTCTCCTGACACTGGAGCTCCAAGCAGATCTGAACAATTTGATTGCTTTTTCTATGCAGGTAAGGTAAAATACAGAGGTGAGAGATTATCTGTGAATACAGACCTTCCATCCTGGGATGGCCACTCCACAAGTCTCCCAGGACTCTTAATACCTGAGCTGAATTACCCTAATAATTATCTCTAGGGCTCTCCCTTTTTTGGTAGCTCTTTGGCCTAAAGAAAATTGTAAATATATAAGAATACTGTAGATCTTCTTTGCAGAACATCTACCCTTCCTTCATTCATTTAGCAAACATTTTTGAGCTGCTGCTATGTGCTGGCCATGTGATAAGTGATGGATATTAAACCCTTATCTTAAGAAGCTTATAGTCATGCTGTAATAGCAAATAAATGTTATTCTGAGTGCAACTTGAAAAATTTGGTAATAACTACAATGTTAAGAAGGTTTCTGAGACCACATAAAGACTGATTAAAAAAGCTATAATCAATTAACAATATTTCCAATGGGCATAGTAGGGATAGCAACAACATATTTGCTACATATTAAGGAATGTAAAGAAAAGGTACTAGTCCCAATCCCAGGGTTGGGATAATAGTATTGGGGTAATACTAGCTGCTCTAAAAAAAATTCCCCAATATAACAACTTAAACAAAATAAAAGTTGATTTCTCACTCACATAATGTCCAAAATGGATCTTCCTAATTGGCAGTTAGCTCGCCTCCGAGTGGTGACTCTAGGACCCAGGCTCCTTCCACATTGTGGCTCTGTCATCCCTAATGTGATTTTTAGGTGACTGTGCTCTGCTGCAGGAAGCTAGTGGAAAGGAAAAGGAGCGGGGAGGAGGTACAGGCACACTTGCTTCTCAAGGTCAGTGGACTTCTGGTCCTATTCCATTGGTGGTATTTCATGATACCATCTAGATGCAAGGGAAGCAGGCAAATGCAGCCACGGCTGAAAAGTAGCTTCCTCACAACAAGTCCACACCAGGACTTGGTTGGAACAGGGAGTCCTCACTTCAAATACTGTCCCAATTTCTTCCAATCAAGCCTGCTTGATTGAGCCCCTTTTCTTCTTCCCTGCAACAAGCCTGCTTCCTCTTATTCAGGAACCGGAGAAAGTCCAATCTGTGTCTCTCTATATAGGAACTATTCTCACCTAGTTTTTAAGTACAGACAGACATTCCCAATTCCCTTCCACCTTGCTGCTGAGTAAAAACCCAAAGACAGATCATACCATTTCTCATTCAGGACTCTGCCACGTGTTGTCAGGAGGGACTATTTAAGGAAAAACACCCAACAGGGTGTCCAGCCATAAAGCTTGCTGAGACTTAGCCCCAGGGGGGATGCCGGGACTTGAGTTTTTCCTCACTAAGCCACTCCTGGGACTCGGCCTTTACAACTCAATGTCTGAAACCCTGGGACTGCTTACATAAACATGCTCTCATAACAGCACCTGGCAGCCCAACATAAAATTAATTTTACTGTATCTTGCAAGCCTTTATTGTAAAGGACAGCATTAGATCCTTTCATAAAGACAAGCAGATAATTTTACCTAATTTCATTGACTGTGGTTAAATAGTGTTCTTCTTTTTTCCTTTTTAATTTAACCCCTCTTGTTGCTGCTTACGAGGCTCCTCCCAATCTCTCTGCACTTTTTTTTTAACACCCTGTACTTTACCTTTAGAGACCTCACCACAGTCTGAAATGATACATTTGTGGGAATATTTCAATGATCTCTTTTCTCTTCTAGACACTAAGCTCTATGATGCATAAAATGACATTCGTCTGTCTTGTGCTCCACTCTGCTTCTAACACCAAATATAGTTCCTAGCATGAGAAATATTTGTTGAGTGTCTATGGCTTCTTCCCTCCAGGCCTCATGTTCTCCTTTGACCCACGGTGAGGCAGTACAGAGGAACACTGGGCCACCCGGTAGGTCTGCAATGATATGATTAGATAGCAGTTCATTTGTAGATATGGTGAATTTACCTTGATATGCTCCTCTCTTGGAAGTATTTGCCCTTTAAGTCTGATCCTGGGGTATTTGGGGGCCAGATCAAAAACAACATAAGAGGTAACATGGGTACATCTCCTTTCTCTGCCTTAGATGGAAGGACATGATTGTGATGAGCATGTCTGACCCAGTATATTATATGCTCTTTAGGGATGGTGTGTGTGTGTGTGTGCGCGCGTGTGTGTGTGTAGGAACCAAACTCACAAATTCTTATAAATTCAATTCAAAATAGGAATCTTCATGTTGGGGAACTGGACAATACCCAAGGTATTGGAGTCTCTAAGAGAAGGAAGATAATGGTGATAACACCTTTCATTTGGATTCCAAAGACATTCACAGAGTGGTTGGTTTGCTTGGTCCCTCCTTGCAGCACCACTGCATTGTAGGTGAGTCAGCAATTATTATCCTTGTGCTATAGCTAAATGGGGGCAAGAAAGAAGAAGGGACTTGCCAAAGTCTCACAACCCGGAAGTGTTGGAACTGGGCTAGGGGTGGGCAAGGCTCATCCCCAGACCTGCGCTCTTCCTGTTGCATTGTCATATGGCGCTGAGACCCAAGAGTTCCGTGCAGAAATGGTAACCCTGGAGCCATGATGTGGCTCGAGGCTCTGTGCCTTCCAACAGTTTGCCAAAGCTTCCAGCAACTTCTTCCAACACTGGCTGCTACTCCAGTTCAGAACACCCATCCTACGAGACTTCCTAGGAAGGCCAGGTCATCTCATTGGCAGCTAGAAGCTTAACAGCCAACACATACCTGAAACATAGTAGGTGACTTAAAATTTTATTTTTGCTTAAAAATTGTGTTTTATTACAGAGTTTTGTTTGCTAGTATAGATGGTGCCTATATTTCAGAACATTGGGACTGGTTTCCAGTACTTGGGTGTGAAATAGGCTACAAGGATGTATTGTACAACACGAGGAATACAGTCAATATTTTGTAATAACTGTAAATGGAGTGTAACCTTTAAAAATTTTATTAAAAATTTTAAAAACTTTTAAAAAGACTTCTTAAAATATTTTTGAATCTATATGAATACTACTATTCTGTTTCTGTATACTCCTTTTACCTCCTTACTTAGGAGACCTTGTGTATGTAGACTGTCTCCACACAGGTGATTAAACACTTAGAGGTACAATAATAACAACAGTAATAATAATAATAATAATAATAATAATAATAAATCATATTTATTAGCACTGGCTATACCCCAAACCCCTGCTAGATATTTTATGTTTTTTAATTAGCTTCTGTACTCCTCCCAGTTTCCTAGTAAGGTAAATAAGTGACAGTGATTTCTCAAGGTCATAATTTTGTGGGGTTTTTTTAGTAAATTTATTTATTTTTAGGTGAGTTGGGTCTTCGTTACTGCAAGCGGGGGGCTACTCTTCGTTGCGGTGCGGGGGCTACTCTTCGTTGCGGTGCGTGGGCTCCTCATTGTGGTGGCTTCTCTTGTTGTGGAGCACGGGCTCTAGGTGCGTGGGCTTCAGTAGTTGTGGCTCACGGGCTCTAGAGCGCAGGCTCAGTAGTTGCGGCGCACGGACTTAGTTGCTCCGTGACATGTGCAATCTTCCCGGACCAGGGCTCGAACCTATGTCCCCTGCATTGGCAAGCGGATTCTTAACCACTGCGCCCCCAGGGAAGCCCAAGGTCATAGTTAATGAGTGGCAAAGCTGGGATTTGAGCCCGCTTAGTTTGACCCCCACGCCTGTTCTACTACTTTTTACTCCATGCTGCTACCTCCATTTGAGCCCCTGAATTATCCAACAGCACCACAAGCCATCACTCATGCCAGGGGGTCAAGTGGAATGGTCAAGAAGGGTTGTCGCCAGCCTGCCTGCGTCTGGTGGGTGCCCTGCTTTCTCCCAGGGCTGTGCTAACTTTCCTTCTCTGTATAGATCAGGATGCATGATAGGCCTCCATCCTCCCTCCCCTCCGAATCAGCCTGTTCCTCCTGGGGCCACTCAGCTGACAGCTGCGGAAAGGACAGTGCGCCTGCTGAAAAAGGGTCCATAATTTCCCTCTGGCAAGAGACTACAGTCCAACTTTGGAGAGGACAATTAGCGTGCTCTCAGCTGGAACAATGGGAGCAGCAACAGATGCTTCCCATCCCAGGGATCTCCAAGCTGCAGCGCTTGCTAATGGGAGGCGTTCTTTCTCCCTGCGGAGGAAACCTGGCAGCCATGCCAGCAGCCTGGGTGGGGCTGGCTGCTGAGCTGTTAGGAGAGAAGTATTATCAGAGCAAACCAGGGGATCAAGGGCCCACAGAAGTCCAGTCACCAGCCTCCTCAGATGGCTGGGGTGTCACCCCCTCTTCCTCCTGGACCAGAAGTGGCCAGGACCAGTTCTGCTCCGAACCAAAGGGTTAAAGAACTAGAAAAATGTTACCAAATGGTTAAGAGCAAGAAATCCAGAGTGGACAGATGTGGATTTGAGTCCCAGTATTGACACTTACTAACTATTGTCCTTGGGAAAATTGTTAACTTCTCTAAGCCTCAGTTTCCCTGTCTATAAAACAAGGAAATAATAGTATGTGCATTACAGGTTTGGGGGGAGGGGATGAAATAAAATAATATATGAAAACACCTTCCAGTGAAAGATCTGAAAAATGTCCTGGGTCATAATCACCTCTGTCGCTGGGGACTAGCACATGGTATAGTATGTGCTCAACAAATACATATTCAGACTTAGAGCCTTTTAGAGACAGAGGTACCTGTAGAAATCCTCCAGCCTAATGCTGTTCAGATTGTTTACTTGAAGGTGTTTCAAAGGATCTGAAACCATTCTTTTGGATATCTGTTAACCATACTGTGGAAATTTTTTAAATTCAGCTGCTTATGAGTTAATAAAACGTATCTTAGCCTGTTGGTAACCCCAAAGATGGTAAATTGTGTTGCCAGGCTAACTCACTTCTCTGAAGACCTTGGAATAAGGCTTAACTTGCCATTTCGATAAAACAAGATTCTGAGATTGAAAAATGAGCATTTACCATTTGCAAGTGCTTGTCTGTGAGAATCTCCTTGTTTTGCCGTGAAAACAAAAATTAAAAGTAAATCAGATGATTAGAGTAGATATAAAGCTGCCTCTTTCTTTCATTACCCCCAATTTTAATAGTTGGTTTATACCAAGGCATATTATTGTTCATATCTGTATAAGTAAATGTCATACATTTGAATATATAATATGCATATACCAATTAAGTTCTGCTGCTCTGGTTTTATATTTTGGGATTCCTTGTAAGATTCCACTGCTTAAAAATAAAATTTGAGTGCCACTGATTTTCTCCATCCCCTTAATTTTGAAGATGTGACTCCAGGCACGGAGAGAAAGAGGTTTGCCCAATAATCATTGGTGCAGAACTGGGACCAGTAACCAGGACACCCCGCTTCCATCTCTTTCTCTGTGCACCCCTCCTCTTGCCCCATCACAATCAGTGTCACCGGGTTATCTCTGACCCCTGTGATGAAAACCCAAAAGACGACAACATCCAGATTCACTGTAAACTCATCAATCTAGCTTAATGCTTAGTTAGTTTTTGATGATTCTGGTCATGTTGTCGCCCCACAGCAACATTTTGACTCAGTAATAGAGGAAAAAGTTCCTGGATGTGGGGACTGAAAGCCAGCCTGACACCTAGCCTCTCTGTCCTCCACAGAGCTCTGATTTCAGGTGCCCCTAAGCCTCTAAGGCTGGTTCAGTGAATAGTAATG
The DNA here is from genome assembly GCF_028021215.1 of Eschrichtius robustus. Lineage (NCBI taxonomy): Eukaryota > Metazoa > Chordata > Mammalia > Artiodactyla > Eschrichtiidae > Eschrichtius > Eschrichtius robustus. Next base: position 33,306,088 of record NC_090842.1, on the reverse strand, counting down.
GATTCCTTCCTCCCTCCCTCCCTCCCTTTTCCCTTCCCTCCCTTCACTCCTTCCCCCCTTTTACCCTTCTTCAAATGTCGACTGAGTGCCTACCATGGCCAAGCACTGTCCCAGCTATGATCGAACGTTTAAGGAAACAGTGCAATTGCTTCTTCTCGAGGTGTTTACAATCTATTGGGGAAGATGTATAACATCTAAATCAGTAATAATAATAATAGTATAAATGTATTACAGATGTTGAAGACGCTCATACCTGCCTCAGCAGGGCACAGCCCTCTCTTGATTCCCCTCCCGCTGGGGAGAGGGTCCTCAAAATGGCTCAGTGGTACCACTGCCACTGTGAAGGGCAGAGAGCTTTCTGCCAGCAGGGACCTATCATTACTCAATGGTTTATCAGATGCCCTGGTTTGAAGCAGCTGCTCTTGGCCCCATCTAAGGAGCGCCCTAGTTGCTTTCACTCCCCACATGAACCTGGGTCTATAGCCTGACATCTTTAAAGGCTGCTTTCAGGACTTCACCCGGGCAGGCTTTCTGAGGAATTCTGATTTTTGTCTTGGGAGCACTTCTTGAGCGAGGTTGAGGAGTCCAAAGCTGGGAGTGCAGAGGTACATCTTTACTCACTGAGGGTAAAGCAGGACCCACATGGCAGCTGGCCAGGACTACCATGAGATGTTCGGCGACCTGGCACCAAATTTCAGTTTCTTTTGCGTTAAGGATCAGTGGGCAGCTGCTCAGGAACCCTCCAGCAGATGCCACCTTGTGGCCACCCTGAGATGTCACCTGGGTTTACCTGGACCATCTGGAGGAAAATGGCTGCCTGTCACTCAATCAATCACTTACGCAGCAAGGTACTTAGGGATACAAGATAGACAAGACTTCTCTTCTCATGGAACTTACTTTCCCAAGGGGGAAGAACAATAAATAAGCCCCCAGATGTGATGGTGGAGCCCCCAGTTTCATGTGTCAACTTGGCAAGTTTATGGTACACGGTTATTCAATTAAACACTAATCTAGGCGTTGCTGTGAAGTATTTGGTAGATGTGGTTAATACCTATAATCAGTTAATACCTATAGTCAGTTGACATTAATTAAAGGAAATTATTCTTGACAATCTGGGTGGGCCTCACCCAATCAGTTGAGAGGCCATAATAGCAAAACTGAGGTTTCTCTGAGGAAGAAGAAAATGTGGGCTGCAGTGTTAGTTCCAGACTAAGAGTTTCCAACCTGCTGGCCCACTCTACAGATTTTGGACTTGCCAGCCCTCACAATCACATAAGCTAATTCTGTGAAATAAACCCCTTTGTATGTATATATATATATGCCAGTACATATATCCTATGGTTCTGTTTCTCTGGTAGAACCCTAATAACACACCAATCAATAACAGCAACAACAGCAAGAACAAGATGTGTTCAGATGATGGTGAGAGCTGTAAAGGAAATACCAAATGTGATGTGATGTGATACAGGGTGATGGGAGGAAACTACTTTGGGTAGCGCTATAGGGAAGCTTCTTTGAGAAAACAATATTTGAGTTGAGATCTGGAAAGTGAGGGAGAGCCAGCCAGGTAAAAATCAGGAGAGCAAAACATCAAGGCAATAAATCAAGGCAATAAACCTGCTGGCGCTGGTGGATGCAGAGCAGAAGGGCTGCTTCTCCAGGGATAAGAGGTACGGCGAGACAGGGAGGAATAGACAGGGACCAGACGAGAAAAAGCCAAGCAGGCCATGGACAAGTGTGTAGATGCCATTTAAATATAGATGGTTGTTATGGGAGGGTTTTAATTGGGGACCTTAGGAAAACCACTGGACCTCGGTTTCTTTCTTTGTAAAAGGGAGATTCTCATTCCCTACCAGGCTCTTTTACAACCAGCTATAAGGATCACCTGCAATATGGTGTATGAAAATGTTTTCTAAAACTAGAGTCTATTCTACCCAAGGGTAAGAGAGACTTTCATTGAGCAGGGGAGATGAACCAAGGTTGTGGAGGTAGGAGCTCAATTCCTCTTGGATTAAATATAAACTGACTATGACAAGTCATATACTTTGGCTCCCTGATATCTGTCTGGGTTGAATCTCCACGGACCTTAGTTTTGCCAGATTCACTGAGAATGGCATCCCCAGCTTTGTTCAGAAAGCTCCCCTCTGAATAGCCCTTCTGACTCTGACGACTTCCCCTTCCCTAAAGAAGTCCTGTATGCTTCCAATCCCTGGAGATCAAAAACTTGGTCCAGGCCCACCACCAACTCAAAACAAAGCATGGGAGAGTGGCCCTCACCCTCCAGTCTCGCTTATCATCGGCCCTCAGAGATCTATGAGCTGGTCTCAATAGGATGGAGGTATTAGACAGGACACATCTGGGGGCAAAGGATTAAGTTTAACAGGGAAATTATTGGCTCACATAATTTAACAAGTTCATGGGTGTTTCTACATCAAGGCATGGTTGGATTCCCAAGAGCAAATCAGTGCTACTGAGAATGTTTTCTTCTTTACCATGTCTCATTTTTCTGTTGTTTTTGGCTCCATTTTCAAACATCTCTTCCCTTGCAGTAACAGCATGGCCACCAACAGTTTCAGCAACTCCAGGGAAAGACAGCTCCCCTCTTCCCAATAACTCCTGATGGTCTCATATTTTCCTTGGGTCTCTTGCCAGTGCATCTGTGATCCACTGGCATGATTTCCCATGGGAGGGGCTGGAGAATTCCAAGTGCAACCCATAGACCTCTGGTCTATCCAACATTCCTTAACACTCTTTGCCAGCCAGCTTGGCCTGTGCGTCATGCCTGTTCCATCACAATACAGTGATGGATGCTTCAAGAATCCATTGTTGATTTAGGCGATTTGAAGTGAGTGATGAAGGCTTATGTGATACAACATAGACGTGGTTCAAAGCTAAGAGGTACTGAAGAAGCAGAGATCAATGCGGCCACCCTAATTTCTGCAGAATAGTTTGATTGTGCCCCTCTGCAGGCATGAAAAGAGGGGTGGGAAGAAGCTTTCATTGTATCACTCTTGCCTCTTTCTAAGAATCTTCAGTGCTCAGAATCATGACATCAACTCAAGAAAGAGAAATCTCAAAGAATTTTGAACAAATCCTACTTATATATTGGATGAGTTTAGACTTGAAGCACACAGAGTTGCACTGTTTTCCATTGGTTTATTTTAATTTTATAAGCCGTATGTATAATATATATTAAAATGAAGGATATGTGTAATCACAACCTTACAAATAAAGGTACAGTGTCCCTTTAAAACACTTTCTCTTAAATTCTGGTCTCCTCTTACCTCCACAAAGGTAGTCACTGTTAACCAGTCTGGGATGTCAACTTCCAAATCTTCTTCCATAATTTGCATATAGAGAAATAATGCACTCCTGGAAAAGAAATTGTATTGTTTTATGATGGATTGATTTAACATACAGAGTGTTCAGCTGTGTATATTACTCTGAAATCAGTTTTTAATTTTCCACTCAGCCTTGAGTCTTAAAGAAGACCCCATGTTGACATATGCTGATTCACTTCATTATATTTACCTGCTTATTTAACCATTCTTGTGTTGGTTGACACTTAATTCATTACCCACTTTTTTACAGTAAACTTCTTGCACATGGTTTTGTGTAAATGTATTTTTTGAGGATGGATACTGAGAAGTGAATTCCTGTAACATAGGGAGAGCCCGCTTTTAATTTTAGAAGATGTGCTCAAATTAATCACACTTTGAAGTGATGATACCAATTGCCACTCCTGCCAGATTATCAATTCTGTAAAGAATCATTTTTCTCTAGATTTTGGCCTGGGTGGGTTTTCAGACTTGATTTTCCGTTTTTGCTTTCCTGTTCAGTTGCTTCCAGTCTTGGCATCCGTGCCAATAGGGCTGAAGGCACACTCTGGGTTTGCTGAACAGACAAAGGTAATTGATTAGCGAAGTAGCTGACAGCTCAGCTTCCATGGCACAGATCTTCAGAAGGATGCTTTGCCTATTGTCTGTTTTCTGATGTAGTGAAAGCTGCTGAAAATCAGGTGGCTGCTGGCTCCAGCTTGCAAATCTCTTTGATATAAAGATACTTGACTTAAAATACATTTCTGCCTATATATGAGGTAGACGTTCATCCCTGTGTAGCTGCCTATATATTTAATTTTTTGTTCTATTCTAGTTTTAAAATAATAACAATTTTCTAAACAAAAAAGTATCACACTACTCTGTAAATAGTGTAGAAAAAGACCGAAAATGTAGACATTTATTTTCACAAACAACCATAGAATGGGTCAGCTCTGCAGGTAATTCTTCTCCATACAAACACTGGGGGGTTGGTCCATATTCAGCTGTAAAGAAACCAGTAATAATCCAGCTGGATAAGCAGGCCCACTGAACTGATCGAAGAGACTCTTACATTTGATTTCTGGTGCACATTTTCCTGTTAACCTTTAACATATGTAGCCTTCAGGCATGGTTCACACGAACCTCCAGCCTTGTGAGGAACCAATGATCAGTCAGAGAAATGTGTAAAGATTTGAGAACACGCACCATTTTCACTTTATATGTTGTGAGTAACTATTCCAAAGGTACTTTTCTCACCACTTGGCTGTAAAAAAAATCCGTAACGTGGTGGTGCTCTGACAAAGTTACACATTTAATGAACACACCACCCTAAGGAATATTTCTTCAAATTGGATAACTGCTTCACTTGCATTCCAAGACATGCTAACTAGAGACTTTGAGTTTAGCTGGAAATAATTCTGCAATTGATCTAATTACATAGAGAGATTTTTCAACAATCTGTTTTACCTTAGTTCAGCATTTACACCTTTCAAGTATGGGTCGGGGTGGGGTTTAACCCTGATCAATAGAGAATTTGGTAACCAAGCAATCAATGTAAACAAACATTCATTGACAATGTTTTCAGAACTGTGCTTATTCTTTTTTCTGACCCCTTACATAAGTTGTTGTACGTCTTCCTCATGTGTTCAGGCCATTCTATTGTATATCGTTATTATAAGTCTTGTCTCCCTAGCTGGATTCCTTAAGGGGAAAGGTCCCATCGTTACCTTCTTTAATAACCCCGTGGCTTCCTGTTGTGGAGTTTGGTATTTAACAGACGCTGAATAAATAAAATGTTGGCTAGAACGGAAGATCCTTCAGAAATTCTTATTACCAATTAAAATCAATAGACTAATTAGAACATATTCTTACCAATTCATTAAGCAATTCCCCTAAAGTATTTGTGAATATTTTTAAAGCTAATTTGGAGTTATTCTGTATACTTGGAAGTATTACCATGAATTACCCTAAAAGTTACACGAGTCATCATAGTGATTTAAAATTAAGATGATGTCAGGAATTCTCTGGTGGTCCAGTGGTTAAGACTCCACTCTTTCACTGCAGAGGGCCGGGGTTCAATCTCTGGTTGGGGAACTAAGATACTGCAAGCCATGCAGCGTGGCCAGATTTAAAACAAACAAACAAACAAAAACCAAACACTGTCACTTCATAAAGAAATAAAATAAAATAAAATGAAGACGGTGTATGGGTTACACTGCCACCCTGTCGCAAACACATAGTAATAATAGATAGGTGTATGGGTCAGGATGCCTTCAGCTGCAACTAATGGAAAAACCCCAACTCAAATCGGCTCAAAGAATAAGCAAATTCTTTATACTGGATCACAGAAGTAATGAAGGAGGCTGACTTCCGGGTTGGCCAATTCAGTGGCTGAACCACAGCATCATGGACCTTTTTTTTCCTTTTTTCACCTCTGCTCTCTCCAATGTGTTGGCTTAATCTTCAGGTTGACTCTCTCATGGACACAAGATAGCTGCTTCTATACCACCCATCCACTCACATCAACATTCTTATGTAGAAAATAAGACTGTTTCTGCTTTTGATTCTCTTTAAGGGAGACGAAACTTTTCCCAAAGGCTCTCTCCAGATTTCTCCTCCCATCTCATTGGCTAGAATATGTCACATGACCAACATAAATTAATCACTCTCCTTGCCCATATCTGGGACTGGAGCTAGACTTCCCTGAAGAACTTGGCTCTGAATAGGAGAGTGGATACATCACTGGAGTCCTGTTATAAAGCAGGAAGGAAAAAACATTAGAAAGCAACTGTTTATTATCTGCTACAGTATGCACAATTAAAACAAGAAGATTGAAATGATATAACTGTTCCTCCAAACAGCATGCTTATGTCTGCAGACGAGAACCAGAACAGAAGCACAGAGGCATGAGCAGCGATAAATGCACTGGTCTGTAGGTATGAATTTTGACTTCTATGAAGTTTCTCAAGTGAGGATGAGAACCAAATCAGTTTTACTTTTTGAAATCAGGAACTCAGATAGGATGTCCCTTCTTGTAAAAGGAGGCTGAGAAAGAAATACCATGTCTGCTCCTGAGGTTGTGGTTTCCAAAAGCTGATTACCAAAAAAAAGTCGACGGAAGCACACAGAGTCTCGCAGACCAAGACAGCAGCTGGGTCCATGACTGGATCTACAAAATCCTCAGGGTCCTTTGGCCAAGAGCCATAACTCAAGGTGTGGTGTGGTTCCCCAGCTGATACCATTTTGTGGAATGTGTCACTAGTACATGACTAGATAAGGATGAGGATGATATTTCTAGTAATTAATTTAATAAATTTTACAAAAGCTTCAGTCCTTGAAGGACTGTGGAAAAAAACATTCCATCACCACAGGTCATTTGAGAAACACTGCCCTAAGCCACCTGAATAAGACTTGGCCTGGGTGCCTAAGAGCTCTGGGGGCCTGAAAGGAGAAAAATACAAAGCATCTGGACAGAGAGAAAGAGTGAGACTCATAGACTGAGGTAAATACAAAAAATTAAAATAAGAGATTGCCATTCAAAATGAGTCTGCAGATTAAAACCTCAAATGCTTATAGAAAATCAGTAGCTAACAAAATCAATATTTGGAAAAGGAATTTATTCAAGGTGAAATAAAAAATAGAAATGCCTGAAAATGACTTTAAAATAAGTATACTTGGAATCATTAACAAGGTAAGTTATTCATATAAGAAATAAAATATAATGATGAAACAAAACAGGCAGAAAGAAAATAGAAAACGAAGGATATGTGAAGGAAACCATTAGAAATTCTGAAAATAACTCAAATCTGAAAACACAGGAAAATCTTTGACTGGAAATAATCATAAAAAATTGATAGCATAGAATTCAGGAATTCAAGCACACGGACAAAATAGCAGTTAAACATGACACACTGAGGGGTTCCAGAGTTCCAAGAGGAAAATATGAAGTACAGAGTGAGGAAGCAATTTTAGGAACGAGGATGACTGTGGATTTTCTAAATTTGAAGAAAGCTCTTAGCTCTCAGAGATTAGTCTATCTAAAGTGCTGAGAGGATTGATAAAAACCAAACTACCGCACTCCTGGGCATTTATCCCAGAGAGATGAAAAATTCTTCACACAAAAACATGTGCAGGAATGTTCTTGCCAGTTGCTATTATAGCCTCAAACTGGAAACAACACAGATGTCTTTCAATAGGTGAATAGTTAAACCAACTGGGATTGCCATACCAGGGAATACTACTCAGCAATGAAAAGGAACTATTGATACACAAAATAACATGCATGAATCTCTAGAGAATTATGCTGAGTGAAAAAAGTCAATCTCAAAAGACTGCCTACTATATGACTTTATTTCTGTAACACTCTTAAGTGATAAAAGTATAGCAATGGAAAACAGATTAGCAGTTACAAGGAATTATGAAGGGGGTGGAGCAGGAAAGATGTGGATGTGGATATAAAGGGCAACTTGAGGGATCCTGAAGGTGACGGAAATGTTCTGCATCTTGATGTATAGTTCAGTACCCTGGGTGTGAAACTACTACAGTTTGCAAGAAGTTACCACTGGGGGAGCCTGGATAAAGTTTGTACATGGGATCTCTATCATTATACTAATTGCATGTCAATCTCACAATGATCTCAAAGTAAAATGTTTAATAAAACAAAACAAACCAAAACAGCTTACTCATAGAGAAATTATGGAATGATATCTTCAAAGTGCTGGAGAAAATCACGGTCAACCCAGATTCTTACAGCTCTCTAAATTATCTTTAAAGGGGAGCCACTAAAAAAAAAATTAAAAGTAATTGATAAATTCCAAAGTATCTGAGGAAACTAAAAATAAAAAAGGAACAAAGATATCATTAATGCAACAGAAGATTAAAAGTAAAGTAGAAGGGAGGAGCAAAGAAAATGCATATATGCTTCTTTATCATTGAACATCTTTCCATATCAAATCGCCTACATTATAATCATGATTATAATCACTACTGAATTGATATATCATAATTCATTTAACCAATCTCCTATCATATTAGACACTTAGACTTCCAAGTTTTCTCTATTATAAACAATGCAATGAATATCCATGTGCAGACAAATACTTTCACTCCTCCTACTATAAATACCAAAATAGGCACACATATTATAATGCTTTTGAGACATATTACTATATCATTAATATAAACTTTTCCTAATGGTGTACAGGTGCTAATTTTATTATCCACTCATTAACACCGGGTGTTATCTTTCTTCTTTAATGAACATTAAAATAATTTTTCCAGACTCTATTAACAAAATAATCTATTAACTCTAAAAAGAATTTACATAATTTCAGGGGATCAAAAAAGAAAGTAAAGAACACCCGTTAACTATCACCTGTTAAATTTCTGTGTATGGCTTTCTAGAATATTTTCTTTTTTACAAAACTGAGATTATGCTAGTTTTCCCATTTTAAAATTAAAGTATAATTTACCTGTAGAAAAATTCACCACTTTTAATGTCAAGTTTTCTAAATTCTGACAGGTGTATATAGTTGGGAAATCACCACCACCATCAGGATATAGAACATTCTCCCATATTCCTGTGTAATCACCTCCCCTTCCCAACTCTATCCCCTGTTTTGTGTCCCTTTGGTTTTGCTTTTTCCAGATTGTCACATAAATGAAATCATGCCATATGTAACCTTTGAGTTTCTCATACCTAGTATCATACATTTGAGATTCATCTTCATTACTGCATGTATAAGCAGTTTGTTCCTTTTTATTGCTGTGCAATATATATTTCTCTTAAATCTTAGCTAATTTTATTGATAAAAATGATATATTATTTTAAAATTGTACATTTATTTTATTACTAATGAAATAAAATACATTTTATATGCACTGGTTATTAGAATTCTCTCCAGAGTAAATCACACTATCTTCCTTGAAAATATACCTTGAGAGAGACAAATACTGCATGATTTCACTTACGTGTGGAATCTAAAAAAGTTGAATTCATAGAACCAGAGGATAGATCAGTGGTTGCCTGGGGTGGAGGGGTGAGGGAAATGGGGAGATGCTGGCTGAGGTACAAACTTTCAGGTAGAAGATGAAAACGTTCTGGAGATCTAATGTACAGCATGGTGATTATAGTTAATAATACTGTATTATATACTTGAAATTTGCTAAGAGAGTAAATCTTAAGTGTTCTCACCACAACAAAAAAGGTAACTACATGAGGTGATGGATGCCTTAATCAACTTGATTGTAGTAATCATCTCACAGTGTATATGTATATTAGATCATCATATTATACACCTTAAAAACCACAGGGTACCACCTAAATATATACAATTTTTAATTTGTCAATCATATCTCAGTAAAGCTGGAAAAAATATACCAAGTCAGACTTTTCTCACCTTCCTCATTGGTGCCCATCGGTGATGTGGTTTTACTATCTAGTATTTGGAGGCTTAATTGACCAAGAAATCTCATCTCTGCTCTAGTTTATATTGGCACCTCCATTGTCTGTGTGGTAAAGGGCCTGCCTCTAACAGATGGGCATTAAGCCAGAACATTCAACATTATGTTGGTGGAGGTGGAAAGAAGATGGTTCTAGTTCTTCCCACGTGAGCAGCATGATGGGGTGCGGGGGGGGGGGACTGGAAAACTGTAGACTCACTTTCTAAGGCATTCTCAGCCTTTCTGCCTTATTCTCACCCTTTCTGCCTTATTCTCACCATGAGAACTGTTTCTCCCTGGCCATCTCAGAACCAATACAATGAAAATTAATGAGCTTGTTTCAATAAACATTTATGAGGCTAGTTTTAGGTTAACAAACTAGGCCCTTCAGGCAAAGTCCATCCACCTGTCTAGGCTGGAAAAAAGGGTAATTCCTCCAGAAGTTTCAGCCGTCTTGCTCTAGACCATACAGCTCTGTGATTAAGGGCAAAATCTTTATTATGAGCTGGTCCTGGGTTTAAATGCTGGCTCTGAAAGTAGCCTATGAGACCTGGTACAAGTTGCTTAACTTCCTGAAACCTTGATTTCTCAGCTGTCAAAGGAGAATAATAGTAATAGTATGTACTTCCTGAAGAAGCCAATGAAATTAGGTCTGTAAAATATCTAGCGCAGCACCTGCTACACGTTGAGGACCAACTACCCAATTAATGGTGGCCATCATTATCATCACTTTAGTAAGATTGGCCATCCCGTTAAGTGGATCCAGGGCTCAGGATCTTTATTTATGCTCTTTCTTCCAACCATACCCAAACAGGAAGAGAGCAAGAGAAACTGAACACGCTCTCATCAGAATTAGAAAGTTCAGTGTTGTCTTTGGAATCATTTCTTGTTTCCTTATTTCCTGCCACTAGACTCTGAGCAATGGTCCATGACCACCAAACCTTGATCCCAGTTGCCCATCAACAAGTCCATACTGAAGTGTTAGTCTGAAATGGTTTAACTACTGTTGCCCTTTCCAGTAAGGAGTTCTCTCTATAAACCCAGAAACTGGAGCAGAGGATCTAAAGAGTGTATTGAATCCAAGGCACAATAGGTCTGTTTGACAAGCAGCTATGCTGTTACCCTGTGAGAAGCAGTGTGCACTAGAGTTGAAAGAGTGTGGGATTTGGGATCTAAAGCTTACTTTACTCCCCCTGAGCCTCAATTTCTTCATCTCTGCTCTCAGAGGATTGTGATAAGGATTAAATGGGAAAAAGTCAGCCACAAACATTTTTCCCTTCCATCTCTCTTCTCTGTTATAATTCTGTATCATTTTGGTTCTGGTTCACAT